>NC_066313.1:108298470-110698470 GCF_022539315.1 Serinus canaria
AAAAGGAAAGTAAGTTGTTTGGACTTCTTTCTTTTATTCAGTAATGACTTGTCTTTTATAGACATAGTTTGTAGGTGCTATACAAGTGCTTTTCTTTAGATTACAAACAACAGCAACAGTGTAGATGTTGAAAATGATGAATGTTAAAGAAGTTGTGTTCAGTTCTGCTATTAAGCTCTTCAGAATCATTTTTTCTTGATAAGTCAGACAGATTTGGTCTGTCATCACAAATCAGTGTTCTGATTTGGAAAAGTAATAAATAATCACAGAATGTTGAGGTGGGAGGTGCAGGAAGGGACCTCTGTGGAGATCATCTCATCCATCCTCCCAACTCCCAGCAGGGCCAGCTAGAGCAGGTTGCTCAGGGCTGTGTCCAGCCAGGTTTTAAATATTTCCAAGGGTGGAAAGACTCCACAGTCAGCCTAGACAAAGCTCTTCATGCTGGTCACCCCTAATGTCAAAAATCTCCATTTTCTATGTACCATGCATGGGGTTATTCTTCCCCTGCTGCAGGACTTGGCATTTCCCTGTGCTGAATGCCCAGAGATTCCTGTTGGCCCATTTCTCCTGCCTGTTGGGTGTCCCCCTGAGTGGTCACACAGCCATCTGGTCTGTCAGCTTGTCCTTCAGCTCTGTACCAGAGATGGCCTTTTGGGTAGTGGTGGTTTCAGCATCTATAGCTCAAGCCCAGGAGCTGTTCAGCTGATGGATTGCGTTAAAAATGCATTTGTGCAGCAGCTTGTGAGTCTGTCGTGTTGCAGTTCAGGTATTTTTGATTGTTCAGGAGTTTAGGTCTTGGTCCATCTTATGTTCCAGTTGATCAGCAGCTGTGATACTGTTGGTTTTCATCTTTAGTCAGTAAGCTTGGATCATTTTAGGTCAGAGGCAGAGTAGATTAAGGCAAAATGTGAGGCCAGCCACTAGAAAACCCGGCAGGGATTGCAGGGGGGTTGTGCAAATTGCACAGTGTTTTCCCAGGTGTCTTCAGGCTGGAAATGCAGAATGGCAGAGTGTGGAAGGCTGGGTTGTAGAAGTCCAGATAACACTTAGCAATGACTTGTGGCAAAGATATTTCACTGTAGGCTGCAGTGGTGTTAGAAATGCAGCAAATTCAACCCCCCCTGCAATAGCCAGTGGCCTGTGGCAGAGGAGGATGGCTGAACCCTGAGCAATAATAACTGAAACTGCTGCAGCTAAATCTGGCAGTGTTCATCTCTGGTGCATGTGCTAGCAGGGAGCCTGGCAGGTAGTCATTAGCTTTGCAAATTCACATTTAGTGCTTGCTGCTTGCAGCCTTCTCTGTGTAAAATACCTCAAAGTCCTCAGGTTTTCTTGGTAGTCTTTGGAGAGATTTGCCTACTTTCTTAAAAAAAAATTGTTCAAAATCCAAACAAGCTGATCATTTGAAATGACCATGTAGAGCACTGCAATTTCTGTAGCTGTCCTTTACAGTTGTCACTGTGTTTGAAAACCTAAGATGCCTTAAAAGTTCACAGAAGTCCCTTTAATCATAAGCATATGGTTATTGAATGTTTTGGGCTATACTCTGCTGTCTTCCATCCTGAACTCTGTTTGCAGTTCTCTTAGTTGAAATGTTGTCTGTATTTTCTCTGCTAGAATTCTTGTTGGAACTTTTATCACCTCGATATATTTTACTCCAAAACACTTTATTTAGGATGTATGTTTGCTATATTTTATCTAGCAAATATGGTGGTTTTGAGCATTACTCTTTTTGATATTAAAAAAATAGTATAAAAGCATGTTTCTGTCATTCTGCAAAAAGCCCTGCATCTGTTACTGTGACTGAGAGCTCGTAGTTCCTAATGTTGTGGGATTTGATGACTAATACTGATCCATGATATAGCAGTCTGTCACTATCTGTTACCAAGATAAATTTCATAAAAGAGAGAAAAAAAATCTTTAGGGAGCCTATTTTGTCATCTTTCAAATATTAAGTCTTACTGTAATGTTCATTTCCAAGTGACATTGCTACATATACTACATTCATAAAAATTAACAGCTTTTTTTTTTAATTGGGACCATGTATGTGTTCTTTCTAGAAGTATGAAAAATAGCTTCATTGTGTGATGTTAGGATGAGTGCATTGCAGATAGGCATAATATAAACTTAGAGATTTTTTAGAGATTTTTTCCCTAAAGTTTACCTGATTTGCCTCCAAAATTGGACTGAGAGAGTAATGGGGAGTGTTTCACTCTGGTGAAATGTTGCATTTTGATGTGTTTGGTGTGCTGTTGTCTGAGAGATCTGCAGTTAGGGTTTGTAGCAAAATATTTATCATTTCAGCTATAAAGTCTGTAAACCAGCAAGTCCTTGTGTTTGTGCTCTTTGATGGAGGTGTAGTATTCCTAATGATATTTAATTTCCAAGATAAAGGAAGGCTCATAAAGGTGTTTCACTTGGCTTCTTACAGTCAGTGCCAGGCTAAAGTAATCATAATTTTTCTAGGGAGGTAAGCTAATACTTTGTCCTGTGTAGTTTGCAGACAGCTCAAAAGGTGTTAGATGTGCTTTTTTTTATTCCCATTCCTTCATACGGACTAGAGATTGAGAGCTCCCTCTTCAGCCTGTCTGCACCTTCATTCAGCAAGGCAGAGAGCTTAGAAGCTGGATGATAGGGAAAAGTGGGCAGTGGGAAAAGTGGGGAGAGACTTGGTTTTTTTAGCAGCTCTGAGGTCAATTACTGCATCAGTCTGATTGACATTTACAGGTTTTGAGACAGGATCTCTTTTAGGGAAGCAAAGCTTTCTGGAAATTCTGCATATGTCTGCTAATAATAACAGACTGTGAAATACAGTAACTCACCTGTGCTAGAGCTGGTTATCTGTTATTTCATAGTAATAAAAAATATAACTCTGTATATAAAACCTATATAATATATTAATAGTGGTGGTTTTTTCCCCTGCCATTGTAATATGTCTGACAGTTTATATTCATAAAGTTGAAGACAGGGATTTCCCAGTCTTTTACTGAATAGCTGATTAGCCTTTGCTTTGTTTTAAGATGTACAGGCATTCACATGACAGCTCTGGAGCAGAATTTTGGGCAGAACATTCTTGTTACAGCAGTTGTGTGCATGACTGACATAAAGAAAAATGTCTGGGAGGGAGAACTTCAAAAGATAATCTGCTCAAAGGCCTGCTGAATGCTATATATATATATATATATATGTAGTAAAATGGAAGATATTTATATGCTAATATATGAGATCTGTGATCTTCAATACTGCATGTTGACCTTTATTTTAACACGCTGTGTGAGAATGCAATAACAAAGAATTGAAAGTACTTCCTGTAGGACTGATTATATTTGGGTACTGTCACTGCAAGTGGTATCTCGAGATTCAAATATGAATTTGTGACCAAAAGTGTTGATTTTTAGAACTACTTTAAAAATTGCAGAAAAGCTATCCACAATAGAAAACAAGAAAATAATTTTTTTCTTGAAAAAACAAAAACAAAAAAACCAAACAACAACAAACCATAAAACACAACAGATAAAAAGACCAGACAAGACTCCAGACCTGTGTTGAATAAGCTTAATGCAGGGGGAGAGGGGAGTTGTCCTGTAGAATTAGTTTTTCTATATTGGAGCTACACTGTATTGAGCCTTAAATGTATTCATGTGAGTCAGTTGTTGCATACATACCCTTATTGTATTTTATATGTTCAGAAAGACATTCTGGCTTCATCTCTGATATGGATAATTATATTCTGTTATCTTCTGGCACATTCTTCTTCCTGTCTGATAATAGTCAATGGAATCTGTTGCCCTGTTGTTTTGAAGGTATTCTCCAGACAAAAATAGACATTTTCAGAGGTAGGAACAGGTGGATGTAACGTGGATTTTTTTTTATAGCTGGAGCACTAGATTATTCATTTTTATTTTCTTCTTCATTGTTCTGCATTTGGCTCTGTTTACTATATGGGTATTCTTTGTAAGTTGAATTGAAATCCTCAGATGTCTATTTGTTAATTTTTTTTTCTTTCACATGCTTTCATGTGTAAAAAAAATCTTGTCTAAAAGAGCCGTTTTTTGCATCTTTCAGACCCTACATGTTTATTTGTGTTTAGAGCACAAAAGACCTGGAATTAGTAGCAGTTTGGGATTAAGTAATGCACAAGAGTTGATTCACAAGGTAACTACAATTGACCTAGTGCAGGAGAGTGAACTGCAGGATAATGAAGTTCCTCATCTCACAGGAGGGATTTTATGGTAATGCTCACCACCAAAAAGTGACCTGTGAAAGCTCAGAGTGTGTTGCTTAAGAACAAAGGAGCATCAGAAGTATGGAAATTTGCTGGTTTTTATAGTGAAAGCAATTTATTAAAACAAGCATTCAGAAGACTTGCATCACAATAAAATAAAATCAGAATTAGTTAGGCAAAAATAAATGCTGGGAGACTGTCATTTTGCCTTACATAAACAAGTGTTGTCTTAATAAAAGCTGCTCAAGTGAAGCCATTAGGTGAAAGGAGATGCTTTGTACCATAAAATGCAAAACACAGGCCAAAGAGAAAACTCAGTTTGATTCTTCTTTTATTCCGTGTGAATAGGTTGTCTGCTTTGTAGAAACAGACTTGGTAAATGCTTTGTTTTGCCAAAGACTAAAGTGAGCACTTAAGTAGGGCAAGATAATTGTGGAGGCTGAAAAGTTTCTTTATATCCGTCTTCCTTGGTGCGAATGTTGAGGAAATATTTAACAGAGCTCCATTCTGTTCCTGGGGTGAAATGAGGTTGTTGAGGAGGCTGAGAAGGGGTCAGACGTAGGGTGCTGGCACAGCAATTAATACTTGTACAAGGAGCTTCCCTTGAAGGGCCAGACAATGTCACTGAAAAGCCACAAGGAATTGAGAAACGCAGGAGCTGAGCTATTGACTCAGATATGCAAATCTCATTAAGATGCTGTACTGGAGAACAGTAGGGTGGCAAATGTGCTCATCTTGTTAAACTGCTGCTGGAGTGGAGGGATGAAAAGGAATTGAGGAGGTGATTCAGGGAAGTGTGATTTGGTTAGTCTTCCCTACCAATAAAACTGGTTGCAGCAGTAAATTTTAAGGTGGTTATAAACCAGATGAATTCTGTTTGGTAAACTGTTTACATAGTAAAGTAAAATTCTTTAGGTCTCTGAGCAAATTAACAGATAAAAGAGTGCACTATTAGATTAATTATCCTTCCTGAGACTCCTAAAGAAAACCTCCTGTTAAGGTCATTTTAAAAAATAAACAGCAACAACAAAACAACGAAAAACCAACAGAACCCCAAGTAATTTCTGAGCATAAGTGAAAACCGTGTAATTAAAAGGAGAAAATATGCTAAGAATAACTGCTCTGAGTTTGTTATTAGAAAAGCCCATTGTTAATAGGGGAAAAAAAGAAGAGAGTGCTTCTTGGTCTGGTTGTGTATCATGTTTCCTTAAAAAGACTGTTATCAAAAGCTCTTTTCTGTGCTCTTAGAAATGTAAGTATCTTTTCCCTGTGAGCAATCTTTCTGAAAGGAGAATTAATGAAACATTATCACAAGACTTGAGATTCAACACTCGAGGTGTTTATTTCTACTGAAGTGAAACCAGCTGATTTCTCACTCAGTGTTTCAACTGGTGCATCTCATTAACATCCCTGAGTAGGGATAGAAACCCAGGATCCATCTCACTTAAAGTCTACCAGTTGTCCTTTCTAAAACTGATCTGAGGTCAGGTCCTTTGTTTAAGCAGCATAGAGAAGTTCCTGAGTTGACTTGTATTGTTTCTCATAAAAGAGGAAAGAAATATCTTGGTTTTTTTTTTTTCTTTGTTATTTATTAAAGTTTGTTCACAGCCTTGAAAGAACAGGCAGAGGTCCAAATAAAATTCCAGAGGTAAGAGGTCCTCGGGCAGCTCTGAAGAGCCCAGCTGGGCAACTTGGTGTCAGCTGGAAGTTGTCCTTGCCATTTTTATGGTGATACATGGAGACTCATTTGGCAACTCTGAAGCATTTCTGAGCTTGAAAGCTTTACCAATTTGGCATGATTGGGGAAGGCAGATGAGAGGCACAGGTTTGACTGTAATGGGTATCAAAAGGGGCTAATAAGGCTTTTTTGTAGTTCTTTTTGCTTGGTGTTCAGAGAGGGAAAGTGTAGAACAATCCATTGAGAAAAGTGACAGGAGACCAGGAGAGATGAGCTGCCTCTCAAGGGGCCTTGTGAAATGATAAAAGTACAGAGCAGGGAGCAAACAGAGGAGGTTTTGCATGGAAAGGGTGATAAGACACTGGAATGGGCTGCCCAGGGGGGTGGTGGAGTCACCCTCCCTGGAGGTGTTCAGGGAGCAGCTGAAGGTGGCATGTGGTGCCACGGTCAAATTGAAAAAGTGGTGTTTGGTCTCAGGTTGGACTCCATCATTCCAGAGGTCTTTTCCAACCTTAAGGATTTGTTGATTCTGTGAATGTGGTCTGGGCTGAACAGTCTGGAAAAGGGTCTGATAAATGGCCATGATTTACTCAAGGGCAGTAAAGGCATTTCCTGAGCAGGAGTGGGCAGTGCAGAGGCTCAGGTGGGCAGACTTTCTTCTTGCCCCAAGGCCTCTGTTGGAGCCCAAGGCAGAAGAAATTTGTTCTGTCCTTACTGAAGGTGCTGCTCCCTGAGCCTGGTCTGGGAAGTCAGTGAATCACTGGAGTTTGGGAGCTCCATGGTCCACAGGAAAAGAGCCTAAATCTATTTGAGGGGAAGTACTTTGTGCAGGAAGGACCTGGAATAAATTAGTTTTTTGTTTTTAAAAACAACAAAAGCAATTCTTGTTTTATTGGGAATTTTATTTACAAACAAAGGACTTTTTTTGCTTCAAGACAGAATTGCTCAGTTCCTTTAAAAGCATGTTACATCTGGCAAGTGATCTTCACCATAGCAAAAGTTTTAAGAATAAAATTTTACATACTGTGATTCACAAGCTGAACACTGCTTAGAATAAGAAATTCTGTTTTGTTCAAAAGGCAAATACTGAATTCTGCAAATGGGAAGCAGAATTATCTGGGAGTAAGAAAAAAAAAAACCATGGGAAAATTTACAGTTCAGAGGGAAAGGCAAGCATATGAAAAAGTTTGGTGCCACTTGTTATAATGCTTTTCTTACGTAAGTCAGTGATGTGATTCTGTTTTTCTTAGCGCCTCAGAGCAAGGTGATTAGCAAATGAAATAGAGGAAAGATGTAAAAGTCATTAAGAAAAGAAAAAAAGGAACATTGCTTCTTACATAACATGTAATTAACCTATGAAATTCACTGCCAACCTGTACTATTGAGGTCAAAATCAGAACAAAATTGAAAAATAATTAGAAATACATTTGCATAATGAGAAAATCCATGGTTCTATTGTAGGATTTTCTGTAGTTTCATAAAGATCTCTGGGAGTATTGCCAGTTAGTACCTGGTTGTGAAAGGCTGGGGTAGAGAATTGCATGATAAACAGGTTGTGTAATTATCTGGCATTACTTGCATTTAAGCATAATGTAAGCTTGACTTGACTTCTTTATATTCCCTTTGAGAGCTCCTCTCTATCCCCTGGAAGGAGCTTGGGGAGGGGAAGCTGAGGCAGCCAAGCTGGGTGTTGTGTGTAACCACCTCCTCCCCAGGCTGGTGGGGATTGACAGGTGTTTTTCTGTGGTTTTGGTATAACTCCCAGTAAGAAAGCAGCTGATTGTATCTGCTAATTGGGAAGGGTGGGAGCTCTGGTTTGAACCAGGTGGGTGCTCTGCAGCCCAGGGCTTCATCTGACTCCTTCTGCAGGCACGTTTCAAAAATGTCGTGTTCCTTCCTCTTTGTGGATTAATTAATTCTGATAGAATTGAGATAGGGTATCAAATAAATCCACAGTTCTGTGTGTTCATTTTAGATGTGATTTTTATTGGTGGAAGAGAGGGTATTAATTTTGTTCTTCTGAATAACTATAATCTCTTGAGCAGTAAAACCTTGTTAATTTTCATACAGCTAATCCTCAAATAATAATTCACTTAGACTGACTTCACAACAAAAATAACTGCTTAAACACAAATGCCTGTTACTTACTCTGTTTTGACCTGTAAATTGTACCTAAAATCCAAATGTATAGATAACTGGAAGCTGTTTAAGAACTTTTCATTCTCACCAAAAAGTCATTAACTCCCAAGCAGTAAGAAAAAAAGGCAAATATTTTGAAAAGTATTGAAGCTAAGAGTTCTAGAAAACACAGAAATAATGTTTGGAAGAGGAAGACCTTTAGACAAAACCAAAAAAAAAGAATAAAAAAAATAATGTCTGCACAGAAGTATCAGAATGTTCAATAAGGCAAGAGTGTTCAGTAAATATTTTTGCTCTGTGCTTGGGAAAAAGGCAGATAAAATGTTCACATCATGGAATGTATTCTCTTGTCAAGGAGAAGGTTAAACAGCAGTTATACTTCTATTTGGCATTTTTAAGTCAGAGGCCCAGATAACGTGCATCTGTGAACTCTGAAAGAGGAGCCAGAGAACTGTTTATAAATCATATAGGTTTTTTTAATAGTTCTTGGAAAACAGGAAAAGTTCCAGAGGACTTGAAGAGCACACTTCCTGAGAAATAGACATAATTCTCTCACTCTGACGTAAGAGTTGAGTGAAATAATAAAAATATTGAGGTGATTAATTTAATAAAGGTAAGGAGTGATAATTATTGATAATAATTCTTGGTTCTGGGAAAATAAGTTTTATCCTGTTAAGGTTAATATATTTGAGGTAGAATTTTTATTTTAAAATAGAGCTAAATTTGGTATTGCTGTGTAGCACAAGTAGCTTTAAACCTACATGATATCTTTTTTTTGTTTTGGGCAGGTGGGATGATGCAGAGTCAATCCTGTACCTAAAAGGTGTCTGAATTGCCTGATAAATGTTCTGTGGGTTGACACTGTCACACCTGGGCTTCTGGTCAGCTGTGTGTTTAGCTACAGCCAGAGGGGAAGTTTTTACCTAAGACTGAAGGCTGTAAACTGTCTCTTAAAAGCTGTGGGAAGGTATCCTAGAAAACAGTAAAATATCCTAGTAAAATATAATTAAAAGGGGTGTTCTAATGAATGTGATGATTGCTTATTAAAAAGATCACATGACTACATGAAACATTCCCAAGTAAGCAGTGGCAGGACAAGAGGACATGGTCTTAAGCTGTGCCTGGGGAGGTTTAGGTTGGACATCTGGAGGTCTGGAGGAATTTCTTCACAGAAAGGGTGATTAGACATTGGAATGGGCTGCCCAGGGAGGTGGTGGAGTCACCATTCCTGGAGGTGTTCAGGGAAAGACTGGACGTGGCACTCAGGGCCATGGGCTGGGTGACAAGGCAGTGATTGGTCATGGATTGGACTCAATGACCCCAGAGATCTTTTCCAGCTCAATTGATTGAAGTGTGAAGTTAAGGCACCAGTTCCATCCTTAGTGGTTGATGTTCTCCTAAGCTCCTAGGGTGGTTTGGGGGTTGCTCCTCAGGGTGAAGCACTTCCATGAGTTGGTGCTTTCACTCCTGGAGCAATTTGCAGTGGTCTGAGTGCTGCAGCTGTGGCTCAGGGTAGGCTGCCATGTCCCTGGCCATGTCCCTCTGAGCTTGACAGCTGCTCCTGCCTTCCCCTTCCACTCTGGGAATTAAGGGTGTTGTCCATGCACAGTCCACAACAAGCCAGTTCCCCCTGAAGTCAATTTAAATGAATGAAGTTTGTCCTGCTCTTCATTCCTTCATCACAGATGACTGCCTATCCAGTTTCTTTTGGGGGCATAAATCAGGCTTGTTTTGTCTTGAGCAGTGCATTTGATGCCCCTTTCAGCCACTATGAAATCCTCTCACAAAAGCTGTGCTCTTGAAACTGGGAGATGTGGGATTTTCAGCACAGGTGCTGGGGTCAAAAAAAGGTCTTTCACTTTCCTTGCCCTGGCTGTAGTTCTGTATTTCCAGAAGAGGAGAGCCTGGCAGTGGATACTACTCACACCATGGTAGCAAATATTTTTAGTATTTCTATAGTGTTTTTTATAATTTCTGTTGCTCTGTTTGGCACACTAACAATTACAGAATTGTTCTTTAATAGCTCCCTTGCCTTGTTATTAGTAGTAAGATATTCTGATTCATAGTTTTAAAAAATGATAGGAAAAAAAATTATGATAGAGTGAAGCTGGTCTGGTAAAGACAACTTTAAATATTCTACCCATCTGTTTCCTGTGCCACTTAAATTATGAATGTTTTGCTATCTCAGCTTTGCTATTCTTTGGCCATTTTCCTCTTAAAATTTCCACATAGAATTTTAGTAGCTTAATAGGAAATTACAGCGTGCAATTGGTAATACCAGCTTAAGGTGCTGGGTTTATGAGATGTCTTTCTTAATCTGATCTTTTCCTTCATGCTGTTTGTTTCCCTTTCTTCTCTGCCTTTTCAGACCTGTAGTTCCTCTAAGTGTACAGAAGTTTCTCCTGTCTCCTTTGTCACCTTCCCAAAGCCCCCATGTGCTCTGGCTTTATGGAGCTTTCACTGTCATTACCTTGCTGTGGCTGCAGCAGCTCAAGTCCTGTTAGTTCTGAACAATCTCCCTTTTTCTTCAAGTTCACTTTTCCTCATTTTCCTTGAGTTAGAAATTTCCTGAGAACTGTTTATGATGCAAACTGAATTTTGTCAAAGTTCTCTCCTATTTTTAATACTGTGCATTTGTTTTTCTTGGGTTTACTTCTCTGTTGGGTAATGCAGAGGTTATAGTAATGTCTGATACCTGCTGTTTAGATTCTAGTTTCACTTTGCATAGATAGTCTGGATCTCAGGTTCATGCAGCTATGGTCAATAAATTTCTGAAGGGTGATGATTTTATATTGCCATGTGATTTTGGGGTTCTTTTTTTGTTTGTTTTTGTTGGCTTTTTTTTTTGGTATATGTGGGGACAGTGAAGCCTTTGCAATAAGTACACCAGACATTAAGCACTGGCCAGTGATTTTTCTGCCAAGCTGGATGACTAATCAAAGCTTCTGCATCACTCTTTCACTTTTTTGGAAGTGAAATTCTGGCATTGGACTCACCTAGCACAAGGAATGAGCTGTGTGACAGGTGTGCTTTGTGTTGTGTGAGATGTTTGCCCATTTTGTTTAAAGTGTTTGTCATGTCAGTCTGTCTGATCTGATCTCAAGCCCCACATCCATCCTGTGGGTTCTGCTGGCTTGATTTGAAGCAGTGATCTCATGACTCAGTACCTGGCTGTACCATGTTGCTCAGTTTCAGAAAGAAGTTTTTGTCCCTGGGAGTTTCATCTGATAAAAATTTGTGTTTTCTGCTGAAGACTGTTGTTATTTAAAAAAAAAAAACAACTTTGGTAACCAGTGAATTTTATGAAGATGTATGGCTGAATTATACATTAGAAACATCCTGTTTTGTGGGATGTAACAACAGTGACTCAAAGGAGGTTGGAAGAAGGATTTGAATAGTGTTTAGTGGGAAGAATTTTGAAGTAGTTGAGTAATTTTCAACAAGAATATAAAAGATGGTTTTGTCAGTACATTCCCAGTGATGGTGACTGGGTATTGACTACAGGCTAAGCTCAGAATGAAGACTCTTCAAGTCTTCATCCATTATAGGAAAAGTTACACATCCAGTGGGTCCTGCACATCTGGAAATCTCCAGGGAGAGGCTGCAAATGCAGGCAGAGAGATTCTCCCTGGAGTCACACACAGGGGCATTGACAGCAGCTCACTGGGGGTAGGGCCTCTCCCTTGTTGCTCCAAGAAATGGATTATGCAGCAGTGGCTCCTTCTGCTTCAAAATGTGTAAGGCAGGGAGGGGTAGGTGTGGTTCAGTTCAGTGTCTGTTGTGCAGCTGTAGTTGGGTTTTGTGACTCAGCAGTTTTTTGGTTGAGACGTTGTTATTTTCTGACTTTTGCTCTGCTACCTCAGCTCCTGTGGAATGATCATCCATCTGCTCAGATTCTTCATTTGCAGTTGAAATGTTAAATTTTCCTGTTAAAATTTATCAAAATATGTCATGCTTGCTCTTATTGAAAATGGCTGTATTTTTAACTAATAGTGGTGATGTTGCAAATTCAGCAGGCAAAGTGGGAATAAGTTTGAAAAATATCAAATTATACATGGAAAATTCTTGATTAAAACATACGAGCTTTATTTGCATCTTAAATTACAGTTTCTCCTTATACAACATTATTTTGCATAAGAGATTACACTGATACACATTTATTTTATTTGTCAAGTATTGACAGAGACAGCTCTTGTTTCCTTTTAGGAATCTGGGTAAAAATGGCTTATCTAACAGTAGTATTCTATTGGATAAATGCCCACCTCCACGACCACCGCCTCCACCGTACCCTCCCTTGCCAAAGGACAAGCTGAATCCACCTACACCTAGTATTTATGTAAGTAAATCTAGTGGCAGAAGTACATTGCTGCCTGTCTTTTGTAATGGTTTGGATATCTGAATTACATAATGTAATTATTTTAAAGATGCACTGTTCATTGCTGAGTTCTAATTACGGGGCTCTCCAAACTGGTATATAGGCAGGAGAAATGCCAGCCTTAAAGAAAATTTTGGGACATAGTTTGACTCTTAAAGTACCTGTAAATTAAGAATTTCAGTAAACAAAAGGAAAAATACTTCAGATTTTTTACTTTTAATACTCAAAATGTTGGTAAAATAAGCAAAACAGTTCATTATATACAATGCACAGTATTTCAAAAATGTGTGTACATTTTTTTGCAAGTGATAGCTTATGTATAAATGAGCAAATAATTAAACTAAACTCCCATAGCAATCTGCTTCAAAACATAGTGAAGAAAAATGAATAAAAGTTGAGGTGATGTTTGGAACAAAATGTCACCAGGAAAAGGCAGGGTTTAGTTGAGTAGTATTTTCTTATGCAAGCATTACAACTTTTGTTCTGAAAATAAAGTTTCATAATAGCTTTATTGAGCTAACTTCCTTAGTAATAGAAGAATAAATTACAGGATATCCACTTCCTTAATAGCAGAAAAATAAATTACATTATGTCCATACAGGCAGTGTGAAAAGCTGAAGTTGCCTTCGGTCACCTCAGTTTGGGGACCAGAGGAGGCTGGCACTTGGGTCTGAGTAGGCTGAGAGCTGGGTTAGGCTGGATGCAGTGGTGCTTCCAGATGTTTTCCAGGTGTTGCACCTGAACTCATCTGCCTTAATAAAAGTCCATCCCAGCTTTGTTGTGTCCTCACAAAGCTGGAAAGTCACCACACTGCCACAGACTGCGCAGTTGTGCCACTCTTTGGGAGCTCCCTGTTGTGTTTTGTTTATTGCTAGAAGAGCCTTCAGCATTCTAAAGGATTCATAGCAATTTAAGACAAAATCAGGAGGGAGGCTATGGCATAAAATTGAGGTTACAGGTGCAGAGAAGCATAAGAAAATCAAATCAACCTTTCTGGTTAACGTGAGATATACCATGAGAGTAGTCTTTTAATTATACTGTTTCTTGTATACATTAGCTGTAAAATTAGCACTTTTTTGCTTTTGAAAAGAAACTGTATTGGTCTTCAGAGAATTCTGTAGATTTAGGGAATGTACAAGGCTACTGTCAGATAAAGAAATTAAGTTCAGGAAACCTGAGTTGCAAAGCTGAAGCAACCTGGGAATAATTCTTGCCAAGAAACAAATTACAGTAACAAATTAATTTCAGGAGTGAACCCAGCATTTACCATAGAAAAAATTGTATGGTGTAGCTGTTCATTCCCCACAGTGCAGGGAAATGCAGAAAATTCCTGTTTTCTTTCTGTTATTTCTCTTTTGTTTTTTCATTCTTTCTTGCTTTAAAAATAAGGAATCTAGATTGATCTGACATCTAATATTCCATTATAATTTTGCAGTTGGAAAATAAACGAGATGCTTTCTTTCCACCTTTACATCAATTTTGTACAAATCCAAACAACCCTGTTACTGTAATACGTGGCCTTGCTGGAGCGCTTAAATTAGGTAAATTAACTTTTTTTTTTGTAACTTTGGGGAGGAATGAATGTTTTTTAAAGAGAAGTCTCTCTCAGTTCTTAGAAGTGGATATTTTATTTCTACAATACTATTTTCCCTGTATATTCCAAGTCGTTAGGATAATTTATCATTTCTCAGTTTGCTGTTGTTTCTAAACTTGGTCTTGTCAAAAAAAACCTCACCAGAAATACAGCAGATTTTGTTGAGCACAGAGGGGAGCTGAGCTGTGGATGTGGAAATTTACAGCCAGACATTTTCCTATAAAAAACTGGATGCATGTCTTTGTGTTTAGCTCTAATGATCTATAATTTGACTGTGTGCAATATTTTGAAGTCTCTAGGTAGATAAACTACCACTGCTGGTAGGAAAACGTGTTTTATGATGGAAGTACATTCATTAAGCTCTGCTCTGAAAAATACTGTCTTGGTACTAGGTGTGAACATTGTTTGCAGATCTGTTTAGCCAAGGCATGTAAAATGTTTCCTGTAAAATAAAATAGTCCATAGCTGCCAAGTTTTTTTCTAATTTTCTACTGGATATGTGGAGGAAAGTTTTTTGGGTTTTAATTAACATTCAGGTGGGCAGTGTTGTGAAGACTTACAGGGTAAAGATGATTTTAGACTAAACTTTTTGATAACTTCAGACGTTTTCCTGAAATTGTTTTATTCTATTTTAACCTTAATTTATTAATTTCATTGCTATTAACTAGATCTAGGACTCTTCTCTACTAAGACATTGGTAGAAGCCAATAATGAACACATAGTAGAAGTAAGGACACAACTACTGCAGCCAGCAGATGAAAACTGGGACCCCACTGGAACAAAGAAAATCTGGCGTTGTGAAAGCAGTAGATCTCATACAACAATTGCTAAATATGCACAGTACCAGGCCTCCTCATTCCAGGAGTCTTTAAGGGTAAGTTAATTGCTACTATTCAAGTTATTTACAAACTCCATACTGACTCTGGAGCCAAATAATAATGGCTGTTGGAAAAAGCAGAAACTGCTAAGGAAAAAGAGACATTTCCATTAGCTTGAAGAGCACAGGTAAATCTTAAAAATCTGTTTTGAATAGAGGGTCAAATAATGTATTGTTCTTCCAAATGCTTAGTATAAACTTAAGTTTAATAATGTAAAACTCATGGTTGTTACATACTTTAAAAGTTTGTTAGTTTAATCTTTTATATTATAATATCAAAATTCACATTAAAATATTTAGAACTCGAGGCTTTTTTACAATTTGGATTGCTTCTAATTTCACATGTTATGAAATCAGATTTCTTTGTTCTTCCTGCTCTCCTGAATTAATTTGGATGTGGCTTATTAGAAGTTTACACTAATACTAGTCTTTTGTTGGGTTCCAAACATAACAGTTCATTTTTAGTTTAGAAGTTTTTAGGCTTATGTGAGAGTGAAGTATTAGAAATAATATTTCCCCTTCCTGCCTTGGCAGAGGGGTTGGACCCCATGATCTCCAGAGGTCCCTTCCAATCCTAACTATTCTCTTTACTCTGGGATTCTCTGAAATGTGATTTTATTGGTATTTTAACATTTTATACTGAAATTATGAGCACATTCTTGAAAGTGGTTATGGGCACTCCTTGGAGGCTTATGTTACCTGGTATTGCAAAAAGATGGGGCTAAGGTAGAACTAAGACAAGAAGATAATTTTGACTAGTTGTTTGTTAGAAAACAGGGAAAAGGTCGGTGTGGGGAATTGGCTATTGCAGTTTTCACTGTCTTTACACAGAAACAGGAATGATTTCAGTAGGAAAGGAAAGAGAAATATTAAATTTAAATTTTGTGCATTAGAGGAAAGGATTAGAAACAAAGAAAATAATTGCTAGTTGAAGGGAACAGAAGGGAATCTAGTTATTAGGCTTTGAGCTGGTACAGAATGAAGAAAAGAACAGGAATACCATGGGAAGTGGGGGGCACAAAAACCTTCTAGAACCTGAGATTTTTCTTCCTCTGCCAGGGTAATAAATTCCAGTGTGATATTGGCTGAGCAGTGGCATCAGTGTTGTATTCCTGTATGTCATTCCAGAGGGGCTGGAGAACATTACATCACTGGAATATAATATCTGTCTATATCTGTTTATCTTTTTTTGAAATTATATATAATGTAGCACATACCACTAAAAGCCTTAGCTTTGGATTTGCACCACAATGTGTCCTGTAGGGTCTTCTCATTTTTCTTTTCTCCCTTTTACCAACTGGTGGTAAAAATGTAATACATAAAATAGTTTTTAAGAGTGATGATTTTCATTTTTCCCCTGGAAATTAGGAAGACACTGTACATGTGTCCTTTGCCTAACACTGCTCTGACCTGTCCTTAGGTGACTTTCCAGTGTTTAAATAAAAGCTTTATTTCTTCTTTCTATAGCCAGAGTTCTCTTGGCTTGCCCTAAGTGATCTTTTTTCTTTATTCCTCTAACAGCTATTGCATTGCTTTTCTAACATGTCTTGCAGCATTTGATAAATCCATCATCACTAGGTTCCTTTTTGTTTCTCTTTGTCCTTCATTCAAAGGATGAATAAGACTTTCTCAGGTACACAGGGCACTTTGAGATTTAGCAACAATCCCATTCAAAGTCAGAGATCTTTGGACAGAATCCAGACAGCTCCTTCTTCCTTTTTGTCTCTGTCTTTTTCCTTCTATGCCCATATGCTTGCCAAAATAGAAGTCTTTAGAATAGGGTTTTGAGCACAGTCTGCTAAAAAGATCAAATTGCATCATTTAATATTGGTTGGATTTTTTTCCACCAGTCGTGGTCTCAGCTACTGCTAGTGCTAAAATAGCATTTGGCTATGAAAAATGCCAAATATTTTATATAATGAATTTTATTAAATTAGTTTTATAAATATTAGTCATCCTAGTTCCCTGTCAGAATACCTGCTTGGAGGTAGGGAGGTAGATGTTCTTATTTGAAAAAGTTAACAGAATTCTTTAATACTGGATTCCAGGTCACCCTCAGAATGGAGCAAGCCAATATCCTCATTTCCAGCTTGAATGCAGGCCAGCAGAAATATTTACAGTGTAGCCATTTTCTGTTGTCCTGGCCTGAGTGTCATGGAATCTGCAGCCATGAAGAAATTGATCTCAATGCATTTGACTGAATTTTTTTAATTTCTTCCCAATGAATAAATGTTGATGTAAAATCTTAGACATGGATATTTCAAAGATTGTGCTAGTATTTTGAAATAAATGTACTTATGTCTCTGTGTTATCACTTTATACCTGTATATTTTATATGTTCTTTTGTGTGTGTATGTATATGTGAAAACATTTCCAAATTGCATTTTATAGGAGGAAAATGAGAAGAAGAGTCACCACAAGGACCACTCAGATAATGAATCCACATCTTCTGATAAGTAAGTGTGTTATAACTGTTCATTCTGTAGTTGGTTCTGTGTGCTGTTTACATCATTCCCTTTTCACATTTGCCTGATACATTTGTTACATTTGCAGCTCTGGGAGGAGGAGAAGAGGACCTTTTAAAACAATCAAGTTTGGGACCAACATTGACCTGTCAGATGACAAGAAGTAAGTTGATTACAGTTTCTCCTGCTCACAGTGGGATTCTACATGATGATAATCCTTCCGGAAATCCAGTGGAGTATTCTCAGACATCAGTCAGTCTGTTGATAAATTCCAGTTTCCACATGAAATGGTTACCTTTGCTCTTCAAACTGTTGTTACAAGTCCTTCTCACACTAAAAATATTTTCAAACTTCTTTTCCCAGGATTTTTGTTTTTCCAGAAATGAGTTGAAACATCCATCAGAAACGATTCTTTCTAGTCCTTCTTCTAGTCCATGCCCTTTGTTTCATTGTGAGGCTTTAAATTGTTTGTTTACTATTTTATTACTTCTGACAACACCAAATTTTTAATTTTTTGCATAGAAATTGTAAGATTAAAGGGTTTTTTCTTTTTTGTCTGAATTTTTGTTATTCATGGGTTTTTTCCTTTCATTCATACTGTCATCTGTTTTCACCTTTACAGTGAACAGTGTTCAAAATATGTAGGAAAGACCAGACCAATGCTTACCTGTGGGTGAGGCACAATACCTCTCAAGAGCCTCAAAACCAAAATTGAGAATTTTTTCAACTATATATCCTTCTGTGGGTAGATGAAGGTAGCTTAGAAAATATTAGAAATACTCTGAAAGAATGTTTTTTATTGTCCAGTAATAATTATTTGGTTCAATCTCTGGTTAATGCATATTTCCATCAAAGATCCAGCATGTCTAGGCTGTCAGTCCCATCAGCTGCTGTACAAAAATTCTGGTCTACTTCAGTCACAAAAAAAGAAGAAAAATTTATGGTGTTTGGGGAGTAAGGACTCTTAAGATGATGACATCTTTTGTGGCAGAGTCACTGGAAGATCAGTGTGTGTATCTGGGGATGTGATCAGAGGTTGCAACAGAAGTTTAGATATTGATGCCATTTTTCTATAAAGGAGATTTCATCTGTAGATGCAAACTAGTTGATAATAAACTATTACTCTGAACATGCCTTTGGGAGAGAGACTCCAAATGAAGCTAAGCAAAGCTAACCTGAGGCTCGTAGGGACTTGGATTTTGATACTTGACATAGTCCTTGTTGGATCCTGGATAGATGCCAGATCTTCTGATCTGTAGTTTCAGCTTTGGCTACAAAGTTGTGCTTCCCCTCAACTAGCTTGTCAGATTTGTGATTGTTTTTGGAATTATTTTAAAATTGAAAGAGTAACACAGATACCTGTGCTAACAATTTTTTGAAAATGTTTGTTTCCCAGACTCTTCTAAGAGTTTCAGGGATTCACAGTTTGTCAATTTGCTATTTTGCTGCAGGTGGAAGTTGCAACTCCATGAACTGACAAAACTTCCTGCTTTTGTACGTGTGGTATCAGCAGGAAATCTTCTAAGCCATGTTGGTCATACCATCCTGGGCATGAACACAGTGCAGCTCTACATGAAGGTTCCAGGCAGCAGGACACCAGGTGAGTATAATCATCAGAATCCCATGAAAATACCAGGTTCTCCTGTGGGGTGTTGGATTTAACTGCACTGCAGATTTCCTGTATCTTAGAGCATGCCTAAATGGGATAAATACACATATTCAAGATTTTTATAGTTCTTACTTAACTGAACTCTGCATGTTCAAAGCACTTAGGGTGGAAATTCCTGGATTTCTGCAGTGCTAGGGAATTGCCCTGTTGACCTCTTGCATGCAATAGTGGATTGTTTAAGGAGAAAAGAAAGTTGGGTTTATATACATGACAGTACTTTCATTTTGCATACCTTGGAAGTTTCTAGAGGCATCCCAAGAGGGTCTGGTGCAATCCTAGAAATCAGACACTTCCACTTTTAGTTTTTTATTGTCTGAGAATAGGACTCAACCCTCCATGATGAATTGTGCTTTGTTGGGGACCTGGACTGAGACTTGAGGAATCTGAAGTAAATTTCAGGGTCTTTTTTTTTCTGAAGTAGATCTTCAGAAAGTTCCAGTAGGGATTATGGAAGTTTATCAGTTTATCAGTTTTCCAGCTGTCTAAAGAAGATAAAATACTGGGCATTTCTGCATGAATTTTAAAATCTCTTTCAGAAATATTTTTGTACTCCTTTTCTGTTCAGTGCTTGAAGTCACAAAGTTTTGAACTGATCTGGACTGTTCAGGAGATAGAATGAAACACAAAATCTGAGCTGCTGAATTATTTGTCAGACCCCCAAGACTGGTAGTTCCAATTTTGTTTTCCACAAACTAACAAATGCAGAATTCTCATGTCACTGGTAGCTTAACTGTGTGAAGCACCTAAATAGTGCATGTAAGTGTTATGGAAAATATATAAAAATACTTAAACTGTTGTGTAAGTTTTTTTAGAAATCGTGTCTTTGCATTTCCTGGCATTGTTTTGATAGAAAAGCCTTGCATAAAGTGTGTTTTCTTTTCTCTTACATTTCAGGTCATCAAGAAAATAACAACTTTTGCTCAGTAAATATAAATATTGGTCCAGGTGACTGTGAATGGTTTGTTGTCCCTGAAAGCTATTGGGGTGTCATGAATGACTTCTGTGAAAAGTAAGCTGGACATGGTGTTTTTCTCTTTTGTCAATTTTTTTGTGCCTGTCTCAGACCTGAGGGGGGAAATTACTGAAGATGTTCTGAGGGAACATTATTTTATGGGTTTTCCATGTAGTCAGAAAAGTCTTTTAAAAGTAGGTCAAAATGTAAAATCTAGAGTTCATACAAAATACCACATTTGTACAATATACAAAAATTTGGGTTGCCAGTGACAAAAGCAAAAGCAGAATTCTCTTGTCAGGAGCAAATAGAGAGTCACTGGTATTTTGTCATGTTTTCTTGTTGCATTTAGAGTGAAAGCTTAATTTGTTCAGACCCCAGGAGGTGCCATGGCAGGCTTTGCTTAGACTTACATATTTGTAACTCCCTGGAAAAGCTGAGGGACCCTGAGCATTGGGGCTACTCAGCCAGCTGTAAGATTAGGATTTCTCTGCAAAATGTGTTTTTGACCAGACAAGAGTGTTATTGTTCTGCAATATACAGAGAATCTTATTAACCTGGCTGAGGAGATAAAAGGAATGGCAATAGCACAGTTAGTGAATTTAAATAGAAAGTCTATATATATACTGACTCTTGTTAAAATGAAGAAAAAGCAACAGATCTTTTTTTACCATGGTGAGATAGAAGACAATTAGAGGAGTCACTTGTGTAGAGTGGTTTTAAAAACAAACAGAACAAAACTTGTTTGTACATGCACACACACAAAAAAAGAGGGAGCATCAGTTGTGTCCCCTAATCATGCCAGTACTCAAACAGGAGCCTCTGAGGTTGATTCTATGGGAGAAGGTTCTTCTTACCCAGTTGAGACTGCATTATGCTCTTGACTTCAGAACTTTTCCAGAGCTCTGTGAATTCATCTCAGTGTCTCTGTATTTTCTGCCTGCCTACTGACAGCTGTTCTTATTTCATCCACCCTTAAAAAGATAAGCCATCTCAAAAATGTAATTTCCACTGATGGAATAGTGATGTCTCTGGCACAACAGGCCTTGTTACTTGCATGTCACTGTTCTTCTGATGCTGACAGAGAAGCTCAGAGAGCTTGGTAACCTCACAAAATGTCTACAGTGCCTCTACAAAGGCACTTGATTGTCTTTGAAAACTGTGCATTGCAAATAATCTCTCACGATGCAGTATAAAAGCAGTGTAATATTGAGATAAGGATGGGAGAGGAGTGTGGATTTTGCATAACCACAGGGGAAGACTTCATAGTTAGGAAATCCAAATGGAAGTGTTTTTCCATGCTGCTCAGGAGGGTCAGTGTTTCTTGGCTGAGCACAGACCCATGGATCACAGTTAAAATGTTGCTTGTTGTGTGGGCAAGCTGCACATGCACACACAGGCAGTGTGAGTACATGTTCAGAACAGAAAACATCCTTGGGAGCTGCTGTGGTCTGTGCAGGAGGTCAGGCAGTGATGGAAAAAGCAGCTTTGGCCACCAGTGCCACACTGGATCTGACCAAGGTTTGGTCTGCCTCAGCATCAATAAAATACTGGAAACTTAAAGGAAAATAGAACTTAACTGGAAGCTATAAAATTACTTCACATGGGCAGGTGGATGGTTCTAATGTATTGCAGGATGTGAAATGTGGAATTATGATCAGGAATTTTACAGATGACACTTTCCTTTTGGCTGCTGTTTGTGGGTCACTGAACACATTCATGGTGATGGTCATTTTTCACGGGTAGTTGCATTGAAGTGTCTGCCACTAACACATCCATTGGGAAATGCTGAAGACTTTATCTTTCCTCTTGTTTCAGGAACAATATGAATTTCCTAATGGGATCTTGGTGGCCAAACTTGGAAGATTTGTATGAAGCCAATGTCCCAGTTTATAGATTTATTCAAAGACCAGGGGATTTGGTGTGGATAAATGCTGGCACTGTTCACTGGGTTCAGGCTATTGGCTGGTGCAACAACATTGCATGGAACGTTGGCCCTCTCACAGGTATGTGTGAGCAGTGCCTGTGCTGAGCTCTGTGTAGGTAACATTTTATTGCTCATGGCACAGAACCTGCCAATTCTTACTCCTTTGCCATGCTTTACTAGATGAAAAACCCCAATGTGTTGTATTTTTAAAATACGATGTGTTGAAGCTTTAACAAATTCCATTGTGAGAGGAAGAGAAAGCAGCAAGAATGCAGTCTTGGCACCCATACTTTGAATGGGCTTGTAGGAGTAAAATGTGTATGTTAATTTATGTACTGTCTTCTTAGGCGATTTCTTAACTTTTTCTCCCAGATTTGTTCTACCCAGCAAACTGCACTGTGGATTACATATGAATTTAAGGACTAGTCCTCTAATATTGGTGGGAGAGTGGGCACCTAATAGCTCTTTGGTGAGAACATCAGGAAATGCAAACAGTTGTAAAATTTATTTCATAAGGAACGTTAGGTTTCTCAGACCTACTGCTTTAGAATTCTTCAGTTTTGATCCATGGTCTTGGAAGGATTTTTATCTGTGAGTGTGGAAGGAAATTCCGCTGCTAAAACAAGAGTCTGTCAAGTGTTTGAAGAGGATGTACTTCAAAAAAAACTTCTGTTTTCTTAAGTAGTTTAAAATGTGTCTTTATATGGTGCAATAAAGAGTGTGTCTCTAGGATTGTGTGATTGACTGAGAGACCTCTCATGTTCAGTCACAGTAAGTTTTGTAAAACATTTTTAAAAGAAGGGTGGCGTGAGTAGGCTGCTTAATGAAAAAGTCTGACTCACTTCTTCTCTCAAGTAGAGATTATATACCATAGCAGTGTAGAATCATGATAAATTGTGAATAGAGTGAGATGCAGACATTTCAAACCTGGACTTTTTTTAAATCTGGAATATTTTAAAATTTACTAATTCACCATTTTTGAAATACCTGCTCCATGTTCAGCAAAGAAATCAAACACTTGCCAGTAACTTGTCTGCACAGGTATTTGTTGCTGCTGTGGCATTGTGTGTTCTTTCAGCCTCATAAATAAACTCTTAAGACATTTCAAAGAAAGGAAGCACAGTTGGAATGAATGGCTCATTGTGAATGAGGTTTAGCTGTTAGAGATATAAATTACTATTCTAAACACAGTGATCAGGGTTGGTGATTGTTCCTCCCCTGACTGATTGCTGCTGTGCCTGTGTGTTTGCAGCCTGTCAGTACAAGCTGGCAGTGGAACGGTACGAGTGGAATAAGCTGCAGAGCGTGAAGTCCATAGTGCCCATGGTGCACCTCTCATGGAATATGGCTCGGAATATCAAGGTCTCAGATCCAAAGCTTTTCGAAATGATAAAGTAAGTTTTTGTTGATTTGAAGATTTACTGTGCCCTTTTCCTCCTCACACATAAACCAGTGGTTGATTTATAAATAGTTCTTTGCAAGGCTTTTCTCTTCCTGGGAACGAAACCAAAATTACTTTAAATTCTGTTTTTCAAACACAACACTTATAGTTATCCCTAATGTTATTATGTTTTATATGATGTTATTGTGGCATAGCTTTAGAATCATCTGTGTAACTTTTTTTAGTTAAATGTGCCATAGACTTAATTCAGCAATTAAATGGCTTTGATCACAGCAGCTGTTTAGTATGTATCATCAGAAATAGGAAAATTAGATCATCAACTCAAATATTAGAATTGGAATATATAGTCATTTTTACAGCAAAGTTAAATTCTGCATTTCTAGAACCTGCAGTTAGTGTTCTCATGCTGTCATTTGGAGATCCAGAATAAATCTTTTAGATCTTTATCTCAAGTAGGAACTTGAGAGCTTTCTTCCCTTTGCTCTTCTGAACAATAAATTGATTGATCTGTAAAATGATAATTGAGTTTAGTGACATTTCTCATATGCACATTCTGAAATGCAGGAATATTCCAGGCTTCAAGCATCTGTAGTGATTTTCTTCAAAGGGTGCAACTTCAAGAAATGTAAATCATATTGCAGCACCATACTGAGGTTGGGGACTGAATGAACATTTCAGCATCTAACATAGGTTTGTCTTAAAGTGGAGGAATGAATTCCAAAGCATATTACTCATCATGAGAATCCTCTGGTAGCAGCACTCTCTGCTTTGCCTGAGTCTCTACCAAAGCACTTCTGAGCCCTTCTTAGTCTTACCAACATACTGGCTCAACATTTGCCTTGAAATGGGCTTTAAACAAATGGGTGAATTAATTTGTGAAAAAAAGGGCAAAGAAAAGGAGTGTCTATTTTTCCCCCAATGGGATTTTTTGGTGACATCTGAGTGCGACATCTTTTTACAGTAGAAATTTAATTTAGGCTTGAACATCTGTTGCGGAATGGTGGCATTGAGGAAATGTTAAATTTGTAAGAACTGAGAATGTTGGAAGTTGACAACAGGGAGGTTTGTAGTCACTCTAAAGCTTGATTATAGGGTAGCATTTGTGTGTGAATGCTTTCCTAAAATCTAGGAACTGATACTTAGGGTAAATAAAGTATTTGCTGAAGGCGTGGCAGTCCTGCCCCTTCAATTAAACAATTAGTGCTCATATTCCTAATGCCAGCTGTCATAAAAAAGAGAAGAGAAATTGAGTAGCTAGAAATGAGAAACAGGGGAAAATGCAGGAGAGTGTGGGAGGGAGACAGCCAAAAAGTCCATTTAAAAATACCAAATCCACAAGCTTCACTTTTATCTTTATTTATGTAAAATACATACAAAGCCCAGCAGACTTCTATTGTAAGGCTCAAAGCAGTTCTGGAATGTTCTTAAAAAATATGATTTTGGTATTTTAGCCACTTGTAATCTTGCATTTGCCATGGATTTGGGTTTAAAAGGAGAAGAATGTGACTGAGCACAGCATCCTTCTCCAAGAGAATCGCTTAAAAAAATGGAGAAACACAGAGGACAGAATGGTAATTTGCTGTTGTCTTGCTGGCTGACAGCAGCTCAGCTTTTTCCAGCAAGAGACTCAAACTTCAAATAAACAGAGATGCTGAGGAGCAGATGGAAATTTTGGGTGGTGTGCATGTGCACTGGCTTTTTCCAGTCTCCTGAAACCATTTCCAGTTTACTCAGATTAAGCCTCCCCCACCCAGGTTAGTTGTCAGCCAAAACTCAAAGTTCCTGCTGTGGCTGCAGAGGGGAAAAAGAGGGGATGATTATCTCTGGTCTGTAATGTCCAGTAGCAGCAGCCTGAGATAACTTTATGTTGTGGTCACTCCTGTAGTTCTGGAATAGCATTTCCTAGAAATCAGTATCAGCACAGCCTGTGTCTGACCTTGGCTTTGTAAACACACTGGGAATGCAGAAAACTTCATGAATTTCCTTAAGAGAGGAAAGCAGTTGCATATTTTTCCTGTGGGCTCCTTGTTTGAAGGAAAACCCATCTGGGATCGTGGCTGTTGTCCACAGCACCTGGATTTTCTGTGTACAAAACAGAGACATTTGTGAGTTATGTATATGGGAGAGTATGCATCTGTATAAAAATGCTGGGAAAAATAGTCATTTTTGATGGAGCTGGTTGAATTTCATCTTAGCTGGCTTCATTGTCATCAGGAGATAAAAATAACTGACACATCTGTTATCTTTTTGCTGAGCACAGGCCTGTTAAAAATTGCATGTCAAAGGTACCTAAAGTGCTAAGGTAGTTTTGACTTCTGTCTCTGGGACTTCTTAGGTATCAGCATAGTACAAAAGATAAACTCTTGGAAAATGATAAAAAAAGTAGCTTCTAATTCACTTTGAAAGATAAATACAAGTATGTCTTTGTGAGTTGTGTGAAAGAAACCACTGCAGAGTCAATAAACTAAAATTTGAGCATAGTTATAAATATTGGGAACCAGGTTAGTGATGAAAAGAAATGGAGTAGGAGAAAAAGTAATAGAAGGAAACTTTGCTTTTGGGAGAAATCTGATGCCTCATTATATTTTTAGTTAATGTGCAGTTCAGTGCTGTCTTGCAAGATAGAAGTCAAAGAGCAAAACCTGAAACTCTCTCATGAGATGTTTTTTAAAGATTTGATTTTAACAGTAGAAGCGTGAGCAGGAACACAGCAGAAAAAAATATTTAAAACTTGGAGGGATAATTTAACTTTAAATTATTTTAAACTGAGGGAGGACAGCCCTCACAAAAAGAAAAATTAACTGCAGACCTCTTAGATGGGAGCCAGAAGGACTTGTACAAATGCATCTGAGGAAGAGAAGAATTTTAGAGGTAGAATGAACATAGTAATAAAAGCTTAAAAAATTAATTCCAAAGTAACTGAAATACTAAGTTCTATGACAGAAATAGTTTCAGAAATGTGAAAGAACATGACACAGGAGAAATTATTTTGCACAAAATCATGAAGTTAGGTAAAATACTTTTCAGCATCAGGGAAGATGTATTGCTGGAAGGTACAAAGAGGTTGGTTCTGCATTGCCATTGGGATGGTCCCCACACTTTTGAGAAGTTTGACTGAATATCTAAGTATTTAAATGGGTTTATCACTTCCCTTCTAGAATAAATCAGGATTATGTCCATTTTTAATTCTCTTCTGTTGAATATTTGAATTTGACTGGACATGATTTACTCATATCTTTGTGCCATACCTGCAGAGACTTTGAGAGGGGGATGGTCTCGATTTTCTTTCAATTGAATTCTCACTGTACCAGAATAAAAACTACCCTACAATACTAAAAGCTGACCCCATTGAACTTGCACACTGTCACTTTTGCTAGGGGCCTTTTTGGCTTTTTAAGGCTTCCCAAACTTCAGGGAACTGTGCTGAATATTCACAGTGATAGTTTGTATCCTTTCTCTCATATTTAAATGCTTGAAATAGTTAACATTGACGTTTTCAACTTTCATTACTAGGACCTGAATTTTATCCAAGGAGGGGGAGTTCACCTTCAAGCTATTGTTTTCTGCTTTGTCTGTGAATTTGGCAAACATTGTAGCAGTGTTGTAAGTGGGTTCATTCTGGGCAGGTTTTTTTTTCACAACTGCAGCAATAGAAAACACTTTGAACATAATAACACTTTAAAAAGTCTTTAGAAGTCAGGAGTGGAGAACAATGGTGGCAGGTGTGCAGGTGTGCTTGCAGTTGCTCTTTGGGATGCCCAAAGACTTTTCCAGGTAACAGCAGAAGAGAAGAATGGTAGCTTTTAAATTTATTTTAAATAATCAGGCTGTACTGAGCTTGTCAGGAGCACAATAACCCAACACCCAAATGAATTAATACTTAATCTATCACCTGTGGTAGGCCTTAACATCATAACTCACATTCACATCAAACTTCAAAAATGTTGAAGGAGTTACAGCTTAATGAGCTGCATAATTTTCTTGAAATTGGTTACATGAAAATGAGATGTTTAACAGAGAAACACACTTTCAGTTTTGTGTTATCCTTACAGTGAGGGGGTTAGTGAAGCCATAGTGAAGCCACTGTTTTTAGTGAAGATGAACAGTATGAATGTAAAACAAGAGGAGAGTATTTCAGAATCCTGGGATTCTATTAACTACTTGGAACACATGAAAGAAATGTGGTGTTTTTTTAAAATAGAGAATGTATGTATTACATGTTTCAGGCTCTAATGGGAGAAGGTTCAAGTTGAAAACACTTGATAGAAGTCTTGAGCACTTCGTTTTCTGTCCAGTGTTTGTTTTTCCCCTTAATTTTTTTTAATCTTCCTTCTGCTTCTAATGAATGTAACATAACCATCCTGTGGAGGAGAAAATTGAAAGCTACAAAGGCTGCAGCTCAAATAAATAGGGTAGCTGAGAGCTAAAATTATTGTAAATAACATTGTAATTTAGAAATTTGTTGGCCTATTTTGCAGCTTTTTTTAAAGAACATACGAAGCTCATAAAACAAGCTTGCTAGAAAACAAGTTACATTTTCTTGTAAGGAAGAGAACTGTATAAAATTGTGACATAAAATTATTTAGGTATTTTTTGCCTTTACATGGGGTATTACAGGGAATTGTGGGTTTTAGTTTGACATTTGAACAGTTATTCTCTTCATTCATAAAATAAATGCTAGAATTATTTTTTCTGTTGAATTTTTTTTCCTAATACCAACCTGTCCTTTTTCATGGGAGAAGATACATGTTCATAGATTCTATTCCCACTGTGTGTAAAGTGATTCCTGGCACAACTTGGGGTTTCAGAAAACTTGGGATAATAAAGTTTTAATAGTGCTGAGAAAGCAACAGGAGTTTTAGGATGTTAAAAGAGTCCTTTGGATCAGGCTATAGTCACACAAAATGTAAACAGCTGTGCTGAACTTGGCAGTGAACTTGAACTTTTTGCTGACAAAGTTATGGTTCAAAATAAAATACGTGGATTGCTTTTGAAGACACATTGTTCTGTAGTGCTTAAAAGAGCATTCATGTATTTCAGTCAAAAAGGAAAGGTACAGCCTGTCTGCAGGACAAGGGGCAGTCCTGAAAGAGGTCCAGAAGCACAAGGTCTGACTTTTCCCTAAGCCATGAGTCCAGTGATTCTTTCTAGGCAGCTGTTTCTGAAATCCCAGAGGAAGAGCAAGCTCCAAGTACATGGTCTTGGAAGAAGCTGAAGCCTTCTTGAGTTTTGCTATCCAGCTGAATGTTGAACTGAACACACAACTGCTTTTGCTTGCAGGTACTGCCTGTTAAGAACTCTCAAACAGTGTCAGACACTGAGGGAAGCTCTGATTGCTGCAGGAAAGGAGATTGTCTGGCATGGAAGAGCAAAGGATGAGCCAGCTCATTACTGTAGCATTTGTGAGGTCAGTAAAAATGAGTTGGGCCATCTACTCTTATAATATCTTTTTAAATTTTGCCTTGTCTTTTGTTGTTGATGATGTTTAAAGTTTGCTTCTAAGCTGCAGCATCTGCTCTGTGCTGTAAGCACATCTGTGTGATGCAGTAGTGCCTTCCAGGAGCTCATGCAGATGTTTTTCTAGACATGGGCTGTGTTTTGCTGAAGGCTCTCCCACACTACTTCCACAACATTGTTTTTCACTGGGTCGATTTTCAATTTTCAGTTATAAAATGTTGTTATCCCTTCCTGCATAAAACTTGATCTGCTGAGCTTCATTTTAAAGGTATATTGGTCTTCATTTCAGAAGTCACCAACCCACCCAGAAGAAAGAGAACTTAAGTCTTTTTTTTTCTGCAAAAAAATTTTTGCTGAATTTTTTTCATTCTACTTACTGTTAATAGTTGCTTTAAAGTATTGGATAATAATTTTCATGAAGCTTAAAAGAAAATAACATTTTGCCACCCCCTGAAAATCAGTTTAGTTATCCTCTGACAGAGCCTCTTGGGCAGATGAGCGTGTGGCTCAGTAGTAAGGAAATAAATAACAAACTTCTTTAGCAGACAGTAAAAAGAAAAAATAAGTATAATTTTTTGAAATCCTCACCTCACTATTCAGCAAATGAATCGTGCTTTGTCAATATTGACCCAAAGCTTTCCCATGGTGCTGTTCATGCAGACATCCTAAGTGTAATATTAGTGGTTTTACACTGCTTCACTTCTCTGCCCAAGCCTTAGGAGAATAGATTTTCCCTGAACAAATCTAATTTTTCTTTTTGCATGCACGGGGTAAGCTTGTAAATTTTGAAGAAAATGCTGTTTTCATGGTTTTAACTTTTAAAAAATGAAATTGTAACGCTTGGCTTTCTGTTTCCTGTCTAATAGGTGGAAGTCTTTGATCTGCTTTTTGTCACTAGTGAGAGCAATTCTCGAAAGACCTATGTTGTACATTGCCAAGACTGTGCACGAAAGATAAGCACGAACCTGGAAAACTTTGTGGTGCTAGAACAGTACAAAATGGAGGACTTGATGCAAGTCTATGATCAATTTACATTAGTAAGTCAAATTAATAAGTGGGTGCATAAATACATTATTTGTAAAGCAGTTGTAGACTGTCTTGGTGCTCCGTTGTACGAGTACCACGGACTCTCTGATTCAAATGGAGGTTTGGGTTGTGTGTGACATTTGCAGAACAAAACCTGAAGAGTCAGAATTATGTCAAATACTACAGTAACTTACTGCAGAACATAACCACTGAGTTTTCAGGAAAAGTATGATGTTACAATTCATAAAGTTGTGGCTTTAAAAATCCAATAGAGATCACCTGAAGACCATAACTGGATCAGATGGAGATGGGAAGAATCAGGACAGTGAAGCTTGGAGAAACTAGCACCAGGTTCAAGAGCATCTCTAATACATTGGTTGTGGTATGAAGTCAGTATAGCAGCAGAGCATCCTATGCACTCAGACCCTTCCTTCCCCTTCCCCACCCATCCCCTCCCAAATCAGCACTGTCCTTCTGCTTAGCAAGTGGATGCTCTCAAACAGTTCTGTCTCTTGGCTTGGGGCCTCCTTTGCATTTCAATTTAAAGCAAAAAGCCTCCTTGCCATTATAGCTCTGTGCTATATATGGCAGCCTCCTGCTTTGAACTGCGTCAGCACAACTGTCCTAACATTCCAGGTTTCATTGTTCCAGGCAAAGATGGCTTTTTTGTAACCACAATGAAAGTGATGCTGGATGTATTGATAAGCCTTGGCTTTCTGTCAAAGGAGACAAACATTGGACCAAGTGTTATGAGAATTTCATGTTGGATTTAATATGACAGCCCAGTAAGGGCTGTGCCTTTTGATTCATTTCCAGGTGCTGCAGAAAATGTGTGTTTAGTTATTTCATGTGTTGGTAGCATGCCAAGTTGTGACCTTCTGAGTTAAGGCCTCAGGTTCATCAGCAGAGGCTGGCCAGAGTGTTGGGACCATGTCCTCTGAATTTAATTCTCTTCATTAGTCCCACAGAGCCTGGGTTGGTTAAACTTCAGTTCATGCTTTTAGAAGGTCACTGTCATTATAGTCTGTGAAATGCTGCAATTTCAAGTGATGATCTGTTATAGAAAAACATAAAAATAAACACCTGTTCTCAGATACTTCATCCAGTTGAGTGGAAATGGGGAAGAATGTTTCTGTATGGAGATGAGAGGGAGGGAGGGGTATTTGCTTGTCTGTGCTTATACATTGTATAGGTAACAGTGATGATACTGTCCCTAGAACAAGGGTTCTCAACCTGTGAGTAGCTCCTTCCCCCACCAAAACCTAAGGCTAAGGACACTGATAATTATTCTTCTATGAAGTTGCTGTGCCATTCATTTCTTTCAAAGGGGATACACACTCAGTTGGGAAGAGTCATAGCCCAGAAGTGACATCTGTCAGATGTAGGAGGAGAGTTAAGGTTTGTTGTAAATCACAGGATGAAGATAATCTCAACTGGCAAAGATGAATTGGGCCAGAGAGTGACTGGGGTAAAGCACAAGGGACAAACACAGGGATGAACCAGTGTAAGAGTTCCATTGCTGGGTCATACTTGTATGATCTAAAGTGTCTTTAATGACTGTAAGGAGCTTTTTGAAGGGGTTCCACAGATGAGGAAAAGAAGAGAAATGCCATCAGAGACTCAGTACTTTGATGGAATGCCACAAAGTGCAGTACTGGGAAGCAGGTTAGGTCTATTTCTGGACCTCCCGGCAGCCAATAGGAACAAGACACCTCACTTTATTCTTGAGGCACTTGGTCCCCATGTCAGAGAATCTGAGATACCTTCCACAGATACCTTAACCTCATGGGGGTACATTACTGCTCAGGTAGAGGGGAGGAGGGAAAATGAAACGCACAGGGACTTTGGAGAGCCACAAATGGACCATCTTCCCATTGGTAACCAGGTTGAGAATCCCTGTTTTAGATTGTATAAAGATATATCTATACTGAGGCCACATGGAGCTCTTTGCTGCCACAGTGGGACTTGTGGCTGCTCACATCATATTAACACAGACATCCCCTCAGAATACTCCAGTCTGCAGTACAGGCAAAATCCAAATGCAGAGTGTTCATAAAATACATGTTGTATTTGAGTAAGGTGGAAAAAAATGGCACTGTTCTCTCTAAAGTGTCCTGAAGTGTAAAAAGAATAATGTGTGTGACTTTTAAACTCTCATGGTTACAGTTTGTGCAAGTCTTAGTTAAACACAGAGTTTTGCACCCTTGTAGAAAAGGTAATTTAATGTTTTCTCTTTCAGGCTCCTCCATTGCCATCCTCCTCATCTTGACATTTTTTCATGGACATTAAATGAAAACTTTTCTGATATTCAGGAAGTGACCCAGTTCTGCACCACTGATTTTTGTAGCTATCCCGTAAGGCTGCTGGCTGAAAGCTGTGTCTATGCAACCTTCCAAGTGCGGAGTGTCAACCAACTGGACAGGAGAGAGCACTGCCTCCTACTCCAGAACTCAAAACAAATAAAGCTCATCCAGCTGTACTTCAAAAAAATAATTCCATGTTTTGTATATATCTGACAAAACTGGCAACATTATACAGACTACTGACTTGAAGACCACCTCTTTTGTATTTCTCTGTTTCTGGGCTGATGAGTTGGTTTCATCCATTTTTCCCCCTTCAGAATTTCCCTTGGAAAAAGTACTAGCTTAGCTGGTCATTTCTTTGTAAGGTAGTTAGAAATTTTAAGTCTTTCTTTGGGCAACTTTTTTTTTTCTTTTCTTTTCTTCTTTTTTTTTTTTTTTTTTTTTTTAATGTGAAGAGTTAGGTGATATAAATTTTTTACTGCTTTTATGTTTTTCTGTCTTGTTTTGAAACCATGACGGTTACACTTTTGGTTCCTAAATAAAATTTAAAACAATTAACAGCCAAGTCACAAAGATAAATGGGTTGCACATAGACTAAGGAATAAACTTCAGATTTGTGATTTTTGTTTCTAATCTTGATGTAAATTTACACTATTTATAAATACATATTTATTGCTTGAAAATATTTGTGAATGGAATGCTGTTATTTTTTCCAGATTACCTGCCATTGAAATTTTAAGGAGTTCTGTAATTTCAAACACTACTCCTATTACATTTTCTATATGTAAATAAAACTGCTTAGCATTGTACAGAAACTTTTATTAAAATTGTTTAATGTTTAAAGTTTTTCTATTGTTTGAGTTTTAAAAAGATTTTATGTACAGTGCCCAGTTTTTGTTCTTTTTTGAATCTGATTATATATATTTTATATATACTCTTGTGCTTGTGTATATATATAATATATATAGAAACTCGAATATAAATATGTGTATAAAGATTTAGAGACTAAATTTTTCTCGTTTTAAGTTTTACATCTATGGTAGATTTGAGGTGTCTACTGTAAAGTATTGCTTACAAAAGTATGATTATTTTTAAAGAAATATATGGTATGTATCCTCAAGACATAGAATGACCTTCAGACTGGTTTATTGTTAAATTGCACTTTTTGCAATAACAGACCAATAAATAGTTGCTGCCAAAATGTAGTAGTAGAAAATAAGTAATGGCTAAATTTTAAAGCTCTTCAAGAAAATACCAACTTTGACAGGAAGTTTGGCACTAGTTTTAGAGGAGGAATGAAGAAGACTGAGTTTTGGTGGGGATGTTCTCTAGATTTCAACCAAATTGCAACTTATATATTACAATATGTTCTATTAACAATTTTAAAAGTTAAGACTGAATCATCTTGGCGTCATTGTTGACCCCAAAAAAGGACGTTGTTTTGTGGTATTCTATTGTATTTTCACATATTTTGTAATACGAATTCACTGGTAAATTTTTGAAGCACTAGGTTTATTTAGGACAAGTTTATAATATATCATTGTAACAGTTTGCAGTTTTAATGATGGTATTTATTTTAAGTTGCTCCTTTCTCATTAGCTTCTTGAAAATGCATTAAATCTAAATTTCAAAATTGATAGCTTCCTTATCGATCAGAGTTGACTGATGCGGAAGGTTCTGCATCGAACACTTTCTCATAATTTCTCATTAGTGGGGTATGTTAGTGGTTGCATTGTTAAATTTTTTGTAATCAATGTGAAGTGTTCCAGGCACAGAGCATGCAGATAGTTCCTTTTGAACAAAAAGAATCGCCTCTTATGTTGTAGCTTCAAACGAAGGGTGTTTTAATGAAGAATCAGCACAGTTTATCTAATGCTGTTACAACAGTTTAACCACAGGTAGAGCTGACTTTCTTGCTAGTTCTCACTAGTTGGACAAAAGGGTGTAGAGATTAAAGAAAAGCGTAATGAAATGTTCTTGCCAGCAAAATTATCAACTAGCAGTTAGGAAGCCAGTATTTGCAGTTCTGTAAAGGTGTAAGTCTCAGCTCTTGATAACAAACTCTACAAATCATAATTTTTTTTTTTACTTATGTATTTTATGCAGTCATAAATATTGTAATCTTGACAAACCATGCTGCAACTGAAAAGCTACTCCTTTAAAGTAGTCTTAAACCCAAATAAAAGCAAGATACACTTACCTCAACTAATGGTAAACAAAAGGTCCTCATTTCTCAGTGCTGTAAAAGAACATTGCTAATTAGGGAAAGAGCCACTGTGTGCTAATCAGAAGGGCTTTGTACCTTTCCTCCCCTTTGGAAAAGAGGATATGGCATTACCAAGGAAGAATATTCATATTTTGCCAATGAGCAAGTAGACCAAATCAGTAGAGCATCAGGCAGCGTTCCTCATGCTGTGGGAAGGGTTGTCATGAATTGGAATTGCTGCAGGGCTTTAATATTTTGCAGTTTCCACACTTCTTAATCACAGTCTGCTCCCAAGCGATGGACAGTTTGGATCTATAAGCTGCTATGATTTAGAATGCTTTTGTTTCACCTTATTAAAAAAGCACAAGTTACTATTTCGTCAGTTGTACTTCTTAAGAAGCGCTTTCCGCTTCTTCAGTGATGAAGCACAAGATGCCAAGTGAAGCATTTGTAATCTCTGGGTGTTTCCAAGCATTAGGAGTTGGGCAGGGTGGGGGGAGGCTGGAGTCTGGAGCTGAACTTCCCAAGGAACCTTGGTCTTGGGGCCCTTGAGCTCCACAGCTGAGCCCTACTGCAAGGGATTCTGATCTGCTTGTAGCTACTAATGGTAGTAGTAGGCAGGTTTAAGGTGAAAATGGCCAATGACCGTTTGCATTTGTTACAAGAACTTTTACAGGCTGAGAGAAAAATGATACTGTTAGGAGATGGATAAAACCAGATATAAAAATAGGTGTTTTAAAAAAAAATAGTATAAAGTTGAATTACAGATAAGAAAGAGTTAGAAAATAAGAGCAACATTTGCTATTCAGCTGTGGGTCTGAGAACTGTCCTTGAGGAGCTTGACAAAAAGGCATCCTTAAATGAAGAAATAAATATGTGTATTTCTGAGCTTAATTAAGTCCTTCCATAAATATATTCAACAGCATTTGATTTTAAAGCTTTCCTCTGGGTACATAACTTGGGAGCAGTTTACCTTTGCTTTTTTGGAGAAGTCCTACCAGTGGTTACAGTTTAGAAGTAGTAATGTTGATATCTATATATGAAGTATTTACGTAAAAATCACTAGAAAGTGAAAAGAATCTACTGACAGGAAATCCCAAAGCTTCCTCAATTTGTGTGGCAGAGAACTTGTTGATCCTAAAGACAAAGTACCCTGAATCTGTGCCTTGCTATGTGGAAGAAGGACTTGCCAAGTAGCATTTAAGTGATGATGCTTTGCTTAAATGAGCACAGCTTGGCTGAGTTGAGCTGATTCTTGGGTCAAAGGTGGGCAAGGCTTGGGGATTTCACAGCTGGTGATTTCTTGGCCACAAATACATTTATTGGTTAATAAAGAGAAGGAAGATGCAGGGGTTCAGCCAAGACCACAGGGAAGAGGTTACTCATCCTTGATTGCTGCCCTGATCCTGGGAAGGGTTTCAAACACAGTACTTCATGCAGGGGTTAGGAGGGAGGAGGGTGTTTAAGCCTGAGCTTAGCTAGGTCAGAACCATTTTGTGTGGAACTAGAGCAGAGAGCCTTGATGGGGCCAGCAGATGAGTGTGGTAGGAAAGCTCCATGTGGAGTGGACTTGTCCATAGGAAGGCCATGGAACTGCTGGAGCAGGTTCAGAGAAGGGCCATGAAGTTGACAAGGACTGGAGCACACCCCTTGTGGAGACAGGCTGGGGAGGTTGGGGCTGTTCATCCTGGAGAAGAGAAGGTTGTGTGAGCAGCTCAGAGCACCTTCCAGAGTCTGAAGGGGCTACAGAGAAACTGGAGAGAAACTTTTCTGCCAGGAACTGTAGTGACAGGAAGTGGAGGGAATGATTACAAATTGAAAGAGAGGGAATTTAGCTCAGATATTAGGGAGAAATTCTTCTCTAAGAGGGCAGGGAGCCCTGGCACAGGTTGCCCAGAGAAGCTGTGAATGCCTCATCCTTGGCAGTGTCCAAGGCTGGGTTGGATAAAAGTCTTGAGGAACCTGGTCTGATGGGAGGTGTCCCTGCCCACGGCTGGATGATGGGACTAGATGAGCTCCAAAGTCATGATTGAGTCTAAAAATGATTCTGTGATCTCCCATGGCTGCTTTAGCCAGTGTGGGAACAGGCAGAGGAATCACTCCAGCTAAGAGAGCACGGGGTGAGGATGCTGATGATGAATGTGAGGATTTACTCAGGGACAGGTCAAAGCAAACCAGTGCAGCCTGTTCCCATAGTGCTGGTGCTGAGTGGAGGAAGGAGGGGTGCAGGTGGTGCCCACACAAGTTCAAGCACAAAACGAAGCTGAAGCTCAACCCCAGGCGAGCTCAGTGCAGGGCTGCTGCCCGAGGGCCCCGTGGAGGAGGGCACAGGGTGCCAGGGACGAGGCTGCTGGCAAGGCAGCAGTGCAGGGGGAGGGCACAGGGCAGCCTCACTGCAGGAAAACAAAGGCATTGCTCCAAAAGAGGGGAGAGCTGGACATTTGGGGGAGGTGGAACATGACATTTCCTTGTTGGGGCCAGAAACTCTATGCAAAGCTGAAAACAGGAGGGGGAGAGCAGCTGCTGGGTAGAGCCTCTGTGGTGACAGGGACATGGGGAGGGGGTGCAGCACAGCTCTGTGTCTGGACAGGAGCACAGGGACCATCCTGAGCCCCACAGGACCTGTCCCCTGTCACCCAGCAGGGAAGAGCTGTCCTGTCAGCTGCTGTGCCCAGGAGAAGCAGTGCTGGCCTCTCCCATTGCATAGGGATAAGGGAAGCAGAGATGAGTTGTAGAGGTGAGGAGTGAGGTGCCTTTATCCATATTTATTTTGGGAAGCCATAGAAACACTGAAGGGTGGGAGGATGGGAAGAGGCACCTCACCGTGGCAGCAGCAGCAGCAGGGAGGGCTCAGCTCCCAGCCTCCCTAGGGCAGCAGGGTCAGTGTTTTACTGCCAGTTCCTGCTGCCAGGACCTTGTTAAAGGGTTAAAATGCAATTGCTGCTGCCCCTGCCCGGGGCACAGTGGGGCTGTGGGCATGCACAGCAGCTGGGGGACATGAAAATGGATTTATCATTGGAGCCCTTTCCCTCTCTCCTGTCCTGCCCCAAGCTCCTGACAGGCAGTGGTTGCTCTCACAGAAGGCAGCACACTCTGCTTTCTATTAGGATGGAGCACTGCTCTCAAATGACATCCCACCTCGTTTTTTCCTCATAAAAGATATTTTCAAGCTGTAGGACAGAGCAATTGAAAAGTAACAAAATCCCAGGCAAGGGTTAATGGATGGGCTAATGGTTAAACAAAGGGGCTAAAGCACTGACTCCTTTAATGCACTGAGCTGGAAGATTCTTGAAGGAGTCACACCCAAACAACTCAGCCATTGCCAGAGTCCATGGGAGCACTGAAACGTGGCAGGAGAGAGTTGGCTCCAAGTACATGCAAAAACTTAAAATCATTGAAAGAGTCAGGAAGGGACACCACAAGAGAAGACTGAGAGAAGAAGTAGCCTAAGATGTGTGCAGTGACATGGCTGGGCTATCATTTAGTCCAGCCTTGTGGGCACAGAGAAAATGAACAGGCAGAGAGGATGTTTTCACCCCTTTCCTCCTCTGTACTCATCTCCAAATCAGTGGGAAATGGAGTGGTCCTTTGAGGAAAGTGGCCTTCTTCTTGTGGCAGTGGTCAGTCAGCTGTAGCTGTCAATGCCTCATGCTGAGTGCAACATGCAGCTCATGTCCTGGATGCTGCTGGAGCTTTAATCTGTTCAATTTTAACACACATAAAATTCAGGGGTTTGGGGTTGTTTTGTTCCCCCAGAACATCACTGCCAGTGGGCTGTCCCACTGGCTGACCTTCACAGCAGTAGCCTGAAGGATTTTTGTGGTACCTGGAGAAGGTGGAGAGGTGGGCAGTGGGTGCAAACAGGGTTTGGTCACCTGCCTGCAAGCAAGGTGCAAAAATGACTGATTTAGGAACCAAAGTGGTCCTCAGGCAAGAGTGAACATTGGCTACTAGAGAGTGAGCCACAGGAACAGCCTCATTTGGGCTGTGATGAAGTCCAATGACAGCAACTGGGAGCCAGTCACAGCTGCCACATCTTTGGGGGTTTTTGGGAGGTGCAGAGGGGAGTGTGAAGGGCTTTGAAAGAGTGGTAGCACCAGGCAGGGTACCCAGTGCCATGTGATAAGAGCATCTGCTCTGGTTCCAGTAGTTGAAGATCTCCTTAAAGGTCAAATGCCTTTGTGGTGAAGATCTGCAAATGTATTCCAGGGGCTTAGGATCTGCTGGCAGGCTTGGGGCAGACTTGCAGCTTGGTATTTATGTGCAGGACTTTGTTTTGAGATGCCAGTGTTATCTCTGCTGTCCCAGATTAAATGGTGATTTAGGGACATATCCATTGCATACAGAGCAGCTCTCCCAGCTCCTGTGCTGGGCTCCAGGAGGAAGCAGGAGCAGGGAGGAGCTGGCTCAGCTGGCACAGGAGAGCAAATTATTCCAGCCCTGCCACAGCACAGGGGCTGCTTGAGTCCCCTGGGCTGTGAGAACCTTCCAGGAGCACAGCAGCTCCAACAGGACTCCTCCTGAGCCCTGTTGGAGAGCCCAGGGCAGGGCTGGGTGCTCACCCACACCCCGTGGGGAGGGCAGAAAGCAGGAGCTGCAAATGTGTTGGAGAGGGTTTAGGGCTGCTGCTCTTTAACATTCTGCCCATCTTTTTGCCTCCTGATGCTTCCCAGGCTGGTGCAACCCTGGAAGCCTCAGGAGAGCACCCAGAAATGTTTGGTTTTAGGTGGCAAAGTGGTTGTAATTATGCTTGAGGAGGCAGAAGTCCCTGGGCAGCCCAGGGATGCTGATAGGCATCAGATAAGGGTGAGGGTACTAGATACCTGGCTGGGAGATTTAAAAATAAAAAATTGGTTTCAGTGACAGGTTGATGGGGTAAAATGTTGCTGAGAAAAAGCAGTGTGGGCTCAGCCCAGGGGTGCCCATGGCACACGTTTTGCATCACAATACTGAGCTTTGGCTAAGAACCAGCCCAAAACAGACCCTGGGCAGATGGACATCTTAGGAGAAAAATACCTCAGCTCCACATGTGTCATGGTTTGGAAAGACAGGAGTTTGCTAAGGAAGGCAGGAGCCTCCCCTGAAATGGAAAAATGTAAACCCCCTCCTTCTGAATTGCTATAAATGAAATTAAGGGGTTCATAGGCAAAAATATGGGAGCAGGAAATAACAGTTCTTTACTAGGGAAGAAAATAAAAATAAAATAAACAATGCAGTAAACCAGAACAACACTGACAGAGTCAGAACACACCCTGACACCCTGTGGGTCAGGGTGTTGGTAGCAGTCCCATTGGAATTGTGGCTGCAGCCCTTCTGGAGTGTCAGGGGTGGTTCTGCTGGAGCAGGGATCCTGTAGAAAAGGGTGTATTCTTCCTCTGAAGATCCAGGGGAAGAGGCAGCTGCTGTTCCTCTGGAAATCCAGTGGAGAAGCCGCGCTGGGGTTCCAGAATCTCCAGATTCTATCCAGGTAGGAATGCTTGGCTCCTCCCTCTGGGCTCACATCTCCCAATGGGATGCTGTAGCTCTTATCAGCCATGCAGGGACATCCAATGGCCTGTTATCAGCAGGTGTCTCCCCAGAGGGAGGAGTGGGTGTGGAAGAGATAAGGAAAACTGCCCACTGAACAGAAGACAGCTGCCATGCAGATGGCAAACAGAATACAATTTGCCTGGCAATCCAGGACAACATGGATTAGGTTTCCTTCACCATTATCCATTCCTGCACTCAAATGCAATGAGATTTTGGCATTCCTAAACATGGGAGCTGTGTCTGTGTGCACTGAACTGTGTGTTGTAACCTTGTGATTCCAAGTCAAGCCGCAGCTTCACATTTAAATCCTGCTTCAGCATCTTCATTCTCAGGAGGAATTTTTTCACTGAAAGGGTTGTCAAGCAATGGAAGGGGTTTCCCAGGATGGTGGTGGTGTCACCCTGAAGTGTTCAAGAAATAGCTGGATGTGGCATTTAGTGCTGTGGTTTGATTGGTGTGGTGGTGTTTGGTCAAAGGTTGGACTTGATGATCTTGAAGGGCTTTTCCAACATTAATGACTCTGTGATTTTTTTAATCTTTCAGCTTTTACCCAGGTTTTTCAGTCAGATCTTCTACAGGGTTGTCTCTAAGACAGATACAGACATTTCCCCTGTAAAAGAAAAAAAGATCAGGGGAAAAATACCAGTTTTTGTGAGAAGAGTCTTAGTGGTATGAGAATACAATTTTTTAAAGGTAGCAAATGAAGCAGAGAAGCAAATTCTGGCAGGGCAAAAGTCTGGGGAGGCAAAAAATTGTTTGACTGAGTGCTTTGTAAACCCCCCTGAGTTCTGTTAACAGAGAAATAATGTGTGTGTCAGTGAGTGATGATACCTTTGAAAAGCTGCTTCAGCAGCTACAAAGTGAAAAGGAAAGGTGGAATGAGTTTTCCAGCACCAAGCAAAATGACTTGGCAATTATCATAAGTGCAACTTCAGTTCCTAATTTTCAAAATCAGTGCAAAATGCTGTTTACAGAGCTCGATGGAGCCTCTAGCAATTAGGGCTGTGTTCTGAAGAATGCCATGGCTAATGCTCTCTATGGCTTATTTACACAACCACGAGATGGGAGAACATAAGACAGCATATGAATGAAGTGCTGCTGTGTTTGAATAGGTATTTGATTGCCCTGTGTGTGCCAGGAGCTGCCTTTTCCAGCTCTCCCTGGTGTTCCTCCACCTCCCGTCCTGCTGGCGCCTGCAGGGTAGGACCCCAGCCCCTGCCAGCACGACCCATGGCTTCCTTCCCTGGGGCTGTGGCCATGAGATGTTTTGGGTGTGATGCTGGACTCTGCTGAGCTGTGCATTAATGTGGAAACTGCGCTAGAAAAATCAATTTGGCCTCCAGCACGGAAATATTCCCAGCCCCTGTGCCCGTGGGAAGGCCGGTCCCCTGCCCTCCAACCACCTCCTGTGCCCCAGCAGTCCATCCCAGGGGGGCTGGGGGTCACAGGGGTGGCCACTGCAGGGGTGCTGGCTCCTGAAGGAGGGTGCTGGGCCAGCTCAGCACCTTCTTCCCCTGCTGCTCATCAGCAGCCAGGCTGAGCAGCGCTGCCAGGAAAATGAGGAGCTGTTTTCCCACACTCGTCTCTGAGCTCTGCTGAGAAAGGGTCTTGGAAGGAATGAGGAGGTTTGTGCTGGGGGATTTTGGTACCTGAAGGGAGGATAGAGGGTGGAGCACCTTGCTTCAGTGTTTCCTTTCCTGCCTGCCAGTGATTACCCAAATTTGGCGTTTCTGCCCCCACGCTGCAGGGACGGTGGGTGCAGGGCAGCAGTGGAGGATGTGAGTTTGAAAAGTGGGTTTTTCTCTGTCTGAGGAGAAGGGACGTGCATTTCTTCTCATCTTCCACAAACTGGGTGGTGTGACTGCTTTTGAAAAACTTGAATGCACAGAAAAAAAAATCTCACACAGAGAGGAAGTGCTGCTCATTGCTCTGTGTCTTTTTTTTTTTGCACCTCCTTCCTCTTCCAGTTTGTTTGGCAAGCTATCTTGCTTGAGATCTGCCAGAGAAGAAGCCCTCTTTCTCTCTATTCTGGCAAATCTCTTCACTTCTTGAATGTCTCCTGTGCCTTATTTGTGTGCTCATTTTGGTGCTTTTCAGTGGCTGTGCTCATCCCTCCTTCTCAAAATATCTCCCTTTCTGTTCACATTTATCTCCATGCTGTCACTGGCAAACATCCCTAGTGCAGCCTTTCTATTCACTGACACACTCCTTGTGCCTCAGCCATGCTCTTCACCTTCTCTCAGTGGATTTTATTCTCAAGGGGCAGGAAAAATTTGGGTTTGAAGAATAGGTTGGCATTAGGAGAAACTTCCAGACCAAAGGATATCATAAAGCAATTAGCTCAATACTGTAGGTAGGCCTGTGCCTGTCACTGATAATGGCAAATCCACTGGGATACAAGAAAAATAGTTCCTTTTAAAAAAGGCTTTTATTTGTCTCGTTGCAAGGTGATTTTTTTTTTTTTTTGGGCTGTCTCAGAAAGCATTAAATGTCTTTAAAGTTTTAAAAACTGAAGGCATAATGTCCCTGCAATGCTCCTCCACCTTAGTCCCCATTACTGAAATGCTGTTTTAAATGTTGGTTTGACTAGAATTACTTTGTGGTTCTCTACTTGTTTTATTTCACATTTGCTTCTTGCCATGCTAAAATGCTCTGGGTCATCACTTCCCTGCCCCACAGGGAAGTGTGGAAGTCTTTCCCTCCTCTGCCTCCCTCCTTTATCCCCCAAGGTTATTGACCAGTGGTTATTGGGTCAGCAGAGGAAAAAAAAAACCTGGTCTAATTGATAGAAAATTAACTAGAAAAAGTTGCATTTACTCTTTTTTTTTTTTTTTTTTCCAGTGAAAACTCATTCACAGTTTCTGCTTTCTTTAATGTGTTTGTTACACCTGTTGGGATGGCAGGTTCCTCTGAGCACAGCTCATCTCATCTGATGTGCAGAAAACCTCCTGTCCTGGGGTCCTCTGCCCTGCCATGCTCCCTTAATTAAGCTGGAATTGGAGGACCCACTGCTGGTTTGGGTGATAACAACCTTTCCCTGTTTCTTCTCTTTGGGATTTCTTTCATCTTCTCTGGGAGCACCACGGGAAAGTTTTTCCTCTGGCACCTCTCCAGCTGCAGTGACTTCAAGGAAAGAGCTTTTCTTCCCTGTCCCAAGCAGCTGAAGCTGCTCTTGTCCAAGAGGTGCCCCTGCAAAGCTCCTCTGCTGCCAAACCCCAGGGAGGGCAGTGACCCTGCCCCTGGCAGTGGGGACATCCCCTGGGAGCAAACAGGGCTGGAGCTGCACCATCCCAGCTGGGGAAAGGTGTGCTCCCCCCTGGCTGCCTGTCCCTGGGCAGAGCCCCACTGGCTGCTCACCATCCTCCCCCATTTCAGGTCAGAAAACATTTCTGTCTCCTTTTCTGGAGCGAGGAGCTGTCCCTTGGCAAGGAGGCTGGGATCTCTCTGGTCCTCTGAGAGAAATGACTCAACTTGAGTAAATGAAAGGGAGTGAGGATGGTTAGAAGGAAAAGCAGAGAGAGCTGTTTTGGGTAAGACATCAAGACAACTTGGTCATGATGGGTAATTTCTCCAAAAACCCAAGAAGGACACGAGAAGACAGGAGGAGGGACAGTTTCCTGAGCCTTTTCCCCCCAGTTTCACCTGTGAGGAAAGCAAATGCACTGAGCCCAAGGTTTCCAAACCCTGAAAAGCAAACAAAGAGCAGAACAACTCTCTTGGACCATTCTGACTCTGTGAGAGGAGAGAAACCTGTATCAATCCATGTGCAGCCACTGAAAGCTGTTTCAGATGTTGAAACAAAAAGTCTCTCGAGGATACCAGCCCTTGAAAATTAAACCAGATGCATTTTTGCCCGATAACTTGCTTTTGATTATGATGAAAGTTTGTTCTGAATGAACATTTCCAGGCATGCAAAGTGGCTAATCTGGCAAACCAGCACTTTAATAGAGCTGGGATCTCAAAGCTCCCATGTGCCATTACACAGTGTTCCCTCCCTCCTACTCACAGCTCTGATGTTAAGACAGTTTCTTTGGATCAGGATAAGGTTATTTCCTTCAAGTTGGGTTTGGTTTGGGGTTTTTATTCCCCAAAAGGAGATATCAGTGAAAAATTAGGGTGTTTCCTTGAGAAGACAGTGAGTCATTTGTAGCTATGTTGCAATAGCTTTATCATAAATATTGTAAAATTATTCACATCTTTAATTTTACAGACACTGCAAAACTTAAGACTTCTTTTTAACTGAGAAAGAAGTTTCCTTGGTCATGACAAGTGGGGACCTGACCACAACCTGGGACATCACCCCAGGAGCCCCAGTCCTTGTTCCTGCCATTCCTGAGACATTTGGAGTTCCCTTGGGGTGGCACACTGGGCCAAATCTCAGGTGTTGTGTTTGGGGAGGAGTGTAAGAAACAAGACAAAGAAGGATCCTTGTCCTGCTGTGTCCTTGCACTCCCTGCAATCCCTGACATGGGGGATTCCTCTCCTCAGGCTCGTGACATCTTGCCAGGCTGACCTCTCCAGGGAAAACCCTCCCAGCCTGTGCCCCTCCAGTTATCCTGTTTTCCTCTGCACTGTGCTGAAACCCCAGCTCTTCCCAGGCTCTCCTGGCTGCCTGAGCTCCCTGGAGCCTCTGCTCTGCTCCTGGTTTTCTCCCCATGAGGAGCATCTGCCCTGGATGGAATCACACACACCCTGAGCAGGGCTCCTCACTTGCACCCACTGGGTGCTATTTCTACCCATTTTTCACCATCTTTAGTGCAAAACAGCATCCAAGTCTTAGTGCACCCTCCCTCATGTGCTCCTTGCCCTCTCAGAGGGGAGGCTGGGCTGGGGTTTACCTGATTTTACTTTTAACAGAGTCACTCAAGCTCTTACTCCTATTTCTTCTTTGAAACACCGTCTGCCATTGCAAAATCCTGATTTCTTCATTCCTTGGGCTGCCTCGCACTGAGATTTCCTGCTGGCCTCAGCAGCTCTCCTGGCAGACTCTCTGCCTCTGATGTGTTTGAGAAAGGGTTCATTGTCAGCCTCCACACTGTTAGCAAGTCACTCCTTGGATTTCTCTTCTGGGGCTGCCTTACTGTAGCCTTGCATCTAATTTGCCTAATTTCTGCATCTGATTCCTCCCTTTTGAAGGGTGTCTGTTTGGTTAGAATTGCTCCCTTGTGCTGCTGTTTAGCCACCTGGGGGGTGTGTGTGTATTTTTTATTTATTGTCAGTACACATTTACTGTGAACTTCTAATGTGGTGTCTTTAAAGAGATCCCACTCTTGCAGGGCTCTTCAAGAAAATCTTGGGCAGAGATCACAGCAGACCCCACTTTCCCACTGGGCTCCATATATGGCTTAAAAAAGAGATGAAGCAGCTCACAGCTGTTCCTGCAACCTGCAAATCCAGCCTCCAAAAGTTTCCCTCCGAGTGAGTTCACTCCTCTGCCAGGGAGCCATCCCTCCATCCTTGTCCAGCAGCAGGAGAGGATTTGGGGGACTGCACCTGAGGGCCTTTGCTCCCACCTGCCCCAGAAGAAGCTGCCCAGTGTCTCAGAGTGTGCTCATGGATCTGGGTCTGCAGCAGGGAAAAGAGGGAACCTGTGGTCACAGCTTTTCCAATAATTCCTAATTTTTGCCTCTGTAGTACTGAGAGTCCTCTGTTCTTTATCTTGGTCTGTGTTTCTCTCGAATTTATGAACAATTCCTCTCATGAAATCCCATGAACATGGACACCTCTGGGAATGACAGTCTTTTGAAGGCTCTGATCTATTTAGAAAAGTCCTGTTTTCCCCATGCCTCTTGACCTTTTATACTTCCTCTTTGATCTGCCAGCGCTGAGGTGTTTGACTTTTTGTTTTTGATAAATATACACATTTTCTGGTGGCACCTCAAGGTCATATTTGTTCTCCTGTCCTCCATTCAGAAGCTCCTTTTTCCTGCCCTGCTTCCCCAGTAATTTTATCTTGCTGCACATGCCATCCTGCAGTCATGCAGAAGCTGTATTTTTAGACAGCTCCGCTTGGCTCCTGCCTGGGGACGTGCGACCATAAAGTTCAGCCAGAACTTCTTGGTAACCCCAGAACTCCAGGTGGAATAAAAGTCAAACTGCTGACTTTGGGGAGCCTTTCCCTGAGCACTTTGACAGAACAAGCCAGCCACTGTTGTTTTAGGTTTTTCTGGTCGTTTTACTCACAGAATGCAACAAATCCACTCCCTGCAGGTTTGGTTTCTTCCTTCCCACCTTGTAGACACAAACTCCTGCCAATATTTGTCCCCAGCCAATGCAGCCATTTGATGGAAAGCCCTCAGCACCTCTGACACCTGGGAGGTTTGATCCTGTGCATCCCTCCTGTAACCAAGGCAGCCCATGGGGGCCTCTGCCTGGTGGAAAGGGACAGGCAGAGCAAGCAGTGCTGAGTGCAAACAGGAAGGAGCAAGTAACTGATTTCCTGAATTCTGGACAATTGTTCCCATCCCTTCTCTACCTGCTGAAGGGATTTCCATTTTGAAACACCAGCACTGGTGCAGGGACTCCTTTCAGGGGTGTCTGAAATGGTGACAAGTGCCCTGAATGGGTGCAGAGGTGTTTAATCCCAGCACTGGCCCCCAGCAGCATCATTGTGCCAGCACTTTCCTCCTCTTGTCCTGAGCAGTGCCTGAGCTGTACACAAACCCCTGCTTTGTTCTGCTCTGTAGAAATAGTGCAAACACAGAGAGGCACTTCTATTTTCTCCATCTTCATCTTTAGGTGTTGAGGGGAAGAAAAAAGAGTAAATGTTTACAGCTGTTCCAGCCAGAGCAGAATGAACACCCAGAGGTGATTTTCTCTCTTACTTTTTCTGCACCAAGAATGTGAACAGAGGGAGGTTTCAGTCCCTGAATTATTCCAAGTGTCTTGATTTTTTTTTTCAAAGCAAGAAAACCCACTATTTTCAGGCATCACTAGAGGAGTGAATCTGACAAGCCCTTATCCAAATGAATGCTTAAACTTTGAAAGGGGGAAAAAAAAACCTCCCTTGTGACTGACAAGGTCCTTTTCAAACACTTAAAATGCTGAACCTTGCATGACATTTCTGTGGGTGTTAAGTCTAAAGAGCTATCTTTGCATGCAATGTAGCAAATGAGCTGTGTAAGGCGAGGGCTGGAGCTCTCTGCATCCTTGCTGAGTAGTACTAGAGCCCTGAAAACCTGACAAGCTGCTTCTTTCAAACCTGCAAGTCCCCAGGGAACAGGCTGGTGTATTCTTGCTCTTCAAACACCTGAAAAGTCTGTTCTAGACTAACTATTGTCATTTATGCTGGATGTTGCAAGGAATGGATATTGTGGGGTTTTGTGGAAGAGCAGAAATGTAGAATGATGCAAGTAAAGCCATGACTGTGACAAAACTGTTTGAAGATCTTTCTCAGGTGTCCCTCCCTAGTTTTCTACCTGTCTTTTCTTTCCTCTTCACCTTTTCTGGACTTTTGGATCATCCTCACCCTTCCTTGGGGTCTCTTATCAGTTGTTAGGTCACCCTAAAACCCCACTGCCCCCACTGTGGCTGAGACCATCCCCCTGTGGAGGAGAGCAGCTGAGTCTGCCCATATCCTGTAATCCAGCAGGTAAAAACAGTGCATGCCCCTCCCAGCCCCCCAGCCTGGAGCAGCTGTTTCATTTCATTTCCCTTCCCCTGAAATTCCTGTTTGTGTTTTTGTAGCTTCAGGATGGCTACCAAGCACCTTTCAGCACTGAATTAGGGGAACAGAGGGTACAGTAGCAGACAGACTCACCTATTAATCAAATTAATGTGTCTTGGTGAGCCAGTTCAGAGCACCACAGAGCTGGTTCTTGTGATTTCATAACATCTCATGACACTCGATATTTTTGTTAAAGCTCTTCCTTCCAGATTCATGGGATGATGGGAGAAGCTGAGGAAGAATTAGCAATAAAGCATCTAGAGCACCTGGCTGTAGAGAGTAATTGGCAAATGGGACCCAAGTGCATCCTAAAGTCTCAGCAAACCAGAAAGCAAATAAAAAGCACCTGCAAACAACTGATGTTGGCTGAGCTTGCTGGAAAGATGCATGAAATGTGCTTGACTGGCTGCTCCTGTGGACTGGAGCTGCTGAGTGGGGGCTCCAGGTTCTCCAAAATGCCAAAAGGGAAACTGGGAGCTGGCAGGGAAGGGGATGTGTGTGTGTGACTCTGTGTGTGTGACTCTGTGTGTGTGTGACTCTGTGTGTGTGTGACTCTGTGTGTGTGTGTGTGTGTGTGTGCAAAGCGTGGCAAGAAATGATCACCCTCAAAAGCTGTGGAATGGGAAATCTGAATCTCCAACCACCCCTCCAGGATGTGTAGCAGCCTCAACCCCCTGAGAAATGGCAGTGTCAAAGTACACTGCAAGTCAAAATAAGGCCAAAACCACCACAGTTTTACTCTAAACTCTAAAAATAAGTGGGACATAGGGCACTAAGAGAGACACCTGATGAGCAGCTGGGCATAAAGGCAGCTGCAAACACCCACAGAAAAAGGAGGTGCTGAGGCTGCCTGGGAGGTTGGTGGGAGATCCCTCCTGCCATCCTTGTTCTGCTGTGGAAACAGCTGAGGTTGTTACCAGGAACAGTTTGCAAAGGCTCAAACAAAGCCACTGACAGAAATAACTCGAACACAGAGAGGAAAAAATTGCTTGAGAGTTCTTTTGGGAAGGATTAGGTTTTAAATAATTGCCATTTATAAGTTAATTTCACATCCTTTTGGAGCTTGGCCTACTAGGATTTGAAGGCTTGACTGAAGCTGGCAGACAGGGTGGGCAGTGATTCCAGAGTTTGACTGCCAAGAAAAAGGAAAATATTAAGAGTAAAAATTGGCAATTTTGGAAAAAAAAAAGGAGGCGAGGGAAATACAGGGAAATGAGATTTAGTTTAGGAAAATTATTGTTCTCTGAGCCATGGACTGATTTTATGGCTGGTTTATTAGTCACAGTTTTACATGAGCTTGGCCTTTGCAATCAATGTCTGCAGAGAAACTGGTGGAGAACACAGCTCCCAATGCTTTAATAATTTGTAAATCCACAATTTCGTTATTTTTAATCACGAGTGGGTTTTTTTTTTATTTTAAATTCGTATCAAACTCTATTAAAAGCAGTGGGGAGACTCCTCTCAGCTTTAACAACTTTGAATCAAGCCCTGTAAAAATAGCTGCTACGTGTCTCAAGGCTTCTGCTGCAGCCTTGCACAGAGTCCCAGCAGCAAAGTAAAACTCTTGTGTTTCTCACCCCCAGCTCTTCAGGGCTCCAAGTTACCAGGGCCTGTGGGACACCTCTCTGTCCTTTTGCCCAGTGCTGGGCTGTTCCTGAAGGATCTGGGCTTGCTCCTGGCATTCTCTGCTGAGCACACACATCCCCTCTGTGTTTCCTCTAGCACAGTGTGGGATAATCTCTGCAGGAAAAGAGCCCAGAGCTCACACCCAGCTCTCAGGTAAACCCACTCCCCAAGAGATGGGAGATGCAGACAGATTGAAGAAAAACTGATGGAAGCAGGTTGTTAGACAGCCTCGTGCATCTCAGTGAAGGACATGTTTTTCTTTCTGGAAGAGAGCCATGATGTAGAAATAGACTGGAAGCAGGAAAGAGGGCTGCAGCCGTGGCTGAGGCTGTATATTTAAACCTCTTTGCTGTCTGACCATCTGGGCCTGCAGATAAACTTACCTACAAATTATTGTCAATGTTTCTACATCTTGAGAGGTAAAAGGTGCACTTGAGACTTTATGCCAGGAACAGGCAAAATTATTGTCCTGAGTCAGATTTCCCCCATGTCAGACCTTTGTGTGTGGTTTTGGACGCCCAACCTGTTCCATCAGCCTTCACCCACCCCTGCCTGGAATGCCAGGCTGGATGCTCTCTGTGCACAGAGCCCCTCACAGCCAACACAAAATCTGGACTTTCATTCCTTCTCTGTACAACACAAGCCAGAACAACCACTGGCAATGCAAATGCACTCATGTCTTTTTCTGCCTTTACATTTTTAACAATTTTTTTTTTGAACCATAGCTAGAAGAAGACTCTTTCCATGATGAAAATTCTTGTGGATGATCCAGAAAGCCTCGTTTCTCACTTAGCACAGTCAAATTTGCTCAGTGACTCTTGCCTGCCTGGATCCCAGGAGAAAACCCCAAACCCAGATGAGGTCTGTCTGACCCCTACCCATCAGGGAAAATTTGGTGTGGGCTTCTGACACCTCACAGGGAGCTCACATGAGGGGGACTGACAGATTCTGGGTGAGAAAAGTTGTGTTTTGCCACTTTTGCAACCATCTTGTGCAAAATGAGGCACCAGGATCTAGCCCTGGTTTGACAACTGCTGTGAAATGTTTCCAAAATCACCCCAAATTTTAAGTGCCTGACTCATTCCTTTGGGGACTGGCTTACCAATTCCTCCTCTGGAAGGCGAAGGGATGAGGATTGCTGTAGCTCTTGCTGGTCAGAACTTAGATCTCCTCAGCTCTTGGGGGGTGCCCCAGCACCTACACTGGAGTATTGACTGTTTGCCAAGTCTTGTCAGGCTCAGGGTAAATTAATGTCTCATCCTCTGCCTGTGTTCCTTCTCCTCTTAAGGGAATTTTCCCATTTGATTGGTTTTGTGCAAATGGTTCCTCCACTTTGGAGAGAATAATGTGAAAATATCTGCTGAACAATCCCATCCCAGAGCTGCAGTTTTTTCCTCACCTTAAACCAAAGTCCTCTATTAGCATCTGGTTACTGTCCATTGACTTGGGAAAGACTAGAAACAATTATATTTGGTGATTAGAGAAATTAAGTCTCAAGAGACATGGAATCTTTCAGCTTTTTAATGCTTTTGATTGTGTCTTTCTGTTCTGTGTGTCACCAGAGGAATAAAATTAAAATGTTTTATAAAAGTGAGCTGTGATGGGTGATGGTACAGAACTGATCTGGTCATCCTATTTATCTATGATTCTTAGCACATTAAAAATAGCCACAGGGAAACTCTTAAATGCATCCATCCACCCATCCATCCATCCATCCATCCATCCATCCATCCACCCATCCATCTACCCATCCATCTACCCATCCATCCATCCATCCATCCATCCATCCATCCATCCATCCATCATCCATCCATCCATCCATCCATCCATCCATCCACCCATCCACCCACCCATCCATCCATCCATCCATCCATCCATCCATCCATCCATCCATCCATCCATCCATCCATTCATCCATCCATCCATCCCTCCCTCCCATATTATTTATATATAATCTCCCTCAGAAAGGATTTCTTGGCAATAAGGATCCTCTGTCTAGCTGGTTGTGAACTTCCTGCCTTGCTTTGCAACAAATGGCATGGGAAACTCTTGCAAGGCCAAAACACGTGAATGAGATTTATTAATCCTGTGGCCCCTTGCCAGTCATGACAATATAAATAATCCATAAACCATGTCTAAACCATACACCGTGTCTATATCCCATGTAACAAATGCATCTCTGGGAGATTAACAACAAATCCCATGTGCACTTCGCTCCCTCTTACACCGAGAACGCCCTGGATTTGGGGCAGCTCCTTCCAGCCACCCTGGCTCCTTCTCTCTTCCCACGCTGGGAGGGGGCTGGCGCTGCCCCAGCCCCTGCCAGGCACAGCTCCAGGGTCAGTATTTGTCGCTGTATCTGCAGTCAGGGTAGCGGTAGGCGAAGCGGGAGTCGCAGGAGCGCAGAGGTTTCAGGATCCCTGCCAGCTCTGCCATGGCCTCGCTGGCACCGTCGCCGTCGCCGAGGCCGCGGGCACAGCGCTGCAGGAAGGCGTCGATGCTCTCCTGCACGGGGGGCAGGAACTTCCCCGACAGCAGCTTCGGAAGGAGGTCTTGACACACCAGGACGAGGCTGTGCTTGTCCCTGATGGAGTCGCAGGACACAAACGCAGACTGGCAGTCCACAGTCAGGCAGCTGAAGATGTCTTTATACTCCTGTTGGCCATCGATCAGCTGGCTCCCTGCTGGGGACAATTAAACCGCTTGTTAGAAACATAACAGTGAGCTGCTGGACAGTCAGAGATATCTGTGCCTCTGTGCTAACACGTCTCAAGGATGTGACCACCTTTCCCTGCAAATTACTCGGTGCTGAAGCTGTGTGTGTGCCAATTTTCTTGCTTTTGAAATATGTATATTTTTCTGAATGACAGAGCTCTTCAGAACTGCCTGTCAGAGGAACTGGAGATGAGTCTGTCGAGTCAAGCTGATGCAGAAAAAATGAGAATTGGACTACAAATCTAAAATGTGGAGCTCCTACAAAAAACTACCACAAATAGCCAGACCTGTAATTTTTTTCCATGTTAACCAAAATCATTACATTGCAACAACAACTCATCTAGCTAAAGTCAAGTTAACAGTCATAGCTGCTGGGATAAGAAAAGGAAATCCAGTGGAAAATTTTCTGACAGCTGCTTCTGAATATTCTAAATACTCAGCTGAATGTGTGAGCTGAAGAAAATACTTTTGAAAATCTGAATATTCAAAATGAAACTGTTAAATTATTGGATGAATAGTCTTTGACTAGGTCTACTTGCAGGAGTAGACCAATGTAACCTGTAAAAGTTGAATACTAAAGCTTGATTTTATGTAAAAGTGACAAAAAGGGAGATTTTGTTATTAAAAGACATATTTGTTATAAAATATATATTTATAACAATAATATATATTGTTATAAATAATAATAACCATTATTAGTCAATGTGATAAATGCACATAAAAATGGTCTAATTTGACCCACTACTGAGAGCAAACAAAATTACAAAATTTCTGCTGGCAAATATTGACATTTGCGTGGCAAAAGTTTGAAAAGGAAGGCTTCAAATGGGAGCATTGGGCACACCGTGCCCTCTGAAAGCTACTGCCAGCTGCAGAGTGGCCACCTAAGCACCGACTGCACAAACACAACACCCATCACCTTCCTGACTCAGAGCCAGGATGGCAGGAGCGGCTGATGGTGAGTCTCTCCGTGAACTTCTCATCATTTAATTTAGTAAGGGTTGATTAAATAAAAACCAAAGAAAAACCAACGAAAAAAAAACCCAAAAACAAACAAACAAACAAAAACCCCACCAAAACCCAAAAAACCCAAAAAACCCCAAAAAACAACAAAAAAGGCAGCAGTAGAGCCAAGGACAGAAGGGGAAAGATTTGTCTGCCCTGCCTCCCGAGCCCTCCCGTGACAGATGCGTGGCCACGGAGCCCGCTGAGTACCTTCCTCCTTGTCGATGATGCCCAGCGTGCTGGCATCCCGGATGAACAGATGCCCGTTGCTGAACACGCCGAAGGTGCCAGCGTCCACGTGGGTGAAGTAGAAGAAGTAGTTGAGGTCGTTGGTGGCCATGGAGCGCAGCACGGCCAGGAGCTGCAGGGCCAGGTCCGCGGCCACCTCGGGCGCCGCGCCGAAGAAGTCGCGCAGGGGCCGGGTGCTGGCGCTGACCAGCAGGCGCCCGCAGGAGCCCAGGTACCGCGGGAAGGGCCAGCCCTCCACGTCGGGGAAGATCTGTGGGCAAGAGCAGCAATGGGGGGATTACCCCTGCCCTCTGTTTACGGAGCCACCTGCCTCTCAGAGTGCCCTCTCTGGCTCCAAGCAAACAGGACTGTTGTCAGAACCCAGGAAATTCCTCTGGCTGCTCTGAAGGACTTGAGACCCTGCCCGGGGGGCTCAGAGACCTTGGCATGTGGATACCATGGGACAGGGAAAGAGAAATGGCAAGCGTTTCTCACAGTGGCTTGTGAGAAGTCTTAGGGAGCTGGAAAGATGGGATAACCATTGACTATAAACAATTTGCAGGTGCTGTTTTTCTACTGTTCCTCTCAAGGACAATGAGTGAGAAAGATGTTTCTGTTAGTTAGTCAAGAGAATAGAATCTATTGTACCACTCTATAAAAACTGTGCAGTTCTTTTGAATAAAGCCTTCTTTGCCTTTTCAACCATCCTGCCCCTCGCCTGTTCCTGCCCTGACCTCGGCACAAGAGTAACATTGGCACAGAGCCCAAGACCCCTGTGCCTTCGATCTTGACCCATGGAAACAATTACCAAGCTTTATATGAAGAATGACAAGTCAAGAAAGTTTAAGTAGAATTATAGTGAATTTATCACAGGGTGAAAAATAGTTTTTTGAGGTTTTTAGAATGGGGGCTCAGGGTCCCAAGATGGAGGAATTTGGGCGTGCCTTGTCCTTTTTCCTTCTTCTTGGCCTCCACCTTCTGGGTGATGTTGGCACTTTTAGATTGGTTTAGAATAGAAGCTCACTGTCTAACATAGGTGATAGGTATTGGGAAGTTATGGTAAATAATGTACATGTAGTTTTTAGTATAAAAGACAACACCGCCTCTGAGGTGGTCAGTGTGCCTCAGCCCGACCTGCCAGACAGACCTGAGGCGGGTTGGAGAAACAATGTTATAGATAAGAAACAATAAATCACCTTGAGAATAAGAACAGAAACGTCCTGACTCCTTCTTCAACTGCCGGGCTGGGAAAAAGAAGCTTGTACATATCTCAGGGTCACTCTGACAAGCAGAGATTCTGAGAGGTTGTGGTTTGGTTCTTAAATCACCCTGCAATCCTTCCTCACCCATCCAACTTACTACCCCATCCTGGAGGAGTTAGGATGCTTTTTTCTTTTTCTTATGGTTCTTTTTTGTAATGGAGGAAGAATCTGGTATTTCGAGACTTATTCTGTGAGAGAGACTAAGTGGAAAGTCCAAGATAATAATAGTTTTCAGATTCATGAAAATTTTAGCCACAGAACAGCTAAATTTAGGTGTCTTTGATGGGTCCCTCATGAGCACTGAACAGATGAAGTCACAGCTTGGAGTTGAGGTAAGGCTAAAGCAGTTTTTGCTAATTGGTGAGAACTGCCAGGCTCATTTGTAAGAAACTTTGCAGTCTCAGGGGCAGAAGTGGTGGGTGTTTGCTCCAGTGGAGACACCTGGGCTGGGCTCCCTGCATCCCTGCAGCTCGTGCCAAACTGTGTGACTGCTGAGCTATGCCAGCACAAAGCTTTCTGTCATTTGCATTAAAGCTCATCTGTGTCCCCAGCACCTCAGACCCTGCCAAGCCATTATGAACTCATCCAGTTTCGTGTTTAAGGTTACTTCTCCTTTCTGCTGAGCAGGCATTCTGGGCAACTGTGTAAAAATCTAGCTTCTTCTCTTTGGCATATTTTTCTCGTCTCTTCAAGTTGTGTTCCCATGTCTTCAGAGTGCTAAGGGCCACAGCTTCATGTCCCAGTGACCCATAACTGGGGTGGCTGAATGACCCCCGAGAGCCCCAGAGCACGAGCACCATTCCCCCTCCCTGGGACCACACAGAGCCCTGTGAGCTGCTGGGTGCAGAGTGGCCTTGGGCCAGAGATGGATGATGCTGCCACTGCCATCTTTTCTTCATGGAATCATGAAGGGTTGCAGGAACCAGCAGTGAGGACTAAAGGTGTGATGGGAAAAGGTGAGGATTCTCCTTTGGACACATAAGGAAAGAGAGGAGCTGCATGCCAGGCAGGTCAGAAGGGGTCCAGGGGAAGGGTGTGAGGCCTCCCAGATCACCACCTTCAAACCCAGAGCCAGTTAACAGTAGCCTGCAAATGGAAAACACAGCACTGGCACATGGAACATGGAAATCATGTTCTTTCTCTTCCAGAAACAGGCTGTGATTTTATGTAATCCATTAGCAACGCAAACCTAACACTTTGAAGTGTTTGGGATGTGTAAAACCCTGGATTTCACAGCACTCTAGTTCAATAACACACCTGGGGTTCCCTGTCTCTCCCCAGCCTCACAGGCTGATGCAGGGAGCACCTCAGGAGCCTGCCTGGCTTCATCCCCCTGACCCCATAGAAGAAACACACTTTTTGAAGGCCAGGGAGCTGACAAGGGACTCTTCTGCCGCTGAGGCTGGCACACATCTCATGCTTGTGAGGGGCTGTGGGGTGCTGTTCCAAGCTGGCACGTACCTGTAGGAGGATGGGGTGTGAGTTCACTGCCAGGGTGTAGAGCAGGCGCAGCTTGTCCCTGTCAGTGAGGTGATCCATGTAGATGCTGCCGGCGTCCGGCACCTCGGCGTAGCGCCGCACGATCCTGTCCAGGAGCCGCTGGGACGGGCAGCGCAGCAGGGGGCTGGGCAGGCCCTGGGAGAGGGGAAACACAGCAGGGATGTCTGATTCCAGCCCGAGACATTGCCATGTGTTGGAACCCAGGAAATTCACCTGACTGCCCTGGAGGACTCGAGACCGTGACAGGGGGCTCGGAGACCTTGGCACGGAGTCAAAGACACCTTGGAGTCAAAGACACCTTGGAGTCAAAGACACCTGTGCCTTTGATTTTAGCCCTTGGAAAAAACAATTACCAGCTTTGTGCCAGGAGTTACAAGCCACAAGGGTTTGAGTAGAATGTTAGTGAATTTATCACAGGGTGAAAATGTAGAATTTTGGGGTTTTTAGAATGGGGGTTCAGAGGCCAAAATGAAGGGATTTGGGCATGCCTTGTCCTTCTTTCTCCTTCTTCCCAGCCTCCATCTTCTGGGTGATGGTGGCACCTTTGGATTGGTTTAGAGTAGAGACAGACTGTCTAACATAGGTGATAGGTATTGGAAAATAATTGTAAATAAAGTACATGTAGTTCTTCGTATAAAAAGACAACACCACCCAGAGGGTGGGCAGTGTGCCACAGACTGATCGGCTGGACAGACATCAGCAGGCCAGGGAAAGAATGTGATAGATAACAGAAAATAAACAACCTTGAGAACCAGAACAGAAGAATCCTGATTCCTTCTTTGGTTGCTGGGCTGGCAAAAGAGACTCTAGCACATCTCGGGGTCATCCCAACCCCAGAGACTCCGAGAGCAACGTGCCTGGGTCATGCTGGGGGTGTACACACACCTCTGTGCTCTGCCCACGGTGCCCCTGCTTGCTGCAGCACAGCTCTGAAGGATGTGGGCTCACAGGGCATCTCACCCTTCCCAGGAGAGGACCTGTGCCATTCAAAAATGCCATTTCCCACCTCAGGTTTCAAGAATGGCCCCCATCCCTGGACACTGCAAATCTCTTATTCTCCCAGCTGCACAACACCACATCACTCCACAACATGGGACTCTTCCCTCTGCCTGGGTTTCCAGCCCTGGCATTCCTGGTGGAGGCCCTCCAGTTGTTACGACAGTGAGTCACTTCCCTCGTTAAATAATCTTCAGATCACTTCGTTATTTGCTTAACCTGAGAGCAGCTTTCTTGGAAATACTATTTGCCAAGGTCAGTAAACATGCTTTAAAAATGTAAATAAACATTATGTGTGAGTATAAGCACAGGATATGTTCTCTCTCTGATAAACTCATGCATTAACTATCAAAACCAAATAGCCTGTGTTTATTTTTTGTAAATACCAGCAAAAAATAGAGAACTGTGGGGCTAATGGAGTCAGTTATCACTGTATTTCAGCCTTCAGATTTGGAGGTTTGGCTTGTAAAATTGCATGAGCAATCTATGGCTGGGATAGATGGCATAGAAAATTATACCTTCATAGTCAAAAATAGCCTTTTTTTATTTTACAGTTAGTCTTCCTTAACAGCCAAGGAGAGTTTATATATGGAGGGTTGCCCACAGTGGCACAGAATCACTGCCCTGACATGCCTCTGCTGGGGAAGGGAATTAGTTTTTTTTAAGCCTCTTTATTAAAAATTATTCCATTTGCCAAATTTTCTCTTTTGAGTTTTGTTTATAATTTGATGGCTGGGAGATGTGCTTCAGAGGAAAGGGAGGTAGAGCTCAGGCTGCTCCCTGCCATCCTTCATGCTGAGAGCAAAGATGTGACGCAGCATCTCCCCAGGCCACGTGGCAGCTCTGAGGTTGGTCCTGCTCAGCCCCTCCTGTGCGAGCTGTTCAATTGGCACAAAACACTGAACCACCCAGACGTGACAAAGAAATAAAGGAACATGGAAAGGATGAGTAGGATGCTTTCCCAGATGGAGGAGGAAAGGGGGGAATTAGATGTCCCACATCTCTTCCTCTGCATCCCTGTTGGCCTCAGTGAGATCCCAGCCACTCCTTCCTTGGCCATCAGTTGCACAAAACAAGTCCAAAATGCCAAAAGCTGGTCAAAACTACCTGAGAAAGTCAACCACAACTGAAATGTTTCATGAAAACTGAAAAACCTTTCTTCCCCCCACTCAAAAAAAAAAATTGCCAAAAATAATTCTACTCGGTTCCTGTTGCAAGTCTTCAGACACTCCTCTGAAAATTTTCCTTATGAGGAAAATCTTTTCTCAATTAATTGTGTAAAACCATAGAAGAGGTGCAGGAGGAGGGATGGTTATGGATTTCTGTCTTGCAGCACTTGCAGGAACATTGTGCTGACTCTGTCACTTTCCCTTTGGAGAAGAAGTGATAAAAAATGAGCAGAACAAAGCCGTGTAAAGTAAGAGACAAATGGTGGAGAAAGTCTCTTGCAGCTCCATGTGTATGCAAACATTTGCAGCCAAAGTTAGAAAGCCTTGCTGCTCCCAGGAGCCTGCAGTGCAAGAGCTGAGGCTCTGAAGAGTGCACAGTGGGAACATAAATCACAGAGGCAACGAAGGCATGGACGGTGTAATCAGGGTTTTTCTGAGGTCAGAGCTCATCCTCTGAACATAAATGTGGGTGCATGCTGCCCGTGGTGCTCACGGCTGCTGGTTCCCCGAGGAGCTATTCCATGGAGGTGTGGGAGCAGAGGGGCAGGGCTGGGTGCTGACACCTTTGCATCAAACATGGGTGCAGCTTCCCACAGTTTAATGAAGCCCCGACCCATAAAAACTGGGCAATGGGGCCTTTTGATTTCAGCAGAGTCAGTCAACAGCATAAAGCTCAGCACCTGCTTGATTGTTTCAGTGGAGAGGGGGCTCACCTTCCTGCAGGCTGATGGAAACATCTCTACAGCAGAAAAGGAGCTGGAGTTGTAAAACTGTCAGACAAAAACTGTCAATGGGAGAAAGATGTGAGGAACACACACTCGAAACACTGGAGATACAGATTAATCTGAGAATATCTTAAGTGCTTTGCAGTGACTTATTACCCCAGAGAATAAGACCTGACAGACAGCCTGATGTATTGTTTGTGACTGATGTGGAAAGCTTCTTATTTACTTCGATTAAATACCCACATTTCTACATCTGATAGCGAGCAGTTCCTGCAAAACCTACCTCCACTCAGCTGAGAGCTCTCAAACCCTATTACACAGTACAGCATGCATTTTAAACTCCATGAGTTTATGCATATGTAGCTCAGACACACCCAGAATTCACTTGGATGTAAAGACAACTTGTGGAAGACAACTTCTTGCTCTGTTTTCTTTTCAGACAGCCCAAGAATAGATGGCCCAGACCAGGAGCCCGGCTGCCCATGAGCCACTACCTGCTTCACCAAAATACCAGGTCTAGGATGGGTTCCAGGAGGAAACACTTGGATATAAGTGTCAAAGCACCTGTGGCTCCTGGTGATGTGAATCCAAGGGTTTCCTTAACTCTCAAAAGAAAGAAGGTAAGAATGCCCAGAGGAACTCATCCCCACTGCCAGCAGGTTTATGGAAGTACCTCTCTGACGATGAGGTACTGGGTCAAAGAGGTGGCAGGTCTAGGAGGTGGCTCTGGGAGCCCCAAAGTTCTCATCCTTCCCTGGGATGGACATGTGAGTGAGCTGCTGACCCTGTGCAGCAAGAAGAGATGTGGACTGTACTCCTAACCAGGGTGCTGGTGCATCTGCTGTGGGCAGGATGAGGTGCTGGTCAGCAGCTGCTGGTCAGTAGTCTCAAACAGTCCATCCTAGAGAATCCATCTGCAAATGCTGGATTTTCACCTCAGTACTGCTTTCCTCTATCTGCCTTCAGCATTTTCCAGGCTGTGCTTTGTAGGCAGGGCTGTAAATTTTCCCTGTGGGTGATCTGTGGCTGAAACCAACCTGCTTTGTAGCTGAGGAAAGCACCCAGAGCTTTGGTTTGAGGTGATGAGCTCCTGGTGAAGCCCCTGGTGTCTGGGGATGCTGAGCAGGCTAAGCCCCAGCTAAGTCCTGCTCATCTCTGAGGCAGGCTGGATTTTAAGGCTGAAGACTTTGCTGCATCCAGTAAAGATTTTCCTTGTGGCTGGAGAAATAATCGCTGTGGCAGTAGGCTCAGCTGACGGCTGGGTCAGGCAGGGCAGGAAGAGCAGAGTGGAAAAACATCACTTCATGGTCTGTCATCCTGATTCATGCACCTTGTGGTTTGTCATGGTGCTCTGACTATCAGGCAAAATTACCTGGGCCCATTGGCTTTCCCCAGTGCTGCTATAGAGGATGAACAGCAGGGAAGGGAGAACAAGCACTGCTGTGTGACTGCAGCCCTGTGAAACAGGCTGGGCATCCTGTCAGGCCTTGAGAGGTGTTCTGTTAACACCTCTGGAAAGAGGGAGAGCAGGAGAACACAGCCCTAGAGCAGTTCTTTAGGTAAGCATTTGCAGAGACATGGGAGCCCCAAAACCCCACTCCAGTGGCTCCTGCAGGGTTACCAATAACCTCCCTGGGATGGCCGGGGAGGAAGGGGATCCCCATCCCTGTGGGGCTGGATGGACTGGGGAGCTCAGACTGCAACCTGTGGTGACCCACATGGGAGGGCTGGGATGGGGTCTCACACACAGACTCACACACACAGTATGACAGAAGTTGTTGCCACTGGCTGTTTTTAATTAAGACCACTGTGAGAGCAGAAGCCATTTGCAGAGCACATGCCTGATCTTAAAAAGTGATTGCTGCTGAAATTTGGTGATGGGGAAGTCAGTCCAAGGGTCTCTGGATCACTATATTTCTATGTGTATTCAAATCTATATGCTGTTAGAAGGGATTTAAATTCCAATTTTTGTTTCTCTGATTGATTTATAGAACCAAAGGACCATGAAAACATAATCAGAGCAATCCTGAGGCTGTTGTGCAAAGTTCTGGGCCTCCCTGCAGCCTCCTATGCCCTTTCCACCTAAAAAACTGCAGGGCTTGATGAAATGTCCATGGGAGTTTGTCACTGGGCACGTCCCCCCAGGCTGGCCCTGAGCTCACTTCAGAGGTGCCCTGGAGCTGGCATCAGCTCAGCTCAAACTGCTGCTGAGAATTCCCCTGCACAGGGAAATTCCTGGGAGAAACTGGATAGGTGCAAGGGCAGGCTGGCCAGCCAGGGTCTCTGGTGGTGCTGTGTGTGCACATGGGCATCCATATATGTGTGTGTGCCCCTGTGTGCAGCCCTGCCAGCTCAGCTGGCATTTCAGACTCCGGGAGGACAGGGTAGGCAAAACTGTAGCACATGAAGAGCCTTTTAAGGAGAAGGATTTGGGCTCAGCTGATGATTTAGCTTTGCAGCAGGTCTGAGATACCACAGAGCCACATTTCTCCAGTTACTTTTTCACCCAGCTCAGCAAATTGAAGTTTTGAGCTCTCGATTCCTTCCCTTTCCCTGAGCAGTGCTGGGGAGCAGGGGGACAGCACAGCTTGGCACAAACACCTGGGGCACTCCAGCAAGGCTGGAGGACCTGGCAGCCCAGCCTGCCCTCCTGCAGGCCCGTGCAGGGCTGCCTGGGGCAACAGTGGTGGCCAGCAGGTGCCTGGGCTGCCTGCCAGCCTAAGGAGTAGTCCCTGCCCACAAGCTCAGGTGAGGGATGCTCTGAGTGGAAGTGATACACTATCCCCTCTCTCTGGTGCCTCTCCCGAGGTTACTAAACAAAGTACAGTGTAGCTTTGCTCCAAAAATCTTTTCTCTGTCAAGTGTGGAGGGTACTGACTTCAGGGTGACCTGCTGTGCTGGACTGGCAGTGATTTGGGTGAGTCCTTTTTGGGGCAGTCCAGTGTATCCCTCCTTCTCTCTCCCAAGGTGTGCTGCTCCACTGGGTAAGAGTGGAGGAAGAGCTAAAGCAGCATAGCTTTAGCACTCACCAAAGCTGAGTGGATGCAGCAAGCAGCTGCCTGTACAGAAATATAAATGGAGTCACTTTTTCAGTCACTTCTCTCTTGGAATGGGAAGAAGCACCAGAATAATCCTTTGTCTCTCAGGTCTTATTCAGTGCGTGTCCAACCCCTACCCTGGCCCCTGCCCTTTCCAGGGGTGGTTGTGATGTTTTTGTGTTGTTTGGGTGGGGTTGGGGGATGCCCTGTGCTGTGGCTGCCCATTTACCTGGTGGTGTGACCCACACTCCCCGTGCTCCTGTCCTGGCTTCACCTGTGACACCCCAGGACTGTGGGAGAAAGGGCAGTGTGTTTCCTTGAGCCTGAGGTCATTTGCTATGGATGGCAGGAGAATGAGTAATTGAGGCTTTGGCTCTGACTGCCCATGCCCCTCATCCTGCCAGCCACCAGCAAGAGAGACCCACCCTGACTTGGCCCCTGGCCCAAAGCAAAATCACTTTCAAGGCACTGGCTGCCCTTGTAGGTATAAATTTATGATGAAAAAAACCCCAAAACTCCACAATGCTGAGACAGGATGGAAAACTAGAAAAAAAAAAAATGGCACTAATCTCCCCACTGGAGCTGCTACCACATTTGTGTGGACAGCCTGTTGTCATCCCCGTGCCTGAAGCCACCTGGTGCTATGGCTTTGCACAGGGCTTCAGCTTCAACCTGCACAAGGAGCCAGGAACTGGTGCTGGGCCAAGCCCTGTAGAGGCTGTGCCATGGCATTACCTATGGCTGGCAGGGCTTGGCCTTCAACTGTGGCACTTTCCTTCCCATCAGGGCATCATTTTGCCTCCCCCCTTTGGCTGGTGGCCTTGGCTGGGGGCACACAAAGCTGTCCCATTGTCCCTGACCGAGCTGAGCACCTGCCACCCCCCAACCTCACCCTCCAACCAGCGAGTTACAACCACATCCCCACGAGACCCTAAACCCCACGGGACCTGCTCTCCCCCGTGCTCCCCCAGCTGTGCTGGGGCAGCAGAGCCCCCAGACAGACCTGCACCAGGTCGGGCGTGAGGCGCTTGGCCCTCAGCCACTTCTGGAAGCGCTGGGTGCGGCGCAGGGCGCGCTCCAGGCTGCAGCTCTTGGTCCTGAGCAGCGAGGTGCAGATGCGCTTGTCCGCCCGGTCGTGCTGGTACTTGGAGGTCAGGCGGGTGATGTCCACCAGCCGCCAGCTCTTGGCATCGTCCGTGTAGTTGCCCGAGTAGCTGAGCAGGGAGCTGGGGGGCAGCTTTAAATGAGAAGAAAGCCAGGTGTCAAACCTGCCAAACCAAAAGGAGAGCCCCACGGAGAGCGGGTTAAAAGCCGAATGGACACAGCGCCCGCCCCGCTGAGCTGCTCCTCCAGGCCGGCCCCTGGGGATTCCTGCAACTGCCTGGCAAAGGCTGAGGCACCCTGGCTGGGTGGCCCCGGGGTGAGCAGGCTGAAACCATCAGCTAAGGAAATGTGCTTTGCTAAAAAAGTCCTTCTCTGCTTCCCACTAATACCATCCCTTGTCATGAATGCTGCCGTGGAGTGAAGGGTAGAACACCCAAATGGGGTCTTTTGGGTAGAGGGAGGGAGGAAAGGGAGAGGGCTGCAAGGTTTTGGTTCATGAAGAATTCCTGGTGTTTTTAAATTTTCCTTTTTCTGGAGAAAGTGTCCCAAAAAAGGAGTACTTGACACTTTAAAGACCCTTCTGATATTAAAACTTAACAACAAATGTAATTGAGAATATCAAAATGACCTCTTGTTTTGAGGTGGTGACTTTTGTCAGTGCAGGGGTCTACCTGTCTCCCCCAACATCCCTGCCTTTATTTTCTCCCATAACATCCCTGACTATTTTTCAGCCAGGATGAGTGACCTCCCTGACAGCAGCAGAGTTTGGGGTGTGATGGGCATACAGGGTGTGATGGGGGGACAGGGTGCGTGTGCCCTGGCTGTGCAGTCCCTCTGTAGCCATGGAGATCTTGCACTAATTTGCTCCCCCTCCACAGGCACAGGAGGGGAGCATATGGGCTGGGTAATTGGTAATTTTTTTTTTTGTTTCAGCAGCCCCCTCAGCCCTGCCCACACGCGTGTCGCACACGCCGGAGCCGAGGAGCGCGGTGCCTGCTCTGGGAGGGTGTCTGTAACCTGCTCTTGGAAAATGGCCCAACTCTGACCTTTGGTTTGGCCAACATCCTGCCCTCGCTGCCTCTGAACCCTCCTGCCCTGAGCTCCCTGTCCAAGTGCGTAGGAAAACGCGTCCTAATTTAATCTCACCCTAAATTAAAGCCGGTAGCTCAGAAGTGAAACAGGAGAGGCAAGAGGTTCCCTGCAGGATTAGCCTAGCTGGAGTTTCAGACTGCTTACAAGACATTAACAAGTCTGAAAGCTGAAGCTGGTCCTTCCTTTCAAGTTCCATTTGGGAAATTGGCACAAAGAAATATGAGGAGGATTAATTTTCTATGATTTCAGGCAAATAACTGACTCAGTGACATGAGCCACCATCTGCAATCAGAAACTGATCAGATGATCCCTCCTGAAGGCAGCACCCCACTCCCTTTCCCATCACAGACCCTGTGCAGCTGAGCTCTGGGGCAGGCACAGGTGCCCAGGATGGGTGAAACCCTGGTGCTTCCCCTGCTTTGGCTTTCAACTCCTGCCATGTGCCTCCTTCCAAAAATTAACCACGGAGGATGACTAGAAGTGGGGGAACCTTGTGTGAACAGGTTGGTGAATTCCAGCATTTCAGTTCTTTGGGCATTTTGCCTGATATGAAACTGAAGATTCCCTACAATTAAAGCACCTGACATGATAATAAACATTTTGTTTGGGTTTGTTTTTTTTTTTTTTTTTTTTGGTGGGTTTGTTAGTATTTTGAGGGTTTTTTTTGGTCTGGTTTTGAGCTAGGATTAAAGAAAAGAGAATGATTGCTGTGCCTCACTGTGATTGTTGTGCATCAGGACCTCTCCCAGTGCCTAATCTGCAAAGCAGGCACAGCGTGCCAGGCACGTACTGGAAGAGAGATGGGCAGGGATGCCTGTCGTGCTTTCAGTTCGTTAGTTCTGTCTTTCTTTCTTTCGTTGTGTTGTCTTTGCGTTTCTGTCTTCTTTCTTTCTTATGATTGGCGGGCGGGCTGGCTGTCGTATGTCTTTCTTTATTGGCTTTCTTTGGTGAGGGCTGGTCTTTCGTATGCTGGAGGTGCGGGAGGTCTTTGTTCGGTCGGGTTTTCTTCCTTTCTTTCTTTCTTGCTTTCTTTCTTCTTTCTTTCTTTCTTTCTTTCTCTGCTTTCTGTTTTCTTTTTTCTTTCTTTCTTTCTTTCTTTCTTTCTTTCTTTCTAGCACAAATATGCCTTGTGACTTGACTCAAGCTTGAGTGTGCAGGGGAGCTCATATCAGGCAGAGAGCAGGAAAGTGCCACTTGCAGTGTGCAAGCAGCACATGGATGTGTGAAATCTAGGGCTGAGCATTAATTTGAGGGTGGCTGGAGTGATTCCCTCTGCAGATCTCTGGAGGGAGAACCACCCTGGCCTGGGAACCCGCCATGGGCTGCAGCAAGTCTGTATTTGGCATCATTTCTGGGCAGCACAGCACTGGCCTGGCACATTTGCTGGATACTTTCAAGATTCATCATCGAGTTGTGCTGTAACCACTCCCTCTCGTACAGAGCTTTTTAGCTAAGGGCCAGCAAATCCTCTAAGACCTTCAGTAAGATCTCTGTAAATACGTGAGTCACAGATTATAGACTTTAGATCAACCCAGAACTAAATGCTGAAGAAACCAAACCAGTTTTCCTTCTTTTTTTCCGGAATGAAATGAATTATTTTATTTCAGCCAAAATAATTTTACTTGCATTTGGAATTTTGACTTTTCTTTAAAAAATAAGTAAGCTAAGTCTTAAAACAAAAAAATAAAGAAGTAACCTATAAACCCCCTTCTAATTGACGCATTCCAGCTTTGTCAGTCTTCTTTCCCATTATTTTTGGACAAAGCTCAGGGCCAGCATTGGCACAAGTCTTTGAATAGTTTTGGTCAGCTCAGTTCTGCAATATTTTGAAAATCTAGTATTTTACAAAAACTTCCACTGCACTCTGCTCTCAGTACAGTTGGTAGACAGGCTTGGTGTCCTCATTTACAGATGGATAAAGTTGGGCAAAGATAAGGGAAGTATAGAACATTAGAGCACAAGATGAGTCACCAGTCATTCTGGGAACAAAACTCACATCTTCTCCCTGTGAACGCATGTCAGAGCTCCCAGGAATGATGGAGAATTAATGAAGCATGTTCCAATGTGAATTAGCACAGAGGAGCCCAAGTGCCATCCACCTTTGCGAACACGTGAAAAGGTACGAGGGTGGATCAAAGAGTCTCAGCACCACTGAAATTTCCCTAGTTTCAGCTCCCACTTGCCAAAAAATAATCCCAGTTTTTCAAGAAATCAAGTGGGAGAAAAAGTTTTACCCATGCAAAGGAAAGCCTGAAGCTGAGTGACTGCTCAGGAGAACATTTTTAAGTTCCCCTTCCAGAAGCGCTCACAGCAGAACTTCACGTTATCACTTATGTGTGGGAAGCCAGCTGCAGGCTGGTGGGAGAGAAAAAGAAGTGTCTGGCTTAGGGAGCCCCTCTGTGTCCCCTGAGGCAGAAGTGCTGTGCTCCCACATGCTTGTGGCTCTGCACTCCTGGACCCCTCTGCACGCCTGCACCCCGTTCCTGCTGTCCCCTGGAGGAAAGCCAGCACGGGGCCCTCCTGCCTTGGCTCACGTACCACCTCTCTCCCACTGTGCAGCTGGAACCCCACAGCCAGAGGCACTTCTGCTATTTTTGGCAAGGCTGAGGGAACCTGCATGGCCCCAACCTCCCCAGTGGCCAAGTGGGAGTAACCAAAAGGGAGCTGCTTTGTACCTGGCAGCAGTTCCCTGAAAAGCCTGCACAGGTGAGCGGGGCTGCAGCAGGCTGGGGCAGCTGTGGTGCCATCCTGCTGCAGGGAATAAAATGCAGAGCAGACACTACCCTGGATGCACACAGACCCACACCAGCCTGTCAGCCAGCTGAGCATGCTGGGCTCATTGCAACTCCATGCTCCTTTTTGGGACAGGAATCCAAGCTGGGCTGGGAGAACCCCACCACTGAGCCCTGTGCACCTCACTCACTGCATTTTGGGTATCCAGGCTGGGCTGGGAGAACCCCAGCACTGAGCCCTGTGCACCTCACTCACTGCATTTTGGGAATCCAAGCTGGGCTGGGAGAAGCCAGCACTGAGCCCTGTGCACCTCACTCACTGCATTTTGGGAATCCAGGCTGGGCTGGGAGAAGCCAGCACTGAGCCCTGTGTACCTCACTCACTGCTCGCTCTGGCACAGTGGACGTGGAAAGCAAAAGGGAAAAGTGACAAGGGCTGGGACCCCCAACGTGCAACAGCAAGGAGGGCTCTGGCTCAGCAAAGCCACAAGCTGCCTTTTCCCAGCAGCAGTTCAAGGATGGATGTCTGGTATTACAAGTCCATCCCAGACAAACCATTATGGTTTTACTATGCTGCGTTTTATAGGATAGTTTAAGATAAAAACGGTGATTTGTCTAATACTATACTACTTACATTATAGCATTAAAAATACAATTTTACTATAATAATTTCTTCTCCCCCAGGCTTTCAGATCTATAAAAGAAACTGCATATGGCTCTATAAATCATATCAGACCCAATAAACCCTTCCTCTGCCAAGCACTGCCTTTGACTTTTTCCTCAAATTCAAGTGGCAACATTTTCCCTGCTGTCATCAGATACGCTCTGCTTTGGAGCCTAAAAATGATTGGATTGGTCCAATGACCACTTGGACAGTGTGTGTCTCATCAGCAGCGAGGCAGATGCAATTTCTGCCTTCAAGTTCTCACACAAATCTCCCCAAAATGTACCAGCAATTTAGCTGCGTGCCGTTTTCAAGCATGTGGGTAACCTCATGTGCAGAAGTCCTCATGCCTAAGGCAGGTTTAGATCCCTTTTGATCTCAGTTAAAACGTGAAATTCTGCACATTCACGTTGCTGCACCTGGTACAAAATTATACAGTGTGTTTGTATGTTTGTAGTTAACATACTCTGGTGGGAGCCTACAAAGCTAAACTCCCTTTTGCCTTCAGTCAGTTGCTCATAATAAAATACTTCCAGTAAATCTACACAGGCTGATTTCTTCCTTCCCTCTTCCCTTCCCCCATCACTGCCTTGAGTTTTTTTCAGAGCTCCTCTCTAGACAGAAATTTGTGCCTTTTACTCCTGCTTTCAAGTTATAGTTTAGGGCTGAAGTCTGATCATGTTTGCATTGCTTTAAAAGAAAAGAGACAAAGCATCATCTTGCAGGCATTAATTAAAACACTAAGTGCTGTGATGGCAGCTGGGTGCTAAGTTGCTCTTTGCATTGTTGCTCATGAAAATACTTGGAAATTCTAACAGGCAACTTTCAAATTACTATACAGAACGCTTTAAAAATTACTCTGCTGAGTTTCTGACCTTATCTCCTCTTTAAAGAACTTCTTGCATATGGATGTCCCAATGCAGGCGTTGCATTTATCAAGTCCCAGGAAAGTCCGGCCAAAACTGTAGCTGGGTTTGACGTGGGGCACAGACGGAGAAGCTGCTGCTGCTGTGGAAGGGTTACAGCCCAGAGCCAAAACCAGGAGCAGCATCAATGGATCTGCAACTTTGGAGCAAAGGCAGCATATCCAGCGCCCCATCTACAGTAGTGGAGAGCTCTCTGCTTTTTGCAAGTTGTCCCTCTCTAGGATTTCGGTCTCTCTTTGATGACTTCAGCCTGCAGTGGTGAGCCCCGAAACACAGCAAGACACTCTGGGTGCAGGAGACACTGCTGCAGTCCCCATCCTGCCAGCTGCTCACTGGCTCTATTGGCTTGAGGTTTGGGTGGGAAAGATATGCTGTAGGGTGGGGAGAAGGAAATACATGGAGGATGCAGATAACTCGGGTTGCCATGGTTATCTTTCCTTTCCTTGTTGCAGCTGCTTTGGCCCCTGCTGACCCTCCCATCAGCCGACTTGGAAAACAACACCAAGGAGTGCTCATCTGCTCCTGGTGCAGACAAATGAAGGATATCCTGTCGCTGGAGAAAAGGGCACATGTGGGACACTTAGTAAAAAAACTGATTTGGGAGGAGTAGTAGCATGGCAGAAATGCACATTTCACCAGAAGCCAGACCTTTGGTGTTGCTTTATTCCTGGAGATTTGTGGTGGCTCATGACATGACTTCTTGGATGCTTCCTTGGCCATTCTCATGAAAGGCTGTCAAGTGGAACCATCACTGTTCTGTTTCTTGAAAACAGCATTGTTTAGCAGTGTGATTGCACCACAGAAAGCAGGATAACCTGCAGCTTTCCCAAAACTCCCAGCTGATAGAGCAGCCTGACCTCTACACCCCTCTTGGTTTTCAGCAAGACTTGTGTGCTTTGGAATGTCTTTTCTTGATGGTCCGGGCACTGGAAAGAAGCTAGAGAAAGGGATGGGGGCAAACTGAGGAGAATGTCAGAGGTTTCAAATAGACTTAGAGATTACTGTGATCACACCAAAAGCTGCTCTTGTTAGGACAAAGACTTGGAAGTTATGGAAATCTGTGGCTACCCATCCTGGCTTGGGTGCTGGGGACTATTCCAGGAGATCTGGCAGGCTGCTGCTCAGGGCCAGGGAAGCACACCTTGAAGGAGCAGGTGGTACTGCAGGCAGCACACCTTGCTGTGGTGGCACTGGGCCTGTGTCCTCCCCTGTCCCCAGCTGTTGTGTTTTCAGTGACTCTCCTGGGCCATATCTCACCATGGGAGCAGTGAGGAGCAGACTGAGGCTTTGAAGACTTCTTATCCCCCCAGCTGGACTACTTGCACCAAGTGGCTAAGCCATTTCCCAGCACACTTTTAATGAAAGAAAAGGTGCACTGAGCCATCCTTTTTGATCCCCTCTGGCATTTAACCTGATGGGACTGAGGGATGTGAGAGCCACAGGGATGTGGGTTGGGCTCTGTGGTTACCCTTCACTCTCTGAAGGGGCTGCTGGGTGATTCTAGCCGTGCAAGGCAGCTATTTAAAGCACAGAAACTCCTTAGTTGTGGCACTTAGGAAATCCAGGGTCTCTCCTTGGCTCCATGTCCTCATGGGAGGTCGCTTCACCTCCTGGTGCATCCCATGCACAAAATGGAGATGGTGACATTTGGGGTTTGTCTAGAGGACAAACAGAGGAGGATGAGGAGCCCTGCTGAGAAGAAAGGAGGATATCATGAACCCTGCAGTAGCTGCAAAGCAGAGGAGCTGGGCAGTGCTCATACAGCAAGTGCATCCAGCACAACTCTGCATTTGGCCTAACACTCCAAGGCAAAGCTCTTTGAAATGTGTTGGTGGAAAGAGACAGAACCAGAGCTAAACAAATATTAGCTGTGTCCCACTCCCAGAAGTTTATCCCTGGCCTTTTCTATTGCTGGTACATTGTTCCTCTCCCCTCTGCAGGAATCAGCCCTGCCCACAGTTTCCTGCCAGTAGCTCTGCAAATTTGGCCATGCCCACATTGCTCCCTGCCCAGCTCTTCCCTGGATGGTACCAAAATTACACACCAGCAATCTGTCTTTATCTTCATTACGTAATGTATGAACCACGTATCCTTCAGTTTCTTTACTAATTCAGTTGCCTTCCTTCTGTCTTCTGTCCTCTGCTGTGATTTTGAGAGCAGACACACCAAGGCTTCCATCTCCTGGTGCCCCAGGCTCTGCTGCCCCACGGAAAGGGGAGGGCTTCAGCCTCTGGGGGTGGTGACTGAGCCTTTCTCAGTGCAAACCCCAGGGTCTGGCACAAAACCCAACCCAATGATGCCTCAATGTCTGTGTTGTTCTTGAGCTTTTGTGTAGTTCAGGCACATGTAAAGCAATGTTCATGTCTCCCTAGGAACAGCACGTGTAAGTGCTTTTGTACAGTGTATCACACCCGCATTACCTTGAAGTGTTAGAAAAGCAACTTTTTATTCAAAGAATGGGAGCTGGTCCATCATGACCACCTCAAGCTTGCTGCTGGCATTTGCATTGACCCCCAGGGTCTGAGCTCCCTCCTTCCCTCAAACATTTCTGCTCAGGCTGGGCAGTCCCTGAGCACAGATGATGTGTGTAGAGAACACTCATTCATGCTCACAACATTGAAAACCCAAATCTTAAAAATGAGTAGATGTATATCTGAACTAGCCAGAGAGGCAGGTGAGAAACCACAGCTTGGTGAGTGTTGTGAGAGGAGGCTGCACTCCTGAAGGTGGCCTCTCTTTTCTCTCTTTTACTGAGGTCATTCAGCAGGTAATGTCAAACCCGTATTTGCTTTCCTTTGTATTTGTTTTCCTTTCCTTCTGGTGACACAGCACGGAGCTGTTGTGGTCAGGTGGAGAGCAGCCAGGTCTGCAGGAACCTTGCAGATCTTCTCCTTGTGCCAGCATGTGGGATTTTCAGGGCATGGATCACCGTGGTGTCTGCTGGAACCAAGGCCTGGCCCTAAGAACCCCATGGACTTGTACAAGAGAGACTCCTGTGTAACACCCTTGACTATGTGAGAACATGGTCCTAACAGAAAAGCCTTGTTAGTGTTCTAAAAGTTATAATTTCTAAAAATTTCTAAAAAGGATCAATATGAGTATACTGTCCTATCAAAGTCAGACCGGTTGCAGAAAAGTTTTCGGAGTGGTTTCTACCAACAGAGGTAGAAGTTTTTTATTCAGCCTCTGATCCCTCCTTTCCCCACATGCCAGGAGGGGTGTGGAAACACACCTGGAAGTACAGCCCCACTTCTGATCACAACCATGTGGGCAGTGGAGCTCCTGGATCCCAAAACCACCCAGTCCCTGCAGGTTTGGGTGGGTATGGCTGTGATCACCAGCTGCTCATCGAGGTGGGAGTGCCTGCCCTCCCTTGCTGCTGGCTCTGGAGGAGATCAGGAGAACACAAGCTGATTTTTCCCAAGTATTCATGGGATGAAATACACCTTTTCACCCACCTCCTGGCTTCCACCCAATCCATTAATGCAGTCCAGCTGCTCCTCTCTGCCTCTTTCCACTCCAGACTATTGCCCACCTTCCCTGGTCAATGCCAGCTGCCCCCAGGGGTGGGTTTCATGTCAGCAGAGCCTTGCAGCCTCCCTCTCCCCATCTCATTGCTGCTGCTGGCTGCGTCACTTGAAGCAAAATATGGTGTCAGTTCCACGCTCTGGATCAAACTGGGACACTGGAAATGACTTTGCAGAGCAGGAGACCTTTTAAATTAGTTAAAATTGATTAAATAGTTGAGATAATTACCAATTAGTGTTTCCAAACATCCCAGATGAAGCTGCAGAGGAGCAGAAGGTGCAGTGCTGCTGCTCCTCAGCTGACATTGCCACCAGGGTCTTTGCTGCCATTGACCTGCACCTGCTGATGGGGACTTTGCTGCTTGGCCAACCTAAACCAGCAGGTTTTGGGTGTCACATCACCTCATCTTCCTCTTCAGCCCAGGTTTGCCTGCTCAGCAAGGATGGCTTGCCAGGCGGGTTGCAGGAGGGCTGCATCTCACTGCCACGCACAGAAAGGAAACAATAGACAGGAAAAATCCAAGTTTTGCTGGGAGAGGAGAGGCTCCTGCTCTTCCTGAGGCCCTTGGTAATCCCTGCCTGGGTCATGCTGCCTGCAGGGCCTGGATAAGACCTTGGCTGTCACACAGAGCAGCTTCACAGGACAGGGTGGAAAGCAGCTTAGGGTGTGGTGCAACCACAATTATTATTAATAGCATTTTTTATTAATCACGTCCAAGATAATCATGAAACTATTGCCAAATAATCAGTACAGACTTGGTATCAAACTGCTTATCACTTCAATCCCAGTTCAGGCTGGATGTGTGGATTAATAGCTAGAGAAGCTTGACACATTTTCAATTCTTTCAAAATGAAAAATGTGACACTGAATGCTACAAAACTCCCAGCACTTGGGAGGATGTGATCACTTCCTTCTTCTCTGTTTTCCTCTGTTTTTGCATGATTATGAAAGAAACATCTGTTTTGAAGCTATCTGCAACAGAAAATTTTTGTTCCAGTTGGATTTTCAATGGACAGCTTCTGTTACAGAGTCTTGTTCTCCCCAACCCTGTTTCTTTCCTTTTTTCTTTCGCTGAAAGATGAAAGAGAAAGGAAGAGGAGGAGAAAAAACCCAAGCAAACAAACCCCACTGCCCAGACTACAAATACAGACAGAAAAAGGAGCCTCTGAGGTGTGGATGGTGTGAAACTCCACAGCTGAGCAGGCAGAAAATGTTTGCACTTCAGATCTCTTTGAGAACATTTGATGTTTTGTATGTATGGATTTTTCTGCATTTTGAATGAATAAAAATACTAAAAGAGGGATACAAATTTGACTTTTTTTTTTTTTTCCTTCACCAGGGAATAATTCCTATTGTGGGATAATCTTGGATGCAATGAATCTGAAGCAACAATAATGGAGTATATTAATTTTACATAAAAATAGGTATTGTTCTGTATCTGTGGTATTTTGGGATTCTCCCTGACTCTGTTCTTCTGCTGCAGAAGAGGAAACCTGTTGTTCTTTGGGAAGTCTTTACATACTGGTAGGCAGCTGGAGGAAAAAGCCAGTGAGAAGAAAAGCCTCAGGCACTGCAGCCAACACATAAGACCAGTTCTAGTTTGTGAGAGGCTGAAATGTCAGCACAAAAGGCCACTGAATGCTATCAGCTGCTCTGGTGTTTGCAGCATTTATGGGAGACCATGCCAAGCAACAAAAACTGTGGAAGAGGACCCCGGATTTTGGGGCATCAGTATCCACAGACTGAAAATGAGATGCAGGAATCTCGAGCCTGAGGGAAAAAGGCAGTGAAAAGAAAATTGGCTGCACAGCAGAAGGGGGTGTGCTGGTCCCTCCCTGCACAGAGCAGGAGGGAAAGAGGCCAGGATGAGCTGCTTGGGAAGGGAGCAGCTGTCCTTGGTGGTGACTTTGCAGGGGCTCCTTGACCACTGGTACCACCAAGCAGCTCCTTAGGTCCAGTCCAAATCCATGTGACTGCAGCTGCAACCAGCACCTGCCTCCTGATTTATTTTTTGGTGCTACTGCAACAAAGAAACAAAGCTTCACTTTGAGAGGAATACTGGATTTGTCTTTACAAACAAGCTGGTAGATAAAACCAGCACTGGGAGATAAAAGAAACAATTTGAAGGATTCCACTGATTGATGAATGGGAAAAGATATTTGCTTTTACAAATAAACTTTAGGTTTGCTGATAAAGGAAATTAGACATTGAAAGATGAAAGAAACAGTGTGGAAGAAAAACCCCTAAATTCCATAAGAATTAAAAATTAAAAGGGAGGGTTATACATTAGTGGGAAATGTCTGGTATCAGGTGTTTTGGGCAGTCTGTACCTCTCAAGTACCTCAGCCAAAGGAGAAAGAGAGAAGGGAAATGTGCCCAGGAAATTGGGATAAAAAGGAGGCTGCGCCCTCCAAAAATCTGAGACACCTCAGGGGATGCCCCATGGCCTCTCCCTTTATTAGAATAAAGTAAAAGGACTCCTCTGTCTCCTTTTTGGACATAAACCTCTGATGTGTATGGATTAGTTTTCCTGACAACTTCCTGGGATAAATAAATAAATAAATAAATTTAAAAAAATCTCTTCCTATAGAAAACCAGAAATATTTTCACATCATACAGTTTTTCAGAGGGGAAGGACCTACCCACAATATTTTTCTTGGGTGTGTGCTACTTGTTCAGCATCCCAGCAGTTAAAATGGTTAAAAATAATGCAGATTTTTTGGTGTCATTCAGATTTTTGGTCATCTTCCTCTGTGAGGCAGAAGCAGGACAAAACATGATCTTCTAAAATAAACATGGCATGGCAGGGAGACCCTTTTGGAAGGGATTGGCCAATGAACCAGAGCTGTTAAAAAACCCAGCCTGCTTTCCAAGACCAAAGGGAAACATTTAAAATATGGCTATGAAAAGATTCCTTCTGAATCAGTTACTTGGTAAATTAAAAAAATCTTTTAAAAAATATGCCCTGAAAGAATAAAACATGGCAGATATTTGATCCAGTGGCAGACTGCTAAGCTATAAATTTGTCAAACCACAACTTTCTTTCTAGGTACCCATTGTTTGTTTGGCCCAATTTGTTTTCTGTCCATCAGACTGGAGTCTCTTTTTTAATCAGCTGTATCATTCCAGCTGTCTGGGTGGAAGGAGAAGTCTTTTGGGAGAAGTGAAGCCTGCTTTGAGTAACCTTGGGAGTGGTTTTGACCAATACCCAGTGCTAGGACTGGCCAATTTCAGTATGAATTTTAACAGCACAAATGCACTTTAGGCAGTGACCTTTGTTTTTCCCACATACCAAAGGGAATATGTGCCCTATAGTCTTGAACGTTTTTGTAAGAATGCAACTGACATTTGCAAGTGACAATTTTCCATATTGATAAACAATTTTTGATATCTAGGCATTGATTCCTGTTCAGGGATCAGAGCTGGTCCAGGCCAGGTTCTGCTGTGTCCAGTGCAAATAGGAGGAGGTTCTTTAAAACTGGCAAGTGTATTAATTAGAAGAAAAAATGAATCAAGACATGAAAAGTATTGATTTTCTTTGTATTTTTTTTTTCATCTCCCTCAGAATCTTGGCTTCCATTCTCTTCTGGCTACAAATAGAGTGTTTTAATATTTTGGTAACTAGATGTGTGACCTAGGCCACCTCCATTCTCTTTTGCCATTTTCTCCCACCAGCCTCCTTCTTGCATTTTAGAAGAAATAACAAACAATTGCAGGAGATTCCTAAAAGCCCCCCAGGTCTAAGCAGATTTACTATCTGCAAAACCTTTTCTACATGCAAGCATTGGCCCAGCAGTGTGAAACAGCAGAGCATGGCCATAAATTATATATAGATATTTTTTTGCTTTTGGAGGACTCAGGTAGATGATTCAATGCTTTATTACATTGGGCTTTGCATGTCTGGATCCAGATATTTTAGGATAGGCACCAAAATCCCTGCTAAGTGAATCAATTCCTTAAACATGAGTTAATCTCAGATGAGGTTCAGCCATGAACTCCTGCATATTTAATGGTCTATGGTCAACCCCAGCCTGCCCAAACTCTGTAACACAGCCCAGAATGCTCTGGCTCCACATTAAATTTCGTGTGTTACCCAGCACCCCTGAAAGCCTGTGACATGTGCTTTATGTGCTCTAGCACACTGCCAGGCCAGGAAGGGGGAAAAAAGAAAGAAAAAAGAAAAAAGTCTGCCAAAATCTGAGTTCCAATGGGTTTTCAGCCATAAAGAAGACCATACATGTATTCAGAGGAGAAATAGTCAAGAAAACTCTAGAAAACATAAAAGCTGTAGGCAAGAAGTGACTTTTCATCAAACTCTTCCCCTCCACTTTATTTCTTCTGCCTTTAACCTCCCTGAGGGACAATCATGCATGTCACCCTCCCTTGCATCACACACTTCTTTTTCTTTAGCATCCTCAGAGCAAACTGGAGATTACTTTGCAGATTTGTGTTGGGAAATGAAGTGCACACACATGCTGACATGCAAACACCTGCACAGGCTCCTGAAGGCATCTGTGCTGCTCCTCCTTGCATCTCCACTGACTTTGTGTCTGCATTTCTGGCAACAAATTAATCTAGAAGTGGAAAATCAAGAAAGGGTTAATTAAAAAAAAAAAAACAAAAAAACCAACAACAAACTTTGCCTTGTTTGCAGTGATTTTGCATCAGTTTCCATGGAAATGGAAGTAGAACAAGCCAAGAGCAGTGGTGTAGCCAACTTCAGCTGCTGGCTTCTCGTTCTTGCTCCTGTTTCCATGGAAATAGATGCCAAATCAGCAAAAATAAGGTAACTTGTTTTAAGATAGTAGAGTTTTAAAGGCTTGTCCTTACTTAACCCCAGTCAGGAAGATAGCTGGTGAGGGGAGGCAGCCAGCAGCTCAATGAAAACTTTCAGAGGCTCTTTCAGCAGCTGACTGCTTGTTGAACTCTGCAGAGAGTGAATTCACAGGGCAGCCACCAATCCTCAGAAACATTCTGCAACTTTCCTGCCCTTTGTGAACAGAATGCATTTTCCTCTTGGCAGGGAAGGTCCCAGCAGCCTGTGGGAGCCCAAGCTAACATCTCTGTGCAAGGCAAGTGCCTCCCTGGGCTGCCTTTGCCTCCCAGAGCTCAGAAGGAGATGTGCTTCTCCCAGCTGCAGTCTGCAAACTATTCCCATTCCAAAAGCAAAACTTTCTGTTCCTACCTATGGAGGGAGAAGCAAAGGAGTGTTAGCTGGGGGAATTCCTGGCAGTGTTTGACAACAAACACCCCACTTTCTTTTTTTTCCTGATCCACGAAGGCAAAATTGCACTGAGATAAAAGAAGTTGGCCATAACCTTGCTCATAGCAAAATGTGGATGGGAAAGCAGAACTGAATCCAACCAGAAAATAAAAAAAATCTGCTGTAATTTCAAGAACTGAAATTTCATCCAAAGCTCATTTCATTAAAATAAACTTTAATAGAAAGCTGTTTCAAGGTTGGCTTTTGATCCTTAGCTCTTGCTGTGATGGAACTGTCTGTGGGGAAGGGTATTTCTTCGTGGGAAGTTGTGTGAAGACAGAGATGAGAATCCCATCCTAGGCTCCCTTGTTCTTTGAATTGCTCTTGCATTGTGATTGTGTCCAGCCTTCCTCCACCTCTTCTTTCCCCACAGCCCCTTTGCTTATTTGCTCCTTAGACATCTCTTTGTGAGCTGCAAGGACACCCTAAGACAAGGGATCATATCACAGGCCACTTGTGCCCCCTTTTTTGGGAGCAGAATATTTCTGGAAGCCATAAGTGTGGGTATATGTTTAAAAAAAAATTCTTGGCTGGCATTTGTGGCGAAGTAAATGCAATTCTAATGAGGCATTCCTTCATTTGCAGCAGTACATTTTTGCTTTTAGGGACATAAAATCTGCTCTTGCAAGGGCACGTGCTTTGCTTCACACATGAAGAATATTCCCTTGGGCTGCTGGGTGAGTAAATAAATGAAAAGTGCAGGCCAAACTAATTTTAAAGAAGTGAATCAGGTCTAGACTGGGGCCTCACCGTTGTTAATTTTAGGTATTACATGGAATGTGCTCGTTTTCTGACTGGTTTATGTGGATCTTCTTTGAAGAAAACCCAAGAAACATCAAGCCCTTCAAGAAATTGCCAAAAAAGATAGACTTTTTTTGCATAACGAACACTTAAACACATGGGAGGTTTTTTCTTTTCCTTTTTGACAGCACACATTGTCTTAAAAGTCATGTAACTTTCTCCAATTGCTCTATCAGACATTTATTGCTGCTGTTGCTGCTATGATGTGATTTCTTTGTAGCTGTTTTTGAGCTGTTGAGATCCTGTTTGAGGAGGACAACCAAGGGCTGTGTTACTTATGGTCCTCCACAACACTTCACTAACATTTCCCCTGGAAAAGCTTTGGCCTTTTCTGTAATGGCAAAAATAAAAAAAAAAAAAAATCAGGGAAGCAATAGAAAGAATGGAAAGTAAACTCACACATTGCAAGGGTGGATGTGGGAGGTGGAGCTGAGAGCACCACTGCTCCCCAGGTGTTTGTAATTCAGCTTTCAGTGTAGCTTTTGGACTCTCCATTACACAACAGCTCATCATCCTCTTCCAGGAGGCTCCCAGGCCTCCAGGTCAGTAACCTGCACAAACCTCATCCCCTCCAGCTCTCCATGGTTAAATCTCTCCAGGAGGAAACACAGGAGCTATCTACCAAATCATCTGCAAGCAGCTCAGAGCACCATGGCACAGCTCAAAGGATCATGAGAACAAGCTAGAGAACAACAGGCTGTGGAGCCAAAAAAAAAAAAAAAAAAAAAGAGAGAACAAGGTCTGACATGAGGTGTGTGCAGCAAAAAAATGGCACACGTGCACCTTTCTGTGAGTTTCATAATGCTGGCAGATCCCTGGAGTGTGCTGACAGCTCTGTCCTGGGAATCCAGCTCTTCCAGCCCTCCCAGCCCTGCAGCTGGCCCTGCCCTGGTGTCCCCAGGAGGCTGTGGCAGGTGGGCACAGAACAAGGTGTGGCAGGAGGGGTGCAGGGCTCCAAGCAAGCACAGGCTGTCCTCTGCTCTTCCTGCAAAGTGGCTGCTCCCAGAGCACAGGCTGCTCCCATCAGGAGGGAATATCTCCTGGGGGAGTGGGGCAGCAGCAGCCAGCAGGGGCTTGCTGTGGGTGCAGGGAGATGTCACACCGGGGAACTCCCTTCTCTGGGCTCTGGTCAAAAGTCACTGTACATGGAAACCTCCTCCCAGAGACACCTGGCAAAGCTGGATGGAGATTGAACAACTTGTAAAACCACAATCACTCCATCCCTTCTGGTTCCCTGTGCTGGGCAGGGGGAGATGGACACACAGATTGTGGGCTGACACCCCAGGGTGCTCCTGTCCTGATCCCTGAGCTTGGCAGGACATCCTTTCTTCCTGGCTCTGCTCTCAGGTTATCTCCATCTCAATTCCAGCTCCATCTCCAGGATCCTCCTTGCTCTCCCAACTCTTTGGGGAGGCCAGGGAGGACAGGCATGACACCCTGACCTGTGAGAGCCCCTTCTGCAGCTGAGACACAGGGCTGGCAAAGAGCAAATGTGAGCAGTGAAGCAGCACAACTGCTCTGCTCCAGAGCTCGGTGTTGGCTGGGACATGACCTTTGTCCAACCACCTCACCAGGGACTCTTGATGCTTGGGAGTTTTCTCAGTGTCTGCAAAATTTCTCAGGTTAGTTTAAAGTCTAATTTGTCCTTCAGTCACAGTCATGTCATCTTTTTTTTTTTCTCCTCCTTCATCCATGACTAGATAAGGCTGCTTTGTGTATGGCTTGCATTATGTACCTGTGCAGATTTCTTTATTTTATTTTATTGTTTGTACTAATGATTTTAATCATGGAGGTTTTTTGCTTTGGAAATGGAAGGCCTGTAGCTTTCACAGCACAGATGGGAGATAAAAGCACTATAATCACAGAGTGCGATCAATGAGACTTTTTCCAGGAAGATGCTAAAGGCATTATTTGGCATTAACAAAGAAAGGGATAATTAGAAAATAGGCAGAGAAGCCTTTATTCCTGTAATTAATTTCAAAGTTGGAAGTTCCCTAGTGCTTTTCTGTTCAAAAGTGACAGCATATGAGCCATTGCAAAGGAGATGTGTATTAATCATAAATCAGAAACAGGGAGGAAATTGAAACCTGTGTTTCCACTGACTTTAAAAAGAAAAAGCTGCTGCCTGGAGTTGATGTGTATTCTGACTGTATGTGAAGGAAAAAACAATTATAAATAGTTATTGACACATTACATGAAAGGCAAGAGGAGGGTGTAGCCAAACTTGGTTTCCTGGGAGACTGGGCAGTCCTCTCCAGAGTAAAAATAATACTTAGGAGTCACTTTGATATCTTGAAGCTGTGCCTGTATTTGCAGCTGCTTTTTTTCTGCACTAATTTCCTACAATTGCTATCTGCCCCGCTGAGGGCCACAGTGATGGAAGAAGTGTTCAGCAAACTCCCTCTGCCTCCCTTCATTTTAACACTGTCAAAACTCTTTCTGACTGAGAAATAAGTGGCTCTGCTTTAGGAATGCCAGCAGCCACAGCCGTCTTGCTTACAGCCTTCTTCCATCTGGATCTTCAGCTTTAGCAGGCAAACTCAACATCTTCCCCCGGGGTAAGATCAAAAATTAGCAAAGGAAAAAGGCATGCACAGCTTTCTGTGTGGTTTTTTTTCCCCTTTTGTCCCCTAGTCCATGGCTGTTATCCTTATCATCACATCCCCAGGTGAGACATGAATTGGTGCAAAGTGTCCAGCTGGTGAAAGGATGAGTCTGGAGACCTCTAGCACTGGTGGTTTTTACCCAGAAACACTAGATCCCCTCAAGACAGCTGATGTTGCAAACAGAGCCTCATATTTATTTTTTATTTTATTTTTTTTTAATATGGACAGCTTTGCAATTAGTTTTTTAATTCGGTCTGGGTTGAACTCATATTGTTGGCTTTGTATCATGGCTGGCTTGGCTGAAGACTGGTGCAGGTGAGCATAATACTCATGGTGCCTCCTCACACCATGAGGAATTCACAGCCTACACACACTTGCAAGTTCCCATTTCTGTAATTTTGGGGTTGACTGCAGAACAGTCATTCAGTGAGCTGTAATGTAGCATATATGTATTTATACATACCATCATTCACATGGTAAAATTTTGCACTTGCACACACACTCTCTCTCTTTGTAATGATTTTCTCACTTATTTGCTCACAAGCTTGGTTAGGTCTCTTCACTTACATTCCTCTTCAGCTTTCTCTAGCTCTAGACCTGCAGGCAGGTGAACTTGGCATCTTACTTTACAACTGGATCAAAAAAGGAAAAAAAAGCATAAAGGCAAAAGGATTACATCCAGGTTCTATATGGTTTTATTTTTTCAGAGTTCATTCAAGGACAATCCTCCTTTTAGGTCCCATTCCTAAAGTTTCTCTGCTTAAAGCAGAGAAATATGTACATAAGCTTATCACAGAGCTCTACCCAGCATTTCACAATGTGCAGTTGGCATTTGCTGATGGCAGCACTGGTGGAGCTCTCTGTGTTTCCCAATGCATGGAGAGAGTGTTTGAAACAACAGTTTTCTTTTCTATTACTTGTTAATTTCCATATTCTTTTCTCATTGCATGAGCTCCAACACTTTGCTCTCAAGCAAGTGATGCTATTTAAGTTCTCCTGGAAATACTTCTTACACATGCAGGAATAGAAAAAAATGATCTGCATGTCCCTGGCAGAAATATCTCCTGAAACTGCTAATGGTTTTCTTACCTCACAGCTATATCCAGGGAATGTTCCTGCATTTACCACTCCAAATCACTGCAGTGATGGCTTAACTCAAGGCAGACAAGCTGTTCTTCTCTTTCCAATGAAATTATTTTCTCCTGATGCGTGTCCTTCAGTCCCAGTTTTGAACATAACCTGGGAAAATCACCCCAATCACTCTCAGTAGTCAGTCCTTGGCCAGTGGTTGTAAAGCAAAACTTCTTTTTCTTTTATCCTTTTATCTCTTCAGAGAAAAAATTTATTAACTTTGATAGAAAAAACTTTAAAGTTTTAATTGTATGAATAATTTTAGAAGGTAGCTCTAATTACTTTTGATTTATAATTAAAAATCAAGTTTGCAGAAAGGCATACATATGAATGTCAAATATCTAAAATATCTTAAGAAGGTACGGAGTAAGACAAAGGAAAAAGGCTCCAAAATTACAATTTTCCTGAACATTTAGATTTCAAACTAACACAGGCAAAATACTTGCTTAGAATACAACTTAAATATGTGGCAGGACACAATGTCATCCTTTTACAGCCCACCTAAGATATGTTATGATGCACTGCACCGACTGCAAAACAAAAAACTCTCAAGACAACTTAGTAATACCTTGATTAATGCAAATTTTATGAAACATTCAAAAGGATATTAACATGTACTCAAATTTCATCCCTCGTTGGCAAATGTAAATGTAACATTTGGCTAAATAATTGTCAGAATTTCCACATTCAAAACCTTTCAGTAGCTGATTAGACTGCGGAATTAACTTTTGTGTAAATCTTCCTGAACCTTTTGATTAGCTTCCCAATTGTCACTGGGAATTTATAATAAAAATTACAGCAGCAGGCTTAAAATTATTTGAACATGCCTAAAGCTAAGAGCCAACTAAATTGAAATCTTTTTAGTTATTGAAGTATTCCTGCTCTTTGCTCCTCTAGAAGACAGAGCAACATTTTAGCTTGTCCTAGAAAGGAGTCCAGCTTGACTGCAGGCAATTCCAGCCTGTGAAGAGACCCAAAATAGACACCTGGCTCATTCCCAAGCCATAGTTTCCAAGTGAACCAGCTCCCAGCTCAGTCTCAGCGATCTCTCACTCACACAGAGACAGACTCTGCCCCACCATTCATGCTCAGCAGCGTGTTAGCCCTCAATTAATAACACAGGCTACACCCAGAATCAGGCATTTGTTCTCTGTAAATAGGTTTAACACAACCTAGATCTCCAAAGTGGCCTCTCTTTGTGGAGACAGACCTCATTTGCTGTAACCCCTCGACTGTGGCTGTCCTGTTTAGGCTCTGTTGGACTACTAAAAATCCTCTCCTTCAGCCCAAGTCATCCCAGCTCTGCTCTGGCCAGCAGCACAAGGAGATCTGTGTGGGATTCACAGCCCATGTGCTGTCCCAAGGTGCTCCCACCCCATCCAGAACATCTGACACATCTTCACCCACTGTTGGCAAGGTGTTTTGGACTTCCGAGCAAGAAAAACAAGAATTTAAATTTGTGGTTTCTTTGCTGTGAAAGGGAAATTAGTTCCTTACCCACTCCTCCTTCCAGACCGGGATATGACTCAGATCCTGATAGTTTAGGGATGATCAGAGACGATGCTGGATTTCTTTTGTGAGATGTGTCGTAGCTGTACTAAATGCTGAGGATAAAATTACCTTCTGCTGCATTCTGCTGCTGCTGGAGAGCAAGCAGGACTTCCTTCTGTAGCTGGGGGTAGACTGCTTTTCATCTGAACTTCAGTCAAATTCACAGTTTTATGACTTCCCATCAAATGCAATCTAGAAATCATGTAAAAATACCAAAAGGAGCATACCTGTGCAACTTTGACTGGGCTGATAACTGGGGGATTGTCACCATGATATTTTATGAAAAACCACTTCACCAGGATTTTTCTCCTGAGAAGCTGAGAAGCCTCAGAAAAGAAATGTAAACAATAATTATCTGATGGTTTGGAATGTGGTTTGGAGGTTGTTTACCAACAGGTGCATCTTTGATTAGTTCCATGTTAATTGTTTTTAATTAATGACCAATCTCAGCCCAGCTGTGTCAGGACTGGGGTCAGTCACGAATTTTTATTATTCATTCTTGTCTAGCTTTCTGATGTCTCCTTTCTCTTTCTTTAGGACAGTTTTAGTATATAATTTTCATTAATGGAATAGACTAGACTAGACTAGACTAGACAAGACTAGACTAGACTAGACTAGACTAGACTAGACTAGACTAGACTAGAATAGAATAGAATAGAATAGAATAGAATAGAATAGAATAGAATATATAATAATGAATCAGCCTTCTGAGAACTTGGAGTCAATTCTCATCTCCCACCTCGTCCTGGGGACCCTGAACACCACAATAATTGGTGACCACAGGGGATGTACATCATGGGCAATCCTTTCAGAAAGGTTTACTTTTCTGCTCAGCTTCCAAATGAAAAACATCACAAGGAAACACGGGGTTATTTGTGGTGCTAACAATGCATATTTTTGAGGGTCTCTTGTTTCCTGTGGCGCCTCATCCTTAGGGCACTTCATTGTGAACGTGCTGGCACACATCCTTTTCCCAAGCCCAAAGCCACCTGGCAGCTACAGCAGGAAGAATGAAAAGCAACATCCCACTTTCAATGGTGAATTCTCAACCTTTGCAGAATTTGTTGTAGCAATCTACGTGTTTGCTCTCCTGCAGGGATAAATTACTGGTGTCTGGACTATGCTGTGGAAGGAGAAAGATTTCATAATAACCTCACAGCTTATACTCCAAAGCATGAAGGTTTCTCCTTTATTTTAAAGCATGGGAATATCTAAAGCAGTATTCTCCCCATGTTGACTTAAAATAGTTTTGAATGCCATAGTCTTATTTTTTCTCTGAATTTACCTTTAACTTAAATTAAGCATACAAACATGCATCTTATAGGAAAAAAAAAATTCCTTTTCAGTACCTGGCTTAAAGTACTTTGCAAGTACTTTAAGCCAGGTACCATTGACTTTTCAGAAGGCTGGAACTGAGCACAGTCTGAACAACAGGTATCCCCTGAGGCATTTCAAATAGTATATCCCAAAGCAGAGCACTCACCAGGGTTGTTTGCTTTTGAAAATGTTGACTGTGGGTGACATTTCTGTTGGCCGGATCCCTTAACTCCAGGTAATACACAGCAGAAATTAACTGCCCCTCTGTACACATGCTCATGCCTTTTAAAATTCTATTTTAAATGTAAATAACTCCCTGAATACTCGAGGTTCAATGAGCACATAGTTCTTATACATAGGAAGCCTCAAGATGGCACTCTTGAACTGCAGAGTTTTTCAGGGAGGCCGATTATGAGTTTCTTGCAAGGGGAAAAAAAAAAGAGAGAGAAAGAACTGCAATTTGAATGCAACCTGTGCAGGAATAACTGGAGGAAATATCAAGTAGAACAGCAATATCAGACTAAGGCATGAAAACCTATCAGAGTTCACATGGCAAAACCTATCAGAGTTCACTTGGAAATATGGCTTATTACACAAATTAGGGTGGATAAATCCTCCAAATTTTGTGAATAAATCCACAGTTTTTTGAAGCTTTATCCAGTTTTTTATCTTGCTCACCATCCCCTATTCACAACTTCCTTTTCTCTCCCTGAAGGTGTTTTGATGTTACCTCATGAGTGTCCTGGGGCTGGCTGAGGTGCTGCTCATGTTTGGTAGATGTGAGGCAGAGCACACTTGTGCAGGATATTTATGCCAGAGGCACGTGCAAAAGGGATGGTGAGCAGGAAAAAACCTGGTAAAACTTTGGTCTGCAGACCTCAGGTAGAATTCTATGATCTGCAGAGGTTGTGCCTCAGTTTCCCCTTCCATCACTGCCCTCCATGGAGCAGAGGCTGTGCTGTGGCTGTGAAAGGAGACCCTGATGGCTCCCTCCTGGATGCTCCTGCTTCCTCCTGCACCACAGGGGCAGAGGGAGGAGGCCCTGATGTCCCCAACTTTGGAGGGGAGGACTCCTACCTGCCCTTTGTTTGGAGCTCACAGAACTCTCCTACTCCTATATCACAGCATCATTCCCTGCACCTGGGCTCCTGGGTGGGATTCCTCCCTGGGGCTGTGTCAGCATTGCCTGGGGTTGGACAGGGCTGCTGTGCCATGGCTCCCAGGCAGCTCTGGAGCAGCTGGCTCCAGCCAGGCACTGTGATGGGTGGGAAAGTGCTGGCACCAGCAGGTCATCAGCCCTGTCCCATTGGGGAAGGGGACCCAGACGTGTGAAAGAGGAGCTGGGAAGGAGGGCATCAGCTCCCAGGCCTCTTGGAGCCTTTCTCTTCCTCTTCCTCTTCATCTTCCTCTTCCTCCATGAAAGGAATTTTTGTGGGAATCAGGGAAGTGCAATAGGAAGCAGCCATGGGAGGGAGGATGAAGACCATGGTGGACCTACCCTGGCTTACAAAGACTGGTGGTTTTCTGCCGTGGCATTTGCCTTCCCTGCCCCAGCAGTTTTCCTCAGGTGATGTTTCTCTCCCTGTTGGCCTTGGTGACTGTCCTGGCAGGTCAGGGTCCCATCTGGCACCATCCCAGCCCAGCAGCCAGCCTGCCTTGCTCACCACGCTGGAGCCACCAGGCTGGAGCCAGCTGTGGATCGCTCTTAGGAAATCATCTGCTGACTCACCCTTCCCTTGCTTGCCTAAGTGAAATCATGCCTGCCTTTAACAGTCTCATTGCAGCATTACATGACACATTTATCCACCTCTTTCGCTGCCATGAACTGCTTCAGATAAGCAGCTGTGAGGTTTTTGGGAAAGATAGTGTGGGGCTTTTCTTTGCTCCAGGGCCTCTGAAATAGGCATTACTTCTTCTCTGCTTGCTGATATAAACACAAATCTGTTGAATCACTGATGTTGTTCCTGGAGATGCTGGGAACTTGGTTTCTCCATCACAGTGTGGACTCAGACATGTCTCTCTGGGCCAGGTTTGGTTTAAGGAGCAGCACTGTAAGGATTTTCAGTTGCTGTGCCAAGATTGGAGGCATTATTTACATGCACCCTATTTGGCAGAGCCAGGCATGCATTGAATTCATGTCCATGTCTATTAGCTACCCAAAGCAAGAGCCTGATGAGTGATGGATTTTAGAGATGGACAGACAGGTAAAAATGAATGGAATTTTGCTTAGGTTGAACCAAAGCACAAAAGCTTTTCTTAGTTTGTTTGTGTTTTATTTTTCCTTTTTTTACTACCATACTACCATATGATTTTTGATCCCTATGAGTTTTGGGTTTGCTTCTGATTTCATTACTTTTTGATTCAATGTTGGTTTAGATTCTGATTCACCTGGCGTTTAAAAAAAAAAAAAAGTTCTTCTTTATAAAATAGTACATTCATTTTTAACTGAGAAAAACCTGTTGAAGTGTTTTATGACCATACCCGTTGAAAATAAGTTGAAGGTTCTGATTTTTCCCAATTTTAACAAAAAGAAAGTTGCTTTTTCTGAAGTAAAATATTTCAATCCAACTTTAAGGAAAATACTACCTAATTTTTTTCTTCAGGAAGACCTACTTGCCAATCATGATAGACATGATTTATTTATGTATTTATTTCACCATGTGATGATTATTCAGACAGTATTGAAACCATGCTTTGGTAAGTGATGTACTGCTGTACCTTGGTTTTTCAAACACAGCCATGCCATGGGGCAAGAAGACAGTTTAGGACTTGGTGCTGTATCCCTCCTTGAGTTGCTGCATCCCTCATCTTCCTATTGCTTTCTTCTGTCATGTGAACTGCTTCATGTGTGCTTGGTCCTGTGACATCTCTGTGATGTTTTCTACAGCTTAAGCAGAACCTCAACAGCACTAAAAGCTCTGTAGAACTCATAGAAATGTGCAATTCATCAGTTCAGAAAGGTAAAAATAAAGACATTTAACAGGCTAGCATGTAAAAGGCATCATTTTTCTATCAGCCCTGTAGCACTGGTCATTTTCAGACCTCAAGTATTTAAACACCTCCCATTTCTTTCTGCTGTAAATAAATTCAGAATTTTTTTTTTCACATATAACATGCCCCAAAAATGAAAATGATCTTTGAGCTTTGTACTAGAACTTTTTACTTTCTTAGCTGCAAGATGAAAACTAATGCTCCCCTCTGTCTTAGGCTGGAATACTGATTTGCAGACCTTCTTACTGGAGGACATGGTAGATATTTTTAAATCATACTTGCACTTTAATGTGGAGAGCCATCTCTGGGAAAAGTTTGCAAGATCAGGCCCACGGTCATCATTTAGTCAAACTGCATAATTCTTAGGTCTTTTAATCTTTTCTCATAAATCAATCCTCCAATCCCCTTAGTCGTATTTGTTGCTCCTCTCTGAATTCCTTCCAATTTTGCAATTTACATTATAATTAGAGCTTAGTGAAACTGATGAGAAAGTGATTTTTGGGGCCAATTTTTATGCTGCTTGTAAATATTCAAAATCTGGCTTTCCACAGGCTCGTGAGAGCCCCCCAAACTGCGTGACAATGGCAGGGACCTGAGGAGCTCCCACTCCTGGGGCAAGGACAGATGTTTTGCCAGATTCTCCCACCATGGCTTGCCACTAATTAGTATTCATTATCCCATTGATTTCTGTGGGACTGTAAGTGCCTACAGCACAGCTCACAGTGAATAAGGATGGGAGGATCTGCCCCAGCCTGCAGCCAGGATCACCAAACAAATCCCTGGTTTGACTCAAGGTGAGCATCAAGCAGGGCAGGGGTTGGGACTGGGCTCTTTGGAGGAGCAGAAGGCATCAGGCAGAGATGTTTTCTGAAGGAATGCCCGTGCTGGTGGGTGACAGTGCTGGGAAAAGCACATCCCTGGGTGGTTTTGGCTGCCCCACCACACTCTGCAGGCAGCTGGGACAAATGGTGAAGTCAGAGCTTGCATCCCGTGGCTGCTGTCCCTCCTGGCCCTTGGATCTGCCACAGCTCTGCTCACATCTGCTCCATGCAGCCACTGTCTGGAAGGGTGCAGGGGCAAATCCAGAGGCACTGAAGGTAGCTTGCTGATCAGAGACCTGATGAAGATGTACAGCTGGCAGAAGAGCAGCCACTGCCACCACATCCACCTCCCCTGCTGCTGCTGCCTGGCTGAGGGACATCTGCCCACGGCCAGAGCTTGCCCCAGCACTGAGCAGCTCCTTCATGCTGGGGAGAGAATGTGGTCACCACAAAGACCTGATGGATTTAACCTTTCTCATCCAGTACAGCCCACTGGGGTGTGTGCTTGTCCATGGGCTGGAGGGGTGGCTCAGGGTAGGACCATCTGTGAACCTTTGTAGAGAAGCCTGTGCTGAGAGTCCTTGCTGTCCCTCTCAGATCAGCTGCCATTTATGCCTCTCAAGGGCCCAGAATTGCTTTCTCATACTCTTTTTCAACCTATAGTTCTTGTTTTCTCATGTGATAGCTACAGTGGATTGGAAATCTGCTGCACTGGCAACAGGCTGAAGACTCCTGTGAGAGACTTAGCTCAAATGAAAGCTGGAGAAAAACCATTAGAAAGTGAATAGCTGAATCCCTGGCTGCCTGTTTTCTGCCCTTGGCCATACCATCCATACTGTCCTCTTGGTTCTGCCTCCTCTGAGTGCACAAATGAGAAGCCACCAGTGCATGTTTTGAGTCTCAGTCACACAGGTCAACCAGCACCTTTAAATGGAGGATATTCAGACCAGACCTTCAGAACAAATTTCTCCTGTATGCACCTTTGTAACTGCTTTCACCAAAATAATTTCTTGTTCTCTACACCAGGTGCAGAACCTTCCAGAGATCCTCCCTCAACAGGGTAGGCATGTGGGAAACAGCAGCCAAAATAATGACTGCACAGTCAAAATTTCAGTGGTTTAAGTCTTTTAACAATTTTGTTCGACTTTCAGTAGAAAGGCTTGAATTCACAAAGCTGCTTGGTGGAGCTCTGATGAATTTAAACAGGTGGTTTAGGATGAAGAAAGCGTGAGATGGCAAATCACTCACCTCTTTTGTTATATTTTCCCAAGGACTAGAATTAGTTCAGGTACTTTCTGGACTGAACCAAGGTGCCATGTGAACAGCTGTAAAATTGCTGGAAGCAACTTTAGAAACAGCCCATATGTGCCAATTTTCTGTAGCTTTGCCTTTCTCCAGAGGGACTGTCTTAATCTCTGGAAACTGTACTTTCATACAGGTGCTGTGATGGGGAAGGAGAATCTCAAGAATAAGGAATTAAGGTAATCAAGGCAGATGTGAGTCTGCAGAAAACCTGGGACCATAGCTCCATGACATGTGAAGTGTTCCTGATACTGAAAACTCAGTGTAAATCATTGTGGTGTTCCTGTAACAGAGGAAGAGGATGATGCCAGATATCCCCATTTCAATACCAGGCACATAATTCCTGGTGCCATGAATTAATAACATTTAGAAAGAGCCATGATTTTTCATTCTGTCACTTTCAGGGTCAGGAAGAGAGTGAGATGCATGTTGACATTCAAGAAGAGCAGATCTGTTGGTCAGAGCTGGATCTTTCACATGATGTTATGGCTGAATTTAGCTGAGTCTCATGACTCAGCTAAATTCAGCCATAACAATGTCCACCTCTCTGGTTCCACCTCTCCAAGCAGAACGGACTCACTCAAATCAGCCAGCCCAAAGATCACTTTAACATCAAACCCAGACTGGGAGATCTGAGCAGCTCAAACCATGATGTGACAATTTTTTATCAGATGAACAGTCTACTGCAAATGAATTGCCACATCACCACCCCCAGCTGGAAGCCATGATGGTGATATGCAGTATCTGAACACAGCAAACACTGGAGCCTTTGGAATTATGAAATGCTCTTGAGAAGCTCCTGGCCAGCAGCTCAAACCACAGAATCACAAAATGGTTGAGGTTGGAGGGGACACGGACATCATTCGGTCCAACCTCTCTGCTCAAGCAGGATGACTTAGAGCCAGTTGTTCAGGACCATGTCCAGGCAACTCTTGAATATATCTGGGGATGGAAACTCCACAACATCCCTGGGGAAGCTGTGCCAGTGCTCTGTCACCCCCACAGTGAAATAGTGTTTCCTGCTGCTGAGGCAGAACCTCCCGTGTTTGTTTGTGCTACTGCCTCTGGTCCTGTCACTGGACATCACTGAGAAGAGCCTGGCCCTGTCCTCTTTTCACCCTCCCTTTGGGTATTTATATACATTGATGAGATCCCCTCTGAGCCTTCTCATCTCCAGGCTGAACAGTCCCATTTCTCTCAGTCTTTCCCCACAGCAAAACCGCTCCAGTTCCTTAAACATCCTTGCCATGGCTTTTTCCTGGAGTCTCTCCAACATGCCCAGTTCTGAGGAGAGTGGAAGGATCAGCTCTCTCCACCTGCTGGCAGTGCTCTTTCCAGCCCAGGATACCTTTATTTGCCTTTGCTGAAGGGGATGCTGCTGCCTTATCTTTAACTCGGTGCTCACTGAGACCCCTGGGCCTTCTCTGGCCACCTACACTTCATGTCACTGACCACCATCCATCAGCTCAGACTGTTCAGCAGGATTTTAGTGCACCTGACTGCTCATCCACTCCACACTTTATCAACTTGGTGAAAAGGAGAGTGCCTAAAGCCTTACTTTAGTCTAGGCAGTGTCCACTGCTCTCCCCTCACCTACCAGGCCAGTCATTTCATCACACAAGTTCAACCATGCCTTCCCCTTGGGGAAGCCACTCCCAGTGACTTTCTTGTTCTTCGTATGCCTGGAGAAGGTCAATGGTATTTTCTGCCTTACCAAGGCTGGAGGTGATGCTGACTGACTGCAGTTCCCTGGCTCCTCCTTCTTCTACAGAAAAATTTGATTTGTAAATGATCCCCTTTTGTTTAGGCCTAAAAATACAGTGTTTCTAAGTGTGCTCACTGAGAACAGGAATTAGGCTAAGCCAGGTCAGCCAAACTAGTCCTGTGGGGTGCCCCTAGAACCTCCCCATATTTAGGAACATAAGGCTCCTAAACAGGCAAATTCAATGGCTTCTACCTGGTGTAGCTTGCAGTCCAAACACAGAGCATGGGGAGTGGGGTGCAGGCAGAGGGCAGTGAATTGAAGTGGCTTCCAAGAGGTAAAGTTGGAGGGTTGGTGGAAAAGTTGCAGTGGAAACTCAGGGATAGAGCTGAAAATGCTGAAAACAATAGCATTGGCACTGAGCAAAGATGGTCACTGTGTCAAAGACAATCTCTGTATTTTTTTCTCCCTGTGTGGTACAGAGACACCAATGCTGAAAGAATTGTCTCAAAACCAGCTTTTCAAATGACTCCCAGCTTGCCTAGAGAGGTGGTCCCAAGAGATTAAAAACTGCTTGCAAACTTTTGCATTCAAGTATAAAAATTGGGAACTACCCTTGCTCTCTCAACCCTTTTAGGCTAAACTGAATTATTCCCAGCTATTTCACCACTTCTCACTTTTTTTTTATTTCTCATGGCAGATTGGTCTCTTCTGCCCTTCAGACAGCATTTATCACAGATGTGCTTACCGTGTCTCATGGAGTCTTTCCTCTGAGATGTGCTTGTCACAAACATCATCACAGGTTAGGAAAAATATAATCTGGAAGGAATTTTTAAAAGCTTTTGTACACCTCTCTTCACAGCTAGGTTCTTTTCTCCATGTGCTGTATAACTCTTTCAAGGTCAGATCACCCACGTGTCCAGACGTGCTGGTTCTGGCACTGACCAGTCCCTTCCCTGTCAGAGGATGGTGGGAGCTGCTTCCCCCTGCCCCAGGTCATAGAGAACTTAGTTAATTGTGGAGTTCAGAGCAGGTCAGGGGACCAGCACCTACTGCTGCTGTTGGAGAAGCCAGTGTTATTGAAATGGCAGATGAAAAGCAAGGGGTGGGCTTTCTCTCTCTCTCTCTCTCTCTCACACACACTGTCTCATTTTCTTGGAGTTGAAGCTCTGCTATGTGGCTAATCAAGGGAGGGGGTAGCAGAGAGATCATCTGAACAAACAGAGCCAGTCCTTGATTTGGAAGGTGACAGTGAAAATGCCTTATCTTGCCTTGGTGGCCAAGTGACCAAGTCCTACTGCCCAGCCTTCTGTGCACCTCGGACGAGCCACCACCGTGGGCTGCTGTGCTCAAAGCCATGGCAGAGGTCTCACCCTCACAGCTGCCTTTGAGGAGAGCTCCAGTGGGGAGAGGATGACTGTGTGTGAGTGTGAGTGTTTGCCTGCAGGCAACGAGGGAATGAGCTTGGAAGGAGCTCCTGCAGCGAACGGGGGAGTTTCTCTTTCTGGCAAAAAGTTTGGATTCTTGGCCAAAGCTTGTCACCACCTCCCAAAGCATCGGCCTGCTCTCTCTCCCATGCTGGTATTTGGCTCCTGCCGTCCTTCCTCAGCTGATGAGAAGTTCCCCCTGGTTTTGGCAAAGGAGAGGAAGCCCTGGCCTGGGGCTTGGCACCCTCCTGAGCTGGAAGGGAAGTTGCTCAGGTGTCCAGGGAACTTTGGATCTCCCAGTCCTGCTGTTGCACACTGTGCCATGCAGCTTCTTGGTTCCCATGGGAATGTGGACACCTCCTTGGGTGTTTAAATCCATTTCCTTCTGGCCAGGACTGGTGTCTGCTCAGCTGCTCTCAGCAGCCCTTGGCCAAGAGGTATAGGAGTGAAGCCACATTTCTCTTCACAGAGAAAAGCAAGGCACATCTTCCCGAGAATATTTTTGGGACTCACATTCTCTGAACCTCAGAGGAAGGAAAAAAAATTATCATAATTTGCTGTGCCTGTGTTTGTGGAAAAGTACTATGCAATATGGAGATTGTTCACTCAAAGTGAGGATGTTTTGTTCCCTTGGCCTGTCAGGGTCCAATGTGTGTGTTGGGACTGTTGGGTGACAGCCACGGGATTCTGCCTAGTTGTGTGCAGTTGAGTGCTTGGCAGATTGAGTTTAGATGTGATGTAATATAATGTAATATAGTATAGAATAATATAGTGTAATAAAGTAATTATTTAGCCTTCTGATAAGATGGAGTCCTCCTCATCATTTCTCCCTGCCATGGGGGTCGTCCTGTTTGGATAGAGGAGCTGCTCAGGGGCAGAACTTGGGGGCGATGGATGAGCTCAGTGCAGGCTGGAAGTGCTGCTCAGCCCTTGGAGGCAGGGTCTGAGGGGATAAGGGAGCCAGTTCGAGCTCTGCAAACAGGAGGGAACATCTTTCAGTGTTTAAAATATACTTAACCTTAGAAGTGTGTATTCTGAATTGTCCTGAGAATTGGATGGAGTGCTGGGTGAGGTTTTTTATTCTTTAAAGTAGGAGCTACTGTGAGGTGGGGTAAGTTATAAATGTGTACACTCTCTTTCCTTAGAAAGGACCATTCTCACCTCAGAGAATGAACATAATTCTATTTGTAAATTAAGTATTCTTCCCTTTGAAGTATGTTTTCCCAACCTCTCTCGCCCTGTCACATTAAGGCATTGATTTTAGCTATTTCAAAACTTATGTATGCATTGATATGGACATTTTCTATCTCCTTTTCTCCTTTTGTCATTTGATAATACTGGAGTTACTCTGAGTGAAAATCCTCTGGGAGATATTCCAGGAGAAATGAAAGCATTTCAATCAAACCAAAAAGTGAATGCAAATCACATTTTGAACAGAGTACAGCAGTCCAGCAGAAACAATGATTTCCCTCCCTGTGTGTATCTTGGAAAAACTGATATGTGGTCTTCACACAGGGATGTGATCTCAGAAATTTGAAGTTACATATTGTTAGGTTGGGGTTTTTTTCCCTTTGTTTAGTGGAGAAGAGATATTCCTCATGGAAAATTTTCAGAGGTGCAATCAATACCCAGAATGAATTGTCTGTGGTTAGTTCTAAACTGCAAACCTGGAGACAGTCCATGTTGTACTCCAGGGTGCTCTAACAAGCATCATGGCTGAATCATAATAAACATTTGATTTTCCTATCAAAAACACATGTACCCACACAAACACATTTCACTCCACTTCCAGTGTCTTTGACGGCATAAAATTTAAATACCTGAGGCAACTTATAAAGGAGATATAATGCAAAATCCATAGTCAGATCACTAGAATTCAAATATCTAAGCCTTTGAGAAACAGAAAAAAAGCCAAGCAACATGGAGTTGCATAAATGCTCCATTCCCTGCTTTCCTTATATTCAGAAAGAACTCATAAAAAATCCTCTGCCATCTGCTATATCCCCACCTATAAGGCATGCTTGCAAATTCTTTTGATGTGCAGATCATTACTCGGGATTAAATTTTCATATACACATGCCAGTCTCTTCTCATTCTGCTTCCATTCTCCTGCCTAGGTACCAGGTGTGCCCAGTTGGTGGAGCCTGCTTTTGTGATGTTTAGTCTTGTGGGGACAGCTGTGGAAGGACTGGAAGAGCACTGTCTCCATTCACAGCCACTCAAGGCTGGTGGAGATTATCACTTCCCCCAAAAATCTTGGCTGGAGCTGATCTGCCTGCCCAGAGCAAGAGGGAGGTGGGGAATCCTGGCAGGTTCCTGCTGCTCCCTTAGAAAAGTTTTGCTTCACTTATTGTCCTATCCCCTTTCTCTGTAAGAAATATACATATAAATAAGTGTAATAACTTAGCTGTTAGTAGGTGCTGAATCATACTGAATCATTTACCCAAGAAGTACAAGAAAAATTACTTCTATTATGATGAAAACCTCCATTATTTAGACCAGCCTCAATTAAACCACCCTGCTGCCCAGGACTGTGTATTTCTCTGCATTAAACACCACTCATATTTGCAGTTCTGTTTTGCCACGGGAAACTCTTCATTTTGATCTTGCTACAAAAGTTTTTACTCCCCAGACTGAGCGTACAGAAAAGGGAGGATTGCAATCCATAAGGGTAGAAACACTTGCTGCTTGTTTCTAAATCTTACCTAGGAGGAAGCTTTTTGCTTAAATGCGTCTGAAATCTGACATTTCAAAGCAGAGTCTTTTGTACACTGGAGGGAACTGAAGCTGTTAGACTTGCAATCTGGAAGCTGCTAAATCGACAGTGGATGTACTTCTCTGGTTTGCATTCCCAGATTTACAGACAGTCCTCAGAAAGAGAACTGGATTGAACCACTGAGGGTGATGGCAGCAGCACCCAGAGATCCTCAGTACCAACACAAGGTAACTGAAAGTCATTAGAGTTGCAGCTTAAGCTGATGAAGAGAGGAGAAAGGCTGAAGTAGAAAATGAAGATTTTTTCCTCAAGGTGACCCCAAACCTTAGTGGCAGAGCCAGGTTTTAATCCCAGGTTTTGTGGTTTCTAGCCCAATGTGCAATGGTGTGTCCTGCTGCCCCCCAGCACTTGTGGAATTAATTTCTTTCTGTATCTGCATCTCTTGCTCTGCCTATATAGACACATCTCTATTTAACATACAGAGTTCTCTGTATAGATGGATAATTCTCTATTCATTTACTAATTTATCATACATACCACATTCCAAACAATGTAAATATTTAAAATACTTCATTTGAAATGCTATCTGTTTATTTTGCTCTTTTAGAAGTATCCAGAATGTCACACACTTTCCCTTCCTGTTTTGGAAAGGAATCCTTTCTTGCCTGCAGAGAAAGAGGCAGTGATATTGAAATTTCCACAAAGAGAGTTTGTCCCCTGAGTGTTCTTGCAAGCATTTGTGCTGAAGAGATGTTAACATAAGCAGCATTTTACATGAAATATATTCCCACTGCTGCTTGATGCTGCAGCTCCCCATGTTTGCCAGCCCTCCAAGGAGCCCGACAGCACAAATAAGAAAGGCAGGACTTAATATTTAGATTTTTTTCTTTTTCCAAGCAAAAGAAATAACACTTCAAGGTTTTTCTTTTATGTGCATAAAGATTTGCTTTGGGATCACTTTAAACAAGTTTTTTAGTCCTGTGTGGCCAGAGCAGTTTTTGCTGGTGGTGAGGACCCAGGCAGGTGGATGCTGACCCCCACCCCTGTGCTATCCCAAGTACAAACCCCCTCAAATACCTCACTGTGGGGTGAGCCATCATCCCAAAAGGAGCAGGAGGCTTTTTCATTGTGCCTGGCAGTCAGAAGTTCCCCTTCCAGGGACAGGGGCATCTGAGGCTGGGACATAATCCTTCACTGACAGCAGAGTGCTTCCCAGGTGACCCCAGCTGTTATGTAAATGCTGATTTTTATTGCTGTGGGCACGGGAAGAGATTAACCACACCAGCTGGCAAGGGATCTGGAGTGAAGCCTCCTTCCCCACCTCTGATCTGAGATCAAAAGCTCCAGCCCTGCCTGCCACACCCTGCTCCTGCAGGAGGGCAATGCCAGGAGCGCCCAGATGGCAGGGCCACCACAGGGACCCAGCTCTCGCAGGCACTGCCAGCTCCTGCTGCCACCTGCTGTGGGTCCACCAGGAGGAGGGAGAATAGAAGGAGGAGGAGTAGGAGGAGGTGGGAAAGGTAGGGAAGAAGGACAGAAAACACCGTACCAGGACATGCTTTGCACAGATGTTAAAACCCAGGAGCATCTTTACTAATTGCGGCAAACTTGGCAGAAATGAAGCCTAATAGGCCTCCTTCGTGTGATTGTGTGACTAAACACCAGATGCCCTAAAGGCACAAACTGACAAAGCTGTGGAAATCTTCAATGAAGTGTCTCTGATCCTTCAGAAAGGGAAAGGATGTCACAGGGCAGCCTCCCCAGAAGACATCCCCCTGGGGATCAGAAGGATGGGGTGGGGATGGAGGTGTCTCGGCTGCGCCTTATAAAACCCAGCACCAAAATCAAATTTTATGACAAAGATGCTCTTGAGAGTGCATTTTCACAAAGTCATAATTTTTCTGGAAATGTGGCAAAGCTCCAAATCCTTCCTTCCTATTTTGCTCTCCCAGCACAGCACTTCTGCCCGCTGTCATGAAAAGAGCCGGATACTTTGCAAACGGCCTTGGTGCGTCATGGGATTTATCCAAGAGTGTTGTAAACCACATGGCCCCTCTCTCTCCAGCCTTATCTCTGAAATGTCTCAAGAGACATCTTATTTTTATGACTGCTCAAGGACTGTAAGCCTGAGGAGCTGCTTTTGGGAGTGCATATGATCCCTGTCACATCAAATGACTGCATCGTAATGTCAGCGCTGTCTGTGCAGCATAAAGTAGCTGCTGAGTCCCAGCTTTCCATCTGCAGCTCCCCCAAATCCAGGATTTTGGGCCTGAAATTCCCATTCCAGTATTTTCAATAATTTGAGACTGTTTATTAAAAGGTCCAATGTGTGATATTTTACCTCCATGAGTTCTGTGGTCAGGAAAAACATAAAGAGGTTGCTCTTGAGAAATTTTTATCTGCATTTGTGGTTCATGTGCATGATTGCCTGAGGGAACAGCGTGGTACTGTGCCAATGATTCTTCTTGTTCCAAAGCGCAGTAAAAACTTTACAATTTTAAATCATTGGCACAATACCTTTTTAGGTTATTTCAGAAATACCAGCTATCAGTTTCAATAAAGTTGCAGCATTTTGTTTTGATCTTTAAATTTATTGCTAGCATGAGAATAGTAATCTGCAATATACCTGCAGGTCAAAATGAAGAAATTCACCTTGTTGGAATGAAATTTTAAAGGGTTTATGCTCTGTTTTAACATGCTACAAAATAGGGATTTGAGGTTTTTTTTAAGGTACCATTTTCTGATGGACGAATTCCATGGGAAGACATGTGACTAACATTAATCATCAGGACAAATTTGAGAATTTGAGGATGTTCATAATAAGAAAATAAGGAAAAGTTGCTGCACATATGAGTGTAAGTTTGAGTGCTTGTGACAGCAGTTCTGTGTTTCAGAAGATAAAATCAGAGGGTGTTTCTCCAGGCTGGTTTTGTGAAGCTGACATCTGATTCAGCCTCCTTGACCCCTCAATGGACTTGAATCTGGTGGAGCACATCACTAAGCATCAGAGGAAGAAATAAATACTATTAGTAAAGACATATTCCTCTTTGGTGATGTTCACTGTCAGGCTTTTGAATTTGTTTTGGCTATCCTTGACAAAGAATTAGCTGACAAAAATGATACTGCAGTGTCAAGAGATAACTGGTTGATCTCATCCTCCAAACTTCCTCACCTATTTCTCACTGTGAGCTTGGTTACTCATTTCAGACATCCATTTATTTCTGTTTCACAGACCTATATTTTGCTGCCATATGTCCCTGGAAACCTTGACGTCAGAGATGACTACTCTTGTACCTGAGTCCAAATGTTAGAGGTTCATCAAATGTGTCTCTAATGGTTGCTTTTTTCATGCTGCTATCCAGGGTTTTGGTCCCAAGCTGAAAGAAATATAATCTAGGAAAAGAGAGCAGCCTGGGAGGATGACTGGGTGACTTCACAGGAATACTTATTTTTCTAGAATATGAAAAAACATTGGTAGTGTAGGAGAAGCAGTGGGCTGAATGACTGGGGTTTTTAATATTAATGACTAAGTGTGTGTCACACCAAAGGTCATTTATTTCATGTACCCCACAACTATGCAAGCCTGGTGGTGACTAGTGGTGACACTTCTTGTTTGTCTCCATCATCTGAGCTTGTGACTGTGGTGGGAAGGCCTGGGCTCTATGATTTTATTGCTGCTGATGTAATTACAGCACAGCTAATAGTCATGGCTCCCCAGGGCCTGAGGAAATTGCAGAAGATGGGAGAAGTGGCTTCTAGAACAGTCAGCTCTGTAACCCCTCTGCCTTTCTCACCAACAGGCAGCAGGGTTTGGGTGAGCACATTCCTGGTGAAGGAGCAGGAAAATGTTCTGTCTGGGCTCATAAAGAGCCTCATAGATTTAAGGTAAGACAGCAAAAGGTGAGTTCATTTGTCACCTAAAATTAAAAAAAAAAACAAAAAACAAACAAACAAACAAAAAAAAAAAACCAAACAAAAACCAAGCTTTTGCAACAGTGTTAAAATAGTAAAATAAAAAGCAGGTCTTTATTGGAAACTTCCAGATACCCCCATGGTCATGGGCACACCTGGCATCAGATTTCTATAATTTTTTATAAGTTTAACAAACGAGCATACCTAACAAATCTTGTTCAATTAGAAGAGCAGTTGGTTAGGTAATTTTTCCCTCGGGTTCTGCCCTACTGGAGTTGGTCCAGGGGCTTCTTTGCCCCATTTCTTGTTATGTCCTCACAGATTCTGGTTGGAAAACAAAATGTCTTTTGGGATGTTCTCTTCTTGGCAGTAAGACTAAACAGTATTTCAGGAATATGTTAGAAGGTTAGCTTATTATTCCAAAATCTAAGAGAAAGAGTAGCAAAGATACCAAGAGCTATATAACAATGTATTAACAGTCTACAAAGCTACAAATGCATGAAAAATGTATAAAGATCTAAAAATTTTAGGCATCAAATTCACTGAAATTGTAATTTCAAAAAAGAATCCCATAGTCACTGAGTCCAGACAGACCATGGCCAGGAAAAGACTTACAAAACCCCAATGTTTCTACCTGAGAAATCTGAGTGTAGAACTTATAAACAAGCAGGTTTATTAACAAGTTGGGGTTCCTTCTGTCTGGCAAACCAGCCTGTTTCAATCTATCTGCAGTGTAAAAAAATAACAGCGTAAAAGTGACTATTTCATCTTGCAATGAAGAGCCCTCTGGCAGGAGGTCCCCATCCACCCAGAGATGATGTGAGAGCAGCTCCTCAAGCCCTGGGGGATTGCACAGCAAGCAGCAGGGTCACTGCCTTGGGTCACCTGCAGGCACAGACACAGCAGGGCCAGAGCTGCAGGTCCCTCTGGCTGTGCCACCCCAGTCATAACCCAGCCTCTGAGCCTGGAATGAAACCAACCACGATTTCAGAAACTTGGGTGGCTGGGAGAGTCCTGTTACAGAATTGTGCCTGCCACAGTCAGAAGGAAGGAAGACTTATAGTACCCAAGTCTAAAGAATCCTCTCCTTCCTGCCTTGGAAGCTGTTTCTTTGCTGCTGACTCAGCTGAGCACCAAATAGCTGTGCTTTGCTTTCCACTGAAAGAGACTCTGAACAGCACAAACTTCCCCAGAAAATGTAATGTCTTCCCCAGAAAATCTGCTTTTTTCTTAACTAAAGTGTCACCTTCTTACACTGGTATTTCAGAACTTTTCTGACATATAAGAAATAAAATGTCTTACAGTCATAGATGAGTTAGGCTGAGCACGTCCTGAACCAGACTCTGAGCAGATATTTCCATATCTTCTCTGAGCAGATATCTTCACTCTTCTCTGAGCAGATATTTCCATATCTTATTGTGGAGATATCACCATACAAACTTAAAGATGCACCTTGTTTCCTTAAGCCTGGGAACAGAAGTTATCCTGGAGTTAGGCACTTCCACTGAAATAACTGTATGGACAAATGGGACCTGAGTGAGCAATCCAGGATTTACAAACAAGTAATATTCCATACTAAAATGCCCATATTGCATCAATAATTGAGTTAAAACAGACTGTAAGAAAAGTGTAAATTCTTTTCCTCAGTTGTTCAGAAAATGTTCGCTTTCCATTTGACTCCTAGGCTGTGATATATTTCATTGCTTTTTTTATTAAAAATGCGTTTATTGAAAGTATTTCTATAAGTCTCAGGAGACTTGGCAATCATTTTTATTGGATTGATCAGTTCCACTTGCATACAAATTGCTCTCTTTGAATTGAATGTAGCAATGCATCTTTTTTATATAAACTGTTCTATTGATTCCGACATAAATAATGGACAGAGTACTTCAAATCATAAAAAACATCAGTTTGGGGGATTCTTACCAGAATCTACTGCATACCAGACAACAAGAAAGACAAAACCACAATGCAACAGAAAGGATCTGTGAAACCTTTAGCTTTTAGAAACTTTTCCCTCCTGGTTTTGGCAGCTGCCATTTGTCTGTCAATTATATCCTTAATTTGCACATGTTGCACATGTTTTTGCATTCATGGAACATGAATAGGAAAAAAAAAATCCCTTCAGCAGATCTAATGTGTGTAATGAGAGAAAAAGAAATAAGAATATGGGGGGGATATTACATTCAGCTGTTCTATTTTTGTTTTGAACTATTATTTTAGGAGGGGGTTTTCTTACCTTACAGGTGTGGCTGCCTTTCTGCTCAAGCCAAGGCACAGCTTCATGCTCCCAAGAAACATCTTTTCTACCACAAACATACCTGCTGCTCTTGGGATAGCTTGGCCAAACTGCAGCTTATTTGGAAATTGTGTCTCTCAGTTGTGGGGTGGTTTGCTTCTCAGTCTACACTTCCTGCCCTTAATTTCTGAGTCATCACCACCAGTGGACCTCAGGTTGGTCTCTATTTCTCTTTCCACTTCCATGTATGAGCAGCCTCCTCACTTTTCCATTCTAATTACTGACTGGGGTTTGGGGTTACTTTTGGTTCTCCAAACCCCCACAGTTACAAACACACTCTTATTTCCTTAGCTGCCAGTCAGGGCTCTCAGGAGCTCAGGAGCAAGGCTGAGCTGGGATTTGCAAAAAACAAGAGAGAACTGATCCAATTTGGTCCAGTTTGTAATAGGAGTTATTGAAATGGAGGTGTCAGGATGAAAGTGTTTTCCAAGAGAGGATGCATCTATGCTGTAGGAGATACACCTCCCATATGTCTGGGTTTTCTTGATCTTGTCCCATTTTCTGACTGGAAATATCACTCCTCCTGGACTGCTGAACATCAAGAAATTCAGGCCAAATGGGCATGCATTTTTCAGATTTGGTCTGGGCAGGATTTCTGGGCAGAGAAAGAAGGCACAGCTGGTAAATCTGAATCCTAGGCAGATGTTCTGCCCAAGAGCAGTGAATCCAAGACACTGAAGATGGATAAAGGCCCATGAACATGCAGTATCCTGCATGGACACACTCATTTCTGCTCAGGACATCTCTGGAAGAGTTGTGGAACTCCTAGGAAGAGACTTTGTTGTTGTGGGCACTAAATAAGGGCGAAATAAAGATGGGAGAGCATTCACTGTGCTGCTCTCCAGCTAAATTATATCTTTGGTCATGAGTTGGTCTTGATTTCCTGCCTTGATTTTACACTGAAACCTGGGGTGCACTGCTCAGGTGTCCTTGTCCTGCCACAGTGGTGGCCTCCCCTTTGCTGCTGATCAGCAGCAGCTGTGGAGCACAACTTGGATGTGCCAACAGCTGCTCCATGAGTGCATTTTCTGCACAAAATGGAAGAAAGTGTAATGCCTCAGGACATGGTAGGGTTTTGATTTTATTTAAAATAAAAACTTATATAAATCAACAGGGGCCCATATTTCCTCAAGACTGCAGAGGAATGGCTGGCTTTTTTTTTTTCCCCAAGGGGCTGGGTTTTGGGGATTTTTCTTTGGAAATTAAGAGAAAAGGGAAAAAAAAAAAATAAAACAAATGTTCTCACCCATCTGTCAGCAGTCCATTAGCACACAAGTCCTTGGCAGCAGGGAGAAGAAGAGTTTTTACCAGGCTCTGAGGTGGATGGTGGGGCAGAGGCAGTGCTGGCTTGAGGCAGTGGCAGTATGTCATGTCATGTTGGAGCTACTCCTTCAGCAGCAGCCACTTTGGTGCCTCTTGTTCCTCCCTGCCTTCTACTGACTGAAATTTCTCTTTGCATACAATGCAGCGCTGTGGAACAGGTGAGATTCCACATTTCCTGACAATGTCTGGTTATCTCCCAAAGAGAAAGCTGCTTTCCAAGAAAACCTCACCATGTGATCTTGAAATGCTTTTGCAGAACTTGCCTCATTGATACTTTGCTTGTCTCACCAGAAATCTGTGATTATATCCTTGTTTCCTCACATTTTGAGCAGGCTCAGGAGCAGCCAGAAAGCAGTGGGGCTGCCCTCTCCAAGCAGCCCTGGCCAGCTTGCCTCCCTAACATGTTTTAATAACACTTTAGATGCCCCTGTCCACACTGTGGAAAAATTCTCTGAAAAATGGAAAAGTATGATCAGCTTAAATCATGGTGTACACTGACAGGATGGGGAAAGTGAAGCTGTTTTTTTTTTATTTTATTTTATTTACATTGTGCTCCGTGGAGACAGCAAAGCTTTACCCAGGCTTGTTTGAATAATGAGCCACTAAACAGAGAGCTGCATATCACTTAACAAACAGCTCCTCACAGAATTCCTGTTAATTATGCCATTCCTTCTGATTAGATTCAGCTGATTTCTCACTCACAGGGCTCGGTGCAAGGCTCTTGTGGGAACAGCAATGACACATCCATGTGGAGCAGGCATCAGATAGCCTGAGAACTCGTCCTGCCCGGCATGGTCATTTCCCTGCAAACTGACACCGTGCCAGGCAGGGATGGGCTCCGGGTGCTCCTGGAAAAGCTGGGGCCGATCTGCAGGGATGGGCAGAGGGGGAGATCTGCTTCCCAAAGATGTGCACAACCCCCCAGAGCTGGGGTATGGCCCTGAAACTTTATTCTCATTGCAGATTTGCGGATGTGAACGTTGGCAATTAGAGTTTTCTCGGCTTTTTATTTGTCACTTTTTGGCTGCAGCTGGGCAGGTGACAGATTCCATGTGGCTGAAGGGCCATGATCCTGCAGGAGGAAGTAGGGAGGGAAGGGGAACACATTTTCCTGGGAACTCGGCATGGTGACAAGGGAGCCCATGCTGAGTCAGGCAACGGAATATAAAGAGAGTTTTAATCACAAGAAAATGAAATTAAATGTTCAAATGCAGAGTGTTGGATTGGTACCTCCTTCACCTTATTGCCCAGTAGGGGAGGGGAAGGGAAGGGAAGGGAAGGGAAGGGAAGGGAAGGGAAGGGAAGGGAAGGGAAGGGAAGGGAAGGGAAGGGAAGGGAAGGGAAGGGAAGGGAAGGGAAGGGAAGGGAAGGGAAGGGAAGGGAAGGGAAGGGAAGGGAAGGATACCCACTGCTTGGAGCTCACTGTGGAGGTGCTGGCAGTCCTGCTGACTCTGGCTGGGAAGCAGCACAGCTGCATCATTGCTGGTGAAAATCTAACAGCTGGAGTTTGGTGGCTTGCCCAGGTGGGGCTAAGCTATCAAAGCTGTTTGACTTGCACCACTGTGAGCTCAGGGCCCTCTGAATCACACTGAGTAGCAAAGTAAAGGCAATTGCATGTTTTTTGTTTCCTCTGACAATGAAGGTTTCACTGGTTACCTTTCTGAGCCTTTCCTGGTGGGCTCCCACCTTGTTGCAGAGGAGCAGGAGAGCAGAGCTCAGCTGTGAGCTCCAGGAGGAGGACTCTGTTCTGCCAGAGGTCTTAAACTCCCCTGCTCTCCCAAGGAGTGCTGGTGCTTTGTTTAGAGATCTTCTAGGCCTGTGGCTGGGTACCATGCTGTATTTTCTGTGCTTCTGCTTTCAAATGAATTAGTTTGACATAGCTGAGAAAAGAAGATAGTGGTAGCATTTCACTTTGGTAGCTTTTAAGAGCAGTTCGTTTATGCAGGCAAGCAAATACTGATTTCATCCTCTGCCTGTGTACCAACATTTGCCTCTGAACCACTTCAGCTACAGCACCAGAAATGGTGTTTCTGCAGTAACCAAGGCCCACAAGTGCAGTTGTGAGACTCTGCAGCACAACACTGCTAAAAATACAAACGTTTGTGGTGCACACATACTTTGTTTATAATCTCATCACTTCGTATATGGCTTCCATTGCAAGCTGTGGGATATATCATTCTGTCTCTCACAGTGTAGAAGTAGTGTATAAAAATCAGATTGAGCCCTTTATTTATAGTTGTCAAGAACCAGATGACAGAAAACATCTTCTGCCTGGAGAATGATTACTGCTGGTGTTTCCTGGGTACCCTCTTCATCAAACAGTGGGAATGTTTCTTGTCTTCAGCATCACATCTGCAATGCTAGAGCCAAGAAAATGTCAATAACTCTGTTATTATGAATCCCTGCTTTCAAGGATTAATAATTTCACACTTACTCACACACAGGCAAAAACATCGGAAATGGAAATTTGGCACAAACATTTGTAATCCAAGAGCAAAGCTTAATTCTGCAAAACCATCTCTGCACTTTTGAGTCTGAGGGAATTCTCAAGGTGCCTGCATTTTGTTTTTTTTCTTTGAGTCAGTTGCTTGGAAATGACACAATCTCACTTGCTATCTGGCAAGAACTCATTTGTATGCCTGAAGCTCTCAGTAGGGAAAAAATTGTGGTTTACTTTGTCATGCTTTCTTGCTTTTCTAATGGAGTTTTCTCTAGATGCCAAGGAAAGGGAGATGGTGAAGTCCAGCTGGTACAATGGGATGCCTCCCTCCCTTCTATATTTGTCCATTAAATATTGCAGCCACCCCTCATTGTTTAAAACACCTTTATATGTAGCTGAGTAGTATGTGTAAAGAATATTATGCAGGAAAATGTCATTGCATAAAGAAACCAAAGCCCCAGGTGTCTCCCCAAGCATTGGAATAAAGGAAGTCTGGTTTACTGTGGGTTTTGTTTCAGTTTGATCAACTTCAGTTTTGCTAAGATATGAACTGAAACTCAAGTTTTCCCTTACAGATAGCCCTTTATAGGCTCTCCATTTATAGTCTCTCTTACTCTTTCTCTCCCTCTTGACCTTTCCTTTCTCCCATGTAGATTTTAATTAGTTTTTTCTCTCTCTGTTTCAATGAATTTGGCTGAAATTTGCATCCCTGACAACTTTTCCCCTCTTCCTAGATTTTTTTCCTTTTAAATTGGTGAACAGGTTCAAAAAGTATTGCCAGGTCTCATGGTTGCACGTAATTAAAATACACATACACTGGAAACAGACAAACCTCATTAGCTTAGAAAAGCAGATTTAAAAAAGCCCTCTGGCTCTCTCAGCTTTTGTGTGACATTATCTCAGTTGTCCAAGGATGACTAATAATCTAGGAACCTGCAGTAATAGTGTGAATTTCTCATCAGTCATTGCCCAATGATTGTTGGGCACCTTTGCAAAATGTAAATAAACCGAAGTGCCAAACATAAGGCAACATGCCCAGTTTGATTTCATTATGCAACTGGCAAGTTGCTAAATTACAAAAGTGCTGGTGAAGAAAATTTGAACAGATGTTTTTTTCTGGTGATGCACAATTTCATGTCAAACCCCAGAACTTGGTAGCATTCAGAACACCTACACTGTTGTTGTTGACAAGGGAATACAGCCCAGTTTAGCTGCTTCCAGAGACCTGACATCCCTCCTTTGCATTTCTGGACTGCTGGCTTAAATAATTCACTCACTCTGAAACCATGCACTTGCTTCCTCCCTCAGCCACCAATCCAAAGCATGAACAAACTTCCTGAAGTTATCACTTCATATTTCAGCTTGTAAAGCATGGCATTTCAGGCCTTTTGCACAAGCTTCCTTGGCTGCTGCTCCTGCTGTGGGGCCAGGGTATGACTGGTGTCCAGAATGCAAAATTCAAGTGGAGGAAGTGTCAGGCATTTGATCCTCCTGTCCTTGCACGTAGAGCTGCAATGATCGTCAGCACAGTGGAATATCAAACATTGCAGGAGAGACAGCCTGAGTGGGAAGACTGGGGTTTCATCAGGAGTGCTCTTCATTCCCTTGATAAAATGATGCAACTGGGTCAGAAACAAGCAAAGTCAATTCGTGATCAATGTGTTAAAGGCTGCCTACTCTAACTCTGACAGAGAAGTTACCTTTCTCCCCTTGAGGGAAAGGGCTGATTAAGCTCTTGAGTAATCTGTGCATAGAAATCCCTCTCCTCTCCTCTCCTCTCCTCTCCTCTCCTCTCCTCTCCTCTCCTCTCCTCTCCCTCCTCTCCTCTCTCTCCTCTCCTCTCCTCTCCTCTCCTCGCCTCTCCTCTCCTCTCCTCTCCTGCTCCTCGCCTCTCCTCTCCTCTGCTCCTCGCTCTCCTCATCCTCTCGCTCTCCTCTCCTCTCCTCGCATCTCCTCTCCTCTCCTACATCCGTCATCCTGCTCCTCGTCCTCTCCTCTCCTCTCCTCTCCTCTCCTCTCCTCTCCTCGTCCTCTCCTCTCCTCTCGCTCGTCCTCTCCTCCTCGTCCTCGATCCTCTCCTCGCATCTCCTCGATCCTCTCCTCTCCTCGGTCCTCTGCACCGTCTCCTCTCGCGCTCAATCCGCTCATCGCGGCTCCTCTGCCGTCAGTCCTACATCCTCTCCTCGCCGCGTCCTCTCCTGCTCATCATGCCTCGGGTCCTCTCGCGATCCTCTCCTCTCCTCCCTCTCCGCTCACTCATCCTGTCCTCTCCTCTCCTCTGCCTCCTCCTCGTCCTCTCCTCTCCTCTCCTCTCCTCTCCTCTCCTCTGCACTATCTCCTCTCCTCTCCTCTCCTCTCCTCTCCTCTCCTCTCCTCTCCTCTCCTCTCCTCTCCTCTCCAGCTTGGAGTTAGAAATATTTCTGAGGCCATCAATTGGATTTGGATTGAACTTTGGCCTTCACAACCTGCTGCAAGAGCTCCTCATACAAGAAATCTGGGCCAGCCCACACCAAAAAACAAATCCACAAGGCTGCAATGAGAAGCTGAATATGTAGAGAAGAGAATCAGCCTCCCTAGGATTAGCCTGGTATAGACCTGCCTGCCATGCCAGGTGGGCTCTGTAACAATAGAGAGAAACCAGAATGTCACATCAAAGGTGATGCTCAGATAACCTCTGGGGAAAAGCCTGAAACAAAAACACTGACAAAAGTTCCTGGTCACTCTGGCTTCAGTCAGAGTATCCTTATACTTAAACCAATTGGAGTCTCCTGCCAAGTGGTGACCATAAAAGGGAAAGACAAAATATGATGTTTGAGTTCTGGGTAGGGTTCAAAACCTACAGTAGGTGCCCTATATGGCCTTTTACCCTAAAGCACCAGAGAGTGCTTTAAGGTCTATTCTGGTGTTAACTGAAACCCCTCATATGCCTTATACTTTTATTCTATTGTTAACAGAAGCTTCCCATATGCCAAATATTTTTGGTAATGATAAATCCCTTGTTATCATCAGGTCAGGGGAATTTTCCCTGTAAAAATAGCTTTTGCTGCAAGGCTGACAAGATACCTTTAGTGTAATCCAGGTAACTCTAGGCCTGGACAACGGGAGAAAGTGTAAAATGTCAAGGCAGTTGTTTAATGGCTGATAAGTAATTTCTGTGTACATCAAAGACAGAAAACAGTGCTCATTTTCTCCAGGACTTTTGCAGCAAGCTGCATCCTCTGTTCTTTCTGCAGAAATCACCCCAAAACCTGTGTGAGACATTCTGCTTGTACATTTCCCCCCTGCATGAATTATAATGGTATAAAACTAATGGAATAGAGAGGAGCGTCGGGATGTCTGTCATCAATGTCCACACCAAGATGACAAGCACTAAAAAGCTCCAGTTCCTCAGCAGTGCAGAGAATGAGGGCTGGGTGGATTGTATTTCTGGAACTATTATTACAGAGAGACTTGTAAGAAGGATACACGCTGTGAATGAAATGGGCATGGAATCACAGAGGCTAATGATAGAAAAAGGCCATTTATGTCAACTGCTGTATTTCCCTGCTGCTGTTCCCAATAAGATATGGTATATTTTTAGTGCTTTGTCCAGTCTGGTTTCATATGTAAATATAAAGATTGTCATCCATAAAAGATCCTGAAATAGTTTTGTTCTAGTTCTGTCTTTCCTCTTCCTTCCCTCTTCCTCTCCTTAATTTCTTATTCAGGTTAAATGAGAACAGGAAAGGCAGCTGTACATTTTTTCCCCCTTTCTGTTCTCTCTTATTTCTACTTTGACCCTCTTCATAGGATTTATCTGACCTGATTTTTAAAAAATTGCATTTGGACATTTGAGTTTTATATGCTCTTCTATCATGGGGCTCAGCTTGACAGGAAACAACTTCCTTGCAAAAAAATCCTGGAAAACAAATAATAAACAAGCAGTGATTTCTGCTCAGATAGGAACTGAGCTAAAGTTTTGTATTTGCCTTCTTGTGTTCTGTGTCTCACATCATCTTATGAGTTGTCAAGGGTTTACTCACTGCCCACCTGTCCATTATGCACAGCATTCCAGCACAGTGAGCCAGGGCATGGACAGAAATCATGTACAGACCATGCCACAAAAAGAACAAACAATGTGGCCATGAAATAAAATAATCTTTTTGTTATAGAAAGACAGCTACCCTTTCACATTTGGGGCTACTCTTTCCCTTCTTTGACTTTGCAGCCTTAGACAGTTACATCTCGAGTAGATATATTTAGAATTTGCAGGCTGCCCCCAGTGAGGGGAGAGAATGATGAAGAGGGCTCCATCTTATCAGAAGGCTAATTAATTACTTTATTATATGAGGCTAATTAATTTCTTTATTATACTGTGTTATTCTATATTATATTACACTATATTACATCACATCTAAACTGAATCTGCCAAGCACTCAACTGCCCAGAATCTCATGGCTGTCACCTGACAGTCCCGACTCACACACACACTCTGCCCTGATAGACCAAGGAAACAAAACACCATCACTTGGGGTGAACAATCTCCATATTACATTCTATTTTTGCACAAACACAGGCACAGCAACTGATTAAGAATTGGTGTTTTCTTTCTCTGAGGTTCAGAGAATGTGAATCCCAGAAATATTCCTAGGAAGATGTGCTTTGCTTTTCTCTGTGAAGAGAAATGTAGCGACAGACATAAACTGGTAGGGCACAGCTTTCAGCAAAAGAAGTTTTTGGCTTGCAAGTGATCTGTGTTAGGAGAAAAAACTTGTCCTCAGTGGTTTGTCACTGCACGTGCCAGCAAGTCAAGTGGAGAGGCTGGGGGAGCTATGGCTGAGGTGCTGCTGTCTTGAGTGGATGGCCCTCAGCAAATCTTGTCTTTGATCCATCTGCAGTCACATCTCTGCTCTGAATCTGGTGAGCATTAATACCTTTGAGTCAGTGAAACAGTGGAGAAATTAATGGCCTCTTTGTTCCTCATGGGAGAAACCCCTCTAAATGGTAGCCTGAATGGGAACACAGAGAACAAAAAGATGTAAGGACTGAATTAATACCAGCTGAGTGTGCATGCCCTGTCTGCAGGAAAAGAAATAGAGAGAGATGGAAAATGAGGACACACCAGAAAATTACTTGTCATCTGCTGTTCAGATAAAGCTGTGGAGAGAGAGAGAGACCAGGGGAAAAAAGAAGTTCTGTTATGGATTGTGTTGGCTGAAAAGAGTCTTGAAATAGAAACTGCGTCCTATTGTCCGTCCATGCTGAGTTCAGGGAAACAGGGCTCCTGACATCCTTTTTCAATAATAAGCCTTGCACAAAGCACCCAGCTCCAGCACTGGCTTCTTTTTCCCAATAGAAACAACCCTCAAGGTATTCAATATTGGCTAACTGCTGTGGTTGCTTTGAGGGAAAGAAAAAAGAAAGGTGCTTTTTCTCAAAAGAAAAAGAGAGGTGAAGCTAAATGTACTTACCTAATCCATGTTATCCCTCAGTGACAGGCTGCCACGTCCCATGACTTTGGGAAGTCCTCCCAGAAGCTGCTGAGAGCTAAAGAAACCTCAGCCCTTACTCCAACTTATTCCTGATGTACTCCAGGGAGAGAAGAAACAATATCCAAGAGGTTCTGGATTTATAGCTGTCCTACTTTGTATGTAGTTCCTCACGTTTGCGATATTTATTTCTGTATCCACTGTGAAATAGTCACTTTACACATTTATTTCTAATAGAAAACTGACTGGTAGTCATGTTCAGGCAATCTGAAAAATCACATCTGTGTCTTAGCAAAAGAAAGCATTGCTGAATTGAAAAATGGCCAGCAACAACCTCACACTGCTGTCCTTCCACTGTCACAAGAGAAGTGAATAACATTAAAATCAGTTCAGATTTGGGAAATGGCATGAATTTTTTCATGTAATACTTACTGGCCCAACTTTTAGGATAGCTTGATTTTTATTTTTATTTTACATTATCTTCTGTCTTGCCATGCTACCTTACAACCTTTCCCCTCAACTTGCTGTTGCATGTTGGGCTTTCTAAGCATGGGTTTTGGGTTTTACCAGTGCCCTTCCCAAGAAATGTGTTTTTTGCTGCCTTCCTCCCATTGCAATTTCAGGATGCATCTTAGAGACTGAGTCCTTCAGCCTTTAAAAAAGTTCTGTCTGTAACAAGTTGCTTTTTTTTCCTTCCAAAATTAATTTTTAACCATTCACTTCTCAGCCCTTGTGTCCCAGTTTGTCTTCTATCACACAACAACCAACCTTGTGATATCTTCAGTGTACTTGTGTTTCCATGGTGAAGGGAATATGATCATCTTTTCTCGTGGCTTTACAGATTTGAATGGCATAAACCATGGATTGGCTTTCTAATCTTCTAAAATGTTTTGGTTTTTTTGCCTTGAATCCTTTGTGTTCAAGTTAAATACAATTTATAATCAGGCAATTATTAGATATCAGCACTTCAAGGCCAAGAAAGCCAGTGGTCTGACTTCCAGAAAATTTCACTCAATTACCTTTACCTGGGTTCAACATCTTGTATTTGCCTAAAGCATCTCCTCCAGAAAGGCACCTGGGCTTGAGATAAAGGATTCACCTCTGCATGTGGTAGTTTGGGAAAATAATTAATCATTATCTTAGAGCACTGTGCCTTATTTCTCATTTGAATTTTCCCAGATTTAACCCCCAGATATTGATTCATGTTTGGCTTCTGCTTGATTAAAGTACATGAGGTACTTATAATAAAGGAGTATTCGATCTTTCCTTTGACAGGATAAACATATGGAGCTCTCCAAGTCTCCTGCTTGGTGCTCCTGCTGAACCAGCTCAGGGAATGAATTATGCTGCTCTCAGTGTCCTGCAGGGGAAACAATGGGAGCGTGTTTGGCACAGAAACATTGTGCTTCGCTGGGGCTTGGAGGAGGAGGAAAAAGAGGAGGGAGAGGAGGTTGGGCAGGGCAGGAGACAGACATTCCCAGGAAAGCTGCGCAGAAATCATCTGGGGGTGACCCCAGGTGCCACAGCTCTGCAGTTTCTCACCTGCTGGGCTGGAAAAGTGGTGAGGATGAGTGCCTGGCCTTTAGCTGGCTGCATCAGCCTGGCTTGGACCCTAACAAGTCCTGAAACTCACCTGGCAGGGACAGGATCCAGATTTCTCTGCAACATGAGCAAGTGATCAGACAAAAGCATTTAGCCTTCATCATAGTCTGCTTTAGATAGAATAAAGAGACTGTGCTAGGGAGAAAAATAAAATAGCCTTTATTTCATTCTTTTGAAAGGGATATTTTTTCAACAGCCAGGTTTGGGTTGGAAACCACAAGAATCATCCAGTTCCAGCCCCCTGCCATGGGCAGGGACACCTTCCACTAGACCAGGTGGCTCAAAGCCCTGTCCAACCTGGCCTGGAACACTCTGAGGACAGGTCACCTAAAACTTCTCTGGGATAACATAAAACATATTTGGAAGAGTGTCAAACCTCTATCTCTGTCCTCATAGCAAAACAGCTTCATTAAAAAAAATTTAAGTATACAACACCATCTCATTTCTATATTTTCTGTATCTGCTTGGGTATTTTTAAGTAGGTACAGTTTTTAAATACATATTTGAGTTTTATATGCTTAAACAGGTAAAGTTAATATTTATTTTTAGCTTTTAAAAGTTGTACAGAAAACACAAAATTAAACACAAGATTCATGCACAGAAAACACAAAATTCATGCACAGCAAATATAGAGTTCCCAAAGTTCACAATAAAAAGTTGCTCCAAGGAAAGTATATTAGGGTGATTTGGCCCAAGTTACAGGTTTAAGATTACAATATTAACTTTTAAATACCACATTGCCAGGTCTGAAATAGCTGGAGTGGGGTTAATCCTGTGTCCTTGTAGAATTTTAATGCAAAACAAAAAATGAGCTTGGTGAGCCTAGGCAAATACCTTGAAGCATATGAGGTTTTTCTAAGCTGGGCCAACTTGTTTTTTCTGGGCTGTATTTTACGTCAGCTGCACCACATGAAATGTATAAATGCATGGAAAACTATAAAAATGGCCAAGACTGATGTGATAATCGATTCTTCTTAACTGTTGTGAGCGCTTCTTATGTCTTGCATTTTGTTAAAGTGGATATATTTATTGTGAGCCCAGTGATGTGGCACTTCAGAGGTAAAAAGCTCTTTACTCCCATCCATAGGTAAAAAAGGAAAGAACAAGCACAGCAATGCTTTTTAACCAACTGTCAGCACAAAACCACATCAGACAGGAGAGGTCTCCTGCTATCAAGTAGTAACCAGGGGAGGACATGCAGCTCCCATTTCCAGGGAGCTGCTCTCCATGGCTTTTCCTGCTGCACAGCACAGAGGTGATCAATTTGTGCTCACCCACAGCAGGTGAACCATTATTATGTTTTCCCACCTTGCACCTTTCCTCCTCCTCTACTCATGCCATACCCTGCCCCATTCCTGCCTGCATGGCCCTGACCCTTTGTTTCTTCTCTTCAGTTAACTCAGCTCCTTTAGTCAGGAAACAGCTGCACATTTCTTTCTTTTTAACAAGTAATTTCTCTGCCTGGCCAGGGAACTGCACCAGGAGTCCAACAAGCCCTGGAGCTGATGCATTGATGCCTTTTTGTGAGTCTGGGCTCCTGACTCCCCTTTCCTAGGGAGCAGCCATCTCTCACTGCCCCTCAACACTGCAGTCCAAAAATCCACAGAGTAGCAGGGAATCAATGCCTGCTGAGCCTGCAGTCCGATGTGGGATGTGGCAACAGTTTCTTGAGGAATTTAGAAAAGCACTGGAAGTTTCTCCTGAGGATGCTACCCCACCAAAGTCTCTCCATACTGGGTATCAAGAAATGCATCTCAGCAGGCCTGGCCTTGGGGGCTCCTATGACAGACAGTACCTGAGGTGTCAGAGGACCTGGCTGCCAAATGAGGAAAAAATCCCAGACAGATCCCAGACTGTAAATCTGGCAGCTAGGAGCTCCAAGGAGAGCAGTGTCCTTTGCTCCCCTTGCTGGTGAATGAAGGAAAAGCTCAAATGCAGGGACCTCACACAGGCAAAATGCATCGGGCTGGGAGCACTGGGGAAACAACAGAGCTCCCAAAGGATGGCAGTGGGGTACAGAAACCTCCTGGGATGGAAGAGCTTCTTTCCAAGCAGTGGTGAGCCCATGCAAGCCTCCTACACACACTAAACACTGGAAGAACTGGCCTCTGGGAAGGGGGACAAGAGTGGCAAAGGATCTGCTGTGCTTTAGTGCGTGGGAGATGGGGACATGCACATGGATGATGTGTGGAAGTTGCATCCACACATGGGAAGTGTGAAATGAACTCAGACAGCTGCTAAAGGTGTTCCTGGTGTTCATTCTACAGAGTGGCTATGCTTTCCCAAGGTGATGCTTCTTCCTGTTTTCTCCCCTCTTTAAAGCTTTTTTCCTTGCTTTTGAGAGGGAAAGAGCTGCTTATTCAGGACACAGTAGAAGGAGCAGCTGCCTGCAAGGCTCAGCTTGTGGAGATTGGATGGATTCTTCTTAGAAGAATCCTCAAGTTTGACATGGTCAGGTTCTGCCTCCCACAATTTGCTGCACAATTGTGTCCTCCTACACATGTGGGGCCTGACAGTTGCTCTTCACCTTTATGAATTTAATTTGAAATACCGTGTGCCAAGTTCAACAAGAGCTTAATAGATTCTTTATTGCTGGGGATTTTTTGATACCAGATCAGTCAGATGCCTGTTGGGAGTGGAGAGTCAAGCCCTCAGGAAAATAATAGACCAATTATTCCTGAGGAATCACCCAGCCTTTGTTTCTGCTTTTCTTTGTTGACTTCTGAAGAGAGAAAAATCTGGAGGAAAATTATGGTAATATATAAACTCTGCCCAATAAATGTTTGATATAGTATTTTGCAAACCCTGAACAGCTTTTCAAGACTGCTAGATACTCTACTACTGCTATCTGAGAAAATATAGGATTTCTTCATTATTTCAGTATTACCTCATTACTTCATTATGACTTCATATTACTTCATGTATTACATTGGAATAAACCTGAATGCATGTACACCAAAGATCAGAAATCAGACTGCTGGCACTCACTCAGACAGTTTTCAGTACCAATTTACTCTTAGAATGAAAGTTTATGGTTTCTTGCTTTGGTCTTTTCATTGCTCCAGATGAAATTGTGATCAATCACCCTCCTAGTTCATTAAGAAACACACAAAATCCCTTCCACTGAATATTCTTTTTTTTTTTCCTTCTTACTAATGTGACCCTTTAAAAATGCTGAAATCTAGAAAGCAGAAAAAAACATAATATCAAAATTTAAGCCATTCGTACCAACCCTGCTAGAAATGTTTTGTGCATCTAAAGGCAAGTAGAAGTTGCAGTCTTTGGACTGGTGTTCATTAGTGGTTTCAAAGGCCCCACTTTCTTGGGCTTGGACTTGAAAAGATACAGTCTGGGCACAATAATCACATGATTGGAATTAAACAGGACACCTTGAGTCCCTTGTAACTCTTCCTGCTGAAGTCAGTGGATGGCACAGGGGCTTTGCTCCCCTTTGCAAGCAGGATGAAAGATGAGTGACCTCCACATGGGGCAATCCAAGAAGTCCTCCTCAAAACACCCATTACTGGGCATGGAAAGACCAGGTGTGAAATTCATCCCCACCAACGTGACTCTTGAAGGGGAATGTGCAATGCTGCTTTGGATGAGACATCCATGAATTCACTAAATTCACTAGCTCAAACACCTTCTCCCAGCGCTCGCTTCCAGTTGGCTCCTCCAGCACGGCTTTGCAGCAAGCCAGATATTTCATTTACAACACAGAGGTGTATGCCTGAACATATTTGCAGGCCAGGAGGGGATTTTGGCTGGAGAGATTTCTTTTTTTTTTTGGAACAAGGAGTTAGAAAATTCCTGCCTGGAGTTGGCAGAGGTGGATTGGTATGGGTTAAGGTGCCAATTCAGCCGTGCTCAGCCTCTGACGGGTGCAGGCAAGTGCTTTGCTGAGAGGGTTTCTGGGTCACCTCTGAGGTGTGCCCTGCTTGTAAAGAGACTGTGTGACTCCCAGGAAGAAGTGGGGATGCATACAAGCTGCTGAATGTATGAAACAAAGCACCTGATTGAAGTGCAAGTGCCAGAATAAGAAAGGACTGCGTTTTGCAGAAATAAATTTTTTCTCTGTCCTGGATTTATTTTTTGGTTGGTTTTTGTTGTTGTTGGGGTGGGGTTTTTTTATTTATTTTATTTTTTTCTTTTTCTCTTTTCCTTAAACTGTATGGGAAATGAAAGAACAGTGTGATGTATTTTTTTACTGATGTTAAGTTCGTCTTGTGGGTGAAAAGCTGGCCCAGGTTCCAGCTTTCACAGCAGGTTTGAGAAGTCTGTATCTCATGCTATTAAAAGTGACTGAATCTTGGAGGTTTATCTCAATTTCACATAAATTTCAATAACCCAGAAATTTAAATCAAGTTGCAACAAAAATTTAAATAGGTTTTTGATTCATGGGAAGTTCTGTTTATAGAGCCACTTCCAAGCAGATTCCAGCTCAAGTTGTTCAACTCTCATTTTGCAAGTATTTTTTTAAGACATTCTCCCTTCTTGTTTCCTGGTTAATAATTGCCTTTCCAGTGGACAGAAGAACCAGCTGAGGATCCCTTGGACCCACATTTTATTTGAGGGCATTCAGACCTAGACTTCTGTCCTGGCTCATATGCAGAACAGAGATCTGTACTCAAATTTCAAGAAATCCAGAAGTCCTGAGGTGCCCATATTTATGGTTTGGATTTATGTTGCAGTTCAGTTTTACAGGAACAGTAAATGAACTAAAGCATGGAAGGGAAGTGTTACCAAAATCAGCTTTCAGGAAGCCACTATTACCTTCTTCTGTGAACAGAGCCAAAAAAAAGAGATGTATTTTAAACTACCATCACTTTTCCCCTCCTCTTATCCATCACATTCCTATACTATTTTCTTATAATCTCTTTGAACTTATATATGACTCAAAAATAATATTTGCTAAACACAGTCATATTCTTCTCATCAATATTTTATTTTGAAACATGTTAAAGAGTTGTGTTGCCCAATAAAAATGTCTCTCTTTACATCATTTTCTAATGGGCTTTTTTATGTCCCATAAAATCTGCTAATTTTTACTTGTCCTCTCTTGTCAATGAAACAAACTATTATTTCTTTCTGCAGAACCAAACTGCAAACAAGAATGTCTGGAATATCAAGAGTAATGATGTACAAAGTCCCTTCTGGCCCCAGCTTCTATTGAAAAATAATTGGATGAATTGGTGATGCTTACATTTCATCTGGCCTGCCACTGTGAGTAATTCCATGGCGCCTTCTTGGCCAAAGCTCAGCCATTTCAGCACTTGGTGAAAATCTGTTTGGATGGACTGGGGGTAGGAACGTGACAGATAACAGCAGAGCAAGGGTGAAAGCTCTTTGGAATCGTGTTGCACATGTTGTCACAGCATCTAACCCTGAGCAAGAGGCATCCTGGTTGTGACTTCAAGTTTCTGCCACAGTGTGAATAACAAACGATGGGGACGCTAACCATAAAAGTCAAGCTGGCCTGGATACAAGCTGCAATGTGATGGGCAAGGGAATTCAGATGGTGGAATAGGCCCTTGTGTGGTATAAATTATTGTGGCACCATGTGATGCCAGTGGAGTTATGATCTACCCAAAGAACTGCCTCTTTGCCTTGCCAAGAAATCATTATATGGGCTGTCACCTCTCAGAATGGATTAATGAACCAGAACTAAATAGATGCCAGCTTGCCAATGCTCTTATTGGGGTCATGATTTGCTACAAAATTTTAATAGGAAACAATTCATAGAAAAATGATTTTGTTTTCTTCCAAATCTCTCGGACAGTAATTCTAAAACATGTGTGAGTTTCCTTTTGCCTTTAGTTCATTTGTTTTCAGTGACTTTTTCTTCTCTTCTTTTTGATGCTTTAAGTTTTAGCTTTCATATTTTCCAGATCCTGTACTGCATTAGTGCAGAACTCTGAACTTCATATAAAGTGTCAGCAAGTTCTCCTCACAGTTCAGTCAGACAAAACAATCCTTTTCCAGCCCCAGAACCAAGGACACCATTGCAGCTTCAGCCCCAAAAAGTGCAAACAACAGGGAATTGAGGAGAGCAATCTGAGAGGATGGGACTGCATAACCTGAAGCTGTAATTGGACAATTAACATGGAAATGGACCAAAACTTGTAAAAGTGGGAAAAGGTGTGACCCAGGAGCCCATCTTGGGTGTAGCCTTGGCCAGGCTCTTGTACTGCCCAAGGTGCATCCTTTGAAGGCCTTTTTAATAAATCCCCACTTTATTCCTTTAACACTGTCCAGCCTCTGTTCCAGGTAACCTCTCAAGGCATCACTTTTCCTGCCTTATTGTTGATGGGTTTTGGAAGGTTTTGTCAGATTTTCCCAGATTTGTAGATCATCAGAGAAGAAAGAGATTTGGGAGAGGACAGATGCTCCACAGAGCAGGTCCCAGGGAGGTGAAAGCAGGGCTGGTTGATGCTGCCAGGTGGTGACTGCTGGGATCCCTGGTGGGATCATTCTTCCAAACCCCTTTGCACAGCCAGCTCTTGGACTGATTTCTCCTGGGTCTGGGCAGTCCAGGCTGCAGCCTGGGAGGGAGAGAGAGGGAATCACGAACAGCAGCAGAGTTCCCAGGGCTCCCCACTGCAGGATGAAGAGAGAGGTGAACTTTAGAAGGAGAGGTGAATTCTTCCTCCTGCTCTTTGGAAGATAAAGGTGAAGAACCATGTGTGAGGTGGAACCAGCTCCTTGTTTGTCTTGAGCAGGCACTTATTTCCACATGAATAGCTGCGTTTGAACAATGGCTTGTTGGGGTTTTTTTGGTAGCTCAGAGTTTGTTTATTTTTTAACAAACTCTCCCATAATGAAGTCTGCCATGGTGACAGCACATCAGCAAGCAAGTGCACCCCTCAAGGGGTGTGAGGCACCCAGCTTTGCCTGTTCATGCCTGAGGTGTGCATGCAAGGCTGACAGACACAGCCTGGTATGTGCTTTCTCAGGGCAGGCTGAAAAGGTGGGGGCTTGACTTCACCCTGGCAGTGGTAACTACAAAAAGGGAAGTGGGAGGGCTGGAAAGGATAAGTCTTGTTTGGAGTGGAGCCTTCTCAGACAGCCCCATGACTTCATGTGAAGTTGTCACACGCCGAGTCATTATTTTGGACAGAAACACAGCCCAAAGTCATGGTCTGAGCTCTAGACACTACTGCAACACACACAAATGGGTATATGAACTTTCCTCTCTACTCAAATAAATTAATACATAAACTCAACACACACAAACTGTTAACCCCAATGATTCAGACTGGGTAATTCAGGGATTAACTAGAAAGATCTCTGGTCATTTTATGGTGCTCCTCATCATGCACACAAATTCAAATTGTTTTCCTGTTCTGGTAACTTCTAACATAGAGGAGAATCCACACTCCATGTTGCTTCAAATGCAATTAGAATCATAAAATAGAAGGTTGGAAAGAACCTCAAGGATCTCCAGTCTAAACTCTCTGAGTAAAAGCACAGTCTAGACAAAATAGCCCAGCAGCCTCCCCATCTGCATCTTGACAGTGTCCAGTTCACCACTTCCCTGGGCAGATCATTCCAATGTCTGATTGCTCACATTGTAAAAATTTTTCTGTTGTTTGTAATCAAAATGTCTCCAGGAGTAACTTGTACCCATTACCCCTTGCCTCTTCCACGTGGAAAATGGAGTTCTCATCCTCTTTGTAGCCACCCTTTAAATACTGGAACAAAATAATTAATGGCTGCTGCCTTTCAGTAATGTACTGCATTCTGACTAATTGAGATTCTTCTGTCCTTTCTTCATAAAACATCTCTTTTTTCTTCCCTTAGTTGCAAAAATGTTTCCTGTTAAGGGCTCTTTCCTTGCAAGTCGTCTATGGACACTTTCCGGATAATAATCTGGGAAGCATCTTTAGATTTCCTCAAAACTCATGATTAGATAGATTTCTGCCATGGTCTGAGGGACTGGGGATGATCTTTTCCTCAGGAAGAGACAAGACTTTTATCAAAACAGGGTAGCTGCAAGGGCTGACTGACCAACTTGGTGCTGAGGAGCTCCCAGAGGAGGAGACAGTCCCACTGTAGGAGGACAGGGTGTAGAAGGATGTGTAAAGGTAGCTGCCAGGTGGTTTATGTTCTTGTTTATTCTATATGGGAGCTGTAAAAAAAAATGGATAGTGTGTCTTGGCACGGAATGAATAAGGAAGCTGAAAATGTGATTTTGGGGTGGGGAAAGAGCTCGCAACAATGAGGTTGTAAAAACAACTCCCATAAAATATATCTTGGTCAAGTTCAGTTCTGCTTTTTGTGAAATTAGAGAGAGCTGATCTTACAAAAACAAGTGCTGGTTGAGGTTGCTGTTGTATGGAATTGGCGTGTGCTGTTTTTCTAGCAGACTCTCTTCACTGTCATCAGAGTGCAATTTCTCCAGAGTCGCTGTGGGATGCAACAGATTTCTTGGAAAAGAAGGTTGTGTTGACACCCACAGGCTAGTAATGTTTTCACAAGAAGGAACATGACTTTACATTCGACTCTCTTGAAAAGAGATTAGCAACACTGTGATTTATAAGAATTGCCAGGATTTGAGGTTGCTTTTTCTCCCCTCTCTCTGAATCTAAGCTCCAGCAGGTAGGTGTTAAGTGAGTGAAGCATTTCTGGCAAGATTTATGTGCCCATACAGTAGAATGGGAGTGAAATCTGACAGTCTAAAGGAGGGGGAGCAACTGACAAATAGAGGGGGTGGAAAAGGCAGATTGGCTTGGATTTTTTCTTTCCTTTTCCTTTGCAGTCAAAACCCTTTGAGACTCTCCACTCTTAGGTTGAAAATTTCCTTTACACAGACATTTCCCTCCCTTGTCCTTTTGTTCTAGCAGTAAATATGGGTCCACAGCATGTACATGGAAAGCAGGCACAGCCAAGGCTAAGGCTCCCTGAAATAATGTCTTTCCTAGAAACAGATGAGAAACATTTTCCCCAGAAATGAGATCTCTCCAGTGATGAAGTTCTCTTAGAAGAAAGAAGCCCTTTCTCACCATGGAGCCTTGCAGTTAAGTAAACAGTACTAAAAGACAGTGTGTCCTCAAAGAGGAGGGTGTTCCAGCCTACATTGCAACAAAAGCCTTTGTTTTTCAGAAAGATCTACCACCATCCTGTTTGGTTGTGAGGATCAAAGGGGTGCTGAACAGCACACGATTGCTTTTGCAGGACCATGGTGGTCAGCAGTCCCAGGACTTCTTGGCTGTTAGATGGGGAGCGATCTAGAGGTGTAAGAGAGTTAATATAGTTTGTAAAATCCCCAGAAGCTCAACACTTGATGAATAACAGATAACAAAAACCAAAATGAGCGGGAATGGTTCCATTAGCCCCACGATTCCTACTGAGCAGTACTATAGGAATACAAAACAGGGAAATAGTTCAGAGGATAATGGCATCCTTCTGGCTGCAAAAAGGAGCATTTTCAGACATGAAACTACTGAATATATATTTAAATGTCAGAACTTAACCTTAAGTTTATTTCTGAAACTGCATCTGAAAGATATATCCTGAGCCATGGGTGAAAATAGAGGGGGAAAAAAGCCACACTTGCTAATTGAGTCTTCCTTTTATGGCCCATGGAAAAATACAGACACATGGATAATTGACAATCTACTATCTGAACAAAATCTAAATGTGCAGTTATGCCTAGGTTCCAACCGATTTGGAGTGTCCATTGGCCACAGAAACCCATCACCTCACTCATCAGAATAATATAAAGGACTTCAGAGTAATATAAATATAAAGGACTTCAGAGGAAACCCTTTGACTCATGTGGTGTCTTTTATGATGAAAGTACATCATAAAAAAATTTGCCACCAGTCCTAAAAAAACCCACTGCTGCAGTCTGTGTGTTTGTGAGGTGACTGGAGTGACCTCCTGCTTGGGACTACTTCTGAGAAACACAGGGAGTACAATTCATCTGGAATCTTCTGTATTTCTCCTCTTCTGTGACAGCCTTTAAGGATCTGAAAACATCCTCAGTGAGAACAACTTGAGATTTTTCTGAAGCTTCACTGGAAAATGAGAAAGACTAAAAAAAATTGTCGTTTTCCTGAACTGCCAGACACCTAAGGATTAAGCACTGATGTGAAATGGAGAAGATATCAGGACCAAGTTCTGATAACACTGACTGGTGACTCAATAAAACATCATCAGTGGGAGACCATGAACTTGTTCCATCCTAAGAGATGATTGCTGTTATGGCACTGTGGAGGATAGTGTGGCCAGGTTCAGATCCCTGTGCAGACAGAAAGCTCAGTTTTGCCATGTCAGTGACCTAACCAGTGGTGTCTTGGCTAAGCTGAGCTGTTCTCCTTCTTTGGATGCAAACACTTTTTCTGATGAAAGCCAAAGCAAAACTGGTTTTCTTCTAAAAAAGATTTATGTTCTAACAAATCAACATCTTCCAATTAAAAAAAATAATGTGTATCACTGGAAAATTCCCATTTAGCACCACAGATGAGTAAAAAGTTTTGCTTTACAGATGGAGTTAATAATAGTTTATAAGCTAAAATGAAAAGGATTTTGGGTGAGCTTCCTAAAGAGGAAGTGAGTCACTGTCTCGGCAGGAAAAGTGTTCCAGATAGGCAGGGCTGGACGAGTTACAAAACACCCCCCAACTGTGTGGAGTCACAGGGAGTGGACAAGGGATTATTGCATCCCAGATTGCAGAAAACCAGGAATTAGTAGGGGGCCTTGAATTCCCCCCTGGGCCATGTGTCTCTAGGTATGGCCTTCTCCCATCTCCCAGGCTCAGCTGAGTCATCCCAGGGAAGGCGGAATGGCTGAGGAAGAAGCAGGTGTTGCAGATGGGTGGGTGATTCAGTGGATGGTGTTATTCCCACTGAGTCAATGCTAAAGCAGTTTGTAAGCAGGAAGTTGGGGACACTGTGTGGCTTCAGGATCTGCTTTCTAAATCCAGTGACATTCAAGGAGTCTGCGGTTCCCTCAGATTGCTTTCCACAGGGTGAGTTGCTTTTAGTTGTTCTTGGGCACAGCATTTTCAAAAAGCAAAAAGTGGAGAGGCATTTTTAGACAGACAGAGGTGTCTGTCAGTGGAATTTACAGTCTTGAGAGTCCAGGTCAGTTTTCATGATGGTATTTCTACATTAGGAAGGCATTTTTGGAAAACAGAGTCCTCTATTCTTGTGACTGACTTCGCAACCCTCCCACTGGTTCCTGGAGTGTCTGGGTTGAACCTTTACATGGAATTCATTTTAAAGAGAGCTCTGTATATTTTGTATTTGGCAGAGCACCAGGAATGGTGCTGGCACTCCTCAGGTGTACTTAGTGACCATGAAAAGCAAGTTCTCCATGGCCACCATGTCCTTTGAAGTGCCAATATTGTCTTACAGAAGAAAGGTGGAGCTGCTGCATCTCCTCTGACTTGCTTAAGTCATTGAAAATGTTAGAGAACATGTCCTGTAATGTTCTGAAGTTCTCAAGTAATTCAAGATATTTCACTTTCTCCGTGTGTGTACACGAGTCAAAATTGCACACATTGTACAGCACAGAGGAGAAGATTTAGATCTTCAAAGTCACTGCTGTTTCCTCTGTCCTTTTGGCATTTGGGTGTCTCTCTTCTCCTGCTGGAAGCATTACAGGTTTGAAAGGTGGGTAATTTTTCCTTCCACTCTTCAGTAATTCAGCCCTTAGTCCTTCCATTTTCTTTTATTCCATGGAATTTCCACTTGTTTTCTTTTTTTTTAATCTGATAGCATGTTTCCCTCCAGTAAAGAAGAGGGAAAATTAAAATATAATTGCTGAATCTCATAAGAGCATCCCCAGGCTTGGGTCCGTATGGCGCCTGAGAGGATGGCAGCTACTTCTTTGCATTGCTGCAATGTGATAAAATGGTCCAAAGGTCTGGGTTGGCAGAGATGGCCTTCCAACTTCTTGTGCAGAGGGCAATTTCTGGGGAAACCACTTTCTGTGGACACAAACTCTCTTAGCCAACCGTTCCCTCTGAGGCTGAGGAAAACAAAATGGGCAGCTTTCCTTAACTCATCTTTGACATTTGTATTTACTGTTTCCCACCTTATCCAGCACCTCTCTTATGTTTTATTGGCTGAACTTCTCATCCATTTCTCCTCTGCCATCTCTTCTTCCTTCACAGAGGTCTGGATGCCCACAGGAGCTCAGTGGAGTAAGATTTAGAGAGCAGATTTCAGATGGGCTTCATTTCTGGAGTGCAGTAATGACATACACTTATTGTTGCTTGCTTATTATTGTTTTTTCTAAATAGCTATTTTTGCTCTTAAAGGATTTAATTCTGTTTTTTCTAAGAACGAAATCATCCAAATTGTTATGTAGGGAAAACTCACTTCACATGATAACAGGGTAAATCTTGATGCTCTGTTTCTTTTAAAAATTATATAGTTTTTAAAAACCATACTGTTTCTAAAGCTGAAATGCTATAAACTCCAGTGTTTAAGCACTGGCATGAATGCATTTTCCTCACTACCTTTTTGCTTTTTCTTTGCATAGGTAATCTGTTCAACATTATGGAGAAAGTCTGTGTCAAAGCCTGAAAAAAACCCAATTCCTCCAGAATGCTTTGGTCACAGCATCATCCATCTGCTGCACAAACAGCAGCCACACCTCAGTCCAGCCCAGTGCCCATAAAAATTGTAGTGATGAGAGCAGCTAAAGCAGAGGGACTGCCAGGATCCAGAACCTTCCCACTACCTTTTTCTTCATAATTTTCATCACAGCCTTTCTTTCCTAAATAAAGATATACTACATTTTTATTTCTAGAGAAGAATTTAGGCAAAATCCACAGCGTTAAATAGGAATTAAGTTGTTACATCTTCCCCATCTCTTTATGAGATGCAGGTCAAACCTTAGATGGGATGCAATCTCCTTTATTTCTTGCCCTCTTTCTAAACAAATCTAGAGTTGAATGACTTGGCTTGAATTTATTTATCAGTTATTATTCAGAGAATAAAATGAAGAGTAACAGCATGTATCAATTAAATTTTCCTCATCCAATCCTAGCACTGTTTTCCAAGTGAAAGCAATGAATACAATCTCTGCTTTCATAAAGCTTCTCTGTGGTAAAAGACTTTCACAATTGCTTCCTACTGAGTTTAGCCCCAGTTTCTTTACTGAACACCTTTACTAGCCAGGTGCAACAAGCAGAGCAATCTCTGAGAATTAGATAGTAAAGTAAACTCTAATGAAGTGAAAATCATTATTTCTAATGCCTGTAGAAATATCACGATCCTCCCTGTTTCCCTTAAAATGTCAATAATTTTATAATTTTTTTGTTACAGGTCAGGAATTAAAAGATTAAAAAGAAAAAGACTACTATTATTTTTGTACACATGTTAGTCTGCTGGACTTGACAAGGTGTTTTCTGATGTTCTAGCTTCAAGAACCACTTTGAACCCTTTGAACCACTGCAAACACTGCTGGAGAGTTGGAAGAATGAAAATAAGGCACTGATTGAAAAAATAGAGAAGAACCAGGCTGGTCATTACTACATTTTTTACTTTAAAACATAGTGAGACAAACAGGAAATAAAAGCCCTGTGAGGACTCTGAGTCTGCAGAGGAAAAAAAAAAAAAAAGAAAATATAGATATTGTTGTTCCCAAATCAGAAATGTCCAGCACAGTGGGGCTCTGACCCTGACGCTGCATCTGTTTAGTGCTGTGACAATGTTGATATAAAAAAACCTGTCTCCTAAACAGGTAACTGCATCAGGGCTGGTGAGAAATAAATGTCCTCAAAAGCAGGCTCTCTCCCTCGTTCCCTCCCCAGAGAGAATCAGTGACCCACAACTTTTACCTGGATTTCTCTTGGAGGTGCAAAGAAATGGTTCCCATTTCCCAGGCCCTAAAAAGCAGCTCCTTGTGGGCAGCACAGGGAAGTTGTGCTGCAGATTTCCAGAGAAGAGGTGTGGCCCATGGCAGAGCCTCAGGAGCAGACACCCCTGTTTTGGATATCTGGACTAAGCCAGACTCCAAGACCTCTTCTGCAGTGCTGTGTCTGCTTTGGCATCCTCTTCACAATGAATGTGACCAACCAGAGAGAGTTCAAAAAGCCTTGGATATGTGGAAAAATTTGCTTCACAGAGGCAGAGTTGAAGCTCTGTGTGTTTGACTTACTGATGAAGTCAGCAGATGGCTTGCTCATAGTTTATTAGCTCTTATGTTAAGAGAAGGTATTTGATAGTGAAAGGTGATGTAAGCAAGGCTGGAGTTTTTTTTTTTTTTTTCTTGAGGAACAGATTTTACTTTAAACAGAAGTTACTTGGCTCAGGAGAGTTCATTCACTTAAGAGGGAACAGCAATTCCCTTAGGGGTATTAAGGGATTGAGCGGGTGAAAAACTGCAGATGATGGTGATGGGAACTCCTGGCCTTGAAGCCTGACTGTTCCATAAAACTTCTGGGTGGAGGGATCACAACAGGAATGCACAAGGGATTTCAGAGCTGTGTATAAAATCCTACCTCAGCATTCTCTCCGTGTGCCTGGAACAAGCGCTGTGCTGTCCCACGCATTCAGATCTGGCTTGAGAACTTAAACTGGTCATGAAGGTAAATGACAAAGTAACAGGGCACAGGAGGGGGGGCTGGTGATGTGCAAAGGGTACTTGAGATCCTTACAAGTGATTGTGAGCAGGAGATAAACAGCTCACTTCTTAATCACAGCGTGCCATGCTCAGAGGAAAGGCAAATGTCACTGCAACATAACCAGTCCTCTGAAGGCACAAAATAACTTGCTTGTAGGGCTTTCAAAGGTTACTTCAAGGCTTAGAGTCAGAATGTTATCAGGATCTCACGTTTCAATATTTGTGTTAAGCCATGATGTTAAAAAACCTCAAAACATTTTTAAGGTGGAGCTGGAGCAGGTTTCTGAAGATAATTCTGGGATGTAGTCACCTGTGGAGTCACCTGAGGAGGGGGAATGTTGGTTCAAGAGGCCTTTTCCCATTCCAAACCTCTAAAATGTGATAATTAAATAAAGAGGATTGTTATACAAGGAGGCAGCGAGCTGATAGAAAGACATGCCAAAACCCAAGCTTTCACGAAAATTGGAGCTAATCTGTGTTACTATGTCTTCTCCATGTCTGTGCAAACTGGAGTTACAGCCTGTACACCAAGAGCAGTGATTTCACAGTGCTCCCCAGCTGGAAAGAGCTCAGAAGGTTGGACCCATGAATGGGGCAGTGCCACCACCCTGTGGTGCCTGCTGGCTGCCCCAAAGCACTGAGGACCTCGGGTCCTGTGTCCTGCTCTGGGTCCCCCACTCCAAGAAGGACATTTTGGTGCTGGAGCAAGTCCAGAGAAGGGCAGTGAAGCTGGCAAAGGGTCTGGAGCACAAGTCCTGGAGGAGCTGGGGTGTTTAGAAAAAAGGAGGCTCAGGAGAGACCTTGTCACTCTCTACAGCTCCGTGAAAAGAGGTTGTGGCCAGGTGGGGGTTGGTCTTTTCTCACAAGTAACAAGTGACAGGACAAGAGGCCATGGTCTTAAGCTGTGCCAGGGGAGGTTCAGGTCTGGCATTTGAGGATTTTTTCACAGAAAGGGTGATTAGATATGGAGTGGGCTGCCCAGGGAGCTGGTGGAGTTGCCATTCCTGGAGGTGTTCAAGGAAAACTGGATGTGGCACTCTGTGCCATGGGCTGGGTGACACGGTGGTGTTTGGTCACAGGTTGGACTCGATTATCTCAGAGGTCTTCTCCAACCTAACTGATTCTGTGATCACTTTGATCCTTATCACTGCCCAGAGATCATTGTAACCTGCTGCCACTGATATATCACAGAACAGTTTGGGCTGTAAGGGACAGCATTTCCAAAGAACTGTTGGTGGCCCATGGTCATGTCCAGTACTCCTGCTGCCAGGCCTTTAACCAATCCAGGGATGAAACCCCATGCATTAAGATATAACATTTTAAGTGAAGTCCCAGAATACTGCACTAAGTATTTTCCACAGCTGCCAGATAATTATTAAATTTCTGCCTTGTGGGAATTCTGAAAGTCTTTTTGTTTTAAATGTGAACAGTTTCAAGTGGCAAAATTCCCTTTGGTTTTCAGCCAGTTCAATAAGGCAACAGCACTGGCTCAGAGAAAGGGGAAGACAGGTCACCTTGAGAAGTGAGACTGACTTCATGCTACTTCTCTCACTTACTGGTACTTTCTTCCTCAGACCTGAGGATTTTTGCAGATGGAGAAGACACAATCTTCCCTGCAATGTCCTGGTTCCACAGTTCTATATCCATAAGTCCATGAGTTACCCACTGGCTGCCTGCAGCTTTTCCCTCATCCCAGTAAAAGAGACAACATGTAGGATCATGCCAGTTTGTTTCCAGGAGGATGATGTTTTGACACTGATACTTAGAAGCAAATATTTATTTGGGGCAACCCTGTTTATTTATCCTGCTTTGTTTTTCTTCCTGAACCAGTGGGAACAATCAACAAGTTCATTTCCTTGTTGGGAAATGATGGCTGGATTTGTCAGTAAGCTCTCTAACCAAAAGAAGTTTTGGGTTCTGGTTTCTACGCAGGGCCACACTTTAATTTTTGCTTTCTCTTTATTTTCACTCTCTGGCTGATTTTTTTAATAAACCTGCAGTCAAGCAGCACTCCAATGTCTTAATCTGCAACTTATCTCCAAGGAAATCCCATGGGACACATCCCCAGTCAGTGGCTTGGGGATAGTCACCCATCATCAAAGAAAGAAAATGGTTTCATTATTGAATGTAGGATATTTCACCCAGCATCAGCCTTTACAAAGTCTGTGATTTATAGCAGTTGTACAGTATAACAGCCTTTCTTGGCAGGTAATGTTTACATATTGCCCAACCTTGCCTAATTTCTATGTACATTTCAAAGATTATTGGTTAAAATAGTCAAAGGTACCATTACCATAAAACATCACATGCTTTATGCTAGAAAGTTGTGATTTTTTTTGGTTTAGACAGAGGTTCATGTGTCTGCACAAGCAAAGGAAAGGGCTAACTTTTATTTTAATGTAAATCCTGTGTAATTCAAGAACTGAAGAGAAAGAAGTCCAGCAAAATAAAGGTTATTGCATAAATAGAACAGAGAGGAAAACAAAACTATGTTTAAAGAAATGTGATGTTTACACAGCACATTTAGGAAAAGTTCTTTCTCATTTCCAGGTCTTTTTAATTGTAAGAGGGCACCTGTTTGTTAAACTGCGCGGCTTGAAGAGTCTTGGGAGATATTAAAGATCACAGATTATGGCTCTGGCTACTGTTCAGCATATGAAATCAAGGAGAGGAGGAATTTACCAAGTGTGAGTGTTGTAGAAGCTGTCACCAGGCAGTGGCTGTGCTGGGAGAGCCAGTAGGCCTGGTGCAGCTTTGGCACTGGGTTTGCTCCGTGTGCAGTCCCTGCAGTGCCCCTTGATGAGATCAGAAGTGACAGTGCTCGGTGTCCTCGAGCCCATCAGCCCAGGGACAGTGGGAACAACCTCTGGAACAAGTGGTGGGAGTGCCTGTGGGTGAGCAGAGTGTTAAAAACACCCAAAATGTCTTTGATTTAAGGGCTGCAGTGCCTCTCTGCTTTAGGGAGTGGATCTGGCTGTGGACAGGGAGGAAAAGTAGCAAAAGAAGAGACGAGAAAGTGCAAACCAGAATTTTTTTGGAAAACACTTCTTTTGCCCCGCCTTTGTTAAAAATTAAAACAAATACCCACTAGCTGAAAAATTATATTGAATAATTGCACTTCAGATACTATGCCAACAAAACACACATGGGCCGTGGTGATAAAACATTTTCTCCCAGTGGAACAAATCACTTATCAGGCTATGATACAAAGTAAGGAAACATTTCAGTACAAGTGAACTTTAGCTTCACAATAGCTGCAATAAGGGAATGCTGACTTTCAGCCGCCTTATTTGGAGGAGAATTATCCAGACCTACCCACAGCCTTTACTTATCTGCTATTGTGTAATTTTTAATGTCATATTTTCTTATACGTGCCCCATAATTATTTTCCACTAGAGACATGTACAGCTACTATTTTCCTGCCTCACATGTTTCCTATAAATTTTCATCTCCCTCTTTTCTCAGCCACTTTGTCTCTCACTTTCTTTCCATACCATGAGCATTTCCTTTCTTTCATTCATTTTTGTATTATTTCTTCTTTTTCTTTTGTCTGTTTTTCCTTTCCCATCTTTCATATTCTGTGTGACACTAAGACCATAGACTGTAATTTTCTCTTTTCCCTATTTCATCCTCCATGATGTTTTCAACAAACTTGAGAAGAGAGAAAAATTTTGAGAAGCTTTTTCATTTATCCTGATCTCTCTAGTTTTCTCTGTGTCCTTTCTCCATGTGAGGAAACCAACAGCTCATCCAGGAGAGGTTATTAGAGCCATGTCTGTTCTGTGCTTTGGGGTGCCAGGACCTGGAACAGAACACGGAGTTGCGATGTAGAGGAGTGGTCAGAAACAGCACCTAAATTTTTCATTGCCCTGATACAAAGAGTAAGCTGAGATTCCCCTAAGAATCACAATTAGGCTGATGTGAAAATCCTTGTGAGAAAGGAGATTGCAAAGGTGCTGTGACAGAAAGGTTTCTCTGTGAGATTGAGGTGTTTGTTTGCAGTGTGTTACTCCAAGGGCTGCTTCTGCCTATTGCTGAGACTTCATTTCTTCTTCATCACAGATAACATAAAAATATGGGTATTTATGTCTCGTGAAAGTGAAAAAAAGAAAGAAAAGGAAAGCAAAACAAGCTTAGCAGGTGATACCACACTGGTATTATTTAGAGTTTTGCCTCACTTTTAATCTGGGGTTTTTTTGTTTGTTTGTTTTTATAAATACTAGAGAAATTAAGGGAATATATAAATTCCACCTGAGGACAGATATTCTGTTCAATACATAATTTCCATATTATTCTTCATACTTGGAAGACACCCATGACTGTGGGAACTCAGCACATCAATCCTGATGTCCAGGGCTACCGAGAGAACCCTCGGGAGCCTTGGAATGTTGCCAGAAGCACTTAGTGGCTTGATTTTGATCCATCTAGGGATGTGCCACCTGTATGAGGAGATGGAACCTGTGAGAATCACTGGGGTGTGAATGGTGAAGGGAAGACATAATTATAGGGTAAATCACAGATTTTGGGGTTTTGGTACAGGGGGGTTGTGGAGACAGGATGGAGGAATCAGGGCATGTCACAAGGCTCTTCTTTCTTCTTCTTGTCGTCCATCTTCTGCTGTGGTGGTGGCACTTGTGGATTGGTCTGGGGTGAAGGTGTACTTGGTGACGAGGGTGATAGGTATTGGGGATAAAAAGTAAATATGATATACGTAGTTTTTACTATAAAAGACGTGACTGCCTTGTGGGTGGTCAGAGTGCCTTTGGCTGCTGTGCTGGTCAGATCCAGGTAGGGCAGAGAAGGGACTTTGTAGATAAGAAACAATAAACAATTCTGAAGACCGCAAAAACCCAGAGTCCAGACTCATCTTTTGAGGCCCAGCGTGCAAGAACCATCCTAAGCATGTGTGGGAGCAGAGACGGACAGCCCAACCCCATACATGACTTCACAGGAGGTAAACCAATTCCAAAAGCACCACTCTGCATTGTATTAGGGAGACTGGGGACACTCTATGTGTTTTAGCAGTCGGATGTGTACAAAACAACAAATTTTGCAGGCAAAGGGTGTATCAGCTCTGCTTAAATATAGTGCCTGTTTTCTGTGAACATTTTGTGACTAGAGAGAACTTGTAGATGCAGAAAGCCTGTTGGCACTGCTTAGCCTAAGCCAAACCTGTTGCATTTTTCTTCTTTTCTCTCCTCAGCAAAGCAAAGGGGTTGTAACCTACCAGGCTGCAGCAAGTAGTGCCATGCATGACCTTTTGTTTCTTTGACATGCTACCTTATAAGCTGGTAGCTTTAAGAAATGCAAGGCAGAAAAATTTAATCTCCTGGAACATGACGTAAAGCCATTTAATTATTTTCAAGACATTCTTTGAGAATGACTGGGTTTGCAGCTTGAGGTGGGGCGCGTGCGTGTGACTAAAGGTCTGCACTTCACCAAAAAAGGCCTCCCGGCTGTCCCAATCAGGGCTGTTCAATCAGGCTGTTTCCTGGGCTGGCCTGGGCACTTGGAGATCATGGATGCTTTCCAACCAGGCTGCCAATTTTCAGGCCAGGCTGGGTAATTCTCAGGCTCACCCACTCCTGCCCACGAGCTGCAGTTTCAATGCCCCTGACAGCAAAGTGCTTTTCTTTGGCTGTGCTCCAACCAAGCATGACTCCAGCCCTGCCATTGCAAAAGGTGCAGGCTCCTGAGTATTAAGGATGGGTGAGAGATGGAATTTTTTTTGGTCCACAGGGAATGCATTCTTCTTTCTCAGAATGGAAAAAAAGCACTGATTTTTTTTTTCTCAAATTTCCTATGTGGCCAAACCAAATCCCCCCCAAACACCCTTAAAACTCTCTTTTTGAACTGCTCTCTAAGTTTCATTTTGATAAAAAACTCATCTCATTCCTGCTCCACCTTGAAAAATATTTTTTTTCATGTACTATAAAATGAAAGTCAAACCCTGGTAACCCATCTTTTCAAGCTGAAAATCTAAAACATTTGCTTTTAACAAGTTCAGGCTAGACCTTTGAAGACTTTCTATAAGATATTTTCTTTTAGACATGAGAGGTTTTTTCATTTTTCTTTTAATTTTAGAAAAAACCCTTTATTTTGAACAAATTAGCACTTGTAGCTTTTTGTTTGTTTGTTGGTTTGGTTTGGTGTTGTTTTTGGTGTTTTTCTGGTGGGAAAGGTGTTGCCATGGAAGATTTCCATGCAACTCTGTAGTAAGCTAGCCCATGGAGAGACTGTGAATGATTTTACCAATCAGTGCTAGAGAAGAGAAACATTTGGAACAAAACTTGACCTAGGGTCTCCTCCACTTCTCCTCTCCAGTGATGTACCTGCTTCTCTTCCCTGTATTCTTGCACAAACCAACCACTCCTCTAACTACAATATAGGCACAACTGAAGATTAGAGAAAAAGGGCTTCAGACACTGAAAGAAGCTGGAAAGATACTCTAATGAAGTACATAGATCTTCACAGAAATGTGGGAAGATCTAATTCTGCTCCACAGTGGCTGAGATTCAGTGCTCTTCTCCTTTGATATTCCCTGTTTTCTGAGGAATGTTGTCTCCAAAGACTTCATCCAAAGATCATTGAAGCCAGCTGAGAAAATCCCTTCTAATGAATTTTTCCATAATTTTGAACATCCTGACATTTATTTTTTCTCTTTTTTTTTTTTTTTTTTAATTTTGAAGGAGGAAGAGCTGCTAGCTTATTTATGCTCTCTTCTTTGCCAGCTGTGGTAGCATTAGGTCTTGAACTGAGCTCTAAACCTTAATTACTGTAGCAGCACTGCAAAAAAGCCATCCTAATTCTGGGAATACAAACATTCCGTTGTCTCTCAAAAGTCTCTGCTAGAATAAAATGTCTTTTAAAAGATTCTTATCTTTTAAAGCCAACTGCTCTGCTCTTCTTACCACCACCTTCAGCCTCTAGGTCTAGAAGTAAGTTTCATCACTTTCCTTATACAAAACCTGACCTAAAAGAAGCAAAGCAGGGTTGTGGGTACAGAGATGATTCTCCTCCCGAGGTGGGTGGAAGAATACATAGCAGTACTTTGTTAGAGAAAGGTTTTCCATCCATTCTCAGCCAAGGGAGACACATTTTGAGTTCACATTTCAGCTGACCAGACAGGGCTATGTGGCTCTCAAGGAGTTTCTGTGGCAATGGATGAAAATATTTGTATCTGGATTTGTCTTCTGCTGGTTTTGTCAATACCAGAAAAGGTCAATGTTTTTCCTTGGTCAGGGAAAGATGATGTCTAGATTTACAGCAGCATGAAAGCTGAAAGAAGAAAAGCAAGAAGTAGTTTTGGCAAATAGTGGATCCTTCAGTGTCCAGGAACCATTAACCTATTAAAATGAAACTGTTTCTTTTTCTATCCCCAGGGCACTTCAGTCATTCCCATAAGCTCAGATCCTTCCAAGCAACTCAGAGGAAGCAAAGCTCCCCAGAAGGTTCCTGCTCATCTCTTCAAGGAGACGCTGCAGACAGAAAGCAACAGCTCATCAAGCCTTAATGGCAAGAAAAGAAATGAACTAAACAAATTCTTTTTTCCTCCTGCTAGCCCCAGCATTTAATTTTTGACTTTTAGAGTCTAAACATAGCAACACGGCACCGAACAGAAGGCTCCCTAAATTTTTGGGAATCTCTATTCTTGTATTTAAAGCCTAAAAGAAATGTAATGCTTATTCTGAATATCTTCAAAGTAAATCAATAACTAAGCACGATTCCTGTCCTAGTGTTGTTGGAATGAGAAGCTAGATTCACAAAATGTTCCACAATGGAAATCTAGAGTAAGAGTGCATTAAATCTGAGTCTTGCCCAGTACACTGTCACTTTTCTGTCAGATTCCCATGCCAACCTCTTTTTAATACTGTTTATTTCAAATGAAGCTCCCCTACATCTTCTGCCTAGGAAATGAATTCATGCAAGATCCCAGACCACATGACTGCAGCAGCATGAGGGAGCAGACATTTAAAACCACATTTATCATTTCAAGGAAGCCATTCCAGGCTGCTTTTTCTGAGAGTGATTGAAAGCAGTTTAGGAAATGTAGAACACTAAAATAAGAGGAAGATGGAGACACAACTACTGGTATGCTCTCAAATTTGTTCAAGGAGATCAGGATACTCATGTATATAAGAGTAATTTCCACAAACTGTAGTTTCAAATCAAAATTCTTGGTTTTCCTCAACTAATGCAGCAAAAAGTTGTCAAGTGGCACATGTCAGGGTTAACAAAGCACTGGCTGTTGCTCATGCCCGCTGTTGGATATAAATGAATACAAAAATAACTCATCAATGGTTTGAATTGGCATTGGATTTTTAAATCTGGTGGTTCTGATTTTAATTTAACATATCCTGTGGTGCAGTGTGTGAAATATGTACTTAACCCAGATTGTTGTGAGATGAAAGCACCCTCGTGTTTATTTTACATTATTTGCTGTAGTTTGTTGAAAGCCAACATTCCTGGGCAGTGAATGCAGCAGGGATGAATCATTTGAACTAGGTGAGGGGTTAGCAGCTGGAAGAAAATGAAAGTTAAATAACTACATTAAATTTCAGCAAAATGGGTTAAATAATGTTATGCTAGAGAAACTTGTATCTCCATTCTGAGACAAGGAATTATGGTACTTATTTCAATGGGTTTTCTACCAGAACTTCTAATGTCAGCTGTGATTAGAGGTAATTAATATCACAAATTTCCTACCTTCAGAACTGAGGTGCTAAAGGAAAGTTAAGTACAAATTGCTACCAAGAGCTGTAGCAAATGCACTGAATGACAGTATAGCACCAGGGAATCAATCCTACTGATTCATATCACCATAGGAATCTTAATCAAGGAGCAGGACATCACCAGATTGAGTATTGAATGGTTAAGGAAAAAAGATGGGCCCTGTGCTGGAGAGCTTAGCACTGAAGCAGAGGCCAAGGGGAATGACAAAGGAGGCAAAGAGAAGGGAAAGCAGAACAAAATGATGGAGCAGCAGCACCAGAAATGAGCCCAGCACAGGGGCAGTCCACAGTAAAGATTTTCTGAGAGCTTGTAGCAGTGACTTTGACAGAAGACAAGAGAGTGGCTGCGTGGGTGTTTGTGGTGGGCCCGTCTCACACCTGAGTGCTGGGAGTGATGGGCAAAGCTGCCTGCCTGAAAATCTATCAAGTGGGCAAATAAAGCTTAGATTAAGGGCTAGAGGAGGGCAGAAATTTTATCTGGTTAGTGAATGATGCACTTGAGCCTTGAAAGCAGAAGGAAGGGGCTTCTCCTGAGCATAGGAGGGCAGAGGAAGGGGGCCAGAGGCAGCAGCAGAGCAAAAGCCACCCCTGAGGAAAGGATGCTCATAGCAGTGTTTGAGCTGGGTACAAGTTGGATGAGACAGTGCTTTTCAAGGCCAGAAAGAAAAAGAGGTGGGAGTAGCTGAGATTCAAAATGCCAGAAGCCTGCACAAGAATTTTAGCTGAAAGGAGACGAAAGGCCACAGAATAAAGATGGTATTGAGAAAAAAAATTAAAAATCACTGAGCATGTGGGAAGTCTGAGCCAAAGATGTTTCCTAGGATGCCTGTGGGACAGGCAGCATGCTCCTGAGGCTATGGGGTACCTCCCAGAGCTGTCAGCTGAACAGCTCTGCTCCCACCACGCTGGGCTGCAGCTGGGGGGGAGTTGTCTTTTGGGTGGTGTTAGAGGGAGAGGCTTCAATTGGGAGAGATGGAGCAGGGGAGCAGATCTGTAAATCACAAGGGACTGGGAAAGGGAATTCGAGTGTGGGGCTGGTGGTGAGATTGCACAGAGACAGCATGAGGACACAGAGGAGCAGAGGAGAGAATCAGACGGAGAAGTGCCTGGAAAGTGGGGCAGTGAAGAGAAGCATCTGCAGAAGGAGATTTGAGCAAGGAAGAGAAGCCAGTGGGGTCACCAAGAGAGAATGGTGGCTCCATGGGTGCCTGGCAAGTGAAGGTCCCAGGTGGTGTCCTCAGGGCTGTGCACTGCTCCTTGTGGTTTCACAGGCTGCTCTGCAGAGGTCTCTGACTTTCTTCCTCTGTCTTCAGCTGCTCTGCTCTCCTTGCTCAGGTGTGAACAAACACCAAGGAGACAGAGGACAGGCTGGGACATCCTGCATTCTCTTACAGCACTTGAAAGATCAGCATTACTGAAACCCAGAAGAAGGGGTGTTGAAGGCTGTCAGAGTCAGGCAATCAGTCAGGCAGGTGCACTGAGGAGTACAGAGAGCTGGGAAAGAAGGGGCAGAACAGCAAGAGGCTTTCCTTGGGCTAGCAAACACTTGGGTTGCACAGCTACAGGCTTCATCATCACCCTACTCCCCCGATTTCAGTTTTCAGAGACAGCATGGTTTTAGTCCTTCATCATCCTGTCAGTCTGGTCCAGATGGCAGAGACTCAGAGCAAAACAGTTATTCACCAAGAGAGGGATTGCAAAAGGACAGTCTCTCTCTAAAAGCAGTAAAGTTGCATTCAGTGAAGACAGCACTATATCTAAGAGCAGTAAGGGCTGGACTGATGTAAAATGAAGGTGGTCCTTTCACTTTGGTCATTCTTATGTCTGCATTTTATGTATAGCTTCTATAACTCTGAATAGTACAAATTTTTTGTCCTTCAAAAAGTGTGGGAATACTCTGTCTGGCCAAATAAGTGTTTCCTGGTTGCTCTTTCCATTAATTCTCTCAGTCTTTACTGAGGGGCAGAAAGACAGGGAATGCTTAAATTTCTAGATCATTAAGATTGGAAAAGACCAAATCCAAAATGTGCTTTTTTTCCAATCATTAAGATTGGAAAAGACCCATGAGCTCATTGAGTCCAGCTCAGCACCTCCATGTCCAACACTAAGCCACATCCACACCTGCCATATCTTGACGACTTCTGAACATTTCCAGGGATGGTGATTCCACCACTTCCCTGGGCAGCCTGCTCCAATGTCTGATCACCCTTTCAGTGAAGAATTGTTCTCTGATATCCAATCTAACCATCCCCTGGTGCAATTCCTGAGACTTCCATTGGAGATTCTCGCTTGAATTCAGCGCACAGGTTCCTGCTTGAGTTTTGGGCTGATTTCTTTGAGGTGCAGAGGTTGTCAGTGCAGGTGCTACTGCTGAAAGCCCTTGCTGCCTCACTTCTTTGCCAGAAGGCCGTAACTCCTGCCCTGAGCTGCTTCAGGATCTGCTGGCGGATGGATGCGGCTGCGACAGACAGCGCCGCTCCAGGCGGGCGCGCTGCGGGCTGGCGGGGGGCTCATCCCGCGGGGCGGGGAGGGATCCGAGAGCTCCCATGGAGCGCTGCCGGCTCCGGGGAGCGCTCGGGGAGGGGATGCGGCGGCTGCAGCGCGGGGCCGCGGCCGCCCGGGGGAGCGCAGGCACCGCCGCCCGCACCGCGCTCCGCCCGCGGGGCTCCGCGGCAGCCGCGCCGAGCCGGAGCGGGCGCTTTCGAGCCCCATCCAGGATAAAACACTTCCCCCCTTCCGTGAGTTACATAAATTTAAACTTTTCCCCCCTTTTTTTCTCCCTCTCTCTCTTTTTTTTTTTTTTCCCATTATCGAAGATCTCAAATATTCCGAGAGAGGTTACAAAATGTGTTTACTTACAAATTTGGAAGTAGCGACAAGACGCAATGCAGTGAATTTGTCATCTGCTCATGACTAGCAGATGGTCCTCCTTCTTTGCAAGCAAACTGCGTGAGTCACATCTTGCCTGGTTTGTAGGATCGAGCCGAGGCACTCCCTGGCACCAGGGTGGACAGAGTCGCCCATCCTGATCGAGCCGCCTGCCCACACAGCCAGTGGGCTCCCTGGCACTGGGGGGATCTCACCGTGCCTTTTGGAAGGGTTCCTCATCCCTCCTGCTTCCACGGCAGATTGGTCCGGGTGCACTCCTGTCTATAGAGACTGCTTCACGTGGCTCTTGCAGTGCAAAGGGATCTTTAAATGGGAACACATTGCATTAACATTTTACAGACGAGCTGAAAAAGATAACTGTGAGTTATGCTTAAACAGACTCATTTTTTAGCTGTGGATGAAGCCAAAGTGGGAAATGCAAAAAAGCCTGATGAGACCCTTTTGCCAGGAATCAGTGCTGCTGCAGAGCAGTGCTCCTGTGAAAACCTGCACCAAGCTCCCTGCATCAAGGCATGACATGTTGAAGGTGTTTCTGAGCTGTGCTCTTAATCAGTAATAAAATAAAACAAAATTAAATTAAAAGAGTGCAACTCTCCATTGGTTTAGAGGCCGGTGCGGAGCTTACAGAATTGGAGTTGCTTGTCCTGGTAAACAGATGAGGCTCAATTTTATTACAGGTATGTTAGAAAGTTGTTTTACAAGAACTAACATTCTTTCCTGCCTTCCCTCTCTGGTTGGAGTTGATTTCTCTCGATAGCTTTTCCTCAGTTATGACACATTCCTGGTTTTGCCTTATCATGCAAATTTGCATGATTGGTTTTCCTCTAGATTTGTGTCTCTGTGTGTGTATTCTTCCCAGCAGAGCAAGAGGGAGCAAGCTTCAATGATACAGAAATGACATACTAAGAGTGATGGGGAAAATTCAGGGAAGATATCAACCTGAAAATGTTTTGAAATGTTTTTTTGCGAAGTGGACAGGTTTCAGGTTGACAGGTTCTTTTAAAATGAATTCATTTCCAAAGCTGTCACTTATTTATATGGCATAATACTTGTTGCTCTTTGCTGAATGCAAGAGTTCCACTCTCTCACACCAGCCATGGGTCAGTTGTGCACTCCTGCCAGATGCTCACGTTTGCACAATGTGAGACACACAAATTGTGCTTGATATTCTGTAGGTAGCAGAGTCCATATAAATAATATAAAGAAAATGCTGGGTTTCCTTGCTTTTCAGTTTCTTCTGGAATGTTTTCTTGCCTGGTTTTCATAGAAGAGCACTCCAGATTAAGGCACTTTTCATAGGTAAAAAACAGAAACAGTCCTCTCGTTTCTGAAAGAAATGCTAAAATTTGTGGAGGACAGTGAGGAAACTCATGTAAACCTGGTAATAAATCCAAACCTGGCACCAGGAGCTCTGATTTGGAGGTCCTGGAGCTGTAACCAACCTGTGAGCACCATGGCACAGCCACAGTCCATCACTGACATTTCCACCAAAGTCTGTGTTTCAGAGGTCAGAGGCTACCCTGGGAATTGCCTCCCTGCAAGAGGACAGAGTTTGAGCTGTCTCCTCTGTCTGAGCTCCTCATCAGTAGCTGTGAAGGTGCTGGTGCTGAATTGTCATCCAGAATGTGGGATTGAGAGAGGAAGGGGAATTGAGGGCTGGTTGTAAAGGAAACATGAGGGGGTTGCTTGCAGAGGTGGATCATCTTCAGGTTTGAGAAGGGTGACACTCATGGGGGCCCCTGGGGACTCCAGTGCTTCTAACCAGCATCAGGAAAGCCCTCCAAGGTGCCAAGAATAGGTTTGTCCTCTTGGTCCCTGAAATGAGTCTCCTCTCTCCTCTCCTTGCTGCCAATAAATCCAGGATTAGGAAGCTGACAGCCGCCTACATGTTCTGGAAGAACACAGTGACCACATACAAAATTTATAGCCTACAATACTGCTGTAGGTGGGGATATAAAATACTTTTGTGGGGTTTTTAGGCTTGGGATTCCCCGTGGGTGCTGGCAGTGACATATCCTGATACATTATCCCCCTCCCTGCAGTGAGGCATGCAGGAGGAGAGGGCTGGTGTGCTCCATGTCAGTGCAGAGTCCCAGGGATAGGTGTTGTCCCAGGTGTTCTGGCAAGGTGCAGGTTATCTGTGTTTGATGCACCTTGAGCTTGGCTTTTGCTCCATAGTCAGATCCACCTGCTTCAGGTCAGTGTTGTTCTCTTTTTACTGTCAAAACCTCACATGCCTGTCTGGTTTCCCTCTTGGGCAGCCTCATTCACCCCCTAAGACCCTCCCCTGGGGCCTCAGCAGATAACTGCATAGATGGGGAGCAGGCCATGAGCTAAAACATGGGCACCACAGCTGGTCAGCATCAGCCTGGTGGCTTTTCCTTGCTAACAACATGCACTGCTCACCCCTCATCACTGTTGTTTCACCAGCTTTGGTGACCCCATGCTCACAGAGGGGAAGGAGACAAAAAGAAATGCTTGAAAAGGTCCATGGGAGGCCCAAGTGTGAAGTCTGCAGGAGGAAAATAAACTCAACAGAAGTTGTGAATAGAAAAGAGTGTCATAGTGAGCTCACACAGGCTTGACATTCCTTGGTTTCTACAATGTCTGGGATCTGGACCTGAAAATCCTGGGTAAAACTACAACTAAGGAAGATGAAGTGTCAAAGGCTCTCACCTGTGTCTTTGTTGCTGTTGGAAATGGAGAATCACAGCTGTGAAATTTAGATCCTAGCCAGCCAGCTTCTGTGAGGTTTCATCTCTGAGCTGAAGTTGGCTCGTAGTGGGCAAGTTTCTCATTACTTTTGGGTTCATTGGGATGAATAAAAAACATAATTCATTCCAGCTAAAGAAGAGCTGCATCTCCATTGGAGGTGCTTTGGGTAAATGGGAAGCTCTGAGATATGTGTTCTGCAACTCACAGTGAGAATTTAAAGAAGATACCTGGGAAACTGAAAAATAAGCAACCACTGGAAAAGCCATCATCTCAATGTTGGATTTTCATAAGGCAGGAGGCCTGGAAGTAGATGATATTTAAGGTCCCTTCCAACCCAGGCTATTCTGTGATTCTTTGATATTTGGGAAAGGGCAGAAATCCAGGTGCAAACCCAACAGAGCTACCTTGCTTCTAAGTTATTTAGTTTAAAGCTAACTCAAGGAGGGCCATGGAAATTCCTCATGGAAATCAGATAAGCCTATGGATAAAATAGTAAAGAAAAACTTCAAAACTTGCTGCTAAATAACTAAAATGAAACCGACAGAGGTCCTGATTGTACTAATATATGACAATATCCAGTCCCTACACCTTATCCATGCCCCAGATTCCAGCATAAAATCATGACTCTATTCAGCTATTTCAAACAGAGCTTGCCAAGATCAACTGCTTCATGTTTAATGCGTGCTTTGTGTATCTCAGGTGAAGAAAACACAATAGAATGGCAAATCTTACCCAGAAACAGCACTGCATTTCTGGATTTCCAGACCTGTCTTAGCCTCAAGCAAGGGAGAAGTTTGTACAGCAGTTAACGTGATTAAGCATGACTGACGCCACATGTGTCCTAGGCTGGGAGAACTGCTAAACCTCTAAATTTTGCCCAGTCATGTCACTGAAAGTGATTCCATACACCTGAAGAAGATTGCTACGCCCAAATGTTTATTTTTCTGGTGATACTGGTTGACCTACTTTTACCTACCAGGGGAAGTACAGGATGTTCCTATCCAAATGTCCCGAGACCATCCCAGATGAGCTTTCAGACCTGTTTGATGTTATATTCTGGGTCCAGCCTGACAGAGAATTGAGCTCAACACCTTGCACTCCCTTTTCCAGCAGGAAATACAACTTTGTCTGCCTGGCTGTGGCTCCGAAATAAAACTGTATCTCCCAAAAAGTAACCCAAAGATTTGACTTTGTCAGGAAAGAAGATGTGATAAGAATGTGGTTGTCTTCAAGGGCAGATAAGGGAGAGCTTCTGGCCCTACTGCATGGCAGATCTCCAGCTGGGAAGTCCTGTGGGAGGAAGGAGTGTAATTCTGTGGGACCAGCATTAGGGATGAACTCAGCATCTGCTACTGGATGTGAAATAGTCCCTTGAAACTGAATCCAGCTCTTCTCAATCGCCAAAGGAGAGAACTGTAGTTTTGCTAAGGAAAACTAAGCCTGTGGTCTCAAGGGATATGAAATACTCTTTTATTGTTAATTTGTATATTTGCCTGGCTGAAAATGTAATCTAAAGCTGTGTAGGAGGAACGTATCTGGAAGGGTTTTTTTCCAAATTTGTTTTATTTGGTGTAGACACACTCTGAAATAAACCTGAAGCCTGGGAGGGGTAGGAGGGGTGGAGGCTGGGCTTGAACCTTAACCCCATGAGTGTTCCTCTCGGCCCCGTGGGCTCTGGCTGCACAGCCCACACAGGGCTCCCCAAATTATCTCAAAAGACAAAGTGATGGGGATCGATGTGGCTTGTAACTTCTTCCCCAACTCCCTTACTATTGATGTTTTCTAACAAGAGATCCAAACTGTGACAGGGGAAATGAGTGAAGAAAGACCTTTCGAAAGAGGAGCAAAATGGGAGCCGATCCAAGCGTCTGTAATTAGCTAATGGCTGTGAATATTTATGAAATCTCCCAGCAGTGGCAGTGAAGTGCTGATCCCAGAGAAGTGGACGCCCTCTTCCTTGATGTCTTTAATCCTTGCAGTCCCAGCTGCCATGGCTTGAGTTTTGGAAAACCCCACCCTCTTTCTGGCCTCTGATCAAAATCAATATTTCAGAGGGAAATGCAGAAGAGCAAAGGAGTTAAACAAAAGTTCAGATAAGCATAACAAATACTGGAAAGATGAGATCCTCCAAGCAGAGTGCTCTAGAAAGCACTCACTCCTGTTAATCTGGGCAAGGCTCTCATCAATTGCTCTGTGCAGGAAGAGCTATTATTGGACTCATGAGGAGGTAAGAGATTTATTTCCTCAGCTGCATGGAGTCAAGCTATGAGATATCATTAAGTAAGAATAATTTGGATATGAACTTTTAACACACAAGATTTGTAGGTTCTCCTGTGTTTCCAGTCCTTTCCAGATAGACCTTTCCTAAGGGATGTTCAGGATTTCTGTACCATTTAATTATATATTCCTTACAAGTAATTTTTCTTATGTCTATGTGATAAGTGGCTGTGTTGATCTCCATTTGATCATCTGTAGATGAACTTGGTAATCAATACTTTGGGGTGATAACAAAATAAAATATTAAAATGTATTTTAATTTGAGCAGCTCGGTGGCAATCCAGCAATGTGGATTTCATTTTCCTGGCAATACTTTGATGCAGTTAATACATAGCCCAGAAAAAAAAGATGGTAAAATCCAGAATGGTCACATCAGGTTAACTGGTCTCATGGTTGCAATGGCAATGTGAGGAGCTTGCACTAACACACAGAGCTGAATTTTCAGGGTGTGGGAAGCTAGTGTGCAAAGGGTCTGATGATTAACTTTCTGGCACCAGTTGCTTTTCTGTCACACTGCAATCATTACTTCAGGCAAAAACAAATCATTTTGTTGCTTCATCGGCAGAAAAAAGCCCAGTCCAGCTCCATCTTCTGCCAAGCCTGAGCCTTCTCTTTCTTTCTGGGCATATGGAGGGTCTGTGGCAGCACTGTGGAAGAGACCAGAAGGAAGGTGCCAGGAGAGCAGAGGTCCCAGTGCCCAGCTGAGGTTTTTGGGATCAGGTGGAGCCCAGGGACAGTCCATTCCACTGTAACATTTGAGATCTACTGATCTCAAGTGTTTCGTTTTGCAGAGCAACAAATAGTTTTTTTCCGTTTTCAGAGCCCCAGTCTTGATTTCTTGTAAAGCTGAGTGTTACTCATGTCTGGACCACAGCTGATCATTGCTAATTTTGATGCAGAGTTCGACTTTCCCTCCAGAGCAAAGGGTTTAATGCTTTTCTTCAAAGGAAGTGCAGATGGTTTATTGAATGTCAGAGATTCAAAGAAGCTTAAATGGATAAAATTTTTAATGCAGTCCAGGACTTAAAGAGACTGGCTGATTTTTAGTAGGTAAAACCAATTTAGAACATGGCCACTGCCACAGTGACCATGGGATCAAACTGGATTGGGATCCTAAAACTTCTGCCTATTCCCACCCACCTCCTTGCTGAATAGTGGCTGGGCTGACATTTATTTAGGCCTCAATTAATGCTGCTATACAACAGAAAAATAGTCATATGCTTCATTTTAAGGTTCCTGAATCAGGAAGATATAATTATTAATGGCAATGATTTATACAAAGCTGTTAATTGATGAGCCAGGAGAGAATGGAACTTCTTTCCTGAAGAGCAACATTGAGCAGATCATGTCAGAAAGGAGATATAATGTCACTGCTGTGAGATAAATGTTTTTAAATGTGGTTGCTTTACTGCCATTCATAGAGTCATGGGAAGGTTTGAGTGGCAAGGGACCCTAAAGATCACCCTGTTCCAACTCCCTGCCATGGCCATGGACACCTTCCACTAGAGCAGGTAAAAGAGGGGGTAAAGAAAAGAATTCCTGAGGGAAGGCAGGTGTGGTACAGTGTGAGAGGCAAGGTGGGGCTGAGCAGTCTTGGCAGCACAGGAAATCTCAGAAATGAGAAGATCCAAGGGGAAAAAGGGTGGCACTAGTACTCACTTTAAGCAGATGAAGGTGTTGCAGCAGATTTCCCTTCACCTGAGTAATTCCATGCCAAGGTACTTCCCCTGCTGTGCATCCTTGAGTGTGCTATACAAATATAACTACACATTCTTCCCAAAAATTTTCCCAATAATTGCAATGGTCAAGAATAATAAATTGCAGCTATTGTAAAACTAATATTAATCTCTATCACATCTGCATCTCTTAAAAGCACCCCATTCCAAATTCTTGCTGGTTTTGTCAGTCATGTGCCCAGAAGCTCTTTCAATGCACTAAGAAGAATCATAAAAACTCCAAATCAGGTGTTTAGATCTCCACAACCACGCTAGCTTGAAAGAAATTCAACCTCCCAGGCAGAGAGCCAGGTTCTGCTATTGCGAAAAATGGTTCTCCTGCATGTGCTAAGGGATTAAATGTTCCTCATGTTCTAGGCAAGGGCACTGTAGGTTTTCCAATGGTGATAAAATGCAAATTTCACCCATAAGTCTTTCTATTGACAGGGAGGATAACACTCTACCTCTGTGTGTGTGTGTGTGTGTGTGTGTGTGTATGTGTGTGCTTAAAAATTTAAAAAATTAAAATCTGCTGGAAAAGGGAGTGTAAAAGGCTATGACATTTCCAGATTTTTTTTTTTTTTGAGACAAATATACTGAATTGCAATAAAATGTCCTTATCTTTGAGTCTCTTAAACTGTAGTGTTTAGTATGAATATGGATATGCAGCTTGTGGCTCATCAAAGTATAGGGGCTGTATTGACATGTGAAGTATTGGATCAAGAAATTAATTTTGCAGGATCAGAGACAGAGTCACAACACAAACAAAATAAAGAAAGTCCAATAACAGGAAAGACAGAGCATCTCTATTAGCTATGACTGATTTTCCATTGCCCTACATCCTTGGTAGCAATTAGGTGTGGCTACAAAATGCTGTTAAAAGACTAAATGCAATAGCTGGTCTGCACTGACTTGGCTGAACGTTTGAGCTGCTCAGGGTGGATTAAACCCTGCAGTCACAGAGGGATAAATTTGCAACCAAGAGCATTCAGATTTTAGTGAATCAACACAAGCAAATTGACTTTTATTACCAATATTCCAAATGTATCATAGCCCCAGGAGACATGATGTCCAGGAGTGCCCTTACTCACAGTCTGACCTGAACTGTCTTTCACAGCACAGGAGGCTGGCTTGGCAGCAGGGCTCTCACCACTGCTGACAAGTGCTTTTTGAAAACCTGGGCACAACAGTCTGATGCACAAACCAAATTAATCCCCTTCAGCAGAATTGGTTCTCTGCCCTCACCTGTGGTTTTATCAAAAACTAACCAGGGGGTTTTAAATGTATTTTGAGCCTGTGTCAGAGATGAGTTCAAGAGCTCTTGGAGCACTCTGCCCATCTGCTTGCAACAGGAGTGAAACTCCACATGGCAAACCCCACCTGGATGTGGATGTTGAGCCTCTATTTCCCTTTGTAGGGTGGTGTCCACTGGCTTCAGATGGAGATTGAGACAACTTTCAGCGAGATGGACCCTGCCATGGTGCTGGCGGCAGGGAAATCCAAAGCAGAAGTGTTTCTCGTGGTTAGATTCTTCACTTGACACAAAATGTGTTGTGACACATTATCTCCTCACCATGTAGCAAAGTGTACTTTGCAGCAATTGAGGAGATTCAGTTAAATCCAGCCTGTACTTGTGTTCGGGTTCGTTATTTATAGCAAGTGTGGGAGTGTGTTGGCCCCTTCTGACAGCATATCATGGCCATCTTAAATCCTGAAAGCATTTTTTGTTGTTGTTGTTGCCACAGTAAATGTTTAAGAAGTTTAATCTTGAATTTGTGAGTGATTTGGAGACCAGTCTGTTCATGACACATTAGCAAAATTAGACCAGGAAATGTTTTGCTGAAGGAGCTCTCGTGCTTTTATAAGGAGTGAGGCTGCTGGGAGTGTGCTCCCTGCTGTCTGTGCTGCCAAGGCATGGCCTCCATGGCCCACAGAGATGTGTGTGGATGTTTGCCCATGGTATTTCAAAAAAATTACTTACTGAACCAGCCTAAGAGATTTTAGAAAATCAAATGGCAAGGTGTTATAGAGGGCACTTAGCGTGGTATGAATTGGAGTTTCAACAGTTAGCATAGCCAGAAGAAAAAGGGTTAATTTTGCTTCAAGAAGAAGACATGGAAATAATTTCTTTCTTGCTAATTAAATATGAAACTGACTAACGGTATGCAAGTGTAATTTTCTTATCTTATTAGCCACGTTCATTTCTGAAGTGAATAACTACCAGCACTGGTACAGTATATGGGCAGAATAATAGTCAAACTGATTTTTACTTTAATCTCTGAATACAATTAGCATAATTTAAACTGTTATAAGCTACAGCAGATAGAAATCACATTATAGAGACTGTAGGTGGAGAGGTGGGTGGTCACATGCAGAGGGAAAACTGGAAGAGCACTTAAAATACAGCCAAATAATAAGCATTCAGGAGAATGTAAAGCTACATCGAGATGAAAGGCACATTATTTCAAGAGATGGGGGAAGAAAAGTGGATAATCATGAGCAAGGTTCAAGGACTTCTACTACTGCAGGGCCTGATCCCAAGCAATGCTGTCGTAAGAGATGTAGTTTATACAGCTGTTTTATGGGGAGTGAATCCCAAATTCCATTTTCTGTCAGAGGAGAGAACAGCCCAGTGGAGACAGACAGATCACATCTTGCCTGACCAGATGAAAAGAGAAGAAGTCAGGATATGATGGGGGAAGGAAAGAGACAGGTCAGATGGGGAACCAGAGAGATGGGCCATGGGTGTAAAGTGTGTGTTTGAGTGAATTGTGCATGAGAGCAGGGAAAGAAGAAGGAAAAAGAAGAAAGGATGGGCTGAATGAGGAGACTGGGTCTGGAAATCCTGAATTGTAGGCTAGGACTGACTGAACAGTCAGCACCAATGAGTGTGGGAAGAGAGTGACATGAACAAGGAGAGGAGACAGGGACAAGTTGGTGAAGGTAAACCCAAGCTTGAGGAGAGTGGAAAGAAGGTGCTGCCTGACAGAGCCTGAAGCCTGGGATGCTCACATCATCCTACTCCTCTGCTGTCAGCAAATATCCACACAGCCTCTGAGAAGCCATTACAGATCACCTGCCACTGCAGCTATGGAAAAGAAAGGATTACAGCTGAAAACTCAGGAAACACTGTGAACTCGTTTTCCTCTCAAATGCCTGCTTGCCCTCTCCATTTACATCCTCTACTAGTTTCTGCAGTGTTTTTTGAGCAAGTAACAAAATTAAACCCAGGAATCTAGCCTGTTTAACCAGTAATAATCTGATGTTGGCCATAATTAAATTTCTGTGGCCCCTTTTTAATTGTTGCAAGGAAATCTAAAGAATTTATTATTTAGTACAGAGTGGTCTGAAATGTTCCCAATCTGTACAGCATGTATTAATCTTTGGGTAAATTTTATCTATATCCTGACAATTTACCCAGAGTATGTTGTTTGAAAAGAACTAGACTGTTCCTCATCATAGCATGACTGAGGGTATTCTGCAGCCAGGCCTTACTGCTGGGCTACAGAGCACAACTCTGACGTATTTCTCACATCAAATTGCTAGATTTCCTATCATAAAGAGATTTCTGAAGTATACAACGTGGACCTCACTCCTGAGTGGCTGTTCCTTTGTTGCAGGGCTCTCTGCTCTTTGAAACTTTTTCCTACCAAAAAAAAAAAAGCAATCTCCAGACCTTATTCACTGCTACATAATAGAAGGTGTTGTCAGCAAATGGCACTTACAAAAGCAGCCTTCCAGCTGGGGGGATGTCAGACTGGAAGTCCAGGGATGATGATCCCTGGTTGCCCAGAGAGCTCCTACAGAGCTTTCAGATAGAGGTGAGAATATTCTGCTTTTTTGAATCAGCCCCACTTGCATTTTTACAAAGAATTAAGCACAGCTACACTGAGGTATGGACTGTACTCTGTGTGTGTGTGTGTGTGGACAGAGATTGGCCAGAAAATCTTAGAATCATTGATTAAATCAATGTATATCACCTCCAGAAACATGTGCACTGAGCAGTCTTTGTAGATGAGCAGTACATGAAGTAAAGATCCATACATGCTGTGCAGCTGTACTTTGGGCAAAGATGACAGAGGATGATGCTTCCTGAGAAGACTTTCAAGGTCTGATTTTTTGTTTACTCAATTAATATTTGCTGTATTTAATGCATGAAGGAAAAGCATTCCAATTGCTCTGAAGCACTCTGTTGCAAAAAAATCAGCGAAGCCAGTTCAGTAATTCTTTGGTGGGATTTTTTTCCAGTTTTTCTTGTAATTTTTGTATTTTATAAACTTTTAAATGAGATTAACCTTTAATGGACATGCCTAGAACACAGCTAGTTACATCTGTCTGAGAAAGAGACTCACACAAATGTTTTTATTTCTAAATATGACAATGAAGGCAGCAAGTAAATCATGTTAGTGTATATTCAACACTCTCTAGTTCTGCTATTCAATTTAGAAAAAAAGTTATGAAACACTATGAAGTGCTAACAAGGACAACCCTCACCAAGCCCAAACTCTTAAGAAATAGCAGCAGTCCTGCAGCATTGCATTTGTCTCTCAGTGCCAGGGCTCTATATTTAACAAGCTTTCCCCAGCTCCCACACCCAGATGAATTCATTGGAATGCAGTAGGAAAGCAAAAGCTCATCTGACTCATTAGGAGGCTCATATGCAATTACCATCAATTAAAAATTCCTTCTAGAGCCACCGTGTGAATTTGGGTGTGCTGAAAGAAATGAAATCATCAGGATCTCTGTAAGCAGGACTTACCTTTGCATGGAGCTCAGGACAAAGTGAGATTTGATTAATCTGCAAAAACAATTAGCTGATGTGCTGACGAAGGTGTGGGATCCCCAGAGAGCTGTGCCTGATGGAGTTTTGCATCTTCCACTTCACCTTCTGTCTCTTGCAAGCAACAGAGCCAAAGAAAAGTTTCTCTATAGTGGGAATGTATTGAAAAAAACCCTGAAACTGTTGTAACAACATGTTTTGTTGATATGAAATTATTTTCTTTTTCCTTTCACCAGCCACTAGTGAGGAAAAAAAAGTTTAGAGGTGGAAGCATAATGACAAATGATTTACTGATGGATTCCATTTTCACTATATTCCCATTAAGATGGGTTGTAAACACTTCACTTTCTTAACCCAAGACCTTTCTCAGAATATGTTCTGCTTAGGTTTTACTTGTTAGATTTGGAATAAGCTCTTCAAAAGACTGAGCAGCTCTTGAGCCAACCCAACAGAATTGAGGTGCCTCGGTCATAAATATTCATTGAAAATTTTTATCTTAACATGAACTTTACTTGTGCATCTGATATTTTAACACTATTGAATGTTTATATCCTGTAGATTAAGCCTTTTATTAAAACTTTAGAAAAAATACAACAGAGCAATTAAAAATATATTTATATATAATTTCACATGCATTTTAGAAGTCTATACAATAAAACAAGCATGTGCTTATGTTATACTTATTTGCGTTCCCTACTCTTAAGAAGCAGCAAATTCTACTTTTATCTGTAAAACAGGGTAATACCCAGATATCTAGGATTGTTGTATTGTTTCTTTTTGAAAAATAAAAATGTTTAAAAACCCCAAACTTTTACTATGAATACTTTAGAGTAGGAACTGCCATTTCTGTCACTATTTATGTTCTGGTGGTGCCAAGAGGATTCTTATGTTTAGGTCTTTAAAAGCCTATAATGACACAGAATTTCCACAGGTGGAAAGCGCCCAGACCTCCACCAAAACCTATAGAAGCTGCACAAATAATAAATAATAAACAGCCCTGGAGTGCAGACACAGATCTCAGAATAAAGATTGACAGATCCTTTTACTTCTTGCACATTGAATCTTAGGATAAATAAGAGAGCCCAAACAAATCCTTTTAGTTTTGCATGTTTTGGGTTTTTTTAATAAATGCAAGGTGGTTCAAAACCTTTGGTCTGAGTCTGAATGTTGAGTCTACTTCTTGGAACATTGTGTAGAAAGTTTGATGGAGAGAAAAAATAATCCAAATCTCTATGCATTTTTACAGAGATCATAATGTAGTTTTTTTCATGCCTGCAGTAGTAGTTATTCTGTGGGGACAAGCAGGACTGGGATCCTCAAAAATCCCTAAAGCTGATATTTAGACATACCTATGTACCAAGACCTAACAATTAACTAAACATGGTAGAGGCCATGTTTTCTCAAGGAAAACATCTGAAGTTAGTTTGAATATAGAAACATGTGTATTCTTATACAAGGGAAGAGCAAGGAAGAGGAACTTTCAGTTGGAGAGCAAATCTGGTCTCATATAACTCAATTTTACCTGTACATTTTAACATTTTTCAATCTATAGGTTTTTGTCCAATGAGTTTTCTACAAATAAACATATACTGATTTTGCTTTTACATGAAAATCCCTCCAGGTAAGGGGAGCAATCCAACTGAAAACCAGAAGTCAAGAATCTTGTTTCACTTACATAAACTAAACATAGACTGATATTTTTCCTACCATTTCCATTTTTCATTGTTTCTCAGTAAAAAGGGTGCCAAGCTAGGAAATGTGTCAGAAAAGCAGAGAGGTGGTTTTATCAACAGTATACATGCTGCTTTTTTGGAAACATATCTAGAAGATTTACTTCCTGGTAAATCTCCTGCTCTGAACTTGTGTGGTTTGCAGAAGAAAGTGGAGCTGAGGGATGGGAGAGAAGTTATTTATCAGGAACATTTGAGAATGGTTACCACGGTGAAAGAAACAGAAGACAAAAGATCCATTAATTTAATCATCTTTGATCATTTGCAGGCTTTGTTTGGATCTGTTTGTATCTTGGAAAAATTAAGAGTGTGCAGATGATGCCAATCAGAAAGGCACTTTCCTCCACGATCAATTTGATTGAATTCACATGAGGGGAAAAACAAATGTTTGAAGCCAAAATCAGTGTGACACCACTGATGTTCCAGGGGGAGCCGAGGTCTCCTCTATATCCATACACTGAGCATGCCTTGGGTCACAAGGCCAACAAATCAGATATTTTCAGCCAGTCTAGAAAAGACCTTTGGAGCATTTTAAGAGAGGGTGATTTCCACCAAGGCATCCAGTACTACATGGAAGAACCAAAGAGGAAAAAATATCACTGCCATCAGTGGGGTTTCAGAAGGGAGACACTTCTAGAAACCTGGTTATTTCCTAGCAAGCCCTGCAGGCTTCTGACTAGCTTTTGGACAAAACTCTTGGTTTAAATTATGTTAATCTTCTTCACAGGGCAGGGATAAGCAACTTTCTGATTACAAGAACAAAATAAGAAAATACTGGGACAAAGTCTCTGTGGACATAAATCATTGTGATACCCTTGAAAGCCAACACACAACAGACAACTTCATTTGCTATCCAGCCTGTTCTAAAACAGGGAAAGAATGTTAAAATTCTTCTTTTTGTGTTAAGATTAAATCCTGCAAATTTGCCATGGAAACCATTTTTTTTTCCTTCCCCTCCCTTTCACAGTTCAGTAATAGCAATTCTTTCAGAGAAGGGAGGTTTGAGCATCGTGGTTTGGGGTGGGGGTTTTTTGGGAGGTGGGCTGAAGGGAAAAATGGGGAGCTGTGGAGGGGAAGAGGCCAGAACATGTTAACTCTCAGAAATGAGTTCACATCCCCAAGGTCTGGGTGCTGAGTGCCAGCAAAGGACAGATGCTCCTGACAGTTGGAGCGTTGCAGCACGGAGGAGGGAGCCATCCTCCAGAAGCCAAGAAGCCACCCTGGGAAGCAGGCAGGCCTGGGATGACCCACTTCAGTCAGTGCCCACGTGGGGCTGGCAGGAGATGGAGCTCCCCTGGCTCTGAGGGCTGACTCACTGGCCCTGTTTGATCCCACTGCAGCAGGAAGGGAACGCCAGGACAGCAGCCCTGAGTGTGGATAAGGCCAGGGTAGCGTGGCAGGGAGGGAGGGCTGCAGCCAGGGTCACCCCAGATCTGCCACCCACCCCTGGCAGCCACCAGCCAGGTGCTCAGCCAGGCTTCTGAGCTCCTCACAGGAACAGGCAGGGTCTACCTAAGCTTTTCTCTTTTTTTTGGAAGAAAAAGCTGATTTTCACAGCATGCCTACACTGCTGTTTCCAAAGCATGAGTTGCTTTTATTGCCATGTTCAAATTCACCTGTTACACAATATCTCAATGAGTAATCCAAAGGTTTTAATATAAAAAGGCAAAGAGAAGGACATGGGGAGGAAGTAAAAGCAAAGGCAGCCAGGGTGGACTTGGTTCCCCATTTTCATTATCCCATATGGAATTTTTCTTAGACAATCATTGAGAATCTTGGAGAACATCAAGTCCAACCATTGACCCAGCACTGCCAAGTTCACCACCAAACCCCAAGTACCACATCTTGATGTCTTTTAAATGCCTTCAGGGATGGCAATTTCCCCACTTCCCTGGGCAGCCTTTTCTAATGCTTGACAAACCTTCCAGTGATTAAACTTTTCCTAACATCCAATCTAAACACCCCTGGTACAACTTGAGACAGTTTCCTCTTGTACTATCACTTGTTAGTCAGGAGAAGAGGCTCATACCCACTTCACTCCAAGCTCCTTTCAGAAGCAAATTTCTCATGGGATGCAAGACTGGAATCAATTCTATCCAGTTTTAATTCAGTGAGGACTTCATCTGGGTGACAGAACTGCCAGAGTAAATAAATAAGCCTGCCACAGTCAGGCTGCCCCTTGCCAGCCCTCTAACAGAACATTCAGGTCTATCTGCCTCTGCTCCACATTTCTTGGTGCTTCCATTTCTTTCTCCTGTTTCTTTCAGGTGGACTTTCCATGTCCTTTTCTCCTGATGGAGCATTTCCTTATCCTTCTGTTGGCATAATGTCATGTCTGTTTGTTTATACCAAACATGAGGAGTTTTTATGGTGCCTCATCAACCACATTAAATTTTCAGACTGTTGTGTTCCTTCCTGCTTCTTTTACTCACTCATACCGTAGACTTGTTCCTGATAGAAATGAGACATTTCAAGGATGATTACATGCTGTAGCAGCCTAGCACAAAATTACATCTTTCTGACCTGCTGTGCCTTAATGTGGTACCTTACTGACTTCCACAGCTCTCAGCTGTTCACCCTGAGGATGTTCACAAAATAGAAAGTTAGAGTGAATTCATTCCCAGACAACCTCAGCAAAACTTCAGAGACAGGATCTTCTAATCAAGGCCTGCAAGGTTTACAAAATTTAGTTTTTGAATGTTATTAAGTCTGCATTTACTTTTCACCTTATTGGTTTGTAAACCCTCGGTGTCCTGGAGCTCAGATCTCAGGTCTGGATCCCACTGAGGGCAGCTTCTACACACAGACTCATTTACACTCAGAGATCACCTCATTTCAAATATAAAATTTCCGTGTGGGAATGGGCTTCTCCCATCAAAGAGGAATATAGGTACTCCTAGAACACATGCTGGGCACTGCACAGTGCTTTGGCTCAAAAGATGAGATGTTTAGAGCTTGCCAGTTTTCTTCCCATATTTACTGTCTCAAGGTGCTTACACCCTTATGGGGAGCTGCATTTGCAGCTTTTGCTTACTGCTTTGTATTCCCTATTCTTGCACAACTCACTCTAAAATACATAAACCAACATGATATTTTTCTGCAGCAAAGTCCAAAACAAACAAAAACCTCCACACAACCCCCCTCTCCAAAAAAATCTCTGAAGTTTCAAGCAGTTTTCTCACTTTCAAATGGACTATCAGTATTCTTTCAGGTTCATCAAACTGTTTGTTCCAGCCCTCCATTGCTCTGATTGCTCCTCATTTGCTTTGCACTGGGGTTAAATTTTGTATGCCTATTTCTGTGAGTTCTGCCCAGCATTGAAATGTCTGCTGATTCAGAGGGTAACAGGGATTTTTTTTTTTTCCAGGTCAGTAAGTATAAGCTTAGGATTCAGCATACAGGCTGGTGATGCTGAAAGACCAGCTTTACAGTTTCTGACCTAAACAGGAAAGTCAGTCTGTTATCTGAAAGGAGAAAACAGAGGATTGGGAGGTAAAGCAGTGGTCAGGCATTCCTTCAGCAAACTTTTGGAAGACTCACTTTCATTAGCAGTTTGGGAGACACAAGATTTCAGCTTTGTCAAGCTTTTTGCTATGTTGAATCAAAATTATATTTATTTCCTACAAGCAGAGATGTGTTTGAATTGTTTCCTCCTTCTACAGCTTTAAAAAAATGTTCTTGCTGCCAGGCAGCTGCTGACTGTCAAGCCCTATAGTATGATGATTAAAATATATCTTCATAACTCAGTTCATAAAGGTGTAGGCATATATATGGGCACATATATAGGTATATTTGTACAAACATAAGTACGTATGACAGGAATGCAGGTTTTCACTGCAGGTTTACAATTTTTTTAGCCTCTGGCTTTGTGACTACAGATGGGGAGTTTGGAATATTTATTATATTCATGCAGTCTTCGAGTTGGAGACCAAGGATTGTGGGATCCCTGCTGTCCTCCACAGGGAAGGAATAATGTGGGGATGTAAAGCATGGTACCCACACTACAGAACTATTCAAAAAGGCATATTTTTGCCAAAAATCTGTTCTCCAGGTCATTTAAAGCTCATCCAGCCATAATGCTCATGCACAACACTAGGAAACCACTGTTAGCTGAACCCAGCAGGAAATTGGGAAGCTTCCAGTGAGTCCCTGTCACAAGCTGGCAGTTCTGTCTCTCCACAGCAATCAGGGTGACAGCAGAGCATCTCCCAGGTATTTTGTACCCCCAGAACCAGGGTGAAATATGAAAATGCTCTGTACACCTAGGGGTAGGACACGGTGATACCACAATACCCCAGCCACATGAGAAGCCAGAGCACATCTCTGAAAGCCTTGACTGCAGCCCTAAGGAGCATCCTTCTGCATAAATAAGGGATCTTGTTGGAAAAAAGCTTCATGAGGAATGTAAATTTGGGAGAAACTCTCTGATTTTTATGCTGCTGAGGCTTTCTGTGCAATAGCACCAGATACCAAAAAAGAAGCAAGAGGGAAGTGCAAACCCAAACCTGCTTCTCAACAGCAAGGAAAGAGAACAAGGCCATTCCTGTCACCAATCTCGTGCTCAGGGGCAGCTTTGATTCCAGGGACAGTAGCAAAGGAAAGGCAGGATCACTGTGTGTGTGAGACACACATACCTTATGTCACCCACTAAATCTTCACAGAAACTGAGAGACACCACCCCAAATTAATAAAAACCCCCCAAACCAACCAACCAACCAACCAACCAACCAACCAACCAACCAACCAACCAACCAACCAACCAACCAACCAACCCAACCAACCCAACCAACCAACCAAAAATACCCCAACCAAACACAACAATGACAACAAGCAAACACAAAATCCCCACAAAAACAAAAGAAACCCCCACAAACAAAGAAACAAAGAAACAAAGATGCCCTAAGCACCTTGGTTAATCTGGAAATTAAAAGTGCCTGTGACTCCTTCCTCATCTCCCTTTTGTGGCAAAGAATGCCAGGAAAAAGACAGACTGAAGCAAGGAAGATGGAGACCTCCAGGCTGATCTATTTTCTAGGCAGCTCTTGCTGCTGCTCTTGTGAGTGGCCATTTCTGAGCATTCAGCTCCCTAATTTGGCCCTTCTTTTTGGTGACAGTCTGTCTGCCAGCACAACATGGTGTATTCCATAAGGAGAAATACCTGGAGGCAGAAACAGGTGGGTGGATGAGACCCAGCAGAGTCTGAACAGAGAAAGCCAAGTAACAGCCCAGCCCCAGGGGAAGCCCACCCTGGCAGGTGGCTCAGGGGAGGAAGAGCTGATGTTTCACAGACTTTGGCAGCCTTGCCTTCCCAGTTTGCAAGGATCAGGAGAGGGAATTGCACAAGTGATGGGATCAGGCTCAGGAGTGGAGGGGAGGGAGGAAGTGACCCTGCTGCTGGGGTCCTGTCTGGGTAACACAGCCAGAGCTGGGCAGCAAAGCCTTGCTGAAGGGATTGAAGGAAGCTGGATGGGGAGGGAGAAGGTGAGCCAAGAACATGGAGGGGTGAAGGAAATAATATCATTATCTCACAAGCTACCCTCTGAACCCAAGGATGCAGGGCTTGCAAGCACTGATGCTGGAGAGGAGTAGTGCAGATGTGAGGGGACCAGAAATTTCTATAATACTCTGGCAGTGTTACTGAAGAATGGCATTTGCTTCTTGGAAATTTTTATATAGCAAAAAAAAAAAAAAAAAAAATTATTTCTGTATAGAGACAAAAGGACATGTTTTGTACCTTTTCCCATCCTCAATGTGGTTGATAATTGGCTGAAATTTAAAATTAAGAAGTCAAAGAAGACAGAAATGCTTATGTTAAAATAATTTGCTTAAAATCTTTTAAGAGCATGTGGAAATCGGGGGGCTTCTTTTTCTGTATTTTAGCTGGACATTCTAACAAAATCTATGGGTTAAGTATTGGTCCATTATATAGTATTTCCCAACCAGGATTATTGGGGTTTTAAACCAATAGCTTCAGGGCTAAGGGATGAGCACCTTTCACTTGAAATGAAGGAATAGCTGCTGCTATTATCTGTTGTAGTAAATTGTTCATGTTGGCTACTTCCTTGAGCTTGATGAAGATTGATACACTGACAAGTAGGCAACGCTAGGGGAAGCAGATATTTCCCACTGCCTGGCACAAGGCTGTCATCCATGCAAAATAAAACATTTAATATAATCATTAATGAATGATTAGTCATTTTTTATTATAGTCATTCCATAATAATCATTAGTATGAATTAATACTGCCTCAGGGAGCACATGAGCTATGGGGAACTTCTCAATGCTCCTCAGCTAATAGGAACAGACTTTTCTGCAACACATGGAGGTGTTTGGTTACCTGGGCTGCAGCATTTGCTCTTCGCTATGGCACAGACATGGCACCCAAAATTAATGTGAGGACTGATATGAAGATATGGAACCTATTAATTCCCTATGCCCTGTGTAATTTTTTCTTTAATTCTACTCCAAAATCAGATTACTGGCTGAAGACTATTTTTTTTTTTTTTGTACCTGATGTGTGCATAGGAAATTTTTCCCATTAATCTCTCCTTCCTGTGTGTGAGCACAAAGCTAGCAGAGCACCCTGTGCCCAGCACGGTGCACATAGGCAGGTGAGGCTTTGCTCAGCCTGGGGTGCTGGTAGAATGTGATTTCCTGTGCTTTTTAAAACATCCCTGTCCCCATCGAGCTATAACTCATGCAATATTTGTTTAGCTCAGGGAATGCAGAATTGCCCTGACTTGCATGAGAGGCTGGCAACTGCTCCCACATAGCTGAGACAGGGGGAGGACCTTGTCAAGGTGCAAGCAGCTTTGCACAGGTGACCTGTTTGGATTCCAACCAATTTCAGATCACACTTGGAATTTTTTTTGTTTGTTTGTTTGTTTGTTTTTTTGTACTATATAAAGTATAAAGTAAAGAGCAGATCAAAGCACATGAGGCACAAGTCTGAAAATGGGCATCCATTCAGCCTAGGGAAAAAAAAGCCTTACATTTCCCTTACATCCCTTCACAGCCTATGGGGAACACTTCCCAAACCACTCATTGATGGGTTTTAAGAGTGTTCACAATTCAGGATTTTTAACAGTGAAAACCACCTAAGATTGTTGGCAATTTGCCTGTCTTTATGTTAGCTTTTTTTCATCTGATGATCTGTGATTCTATGAATTCAAAAGTGGACGTTATTGAGCATAGAGGGGAGGAAAAGAAAAACAAAAAACAAAACCCAAACAAATATAGTGTTAATTTTGAAAGGAAAAGGTATGAAAAAATCCACAGTTATTGTTACAAAATTTAATTGGGTTTTTTCCCAAAAAAAAGTAGGATTTTAAATTTCACTTTGTGCAGTTGTTTTGAATTTGAATATAAAATATCTTTTGAGAAAATTACTCCATGATGAAATGTTATGCTGTATACTGTATATGGTGAAGTATATTATTATAAATTAAAAAGCATTTACTGATCATCTGACATTTTACTTCTTTTTGAAATGATTTTGTTTATACTTTCTCAATTGTGCAAGATTAAAACATACTCATTAAACACTTCTTTTTCAAAGAATTATACAAATATTTTTTATGTCTTACACTCAATGGTTTCCATTACAGAATTGTGGTGATTTATATCAAAAGGAAAACTGACCATTAATGATATGTTGGCATCTCATGTAATCTGTTATCAAAAATTGTTTAGACTGGAATAAAACCTCTTAAAATATCATATATATCTTGGAATAGATAATTATTTAACTAAATCATAGAACAACATAAATTATCTTTCCATCTTATCCACGTTTTTATGTTAAGAGCAAAGTTTTCCAATGTAGGAAACACTTTTTTCATCCTATCAGTCATACTCTACTGCCTTGATGGAGATAGAAATAAAGCTGTAATTCTGAAAAGTTATTAATCCATTTGCAGTGCTTTAAAAATGGAAGAATAATCATAGATTTTTATTGGGGGTTAAAGTGTATTTTATGTTTTGCAGTTTTCTCAGTCGCTATTTGAGTTTGTATGGGTTCAATTTGAGTTTTACAAGCTAGTAAGGAATCAAGGAATATAGCTGAAGTTATAATTTCTTGAGGTTTCATCCTAAAATATTTAAAATCACAAAAGTCTCTTTTATTAAGGTCCTGACAAAATATCAAAGTGTCAAGATTTTGAGGTAAAATTCTAAAAAAAACTTTCAGGCTTTCAGGATTGTCTCTTGTTGGCCAGAAGAAAGTGAAACACACTTGAAAATTATTCTGCAATTGTAGTTCAAACACCTTTTCCTAACAGCTTAACAATTAATCCTTTTGCAAAAGTATATTATGATCCATTTCTGCAAGCACTTAAACCAATACCATAGAACTTGGGGCTTGAAATACTTCTGGAAAAGATTTAATGGTTGTGTCTGACCTGCAAGCATAAATTGGAGTTGCCAATTCCAGGATCAAATATTTCTGTGATTGCAAATTGAATTCAGGTTCCATAGAGTTCATTAAAAGTACGTGTTATTTGTTCCTAAAGCAGTGTTATTTGGTTCAGTTAAAGCTGTTTTAAAAAAAGCAGTTTTAGGAAAAAGGTGGAGGGTATGTCAGTTCCATATTTTCATTTTTTAGGAAGCCTATACATAAGAAAAATACTGCAAAGGAGTAACAAAATCACTTCTTACAAAACCACCCTCTTACAGAAATTCTTCCTGAAGTTCTGTTTAGGCATCTGTTCTCCACAGGGCTTGTTGTATGGTCTTTCTCTGTGGCTTTGATATTTTAAATACAATTTGTAATGCATCTTTTGAGCAAGGATATTCTTTTATTCCCCAGAACTCCTTCAGAATTTTGGGTTGGGAACTTTGGGATGCAATTGTTTGACATTTTACCAAAAAACTCCTGCCAGTTCTGGGGCTTTGAACATTTTTCACAGACAGAGAAGGCGTAGGAGCAGATCTGGAGTATCTCCCAGCTTGTTCTTGAGCCCTCAGCAAAGCTCTAGTGCTTTCAACAGCAGCACCACCAAAATTCCCCTGCTCTTTCAGTGCTTGGAGCCCAGGTCACAGCCCTCCTGCTCAGGGCAGTGGCACTCCCTGTTCCCAGCTCAGGGCTCGGGGTGGGAGCGAGTGGGAGCCAGCCAGGATGTCCCTGCTCTCTGCAGATTTGGACCTCAGGACCTTTGGATTCAGTGCCTGCAAGTTCACTCTAAGTCTGACTTCTGCTTCACCTCAGAATATGTCTGGAGTGACTTTCCTTTCTTTTTCTTTTTTTTCTTTCCTTTTTAATTGGAAAATGGCTAAAAGTTCTCCCTGACCTTTTTATCTTGCTGGCAATGCCCCTGTCTTTCTATTAATAACAGGCTTTGGGGAGTGTTTCGTCTGCACTGGCAGCAGAACTGCTATTTCTTACTCAGTTTGGTATCTGCAATTACAGTACTTTTCTGAAGTGCAAAAGACATCTATAAAAATCAAACCCATCTCCCTGCTTAGCACCAGACACAGTGCAGCAGCTCACTGCTGCTTCCAGCTTCCATTAGGTTTTCCATCTTTTCTTCAGAATCCTGCAGTGACCATCAGCAAAGGCTGGCTGCCAGGTGAAGGACCCTGAGTGAAGGGGCAGGAATGATGCACATCATCAGAGAGAGCACTGAGCTTGGCTTGGGTGTTTGCTGATGTCTTGGTTAATACATTCAGCTCCTTACAGTGTCCTGCATTTCCAAGACACCTGTATTGAGAGAGATCATCCTTTAAGACAGTGCTAGTGGGAAGCTGGAGAAGGAGTGGTCCTCATTTCCTAGGCCCTAATTTCTTCCTTTTGGATGGACAGTACTGGGGGTGGGGCTGATTTCCTCTACCTGCTCTCCATGTGGTCTGCAAGGCTTTCAAGAGGTCTCTTGATATCCTGGAGTGTACCATAGATAAATAAGTGTCAATGGGGTGGCTAAAAATGCAAGAAGCTGTTGTTAGTGCATCAGGGAGCATCTGCAGTTTCAGGGAACTCCCTCAGAGGGTCAGTGATAATCTCACAGTGCTCTCTTGATTCAGGTTTACAAAACCTGCTGCTGGTCACAAGGGGCTGTATTTCTTGCCAGGCCCAGCAGTGAGTGACCTTGCAAGCAAAATTTCAGACTGTCAATAAATTACAAGCCCTTTTCACATTTTCCTCCAGCCTCTCTCTCTTCCCAGAGGGTCTTTCTTTCCAATTCATCCATGGGGGACCCTCTCTATTCATTCATGAGCAAAACTTCCACCACGTCATGCCATGAGTTATTTTGATCAGGTAGGTCCACAGTGTTTTTTATGGGAATAGAGAGTTTCTGAACAGCCCTCTTAGGGGGAGCCCAACGTGCTTTGTTCTCATCCCACACCCAGGCAGTCCCCTGGTGGGGAGCAAAGGTGCATTAACAAGTCCCCAAGATCCCTATCCTTCCAAGCCCAGCACTTTACTCCAGGGTCTCTGTCCATCCTTAGGTTCCCCACCAGCCTCAGAGCAACCCTTCCCCAAACCACGCAGCCAGTGGCCCTTTACTCCCACCCTAGAGCTGGTCCCATCTCCACCACCACTGCAGCATCCCTATCCTTTAATCCCAGGTGGGAGAGGCTGGTGCCCACTGCCTTCCCACCTGCCTGCTGCTGGCAAACAAGGCAACTCCCGGGAGGGCAGAGTCACGGATGCAGTGGCTGCAACAAGCAGTGAATTGACTGTGAACCTTCTTTGACTGAGCCCCTGCCTGCTGATAATCTGCACAGAGAGTTTGTTTTCTTTGGGTTTGTGCTTTCCACCAGCCTCTTTTCTTCCATGAATTCCACATCGCCTCTTGTGTTTTACCTTTCCTGGCAAAACTGTTTCTCCTCATGACACATCGCTCTCCCCTAGGGCTGGTTATGTAAGGTATTGCTGCTTGGTGTTTGTACAACCCTACATCTTGATCCCCTGTAGAGAGCACATTGTGTATCCTACTGGCAGCAAACAAAAGCAGTTTCCTATATAAAATACACAAGTCTTGCCTCTGTGCTTGCATGTTTAGGCAAACACCCTCCTGCGTTTTGGGACACAAAGGAAGAACACGATCAGTACCTGCCATCCTGGTGACGTGGGGATCCAAATGGCAAAAAAAAAAAAATTATAAAAAAAAAAGGGGAAAAGATTTTCCTTATAAGGAGGAAAGGCTGCTCTTCTCTAGTCTATGTTGTATATATAACTTTCACACTTCACACTCTCATGCCGTTTAAAATGCAAACAGCTCTTCCAGCCAGCAGCGTCATGGTTGTTTCAAGGACAAACACATTTGTTTTGTCTTTAAATGAATGTATTCATCCTGAGTGGCAGTGGAGGGGCTACCTCTTTCTCAGGAGGCTCCTTGAGGTTCAGCTAGTGAGATGGAGTAACACTTCCATTAAAAGGGAAAGAGCCAGGCAAAAATTCCACCTCCCAGCCCCGCAGTTCTAACTGATCTGAGTGTTTGACACACTCCCATTGTGGGTAAGGTGTAGGTGTCCTTGCAGGAGAAAAAAAATTAAAAATACCTTTTTTCCTCATTATCTCTTCCTCTCTGTGCCTGGGTGATTTGTGCCTTCCCCTCTCCTGCCTCCAGCCTTTCCCTAGACAGAAGCTTTATTTTATGTAGTTGCATTGCACATTGGTCATACAGGTGATGGACTGAGACACATCAACTAAGCCAGAGCTGCAGCTATTAAAACTCTGCCTGTTGAGGTGGGCTGGGTTGGGTTTTTAGGAGCAAGGGGGTGTTTATCCTGAAATATGCAATGTGGTCAATGCTGGTGAATACATGCATGACATCCAGGGTGGCCACAGTGCCTTGGAGCAGCTTGGCTGCATCCCCTTGGGATGAACATCCCTGTGAGCCCTTGGGCTGCCCAAGCACAGAGTGCATCAGCTTCTGCCTAGACCAGAGTGATCTGAAGGCCACTTGTAGGATTTCCTGCTGCTTTCTTCAGTTTTCGAGGTCCAGAACAGGAATAAAGGGGTTTCTGAGCCCCTTTATGGAACAGATGGCACTGGGTGATGCTCAGTGTCAAGGTCAAGGGAAGGCCTGGCTTTGAGGCTGGAGTGGTGGTTTCCCCTGGGGGAGGAAAAGAAGGAATGGTCCTGGCTAGCTGGATTGATTTGCTGTCTCTCAAAGAGGGGATTTCCAAGTGTACAGAAACTGGGTGGTGCAGAGGTGAAGGAGCTTGGTAAAGCTCTGAACATGTGGAGAAGGCCAAGGCTGGCAAAGATGAGTGCAAAGGAAATAATTAATCCTTAATGAATGTGTGAGTGGGAGGTTTAAGGGGATGGCTGAGGAGGGATGGAGCAATACTGGAGAGGGAGAGGTTGGGAATTCAATGAAATAGCAAAAGAGTTACACAGAGTAAAACACAAAACAAACAAAACAAAACAAAACTTTGTCTTGCTATTACTGCAGATTGCTCCATTATATTCCTACCCTGTCAAACACTCCCTGTAACAGCCTCCAGCTCCTGGCCTACCTTCCAGCTTCTATCCTACAGCAGTTTCCCAGACTGCAAGGTGCATCCCCTCCTGGGGAGGAAGGGGGACCAGAGCCCAGGGAGAGAATGAGAGATGCAAGAATGCAAGAAGTCTGTGAGTGCTTGACTCATTCACTTTGCAACCTCATTCAGGTCCCCTGTCTCTAAAATCAAGGCTCTCACAGCAAAAATTCCAAACCATTCATTTTCATCCTCTGTCTAAAACCAAACACATAGCAACAACAACAACTATATATATATATATATATATATATATATATATATATATATAAAATAATTTTGATACAGGCAGTTGGAGGCCCTTCTGACCAACCCAGTTCCTACACCTGCTGAAAGGTGTCACAGCACCTGTGCTGTGCTGGGGATCACCTGAGTGCCTCTGAGCCACAAAGCCATGCTGGTGGTGTGGCTCCTTGAGCAGACACCTGGCAGCAAAGCACTGTCCTCTCCCATCTGCACTCCTTCTCCTGAAGGTGATTGTGGGTCTCCTGGCCATCCCTAAAGCTGGGTTTTTTCCTCATGTTTAAATCACAATCCCCTCTCCATCTCATGTGACATCTCACATGACAAGATTAATCATTAGATCAGTGACTTTTGCTACTTAATTTTTCTACCTTCATGTTATAGATCTGTTAGAAATGTCCTACATGATTCATTGTGTTGGGAATATGGGATTGCTAAATTTCTACTATTCTGTTCAGCTTGAGAAACTGGAAACTTGACTATATCAAAGGTATCAGACCCAGTTACTGTCAGGAGCAAGATCTGTGTCCTTTTTCACCAGCACTCATTGCTTACAGACATGGAGTGAAGTGTGGCTTACATTTCTCCCACTTGTCTCCCGTATTTTTGGAGTGTCGGATCTGACAGACCCTTCAGGCATTCTGCTTTTCCACTTATTTTCCTCTCCTTTAAATTCAGTGCAATCCTGGCATTGAGACATTCAGTGGGTTTGGTGGGAGCACAACACATCAGAAACGTTCTCTCCGTTCAGTGCCCGCTTCCATCTGCCTCTGCTGGAAAGAAAATGTTCCTCCACATGTTCTCCACCTCCAGCACCATGAGAAGGGGAGGCACATCTCCCTCTGAATGCTGCTCACTCCTGCCCTGGCTGTGGCAATGCTCAGGGGGAGCAGGACCTGCAGAAGAGCAGCTCCTGGCAGGCAGCTGCTGCTGCTCTGCAGCGCACTCCAGGGCAAGTTGTGCTGCTTCACACAACCCAAATCTGCCTGAAGGAGGAAAAAACCCACAACTTTGCATAAGAGCTACTGGGAACAAACCCAGAATGGGAAACCAACCAGCTCTGTTCCATTGCTGATTTTTTTTTCTTTTTTTTTAAATACATAAATTTTCTGCAGAACTGTGTGTGATCTCCCACCTGCTAATCACAGATTTCTTACATGGGTGGAAGGCAGATTTCAGTTCTATCAGCATTAATCTGGAGCAACTGTATTGAGGATCTTTCAGGGAAGATTGATTTGGGTTTGTTTTCTTTCTTGCTGTGAATCTCAAATGTCATCTTAAATGGAAATTTCTTTCTATATTTAGGATATTTTTTCAATACTTCCAAGAGAATTCTGGGTTTTTTTAATCTCCCATTCCACTCAGATTCTATTGGCTTCACTAGTAATCATCTGTCTGTAAATTAATTCTCTAAAATATGATTTTGTCTTTTTTTCTTCTTTTATTTTTTTTCCAAGATGTGAGATAGAGGTAAAGTTTTGGTCTAGAACAGCACTTGTATCTGATCCAGTGTCTACTCACATTCAAACACAAGGATTGAATGGGAGAAGAGATTCCTCCATGGTCAAGGCAAACTTGGATGTGCATCAGTCTTCTAGATCCACCTATAATGAGGTTTATTTGTTATACTGGCCCAAAATGCTGCCCCTGACAAGTGACACAGAAGTAGAACTTCACAGCACAGGCTCCTCACCTGCAGGTAGCACCAGTCACTGCCAGCTGGGCACCTCCCAGCTCCACTCAGGTGTCTGAGACATCCTCCTCCCACCCACCCTGCTTTTGTCCCACTTCTCTGTGTCTCTGAGGATGGGCAAAAGCAGCTCCAGAGCCCTGGAGTGACTGTGGTCATTTTGTGGAAGTTAAATTTCAGTTTTCCTTTCCCAGGCACTGTCAACTTGGCCAGAGATCACAGTGGATTAAAAGCAAAGCACTTTTTTCTCCTGCCCCCATCCTTAACAGGCAGCAAGGGACACACATGCTGCTTTCTCACCTCTGGTACTGCATAATTCCTTAGAGCTTCAAGTAATTACTGATTTCCTCTGTCAGCAGTGGCAGATGGGAGGCTGTGGACCCAGAGATGGACTGTGGGAGTGTTTCATTGATATCGTGGGAGAATAATTGCTTTCCCTAAGTTGTGGAGTTGTGGTTGTTTTTGCAATTTTTTTTCTATTTTTCCTTTCAGATATGCACTAGAGAACAGCCAATGGGAGGAAAAGACAGAACTGAAGGCATATGGTATTTTCCTGCTGTTTGAAGTGTATCTTAGACAATTTGTCTGGCTGTAGGAAGCCCCATGGGCCACAGGTTGCCTGCTTTTAAAATGGGCATCATAATACTTAACAAGGCCAAAACACCCTGAGCAGCTTGGGTGGAAAGCACTTTAAGGCTGTGCAATGGCAGCTGCAACATTTGCCTCAGAAAGAGGCCATATGCTGTCCTCTCTGCTCTGCACTGTGCAGCTCTGGCCATGGGAAATAATTACAAGAGGAGGTCTTTTTTTTTCTGATTTTGATTGCCCCAGGATCAGTCCTTGTATCTTGAATGGCCTCATGAGGTGTCCCAGCCTGGGTGACTCTGCAAGCCAGGGATGCTCTGATGGACTTATGAAGCATCAGCAACACAACAATAAAGCAAAAATAAATATAGAATAAAGTGCCAGGGGAAATCCTCTCTTCTCACCTGCCTGCAGGGGTGTTGTTGTTGCTGCCCCTGGAGCAGAAGTGAGGGCTGAGGGTGGCCAGCACTGGGCTCTGGTGTGGCTGGGCTGCAGGAGCCCAAGGGCTGGGGCTGGCTGGGCAAGGGGAGTGAGCAGACACTGCTCTGGGGGGCTTGTCCAGCCAGAAAGGCTAAACTCCCACCCAAAAACCTGGATTTTTGTGCTGGCTAAACAATATGGCTCCCTCATGGCACTCCAGCAAAACATACAAAAAAATCCATTCCTCTTACTAGCTGCTTAAATACAAATTCAAATTTCTGGGCTAAATTGGGGCAATACTGCTAACCTCAGACATTCCACTATCCACAGTAAACTTAGAATCACAAATCCCCATAAATTAATCCTCTCAATTTCCAATTTTTAAAGTATAACCACGTCCTATTCTCTTGGTTTTCTTTGTGTGAAAGCTAAATACTCCTAAGTTCCAGAAGGGAGGTGTGCAGGAAGCTATTCTTCAGTGTCTGGGGCTGGGGCTGTGAGACCTCCCCAGAAGTTTTAAGGCTTGTGTTAAACCTGAGAGGTGACAGGATCTCTCTGATGTGACATCCAGATGGAGGGGAAAGTGGTTGCCAGGGTGACACTGAAAATAGAGCTGGGCCTGATCCCTTCCCTCTGCAGGAGCAGCTCCCTGGGATGGGTTCAGTGGGAGAGGAACTGTGCATGAGTGGGAATCTGTGTGCTGCTGGTGCACTCTTGTGCACTGGAGGCATCATCTGGGAGAGCCCAAACAGGCAGGAGAATGGTTTTTGGGGTTTCAGTCCTAAATGCAGAAGCCTGAATTTTGAATTAGGAAAGTAAATGAAAGAAAAGCATAAAAGAAAGTAAAAGAAAAGCATTTCTCCTTCTCTCATCCAGCACCTACTTGGAGCCCATGCACCTATGTGGTCTCTGAGCAACTGAAATATTTGGGTTCAAATGTAGAAATGTGTTTCAGACTCCAAATCTGCAGAAATATTTGGTTAATCACGTGCAATCATATGAAATTTAGTTACCTTTTAAAAAAAAATTCCATAAATGTTTTCTTTGGAATCATTCTCTTGAGCAGCCATATTACCAAGCCTTTTTACATTTTGAATTAATTTCAAATGAAGGTTTTTGTCTTGGGTTGTTTGTGATTTGTTTGGGTTTTTTTAGTGAAAAATCTTGAGGTATATTTTCCTTTTTTAAGTTATTTCTCTGCTCCTTGGCTAGTAACTCAGCATTTGCTGAAATTCCTTAGGAAAGGGGCTGCCCTGCCTCCGAGGTGATTTACACTGACAAGAATGTTAAAGGATTACAGATGACTGTCTAACATACCTGCCTAACATTAAAATCAGGTTAATTGCTTGTATTTCACAGGAGGTTATGGATGGCTGCAGAGCTCGGTGCTTCAGCAGAGACTGGGACAGCAGGGGGTGGTTATTGATAGTTAAATTGCAGTAGAAGTTGCCTGCGTTCAGATGGGACCTCTTTGAGAGAGGACAGAACATTTCTCAAAGCTTCATATTTTCCCAGAGGGACTTTTCCAGCAGAACATGCCTGCTGTTCAAAGGAAATATTCCCCCTACGAGCAAATGAATGAAGAAGTTAGCTTTACAATAGACACCCTATTAGGGGGGGCTGAAGTGAAGGAGCCCAGCTACATGTGTTTTTGGAAAGCTAATAAAAACCAGAAAATTATCTGTGGTGCTCTGTAAGGCAGCCTGTGCACAGGAGGCTGCTGCAAAACCTGCAGAAGGAAAGAGGACAGAGGCACTGAAAAAGGATAACTAGGGAGTGATGCAGCAGAAATCCAAGGTAGTGACTCTTTGCAGATTTAATTGACAAATTTAAATGCCAACTTGTTTTACTCTCTCTCTCTCTCTCTCCCCCTCCCACTCATCCCTTCAGGTTTCAAGTGAGATTTCAAGTGGCAAGTAGGGATTCTGCCCCCTCCCTTGAGCAAACCAGGGGATGTGAGTACGATGGAGCATGGAAGGGACATCACTGCCATGGACAGCTCCTTGTGCCAGGGCTGCAGCACAGGGAGAGCTCAGTCATCCCCTGCCCACAGCCCACGGCTGCTGTGCCCTGTTCAGTCTCTGCCCTGGGGGAGGAAGGCAGAGGGTTGAGAAGATAATCTGTTTTTTTGGGTCCCCTTTCCATTTGTCCCACAAAATCAGCCATCTCCAGGCTCGTGCTGAGCACTGAGTGAAAGCAAAGCAGCATGATTTCAGCTGGAGCTGGGGGGTGCTGGTGTGGAGCATACTCACAGCCTTCCTGTCTGCCCATGTGTGCATGGAGAAGGGTGGTTTTCCTGGCCTGATCTGTCAGCACCAATGATATTCCCATAATAAACACTCATGCTAGTTACACAAGACATGTTGACTGGTTTATTGTACAGTAATTGCTGCTCTTGCAGGACATCCACCCACTCGGACTGTGAGCAGAGGCTCCGGCTTTTCTCAAAAACATCTGATTTTAAAGAAAGTTCTAGAATCTGATTTTTACAGTATTTGCTAGTGGAGTCTAAAAGAAAGCAATGCAGACTTCCCTTTCCTGCCCCACATTCAGGCAGACTTTTTAGGAAATGCAGAAAACAGTAAAGGAACCCATGAATACAAAATTGAATTCAGAATTGCAATCAGAGGAGCCAGCTCTCCTAATGAGGCTTTCTTTAACCGATGATAATGTGCCGAGAAAACCAGAGGAAATGGGTCAGCTAAAAAATCTGGTACTACAAATGCCTGGTGTAATTTCCCCTCACTAAAATGGATGTCCTTCTGAAAGGGCTGGATAAGGAATCATCCCCTGAAGTCCTGCAGCTAATTTGCAAGACATGGATGAAAGGACTGGAGCGTTGGGACTGGAGACTGGTAATGTGACACATCCAGAGTAAGATGGAGTCACACAACAGAGCTTAATGAGGAAACACTTGGCCTGGCTCAGCAATTAGTGGGGTCATTTCAGCACTCAGAAACCAGTTAACCCGTCCTTAATGGCACAATTTCACAACTCCCTTAAACCAGGAATTAGCCAGGGCCCCTGTCAGGAGAAGTGATGCTTGCCAGTCCCAGCTGGGAGTTTTTGCCTAATGCCATCTCCTTTCCCAAGCACATGTTGTGCCCTGAACTGGAGCAGGGCACTGGACAGGTTCAAAAGGAAAGGTCTGTATGAGCTAGTTTTGACTTTTTCCACTTCTCCAAACCACTCTGGTGAAAAGGTTTGTGACAGCTCAGGTAGAAGGAGGGTGTGGGTGAAGGAAGAGGTGCTGATGGTACAGTTTCAATAGTGGTAGTGCTTGTCTGTGTAGTCTGAAACGATCTGTGAATTTGTGACCTCTTGGTTGGATGGGGCTCTGAACAACCTGATCTTCTTGAAGCTGTCCCTGCTCATTGCAGGGGCTTGGACTAAATGACCTTTAAATGTCCTTTCCAATCCAAACCATTCTATGATTTGTCATTAAGGACTGTGATGTACAGACACTGCTGTTCACCTTCCAAGACCTGATCCTGGCATCCTCATGCAGAGGGGTATTAAATCTCCCTCAGAGAAAAACCTGTGGACCAGGTTACTTCAGGCCCTATTAATAACTCAAAATTTGTAGTGGCTCTTGTACCTGGTCTCAGGCACAGCTGAGTCAAAAGCTTACACCCCTGATTCTCTTGCTCCCAATGCATAAAATTGTGTTGTCAACACACAAGTTCTTAAGCAACGTGAGGATTGCATTAGAGGAAGATTTTGCTCTGAGTTCAGATGCTGCCTTCCAAGTATGGGGAGCATCTGCATCATCAAAAAGTAAAGCCAAGGATGAGATAGCACAGGAATTATTTAATATTTGAGCCAATAAAAACTGCATCAGACCATCCCAAAGAAATATTTGTGCAGTTAAAAGGGAGAGAACAACCAATGGTCTGGTAAAAGGAAGATGTAAACTCTCCTGATTAAAGATAAAGGAAATCTCCTGGAGAAAAGAAAAAGCTGAATAAATCTTCAAAGAGGAATCTCAACTGCGCAGGGAAAGCCAAATTCCCAACATTTAACACTTCCTGTAGTGCAGAGAGGATGGAAGCCCGACAATCACATTAGAGATCTTCAGCTAGGCAGACTAGGGAAGAAAACCGCTAAAAGTGATCCCAGACACAAAATTCTCACATCAACTACAGTTCTGGACCCCTCAAGACAAGAACGATGTTGAGGTGCTGGAACATGTTCAGAGAAGACAGCAGAGCTGGGGAAGGGTCTGGAGCACAGATCTGGTGAGGAGCAGCTGAGGGAGCTGGGGGTGTTTAGCCTGGAGGAAAGGAGTTCCAGGGGTGACCTTTGGCTCTCTACAGCTCCTTGACTGTAGAGAGGCTGCAGCCAGGTGGGGTTTGTCTCTTCTCCCAGGTAACAAGCAAAAAGACAAGAGGAAATCTCCTCAAGTTACACCAGGGGAGGTGTAGATCGGATATTAGGAAAAATTCCTTCACTAAAAGGGTTGTCAAGCACTAGAAGAGACTGCCCAGGTTAGTGGTAGTCAGCATTCCTAGGGGTATCTAAAGGACTTGGAGACATGGATTAGTGGTGGACTTGGCAGTGTTGGGTTAGTGGTTGGACTGGATGATTCTAAAGGCATTTTCCAACCTCACTGATAGATATGGTTTTGTAGTTTCAAGTGGGAAGGATCTTTGGATCCACAGGTCCTAAAGAAGGCAGTGAGACTGCAGGTGCAGAGCTGAGGACCTGGGTGGCCCTGTCCTGACCAGCCAGGTCCTGGGGCTGTGGGAGAGGCACCAGCTGAGACACTCAGACCTTTCCTGTAAGGTGCTACCAGAACAAGGAGCTGAGCAACTGGAGAGCTGTGAAAAGACAGATTAACAAACAACTGTGGCATTCCCATTCTCTGAAAAAATCCCTTCGCCCAGGATTTTTCTCCTGGGAAGCTGAGAAGCCTCAGAGAAAAGGAAAACAATTCTTCTCTCATTTGCTTCTCCTGTGTTGTGCTCACATGGAATGTGTTTGGAGATTGTTTACCCACAGGTGATTGTTTCATTGGATCCTGGTATGAGTTGTTTTGGCTCTCTGGCCAATTTGGGCCAAGCTGTGTCGGGACTCTGGAAATAGTCAAGAGTTTTCATTATTATCTTTTTATCATTGAGTAAGTATCCTGTTTGTATTCTTTAGTATAGTATAGTATTCTTTAATATAATATAATATCATAAAGTAATAAATTAGCTTTCTGAGAACATGGATTCAGATGCATCATTCCTGCCTTCGTCGGGGCAATTCCCAGCAAATACAATAAACAACCTCTTTTACAGGTGAACCTGGCCCAAGTCACTCCACACTAAGGGTGGCCAGGCTCAAGGACCTTCTCTTCATTTAATTCTCTCAGTGTTCCATGGACCCAAGCTCGCAGCAGCAGCAACAGATGCTTAGATACCGTGGTGATGGGTGCTGTACAAAACCTTGCATAGCTATGGAAACCACAGTTGCATTTATCCATCAGAAATGAGTATCTGGCAGCCCATGTCTATCCTTCATGTTCTGGAAGATCATGAAAAAAATACTTGTACATGGCATTATATTTCACAGCTTTCTTTTCTACTTGGCAACGCACACTTATCTCTATTTGATAATAATAATGGTACATGTATTTTTAGACTAACATTATGTGATATTAATTCCAAACGTTATCCAATGTAATGCAAGCTGAGAAAAAAAGCCTTTAGAGAGAGGAATTGAGGAAATGAAATAAGATTTAACCTGATAACAAATAGACAATTTATTTCAGAGTTTAAATAAACACTTTTTAAATTTAAAAATAAAGAAAACAGCAGATAGTACATTTCTGGATCATTCAGTCTTCAGTTTTCATGTTCAAGAAGTCTTCCTAATTGTCTGATTTTCCTAAGCAGAGTGTAAGAACAGAACATGTACTGTATCTGTCACGTCTTTATAACCCAGAGGAATGAGAACAAGACTAAGAGGAGGCATTTCAGAGCCTCCCTCATGGGTCTGACAATGCCTGTATCATCAGGGACAAGTGTCATTCCTTCTCTCTTCTCCTTTCTCATTTCCAAAATTAAGGCAATAATACAAAGCTGTAGATATCTGCATTAGAAGGGAAAAAAAATTCAAATGGAGGTGATAGAGCTGCTTTTCACCAGCAGTAATTGGCTGCATTCAAAGCCATGGGTAAAAGTGAAATAACTGTGACAGCACCGTGGTACCTTGTGCTTTTACCTGCCCTATTTTTCCCCAGCAGGGAGCTCGTCCTGCATTCCCAGGCAGCCCCCATGGCTGAGCTGGCAGCTGCATGTTGCTGACTTGGTCATTCATGCTCTGGGAATGTGCTCCAAAACCACTCAAATCCACAGGCCAGGAAAGAGCTTGACAGACCCTGAGTAAAATCCCAGCCCTGAGTGAAATCTGTGGGAAACTTTCTGAAGGTGAAAGGATGTTCCTTACTGCCCCGGTGACCATAGGGTCACCAGGAAACACCTCCTCTCCTCTTGTCCCTGCACTATGAGCTCTCCAGCTGTCCTGGGAAACAAAGGCATGGAAAATGGAAACTTTGGACACTGCAGAGAGGTGTTGGCTCTTTGCATGGGTGCTCCAGACACACAGGGAGAAGGAATTCTGTGTGTAATGCCATTGTTAGCTAATTATCTGAAAATTATCTGGAAATGAACTGTGATTCTAAATTCATTAAAATACTTATCTGGGAAAAAAAATCTGGAACAGATAACAAGAATTTCAAAGGTTCATAAAGACATGAGTGATAAAAAAATTAAAGTAAATTACAGCCCACTGTCTCCCAAGGAGCTCAAAGTCACAGGGCCTTCTTGCTAAATCATGCTAACCTGCATTTACACCATGTTCCTTTGGTGCCTCCTACAGCTGTTTTTTTCCAAATCCAAATCTTCTTGCCCCCTCCCCAAAGGTTGCTGATCTCTAACTTTATTTAAGAGGCAGTTTCAACACTCCTGTCCACAAATTATTGACAGCCCTCTTCTCCCCTCAAATGGCAATGCTTCTACAGTTAACCAGGTACCCCCTGATGGACTGGGCTGGGCAATTAAAAAAACCACTGATGTGGCAAGGAATAAAACTCCTCTTTTCCTCACCTCATCTACTTCTGATGAATCAGTGAATATCAGCATGAAGCTGTTCAGTATTTAAACTTCACCCCCTATCAGTGTGAAAATGGACAGCAGCTCCTGCTCTAGGCATACAAGAGAGATTTATAGATACAGCTTGTTACTGGCCCCTGACTGAGACCAAATACAGCAATAAGGGGTCTGAGGCCACTGGATCTCAACCCCTCGTTTCATGGGGTGCTGTGAACAATGTGAATGGCAGAAAAGGTGAAAAAATTTGAATTAATTGTATTTTCCTCTAAAAGTGATCACAGGGCAGATCAGTTCCTGAGGGTAAGGAGTCATAGATTCCTTTTGATAAACCCCATCTGAGGTTACCGTTTCCAAATGCAGGCCCTAACAATGATTTGACTCAGATGTAGGAAAAAAAGAGAAAAATTGTACAGCTACCTATCCATCTCTGTTGGGGAAAATCCTCAGTTAAAGTCTCAAGCAGCGGAGATCATGTGTCTTTCACAGCTTGAAATCCTGGCAAAAAGGAACTTGAGGAATTTCAGCTATTCCACATGACACTGGGCTTGCCTTGCTACTTCCTTCTGAGCAATCTGCCCCTCCAAAGGAAAATCTGGAGCATGTAGCAATGGTGATTTTGGTGGTGCAGAGGTGAATTTGCACTGGAGAGCTGCTCCTTATTTAGGGAGCGATGCCAGCTGTCCTGGCCATTGTTCCCATGGAGCAGGACAATGTGCAGCCTGCAGCAGGGAGAGTGTTGCCTCACATTATTGTTTTCCCTGAGAGAACACCATGACCAGGATATGTGCTACTCTTTCCTGCTCTCCACAGATATATCTGCCTCCAAAGAAAAAAAAAAATTAAAAAGTGGCCATTCTGGTTCAAATCCAAGAGGTTTGGCCTGCAACATAAACAGAAAATGTCTCACAGCTTGAAGCACTTCACTTGGCTGCTCCCCCCAACCCCCTCCCAGCCTCACCAGAGACCTGACAGGCACTGAGTGCAGCCAGAGGTGAGGGGTGTCCCTGGTGCTGTGCCAGTGGCCATTTCCTGAAAAATTCAGAAATTCACCTGCCTTGATTTGCTGGTACAGAGTAGCAGGAAAGGAAGGAATTGGCAGGGGGAGGGAAGGAAAAGCAAACCAGAGCTGGGACTGGTGACAGGGAGGAGCCAGGGCACGAAGGGAGGGAAGAATCTGCCACAAACTGTGGAGGAACCATACACAGCATCATCCTCTGCCTAAGTGACAGACACCTCCCCCAACAGGGCTGCAGACAAGCCTCACTGGAGTTATTTTCCCCAGCAAATATTACTTTAGGCAATTTGAACCAGAGCCTGTTTCCATCCATGTGCCCCTTATGCCAGAAAACTCCCTTCAGGAAGATGCCCACTGCCTGGACCCTCTGCCTGGGAGACCTCAGAACTTGCTGTGGGCCAGAGCCAACTTTTTGTGAAGGCTGGTGTCTGTGTGGGCACTGTGCTGCCAGGTGCTGTCTCAAAGCCCCAGAACACAGAAAAACCTGCACTTTCAGACAAATCTGCACAATCACTCCTTTACATTTCCCGTGCAGGGCTGGTGGAGCAGCGGCCAAAGGGATCGGCTGTGGCAGCCCCGTGTGGAGCCTGTTCCAGGGCTGGGTCACCCAAACACTGCTGCTCCTCTTGCTCCTGTCAGTGGCAAACTGGTCCCAGAGACAAAGAAATGGCTCAAGTATTTGGCAAACTTGGGCTGAATTTGAAAACCAAACATTTCTGGACACCGTGATGTGCGGATCTCAGGTGTAGCTGACCCCTCGGAACTGCCCTCTTTGGAGGCCAGCTTTGGAGGCCAGCTTTTCTCTTTTGGTGGCCCTCTGAGGGAGAATGCCTTGGGACAGCCTGCACCTGCTGGCTGGCACCTGGCAAGCAGGGCCATTTCTGCTGCCATGGGACGAGTTGAGCTCTGAAGAGCCTCACCTTTCCCATCAGTCGCTGAGCGCCCATGCTGTCCACCCCCACCCTTTTATCAGTTTACAAAGTTTAGAAGTGGAATACTTTAGTTGAAAAACAGCTTTTCCCCCTTTTCCTGAAGGCTTTCTTCCTCTTTATGGAAAGGTTTTCTATTGTCAGTCACACCTTCAGGGCGAATGGATACATATATTTTACCAAGGTGCAAACTAGAGCACCCAGAGCTGTTGGGGTTTTTTGGAGCTCTTTACCCAGTACTGAACATTTTGTCTTACATGTGCCTGTTGCCAAGCCTGAGCAGCTCCCTCTGTGTAGGAAGGGGCCTGGGTAAATAGAAAGCAGCATAAAAATGAGATCTTGAGAAAGAATGAGACACTTGACCCTGCTGGATAACTGCTTCAAGGATCCTGATGCTGAAAAAGCTGCATCCTCTGTCCCTTCCCTCCCCTTTTCCCCTCCCAAGACTCAGAAACATTTTTCAGCCTTCTGTTTTTCAATGGAAGACAGATGTCCAAAAACATGTGTTCAGGTGTAATGTGACTGAAGCTTCATACGGAGAAGCTTTCACTGGACGTTTAAGGACTTTTGGTGTCTCCCTGCAGCCAGAGGAGGTTCCTCTGGAAGATGAAGGGGAAACATGACCCATCCTGGGTGCTCTGGGGCTCAGTGCTCACCCAGCATTAAGGATGCTTTTCCCAGATCACCGAGGACATGATGTGGAGCTATTCAGTGATTCTCATCAGCACAGGGCAGAAAGAGGATTTTATGTCTTTTTTCCCCACTAGTTCCTCTATTACAGCTAAGCCAAATTAATTCCTGTATGATCCAATATTCTCAACTGATTTTGAAACCACCTTTCTTACTGCTTTTAATGATGCTCCTTCAGTCACAGGAGGTTCTTTGTGTCTCCAGAAATGTCATCTGCCTTCATCCTGCTACATTCACCTGTCGTTATGTAGAACACCAAATTAAGGAATTTAGGAATTTTCTTCCTTTTATTCGGTAATAGGAACAAAAAACTCCTAATTAGGACTGGATTTGAGCAGTAGCTAGGCCTGACTTTGCTCTGTGTTCCAGAGCCTCTGTGTTGCCCTTTTCCAAGAATGGTACCCACCTGTAGGAGCAGTCTCAAGGAAAATTGCTGAATTCATCAAGACTCACCATTGCATACTGATCTCTTCTGCAGATTCAGCTCAAGTGGAGCTATTTCTTTGTCTCTGGGACCAGTTTTTCAGTGACAGGATCAAGAGGTGCATGCAGTCCTGCTGAGGTCAGCAGTGTTCCTCATGTCCATGAAATGAAGAGCTGACTTCAGTCCTTCTCTGAAACACCACCGGGGCAGAGCTGCCACAACTGTCCTATCCATCAGAGGGAACATTCCCTGATCCTCTCAAGCAATGTTCATCCAAAACAGGCTTTCAGTCTGCTGCAAGAAAGAGGAAAATTTAGCAGTACAAATATTCCCTCTTTTAGAAAGGTCAAACGCACAAAAAAAAGACATTTTTGAAGGAATGTCGGATGACCCCCAGAGCCTCTGACAGGCAATTTTCCTGTCCCTGCACTGCCTGGAGTTTTAATTGCCTCTTTGGGGAGGTGCTAGAAGCCGCCTGAGAGTGCAGGCACAATCCAGCAATTTGGCCCACGTGACTTCTTCAAATATGGGAGCAATTAGCAAAAAGTGATATGGTGAATGGTAGCATAAGCACTGAATTCTGGACAGCTTTCAGACAAGAAATCTAAACCAGAGCAGAGTGGGGCAGACAGAAATCCAAACAAGCTTTCACAGAAATAAAAAGCATTGGCTACACTTAGATAATGAGAGCCCAACATCAGGAGATTGAATTCAAAGTCACCATTGCACTCCTAAAACTTGCTGACTGAATGTGTTACAGCAGAAAGTGCAAGTTCACTAAAGCAGTTTTTGAGGAAAAATATCCAAAATGTTTAGTAGAAATAGCTTTAAAGACTTCTGGGAGAACTAAGTGAGCCCAGATTGGTCAATGAGCACGCCAGTTCATAGAGGAGAGGGGAAACAAATCTGTATTCTAGGCATCTCTAAGAATTGTGTGTACCCACAGGAGCTAATTTCCTAGATAATTTTTCTTATATTGTTCATACAGCATTCTTTTTAGTAACCTGCAGGATGCCATGAAGCATTAACAGTAGGTTTAAGACATCAGCTAGTGAGGAGTTCCTGTCTTAGGAACAGAAAATCCCCAAGTCATCAAACCCTTCCCATTTCAAACGACTGCAAGCAGCATTTGTCCTAAATCATGTCTCCCCAGTCCAGCTAGGTTTGCTTGAACAACTGGAAATGAATCATTTGCAGCCAGGAGGATGCTGTGTCCTGGGATCATCACACTTCAAACAGGTTTTGCTCTGTCAGTGAGGTCCCCACCCTGTCCAACCCCTGAACGTGGTGCCCAGCCGGGTCCCCTCTGTCTGGGGGCAGTGGCTGTGCCCCAGTGGGGACTGGGCTGCTCCACTGCTGAGACAAAGAGTGAGCAACAGCTGAGAAAGGACAGAAAGAGGATTGGGGCAGGAACAGAAATGGAGGAGGGCTGATATAGCAAAGAAGAAGGAAAACATTGTAGCTGGAAAAGCAAGAAATGTACGAGCAGCCGATCGATGAAATAGCAAGAAATAATTAATTAGTGAGCAAAACCAGAGGGCAATGAAATTAAATGGTTAATTATGCAATGGAGCAAACAGCAAATTAATTAAATGTGTGTGGATCTACCAGGTGCTCTGATTATTTAAGGCAAAACATGGTTAGTGAAACTATTCATTCTCTGGTATTTCAGTTATTCATGGTATCTGAGGCCATGGGGATTAGAGACTGTTTAAATGCAAGGTCCAGCCATGTATATCTAACAATCATTTATCTTGATAGTGCAAGTGAGATGAACAGGACAGTGATGGAAAGTAGTAGAGACACAGCTGTTCTGAATAAAATGCCTTTAAAGAAGATGCTATAACAAGAAAATATATAATGTGTTGCTTTATTTTTATTTTCTTTTACAAATTTTTTTTTGGACTAATCAGTTTGAATTGTTACAGCTGAGAATAGAAGCTGGAAATGTTTGGCTCTTGCTGCCCTGACAATGGAAACAACTATGTCTGAAGCAAGGTAATTCAAATAGATACAATTGCTTATTCTTTGGTTAACTTTAAACTGCTGGAGGAAGCCAGGATTTTTGAAAATGAATGATTAACAAACTATTACAATAATGTCTAATGACTGAAAAAAAATCATCTCCTGCTTACCTGTTGATTAAAGTCTTGATAAACCTACTGTACTGTCTAAAATAATTCTGGGTTACTTTGTAACTCCACTTCTTAGGTACGGCAATGTTCTCCTACAGTCTGATCTGCTAGGATTACCTGTTTTTTTTTAAATTTCCCCCCCCAGTGGGGGTTTCCTACTTATTTTTGGAATTTTTATTCTGTAAATATTTTCTCATTTCCTCTCTGTTAAGCAGATTTTGATCTCAGGTGTGATTGTGTTAAATTGAAGTCATTCCTTTTCTCTTATTAAGCATTCCTGATGAACACAATTGGCCCACGTGATCATTCTTGGGAATATTTATAAGTGGCATGAAAAATTTTCTTGCATGAAACAAGTGTTGCTAGAACACACACTGAATACTTTTGAGGACTACACCAGGAGATCCTCACAGCATTTAAAAGTGGTTTTCTGACCTAGGAGGTCATGAGTAGCAGTTGTCTGTATTTGGAAAGTAATAGAAAATGTAGCAATGCCTGTATCATTCATTTATTCCCATCACTTGCACATAAATGTTTCCCTCACCTAATACTTCACAGCTCTATAGGATGCGTTTATTGTCTCAAATGTGTAGAGCTATAGCAGAATAAGGACTTAAATAAACCACAGGTGTGAAAAATTCCAACTGGCAACTTCAAACTAAACACCACGAAGCATAAAAAGGCACTTGTCAGAGGTGGAAGGAGCAGTTTGATTAAATCATTGCTTCAGCCCAGACATGTTGGGCCTAATTCTCCCCACCCACAGGTGACTCACATGGAGCGTGGGCAGTGGCACTGCTGTAAGACTGGAGTGGTGGCACTTGGACTCTGGAGCTCTCATTATGCCTGTCTGACACCAAGGAGCTGAAATGTGCAGCTGAACAGATTTATGGTGCTGCTCCCATCAGAGGTGAAGGGCTGCTCCTACTCATGGTCTGGGATCACTAAACTGAGGTGGGGAGAATTTTAGTAGCCAACTTTGCCCAGGTACTGAAAGCAACAAAACCTGCCTGAGCTGCTGGTGAGGCAGGCAAGAGATGGATCTTCCTTTTTCTGTGTTTTTCTTGCTGCCAGTTGCCAGGGAGGAGCCAGCATGGCATCATTTTGAAGTACTGCAGTTGAAAGCTCCACTGCCATCAAATTCTATGGCCCCGTCCTCTGCTCCCTGTCACTTTGGCCTGTGTCCTCACCTGGAATCCCCTCCTGGCAAGAGTCTCTCATCCTTTGGAGCAGGGCAGGACCAGGCAATTGCAGAGCAAGCACATCCTGCCTGCATCTCCCTCTCCTGATTTGACTTTCAGGGAAGAGAAGGTATGGCAGCTGCATTCTGCATTAGGCATGCCAAGCACAGTGCCTCCAGTGAGTAGGCTGGAGAACTGAATCCTCCTTGGAAGTGCTTTTAAAGATCATGGCAAATGGGGGTGACCAGAGCCCTTTCCAGCCTCGGCACAGCAGTGGCCAGCTGGAGAATATGGGTGCTGCATTGCTGCCCACATGAGCAGGGAAAAGAGGGATTTGTTTTTAAAAGTGTGAAATGCACCAGTGCATAAGTGTTAGCCTATTTGAAAACCATCAGCACGAATAGTTAGGATTACATTGCTTTGAGTACTAATGAGGAAAGTGTTTGCCATTTTTCTGTGTTAGTGAAAGCCACACAATCCACTTTATTCTTATGTTCGTATTATTGCAGTTACAAGAGACAATTTGCAAATGCCTGGCTGCTTCATAAAAGCTAAAGTACTTGGATTCACAGCAGGTACTAATTTTGTGTGCATCTGCTGAGCTGTGCATGGCATCAACCTGTTTTTAATTACACCTGCATGTCAGGCTCAAAATGCATCTGTGAACAGGAAAGATGAAAGGTAGACAGAACAGGATGTCATGTATTTCCCATCACCTTTCACTGGCGGGCTGCCCACAGAAGTAAGAGGAAATTCCCTTCTTTCATAGTGAAAATGTAAAGATTTAGTAAGCTTTGCACTGCCAACAGCAAGGTGTAATCACTCCTTTAAGGAAGCATGCATGTGTTAACAGGGGTGAGCAGGGGGAGCTCCAAGTAGCTTTCCACACCTTCCCTACCACTGATCTGTAAAGGGCAACAAGTAGCTCATGCTTTGTTATATTTTATTTGCATTGAAATGTGTAAGTTGGTTGACTTCATGTCCCAACTTCATTGTGAAATAAGATATGTGAAAGCAGGAGCGACCAGGGCTTTTCAATGGCTGGAGTAACAAAGACAAAAGTTAAACAACACATTTCTCTTCTGTTATTTCACCCAAGTATAGGAAAAAATTGTTTTTACAAATAAAATAATTCAGACTACAGCTAGGGATGGCCATGACTCTTGAAACACTGGACAAGGTGATTCAAAAACTGCTAGAGTGTCAGAAGAAATGTTTTTCATGAAGAAATTCCCTCTGAATAAAAAGTACTAAGCCGTTTGTGATTGCACCTTCAAGCCATTCCTTTAATTTATTCCTGTCATTTGGAATTGTTTCTTTTTCTAATTGCATTAAAAATTGTGCACTTTAAAGGCTGCAGTGTGTGCCAAGAATGTGTATGTGTAGTCAGTGCATGAAACAGGGGAACAGGGAAAGAACAATTGCATTTTTTATTCTGGAATCCAGTCAGACTTTGAAAGTTACCGCAACTACTTTGCTTCAAAAACCAGCAATGAAAATCAATAATGGAAACACAAGTTTAAAAGATAAAGCAGTTATTCACAGTCCCCTTCTATTTTAACATAAGTGCAAGTTGTTGAAACTTTTTGATCCTATTGCTTATTCCTACAGTATTTCTTGGCAATTTGGGGTGTCTCAGTAGAACCTACAGGAGTTAAGCAGTGATAAAAAGCACCCATGAGATCAGTCCATCTGGCAGGCTGAGGCTTGATTTTGTGTGCAGGTAGCCTCGAGCCCCTGGCTTTGGTAACCAAGTCTGGGCTCTGCATAGTCCAAGCTGATGCAGGAGGGCATCCCTGCCTTGTGCCCAGGGTGGTCACCCCTCTGGCAGCCCCAGGGGCAGGGCCTGGGGGGAACTCCCTGGTGTCTGCCAGAGTTAGGGGAGGGGAAGGGAACAGGGCCAATGCATCTCACTGCTTAATTTTTCTGTCCAAGTTTTAATGAGTTTAGTCAGAGGCCTTGGAGACCGTAGACCTGAATTCCTGCTCTCCTCAGTCAGGCACTGATCCAGTAGAAGCTGTGGTTGTAACTGCCCTGGCATCATCTTTGCTCTCCTGGAGTGTGATATGAAAAACAAAACAAAACAACTCTTTTTCAGTAGAGGAAAGGGACTTTTTCAGTATATTTCAAACTTGAGGTGAGAGAAAGCAAAATAAACCAGAAATGAGGTTGACATCCAAAGACTCCGGAAGGTCTCTGCCCCCAAGGTTTCCCTCCTTTGTAACTCCATGATCCAAATATTCCCTGGATTTTTTGCATGCCTTTTCCATTTATGCCACCAGCTGTAATTCCAGTTTCATGGTAACCAGGAAAAATCTCACCATTTTCAGCAGGGCCTGGCCAGGTTCTATTCTTTATGAGCCCTAAAGTTCACAGAGGTGGTACCTTTACCTCCTTCCATTGCTGCTCAGCAGATGCATTTGTTTCTGAAGGGTAAAAGCTCATTGCTGGTTTTAAAGTTGTATCCTATTAACTTATTTCATCTGTCAGTGGCTGTAAGTCTTACATAACACAACACCTTTTTTCTTCCTTTAGTGAAACCACAGTTTTAATACAACACTTTCTTTGTTACCTGAATACACTTTTCTTTTTGTGCACTTTTGTGCAGGCTGCAGGAATCCAGACAAACAAGTGTTAATTCCCCATGATGTTTTCCAGCTGACAGGCCTAATTGATTTGATTTCCACTGTTTTCACAAGTGACCCCCCTCAACCCGTCATCACCACTTCTTTTGATACCTGAGCTTTACTTTCTACTCTCACATTCCACTTCAACAACTAATAAAGAGCTTATTAGGAAGGAAGAAACTCATTACTTGTTTTCCAAACTCTGCTCCACACAGCACATTCAGGGGTTGGAGCCCTCTATTATTAATCAATACAGAACATTTGCTTCCATTAGGTTACCAGCATCTTTTATCATCAGGCTGAGGGTAGGAACCTGTTTCTTTGTATTCTGCTACCCACGCTGCAGCCAGACTAGAGAGAGATAAAAGACAGCTGAGTAATATTTTCCTGAGATCCCTGATGATGCACACAGATGGCCTGTAACAAATGAAATATGCAAGGTGACGGCTGGAGTTCTCCTCACTCCAAGTTCAACTTTTACGGCTTAGAGAGTATTTCAGTCCTTACACCACAGCTTCATGGTAGAGAGAGATTTATTTTCTTATCTGTAACAGGGTTTGTGAGTCTTTGCCTACCATGGCCATTAATGGTTGCATAGGAAATAGCCAAGTGCTCTTACTGTACTTCTTGCCTTATTAAAAAACAGCTGGGGAAAAAATGTATTGAGAAAAGCAGTGCAGTCATGTGGAGCTTGACAAATCTAAAGGGAAGCATTGGAGAACTTTATCTACATGGAATGAAATACAAGGCTGAAGAATCCCATTAAGACATGTAGCATATGTAAAAGCAAATAAACAATATCAAACACATATTAAGTCAAGTGAAAGATTACATGTTGGTAGCATAGGAGAAAAAAAGCTTTTTGCAATAAAGTAAACACAGATCTGTTTACAGTGCCTGAAAGAAAGAAATTTTTTTTCTGTCCTATTACTGTATCTTCTCTGTGACTGCCTTATCAGATCACAGTCCAGCTGGTGGCTGCGTCCATCAAATTCACTTTTGCTAATGTATTAAATAATCTGACCATAATGCCTGACTGTGGATCATAGTCTGGTGAGCAGGAATTCATCCAATTTGAACTGAACACAGTTTTAAACACGTAGCTCCTAACCTTCCTGACTCCTGGAGTCTCCATTTAGTGGAAGATCATCTTAAAACAATACAAATATCTTCTGTAAAATTTTAGAGTCAAAAAGTGACTTAGCTCTGTTGAACTGCAGACCAGCACTGATAAAGCAGGGATTCCTTGACTTCTGAAGCAGCCTGGACTCCAGAAACCTGGGAGCAGCTCATCACCTTCCCAAAGTTCATGTCCTCAAAGGCAGAAGCACCAAGATGTGGAAAGAAACCCCAAAATCCAAACTGAGCTGCTGCCTGGGAACTGTGCCCCTCTCAGGAAAGGGTTTTTTTGTGAGGAAGGGGTAGTACAGACAATATGTAGCTGTGCAGAAAAGTGCTCTGCTATGGACACACCCCACTCCTGAGGAATGTAGAGCACCTTCTTCCAGTCCAGAGACAGAAGAGGACAGTGGACAGCTCCAGCCAAAAGAGGTGGCAGGTAGCCAGGGAATATAGGACTGGAGAACTCCACAGCCCTGAGCCAGGATGGGAGCCAGCCCCACTGGTTGTAGTGCCAGTAAGAATAAAAACTGCTGCCCGATGGGAGCTGTGGGATGAAGGGGTGCTGAGAAGATACAGCTGTGAGAAGATACTGTAGGAATCCAGTAGGACTGTAAGCTAGGACACACAGATGCTGAACAGAGCAATGTGGTGGCTCTGAGCGACTGCTGAACAGCACATGACCCTCACACCGTGTGTGTCATGCCCCCAGTCTGATGGCAAGGAATCCCACTTAAAGTTTCCAGATTTGTCTTTTCTGGGCTGCACTGAAGTATTTACATAGGTGTGTATCAATTTTGCAGCTTCAACCAATTACAGTGACAGTTTTTAAATAAATCAATACATTATGTATGCATATAAAATCGACTGTATTTCTATATATAAACCTAAGCCATTTCCTGTCTATATGGAAAGTATGGGTATTGTCTGCTGTGTGAAAAAAGAAAAAAAAAAGGATATGCTCCACTTTTTCCATTTATCGTCCAGAACATACCCTCATATCAAATGGTTTCTGATTGAAAACAGCCTCTTAATGCATTACAAGTAAAAATAACCCATTATTGTGTAATATATGATATACCCTTTCCTCTTTTAGGCAAAGCAGTCCCTGCAAATATGTCTAGACAGAGTGATGGAAAAGCACAAATTGGCCTCTAACAGTTGCCACCCACTTATCAGACAAACCTGCAAAAAAAATTTAAGATATTACAGTCTCACTCGCTGCACAACACCCATAAGGCAGAAAGTCTCTCTGAGGCTTCATGGCTTACTGCAAAGCAGAAGTGTCAGAAACTTTGTGAACAGGAGCATGACTAACTCGCCTTCATGGCCTGATGAGAATTGCCAAGTGACTGAAGTAGGCCAGGATGTCCTGTGAGCAGTGGAATATCCCATGTCTGGACAGTGTTAAAAGTCTTCTTCCTATGCTGCAGATGAATCAGTCACCTGCTGACACTGCAGACATGATCAGAATTCAGAATCTATTTGCCACATTTTGGAGGAAAGCTTTTAAGTCCTGACCTAATCCTTCTGCCCTGCACCTGATCATTTTTTTAAAACAGCTTTTAAACTCTCTCGAGTTTATGTCTGGTAATAAAGTTGTCTTGGTCAAGGTTCTCTTTGTAAAAAGATCATTTTCCTCCTCTGGCACACCTCCCTGCTACCTTGTTGTGGCAGGAAATCAACATCGTTTGTACTTGTGGTGAGGACTCTCAGGATGCAGTGGATAACTGCCTTTGGGTTTAGCTGTTCTTCTGTTCTCCTCCTCAGCTTTAAAAAGAATGGCAGGGTAACAATGCTAATGGAGAGAAAGAATTGCAGAAGGACAAGAGAAATCAATTGTTCAAGAGTTTTCACACGATGCCACTTGTTTCCCACTTGCAAAATGCTTTGTGTCTGTTATTCAGAAAGTGTTAGTCTTCCCTGTGCTGAAAAGAGAAATGGTGAATCAACAAAGTGGGTGATTTTTGTATAAAGGGTGTGCTGGATGATGTTTATACTGTTTGCCAGCACCTGCATGTTTCAACTGTGTATGTATAAAGTGTTGGTGTGTAGGAAAAGGGATTGACTCTGGTCCCAGAGAAGTTACTGAAGCCTTGTCACGTTTTCATGTTTGCAAACACCATGATGGTGAAAGCCAGGCATGGGTTGGGCTGTACAAGCCCTGTGTAGGAGTGGGGTACTAGAATAACACACTGCCACCTGCTTTAGGCCCTTTTCTTCAGTGTTTTGGCTTCTTCATCTCCACACTTGTGGAATTCCAGAAGGTAAGGGGCTAATGTGGATGGCTCAAACACCGAGGGAGAATCCAAGCTTGGCAGGTGGTTTGTCTGGGTGGAAGAAACACCAAATAACTTTTCAGTCACCTGTAATCTCTGAGTCAGCTCTGAAGGAAAGGCTGTCCTACACACACATGTGCCCACTCCCCCTATTCCACATACATGCAGACGTACACACAGCTGAGGTGTAGCCTAAACAGCAGCTTTTCCCCCTTTTGTTTTGGAAAGCCAATATAAGGTTTCTCCTAATGGCATAAACAAGGAAAACAGCACACACAGAACTACCATCTTCACCCAGACAAGCAAAATGCTTATGGGCTTTGCAAACATCACAACAGTTTTGACACAGATGCCCCCATAAATTGAGCCAAGCTGTTCACTGTGCACCAGAAATGGTCCTGTGTTTGAGCTTCAAATTCACCCCTTTGTGTAAGTGAGGTTGCAGCTGCAGCTTTGCTGCAGAGACAGGCAGAAACTCAACCCAGGCAGTAATCTGCAAGACAAACATCAGGAGGAAGAACTTTCCAGCTGAGCTTTGAAGTTCCAGCCTTTCTACCAATGTGCTTTGGATTTGCTCCTCTATTTTTAAACCAGAAGAGATGTCCAAGCCTCTGCCCAGCCCTCCCCTTATGGTTGGTGCACTTATCGAGGTTGGCATCCTGTCTGAGGCAGCAGATCAGTCAGGAAGTTAACCAGGAGTCCAGATGCTGGTCTTGGAAAGGCTCCTGCCAGAGCCAGGCTTCCACGGGTTTCAGCTGCCAAATTCCCTCCACACAAATGTCCACAGTTCCTGGCTCTCACACTGGGGTAGTTAGAGGAAAAGCCTGAAGAAGAATGTTTTCTACTCTACAATTAATGGGGAGGAGCAGTGCCAGGGGAGCAATACTGCTGACATAGGTTGGCATGCTTTGCATTGCAAGTTACTGTTTTCCAGCCAGAGAAAGTTCTTGTTTGTCCATGAAGATTTGCACACGTGATGGGACAGGCAGCACACTCCAGGCTTTGCCCTGAGGAAGGGAATTAGGCTGGGCTGCTTTCCTCTTACAGGTTATTCTGAGATATTAGTGCCTACACACATTTATATGGTAGATAAATATTGCAGTCCCTATCTTCCCACTCCATCCTAGGAAAGGCACCAATTTTTCAATAGCTGCTTACACTGTAGACCCTGGCTTCTACAAAGCTATGTCTTTATTTTCCTTCAGGCTCCTGAAATCCCTATCCCATGGAAAGTTAGGACTGTATCTCAGGCTCTGTATAACAGAAAACTTCACATGCTAGAAATGCTTTTTTTTCCTAAATGGGGCTTTGGTTAAGCAGATCTGTGTGTGATGCTCTCACTGACATCTCTGTGGTGGGGAGCACCCCTGCCTTTTGCTGAAGGTCTGGCTGAGCAGGTACTGAAAGGGTTTTTCTTCAGGCACCCTGCTTGAAGGCTGGGACTGCTTTTGGTGAGCACTCACTACACTACCTGCTCATAAAAAACAACAGTGGAAAGCCAAACTTGCAAACAGGTGTCCATGGTGATCTCAAGTCATGATTGATCATCATGCTTCAACTGATTTGTCTCCTAATTTTATACCACTGACATGAAGGTTTCTGAGACTGCAGGATCTATGAGCACCATCAGAATGGGGCATCATTTCCTTGGACCAAACCGAAGGGTCAGTAGAGAGCACACATGTATGTGTCCCTCCTGGGACAAGAGAGTGTGAGAGTTCAAATCCACAGTCACATTAGCACTTTCTAGGATGTTAATGCTTTTTAACAAGCTGAACCAGGGCGTTTTTTCCTTCCAATTTCAGATTACTCATTGAAATCTCTATTGCAACTGTGGACCATGAGTCCATAAAATGAGATGTGGGTACTGAACCCTTATAGATTCAGTTGTTGCCTGGGGCTTGATTTTGTTTCACAGGTCTCTCTCACATACCTCTGGGGTGTGTATTTTGTTAGTTTTGAGCTAGGCTAGGGCTGAGTTTCAAATTACAGCTTAGGGATAGCCAAACAAGTAGGAAAAACAGAAAAAAGATTATTCAATCTACCATGGATTCTTTTACCAAGAAGTGATAAAAGCAAACGTGACAATTGTAATCACAAAAGGAATTGCTTCCAAAAGTTTTGAGCAACTAAAAATATAGCAGAGAGGAGAAGGAGGAAGGATTTAGGACAAAAGCTGGAATTCAACCTTAAATATAACAATGAGTATCTACATTTACTGTCATAAAGATCTCATCAAAAGCATGTGCTAAAAGTCTCTGTGCACACAGCAAACTGCACTATTTTAACTGGTCTATTTTGGGCCCACTTCACAAGGACCCACTGGTCACAGTGGCAGGACTCACTTTTTGCTCATATCTATATATGAAGAGGCAGCACTTCTCACAAATGACAGTAAAGGCCAGGGTATTTAATCCAAGATTTTATCTTTTGTTTAGTGGCATTTTGGCTTCAGTTTCACTATACTGTTGACAGAGACATTTGAACATTTTCATTGATTCAGAAATCTGGGCATTAAGACTCATCTTTATAGTTCACTTAAAAGTAAATGTTTCAAAATGTAAAACTCCTCATGCAGCTTTTAAACTTTATTGGCTGAAGACTGAGTGCTGTAAAATGATTTTTTCTTCAGTAATGGAAGTTCTATTTTACAGAAACTGGTAACCATTAACTCTGCTTGCTGAGAGCAAATGAACAAAATCAGACCTGCTCTTTGAAAAAGGAGGATCTGGTCACCATAATAAAAGTATAAATTTTTCATATCCTCTGTTTCTTCAAGAACTGCTCATTCCTAACTCCTGGGTTTTACTACACAGTCATTTGTTAACAGAGGAATCATTTTGCTCATTTTAAATGCGGCTGGAATGAAAAGTGATACAGGCGGAAACAGGAATGAATGTAGGACAACTTGGAAAACAGCTCCTTCCTCTTCTTCAACTTGTGTACTACGTGGAAGGAACTCAGGAGGTTATCCATGGTAGCATCAGCTACATCCTTGCTCTTCCTGGCTGATGTTTTTCTACTCTGAAAAGCATCTAGTCTGGAAACCCAGAATTTCTCCAGTCAATCCATTACAGGGCTTCATAATCTTACTATCACAGATTGGGGTTTTTTTCCTTGGTGTCTAATAAGAATCTTCCCTATTCCAGCTGAAGCCTCTCCTTACCTCTCTATCTCACCACAGGATATGTGTTCTGCTATTTGTAGTAACCCTTCAGATATTTTAGAAACATTCTCAGCATTCACTCCTATCTCTTTTTTTTTATTATTACAGTAAGCAGATGCAGTTTGTCCAGTCCTTCCCCCACAGGTCATTTTTGTTGTACCTGTGGGGATTGCAATAACGCTCTGGATCCTCATCAGATTATCAGCATCTCTCTTATGTGCTGTGACCAAACTGAACTAAATGGGGCTGGATTCATGGATGGACAAAATACCTACAGCACCCAGAATCCTGTGGCTCCTGAGTGTCTTTTCTAGCCCTGGTACTGGGCACACCAGAGCGCCCAGACACTATGACCTGCATATGGCATCTGCATGAGCCCAGACATGCTCCAACAGCTCCTAGCACATACCTGGCATCCCTTCAAAGAGAACTAAAGGCCTCTTGCCTCCACTTTTTATAATTATGGTGTTTTCAGTGAGAACCAGACCCTGAATTAATCTTTGTTCCCCTTTTCAGTCCCAGACCTCACAGGGATGCACCTTGTCACTTCTTGAGCTCTCCTTGTCTGCAGAACACAAAATTCTTCGCACAAGGGAACAGTATGTGGGAAGGTTTGAGAATTGAGCAAGCTCTCCTCACATAAATCATCTAACATCTCTCACAGTGTCCTTCAGCTGCTCAAGAAGTTATTATCCCTGTCCTGCTTTACATCATGCTATTCCTGAAGCTTTCTTGAGAAATTTCCTATACTGAACACCTATGAAGTAGCTGCTTGGTCATCTGTGGCATCTTTGCCTCTGTCTCTTGACTTGATGGAATTGTTGAGAAAATGGTTTTTGGCAGTGGCTTCTTTTAACAGACTTGAGCCTCATCACAAAACAGAACAGCATGGGCACTATCAGACACGTGCAACCACTGGAAGAAGGGAAAACAGTTGTGCACTGTCCCCCAATGACTGCTCTTCACATGTGTCTGTTCTTTCTCCCTGGCTGTAAAGTTTGGCTGCAGGAATTGATTTGAAGGGCTGGGAGAGAGCTGGTTATGGCTGATGGAAGCCTTGTGGGGATAACAAAGCTGTGCTGTTCTGGGTGGATGCAGCTACAGAAAGCTCAGGGTTCAGCACTTCAGGTTAGGGTGAGCTAGACACACATACAACTTCTCAGAGGGCAAGGTATAGGAAAAGGTAAATAAATGTCTTTGGACCTTTAGTAATTATTGAACTTGTGTGAACATGGAATGAAGGCAGGGCAGACAGGGTCTGAATCTGCTCAGACATGTGATGCTCCAGAATGCCTCTAAATCCACACAGGCTTGGCATTTTTGTGGCTGTACCCACCACTGACTGACAAACGGCCTAAACTCAGCCCCTCTCTGACATTTAGGCTGTTTCTCATGGACATGGCCTAAAAGCATCTCTCATTGCTCCAGACTTCCTTTAATTTTGTTCAGTCCTGGAGGTTAAATGACCAGGATGGTCAGAGCACAGCTTATGGTGTGCTTGAACACACCAGCAGGCATGTGCAAGTAGACAAGAGCACAGAGCTGGACAGGATGGTTTGTCAGAATACTTATCCAACATGCTGGCAGGAGTTTTCAGCTGTCACTGGTGTTCACACAGATGAATTTAATGCTAGCTTAGAAATTCCTTCCAGAGCAGTACTCACACCCATGAAGTAGAGACGTATTTTGGGAGGGAATAAGACACTGGAGTGGTACCTCCCTCTTTTTCCTTTGGGATGTGCTGCTTCCAGCTTACCCTGGCCCTCCCTCAGATGGCAATTCTTGTTCCTGCTGTGTAAACCTACCCAGCATGTCCCTTCAAAGCCCCAACACTGCCACAGGAAGGGATGGCAAAGCCAATATTCTCCTCTCAGGATAATAGGAAAATGAACAGCCCTTCACCTTGCATTTAAACTCCCTAAAATAAGTGTTAAATAAGCTTGAAGCTGCCTGGTGAGTGGAGCCCATCTGGGAGCAGGGAGCTGGTGAGGAAGGTCTGTCTGACACAGGGGAGCACCTCCCTTCCTGGGCTGACCTGGCCAGTGCTCCCAGGGATGTCCCAGCACCCGCTCCCTGGCGGGATGGCATTCCCTCATGAAGGAGTGATCACATTACCCAGGCCCCTTGTGTAATGCTGGTTCCCAGCAATTGTTTTCTGGTGACCTTTTATTGTTAACAATTAGCGCTGGAGCTGGAGCACAACTGGTGTAAGCATATTTTACATCCTCCTCAAGCAAACAAAAAAGCTGGGTGGGCACGGTCTTGTTTCCTGGTTCACACCCATGACTCCTTTGTGTCTCAGATCTCCTCCCACCATGTGTCATAGTCAGCAAACCCACTCCCTTACCTTTTGGCTCCCAGATAGAGTGACGTCTTCGAGGGATGCGTAGGCATGCTCAGTATATCCCATTATTTCCTTTCACATCCTATAAGAACACTGCCTCTCCCTAAGACTCAGTCTTTCCTTATCCATGAGGCCAGAAATGTAAATCCCCATGCAACAGAGTGCTAAGAGTGAGTTTGAAGGATGGTTTCTATTTATTTAAATGTACAGGCTATAAACACCGCCCTCCTACACTATGTTTTGGGTTCTTACATGTATTTCCATACAGTAAATATCTTGACAGTTCCCTCTGCTCGACCTCAGTGATATGCACACATCCCTGGAGGCACAAACACATCAACAGACTGCTAATCTTCACAAGTAATGACATAGATTTTTCTTCTCTCTCTTTACTTTATTAAACTACATTTGGGGAGAAAAGGCATAGTCGGCCACCTGCTCCAAGCTAGTTGTGGTAGCCCAGGAATATGCCCAGTTCCTGAGCTGAGGACTCTTCCCAGATGTGCACTTTGCCAGTAAGTCTTTGGGGGAAAAGGGAAGATGGGGAGGCAGAAGATTGGGGAAAGACACTCCAAACTAATCCTGTTTCCTGCATTATGGTGTGTGCATGTGAGGGGGTGTGCGGGGGGCGGAGGGGGGACACTACATTAATCAAATCATGATCCTTTTAGGGTACAATAGGCAATTAAAAACAACAACTTGATTTTCTCCTGCAGCCTGCTGGCAGCTAACACACAACTCATTCTTTCTGCGGATAGCTTCACTTAGCAGGTCCGTGCCATGACTAATGAAGCCATCTCTGCGCTAGCGCGCTAATTCCAGACCTTTTGGGAAGGAGCCCGGCTGCAGCTCACTGCATGGCCCTCCCCTCCTCGCAGGCTCCTTATGGCCACCCCGCAGGTCCCTCCCACTGCCTGTGCTGTGCTCAGGAAAAGTGTGAGAAAATATTTCTCCCTCAAATCTGCTTTCAGGAGAGCGCTGCCTCGCGATGACATTTAAGGACAGATTTTTCTGGGGCGCTTCTCGTTTTATCCGAAACATTTGAAAGCTGCTTCCTTGGCAATCTCCTTGCCTGCTCCTCGGTGGCATGTTATCTGATCTCTCCATACCCACTGGCTGTGGGGAGAGGCACGCGTTTCACCGGTAAAGTCATAGTTAAACTAAACATTAAACTGTCCAAGAACTGACTTCCTCGACAGCTCTGATTCAGGCTCCCAAAAATGCTCTGCACAGTGAATCATGCTTCCTTCTGGAAATGACAGAACTTCCTCATCATGGTGTTCTAACTTGCCCTCTCCTTGTCTCCGGTGCTATCAGGAAAGGATTGAATACATGCCACATTTTTTCCGTGGTCGGCAGGGAGATGCATCCTTTTTGAAGGGGAAGAATTCCGATGAGTCAAAGGATGACAAACTGAAAATTAGTACCAGCCGCAGAAATAAATGACAAACAACAACATAAAGCCCTGTAGAGGTGGCCAGTGGGTGTTTATTGGCTATTTGCCTTTCTAGCAACTTGAGTAGCCTAACTATTGAGAAGCAAACTTGCTTTTCACTGCTGAAAGTAGGAGCAAAGTTGAAACCACCAGGATTAGCTCTCTGATTGTCTTTCCTGTGCTTGGTTTGACAGGTCTTGTGTGCTTGAAATTCAGGTAAGGTGGGGCAGTGCATGAAAGGTCCCAGAGTCCATCCCAGCTCTGAAGGACACACAGCAAGAGTGTGGGGAGGGGGAGGATAAAGGACAGTGTTTTTGGGGGCTTGTTCCAGTCAGACTCACACGGCAGACTGCTTCACAGGCATTGTGGTGACAGCAGTGTAGAGACAGTTTGATGCACAGGACTTTGAAATCAAAACAACAACCCCCAGCTTCAGCCCCACCCCACGCAAACCTCTACGATTGCTGAGCAACACAGAGCTGGGGTAAATACCTGACCATATGGTAAATGATGACTTGCACTGGAAATCAAAATTTTAACGGCTCTTTTTGCTTTGTACACAAAATTTTAACTCCCCCAGAACCAGTGCAGGTGAAAGCCCAAGATGCAGAGTCATTATTAGTTGCCAGGCTCTGGGCATTCCTGGGATGAAATCCTGTTCCAAACCAAATCACTAGCAAATTCCCAAAGGAGTAGATTTTCAGCCTCATTTAGACATAATAAATAGGAGGGCCTGGACAATAAAAACTGGAGAGTGGTTGAATGGAAATATAGGGGCAATTATTGTGCTTCCCTTGGAACTAACTTACTTTGTTTCCCTAGACATATTCCATAATCAGAAAAGCACTATGTACTTAATAGGGAAGAAGAGTAAATAATACCAAAATATGTAAACTTTTATGCATTTTAGGCAGATGAAATGCCTTTTTTCAAGACTAATTTAGGAACATGTATTGCCTTTGAGACTTAAGTTTATATTCCTGCCCTTTATGTTGTCCCTGAGAAATGGTATTGTTTGTGTATTGACATTTCATTATTTCAATGTGATTCACACTTGCTGTTCATTGCCGATGAAATACATCAGAAAGAGGCATGAACAAAAGAAAACAAATTAATGCTTAATGCATCTGAGCTTGTTTGGGGCTCCCTGCTGCACCAAGTAGGCTTAAAGCACACCTAAGGTGAAGGTCAGAGAATACAGAAGTGGAAAAAAACTCCTGAACCACCATATTCAGTCACAGGCAGCACAAACATAGAGTACTTTTCATAAATGGGTCAAGTTCTACCCTGAAAAGAAGACAACTTGTTGCTTCTTGAAAGGCTACCCCATGTCTTACTCTTCCAAGTTATCTTTTTCTAATTTTCTCCACATGCTTCTTTGTGGCCAGAACAATCTTGGTGCCGTCTGCTTTACCTCAAAACCCACTAGTAACAACAATCCATTACTTAAATATAATGCTTCCAGGCAGCAGCTGATTCAATCACAGGAGTAAAAAATATTCTTAATAACAACTAACAGTCAGATCCTTCAAATGCATGTATTAGAGACTAGGATTAAAAACAGAATAAAAGTACCCACACATTCTTGACCCTGAAACCATCTAGCAGACTGATCTGGAGCTGCAAGGCAGGGGATAGGTATTAAATCCCAAGGACTGATCATGCTCAGCAGTTTTGCAATCAGATAGGACCTTGCCAATTTGCTGACTCATTTCCTTTGGTCCCTCGGATGTAAAAATGAGAGGTCTCATCCCACTGCCACTGTATGCCTCATTGATGGAGTCCAAACCAAAGCAATCTGAATCTAATGGGAAAATTCACACATCAAAAGTATGTAGACTCATGGAAATGTAATTGAAACAACACTCAGAAAGAACATTTCAGGGTTTTTTAAATTTCATTAGTTTAAAAACTGCAGTCTTAATGCAGAAAGGCTTATTTTAAACCACAAAGAGAGCTGTGGGAATTAGAAATTATCTATTTTCAGCCGCAATGTCTGTTGCATTTTTTATTCATCTGTCTTTCAGATGAGAGTTTGAGCCCAATTTTTGTACAGCTGTTGGCAAACCTCTTCTTGAGTGCAGTGGAAGAGGCCGATTGTTCATGTTTGGAAGATGCTTCAGATGTCTTCTGTCACACAACAAACACATGCAAGAAGAACTCCTTCAAGTTGGATAGGCTGCAACACAAGACCAAGGTCTCATTCCCAGGAAAGGGAAGACTTGGTTAACAGAAGGGTGCAAGGTCTCCATGGACAGAGAACACCAGGGTTAAAGGGGCATTTTGAACAGGAGAAAAGGCAACAGATCAGTACCAGGTCTTGTCTCTATGGCTGCAAACCAGACAACCTGAAGGCAAAAGTGGTGGCCAGAAGTTTTGGAGTTGGAGAAGTCAGGCTGGAGAGGAGTGGAGGACATACTCCTGGCATCAAAATATCTCCTTATAGCTCTGATGGGGGATGTGAAAATGCTCTGTGTTTGGGTAACACTTGGTTGGTTGTACAACACACTGTTCTTATCAATGGTGACTGTCATGAATGTAATTGCTCAGAGTGGTTATGGACTTAGGGGGCCTGTTTGCTCTGCTTCCACCTCCCTTCATATCTGTGAATACCACAGTGAGTAGAAAAATACCATAAAAATTCACAGAAAGGCTTTTCTCAAAGCACTAGCCTGGAAAAGGAATAATGCAGCTCCTCTGTGAATGGCACAAGCAGCCATGAGCTATCTTCAGAAAAACTGTCAAAATCAAAACTGCAAAACTTTCCCATCACTTCCAGTCCACAAGCTGGTCTCTTTTTTCTCCCCATGTGTACAAACACACAACCATGGTTATAAGCTCTCTTTCCAAACAACTCCCTCCCCCTACTCACCCCCTTTCCTTCTGCCCTGTCCACATGCACACCGTCTGGCTCTTTGCTTTTCTGCTCTCAGACAGATTGACTGCCCTCGAACACTCACAGGTGGAAAACTAAGTGAAAACCCAGGTCCAGCAGGGCTCCTCCATGCCCAGCCAGCTGCTGCCACCCAAGGAGACTCAGGGAAGAAGCTCCTGTCAACCCACAGCTCCTCCTGGCTATCAGGGTGCTGCTGACTCCTTTGCTGTGGACTCATCCACCGCAGTCCTGTCATTCCCCACCGGCTCTGCAGGGCTGGAGCAGGTCACCATGTGCCTTCAGAGGGCTGTGGCTGTGACTGTGTTCTCCTGGTGACTCACTAGGAGGTCACCAAATGAACCAGATCCTGAGCACTGAGAAACTCTGCCAGCCCTGTGCGAATGGGAGAAAAAGGGGGAAGGAAGTTCTGTTGTTGCATTTTTTCGTGGTGATCAGTGCTGAGTCAAAAAAAAGTGCTCCAGGATTAAAGGAGGGAAAAGCTAAAATCATTAGAGAAATAGAATTTTAAAAGGATAAGCCAGCTGGATAGGAGTGGGAGCCCAAAAGACACCATATTCTTCTCACTGTAGATGATGGTTGTGAGAAAAATCAGAGAAGGGAGTGACAAGTGGGTGGTGATAGTCTTCACTGCTGGAGTATGACCTGCTTTTTTTTCTCATCCCAGCCTCTCACTAATCCAACCAACTATTCCCTGTGGGAAGAGAGAGGGAGAAAGCAACGTTGGGCAGGTCCAGTTGAGTCTGCTCTCCCTAAGGAATGCCTCTGGATTCTGAGGCTGATTTCTGCTCAACCTTCCATGAGCTGTTCTCAGTCACTTGTACTGACACAGAGCTGGTAGGCACCACAAAGGCCCAAGGTGCTGACCAGGGTGTTCTCCACATTAAGCAGAGCCAAAGCTCAGACAGACTGCAAGCTTGGGTGAACTCTTAGCCCTTTGCCAAGGTAAAGTTGTCAGGTTTTACACACTAGAACCAAGGAAAAATAATTCTAGTACTTCATGATTGCACTTCTAATAGTGTGGGCTAACTACTTTGCTGGAGAAGTGAGCAGCTGTTCCAAAAGTACCAGAAAATTACTGGTTACATGGTTTTTCACATAGGATGCAGTACATGCTCATATTCTATAAGATGTTCACCAATGCCAGTAATATACCAAATATATGCCCAGAAGTTAGTTTCTAAGATATTTACATTTTAGGCAAGAATCCTTTCAAAATATTTCCTCAGGCAACCAGTAGTGTAAGGCTGAAGAGTTTATCTTGGTTAATTCTGACTGATTTAAAAGGAAAAAGATTGTGGGGATCATCTCATTAGCAGCTGTAAACTGGAACTGGTCCAGCAACCCAAGTAAACTTCTGAGTTCATAAACTGGCTGGAGAGAGTCTGGCCCTATTCTGCAACTATTTAATCCCTTAGTATGGCAGGGGTTTTACCCCACCGAACTGGCAAGAACCAGCTTGGTTCGAATGAAGAAATACTTCATGTTTTTCAGCTCTCTCTTATTGTCAAGCTGTTGAAGTCCAAACACTGTTTGTGATCCTCTGTATGGTCAGAGCTTGACATCTACTAGAATGGATTTCTCAAGCTGATAGATGAGACTGATGTAGAAATGTTAATTTTTGTGTCTACACCTATTAAATAGATGTCCTGCTTCTGGGCAACAGCTTGGCCCTATGTACATTTTCTATGGATATTATTTTCTGCACATTTTCCAAATCTATTAATATGGTGGAAATTATGTAAGATCTTCAATGCCAAATGTTTTGCTTAGACTGTGTTTCCTCCAGTTGACCGGGAAAGAAAAAGAGGGATAAAGAGCTGCTAGTAAAACAATTTCCAGGATTGCCTGTTTTCCTTGCTTGTAAAAAGGTTCACTTCAATTTAATGTTAGTTACTAATGAATGCTCAGCATAGAAGACTAGTGCCTTGATTTATGCTCCCTTGAGATATACTTCTGGCAATTGTCCAAAATGCTTTTTTTTCCTCAGGGTTTCATTGATTAGCAAGGAAGGAAATTAGTAAAATAAGTAAATTGATATTGAGAAGTCAGAAATGCTGCATTTGGTGTCTTCAGTATGTACATGCAAATTTGTATTCCTGAAATGCATCATCCTTTTGAAAGCCAGCCTCGCTAAGTCTGTTTTTATTAATGTTAATTATAGAGGCAAAGCTCATGACTTCAAAGCCTGATGTGATTTTGGTGCTTTAAAAAGGAATTAAACCATTTAATTATTTTTGAAGAATGCAAAACAAGCCTCCATAATCTGCAGCACTTGTTATATACAGAATAAATCTTCTGAAAATTGGTAGAGCAAAGTTTGAATTAGTGTGATTAAAAAAATTTAATAAAGACACACTTTAAGAACCTTTTTCCATCTCTTTTTTTATCAGCCTGTGAGAACCTGACTCATATAATTCACTCAGAACTACCATATGTGTCCACTGTACTGGACCACCTTTTCAAAAGTCATTTCTTCTTTTATTGGAAGGTGTCTCTTCCAAAAGAGTTAGATAATACTATATGCCAGAGATTGCCACAAGTATCCTTCCTCTTTGCAAATAGCTGTTGCTACTATTATTGCCAATGCCAGCACAGCAGAGGAAAATACCCTCTGTCACAATGATCCCTATTCAGAGTCCAGTGGAAACCTAAACTGCCCCAGGAGGATGCTGCCATTAGGGACCACATTCTCAAGACAAAAATGGTGTGTTCTTTGGGAGCTATGCAAAATGAAAAAGTTGTGGATATTTTATATACAGCCCCATATGTGCAGTGAAGGGTCTGGCTGGCTGGGAAGCTGCCTGAGTAGATTGGAAAGGAATTCTGAAATTAACATTAAAAGAAAAGACAGCATAACCTGGACAACACTAAAGTTATAGGATTCTGCTGCATGATGAGGCAGTGAGGATGGCCACAGAGGAGTCTGTTTGTGGATGCAGAAGTAGGGCATGGACTCCTAAATGCCTGGACTCTCCATGGCTTTGTTTTTATTTTCAGTTTTCATGCTAACTGTGGCACATATAGAATTATTTTAACATACAACATAAGAATTTTTATTTGTCTGAATTATAAAGCACCATATGTGAATGCATCTGTTCTTCACTGTGCTACATTTATTATTTGTACTATGGTGGGGCCTCAAGTTTCCACCTCAGATCAGAGTTCCAACTTGCTAGGCAATGCACAAACACATAATGGGAAACACTCCCTGCCTTGAGAAAAACATATTCTAAATTGACAAAAACAGCTCAGGGTGGGAAAGGAAAACAGCCAGAGCACCATTCCAATGGCAGCTTAACCTCATCTAAACTGAAGCTGCCATGGTCCTGCACCTCCAACCCAGAACTCAAATTGCCCATTCAGTGGCTTAAACTGGCTCACAATTTGAGTAACTCCACTCCAGTAAGGAGAAGAGCAGCACTGATCTGAAACTAGTCCCCTGTTTCCTTGGTAAGGTTGGTGTAGCAGAGTTCACTCCCTGAAGTTTTTCCCAGTGCTGGCACGAGGGAAGGGCCATGGCAGGACAGTGGAAAAGCAAAGGCTGTGCCCTAGGCTGGCATAAGCTGCAGTGGAAGCTCACAAAAAGAAGTAGGACACCCAGGATTGGAGAGGTCAGGCACAGAGTAAAAGCTCTGGCACTTGCTAGCAAGTGGAGTTGGCGCAACTTTTCCCAGTTTGTCCAATTTTTCCCACTCCTTCTCTCCTATGTGGGCATTTTTGCACACAAACACAGGCCCACACAATGGTCCAGAGGGTGAGGAGCAGCATGGGATGGTCAGCACTTCTGGATCTTCAGAGCAGAAGGTTCCTGGGGCTATGCTGAGTTCACCAGGCCATGGTCAGGAGATCCTGTGTATGAACCCTTTGATGTCAAGTGGTATGTCACTAACAAGGGGTGTGCATTACATATGCTCATGTCCCAGAAAAACCAATAGGAATGGTTTTCATCCTCAGATCCGTGTGTGCTTTCTGCTCCTTTCATTTTCAATTTGCACTCTTGTTTTTAAAAGTCCACTGGGGCTTGCTCCATCTCAGCATTTGGTTTCTTTCTTTGTCCTCCTACTGCAATCTGTTACCTCTTGTTATCTACCATTATGCCTTTCTTTACTCCTTTATGTGGTTTTGCATGGTTGCTGCTGCCTCTAGGAACAAGCTGCTGCCTCTGAGGGCACATCTTATTTATTTTTTTTTTTTAAAATTCTCATTTGAAAACACATGTTTTTCCTGTATTTATGATGCAAAATTGTTCTGTCCTTCTCTGCTATGGGCCATGAAGAATGCCTGCTTTAATTTACCCTACATGCTGTGCTGTTCATTCTTCTTGTCTGTAATTTATGCCACATACTGTGCACTCCCTTGTATTATACAACATAAAGTTGCCAGATGGGTGAGTGCAACGCATGCTTTACAATGAAGGCTTTTAGGCAACTGCTTAATCCAAAGCTGCAGAAGAAGCCAACTTGAAAAAAGAAAGAGCATTTGAAAATATACCCAAACAGGTCAGTAGTTATTATGTGGGGCTAACACTCTGAGAACACTTGCTAATTAGCATATCATGTTTTTAACTTCTCCTTGACATTTATATTTTCCTGCTTGGTTTTCATGGTGTGTGATGGCAGAAGATGGAGCCAACAGCAGAGCATTAATGGGAAAGAAGGATATTCAGTCCTAAAACAGGAGCAGGCACTTTTCAGAATGAATTGGTGCCCAGCACCTGGAGACTTGTTTGGCTGTGGCCAGTGGGTGGGTCAGAGTGGCAGCACACTTGGCCAGGCTATGGGGGATTCTGTAGAAGATGCTCAGCATATGGAAGGGTTGCTGTTCTCGAAGTCTTGCATTCCTTTCCTGGAAAAGGCCGTGTTATATCTCCTTAGGGTTTGTTTTATGCAGTGTGGGCTGAGTAAAAGGAGCTCCAGCTGCCAGGCACCACTGCTCTACACCCTGCATGGTTCCTGGGGCATGAGCTGCTATGGACAGTGCTTAGCCCTCATCTTCCTTCCCCCAGTCCCATCACCAGGAGTGCTACATCCAGCTGCTGATCTGCAAAATCTGCTCTGCTGTTGCTGCCCTGGACCAATGTGCTGGGTTTGTGTGGCCAGGTTTTGGTAGTGGAGGGGGGCTACAGGGGTGGTTTCTGTGAGAAGATGCTGCAAACATCCCCCATGCCCAGCAGAGCCAATCCCTGACAGCTCCAGCATAGACCCACTGCTGGCCAGGGCTGGGCCAGCTGGAAAAGGTGGTAACACCTCTGGGATAACAAATTCAGGAAGCAAAAAAAAAGTTATAGTGCAGATGTAATTGGAGCCAGAGAAGAGCAGGGTGAGAATGTGTGAGAGGAAGAGCCCTGCACACACCAAGGTCAGGACACAGGGAGGGGCAGGAGCTGCTCCAGGGGCTGGAGCTGGGATTCCCCTGCAGCCCTGGTGAGACCCTGGTGGGGCAGCTGTGCCCCTGCAGCCCAGGAGGGCACAGGTGCAGAGATCACCTGCAGCCCAGGGAGGGCACAGGGGTGCAGAGATCACCTGCAGCCAGGAGGGCACAGGGGTGCAGAGATCACCTGCAGCCAGGAGGGCCCAGGGGTGCAGAGATCACCTGCAGCCAGGAGAGCACAGGGGTGCAGAGATCACCTGCAGCCCAGGAGGGCACAGGGGTGCAGAGATCACCTGCAGCCCAGGAGGGCACAGGGGTGCAGAGATCACCTGCAGCCCAGGAGGGCACAGGGGTGCAGAGATCACCTGCAGCCAGGAGAGCACAGGGGAGTCACTGCGCCAGGAGGGCCGGGTGCAGAGATCACCTGCAGCCCAGGAGGGCACAGGGGTGCAGAGATCACCTGCAGCCCAGGAGGGCACAGGGGTGCAGAGATCACCTGCAGCCCAGGGAGGAGACCCAGAATGGGCACGGGGATGCTGAGAGGAGGCTCTGACCCCACGAGAGGCCCATGAAGAGCAGCCCAGCCTGGAGCAGGTTTCCTGGCAGGACTTGTGACCCTGTGGGGGACCCACATTGGAGCAGGCTGTGCCTGAGGGACTGACCCTGTGGAAGAGTGACCAACATTGACGCAATTTGTGGAAAACTGTTTCCCATGGGCTCAACACACCTTGGAGAAATTCATGGAGACCAGTCTCCCCTGGGAAGGATCCCATGCTGGAGCAGTGGCAGAAAAAAATGTGTGATAAACTGACTGTAAACCCCATTCCACATCTCCCTGTCCTATTGGAGGGGAGAAGGTAGAGCTGGGAAGGAGGGAGGGGTGAGGCCAGGTATTTTCAAGGTCTTATTTTACTTCTCATTATCCCTCTCTGATTTTGTCAGTAATAAATTCAACTAATATCTCTATTTGAGTCTGTTTTGCCCACGATGGTATTTGGTGAGTGACCTCTCCCTGTCCTTACCTCAACTCATCAACCTTCATTATATTTTCTCTCCCCTGTCCAGCTGCAGAGGTGGGTGACAGAGTGGCTTTGGTGTGTGTCTGGCATCCAGCCAGAGTCAACTTCCCACAACCAGGCTACTCAAGACTGGGGTGCATCCCTGCAGTGCTTGAGGACTGGTTTGTGCCTGGAGAAAGCTGGTGTGGCCGTGGAGGACCAGTCCTACAACCCACCAAGGGATTACATGAGCACTTATGCAACCCTTGGTGGGGGAAGCAGGGATGTCCTGGGTGACGTCTGGGCTCTGTGGAAGCTGACAGAAACTCTGCAAGGGCTGGCTGTGAAACAAGGCTTTCTCCCCACACCCTGATGTGCTCACGGGCTGTGGTTGCTGACACCAGCAAGAAGAAAGGTGGCTCGCTCAGCCAGAACTCCAGCAAAAGGAAAGGCTGGAAGTAACCACGCATTTCAGGTGGGCTATTGGAAACCAGGCTGGGATTGCTAAACAGATGGTGTAGCACTGAGCTTCAGCACCACCACTCCATGCAATGAGTGTTTCCAAAGAAAAACGTGAGGATGGGGAGAAAAATATGTTAGGGTGTGACAGAATCCTACTGTGTTATGGAAGGGCCAGTGGGAGGAAGGGAGATGTGGAATGAATGAATCCATCTACATTTAAAGTGAAGAAGGCACAGCATGTCTGTGCCAGCCAGCACTGAAGGCAGGAATGAAGATCTACCAGCATGGGCTTTTAACACACTGTTCACCATCAGAATGCAAGTGTTCATCATTCTGCTCTGCTGGCAGCTTGTGCTGTAGCCTGTGTGCCTCATCCTGGTGTCCTTGCAGCTCTGGGTAGGGAGCTTGAGCTGAGTGGCCAAACTAATGCTCACCCCAGTAACACCTCAGCAGGAAAGGTGCTGCATGGAGCAAGGGCAAAAAGCTGCCAAGAGGAGCAGGGCTCTCTATAAGTCTAGACAAAAAATTGTTCTGTGAGCTCACAGCTAAGAAGTGAAGGTGCCAGGACGTTCAGGATTTGGCTTCTGCTTTATCTGTCCACTTACCAAGGCTGAAGCTGATAAATGCACCTATTGCATGTCCAGAGCTAGACTCTGTTTTTCAAATGGTTCCTCTAGTCCCACCTGGTACAGCCTTAATTGCTTTAACTAAGAAATTGGCACCAGAAAGATGAAAAATGAAAAAAAAATCATATTGCTCACAGTAAGAGAGCAAATGTAGATTACAGGGCAAAGTTGGTGCTGTGAACAACTTCTATGCTCTCCTACACAGAGTGACACATCATCAGGCACACATCTTCTAAGGACACATGTCTCTAGAGGACACTGAGGTGCTTAGAGGTATTCCAAGACCATCTCATTATCATTTACATTCAAATGTTTTACTTGTAAGTCACAGAACAAAGCTCACTAACATAGGTATTTGGCATTTCAAGTTTTCTTCTCAATTTTTAAAAAAATTCTTCACCTCTCTGGAAGATGATGGATCATGGTTTTACTCCAGATTACTAAAAAAACCAAAACCATGAAGAGTTTGTCTTAGATACAATGAATTTCCTATTGACACTAAACTGGCAGTGTAATGTAACTGATAAGTGCATTTCACACTTAGTTTAACATGCCTTAAAACAATCAGGTTAAAGGACCAAGAGTAAGCATGGATGTCTAAAATAGCTGCTGATATTTCCCTTTACTTTCTATAAGGCTTGACTTTCTAATAATCAACCCATTTCTCCCATGCATTTTCATGTGCTTCAGTGAGTTGGACACAATCCAGGCATTGAGTGACTGCTCTGCAGCACTTGCTAAGTTTCTATTTCTTCTAGAGGAAAAAGAAACTCAAGAAAGAGAAACTTTGTGCGATAGTGCCTGAAAAAGGTATTACATCACGGGGCCTGAAAATAGCCAATATCAGCCTGTTTGTCAGGGGCTTGTTTCCCCTTTCTGTTTGACTGTCATTAATGGGTCGTGTCAGTACAGCCAGAACAGGAGCTTCCTCTCTGAGGTTATGTATCCATGTCTCTGCACACATATTTAGCTTCTATTCAGGGCTTAGTCTTTATCAGTCCATAACTTTCTGTTGCAACTCAGTAGTGTTATTTGGGAATCGGATGCCACTGGACTGATTCATTGTAATTGAACCTCTGATTCTCATCTCACAGCACAAGGCTTCAAGAGCAAGAAATCAGAGCAGTGCTTGCCAAGTCCCAAAATCATTTTCTGGGATTCTCTAAACACTTTACTGCCTCTCACAGTCAAAATTTCTGCACTATGTCAGATGGTTGTGAATTGGCATTTCCCAGGGTGAAGCATGCTGGAAGACCTCAGACACTCCAGAGCAGAGAGAACAAAACCTTCTCTTTAGAGCTCCTGGCTCTCTTCACCAGGCCTGCTCTGACATCTCATGCAATGGTTTGCTTCTCTGTGGTAGTGGTCTGAGGACAGTGTGTGTTTCCTCCAAACTTTTCATTCTTTTGGTTTGGGTGTTTGCATTGTCATCAAGAAGGATTGAGGTTGATATGTTCATTTTCATATCACTAGGACAGATCTGTTATATGGTGGGAGAGGGAAGGACACACACTGCCTCATTCAAGATGAAAACCTTCTGTTCATGTGACTAAGAATTAGTCACATACCTGGGACAGGGTTCTATATTAGATTTAAAATTCATGTGAAGGGAACATCCATAGTTTTGGCAGGGGGTGGGTATTCAGTGCATTTTTCAGGGATGAAACTCAGAAGAACAAAGAAGGTCAGTTTAACCTTGTGGTTGTGGCTATGAATGAGCAAGGAAGTTTAAATTACACTGAAGGACAGCTCCTTTAGTCACAGGAGACCATAGTGCACCCTAGATCCTTCACAAGTAAATATGAGCACTTTGTGTTTTTACAGTAATAAGCAAAATGCTAAGACACAATGATTAGATTGTTCTTATTTAGCTTTGCTGATGGAGAAGTTCCTTATTGGCTGCTGAAGATTACAGCTATGGAGCAGGCTATAAACAGAACAGCCAGGCATTTTTCACAAGTGTAACACAGTGGGCTTTTAGCAGAGCTCTCTCCTGCTTCCTCATCATTTTAAATGACAAGTTTCAAGCACAAGAGAAAAAGCTAATTACATTTGTGTTTAATCTATCCAACCACTCATTTGAAATAGGATGAATTGTTTCACATGTCTGGCTGAATTCAGCAAAAGAAGTGGGTTCCTTCATAAGTCCCTGATACATCATGCACAGGATTGCTTGGACATTGATCTCTGCAATTTTTCCCGTGGACTTTTCTTTTTCAGACATGTGAACACTGATGGCTGAGATTCTTTGCTGCACTGCTCCTGGTTGACCTTGGGATCAGCTGCACTTCTGATGACTCCTGCTGCTTCCAAAGCCCATCTCTTGCCCCACAGCTGACACTGCAGTTCTGTCTCACGAGATGCCTGTTCAGAGAAATCCCCAGATGTGGTTTAGAGCTGCTCCTGCCACTCACGTGCCCTGGAGCTTTGCTGGCTGATGCTGGTTGACTGTACGTGCTTGCTCAGCCAGAGTGGGACCATCCAAACCTCCTGGGGTTCCTCCATCAACTTCTTCTAAATTGTTCCAGGAGCCTTTGACTGACTCACTGAAGGCCTGTTCAGTGAATAATAGGACATTTCCCACTGCTTTACCTGTCATCTGCTTTCATTAAGTAATATTAAATTTTTCCTTTGAAATTTATTTAGAATTTTTAAAAGTCCGAAGTCAGTAATGCTCCTACTGATTTATGCCACCAGTTGTAACAAAGATCTGAATCAGACCTTTAATCTTTATTAGCCAGGTGATTAAGTGCAAAATTACCTTCTGGGACTAAGAGCAGATGTCCAAGACACATTTACCAAAACTCAGGAAGAAAACACACTTGTGTTTCAAACGGCACCTCATATTGTAGGTGGAAATTTACCAAAACATGTAACTGTACAACACTGAAATGATGGGGCCACCCTTCAATAAATAATGAGCAAAAAAAGGCCTTTTGTGAAGAGAAACTGCACTTTGGGCATATTGTTATTATTATTTAAACCTAAAGTCAACCAAAAGAGAAAACTCTCACTGCCAACTGTGACAGACTGCAGCACTGCACTAACAGGAAGGCTATTTTAGGTCTGAATTGGGAACTGGATTACTTATTCAAACAGTAGTTTTCAAAACTGCAAGACTGTGTTCTTGTTCCCTTTGCAGCACGTTTCCAACTGTATCCTATTCACTTCACAGTTTCAAAGGACTGTACCTTTACTACATATATATATCTATATATCTATATACACACACAGCTCCTTGGCTTCTGAAATTGGTTTCCCCCAGTTTCTGGCTGGTTTGAACAACCATGACTTATTTCCCATGCATCTATTTCAATAACATCCCAGCAGATGACAGCAGGCAGCTTGGACCAGGCTTCAGATCAGCCTTCGGAACAGCTGCCAGGAAAAGGACAATATTTCTGAGCTACAGATGGATACACTTAGTGTGGATGTCACAGTTAGGTTCATGCTACAGCACCACAGATCTCTTTGGAGATTTCCATGAGCTTTGGGTTTCCTTCCTGGGTTTGCTGAAGTCACTGGGAGTTGTGCTACCACCTTCCTAGGGAGTGGTGTATCTTGGATTACCAGTATAGACATTCCTTTTCTTGTGGAGAAGGAAAGTATTCTGCTGCTGAAGAAAATCCTTTTACTAAAGGATCTTTGTTTATTAATTAAAAAAAAATTGCAATAGGGCATAAGATAATCAATAGAGAGACAATTTAGATGCTGCTTTACAAGAGAAATATTAAAGATGCTTCTGCCATCTGAGCTGCAGCTGGGAACAGGATGATATGTGAGGGTAGTGAGACAGAGTTTTCTTTGAATCTCTTGGATGGCAAGGGCAGCCAGGCAGTTCCTCCCAGCTGCTGGAGAGGTTTAGGTGCTTCCTCTCCATAGGGAGGATGTATTCTCCTATCAGGAGAAATATGGTCACGTCCTTGAAGAGCAACAGAAAAAATTCCACTCATAACACAACATACTCCAGTGAAGGCTGCTGCCATGTGTATCTCAATGTCTCTGGAACAGTGGGCACAGAAGCTGGGCAGCCTTGGCATGATGGAAATTGTCTGTTTGAGAGGCTGTCTGTTCATGGCTGTCTGTCCATGGCTGCAGATCCAAAGTCCTCCTCGGTCCTCCACTGCCCTGCCTTGCGAGGATAATCCTTGGGGGAAAGTTGTGCTGCACTTAAATGAAACTTGACTTGCACATTACTTGTTCAGACAAACTACAAGTACAAATGACTCATCATTTCCCTACTTTGTTTTGCCTGTTAGGCAGCCATCAGCATTTACATCACAATTGATCGTAGAAGAGTAGAAGTGAAGTAGCAGTTCCAACTTCACCCCTTGTGAGTTACTACAGGAAATTTGCAGTCCTCCCCCTAATCTCCACCTTAATGTCCTCACTTTGAATATTCAAGGAGAAAATATTTTTAGAGCTCTAAAAATTATTTTGAGGCATTTCTTGCCTATGACTTTTTCTCTGTTCAGTGGTATTCTTTAGCTTACCAGTCCTTATTCTCACAGATTTGGGGGAATAACAAACATGATGATGTGCTGTGATGGGCAGACTAGCACCAAAAAAAAAAAAAAAAGTTTATAAAACTTTAACCAATGTAGACAGAAACCTCAATGCACAGACACAACTACTCTTTCATGCTGCTTCAACCTGACCCAAGAGCTGCAAGTACAGCATCATTCTGCAGCCAAGTGGCACCATGACACAAAGATGGCACAGTGGAGTGAGACAACAAATTAGCTTTAATTGCAGCAGTTCACCAAGGTCAGCTGTGCAACCCTGGCAGCATTTCACCTTGTTTTTGTCCTGTCTGCTAGAACCATCCTGTTCAGTGAACTGCAGCCAAAGCACAGGCAAGCAAGGCTGAGACAGGAGAGCCCATTCTGGGTTTGGCAGTGCCAGGGCTGGTGCCGCAGAACACTCTGAGCACAGACTGCTGTAGCTCTCCCTCTTCTTTTGGGAAAAGAAAATTCACTGGTGAACGCAACCTAAACAACTTGGATGCTAACTCAGGTTGGGGTGGCAGGAGGCAGGGGATGAGGGACTGATTTGCAGCCTGCAGATACAACAAGCCCTGTATGCATTTCACACTGTGCAGTACAAATGATCTGACTGCAGCCCTCCTTGTAGAAAGCTTGTATCATTTCTTTGCCTCCCTATGTTTCTCAATACATTTTAAGATAACTTGTTATAGTTTGAAGGGGTTTTTTGGTTTCATGAAGGACAGAAAAAAAAAAGGCTAGTTCCTGCTTTACAATCCCAAGGGCTCAAAGCATGATTTTCTTCCACAGTTTCACTTGAGAGATTTTGTGTTAAGAGGACTACAGGTGCCAGGATTTAAATGCATGTACTGTACAGCAATTAAGTGCTGGTTATCCTGTGCAGATGCTCCTCAGCTTCCCCCTGTCACACAGCACACGTGCATTAGTGATACCTGGATGTATAAATATGTGCACACCCACACCACTGGAGCACTGCACTTGATTTGCACCCAATTTGTCAAGAAACCCAGAAAAAGCTGACAGAAAGTGCCAGCATCTTGCCACAAACAGCAGCTGAGGAGGGAAAGAGAAGCTCTGGTCACAAATGAGAAATCCCAGCAGTGGCTTCGCTTTCTGTCAACAATGAGTGGATGCCTTAAGAATATCCCTGTGCAGGGGAGGCACAGGGGAGAGATTAAAAGGGACAGAAGGCATCAGACCTGAAAGCAGAAAAGCAGATGTCACAGAAACTGGAGATGTCTGGAAATCATATGATTTATTAATGTTAAATAAAGCCAGGTCTGGAGCAGGGTTGAACAGACTGTGAGTCCCTGTAATGGACTGTCACAGTCCATGGCTTTGTTAAACTGTGTCTTAGGACACCTTGCTTGCAGGCAGCTGTCTCAGCAAACTCCTGCAGCCTTAGGAGTGTCCATCCCCAGCTGCTTCCTCCTTCCATCTCACCTCAAGCCAGCATCCCTCTCTCCCAGAGGCAGGTTGGGAGGGTATCCCCTGGGCTGACTCACTGCCATCTCTCTGCAGTGCTCTACCAAAACGTTTGGGAGCTACTGAACAAAACAGAGGTGCAAGTGAAACACCAGGAGCATGTTCTTGACTTTAGTGACTGTGAGCAGTAAAATATGATAACGCTATCAGTGACAATACATTTCTGTGCATTTGCCACTGTAATTTTTTCTAATTAAACAAAACAAGTTAATTAAATGTGCAAAAAAAGGCATTTTGCTCATTTTATATCACAAATGATCATTGCCTGTACTGAATGGCCTTGGATAAAAGCCACTAAAGGAAAGAAAGAAAATTGTGTGTGGGCAATGCTGTAATATTCCATCCCTGGGTTTGCTTCCTCTTCTTTTTTTGATTTTTTTTTCTCTGAACAGCAAAAATTTAGCATTTTCTTTTCTTTAAATAATCCTTCTTGCTGTTGGGACAACTCCCTTTTAAGGCCAGCTTTTTGCTCAGAGGGAATGTTGACTGCACTTATAAACACCCACTTCCTAGGGTTTAGAATAGTAACAGCAACATAACCTGAACTATAGTTTCAGCAGCATGCAGCAAACACATTGAGGCTAAGCTGGCCTACCAGCTTTTCCAGAAATGCTTCAGAAGTGTTAGCAATGCCATGGGTTTTTATTTGCTATCCTCACAAATTCACATCTTTGAAAACCTCCTATCTTTCTCCTTTCTTCTTTGAAAGTGTAACCTTATGGAGCTGGAAGAACCATACACAGTGAGAGTTTTTGGATGGGGCAGTAAACACTGAGGCAGGAAAATGCTGCCCTCTTTATAACTCAGGAATTTTAGGTGGGTGCAAACTGTGATCATGAGGAAGATTTCCAAGAACTACACTGAGGACCAGATTTCACCATATGTGTATTTTTCCCAAAATAACCACTTTATCTCCAGGGAAGGTTGCAAAAAAGCCTAATGACTTTTCAGCTGCTAGACTGTCATCCCCAGTGTAATTCACTGAAACCTGGTTAATTAGCCTTGTACTTTGGAAAAAGATCTGGTGTAACATCATAAAAATAATTTCCACTTCAACACTGCGCACTGCAGTTAAAAAAAAAAGTCCAAGAAGATCAGACATCAGAAGTACAACCTCCAGAAGTACCAGTGACTTCCAAATATACTCTGGGCTTATATGGCATCAACACTGAGCCAGGGAACAAAACTGGTGTCTGATCTTTATTGGCCTCACAGGTTACTGCAGATACCTCAGCCTTTCCAGTCATGCAGGTTTGGCATTGCTACCTGGTATTTAAGCTGTTGCCTGTGGATTTGTGCCACCTCTCAATATTTCACATCATGATCCCCCTTTGCCTGGAGCAGGATGTGTAATTCCAGTGCTGCCCCAGCTGAGCAGATCCCAAGGGACTGATGCTGAACTTGTTCACGTGGTGATAAATTAGAAGCAACTCCACTGCTGGTGGTGACACTGAAACACACAAGCCTGGACTGGGTTCTTCATACCTATTGCAGGGTTTGGTTTCTCAGAGGATGGCTGGAAGGCTAAATGCAAAATGATCCACCCCCACCCTCCTGAAAAAAAAAAAAAAAATAAACCCAAAAAAATTTTAAAAAACCAAAACAAAACTCCAACACATGGAAACACATAAAAAATGTGTAGGGATAGGGGGGAGGGGGAATCCTTGCTGAACACGAAACAATCTTGTGCCAAATGAGTTGTCATGGCTTTACTATAACATTCCCACAAAGAGGAACAGAATTTTCTTTATTGTGAAATCTTCGTTGTGAGTCTTGCTGCTCCTGGGAAAAGTCATATGTCAGAATAGAACAGTGTTTCCAAATATGACTAGTCTGAACAGATAAACAATGAATGTCAACACAGCACTCAAGGAAGTATCTAACCGTGGTTAAATCCCTTTCTGAGAGTTTATATTCCTGTTCTGAGAGTATTGCACATAATGGACACCCATAGAGGTGCTTGTCTTTGTACACCAGACCCTAATAAACTCCAATTAGAGTTCCTGGAGTCCGAGTTATGGACAGCCAAAGCACCAGCTGTGTCTGAGAGCACCCTGCAGCATTATCTGCTGAGGTCTGAACTTTATATTCCATTTTCTTGAGACTCTGTGGTGTGTAAGAATCGGATAAAATTAATACTTAATACTGTTGTCACTTAGGTTTTTTAACTGACTAAAAATCTGATAATTTTTCTGGTTTAGTCTCTTGTACCTCCCAGATGTGGAGGGGAGGGGGAACAGTCCCACTCACACTTTGGTTGTTCTGGGGCAGGGAGTAAGTAGCAAAGTTCAGAGAACCATGAGAAAGCAGAAGGGAAGATTCCAGTCCTGTGCCCTCTCTCGTTACAAACACTGGGACCAAGTTCATCCCATCCTTTAACAGGGGTGAAAACAAAATGCACTGCTAGGAGGAGGTCTTTAAGAAGCAAGACACCACTGTAACAGTCCTGCTCCTAGGGCTCCTGCAGCCAGGAGCTCTTTATTCAACATTTAAGGGGCAGGTTTCCTACCTCTAGCCAGCCTTTATTTCAGTCCTGTCTGCCCTGACCACTAAATCACAACTGTGTTTCCACTCTTTGGGTGTATGAACTTCCACTTCTCTGAAGCAGAGCAATGTTACTTTATCAGGGGAATGCACTCCCCTGCTGCCCATCAGTATGAAACTTAGGGGTCAGGACAATCCACAGGTAATAAATTTGGGTCTCCTACTTCCTTGGGTTGTATTCACATTTATACAGGCTGTGTCAGTAAAGACAAGAACTCTCTCTTCTGATCAGCATTCAAAGCCTTCCAAAACTCAGATCCTCTCCTCTGCCTTCCAACTTCTCTTAAATAAAGACAGCAATGACTTTCAGTTCTCTGCAGGTTTTTCCCTCAGGGCTCAGAAGCTACTCAGGAGTTGCAGCATTTCAGGCTTTCACTCAAATCTGATTTCCACATGGAGAAGTGGGGAGAAAGGCTGGCTTTTAATTTCACTATGCCCAAACTCTGCATCTGAGAAACAGGGATGTTACAGGGCAGATGATGATCTGACACACTTAAAACATGCATTCTTGGACAGCAACTTTCTTTTGTGGTCCCACAACACAGCAGAAGTTTGAATCCAAGAGAACACATTAAATCACACTGTCCTTGTTGTTAGGGGAGAACTGAAGGGAGTTTGGCCACTGGAATGGTTTTGTTTTTCGTAACACTGCTAAACACAAAGAAACCCAGGATCTTGGCAGCCTATTCCACCATGTAAATCCATGTCTTTCTAAATTACCAGAAAGTTCACTTGAGGTCAAAATCCTCCATGAATATTTGGCTTCTGAAATACCTCCTAACCAGTACCTCAAATCCTTCTTTTAGCACTATTCACCCCAGGTGAAGGAAAAATGGAGTACACCAGCCTTTGAGAAGGGCATAAAAGTTTGATGGGACTGATAATGAGGGCAGTGTAGCAATAACTGAGACCTGTTAAAACATCCATCAGCAGCCATCACACCCGGGGTGGCTGTCACAGCCAGGAGGAATTGGGTGGCAGAAGGATCAAGAACCTTCAGCAGAGCACTGCAGATTTTGGCCATTCAACAACAGGTAGGGCTCACTCTCACATCTTTAGCCAGCTAATCTGTCTGTAAGTAAATAGAGGGAGACATTAGGAAAGGTTTTTGCAATTCCTAATCCTACACCTCCTGAGTCAGTTCTCTAGTAACCATGACAAACGCTGCCACGGTGCTTTGCAGCAGTTGCCTGGGCTCACAGAGGTTACAAAACAGTGGCAGGTTGGTTTATTTTCACATTCATCCATTTTTGGCTTATTTGTTGCTGCAGCTACAAAGTTCTGGTAGTTTTGGCTGTGCTGCTGTGATTATAATGTCTTTTATGTGGATGTTTTGCATGTAATTGCAGTTATCCAGAGTTCTCCATGGAAGGGTACAAGACACTGCTGTGTGAAGTCCATGGAACAGAGAAGGTGCTCTCAAGGAAAGAACAGCAGCTCCTGGTCCCAGCATACACAGTGCCCTGTTCATGTATTGATATTCTTCTCAAAACAGGCTCAGCCCAGATTATACAAGCAACCAGGGAACACTCACAGGCAAACAGGAAGAAAAATACTTGAAGTGTCTGGTATAGCACATACGTCCAGTGGAACAGTATACTGAATTTCTAGAGGTGGGGAAAGAGAAAGTGCAGAGCCAATCCTTCCTTCTACAAGATAAAACAGGTTAAAAGAAAGGGAAAGTTACAGTTTCCTACACTCTTCATCAACCCTTCCCTCATATCTTCATGATGCCTGCCCACTCTAAAATCCTCAGCACCTGCCCAGTCAGTGATCAGCCAGCCTTGGAGCACAGGAAATTACTTACCTAATGATTCAGTCCAGGCCCCTTCTGAGCTCTGCACTTTAAAAAAACCTAAGCTTTAAATGATATGTTATCACCATAATGAATAAATTGATATTATAAGTGGGCCCCCTGCAATTCACTTCTCTTTCTGGAATTAGTGTGCAAGTATTTCAGAAGATACTTGCAGCTAAAAGGAACTGGAGATTCACCACATTAGTGATTCTGCAAGTGCCTTTAGATGGGAGAATTAACACCTACAGCAGGCAACATGATTGACTTGCATCACAGCACCACTACCTTTCAGGAGCTTGACAGACACTAATTTTGGAAAGGTGTTTTGCATGGAAGACTGGCATTCAGAGCACATGGAAAATTAAATACGTGCGGGTGTTACTTAGCAACCTACAGAACAAGACTTTCAGAGTGGATAGAAAAATTACCAACTTGAAAGGATAAAGTTTGCTAACGTGTAGGAGCAGCAACTGCTCTTCAAAGCCTTTGAGCTAAAACTCGCTGCTGTACACAGGGACAGCCAGTCAGAGCCACCGCACTGCCTTGGAGCAGTCTCCTAAAACAATTCAGCATTTTCTGTGGGCTACAACTAGGAACTGTAAAGCCACACAGTCGGAGAGAAATGTCAGCATTAAACTGGATTCTCAAGGCTTTCCACAGTTTTGGTCAGCTGCTTTTACGAGGAGCTGGCTAGCCAGGGACAGGAGAGATTGAGAAATTGCAGGGCTCTCCAATGCCAAGGACCACTTGAGCTAAACACCTCTTCAGCAGAGGTTTGTTTTGCAAACACCCACAACCAAGGTCTCGTTTTTCAGTTTATTGTACAAAGCAACACATCACAGCACAAACAACCCCACAGGCTCTGCAGCATGCACACAAGCAGCTCTATGCCACAGGATTTGTTCTACAGCCCTCTGTGAGAGGCCCAGAGACATCTGATAGAGGAGCCAGGGCTGTTCATCTTGCCTGAACCACTTCAGGAGAGCAGTGGGAGATTTACAGAGTAAAAATGCATGAGCACACTGAGATCATTCAAGTCAGACACCAAAGCACGTTGTGAAGAGGGCACTTCTGGTGAGCAGTCCCAGGTGTGTTTATGCCTTTGGAAAATGCTCGCTCATGCTGAGGGAAAGAAAATGCACCCTCTGGAAGGTCTCCAAAAGGCTGCTCTAAACCCCTCAACACCTTCCTTCTGCCATGAACTTCCATAGGTAACTCCTCAGGGAATTCCTTCGTGCTGAGTGGAGCTGGGAAAACAGCCACAGCCACACAGTCCCCAAAAAGCAGCTGTGCACAAGACAAAATCTGCTCAATTACCCAGGACAGCAACTGAAGTCCAAATTACAGGTTTCCACAGTTTAATTACAAGCCACCTATCCAACGGATGGAGCTCTCCTATTAGGAATGGCTGCTCACACTTTTGGGCAATTAAAGCAACCCAGTCATTATTCTGTTCTACAAAAATCATAGTTTTGAGTTTTGGTGTTCCTGTCTCAGGTTTTATACTGGTTATTGCCATTTCAGAAACTTCATGACTGAGGGTTGTTTGGATTTTTTCTTTTTTAAGAAACTTACAGAATGTATTTTTTGCTATCATGCACTGACATGGAAGGATATGCTGCAAGTACAGCAAGGTTGGGCTAAATGTACCCTCTTGATTTGCATAGAAAGAATAAACATAGCCAAGAAAACAAAGCTTAAGAGTTCTGTATTTGTCACAGAATAGAGAAACAGTAGGCAGTGAGGCTTTCCTAGCAGTTATCTGGAGCCAGAAAGTAAAAATATTGTTCTTCCTGCTATTAAGATTTAAATAGATATTCAAGTCAATTCTAAAAGCAAGCCAGAGGATGGGAAGAAATATCAGTGTGGGAAGATATTACATAAACTGAGATGCAACTGAAAATAGAAAATTAGGAAAGTACTGTGATCCTCTTCAATCTACAGGTCAAACAGACCCAACTGCCACGATTATCTTAGTTCCCATTATTTGCTTGGGCAGGAAAGAGGGGGCATTTGGGGGAAATCAAGTCTGAATGCCAAACTCCAGGCTCTGCATTTTGAAGGGATTTAACCAAGATTTTTATCATTTCTGTTCTCACCATTTACTGCCTTAAATTTCATCCTGTTCCACCTCCTACCATGGGCAGGGACACCTTTCAACATCCCAGGTTGCTCAGAGCTTCTTCCACCCTGGCTGTGAACACTTCCAGGGATGGGACACTTGTCTCACCCACCTGTGCCAGGGCCTCACCCTGCTCAGAGGGACAGCTCTGGCCAGGCAAGAGCCTTGGTCTCACATTCCTGTCTGAGGAACAACCTCCACCTTAAGTCTCACACTCAAGAGCATCACAGCAGAGAAGCATCATGAAAATACATCCATGGGTGGTGTTGGGAGCAAAAGCACAGAGAAAATGCAAACTCTGAGAACCTCCCTGAGGTTGAAGAGGTGGAAATTGTTATGTCACAGGATCCAGTTCCTTTCATTGAAGCTGAAGAAGGACTTGTGGCTGCAGTTAGCAGCAATTTAACCCGGAGTAGTAGAGGCACCCTCGGTAGGGGAGAGGAAGGAAGAGTCATGCACTTATGCCAGTTTCACTGAAATCCATACAGAGAGAACAAAGAACTAAAAAAATAAAAATAAATATCACAGTAGGAAGAGTAACCACTTTTACATGCTTCCATTAGCTATGCTAGACACTGAAAACAAAGGAAGAACCTCAGAGTAAGGTAACAGAGCAAAGCATGTGGGGTTCTTTCCCTTTTAAATTTTATTTTAAAGGTGTCCATATACAAACCAAGTAGCATGACAGAAAAATAAGAGGAACCAGAAGTACCTGCCCACAAAGGGGATTTCAACATGGTAAAGTTTAACTGAAACACAGGGGGGAAGTGAAACTGAATAGGAGAGGGGCTTGATGCTAAACATTGGGTTGATTTGCTCTTCAATTCTTTATGGTGTTTGTCATACACACAGTTGGGGCAGACATACCTTATTCTGACACAAGTCCTTAGGGGTCGAGGTGAACAACCATCAACAGAGGAACAGAGCAATGCTATGAAAGCTGCTGATATCTTAATGCTGCTGAAGCTAAGTGAGCCACAAAAACACTGCAGAGTAACTTATTACCACTTTTAGGAATGTTGTGCATGTGGTGGTCAGGACTTGGGAGGTTCTATGGAATGAAACACCATTAACACCTCTGAGAATGTGCCAGTTAATTTAAGAAAAAAGACTCAACTATGTCAAAGTCTCTACCAATTCTGCAATATCAGAGATGCAGATGCCAACAGGCTGGCACTGAGGAAAACAACATAAAGCAAAGGATAAATAGTTGTTCAGCCTTAACAAGAAGTTTTCAAAGCTATCTAGATAATCCACAATTATTTCAATAGGGAGTGATTAGTTGTGCCAAGTACTGGCTGCTGGTAATTGTACATTTTTACTTAAGGTACAGATGCATAAGTGAATGTGTATTGTTTGAGAACAGTCAAGCTGACAAGTATTGAGGGGCTGTCTACGTTAGACTTTGTAATGAACAGCTTTATAGTCCCTTTACAGGTCCAGACAACCTGGTAAAAACCTAAGTTTGATATAAAAACCAAGAAAAGACACCGAGTTCTTTGCATGAGAATTTTTATTCATTTTAACAAAATACACAGTTTTCAACAGGAACACTCACTCAGGAGCCCTTCAGCCTCCTGAGAACTGCCCTTCCAGAGGAAGGGTTTTGGATGCCTGCTGATCTAAAATCACATTTTGTAAAGTCCAGGCAATCTCAGCCAAAGCATCCACACCTTCATTCTAAGCAGCCACCACAACTGTCCTGATTTCCCTGGGGAAATGGCCCAGAGCTCACCAGTGAAGGGTTAACAGCACAGACATGTGATGTACCAGCTTCCCCATTTACTGCTGTGACTGCAGACCAGGTCTGGAAGGACAACAGCCCCCTGCTATTCCAGGCCTAATGCTCTCAAACTGAAACTGCCCTTTTCTCACTGCGTGGTGGAGATGATGCACAAGTGAAGCATAGAAGGTTTGGTTCCACTAAATGACAGGACATCCAGCTGGAATCAGCACTCAAGACATTATCTTATTCCTCCCCAATTATTTCTAGGCACTTTCTGTATGTAAGTCACACTATACACAGCAAACTTTCAAAAATAAAAAAAGTCAGGTCTATAAATAGCTCCCCACTACTCCCTTCTCCAAAAAGGAATTCCATAACTGCACAGCACACATATATAGCTTTCCATCTGAAGATTTTTGAAAGGAAAAGAAGTGAAGCACCGTTACCAAGCAAAACTAATGGTTACTCAGAAAGCAGGCATTAGCTTCTGCCTGACATCTACTCATGCTCAAGTGTCTCCACACTTCAATTCCTTGAGGTTTTATCCTCTTAACTAATTTCAGATCTACCCTGTCTCCAAGCTCTTGTTGACACCAGCTGGATCCCTTGTGTGAGAAGAGAGGGGGAGGCAGCAACTGGACATGAATTGCACTGTCTTCCTCAGAGACAAAAGGGAGGTAACTTGACCCAAAAAAGGAAAAAAATTGTAGATAACCCTCCACTTTGTATTTCCAGGCAGCTGGAAACCCAGCAGACAATGTAGCTGTTGCTTAACAAACACAGAAATCTACATTGTATGCCAGGTTCATGCCCCAAACCTGGACAGTCTTCACACAGAACTGATAAAAACCAGCTGTGCACACCCAGTTCACAGTACAGTTTCCTCCCCTAACACACTGGAGGTTGCAATCAGCAAAGGTGTTTCAATACCTTCCCTTTGCAGGAGAGGTTAAAGATCCTTCACTGAAAAAAGTGAAGTCCATCTATCTTCTTAGCTCAAATTTGCAAATATTCCCATGGGTTTTGACTACTGTAACCCCAGGACTGTAACCAGGACTAAGGCTACAGAAAAGGCTCTTGCTTTCCAAGCCCCAACATCCAGGTATTTAATCTGATTCCCACTTGAAGCAGATCCAGCAAATATCCAATCCTTTATTTGGGGCCACACCTCAGGTGTTAACTTGTTTGCACTGTGAACTTGTTCTGCACCCAGGAGAGAAGACACAAATCCAACAAAAAGTCTAGACAGGAGGTAGGAGATGTCATCAGAGACCCAGTAGCCAGATGTAGCTGCTGATTGTAAAGACAGAATCTACACTGACTACTGAGCGACTGATGGGCAACTACGAGCTCTGGGTTGATTGATCCACAGCTTTAATCCAAAACGACCTGCAGAAACAACCAGGAAAAATAATTAAAATCAGTATGTGAACGAGTTCTGTAGATTAGCCTCCATAAATAAAGAGTTTTCCACCATTGGTATCACACAGGCTCTTTGTGGACAGCAAACAGAAAAGCGTGTTGTTAGAACATCTCAGGTATGCAGCCATTGGCTTTTAGAGTAAACAGTGCTCAGTGTTCTTACACCTTTATTCTGAAATAAACTGTTTCATCCCCATGTATTACTAAAGACCAGCCCCCAAAAAGCAAATAATAAGCACTGCTCACAAACATGAATTAGAACAATAGCAGAACCAAAGTCATGTTAAATTTCTTCTTAATCCTCCAGCAATATTGTACAAAATGACATGAAAAAAACCATGAAATATGCAAAACCAGGCTGTTCTTAGTGTGTCAGAAAGGGCATTCAGTAAATAAAAGTAAATTTATAGGCACAGAGGCAATCCTGGAATGGGAAAACATATCCCAAATTGCAGTGGGGAAACACATACAACTCTTGTGTAATTTAGCAGAGATAAGGAAAGACTCTTAGAGTCAGTTTCTATTAGAAATCAGTCCAGCACATCAAGTCTTTGCATAAAAATCTCCCATTCATGGTGGTTGGAAATTCTTCTATCTCTGCTGTTAAATGAAGAAATCCTGGCTCCTCTGCCAGCTCAGGAACTGCCCCAGCACAGTGCAGCACATCTGAGAAAAATCCCAGTGGATTCATGCCCAGCTCAGCCTTTCAGTGGTGGCTGAAATGTATTCCAGGTAACTCCTTGAAGTCTTGCACGTGTTAAGATTTTCATTGCAAGAAATGTCATTATTGGTAAAAACAAACTAAAAATGCCCATCAAATTAGAAGTGCTAGTTAAATATTTCAATATTTGCTTAAATAAAACATTTATCTGGGAACTGGGAAGACTTTCAATTTCAATGACAGAGTATTTTAACAGCCATCAGCAAAGTGGGGCTTTTTTTTTTCTTTCTTTTTAAACACAGAACCAAAACTGACTGTAAGAATTTTATGTATTTTTAATAATTTTTGAGCACTTTTATCACTAATGTTTGATTAGATTATAGCAATATCAGCAGTGATTCAAGACTAGCCAATTGCAAAGGAAGTAAGAGAACAGCTTGCTGTCAGGTACTCCTGCAAAAGAGTGCTAGTCACGATGCCCCCATTGTCATATAACCATGCAGGCACTGCTGCACTTTTTTCCACTATAGGGTTTCACAAATAGCATTTATTAATGATGAACAAACATTATTTAGCCATATGTACCTATGCCAACCTCTGGAGCTTGCAGAGCAGGGAGGTTTCCCAGGAAAAGGTACCAGAGGCACAGGAGAGGTGGCACTGAAGCTGGGAATTGGACACTTCTCTGCTGGGGCACAGATTTGCACAACTCACTCACTGCAACCTGCCCACTTCTCCCTCCTTCTGCAGGCAATAATCCCACCCTTCCCTGGCTTCAATCCTCCTCGAGACAGGCCAGCATAACCCACTGCAGTATTGCCACCATGCTGCAGCTTAGAGCTAAAGCCATTTCCAACCTCAGAGCACAACACCCCCAGCTTCCCTCTGAGCCAGGGCCCAGCAGCATTCAGGAGGCAAAGGATCCTCACTCCTGAAACAAGGAGACAGAACTTTTCCTCCACAGGCACTTTGGGCTCACTCAGAGGAAATATCTCCCCTCCACCCTCAGTCAAACAGGTTCTGGAACAAGCCAGAATAGCATGGTCACTGTGTCTTAAGGAGAGGCCAAGAGGCTCAGACAGCAGCTTTGCAAGACTTTCAGTGGTACAAATGTTATTTTTAAATTAGAATTTTTTATTTCAATGAAAAAAACCATATGATTTTTTACATTATCAACTATTCTGTCATTTGAGTGTTTAAGCCAGAGCCCCTGCAACTGTAAGAGGACAAGTGAGGTGAGGGGATGGGCAGAGCCTTGAACCCAGCTATCACCCTCTGTTTTAGGGCAGGTGATGCTGAGGGACAGCTGCTGAGTAGTTCTGTAAGGACCCCCAGACTTCTGAAGGTCCCCCAGACCTCTAAGGGTGTGCACTGCACTCCTTTTATCCCAGAACTACCCAGGCCAGCAGGAAAAACTCCAGCCCCACACATGTCAAAGGGTTGGGCCACTTCAAATTCAGAGCTCCTGCAGGAAGGGAAAGGGAGGAGGTTTGTGAACACCTCAGAGATGCAGGAGCTCTCTGCACGTATGTAACCTGAAGCCTCGAGCTGTACCATCATCCTGAGCAGTGCCTGGGTTTGGGGTTTGTGCAGACAGAAGTCTCACTGCTTCATGAAAGCAAAAAATACCAAGTTACTGAAAAAAGCCCACCATCTGTCATCATCTACATCCAACAGGCAAAGCTTTTGACACTGGTGAACTGCTCTAATATAAAGGTTTATTGCCAAAAAAAGCAAGATGCAACTGAGCCCATCACCATATTGTGATAAAATTAGAAAAAAAAAACCAAAACAACTGGATGTGTGTTGTGCATTAAATACAAAGGCAGGTGATCAGAACTTGTGAATCATCTCACACTTTTACTTGCTGAATCCAGGTACGTTTAATATGACTGAATGATCTGCAAGTGCATCAATCAAGTCTGGAAATACAACAGATGCTTAGGCCACCATTGTTTTTCTGGTTTGGATACATGTAACTTTTAAAATCCAAGGTCTAGATGTGGAATTGGTAGGGAAGGGAACAATCAGGCTCTCATCAAACAGCTCTGCTGTGAGAATCACATCATGGGCTAATACATTCTAGGGATGGCACTGACAAGCATTAAAATCTGTAGTGAAGCAGGGGAAAGCTATTCAGTACAAATATTTTGGTGGGTGGGGAAAGGAAGAAGGGAAATACCAATTACTTGTGTTTGGACAATAGCTCTTCCCATGAAGCTACTGAATCTGGTAAAATGTTTTTTTCCTGGAGAGCACAGCCTCTGGTGTCAAGTGACCTGAACACAAAGAAATAGGTGCCATTTTACTGCTTTGTTTAGAATCCATACTGTGATATTTCAAGTGGGGAAGCTGGATACTTTTTATTAAAATAATTTAAAAAAATCATTACCTTGATGTCAGCTTCAGTAACTTCCCAAACAAAAGCAAGGCAGCATCCCTGCAAGTCCAGAGCTGACAGTTTCGCTGAGATTTAATGAAGCCATCACCAAGGACAGCCAAAACACATAATTTAGTGCACTGGCACCGCAGTTGAAGAAATATTTCCCCATGCCTAATGCACAACACAATGGAATTTCAGCATTTACCAAGCATGCCAAGAACTTCTAATTACCTAATATGAACTTAGGCAAAGAGCCATTCTGTCTTAAGTTCTGAATCCAGTGAAACAGATCAGTGCATTGTTTCAAGAGAGTAGGCACAGAGTTTATAAAGGAAATGCATAATCGTGGAGCTCAGCTCTGCACTGCAACACACACCACTTAACAAAATGGCAAAGTTAATCAAGGCACCAACTTTTCTTTCTTAAAAGCCCATGGTAATGACACAGAAGGTGAAACATTAAATACAGGTGTCCAATTAAAACTCATTCTCACACACATGAATTCCTCTGCAGTTACATAATTACACCAGAGCCAGGATATCTCTGCAGCAAAGCATGTTTTCAGTGATCCCAGCTCCTGCATACCTCAGACCCTGTGACTGTAGTGGTCAAACCCATTCAGACCAGCTGATGGTCACTTGACTCCCCGCACTATTTATACATTGCTCTATTAAGTGAAGCTTCTGATTGGGCTGAATAGATTTGTGAAAATCCTGCCCAAGACATTGCTTAAATTGCTTTGCCAGAGAGCACTAGTATGAGCAAGCCTCGGGAGGTACAGAGCTGGCACAGCCTTCTAAAACAACTTCCTAAAGGCAAAACCACTCTCATTCTCAAAGACCAACTAACTAACTTGGTTTTAAATTTTGATTGCTGATAAATGTAAGCACAGTTACCTTTAACCAGGACCTGTTTTTGCACTGACCTCACAGACATGGTCTTTGAAGGATTTGATACAGATAAGAAACTGACTTAGCTGCAAAAATCTATAAAGGATGCTGTAAATAATTACTTATTTGAGCATGCAAAAAAACGATCAAGCCAAGCTGTAATTCAACATAAATTTTACAGACATAATAAAATAGGAGTTAAACAAACTGTTCCTAAAATTGATGGAATAATGAAGCCTGCAGCTTTGAAGAGTGGCACAAAACTTCCATGGAAGGGTATAAGCATGAGTTAAGGTCCCTCAGCTAGGGGCTTCTGTATGCTAGGAAGTAATGAGCTAAATTTCTATAATGCCTGCACTAGGACCACACTGTTCTGCAAGTGAGCAACATTCAGTTGTCAGCTATTGTTAGTGCATGCTCATACCCCAGTGTATTGTAACTGTCCTCTGGATGGTAACAGAATGTGAGAAACTGAATTAACTTATTCATCACCATCAAACCACGATTTTATGAGCAGCAAGGTAGAATTTTATACAAAGGCAGCAAACAGTGCCAGTGAAGTTTCTGTTTAGGCACACAGTGTTAAACAAACACCTTGCCAGAGGATTCCAGCTCCATTTTTTACAAGACATATGGAAGGTAGCACTGTGCACACGAAAGGTATTAGAGAAACACCCACAGCCAGACCTGCTTGCATGGACACAAACCAAACACTTCTAAGCATGAGGCAGGGTTACAGTGCAGGAAGCTGCCAAAGCACAGAAAGGTGAAAAAAAAGAGTGAAGAAACCTGTGTGTCCTCTCAGCAGTCACAGCCCCTGTGCCACTAAGGTTTGCCAGACTCACTGCCCAGGAGCACTTTGGGCACACACCAGGGTGTAGAACATGTGCAGAACAGACCCACCCAGCCATTCAAGAAGCAAACAGCTGGTGCTCACTGCACATCAGAATTGTTGTAGTAGAGATGTTAAGGATTCAACAGCCACCAAAGAATTATTTTATCAGTTTCTTAGCTAGCTTAATTCTCTTTTTCTAAACAGCATGCACGCACCTTGCAACAGCACACCCCCAGCATGCCAAATATCAACAATTTGACTAGCAATGCAGGTGAAACTAAATGGGTAATCACAAAAGATTGTATTTTAGTGCAGATATAATTCAGCTGAAGTTAAGACTAAATACTAATAAATTCTGATGCTGGGTAAAATTACTGAGGCAAGCCTCTCTCAGTACCCCTGCAGCACACAATCTCTGATGGCTGGGCTCTGAAAGCCCTGCTGTGTCCTTGCCATGCAATTCAATTAAAGCTATCACACAGTTCCACCCTCTATGGTGCCCAGTCTGTGTGGAAATCAGGGGCTCTCATCTTTAGTAACACTGTTATTTACTCATGCCAGATACTGAATGTGCAGAAAATATCAGGGAAAGAAAATACCAGCATGAAATGGCAAGCACCTAGTAAACAAGTGAAAGCATACCAGGGATGAGACCAGTTTGATCCAGAAGTTGGGTAACAAGCCAAGTGCCAACAATTTCCAAGACTAACTCTCAGCACTGACAGTGTAATCCTTCTGTATCCTTCTTAAGGACCTACTTAAAAGATAATTACTCTTCTAAGTGCAGTCAGTACTTATTTCAGAGGAGAACACCATTGGTGTTACTTGAACTTCACAAAATAAGGCACTTAATTAGTCAGTTGTGGAGGTGACGTTAGAAAGCCACCTGGTCCTGTATCACACCCTAATATGCAACAGGAGAGTGGTGAATAAAAATTCATCCACTGTCCTGTTGCCCACCCTCTCCTACTTGACTTCCTATGAATTCAGCTGGGGGAGGCAAAAACACCCTCCCCCCCCCTTTCAACCAAGTGCAATATGCAACTTAAAACCATCAATGCTGAAAATTTAAAATGTTTCTGATACTAAAATCCTTAAAGTGCTCCCTGTGCTATAGGGAAAGTAACTCTGGCCCCCAAGCAGACCTGGGCAAGTGGGGAAAGAAAATAAAGTAACTACCTATATAGGTGTTTTAAACCAATTAATCCTGTAGGATTATGAATCTGGACTACAAGCATGGTTTGGGCATTGTTGTGCCTTATGAATCAGAGATAACTCAATTTATCCCCCCAAGCCATGCAGTTTAGATGACAGCCACCTTTTTCCCTTGGCAGGTGCTGGAACCATCCCAAAAAACAGAGCACGTCCACACAAGGTGTCACAGTTATCTTACACAGCAGCAATCTTTAACCAGGAAACACAAGGGGGCAAGTTACAAGTGTGCCAAAGAAAATGCAGAGTCTACAACTTCAACAAAAACACAAATATAGTCTTAAGGTGGAGGCCAAAAAATCATCAGGGGACATTAAAGCTCTCAGAAGTCTGGAAATCTGAACATAATGTCCAGACTACAGTGCAGATGCAGTTAAGGTCTTCAAAAAATCTGAAATTAAGCCAGAATTGGTGTTTTAGATAAGTGTTCTGCAAATTACTTAGAAGATGAAGCACCTTTCAACAACCAAAAATAAGTCTGCAATTCTTCAAGTGTTAAGAAAGCCTTGCAAGAGACATCTGAAAGCCAAGGGCACATTTTATCTTGCCTGAAGATTATCACATGACAACAGCATGCTACTGTGCCACAGAGACCTAAATGTGTGTGTTTATCCCACAGCTCACATGACTTTGCTTCCTTTAGACCATAAACAGTGAAGAGAAATATGTTCAGCAGAAAAGCAACAGGTACAATGTACTAAGAAGGCTCCTAAAATAGGCATCTATTCTGCAGAACCCGGGGTAATATTTACTGCTATTAAATTTGCAAAAGTAAGTCACCAGCAAGTCACACACAGGTTACAAACACCAATTCATGCAGCTCTAGATAGGCAATATTCCATATTTAACTGAGGAGAAAGCAGGAATCGTGATGTGTAAGGGACAGTGGCATCAATGCTCTTGAAGTTAGTAAGATTCTTATTCCAAACTGGTACTCCCAGGAACACTGTGGAAGAAGTCACAAAGTCACACAGTTCTAGCTTTACAAGTTGACCAGCAGAGGAGTTTTAAAGTACACAGAGAATTAAGGATCCCTAGGGAAAAAGCAAGATTGTGTTTTACTGAAACAACCATTTAAATGAAGACCCCTGTTCCTTCCATACAAATACACGCAAACACTTCAGTGGAGTGACCAGGTAAACAAGGACACAGGTGCCTGGGCAGGGGAGATGGATGGCTGTCAGTGCTGCATTACCTTCTTTAAGCATTTCAGCAGAAAGGCCTGTTTGGCTCTGGGACTGAATGACAAGGGCCACCAGCTGAGCTGGGTCATAAGGCCACTGACTGAGTGACACATGTAAGTCAAAGCCAGGCTGCCCTCTCATGCTTGACATCATACAGATAATTCAGAGGGAGCCAAAACACGGGGCTGCATCCGTCAGGGCAAAGGCAGTTTGTACACAGTGAGTGCTAATCACTAAACCTCTAGAAAATGGCACAGCAACCATGCTAAAAAGGCACAAAAGTCTGGGGTAAGTCTTAAATGGGATCCTGAAAAAAAACCACAAACCCATGACCTTAGTAGGTAAAAAAATTCATGTGAACACACCATGACATTAAAATTTAACTTTGACTTTATCCCTTTTGAAAAAAGGGGAAATACAGAACCTGGAAGAGAAGACTGAACTTCTAGAAATACTTTGTGCAAGTGATATAACTCCCACAAAACAGAATAGAGGAGGCACCAGCTGGAGAAGCATCTTCTCTCATGGTAGATACAATCTCTAGGCTGTTTTACCCACTCAGAATCCTGCTAAGATTATCTTTTAGTTTTTCCATAACATGGACTGTTTTTAGACCATCTCCAAGAAAAGGCAAAAATTAGCCCAGGACTGTTGTGTAAGATGTGACTGGAAAGAATAGACAAGTAACTCACTCAAGTATTCAATTAATTGGGATACCTCAAAAATCTCAGGAATACTCAAAAATTCAAAATTATATCCAGGACAAACAAGAAGAAATATTACCCTTCATCAAGGTGACCTTAAAATGAAGAAGGCAAATTTTTTCAGGGCAGGCAGTGACTATGGTGACAGGAGTTCACAATATTGAGAAAAAGAATAAGGACAAGAATACCAGTGGGTTTGAACAAGGCCTCTTGAAGGGAAATCCTGGCTAGTATGGAATATCAGTAATATCTAATCTTGTATGGATTGCTAGCAGGTTCAGGCTATGATAAAATAGCAGACCACAGCAGCCAGAAGGTGGTCTCACTTTTGAGCTGTGTATTAAACAGTATCTGCTACCAAAGCTTTGAGATTAACACCCCACTACAACAGTGTGTAGCAGTGGAGAGTGATTAAACCCATTCTGCAACCTGAGAAGGTCTCTGGCAGAGTTATGAACACTGTGTTACAACAGCAGATTTCACTGGAGCTTCTCATGACAGTCCTGATGTGGCCTGAACAAGCACTGCTTCAGGAGCATGTGACTGCAGGTTCCAAGTGGAGAACTCCACTGAAAAGCCATTATTCCTGGCTCCCAACATGCTTAAAACACCCCTCAAAGCAGGCTGAATTACAGAAACCCAGGCTATACCTGCCCTATTTCACCCACTTTGACCTACTGCAATGCCCACTCATTAGCCATTGTAAAATTCAGCTACTTAATAGGAAATCTATTCTAAATGCAAGAATTATCTATTCTTACTCCTAGAAACATCTTTGCAAAGCAGGAGCAAGTCCTGGTTATTCCTCTGAGAAGTTTTAAGGGTTCTGTGGGATTGTTTGCTTTTTTTTTTATTCCAAGTAATTTTAAGGTATTCGAGTACTAAATTAGCCACAGTACACTAGAATAAACAAGAAAGCATTTTTGAATCAGATCTACTCCAACTCAACAACTTTCTGTCCAAAAAGGCTTTTTCATAATCAGAGCATGAACAGATGACAGCAGAATATTCTCTTAAAGGTAGGGTTTTAAAGACCAGGACAGCAAGGATGATCCAACAACCCAAGGACTAAGGGTACATCAGAACACAAGCAACTCAAAAGGGCAAAACTCAAAGCCAACTAAAGTATGAATCAGCAAGCAGAGGATGCAGACCAACCATTTCAGCTGTGTTTGCATCAGTATTGTAAGTAAGACTGCACTGCAGAAAGGAGATTTTTTCACAGGTGGAGTGGTCTCCATCTCTTGACAGCTGCAAGACACACTGACATAAGTGTGTCACTACATGTTTTGTTGGTCTAAAAAGAGAAATATCAGTAGCAATCTCTGCAATAAGCACAGAAGTGGCAGAGGGATCTCTATTCATGCCCAGTATTTTATCTAAATGCAAGGTTACCTGGACAAGGAAAGTAACATTCACTGCAAAAAAACTGTAGAACAGTCAGGAACGTGTCAGATGCATTGCTGCAATTCAGTTTAATCTTTGAAGCAAAGCCTTTAGAACTAGATTCCTATTATAGGTCAAGATGACATTGAGAAACTTAAATTTAACAGAACTGAAATCACACACTGCATACTTTTATTCTTAATATCAGATGGAGGAAATGTTGTCTTTGTAGCATAAAAGCTGTAAAAAACTCTAAATATTATAAAAACATCTTTTAAAAACACCAGGTAAATTTATACTGATAAATCATTAGGTGAAGTCTAGTTAAGTCTGATAACTTGTCATACATAGCAGTGACACAAGAATAACTATCAAAAAGCCAGTTGCATCCATCCTCACTCCTTTCTAAAGATGAGTGGGGAAACCCAAACAAAAACCCATGCATGAATATTTCTGATAGGCAGCAAGGATGACAGGCACTCTTGACTGTCCATTCTGTGTCTGCTAATGGCATGCTCAGCTTCAGAGTAAATCTCCTTTTTGTCTCTCTGCCCATAAGAGATTCACAACTCCTGATGTGAACACAGTCTTGCCACAAAATTCCTTTTTCCTGTCAAATGTAAGGAAGGCTCAATGCTTTACTAGTAAAGCAGAGTCACTCACAAGCTTCAGAGTTACAGATAACACAGCTTTTCCACTCTGTTTTGCACCTATACAGCACAGTCAGCACTGTAAATAATGCATAGGCTTCCAGAGAAGAGACCTGAGAATTCTACACTCCAACACAGGTTCAAAGCATTTTCCCATCATCGGGTAGCAGCATTTTCCTCTAAATGAAGAGTAGGTTCCCATTTGGAGACTTGCTTTGCCATCCCACTCTAGCAGCCTTCCAAAGGCTCCCAGGGGAAGCATCTCCCTACTCTTGGCAGAATGCCTCACACAGCATCACTGGATAGCTGGGAAATCCAGTGCACTGCAAGAACACAAACATCAGCACAAGATGACAATTAGATGGCAGAGCTGCACTTATCAGTAAAGGAAGTACATTCAAACAGTAATTTTGGAGATAATGCCATTCAGAGCCTAGATCCTGGTGCACATAAACACAAATATTTTCTGTAAAAAACAAAACAAAATAACAAAAAAACCCCACCAAACCAAAACAAGACCACAAGAAAAAACCAATAAATCCATGGTATGAGGCAGGAAGACTCTGGTAAAGTTGTTTAAAAATAAGTCATTTTAAATAGACAGATTCACAGTATAAGGCAGACATCTTCAGTGAAAGTAATCCCTTTGACATTTCAAAAAAAGAGACTCTTAATAATTGATGCCTTCAAGAGAACTTACTTAGCTGAAGCTATATATTAAACCCCAGGAGATGCAGTACAAGTGTTTTTCCCCACATTCTGCCTTAAGAACTAAGAAATAACACTACAGGTCCTAATGGCTTTAACTGCTTTCAATGCTAAAATGTGGGGAAAACTAAATATGACCCAAAGTTTGTCAGAAGCTGTTTCTAACCAGTGATCAGTCAGACATGCTACAGGAAATTCTCCTGAAGAATAACCAGGCACTTAATCTAAATGGCAAGAAGTGCAAATTGTGAGGGAAGATGCAGCTGGAAGCAAACCAGCCTTCCTATCCAGCACTGCCTGAGCTCTGACAGTGGCAGGACAGAGGAGTTAAAAGGTCACTTTCACAGTTGATGTGGGTTTCCTTTAAGATGCCTGGAAAATGACTGTGTTGACCACATCCACATTCTGAAATACTTTTTTGAGAACTCCTAACGAAGCTCCAGCCAAAGGAACAGGAACTGACTCATTTGTACAGTACCCATGCACTGCACAGTCACACTCAGATGTGTGCCTGAGGTGCACGTGGGCAGGGATAAAGCAGGCAAAGTTCACATGGAATTTGAGAGACTCCAGTCTGGGATTCTGCCCTGACACACCAGTGCTCAGCATGAAAGGTGTGCTCACACACATCTTTATCACTGCAGCCTGCCACTCACTGTCAGCCTCAGCTCTGTTATTCCTGCTTCTGGACACAAATTTATGCACAGAACTGGAGAACTGCAAGCTGAGCTCCAGACCGTGAGCTGTCCGCAGTATTTCACTATTTGCAACTCAAACTAGCCATGAACAACGAGATAAAGATAAACAAGCTGTTATGCTCTTACAGCCTGTGTGCAGAGCAGGGAAACAAAAAAATCTAAACCAAGTGTACCTTTTAAAATGGACTTGGCTGTGTATACTGTGCGTGAATCAACTGAGCCCCAGCTATGTTTTACTGCAAGATAAAACAGCTCTGAAAGTGAAACCTGAAGGATCCAACAAATCATTTCAATATTTCCAATTCACTTGGCAGTTTTCAGTGCATGGGAAAATAAACTGCAGTGAGGGGAGCTCTGTACAGGACATATATACTGAGTATCACCTTGCAGCTGTTAGCTATGTATAGACTTGCAGAAAACAGGCATCCCATTTAAAACTCTGCTTTCTACAAAATAGGTGTGCCACTAGGCCATTGTTTAAACCCACTGAAACTGCACTGAATCATTTCCCTGAATAGCATCACAATGAAGTGGGTGTGTTGTTTTTAAATCAAGGTGTCTGCTAAGCAAGTTCTTTTAACAATTTTTGATTATCAGCACATCCCAGAAGCATAAGACCCATCTCTGAAATTCCACAGAAATTACACTTACAAGCATAAGATGCCAAAGAAGCAATTCTGCACTAAATAGATCAGGGAAAGTAAAGGTGAGATTCCAGGGAAAAAACACCTTTGGTCTAACTACTGCTCAGGATATCCATCAGAAACCCCACTGCTCCCATCTCACTGGGCTACTGAATGCAACCTTTTAAAAGCAGATTTACCTGACATTCCAGGAATAGTTTTCCCCATGGATTTGGCTCTCCAGGCTACCATGAAGAAGTAATTTTATCTATAACATACAAACTTTTTGTTTGGGGTTTCCCACCCTCCCCTAAATGAATATTTGACGAAGCTTCCTTGCCCATATCCAGGCACCTTTTTATTGAAGTTATTTCTGTGGTATTGAATTGCACACTGCTCCTCCACCACAGCATTTCTTCTTCAACTCTTAACTAAGCCATGGAATAAGAAAGTTACACTAGGCAAATTTATCAGGCAGCAAAAGCATTATGGAAGTGTTCAAAGCAAACAAGTCAATCCCTGACACTACAAATTATTGAGGGGCATTCTGGCTATAACATGCAGAAATCCTGGGGAAAATACAGCACTCATCTTGCTAATACAGCTTTTTTCCTCTCTCTCCCTACCAGATGAGGTAACCAAGAAGATGAATCCTGACAGAAGAGCAAGACATGCCATGGTACTTCATACTTAAGAGGCAATTAGAGACTTCTAATTCAAATACATTTCCACCTCTGTACTCATTTTCTAGAGTATGAGCCACACATGTTTTCAGGGGAATTTTGGTTATATAATAACAGTACTAAAACACATCATTGACAAGAAAGAGACACCTAGATAGGATAACAGTCATAAGAGCTTTCTTTTGAGGTGTAAGAAACAACAAATGGTACATTTCAGTTTCTTTTTACATAAAGGTTTCTCCTACCTTGCTGCTATTACTGACACACCTAGTGGAAGACATCACCTTCCACATTCAGAAAGAGCCATTCCACCCCATCATTCAGCCTACTGACAACAGCTGAACAAAACCCGTGAGGCAGTTGTGACCTGGAGCATCACCCTGACACCAGCACACCTTCAGTAAGTTTGTATATGGATTTCAGAGCCTCAGAGCTTCATTCTCCCTACAGCCACAAGCCAGTTGGGAAGAAAGCACTTTGATTTTCTGAATGTGACAGAAGATTTTTGCCTTCTCCAGCTACTGTACTAAAGAAGGCTTTAGTGAGAGCTGCCTGATATTGCTCAACAGTTTCTGAGCAGCTCCAGACAGGCAGGTGATCTCCCAGGTAAAGTGGTGTCACTAGTGAGAGACAAACTCACACTACACCTGCCTGACAAAGGGCAGCATTTTTATATCCTGTATGTGCAGATTGGCTATCATCAGTCCTTTCACCTTCTCAGCCATCTGAGCATGGCAGAGCAGAGCCACACTCCTGCAGCTGACAACAGTGGAGGAGGCTGGACCACTACAGAATTCAAGTGAGCAACCCCTTTACAAGACACATAAATCACAGACAGCTTCCACCAAAAGATTGCCTGGGCTAAGCAGCAGAGTGGAAACAAAGCAGCCACTCAACTTCCAGTTCCTCTCCCCAGCCACAAGGCACATCCTCCTGTCTGCTTGCACCAACAGATGCTCCCAAGACACTGCACTGCAGCTCAGTTCAGCTGGCACCTACTAAAGGAAAGCCAAAAATCTTCTAAGGATGCTCAGAATATCTTAAGCAAGGATCAATTCCCTGGAAAAGCAGCTTAATACCTTCACAGTCCATACTGTGGGTGTTCCTGAGAGCACTGAGTTTCTAACACCTCACTCTCCTCATGCCCTGCTCAGGCTTTCCCTATCAGAACTGCAAACACTATTATGCAATGTACATGAGTGCTACATTTCCTATAGTTTCCGGGAGAAAGAATAAACATTGGATTTCATCCTCATTCCACAGCTGCTTGTGGGGAGGGAGGCCTCCCATCCACTCCTTCCTCCCCTGAGGAATTTCAGAGGAGGCGTGGAGCTCTCCCGGCCAGGGCTCCAGCTCAGCCCTGCTTCAGCTGCTGCCCACCGAGCCCTGGCACTTCATCCCTGCAAAATACCTGCCTGCTTAGGGAGCTGGCACCCTGGAGGCTGGTCTTGCTGTTAGAGGTAAATTGGAAGCACTAATTATTGATGGTAATCTAATTTTTTTCACTCACTAGGGACTATGTCAAGAGCAGGCTCCCAAAAAGAAATCTATTTGTAAACACAGTGCAAATGGATTACTATTAGCACACATAAAACATATTCAGCAGAGTACTTTTACCCTCATTTACTTACTGAGAAGTCAGTGCTTTAGCAGGCACCTTAACATGCTCAAGCTTTACAAGAGACATGCTAAACTGATTTTAAAAGACTTGTGCACTGATAAGTGATTAGTGATGCTACAAACATAGTCATTAATGATGAATATTTACATATTCATTGATTCATCCAGAAGATTAACCAAAGCCATAGGTCTGAGGAGTTAAATATTTTGCTGATGCTACATGAGGATCTCCTCCATTCAAAGGCTGTCATCTTACTAATTAGTGAATTTGGATACCATTTGCAAGATCTGCCTGAAAATTAACTCTTCCCACATGTTAAATGAATCAAGGAAATAGTTCAAAACCCATCAAATTTTCAATTTTTTTAATTTCCACAGATTCCTCCTGAAACAATCAGAATGGTCAACTCTCATCTCCTCATATTCCCAAATTTTTCACCCTTTTTTCACCCAGTTTCCTAACTTGCTAGCACACAAGCTTCGCCTTTGTATCTGCAGGTAGATCCTGGGAAATACCTCCAGTTTTTACACAAAACCATGAATGATATCACATGATCACATTCACGTGACCATCTCCCATTCAAATCCCATTCAGCAAAGCACACCCCCAAATGCTGAGCCTTCCTTACCACAGTATCATAACTCTTAACTAAGCCTGAAACTTCAAGTGGTATTGGGTATAAGCATTAGAAAAGTCTGTTCTTTTATGGTTTTGTTCAGGGTTTTAATATCTGTTCCCTCTCCCCCCAAATATAGATTAAAAGGACAAAGCAAAATGGGCTTCTCAAATGAACAACTACTCCAAGTATTTGCAATGAAGGTAGAGAATAGAAACTGTTGCCAGTAGAAATCATTTCAGGTGTATTGCCCAACCCCACACTTGTTAGACAAGGGCACCAAAAGATTTGTAAAATACAAATATTTAATTATTCACAAGCCATCCAGACCTGTGATGTTTTCCTTAAGGTGTGAACAGCTGGCTACAAAATTTAGACCAGATGTTGCTCTTGAAATGAGCACTGATTTATAAACACAATTTCACCATGACCAAGACAGCTACAAAACTGTACTACAGCACTATGCATCTATTTATAGGAGACATTTCTGATGGTGAAGAAAAGTGAAACATCTGGTTCAAGATGATTATGAAACAGACAAATCTCATCACATATTAACTATAGAGCATAACTTTTCAAGGGCACAAACTGATGTGCAAAAAGGAACCCAAAATTCAGCAGAAAGGTACTTGCACATGTAGTAGGCAGAATTATTGTAAAGATGGAGCGCAGAGTGACCATAAGAAGGCCAACAATTTTTTTTTTCAGGATGTTGACTTTGCTATCTCGTTATGCAGGGAATAACTCCAGTCTGCAGATTCACTAGGAGGGTTGCATCACTGTCTAGAACTAAAAGTAACCATGCACTGTTGTAACACAAGTAAGAGCTCACATTTTCAAAATGAAGGGGGTTTTGTTCTCCCTCATCTACAAAAATCTTTGGGGACAGCCAGAAACTTTCAACAGGAACACAACCACTAGTAGAGTTTGGTCTAGAAATCTTACTTCTTGATGGCTGAGATGTTCTAGAGTTCACTTGTGCTCTCACAGAGAAATAGAGCACATTTTAGAAGTAGGGAAGAACCTGAACAGGGCTATACAAGAAGTTGGTAAGGATTTCCATTTGAGAAACACACTGCTGCTGCAGTGTTTCTAGGCAATAATTCTGCCAGATCATTAGTATCCCTGGCTCAATACCTCATCTTATAATACATAATATGAGCTGTGCCAATATAGTATATTTTTTTAAAAAGAACAGCTACAGCTTCTTCCCTGAACTTGGATGCTTACAACAGCATATCTGATTGTTGTGTATTCTAGTCAAAGACAGGGGTTTTCACCTTTATAAAGAAATCAGACTCAAAAAAAGAATTTCTATTTCTCCTAATTTCTAGGAGAGCATGTTCTCCTGTGCACCACACCCAGTCCCACCTTTTCAAATCTCTGTTTAGGCAACACGATGATGTGACTTTTGAGATACTGTGGGGATATAATAGCACACAAACTTGAAAAGGGGGTTTAAACTGTTCTTCTTGGACAAATAGTTTCAGTTCAAATTTATCGCCAGAAATAGTCAGATTCAGCAGCATCTGTATTGTTAGGCAAGCCTAGACAAGGCAAGCTTTTCTGCTGGGAGTTGCACAACAGGGCTGTGTCAGTTATCTCTGAGAACAAGTCAGAAGCACAGCCATCAGGATCTGCTTGAAAACTGTCAGCCTAACCATTTGGGTAGGATGCTGGTCCAGAGAATCTCCCATGTGCCAGACAGAAGGTGTGAAAGTGAAAGAACAATTTGTGGGTCATCACTCCATCATCAACTTCAAAGTCATCCAGCAACTCTGTAAGGTTGCTTGAGTCAATTCATTCTTGAACTTTACATCATCCAGCTGAACCATAAAAGCAGACTTTCTGTCCTGGGACTGTTGAACTTTTAAGATACTGCTATTTGTACCAGCAAATCACCTATTTAAATCTCTATTGCTCATCAGCCTTTATGAGCAATACCAGATTTTCACAGAAATGAGTTGATGATGATGTTCTGGCATTGTGAACTGAAACCAATGATAAATCATATTTATCATATGTAGGAGACAGGAGAATTTAGATATGCACTCCACCTCTGTCTGTCCATGCAGCAGCTTAGGTTTAAGTTATTTTTATTGGTGCTGAGGATTTTCAACAACACATTTAAAGAAATATTAACAGCCTATCACAAGCCTATAAAATTGCTACGTCTCTTATACGTGTCTTTGTACGATGTCTCATCTTTCTCACAAATACCAAGCAAATAAGTAATACCAGCTCAACTTTTCAGCTGTGTCAAGTAATTTGTAAGAGCAAATCAAACATGATAACCCCCAAAGAAAACTACTTCAATCATGTTACACTGCATTTTTAACAAGTATAGGAGCAGAAGAAATATCTGCAGTACTAATATTACAGACAGAGAAACAAAGTGTTTCTGTGTTTGTAAAGAACAGATCCCACATAAAGAAACCAGTTTTCAAACCTCAATACAACTAGAATATAAAGGGGAAAAATTTGCTCAAAGAATGCAGTGAAGAAAAGTAATCTAAAGGGCAACTCCTTCTTCCTTTGCCATGTAATAAATCTTCAGGGACTGGAAACAAGCATCCTTGCCCATTAAAATCTTTCCCTAAGTTAAGGCTAACTAGAAGTGCAGCAGCTGACCCAGCCCTCAATTTCTGGGCAGGGGAAAAAATCATGTCTAAGAGACAGGGAACCATGGTACTGCCAAAAGCAATCCCCCACTGCCACATTTGGGAGTGTGCATGTGTGTTATTCAGACACTGAAATGACCCATGAGCCCAACCTGTTCAAGATGCTACAGGGTGAGGGTGGTACACACCACACATTTGATGTTTCCATGGCTCACTGTAGCTATTATAACCATTTCTGATCTCTCACTCAAAAAAACCCATTTAGTCACAAAAAGTTATCGATATCCAGGAGGTTGGTGTGTGCTATGTGCAAGAGAGGAGAGGAATGTGACATGCACCAGCACACGTTCAAGAATATCCAAATTAACGAGTCTGGAAGTTGTGCTATCTGACAGTTCTGGGTGTCACCATGCAGGGCTGCTCTATCACACATGTCAAGGTATCTCCAGGTTGTCTTGCTGTCCACATAATCAAAATATTTTACAATATTTTACACACTGCTGAAGTGCTACCAAACAACTGCATAAATCAGGGACAGAGGTGAACCAGCCATGCAACCCTTTCAGCATCTAAGCTGACACAGAACTACAACAATCCCTCCCCCCCAGAAAAGCTAATTTTATGCATTCCTCATGTTTCCCATGTTTTCCCTTCTCAACATCAGTCAGGTAACACCACCAGCAATAATCAGTAAGAACTGTTATTATGACACATAACAAAATTTACTTGTTGCAGTTAAAATTTCAGATTCCCCCAAAGCATTTTGTAATTCCAGGCATTTTCTTTTTTAAAACAAATATTTTCATTACATATGCTCACAGAAATCAGACAGCAAAAACTTACTAACAGAATGAGAGCAAAATGTGGTTTTGCATGAGATCATATACTACAAAACGTAAGGGGTTTTTTTTAATGAATAAACTGGAACAGTCAACAGTATGACACAAACCAAAGTACAAGTAACAGACATGATCTAAACAGAATTTGACTGGAACATGTTTATTTAATTCTTGAAATTTCAGCTTATGCTTAAATCAGTCAGCCCTCACCTCATACAAGTATTTCAAAATAGGTGAGCGAAACCCAGTGGGAGGGGACTGATCATTTTAATAAAAATAGACAACAAATAGACTATAAAGTTAAATTTTTTTCAAGCACTGACTACTTGAACAGAGTAGTATGTGCTTTTTATTTTTGGGAGAGTGGGGGGAAGGGAGCAGGGGGACCTCTGGGAAGAATGCTAACCTTATGAATTCTTCCTCTGGAATTTTAATTGGTAAATCTATAAGTAAAAACGTACCCAGCTGCAGGGAGCTGCTCCCCAGCCCCAGCACAACCACAGAAACTCAGAGCCGTGTGCTCAAGCCTGAAAATCGAACATTTCCCTCAGATGGTGCCCAGCCACACCTGAGCTAAGGAGGAGATTCCGACAGCACAACTTGGATTCTGCTCTTCCCGAATGGTGAAGCCAGAGTGCCTCTGGAAGACACGCTTATCTCACCATCTATTCTTTTTATTGCTGCTCTTATTAGACATTTCCTACTCGTTTTTGCAATAAATTTAGCTACACAACAACCTTGAGCTCTATTTTTATACACAGCATTGTTCAAAGAGCTTCCGAAAATTGTATTAGGAAAGAGAGAAAGGCCTTTGAACAACTAAAACGAGCTTCATAACAGAAATGTAATCTCAACACGAGCTAGTTTCTTTTTTCCCTTTTTGGAAAAATCTTCACATAGGGATCTCAGACAGATGAAAGCAAGAGACTTAAAAATAAGAAGCAGCGTTTTATGTATCAGAACCAATAGGGAAGACCATACTCTGCATGACACCTTTTAACCTGTAACCACAGATCTTTCCAAGCACATGTTGGATAAATTGCAGCTCAAGAAGAAGGTAAAAATAAAGCTTACAAAGTTTTCACAGCAAATTTGAAACATAGGTTACAACTTCCACATAATATATTCATTCTTGACTTATTGACCAATGCAAAGTCTACAATGTATTACAGGCACTACTGTTTCCCATCTGACTTGCAGGCAGTTTTCAATGTAGCAATTAGTGTATAGCATTTAGAAATAATTGAAAGAAAGGGTTTTTTATACGCACTCACACAGTAACATGGTTTCCAGGATCACACTATATTCGGAAGTCTTGTAAAAGCCAACATTCTGAATATCTATATGTATATATCACTATACTTCTGCTTGTGTCTCCGAAGTACATTATTTTTTTTCCCTAAACACTGAGAGGATATTAAGTAACAGGCACGTGGGAAGTTATATCTAGTTTTAACACGCAGAACGCAAAGTGATCACGCTCAGCTCGTGATTTAAAGTCACTTCGGTTTCCACACGCGAAAAAACAATGGCAAAGCAAACTTGCAACGCCCGCAGCCCCAGCCTCCCCCTGCGGCGGGAACCCCGCACCCCGGGACCCTCCCTGCGCCCACCACCGCCCGCACCTGAACGCCGCGTTCCAGCTCCCACCCCCGGGGAAGGAGAAAGGAGTTTCCCCGCCACAAGGAAGTCGCAGGCACACGTGCTAGGGGTACTTTATCCAGACGGGGTTCCGAGAAACCTCCGAGGAACTTCCCCCTGGGCCACATGAGGAGGATGGGGGAGCGGGCAGCACCCGCGGCGCTCCCCCCGCGCCCCACAGGTGCGCCCCTTCCTTCCTTCCCCAACGCGGCTCCGCGGGCCGGGCGCTCCCGCTCCGCACTCACCGAGCCCGGCGGCGTTCCCCGCTGACAAGCGGCTCCCGGCAGCCCCGGGCCGGGCCGGGGGGCGGTGAGGGAAGGGCGGGCGGCCCCAGCGCGGGGCCCGGCGGACAGCGAGGCCGCGGGAGCGGCGCGGAGCAGCGCCCGGCGCCGCCGCGCTCCGCTCTTATAGCGACCCGCCAATTAAGGGCGGCCAATCGGCGGGCGGCGGCCACGTGACGGGGCAGTTCCAATTACGGCGGAGAATTTTCTGAATTAGCGGGGTTACACAAAGGACACTCATTGAGGGGGAAGGAAAAAAGGGCAGCGAGCGGGAGCGGGAACGCCCAGCCGGAGCCTGCTCGGTGATTTAAAGCAGGAAACTCCCTCGCCTCACACAGACACGGCCGCATTCAGCACCGGCCAGCATCTCCGCGGGAGGAATGTCTGGCGCACATTACGCTAATCCTCGCCCCCGAGCCGGGGTTTACACAGCCACCGCGGCCATCGCCTCGCCCGCTTCCCCCTCGCCCAGGGCAGAGGCGCAAAGCGGCACCTCCCCCCTCACCGCGAAAGAAGCCCTTTCTGTTACCTATATGTAAACACAGTATACAGATATATTTTCAAGTGTAAACTGGAAGCGGCTCGCAAAGCAAAGGCTGGTGGTGAGCGATGTGCCGGCGCTGCCCTGAAAAACTTCAGCGCGCGGCGGGTGACACGAGTCAATAAAAACCGGAATTATTGAAAGGCATTATTGAGCGATTAGCAATTAACAGCCCCCGTGCCAGAAAGGGCTCCCGCAAGAGAAACGCGCCGGTGCTAATTAATGCTTTACGTTTTAATTGTGAGGAATTGCTGCGAGAAGAGACGAACAGTGTATAAACACAAGCTCGCTCAAAAGCCATGCTGAAACCCTCACCTGCCCACAAACCCGTATGGAACACAGGCCAACATCTCCTAGCGCCTGCCTGAGATGCCACCGAACCACGCTGCATCCTCGTTTTCCTGCCCTGCACAAACACGTGCGGCAGCGAGCATCACACGGGTGTACCAAACGGCGTCCGAGGCACAGCCGGAACAAGGGCCAGGCTGCCTGCCACTGACAAACCCTGCCAATCCCAATTTATGGGCAAGAAACGTATGCCAGGACAAACCAGCCGAGATGACTCAAGTCGCCTCTCCCCCACCCTCCTGTTCCACAGAACAACAGCCCTCTTTAGCAGCGGGGAGTAGGATCTCTTAGAGGAATGACTCAAAGTTGCTCTCAGGGGTAGGGGGAAAACCCCCACAGAACAGAAAATACCCAATTCCCTCCCCACGCCCTCCTCTTTTTCACATTGTATTAATTAAACAACTGTCTCGAGGTAACAAATACACTAAAGAGAAATCTAGTTGGACCGCAAGGTAAGTTTACTGAGGTCAAACCCAAGGGAAAACTAATCTAACCACATTTTCAATTTTTTTTGACTATTCCATAGACCAATAAAACCATAAAATGACAAAAACATCCTATCCTAGAATAGCATGAGGCTAGCAAAAAATGTTATGTTTAATTAAAGGCAGATGACTTAATAAAAATTTCACACTGTGTAAATACAAAACTCAGTATCACTTTTTCATCTACTGTAATTTTTAAAAAGAAAATGATCACATGTTTTAAGCTTTTGGGGGTACTTTTGATCTTTGATTTAAAGTTATTTGATTAGAATAAAGAGATCTGAATACTTTATAAATCTTGTCTATGAACATTACGCCAGTAAGTGATTTTAAATAACAGATAGATTAGTTTAGGGAGAATAACATGTTCCATCTTCTTAGCAGACAGTGAATAAATCTCTCTTAAAATAGCCATGGGTTTTCTATTAACATAAAAAATGGGAGAGGCACTGTCCACCTCCACTGGAACTTTGGTGATAGATCGCAGCATTGAATATGAGACCTAAGATAACAGGTGGAGCTGCAGAAATCAGGAGCTGGAAACCAAACCAGCCAACACTTCCCTGAGGACTCTATAAATGTGACTATATCCCCATCTTGAAAAACGTTCCAGCTTCCTCACAGCTCCTGCAATTAAAACGTTGTTCCAGAAGTCGCTTCTGATGGTTTGGACCTTCATTTTTTTTTTTTTTTCAAAATTTCCATCTTAAACTTATTCAGGGCCAGCTGCTGGCAAAACATGAAGTGATCTGCATTGTCCTCTCTTTGCTAGAACAGTGCTTTTCCTTTTCCTGTGCTGTACCACAAATGCCCCCATTCTTCCATTCTGCAGCTCGCTGGTAGGCAGCAGTCATATCTGCCTTCGACTCTGATGAGATATTTTATGCTAACAATTTTATCATGCTCCATCTCTGAGTTCTCCCCAAAGCATTTATTATGAGGTTCTTCATGAAAATAATTTAGATTGAAACAATCAGTTCTTTTTGAATGGAAACCGTGACTCAGATGAGCCAAACACAGAATATTCCACCAAAGTATTCTATGTATAGCATTTGTGTGAATTCGTGTGGCTGAAGCCAGCCAAATAACATAAGTACTCCATAATGGAAAAGCTGATTAACCATTATAAATACTTCAGAAGTACATTTTAAGGTAAATCCTCATAATACCCCTGTGAAATGGTAGTCTTCAGTCTCCTTTAGAAAACGAGAGGCCAGGAATACTTAAAATGTCTTGACCAACATCACAGAAGTTTCCATCAGGAAGTGAGCTGCACCTAAGGAGCTCTTGGCTGCCTGTGCCATGCCACATCTCCTGGAGCACACTGTGCATCTCATTCCAACCTAGTGCTGAGCTGGATCACCTACAGTCCCCTTCTATGCGGCAAAACCAGAACATTGAAAAATTATAGCAGCTGTTCTCTAATGGGGTAAGAAGTGCTTTCATCGTTGTTCTCATCATTGAGAAATATTCTTTTTGGTAAAGTCAGTATAGTTGCTGGTGGTGGCATTTTTGGGTGGGTTTTTTGAGAGAGTCAGAGGCTGAGACTTTTGTCCCACTGCAGAATGAGAATGCAGAAAGGCGCATTGCTGATTTGCTGGCAGTGATGGTCTAATTTCAGCAGCTGGGCCATTCAGACATGACTGAAGTTCATCTGGATTCCCTCTCGTATTCTCTGTGTGCTTTAACACAGAAACCCAACTAGGGCAGGAAGGCAGGGAATAAGGAATGTGAGAGGGAAGGCACTGTTCTCTCCACCCTGCTCTGTGCCCTCTCACAGACAAAATCTCCCACCTATTCTCTCTCTTCTGACCATTTCCTCAGGAGACCTGCTTCTCTTTATTGTTAGTGACTGTTTCCTACTGTACTTAGCAATTGTCCTCTCCCAAATATTCTTCTCTTCTGACTTTCCCACCTTTGTGTCGTGGTCCAAACATGACAGATAAATTGCCTGATTGCTTTTGAGATGTTCATCATTGGTATTGGACATAGGGACAGGACAACACTGGTACTGGACATTGGTCATTGGTATTGGACATAGGGACAGGACAACACTGGTACTGGACATTGGTCATTGGTATTGGACATAGGGACAGGACAACACTGGTACTGGACACGGATCACTGGTATTGGACACAGGGACAGGACAACACTGGTACTGGACACTGATCACTGGCATTGGACATGGGCAGGACAACACTGGTACTGGACACTGGTCATTGGTATTGGACACGGACAGGACAGCACTGGTACTGGACACGGATCACTGGTATTGGACACAGGGACAGGACAACACTGGTACTGGACATTGGTCATTGGCATTGGACATGACAGGACAACACTGGTACTGGACACTGGTCATTGGTATTGGACACAGGCAGGACAACACTGGTACTGGACACTGGTCACTGGTGTTGGACCCAGGGGACATCCAGCTGACAACATGGGCAAGAGGGACTGATCCTATCAAGACATCAGCACTCCACAGTGCTGCCAAAGGCCACCACCCACCACACCTCAGGGACTCCTGCTCCCCAGGGGAGTTAGTCCAAGCTAGGCATTTCCCATCTCATAAAGCCATGAGGCAGGAGAGGGAGAGAGCCCCTCAACAGAGAGCACGTGTGCAAGGACACTTGTCACTCTAGGTCAGGTTTATTTACAGAGGTACTTTGTGACCAGGACTAAAGATGTGGAAGATCTGAAGATCTCAGGACTGGGGAAAAAGGCAGGCTCTGGTGTTTCCCTGAGGAAGGGAGTGAGCTCCCCGGTAAAGTGACACCACCCTCAATGCTAATTGCACTGAAGGACCTCCTCTGCCTGAGGGGAAGAGCCCAGCCCACGGGGAAGCTCCCAGCACCATGGGGACGTGTGAACCAGGAAAGTCACAGACCATGGATGCGTGTGAATGTACGTATCATTTCCTTATAGCACCATGCAGAAGCAGAGGATGTTAGGAAGAGGAAAAAAAAGAATTTTCTCTTTTCTCCCCTACAGATCCCCTTCCCTGCCGATATTATTGAAAAAATAAAGCTTGTAAGCACAGACACAAAGAAACATGCATCATTTAACTAGAAAGTGAGCAAGTCCATGTTTGTTTATTTTTCCTTTGGGTAAACAAGTGAGCTAGGTTCTGAGAACCTTTTCATTAAAAAAAGCCAACAAAACAAAGAAACAAAAAAATACCCGAAACAAACCCTAAAATTCAATCCTCTTTGATATTTACTCTTAAGGTATCCCTTATTTGTCTGTTTCAGTGAAAGTGGAAGGGCTGTATTAGCATGCTTGGCTGAAAATGCACTTTTCCCCACCAGCTTATGCAAGTTTTGGTACCTGCTGTGACTGATTCACAGCATCAGTGTGCAGGAAGTCCCTGCGTGCTCAGTGCTATATACATAACACACGTCAGTTTTCAGAGGCACTGAGCTGCTCCTAATTTCCACTGGGATTGTTGGACTGCATCACCTCTACATTCCAGCTCTCTGTAAACATCTCTTTTTCATGTATAAAACATCTCCTTTGAATGCTCGCAGTGTCTGATCACAGGAGCTGAGCTGTGCTCGGCATTCAGCTCTTAGGGAACACGGCTTGTCAGATACAATGATGGGCAGAGCTGTAACATTTGTGTTTCCAGCCGTGGGTGAAGACAGGAGCTTTCCACCACCCATCCACGGAGGAATCTGGCACAAGCCTGTAGGAAACACGGCACGCTGCTGCACATTTGTGTAATGAAAGAGCTGCAGCTTTTATCTCTACTGGGGAAAAGCTTGTTAAGGGTACAAAATTAAGATTAATTAAGGAACAAATAATATTAAAGTAAGGTCTTCTGGTGTTCCACTTCAACAAAAAAGTCCCTATATATGGTTTTCTGAAATAATAATTTTTTTCCAAAGGTAGACTCACAAATACAAGAACCTGACCAGTTTTAGCATCGCTTGCTGCAGCTCTGCTGAACTGCTAAAAGCAAACACGACTCAAGACCAGGGCAGTGCGGCTATCTGCTAAAGTAACAAGAAAACCAGAGTGCTGCTGCTGCCTCTATGGCACTTGTGGAAAGGAAGTCTTGTTAGACTCTTATCAACATAAGTAAAACAGCAGCTTGAAGAAGGATTTCATTTGCTCCATTTCTAAATCAACTTTTTCAGACTACGGTGACATAAATATACAGTGGGTGAGGGTGGGGGAGGTTTGGGTGGGAGAAGGGGAGGATGGAGGAGGACAGGGTTTTATGCCAAGAGCTGAATCATAACCATGTGAGTAATTTTGTTGGGTTTTTTTTTCATAAGGGTATGAATCAAATTAAATTTGTTTTGCTGTGGGTGAAGGAAGAGAGAATATAATAGCATGAATCAGAACTATCATCAAATATGTGGCACAGACTAAAAATTAATTACAATTACTGCGTTCTTGTGAAAAGTTTCTGCTGTAAGATGCAGCAATTTTGTTAATCGATATAATCCATTTAAAAATTCAGAGGAATTAAAACCTTTCAATTACTTTCCTCTTCCTTTTAATTTTTTTCCTATTATAACAAGGAAAAGATGAGCATCTCTGAACAAAATCTTTCTTCATCTGTTAGAAGCCCTTTTGCTCCAGTGGTAAAAAGACTGCTGCTAATAATGAAAATTAGATATTAGACCACATGTAGTCTCTTCAGTCAGGACTAGCTCAAGCCAGGGAATACATGATTTACCACCTTAGCACAGATGCTTTATAGGCATTCTAATAAAGACAACTTATTTAGTGAATAAGCCAAACAGAAAAACACTCAATATCTCTTTGTCTTTTCCTGTAAGAGATAAGGTCATGGAAAAATGAGTGTTGAACACTGGGTTTTTTACACTTTGGAATGGCCATTTAACTATGGGTAAAGAATAAAGGGCTTAGACCATAAAACCTCTTTTAAAGAGGCCAACACAAATACTTGGGAACAAACCCACACATTATTAATTACTAGTTAGATGGATAACTAAGAATATATGTATTTTTGTACTAGTGAGGAACCACTGATTTTGACAACTAAAAAGTTTGCCTCCAAGCTTCTAGTATGGAGAAAATGTTATTTAATTCCCTGTCTGAAAAACACAATAAAGCCTCAGCAAGGCATCATTTGGAATCAATTCCTCCCCCTAAACAACTCCAGATCTTTCCCATAGTAATTCTCTTGCACGTGCCCAGTAAAACTCTCTGCAGAAAGGACGGGTGTACAGCATGTTCAGGAATTCAGCTGAACCACGAGCCTTAAGGACGCGACTCCCAGACAGACAGAAAACTTCTGCACAGCCCACTGCAGCTGCTGTGACTCTCCAGTGCTGGGTGTGGGGGAAGGAAGAAAATGGGAGACAATTCCCTCAGCCATTCTGGAAAACCCCCTTTGACCATGAAGCTGCTGGCCCAACAACCTCCTTGCTGCCTCCTTGAAGCTGTTCCTCCTTTTTTGTCAGCATCACTCAGTACCCAGGTTCACCCAAGCCTCTGCCAGGTAGGACAAAAGTCCAGACAACTTTGCAGTGCTTGATTCAAAACATCCCATGTGGATTATCCCAGCCTTACAGCACCTCACAGTCTCACCTCACATGCAGGACATGTGATGGGGGACAAAATCACTCAGAAGATGTCTTGTCCTTGCCACAACCACCCAGGACTGCAGGATTACTAGACAACAGCACACACTGGAATCACTCTCTAGAACACAGCAACTGAATGAAACACTCCAACAATCCTTAAAACTTCCTCAAAACACAGCAATAGAAATCCTCCTGCAAAGAGATCAGTGTCACTGTGGCAACCAGTGTTTTGAGATGGTCTGGTGGTATAATAAGAATACACAATTTTTTTTTTCTTTAATTCACAACCTCAAAGAAGGGCAATTCCCCCTCACTTGCCTCAAGACAAAAATCACTGATGTTCTCTAATTTTACTTGCAATGAAGAATAAGCGCAAAGCAGAAGTAGCAGAAATAAAATGCAAGTTGCCAGAAGTTAACCAGAGAAGATGCTTAATATCTCTTCCCGAAGGATAAATCAGCATTTTTACCATAGCTGTGGTCATCTTTATTTATTACACAATAGATTACCACAGGCCATGGGTTGTTGGGCTTTCTTACATTTCTGGTTAAATTATTTCTCAACTACTGTGTAGAAACCAAACTTCTCAAATGTCCATCCTCCTTATTTTGGCATACAATGGCAGACCCTAGTAGGGACTTTTATAGGACTGTCCTATATACACCACTTGGTAAAGCTGATTCCCTGCTTTCCATGACAGATAGCTGCCATTTCTTGCAGTTGTTAGAAAGGTACAGAAAGGAAAAGAACATTTTCCTCTGGCAAAAAATTACTGTGTACCAATATTGATCAGAGCAGTAACCTTCTCAGCCACCAAAGAGAAAAGCTCTTACACCTCAGTCCCAGATATTAATCATGTTTTAAATATTATTATTATATGCAATATGATTTTGTATATTTTAGCTATGAGGTTTTTAAGTAGCTGCTAGAAAATGTCTTTTCTACCAGCTCTTCTCAACCATCTCAGTGACAAATTTCAAAGAGAGCATTCTATCTAGCACTTGGCTACAAAACCATATTAAGGCCAGACAGTAATTTTTATCCAAGTACAGAAAATAATATACTTATGCACTTAGCAAAATCATTAGGGATTTATCTAAACACTACAGATTTTTGTAGAAAAACCTCCTGTAAACGCAATGGCTTTAAATTAGAACACATATTACTACTACTTTTTTACTTTAACAGCTTAAAAAATATTTGTGAAAGTAGCCTTTGAAAACTGAAATTCTGTTTTGGTTTCAAAAAAGTCCACACATCCTTCACATTTTCAGAATTGCTGGAAGAGTTCAAGAAAAGATGCTGGGAAATTCCATTTGAAAATGCCAACACTTGCAAATACAATTTGAAGCATGGGATGGGAACATCATCAAGAAGGAAGAACAAATACTTCTCCACAATTACACATTTTGTTTGTCCAATCCTATGAAGAAAAGCTATAGGAAGGGGGAGTGTGTGGGGATGTGAGGAAATGGCAATTGTAATCAGGAACATAACACACCACTCATAATAAAATATAGAACTTCTTTCTTTCAAAACTCATGGGCACAGGGCAACCCTGGGTACAAACTATTGCTTGCCTTCCAGTGCATTTTTTATTCCTGCCCTGTTAAATTTAAAAGGCAGTCCAGGATTATGAGTTTTGGTGACTTCATAATGGATGCACATGTGAGTTTTAAATTAGCCTGCGATTCCTGAAGCCCATTATTTGAAATTTGTTTCAAGCCATGCTTCAGGAGAGAGAAGTCTTAGCACAGACAATCCTGATCTGGCACCTTTCACAGAGCTAACAGGAGGCTTTTGATTTGCATGGATTAGTGAAGCCAGTGCAGGCTGACTCTTGTGCCTACAACAGCTTCTGCACCCCAGAACTGCATCCAGAGGAGGGTCACAATACTAATAAACGCAAAATTAATTTCACACCTCCTAAATTGCAAGGCAAGTCTTATCAGTGCTAGACTGTGAGCTTCTAGGGGCAGAGACAGCCTTGTCTGTCTCTCTTGCAGAGCATTAATCATGCTGTGGGTGCTCACGGCTAATAAGACGCACATAAATCTATTCTGATGTGGTTTTTTGCCACTTCAGACTCGAGGAGAGTCACACACACGCACAGACATCATCTTACCTCTCTACCTAACGACACGCTAATGCACCCAATTGAAAAAACAAGTCTCGATAGGAACAGAAAGGCTTTGTTTTTGTTTATGCCACCCAGACAGAGTCTGTGGCTCTACAATGCAAATAGTTGGCAAAACCTAAACCGCAAGTATGCAGCAGCACTGTGAGTAATAAAGATAATGTTTGTATTTTGTTTATGAAGAGCCCTAACCAAACACTAAAGCAAGCGTACCGAAACCAAACAACACTCAGATCTTTAGAAAGACTTCAGAGGATCCAAATAATATAATTTAATCACTTTGTTCTTTAACAATCTAAACATCACTTAAAATTTACAAGCAGTAATTCTGTGTAAGTTCTCTGAGCTGAAAAATGGGATGTAGCCAGTTGCCTTTTTCTACCCCAACTATTATAGTTCAAACAAATGAAGCTCTATTGCTGAAGGAAAAAGAAAAAACACCTTACAAAATTCCCTTGTTCCTAAGGTTGAGAAATGCTGTATTGCTCAGCCAGCATGGAATTCCTCCATCTCTGGAATCATGTGAAAGTATGTTGCAGTTACTTCACCATGCTGAATAATTTGCATACAACTTTGACAACACACCTGTACTTCTGTGTGGAGTGCACATAGGAAATGTATAAGAATAGATAAGAAATGTATTCTATACTTAAAAAAAAAAAAAAAAAAAAAAGATGCTGAGGTAAGACTCCTTGCTGAAAGATAAAAGACACATGGAAAACCTAGGAATCAACTGGTTCCTCCCCACAGGGTGCACCAGAGGCAGCCTGGACAGCTGTGCATGACTGTCCCTGAAAGATGTTGAGGAAAACTGCCAACATGTACCTTAAAAAGCAGAGTCTGGTCTGTAATTCACTCTTTCCAATCCCTGTGTGTGACATAATTGATCAAAAGAGCCAGCACAATCAATGCTGCAAGGAGCTGCCCAACAAAACATGGGGACTTCTCTGGCTTGGAGAGGTCCCAGTAAAACTTCACCTAGAACTGAGATGTAGAACAAAGCAAGAGTCAGCTCCTCCTGCACAGAGCTGAGACACTTCCCTTCCTAACCCATGGTTCTGAGCTTCCACAGGCAGCCCAGACCCCTCTGCAGATGCTGCCAAGCAAGATTCAAAACCAGGGCTGCAGGTGACCCAGACCTGCTCAGCAATCAGGTGCTTAAGCTGGGACAATGCTGACCTCCTGTTACCTGCCTGAATGGCCAGGTCTGGGCACATCACCCCATTTTGTAGGAAATGCTTTTTGCATTTACCTTGGCTGCTGTGACATGACTGGGGCCAGGTCTGCTTGGGCAGAATCTTTTCTCTAGCAAAAAACGACCACAAATGACATCTTGAAGAACTGCTCTGCACACATGTGGAGAAGATCAACAGAAACATTCTCTTCCAAACAAAAAGCACTCCAGCAATACTAAATCTTCTGCTCTAAGCTGGCTATCTTGTCCTCAGGAAAATCTTCTGGAGATCTGGCTAGGCAGGACTTGGAGAAAGAGCAGAGATTGCCTTATCCTCACGTTATCCACCCTGAAATCACCTCTGTATGAGAGGCTGTGTTGGCTGAGTCTTTGCTTACAGGGTTTCTCAGGGAGATCCTTGGCAAATATGGCACTGGGAGATAAAATCCCTTGTCTGATTATCACCCCCACACACTTAGGGACAATTGTGAAACACTCCTGTAGCTGGAGAGGAAAGACCAGCATGGGATGTGTGTGTGTGTGTATATGTGTGCGTGTAGGAGGGATCATCAACAGCAGAGCAGCAGCTAAAGGGGGAAAAAAAACAAGCCAAAAAAAACCTTAAACCAACAAAAACAAACCCACCCAAAAAAAAACGAAAGCTCCAGGAGTAGTTGACAGGTTCACAAGGATGGTTTCCCTCCCTCTATACCCCTAACATTTCCTTTCTCTTCTGCACCCAGCTGCTTTGTAAAGGGAGCTGCAGCACAGCCATTCCTGCAATTAAATGGGCAGACTGGGAGCTCTGCACAATCTTTTCAGTGTTTGTCTGGCCAGTACTCCCAAAGTGGCACCTTGGTAACTCCTCATCAAAGCTCTTTAAGCTCCCTGTTTGCTCAACAGCCTAAAGATCCCATTCATACATTTCTGCTGGTAAAACACCTGTGAGCGGCTGCTAAAACCCTCCAAGGGCAGACAAAAAGTGATCAGCTCATCTTCCTTCCTTCATGTCACAGACATCATCAGCTCTGTTATTGAAAGTTCCTTGCCTCCAACACCCAAATTGCTCCATTTCACAAGGAGAATCCTTTGATTAAACCCTTCCCAAAGCCAAAGTGTCCCTGCACATGGAGTACCAGCAACCCCAGGGCACTCTGGCTACACATGCAGAATCTACACTTAAGGGAAGGTGGCACATTTAGGTATTCCCAGAGCTCTGCTTGCACCTTCCTGCCCACTGCAGTCCTCCTGTGACACAGATGCAGCAAAGTTTGGCAGGATTATTATACCCCATGCCCAGGAATCTTTTGATTTCCTGCAGGCTCTGAGTGTCCTGCACTTAAGTCCAGGACAGCAAACCACTTAGGCGCCTCCACAATTAAATGTTCTGGGAAGCAGGTTAGATTAAAAATACACTGTAACAAACATCTTAAAATATGTCTGCTCAGTCAAGTCTGAAAGGCAAGTGCTGCTGGTACATTAAAGTATTCCTGCTCAGAGGGTAGCTTAAAAATACCTGATTTATTGCTCTTTGGCAACACTGTGTCTAGAGATAATCAACCAGACTGACCTCTCCTACACTGAATAGGCTGCACAATATCATTCTCAGGGAAATACTGCTTCACTTTTAGATATCTTGTTCAAAGTATGAATGGTTAGGTTATTTTCTCATCTTAATAAATGATGTAAAACCTCCGGACATATGGTAGCATTTGTAAGCTTTTAGGCAAGCAGTGATAACTTTCAAATGTTACTTCCCCTCCTCCTCCTCCACTACATGAAACAAATATACTGGAACCCATTTAAATCTTAGTGACAAACACATTTAAGAGAGACTAATTCCATTTAAAGTTTCCAAATGTCAGATGAACACGTTAAATAATTACACCAAAAAAATGAAGAGCAGATGAATTCTCATTCTCATCATTGGTTGAAAAAGTGCCTGTATATTTCCAATAAGGATTGCACAACTTTATGAGACAATGCTTGTGCCTAAATTAGCAAGGAACAAACAAGTGTCAGCTCATACTTACAGGGACATCTGACAAGTATCATTCATGCTAACTCAACACTACCAGATTAGAGGATTGCTGCTGTCTCATTCAGTTTTTGAGTATCAATCCACAACTGCTTCATTTTTTTCTAGTTTAAGATCCATAGCAGGGCTCATTTCTGAATAATGGTTACAAACTGTCTGTGGACTGAGGCTTTGGTTTCTCAGAAGCAGAAAGCCACAAAACTCATAAATGAAGGTATGGCACCACACATGTCAAGGTACTCAATTAGGAGGAGAAGTCATCTCCAGGAAGAACATGGACCTGTTGCAGCATGTCCAGAGGAGGCCACAAAGGTGATTATGAGGGTGGAGCACCTCTCCTATGAGGAAAAGTGGAGAGAATTGGGATTGTTCAGCCTGGAAAAGAAAAGACTTTGAGGCCACCCAGCTGTGGAATTTCAGTACCTGAGGGGAGCCACAAGAAAGATGGAGAGGGACTATTCAGAAGGACCTGGAGTGACAAGAGAAGGCAGAATGGATTCAGACTGAAAGAGAGGAGGGTTAGATCCGATATTAGGAAGAAATTCTTCACTGTGAGGGTGGTGAGGCCCTTGCACAGGCTGCCCAGAAATGCTGTGGATGCCCTGGAGGTGTCCAAAGCCAGGCTGGACACGGCTCTGAGCAACCTGATCTAAGTGGAAGGTGTCCCTGTTGGGGATGTTGGAACTAGATGATCTTTCAGATCTCCTCCAACAAACCTTTTCTATGATTCTGTGATTCAAAGCCTTTGCCTGCTGTGTTCTTTGGAAAAACAAAGGTGCATTTCCCCGGGAGCTTTTTGCATTTCCCAGATTCTCTCCCATTATCAAGGAACACACACGCCTTCCCCAGAGCATGCAGCAGAGCCACACTGGAGTGGTTCAGACATCCTCTCTGACTGAATGCTGTACTGTCATCCATTATTTCTCAAGGCCACTCATAGCATGCATTAACATTTATAAAGTTGGAATCTATTCAGCCTGTCCACCCAATAGCTGACTAACTGGATGTTATTACTTGAAAAATAAATCTCACAAATAGGGAAAACATAATAACCTGGGTACACAGAATAACACACTCTATGTTCTCTAACACAAGCATTACTAATACTGAATAAATGGACAAGTATTTAATCTGTAACAGCTTCTAAGCTTCTCAAAAAACAAGAAGAGTGAAGACTACACACTTAATATTATTTTGCATTTTCGTAATTGAAAGGAAAACTTAAAAGGCAAATACTTTCTACTAGTTAGGGGTTAACTAGTTAACTAATTGCTACTCCTTTAAATGAAAAAAGGTGCTGTGTGCTTCAGGGGGGAACAGGCACCAGTAGCAACAAGCTGTTCAGCACTTTGTGCCAAATGCTCACAAGAACACTGAACATAGAACACATCCAGAGCTGCAGCAAGCCAGGCTCAGTAAACCTAAAGGTGGAAGAAACACATCTTTCACCACCCTGACCGAAATTAAAGAGATCAAACCTTGCCCCAAAATGTTGCTTACAGGGGCTTTGCTTGCAGCAAATGCAATGTGAATTTGCTTGAAGCTAATTGGAAACCAACAAAGGCTGCACTCCTGCACGGGAGCTGGGCTATGTCAGGTTAACGCACAGAACCTTTAGGCGCTGCCCGGAATTATCCCTGCTCTTGGAGCTCGGCCGGCTCCGCACGCCCTGTCCGGGCTGTGGCTTTCAAAGGTGTCGGAGGAAGAGGGGCAGGGATTCCGCAATCCCCACCCGCCCCCGGAGCGCGGCTGCTGCTGCTCCGGGAGCCGCCCCCGCGACCTGCCCCACCCCATCCCATCCCATCCCACCCCATCCCATCCCATTCCACCCCATCCCACCCCATCCCATCCCATTCCATCCCACCCCACCCCACCCCATCCCACCCCACCCCATCCCGTCCCACCCCGTCCTGTCCCGTCCCGTCCCGTGGCTCCCCCGCCGCCGCCTCCGCTCCCTCCCGCCGCGACCCCGCTCAGTCCTCGAGGTCCTTCCCTCCCGTGGGTTTGGTGCACAGGCAGGGCTTGCGTTCAAACCTCTTCCAGTTAAAGACCTAGACCAAATCCCCCCCAAAAGCACACAGCAGGCGCCACCGCCCCCAGGCAGTGAATCCCCATCCTGACTCGCTGGGCTGAACTCTCCCTTCAGACAGAGAGGTTTTTTTGAGGGGGATTCCCCCCCGTTCTCAGGAAACATTTACATCAGTGTCGACAAAGCATTCTTCAGAGACTGATGGGAAGTTCTAAAAAGAGCCTTGTCTTCAATTACGAAGAATATTCAGCTTTAGCACGTAATGTATGTCCCATATCAGCCATCAGCCAACGCTTTGCACAAGTGGCCACAGAACAAAATGTTCAGTGAAAAAGCTTCGACTCTATGGCTTGTTTTTCTTCAGAGGAATTTGGTGTGATGATGAACAGGTTGGGCTATAGGAAAGGCTCATTACATCTTCAGAATTCTCACAACAGCTAAGATTTCTGACCTCACAACAGTGAGACTTTTTAATTTCAGCAAACTCCAGCAATTATTTTCTTCAATATTCTTTTTTAAAAATACACTATCCTATCCATTTTTCAGATGGAGTGGTCAGTAAGAGATCCCACATAGCCATTGCTCAGAACCTCTGGTACAATTTGAGCATGCACAGATTAAAATACAATTAAAACCATAGTTGCCTGTTTGCAAGATTTATTGCAACACTTCAGATCTGGCCACCCCTCAGGAGCAAACTTCCTGAGAATGTTATACCCTGCTCCAAAAAGCAGCAATTCCCACCCAGTAGGAAGCAGTGGGCAGTCTTGGAAAAAAGCAATGAATTTGTATCACAGATTAAACGTAGAGATTAGAGGATTAAATTTTCTATCATGTAGTGCACACTTGAGTATTTAATAATTACATAAATGAGGAGAAAACAGTTGGGAAAGCAGGTCTTGAACTTCTATTGTTATGACAGACAAGATGTGCCATTAAAATAGGTCTCTGTTTTTAAGGGAAAAAAAAATTCTAATGAAAACAACACCTTGAGCAGTGGCACTGTGCAGCAGAAACTACATTAACTTGTCATAATATGTTGCTTCTGTTGGAATGACTTTCAATTGAATAACAAAACAAATATGAGCTTGGGAATAGGCAGTATTACTGAAGGGCTTGGAATGTAACACACGGGAAGCAGCCCTAACATGGATTTTCTGATTCCTCTTAAGATGTCAATGATTGCCAGCCTCAGCTGCAGGTCACTGGTTTGGGGTTTGCCCATATTCTTGTCTTACAAATGACAAATCATAACAATATTTGTAAAAATGCACACACACAAGTAAATTCCTCAGAAAAGGTGATTCAACATAAAGCCGCCTATGACCTGAATGAATGGGGAAAAAAACCCTAAAATCCCCAAAACTTATTAAGATGACATTTGCTGCATTTAAATTGCAGCCTTTTTTTCTTCCTCATTTCAGTCATATTCTGCTTCCTGTGAGCAGGTACTCAGTCCTGATTTTGCTGAAGAATTTCGGACATCATTAGCATCACCAACTCTTTTCCTACTTCCTTGTCTTTTGCCATTTTTATAGTATGGGGCATTTATGATGTTTGCTATGGTACCTTCTGTGCTCAGGCTCCCAAAATTCCTTCTCATCAGCTTCCACAGAACACAACCTGCTTTTGCTGGCCCAAGTGGTGCCTGTGGTGGCAGGGGAGAGAAAAGATGGCAAAAGCTGCCAGGGACAAATCCTGTGCAAGCAGCTCCACACTCCTGGTCCTCCCATCTCTCTGAGCACCCCCTTTATTCTTAAGATGCTCCAAAAGTACAGAGACATTTTCAGATCAAGGATAGTTCCTTGCCTGTGCCTTTTCCTCAGTGAATGAATGGATACAGGGCTTGTGCAACTGAGGTTTGGAGTACACAGTGCAGTGGCAGCTCTCAAATGAAATGTGTGTTGTAGCAGGACTTTTGCTTCTGAATAATCATTCATCACAAAGAGTGAGTAAGTGTCAGAGCTCATGACTCTTTTAGAAGCTTATTGCTACTATCAGTGCATATAGCAGTGAGGGAATGTTTTGTTGTTTTTTATTTTTTTGTTTTCTTCTCAACTCCTAAGATTCGGAGTTGAGAAGAAATTGATTTGAGAAGTAGCTCATGTGTATTGATATTAAATATTAACATGAAACACTTGATTTAGAAAGCTTTGGGTATTTCCAACATTTTGTTACAGTCCAAAAGATTATGCAAAGTTCACAAACAGCCTTTCTTATTGATCCAGACATGTAAAAAATCATTCTGCTCTTGCAGCAAGGCTAAATCCGCTTTGCTAACTTTAATGTCACATTTCAGTAAACAGAGACTTCTGAAGATTCCTTTTTTTATTGTTTCAGCATATTATCAATTTTCATCGAGGTGAGTGTTTTTAGTAGATCTCTCCAGAGTATTAATCACCATTTACGATGTGTTATATCACACAACCTGCAGCAATCCAGAAAAAATGCATTAAACCATAGAATCACAGAATGGCCTGGGCTGGGACTTTTAAGACCACATAATTCCAAATCCCTGCCATGAGCAGGGACACCTTCCCCTAGATCAGGTTGCTCAGAGCCTCTCCCAACCATGCCTCGAACACCTCTGGGGATGGGGCAGCCACAACTTCCCTGGGCAGCCTGTGCCAGTGCCTCACCACCCTCATAGTAAAGAATTTCTTCCTAACACCTAATCCAAACTCTCAGCTGGAATCCATTCCCCGTTGTCCTGTCTCTACACGCCCTTGCAAAAAGTCCCTCTCCATCATGTCAGGGAAAAGCGAGAAACGCTGAACTTGCTGGAGCTGCCTCTGCCAGTCTCTTTTTTCATTTTCTGCGGGTGAGTAAAGAAAAAAAGCAGGGAAGTGATGGAGTTCATCCTTTGCTTCTGCAGCCGCGATTCCCCCGAGCCCCAGAGCGGCGCGGGCGGTGCAGTGCCGCGTCCTGCCGCGGGAGGGCGACAGCCGCGCTGCCCCGCCCGCCCCCAGGCTGCGAGCGCGAACCCAAAACAGCCCCAAAAACCACCAAAAAACCCCTCTGGAAGCATCCCAAAGGCGCCAGGAGGATTCCAGCAGGCCACAGCGAAACCTCGCGGGGCTGTCCGAGCGTTAGTATGCAAGTGGAGCCTTGAGAGACTCGTGTGAATAATACCAAAAAGGTCTAAGCCTCTTAGCGCTGCGGGAGTGGAAAATCCCATTTCAGGCATTTGTGCTCATAACCAGGGAAGAGGGGAATGAAGGGGTTTGGTTCTAAGCAGCTAAAGCGCTGTCCAACTGCAAGACAAGTGGGATGTAGCACTTAAGTAATGACTGTTTTGGTGTCAAGTTAAGCCCTAAAATGTACAGAGATCTTACTAAATGAGTAACATCGGGTCTGCCCTCTATCTAGCAAAGAAAAAAAAAAAGGCAAAACAAAACAAATAAATAATTTTCCAAAGTTAATAATAACAACGTATGATAAAATGTATCATAAAAAATTCATTGTAAAAAATATTCCATTAAAACATTGTGATTCAACTTTCTCAAGATTTTTTTTGGACATTCTTAGACCAGTTTTATTTATGAAAGTAAGGATCTCTGTATTTAAAGGTGTTAAGAGCTCATGTCCTTGCAAGTTTACTCAGTACAGCTGTTGAACTCTTAATTCTTCTTCCACTGCTCTAAGGAAAATTAAATGCTGCAGATGTTATCCTTTATTATGCCATATACACAGAATCAGTTCCTCATTTGCAGGGCAAGTTATTTATTTTTTCCTACTGATCTTCAAGGCAATCATGATCATTAGGCATTGCCAGGGTTAAATAAACATGACCTGAAGTGATCACAAGTCAGAAGTTATGTGAAAGAGATATTCTCATGTCAATAAGTGGAAATCTAGGAACTGCACTTGAAATATTTCAAACAAATCCCTCTCTTCAGACAAAAACATATTAAGAACACAAGCGAAAAGGCAGAAATAGACCTGAAACTAAAACATTTCCTGTCTCTGAGATATATTTGAACTAGACAGTCTACATTATTAAAGATGTTAGTGGTCACAGATAATCAATAGGTTGAACTTCATAAAATAAAGGAAACAAAACCCAAAAACCAAAAGGGCAACAACATGACAAAAAAAAAAAAAAAAAAAAAACCCAAAAAATAAAAAAAAACCCTTAAGCAAGCAAGAAAAAAAAAAAAAGACAAGAAAAGAGAAGAAAATAAATGAATACTCTTATACTCTCTGAAAGTTTTACCCATTGCAGTTGCACATGTCTGACCCTCTTTCACTCCACAGCAGCAGCCCTGAGTGAGGCCAGGAAGCCCTGGTGTGCCCTGGCAGCATTTCTGCAGCTGCAGCCTGGACAAGCCCACCTGCCAGGAATTCCCCTAAGGACAACTGCAAGGAGCTTAAGAAGATTTGCATCCATTCATAAAAGATCTCTTTGCTTAAGATGAAACCAACATGGAACTTGCAGGAACCTGGGGTACTTTTGGGGCTATTGCCCAATTTTCCAGAGTCCCAAGCCCATGCAATTCCCAGTTCTTAGGGAGAAAGGGAGCACTGAGCACCAAGTGCCTCATGGTTGGCCCTCGTGGCAAGCAGAGGAGCCACTTCACAGCAGCCCCTGCTATCCAGAACCATTATTGCCTGACATTGTTTCACTCCACCAAGCTATCCTCACCTCCTGAAACCTCTCCTCCTCCCATCCCACAAAAAGGAAACCTTCAGTGGAGAACTACTGCCAAGGATTCTTTGAAAGTGAAGAGCTCTCTGTGCCATGATCAGTGCAAAACTCAACTCCACAGCTCTTAGCCCTGCTGTAAATCCACTGTTACCCTCAACCTCTGATGCTTCCAGTGCTTTTCCAACTACCCTCCCAGATTTCCACTCAAACCTGGGTTTTTCCTCAGGCTTGCACAGGATAAAGGTCCACTGAAGCCAATAGAAATGCTCCTCCAACTATCCCACAACTCCATTCCAGATCAAACCTCAGCACATCTGAGCCTCTAAGAACCAGTTGGTGTTACAAGACAATACCAACATCCCACAGCCAGCTTGTCACAAGCAAAGACTTTTTAACAATGAGGAAAAGAGGAACATCATGAAATTAAACAAAAAATTAGAAAGCAACACATCTTTATTTTTCTTGTTTATAGCACCAGTCTCTTGGAAAAAAGTACAGCACAAGTAGTTTTACTTTAAATACTGCAAATTAGTGAGCATGAGCAATGCTACCAGTAAAACATGGAAATTTGCATGGCAGGTTTTCAATATAAAGTTTTTAACCCTAGACCTCGAGGAGTTTTTTCAGAGCTGCAGGTGGGAGGTGGGAACACTTGCCTGCCTTTTTCATCGTAAAAAACTCTGAACACCTCTTTAAACAGGAATCATTCAGAACTTCATAGAGTATCTGAGTTCTTCTAGTAAGGAAAAACAACACTAAGGAAGAAAATTCTGCACAGTTATGTTTAAAGAGAAGAGAGTGTGGCACAGTAGCCACAGATAAAACCAGTGAAACCCCAGTTTTATCTGTCATACCAGGAATTTTTATTCTGTACTCTGTCATTTATAGTAAGTGCACTTATTGCTGGTTTTGAGACTGTTTTCTTGCTAAGACATTATATATCAGGAATTAAGAAGCCAGAAGCATCTCTTTGAAGCATGCTCTGCACATAAGAAGACTCATTCACCAGGTTGTTAGACACAATGAAAGAAAAGATGCAGGAAACCAAGAGAAACTTGCACAATCCTCCTCCCCAGTCATCTGTTTCCATCTGCCACCTATCTTCTGGGTTATGGTCAGCAGAGTTTAAAGAGCTTCACCTTTGTGAATCTTTGGGGGTTTTTTTAAGACATTTTCTACTACCAGTGTGTAAAAAGCAGACACCCAAGGCACAGTGGAGTTTTTATCCTGAACTGTTGTACTGGTCCTTTAACTTTTTATGACTCATAGTTCAAGTATTTGGGAATTCCCCTCTAAATATGAGTTTGACACACTTGCATTATGGAAAGTTATTTTATTCAAAAAGTGACAAAATGCAATATTCATGCAATACCCAGGTCTATATTTAACACCACACAATTGGGTTTTTCTCTTTTTCTTTTCTTTTTTTTTTTTTTTTTTTTTGCAATAAAGCTTCTAATTAAAGACAGATTCCAAAAAAACTGAGAACAAGACTGAATAGCAGAAGTAGCAGCATTGAAAGAGACAATCACAATGTTACACATCCAAGCAAGTCAGGGTTTTTTTTAACTATTCAAACAATGTCAGAGCTGTTTACCTCCTCCCCCAGACCCCCCAGCTGCATGTGTGAGTGCACAGCATCTCTCTTACCTGTGTGCTCAAGTCCCTTCTTGGTGGGCTGGCTACTCATCAGGGATCACCTGACTAAAGCCTGGAAAGAAATTAAAATATAATCAGCTGACCACCCTTGCTCACTGGCTTCCAGCTTAAATACTCCTCTCCACAGCACTCTGTCATGTGAGGCAGGACAGAACCAGCTGTCATTGCTTCAGAAAAAAGGGAAATGGGCCCCTCTGTTTCCACCTCCTTCCTTCCTCCTCGCTCACTCTTTCCTATCTGTCCCTGCCTCCCGACCTCCTCCCTTTCTCATTCTTCCACTTTGCTCATTCACTGCCTGCCTGGCTGGGGTCTCCCAGGGGAAGCCGCATTCCACAACGCTCAAGCATTTCCCCTGCATCCCGAGGTTTCTCAACAAGCTGCCTACACATTTGTACTGGAGGGGGAAAAAAAAATTAAAAAAAAAAAAAAAAAAAGGGAAGAAAAAAAAAAATCAGAGAAAAACAGAAAAAAAAGGCACCACATTCCACAACCCTCAGTCAGCCCTGGCAGACTACGAGACATTTTCAGTCACACAGCACAAAATGCATTAGTCAGAGCTGAAAGACCACACACTTTGTACCACTACCATGCTAACAGAATGGTCTGAGCAGAGCTACAGGAAAAAGGAAAGGAGGGGTTCCTATTGGTGCTTCCATTTTACACGGGGTGGTCACCTAAATATATGAAAAATCCGCAGGAAAAGGCCCAAAGCTGACGTTCCCAGCAGAAACAATGTGGACGTGGGCAGCAGGGAAAGCTCTCCCGACCTTTGCCAACAGGACTCCCCCTCCAGCAGGATGTGTTATCCCAAAGACTGCACGACATGATCTAAATCAGAACCTCTATCTCCCCACTGGTTTGTTCATAGGAAATACAAGCCTAGAAAAAGTGAAAGTAACACTGCATGATTCAGATTCCCCGAAACCACATTTACTTTCAGTTCAGACTTCTCTCTTCTTCGCTGCTCCTTAGCGGCTCTATCCATCTATGGAGTTTTGTTTCCTCTACTTACGCACTTTCAGCCCTCCGTGGTCGCAGGGAATCTGATCAGCAAGAAACGAGAAGGGAGCTCGGCGAAAAAAAAACCCTCGGTCCTCATCCCAATGACCTAATCACTCATCTATCTGCTCACTGCTTCCGTCCCCCACACGCACTTATCTCTCGCTTGGAGGCATTTCGGGAGCGAGGACACGGCTCGGGAGAAAACAGCGCTTCTAAAACACATCAGAGAGGGACAGCGCTGCGAGGAGCACGCCTTGGTGTAACAGCACCACGGAGCCCCCAGCCTCAAATTCACGCTGCCAGCCCCAAATTCCCAGCTTCCCTCCCCAAATTCCCTGCTGGCAGCCCCAAATTCCCAGCTTCCCTCCCCAGATTCCCTGCTCTCAGCCCCAATTTTTCTGCTCCTAGCCCCAAATTCCCAGTGCCAGCCCCAAATTCCCGGCTCTTAGCCCCAAAATTTCTGCTCCTAGCCCCAAATTGCCGCTACCAGCCCCAAATTCCCGGCTCCTCTCCCCAAACTTCCCACTGCCAGCCCCAAATTTCCTGCTCCCATCCCCAAATTCCCTGCTCCCAGCTCCAAATTTTCTGCTCTCCTCCCCAAATTCACTTCTGCCAGCACCCAATTCTTAGCTCCCAGCTCCAAATTCCCTGCTGCCATCCCCAAATTCCCAGCTTCCAGCCCTAAATTCCCTGCTGCCAGCTCCAAATTCCCACTCCCAGCCCCAAATTCCCTGCTCCTCTTGGGACTGTCCCTAACACACCCTGCCAAGACCCAGGGGCTTTACCCAGAGTTAGGGAAGTGTAGGGAGGTGGGGGGAAGATGGGGAGAGCCCTCAAGTGCCTGCACTGGAATTTCTCTTCAGGAAAGTCCATGCTTTAATGAAAGACTGATACTAGATACCACAAAGAAACTTTTATTTCTCTAGGCACATGACTCAGATGCATTTTCTGTGTGGGTTATGTGGTTGTGTTATGTTTCATCTTAAAAAACTGTTTCAAAGAGACCTTTAAACATTAGTTTTAAGAAAAACTCGATGTGTTTATGTATAGTGAGTGTTTTTAAACTGCCTTTTATTGCACAATGCTGTATAGAGCAGAGACACTAATGTCTGTTTTCATCACAGACATAATTTGAATCTAATACTAAACACAATAATCTGTAAAAATATTTAAGTTACATCCCTAAATAGCTCCCAGAAAAGTAAACAAACTGAACCCTTCAGCAAAACAGAATCCCCTTAGTTACAATATTGTTATCTGTCCTCTTTTCTCATGTATTTTGAAAATACATTTACTCACTGTGTTATTGACTTAGATGCACTAGTTTATAACATAAATGGTGGCTGCTGCTGTGCAGTATTTCAGCAGGGGAAGGCTGTCCAGAACTACCTCAGAGACCGAACACTGTCGCCATTATAACAAAAGCATTAAAATGAATAATTCATGAGCAAAGGAAGTACCCTACCATTAAAAGGCACCGAGTATTTAATGAATTGTCCAAAAGCTACCCCTTTTACTGCCCAGTTCCTCTTACTACTTAATTATGCTACGTTTTTCTAAAATGGCATCAAGTCGTAATCAGCAGAAACACACGGATCACTTGTAGGAGACTTTGTGAGGAGTAAGAAATAAAAGCTAAAAAATGAGCCAGAGAGAGGGAGGGGGAAAATGTGTTTATGTCTGATGATGGATATATTAAGGAAATGAGATTTCAGACTTGAAGGCTTTTCCAAATTGTGCTTTTGAATCTTGAAAAGGAAGAACGATGACAAATATTCCTTGCAAGGATAAAGGCAATCAGTTCTTTGCCTTTATCTGGTGCCTTCTTTTTCAGGATCCCAAGGCATCATGAAAATGCTCAGGAATTCAAAAGCCCCATTACTGAGGACTTTAGGAACTTTCCTCCTGTTTATAAGACCTCAAGAAGACTAAATCATTTTCTCCAGGTCACACAGTAAGGATTGGAGACTGAGGCAAGAACAGAGCTTCATCTCCTGGTTACCAGTCCTGTGCCCAAGAAAAAATAGCAACTTCCTTGCTTTATGCTAACAAGCATCAAAAGTTCAACAGTCCTGCAGGTTTTAAGCTCATAAAATGAACAGTGGTGCACAGGCATTTTCTGCAGGGACAGAGAAAATTCCAAATCACTAACCCCACATTACACCAGAATTATGTGCAAACTTAAGTTTTGAATAATATATTTAAAGGAATTTGGCCTAGAGTAGCATCTGCTCATGTTTCTTCTATCTGCTGCAGGAAACACACATACAGTGCCTAGAAAGAGATTTATTTCTAACATACACTTTCAAACTTTTCAAGACATTCAAAATTGGTACACCAACATGAACAAACTTCTCAGATTTAATTTGAATCAACATCCAGTTCTTAAAACTGAAGAAATTGCATCTCTGAGTCATTTTGCCAGCGGGACAGCATTCCATAATGTCGAGCAAAAGCCATCCTAAATATCTTTACTTACATGGGTCACTTTTTAGCTGTCCTACTCCCCTACACTGTTGGGAAGAACTCAAACACAATTCTTATTCCAAAGCTCTCATTACAACACGTTCACCAATTATGTGGCAGCAAGCCCATTAATGCTGAGATACAAAAACATGTCCCCAAGGCATCGTGGATGGAATGAAAACATGAGGTGTAACATTGCAAAATCAACTGGTCAACACTGATGCTCCTGGGCTTTTTATTTTTAAACCTGTTGGCTTCTTCGCAGAGCATTGGTAAGCACTTCTTGGATTGTGACTTGCCAATTTCTATGTTTATTTCAGTTTTTAAAAAAATTTCAATAGCATCTATTTGAGAAAGATGCTCTTTTGATCTGGTATTAGATGGATGACTTTCATCCTGCCAAAAAAATTTGCCCTTCAGTCAACTCAGAGCTGCTCCCACAGCAAGTCCTTACAGGAATAAGGAAATGCTCTTTAACAGCTAGAACAATCTGTACAGTTAAACATATTTTTAGTCTTCAATCCCCAAGGAACCGTGAGCAGAACTGAACAGCAAAATAAATATAAAAACCCCCATAATTTGTTGTGAGATATAATTAATATAGCCCAGCTCACAGCAAGCAGTTTATTGTAACTGATTGACTATTTCAGTACAAATGACCATTAATGGTTTGATAACTTGTGGCAGGAAGAAAGAGGAGGAAAACCCACAAAATATTTATGGTAACTGTTCCAAAGATGGAAGAAGTTGTCTTTTTTAAAATTGCATCAAAAAAAAACCCAAGAAACCAATTAAAGAAAGAAATGCTATGAAGACTTCAAGTTTATCTCCTTCAAAATATTTATCTTGAGTCTACATTACAGGAGAAATTCTGTGTTGACATAAACCAGTATGAGTGTGTCCACCAAAGCAGCAACCTCCACCAGGGCATCCAGACTACTGAGTCACTACCTAAACACAAGTGTTCCAGAGAACAAATAGCATCAAATAAATTACTTCAGAGAAAACAATGAGAAAGATCACCACTGCTTCTATTTGGAAGTAGGTGGGGGAAAAAAAAGGAAGAAAAGGAAACGAAAAGTCATCATGTCTGCAATCAGAGCAAAATTTTCAAGTGAAAGGAACTTAATCAGCATTTTGCTACTTGGGCAAGAGGGAGAGGGGATGGGAAGAGACAGGAGAGACTTGAGGGGTAGTAACCCTCAGATGGGTACATTGTTGAGAATGCACAACTGTCTCCAAACAACACAGCTGCAAGCAAGAATGAATGGAATTGCATCTATCAGTGCGATGATAAGGTGACAATCAAGTGCAAAAGAAAAAAGAATAAGAAATCAAAGGTGAAGAAAGTGTTCAGCTATCTAAGAATAACTCATCTGATCTCAGTATGCCAAAAGTGTGGTCAGATAATGTATACAAATTTATATCTAGGAGCTTAGATATGTTTAGAGTGTTTTGATATTTGTTTTACCTCCAGTGAGTGAATTTATGTTCCACAGAGCAGTGGCGTTTACCACACTGCTGTTTACTTGTATCAGCAGAGTTGTGTGGACTGTGCAGTGAACTACTCAGCCCTTTCAGTGCTACAGAGGAACAGAACATTACCTCAGCCTTCTAAAATAAAAAAACAGTCTTTGGACATTAATATAAATGAATTTTATAAATCAAAAAACAACTTTTAAAAGACATTTTGACAACCAACTAAACAGATGCAGATGCAAGAGAAGTGAAGGTAATTTCCACCTTTTTTATTGTAAAGAAATACCTTGAAGGAAGCATGTCAGCACATCTACAAAATCACAAAATAGCTTAGGCTGGAGAAAACCCCTGGAGGTCATCTGCTCCAGCCCCTGTGCTCAAACAGGGGCACCTGCAGACCATTGCCCAGGACCACCTTCAGAGAGCTTCTGAACACCTCCAAGGACAGACTCTACAACCTCTCTGGGGGACCTGTGCCAGTGCTCTGTCACCCTCCCAGTGAAAAAGTGATTTCTTATGTTCAGATGGACCCTCCTGTGCCTCAGTCTGGAGCCACTGGCTCTGTTCCTGTCCTTGTGCAATGCTGAGAAGAGCCTGGCTCTGTCTGCTTTGCAACACCCCTTTGGGTATTTGACCCCATTTGTGCTCCTCCCTCAAAGCCTTCTTTTCTCCAGGCACAACAGCCCCAGCTCTCTCAGCCTTTGCTCACAGGTGAGATGCTCCAGACCCTTCATCATTTTCTGTCCCTTCACTTGAAGGGAGGTCCCTGGTAGCTCCATCTCTCTTTTACTGGGGAGTCCAAAACAGGACCCAGCACTGCAAATCACCAGGGCTGAGCAGAGAGGGAGGATCACCTCAGGATCACCTCAGGATCACCTTCCTTCCCTGCTGGGCAGCCCTCCTGCTCACCCAGCCCAGGATGCAACCACTCCTGCTCAAGGCAAGGGCACACTGCTGCCTTCTGCTCAGCCTGGTGTCCACCAGCCCCCTGGGCCTTTTCTGGAGGGCTGCTTCCCAGCTGGTCATCCCTGGCTGGTGCACAGGACTGGTCCTCCCCTGTTAGGACCCAGGACATCCCTCTGGCTGTCCTGAGCAGCCAAGACCCCTGCCAGAGGTTTCAGAGACCCTGGCACAGAGCCCAGCATGCCTGTGGTTTTGATTATGACCCATGGAGAAAGTTACCAACCTTACATAAGGATCTGCAAGCCACGACAAATTAAGTAGAATGACAGGGAATTTATCACAGGGTGAAAAAGTAGATTTTGGGGTTTCTAGAATGGGGGTTCAGAGGGAAAGATGGAGGGATCTGGGTGTGTCCTGCCTTTCTCCTTCTTCTTCTTGGCCTCCATCTTCTGCTGTGATGGTGGCACTTTTGGATTGGTTTAGAGTAGAAGCTCACTGTCTAACATAGGTGATAGGTATTGGGAAGTAATTTTAAACATTGTTCATATAGTTTTTAATATAAAGACATAACATCGCCCCGGGGGCAGGCAGAGTGTCCTGGGCTGTCCTGCTGAACAGACCTCAGCTGGACAGGAGAAAGAATTTTATAGATAAAGAACAATAAACAACCTTGAGACTGAGAAATGAAGAGCTCTGATTCCTCCTTCGAGTGCCAGGCTGGGAAAAGGGACTTTCAAATTTTTCCTGGGATCACTCAGATCAGCAAGAGGTCCCAGGACACTCCCCAGGGCAGGAATTTGTGCCTACCTCTGCAGGTCCTCCAGGTGTACAGGTCTTTGAGGAAAGGAAAAGTTGTGGAGCTTGGAGTAAGGTGCACACTGCCTTCACTGACACCATTATTTCTTACTTTCAGATACAGGCTGGCTTCCTGAAACAAGTTTAGTTACCCTTCCCTCCCTGACAAGGAATCCCTCTTCCTCTCTCTCTCAAATACCAGGTATTTCCTGAAGTAAAAAAGGTAAGATTTTAGTGACAGTCCATTTCTGTTACCTTGACATTTTCTGCCTCTTCCACAGTTTTCCAGCATTTTGAGAGAGTGAGCTTAGAACAGAGAACTTAGGAAAGAAATATATGTAAAACATTTCCTAATAAAAAGCAGTAAAGTTGCTCAGGTACTTATCTGCAGGATGTTCTCATGGTGTTTTCCAACAGGACTAAAGCAGCAAAAGCTCTCTGAGTTTGATGAACTGGTAGAGCCCCACTGCAGTCTCTGAAATGTCAAACTGTCATAGGAAGGACAGCAGAAATTGTTTTCTTTTGGGTCTTCTTATCAGACAATCTACTGCCAAAGTGGCAGCGACCAAACAAACAGCTTCTGACACAAATACAGCAACCACAAATTCCCCTCAGATTTCACTGGTGCAATTCAGCTCTTCCAGCCCAGATTTCTGGTGCCACCTCTCCCCTGACCTCCTGCAGCAATTCTCCAAACTCCAGAGGGCTCAGGATGTGCCCAGGGCTGCACACCCCATGCAGGGGCTGGGGACACACTGCAGCACCTCAAAGAGCACTGAACAATGATGTGTAGCACCAAAACCCACCCTAAGCACCCCAAACTACAATCTGACTCCTTTTCATGCTCATATTTGAATCCTCTGGGCAAGCTGTGTGTCCAAGACCCTAAATATCTTTTATCACATAAATGTATATGTTGCCTGTCCCAAAGAAAGAGCAATTATGCTCAACCATAAATCAGAAACTACTTATAGTTCAACAAGACACAGAGGCAAATCTAGGCCACCTTACCATGCCATAAAAAGGGAAACAAACTGGTTTGTTTGCAGAATAGGAGAGCAAGTGATTTTTCTTACAGCACAAAGCTCACCCAGAGCCCCTCAGACGTTGGCAGCACAAAAAAAAAATAAATCAGCCAAAACAGAACAGACCCCTGCACCTGTGCCTCATACTCCCAGTGAAACTTCATACACTGTCCCACAAAAATAATGACACTGGATTTTCCTCACATCTTTTCCAGTGACTTCCATATTTTCAAATCCAGTTTTATACTCTGAAATATTTACAGACCCATGAGCTTTCTAATTAAGGGAAAAAAAAAAAGAGGAAAGGTATCTTCAAATATTTCTTCTTTGCTATTAACACTTCTGAAAGCATTTAAAAGCTTCTCCAGACCAACATTTCTAAGAAAAATATGAACTCAACCACTTGGCTCAGAAAGGTGCAGGGATACTGCAGCTCTGAACTGGCTCCTGAGGGACCAGCACCAGTTTAAGTATATTGATATTTATTCAGCTTCCTCAGAGAGGCCAAGAAAGCCAATCAAGGAACAACACAAATAATTACTCTCATTTCTACTGCAGTATTTTCAGGTGCTGCAGTTCCAGGCTTTGGTGCTGACACCTTTTGTTTGATGCACAACATTAATTTTGGGATTTTGCTGTGAATGGACACCCTTAAAGCTCCTTTTGGGGCTCAATGGCTACAGTGTGACATGCTGTGAATATTCAAACTGTGCTGGATGCAGGCACACAAACAGGAGGGCTGTAACAGCTCCCTCACACCTGGACTGCTCCTGTACAAGGGAATGTATACAAAACCAGGAAGAATATTTATTCCATGTGTTATAGAAACATCTGCTCAGTATTTTTCAGCATACTTGTGTCTTGCTACATCATCTCAAGCAATGATTACACTCAAAATCAAGAGTCCTGCAGTGATTCCCAGCAGAAAGGAAGCAGGAAGATTTCAGGGCCTCCCATTCATTGTTATTTTCCAGTTCTATCTCACTGGGATTATTCAGGACATCAAAAACTTATCAGCATAAACAAGACTGATGATCTGTGATCAGCACCCTGCTCTCTGTTCTGTTCTACCAAGCTGTTTTATAAACAATCAATGCTATAATTAATAAGCAGTGACATTCATCAACAGGAACTGCACTTGCTTTCACTGATCAAAAAATTTAAGACTGCTACATAATATCAAAAAGGATTCATCTGCTTAGGTTTTTAAAAATTTTAAATAGAGAAGAAATGAGAGCTGAAGTTCTCTGGTCTTTGAGAAACTGTCATTATCTTGTTCTAGTTTAAAAAGTTTCAACAGCTTATTAAAAAAATTTATCCTGTACAAATGTGAGGTATTAATTAAAATTCAAATAGCTTATTCACAGTTTTTATGGCTAGAAGCCTAATTCTTTTCTATAGCATGTCATTATTTAAATCATGTCTTATTTAGTTTGAGAACCATGGGAAAACAAAAGACAGGAGAGGACCCTGGCAAACTGAATGAATGTCAGATTTCAGGGAAGAGTGGAGAGCAAGAACAGGGCAGAGAGAAAGAGGAGGAGTTTTCAAGTCCTAAGGAATGTTAAATTTGCTTATGCAAGTCCTTAAATATAATATCGACTGCACCTAAACAATAGGACTAAAAGCCATGATTTTGAAAGAAATTATCTCAATAACTTTCTGGATCTGTCTTTCAGGTTGGGAGCCAGTTGGAGGCACAGGTGGGCTCGCCAAGTGATCAGCTTTGTAGAACTCTTCTTAACCACTTATCTTAGGAAAACTTTATTGCTGAATTAGCATTCCCAGTTCCTTAACGCTTTCACAGAATCATTAGGGAGGTAAAAAGGCACACAGGTCTGTAAAGCATTAGTGCTTCTAAAATGTATGATGCACAAAAAGGTGTCTGAAACTGTGAGAAGTGGAGCACTCAAAAGGCAGATGGGGCCAGACTGAAGGACCCTTGAGCACCTGTAAATCCATCTTGCTTTGTGTGTGCACCCATCACATAAAAATCCTCAGTAATTACTCAAAACCTAGATTTCTTTCCTTCTTATTTTTCTTGAACAGGTCCATCCCAGTCAGTGCACAAGATCATTGGCTGCTTGCTCAGCAAGCAAAGGGATATTCCAGTTTACTCTGCCATTCAGCAGAGGGCCACAGACTTTCCTGCCATCTCCTATTTAACTCCAGCTTGGAGACTTCAAATTTCCTCATGGGTTTATCACCACCATATGGATACTGGGAAAACAAGTTCCATAACATTTGTAAGCACCACCTACCATGAAAAAAGGGGAGAAGAACTATTTTAATTTCACACCTGGGGAATTGAGGTGTAAAGAGAGCAAGGCTTGGATGACTGTGGTCATCCAGCTAAAGCTGTAGCAAAGAAAATGAGAAATGGTGCCAGGTGCCCACAACAGGCTGAGCTGGTTCTGAAATATATAATAATATGTAATATAAGATAGAATATAAATATATTTATTTATACAGCAAGACCATCCCACAGACCTGGGCTGGGGGCAACCATGTCTGAGTAAGGTGTCTCCAACCAGGAGCCAGAGACCTTCAACATGCAGCTGTCACTGAGGGACAGGAGGCTGTTCAGCCCTGCCAACAACCAAGCAGTCAGATGCTCTGAAAATGGGATAAAGGGGGAGGGAGAACAGCTTTCCAGCAGGGGTGAGGGACTGGACTGTCCCACAGACCTTGGGAGAGTCCCTGGGCAGCCCTCAGCTGTCCTTAAGGGACTTGTTGTTGCTTTGCAAACTTCCCTCCTTCACAACACATCTTTCAGAATCCACAGCTGCCAAATTTTGATGTACCCCCATGCAAATTCACCTGAGCTAGAGAGTGCAAGAAGGAAGTCCTGTGGAATAAATATGAACATGCAATTAGACCCTCTAACATGGCTAAATAATCAGAATTACAGTGAGCTAAGACAGCACAGGGAAAATGGATTCCAACTTTGGATAATCTTTAGCACCTTACTTCTTATTTTGCTACCTTACTATGCAATGTGTTTTTATTCAGTATATTTTTTAAAACCCCAGGGGAAAAAATGTAAAACAAATGCTCATAGGGAAATGGCCCAGTGTGGAACAGCTGAATCCACACTGCATTTGTCTCTGTCATTTGTACTAATGGAGGGAATAATTACAGCAGTGAGATGCTCTCATCCATGCAAGCCATCCTTTTGACAGTGGGTCAGCTACACAAGACATGCAGGAAAAGAAAGGAGCCTCTGCTCAGAAATCTTTGCCTCTTCCCTGCAAGGAGCAGTGCACACCTGAGTTGCACACAACTTTTGACCCATTTCCTCAGCCTTGACATTTTCTGCTTCTCTACTCTTCATTTCTTTCCTTCCAGGACTTGTTCTTCATCCACTCTTAAGCTTCCAAGCACTGGCCCTCATCATTTCCCTGCTTTCCCACTGCCCCCAGCTCCCCATTTTGTTCCACCACTTAGTCTAGTTCTCCTTTCTCTCTTAGGACTTCTTCCTTAAATTCCCTGTTTTCCTGACAAAATGGCCATTCCTCATCTCCCCAGCTGCCCTCATTTCCCTTGCTTCTCCCCCATCTCAGATCTCTGTTTTGGACTTGTCAGGACCCTTGTCTCAGTGGTTTTATGCAGAAGTCTAGCCCTGGTATAATCAGTTCCCATCAGGACCATTCCTTCCCCACTCTCTACTCCACAGTCTGTCTTATGTGTCCACTGCAAAAAACCCAGGAATTTGCTGGAAAAACTACAAAATTAACTTGAGGAGGGTCTTTGATCTCAGTGTCAATATCCAGGGTCTGCACTGCTGTGTACAGCAGGTTATTTCCATGTTTAATTACACTTGCCAAGAGCAAAGCAAAAGGATGTTGCCTCACCTCCAAGACTCAAATCCTTACCCACAGCACAGGCAAAATGGCACTAAAGCAGCAGAAAACAGCCACAAACAGCTGAACATATTTCAGCTGACAATTTAATTCCTCCTCCTCAGCTTCAACAAATTGTGCCCAAGGCAGAGATGTGATGAACAATTGATGTGGCGTGGTGGAGTCATGCTCTGAAGGACAGCAGGCTCTCGAGCACAGAGAAATTGTCCATTTATTCTCTTTCCATCCTTTACTCCCCAGCACAATAAATTCTCCTCCATGTGCCTGGACAAGGAATCAGGCTGACACCTGAGCCATGGTGGGGTGCAGACCTTCAGCACAGTCACACAGCTCAGGAGCTGCAGCTGGCTCCATCAGCCTCACCCCAGTGAGCTGCAGTGGTGGCCTCCAGGAGCAGCTGAACCAGGCAGCATTCCAAGGCAGGGGTGTCAGAGTGAAGGACAAACACAGCACAGTAGCCACACGAAACAACAAAAAAAAATTCTATTTCTTACATTTTCCCTTTTCCTGGTCCTGGAGCACAGATCTGTCCTGTCTCTCCCACCAGACTGCTCATGAAGTCACTGGGGAGTGATTCCTCCCTGTCCTCAACTCATGAGCCTTCCTTTAGAATTTCTCTGTCCCATCCAGTGGAGGAGGGGAGTGAGAGAGTGGCTCTGGTGGCCACCTGGAGTCCAGTCCAGCCCAGCCCAGCCCAGTCCCCAGCAGGGCAGCATGAGGTGGGCATGGCCCAGCCCACGCCACCAGACACACAGAGGTCCTCTGCTTCCTGATTTTCAGGCTCAAACCACAGAGGTGATCATAATTACATCCTGCTGGACATCTACAAATGAAACAGGATGCTTCCCAGATGAATTTTTTAGTTCAGATTTACAGCGCCACTTAAAGCAGGCTTCTATAACTTATTATAATTTTTATTGTATTTTGCTTTATATCACATATATCTTTTGCAAAACTCAGTTCTTTTATAGTACTTAATGTTCTGAAAAGCCTGTTTTAAAAGTTTATATGAATCAAATTATTTGTGTATAATTACACTTTTATTATTTTTAAAAGAACTCTTAATCTCCTCGACAAAAAAAAAAAAAAATTTTTTTTTGCTTTAAAAAACAAAGAGACTGAGCCAAAATATGCAAGGTATTGTGCTGGCATTCCACTTTTAAAAAATAAAAGCTAAGGATACTTTTCTAACAAAGCTTTCACAAATTATTCCTCCTTTAATTAAATCCCTCTTTGCTGGAAACTAACAAAATGCCATTAAGAGCAGAAGACAGTTATTATCTTTCAGTCGTTTTCCTTTTGTATAATACATTATTACCTAAGTTTCAGTGATTCTTGCTGTGTTATCCACCTCTCCTTTAAAGAAAATACTCTGTAACCATAGCAATACTTTCCCACCCTGGTATTATTTCCCGCTGGTTTGTTCTAGGCTTTTTGCACATAGCAACCACAGCAATCCTTGGGCCAAGCTGTCAACTTCTTCTTGGCAACTCTCAGCAAAACTGGTGGATCTCTAAACTACCAAATATGCAGCTTTATGTTTTCAAAACAAGATCAGCACCAATCTTCTAAAGAAAGTGAATCTTTAAAATTGTATCTCTGTTTGGTATTTGCAGTGCCACAAATGTGAGATTTTGATATTCTAGATGCTGTCTTCTAGTTCTATCACTTTCTGCAGAGCAATGCAGCAATCCCTCCCTAGGCAAGGCTGTGACACCTCACTGTAATTCACTGAACTTGCAACAAAACTTTAGGGTCCTGCTTCAAACCAAATTTGTCGCTGAATTCACACAGGGGAACACCAGGTGTACCACCCACACCTCACCAGCTGGGCTTCAGCTCCACAAAGGCAGCACCACTTCTGCAAAGCCTGAGACATGAATACTTGGAATCCAACATCTAAGCACTCAGAAGGCACAGGACAGAGGGCAGATCTTGGCCACGTGCATAAATGTTAAACAAATTCCTCACATCATTTCTCTACTCACCATGCAATGCCATGAAGGCTCCCAAGCCTTAGCAGACTATCAGTGTACTTCTTGATCTCCACTGTGGATTTGAACTGAACAGAAATTATTTTTTTCCTCTACAGAAGTAAAAGCACATGAGAAGAAAAAAAGTGCTAAACCCCCCTCCCCATTTTAAACTAACCAAGCTTGATTTTGTTCAACACCTTCTTAATTGTATTTTAAGTTGCTGCCTAATAAGGACAACAAAAGTACCAGTAAATTTTGAGATTTAGCTGAATTTTGCTACTGGTTGAATTAGTTTTCACAAGCTGCATAGTAAGGTAGAGTCAGTGAACTGTGGTGAAACAGCACAAATTATGTTGGAGAACAACAGTAATTTAAACCATTGGTGTTCTACTGTGAATCCTCTCATCCCACTGGAGTCAACAGGGCTTTTGTCATTAACTCCTCTGTCAAAACCTTACCCCCACTCATAATCTTTCCTATGAATCACCCAGGGATATTCCCTCATATGCTCCCTAGAGGGGGAGTTCCAGAAGTGGAACTAGATGTGCAGGACAACTTCATTTGCAAATCACCTACTGAGAGAGGTGATTTTCTTCCTCTGAAGAAAAAATACCCATTGGTCTTAGTCACAATGATAGAAACAACCAAAGGAAATTGGATAGCTATTAAATACATGTGAGTGTGTGTGTATATATCCCCATATAATTTTATTTATGTACATGTACAGCCTGCATTTATATATATATATATATATATATATATATATATTATATATATATATATATATATATATATATATACAAACCCCTCCCATATTTTTATGTATTTATACACACATAAATAAAACAGAAGGGATATCCATCAAAAAAAAAAAATTCAAATGACCTAACATATTTGTGAGATCTACCAAAAAGTAGAAATAAAAAAAGAAACTCACTAAGGCAGTACCAGCTAGCTAGGTTGGTTTGGGGTTTTTTTTTAGAGTCTAAAATGCTACAGAAGAAAATGATTGTGAAAAAAATTTTTATAGAACAATTATTCCAGGAGGGAGAGAAAAGTCTACAGATTACCTTACTGTTTTAAATGCTGCTGGTTTAAATCACAGTCTTGTTTATATTCTAATTTATGGATGCATCAGATACCCATACACACAAAATTCCTCCACAACCATGACCCAGTTGGGGCTACATACCAGAGAAATATACACTGCCCAGATGGGCCAAAATAGGAATATAGAAACACATTCCTAACTGAAAAAAATTAAATCTCTACATCACTGTTGCCTGTGGTTTGTCCTTTTGTAGAATGGAGTTAACCTTTGTGCCTGCAGAAGGAGAACAAGAGCCCAGATGTGGAAATAGAAATGAAACAAAGGTATGTCATAACTTTCCAATAAAATCTGAAGAGAAGGACAAAAAGTTTTATTTTGCTATTCTGGTAATTTGCCTAGCAGAGACACACATTTATGAGTAACTTACATTAAATTTACAAAGGTTTTCTTTTCAAAGAAAAAGGTGGAAATTTGAAATTAAGGGTTCCTATGATTTAGCTGTGTTCACTGAAAGATAAGCATAAATACAGAAAATAGGAGTAATTTTGTCACCAGAGCACTTCAAAATTAAGACTTAAAACAAGCAAAATGCCCTATCACTGTACACTAAAACAGTATTTTGTATTTTATCAGCTCTTATGCTCAATTTGTTGGAGAATTTCCAGACAGAATCTTTCAATTGATTATCACAAATATGAAAAAAAAAAAGAGATGTTTTCTTTTTCCATAAATGAAGGTGGTAATATTTTTTTAAATTCTAATTCAAGTTATGTTATTTTAACATGTGGAACAAATGCATCATGAAAAGCAAGCATTATTTGCTTCGTTTAGTTTTATGAGGGTACAATGGGAAATGCCATTTTCTCCAATCACAGCTTTTCTGAATGTATCCACTTCACCAGTCTCTTAACAACACATGCAATTACATTTTACTGTAAAATAATCAAGTATTCACTTCTTTGCACATAGCAGCTATTTTGTTTTGAATGTAAACACTTTGGTTAAATTTTCTATTATCTAAAAGATGCTATTTTCTAGAAGGCAGCATCCTCATTTAGAAAACTGTGGCATTTTCTGACTCTGGATTTGATTTAAAGGGAGACCTAAAGGAAAAGGAATCACTGAGAATTATTTTACATTTGAAATTATAACTCAGTCCATAATGCTAAAGAAAATGTAATTTTAAAAAACCTATTATTATTTCCTATAAACTAATGAAGGACTTACAACACTTTAAATAACATTTTACCAAAACATTCTTGCCCAGAGCCACAGCAAATACCTTTGAAAACTTTTGCAGGAATTAAACAAAAAATGAAGTCAATATTTTTTCAATGAATTGTCAGGTTAAACAATGTGTCTTTTAATTTAATTTCTGTTTATAATGGTTCAGGTTGACATGACTTTAACAAGACTTCAAAAATCTGCTTAATGTTTTAGGTACATCTTGTGCCTCTGACATAGACAGAGGCACTCCTGATTCCCTGCAAGAAGTTTACTTTTCTTGTTCTTGCTTCATGTGTTTTGGAGACTTTTCATATTTATCCCTCCTTTAAAGAGGATAACTGTCCAAAGTTCTACCTTCTGGAAGCTGTGAAAGCCTTGGCCTCAGGGGTTTTGTGGTTTTGTTTGGTTTTTTAACCTAGCAAATAGTGTCTTCTTTTAAATTGTAGAGGTCTCATTACAGTGACCTTCCAGACACAATTTACATATTTCTCCATAAATTAAGAATAAGCATTGTTTTAATGGTCTACTTAAAGAATGTTTTTCCCTTCCAATTTCCTGAAGCCTCAGAGTCCTCTTTCAGAAAACCTTCTGTAACTGGATCTCGTACAGGGACACCAAATGATCCAATATCCACCAGAAAAGTAAAGAAGTGTTAAATGAATCAAAGCAGGAGTGAGGTCTGTGACAGACAGCAGGTATTTTGGGAAGTTAAATATCCTTTGTTTATAAATCCATCACTTCAAAAGAAAAAAAAAATTATTTTTTATCATCATTTTTTATCCCATTCTTACTGGAAAAATATGAACCAAACCCCCAATAAACCAGCTTGAAATTGCAACCCTGAACCTGAGAAGGAAGAACACAGCCCTGCTTGGGACATACACATTAACCATTGTGGATGCAGAGCTCCTATTAGAATACATTATCACCCAGTATCCAAGTTTATCAATGCTGGCCTCAATTCAAATATGCCGTGAGATGCCTCACTAAGTGCTTCACTAAACCGAGCCTTTAATGCTATTTAAAACTAACTTAATATAGAAAAGAGCTATAGATTAACTGGCACATCTATTGCCTTTCTTGTTCCAATCACTTCTGTTTAAGTGCACTGCACTCTGGGGAACATAAAAACTTGGGGGGGGGGGAGGAGGGGAACCCCAGCAAGTTCTGTTTCCCCTGGAATTGAAAATTCAACCATCAGACCATTCCAGACCTCAGGCTGTCTGATTCTTCCAGTCTCACGTAATCCATTCAATAGTTAAGCCTCACTCCCTATTACCCCTTAATAGTGGTTGTGCCTTTTATTGAATTCCTCAGAGCAAATCATCTAAAACTGGCTTTGAATGCCCACGTGGCTCCTGGAGTTGATTTGGAAATCCAGAAAACAAGACACGTACCAGTATTTGAGCAGCTGGCCACAAAATGACAGCCTCGGGCAGGAGCTCTGTGGCACAGGCAGCAATGCCAGAATCCAGCTCCCTCTCACACCACCTGATGCCACAGCCAGGAGACCCTTCCCTGTCCTTGTGCCTTGTCACCTCACCTTCCCACTCGTGTGACAAGGGGAGATTCAGGGATGGGAAGTTCCCCGAGCACGGCGCACGCACCATCAGCGGGATGGTGGTGACTTCAAAGCCATAAATGAAGGCAGCCTGCAGAGCCCAGCACCTCCTCTGGACAAGGGCTCAAAGCAGGGAACCCCCTCCCTCCAGGGGTTTTCAGCAAGTCCCAGAGGCTGCTGCTGCCATGAGTAAGAGGGGAGCTGCACACAGAGGCAGGTGACAGGAACCCCTGGGAAGAGAAGATTGCCAAGGGCAAATGTCTGTCACAGCTTTGTGCAGAAAAATTCATCTCAGAAATATCTGTGGACATCTCATTAACTGCCTATCTCTGATTCATCCCACAAACACCATACTTTTATCACAGGTGTGTTTCTCCCAGGAGAAACGAACAAGCAAACAAACAAAAAAAACCCAACAAAAACTCCAACACCAACTATTTATTTAGATTTTGCTACAGCACACACATCCACCAAAACAAAATTAAAGTAACAAGTGCAACCTTTATTTCAGCATTTCCCAGTTCTGGTGGCCAGGCTTTGTCCCCTTAGCAAGTCTTTAAAAGGGCATGGTGTGCATGCAAAGTTTCCTCAAACTTAGGGGAGAGAAAGAAGTAATTAAACCAGGCAAATTCCTTTTTTTTTTTCTTTTGGGTCAACCTGTTGACAATTGCACACCTGAGAGACAGGGTGGGAGCATTAACACCCAGGGCTGTTGCTTGAGTCAAGCAAGAAGCCAAAACCAGGGTCTGTGTTACTTTGCAGTGCCCCAGGCTAGGAGAGTTTGTGTTTCAGGCAGTGCTCTGGGGAGCAGCAGCATCCGAGCTCCCCATGGCTGCCCCTCATCTTCCATCTTGCCCTCATTACCAGTCTGACTTAATATTTCCCTTTCCTGTGCTCACAGCAAGTCTGGCCCTGTTTCTTGCTGGTTTTGCAGCTTCCATTGCACATGAATCAGAACTGCTTCCCACCTTCCTTCACCATCTTCCTCTGCTGCTTGAAGCTTTGGAGATTTGGTCTGCCTTATCCATCTGTCCCATCCTCCAACTGAATCAGACAAATGGGACATGAGGCTGCATTTGAGGTAACATGTGCTAACACTCAGAAATATCCCAAATACATTGGTTTAACCAGTCCTTCTTCAGCCTCATGTTTTTCTATCTCTAAGGAGGTAAAACTGCCTTCTTTTTACCCTGTTTTCTGCCCCTCTCTGCCAATCAGAAGGCATTTTCACAATCCATATTCCCCAACATAGAGCCTGGGGTTTGTTTTGAGCCAGAACAAAAGAAATAACTTCTTCCAAGTGGTGCACAGTGCAGTTCTGGAGTCAAGGCAATTAGGCCTAAAACTGTCTAAAGAAAATGACTTCACATCCCAACTGAAGAGAGCATATGGAACAAAATGTAATGGAAGAATGACACAGCTGAAAACAAAACAAAGACGTGCCATATTTCATAACAATGCAGATGTTAAGATATTGAAAATATTTTTAGCATGTACCAGAGAACACAAAAAAGAAAAAACCCATTGGGAATAAGAGCTCAGATCTACATTGTTCCCCTGCTGTCATGACGTTTACAACAGTGTTATTCCCTCCCACCAGCCACGAATTTAAACAGCTTCAAAACAAGCTCTTCATTTTGCCTAAAAAACATCAACATGTTCATTATTTTTAAGTCTATTCTAGTGAATACTACCTGAAACAACCCCTTCGACTCTCTGCAGCTGTTTTTTTTCCTTCAGAGGCCTTAATTTTCCCTACATGGATCTCACCTTAGTCACAGCCACGTTGGACCTTTCAAGTCCCCCTCCATTTTTAGTTTTGAGTTCCAGTATGCTGCACACTGAAGTCCCAGAAACTCCAAGTAACTTAACTCAAAGGGCATATATTTTATTTCAAAGTCAATTTAACACTGTAGGAGTTGTTCATCTACACTCACTCCACTGTGTCTTATCATCCTTTTCCATTGCCCTCTCCTCTAGAAATTCAATTTTTCTTCAGCTGGGTAACCCACACATCCTTCAGCTGCTGGGAAAGGTAATTTCTCCTTTCCTTTTGCCCATGACCTGCCCTTCTGCAGGCACCCAGATAAACCCTACAGTAAGAGGGAGAGCCAGCACACCATGACAGAACTGCTGTGGTCCCCTGTGCAGGTCACCCTGTGCCCTGCTCGGTGTCACTCTGGGCTGTCTCACCTGAACATCCCTGCACGAGGCAGCTCTGCTGGCCATGGGTCCTTGTGCCTCCCCAGCTCCCAATGACAAGATCAATTCCTTGCTTTGCACTCTGCTGCCTTTCTCCAAAGGGTGAAAACCAAGCACAAATGCAGCCAGTGTGGGGGTTCTGAATTCCCCCACCCACCCCAAAAATGGTTTGCTGGGGTAAGCAACTTGATGTCACAGGGGGGCAGAGAAGGGAGTCAGAGTTTTGTCACTCTAACTCGATTCTCCAGTTTCCAAGAACCAGCACTCATGGTGACCTCACAAACTGGACCAGCTGAGGAGCAAGAACTCCAGCTCCTCAAGGCTCCACACCCAAAAAGATACCAAGCACCACGAGGCTGTACCTCCTTTCTCAGCCTCATGTACATCTTGTGAGATGTACAACACCCTCCATTTGCACTGAGGGCTCTGCACATCCCAGCAGCACAAATTCCACGAGAGCAGCACAGCCACTGCCAACCCTGGGTGCTTTCTCAAAGCTTCAGACTTTCTGAACTTACATTACACAACACAGTCTGAATCCTCTGGGATGGGAAGTCAATGGCCAGGAATGGGTAATTACTGCCTGGATAATTCACTCCACTCATAAGCAGCCTCAGTCATCCCCCAGCAACAACTCAGATAAGGAAGGGACCCACACAAACTGAATTAAGCTGGTGGTGACAAACCATGTGCAGCCAGTGTTTCCAGAGGAGAAATACAGAGAGTGACAACAGAGGGGCTGCAGGGAAAACAGCAGCAGTTAACAGGGGGTACTTCCATGGCCAGGGTCTGCCCTGGGGAAGCCTTTGGGTAAGACCACACATGGATTTCAGCAGCTAAGTCTAGTTTATTTTGGACAGGACCAGAGAGCATGTTTTGAAAAGTCTTCAGGCTGAAGCTCCACAGTGTTTTTCCTGGTAGCTCACCTTGTTACAGGGAACCCCCCACACCAGGAATTCCTGGTGGCTGGCAAAGCTGGCCATTACTGAAACACAAAAATGGGCAAAAAAGCTCATGTGAAGGCAGCTGAACAGCTCTGTGATGATCTTCACTTGTCAGTTGCCCCAAACAGATCAATATTTCCAACTTTATTCACGGAAAAGCCAACATTGCACTTCATTGTCAGGAAAGAAATGCTGCTTGCTTCTCCCCTCTCAAATTTCTCTCTGCCACCACTTCAAGGACAGTGCACAGTTAAGAGTCCCCAGGACCCATTTACCTGCCACTGCCACCAGCCATGACCCTGAGTCAGAGGGTCACACCAGACTGTTTATACAAGAGGAGCAGCTTTGGAAAGCCTGGTTTAGTCTGCCTGTCTTGAGCTACAAACTACCAGACACAGGTTTCAGAAAGATCTGCCAAGAAACTGAAAATCTAACTTGTCAGAAAGGCAGAAACAGATTGCAGAAGGGCAAGCTGGAAGCAGGGGAGTTCCCAAGAGGTCTTAGAGTTTGCAGAAAAAAAAAAAGTAAAATTTTTCTTGTTTTTCCCTATGTAAGAGGAAAGTACAGTTTGACTTAATTGCAAAGCACAATGATAAGCCAGCATATATGTACATGACTCATTTTCAAATAATTACAAAACGCAAGGAGATACAGAAGACACAATTTAGGACTGGTTTTTTACTCTTAAGACTCACACAGTATGATCAGGTCTACAGTAGTGTTACAAGACTCACACAGCCTATAAAAGCAGATTTATCTCCACTTAGGCCTGGTATTTCCCCAAAATCCCATCTGCAGACACCAATTTCACACAATGAAGGCAAACTCTAATGCTAATGCAAGGCCATACTACTCAGAGCACACAAAGCTGGTGCATGTCTGAAACCTGGAACACAGCCTGGTGCAGGATCACTGATCAATCACTCAACACGTGCTGGCAGGCAGTGCTGTGGAAAAGAAGGATTAGGGCAGTCCTCAGACACCCATCAGATACCAGCTCACCAGTGTTGCTCTTTCTCTGCATGGTGAGATCAATACTGGAATGCACAGGCATTGGGACTGTATGCAGAAGGTGCTAAACAAAAGTTGTGCAGAAACAGAAGAAGCCCCAGGTGATTTTAGGGATAAAACCAAAGTGTCTTCAAGTGAGACTTGAGGATTTAAGTCTGTATAAATTATCAGCAAGGATAATTTGTTTGAACAGAGTACCAGGCTAAGTGATGGATTCTCTGTCATCCCCTCAAGTTTCTGCAGGATACTGAACAGAGCAGAACCATTGCAGAATATATTTCTGTGTCCTTTGGCGTGCAGGATGTTTTAAAAGACAGCATAAGGATCTTTCTGGCCTTGAAAACAAAATTCTGAGGGCTGTGCTAAAGCTGAAGACTGAAATCTAAAGAAAATATTTAACACTTTAAACAAATAATGTGTTTCTTATTTAAATAAAACCACTTTCAGACAGTAAGCATTACGAGTGGGGAAAGCACAAGCATTTACAAATGCCAAGTCAGCTTGACAGAATTTTTAAGAAATAATTTAATTTCTATGAAATATTTTCTGCTCATTCTCTAATTGGGGAAAATTCATGCGAATGTCAGTCTCGCCTCCTACCAATTATGACCAAAATATTGCCTTTTACTTCCCATCAGTGACACACCAAATACTGGCATTTTTATTTCAAAATTTGTATGTGAGGACAAAGTTAACATATCAGTAAAAGGCTGTGGTTAGTTAGGTAAACTCCCCGTGGTAAATTTAGTTATTTCCTGATGTCACAACTTAGTAAGACAGGAAAGTCTTCTGCCAGTCTCCACCTCCTCGACATACAGCAACTCATTTCAAACCAAGAGGAGATACCAAAAGCTCCCCTTTTGCAATAAAGCAATTAATCACTGTCTGCTAACTTTCTTTCCTGCTTTTGTGCCACTTTTTAAAGGAATTCCCCTCATTCTTCTTCCAAAGGTAGATTTTAGGCATAGCATTAAGCAAGTTATTAACATCAAATAAACCATTTAATTCTGTGTCTCTCAAGGCCTTGGTTCTTTGCACATCTTCACATCCTTTTGTCATCCTCAATCCCCTCCCAGTAGGTGTAGAAAATGAGAACATAAAAAACAAGAAAATGAACATACATGTAGAAATGTGGCAGCAAAAATATATGTAAAGGAAGTGCAAGGTCAAGAAGGGCAAATATTAAACCCATTCACGTTAAAAACTGAGAAATGCAATTAAGTTAATCAATCATTCAGGTTTCATCCATGGGTTTCTACTTGAGTTACATGAGGGACAAGTAAATATTACAAATTTGAGTTTGGAATTTAGCATAAAGATATACAACTTATGCATTTGAGGGAATTTTTCTGAATGAGATTAGACAGTGAATATGATAAGAAAGAGAAAACAAATTAGGAGAGAGCAAAAGAATACACAGCAAAGGCTTTGCCTGTTGTCTAGTGCCTTATTCTACAAAAAGCTGCCTGAGACCAGAGATGCCATTTACTTCTAAAGGTCCCAAAATCCATGTATTGTGAAGCATCGTGGATATCCTCAGTAGCAAACATTAACTTTTGATTAATACAGTCTGGAACCACTCAAAGGGGTGAGGAGTATGGCCTCCAAGGTCTCAAAGCCAGCTCTGTCTCCATGGGAGTCTCATTTTTTCCAGATCAAGAACAGAAATAAAGACATACTGCAAGGACTGAAATTCTTGAGTTGTAATTAATTCATTAGTGACAACTTTGTAAAAGCACCACGTAATATTTTAACCATGTATCAGCTTTAAAACTCTCCTGCATTCAGGCAAGATAAAAAGCACAGTTTTATACATGGCAGAACAGGAGAAGTTCTACAGAACTGTGATGAAAATTAATGACCATATTATGAAGCAAATGATACCAGCCACCAATTATTTGCAGCTCAACTAAATGAGAGGCACCCTGAGAAAATTCCAGCTAGGCTGGTTGGATTCTGCACTTTCCAACAGCCCCTGAAAATGGAAACACAACCCAAGGACTGAAACACTTGTGGGGTACATTTTGTATCAAGTGCACTCAGTTGAAGCCAACCCAGACCCTGTAACATAACAAAAAGGTAATTCCCAATCATTCAGCTTATGTTTCCTTTCCAGACAGACTGAGCTACCTTGGGCAGGGAGATCCAGCTCCTCACCAGTGACCACCAAACACAGCCCTGCTGCAGCTGGAGGAGTCAGTGGCCTTCTCTGGAGGGCAATTCAGAAAAAAACCCCAACCTGGAAACTCAGGATTGCCCTGGAAAGCCCAATCATTTTCCACTAGCCAGGGAGGAAACCCAGTCAGTGCTCCCTCAGGACTAAGGACAGAGGGAATGTCCTCGGTGAATGCCCCACCAAAGTGCCAAAGCTCATGCCCTTAAGCCAACACTCCAGCAGAAATAACACTGCCTAAAAGAGGGGCAGAGGGAGGGGAAGCCTTGCCTGACAAAGCAGGAGCATAAAATGGATTTATCAGAGTGGGAGGAAAAGGGTGATAATGAAGAATATTTCAGTGAGACCAGCTTGAGAGAGATTAACATTCAGTGCAAAAAAAAAAAAAAAAAAGGTTTAGAGAAAAAAAATCACAGCAAAGTGACTGCCTTGGGAGAGAAAAATGTGCTAGATCTTCAAGGTGCCATGCTGGCCACATGTCTTTACCACCAGAGCTGGTGGAAAACCCAAGTGACTAAAAGGTAACTGCAAGCAGCTTGTGAAACAAGAGAAGCTTCTTCATAAGGGTCTCAGACTAAAACAGCGTGGAGATGGCAAAAGTAAAAGAACATTTGAGACAATTAGAGCAGGCAACAAAACCATCTATGAACTTTAACACAAAGGCAGAAGTATTTCTTTCTGTATAACCAAGGAAACACACAGCTGCCACTCAAGGAAAGTCTTGGGCTATTTCAGAAACATTTGGTCTGAAAGATGAAACTTTTTATCTTCAGATACACTTCTGCATAAAATACCCAATGGAAGGGTTGAAGATCTATAACATTTTCAGAATAAAATATTCCCCAGTTCAAATGTGGAAAATTAGATGGACATATTTTGAACACATGACCACTGAGGAATAATAGGAAAATAATCTTCAGAAAGCAGGTAGAAGTCAAAATTCAGATATAAAACTGGAATCATGCAACAAGACATTTGACCAAATGATTTTTAAATGGACTTTTTTAATAATACCTGTTTAGTTATTCAGCCATTACATCTTTTGCCTGGCCTTGTTGTTTGGTTCTTTATTCCCTAAACCTTTTGATAAATTTTTGTCCTAACCTCTGACTGCATTAAATGCAAAGAGCCCGATGGACATGAAATCTAGGCACACATTCCTCTTTTCCACTGAACAATTTCAACTCTTCCTGCTAATTACAAAATTCTGGCTGGAGTGCCACTGCTCACTAAGATACTTCATGTCTGTGCTTTTTAGAACAGCTACATATTTTTCTAAAACTTCATTTTTTAGAACATACTACTCCCAAAAAACCTCACAGGTAAGTTTGATTTAATTCTAACCACCTAAGAATTTTCCATCTTCCCAGCTTTATATCATCCATTGGTTTGATCACCTCCTCACTATGTTCCAAGGCATTAATTAATGAGACATAAAACACAAGGAAATTTCTGTGGGACAAAACTTTCTTTTATCTTGAATCATAAAAATGAAATAAAACCTAAAGCAATTGTTGAACCAGTCATAAATCAGCAATCTATTGAATTAATTAATTCACCTGGCTTCAAATTCTTATGTGTTTTCTAAGTTTTGCTGAATCAAAGGAGCTACAGCAGACTTCTTGGAAGGACTGCTACCTTTTAAAGGTTTCAGAAGTCATTACAAGCACTACCTCCACTCTCCTCCATTCCTCAGCCTCAGAAATACAAAGCAATTCTATTTTAGGCTGAGATTTCTTGGTCTGTTTACAGGGGAGCTGGGCTGGGGGGAGGGAAATGTTTCTTTCCACAGACTTTGTTAAATAAAAGATTCCCAAGATATTTTTTGCAAGAAATTAATAGAATCATAGAATTGTTTAGGCTGGAAAAACCTTTAAGGCTATCAAATACAACCATCAATCCACCACTCTAATCTGTCCCCTGTGTCTTAAATATCTGCAGGGACAGTGACTCCACCACCTGCCTGGACAGCCTGTTCCAGTGTCTGACCACTCTTCCCATTATATTTTTTTCCTAATATCTAATCTAAACCTGGTGCAACTTGAGGCCATTTCCTCTTGTCTTGTCACTGTGACCTGGGAGAGGAGACCAAGCTCACCTGGCTACAGCCTCCTTTCAGGGGTTATAAAAGCATCAAGGTCCCCCTGGCCTTCCTTTTCTTTGGCAGTGAAAATTAAGAAAATCAGGGTTGATGAAGAAGGATGAGGAAACATTGCCCCAGAGCAGCTGCTGTGTCTGGATGCTGCAGCTCCTTGAAATTCCACAAACCATCCAACAGAACCCTCTGCTCAGAAGCATCTTTACCCCAGCCAAGAAAATCTTACACCTTTACAGACTGAAAAAATTTAACAGGCAAATACCCACATGGGAAAGCATTTGAGAAAACAGAGTTTAAAGAGTTGTCAGTTCTTGGCTGGTCTCTGTAAAGGATCATATGAATGTTTACCTGGTGAGGAAAAATATATTAAACTGAGTAACCTTCTTAAGGCATTTGCCACCAGCAAGCTGGCACAGCACATCACCATTTAGGGTAGCCCAGCTTGTTCCGACTGAACAAACAAAACAACCTTCTTCAAACTTCATAAAATAACCCAGTGTGGGTCAATGGAGAGAGCATTGTTATGTCTATGTGTTTGACATGCTGGTAAATATTCATTCCAATTAGAAATTATTTGGGCATGGGGTAAAGCATGTATGTTTATGTGTGTCAGGAAGCACCAAGATGGATCAAAATTTAAAAAAAACCTCCACCTGTAAATTTGATGATTAAAGCTAAAACTGCCATGAAGCAAAGAAAAAACAAACAGAAAAAGAGAATGAGAAAAGAAGGCTTATCTAAAAGCTGAAAAAGCAAACTGGCAATGGTTTCAGGGTCTGAAATTAGAGGACCTGGAATTTCTGTGCATTCTCAGGAGGCAGCAGGACGCAAGGCTGTGGGAGGTGATGCCAGAAGTGCGTCTGTGCCTCGCCACTGGGCTCAAGAGAGACCTGATAAGCAGATTTCTGATTTGCTTTGGGCCCTGGCTTCCATTTTATCAAAGGTTTCATAAGAGTTTACAGCTTTCTCTGTGAGCAACACAGACTTCTCACAACCAAAATCTGAATCAAAGGCAGCATGTGACTTTCATTTTGACTTCAGAATTATTATTATTTTCATTATATAGCACACAACCACCTCAATTATCAGGAACACTAAGAACTATCCAGATAAAAACTAACAAGTACAATCAACTATTTGTAAGGCAACAGAGAATAATGACAGTGCCTGACACCCTCCCCCCAAAAAATGAAAAACACAAGTGTAGTTGATGATAAAAAGGAAAATAAAAAAAAAGGTATGTATGCACAAGGTTTATAATACTGAAATAAACAACCTGTTTTCTCAGAGGATCTTGTATTAGAAAAATATAACTGCAATAGTTTCCAAATAACTGATTCCACTCAATTAAAAAGAAAAACAAAAACATACAGCAGTGTCCACTTTCTAAGATACCACTGGAATAAATAATTGTTTGGGAAATATGCCATGGCTGGTGCATCCCTTTAACCACTTAAGACCCCACACTACAGTTTAAAGTACGATTTTAAATAGATATGAAAGCCTAACCCTCTGACTATGTTCCTGGTGAAGTTCAGTTCCACAGTGCCTGGTAACAAATTCTTTTTAGAGAACAATCAAACCTTGCTGCTATCTGTGCTGACCCAAATCTCCTTCAGTGTCTGACTGCCAGTGGTTCAGCTTCATGACCTCACTATGTTAATTACTGGATAAAGAGAAAAACAAGATTTTTCCTATACTTTTTCCTTTGGTATAACATTCCACTATTGAAAATTAAAATTAAGAAATTACCCTAAGTCTGTTTTGCTATTGTTGAACAAATGGGAAAACTGAAGACCATTAAGGGAATCATCAAAATAACTGAGCTAATGACAGGACTGATTCCTCTCCCATCCTCGAGAGAGATGAGTGTCTTAGGTGGGGTAAATCATTAACCCTTTCTTTCAAACAGACTCGACTGCCTTCATTTTGCAATTTACAAAAACTCTATCTAATCTTTTTGCCGGATTCTTCATTTTATTTCAGAAAAATCTCCAATTTTACTTTTTTTTCCCTTTAAACAGAAGAATATTTTAGTCTCATGTTCTAATATGTCTCTCAGCTTAACAGGAAACTATGGAAAACTTTGTGGGACAATCTGAACTTTAGTAGGAAACAGACACTTCTCCATGAAACCCTTAAAAATGGGTTCAGCTGGCATTGTCTTTTCATGTATTTTTATCTTAGTACCACTGGGGGAAAAAAGTGACCTACAAAAACCTCTAGAAAAACCAGATCTGACAGTAACATATAGAATGGGTATATTCACAGGCCAGCTCTGACTGAGGGAGCCCAGTCTGCTCTGTTTCCCTTGTCAGTCTGCAGCCAGTGTGGACAGACAGAACCTCCTCCAGCAGGTAATTCAGAGCAGAAACCAGCTTGGAGTGCTCCTCATGGCCCACTGGGGAAGCTGAATTATTGCACCAACCCCAGGAACCCCAGGAGACAAATATCCCTGGGTTAGATTAACCTTTGTGTTCCCTGCTCCATCCACTCCTGTGACTCCTTGTGGGGTCCAGCACAGTGTTTGTGGTGATTCTGTTGTGCTCACACCAAGAACCACCACTGGGAGACTCTTCTTTAATTTCATTTATTACTAGGTTGGAAGGCTACACAAGCCTGGTTTCATAACTTCTAAATACTTTTAGTATTTAAATGCCATTCTCATGTCTAATAGCCAAGTTGTTTATTCTGAACAACCTACCCTCTCCAAGTTCTTACTCAGTTCAAGTCTAACATAGCTTTAGTCCTTCTACATGTGCATAAGGAACAAGCCTAGGTGTAACCTCACCATTTTTACAGGAAAAGAGATTTAATCTTCCATGTTCAAAAGCTTTATTTTTAATTTTCTTATATTGATAAGCATTTTATCCTGAACCAAAATTCTCCAGTTTATTTTTGCACATAGGTTTTTTTAATTCAGTCCATCTGAAGAGAAACTGCAAGGGATAACAAGTGTCCAACTTAGTTTGAACAAGGACAGAAGTAAAGCTGAATACTGATCCTCCAGAACTAAGAATCTTAACTCCCTTGTATAGGCATTAAACTCCACATATCACACAACCATAAAGGCTGGAAAAGACCTCCAAGATCAGAGAGTCCAACCTTTGGCCAATCATCACCATATCAACTAAACCACAGCACTAAAATGTGGTATAGTAAAGACTAGTCCATTGTTCAAAGAAAATTGAACTTTTTTTGCTTTGGGAAGCCATCAGGCCCAAGAAAAAAATAACTCTGTCCTTCTCAACAGGTTTTCCTCACCAATATTTCTGTTATGTATCTGGAGTGGCATTTGGTCAGTATCTTCTGTGAGGGGCTGCAATTTCTCTTCATTTTACATATTAATAACCACATTCAATCAGGCCAAAGACACAGCTATCCTCATCTTGTGTCTTTAGCAAAGGCTGAGAGCAGAGGTCTGGGAAGAGCACCAGGACAAGAAAAGCATCCAGGGATGGACTTTGGGATCCCACTGCAGCCTCAAGGGATGGGGCTCTGTGTTCTTCTAAGCAAGAGTGGATGCTTTTGCACTGAGTCCACACCCAGATAATCCTGCAGTACGTGCAGTGGCTCACAGCTAAACTATGCACTATGAAAAAAATACCACCTCTTACTTGTTCTGAATCTGTCACTTGATAATTTTATTTGATCCCTCTGGGTCTTGTACGACAAGAGACACTTAATGAACATTCCCTGTTCTTTGGGGTTTTTTTCCATTACACTCCTATATAGATTTTTATCATTTTCATATTTTGCTGCTTCTTGCCAGGCTGAAGGTTCTCAATCTATTTAATTGCTCTTTATCATCTCTGCCACCCAGTTCTAGTTCTGTTATCTCCCCTTTTTTTTCCCCCTCTCATTCTTCCTTTAAATCCAGGGCTCAGAACAGCACCCTGAGGTCAAGACAAAAGCACAGGCAGTTTACAAACTGGCATAGCAGACTTCTGCTCTGTGAGCCATTTTTATCTTTTTTTTTTTTTTTTTACCAATCCCATACTCTTGATCAATGTTCAGATCTGGCACGATAAACTCTCTACAACGTTGCTTCCTTCCATGCTAATGACCTCAACAATGTCAGGATTGTTCTCCTCCACATGCATTAATTCATAGCACCAGCAGCAAGCTCCAGCCCCAGTTACTGAGCATGACAAGCTCCCACCTGGGTTCTTCATAATTGGCTTTCATTTATGCTACTCTCATTAACTTAGAAACATTCTGCACTCTCCCTTCCAGATGACCAATGCATGCTGGTGTTAACCTTAGCACAGATCCATGAGTAACTCTATCCATCCCTTCTATTAAACAGGACATTTATTCATCCTTTGGCCAGCAGTCTAGGACAAAAAAAATTCCTCTTATGTCAGAGAGGTTTCATTTTGCTCAGCACCTTTGGTGAGTCGTTCTCACAAGGCTCCCTGAAACCCCAGTGTACTGCATCAGCTAAATCACACTTACTCACAACCTCAGCAGTGCCTTCAGAGAACTCCACCAGACCTGTGAGACTGTTCTGACTCCTTCCTGGTACACCAAACTGTCCATGAAGGCTTCACTTTTCTTCTCCCTGGTATTTACCAGAAAACTGGCTGCTATGAATGCCAGTCAAACTTGTCCTGTTCTTTCCCACAGGCTTTCTGGAAGCATTTTTAAAAGCTGGCATCACCTTTGGCCCCCGCAGCTTCACTGCTGCTGGAACATTGTTATCTCACATGCCTTCAGCTACAGGTGCAACATGCTTTGGGCTCTTTTAGAGTTTAGTTATCTATTGGACCATTGGCTGTCCCATTTCTGATTGTTTTGAAAGAACTTACAACAAGTTCCTCTGCGTTTTACAAATCATATCAGGCTTTAAATTGTTTTACTGTATATTTCCTGTTTAGTTTGCATGAATTTCACCTTTTTAAAATTTTTGAAAGAGTTTTTGCAGAGTATCTTTCTGTTCCTTACACCTTGTTCAACCATGCCAAATATTCCTCAAAACTTTTTTAAAGAGTCAGAGAAGCAGTTTTTAGGAAATAGGCATTTTTTGTCTGAGTCTCTCCAGAATGGCTGCAAGCATTTTATTCTCTTGACAGCTCCTTTTACCAGGCTGTCCACAGGAACCCCAATCAGTGTCCTGCTTGATACCTTCTCTATGGCAGATGTGGACTGCCAATAACTCACTGCAGAACTAAGGCATCCATCCCTCCATTTTACACTCCACTCTTCCAACATTTGCATAGGAACACTTCCATTTTGGACTGCCAGCCTGTCCTTCTGTGCTCCTGTCTAAATAGGACCTAATTTTTCCAGCAGTCCTTGACTGTTCTGTAGATGACCTTCACCAACTTCTGCCCCACACACTTCAGCCACAGCCAGTGTCACCTTGGCCTGTGTTCCTTTCCTGTTTGTCCTCATGCAGAACTGGGATGACACTGCAGACTGATGCTGCACAGCTCTTTATTCTTCACCTTTTATCCAGTAACTCAGGTGCTGCTTCCAGCACTCTTTTGGCAGCCTTTATGTCACCAGCACTTCTCCACCATGAGAAGAGAGCCAAGAGTCCTTCTGCTGTAAGCCACTTTGGCATGTGGTTGGAAGGTTACCAAATGCTCCCTTCCAGCCCTGGTTACACTCCACAGCAGGAGATGTCTCTCCATCACCTGGAACCAAGACCATACAATGGAATTCTCAGAGTAAAAGGATCCTTGGCCATCACCTGACAGCAAGGCCTCATCTACAGGATGAGATTTTTTTTTTTTTTACATAATTTCAGGTCATTTCTCCTTCGCAGGATTGATGTCCTGCTGCATTACAGCTCCTCATGGAATCCCAGTGGCAGCCTCCCTGGAGACAGAGGTGGGAATACCTGCCTGGAGGTTTGCTTTACACCTTTGCTGCTTGAGAATATTTTCCTTACACTTTGCATGATGTGACTTTCACAAGAGTTCAGTTGCATTAATCTGCAATGAGCATCTTGCAGTGTCATAACTATCCCTTTGGTTTAACAGCTGCATTAATACTGTTGAGGGCAAGTAAATGCTTCTTTTATTTTGATCTGATATCAACCTCTAACCTGAGAAGCCAAAAGATTTAGGCTAAATGCCCTCAGACACACTCCTTGTGTTTTAAGCTTATTCTCATAGAACTCCATTGAAATTTTCACTTTGTATCTCTCCCCCTAGAGACGTTGATTCAGACTGTCCTCATCCTCCTGGAAGTCATTGGTTTTCTAAAAATCTAAAACCACTCTAGTGGTTTTCTAAAAACCCATCTTTAATACTGGACTGGTTGGTGCTTGTGAAAGTTTAAAGAATTTATTTATTTTGTGAAATGTTAATAACTTCTCTGCCTTCCATTCATCATCTTTAATCCATTCTTCAGGTTCCCACAAACTATTTTCAAGACAATCCTATAAAAGTAAAGAGGAGTAAGAAAGTTTAATTTTTCTTGTGTAACACTGTGGTATCACTAACAGACATTTCCCACAACTGCTGGGCAATCATGCTTTATAATCTAACAGATCACAGCCACTTCATGAGAGCATGACAGGACTGATTGTGCAAGCCCTTAAACACTGCTTCCCTAAGACAACAGAACACATAACCAGCCACAACTTTTAGCTCAAAACAGAAGCCCAGAACTGGTTTTTAAGATGCAGCCTCTTTGCCCTGTTGAGGGGAGCTGTACTTACAAACACACCCTTCACCAAATCAAAGAGTATTCTGCATAACCAAGACTTGCTGATTCAAAGCAGGACCTCATGTGTTTAGATTCCAAATTTAGATTTCTTACTATGAATTCTACTTTCAATTACACCAAGTCTGCTGCATTTTGTTGGCTCTGATGTACACAGCTTTCGACACAAAAGAAGTCTTGAGAGCTTGCACACACACACACTGTCACTGCTGTATTTATAGGCAAGATGCTCAAACATTTGCATTTTATTGTAAGGGGTAAATTGTGCCATACAGTACAGAAAAATTCCATACTGATTCACAAAACAGCCCTGATTTTTCAGTTGATAGAAAATGGTTCTGGTTCCCTTTTCACCATCAAATCTAATTTAAAGTAACCCACTGTAGTGCAAATACATCAGATACTTAGTAATCTCCTGTAATGGTAGGGAAATTCATCACAAATTGCTGAATGTTATGAATCATCTTGTGAACACATAACTGCCATACACTGAAAAAGGCACTTTAACAAGTGATTTCATTCATTTATGTCAATACTTCATAATTAGCACAGAGAAGTGTCTGTAAATTGAACTCTTGAGCATCACACTGCTTAGTTACCATTTTTTAAAAAATATTTTCAGCACTTGATGTAATGGAAGACCCCATTAAAATTTTGTGCCAATGACAAATGATATTTTCATTTTCTCTAAATGTGTTAGGACAAGCTAATGAACTCAACAATGTTCAACAAAGCCATAAGCATATGCTGACCTGTACTACATAAACAGTTCAACTGACTTTATCAGGGATATTAGTGTGAGTTTTTGATGAAAATTTAAACCTTGTTGCTCAATAACACATAATAATAAAATAAATTCCAGTTTATATGGAAGTTAGTGTTGATGCTCACTCAGAAGTAACAGCTGACAAGAAAAACATGACAGCCAAATGCTTAGAAGAGCTCTCTTCTGCACACCAGCCTGAAGATCTAGATTTAGCCACCTTTTCATTTGGAATTGAAAGGGTATTCTATCCTTGAAAGGGTATTTGAAAGGGTATTCTATCCAAGGCACACAGTATTTTGAAAGCATTATGATGTACCCAAAAACCAGAGATCTGGGTTTTACTATCCCCCAACAGAGACTCAGCTTTTCTACAGAGACCTTACAATTTCAGGGCTGGAGTGCCCCCAAAGCCATACCAGGAAACTATGGTTTCCTGGTCACTCCTTTGAGCTCTGGGTGGAAATAATCAATAATTTCTACTTGGATTCCATAATGCCAAAATGCCAAGTCACTATATTTTAACAGTTTAGTGGTGACAGCTGGTTGGTTGTACCTGTGGGGTGCACAGCCTTGGCCCATTTTACCAGCAAAATAAATCATTCTCTTTGCAACTGGGCATAACTCAAACCATGCCCAAGGCCAGTTCCTGCAGAGGGCTGACACAAGGTGACTTGGTCATCCATGGGAATTTGCAGTAGAACCACATTCTCTCAGGAGCAGCTGAAAGGTTTAGACAAACTGCTCTCCTAGACCAGAAAAGGAAGTGCAAGACTATAAATATATCCATGATCACAGTGATAATTCCCCTTTGACGCTTCTTACCAGGATAACTTCCCACTCATCAGTTCTAAAAAATCCTCAAGCCCCAGCTTTGAGTTTGTCTCACCCTCCATGGTTTCCCAGGAATCCAGGAATGCAGACCCATGGACTAATTTCCACAGGCTGTGCACACCAAGGTAAACATGCAAGAAAAGCTTTGCCTTACTCTAATGTTGCTAATTAATGACCAAATAATTATTAAAATAATCTAGTATTTCCCTCTGCTTTGACATACGAGACCTAATCTTGAGCTCTTCTTACATACTGCTTATTTTTACTTTTATTTCTTAATTTTAAACAGTGTTGTCTTTTTTTTTTTTTAATTTTACAAGATTTAACCCTTAACAAGGTATACATATCTCCTCTGGACACTTATTTGAAATTACATATAATTCTTACTTACATCATCTTAATTCTGCAATTTTCCTCACATTTTCAATCCTTGAGTGCTTGTTAAAAAACTTTACTGATAAGACATCCAAAATATCCAGACATGCAAACTTGTCTCTTGCATCTAAAGTTTCTCCTTTTCAAGGATATCCAGGCCTGTAACTGCTGCTTGGTTTATCAATATAAAATGTATTTATTTAAAGAGACTTTTAAAAAACCCAACTTCAGGCTACTTAGTGTTCCAATTCTCAATAATTACAATAAACCATGAAAAGTAGGAAAATCCCACCTCTCCTTCCATACTGCCTTCAAAGTATTTCTTCTACTTTTAGTAGTCAAATATAGATTTTTCCATGACATTTTGATTAGGCTCTTACTGTGAACACATTAAGTGATAATTGGTCAAAAAATACTTATTGAGCCAGGAATATCAGAATGCAGTAAATACCAGGAGCACCATAGGCAGTTGCATGAATCACTTCACATACCTGTGGTTTTCCAGGTTCCTGTGCTTAGTCATGAGTACACTCTTCATATTCTCGTACACAGAACACAATTTCTGCCAGTTTTTGTTCTTGGCTTCTACACTGCCACCTGTAGTCATACAAGAGAAATTAGCAATATTTTATGCTGCAAATCCTATTAGCACAATGTTTCAGCTCACTTGTTTTTCTAGACAAACATTCTAAAGCGTCCCCTTTTGTAAAAGGTGCGCTTCAATATTCAACCAAGTTATTTACATTTTTGTCTTTAATACATTTGAAGAAAAAAGAAAGAATTACCACCAAGCAATCCCAATTCATTTTAAACCAAGAGGACATTTAAAACTCTCAGACTCTTTGCAGATTTTTATTTTACCCTCATTGCTTGGTGGACACATCATAACCTTGACAGAGCAAAATGACTTCTGAAGTGGCAATGTAAAAACATCTGTCCTTAATTACTTGGTAAATACAAAAAAACTAATTGGATTTGCTCTTCCATCTGAAAAATGAACAGTTTTACAGAAACATAATATCCATGCTCAGCTTAGTTACCTTATATACGTTATAAGGAAATGTATGCAAATAAAAATTGCTAGTATTTGAAAGATTATCTCATAGAAATAACAGTGATCTTGAACTTTTTTTACAATGAAAACCATTCAATTTATTCCAGGCTTACTGCACTTTAAGCAATATGCCACATATCCTGCCAAATTAACAATTTACAACAAAATAAGACCTAAACATTGTATACCCGGAGCCCTCGCGTTAATCCTTCCTTGAAAATGTGAAAAAACCCAGAAAATTCACGTCTTCCTGGAAAAACCAAAGCTTCCTGATGCTCAGAACACGGGTTTCACCGAATAGCGAAGTTTCGGAGTACAAGCTCTGGGGGGGAAACCTGGCTTTTGCACGCACATGCCTTCTCCTTTCCTGCAGCGAGACCTGCTCACCATCCCTGGGAGCGGGCGCCCGAGTGCTCCCACCACGCGTCTGCCTGGGAAAACGCTCGGGAGTCCGGAGCGGGCAGGAACAAACTCGTGTCCCCGCAGCACGGGAGGCTCCGGGCACCCGCACCCTGCGCTGCCCTACGGCGGCGACACCCGCAGCCGCCACCAGAAACCTCACACTGAATGGAATAGAAACCGAAATCAAACGCGATTTCCAAGAACAAGTTGGTCTAAGAAAACAAAAAAAAAAAACCCAAAAAACAAACCTGAAGGTGATATAATAAAGAAATAAAATTCCCAAGAGCCGGCGAGGCTGCCCGCGTCCCGACGCGCACGTCCAGGTAACCCTCTCGCCTTCCCAGCAGCGCCGGCCGCTCCCGGACGGGAGAGGCTCCCCCGGGACCCGGCTACCATCCCAGCCCGGCTGCGGCCGCTCAGGTGCGCCGGGCACCGCCCCGCTGCCCCCGCCGCCACCCCCGAGCCATCCCCCACCCCACGGACCCCTCGCACTCACGCCCCCCGAGCCGCCCCAGCCGCACACGGGCTCCGGTGGCTCCGCCGGGACAAGCGGTGACCGCTACGGCCGCGGCGGGGAGCGGGCGCTGCCCACCCACCTGCGCTGGCCGGGCCGGTGCCGCAGGATGAGGCGGCGGCTCCTCCTCGCAGCGCGGCTCCCCCGCTCGCTCCGCTCCGCGCCGCTGCCGCCGCGCAGCCCCGGGGAGCCGCGCGTCCCGGTGCCGCCGCGCCGCCCGGGATTCCTGCGGGAGGGCGGGCGGGAGCGAGCGAGGGAGGGAGGGAGGAGGCTCATCGCTGGGCACAGCCTCCCGCTCCCCCGCCGGCTCAGCCTGCCTCTATCCCCTCCAGGCACGTTCTGCCGCACGGCGCCCGGGCGGACCCGCAGCGCGCACCTCCTGCCCCTTCCCTTTTTATCGCGGGGCCGGGGCTCCCGCCGCCGCCGCCGCCGCCGCCGTGCGGGGGGCTCGGCATCCGCGCCGCCGCCTGCGCACGGCCGGTCCGCCCCCGCCCCCGCCGCCGCGCTCGCACCGCCCGCCACCCACCTGTCCGCGCCCCGGCCCCGCCGGAGCCGCCCCCGCTCCGGCCCCGCTCGCCGCAGCGGCCTCCGCCAGCGCGGAGCTCTGCGGCTCCTGCCGGAGCCGCCCGCGGGCTCGGGCTCGGGCCGGGGCTCTGCGGAGGAAGGGAGGAGGTGGCGGTGACGCTCCCGCGGTGGCCGCGCTGCTACAGCGGGGCCGCGTCCCACCTGCGCCCGCAGCCCCCGAGATGTTCGCCGGGATGTTCGCCGCCCCCGCGGCGGGGAGGCGTTTGCCAGGCGCTGGAGGAGCTCCGAGTGCCTCCCCGCTCTGCCGCCCAAACAAACGAGGAGTCTTGGCCGCTACAAATAATTTACGTGCTCAGGAACGTGCTGGAAGCCCAGTTGTTGATGGGTCTCTGACAGCTGGCGTTGAGAGATAACCTAGCGGGAGGTGGTAGGCTCTTAAAAATTTGAGTTGCGATGCTTAAAAAATTCGAGAAAAGCAGGAGGTAAATGCAGAAAAGTGTTAGGAAAATGTCTGTGTTGTAACTAAAACTGCAGCTCGACCTGAGGTTGTGCACATGCCGTCTGAGCTCCCGCACTGGTAGAAGATCAGCTCAAGCTCATGAACACTTCTCTCATTTTCTGTCTTTTGCCTTGTGTATTTGCATCTCGGAAACACATGATGTATCGAAATTCTTGAGTTTGTATCTTTTTGTTCAAATGGGTGATGTTGGCATTAAAGTGTGCCCTAGCACAACCCAGTAAAGGAGCATTGGGAGGAGTTGAGTGCATTGATGCAGCGTCACACCAACTGATACCATTTTCAAATTTGTGTAATAAAAATATACTGCATTCATTCTTCCCACAGCAATAGATTCCACTTTGTTTAAGACAATCTTTACCTTTCCCAAATGCTTTATTCTAATCCTAATTTTTTGGGAGCCAACCTTTTCAAGGTAAGCCAGAAATCCATACAGTCATGTTACAAACTTTGATATCATCCTGTAGTCTAGACATATTAAGAAGTAAGCTACAAAAATAAAAACACTTTTCTTCATCTAGTCTTCTGCAGAATTAAGGCTATTTTCAGTTCCTCTTCTTACATCTCATAAGTGAGATGACAGACTACTGAATATTTAATGAGTAGTAAACCAGAAATCCATAAAAGCACCAAATATAACACATATATTTTCATAGCAACATAGACAGGTACTTTCTGAGAAAAGTTTGTACCGTTTAATTCCACAGATTAATAAACATTAATAAATTCCATAGATTAATAAACAGCACTTTTACTTAACTACAACTGCAGCCATTCTTAATGTAAAAATATCAAAATCAAACAATGCTTGCACTAAAGTATAAATTAACCCAATAAAGCTGAGGATAAGAACTGATACAGGCATGTAGGAATTGGTTTTTTAATCTACTCCATCCAAGAAAACATTCCTGGTCTTTCCCTTCAAAACCTAACAACCTAGTGGCACACTGGTGCAATAATTCAGAAAACAATGTGAATATTGAAAATGGTTGTGCCATAGCTCTGCTTAAAAAGGCATTTGCTAAACATACAGAACAAGCTTTTACAGCTGATAAGTAATAAATTTTATTTTATCTCTAGACGGTGTGTTTATCCTCTTTTGAGCTTATGGTACGTGAGACAAAATTAAGTTTTTCAGTTTTACCTCCTCCCCTAAATTCTGATTAAATGCTACTATTGATATACCAGGAGTTACCAGCTGGTGAATATCATATGAAATTCCATAGTTATCTACAGTGAGGTCTGCCCATGACTTCCAGGACTGTTCAAACAGCACCTCAGCAATACAAACCACATGCCTCCAGTGCAGAAGAATTCATTTTCCACTAAGCCCCTCATAAACATAACGTTTTGTCAACAGGTGTCTTTCCTATAACTGTTACAAATGTATTAAATGCTAGTAGCAAGTTCTTGTCTTTTCACTGAAGCATGGCCAGTGCACAGACTGCTCCCTCTGCAAAAGAAGTCATTGTTCCTTTCAGGTCTTACACAACACTGCTGTTAAATCCAGCCCATCACAGGAGAAATGCTCTCTCAATTCTTATTTTCAAACCAAGAAAATAAGCATTTGGTCACTTAATAATGACTATTAATCAGACACTATCATACTTGCCTTGAGTGTGTGAGATGAAGAAAATTAGATCAGTCATGCACAGACCCTTTCTTTCACCTCCTCTCCTCTATACCACCCACCTCCCAAACAGCTCTGTCTTTTTTTCTTCAGCAATTCGGGCTTGGAAGAATAAATTCCATTGTAACAATGATTCAGAGACAAACTGAAAGCCAAGTGAAATATTGTTCTCCCAAATCTGACAGGAAAACTTATAGGATGGAAACACCCAGAAGATAAAACCCAGTTCTCTTATATTATGCTCCAGAAAGCATTACTTATCACTGTCCCCTCATTCCCAAAATATATACATCAACTAATGTGTTGCTGTAGTACTGAAAATTTCCAGTTTTCCAGATGATGAGCTGTGACTCAGTACTCCTACTGATACATCTCAATGCACCATCCGTTTATTTTATGTGCTGGTAAATCATCTCTCCCTTTCCTTCCACCAGAACTTCCTAAGAACCCTCCTGTGTCTGCAGGTCTGATCTGCCCCACCATGTCCTGCCCTGCCCGTCTGAGACCAGATCAGATGAAATCTCATCTGCTCCAGTATTTTTCTGGTCTAACTCCTTGTTTCAGTTGCTACCAAGTGTGCTTACAGCTCTAAGAACATGTAGGTGAGAATCTTGAACTTTCCAGGCTGGACTACGCCCTTGTTAATTGTCTAGGGAAATCTGAACAGTGGGCACAGAGATCTTTCACTTTCTGTCAAGGGAGTTCATAGAAACTACTTTGGAGAAAATATGTTTTGTTTTCTATACAAGCAAAATCCCTTCTAAGAGTCCATGAGGCAATGAAGCCAATTTTGACCCATTTATAATCAAAAGCATGACTTCAGTCTACTCTAAGGAAACCAGAATTCGGCATAATAAAGCCAACAGCTGGTTGAGGAAGAATAACAGAGTGGGGTCTTTGATGTTCACAGATGAACACAAACAATCAAAGACTGAGTTAGGATAGCACATGATGTTTCTGCGTAGTAGGAAGGAGTTAAAACCATTTCATAAGCCCATTTATCAACAACCAATTTTCTTATAGGAAAGCCATCCATTGCCTGTAATAGCAGCAAAAAAATACCCTATAAAACATTTAGCATGCAAGAATACTGTACTAATGAGAAATCTGTGTTAAACAGTCCTTATGAACTATGCAAAATGTAGTGCAAGCAGCTGGAAAGTTATCCTAATTTCAGGGAGTCCTCTTTCCTCAATTTGCTATGTACACTGAATATCAGCATGGAGCAGTGAGGGTATTTTAATGTCTTCAACTTCTGTCAAAGCTCTGCAACATTCCCCAATGGGCATCAGAGACAAAAACAGGCAGAGCTATAGAGTAAAAAACCAGTTCTAGTTAAAACTATTGATTTAATTTTAACATCTGCTTAGAGACATTCATTAGCCAGTGAGAACTGAAATTTACACCAGAGAACTTCAGAACTGGAGAGGAGATTAAATGCCCTGACATGGGATTCAGAAGAGCAAAGGAAATGAGCTGGCAGTGGGAAGGAATTGCTCATGGTGGTAGTGGGAGATGTGTGGCCAGACTTCTGCAAGGGTAAGGAAATGTTATAATCCTGCACTCTACATCTAAGCAAACAGAACTACAAAGGCTCTGTCTCCAGCCAAGCCAGAAAAATCCAGGAGGCAGCTGATCAGCTCCCCCAGAACAAGTTCTCCCTCGAAGAATCTGCTGTAGCTGAAATCATTGGGAATGAATAAGAGTTGCCTATAACAACAACCAATTTCCTCACGTTACATCTTTCCTCCCCAGTAAAATTATCATCCTTCTAATAATAGGATCATCAAGAGCCTTTTTCTCCTTCTTTGGAAAAGAATAGCTGAGAGTTATGTTCAGTCATAAAATGTTAACAAAACCTGGACAGCATTTTAAGGCAATGGGATGTTTCAATTTTGATGGTGTTACAATCATTGCAAATTCCTTGTTTTGGAGTTACAAAATCTCCAGCCATCAGGACAAGAAAATGAGATTTTCCTTCACATCAATTTATTTGTTACCAACTATTTCTGGTCTCTACTCAATGAATATGATAATGCCAGCAACCATCTAGCTTGAGCAAAGTAAGGCTTGAGTGTCAATTCCATGGAAACACAATCATTTAATGAAACCCTCCCACTTCATCTACTGTGCTTTAAACTATTTCCCTTGCCAGCTCTGTAGCAGGTTGATGATCAGTGCTGCTGGCTAACTAAACACATATAGTAGAATCAGTCTTATTTCTTAGGATGGTCTTCACCACAGGTCTCCCCAAACCCTTACCATGCTCTTCTCCAAGTGGATTTCAGTAGATCTCAAGTCACTTTTTCCCCCCCCTACAGAATACATTGGTTTGCTGAAACCCTCTTCAAAGAGAAGCCAAAAAGCAATACAGATTACATTTAGATTCCAATAGAGGTTAAAAAACCCTGTATTTTTCATCAAAAATAGAAGAGATCTGTTCCAACAGACTGGGAAATCATTAAAAAATTTTATCTGCTTTTAAACGGATTGTAGCTAATATGGGCCTACAAATTAGATGTCCATGACCACATAACTCCCTGGGAAATTTGTCCCTTTTTGTCTGCATCAGCCATTGAAGCCATTCATTAATCTGTTTTCTAATGCAACCATTTTCCTGGACCAAACCTATTTAGAGACACCACTGTTTATTAAAAGCATTTGCAATAAAACTGACATGCATTTCTAAGAACTGCTGTGTAAATCAATATAATTTCTTAATTGGTTAACCAAATAGCTGCCACGCTAATGAGTCACACAGGATCACAGAGAATCACACAGAATCACTGGGTTGGAAGAGTCCTTCAAGATCATGGAGTCCAATCCAGCCCTAACACCTCAGATAGCAGAGTAACTGCAATTCTCTGCAAACATCTCCTTCTGCCTGATTACACTTCTTCAACCACTACACAGCTGCACAGGAGGAAAAGTTCCAGTGCTCCTTTTTCTGCTCCCTACAGTCATTTCAGCTCATAACTCTGCAACATGTGGACTGTTCATTTTCCAGTAGTTTGGATCTCTTTAGAATGTATTCTTAAAATTTATTTGTCAGGGCTCTGTCTCTAACTACCCATGCAATATATACATTTCCAAAGTGAGGAGTTTATAACAGCAATGAATGGGATATTCAGATGACTGACTGCCTAAAGAAGAATTGTAGAACATCTTGGAGAGAAAGCACTGGAGAAATCACAAATTTTACATATGCAAGGGCCAACTTAATGACTGGTCAATTTGATGTAAATAAACTCCAAGATCTTTCCATGATAATACTCTGAACTCACAGGTTGTGAAATTGAGTTTACTCCAATTCAGTGTTATCACTTGTGTGAGTACTAAACACTTATTGAAGAGACACCTACCAAGATATGAGTATCTGATGCTCCTAAATGAAAAGAATAAATATAAAACATTGAGCTAGACAATCTAACAGAAGTCTTGCAGCTGGGGTTGCATTTTAAATGATAAAATGCAACCTCCTCGTCAGCAATTGTTTCAGTCAGTGGAAACAGTTTTGTCAAAAATGTGGTGTTTTGCCAAAAAGAAAAGGTACTGATGCAGCTTTCTATAGTTGCCTACTGGGATATTTGCCACTGTTTGAGGCAAGCAGTATATATCTGAATAGTCTTTTTCCCTCTCTCAATTCAGCCTCATTTACTGGGTTTTAAGTTTTAATGTAGCCTGTTCAAGAAGGAAGAGTCAGCCACAAAGTTCAGATTGTGACTTGGGTGACAGTTTCCCCAGAGGCTGCTGAATGAAGTACCTTTGGTTTAGGATCCTCTTTACCCTCCCTTTCTGCTGCTCACAGGCAGGACAGGGCACAGGGGGAGGGGATAACTCCGATTTTGCTTCTGATCAGGTCGAGCCAGGGTTGCATTCCAATTCCCTGCTAACTTTCAGAGCTGCATCTGTGAAGAAATTTGACAGAGCTATGGAGAATTGTACAGCAATGCCTAAACACAAGCTGGACTTGAGATTTAAGAGGAGTGGCCCTTTGCCAATCATGGATTTTTTCTTTACTTCTCCATGCTGAAGGGGTGTACCTCAAATCTGTTAATGCAGAGGTTATTCTTCATGTGAGCAATTTCATCCCTAGGTCTAATACAGGGTTGGAGTTACTTTCCTGCCTACATTTAATCATGGGCTCATATGCCCCAATTACTTCACAGGTGCACAAAAATTTCAGGATGAATAAAATTCCCTACACGTGGTTCAGCATCTTTTTTCAACACTTCCACATGCTGAGTTTTCATTTGTTATTAGCAATGACTGATTTTTAAGCAGGCTACAGTATGAGATGGAACATTTTATTGCCAGTTATAAGATGAATTAATGACTCCTGAAAGCAGGTTGGCAAAGTTAGGAGGCACTAACCAATAACCTTTTCATCAAATAAGAAAATTAATCCACAAAAAAAAAAAAAAAGCCCAGCAAAAAAGAAAGGAAAAACCCAAACAAACAAACTCAAAATAGCCCCCACAAAAAAAAAACAAAAAAAACCAAAAAAAACCAAAAAAACAAAACCCAAACCAAACAAAGCACAACCAAAAACCCTGAAAAGAAAAAAAAAGCAAAACAAAATGAAAAACCAAACCAAACCAAAACAAAAACAACACAGGAAGAGCAAGAGCTTGCAATTGCTCTTGCAAATTGCAAGTTTTAAAAATAAAATCTTCAGGCTCAGTCCCTCTCCTGAGATTAATTTTCATAAAGGTTGAATCAATACCATCAAGTGAAAAAAATAAAAGCCAGACAAAGAATGAGACAAAGAATGCCATCACAATTTCTGTTCCTCAGAGCTGCTGTGGATCATCTATTTATTGTCCCAAGCAGAGTAGGAGCAGTGAGATTGTGGATGCCATGGGAGTGGCTGGGGCTCTGTTCTGTCCCTTGACACAAAAGGAAGCCATTCCCCAAGGCCCCTGAGATATTGCTGCAGTGAGCTTTATTAATAACAGCTAATAATGCACAAAGATGACCTGGTAAGGGACATGCCCAAAGAAACTTAGTGTCATCAGAATAAAGTATCATAACTGCCCTTTTTGGTTTTATACTCCATGAGACAGTTCAGGATCCAATTTCATGAGCCTGCTGCCATGCAGGCCTTTAGAAAATGTTGGAAATTCAGTATTTACTCATAAGGATTTCCTGAGAGAATCTTTTCTGTGGTCAAAACTCTCTATTTTCCCAGAGTCACAGAGTGGTTGGGGTTGGAAGGGACATCTGGAGCCACACTGCTGCTGATAGCTCCATCCTATGGATTATTTAAGAAAAATTCTTGGACATGAAGAAATATGTTTATGTTTACACTTAACAGATAAGAAGATTATGAAAAGCACTAACAACTTCAGCACAGGGAATTTGCAGGGAAATTAATGACTAGCCAAGGTTAATGGCCCTCAGCTTCACATTGGCCCATCAACTCTCCCAGTCAGTCATTAATTCCCAGGAAATGCCTTGTGCCTTGATTGTTATTGCTTTAATACATTAAATTCAACTTAAAGGCTTGACTTAATGTTTAGCCACTATAAAGTAAAATACAAGGAAATGTTCCCACTGGATATACTCACTGTCAAATATATTTTTGTTTACCTTTTTTCTCTCTAGGTATTTAAATAAAGGAATTGAATACCCATTGACCAATTTGCTTTTGTTTTACTACTCACAGTGGTACTCAAGAAATCTCCCAGTCTTCTTTGTCATTTATTTTATATTTCATTAAAGATGGCTGATCTGAATTCAAATTTGATTGAATGTGCCAAATATAAATTATTACATTTAATAATAAGATGAGGAAATTAAAATTTGATCAGAAATAGTTCTGTTGTGGCTCATTAGTGCCATACTAATGAAAAAACTTGCAGGAAAAAAAAAAAGACACTATGGCTATTTACAATCTCCAGAAGAAAGTGAAAAATCAATTACTATTTTGGCCTCAAACCAACTGAAAGGTGGAAATGTGCTGGTTCCAGTTTTCCTTGTGAAATTTCTGCCATCATGACCTCCACCTCAGGGAAAAATGCTGTGGACAGGTTGATGTCAGTTGTCCTTGTGAAATTTCTGCCACCATGACCTTCCCCAGAGGGAAAAATGCTGTGGACAGGAATTTTTTTCTGCCGTGTTCTGATAAACCTGAGTTGGATTTAACTTTTTTTAAAAGCCAAAGCAAAAACTTCCACCACCCGGATTTAGTGTGAGTTCTGGTCTGAAAGCATGGCTCCCAGCAATGCTGAAAATGTCCTGGTTTGTTTCTTGAGACATTTTATATGTTACTCACCACATATACTTGGCCACATATTTAAACACAGCCAGTTTATTTTCCTTCAACACATGAAGAAAAAACTGCTTTCTTCAACATCACACTCAGACTGTCAGTGCTTCTATTTCATTCACTGGCTCAATAATGTTCTTCTTGCCATTGTGGGAAACAGTTGCACATGGGCTGAAAAGGCTGATCCTGAAACTTGCTTTAACATTTCACAGCCAAACCTGGTTCCTGGAGCTGCTCCATTAGAGCCAACCGAGTTATGGTGGGGATAAAGCTGACATTGTAACGTGCCTGTGTGCTAAGGTGAGGTTGGATTTGATGAGCTCACAAAAGCACATCAGAATCACCACTGGATTCCTGTCTTAAGTTTCCAGGAGTCTGGGAAATGTCATGCAATCGCTGTCATGCAGTGCTGAAGACAGTATTCACTTAAAAGTCCTTGGGATGTGAGATGATGCTAAGTCAGGCCAAAATATGAGACAAAAGCTGCTTATAAAGGGATTCAGGCTATTTAGTCTCTATTTTGACTGATACTTGCTGGATGAGTGACATTGTATAAGTCACCTTATCTCTACATCAGTTTTGCAAGACTTAAAAATGAGAAATGCTCATAAAGTAAAAGAAAAAAATTATTATTTTCGCTTTTAATTTGATACTCCACACCAGCAAGCCTGCTAAGGCAATCTTTGTAGTGTAACTCTGGGCTTCAATCAACTCCCCCTTCCCTGGGATCAGGGGCTGGGAGGATGCAGAATTGGAAGCACAGGGTGATATCCATGGTCATGTCATGGTTCCACTGTTCATCCATGGTCAGCTTTGAGCTGGAGTGAGGAGACCAGCCAAAACCTCAGGGGTTCATGCTGGGCTTCTCTTCACCCCACAGTCTGGACTGTTGACCTTGCACAAGAAGGAGCTGGCTGCAGTGATAATGTGGTTAAATCTCCCCAAAGGCCCAACCCAGCACTGGTGAAATGCACACAAGATCTGGGCAGTCTGTTCTCATCCCACCTCTGCAGAAGGGGAGCTACAAAAGAAAAGAAAGAAGAGTGTCAGGCATCCTGAATGAAGAGGTTTTGCAGCCCCCTGAGACCTCTGCACAGCTCTGCCTGCAGGTTTGGGGAGATCCATCCATCCATCCATCCATCCATCCATCCATCCATCCATCCATCCATCCATCCATCCATCCATCCATCCATCCTCTGTGAGCATGACACCTTCATAACTGCCTTTGGAGCCTTACACTGGGTGAGAGTCAGGGAGTAACTTCAGAGATGATGCACAAATGTGAGGTACTTACAAAAATCTGTGTTTGAGGTTGAATTATCTCCCCATACAGGACAGTGCTGCTCCAAATTTTCCATTCTTGAAACCAGAGTTTCTTGCCTTCTCCTGATGAAATCTTTGAGGTGTATTGGGTAATCTGCCTGGGCATTGGCACCGCTGCTGTCAGCTTTACAAAACTGCCAGCTCTGCTTTGAATGTGCCACCTTCCCTTTCTCAGCTGGCTGCTCTTCCCCCTCCTTCAGTATCACCCTTGTCACCCGTGCCTTGCTCCACCAGGAGACGTTTTCCAGGTTGTGGAAATGCCAGGGAGGAACTGGGCAGGGGCAGTGGCTCAAGGCACAAAAGAGACAAAAACTCCTGGCTGTGTGTCTGTCACACCCTCGCTCCCTCAGCAGGTCCTGTACCAGAGCCAGAGCCTCACAGGGCTCTGAAGCAGGACAGGGCTCTGGTGTGGCCCATGTGGGAGCAAAGGAAGTCTGGGAATAGAGAGCACAGGAGAGGAAGGGTGAGAAAGCTTCCAGTGAGTGTGTTACCTGTTCAGGAGGACATGGGTCTCACCTGAAGGAATGCAGCGAGTGCAAGCAGCCGTCACAGCTCTCAGCATGTGAAATTGTTGCAATTGGCTTGCAATGGGAAAAAGTGGGGCTGTCCTGGGAACTAAACCATCATTTCCTGCCTGTTTGGGGATGGAAGCAAACCTTCCAGACCCTGGGTGAGCAGGAGAGCAGCGCAGGGAGCTATGCCCAGCTCCTCAGAGAGCCTGGAGCCAGGGCGCTCTGTGTGGCTGTAAACTGATTCCATCCCTCCCAGCGGGGTGCTCGGGCTGAGGGCTAATGATGGTAATTGAAATGTCGACCTTAACAGTTTAATTGCACAGCAAACAAATATCATCCAGCTCTACAGCATTTTTACATTGATAGAAAGAAATTGTTTTAGCTCCAGTGGTAGATGCAGAGTCAACCAATTGCTTGAACTACTACAGATCTTCACCTCAAAACTATGTCTGAATCCAGGTATTGCTTAGTTTGTGCTAAAAAATCCTCAATTTTCCTATAGATACCACTAATATAAACATTTCATAGCTGCTATATTGCTTAACCTCCCCTCAACCAGCTGCAGAAGAATCTACATTTAATGTGTTTTCAACAATTGGTCATTACTAATTAAAATATTATATAAGAAATTTTAATAATTTATCCTATAATAATTTACTTTATAATAATTTCTACAACATATTGAAATTTTCCTCAGTACAAATAAAGGTGTCAAAACAGAGACTGAAACACAGAGGGACTCTGAGGTAAGTTGCATTGAATCTAATAAAAGCTAATGACAATAATAAACAAACAGCACAGCTACTCTCTGAAGGCACTGGATTGCATAAAGAACTATGAAAAAAGCCATGTATGAGGGCCTTTCTTGTAATTTTTCAGGTTCTCTTAATATCAGCCATGGCCAGTGTGTTGCCAGGTTTTTCAAACAATACTACTGTGTCTAATTAAAGCACAGTCCTGCCTGATCCAAAACTATTTCTCAGGTGATTTCTGAGAAAACAGCCTCTGAGATTACTTCTTAGGAGCCACAGGGCACCATGACCACTCAATCTCTGCCCATGGCAGGGAGGCTGGAGGCTGGAGGATCTTTGAGGCCCCTTCCAACCCACATCATTCTGGGATGATTTCCTGCTTGGTGGGAGCAAGCTCTGTGCCAGAGGTGTGAAACAATTCCAGGGCTTGTGGTGCACCACCAGCTTTGAAGCCAGGCCACTGTGATGCTTCCAAGGGTCTCGTCTTCAGCATCTCACCTGGGACTTCCACCCTGTACCCCTCTGATCCCAACAGCTGTGCTGGGAGCTGATGGGCTGCAGGTGGGACTGGCTTCTCTTCTGTCTTCCTTTACCTCAGGAAAGATCTCACCAGCATGCAAGTCCTTTTTGCAAACATTTTATTATACAATTTAAAAACAACTGCCACAACCCACTCATCCCTCCCCCCTTCAGCAACCCACCATCAGACACCTTTCACACACTCCCTCTCTTTTCATCCACTCTAAGTTTTTCCAAAAGATCAAAAGCTGCTGAGACTGCTGGCCAAGTCATATTTTCCTCTTGTCAGCTAGTACTATTTTCTTAGCAGGCACACAGGATTATAGGTACCCCTTTATTTTTTTGTTCTGTTTTGTTTTGGTTTATTTTTTGGTTTTTGGGTTTTTTTTTTGTTTGTTTGTTTCAAATGAAACTTTGCTAAACACCTGCTGCAATTGTAAATAATTTACTGGAAAGCTATAGCAAGCAGTTCAAAAGAGCATTCTGGCTCTAGTAAAATGATTTCTAACCAATTACATTCTCTGTCTCTGTCTCTCTCATCATTGCCACTGCTCTTTAAGCAAGCTGCCTGTTACCATTTGAGGAGCTCACAGAGTTCTTGATGTGGTTTCATGTGCCCCTTGCCTTCTAAGGACTCTAACACAGGTTTGGCTCATGCATCTCTCCTTAGGCTGGGTCACGCAACACCAGGGTGCTGCTCAGCTCACCCAAAACCCTAATACGCATTTTTATCTAGTTTTGAATTATGGTCTTTAGCCTGCAGCCCACTGATGTCTGCCCACCTTTCTTAATATTAGTAATCAACCAACATCTAGGCAAGGGGATTCTGAGGCTGTCGATACAGCACGGTTGAAATCTACCTTGGCAGATCCCCCTGAACAGAGACTTTGTCTTCTAGGATCCATTAAATGAAGGAAAAAGAATTGCAACATGTGCTCTCTCTAGGTGTCCAATACTCTCCTTATTTATTTACCTGGTTTATTTGGCCTCCTGAGCTTCTCCTCTGCCTGCAGCTTCCTCAGGCTGTGCTGCACTTTGGCAAAGACCAGGTCAGACAGGGAAGCTCAGCCCACAGAGGCTGTGCTTGGGGAGCCCACCTCCCTGGTGAAATCCAGTTCCATCCACAGCCTCTTTTCATATGTTCATATTTATACAAAGGCAGCCTTCATGCTCCTGACTCCATTTAATCTTCCACATTTCCTCTCCCAAACAGCTTAGCTCCTTTTTATTCAAATCCTCCCCAGATTCACTTCCATTGTGCATTGTAGATGCAGTCCCTTGGTGTAATGAACTCCCTCACAGCTGTAGCAACTATTGTTGAATTGTCAGTTCTGTTTAAAATGTCAGGATTAACTGTTACCCAGCTGGTCATCTGAGCAGGAGGAGCATGGGCTCATTTGCTGTTGCCTGGTACATGGGAGACATGAGAGATTTCTGCAGGGCAGCACCACGGCTTGGTGGGTTGAGAGTGAAAAACTCTGGCCTCTTTATTCTCTAATTAAATGCCACCTCTGCCCTACAAATGTCTAAAAGAGAAAACACAAAATTGAGTCTAATTATAATTTTCCATTAATAAGTCGAGGCTATGTTTTGTACAGAATAAAAAAGTTCATGCTTCAGTGCTAGAAATAGTTTGTTAATCAAAAAATAAAGTGGCTGAGGCTCTCAAGCCTCAGGATCTGTGCCTTTTCAGAACAAACATTGCAGTTTCACAATACTTGCAACACAGCCTGATCAATGCTAGCACACAGCTCCATGGATGCATCACTGGTGCTGGAAGTGCTTTCCATGGAAATTTTGATCCAGTTCTACTCAAAGTCCATAAAATGCATAGAGAACCAGAATTTTTAAATCAAATATTTCTGGAGCACAGACTTCTGGTTTGGATCCATACTCAGCCTAGAAAGAACATGCTTGAAGTGGATTGACTGATTTGACATTAAGATGTTACAGACTCTCTGAATAAGTAAGTTCTACAATTCCTATCATTTTATCCACTGTCAGTATTACTTTAATATTTCCTCTCCTAGACAAGAGATCATGGCTTTGAGACATTTGTCTCAATTAGTTTGCATGCCAGTTTAAACACTTGTCCCAATTTAAGATAATTACGTATCATTTAAAAATAAATTCACATAAAAAGGTCTCAATAGAATTGTTTGCAATCAATTTAAATAATTAGCTAAAGTTATTATAACATTTTAGACTGATGGTACTGCATATGAGATCAATTTATCATTTCTTGATCATGATTCAAAACATAGGTAAAATACCAAGAAATTGCAATCCAACCTTGAAAGCAGAAAATTGTATTTTTACAAATTAAACTGGAGGGGAGTGCTGGGATTTGACTATCTGAATTTGTTTCTGGGAAAAATATCAGCCAGAAACCATAGCTGGGAACTCAGATGTTCCTTGCTTTCATTTATTTTATGGAACACAAGAACACAAAACAGATATTGGCCTGATATAAATGTGGGAGAGTCTTAAAGTCAAGAAGCCTCCTGTACTTCCAGAGAAAGCATTATTTATGATCCTCTGGGAAGAGCAGCACCAGGTTACATTCAGCAAACTCTCCAGTGAGGAATGCTGGGCTCAGGCACCTCTGCAAATTACTAGAGACAATTTTGTATCTTGTATTTTGTAGGGCCAGGACAGCTTTTGCTGATGCATTGTCTCTGTGAAGGAATATATATATTAGACTAAAAATAAAACCAAACACTGAAATTAAATTTCATATATTTTTATACTTAAATGGAAATATAATTTCTTTGTGCATCCCTAAATTCATTCTGTTCTAACTGGCCTGAGAAGTTACACGGAGTAGATTGCTAAAATACCTATTTTCATATATGTATAAAAACCAGAAATTCTATTTAATCTTCCCCTGTTTGTAAGAATTTCCAGGCTTAATAGGAACTGTAACTTTTAAATAAGTGCCCTTTTGTTGTCCTTCCAATGACATGTTCTGCTGGCTAGGAAGGAACACCCTTCACAATGTTGGGGTGCAGCAAATCCCATCATTTTTATGCAATATTGGAAGGGGACAGAGTGCCCTGCATTTTAGGGTACCAGAGTGTCCTCTAAAAGATCTTTTCCAGATGTTTGTTTCACTTAAACCTTTTTGTTTTCAAAATATAGCTTTCCAAGTTTGTTCTTGTGTGTCTTTTATTTTGTTTTAATGAGTGTAAAAGTTGCCACATATTCTCATTATCAAGTGTGGGAAAGTTCTGGTAAATCTTGTCAGCAAGGTACATTTAAATTATAACTGATCCTAATTTCCTACCTCTTTGGAACACCAGGAAAACAGTGAAATTGACACTGATTTTTTTTCTATGTCTGCCTTTCCTGATTCACCTTTCAGACCAAGAGCAAGTCTCCTGCTGCCCAAAAGTATAAAATTCCCTCAGTTTTGTACCTGGGTATTAATTCTGATTCACAACTTCCCTCTTCTCTCTTCTCCTGGACAAAGAGGATTAAATTCTCTTTCCATTTCATCCAGTTGCAAAACACCTGCCAAGGTCAACAGGGCCAGAATTTCACCCAGAAATTTCATTCCATGCCAACTGTGAGGTTCCTGGTGGGGATGGCACGTCCCCAGCTGGAGCTCTGCTGCACTTCCAGAGCTCTGCAGGATCCCACTGGGATCACATCCAGGGGATGAAGGGCAGGGCATGCCCTGAAGTGATTTTAGTTCTCTGACCAGTAAATGGACAGAACTCAGAGGGGTTTCTACAGCAATGCCTATTGCAGCTTCTCTCTGCTTTCCTTTTCTTTAGCAAAGCAGACCTAAATACACCTTTTAATTATTACTATTACTATTACTATTACTATTACTATTACTATTACCATGTATCTGTTTATCATATATAAACATATATAACATTTGTATAATCATATATATATATAATATATTATATATTATATATATAATTTAAAATGTATCTGTTTATAATATACTTTTCCAAGGATAAAAAAGTACAAAAGTACACTTGCATATCTGCCATGTCACATGTTTATGTCTTTTACTGCTCTTTAAGGAAAAAAGGGAGATGGACTCGTGTGATTTAGTTTTTTACAATAAGACAGTGAAATGATATAACTGTATTGAAGAGTGCTATACTGTTGTTTATATACATATATGTATATTTCTATATATGAATATATGTATTTAAATAAATAAGTAAATATATATACATACATATATATATACATATATATATATATATATATATATATATATACACATATATAAAGACATACACATGTGATTTGAGTTTGCCTGGCCAGACACTAAATTGCAGACTATCCCTCTGGAGGTAAAGCTATTTTTTTGACCTTTTTTATCTGAGGAGGGTACAGATTTCCCCTGGCTGTTGAATTGAGGAATGTCGCAGCAGTGTCAAGTCCGTGTCATGCCTCCATCATGGGACTTTGAGTGTCATTCAACCCACAAGAATAGCTCACTATATGCTCTACACAGGAAAAAAAAAAAAAGTGACTGTACTGAATCAGTGGATTTAAAAATCTTTGTGTGTCAAAAATTCACTTTTGATGTCAGTCCAGCCAAGTATAATCTCATGGTCATATGTCTCTCATAGTCAACTTCCACCTCGAGAGAGTCATGAAACCCTGCTGAAAATGAGACATTCTGTGGTTTAAGAATGCATTCAGAATTTAGGCTGAGCATTGTCAGAGCCATTATTTAGGATTTTTGAATTCTGAGAAAGCATCAGTGCCTGTGCACCTCCATTCATGCTTTGCCCTGGCACAGCAAAGTCCTTTTCAGGAGCATCACTGCAGCCCAGAGCAACCTGGGCTCCTGCACGGGGGCAGCACTTGGGTGTAGAGATGGACTTGTCATGCCCTGAACTGTGATCCTCTTTTAGCTCTCCTTTCATCCACCAAGAGAGAGTGAACTGTATTTACAAATACCAGAATTAGCTCTACCATGTGATTAGTTAAGCCCTTTTTTAAAAACATGTGGGTCGGCCCCCTCTCCACCACAAGCCTTATTTATAACTTGCTTCCTGGCTGTTGTATTGACAAACTGAGCTCCTTCCACCACCCCTGCCACCCCCACCTTCTCCCTTCACCAACACATGCTACTTCTCCCAGGATTTCAAAGTTTATTTATCAAGCATTTTTGAGGGGTGGGAGGTGAGCAGGAGGGAGGAAAAAGGAATAAGATTGTTCCAAAAATCAAAACCATCAATTAAAACCAAATCCTAGCTTATTGCATGTTGGGACACACAGGAACTAAGCCCCAACATATTTTGAAAGTAACACAAAGGTCAGCATGGAGTTGTTCAGGAAATCTTGAACTTTAGAAATGCTGCAGGACTTTTCAGGTGGCACTGAGTGGACTGAAACCCACCCAGGTGCTGCACAGAGCCAGACACTTCCAACCTATCCTGCTCATCTGGCTCAGTGATGCTCACTCAAACTCCCATTCCCAGGCTTTGCAATCTTACTTAAAGGCCAGCTAATGACTGGCCTGGTGAAAATCCCTCTCCAGTGCCAATGATTTGATCTTCAGGATATTCAAAATTAAAATATCCCCCAATTTAAATGCAAAAGCCCTGCTTTATGCTGCCTGCACAAACATAAAATACCTTCCAGTAAGTGCTGCACGTCCAGTGCTTTACACACAGGGCTGAAGATTTTTGTTGGGTTTTTTTTTTCTGTCAGAGTCATCAGGATCCAGGAATGAGTAGCAAGAAGTTTCAAATGACCCACCACAAGCGTGTTAAATGCACAAACTTAGAGGCAAGGGGTTATCTGTCTCTTGTTTGGGAGTCTCCCAAATGCTGACTTGTTTTTTTTACCTATACGAGGCATCTGATGTCACTCCCGTGTGTGGGTGGAAAATGCTGTACAAAGGTTAAAAAAGTTCTTTCATCCTTGCTCATGAAAGTAGGCTCATATTGCATTTCCAGTAACTAAGTGCATTACTATAACAGGTTGGGGATTTACTTTCTGCCTGCGTCTGTACCTCTGGTGACTAACTGGCCATGTGCTCTCCCCACTCATGATGATGTTGCTTAAATTATTGCTTAATCTGAATGCTCTTTTGGCCAGAGTTTAGAAAGGTACTGCAGCCAACATTTCCCGCTATCACTGAGCAGCCTTTCAGGCACAGCACCACAGAACCTGCTCTGCAGGCTACAGAAATGAACTTTTTAGAAATAAAGTGTAAAGACTGCATCCCATAAAACAGCTTGTTTCTTCAGCCAAGTACTCAAACAGAAAGATGTCACCGAGTTTAACATAGGAGCATGCATTTTTTGCATGTGAGCATAGGAAAAATCCCACTGGTGGTACCTAACTATTGAGTAAAAGTTTATGAATTTTGCTCAATGGAAAGAATCTGGAATCACTGGAGTTACCTCAGTGGATATTATGCAATAGAACTATCCAAAAGCCTCTAATAAAGTGATTTTTTCCTCCCAGAATGGCTGTTCAACACATGGCAGCCCAGGATGCTGGAGAAAGCCTCCTCATGGCTGAAACATGCAGGCCATGCACAAGTTGCACTCGGAGGTGCAGCTGGAGGCTGGGGAGCTTTACGTGAGTCATTTTTTGCCAGCGTAGCTCCTGTGCTGCAGGAGGGGAGGTGTATCAGCACAGAGATCATCACAGCTACCTCAGGGAGGCTCTCAGCCTCCCACACTGCTGCCAGCCCCACCTGGGCCAGCCAGATCAGAGGAGCTCAGATGTGTCTGCACGAGCCCCGTGCCAGCTCTGCGCTGACAGCCGGAGCACAGCACAGAGGTGAGAGGTGAAGAGCAAGAACAAAAAACCCAGGTGGCCTGGCAGAAACTGAGCTGGGGTGTCTCCTGTCTTCTAGCAGGGCTGCTGATGGAAATGAGCCTGAGAGAGGGATGTGTGATAGTGTGGGAGCATCTGCAGAACACACACACACACAGAACCATAGAGTTGTTTGAGCTGGAAAAGGCACCGGTTTCAACTGTTAATGCAGCACCTCCAAATCTACCACCTTACCATGTCCCTCAGTGCCATGCTTACCCTTTCATACAAAAATAATTAATACATTAGATAGTAGACCAATTTTTGGTCTTTTAAATACCTTCAGGGTTGGTGACTCCACTACTTCCTTGGGCAGCCTGTTCCAATGCCTGACAACTGTTTCTGTGAAGACAGATTTCCTAATATCCAATCTAAACTTCCCCTTTCTTCTCTTGTCCTCTAATTTTTTTCTTGAGAGAAGAGACCAATGGTTACTTACTCAAAACCTCCTGGCAGGGAGTTTTAGAGAGTGATAAGGTCCCACCTGAGCCTCCTTTTATCCAGGCTAAACACCCCCAGCTCCCTCAGCCATGGACCATGAGATTTGTACTCCATCCCCTTCCCCAGCTCCATTGCCCTTCTCTGGACACACTCCAGGGCCTCAAAATCTTTATTGGGCCCAGAACTGAACACATTATTGGCTGAAATTGAAGAAAAACAGGGTGACAACCCTTACAATGCCAGGTGAATGACAGCTCAGTACATGCTGATAAGTGAGAAGCATTGACAATTAGTAAGAAGAGTTTGGAAAGTCAAAGGAACTTCATTGACTTATAAACTGCTACACTCTGGAAAAGGCTTGGCTCACTCCTGACGACAGCTCTGCTGGAAAGCTTCTGTAGAGTGTGGAATCTGTGGGAAAAAATGACAAATTGTGTATTATGAGGTGTAAGACAGGGTGGAAAACATTATAAACAGCATAATGTGATAGGTAAATGAATAATGCACTGCCAACAGGGACACTGTGTTCAGTTTTGGTCAGTGCATTTAGAGGAGATAATACAACAACAGAGAGGATTCAGATAAAAATAATTAAAATAAATAGAGGAATGAAGAATTTTCTATGAAAAGATAAAAAGGATTAGGTCCATTTAATTTAAAGACAAAATAATAAGAAGAAATATATTAGAGGTTTCAATATGATAAGTCTAATACAAATGAAATATCCTGTGCTCCTATTCAATGTTTCTCTCATTCAAAAAGGTGGAAACATTACATAATAAAAATCCATAAGGAGTGATAAAAGACTGCATTTTTTCTCACAACACCAATACAAAACTATTCTCTGAAATTCTTTGTTCTAGCAAAATTAAAATGGACTGAATGCATATTAAGAAAACTTGCAAATGCATTGAGTTCAAGAAATATTTTTCAAGAAGTTGTAAACACCATTAAACAGATTAAACAGATCCTGCTCTGATATCCTACCAATTCCAGCCTACATTCAGGAGAGGGACAGAAAGCTTGGGAGAGAGGGTGCCATGAAAATGGTTTTTCTATAACTAGTGGCATTATGACTTTGGATATCCCATGCTTTGTTAATACCAGGCCTAAGTTGTTAATTAGGGCAAGATTCATCCTTTTCCAATGGCAAAGTTTCTGGCCCTGTCCTTGCACTGATGTAAGCCAATGAACTTCAAACTCTGTATGTCTGAGTGTGAAAAACCCACTGCCAATGCAGACCCAAATGATGCCTGCCCAGTGCCTCAGGCTGGGATAACACACAGGAGAAAATCCACTTCTGGTGTGAAAGGGAAAAAAATATTAGCCTGACAAATTATTTAAAAGCAAATAATAATACTGAGAGTTATTTGTAACTGGAAAAAACTAACAAGTCCCAGCAGAGACAGACTAGCAGGCAGAGAGTGGAGAAAACATTGCAGAGCTAATTAATTTATTACATAAATCCATAGCTTAACAAGTGATTAGCACTCAATTTAAATGCCATAAGCAAAAAAAAAAAGGAACATTAAAGCTTTCAGGAGCATCAACCAGCATCCTTTTGGGAGGGTAGGACCAGTGCAGTATGAAACCTTCAGGTATGAGTGGCTCATGACACACTGCATGTAGTGGCCACATTTTTCCAAAACTAGAAGCTCTTCCTTCCCCATACCTTAAGAAGCCAACAAAACAAACCAAACCCCTAAAATCTCCAAGCCCACATGCAGCACAATGAGAGAGAGAGAGTAAAAAAAAAAAAAAAAAAAAAATTTAAACCCCCTGGTCTTCGTAACCCAGTTCCTCCTACGTGCATTTCCCACAAACTGTCAACATCCCACAGGAATCTACCCACGTTACACATCACAGCACAATGCTCCCAACAAAGGCAGCTCAACCCATGATGTTCCAGGCAGCCTTTCAAACCGCCTTCAGTGTAAGCTCACCAGCTCTGTAATTAGGTGTTAAGTTTGATCAATCCGGGGATTTTTGCAGGCAGAGGATTCTTTGGCTGTTCAGAATGATTTATCCCTGCATGGTCTGGCTGGAAGGAACAAAGGTTTGTCCCATGAAGAGAATGAGACTTTCCATACTTCTAGAGAAGCAATTAAACATATGTTCGGGTTCATTTCTATTTAAAACAGCTTTTAATCAAGCGTGGGGACCTCAGTGGTCCTGTCAGTTCCATGGAACTCAATCAGGCAGGTGACTGCTCCCCTAAACAGGCTTTAATTTATAAACATCAATAATAATGTTAATAATAATCATCATAACAACATCTGCTCTATTTGGCTTTACATGACAACGCCAGACTTCAGGAGGGAGCTCTGATAAATTAAAAGTACAGGTTCTTGCCATAAACAGAGCTGGGGAGACAACACTGGGAATAACACTGATCCTTGCCTGTAGGTTTGTCTTTGGTACATGGCAGGGTGTTGCAGGGTTCAAATGGCCCCTCAAAATGCTTATTTGGTGTGTGATTAACTCTGAGCAAGTGAATATTCCTATGACCCTGAGAACTGAAGGGTGTGCCATGTGTTTTGTTTTAGTCTCCAAAATCAGGGGTTAGGACAAAAGAAGGTGGAAAATACAGTTTTAAGACACTAGGAGGTAAAAGACAAAATGTAAGAGAAAGGGCCCTGTAAGCAGCCAGCTCTCCAGAGGGCTGCACAGCGTTTTCAGGTGTTTTACTAATCATTGCACTGGTACCTGTTGAGAGAGTTGCTGCTAATGACTCTTCTCCTACTCCAAACTCTCTGCCCAGAATGGGAGTAACAACAAATTTGGCAATCAATTCTTGAAGTTTCAGCACCAATCATGTCTGGCAAAACTCACTAATCTAAACATGCATCTGCCTCTGTTTTCACCACACATACCTTAATTACCACAAAGCCTGATTTACATTGTTATCTCTCAGGTGCATTCAATGTCTTCCTGCAACCCCTTTCAACTTCCAGATGAACTTTGGATACACCATCTGCCAGACAACACATTGTGGCTCTTCGGTTTCCGTGCTCTGTTACAACTGATGCTCTGATATTCCTTTTATTTTATTTTATTTTATTTTATTTTATTTTATTTTATTTTATTTTATTTTATTTTATTTTATTTTATTTTATTTTATTTTATTTTATTTTATTTTATTTTATTTTATTTTATTTTATTTTACCTTCCTATAACTTTCAGTTAGCAGTGATGAGAGGAGTACAGAGCCAGGGGCATGCAGAACTCAATGGTATTCAGGCACAGCTGCCACACTGCAAGTGTCTCTCTGACCACTGTGATAAAGAACAACAGTTCTGCTTACTATAGAAGAGTTTTCCAGATGAATTTTTGTTTTTATAAATCTAATCTTTACTCACATTTTCTTGTCTTTCTAAGAAAAATTACAGCATTTTATTACTGGTAAGCTTTCTGAAGTAATTTTGCTTTTGCAGTTGCATGTGGTACAATGGAAATCTTTGCATCTGCTGTGTACATGGGCATGTATATAAATACAGATACATGCACAATAACACATGTGGAGGTATCTTGATTATACTCACTTGGGGGAAATACTCAAAATTTCAAAAGAGCAAATTCAGGGTTAAAAGACATATTTTAACTGGGACATGGTGCAATTCTTCCCTCTAATCTCTACTGTGACCTTATGCAAACCACATTATTTCAGGAAATGTTCTGCTCTTTCTAGTCAATGATTGTGAAGCAACATTTCAAAGGAGGGTTTTCAGGCATATTACAGTTTCTTATTCCATGGAAATGCAAGGGAGGAGGAAAAGCACTCTTATCTTATGTAATCATTCAACACTGGTATTAATGATACATTCATACACCTAATAACTTTCTGGGGTTTTTTTTTATCATAATATTAATGAAAAACACACTGCAAGACAAATCCTAAAAATGAGAAGTTTAATGTCTGAATCATCACTGAAAGGACAGAGTGACAACATATGGGTGATCTATTAGATGGTCCTAAGCCTCTAAACCTTGGGACTGGCCTGAGGGGAGCATCAGACCTCTGAGCCCATGGTAGGTGATTTAAACATGAAACATCTGGGGTTTTAGACAATTGTGTCTAAAAAGTGAACCTGCAACTCCCCCAAATTTAGGTATTTTTTTAAAACATAATGGTTTTTAATTCTTAGAGTACTTCTGCAGTATCTTGAAATAAGAGAGGTTGCAATGGACCTGTGCCCAGCAGACACACTTGGGAGGAGGATTTGGGGCCAGACTGTTCTGTGTTGGCTCCTCATAGCTTCACCACATTTAGTGTTGAGGGTTCCCATCCACTGGGTCCTCTGACTTTGTCAGCTCAGATTTTCACACCCTTGTGAGCTGCTGTGTTTGAGGATGTGGCACAGGGGAGGAGGGGATAAGGTGGATGAGATCCAGTGGGGTTCATCCCCATGTCACACTGGAGAGATGCAGCAAAACCTGACAGACAGACATGCACAGCCCACACCTTTGCCATTGTGTGGCCACAGCCCACAGGAACCAGGAGGGGAGGGGACAGGCTGGGCAAAAAGCAAGTGTGGGGATGCTGACCTGTTTTTGTTTGTTTGCTTTTTGTAAAACTCGTGATGATAGAAAGCCAACATAAATTACAGTTGCTCATCATATCTGCAATTATTAGGGAGAGCTGTTCCTAGTTTCAGTCCTAATTATGCTACGAGAAATTTCAGATGTTTTTTTAAATCAGTGTGAGGGGTTGCAAAAAGTCTCCCCAGGAAAACAAGCAGTAACCATGAAGGTGTAAAATGAGATAATTACAGCCTGAAACAAAGGAAAAAAATGTTAGTATTCAATTACCTCTACGATAATTAAAACTTGCATCTGATGGCCTTAATTTAAGCATCTACTTACGAACAGAAACCATTTTGTTCCTTGTTGGTCCTAATTTACATTCCTACAATGGTGCTGGAGCAAAAAGACAGACCAGTGACCAAATGGAGTTGTCTGTACAGCCTTGGAGCAAAACTCTCAGGATTTAAATTCCCTTTACTGCAACATCAGCTTGGTTAGGGGCGATTGGCTCTTTGCTGTCATTCACAACAGAAGCAGCCAAGCTCAGGTTCAAGAGTCTCTCAAAAGGCTCTTCAAGCCCACGTGCCTTTCTCTGACTCTGTGGTGTGAGAGCAGTGGGCTCCTCAAACTCTCCAGAGCTGCTGCAGCACACCTGCCATTGAGAACCTCCAGTGGGGAGGATGAACAGCAAAACCGCTTCCATTTTTCAGGTGGAAAATAATCCATTGTCAACAGACTCCTCCACAGAAAGCAAAGGAAAGAAGATCACCAGCAGAGTGCTGTAGGGTAGTGAAGACCCACCCACAGCTGTCTGAGCACCAGAGAGGGAACCTGAGCCTTCCCTTGTTTGCTTTCTCCTGAGGAGTGTTTGGAGGCTGAAGCCCTCTAAGGACACCGAGGTGGGACCAGCCCATCCCAGCTGGCAGGACCCAGCAGCCAGACCCCAGGTCTGTGCACCAGCTCCCAAAGAAAACTGTCAGGGCTGCACAACAGAGAAGAATAAATAACACAAAAGGAGGAGGAAGAGCAGTTATGATAAACAACCTCCAAATGATCACATCTTGATGTATTTATTTACACTACTTTTCATAAGCCAGCCACATCCTTAATCCCAAAGATTCTGAACTATGCAGCAGAACCATTATTTTCCCTGGACAAGGATACATTCATTTTCCAGTTGTTCCTTGGAAACCCTTCTACAATTAAGTCTTTATTAAAAACTTTCAGAATAAATAGCAGGTAAACTTAGAACAGGCTCCTTCCATGTTTTGCCTGCAGAAATGAAAGTGCTGTGTGTCCTGTGGGACAAGTGATTTGTTGCCAATAACTTAACAGAGTGCTCCTTACAAAAATATTCTCCCTTCTTCCTTAATAAGGTCCATGTTCCACATGTCTGCTCATGCACACCCCTAAAGTGGACAGGTAAGAGATTGGGCAATCTCTGTTTCTTCAGGATTTTTAAAATACCCTTTTCAACTAAAGTTCTTTTAAAATTAATTCATGCCAAAAAGAAGGCAATACCTCCTCCTTTAATGTCCTTAACTCTGCAGGAAAACAAATGGTTCCACAGAACATTAGCAGCAACCAAAGGGCAAACCACCTATAGTTAATGAAAGTAAACATTACAGAGGACACAAATTTGCTTTCTCTTACAGTAAATGAATGTACATAGATGTCTACTTGGGTAAATAGGCTTCTCAGAAGGTTGGGGTTTTTCTGGAGAATACGCATAAAACTTGGATATTCCAAGTAGATATTTTTGCAGTCACTCATAAACTCCATGTACATTTACTGTAAAAGTACCATTGCCACTGATTACTACTGACCTTTGCAAGCCAAATATTTCTTTGAAACAATCTCATAAGGAATACACTTGCAATATTTTAAACAGATAAAGTTAATGATCAGAGATGGCATTAAATGGAGCCATGATTTGAAAGCTCTGCTATCATGCAAGGTACTTTTCTCACAATATGCTCATCCCAGCCATGCTGGCCCCTTTCTGCAAATTCTTTTCCTGCATTGTTCTAGCCCAGCAATCATTCTGCATATTGCCGTTCCTGTGCAAATAGACACGCTTGGAAATGAGGTTCCCTGGCATGTCCTGAACTTCAGAGTGTTTTCAAGTGCACTTCCTAATGCCTTTTACACTTGGTAGAGACTCGTGTAGTTTTAAAGAAGAAATATGAATTCTCATGGCAGGAACACATGCTCTGTGATTAATATAGATTTTGCAATGTGTGCCATGCTATCCACTCAGAATGTGCTGCTGTTGTAGAGAGTCACATGCTTGTTCCTCTTGAATAGAATTATGCTGTGAATAAGTCACTGTGAATCAAAGTGTCTCCTAAACCAATAAAGTACTGTACAACAAGCTCAGTAACAACAGAACAGGGTTCAAAGGGTTGCAAGCATTAAATAACATGGTGAGATGGAGGTGGTCAAACACACAAGGTGTGTGTTGAACTCAAGAGTCTTAAAGAAACTTTCAGCCTGGTTTAATTACTCATTAAAGATATTTTAATGCTGCTTTGCAAGAGGTCTTTATCTTGCTTCATGTTATCTTCCCAATAAATTTCTCTTGCCCCTCAGGCCAAATCATTTCAGTAGGAGTGCATTGATCAAGCAGTGTAACGATTCTCTTCCCCCTCTCCTGACATTTCTAGCATTTCATTTTTACAGGTTTTTCTTTGATTTTCTCCGTCATTAGCTGGTTTTATATCTGTGAGAGTGTATGACAGAACAGAGGGGATGCATGCTTAGGTTTATTCAGCATAGCTCTATCATCCTGTTTTTACACCAACATAAAATTGGTTTAACACAGTGATAAACCAGGCCTGTAACAGCCAGTCCTTCATATCTCAGGAAGACAGAGTTAATCTCTGGGTTTTGGGTACCCTTAGCTACTACACAGTTGCTCTCATAGCTGCTTTTTGTTTCATAATTAAGCTCACTGCTCTGTTTTGCCAGTCCCTCACATCTTGTGGAAGCCTGTGTGATATCCAGTGCACAGAAGCCTGAATGTTCTTAGTTTTGAGAATATTCATCAGACTGGGGGATTTGGGTTTGCAGATTCCCTGTCAAAGGTATCTCACAGCTGTGGCTTGATAAACTCAAAAGCTCGCGTTTGCTCATCATCCAGAAGGAAAGAAAACTGAACTGATATATGCAGCTCAAGAAAGAAGTTTTTATGAGGCAGATGCAGACAGACAGTTCTGGCTTCTGGGATGCCTGTGTGAACAGGAAGGATACCTCCCATCATGTCAGGGTTTGACGAGTGCCACTGCTCTGAGTCCGACTCTCTTTCAGCACTGTCTCGGCATCCAGGCACTGTTAGAGCTGCAGTTTTGTGATAGCTGTCACATGGATTTTGTTTTCAGCTGGCTCCGTGTGTTTTTAAATCCATCCACAGCTCCTGCCATAAGGAGACATTTGTTTCTTAAGAGAAGAAAGATGTGCTGAGCGATGTGGGAAGAGGGACACCGTGAACACATTCACAGGGGCTCTCAAGGGTGCCAATCCCACAGCTAGAGCTCATGATTTCTTCTGGATATCTCAGAGGCCCTTCCAAAGTATCTTAGGCCGTCTGTGTCCTGCCTATCTGCTGTGGTTCCATGTCCCTGCCCTGCCTGCTCCCTCCTGTCAGGGTGGGTGGGCTCTTGCCTGCCTGCCTAGCAGTGAAATGCATTTTTGCCAGTGCAGCTGAAACAAGGACTGCGAGGAAGACTCAGGTTTTTGTCCAAGGCAGCTCCTGCAGCTGCTGGGGCTGGAGCAAGGACAGGACAGGAGCATGTGACAGGAGCAGGCAGGACATCAAGCTGCCAGTGAGCTTCATATTCTGGTTATGGTATCACATCTCGCTGAGCCCTGCCAAGGAAGAGAGAGGAGACCCTGCCCCTCACCCTCTCTCCTCCCCCAGCCACACTCTCCTGCCCCATTCCCTTGGGATGGTTCAAGTGATCAGGTAGCCCTGGGGCAAATCAATGCAGAGAATTGACCTGGTGGAAATCCAACACCACAGATAAATAAATATGCAAGTAAAAGAACAATTTACTGCCAGATATGTCAACCTGTCAAGTGAGCGGGCTCGCCCTGAGGCCACACAATTTCCAAAGCCAATATGAGGAGGCAGAAGGGTGCCTGAAGCTGGGGAGAAAGGGCAGGGGAGATGGAGCAGGACCTTTCTTTTCAGTGAAAGCTGGGCACTGACTTGGCAGGGCTGCTGTTAGTATAAACTCACCCCCTCTGGTTCTGTACCACCTGTGCTTAGGATGGAAGGGAGCTTAACAAAATGCAAAGAGAAACATTTAAGTTGCTGGAGATTCATTAATCAGAGTTGATTGATTAATTAGCAGACAGAAATAGACTTCTCTGGGCAAGTGGTTATGTTATCTCAGTTGTGAGATTACCTTATCTCAGTTATATCAGATTACTTTATCTTAGTTGTGATCATGGAAGGAGCCCAAAGACATCCACAACTACCTGAGGGGAGGTTGTAGTGAGCTGGGGTTTGCCTCCTCTGCCATGTCTCAAGTGAAAGGACAAGAGGGGAGGGCCTGAAGTTGCACCAGGGGAGGTTCAGATTAGACACTAGTAAAGAAATTCACTGACAGAGTGATCAGGCATTGGAATAAATTCCCCAAGGAGTTGGTGGAGCCTCTGGAAGTGCTCAAGAACCATCTGGATGTGGCACCTGGGGACGTGGTTTAGGGGTGATTATGGTGGTGCTGGGTTGCCAGTGTGACTGGGTGATCCTGCAGGTCTCTTCCAACCTTGATGATTCTGTAATTACACTCTCTAGGGACAAGGCTGCTCTGTGGAAATCTGTAATAGTGATGGTATTTGTCCTGTCCATCACAGATCCCTGGAGTTCTCTGTTAGAGGGCTGAAGGCTGGTAGGGTGACCCACTGGATGTGGGCTGGCTGCCTCACCTCCTGTCAGCCCCTAGAGAAGTCACCTGTGTGCTCAGAAGATCCTGACCCCACAGAACGAGGAACTCAGTTCCCTCTGCACAGACAAAGCAGCAGAAATGAGGAGAGGGCAATAACACCACTCTAACTCTCAGCTACCACTGAGCTAAAGATAAATAGTTAACAAAATTGTTGTTCTTCTTGATTTTTCAATATGTGTATTTAAAAATAAAGAATATTTGTATTGAAATAAAATTACCCATGTTTTGTACTGCATGCTCATGATGCTCACCTTGCATGAAAATATGGATGGTTTATGCTGACAAGCCGCTAGCCCTAGTAAGAGCAGACCCAAATCTTTGGCAGGAAATTATGCTATAAATTTAAAGCTGTTTTATACTAAGTGTGTATATTTTCAGTCTAATGCAAGGTAGAAGAAAAGCCCCCACTGTTTTTCTTAAATGGATAGGATCTTGCTAATTTAGGAAAATCAAAAAAAATTTCTGAACATCTCATATTAAAATTAAAATTCAAATAAAGGTAAAGAAACAAACTTTTTAAAACACTTTGCAAAGAAATTGTTATATTTTGCTATTGAGGAATTTCACTGGGACTCACTGAGTTCTTTTCAATTCTCATTTTTTGTATAACCAGCTCTTTCTTAGCTTGCACTTATCTGAATTTACTGGGTTTGCTGCCACCTTCTCCAGTTGCTGAATTCAGAAATATTCCTCTAAGCAATCTAACCTGTTCTAAGCATATTTTGAAAAAATTTGACTGCCTATTAGTTAAACTAATAACTTCAGGATGGCTTTGCATGCACAGTGTGTCTACAGGTCCAGTTCTCTCTATCCTTAATAAATATACTTAATGAAGTTGCTGAATGTTTTGTGTCTCTGTGTGCATAGAAGAAAATGAGCTCCAAAACTGGTAACATGTGGAGAACAAAAAAAAAAAATATGGCATCTTTGTTTCTGCTTTGTGAAATTCTTAGGTTCCAGCAGTCATGCACATGGTACATATGGTCTGTCAGTATAATTTACCTGAGTTCATTCACCATTTTCACCAGTGAAAAGTTCACCACCTGTGCTAGATGCTAAAATATTGATAAATAATATATGTGGAAATTAGTTAGTATTAATGTATAAGATGTTAGTATTAATGTATAAGATTAGTTAGTATTAATGTATAAGATTATAAGTTCTCACTAGACAGAAGGAATTTGTATAATTAAGCTCATTTATCTGTAAAATGTGAGCGTTTGAAGTTGCAAGTGATATGTATCACAACATTATCAGAAATTATTAAAAAATCCACACTGAAAAAAGGAAGGGAGCAGTTCTCTACAAAGGCAAGATAATGAAACTTTGGAGTTTCTGAAAATTCCTAAATGCTAGACACTCATACAACACGTTTTGTTTATTCAAGATTTGTTATTCAACTCAAATAAAATGCTTTCTTTATTTAGATTTGCTATTCGATGTAAGTATGAAGACTGACAAGAATGTTATGTGAATAACTCAGCGAAACTTGCAGGACCCAGCACCATCTGATTTACTTGGTTTTAAATGTCTGCTCAATGCCATGAGCACACAAGACCTGTGCTTTCTTTAAAGTTCTGATGGATAATTTGGGGCAAGTAATTCCATATCCCTGTGTCTTCATTTTTTCACCCTCATCTCTGTTCTGCACAGAGATGAGGGTGAAAAAGGATACTGGGATGTAGTATTGGAAATATTAAGGGTTTAATTATCTCTTTCTGAGCATCACTGCTCTTAGCTCAGGACAGCACAAAAGAGAAATGACAAATACACACTGTTTTACAGGTTTCTTTGACCCTCCTTAGAAGAGAAAAAAGTTATTTAAAAGGTGTTGCTCAATGACACTCTAGGCTGAAATTCTAGTTCCATTAGAGGAGATATGGGTTTGCCACCATCCTCAACAGGTCTGGGTTTCATTTGTCTTTGGTGGGATTTTGCACACTGCCTCATTTCAAATTATACTTATTACATGTTTCAGTAATATCTCAATTTGTAAGGGAAAACATCTCAACCTGTAAAGGAAAACCTCTCCTCTGGAGGAATGTTATGCATGAAGAAGGTGACAAGGGAGCAGCCATTTCATCCATGAGAGTCTGGCTTTAAATTTATCACAGAAGAAATAAAATAGCCACCTAAACTGTGGGCATTGTTTTGACTCTGAAATATGCACCTTTGTTCCATGCCCTGGCTGCCATCAGGTATCAGATGTTGGAGGTGCTGCCCACGATGAACAAGCTGCTTTATTGCTGCTCCCTGCTTCTGTTTTTCCTGAGCTGCAGCAATCAAACAAAGAGGAAAGTCGTTTCTGCAAGGTGGAGTAGATATCTGTTAACATGCCTGCTGATTTTATGGTGGAGGAGAAGGAACAGACCTGCAACTGCTCGCTGTAGAACACTCTTAAACTTGCATGTATTTACATAGCATCTATGGCATTTAGCCCACTGAAGAGAATTGATTAGCAAGGAGGCTGTTAAACAGCAGTGCCATAGCAGGCACTGCACCGAGGATTAGAGGTTTATTTCACTAATTGCCCTCCTGGAGTCTTTATGAGTCAATTCTAAAAAAAACATAAAGGAGAACTCCAAACTGTGTTTGGAATAAAAGCAGAGTGATGCTTTTCACAGCACAGAAATCCCATAGATGAGCTCTTTTAGAAATGGGTTTAGGATTTTGCAGCCAGATTTTTCCTCTCTGGTGAACTCTTGCTGTATCCCTACGATGCTGTTTAATGCACAGCATACTAAAAACCAGACCTGCAGCAGACACAATAAGGATGATGCTGTCTTAGCTGTCCACCACAGCTGCCTGAGATGTAGGAGCCACAGATCTTTGTTCTGAAGAATTTTTTATCAGGGGAAGCAGAAATAACGCCCTCACCTCTGTGGTTTTAAAAGCTAATCAGAAAAAAGGAGATGTGCACGCTGCACCCTTAAGAGCAGTTTTGGTACTCACACGAAAGGCTGCCCTGCTCCAGCTGCCTCCCGGAGGTTGCCAGGGCCTGGACAGCGCCACTAGAGGGCTCACAAAGTATTTAAAGGGTTATTACATGTTCTACATAAAAAATAGTCTCATTTTACTGTCTGTTCCCCCATTTGCACAAGTGACGAATTTCAGAGCTGAACCTGCTAAAGAGTGCCTTTATTTTGAAGTCACCTCCATGCACTGCCACAGGTTCACCTCCACATGGGGACACTTCCACCTCCTGACCTCTCCTGGGTAAACAGGCCTTCCATGGAAAACAGTTTTGGCCTGATAATGCTGCAGTCACCAGCCAGAGGCAGCTGCTCTGCAAAGCAACCTGCCCTTGCCAGAGCTTGCAGAGGAATGGAGGAGTTCAGGGCATCAGATACAGCAAAACAGCAACATTGAGGCTTTTTATATGTCACTGCTTCAGGAAAAAAAAAACCAACAACTCCCACCATAAACTAATTTCCCTTCCTCTTCTTATAAATTCAGGGATAGCATACTGTCAGTCACATGAAGATTTTGTTAAATTGTTCATGGGGTCAGGGAAGTTGGCCACCCCTACAATTAGACATGAAAGCTATTGTGGCTACTAATAAATAGTAGTAACTACTCCTGTGTAAAAATGTGGAAAAACACATTTCCTTTTAAGAATCAAGATCTCTCTTTGTTGATGGGTGAGAATACCAAACCAGTATAACGAGTTTGCTTTTTTGTCTTAGCCATGAAGACCTTGTTACAACATTTGGTGTTGAGAGTAGAAATGTTCTAATATATAGCCCCAAACTAAAAAATGTGAAGGCAATAATCACAGGAGTATTTCAACTCTAACTGAAATTAATTTCCTTTCTCTCTCTCTCTTTTTCTCTCTCTCTCTCTCTCTCTTTCTTTTCCCTTTCCTCTCTGAAACAGACTGCCAAGGGAATTATTATGATTACTCTGCATGTTTTGCAGATGGTTGGCTGCTGCACAGGGTTCTCAAGAGAGGTCAACATCCTATAGCATCCAGCTTGGATGCTGCCCTACAGACCAGCTGAGCTATGGAAGCCCTTAGTCAGCAAAGCTTTTGCTGACATGACTGATTAAAGTCTCTGGTACGTGTCACCTCCTCAAAGTTCAGACTGAAGCCCTTTCATGAGCTGGGACCTGATTTTACTCTCCTATTAAACCCAGTGGATGTACTCTACTTGTAAGGAATGGAAGCTGAACTGGACTTCTACCTTTTAAAAATATTTATATGAACATATGTAAATAAACAGATATACACATAAAAGCTGTAACTCTGATGTGTTCAGAAGCTGTGTTCAAGGATGTTTTCAGGAGATTCAGCTAAACCTCAAAAGGGTTTTTTTTAGGGATACTAGAGAAAAGGACATTGGTTATATCATGTCACTGCTGTGAGGACAGGAAGTTTTCCTGCTTTTTGGCTTTGCTATGTGACATTCAGTCAAACAGGTCAGAGAGACCATGGGGACAGGCTGGTGGGAGACAGCAGGCTGTGTGTCTATTTAATCTGTAGCTTTTTGGGACATAATTGATGGATTTACCTTTCTGGTACAGTGAAGAGGAAAAGAAAAAGGGGCAATATTGACATAATCCTGCAATGCCCACCTGAAGGGTCCTCTGCTGTCTTCATGAATGCCAGTAATGTAAGACCCTCTGCTTCCATGATTACACTGATTCAAGATCAAATTAGGAATAGCTACTGCCCCAAAGGCTCTGTTTGGTTAGGATGCTCACACCTGCTCCTCTTTTCAAAAATGAGAATGGTACAGCAAACCCAGATTTCAGACCCAAAGAAGGGTAAAGGATCAGCTGCCTCGGGTTGTCTTGGAGCCAACCAGCCCCCCTGAGTGACAGGAAGGCTGTGGCTGGGGCCAGGAACAAGCATTCCTGCTTGTACTGAGAGTTTGCTCCTGCAATGGCATCAACTCCAGCTGGGCAGACCTTGGGGAAGGTCTCCAGGGCTTTACCCTTAGAGGGAGACAAAGAATTCTCTGACATTTGAAGCCTTCAGAAGATGATTCCATTCTCCCCCATGTGCATCCTGAAAGAAAACTCCTGGAATTTTGTCTTCATTACAGCAGCACCATCCTTCAGGACAGGAACATTTTCACCTGACACATCCAGTTCACAAGGACAAAGGCAAGGAGGTGATAATGCTAAACCAACAGTCTAAGATTTTCAAAGCCACCTTGAGTAAAAACTGGATTTTCACATCCTTTAGGTAATTAGAGCCTCTATCATCATTGTCTGAACTTCACCCACCCATGCAGTCCTTGCAAATGTGGCATTATGCAAGTTTGAGTTTCAAATTTATTGTTTAAAGTATTTTGGAACCAGTGACTGACACAGACACATCTCCTCATCTATGTTAACAAGTCACAGTTCTTATAATTTGGAGTTGCAGGCAGCTTGGATTTCTAAAATGCAAATTATATATTTATGTTAGAAATTGATGTGCTCAATTTAATTTATTTCAAGGTGGGCTTTTTTCATTTTGAACAATTTTCACAACGTTGCATACCACTATTTATGTATGATGAAGCTGTATAGACCACTAAAAGCAAAGAAATTACAAGGTAATGTTGATGATAAATTGATGATACATTCCTTACTCATGCTGTTGTGCCTAGTTATTGCAGGACTGATAACCACCTCATGATAATTACATATTGCAGAGAGGGAGGGGAATCTGTGATGGGGTGGAAATCACTGTTTTGGGCTCATGCTACTTTCTCTGAACTTTACTGGCATGTTTGATTAATATCTCTTTTTTATGTTTTGAGCTCACAAGGCCTGCAAACTGAAAAGCAAACCTCCTGATGGGTCAGGCAGAACAAGGCTAGTTTTGACTCTTGTCAAAAACACAAAAATAATCTTAATTATAGAATCAGAGACTGATAGAATTGTTTGGATTAGGTGGAACCTTAAAGATCATCTCATTCCAACTCCCCTTCCACTAAACCAGGTTGCTCAGAGCCCCATCCAACCTGGCCTTGAACACTTCCCGGGCTGGAGAGTCCTCAACCTCTTGGGGCAACCTGTCCCAGTGTCTCACCACCCTCACAGTAAAGAGTTTCTTCTGGACATCTAATCTAAGTCTACCCCGTTTCAGCTGAAAGACATCATCCCTGGTCCCATCACTGCCTGCCCTGGTAGAAAGTCTTGATTCAATTTTTACCATAAAAACATGCAGTTCTTGCTTTTCTTTGCTAACCATTCCTGACCAAGGTCATTATTTCCAGGAGAGACCTCAGCCAGTCTTGCTTCTGTTTGTGAGAGAAGGAGGAGCTTTAGAGCACAGGGAAGGAGCTGTTACACACAGTGACCACAGGTTTCTGTTGGTCTCTGTTTTTACTGTTCCTTACAGTTCAAAACCAAACATGTCTTTTCATTTCTCACTGGATGTGAAAGTAGTTTCAATCCCAGAGCAGAGGTGGTATCTGGAGAGGAGTTTAGTCATATTTTCTCTCTCATTTTACACTCTTATGTCCTTAACCCAATTAAAATGGTCAGAGCACTCTGGGCCAGCGATTTTTGTTCACTCGATATGCACATGGTCACCAGCACTATAGGGTCCCACTCCAATGAAAATATTAAGTGTATCTCTGCTAGAAATGCTAAATAATTGATCACAAATCCCTAAATCATACAAAGCAGTGTAATTTCTTCTCCCAGATTTTCTTACACCGTTATTTATATCAGTTTATGGTATTGATAAAAGAAATTTGTAATGAAGTCCCAGAGATGCTTTGATTTAATGTGGTTACAGAGACTATCATTGCAAGTGGGAACAAATAGCTCTAATGGATTTTCTAGTGCCTTGTTTTCATAATTCATAATAGACTTTCATCTGAACTGGTCAGAACTGTAGGATGTCCATGTGTTCTGCACCCAGATTTTAACAGATCTATATTTTATGGCCCTACAGTAAAAGTAATTGCAGGTTTTATAATGTCTGTGTACTGTTCCGACTGAAAGCAATCCATTTAGAGACTTCTGGAAGGTTGAGTTGTTTCAGTTACAAGTGCATGAGCTGAGACGAGTTCCAGTCATGCAGCCAGCCAGTTACCTGCCTCTTTTTAATGAGGCCACATTCCAGAGATCTAACTTTCTTTTCCTTTCCCTGTACCAAAATAGAATAAGTTTTTTGAACATGAGGGGTTTGAGCTGGAAGAATCCTGCCCCTGAGTTTCATCAGTTCAGAGGAAGTACAGGAAAGTGGAGGCCAGCAGAGAAGAGGCTGGCAGCTGGAAGCAGCAGTGAGGGCAGGGTGCCAGTGTGGATGCTCACCCTCTTCCCAAATCAGACCCTTCGGCTGCAGCTCACACTTGACAAAAATCAAGAACTGATTTTGGTTCACTGTCTGACCTCAAATTAGCTTACAAAAGCCGTGTAATGGGTCTTGGCAATTTCACCTTAGGAAAGCAGGAACTAAGGCAACCAGAAAAACAAAATCCCTTCCTTCTTTTTTTTTTTTTTCCTGTTGTTTTTTTTGTTATGTTTTGTTTTTAATGTTTAATGACAGGTTAATTATACCCTCTTACCCTCTACCTAACATTGGAGGGTTCTGCCAAACATTTGTACCTACACAGCCCGGCACAGAGCTGCCTCCTGCCCCCATGGTAACAGCCAGCCCTGCAGCAAGAATCTGGCCCAAGAAAGGGGAAAGGTAACAGGGGAATGTGGCTTTTTAAAGGCACAAATGCCTTCTAAATGCCAGTTCTGCCATTTGCACCTCTCAAGACCAAGAATAACTCAGTCTGAATGTTAACAGTGCCTTTTTCACTGAATGTGATTAATGGAGTAATCCTGCTGTTATCAGAATAATTAATCTAGCTTGACACTCCAGGTGAAAAATCCAATACACTGGATTCCACAGACATGGCAGTGCTTCATAATATTTCATTATTTTTTCAATGCCTAATTAATAAGGAGAGTAGGGAATCCAGAAGAATCAGCCAGCATTAAAATAAGCAGAAAAAGGTCGAGGTATCTGGAGTTGAGTCTCAACTATTTCAATGAGTATCAATTGAAAAGAAACTCCACAACTGAGATATAGACAAGATCCAGTTGCAGCTGGCTACAACAACATAGATGCCACTTCCTAAACTACCTAAACTGATGGGGTGGAAATCATTTTATGTCATGACATGAATTATTTCTCTCAGTGATTATTCTAACTTTAAAAGGTTACTATTTTCACAATGTGTTCCTTGACTGATACATCCAGAGGTACCAACCAGCTTCTACCTTTGGCACTGTCAGTCTCCCAGAAGCAGCCACTCAGCAGAAACAATTGTGCATGGCTAAGTAGGAAAAAAGTATTCTTTACTCTAATGGGTAGACAGTTAAAGAATGCTCATACTAATCATGCCATTTTATATTTTCAGACTGGCTCCCCAAAGACTTTCCTTGACTCAAACAATACACATCCTTCCTCCAGCTCTAGAAAACCATATGAATCAAACCATTATTCCCAAACACCAATTTTTTGGCTTAAAAATTACCTTCCCTCCCAGCACACCCACATTATCTTTTTTTGTGCTTTTTTCCCCCCAGGTTAAATACTCATTCTGAGGCCGCAGAGATGACCATGAAATATTTGCTGTGTTTGGTTCACCTTCCTACCTGGTAAAATAAGCAATAACAACATGCTTGGAACTCCTGCATGGACGACTGGGGGCTGACTGATGCAATCTTCACTTGGCCCAGACACCACTGACCTGATGTAGCTCAGAACCTGTCCTGAGAGATAGAAAAACTTTTACTTCTATTTTCAAGAGGAAAAATGTGCCAGTTCAGAGGGAGTTGCTAAATGACATCTTCACTCTGCAACATCCCCAGCTGAATGTGCCATTGAGCAGTTTTGTGTCACTCCAAGCTGCTGGTGGGGAACAGGTGTGCTGGTGCACAGACCTGATCATGAGACTTTGGGAAATTAGGGAATGAGAAGAATTTGCCTGAGATTTAATCAGAGAAGAAAACAATCCATAGGACAGATACTCAGTTGTGGTCACTTGCCATGGACTTCAACAACTTTATGTAGCAGCAGCAGCAAGGTCTGGCCCCTCAAGGGAGATGGAAGGAAGAAGCCACAGTCACAGATAAAAACAGTGTTTACTTAGAAGTTCTGTGTGTTCTTGGATCAATGTGAAAAGGTTTTATACTATTCAGAGATGAGAAAATGCATTCTTGACCCACAGATCAAATCTCCCCTCAGCACCATGATGGTACTTCAGTCTTGATGGAGCACTCATGGAAATAAATAAAGCAGAATCACTGCTGCTCATTCAAGCTTCCCTAAAATCAAATGCATTTTTCAGCCACAAGATCTGTTATACATCTGGCATGGGCTAGACACTTACATGTCATGATTAGAGGTGATCTACAGGAAGGTGTCCCTGTTCTTCTTAGGGAAGCTGGACTAGATTATCTTTAAGGTCCCTTCCAACCCAAACCATTCCATGGTCCTTTGGATTGGGATTTTGAGGCAAGGTATTGGAAGCTGGGGGACTACAGGGTTTCTTCTGTGAGAAGCTGCTGGAAGCTTCTCCTGTGTCTGACCCCAAACTAGAACAGGGGAAAGGTATGAGGAGTCCTCCTCTTCCCTAAGGAGGAAGGAGCAGCAGAGATGAGTGACTGCAGCCCCTATTCCCTGTCCTCTTGTGCTGCTAAAGGGTAGGAGCTGGAGAAATAAGGGTGAAGTTGAGCCCAGGAGGAAGGGAAAGGCAGGGGGAAGGTGTTTTAAGGTATACTTTTCATTTCTCATTATGCTACTCTGCTTTTATTGGTAGTAAATTAATCTGATTTTCTCACATCCAGACTGCTCTGCCTATGATGATAATGGGTGAGTGATCTCTCTCTGTCCTTATCTCAACCCATGAACCCTGTGTTGTATTTTCTTTCCCCTCTCAAGCTGAGTATGGGAGTGATTAGGTGGCCTTGGTGTACACCTGCCATCCAGCCAGAATCAACCCACCACAACTCCTCAGACTTTTCCTAGAGGAAAACTTCATCAGCAGCCAGAGACAAACCAGACCTCCAGAAGTTGTTAGTCATCCATGGAGCTAAAGCAAAGGTCCTCCAGCTCTTGATCTATTTGAGCTCAAGCTCTGCAACAGAGAGATTGGAAACTTCTGGAACCTTTATTTCAATGGGATCTTGTGGGTTCTTGAGGTCAGGATTGAAGGCACTTGAGACGGTAGTTCATGTTTGGACTCAGGTGTTTATTATTTCTTATCAGTGAAACAGCCTTACAACCATGACTGCTGCAGCCTTTCATTAGAAGGCACAAAGTGGCCAATAGTCCCTTGTTCCAAGGTCTTTTAAGATTAAACTATCCAATTAAGAAAGGACACCTGGATTATTTTCCCTTTTTACCCAATAACTGATCGCTCAAAGCCCACAATGTGGACTTTTCTGTTCAATTACAAAACATCACCCAAACCCATGGAGAAGAAGGAAGAAGAAGGTAAAGAACAACCTGCCTCCACCCTAAAACCTCCATCTTGCTTCGTATTTATTTCTATATTCTAAAACCCCAAACTCTAAGTTTTCCACCCAGTGATATTACACACTTCTAACAACTACACACCCATAATCCCAGTGCTATCAATCAATTTTTAAAGTCTTCTCCACAGCCTCAGGTCAAATGCAGTGTTCTCTTGTGAGTCTGTGCCTTTCAGCACATAAAGTTTAAAATTCACAACATCCAGAATTCCAACAGGATCTCTTTGGGTGATCCAGTGCTTTCCTGTGGGACCAAAGCTGGATTCTGGAAATCCTCTCTGGAGCAATGGACATGTTGTCTGAGCCAGCTGTTCTGAGGCCCAGCACACTCTCAATCCTACCATGAAGCCGTTTCCAAAAGTGTGGTGCCAGAGAAGGACAGGACTGGGAGCACAACCCCCAACCACAGAAACAGACTCGTCCTTCAGCAGCAAGGACCATGAGAGGCAAGCCCAGGTTTGCTGGTACCCTATTTTAATCCCTCTGCAAACACTTTTTCTTTTAGTTGCTTCACCACCTCAAAACTTTTGCTTCTGTTTGGCTCACAAATATGGTGTAAAGTTTATGTTTGGTTTTTTTAAAGGAGCCTTTTACAATTTAGAAATCCAATGTTTTCAGCAGAGACAGTTGCCGACTAACCCAACCACTGATGGCTAAAACATTATTTTGCTTTCATACACTCATTTTAGTGTCTCTAGCTGGTATTTCTCACTGTACTGTTCATTTTATAACAGGCATATTTGTGTACAGGGCTAACCACAACAGGGCCCTGTTTCATAATTGTGTTGAGGTAATACCCAAGGCCCTCAGCAAGAATAATAATAAATGACATGACACAACTGTGCTGACTCACACCTTTTTAAAGCCCAGCTCTTTTTGGGGGACACAAGAGCATAGATGAAAACAGCCAGAGGCAGCAAAGAGCCCCTTCTGAAGAGCTCCTGGTAACTCATTCAAGTCAGTGGTCATAAACAACAATAGCACAGCTGTTAGATAAATGGGATGCTTACAACTGCACACAGAAAACCTAAAAAAATCAGCCACAAATCCATTAGCTTTTACTACATGAGTGGTACAGGACCTGCTGTTTCAGTAGTGTTCTGCTGGGTCACATAAAACCTGTTGAGAAACACAGAGAAGTCTGGCACCCATCCATTCCTCCATCTGTATGAGGGCAGCTGGGAAATGCCCCAGCCTGTCCTCAGACTCGGGGATTCTCTCATGTGGCAGCCACTGCCACGGTATCAAAATTGTGACAACAATGTTCACAAGCCTCAGTTTGCAGTAAATGCCCTTTATCATCTCTCCTCAACACTTAAAATAAAAGTGCCATTTTTTGCAGCTGTTCCAATCAGCCCCACTCCTGGGATGTATATTTTCAAAGCAGTGAAATCACAGACACTCAGCACCACTTGTGGATCATCTCACCAGCCTATGACCATATCCAGCACAGTTCTCTTCACCAGAAATTTAAAACTAATTTCTACCACATCCCATTAACATCTGTAACCCACAGCTCTATGCACAGCAGCAGAGAGCACATTCTGAAAAATTTATGTTGTATATTAAAGGGACAAGAGTAGGGACACATCAGAACACAAGGCAAATACATCATGAGCCAGGGTCTGTTGTTTTGTTTCTTAGGGGATTTTGGGGTAAAGTGTTTTTCTTTTTTAGCCTCACACTACATAGTCTTCCTAATTTGTTATGACTCTAAAAGAACAATAACCTAGGATGAAGGAACTAGATTAAGTCCTTCCACTTAGTTAATTTCCATGATCTAATATTTCCCTCATGTTCCAACATAACACTCTGCTCTGCTGACGACATCAGGGCTGAGGAAGTCTCTTAGAAGTCGGATTCAATTCAAGGGCAAGGCAGACCAGAGACCACTTAGTTCCCCAGACAAAGTATTCTTGGTTTAGTGTGCTTGTAGGTGAGCCAGAGGCTGTAATGAAATGCTTAGGAAACCAAGTCCCCTTGGATATAGAAGATCAATAATGTTCTCAACAAAGTTGAAAACAATTCAGAACACAGTGTCTCACCAACTTGTACTGCAATGTTTTACTACAGTTTCCGTGGATCTCATTTATGACAATATCTTGGAACAGCAATCAATACTTGCCCAGGGTATGCCTCCCCTCCCATTTATTTTATTTTCCAGCCAGTGGCAACAACAATTATTTAAGGACAACTAAGCATTGATATGTTGCTAATGCTGAGTATTTTCTGTATGTGTAATAAGGATCAAGACCTTTCCATGCTGGATACTACAGAAGAAAAAATCCCCAGATACCCATGCTGGAGCATCTGAGGAAATTCTGCAAAAAATAAACAGCAATAGAAAATCACCAGTGGGTTTCCTACCCTTTCATCCAGCAAATAAAAATGTTACCGCAAAGACAGCAGACACTAAAAAGAAATGGACTCTCTATCAAGGGGGCTGAGCTTGTATGTGGGAAGGAAGAGAAGGAATTCTTTTAACAATATGGGCATAAGGGTTTGTGGCAGCAAAGTAAAAAAAAGTTGGGTTTGTGGGACTGATTCCTGGTATGTGCTACTTTTGTTTTTCTATTGGTCTGTATTTTATGTTTGCCAGAAATGTCAAAGTGTGAGATGGAAGATTTTGGTTTCTGCCCATATATTATGAAGGAAGTAAAGCAAAGGAATCCATAAGTCCAGTAGCTGGTGTTTAATCTCCTTTCTTCCTTAGGCCTTCTTCTCCTGCTCTTCCAAGAGGATGGGAACTGTCTCATTCCCAGGAAGTAAAACACACCCTCGACTTCAGAAACAAGAAGTCTTATTGAGCCTTTGGGAAATGCTCTGAACAACACTGTCCATCTCCTCCTACAGCAAAACATTGCAGCAGAGACAGTGCTGGTGGAAATGAGTGGCAGAGGAATAATGTAAAATACATGTGACTGTAGAGCCCAGTATGACTCTCTGAGGGAGCTGAAAGCAGGGACACACTGGGGAAAGCATTACACACTGCTGGATGTGATGGCATCACTGAATATTGAGCTGCTGCTCAAGAACAAGGCATATACAGCATGAGGAAAATAAATGTATCACCTGAAATTATTAAGGCAAGTTATACATTCAGTGCTTTTAGGTAACTGCAAGACATGAGTAAGGAGCAATGCTTTCCTTGTGCCCAGAACCAGGTCAAGTTTTTTTGTTTCCATTTCCTTTTTCACAGAGTTGTCAAAAGAGCTTTCTTGTAAGCAAACTGTGGATGGGGTCTATGTTTGATTTTCCAGGTTTCCCATCTCAGTACAAGTGTACCAGTAGGAGCAGCACTGTCAGAGTGAGCATGGAAAAGGCCCCTGGGATGGTGACAAGGCCCCTGGGATGGTGACACCCTCACCAAACCACCACTTCCATCTGCTGGCGTAGCCCCACATTTCTCTTCACAGAGAAAAGCAAGGCACAATTCCTCCCAAAAATATTTCTGGGATTCACATTCTCTGAACCTCAGAGAAAGAAAACACAACTCTTATCTCATTTGCTGTGCCTGTGTTGTGCCAAAGCAGAATGCAATATGGAGACTGTTCACCCAAAGTGAGGATGTTTTGTTTCCTTGGCCTATCAGGGCCAGGTGTGTGTGTGTGTCGGGTGACAGTCACAAGATTCTGGGCAGTGTGAGAATTGTGTGCAGGGTTGAGAGCTTGGCAGATTCAGTTTTAGATGTATAGAATAATATAGTATAATAAAGTAATTAATTAGCCTTCTGATATCAGTGGAGTCCTCCTCATCATTCTCTCTTCTTGCTGGGGCCATCACAGCATTGCAATATGCTGGGACCAGGACAAGGCACCTCCATTGCCACATCCTCACCAACAACCCTCAGCAGTCACAGCCTGTGGGATTTCTTCTGGTTTCTGATCTGATCTCCAGCCCACAGCCAAACTGAAACATCAGGGTTACAGGTGAGGGAAGGAAAATGCTCATTTTCTCTCTTTGCATCCCTCCTTCTTTCCCACCTCCTAGCCTCCCCCCTCACCTGAATAAATCCAAAGCTGCAGGAGCAGAATCACAAGTTAAAGAGCACAAAATAGGGGATATGGAAAAAGCTTGTCATAAAAAAGGGTTACTCATACCATCATGAGGAAGCAGGGTGATTATACACATTTTACACAGAGTGACAGAAACAACAGGATTACTCACACCATTTCAAACCCTAATGAAGTGCATCAGTTACACTCCCACAGCAACCTGGAGAAGGAAGAAGAAGAAATTCTGCTGGTGTAGCCTAATAAGGACTTTGTGAGAGAATCACAATTAATATGTCCTCCTGATGGCTTGTCACAGGCCTGCTGGGGACTGTGGTCCAGGGTTTCACTATGTGCTCAGCAACCCAGTGGGGGGAGAGAGAGAAGCACAGATGTGTGTGATTTTTGTATTTTTCCAGCCATCTCCTCTTCCAGAGTCATCCCTGACATAATCAGTTCAGGGGGGATAGAGTAAATAGAGGGAAGAAGGTAGGAACAAAATCAAAGGAGGAAGTTCACCAACAGCTCCTTTGAAACTTTGAAGAATACACTCTGTATTTGCTTTTAAATCACTGGTGACACCCTAAAAAGACAGAGGAACAGGACAGGGCTTCTTCAGTGCAATTCTACAACCAGACCTCCTGGAATGAGCAAGAGCTGGATTGACTTTGTGCCTGTGACTGTGAAGGCAGCACCTGAAAATGGACCTAATGAAAGGAAACAGGCCCTCTGCAATTTGATGATTTCCCACCTGAGACCACCTCATGGGAAAGTCCAAGGCTTCAGAATCTGTGATCCTTGACTTTGTGTGAGATTGAAATAATTCAAAATTAGTTACTCACTTCATACTTACAAAAATGCTTCACTGCTGCTTCATATAATTTTGACTTTTCTATTAAAATGTTACCAAAAAACAAGATAAAACTAAATGTAAGCATAAAAATAAAACTTAAATTGAACATCATGCATCTTAATTGTATTGAAATAAAGCAAAACTTTTTTGCAAATATGTTGGTAAAATCATTTGTGTTTTGTGTTGAATCAGCACTTTCTAAGCCTCCATCCAGCTCAACAATTTGTATGCTTTGTACATCTATTCCTTTTCAGCAGAAAAGCTTTCCCAATGTTTTTGATGGCACCATGATAACTTCTTCATAGCATTTCTGCTTAAAATTCCCTTTGCTCACGTTGAAAAAATAATCACGTAGCTTTTTTTTTTTTTCACTTCTTGCCACTAGAGCACCATCAGCTCCATAAGAAGCTTAGAGCTATTCAGTTTGAATAATCTCAAGCAAAATTGTGCAGAAGACTCCTCAGTTTGCATTACCCCTTCCCTGAGTGCCTGAGCTCTCCAAAGGCATAACTGGAACCCCGACATCAACCCAAACTTTTGGCAGCAACTCGTTGGTGTTTCTGTTTATTATCATGCCTGATGTTACAATGCACCCTCCCTTAAGAAAGGCAGTGTTTAATTGACCAAACAAGAAAAACAAATGCTTCCCCAAGGCATAAATTCCATGAACTGTTTGGATGTTTTCTATGAAGCTAACAAACCCTTCTGTCAGACTTAGACGCTGGTTTTTGAATGGACTGAAGCAAAGAAGAGAGAGCATTAATTGGATTTTACATTTTCAACAAGTTTAAAGACATTCCAGGGTAAATATTACTTGTTTTATGACACTGCTCATAAAAAAAGGAAGTTTTTAAGATAGACTTTATACTCTGATTAAAATTAATTTTTTAGTTACAATAATACAACTAGAATAACAGAAAAAATGTGTGGCTATATTCCAGACTTACAGGGAAGAGTGTTAGGCCTGCTCTTGAAACCTTCTTTTAAATACATTTGTATTTAATGTGTCCCTGCAATCAGACTACATGTGGAAACACTAAGTGCAGCTTTATGGATTTTTGGGGGCTCAGTGCAGCTGCAGGGTTATGATCCACAGATGATCCAACCACAGGAAAATAAATTGATTCAGTTTTTAATACCACCCTCATTTACTGACTTCATGCTGGTGTAGTATAGGTGAACACAAGACTATTGAGAGGAGGACTAATTCTTGTTCTTTCCAAACAAATGAAAAATATTAAACCAGCATTTTCACTGCCAGAAAACAAAAACCAAAACAAAAAATAAAACCAAAAACCAAACAAAAAATACCTAACAAAAAGCCCCACAACAACAAGAAGAAAAAAAACTCTTCAATTTTCCATGGTTTTAGAATTAAAAAAAGCACTGGCAAGCTGGAATTCAGGCTCCAAAGCCATTAAATTCTTGAGGATGTCTCAGCATTGTCCTTAGGATCAATGAATCAAAGGCATACCACTGTCTCACAGGCAAGTTCCCTGTTTTTTCCCCCTTGCTCTTTCCCCTAAGGGGGAACATTCCAGGAAGGATGTTGACTTTTACATAGAAACATGATACAGTGAGCCTGGAAGGAAGAGATACCTGACTGGGACAGGTTTGGATTACCCAAGAGCTGATGTTTTTCTAGTCATATCTGAAATGATCTGTAAGTGCTCTGATGTGCATGATTGCCTGCAAACTTAATGCTCAATGCACACAGTCAAAATGTGAAGCATGTACATGCAAATTCAGCTTGATCAAACCCAGGGAATAAAGTTCCTAATGCAGGAGTCAATTCAAATACTACTCAGACCATATTCAGAAAATAAATATGGAAAGGTAATCCATGTTGTCCAATCTGTACAGTGCCAGACAGAGTTAATCCTAATGAATAGAGTTGTTTTGAATCCTGATTTCCCTAGCATGATTTAATATTTTCAGTTTATCAATTGCTTTTAAGCTCCAAGCCAAATTCTACCAAGGTGGAGTTGTGGCATGAGGTTTAGTGGCATAAACTCTTGGATACTTTGGACATCTGCAACTAGCTGTGATAATAGTTTTTAATAACATAGGACTGCTGCAATCCAGGCCTGTTGGGAACAGGTGAACATCTCCAGTTCAGCCAAGGCTTTGAACCTTTCCCTATTTCAAATATGTCCTATTTGCCTGAATTTTTGGTTGAGAAAAGAACTTTACTTCTTGGTCTGTAGATGGGTATCTACTAGAAAATCTGATAAGCCAGCTAGTCTTCATTTTGGAGAGGCTACTTAGCATATTTCCTTAGAAGGTGATCAGTTTAAGCAACATTCCTTTAAATTGCCTGGGTTTAAACCCACAGACCTGAAAACTACATTATCCTTCTTGACTGCACTGTGAACTTCTCAGCTGTGCCTGAGTAATTTAGGTTTCCCAATACTGCTCATTTTTGACAGAGTGCTAGAAAATACAGTCGTCTCACCTGGGTTTTGGTTTTGAACAAAATCAAAATTTGAGGTCAGGTTCTGCCCTCAACCTTTTTCATTTGCAGTTGAGTTCATGCTTCTACATAGATTCACCTTGGAGAAGAAAATAACCCTCAAAGTTCTGAACAGAAATTGAGGGGCAAAAACCGACTCATATTAAAGGCAAGAAAACACTCCTTCACAAACTAAGGAGTTATCTCATAATAAACATCCAGAATTTATAAAATGTAGAAAAAGAAAACCTTGAACAATTAGAATTTCTAGTTATTCGTTACTAACTAGAAATTAACAATGCTATTAAAATACCACTTGGTTTTCCATTAAAGACTGGCACATTAAAAAAAAAAGAAATTACTTTTATTTTTTATTACAGATTAGGAGAGAGTTGTGTTATTTACTATTCCAGCTATTCAGAAGTACAAATTAGATTTTATGTATTAACAGGACACCCAGAGTTTTACAAATTTTAGTTCAAAGGACTAAAATTGTATCATAAAATTCAAAGACAAAATTGCTCAGCTTTGAATATTCCTGTTTTAAAAGTATCAAGCAATCCAAATGAAGAAACCCAATCCTATGCAATCTGTATGACCAGCTGGCACAGGTATGCAAATAAATGAAGAACAGAAAGCAAAAGCTAATAATTTGAACCAAATGCAATTAATTATTGGATAATTAACCTTGATACTAATAGTATCAATACCAAGAGACTCTTCTGCTCTCTAACAGATGGTAAATTCTAGGGTTTTATAGGACATGAGTTTGGGCCATATAGTCTGGAGTGTTCTCAAGGTCAGCATGTTTGGCTTCAGAGTTTTGTGATATGAAAACAAAAAAATTTGCAAAAATTGCAATCTAATTCAATTTGAGGTCAGATCACATGTTCCAGACACTACATGCGTTCAGATCTACCAAGTTTTTGGCTGCAATCTACATGCAATTAGAAAATAAGCAAGTGAAAAAACACTCTGTAACCTAGCTGCATGAAGTTTCCCAAAAGAGTTTTGAGCTTTAAGGGAAAAGCCACTTAATCAATGTGGCAAATCTTTCAAAATTCTTTTGTTTTTTCCAAAGGATGAGGAAAAAAAAGACAGTGTTGCTGTGTCGTGAACAGGATGTTGAACGAAGATGTTTTAGTGGTAGTAGTGGTGTTTATCTCCCATCATATCTATTTAGTAGTTATGCTTAGGTAGCAATAAAAATGAGAGCTGGATCATTATTGATTAGGGAATGAAGGCCAGACTGGAGTCTGAGCAGTTGGAGAAATCTGAACTCTGTCGACTGCTGGATGCTCCTCTGTGCCACAGAGTACAAGCTTCGAGTTTAATGGAAGGAGCAACTATAAATAACATCTCTTCTACTTAATTTCAGGCTGAATAAGTGCAGCCACCACAGCAAACCAGTACCATATCCACCTGAAAATGCTGACAAGATAAATAGCAAGTTAATTGAGGTATCTTTTTAAAAATTTGTAGTTCCAGCTTATTTGGCATTGGCAAAATTTGACACAGGCACACAAAAATGTCATAATTACTTTCATATCTGATTTTAATAGAACATAAGAGTCATTGAATCTTCACTACATTCTTTCCCAAATGCTCTCTGTATCTCTTTCCTTTGCATCAGGAAGATTTTACTTCTGCTGTTATCAGATTCAAAGATAATTAGCTTTGCTGTATCATTCACTGCACGAATCAGTTTGAAGTAATGTCTCTTCTTTATTTAATTAAAATGTGTTTGTATCACTATCAAAGGACTTTGTGTGTCTATGAGCAAATTCTGACTGGGGCATCTGTGTGCTTCTGCAGTCCCACTACCAGGAGAGATACATGCAAGAAAAATAGGTATTTCTCCAGAGAAATATGTGTATCCTAAATAATGCCTATTTGTTTTTACATAATTTAAGCTGCATATTAGTCAGAGTGCAGCCTGCAGAAAATTATTACGAATTTAAGAAAAAAGCTTGTGATATCATTTCTACACCCTGAAGTGTCTGAAAATCTCTTTTCATCTCTCCCTCTTTCACTTAAAGATATTTCTCCTCTATATTCTCAACTCCTCTATATTCTCAACCTGAGCATTGAGAATATAGAGGAGTTTTTAAAGTCTCAGCAAAGGACCTTTTTATTAATAATACAGACTTACTAGGCTTATGGAGATAGTTACAGGCATTTAGTTAACTACAGCATTATGATTAAGAATCCAGAATATGAAAGCTGAAGTGTGGTGTTCATATAATTGTGTGCTTCTGGCTTAAGACTTGATATTAATCCAAGATGTTTCCCCCGCCAAGGGTCAAAAGCAAATCTAAAGACGCATTTCAATCTCATCCCACAGCAAGACACAAATAAATAATGTGTCTCATAAAGTCAAATAAAGTGAGGCTGAATACCATAACTGGCTGCATGTTTCTTCTTTCACTCATACTTTAATTACATAATCAATAATAACATGCTTAAATCAATAATTTTGAAGCTGTGAGTTCAAAGCCAGCACCAGAGGAGGAGGTTCTGCAGGATGGGCAGTGCCAGAGATGCATTTTCATAATATTTGTGTCTTGCATTTAGTGCATGAATTTAAAGATCAGCACATTTTGAGAGAAAATCCACAGGATTTTCCCATGCACCAAAATCCCTTTTCTATTCCTTTGGATTCATCTGCTTTTCTGTCTTAACTGAATCCTTTTACAGGGCATGAACCTGCTCAAGGGAAAAAAAGCCCTCAAACTTCACAAAGACACTTCGATCTAGAAATAATTCAGAGAGAGCTGAGCTCTCAAAGCTCTCCCAGCTCAGTGCTGCTCCCTCTCCCTATCCTAAAATGATTTCCACACATGCAGCATTGAAATTCTTGTAACTGAAAGCAGTTGCAAAGGAGAGGAGCAGGGTCTGTGCAGACTGAGCTGGGTGAGGACAGCTGGAAGCAAAGGGCTGAGAGATCAGACCCTGCCCCAGCAGCATCCCTGGGCTGGCTGCAGCCCCTGGGGTCCAGGTGAGGGGAGAGGCTGAAGCTCCCAGAGAACTTTTCAGCAGCCCTGATCCGAGGGAGCAGCTCCTTTGTCAACCACCACATGAGTCAGACTGCTGCTGAAGGAAATCGTTTTGTTTACAGCAACGGGAAGGGAATTGCTAGGGCAATTAAAATAATTTCTTGTTTCATAATACAAGCCATACCAAGAATGCCTGTTAGCTGCATTTCAGTGTCAGGTACTTAAAAAACAAACAAACAATCAATCAGGAAAAGTAGGTGCTAATTTCACAGAGGATTGTTAGTAAAAAGCAATCTTTATTTTTATGCCCTCAAAATTTCTATGCTGCTGTACCCAGTCCACATTCCTGTTCCCTGGAGGCAGTGGGTGGACCAGGATGCCTCCAGGGGTTACTGACCTTTGCTGCCCACCTGAGGCTTTACCTGCTGCTGAGGGCTGTGAATCAGGGGGTGTGCAGGTATTTGAGAGGGAAAAGAGAAGAGTGAAGCTTGAAGTTGTCATCCACTTCTTACCAAGGCTGTCATTGGCAGGGAACTCCCAAACCTCTCATGGCCATGATGCTGCAGGTGCCCAGAGCCAGCCTGGCTCCAGTGAAGTGCATCCATTTCAAGATTTGTCTATGGATTTCACTACCAAACACAAGATTTGCAACAACAGTGTCTCATGTAAGCCCTGACTGACTCAAGAAGGGGAGATTTGTTTTGTTTTTTTCAATTTTTTTTTAATTTTCCAACTGTGTGTCTGCATGGCAGAGCTGAAGCCCAAATACATTCCACCTGCTGATAGCACCTGCCAAGTCCAGAAAGAATACCAAAATACTGATATGATCCATCACAGCTGATATTTCTCAAGACCCAAATATTTGCAGGGAATTTGCCAAGCAATTGGTTGGGAAGGAATAATAACCTTTTTTTCTCACGTACACACACCAATGTACAGCTCTGTGCAGCAATTCTGAACAGCCACATTAAATAATGCATGTGCTGCTCATGGACATTTTGCAGCAGGGGAAAGTGAAATCCACAGTGTTACATATTTCATTATTTGTTCAGTCCTATTGCTTGTTAACTCTTTAGAGAAGTAAAACGATCTCCTCCAAAACTCTTTGATGTGTCCTGGGGTGAATTTCAGGAGAAAAAAGATATCCTTTGGGGTGGAGTGGCATAGCAGGAGGATACCTTCATCCTGGCAGATTCCTAAGCTGAACAGATCTGATTCATCTGCAATTCTGAGTAAACAGACAGGTAGATTTTGTTGTGGTTGTTTTAAGGAAATGATAACGATTGATAGAAGTGCAGATAATTAACATTTATCAGTTGCAGAGGGTTGTGATGGGTTCTCTACCACTGGAAAATATTTAAATCACAACTAGATTTTTTTTTTTTTCCCCTAAAGATTCATTGCAATTCAAACAAGGTCTGTTCAAAGTCTTCAGAGATTTGTTACTACAGGAATCCTAAACAGAATGCCACAATGGCCTTTTGGTACAATTGTTTGTGTCATCAAGACTTCATAGGGAAAGACAACCCTGCCATGGGCACAATGTCAGAAGCAAAGGTTGGTCTGTGTCTGAAGGGGTTTTCAGTGTAGGGCTGAGATAAGGAACAGAAGGATGCAGGAAAACAGGACAAACTGATCTACACAGCAACACCAGGACAAAATTTGGAATCTGTAGGTGTTTTTAAGACTGCCAACCTCTGCAGCCTCAGGAAGTTTCAAATACCTTGTGAATAAATAATATCAGTATTAACTTCCCCATGTTTTCTTTCTGGGGGAATAAAAAGTTACTATTATAGAGTAACTCTCTAATTCAGGTCAGACTGGCTACACCAACCACACATTTCAGGCAGCAGCAGCTGCAGAACTTCTGTTTTCTCTTGAACCAATACAGACTGTGACCAGAATTGTGTTAGATCTCACAGGCTAGGTAGGGCCAGGTCTGGACAACACTTGGAACAAACATGCATGATCTCTTTGATCTTCTGGAGGGATCCACACCCTTCTTGATTTCTTTACAAGAAGATTTTAACTGTGGTGGAAGACTGATAACAACTATCCATAAATGCATTTCCTGTGTCCTTTCAGGGTAATTATAAAAAATTCCACAATGTCCTTATGAATCTCTAGAATATGTTTTATATCTGCTCTAAAGAAGATGAAATTAAATTAGATGTTAGCTTATGTTCTCAGATGTAAATTATGTAGAAGGATTTCAATTTAACTACCAAAATATTAGATATAACTGAATCTAAAGAAAATAAAATTGTTTAAATGAAACATATCCCCCAGTATTATTTTTTATTTATAAATCTTTATGCAACTATGAATTTCTGAAACTAGTTTTAATTGATAAATATTGCATAAGATCTGTCTTAAATCTGTTTTTAGAGATGATTTGCATTTTAAAATGGACTCTGAATCTATAGTGAGGGCTTATTTATTATAAATATTTAAGCAGACATGTATCTTCAAGAATTAAATATCATTAATGGTAATTAAAAGGACACAGCTTGTGAAATGTATTTGGAAATGTTTTCCATTTGGCAAAAATATCGGGCAGGGGGAAGAGGGTGATGACACCCAGCCTCGAGCACTGCAGCCTGAATTCCCAGTATTTTATCATGAAGGTTGGGCACACTGTGGTCTGTACCAAGGGTTTTTGGAGACCAGCATTACACCTGTTACCCTGCAACTGGGACAAATCCAAAGAGTTTCCCCAGACCTCACATCCAGCTCCCACCTGCTAACAAACAGCTGCGGTGTTTGTTCCTGCACTTCTGGGTCTTTCAGGTGCAGCTCTAACCCAGAAGAGCCTGGATTTGCCTATTTGACAATGTGGGTGTGTTTAGGGAGAGGTTATCTTGTTAAAAGACAGCCATAGCTCTTGTTCCAGCCTTGGAAAGCATTTGGGGATCATTTAATTCATCCCTTTATTTCCCATTGCAGATCTGACTCTTTCTAAGTGCTGTTGGAGCCCTGTGGCCTTTTGTAGCTCTCTGAGTACAAATTCTCTTCATCATAAAAGAGGCAATTAACAAATTGCAAAGGAAATATTCTGTCATGGGAAATATAATTCTACATGTATATTATAGAAAAAAAAAAAGGAACAGAAATCTGATCTTGACTGTGGTCACCTAAGTTAATAATACTATTTCCATACATTGCACTAATTACTTGCTTCTTATAGTTGCTGGATTGATGCCTACAACCAAAGGAAAGATTTAAGTTAGAAGGAGTGGTGGGAAGGAAAATAGTAGAGAGAAAAAGAAACACTGTGTATTCTTTCCTCAGATATTCATTGCTTTCCTTCATTTCTTCTTGCCTTTTTCTTTCACTCCTTCTGTATTTAGGTTTTCCTCCTCATAGTCACCAATTTATTCCACTAGTTTTGAAATCCTTATCTTTAATGTATGGAATTTTCTTTCTATCTACACCCACCAACTAGAACAAGAGGGAGTAAAACAACATTTCTTTGCCTCAAAGGACAGCATTGCTGTGAGGAAATGACTTTGTAAAAGTGAAACCCTCTCACAGAACAAAATTGATGCTTTTTGCACTAGGGGACATTCAAGTTATTTTTTTGGAGAGCAGCATACTGCTCCACTGGGTGTTTGCAGGAGAGAGCTGGTGTGGCTGAAGGAGCAAGAGCAGACTTCTGCTTCATCTTGTGGCTCATTAACAGGGACACTTGTCTGGCCCCACAGGGTGACATTGGCTGCTGACTCAGTGAAAGGCACTGACAGTGCCACCACCCCACGGGGAAGAGGAAGGAGTGGTAGGACCAGAGAAAATCACAAAATCACAGAATATGCAGAGTTGGAAGGGACCCATAAGGATCATCAATCCAACTCCTGGCCCAGCACCATCCCCAAGGGTCACACCATGTGACTGAGAGCTTTGTTCAAACCCTTCTTGAGCTCTGCCAGGCTGGTGCTGTGACCACTGCCCTGGAGAGCCTGTTTACTGCCAAACCAACCCTCTGGGGGAAGAACCTTTTCCTAACACCCAACCTAAACCTGCCCTGACACAACTTCAGCCCATGTCCCCAAGTCCTGTCAGTGTCACCACAGAGCAGAGATCAGTGCCTGCCCCTCATCTGCCTCTGTGAGGAAGCTGTAACTGCAGTGAGGTCTCCCCTCAGCCTCCTCTTCTCCAGGCTGAACAGACCAAGGGACCTCAGCTGCTCCTCACACGGCTTCCCCTCAAGGCCTTGGCTATCTTTGTTGCTCTCCTTTGGCCAGTCTCCAAGAACTTCACATCTTTTTTCCTTTGTGGTGCCCAAAACTGCCCCCTTCACTTGAGGTGAGGCTGCCCCAGCCCAGAGCAGAGCAATCCCCTCTCTTGCCCAGCTGGCCTGCTGCCCCTCAGGACAGGGATGTCCCTCCAGGCTGCCAGGGCACTGCTGGCTCACACTGAACTCTCCCCTGAGCAGGAGCCCTTTCTGTGGCACTGCCCTCCAGCCTCTCATTCCCCACTCGTACAACACTGGACTGGAGGTGGCTCCTGGTGCTGGGGGCCAGGAAGGGACCCAGGGGATGGGGGCACTGAGCAACTTCCAAATCACATCAGATGGCATGAGATGGCTTGATGTCACCAGAGAGGTGATCCCTTTCCTCCAAGGTGAGAGGGATGCAGACCATGGATTTCTATTGCAATCTTCAATCCCTGGTCTGATTTAATCTGTTTACTGCCTGTGATGACAGACAGGATGCAAAATCTCAACTTCCCTCAGAGACTATGATTAAACTGAAAGGTCTGGCAGGGAGTCACAGAGCATTTTAACTGGTAAACCAAAGCTCTTTATATAGAAACCATTAAAACCATCAACATGGAACTCCAGAGCACTGTTTTTACAGTCACCTTTCAGAGGGAGCAACAATCTAAAGTTAAACCTTTTTGTAAGGAGGAGTTTTATGACTCCTGGACTTCAGTCTGTTTAGTTTATCCCCAGAAAGGTAGAAAAGGATCTGAACATGGTCTGTAAATACCTCTGATAGCAAAGGGCTTTTTAAAGTAATGGATTAGGGTAGAGCAAGATCCAACATCTGGCAACTATGCTAACTGCATTCAGGAGCAAAGGCATGCATTCCTAACAGCCAAGATCTCCAACCAAATCACTTGCTCAAGGGTACACTGGATTCTTTCTCAGGTGAAGCTTTGAAATTGAACCTGTGTACCCTACCAAAGGTTAGAGGCTCAAAAGAGAAACCAGTTTGATAAAAATGTATGGCTTTCGTCAGGCAAGATGATCATAAATAGTCTTTTCTGGCATTAAAAATATATTCCTAGCATTCAATTGAAGTGGCATAAAGGGGGGAGTATTTAATTTAGAAATTCTTCAATGAAATGTCTATTTTAGTCTCTTTCTCAAAACATGCCTGTTCAGGAAAACAGGTGATATGGCCACCGTGGTCACTCACTTGGTGCAAATTCCTACTTTACTCTTCTCCAGAACACTTAGTACCTGTTGAGGATCCACACTTTGACCAGAATATTCAATGCAGAGGAAAAAGAAATTAGAAAGAATAATTATAAAGGTGTGTGAAACTTTTTGATATTGGGTAAAAATAGCTCAGGTCAACACAACTGTTCACTTTCCCTGTCCTCTTACAGGAATACTCACTGACTTTTGAGGTCATGTGCAAACATCCATGGCCTGAACCTCAGACTCCTATAGAAATTCCACAATTCATGTGGAAAAGTAATTTCTGGGATATTTCAAACTCCTGGGAGCACTCTGAAAAGTCTTGGAACTAAAACTGTTTTCATAGCCTGCCATTAGAAATCATCTTGATGACAGAGATGCAGTGCCAAATATGGATCAATTTTTCTCCAGGTTCCTATGACTTCTAGCAACTTCATAAGCAACCATGCACTATCTTTTTCAACATCTTAGGTTTATGTACTGGATTCTTTGTGCAACAGGCTCCCATGCTCTGGGAGAGTCCAACACTATCAGTATCTCACATACCAGTTATGTGGGTGTTGTGGTAAATGGTTTACACAAGAATTAATAATCTATAAAGATGTCTTGGTTGTATTACATAGATAACAGCAGCCTTACAACACTGATATCCCTACATCATTATGACAGATTAATTCAGAAAACAGATGATATTTCTTAGGATTACAAGAAGCTTCTGTAAGTGTGACCAGCACAGAGATATGTGGATTGACAGCCTGAAAAGCATGGCACATAAACAAAATCTGCCTTTTCCTGCTCTTCTTCATCATCCTTTTCCTGCTTTAGGATTTGACTTCTCTGGGAATGGATAAAAATTTCAGTGACTCCTCTGTAGACAGGAGGACACTGAACAAGTGTGTCCAGTTTAGTCACTTTCCAAGCTGCAATCCTGCACATGGCAAGGAATTCCACAGCAGCCATTTTCACCTTTGCAAGCAACTCTTCCTGCAGATGGACCTGGGGCTGGGGAGGACAGACATCCACATGCACAAAAAGCTTTCCATGAGCTTTCTCCCAAAGAAAGTGAGCAGCCATACACCTATGGAGGGGTGTTTCAGGCAGCCCAAGCCCACAGTTTATTCCACTTTGGACTGCAAATTGTGCAAACCACAGTCAGCATTCCGAGCAGCAGCTCAGCACTAAGCCTCACATTCACCCTCTTGCAGAATGGAGTGCTAATTATTCATAGGGAATAATAACTTTCACATGAAGTAATGCATTGACTGTCCTCCAAAATCTAGCTTGGAATTTAAAAGATTATGAACAGTGCTAACAAAACTACTCCAGGGGAAAACAACCCTGAATCTTCAAGTTTAGACAAGAGCTATACTATAAACAAACAAAAGTGTGATATTGTTAAAATTGGTCTTTGAAATTATCGGTGGGCGATCCACTTTTTTTCTTTTTTTCATGAAACCCTTCAAACAGGAGGGGAACTTTTACCTTCATATGGCAAAGTTAACTTCCAAATATTACCCAAGGAGCATTTCATAAAGCATGTTGTGATATACAACATGTTCTGTTGCAGAGATATTGAAACAATCACTGCAAGCTCTTTTCTGTAATTACTACTTAAGGCTTAAGGATGTCCTTGAGCCAAAGAGATCTGGCTACAGAGAACCCAGAATTTAATTCCATCTTTCACTGGGCTGCCTTTGAACAAATCATTCCTTGGTCACCAAAGACAAGCTTTCACTTTTTGAGGACAAATAATTTTAACATAGAGAGTATTTTTCCCTCGTGCTCTCTATAGCAGGAAGGAACACTTAAGGAGCTTTAAGGAACATTTTGTTTATACCAAAAGCTCATGAAAGTTCTCTTTGCACAAGTCTTCCATGCAGGAAACACCTGATGCTGATAGCTGAGATTCTCAAGCACCTGGTACTACAGCTGCCAAAAAAAAAAAGAAATCAAAATATAAATATATCTATATCTGTATATATATCTATATATCCATATAGATATATATAGTTTTTTTTTTTTTTTAAAGATGCAGAGGTTGCTGAATGTCCTGGCTGTGTATAGCTGAAAATCAGACTGAGAAAGGAAGGAACACAACAACTTTTGAACCTTCTTCTGTTTTGCACTCATGAAATTGTGAGAAGTTCAGAAATGCTCACACGATCACGGTGAGTTGCAATCACCACTCAGTTCCTTTGAAAATACAAATTTTACTGTGGCACTCTGTGTCTCACTGACTCTGATTGTCTCAGCTATGGGCATCTGCAAATAACAAGCAAGTGCAATGATGCTGCAGTCCAGAAAACATCACCTCCTTGTCACAGAAGGATGCTTCAAAGTGCCACCATCTCCAGTTTCACCTGTTTTTTCTCATGAAGATGCAGTCATTTTTAAGTTCTAAGATGCTAAACTTGGCAGCTATGAGTCATAGTTAGGCTACAATATTTGACTGCTTCAAAATAAATGTTCTTTAGCTATTTTACCTTGAGATTACTCAGAAATTTCTGCAGTATAAACATTAGCTTCACTTTTCCCCTCATCTCTTACAAGAACAAAGACAATTTTTTCAAGCCTCAGTGGCTTCAAGTTAAGATCAAGACAAGCAAATCACAAAATAAGTGGCTCAGTGCTGCACATATTCATGTATTTCACTGCATGCATAGAGACTGTTCCACTGACATCCACAAAACTGCTCATGCCTTACTGCACATGAAAAGCTTTTGTAGGAGAGAGAGGCACAAGGAATTTGGTTTCCAAAGAAGTTCAATGCATGTAGCTCCCACTGCTCCAAACATCTCTGGCCATGGAGCTATTTGTGGAGGTACCAGTCAGAAAATCTGAAAGTCTTGACACCAAGAATTAATTTTATGCTAAAGCTGGGATTTTGCATGAAAGCTACACCCTAATAAACAGCTACACAGTCCTGGAAAGGCAACATTCTACATAACCAGCAGCAGAAGGATGCTTGGATTCAGACCCTCAGATGATATAAAATGTGACTACTTTACTGGACACACTGAAACTACAGCCTTGCAGACAGAGGTGTGGGGAGTTCTTCTGATTCTAAAAAAATCAGTTGTAATAGTAATAATAATAATTGTCAAAAGATGTCTTTTGAGATGTCTTTCCAAATAAAGAGCAGTTTACCTACAGGAACCTGCAGGTCAGCTGTAAGTTATGTTACCAGGGAAAAGGATAAGGCCTGATTCCAGCCTCAGGATACAGAAGAATGTCAGGGAATGACCAAAAGCTGCCAGATTTCCCTGGCATTCAGAGTATGAGGATCAGTCTGATGTCAGATACCATACCAGGAGGAGCAGGTCATTATTGCAGCTCAGAAAAATAAAGAAAAAATAGGGAGTTACAACCTGATGGTTGGAATGGAGCAATTTCACATGACATCTTTCTTTTGAAAGAATATTAACAAGCAATTTGTTTCACTGTTTTTCTTTAACCATGAGTTTTTCTAAAGGAAAAAGTCTGTCTCTCCATGCCTACTCAAAAACCTCTTAGGGAAGCAGTACCTACATGTTATATTTATCCTGGATTTGTCTGGCATTCCTAGATACCCTCAAGTGAGAATCAGTTTATCAGTTTCATTGCATGTTTTAAAAATATCATTAAACCATCCAATATCATTCAACTTACTTGTAAAGTGGTTTATGGGAAAGTTTTTTAGACTAAATACAAAATTTCCAGATACCCATGTCTGAAATTTTTCTCCTCCTCACTGACTGCAAGTGAAATTTTTTGGTTTATGGACGTCCAAACCTTTTCAATTTTCCAGAACTATTCATGTGTATACCTCACTCAAGAGGTATACACATGAATAGTTCATATAAGAGGTTCATATATGAACCTTCTTTACTTATTCACCTTTTCCTGAACCCGAGGAATACTTTGTGGACCATGAAGTGTTCATAGACCAAATGCTGAAAACCATGGCACTAGAGGAAAGGGTCATAGCCCAAGAAAACTTCTGTTAAAAAAGTGATAAAGGCATTTTTTTCAGGAATTAAAGTGGAAATTTTCCACATTCAAATTTTTTGTTTTAAGAAAATTTCCTCCTTCTTTATTATTTATGTTAATTGGCCCCTACATTCCTAGTGACAGTAGCAAAGGCAAAGGGATAATGAATTTTTCTCCTTTTTAAATATAGGGTTAAGTACAACCAATGTCCTGAGCATTTCTATCGCTGAAAATTGGACTCACCACACCACTATCTCATCTTTTCTCATCACCAGAATCCAATTAATCAAGAAAGTCCTCCCTTGGGAGAGCAACACAGATAAATACAAAGCGACTTTTCACAGACAAGGAAACAATCATCCTCTCTGAACTCCTTACTTGGAGTTCAGTCACTGGTTGATAACTTTTGGGATTTCCCATGATGGTGGAAATGGACAGACAAACAAACAATGAGTTACATTTTAGCTCTCTGATCTAACTTGGTGGGTCTCATCAGGAAAATACCTAAAACCTACAACTGTATTTTTAAAAACCCACTGCCTATTCATGGAGCATTTGGAAGGGGAAAGCACTGTGTTACCATGTAGGATATACACTGTTAAAGAAACACCGTGTTTTCTCCTTCTCCTTCTCCTTCTCCTTCTCCTTCTCCTTCTCCTTCTCCTTCTCCTTCTCCTTCTCCTTCTCCTTCTCATTCTCCTTCTCCTTCTCCTTCTCCTTCTCCTTCTCCTTCTCCTTCTCCTTCTCCTTCTCCGTCTCCTTCTCCTTCTCCTTCTCCTTCTCCTTCTCCTTCTCCTTCTCCTTCTCCTTCTCCTTCTCCTTCTCCTTCTCCTTCTCCTTCTCCTTCTCCTTCTCCTTCTCCTTTCTCCTCCTTCCTTCCCTCACTTCCTTGTTGTCCTAATCCATTTTACAAGATCACAAATGGTGGCTGTGGAAAATTACTCCAAGACCATCAGCAAATTATTAGGACATCCTAAGTGGAATACTCTAACTAAGCAGCTCTTTCCCTTCCCTTCCTCTTGAGGAGTTTGTATACATACAATATCAGAAGGACATTCAAAGCACATTAAATTATCTCCAAAAACTACTAAAGATGTATTTTCCTATTAAAAAAAAAATCAAAATAGAATCTTTCATAACTATTTCCCCTTGAGAAAATAACACTAAAATGACACATTATTATAGGATATATCCTTTCTTGCTCATAACTATAAAATAGATTTTCAGAATTCATTATTTAAAAAAAAGAAAATTGTGTATTATCTCTTATTGTTGCATCATTCTGCTTTTTGGCATATGTTTAATCTTGGCTGCTTATAAGAGTTTTGCAGGCCAAATGAAATTTTAAAATTAGCATTAAAATTTTTAAAAATACCATTTTCAGAATGTTTTTTGGAGGAAATTGTGGAATGAAAAGTTTGTAATTCCTGATTTTTCTGTGGAATTGCAATGCAATTCCAAGTTTGGACAAGCATACCTGCTTCATCTGGGAAGGAGAGACTGATGCTATCAGGGATCCCTGGTAAACTGAGTTGGCTTTGAACTGATGACATAGTAATGAAGGTTTTAAATTCCTAAGCCATCCAACTGTCTATTAACAGCTCTTTAAACTCACTGCATACACACTGATAATGATCTGCTTATTACTGCAGAAATTCTAAACATAAACATTATTATGAAATCTTGTTTTAGCCACCAAGAACGAAGAGAGCTAGACAGCTTTTCTTTGTCTTTTATGCCACGTGTGAGATTGGAGTTAGACATAACAGCCCTGTAACCTACTCTGGGAGAAAAAGAATCCCTTATAGGACAAAATGACAAGCATTATTCAAACAATTTGGCCTAGGAAGGCTTAGGAAAATGTAGGTGCAACATAGGGAGGGAGAGGTATCACAGCTAAGAAGTATAAAGTACAGAAAAGGGCACAGATGTGTGTGCTTTTGTCAAGAAAATGGACTTTTTTTAGAGGTTAATTAATGGGATAATGCTTTTGTAATGCACGTTGGCTCCATCAGCCAGAAAAGGGTTGCCCAAATGGACAATCCCTTCATACTGTGGGAAAGAAGGCAAACCCCTCTGACTATAAGAAATTTTGCACCATCAGGTGCTCCTTTTGGGCTCTCCTTCCTACTTTGTCTGAAGCAAAAGACAATTACACCGTCTGTGTGGAACAAATGCCCTCTTCCCCCGGTTTGTTCAGCCTGCTAAATGTGGCTGCCTTCCCTCTTTCAGGTTTTGTCTCTGGACTGATTGTGCTTTGCAGCCTGATTTCCACTTGAGTCCACTCAGGACTAGGATGCTGGAACATGATTGTTTCCACTTCTGGAGGCTGCAAGGTTTAGTGCCACACACTGCCTTAATGAGCTTCACCCCGAGCACGCGACCCAGCTGGCAGTGAAAAACAGGAAGCATTTTGGCACACATTTTCCCTTTGTGGGGTGAGAGAGGAAGCAGACGTGAGCCCTGGCTAACACTGACACAATTAAAATGGAAACAGAGAGCTGCCTTGCCCTCGGTGCAGTGTGAGATGAACCCTGGGTCACCCCTTTAGGCTGTGTCCCTGCCAAGACCCCTGGGCTGGATTGGAGACGTGAGAGGAACATCCACGTTAAAATGCACATACAAGTGGTCTCCGGGGGCCTGAGGCAGCAAAGCCAAAGGGAAGTCTGTCTCCCCATCCCCACAAAATCTGGATCAAGACCTATTTCTTCCCTTCTAGTGAGCAAGGAACCTTTGAATTAATTGGTTAGAAAAGTTTGTTAGGTGAAGGTCTCTGCTGTATTTGGGGCACCAAGAGTCTTCTAACACTACAGCATTAAAGAAATTATGGCATTTGTATTTACACTGAGGCAACTGCACTGTGTAATTTACAAGTGCAGACATTCTGGACTAGACAAAACATGGTGACTTTTGGTGACAATTCCTCCAAATGGTCCCATTTCAGCTGTTTTCAGCTGACAAACAGAGCATTTCATTCTCCCAGCTCTCTTGGAACTTCCCAAGCCCTTCTCATAGGTGTGTCCAAGAGTGCTTAATGTTAATTCATCTTCGTCTTTGCTTCATTTCTTCATTTGGGTATTTTGTAATAGCAGCAAGCATACAGGAGGGGGTGAAGGGGTGGGGAAAACCTTCTCACCTTTTTTTCTTTCATTTGTAAATAACATTCAAAGCAGCTTGGAAGCTATGTAGTTATAAGAAAAATATATGATCCCATTCCACACCTTGGGACATGTTTTCTTGATGTAAACTTAGCAAAGGTGCATGAGAGAACATTTTAGCATGAAAGCATTAATCTGTGTTTCATTATGTCTGCCAGAATAGGATTCTGTGCTGAGCAGAAGCATTTTCCTTGACTCAAGTAAGGCATTTCTGAAAGATGCCAAGGTGATATTTGTCTCATCTTCATTAAAAGCCAAATCCTACAGTCCTTGTCAATGGCCAAACAAAATTTCAGAGCAAGTGCTGCAGAGACCCTTAGAAAAGATAGCAAAACGCAAACCGATATTGGTGTTCAGCACAGTCAGGGTGGCATCTCTTTCTTTTTCTAAAGGGATACACTTTTCGTCATTATGTCATGGACAGTGCTTACCTAAAGCAGTGTCATTCCAGTAGCCAATTATTCCCACTTAGTGAGCAGAATGTGCATAATGAGATGTGATGGCTTTTCCTGAGATGCAGAGGAAGAAGTTATTAAAAAAATCCCACTGGGTAATGCTCACCAGCTTCTACACATTTTTCAGATGAACTGCTAAATTTTGTGCAAAACTTCACCCCCTCATCCCAGTGGTCAGCATTCATCTGCTCTACATACAAGAACTGTTTAGTGCTTTCTTGGTGTAAATAAAAGAAAAAGGCATTTTTTCCAGTAAAGACCTTTGTTATCTGTAGAGCTCCAAGAAATTTACATAGAAGTCATTATCTCCATCTTGCAGATGGAAAGCAGAAGATCAAGGATGAACTGGTCAACCCATGGTCATGCCTGGAAACAAAGCCTGGAGAGCCCTAAAATCTTGACCCTTAAAATAGGCTCTGCATTCACAAACCCAGATGCAGTAGGGGGCATTTAGGGAAAAAAATCCAGCTGTGTTTTCAATACTGTAGCAGCTCTCTCCTTAAAAAGAAAATGACTGATAGATACAAAATCAGGCAGCGGTATGAATGGTGCAACGATGACATTTGATCACCTTAAATGGAAAATACAAGCAATGTAGACAGTCTGCTCATAAGTCATTCACAGGTATGAGTCTATACAAGCCAGTTTTGCAAGAGTTTGTAGATCTTTTTTATGATTGTGTTTCAGCTTCCAATCTTATTGGCATCTACCCACAAACTTGTCATCTCTGGAAACCCTAGCTTATGCTAAGTGTAGGCCCTCTGAGGGCTCTGAAAACACATGGAATACAAAAGAAAAAGGGCAGAAAAGAATGGGGAATGGAGAGGAAGCAGAAAGAAAAGCAGAAAGAGTAAAGAAAAAAGAATAAATTTGAGAGGAAGGAAGGAGGAGAATGAAGAAGATTAAGAGAAGGGAAGAGTCATGAGAAGAAATATAAGAGGAGAGATAGGGAAATTTGGTTTTAATTATGTTTATTGTAGTTCTTCATGCACAAAATTACTAAGTGAAAACAACATAAACAGCTCTGCTGCAGGCATGCTAGGAAACAATCCATAAAGCAAGGAAACGTTACACAGGAGCTTGGAGTGACTTACTGCATTATTCACTATGTAGTAATTGCCCAAAAGAAATTAATGGGACTTTTTTTAATTAGTTTGGCAGATAGCTGGAAAGACTTATAGGATTCTTTGCTGTAGATTCTTTACCTAAATAGCAGATAAAAGATAACCAAGACCTTTAGAAACTAGTTGTAAAATAAAAAGTTAGATATGCTTTGTGCAGGAGAAGTACCCCTGCACCAAAGCAGGACTCCTCATACCAGAAGCAGGATATATTAATATTAATAGCAAGAGACAATCCCTGATTACAGAACTTGAAGGAAACTGGAATTAAGAGACAACCTGTGGTGAAAAACACAAAAATAAACAAATTCGCAAGTCCAAACCCCAAACCCCAACAAATTCCCAAATCTACCAATAAAGCTGGGCCAGCTTTCATCTACTCAAATATTGCAAGGGACAAGCATAGCAGGAATAGTTAAGTAATTAAGGTGTGACGAGCTTTGGCAAGGTAAAGTCATTCTCCCCAAAGAACTACATTCTCCTCCCCTCTGATTAAGGCTAACAGAGACCCAAATACCACAACATTTCCAAGTATTCCCATTTGTATTGCACATTCCACATTCCCCCTATATTCCTAAATCTATGCTCATTTTACTTTCTCTCTTCAAAGAAAGAAACTTCAGAAAACCCTTTGACCTGAAGGGCTGAATGGAGAGTACCTCCTATCCATAGCAGATTTCTTCATTTCCCCCTAGAGTTTGGATGATGATCACAAAGATTTTTCCTTTCATTTCCTTATTACCCATTTCTACCTTTGAACATTTCTAATTTAGAAATCCATGATTCTTCATCTTCTTCATCTCAAACTACTGGATATTCCCTGGTAGCAGCTAACAAGGCTGGGATCATTAACCAAACAATCGAGGAGAAAATCTAGATACATGTTAATAGGAGGATATTCTTTCTCGTTATAGCACTGACAATATAACTTAAAGTTTCCTGTCAAAATGTCCTTGAAATCTGCTGAGTGTTATCCTTGCCAAACACATTGTCACAAGAATTCTGCCTGTTTCTAACATAAGCCTCTGAGCTGCTTGGTACAGTTTCTGGCTAAAAAAGTTAAAAATCAGGAAGCTATGTACCCAGAAGCAATTCAACATTGTTACAAAGTGTATTTGTAACCATGTGCACAGGTCTATCTGTGTGTGACCGTGTCCTGCACGGTGTGACTTGGCACCTGAGCTCTGAGCATCTGGCACAGCTGCAGGGCCAGAAGTGCAGCCCATTGTCACACCAGTAGTGACTAATAAGCACAGCATGCTGGCAAAACTCAGGCAGCCCCAGACTGCAGGGATGGGCACATTGCACAGCCTTCATCCTGCCAGATGCCTCCAGCTCTCATCACACCTTCCTGCCCCACTGGCCAGCCAAACACATCTCTCTGGAACAGTCCATCCTCTCTCATGTCCTTAACCTGCTCCACACATGCTGCATTTCTCTCATAAAGCCTCCTAACCGAGCAGAAGTGTGTCCATGGAAACCTCCCTTGCTTTGCACTAGCTGCCGCAGTCTGGTGCTACACTTTTGCATCGAATTTGTTACTGCTGCTTATTCACTTGGACTGAAATGGTAAACTTGTCTGGAGATGTCCTGAATTATTCATAGGCAGCACGTACCAAGATAAGTCAGGGCATGAGATGCACCCCGGTGCTGAAGTCAACGTGGTGTGTGAGAGTGAATGATGTTGTGTGGCTTTGTGGGGGAGCTGCTCTCAGCCACTGGGAATGATAAGGGATTGGGTAATGACCATTAAGACCTGAAAGCCAAATTGCCTTTGACAATGGAAGCTGGGGGGAGTTTTTTGATACATCAGCTGCCCTTGCCTCACTTTGATTGTGAGCACAGCATTATGGCCTGCAGCTCCTCCTAAATTTGTGTTTTGACTTTCACAGGAGCAGTTTTGTGGGCACATAGGGGCAAGTATATCTGATAGAGCTGAGGCAGCTAATTACTTCTTTATGCCTCTCCAGGAAGTAGTTAGATGACTACATATTGACTATGGCTCTGGAGCTACAGCTGGAAAACTGTCCATGGAAGTTGGATAAATCAGCCTATCTGTCATCCACCACCAGCTTTGAGCTCATCTTTCACACAGTGAAAGAGTATTCACTATAAAGCATTTGTGCTTTACAAACAATTTCTGCCTTCCTCTGAAATCTGATACCAAAAGAACCAGAAGCCAGTGTGTGTGAATTATGAGGGGACCTGGTTTGAAACTGCTGGGTCCAGTTCTTGTTGCACACCACTCTAGTATGCATTGTGAGACTTCCATCTCTAGTCTGATTCTGAAGGATCAGAAATGGGCCTGTTTATAAAGCCATCACTTTACCAGGTACTTATACTTCACTTAAAAAAAGGTGTATTTTATTACTCTTAGAAAAAGGGAGACAAAGTGATTTCATACTGAAAACACTTCTGTAAACCGTGGATTAAATGCTCATTTAAGGGCTCATGTTCATCCTTGTCCAAAAGGGGAATTTTTTTTTTTGAAAACACAAAATCTTTTAGAGAACAGAACATTTAACCCTTTACCTTTAGAGAATAAGCCTTTAACAGACTTGGGAAGTGTCCTGATTTCAGGATATAAGTGACAAAAGCAAGGTGCCACAGCACAAGTTAATGGATTTAAAAATAAGAGAGCTACCTTCACAAACCACTGTTGGTTGACCAGTTTGATCATTGGAAAGAGATTTCTCTTTGTGAATGGCATGCTCCTATTTAAATTAACTCAAACTTCTCTTTGTGCTATCTTTATTTTAAAATCAGATTTATACCAGTTAGTAATTTTTCCCTAAAGCACTTTACAGATCCATGCCATCACAGTTGGTGTCTGACTTTCAGCTGTCAGTAATGTAGTACTGCAAGATGTTTTTTACTTAAATTATATATATATCTTATATTTAAATTACTTCAGAGTTGTGTACAGAGCCCTGTTTTTAAACACTTGTTCTCTTTCTGGAGATCATGCACACGTGCAGAGTTTGTTAGGAATCCAAGAATTTTCTGATTCTAATACTCCTACAGAACATGACTAAATATTCAACAATGCTTCAAATTAAGTTAATGCCCCACCCGAGCAGATCAGCTCTTCAAACAGCCTGCATTCCTTCACCTGGGAGTGGAAGGAAATAATGAAAAAAAAGTAAATAAAGGAGTGAGACGGAAAGCATTTTTGCTGTGCAATTATCCTGATTTTCAACTTGCACTCCCTGAGAAAAAAGTGGGAAGGGCAACCCTTGAAATGTCCCTTGGTCATAGCAGGAAAAAATTGCTTGTGGATCGGTTCTACCATCTGTACTCACCATAACCAGTATCTTACTCTGACAGGCCACTGAATTTAGAGAGAGATCTCCATGCTTTATGTTTTAAAAGCAAAGCAGATATGAGTGAGATGCCCCTCACTGCAGGACTTTTGCTCAGCCCTCACTGGGAGCTGGAGCAGAGAGGAGGAAGAGTACTCAGAACATCTTCTCTTCCATTTTGCAGTATAACATCTTCTCTTCCATTTTGCAGTATAACATTCTTTTTATTCAGCCAATTTTCAGCCAGTCTACTCCATAAGGTAGCACTGAACTTGAGTTTCTGGCTCACAATGCAATTTTCACACATAACGAACCTGTCTGGGTGGAAGGGCTGGGGAGGAGCATATTTCCACACATATACTTGTTTGAGAGTACACTCATCCACCTCAACTGATCATTTCAGAGTTATTAGGCAAATATCACGATGACACCAGACCTTCCTTCCAAGCCATCTGGAGGGAATAACTCAGAACTTTTGCAAGACTTTTCCTTTCTTCCCACTGCCATGATTTCATTGCCATAAACCAGCCTGCTAGCAGACAAACCAGGGAATTATGCGCTGTGCTGAGTAAAGCCTTGGTGCAGGGTCCATATTTTGCCATTTCGCTCATGGCAAGACTCACATGTTTATCAGTCATACTTGGGAGCATTGCTGCTCTTCAGCAGAGATTTTTGCCTTCCTAGGAGGTGGTTTGTGTTCCATGCAACCTCTGAATCACATTCTGCCTTTTAGATTTTAGTACGCAACGATGACACAGCAAATTACACCCTTGTAATATGAAAACATAATATTTTTCTAGCAACAGTTCATAATGCTGTGACCAGCTGGTCCAAAATGGTTAGCAATGACACATTCTCAAATTCTCAAAGGCATGCTGGTAATGCAGCTCCTCAAATTTCTTAGGTTTAGGATGAAATGAATGGAGCATCTCACATGAAGGCATTCCAATCTGGATAATACAGTAGTGGGAGTTTCAGAAGAGTTGAAGCTTTCTTGAATTTAAAAAGCTCATCTTATTTCTGGTGTCTTGTTCTCATGATGAGACAACATCTTTGATGACATCTCTGTATGTATGCTGATGGTACAGGAAGATAAGGTCACCCCTAAATTCTCTGCATCCCTGAAAACTAGAGAAATGTGAGCAAGGGAAAGTCCATTGCACAGCATGTGCTGCTACTTACTTTGACTTGACATTGATGGATGCATTCAAGTATTTACAAGCTGCCTGATGAGATGACTCAGAGAAAGTTTGAAAGAAACAGCACGGCTGACACCCCTGCTTGAAGGGGGAGGAAGTGGGAGGGAAAGATTGCCTTGAGATCAGAGTTTGTGGTTTTTTAAAATGCTGCTGCTTCACAAGCCCACTCTTTGTGCTGGAGTAATTATGTGGGTGTACTAGGAAAAAAAAGCTAAGCAGCTTGAGAAAGGTCTGGCTGTGGGGAAACCCAAATTTAAAGATCTTGAAGAAGCAGAACAGCTCAGTAATCTTGGAGAAGGACATGCAAGCCAGGTTTGCAAGAGCCTAGAGCAGTTACTGGGCCAGTCCTGGGAAGTTTGGGGTGCAAGTCAGGCCTCCATGGGCAACAAGCCCACATTTCCATCACCTTCCTGTAAAACTCCTCCCTGCTGGGGCTGTCCCCAGTCAATTGCACGAGACCTAGATCAGCACGTTTCTCCCAGAACTCAAATACCACTTTAGTCAAAGGTTTCTCTGACCACATGAGGGTGTAAACAGGATTAGGGGCTGGAGGGTCAAAAGGCCATTCAAAGCTCTTCCTTCTGCCCCTACAATGTGTGGCTGGGTGCTGGAGATGTGTGCTGGTACTCACCAGCACCAAGCCCTCTTGCTTGGGGGAAGGCCAGAGCCATGGCAAGGCACAGAGCAGTCACTCTGGAGATCGTGTCTGTCATCACTGATCTTTTAATGAGCAGAGACCAGAACAAAATGTGCATCCAATTCCATGAATTACCAATTTTGAGCTGTCAGGCAGGAAATACCTGCACCAAGCTGGGAAGGCACTCCCAAAAGTCATCACATTTAACTCTTTCCATTTTTCCAACAGCTTGTGCAGGTCACAGAGCAACAGCGTAGAAAAAACCCCACAGAATCCAACATTCTCCATAGTTCCATATGGGATTGGTGCACCTCCACCTGTTTTTATAACACCTCCCCATGGCCCAGGGAGGGGAAGTGCTCTTGTGAAGCCAGTGTTGTAAGTGAAGAGTGTGATTAAATTTTTAATTCATCCCCATCCTCAAGGCAGTCTTCAGCCAGAAATCCTCATCCTGTAACCAGCATGGTAAGAAGGACAAATTCCCTGAGCAACCAGCTGGCACAGTTCCCCAGCAGGAAGGAAGAGGAGGAAAAAGACCATTTCACCTGCAGAGTCCTACCAGGGATTTTGTAACTTACCTTTGTACAAAGAAACCAAGGATCTCAAAGATGTGAGCTATTTCTTGTATGCATTGCTGCTTTAACTCATCAGATAAACTCCTTTCAGAGTCCATTTCAGGCAGGCCTAAAAACAATGCAGGGATGTCTTGAGCATCCTTTGTTTGCAGCTCACACCCAGGTGAGCTCCACACCACCTGTGGGGGCCTGGATAGAGGCACTGCTGTGGAAGTGGGACTTTGGTGTGGATCAGTCACATCAGCAATCATCAGCTGCTGTAGGAGAGGCATCCCCTAACTTGCAAAAGGAATGTGATGCACAAAAACTATTCTCTACTCAAGGAAATATCACATGTTACTATTTATATCCTCTAGGGGCCTGGCTAATTCTGGATGCTTCCAGTTCCATCAAATGAAATTTTTAAAAACTTTAAAAGGGGGAGAGAGATTAACAAACAAATGGAAAATCCTAAAATGGCTGTCTTTTTTCTGAAGAAATCAGAGTATTTCCCTCTAAAGTTTTTTTGCAAAAAATTTCTAATTGCATCACACAATATTTTATTTCCTTGGAATTTTGTTTTTCTGTCAGCCTTTGCTGAAAGGGATATTTTTCTTGTCAAATCTTGTGTAATTACAACAGTAAAGGCACATTTTCCACCATGGTGGTGAAATTTCATTTGGAATGAAAGACATTAAAGAAATGTAGGTGTATTAATGTTTTTGAAAATAGCATTATGTAACAGACATTTGATGGACTTGCAGGTCTTTATTGGAGGTCAGATGCAGATATTACTCATTCCCCAGTGCTCACAGAACTTAATGCCCCTTCTAACACCAATGAAAAGACTCTAGTAGACTGCAAAAGGAACTGTTTTGGGACACTGGCACAGCAACTTAATTCCTCCTTTCTTTTGGGAGTATTAAGGAGCAACACTCTGACTGGCAGAGTGCAGCAAGGAAATTTGCTTAATTGCTAGAGCAATAATGCTTAATACAAATCATGACACATGAATAAAAGAACAGGAGAAAGGAGCCTCTAGCTGCACAAGAAAAAAGCTTGATGAGATTTTAAAATGTTCCCTTGCATGCATATATGCAGTGTTTTGTACAGTAACCATAAAAATGACATGTTTTATACCTTTTAAGCACAAGCAACCTGTTTTGACTTTGTAGCACTTGGTGAGTCATTAGAGAAACTGATCTTACTAAAAGCTTTGCTATTGCTCTTGTTCTAACTGAGATCCCTAAAAATAATGGCTTGAGTAAGATACAAGCTGCAAAAACAATGTGCTTGTTCATTGTCTCCTCATCTTTTCAATGTGCAGACCTGGATATCCAGCCTGCCCTTTCTTTGCCATCCAGGACAAATCTTGGCTCTAGAGCTGTTCATCTGAGGTAGAGCCCCACTGTACACAGGTTAGGCTTCCTCCTTTCCTGCAAGTGCATGTGGAGGGGAAATGAGGGTATCTCTTTGCTCATAGACTCAGACAATGGCTGATCTGGCATAGCTGGTGTCCGTGATGACACCTGGCTGAGCTCACTCCACCTGCCTGTCCACATGTCTTGGCCATGACACTCCCGGCAACACTAAGCCTCTGGAGGTGGAGCTGCAGATCCAGGCACCATGCTTACAGGTCACAGGTCCCTTGGCTCATCCCCAGCCTGCTGGGCCCTTGTGCCCCTGGTTTGTGCCATCCTGAGCCCTGGACACCATCACAGCTGGTGCAGAACTTCCCTTTGCAGCTGAGTTAGGCAGGGGAACAGCAGAAATTAGAGCAAGGAGACAGAGACACCAGAAAGCCTTTGCTTGTGATCACAGCATTGCTCTCCTTAACAAACAACCACCAGAAGTGAAGGCAATTTACAGGAGGAAAAGGAACAACTAACCTATAAATAAAGTATTGCATTCCTTCTCAATGTATTTTCCCCCCAAGCAATCAATTAATGTTTCTGCAACAAAGAGATAATCAGCTCCTGTGAGTGGGAAAGGAGGGGTCTGGTGTGAGAGTGAGGGGGCTCTGCTGCACATGACACACTGCAGAAAGAAGCACCTCTCCTGCAAGATGCAGCACATTGCATCTAACAAATGGGAGACATTCCTGCACTGAGGAATCATCACACCTCTGAATCCAAACATCTGTGAGTTTTATTTACTTGTTTTTGAAGGCTGAACAAGCAGCTATGTGTGCAGAGAGGCATCAGGGTATTCATTTTCTTTGTTGTTCATGCCTTCAATCTTCCTCTGGTTGGTTGTGAACAGTATTTTGCTGCTAAGTACCCGTGGACTCTTTCACAGTGTCTGAAAACTTGTCAATAAAAATAACTGCAGCAAGAAAAGAACAGCTTTCCTATCGTGCAGCACTTTCAAGTTATCTCTTGATAGCAAGCGGTCAGATGTCGCCACTATAAAACCACAGTTTTCTGGGATAATATATAACCCGAACAATAAATCCAGTATTGTATTCCTAGTCTTTCACATCAGATATGCAGGGCCTAGTATCACTGCTTTTCCCTTCAGTTTAACCAGGGTTGGTCTGTCTGCTTAAGCTGAATGTTCTTCTGACTCCTACTCCTTTCTAAAACTAACCCACTTCATCTGCTGCCTGAATAAAAAGCTTTGCGTTAGTCACGACATCTTCCTGCACTGTTTTATTCACAAAGTTTGACAGAAAAATACATGTTATGAAACCAACTTTTAATGTTTGATGGAAATAGGTCCTAACCTGCCTGGGCAGCTGTCCTGTGAAAACTGAAGGCAGCATTAAGAGCAGCATTTTCACCTGCTTGATGTGTTGGCAGGTTTGGGTCACCCACTGATCAGACCAAAGACGTTCATGCTGGGTGGACCAGAGACCTTTTGAAACCAACACTTGACCTTTGACAGTGGTCAATAATAGGTGTCTCAGGGCAGAAGAGGATAAATAAGTTGTGGTGGGAATCATGTTGCTTGCTCAACCTTCTGCCTCAGATGTGCTCACAGTTTTAGTAGCCTAAGAAGCGTTTTTCATTTAGTATTTTGGTCATCTTAGGAAGTAATTCAGACTTTCCACTCCATAGCGTCCTATGAGTAAAACATATCCAATGATCTGATTTCTGCATTGATCCACTTTCTTAATTTGCTTCAGATCTTTAGTCTGATAACACTAGAAGAGGTTGCCCAGAGAAGCTGTAGGATCTGCATCCTACTTTCAAAACCAAGGAAGACAAATCCTGAGCTAAACTGGTGCTGCTTAGAGAGAGGTTTGGACCAGATTATGTCCAGGGATTCCTTTCAACCTAAATCATCCTGCCTTTTTAACTTGTCGGTGTGTTCACCCCCCCTTTTAGCAAGTAATAGTGAAACACCTCTTTCTTCACTTTCTTCTTACCCATCAACCATATCACTGATGAATGATCCCATGAAGGGCCAAAAACCAAGAGCCCCTCTCTGCCCTTGCCAAGTCTCTTTTCCAGACTCCAGTGTGATTTTCCTGCTTTGCCTCTCCCCTTAGAAGAGGATGGTACCTGGTACCTTCACTCATCCTTGCTGTCATTCTCTCAACCTTTATTAATTCAACTTTGACCTTTCTAATGGAGGGAGGAAGGACCAGATTTCCTTGCAGACCTTAGGAGGAGAGCAACTCTGTCACTTTCTACAGTGAGAAAATGGTATATCCAGACTATTATAAACTTCTTTTGATAACTCCAGTCTGGTCAACTTTGCAAAGCCATGAAACAGCATTTTCCCCATGGTACTTTCAGACTCCTTTTTCTCTCTCCTAAAGTAATTATTGATCATAGTCCCATCTTACAGCAACCTCACTCCTCTCCTTTCTCCTCTTTGTTCTTGCACTTCCCCAGCAGTAAGGGTGTTTGTGGTGCTCTAGGGAAGCCAGGCAGTCTCAGCAAGTGCTTCCATCACACCAGAAATCTCTGGCTTGAAGGGAAAGGCTGTGGCTCCTTGGCAGCCTCAGTCACTGTGTCTTCTGGCCACCACAGCCACTTCTGCTGTCCCATCCCACCACCCTGCAGCACCTTGGGGCATCTTGAGTGTCCTGCCACACCTCAGAGCCTTCCTTATCTCCACAAACAAAAGGTCACAGGTAGCTTTCTTCCACGTTAACACCTTAAAAAGGCTCCACAAAGGAGCAGAGAACATCCAGGCCAGTGGAGGGGATGGAGGGAATAGAGTGGGGCTGAAGGAGAGGGGCAGATGGTGGCACTGCACTGCAGAGGCAGCTGTTCCATCAGCTGAGGCTGCTGTGGGACTGCAGCTGTTCTCACACTTCTCAGAGAGGAGTCCCTGGAAGCTCAGAGCCTGAGGAAGGAAGCTGCTAATGATCATCTTTCCTTCTTCCCTTTCACACATGCCAAAGTACAATTCTTTTATGGCAAAAGATAATAACTCTGAGATGTTATGATTACACCATTATTATTTTCCCCCAGCAAATCTTTGCTGGCTTTACATAAAGTCTGTCCTTACAAGGCTCTGTGAGGTATCTAACACTGAAAGCAGAAAGCTGTCTTACAGAGAAATAAGGAGAAGCTCAGGGATGTAAAGCTGTGGGATTGAGTTCATGAAGTCTATTAGGAGCAGTCAAGAAACAAGACTTAAAGGTCTGTCTCAGACTTCATTAATGTCTTTAACTACTAGAAAAGTTCTTGTACAGAAGGAAACATTTCTCCATGCAATACTGCTGGGGAAGAGACTGAGGAAAAGCCTGATGCATGTCTGAAAGAGACACATAATTTCTTTTCATGTTTTTCAAGTATCTTATCAATCTTATCTATCTTATCTTTTAGTATCCAGAGCTTTACTTTAACTTTCTCATCCCTAAGTAAGATGACTCAAGTTAGATGCCCTCACACAGACTGGAAAAACAATTTTCTGCCTGGGTCAGACTTCTCCTCTTTTACATCCCTTTTACATATCTACTGAAATCCCTCCAGACTTCTCTTCAGAAATCTGAAAAAGATAAGCCCTGCTCTTCTAATGTGTAGTGATGGGACATCCTCCTCCCAGCCAAGGTTCTCTGCTCTCCAGCTATAGTCCCTGCCCCTTCATGGGCTTGAGTGAAGAAAGCCTTTCAAAATATTAGTACTTCTATCCCTGTTCAGGAAAGCACTGGAGTCAGGAACGTTTGAACTCACCCTACTGTCAGTGAACTGTTGTAGAAAATGAGTGTCATACCCACAAGGGCAACAAAGCAGAGGAAGAGTAACATAACTGCTGGGTCTTTCATGTTTGTCTAAGGTTTTAAATAGTTGATATTTTTATATCATATGGTATTTGTTCATGTAATTGGAGACTGTACTGTCCCAAAGCAGCCAAATTGAGACTCTGTGCACAATGTGAATGTAGTTGTTTCCTGGTATCTGCTTACAATACATTCCTAATGCATTCTTTTATAGATTTATTTTCCCCATCTTATTCAATATTCCAACATATTTTAAAAGGTAAAAAAAAAAAAGATGAAGAGAGAAAAAGATAAATCTAAATTTTTAACTACTATGGCAATGAAAATTCTACATATCTCTAAGGAGAAGGTTTTCCTGCATACTCTGGGAATTACAATCACAACAAGACAACATCAGCAACAACCATTTCTAGCTTTGCAGAACCTGTTCACAGTCTAAACTGCCATGCCATCAGGAACTTAGACTGTCCCACTAAACACTTCCCACCAGTCAATCTCCAAGTAAATTAAGAAGGAAGGCAATTATTACTGAACCATTTCACAGTCACACAAAGATACTAGTCCCCAAAAAAACTGAAAGGAGATACCTCAAGGAGAGAGGTCAGGAGCAGTAAAGTCATGGAACGGCACAAGGCTCACTCAAAACCCAAATGATGGTGATGGCTTCCATGACTCCTCCAAAATGAGCAGACAATGACAAATCAGATTTCAGTTTTGTTTTGATTTCAGGCTGTCCTCCATGTGACTGCATATTGCACCTCCTGTAAGAAAAAGCGAGAGCTTTTCCCAGGCTGTCCCAGGAAGGCCTTGTCCTGAAGCTGTTGTAGTGAAGACAGCTGTAGAAATTGTTTTTCTATGACAAGAACATGATGTGCAGAGCAGCATGTTTGGCTCCAGAACCCAGTGAAAAGGCAGGATGCGGGAATTGCCTCCCACTCTGGCCATGAACCCAGAACCACATCCTCTCTCTCGGGAATGACCCACTGTTTTTTCCTCTGCTGCCTACTACAGACCATGAGCATAGTTGACATCCCACTGGAGCCTGGAGGGGATTGTTTACCCTGTCATGAATACCATGCCTAAGCAAAATGGGACTTTATAGCAGCCCACAAGTAGTCAAATCCCAGCCTCTGTAGCCTGAGTGCAGAGATGCACTCCTGCTCTTCCCATCCTGCTGCAGTGCTCTGCTTCTGGTAGCTCAACCATGTGTTTTCCAAAACAAAGAAATACTACTGCAACCACTTTCCTGATACTCTTGTTTTTAACAATGGTCTTTTCATATACCCCATGTTAAATCTGATGAGATGGCTTTGCTTAAACCTGTACTCTCATATACATATTTTCATGCTGAGACAATGTTTAATAAGCTCAGTCCTGCCTGGCTGAACAATTTCTATCCAGCAGGCATTGCTCAGGTAGGTTCACAAACCTTGAAAGGAGTTACCTGGATACCTTTTATTATTATGGCAGCATCCCCAGTAAATAGGGAATCACAGTTGGAGTTCTAACAGTGCTATGATCATTCCCTTCTTCCCATATCAGCAATCCCACTAAAGCCCAGAGTAAATCTGCCCTAAGGTGAGGAACATTCAATACCACCAGCCTTCAGCAAACAGCCTGAGCAAGCTCGGGGGGGGGCTCAATTTCTACAGTGAGCACTGTTCCCCCTAAAACTGGACAAAACTCCATGAAGAACAAGCCTTTGACAACTGTGATGGAGTTGTGCTCTCAGCTATTCTAGCAAAAGGATGAAGCCCAGAACAGTCATAGTTGAAAGTATAAACTAATCCCTCTTAATGTTCGCCTTGCCATTTAATCTCAAATGCCACTAACCTACATATGTTTGAAAACAATCAACTGGTGTCTATTTCAATAGTGGTTGGGTATACTCTAGAATCAGTTTTCCCTGTTTGTAGTCTTTTCCATGCCTTCATGAGTTTAATCACCTTATTAAAAATGTGCAAGAACTATAAATAAGAGAAAAAGCAAACCTTTCAGCCATGAGGCTGAGTGGAGACATGTATATCAGTGAACACATTTCCTGAGTAATAGCACACTACACAGTTTGTAAAATGCAATTATGCTGTAGCAACTCTTATCAGGAAACATATTTACACTGATTTCTTGTGGCAATAGATCAAAGAACTTATTTTACTGACCTATATCTGTGTTTAGTCGTACAACAGTGTTCTTTCTACAACATAAATAAGCAATTTGTCTTCCTTTTTCTGAATAATTTCCTACTAATGGACAGCAGTTTTCCTGACATAGATGCTTTGCAAAGATTAATTTTTGAAGGCTTAAACTGGTGTTTGAATTTAAAATAACTCATGGTTGGAAAATTGCAGATGTGTGGAACACTGGCTGTCTGTAGAGGAAAAGAGAAGCAATAAACACAATGAGGCCACCACCCTGAGAAGACACGAGCAGGTGGCCTTGTCACAGAAATAGAGATTTTTTTTTTCTCCTGTCTATTTTCTCCTTTGTCTCTACCCACCCACAAAACTGCCTAGAAAAGTATAACTAATATTCATCCAGAAGAGGAGGACCAAGGAGCATGTAAGGCTGACAATATCTGGCTCTTATTTCCTTAGTAACCAGAGGTGTGTGGAATTTACTTCCCAACTCTCCAGCCAGACTTCCATTGAGACAAGGTCTCCAGTACAGCTGAGCAGTGGATGGTGACTCCTTTGTGGGGGATTTTAAATATTTTGTTTCCATTCTGCTTTTAAAAACCATTACTAGCTGTGTAAGGGCTCCACACATGGGACAGGTCACCTCTGAGCTGCTGGTCTCTGTGAAGCCCTGCTCATTTAGGGGCCCTGACTTGTTTGGCTGTTTCAGCACAGACAGGAATACCTGCAAGAGCATTTGCAGCTCTTAGCAGCATGTTGCAGGCAGCGTCAGATGTGGTGTTCTATGATTAGTTGTGCCAAGACCAGCTGGGATGAGAAGGGGAGTCATAGGATTTAAGGTTTTTTGAGGGCTGAGTGAGAGGGTCCACAGAGCAGCCCAAGGAACCAGTCCTTTGACCTCTTATTCTCTAGAGCTGCCATGGAAATTTCTATAAAATAATTTTTTTTTCAAAATGTGGGCTTTCTAAAAATAGAGAACCTTATGGAAATATAGATGTTAAAACAAAACTTTTGGTATAAAAGCCAGCTTGTGTCACTCTAGGAGACAATATGTGACAAGGGTGCTGGTGTTGATGTAGGGATTTCAATGTCAGGATTAGGTGTTCTCCTCACCAGTGTCATTTGATAGAAAGGAAAAAGTGTCTTCTCCAAGCCCACCCACTGGACAAGTTTCCAGTTTTTATAAATAAAAAAATATTTGGCTCAGGAGCAAGCATGTGAGTGTCCCTCATCCTAGAGCAATGCTCAAACCCACACAGACATCATCTCTTAGAGAAGTACAAGCAACTTATTGTGGCCAAACCCATTTAAGGAGAGCCATCACAGAGCAGCTGATGGAGTGGTGTCAGGGGAATCCCTCCTGGCGTGACAAACCCAGATCAAGCCAAGGAAGGGTTTAAATCTGTTTCTCCAATAATCCCAATGTGAAAAACAAGCACCAGGCTACCACCTAGTCCAGAACAAACTTGCTCTTTTCCCTATTTGGAGAATACTTTTAGAGTTCTGCTTCATGCCAGAGAAGCCTGGAAACATTACCCAGCCAACTCTGCTGCCTAAATTTGTTCTTGAAAATGGCAACTAGTTACAATTAGATTTCCTTAGACAAGTTTGAAACCAGGTTGGCAAAATGATAAATCTTGCATTATCATGCAATAATTACAGCTAATTCATTAAAGATAACCCAAAAATGCAGGTCATTTATTTGTGACAACTCCTCTTTTGGGCAAGGAGTTTTCTATGTCTGGCACAGTTTTCATTTAGGTGGGAAAATAAGTTGCTTAACTTGTTTAAATTAGTAACATGGAGAAAGAGAGTAATCAGTGCAAGTCCGCTTTGGGAAGGAACCTTGTGGACCTGAAAGAGTCTTATAAGCCAGCAAAACCAAAAGATCACCTGCAACTTTACAAACCCCTAAACTCAGCTAGTCTATGGTTATTATGGAGAAAGACACCATACATTTATTATTGAATTGGTTGTGGAGGCTGATCTGTGTCAGCAGACACTGCCATGTGGCTGGCTGCCCTGTCATTTCCTACAGAGATGCTCACAAGTCTCTGAATGACACTGAGGGAACTGTTCAGGAGAGCATCACACGTGTCCCATTAATTCCAAGAGACGTGTCACTGCACTGCACTCTTTTAGAAATTTTCCATCATTACTTACATTTTCTAAGTATTTTGCATTTTCAATGAGTGATGAACACAGAAGTAGAATAAAAACTGATTATGGTTAATATCTGAGCTTGCAGAATATTTTAAGAAGTCAGTTTTACTTGAAAGAAGGAAAGAAGCTGCCAAAGGCAACCATGGCTTGGATGAAGAGTAGCTTATATCTTTACCTACCTATATTAAGTGAAATTCCCTTCCAGCATTGCTCTGGGAGGAAGGTTGGTTTAAGAGGTTGGTTTATTGACTGATTGTTTCCTCTAGCCCAGGATATTTCAATATTTGCATGATGGACCCAAAAACTTATACCCTGGAGGAACAGGAGTAATTTCCTAGTTCAGGGTTTGTGCAGCCACAGAGAAGCACTGAAGAACATTTCAAGTCATTGGACTCAATTTCTCTGAGAATAAGGAAAGGCAAATATGCTGTAAAATATGGACCAGTGGATTTAAGTAAGTGGAAAACAATGAAAATACTTTAGACTTGGTTTAAAAACACTTGTCAACTTGTTTTTGTTTAAAAACAGAAAGCAGCCACTTTAGCTCAGTATCATGTCTAGCCGTGATCCCTTCATGCAATATCTCATACTAGTCTTTACTACTGTTATTATTAACTTGACTGAAGATATTTTTTGGGAAAAATATTCCCAACTACTAGAACATTTAAAAAGTATTAGTTACTGCTTTTGATTAAAAAAAAGTGGTGTTTAAATGAGCTGTTAATCCATATGTGCTTTGAAAGGTGTTAATGTGATTTAACCAATGTGTTTTGAAAGTACCACCATTTATTTTCTCAGTCCACCTATGCTCTGTGGGAATTAATGAAAAAGAAAGGTAGAATCCCAAGATACTGAAATATAAGCCAATGGATGCTGATGAACCTAGTGGTTCCTAAGAGGCCTCTGTTGACCACACTGGCTGTGGTCCTTTTACATTGAGATTGTGGTGAAAAACAGGGTCTTTGATGTGCTGAGCTAAATAATGTCAGGGAAACTGCAGCCTTTTTTGGAGACCAGTACCCAGGATTTGCAGCAACCAGGTTGTTCATTTAACATGTACTGGCTTACTAAGTAAAGTAAATTAAAGGCTGAGGTGGCAACAACGATAAGCAGCAAATTTGTTTGTTCAGTAGGGAGCTGAAACGTGTCGGCTCATGCTTTGATCAAGTTAAATTGAGAGGTTTCAAAGTACACACAGGAAATGCTCCAACAGATTAACTTTGTCCCTGGAGGTTCGTCCCAGTCACTTTTCAGCCTTCTGCACTCTGTTATCTGTTTCAGCAATTCTGTAACTTTAACCTCAGAGAATCCACAGAGAAAAGTGACAGTGTTAAAGGTCAAGGGTTGACTTCTAGGGTGATGGGCATAATGTCTTGGTCTTAAGAGACAGGCTATTGGGCAGTTTTTGGTTCTTTACAAAAAGGAAGGGGGGAAAAAGGAGAGGAAATGGAAAATTAAGTGATTTTTAAAATAATTTGCTTTAAATGCAGTAAAGGTGGTAGATCATTACTGCAAATCAGTATCCCCACATGCTGTGGAGATCAGGACATTGAAGCCTGGCTGCTGAAAGACCAGAACCTCAAACTAAATTGACTGCAGTTCAAGGAAGGAAACAGCTTTCCCTGAAATGCTCCCCATGGAGAGGTTTCTATAAATAAACACTTTTCCTAAAAGTGGGTTTTCCTCTGTCTGAAATGGTGCCTGTTCACACTGCAGCCAACCTCTCTGTGAGCAGGTTATTTTCACAAAGTTTGTAAGAACTTGATTTTCTTTGAGAGATCAATGGGTTGAAATTTGTCAATAGGTTCAAAAGATTTCGGGGGTGTGGAAGTGACGAAGATACAAGCGCACGCAGCAGGATTGCGTAAGCCTCATTTCTGCAGGAATCAGGAAAAAAAAGTTGCAGCAATATTTAAAAAAATAACTGAGCAGGCATAATTCCTAAAAAAAATGCCAGTAGCTAGCCAAGACTTCATTTTTGCTGAGGGCAAAAGGAAAGGGGAGAGCTGTCATTTTCCTCAGTATTTAAGTATTTTAGCCTGTGACATCTGCTTTTGAGAAGTGAGGACATTTCACAGATAAAAACCACTTCTTTCTGAAATAAGGATTGTGGAATCTTCTTATCCTATCAGGGAACAATAAAATCTCCTGAAATTGGTAGATGAGATAGCATTTTTTCTGTTGCTAATAATGCTGTTCAGGAACAGATCTGTTCATGGAACTCAGTGCTACTTGTGCTGTCTCTCATTCATCATACACAGCATTTAAAGCTGGCAAGTTATTTCACTGTTAGGGGTACCAGTGCATACACAGCTATACAGACCACAGAGGAACCTACATCTGCATGATGAAATAGTCTCCATGGCTATAAGACTTCTGAGTGTCCAAGCTTGACCCCAAAGGGCCTAACTGGCAAAATCCCATTCTAGTTAATAAACCTGAATTAGCTATCAGCACAGTTAGCACACAGCATCTCAAGGGGAATTCAGAAGATAATGTCTATAAAACCACTTGCAAAAAAAAATTGGCTGAGATGGGTTTCTAATATATTTGAAAAAATTCTAGTATATTTGAAAGATAGAATAATACTCTAAGAATATTAAAGGCAGAAATTTTGCAGTATTGAAGAACATAAGAATTTCTTATTTTATTGATGACCTATGGCACCATAGAATCCAAGAGTTATTTTCTCATCAATACAGGACCAGCTAGAAAATCCTGCTGCTTGGCAGAGCACAACCCTTAACCCAGGGAAGTGACCTATTGACTGAAAAACAACAGCAAATCTAAGTGGTCTGCTAACCCAGTTAATTTGTTCTATTTCCCTGTTGTTGGAGTTAAATGTTAGAAACTTCAAGCATAATCTCAAAATCCCAAAATTATCTGCTTCTCTCCATTTTCAGTTCAGTTTTGCATTTAAACAGAATTGTCTTCCTATGTATCTTCTAGACCAAATACTGTCACTTGTAAGGCATTTCCTTTTAAAGAAGAACACATGAACAAACAAGAAATTTCCCTTCTCTGTGACAACTTCTGGGACACTGACCATGCTGTGCCCAGAGTGATGTGCTGTGGCATGAAGGGCTTGGTTAAAATTCAAAAGAGTTGATGCATATTTCCCCTCCTCTTTAATATCTTTATTTGTACTCCTCTCTGCACAGCCTTCTGTGCAATCCCTTTGTGCTTATGATTTTCCTGACCCCTTCATTATCCTACATTAACTTCTTGTTAAAGACTTTCCTGCTGGGAAACCTAGAAACTTTCTTCCTTCCCCCAGTGAGATCTTAACTTAGAAAGAACAGTTATAGCAATAATCTAATTTAGGGAAGAAAAAAATAAGACAGCTGCTCAGCCATGCTATTCAGCAAGAAATTTTTTTTTTCTTTTCAACCTTCTTAAGTTTTTCACTTTTTTTTAGGAATGGAAGCTGTGTGGAGCAGAAATTTCGCTCTCATTTTGTTGAAAATACAGAATACTAGTTATTCATGCAAAAGCAGTTCTAAATTTAAGCAAAAATAAACTATAACCTGAAATTCATTTTACTTTTTAGAGATGGCAATCACTCCAGACAATTCAGTACAATTTTGACTGAAGTGCACCAGCTTAGCTTTTTACTTGAGATGGATCAAAAATACTCCAAAAATACTCCCCAAAGAAACTTTCCTACAGTATTTCCAGCACAGCCTTCAAAAGAGCCAGAGACAAAAAAGAATCTTCGAAGTCTGCTGCACTGAGGCAGGAGGTCAAAGTGCTCACACAAATTGGTAAAGAAGTCATGTTTTATCAGTGACACTGCAATTACGGGCGTTTGATATCTGTTCGTAGGACAAGGTCCTCTCATTGATGGAGAAGCCACCAGGCACAGAAAGAAAGGGATCTTTGTGTGAGGAGCAGCAGCACATGACAGACATCCTTGTGACCGGCTGGCTGACGCAGCCCAGGCTGCCCAGGCTCAGGCTCTCCCTGCTCTCACTCGTTCCACCCCCATGGCTGGAGTCTCTTCAGTTCTCCACAAAAAACAAAAAAAAAAAAAAAAAAAAAAACCAAAAAAAAAACCAAAAAAAAAAAAAAAACCAAAAAAAAACCAAAAAAAAAAAAAGCCCACCCCAAACCAAAAACCGAAAAACCCACCCCAAACCAACCCATGGCAACAGCCCTTGAAAGAGGTGGATGTGCTCATGGTTAAAATAAATAGATTAGGAAAGAACAAACTGCAGCCCCCTGGGCAGTGCTTGGCCTGTTCCCTGAACAAGCTTGTTTCTAGATTGCAGCAGGTATCTTTCACAGAGCTGAAGCTTCTCCAAGGGAATGATTTTCCCTTTTTTTTTTCCCCTCAGGCATTTCAATAGGAAAGTTAAAAATAAATGAAACAAATCAATGCCTTTTGGCTGCTGCTGTTTCAGCTGATGCCTCCTCTAGCAAAACACAAGCTTGATATGGTGCCTGAGAGCTCTTCACAAGAGAAAATGGGCTTCTCCACACAAGATTTTACAACTGCAGCCTTCCATCCTTATGATTTTGAGTGATGTTTTGCTTCTGAATGTTTATGCTTTCCAGCTATGAGTGAATATATGAAATAGCTCTTCTGTGCAGTGGGAAGCAACCTAACGAGCCTGAGCTACACTGAGGGCACTGGAGGAGTTTACAAATGTGTGGAGAGCATGTGCTGAGCAACCCAGGGGATACCACTCAAGGGAGTCCTCTGACAAAACTGGAGACAACATTGTGCCTGGAGCAGAACAGAAAATCAACCTAAGCAAAAAAAGGAGCATCCTACTCTCCAGTTGAATGTAGGTACCCAAATCTCTGGTCTAGATTGTAGTCTTGCTAAGTCTGAGGGAAAATCTATAGGCAAAAGAAGGCAAGCTGGGCTGATCTGGGTTTTACAGGGCCAGTGTCTTACCTTAATTAGGCAGCACAGGAAGTGGATGAGTGGAGGAATGAGTAACATGTTCAACCAATACAGAGCTGGGGAAGAAAAAGTCTCCCTGGGGTTAAAATTTTATGAAATTCTTGCTTTTATCTGCTGAGAGAGGGACTTATTGGTCTAGGGCAAAACAACATTGGTGGAGACTGAAGGGGTTGATAGTGACAGGGTTCAACCCCAACATTCTCTCCCAAAAAGTTCCATTCAGCTCTTGTAGGGAGTGAAAGTTTAGTTCTAACTCCAAGGCAGAAGCTAAAAGAGGGGCTGGAAAGGTGAATTGCTCCATTAGGTAGAGACTGAAGGACATGTGCATGAACTGAGCAGCCACTAGGGAATGTCAGGGTGAATGTCACATTTAACAGTGATCCTGAAAAAAGTAAATAATTATCTGAAGAAAGCAGATGGCAGCATAATGTTTGAAAGTCCTGTCATACTAAATATTTTCCTGTGGTTTTGCAAGAATAGAGTGGCACAAGCACCATTAAGAAAAAGCCGCCTACCATCAGAGATCACATAAAGATGAATTCAATTCTGCCCTTAGGCATTTCACAGGAAGCCGGAAGAGGTTTTGGATGGCAAAATTGGATAAGAGGATTTACATACTGGACACTTTTAGTAAAAAGAGACTCAGAAGAAGAGTACAGCCAGTCTGCTGCTCCACTGGTCAAGGTAAGGGTACAGAGCTCAGCATTCCACAAAATCTATCTCTCTGGCCAAAATCTAGTATGAGAGCACTCAAGAGCAGTCTCTGAGTGGACTGTGCAGGGATATCACTCCACAAAGGATGCAGCCCTTAACTTAGCTTACCAAACAGAAGCAGATGATGAGAGCAGGGTAGGGAACCCAGCTCAGCATGCAAGAGATGGAGCACATGGCAGCACAGTGCAGGTACTGAGTAGGTAACACCTCTGCCCTGTGGCCGCCAAGCCTAGTGCACCACTGACACAGTGACACAGTGCCAGCACAGCACGCCTACACACGGACACCAAAGCTGTGCAGCCTTCTTAGCATGAGGGGATCACAGATTTGGTTCAGAAGAGGGGCCATTTGGCTAGTGCTCTGTCCAGGGAGACCATGGCCAGTAGGGTCCACTGGAGGAGGTACTTGAGGTTGGTGAGGGGAGGCACCAGGACTAACAACAAAGGGGCTGTAGTTACCACAAACACCCTCCAGACTGGATGTCCCTCAAAGGGTTTTAACTACCCTTTGAGTTCATGCCTGTTGGCCACAAAGGAAAGGAAGTTGTGCCCAGTGGTACCCTGGCCACACTGGTCAGACATGGGTCCTGGAATACCCTGATTGACCATCCTCAGGTGGCCAATGTCTCCTTCTGCTTCAGCTCTGCCTGCCCAGCTTTCCAATCCCACAGCTTGGCCAGGCAGTGCCCAGGGCATGGGGCCAGCCTGTCTTCTGTGATCAATACTGAGCTGTGGGGTGTTCCTCCACCTCCCTCCAAAACCCCACAGTGGTCTAGCAGACAGGGAAAGCAGCATGTGGCTGGCTAGCCCCAGGCTCCCTGGCCCTTCAAGAGGAAGGCGGCAGGCTCTCTTACACCATCCTTCAATAATTTACTAGACAGGCACTAACAGCTTCCCCCTCTGTTGCAACAAGCAAGTCAAAAACAGTAGAGCAGAAGCATCCATCTCTGACATTCCTGCAGGTTTTTTGTAATGGATCACTTTTGATTAATTAGCAAAACAAGTTTGAAACAGCCTGCAGGATACTTGGTGTGTGCTTGTGCCTCAAACTGGAACAGGAAACCAAATATCTCTCTATAAAACATGAACATAAAAATTCTGCCCTTATTGTTCCCACTTTCACAGGGGTCCTCCTTTCTTTGCTATCCATGTAGAAAAGAAAAAATTATCTAAAGCATCTTTGAAATTGTAAAGAAACCTGAAAATTATTTGTGTTGCTCACCTTTCCCTCTCTCACCTGTGAGCACACAGCCATTGCTTGACAAAAGGTAGCACAAACACATAGCATGGCATTTCTCCTGCAGGTTTGCTGTCTAGAGTTTCCACAGTTAAGCCAGGGACTGGCTTCCTACAGCTGGTTACCAGCTCAACACTTGAAGCACAGCTCATCTTTGACAAAGTCCCAAGATGCTGAGTGTGGTACCAATCTCAGCATGCATGGGCAACACCAGCTCTGGAGTCTCTTGAACAGCAGCACACTCTATGAAGAATACACCTCAAGAGGCTCGCTCAGAGAATTTTTGTTAATTTTATTATATATTGTCCAAACTATCATTAAAAAAAAAAAGTGTTTAAGGACAGAAACTTTCTCCTTTCTTTTCTTCCTGAGGAATTAGTCTGAGGCCTTGCACGCTTTCCCACGCTTGCAGATTGCGGGTTATAAATGCGTGGGAGTAATGCAGTTTCGATCAGTCAGGTAGGCTGGGTTTCTGTTAGCTGCCTGCATACCTTTGAGCCCTATCAGCACACAGTGATCAGTGGAATTCCTGGCATTTTTGTCATAGCATCAGAGGCAGTACTTTACAGAGTAAATACCAATGACCTGCTGTTCTGTCAGGGCTCTGTACTTACCTTTTATTTTCAAGTCAAAGGTTAGGCCTATTTATGTAAATCCTCAGCCATGGGCCAAGTAATCTGACCTCCTGGTTTTCATTCTCCTAATTGTTTCAGGTATTTTTCTTGAAAAGTTTGGTCAGTTAAAGCTTGGGATCTTTTTTTAAGGCGCCTTTGAAGGGCTCTAGGGGCTTTCATAGCCCACCCAGTTTGTAAAGTGGAAACATCAGTGACCTGATGCCCTGGGCACTTATTTAAAATTCATTACCAGGAAATAAGGTTTTGATATATAGCCCCTCTATGGTGAAGAATATCTTAGGGAACATATGCATGCCATTTTTTACTTTGGATTATGTGATCTCTGAAGCCACATAGAGAGGCAATAATAAATTATATTCCTGTTTGCCCTTCATTTCTAATAAGAACGTTTTCAGCTGTAGATAGTTTTGACTTCCCACATGCTGGCCACTGCTTACAATTCCTTTGTTACTTCACGCTTGGCCGTGCCATTTTATTCATAAAAGGGTGACCAAAGCAGTATAACAAGAAAAAGAAATTTACTGGCTTTTTTCAAGCCTTTTCTCTGAGATTCAGCCATGCTTATACTCTAAGATTAAAAAGCAAGATGAATACCCTCTGAATAAGAGAGAAATACAGCCAGTTTACTCATACATCGAGGAGTACAGCTACTCTAGATTTTGTCCCATCACCCTTGGGAATAGAAGCTACATATTTCCATATGACCAAAACCAGCCATAGATAGCTCCATAGTGGGAGTAATTAATAATTGTCTCCCCTCTTCAGGTATATTAAAACTCAAAACACTTAGCAGGTCACTGTTTTCACTCTGACCATGGGTAAATCACATAAAATTCATGCTATCCCATTTCAGTATTTATTTCTTTCCTATCTTCCTCCTGTTAGGTGTCACTTTGAGGTATGCAATGGAAATATTATTATTATTATTATTATTATTATTATTATTATTATTATTATTATTATTATTATTATTATTATGTTCTTTAACTAGTACTGATACCATCAGAAAGCAGCAGCTCTAAACTGGAACTTGGCTTCTGCATTTTAGATCTGTGGAGACCAAAAACATAATCAGAGAGCTGAAGTTTCAGCATCTGGGCACTCATTATGCATCTTATTCTCCAGGTATATTCTTTTTAATTATTGGAATAGTCACTTGTCTGCTCTTGGTGAAAAAAAACAGGCTAAGTGAAAAGCACCACTTACTTTCTTCACTGCTAGGTGCTACTGCCTTGAAATACAATGTTCATTTTTTCAACCTACAGGTAAATACAGCCTCATTCTGGGGGGTAAAAAAAATCCTGCATTCCATACCCAGCAGCAGAGGAACACCAAGGAAACATTAAGGAAGCCATTAGAAGTCAAAACATCTAAGCTGGAATAGAGTTATCAGAAATTGCTATGGCAAACTGATGAGTGATGGAGGCACAAAATAATGACAATGGCTGGCAAACAGAAGTCAAACTGTCAGAAAAGGTGAAATTACAGTCAAAGTCTCAGGCCTTCACAAAATGTGGAACCCACACTCAAGAGAGAAAGTGTACATTGGGACTTTTCCCCACCTCTCCTGATTTCACAGGCTACTTCCCACACTGAGACACAATTGCTGACTATCTCTGCAGCAACTGCAACTGTTTCTTACATACCAAACTTTGAAAATATTTTGACTTTCTTTGAACTGAAGGAGATGTTGTTGTTTGGCAAGGCAAGTTACCAGGGGACACCGTTTGAGACCATGCTCTGAAGCCCTGTTCTCTACCAGTTCTACCAAAGTGCACATTTCTGTTGGGGCCCCATAAAGAAGATACAACCAAATCATTATCCCGAGGTCTATTTCTTTTCATACATAGATAGATACCTTCTAACATTAAATGGATGTGACTGCATAGCCTGCTTATGCCCAGAGGATAAGTGATGATCTTAAGATTCACCAGCATTGGAAGAGGCCAAGACATTGGCACCAATCCATTTTTCTTCCCAAGATGTGCCCAAAACAAGTCAGAATTAACTCAGTTACATGGCAGGGAGTCTTTATACCTCCTTATATGCCCCTGTTTTCTTGACCTGAGAGGGAGACATCAGGGTGGTGAGATTTAAGCCTTCCAAGCTGGGAACTCACAGCATTTCACAGACCCAAATGGACATGTGCTGATGGGTGCAGGAGTCCAGTTACACAGTCTGCAGTCAGGTAAACATAAAATATAAAATATATAAATTTATAAATAAATCCAAGGGAATATATAAAATATTCAAGGGGACTGAAGGTTTATGAGTGGATGCAGTGGAGCAGGAGGATAAGTTGCTGTAAGTTGAGGTTCCCCAAGAGCTCAACCAATCCAAGTCCTGCAATTTACTTCTCACCCCAGCCACAAATTCCAGCAAGATGTTGTGAGCCAGTACCAGTCCTTGCTATGATCCTACTCTGAGCTGGCTCAAGGAGTCAAATCAGCTAAAAAGCAACTCTGCAGAAAAAGCTGAGGTCTTTAAGAAGTTTAGTTCCCTGAACTGGCTCCTGACATGACCATGCAAATATCAGTGCTGGCAAGAAGAGAGGGAGCAAGGTGCAAGACCAAAGCTCCTACTTGGACCTGAATCAATTTGGACATGAGCCCTTAAACAAAGAGCTAAACTAGTCTGTGTAACGTCACAAGCATGAAATAATTCCCCAAACTGCTGCTCACATTCCTATTTATGCAGCAATCCCCTGCTTCAGAAGAGTGCACAAGGACACATCTTTCTGAGGCAACAAACGTTTTTCTTCCATGCTGAATAAACCCATTCCACACACTGCTCAAACACAACCTGCCTGACCCTTAATTTATTTACTGGGCCCATAACCAGAAATAAAAACTGAACTCTGAGGGCTCTTCAGCAGGGCTTGAACAGCTGACCAGATCCCTGCCAGCCTTTACAGGCTTTTTGAAAGACAAAAAGAGCATTCCAGTTCAACTCAGTTGAGCTTGCTAAACCACAGCATTCCCAACCAAATCCAGCAGGTTTTGACTCAGCACTATTGTTCTTAGGCACATGGTAGACACAACTTACTTGCTTCCCATTTTGTTGTTTTGTTTTGTTCTAAAGAATTGCCTCACATTCCTCTCTAATTCTTGGTGGTGTTTCGTGGGATTTTGTGCTTTAAACACACAGCTGTCAGAACCAACAATTCTTCTACAGATATTTCCCCTCTGTAGTTGTCCCTTTACTCTTTAGACACCGCATAATCCTATATCACTTTTGACTAAAAGATATGTGATCCTTGACAGCATCTTGGCCTTACTCCATAAAAGCACACTGTTTTATTTACTGTCCATGTAAGCCTGCCTGGGAGTTATAGATAGAGATATAAGGCCTTTTTTATTGCTATTTCATTTTGCATTAAACAATTTTAATGCACATCTATCAATTGTCCACCTTCATTCCACAGGTCAACTGATACTTTCCTACTTACTCTTTCCAAAGGCTTTTGATTTTGCAAAGCCAGCTGTGCACGTGGTACATGCACCATCTACCTCCCCACTGACTGGGTTATCCTATTTAAAACACCATTGTGACCCTTGGTGCTTCACATGGCGTTGTGACAGAAGCAGTTTTGTCTTCTTGGCCAAAGACACAGGAAGACGTACCCCACGTCCTGCTGCAGCCATTTTCCGTGTTTCCCAAGCAACATTTTGAACGCTTCCCAATCATGGACCAGATCCCACGGTTACAGAATATAGCCTTGGGATCTGCAGTGCTGCAACCCAAAGAGCTCAGCAGGGCTCAGCCCAGCTGCCTCAGAGCCCAGCAGGGCACAGAGGAGACACAGGCCTGGTCCCCAGCATGGCCTCCGGCCGGGCCCTGCAGGGCCTGCTCCCACAGCCATCCCAGCCGGTGTTCGCTGCTCCACAGCTCCTTCCCTTCTCCAGGGTACACCTGGCACGGTGCAAACTGCCATGTCCATGCAAGCAGACGTGGCCAGGGGCCGTGAGTGTGTGTGGGGCATGGCAATGTACAAACAGCCCTTGTGTCCAGGACAGAAACCTCCCCTCAGAGAAGGTGTGAGGACAGCGCGAGTGGAAATACCTGTGCAAGCTTGCATAGCTGCCTTAATCCTGTGACACAGCCTCTCTCAGTTCAGTCTGAACACCCTCCCTACAACCACATGCCTTTCCCCCCTTTCACTCTCTGCCAGTGGCCTCAACAACCAGTCTGGGCTCCAACCAGAAGTTCACACACAGGAGAACTGGAATGGTTTCCAGCCCTGTCTTCACACTGTTTGGCTGGGGTATGAAATGAGGCTTCATTCTCAGGGGAGAAATTTGGGTCACAGTCAGGGATGGAGTGACCTAGTTCAGTATCCTTGGGAATTACTTTTACTCTCCATTTCTGACTCAAGAGCCATGCCCAGACAGATGTATTACTACAATATTGCAACTGTCCTAGTGAAACCTGCCAGCCCTGACTGATCTTGGCATCCTTCCTAATACCCCTGGAACCATTCACCCCTCCTGGCTGCTCTGCTGGCATGGGAATAGACGGAGCATCTCGGCAAACCCCACCAGGCCATCCTTGCCCTTTGGATCAGCCCATTACAGAGGGATGTTTCAGCATATGCAATGCAATTACGTCAATATCAAGACACAGTGGATTTCTCTCCAACACAATTTCATCAAATCTAGAAAAATGTCCTAATTCCTACAGTAAGTTCTCTCCCTTCCCCCTCTGATACAGCATTAACCTTCTTTACTCAGCAACCCACTCACAGGATTGCTGATAGCTACTAATTAAAAAGGTTTTTAACTGACTGCAAAACTGGACTGAGTGAAATGATGAATATCACTGCTGTAGATATGAATTTTAATTTGGATTTCTGAAATAGGCAATTACAGTTTATATATATATATATATACACACACACATACATACATATACACACAGACATCCTTACTTATATGTTTTTGGATATTACATAGAGCATGCCCTCCCATGGATGGGTATGAAGAAAAATACAAAGCTTGTGAATTCAAATTTCATGTGCCAAGTGGAAAATGAAGAATGTTTAATCCCTTAAAAATGCTCTTTCCACAAAGTAGGAAGAAGTCCATTTTCCAGGATTTGCCCAACTCTGCCAAAGGGCATTTTCTTTCATCCTGTCCTCTATTGACAAGATCACAGCTCTGGACCCTCTCAGCTGAGACATCGTAGTTGAAAAAAAGCTACAGTTTTGAAGCTCAGAGCCAGAGGTAATAAGTCTCTGAAAAGAGACTGGTGTTAACTCTCACTGGATGACTCAGGACATTTCAGCTTTCTCCTGAAGAGCTTTGGATTTAATCTGTACATGTTTTCACACCCAGAAATGAAGCAGATTCAGCAGCTGAAGTCTGGTCTGGATGGCTGCAAAAAATGATTGAAATGCAACTTGAGTGAACCCTAGAGGCTCATTACACGGAAGATACCCTCTTCAGTAGCAACTGGAAATATCATGCTTCTGTTACAAAAAATTCACAGTCCTTCTTCTTTGAAGCCAATTTCCAAAACAATTTTTCAAATAAGAAAAGAGAAATTTTGGGAAAAGAAAAGAAACTGCAGTTCACTGGGACCTGGTAGAATGACTGCAGCATTGCACAGACATAATCCATCCTGTTTATAAAGTGACAAAATGTCTCTTCAAAAAACCTTCCTCCATTCATTTGTCCACGAGCATGGTTTACATCTCCACTCTAAGGACTGAGCTTCATTTTCAAAGATGTTTTATTTCCTCCTCACAATGGAAGTCCTTCTATTTATTGCCCCCTTAAACAAACAAATATAACAAAGAGGTATATATTTTTTTAATGTTTTCTATCTGGCTATGAGTTAATTTGTTTAAACTGGTAGGCCAGAAGCAGATTTTTTGTTTTCTAAAATCTTATCACTCAAATCTTAGTCAATGCAAAATGAGCAAGAGAAGTCAACTGTGCCTCATCATCAGGGTTTTTAGGGAGGAGAGAGAAATGGAGATTACTCTCTAAAATCTGGTTTTGATTTTTCCCAGAGGCAAATTAGCTTTCTTTCCTTCCAGCAAAGCAAGGTATAGAACCATTCCATCTCTGGTCTCTTTTAAAAAGGATTTCAACAAGAGATATGAACTGCTCTTTCATTTTCAATCTATAGAAGAGTTGCGGAAGTGTTTCTTTAAAGGAAAGAGGCGTTAAGAAATGTTATTGAAATGTGGGAAAATAAATAACTTTTATCCCTCATGATCAATATCAGCAAAGGTGAGGAGACTGTCAGAGGCCTAAATCTGAGGCAGAGCTGAAACTCCCCCTGTTGGCATCTGGTGGGCCGTGCCTGAAAACCACCTTCCCTCTGTCTCCACAAACCTTTGGGGATTAATTTCCAATGAGCAGGTACAAATCCTCAGTTATTTGCTCCTTAATGCCAGCCAGGAGAGAGAGAAATTAGCCAGATCCTCTGAAATCTTCGCTGCTGCTCCTCCCTGTGCCTTGCACTTGGTGAGCTGTGATATCTGAAAGTGGAATAAACCTACATAATGGAGCAGGCTGGTGATGAGAAGCTGCAAAGTAGGAAGGAAAATTAACCACAGGGTACAGCTCTGTGAAAAATAAAACATTAAAGGAAAAGGTGCCTCCAGCCATCCTGAGAGTTGGGGAGAAGGGAGCAGTGCCTGCTCAATGGAGATGACAGGTATCAGGCAGTGCTTTTGCTAACAGCCCATGAATTTATCCTTGGGTTCACAAGGCAGTGATGGCACTATCAGTTGGTTCATCCATCATCAGAAAAAAAAAAAAACAAACACCACATATAAACAAATTGATCTATGGAGCTGGCCCCTATCCAATGGCAGAAAAAAAAATTAGAAAGAGGAAGAATTACACACATTAGTCTGGCTATGGGTAGCAAATGAATCTATCATCAAATCCAGCTAATAAGCCCACTCACTTTGTGTCAGGAAAGCTACATATCCTGGAGGGATTCTTCAGGGACTGAGTTTCAGTCATCCTGCCAACTGCATTTGCTGTCATTTGGAGCAAATTCCTACAGCCTTTTTTTTTTTTTTTTTCCTGTCATAATTAACTTCCCAGACCATCTTTATGCACATGGATCGGGGTTAGCACAGGCAGTGCTGTTCGCCTGCAGACTGAACATATGCTGTGGGTCTTCTTGTTCCCTCCTTTGTACCTAGTGGTTCTTTTAACTCTCAAAATTCAGAGTAATGCATCTGACGATGCCAAGGACAAGAACTAACAAGACTTTTAGCACTGCAGAGCCAATACAACTGTGAGGAAACAAATCAGCACCTATTCTTCTCTGTGGACCACAACCACCTATATCTGCTAACCTGCTGAGAGTAGAAATATTACTTTTGACATTGATGTCAAAACCATAGAGCTACTGTTTGATGGTTGAGTGTTTCTAGCATTGTTTGCCATACAGAAGTGTTTGCTGTTCCAAACATGTTGTAGAAATTGTTGTATGAAATTCTGCTTTATATAAAATAATACCGCCATGACACAGCTGAGTGAGGAATTTATGTGATTGTGGAAAGGGCTGGACAGCACAGACTTAAAACATGCAAGATCTGTGAGGAGACACCTCACCCCTCTTACAAAAGGCAGCAGACACCGAGGATTGCCTTAAGCCATGCCTGGTTTATTCTTTGCAAGGGAAGGAGTATTTTGCAGTTAGGGTCAAACGCTGATCCTCAATAAACAGAGTGTGCTCTTTCCTTTACACAGTCCTACTGACCCAAGTGCAGACTCTCAAGGAGTGGAGTGCTACCCACAATGACTACAGATGGCAGGATCTCATTCTGCTGTTTTGACCCTGCAATTCTGCAGTTCCTGCTGTATCTGTGCTACACTAGCAGGAGGTCTGCTCTGATCTTTTTCTTCTTGTGAAATCATTATCCCAAGAAAAGCTAGATGGTTATTAAATATTAATTGAAATTAAACTCATACATGCAGTTGTTCTGACAACTCATTTTAGTGACAGCAGAATTTTGTTCCTGCTTTTCACATGAAAATGTGAAGAGACTACAAGAGTGTTTCAGCACTGCACAAAAAAGCAAATATCATTTCTGTCTGTTCACCCATGACAGGAAGAGTTAACCACAGGCACACTGCTCCACAATGTACCACATCATGAGCAGGAAGCCAGCTTCAAGCATCCTTTACACCATCACTGAATTCAGCAGCACAGAGTTTCTCACCTCTGTGCAATGGCCCCGTGGTCTCCCCTCTTCTCAATTCATGTTTGTGACTCAAGTGGAGCACACACATGCTACAGGCACCTGGCAGAGCCCTAAGGAGATCACTCCTCACTCCCCTCCTACAGCATTTCTGAACTGCACAAATCCCCATATGCACCTTGCCCATAATGGAAATCATAATTAAAACAGTCTTTTAATGATAAATTATTTCTAGGTGTGCTTGAAGGTCTTCCTAAGCCTTCAGAAAGCACAGAGGTGACAAAGGCACAGGGAAAGAGCAGCAGATGTCATCAGGAGTCAGTATCATAAGTGGGACCACCAGTGGCTGCCTGGGACAGGAGGTCCCTGCAGAGCAGCCCTTGGCAGCTGGAGGTCCTGAGTTTCCTACTGGAGACCACCTTACAGAGATGCATTATCCAACACTTGGAGAAGCATCTGTTAAGTGACCCAGTTTCAGCTCAGAGGCATCACCAAGATGCTGATGTGCCAGAAGGATGCCATCCACAGCCCTGTGCATCCCCTGTGCCACAAAGACATGGAGAGTCCACCATGGAGAGCAAAGCAGTGGGCAGCACTTACAGCAGCCCCTGAGGCCTGCTGGTCAGGATTTTCCTTCCTGGTCACCAGCTGCAGCTCAGCACGTGGACCCAGAACTTGCTCAGATGTGAGGTGCTCCAGCAGCCCCCTGATGCTGCTTCCCCAAGAGCAGAAGCTCCAGCAGTTTGATGTGCTGTGATGGTGAAGCTCTTCTCTGAGCACAAGCACTTCATGCCAGGAAGGGAGCAGTCACTAACAGTTTGAACATGGTTTCATGCCCAGTCATAAGCTACACACAGTGACAAATTTCCTTTGAGCATCACTTGCATCCCTACCAGGCTACCGTGGTTTTAAGACGAACTGAGCATCCACTCTCTTTTCTCAAATGCATTTTCATCAAAATACCTACTTTTGCTTTAGGATTGCTTTGAATGCTAATGCCTTCATCTTTATTTCTTCAGAACAAACTGTTCGTAATTTCACAGGTTTTGTTCTTTTCTGAACGTGCTATCTGCAAATGGATTAGCTTTACTTTCAGCCTCAAGTGCTTCTGTGCAGGCATTTCAAAGTGAAAGAACTTTGGAAAAACAGTTTTCTGGAGTGCTTCAAGAAAACAAAAAATCACATGAAGTCACCTTGAATTATTGCTTTGTATTAAATGACTCAAATACATAAAGCTGAAATTTTTAAAGGTTCTTTTAACTGTTCAGAGAAAGAAATACATAAAATAATACTTCTTAATGCTTTCACTTGTTCTGTATTCTCAAATCAAGTTCTCTAAATACTCACAATGGTATGCTTTATTCATAAAGGGTGAAATTCATTCATTCTGCATAAATCCTTACTCATCAATCAGGGCAACAAGTAGGAAATGGAGGGAAGATAAACTGCACTGTTCAAAATAAGAAGACTAGCAGCGTGATTCAGGGCATTTAAAACTAGGCTCTTGTTCTGAATCATCCTCTAGAGAAGTCTCTCCTTCTCCAATAAATAGAGGGGAGTTTAGGAGGCAAGTCTCCTTCAGCTGAAATAAGCCACTGTGAATTAACCCTTTCACTTAGACCCTCATTTTCTTCAGAAATCCATAGTGTTCAGCCTCTGGATCCTCTCTTTCATAGCTTCACTGTGGGGCTAAATCATCCCCCTTTAGAGACACTTCTCATTTTCCTGAATGTTCCAGTCATCCTTGAAAGATGTAAAACATAATCAGCAGGGGAAAAATAAAATGAAAACAAAGGAAAAAGTGAGAGGACCTGAATAAACAATAAAAGTGCCAGTGCCAAAGGATATTAGTCTTTGTTGTCTGGGGCAGCACAACACATGAGGTCTTTCCCTTGTTCCTATTGCAATTAGAAATGAAGAAAACTTGCCTGTAATTATTTATTTCTATTTAAAATACATTAGTTTGGCCATATTTGCAGTCAGCATGTATCCACTTTACTTGATCATTCCAGCACCCACATTCCACTGAGCTGTGTATTCAACAGTAAAATTCACAATTTTAACTGCTTGCTGTGCTACAGAAGCCATTCAATCAGAGAACAGAAATGATTTGACCGCAAATTTGCAACTGTAAATATTTATATCTAAGCGTTTGTAAATGATGTGCAGTACAAGAATAATTGCCAAATCAATTCAAAAGGCAAAACTGAATAAATTAATGCATATGAATTATTCATGAATTTTACCTTCTCATATAGCTAGTTCATTATTTCTGTATGTAACAGTAAGCAGCTAATATATCTGAGTGCATTTAAAATATCGATTAGTCTTCTGGATACACTATTCAGAGCTTTTAATCAACAGAATATTTCAATAAATATTAAACTTTCATTTAAGGAAAATATGAGAAATCTTGGTTCTAGGGATAATGTGAGCTTATTCCAGAGTATAAGGAAAAAGTATTTGCAATTTATCCAAAATATCAAGATAATTTTCCATGGCTATTTTAGCTCAGATGAGTGTAATAATAAAGTGTTCAAGAATTAATTGGCCAGGAATCTTTCAGATTTGATTAATCTTTGGAAGATCAGTCCAAAAGACAGAGCCTGACTGTTCCAAACAGCTACACACTGTGGAGAGAAGCCATCATTTTATCTAAAGAAAATCTCATGCTTCTCTTGTAAGGAACAAAAGCCCAAGACACATCTCTTACACCTTGGCAAATCTGGGAAAGCCTGTGAATAGCTGGGAGACAGGAGATGAGAACAGCTCCTGAGGGGTTTGCTTTTTGTTCCATTGTGAGATGGGGCTCTAGGACAGACAAGGGATGTTGGCCTCACCTCAGCTCCCTGCCCCAGAACTGGGCGTGGGTTTCATGGCACAGCCTTGGTGACAGCACAACATGTGTGCCCGTGGACCCAACACATCTCAAGAGCTGCCACTGCTGCCTCTGACATTCCTTGGGGACTGTGCATTACATTCTGTTTCTGACTTCAGGCAAGAGCTTGGAACAGCAGTGATCTAGGTCTGTGAAATTTGGGCACTACTGACAGGAAAACCAAGAGCAATATTCTCCTTGGGAGGCATCTTCCTGGTTACTCAGGTACAAACACCAGGAACAAGATTTAGAGAGATGGGGGTTTGTCAGCCAAGTCAGTCAGAAATGCTTTTAAAGCTTTGCAGAGGCTGAGGGTGTTGATATAGATTTTATATTACATTGGTTTATCCCAATTATTTCCACCTGTTTTCTTGTGTTTTGTTTAGCTGTGTATGTGTTTGCATTAAAGAGACAAGAAGGGGAAAAAAAGAAAAACATTGCCAGGCACATTTGGCTGCTACTGCAGAGCAGGTCCAGTCTCTGATCTTATCTTCAGAGGGAGATGGCACTCTACAGTTAACCTATGCAGAAACTTCAAAAAGCAGACTGTTGATGACAGAGTCTGGTTTATGAGACCAGATATCCAACCTCACAGGTTACTCTGCAGTATGAGGAGGTGTGTGCATCTGCTCTGCTTAGAAGTTTCAAGTACAGAGATATTTCCAGATAAGACAAACTTATCTCTGCAAACTAAGCAGTGAACAGAGGCTGCAGCACAGAGGGGATCTGCAGACAGACAAGATGTAGTATCTTCTAGATTTTGAGAGCCCCATTCAGCTATCCTGCTTCTCCTTGCTTTGCTTCATTTTGGTGGTGCCCTCAGGGAGGCAAAGGAAACATTTTTCAGTGTGCACTTACCTACAAGCAGTTTGAAGTCATACAGCAGTATGCAAGTAATGAAGAGGTCATAGAAATTAAAGGCCACTCGCTTCAAGGTTGTCATCTAGCCCAGCCCTTCCTTCATGAATCAGGAATAAGTACTAATAGGTTATATGTAAAAGAAGTCTGTGAAACTCCAAAGGAAATAGGGTAGCATTGAGAGGGACCCCGGAGTGCTCAGTTAAAAGCTCACTCCACTCTTCCATCATACAGTCTGGTTTGCCTCCACTGAAAACAATCTGAAATTTCCTTTTGATGTAAAGCTTTAAACCAAGCTCTGAGCAGCTGAGATGGATAGCTAAACTATTGTCAAATTTGTGCAATGCATGATACACAGGTGAGAAGTTCTTTCTGTTTAAGTGTGTATGGGCTAAATAGTTATGTAGAGATAAGGAAAGAATAGGGAAACTAAGGAAGATATCTGTATTTCTGTATTTCTTGTGCTTTAAGAAAAGAGAAAATCAAAGTCTGTCTGCAAGATCACTTCTAGCTTGGTCCCCACTGCTTTTAATAAAATGCAGAAATCAGATTAATCCAATATAGGAATCCTGTGCTCATCTTCAATCCATGTCAGCCAAGTCATATGAATGAATGAAGCCTCAAAATGTTACCTTAGCCTGGGTGGATTTCCTTAGACTCCTCCAGACAATGGGAGTGCCAGGAAGACTCCCCAGGATGTCCTCTGCAGCACCTTGTCTCTCTCCATGGAATGATTCACTCTCAAAGCAAGTCCAAGGAGAGAAGGCACCCCATGCTGCACATGGGCTGTAAGAGCTGTTACACTGGGCCTGTATCAATTAATTCAAAACAAAATTGGAGATGTCTTTAGGCTGACTGCCATAAGCCAACCTTCCCAGTTGAATGCTTCATTTTACTAAGAGCTAGCTGTAATGAATGAGTTGGCTTTGCAAAAATAAATGGAGCATCTACACAGAGGATAAATGGCCATCAGACCTAAATGAGGCATTTATCACAGAAGTACTGGTAAAGAACTTTTAAGACTACCAAACTATTTAAAATTCAACTTCAGCCTAGGGTGAAATTCCCATTTTTTTCTAATCCCATGCTGCTGACTAAAAGAGTGTTGTTCCACTATCATCTCTAAACCTTCCTCTCCCATACTGCTGCTTAGCAGACAATACTCACCTGGCATTTGTACACTCATTCCTAAATGTCACAGTTGCTACATTGAACATCCTTTTGCTTATTCTCCTATTCCTCTCTCTGACAAGCTCTCTATTCATCTGTCTGTCTGACCAGGTTAATTTTGAACTCTAATTGTGTCCTTCAGAACATCTTGCAACTCCACCAACTGAAGTGTCAAATTTTAAAAGCATCTCCTCCATCAGTCAAATTGTTTGTAAAAAAGATAGGTAGTTTTGCATCTTTTTGTACATCAGAAGTAGCACGAGATATATTAGAAACCTTCCATCTTGATAGCACTGACTTTGAGGATAATTTCTAGTCATTTGTGAAGCTGGCTGACAGTGATTATCATTTGACATCCCCCTGAGCAAAATTAAAAAAACATGGTTATATGGAGTGCAGACCAGTTGTATTTTTCATGGAGTCTGGAGACCATTCAGGGCAGGAATGTGAGGAATCCCTTGACTGAACTTGATTTGTGAATGTGTTTGAGTTTGCAAATCCCCATTTAAAAAATGGACCACATTCTGTCATCACTGGCTCAGGGAGGAGCTCTGTCATGGCAAGTGTGAGGAATGGCCAGAGCCAAATGTTTTGCACATTCTCTTGAGGAGGAAGCAGAAAAAAACCTTCAGCTGTTTATTTGAAACTATAAAAGACCTGCACAGTCACAGAAACAAGATTTCAGGTTACCTTTCAATCACTGATAATGCATGTTAATGACAAACCACATATGTAGCCTCACTGCTGACCCTTCACTGGGTTTCTCCAGCCAAGAACATTTTATCCAGGTGACCTTGTTAGGGGGATTAATCACAGTGCAGGCTTCTCCCCCTCATCTTCAGTGTATAAAGCCAAGTGGGAGGCCAGAACCCCAGAGAAGTATTTGAGAAGTGTGAATATTTGTTAAACCTTTTTTAAGCTTCATTTTTGTTCAAGGGCAAATTACAGCGCAGCAAATCTCTGGAGTACTTCTTCATTTTGTTCAGCCTGAGCACAGCTTCTGGAAACCTGCAGTTCCTGATGAATACCAGGAAAATTTTCAAGTTTTCTATCAGACATGTATTAATTTGATTCAGCCCAAGCTTGGGGAAAAGTCTCTAGCTAGAAGAGAAGGAGCTGTAGCAGTCACTCACTGATTTTCCCCACTGATTTTCCCCACTGATGTCCCACACTCTGGGCTAACCCAGGTTCTTGCTGGTCCCAATGGCATAATGCTCCATGTCATCCTTTGTGTGGGGTGGATAACCAAAGTTTTCCCATTCCACAACTGTCAAAATTGAGAATATTTCTCACTTGCTTTCTAAGGTATTTCCTCTGCACACCCTGCTGTACCTCCTGCCTTCCCCACTCCTTTCCTTTGAAACATGCACATGGGGACACCCCTCCTTCATAATCTCTCTTCTCCCTAAAGTCACATCTTTTAACTTTATGTTTGGGGGGTTTTACCCCAAAATTTCCTGAAAAGATCTGATGATAGACAAGCCCCAACTATCTTTCCAAGAGCAAATTGCTGTAAGAGAGATATCTACTGAAGCAAGTGTTCCTCTGATTTATCACCCCACTCACTCATTCCAATTGCTCACTCCTACTACTGAGGCTGTATGGACCCAGTAATCCCTAAAAAGAAAGAGCTTGACCTTTATATTTCCCAATAAAGGATGTGGAAAGCTTTGGTGCAATTTCATCAGATTTTCTTCAAGTAGATTATCCTATCCCTACAGACACCACACAAGAACTGAAACCACTATGAAAGGTTTTGCTGCTGGAGGTAGAGTGCTACTTAATAATGGGTGCATGCACATAGATAACTGAGCCAAAGCTGAGATTGTTTGATTAACCATTAATTTTAAGAGTTGCTGGAAAGCAGTTTCAAAATCATTAAGAATCACAACACTGATCTGAAAAGGAATCAGAACAAAAGTCTTGCTATCACCATGGATACAACAGATGGGGACCCAGCATCTAAGCAAAAACCCTGGAACTTCATACTTATACTGTTGGGCAAAGAAGATCACTTTATATTAATATTTAGAATATGTCCTGCTTATAAATAAAATGGTAATCAATATGCAAAGCAAATCTTTATCTGGGTTTTTGAGGTTTTTTTGGAGTACAAGCATTCATCATTTGTTCTTTTTTTTTTTTTTGCTTGTGTACTGCCTGTGACATCAACACAATGCAACACGACAGTGAGGTAAGCTGATAGTGGTGTTTCAAATGCAAAGTAACCATATGATACTTTAAACTATTTGAGAATAACTATTATTTTCCTGTATTCCATAAAGCCTGAATCAGCCAAATCAATACTCTGATTTAACACAAACATTATTTATTAACTTTGTTAGGATCTGCATTATAAAAATATTCAGACACTTTACTCACAGAGATTTTGGTGAGCTTAGGTTTTTGACTGCCTTTATTAATGTGGATCCCTGACTTTAGTTTACTGTCAGTGATGGATCAAAACCAGTGGAATGCTGATGGGTATTTGGTCTTGTTCCAGCCTCAGCACTCCTCATGACTCTATCTTCATTTTTCCTTCACCGACACATCCAGAGTCTTGTGGAAGATCTCAGCTGCAAGAGCCAGTGCAGCTACAGGCACACAGTGCTAACTGCACAACTGAAGGGGGCAGGAAGGATTTTTTCTGTTGCCTTCATGCAAAATTCCTTTAAAATAGCATAAAACACCCCAGACTGAACTAAGTATTCATTAGCCCAGAGTTCTGTCTTGGACAGTGACCACACAGCCAGAAAAAGGTGTAAGGACAAGGTAAAGATGGCATAGATTTAATTCAACACACTTTCCCAGTTTCTAGTGATTTCTTAAACTAGAAACAGCTATTGCTGATACTTCTTGACACGATCTTCTATGATGTTTTTAAGTGCCTTCTGAGCATTGAATTAACACTGCCCTGTGACAGGGAGTGTCACGCTTCATTAGGACATAGAATTCAAATCCTTATGAAAATACTGGACTCAAATGATGTTTCTACTTCCCTCACATTGATGGCTCTCTCAATTTCAACATAATTTTTCATAACCAGGTATAAATAGGAATATTTAGCAATTGCACATCACAAACATATAGACTTCATAGAGTCACAGGATGGTTTGGCTTGGTTGGTTTTTCAAGATCCTCCAGTCCAGCCCCATTCAATCCTCTTTCAAATGCCTTTCAATTTAGATACCTGAAATCAAGGGCTAGGTCCATCTGCCCAGATGTGTTCAGGCAATTGCAAGCAATTCTAGCCCAGAAGCCGTGGTAGCTACATTTGTTCAGCACAGTATTAGAGATAAAAAGTCATTTTCTGCCTCCTTTTCTCCCCATAAAATTTCACCTGGGACCCAAAAATAACCTTATGGATAACAGAAATTGGTACATTGCCACAAAATGTTTCCATCTCATCAGCTAGCAATTCTGGCAAAAAAGAACCTCAAACCTATTTAGTGAGGAATCTCAAAGAAGCTGTAATGAATTACTTAACTAGGCTCCCCAGGCCTTGCTCGTGGTTCAGTAAATGTGCTGATCTCTGCCTGATGGCATTTGGCTTAGTTTTTGTATCCCTGAAAAATAAACAGAAGGTTTGCCAGTGGCTTTGGTGAGAGCAGATTGAGGCTATAAAGAAATCAAGACAATTTCCTTCTGGAAATGGGTTGCTTTCTGTTAATAGAGGAATCCAGAGGAAGAGAAAGCAGCATGACCTGTGGAAAGATTTCATTATCTCAAAACATCCAGCCTTTTGAAAAGGAACACATGTAATTATAATGCAGATATTGAAAAAAAAATACCTCTGAGTGTGCAAAGTAGCAGCCCTGGAAGCACCTTCCATGGGCCATGAGAGGAAGGCAGGGAAATGGTAATGGGCACTGAGCCACAAAAGTCCTTTTAAAGGTGGAAAGTGATGGTTGAGCAGTGCACTTTGCCTGGAGTCAAGCAGGATCAGTGTCCAGCACCAGCTTGGCTCACACACTGGCTGGTGTGCATTTTCTAGGGAGAGTCTGATGAGGATATGAGAAAAAAATTATATTTTTTCCAAAGTCCTCTGCATCTATTTTCAGTGAAGAAAGGAAGCAAGAAAACCTGCAGCTGCTGAATGTCAGATGCATCAAATCCAGGGCTGATGGTACAGCTTTTTGCAACTTCTTTCTAGCCTAATTTTGCACTAAAAATACATTATGCCATTTCCTAAAAGGTTTCATGAATGTTTCTAGTGCACCAGGAAGTGAATAATTCTCTTTATCCTGACCAAAAAAAGTCTCAGTTCCTCATTAACCTTTTCACAGGATGTAATCTCCTGTAGTTCTGCAGAAGAGATGTTGACTAGCTGGGGTGTTCTTGCTTCCTGTTATTTCATAGCCCTACAGGGAAATAAACAGGGTTTCGAAGAAAAAGAAAGGAAGTGAAAATGGCGAGGGAACAACAGAAGCATCGCTATTATTTTTCTACACCAGGTTATCTCTAGATTGCTGTGCCATTGCCTCAGGTTTAAAGAAACCCAAGGAGAAATCAAGCAATTCACACACAGTCCCTACTGCTTCAGATTGTATCTGAATCAGATGGCATTTAAAGCCCATTGTAGGCAGAGTATGATCACACAGGCTCAGGCAGACATATCATTTATGCAGCAACATGAGAGGGACCACGATATCAGATAATTCAGGACCCCCAATGCAGGGAGAAATGATGAGGAGGACTCCAAGATATCAGAAGGCTAAATAATTACTATATTATTCTATACTATATTACACTACATCTAAACTGAAACTGCACAAGCACTCAACTCAAAATCTCCTGTCTCCTGATCAGCAGTCAGGACACAGTTTGCAGATTGGTCAAGAAAACAAAACAGAATCCAATGAAGAAAATTCCTTCAGGTAAATATTCTTCCATCACATTCCACATGATACAAAACACAGGAGCAGTAAATGAGATAATGTTTTGATCTCTGTGCTTCTCCAGGAAAAACCTGAGAGAAAGAATTATCTCTCTGTTCAGAGAATATGAATGCCACACCATGAGCCCAAATGTACTGAGAGCAGGAGGACAGCAAGGTGACCTCACTGCAGCATCACAGAGCTCCTGGAAGGGCCAGCTGGCCCTCACCACAAGGCAGAGCTGCACAGAGGAACTCCTTCCTCCTCACAGATCCTTCAGCAGCTCAACAATTCAGGTCCCCTGAGAAGAGCTCAGGCCTGTCAAGTCCTCCTGTTCAGCCCATGGCCTGCACATAAACCAGAGAAATGCTGTGATTCAGTTACTTCTTGTATTCTCTTCAGTGTGTCCTCTTCCACAAATGCACCTCCACCACCTGCTGAGATGCCCTTATTCAGCTGCAAGGGGGTCTCAGCTCATCTTCAGGATTCCCTTGCCCTCCCAGGGACACTTTACTGTGAGTCTCCCACACCTATGAGCCCCAGGAGATAAAACCATGCTTGGCAGAGATGGTCTTTCCACTTCCACTACTCATCCTCAGCTATTCACTCACTCCCTGCAGCTCACTGTCACTTGGCTTCCTCCCTCCAGCATCCAAAGCAGTTTCCTAAGTATTTCCTAATACTTTGGGAATTATTTGTAGGAAGAAGTCACCTATGACTGACACACAAGCAGAGCTTGAACTGTGTGCTGTTTCCCAAGGTGATTGCTGGCTGTAAACAGCTGTATGAAGGGAGGGAGGTGACAGAGGCCAGGCAGCCTGACCCTCATCTGAGCTGCACAACCAGACAATTAGCCAGAGCGTGTCACACATCTCTAATCTGCGCACAAAGGTATTTTACCTAATAACTTCCTGCGTGAAGCAAATGGACCAAATAATTAAAGCACCATGAGCAATCTTACTATTGATGCAATTTTATCACATTTTTTTTTCACACATTCATAAAATATTAGTAAAAGGCATTCCAGCAACAAAAGAAACCAACAAAATTCCAAAAGGTAAAGGGGCATGCTGTTTCCAAAAAGTGATTTTCCACTTCTTTCAGCCTTTAGAAACCAGAGGGTGTGGAGGATGCTCATGGACACCCAGCAGAGCTGCCCCTTGCCTGTAGCTCCCACCCAGGGCAGGCTAAGGGGACATGCAGCAACCTGAGCAAGGAGCTGGTGAATAAATCACAACAGATTCCAACCCAAACACTTCAAGCTGTATTTTTTTATGGCTGTAGCTCATTCTTCCCCCCTAGCTCCACTATTCCAGTCTCTTACAGTAGGACATTGCCTTATATTATAAATACATGTTTACCATCCACAGTCAAAGTAGCAGTGAATAATGTTTGATTTTCTCTCTAGCCAATGGGCATCTGCTGCCTAGGAAGTGATAAATGAAGAGATAAAGCTAAATCAGGGTCATATTGTATAATACGAGAAGAGCCACATATCAAAGCTGGGTTCTGAGGTTTCCAATTTGAGCTATTTCTTTGATTGTATATCTTTCTTGATCTTGAAAGGACTCCCAAAAAGTCTAAGTCTTACCAATCTGTTCACTTTCTTGACATCCTATGGTATTGTGTGGTTTTTGTATAAATAAAAACATAAAACCTTGGTAAAAGACCAGAGATTTTGTCCTGTAAAAACACGCAGAGTGTGTGAAGCCAAATTCCAGAAACAATGACAATATTTTTCAAAATGGAACTACTGAGGGTTTTGTTGACTAAATACACACATATAAAACAGAATATTTTTTAGTGCATTTTGAATACTTAAAGTATATTAAAATTAAAGAAAAAAAAATAGGACAGAAGCAACAAAACACCTCATCCTTTGCATACACTTTTAATGAAACCAGTATCTCATCTTGGTTGTTTTCTTTCGTTGCTTTTGAAAAATGGAAATAATTCCTGCTAACAGGCACAACTGAAAATTAACTGTTCAAGCTCAAATATTTTCTAAGTGTGCCAAGAACAGACCATAAAATGGAGGGAAAAAGAAAGAGAACTAATTACTTTATTTGTCTCCTAAAACTAAACTAACAAGCAAAAGCCTTTAAAGAACACCGGTCAGAAATACTGATATCAAAGGAAAAGACTGCTGATAATCCTGGATTCATTTGCAATGATTTATTCCATATTTTATTGCACAATTTATGAAAGAGAATTGCAGCAATCGCAGCCCTTGCACTGCTACGAGAGATTAAAAGATTTTCTTATCAGACAACTTAGAATTGTGATGATTCACACCTTCATTATTTCTTGAAACACTCCAGCTTCCTCCAGAAGGTACAGCAAAGGTTTTGCATGACTACATCCCTTAAACTAAACAGTGCTCGTGTCATTTTCCCACGGTGCTCAGAACAAGCTAGGGGTGAAAGAGTAACCCTTTTAAGCCAGTTAAACAACCGTCATTATTTTAAAATAAATGAAGAGGAGCCGAGTTATTTACGACTCTGCGCTCATGTTTTATGCATGCCTTACCTCGGAGACATTTGATAGCCCCCCACAACACTTGGTTGGCTCTTAACTTCAACAAGTGTTTGCCAAGAAGGTCACATTGGCCTATTCACACCAAGAAAGGTGAGATTTGGAGACACAGCTAAGTAACAGGACAAATGGGAAGACACTGGAAAATTATTTTTGCTGCCAGGGTTTCCACACAAGCATAAAACCTGGGTCAGGGAGAGCCCTTTCAGTTAAAAGTGAGTGCCAGTACTTCTCACTGCCAGGTTAAATCAAGGATACGCCCAGCCCTGCAGCGCAGGGAGGACAGCCAGGAGAATGAGCTACTTGCAAGGAATTTCTTGAAATCAGCCAAGAGGAGCCATCAATACCCATCCCGACTTTCATGGGATTCCCCAACCAACCATTAGCACAGACCAGACTGGCCTCCAGGGTCTGCAAACAAGATGGAAACTCAGAACCAGAGAGTAAGCACCTGAAACCATGAGGGGGTGGTCCAGGGGAGACCTTCCTGTTCTGCAAACAGGTTTCTGGAGAACAAGAGACCTGGGCAGCTGTGCTTGAGAACCAGCTGTACCCAAATGTTCTTCTCAATTGCTCCACAGCATCCTCGTGTGAAGTTATATTTTGGTTCTGTAACAGGTAGATACCTTCTCCAGATGTGGCTTTCACCAGGAACATCAGTGCAGCTTTGGTAAAACCAGAGGAGGGCACCCATTACTTTGCAAAGAGTGATGAGGGGCGGTGTTACAAATCTTGACTTAAGGACTGTGTGTTTTAACCCCACATTGCCCCATTATTAGCCACAAATATGCCCCCAAATAAGTCAAAGAGCACCTCTTTCTTGTGTGATCTCTCCAACTAAACAATACTGAGCAGAATTCAAGCTGGTTAGTGGCAGTCACACCAGAGATGTCCAGCCTGAACCCAGACTAAAGGGCTGACATGCATTCTTCTGCACACAGTCCTGCAGCAGGAAGGGTGAAAGGTCTTCCTGTGCCCTACAACAGACAGACATGCCCTGCTCAGGAGGCTGCAGCTCTGTTTAGAACACAAAATGTGCCCAACTACACATGCATTGGTGTCCGTTGGTATTTCTGTGGTAATCTCATTGATTTGTGTGGCTTATAGAGACTTGGAGTGAAGCAAAACAAAAACACACCTCTGTATCACCTTCTACCCTGGGAACCCCCAAAAAAGGCCCCCTTCAGTGACTTTCCAAACTCCATTTAAAGTTTCTTTTTAACTGTGAGTTTCATGGGTGAGATATTTAACAGAATGTGACCCCCCCTAGCTCATTTAGCTTTGTAGACAGTGTATTGTGCTTGAGTCTCTCATCCATTCATGCACTTGTATTACCTCATAAAGGTATTTTTTAGAAATAAAACATGAATAGGGAGATTTTTTTTTTTCCCCTCAACCTTAGCGATTAGCTGGAGATTAGAATTCAATTGAACAGTTTAGTTAAATATGGGTTTGTGTGTGTTGATATGGCTCCCCATTGTCTCTGCAGGTATGAGAGGTTTGGCAGTTTCCCAGCTTGGCTCTCCAGTGGGGGTTCGTGGCAGTGCAAAAAGCAGCGTCCCACCTTTCAGTAAAATAAAATGAAATATTTCTCAGAAAATGCTTATTGAAATCTTGCCAGTTTTAAGAGAGAGACATTTGCATGAAACTTATTGTTTGTTCCAAAGCTTTACCTTCTTTTTTTTTTTTTTTCCTGACAGAAATGTCTGGTTTTACTTGATTATATATATGCATATATAGTTGGGGTTTGTTCCCCCTTCAAGCTAGCTCTGAGGAAGCAATATTAGAAGAAGAAATAATTAGGGAAGCCAACAGTCAGCTGCTTTCTCTGAAGAATATTGGGCAGATGACAAACTCACTACAACATTTGGCACACTATTTATGGGCAGGAAATTTTAACAGAGAAATGAGAAATGACACTCTGCAAATCATGCTGAAGTTCTCTGAAAGTTTTTTTTTTTTTCCTGCTAAAACTGAAGGACCATAATGACAGACAGACAAAAATGAACTTCTGTGCTTTCTCCGTGTCATGATAGTAACTCATAGTTTTCTTGGTGTGAGATGTCTTTTTCTGAGCAGTGACAACATATATAAATGGTACTCTAAATGAGAAAGATCTTTGGAATAATCTGTTCCAGGTTAGGCTATCATTACCAATAAAATACCTCTGATTTGCACAAAACATGTCATTTGAGAGGGTTTTTTCCCCTGCTGATGTAATTCCTTTGCTCTTTTAATTCTCAAAACCACAAAAAATGCTCTCAGAAATATTCCCAGCTGCTCAGGTCATGCTCAGCTGTGCTGATACCAGTTTACAGAGAACACATTTAGCACATTAAGTCTTGATTACATGGCAAAATTGGAGAGTCAAACAAACATCTCCTCATGCATTAGGGAACTGCACAGCTACAGTAAATCCTGAGGCATGACAGTGGAAGTTCCAGTTGCAAAATATACAAAGTAGAGGCAAAAAAAAAACCCCAAATCTCCCTCTGTGTCCCCCATTGAGCAACCAGCACTTGGTGCAGATGAGCAGCAGGGTGGTGCAGTCTCTGCAGCTGAGGGATGGCACTGTGACACTTCTCCATCCTCTGCCACAGCTCTGCTCTGCCCCTGAAAATCTGACCTTGAGCTCAGGAAAGAAGAAGCAGAAAAGACATCTCCATTTCATTAATCCTAGGCCAGACGGTGAAGGAATGTGATGAAGGAAATGCAGATGCACCTACAGAGCTCTGCAGCACAGCCGTGTTTCCCAAAGATAGGGATCACAGCTGGGGTCCTGTTACAAATCCTGCTCCCAGAGATCTTTCCTGCCAGCATCCAGCCATGGCAAGGAAGAGCAGTGATGCAGGGTCAGTCCTGTGTGCCTCCAGAAACCTGACTTCACACTCTCATCTCCTCTATGACCTGACTAACCTAGCAAGTGACAGCCTTGTTATAAATATCCAAGAATCATGAGTTGGTCACTTTCCCACTGTCACAGCTAATTAACTTCTAGGAATAACTATGGGAACTATTTCATTTTGCCATCCCAAACATGGGCCTGGAGTGAATGTGTGTATCTGACTGAATTGGCTTAGAAAAAACATCCCTCTGTTAAACATCAGAGCAGGTATAAAATACTGTGGGTATGTGCCATGTATTCAAGACTCTGCAATTTGCTAGAAGCAGCACCAAGATTTACAATACAATTTTCAATCACTTCCATCACCATTTTCAATCTCTTGCACATGGTGGTACTTGCGATATCAAAGAGTTCATCTGGGCAAAAGCCTCAAAAAAGTGACTGTGGTCCAAAAAAAAAAAAGTGCATATAAACTGTCATTTCAGTTAAGAAAAATCCAGGCATAACCTCATAATTAGGAACAGCTAAATTGCTTGCTCTTTAGTCAACAGCACAAGAAGAAATTTATTTTGTTTAATAAACTGCTCTTAATGATTACTGTTTGTTTGCTTCCTAAATCTCAGAGTAATCGTGTACTGCAAGTGGAAGATGCTGGTGAGGAGGTTTGTCTTTAGAGCTTAAATAACAAAAAAATCTCTTCAGTTTTCCAGTTTGAGGGAAGTTTTTCTCCATAGCCCCTCACCATTGATCTGTGAGTCTCCTGCAGCTCCTGGTCAAAAAGGGGAACCTTGACTTATGGGTGTGGAGGGCTGCCAAGAACATGAAACCAGCACCTATATCTTGGGGACATCAGAAAGCTGTAAACTGGCTGGATACAGAGCAGCAATTGTTTTATAATAATTGTCCACCATACCTGCATCCTGTTCCTGTTCCAGGAGTTTACAATGGATCAATGTACCCAAAGTGTTTGTACCCAGATGAACCTGGGGCAACCCAGTTCAAAAGACTTCTCTTTCCCTCATCTGGAATGGCCAAAAAAAAAAAGGAATTTGTTCTCCCTTCAAAAAAGGATTACAAAAAAAGCAACCATCTCTTTCCTGTTCTGTCCACTTGCTAGAGCACAGAAAGGACAGAACAGTTATGAGTGGCAGTAGGGAGGCCACAGAATTCATGATTTCCCTTTTGCAGAAGATTTTGGAGCTGCAGGGTGGCTTTCCAGACAGCTTTCCAGGAACTGCCAGCTGGAATGCCAATGCAGAGATGCCATGCTTTGCACAGAGACATATGTGCTCTCACACACATACATAAAGCCTCTGAACTCAGTGCAGGAAAGGTTTCACCCCAACAGCAAGATAAGTAAGATGTGGAAATTACCTTGATGTAAAATCCATGTGAAGATCAGCCCCTTCGATTTTACCACAGTAGCAAGGTGATCCCACTCACAGCTGGGACAAATGCTATTGCTTCCACTTCACTATCTGGTGGCAAAAGCTATTTTAAATTCATAGACAGAAAGAAATGACAGAGCTGAGAGGCTGAAGTTAGAGTGAGCCAAGAGTAGGAAGTGCTGCACATTGTATCCTAGAAACAGCTTTCTGTTCCTGGGTCCTTTTCAGTTATTCATTGGAGAAGGGAGGTTGGAAGAAGTGGTGCAGCTAAAGTAGATATCAGCTGAATTTTTGCCAAGTGGTCATTAATCCCTAAAATTTCAATCTCATTTTCATTAAAATTTAACAGCAGAGACATGCCCTGAGACATGCCTACAGAAACACAGCTGAGTTTGAGCTTCAGGAATGTGTTTATGTGTACATGGGTGGGAAAAAACTATAGTTGGATGGAACAGCCTGGGACAATCCCTCACCTACAGTACAAAAGCATGTAATTATATCATGTGCTTTTTATCTGTAGTTTGCACCAAGAAAACACATGTGTGAAAGACTGAATGCATTATGATTCAGGAAGCATGTCTTTACCCAGATGAAGATGAGGATGGTTTCCTCCAAAAAAAAAAAAAATGGATTTTTTTCCTCATTGTGAAAGAGAATCTTGTTATTATTTAATGGTCCTGTGAAGAAGAGTGCTTTGCCTTTGAGGGTCAAACAAAGCTGAGTGAAAATCCAGAAGACTTAAAAGTAACCTTGGAATGATATGCAGATGCTGGTTAAGATGTAGACATGCCTGAAAAGATATCCAGCCCCTCCTTATGAATCCTCTACTTTCCAAAACATATATCAAGCTTAAAATGGAACAAAATTTCTGCATATCCTCAGTGAATCTAAAGTGACAAGGAATTCACCTGTTTTCTCTCCCCTTTGGAAGCAAGTCAAGATTGCTTTGGTGAGAGGAGCTAGCATGTTTGCAAGTTGATATCACATGCAGTGGGGAGCCAGTGATTAAAAAGGCATCATTCTTTTGGGGTTTAGCTTTATCCAAGGCTGAACCTTCAAATAGAGATTCCAGTATGTAGGAGGGCAGGAAAATCTAATTGAGGAAAAGGAGAAGACTGTAGCTTGCAAATTCAGAACTATTCCATCAAAGATAACTAGATCATCTTTTTTCATAGCAGGAATTAGAAGTGACAGATGGTCTTGCTGCTGAAGCAAAGGTGTAGAAGTCCTGAGATTCAATCTGTATTTCTGGCTCTGAAACAGATTTCCTGTGCAGGATAGAGTAAAAAAAGCAGCATTTCAGTAATGGCCAGTTTCTGCAGACTTCATCTGAAACACATGTAAACCCTGGTTTTTAGAAGAGTGGTCTGCAAGCTCCAGTTTACTTTCAGTGGGAGGGACAATGAAAAGGCACTGTGGAAAAGACAGCTTCTTTCTCACAGATTGGATTAAAAAAAGGCTGAAAATTTAAAAATGCAAAAGCAGTGCCAAATCTTGAAAACTCTGACCAACAGTGTTTCTGAGTGGTGGGTTTACATCTGTGAAACAGAGACATTTATCCCCTTTCAAAATTCCTGTGCATCCATGTGAAAATATGACCTCAGACAAGAGAAACAGAGCAGAGGTAACACCAATGACAATACCTGCAGGTAAGGCACCTTTTACATTTTCAATTACATAAGCCTGCCTTCAATTAAACCTCATCAACTTTGTTCACATGAACTGAAATTGCCTATTATGGTGCTGAATTGCATTAAGCACTGAATTTGAATTTTATTTCTGTATGCAGATATATTTTTAGTTGGCTTATGCTTTTCACTCGTTTCTGAAAATGGTAAATTGACTTCACTTTTCCTCTAACACTAAAATAAATACCACCGTAAAACTAGAACTCTCCAGCAGCTCCGTGCTTTTGACCAGAAATCAAAGTTTAGCAAAAACGGGGATGAAATCATTGCTGATATTTGCAGCATCTGTGAAAATCAGCTCAGGTTGTGCTGTACAAGACTCAGAGGTCCCAAAATACTCACAGACAGTCACAGCTGATGGGGGTTGAGCAGGACATCCCTGCCCTGACATCTTCCAACAAGCTGGGGATGCTGCAGCACCAAGCAGAGGAGGTGAAAGTGATTTCTGATGCACTCTGGTTGCTCCCATCCTGGTGCTTCAGCGAGGGGGAGGAGAACTCCAGCTGACATGGAAAAGGAGCTTGGGAGAAGACAAGGAAGTGAAGGGATGAGGGGGAGCAGCAGAAACTGCAGAGCAGAGGAATGGAAACCTTCAATGAGGACTAAAGGTCTGTAGAGAGAGAAGGCAGCAACTGGTACAAGAAAAGGTGCAAAATGAGTCAGCTGAGGAAAGATGGCACTGGGAAGAAAGTAAAAAACTAAAGTGGGACTTGCACTTCTCTGTCATCATCATGAATCACAAAAAAACCTCATGGGCTTCTCTAAGGAGTTCCCAAATAACCTCCTGGATGATCAGCCTGTTACCCTAATTGGTAAAGATCTCTGCTTGGCATCTAAATTCTAAAACTGTTCAGGGAGCACAAAGGCATAAATTTAGCTCCAGATGATGGATTGCGTTTTATGATTTTGCTGCATTTTAAAACTGAGCATTTTTGGGAAAAGATAAGGTTGTGAAATCAAGTTTTGTAACAAGGTAGTGTATGCTAGGATTAGAGGTTCTTGTGCAGATTTAATCTGACATATCAGATGTGTATTTTGTTACTGTCTTCATTCTTTAGGTATCTGAAGGTTCCATGGTCTTACATTATCATTCATACTGATTTTTTTTTTCTTTCCTCGTTCATATATTTTTTCTGTATTTTCTAGTGTGAAGTTTTTGCACTAATGGCATGTGAAATTCCTAAGACATATTTGGTGAAAATTAGCTTCTACTGCTGGATCCCTTCTCTTCCACCTTCAAAAAACTTCCATGCACCTTCATAGGTTTGCTGAATTCCAAAGCAAAAATAAAAACCCAGGACAAAATTTCCCTTTTTTATTTCTGCAGCAATAAAAAAAAAAAAAAAAAAAAGACAACAACTTTCTATCTGTACAATTATTTGGAAACAATGGTCTTTGTAAAACAAGTCAAAAATTACACAATAAATGGAGAATAAAAGTACAGTCTCCTGCTTCCTCATGATTCTTTGCTGTATTGTCAGGGAGAAGCTGAGCATTTGCTGCCCTCAAGTGGTCTCCTATTTTTTGTTCCTACAGGCATTTACAATGATACTTCATCCCTTTAACAGCTTAAGTTCAGACCTGGGTTTTTTTGAAAAAAACATTGAAAGCTTGGAGCAAACAGAATTCAGCTTTGATTTGTAAAACATGCAAAACATGCATTTTAAAATGTATAAATTTTTTTCCTCTTTAAATATTAGAGAAAGCTTTATTTTGCATATGCTTCATCTCTGCGCTATGGCATTGAAGAAAAGGATGTTGACATACACAATCACACAAAGTGTGGATTCCAAAAGACCTAAATGTTGTTGATTATTCTTTTGTGGCTTTGAGTTTTGGGCTATGCAAAACAAACCAAAAAATACTGTCTGAGAAAAATGTTATTGCTTAAAAAGGCAACTGTAATGGAGAAAAATTGAGTTTGTCATATCTTTATTAAAGATCATGTTGAATTACTGACAATGGGCTAAAAATGAGTCAGGGAAAATGGGACTTCTATCACACTTCAGAAGTGGATTATAACTGACTCAGGAGCTAATTCAGCTGCAGCTCAGACAGCTGGGTCAGATTCTAACTCAGCCAAAATGAGCAATAAGAATTGTGTCTTCACACTGCATCACAAGAGAAAATACCCTCTTTCCAAATATACTCCAAACAGAAACCTGCTGTAACAACACACATGCCTTGCTGCAATCTTCACCTACATTTGCAAACCAGCACCAATTCCTATTGACTGTGGAGTGTTCAAGAGCTCCCTGGGCTGGAGCTTGTTTTATTCATGCTCTGAGCCCAGGAGCACCAAGGCAGTGCAGAACTGCCCCATTCTTCAGGCCATTAATGAGTGTCATCAGAGCATTCAGAGCCCCTCTGTGCCAGGTCCCAGGGGGGTGTTTCAGACAGGCACAAAGCAAACAGAGGGTGCCTCACTGAAAACACACACTCTTGGTTACAAGGAAATGCAGCAATCAAACATAATGCAAAAACTGGGGAATCGGACTGGAACAAAAGGAGTGAGGAGAGCAAGTTCCACATGGTTCCCCACATCGTTATGCAATAAAAAACATCTGCATATTAACATGAAATAACAGCTCTGGATGCATTTATATTTTCCTCCCTCTCAATTTTGTCCTAATGTCCTGTCCCTCTGACATATGTTGCAATCCTATTGTGAAACCAGTAATTTTCTGAAATGTCTGAAAAATAGCAGGTGGGTATGACACGAAAAGGCTGAACACCATTACTTGGGACAGATTCCAGAGGAGATGTATATTGCACATACTAGAGAGAAAAAAAGGGAAGGGAAAGGGAAAAGAAACAGTAAACAAAGCAGACTTTTCTATTTCCTTCTAAGATCATACATACCCTGAACTGGGAAAGCTGCATCCTCTTGGACTGCCACCTGGACAACCCTTGCTCCTGCCCCTCAGGAGCCTGGCTGGTGCCAAGGCAATGCCAGGGAGGTGTCTCTGCTGTTTTGGGAAGCAGCAGGAACTGCAGAGCCTGACACAGCCAGCACAGCACACCGAGCAAAATGTTTCATTAATGTGCAATTGCTGCTGGTGCTGCAAGCTGAGAGCCTCAGGTGCCCCCTCACCTGACTGACCCCTCAAAGCCCAGAGTTCACCCTGGTGGTTGGGATTGTCTGCTTTTTGTAGAGCTCCCTTTCCTCTCAGACTGTGAAACCATGCCACCTTTTGTACTTATTCCCTAATCCATGTAGGAGCACACGTCCAGCCTCAGAACGCGCTTCTCTTCACAGCTGACAAAGACAATTGCACTCTGGGTTTGTTTGGTGATTTTAGCAAACCATTTCTTCAAAGGGGCAGGAATGAAGCCTAAGCTATGGTCTACACCAGGAAGAGAAGCTACAGATATCTCCTAATTCCCTGCATTCTGCCTGGACACCATTTCCCAAAGACTTGTTTGTCTGGGGAGAAGTGTAGCACCACAGGGCTGCAATAGAAAAGCCCACCATGTTATGTGATGGGAAAACTTTGGGGAATTTCACGAAGCAACCAAGTGGGAAAGCTGAAGGGTTTAACACAATGCCTATAATTCCAGTCATTTTGTGAAAACATCCAAGCATTTATTCTAAATAAAAGCAAATGCCTACTCTAAACTTACAAACACTCCATCCTTAAACTCCAATACTTTATGTTTCTATGACAGATTTTAGGATTATATAACTTGCCAAGTAACATAGACCTTGTCTTCATAACACCACACCTGGTTCTCTGCACTAGCAGATGTCATGCAAATATCAAAACATATGTACAGGAGAAGAATCTAAAATGCCACCAGTGGAAAGGTCAGCATAGTTGAGTTCATGAGCTGGAAACAAGAAAATCTATCTCCAGAGCTGCTTTAGTGCAAAAAAGCCCTCAGGATTTACAATGTGTAAGGAGAGTGCTCACAGACATGTTTGTATCACCCTACTGTATCTGAACAACAACAAAAAAATAATCTGCATTTGAAGAGAGGTGTAATCACAGAGTGGTTTGTTTGCTTTATTTACTTGAAAGGTACTTGTAAATGAAATACAGCATGTCTAATTGTAGATGAAGGAGAAAATGGGGATTTCCTTCTGCTGTTATCCATGTTCAGCACATGACAAGAAACAGAAGACATAGGGAGAACCTGACCTTCTACAGAGGAACATTTCTCTTCCTAAAACCTCTAGTTCCTAATTCAGGCATTGTCAATGCTGTCACCCTGAAATTCTTCTCACTGCATTGCATGGCACTCACTGCTATGTAGTCCTGCTCCTGGTTTTGCTATCCCCCCACCATTAATTCTTTCCTGTGTTGTTTCAACCCTTCTTCTGCTTTAGCAAGGAAGGAGCTACAGAAAACAGTAAGGAAGGAGACTCACTCAATTTTTTCCTGCTATATCATAAAACTGAAATGCTCTAAATGGAACAGTTTGATGGAAGAAGCCAAGAAACCAGTTTGTATAGGCTTAGATGGAGAGGAGCAGAACCTGCAGCATCTCTGCAGATAATGTCCCTGGCAAGGAGTGAATACAGTTTCAGGGACTCTGGCTCTTTTGTTATTCTCTAATAAATATATGAGAAGCACAGCACCAATGGTCAGCCAGGCAGAACACACACCAGAACAGAATTTATGATTGAACAGGCAAACAAAGCAGCATTTACATTTCTGGGTCTACAAATCTGGTTGAGCACTGGAGCAAGAGTAACAACAAGGAAGCCCATAAATAAACCTTTCACAGGGATCTGGGCAGAGAAAAGAAAGGTGAAGCTTTTGCTGTGTTGTTGGGAAGAAAGGATATAGAAGACACACATTCTTGCCAGGAGTTAACACAAGGCCAGCTATGAACTGCTGTGACTCCTGTGACAGAATAGAGGTCTTGGACTAGAAGTTAAGCAGCAAAATATGAGCTGCATGCTCATGTTATGAACCCAAGAACTCACACATCAACACATAACTTGGAGTTGTTAAAAGTTCCTTAATTAAAGGCACATTTGTGGCTCACTTACTCCAGCCAGAAGGAGAGGTTCTGGTTTGTAAAGACAGGCAAGATGCAACCCAGGAAAAGGCATGCAGAGAGCATAAACTTGCAAGAGAAAAATCATGGTCTGAGCACAGACCTTTGCACACAACAGGTGAAGGACCAGCAACTGGCTCAGAGAGGAGGTGTTACTGTACAAAGCACCATCCACACAAAACAATACAAAAAGCAAGGTGAAAAATCCAGTGTTGCTCACAAGCAACAGGGACAGGGAGTCTAAATGTCCTCCTCTGGTCAGAAGGGGCAGAGTCAGGCATAAAATAAGCAGTCAAAAGTCTCCATGCTGGAAAGGATAGGAAAATTTAAAAGCATATAACTGGGGCAGAGTGAAAGTCCATTTCCCTCAACACTGTGCCCAAATATCAGGCAAACAGCAGGAAAGAGAAGTCCAGAGCACCACAAAAACCAGAAAGGTATTTAAGGTGGACAGTTCTACTTTACTCCTTGTCTTCCACTAAACATGATTTTAATCTTACTATTTAAGTTTGGAACACAACAGTGGTTCTGGATAAGACACTGAATCAGGTCTATGGTTTAATTTTTTATCTTTTCTATTGTCTTGCAACATGAAGTTGGCAGATTATTTTCTTCTCCACATCACTACTTCATCTCCTAAACTTGGCTATTCTTGAATACTTAGATAAGAGAAATTTCCTGCCATGGAAAAACTCCTATGAGTTTTTACAGTGCCTAGTACAGGGACCTTAACCCTAACTTATACCTCAAGGTGTTCCTAAATTTGAAAATGGTCACTTACACATTTTACAATGCCTGAATGAATCCACTGCTGCAGAGGATGTAGAAAAAGTAGATCATTTTACCAAAGAAACATTTGTAAACCAGGCAGAACCAGTCAGGTGATGTGAGAGAACACCCCAACATGGGGAGCACCATGACTACACCCTGCAGGGTTGGTTTCATGGTGTGTGGACACAAATTCACTCCCTGAATCCACACCACTTCCTGAGCTTTGCCAGTGACTGCAGTCACTTCATGTTGTGGTGGATTCTTGTGACTTTCTGCATGAGTGAGACCCCAAAGTGCCTTTTGAAACAGGGGCAAAACCATGAAAAAGAAAAATGCTTTTAAAATCTGAGTCTATTTGTATAAATCTTGGTCTAAATCTTGATTTTTATATATATATATATATATATATATATATATATATATGTGTATTCATGTATTTGTATATATTTATATATTTGTGTATATATATGTATGTGTGTGTGTGTGTGTGTGTGTGTGTGTGTGTGTATTTCTGTCAGCATTATTTTTTTTTTCCCACAGAATTGTAGGAGATAAGGTGCCAAGTGTGAAAGAGAGAGCAAGGCAGCTGGGTGGAAAGCAGAGGGATTTTTTGTCCCATCAGAAAGAAGAGCTGAGGGCACTTCTACAGCTTCAGCTGCCTTGGTGAAGACCTCCTACATAAAGCTTTACAGTAGCACTTCAAAACACCACCATGGAGGCAGGAAGATGGTGAGGAAATAAATGTGCAGAAAAGGTAACTAGAAACCAGATGAAAAACCAATATAAAAATACAGTATGTCTGTGGTCTCCACTGTTTCTATTCCTCTCACCAATCTGTGACATCAGGTAAACTGATTTATAGCTCAATCTGCTCAGTATTAAAAACAATTGACCAAATTCCTGGTCTTCAAAATAAGTTAACACCTCTATAAATTAGGCCACTGCAAAGTATCTCCCTTTTTCCTCACTTTGGAGTTCATTTGCCTCAGATAAAGAGCTATTGATGCAGGATAAGAAATATTCTTTTGCACCTTTCCTACATCAGAGGGTAGGTAAAGGAAGAGGGGCAGGTGATAGAGATTATGGACAGCAGGAGGTCAGGAAGATCACTTCATATGACAGAAAGGGTATTTCCAGTAACAAGAGATAAAAAGGGGATTTCTAACATTTTGGGTACTATTTCAAACCACTGTTGCATTTATTTTTTAAAAATTCAACCACACAAAATTCGAGACCTTGAGGTCTGCCAAGGATTTATTCACTGAGTTACTGCAACCAAGTTGATTCCCTTCCAGATGCTTCTGTTGGCTTTGTCTTACCCCTTTCATTTCTTTGGGGCAGGGAATATTTCCTTGTCTGTGTTTTCACAGAAATCAGAGCAAGGGCACTCCAGCCTTGAGTGATATCCCTTGCTGATATTTTAATAACAATACCTAAAGATTCATTTACAGCAGATGGGCTCAAAGTCTTCCAACAAGCAAGGAAGTTAAATGCTGGTTTTGGTTAAGGACTTTGAATAAATTCAGGACTCTAAACCCAGAGACAGCTCAACAGAACCAATTTAACCACTGGTAGCCCCTCAGGTGAGAAATGTAACTGCTCCCATAAAGCAGCTGTAGCATTTCCTTCCACACAAAACTCTGCTGCCCACAGCAATTCCTCACCAGTCTGCACAAAACTGAGCTGACCTACAGATGCTGCTGAGCCTGGGGCTGGGGAGGCAGGAAAATGGCCCTGAATCAGTTGCATGGAAGAAGAGATGAAAGTAAAAAAGAGAAATAAACCAGTCAAGCAAATAATTTTATAAAACCCCACCAAAACACAAATATGCTGGGAAATGCAACACACAAAGGGAACTCTCAGAAAATAAGCAGAGCAAGTTTTTTTTTGTTTGTTTTTAATTAAACAAAAGAATGGTAACTAATTCAAAGGAGATACTTAAAGATAAACTCAAGGCATCCCACATTTAGTTAATTTATGTAGTTGCCAACTTCACTTATTTTATTACCAATAGAAAAGTGGAGGGTTTTTCAACATTTAGTATTCATGAGTATCACATATTTTATCATTAGAGCACATTCACTGAGTTTTCTTATTTGTGCCTCACAACTGATTCTTTAAAGTGTGTAATGTATATGCTCATTAAAATGCTGGTTAATCAGTGACCACATATTCAGTAAAGGGGTGAGGGAAGTGGAGATATTACAGACCAATTGGCTATTTAGAATTAGATTTCCCAATCTAGGTTTATCTCCACGTTTTCAATTGATTTCCTTGTACAGATCCCACTAGCTGCTCATCCCTAGACCCAAAGCAAATCCTGTGCCCATTTCACTTAATTCCTTCACATGTTTATTAATTTCAATACTGATTTTTTTTCACTTCTGACACTTTCCAAGATGTTTTCATTTTTTCAGGAGATGTGAATTGTGCTATTCATTCTGCTGACCTTTACAAAAGTAAGAGGACCCTTCATTTTTACAAGTCTCCCATTAACATTCAAAATGTCTGTGCCACATTTCCTCCAGCCAGGTAAATGCAGCTGAGAAGATTAAATGGTCTACTTAATTTGCTGATTCCAGCAGAATCATTCAGACTCACTTAAGGCACCCACATTTAAACCAAATGATTCATACAGTGACTTTGGAAACCAGAGGAATTCCTAATTATTAGCTAAAGTGTTAGTGGTAATGTAAAAAGATTGTGGATGGTGTCTCAAGGAATTTTAGCTGGTTGGGTCAGCCTTTTTGGGGAGGTTAAAGCATCATGGCAGACCACAGCTAATAACTGTGCTTTATTAGCTACTTCTGGTCTTCAGCTGCTGTAGGTTTTAATTCTCAGCATCCTTCCTTGCCCCACAGATTGAGGCTGACTAGGTTGGATATTCCTGTCAGGAATTTACTTTTGTCTGCAGTTTTGAAATAGCTGCTATATTCTTTCTTTTTTATTTGCTCTATTTTAAAGTCCTTTCCTGGTCCTTCAGTGTTTTTGAAATGCCCAGTTTGCTTAAAAGAGGGTGCCTAAGTCTCCTTCACACTTAATGGGATGTGAAACCTAGAAACAGACAAATTGTTTCTGTACCTCTTGCAGTATCTCTGAGAATATAAAATACTCTTCAATTTCTATAGCACTTTTTACAGGCATCACTAAAATGAGCACACTTTACTGCAATATTAAATAAAATTACCATTAAACAGAGAACTGACTTCACCCTCTCCTGAATTTGTAAGGAATTACTACATTTAACTGCTCTTTCTTGGTGTCACACCAGTCTCTCTCTGGAGGATCAGAAAACCCTTTGGAGAATTATTTTTCTTTCCTGAAATGCTTTAAACAAAGTTTCCAGGAGAAGGAGACAGACCATGGTCCAAGATGACTTTCAAGCCTCACATCCACATCTGACCCAGACAAACATCTGAGCTGCAAATTTGGCTGAAGTGACTCACCAAGACCCTGTCAATAATCAAACAGAAATCCCTGGGCCAGTGCAGAGGGCCAGCTGGGGCTGTGTTTGTGCCTCATACAGAGTCTCAGATTCTCTAATGGTTCAGACACTCATGAGGAGACTGTCTGTGTCCTCACAGTCTTTTGAAGGCACACAACCTCTTTCTAGCCCTGGCCTGAGTCACCTTCCAGACAGAGGAACACATTTACAGGCTGGAGTAGTGCTCAAGCAAAGAGTGGTGAATGCAGGGACCCAGCAGCAGCACTACATCCATGAAATCAAACCTATAGGCAGAAAAAAAATTCTCATTAATATGAAATCCTACCAGGAGGATTATGAAGACATCTGCAGCAAGACAGCTGTCACAATATTTACTTTTCATATGACAGGGAAAAAAAAAACCCAAAACGTTTTAGACATTCTGAAATTGTAACATCTTAATTTGATAATAGCAATTTATATTAAATATGCTAATAGAAGTTGGAGAATAGGGGGTAATTTAGAAAGAATCAGGTTGCATCCAACATTACAATTCCAATAGAAACAAAATGTTATTTAAGAAATCTAGAGTTAATCAAATTGATTTATCACTGGTGCCACATAATGCAAGTTTCAGTAGAAAAAAATTTCATAACTTCTTGGGAAGAGGGATTTTAGTAGATGCCTAAAGAGAACTCTCACTTCTCCAGCACAGCCAGTTCTGGTTTAGTTTGTGCTAAACACATGCATATATTTACAAAATAATCCCACTGTCAAATACAGATACATTGGAGAGAAGTTTGGGGTGGGGGAGGTCCTGGAAATAAAGTGCTCTAATTAAAATTGCTTTTGGCTGGAGATAGGCAGGAAGCTTAATAGTTTAGTATACACCACACAAGTCACATTCAATAAATTCCCTAAGTTTGGTAGGCAAGCCTCAGTCAGCTCAAAACTTCAGCTGAGACGGAGTCAGTTTGTTTCCTTCCACTTAGCCTTGATGCTAAAACAAAAACAAATCTCTTCCTTACAGAAAAATTATCACATTGGTGCCTCTACACAACGACCAATTATTCTCTGCTGGAAGAGAGTGTTACCACAGAATCAGCCCCTTCTGTTTGGACTCATCAGAAAACCAGGCAGAAATCATAACAAGCAGAAGCCAAATAAGCCATGTAGAATTACAGTTGCAGAGGAGTTTATCATGGCTCCACTTTGCCTGAGGCTCAGGAAGTTTCAGGTTTTCTACTCTGAAGTAACTTCTCAGCCAGGAAATATGAGGGTCTGTAAAAAATAACACTTTTAACTATATATCTGTTACATGCATTTTCAAAATCATGACAGAGAAACAAAGACAAAAGGAAGTGTGAGTTCCAAGTCAGCAGCAAGTATCTACCATTTATTCATGATTTTTAACTTGTGTTTGGGGAAATGTCCTTCTGAGACAAACCAGCCCCTTCATCCTTCCCCTGCTTTTCTACTCTCTAGAAGAAACTTCCACTGTATTTTGCCATTAGCAGAGTTATTTCCAGGTATCTGAAAGTTCAAATGGTCTCATGCCATGAGAGATATTTTCTTCTTTCATCCCATCCTGAATAAGCATATCCTCTGTCTGGTCTATAATGTTCACTTTGGCTGAAGTTCTTCCTTCCTATCTCCCCCTTAAGCACAGACACACTTTTTCTACATTTCAGGTCTTAAAATCTGTCACTTAACAAAGAGCTGAGAACAGGAGAAAGGAAAGAATAAAAGCTGGTTTGTTCCATTGTGGAAATCCTTCATATTCTGTTCTAAGAGGGTCTCCCAGCTCAGATATTTACCAATTCCAGATGTTTCCGTGAGAGGATTAATCCTGTCCCCCCACCCCCAATGCACCTAATTGTTCTATAGCATCCTGCAGGATATGGAGAGGGGAAAAAGAGGGTATTTTCTTCTTGACCCTTAGCTGCAAAACAATTTGTACCCTGAATTTGGGAACAGTTTCTCCAAAGCTCCCACAGTGTAAACATGAGCTGTCCTCTGCCCTCAGACTGTCTCATTTCATTAAAGATACAAAACTGGTTTTTATTCAGTGATACAACGGGAACAAACTCCTAAACTACCCATTCTTGCTTGTTTCTATCCTAAATTTTCTCAACAGGCATTTGGGAGGTTTTTGATCTTCAGACATCTGCAATTCACTCTGTAAATAAAGTCCCAAGTAAGATAAACAAAGCAGTATATGAACAGCTTAAATCTGGCTGGTGGAGCTGGCTGGCAGTGCACAATGCATTTTTCCAGCAGGTAGACTCCGGAAACTTGCTTCATTTTCTTCAAGGATGCACTGTGAACCTACTGAATGCAGCACACCTCTGGAGCTAGAATCCACTTCAGGGATGGCTTAATTACCTGTGCTGTTCACAGACACAGCACAATTCAACCCCATGAAAAACCCAGAGATGAAATTTAAAACACCAAAGGAAAGTGGAGTGTGCTTTGGTGATGGTATTTTCTCCTGTAACACCCAAAGAGCATCGTGTGCTGTGATGATAGAACTGTCCAGCACCAGGTTACAACTGAGGATACACTCAGGATTGTTAAAAACCTAAAATTACTCCTCTGCCTAGGATACACAAAAGTTCTTAACCACATACCTACATTTTTGTGCTCCTTTAGGATGCTGCTAGCCTGTATTCCCTCATCAGGGATCACACAGCCCATGGGGATCACCTGGACTCCACAGGAATTCCCCTGCCACCACAAATTAATGCCACCCATTTGCAAAACACCTCAAAGAATCAGCCAGACTTTGAAGGTGGGCTGTCCCAGAACAGGGGGGTAAGATCAGACTTCGACCTCTTCAGTACAGACTTTTCCTTTCAAAATTTTCTACTTCCCAAATAAATAACCTGTAAGAAGCATATATGGGGTTATAGAACATGGCTTCTGGGAAAGCAGCTGCCCCCCCAGCCCAATTTCCAGAGTTTCAGTTCTCTCCCCCTCTCTCTCTTTCTCTCTCTCATCTGGCCTCCATTATTTCCAGGATTCTTTCTCAATGAATGCTGAACAGTAAGAGTTATTTGCCATAATTTATTCTTAATTAAGTGCAGAACTATAACTAAGTTAGAACCAGTAAAGCATAGCATACTTGAGTTATTTTATGTTCACTTCCAAAAAAAAGGCCAATAAAAATAAAGAAATCAAGAGGCAGGATTGAAGAGTAATAAGGAATTTTGAGTTCCCAAAAGGAAAAACCTTAAAGTCTGTTGTCAATAGATTTCCTCTATAAATCATGTTCTTAGAAAAATCCTGCCAATTAGAAATATACATCCAGGTACAAACCCTCCTCTCTTCCAGATTTGTAAATAAATATGCATAGCTAGATTTATATCTCTTTACCTTGCCCTAGTAGAAACAGCTACTAGAAACAATTAAATTATTAACTAATTAACATAGCAGCTCACCATTAACAGAAATTTTTGTCTTACATTGAGAAGTAGCAGAGTGGAAAATTATCATTCAATTGCTAGCAGAGCACCAGGAAACTCTTCAGAAGCAGTGAGAAAGGCAAAAATTCACTTTCTTACCCGAGGGGTGCTTTTTCCCCCTCACATTATCACCCAAGTCAGTGCTGCAGAAGAGATAAATGTCTAAGAAACAGAATTACTTTGTGGATTAACTACAAGCAATCAGGCTGCAACTTCCTCAGCATGTTGCCATTTTACAGCTGGATACTGTTCTGATCTCACTGGTCAGGAGAAGGAGAAATGCCATTAAAACCAGAGAAATTGTCTCAGCCAAGCAGAGAGAAGAACATCCCTGCCTTGGCACCTGCATCTGCCTCCCTGTGCTGGAAGATCAGCTTCCCCTAAACTGGAGTAAGACATTTCAGTGGGGACTGCGGGCTCTTTTTATTTGGAGCCCCTGTGTTTCACAATTTAAAGAAAACCCAAGACTTTGTCTTTTTCTTCTTGAAATGCAGGTTAAAATACACAATTGCATGACACCAAGTTGCTGACATCATTTACATCACATGATGTCATGGATGCTGTCAACACTGTGCCATATTTATAAAGTAAAAAATAGCCTTTTACAGGAACAGCTCAGATTTTCACTGCTGCACAGCTCTTCTCCTTTGCTTTTCTGCATATAACATGCATAATTTACTTTCCTATGCAAATAAATCCTAGCCTTTATTCAACCCCTCTGGTTGCACCTATTTATAAAGGATTAATTCAAAGGCATACAACTTCCTTTTTCACAATTTCCTGTTCAAGACCTCCCTGTAACTGACAGCAAATAAGTTCCCAAATACCTGCTTTTCATCTTAGACAAATTAAATAGAAACAACACCACCCCATCACAAACTAAACAGAAATTAAACACCTCCACATCCCCACGTATTTTTATTTTTTCCTCATGTAAGGCAAACCCATCCAGCCTGTGAGCTGTCAAACACACTGCATTCCTTGGTTGAGGAAGGAAAAAAATAAAGATGTATTGTAAAAATAAAGATGTATTGTGTTTGGCCAGGATGGCAAACCAATGGGCTTCTTAGCAGTTGTAAAACTGCACTCTAAAAACCACTGTCACCACTCTTTTTGATAATTTTTTCATTATTTAGTGTTCAGCTAGTGATCAAAGTTGGAAATCACCTATTCTTTTGCATCATCATATTCAGCTACATTTTCTCCCTGGGGCTGGACCATCTCTGCAGGAAGAGCAGAAGTTCTCCTGGAAGACTCCCTATATTTGCACTTTAAAAGAGTTTTGTTTTCATTGTGGTATTTAAATCACTCTTCTATTTCTACTCAGACATGTGGCAATTATAATTAGCAGCATAACAGAGAAATTTGAGTAAATTCTAACTAACACACTCTCTAACAAAAAACCTGACAACTTTCTTCTTCATTACACGTTTTCCCAGTTGCCTGTAATTCCCTAAGGTTGGAAGACCTGCCCAAGGAAAAGCCATGGGTGCCATCACTGCTGGCTGGCTTTTCTTTCTTCTGCAGTTTTAAAAGGAGGTGGTAGATGGGGGACAAAATCTAGAAATTATAAGGCCTAAAGTCAAAAGATGTGGTGAGATTATTTACTTAATTCAGTTGTGACTCTTTGGATTTTTGCAGCCATAAAATGGGTCTTAAAATGGGTCTTATACACTTAGCTGTAGATAAAATGTTGTCATTAAGTCCATTTTGTACCACTGCAGAAAGGCCACTGCTGAGAAATCCTGAATTGCATTTCTCTGGACCATCCTCTAGATTACATCAAGCACAGGCTTCTTGGTGAAAAAGAAGAACATGGGAGTAACACACTTGAAAAAATACTGATATTATTATAAAAACTATATATTACAAAGGGTAGCAGCTTCACAGCAGGATGCTCCTGATATAAATGAAATAACTCAAGGTCATTACTGACACTTACAATCCTTCTTTCAGAAATTTCTCAAGTGCATATATTGTGTGACATTGTTTCTTAAATTTGAAGAAGCCAAAACTCACCTGCCAGCACCTCTGAATTCACAAGGATGATGAAGAGCCACTACCTGTGATGCAGAAGATCTTTATTATGTTGTGTTTGGTTTGGAGCTCCACTTCTGCTTTTTCTTGGTTTGACACACTACTCCTCCAGTGCTCTCCTGCTTTCTAACTTGGTTAAATCAGCCTGACTGATGGCAAAGGGGCTGGGACAGCTACACAGACATTAGCTAGACAGAGTAAAATTCACCAAAAGAATATTTTGTGACAAAATTCAAAAGAATATTTTGTGACCAAAAATTCAAAAGAATATTTTGTGATCAAAAGAATATTTTGTGACACACCAAATACTGCTGACCCTGAATGCATACTCTGTTGTGGTGTCAGTTAAAACTTCTGAAGTTGTAGTTCTCAAAATTACACTCAGAACAGCCCTATTTCCAGTTGAAGAAAGAAGCTGGGTGTTATAAAAAATCCATTATAGGAGTGATAAGAACTGCAGGAAAAATATATTACTTAGAAAATCAACCTCCTCAGACCTGAACTTACTTAACAGAAGCATTGGAAAGGCATAATGGGAGGAAGGACAGAACTGCAGGCCAGAATTTGTAGTATTCCTTTACTGCAGTTGATTTCATGACAGTCCCTGCTTTGCTATGCTGCAAATATGGGTTTTGTGAATCTACTGAAGATCAGGATCACACCCACTCTGCAAGCAGCACATCCCAGTGGAGCTGGGAGCCTCTGCTTCCCAGGCTTTTCAGCCAGGAATACAAGTGTTCATCCCATTGCAGAACAGTTCCAGCTAGCATTTACCTAATTGCAGGAGATAGAGGGAAAATCACTGAGCTCCTGTGTAACTCTATTCTCTCTCCAGGAGCTGTAAGAAGTAACCTTCCTCCCACCACCCCAGGCACACTGACACTTGGAAATGCTGTTGCTCTCCCTGTTTTTCTAACCTGCCCTATGGATTTTACAGCCCACTTACAGCCACCAGCACTTGAGCTCTGTTTGGATTAACCCCCAGGTTATTTTCCTGTGGTTTGTGCTCTAGTCAGTCTCACAGCCAGCTCCAGGAGGCAGTTTGCTGGAGAGCAGAAACCACTGACAGCAGATGCTGCCAGAGAGCAGATATCCAGGAGAAACCTCTGCATCCAGGGGGAATCCTCCTGGGGCAGAGGGCAGGACCAGGACTGGAGCAATGCCCCAGAATGCTGATGAAGGTATGGTTTGAAAGGACATGTTTCCAACAAAAACCTGGCAATACAGCACTGGAAAGAACCCACATCCAGCCAAACTCAGCTGCAAGCACCACAGAACAAGATAGGTGAGAGGCCCCAGATCCCCCCCTTGCTGTGACACCTGGGATGGGACATAAAAGCAGAATATTCCAAGTTCATTCACTGTCCTCTCCCTCCACCTAGGAGGGATCCCCTGCACCCAGAACACATCTGGCAGATGTTTTCCAAACCTTTCAAGACTCCCATGAAGGAGATGCCATGGCAGGAGCAGATGAGAGGGCCCTAAATCAGCTGGGATAGCAGGATTCCCACACAAACACCCTCTCTCCAGCCAGGAGGATTTTGACATGGGTGTCACAACCTCCCTCTGCCCCAAACACACCCCACCAAGAATTCTGGGCTCCAAACATGACCAGGAGGATGAACATTTCTGAGGGCACACTGAGTGATACCTCAAAGGATGTTCTAGTTCCCAGGTTCCCAGTGATAGAATTTTTCTTTCTTTCTTTGTTTTTTTTTTTTTTTTTTTTTTTTTCAGCCAGACAAGAATTCTCTTATTGGTGCCCAGAGATTTCAGGACTCAGTTTCCAGGAGTTTCCAGCAGGAAATTCTCCAGCAGGAAATGAAACATTTTTATGATTGTCCTTCAAACTCTGAGCTAAAGTTTCTCAAAATCTAGCATTTATTTTGCAGGGAATTCCACCTTTTTCAATGAAGTCTTACTCTCAAAAGAAAAGATGATTTGCAAAGTTTCCCATGGAATAAAAACCCTGAAATTTGTTTCTTTCAAAATTAATAACTAGGAATTTTCAACTATTTTAAAGAAATGCTTTACTGCTTCATTTAAATACACTGTTCTTATATTATTTAAAAAATTGAACTACAGGAAATTGGTGATTCAGGAATTAAATATAACTACTCCCATTAGTTCATAAAACATTAATTTTTCATTCCGTTTTGAAAATCCTTAATGGCAGTAGCAATTCAACACACACTGAAGGCTTTGCTCTTCTTCCTGCTTAAAACTTCTTTCTCTGTGCTGAAAGTTTCATCACATTTTTACCAACAGAACATATATAAAAGATTAAATCAAATTTCAAGCAAAATATGCAGTTTCTTTTTGTACCATCTCATTCTTTTGAAGCGTTGTCCAAAATGGAAACAACTTCTTATTATTATTGTTATTGTTATTATTTATTTTATTTTATTTTATTTTATTTTATTTTATTTTATTTTATTTTATTTTATTTTATTTTATTTTATTTTATTTATTTTATTTTATTTTATTTTATTCTATTCTATTTTATTTTATTTTATTTATTTTATTCTTTGTGAAATTGTTTGGAAAAGATACCACATGGACATATTTCCACATAAAAAATTCATCAGATTTTTCTGACAATCTCTTTTCTGGCTAACTGCGGTGGGATTTCCATGGGGAGGGTCCCTAAAAGCCTCACTCAGTCAGGTTTTGCAGAATTTTGTTTCCTCTGTATATTTCCTTTTGGGATCTTGAGTGCACATGGACTTTTCCTTCCAAAAGTAACCTGTTTTCCATTTCTCAGATAAACAGACCATTAAGAGACATCCATTAGGCTGCAGAAAGTGGTTGCTTTTATTGCAAATACACATCCAGGAAAGCTGGTGCCCCACCATGTCCCTTTATGGCAGTTTCAATTTCTTACATTTCTTACATTCTCATTTCTTACATCCAGGCTTTTGCTCCTGTGAATGCTGATCTAACTTCTGCTGATCCAGGGCAAGGGGCAGGAAGGATTTTTACCAAAGTGTTTATTTGATTAGTTTTATCCTTTTTTTTTCCAACATCAGAACTGAGGTGACCAGAAGTTTGTGTTAATTGGCAGTAAATTAGATTAAATAAAATTTCCCCAAGTAGGGACAGTTTTGCCTGCAACAACAGCCTCAGTCACTTGTGCTTCCGTGCCTGCACTGGAATTTATGACAAAATAAAAGCAGCCTTATAAGCACAATGACAAAGCAAGCAATAATTTCATAAGGAAACACTCACCACTCTAATAGCACAAACGTGCAGGTGTTAAAATGAAGATCCCAGAGCTTTTACAGAAATATATTTCACATGCACCTACTATAAACAGCATCAGACTCCTCACACTGACAAACCAAAGGGCACTGGATGCTTATTCTGAGAACAAGCAGGTACAGAACATTCCTATCACCTATGAATACATAAAATAATAGATCTAAACCTGACATATAATCACATGAAACTATTTTTAAGATTTAAACAGTCTTTTCTTACAGACAGAGTTAATTTTCCTACCTTTCTGCTTCCTTACTTGGCAATAACTCATATTAAGGACCAACACAACTTGTCTGACTGCAGGCACATAGCACCACTGAAGTCCAAACTTCTAAATCCTGTCCTTCATTTGAGGGTTTCTGATGGTCTGAAGAGAATATTTGGAATGTCAGAAAATCAGAGTGCCCCACACTGTCACAGAAGGCTGTCAGGGTCAGGTGCATTAGGAGTCTCCAGGACTGACCCCCTGCCATGGATTACTTCTCACAGGAATGGGGAAGACATCAGGGGAGTGAAGGGTGTCAAAATCTCAACCCATGGGGCAGCATGCACTTTACAAAGTTACAAAGTAATAATCCAGGAAGGATCCTAATGGATGAAGCAGACCCCATTCCCACCTCCCTCCTGGTGGCACAGGGTGCCCAGAGAAGCTGTGGATCCCCATCCCTGGAAGTGTTCAAGGCCAGGCTGGATGGGGCTCTGAGCAAGCTGGGACAGTGAGTGGCACCCCTGGAGCTGACAGGCAGTTTGAAACAAGATGGATTTAAATGTCTTTTCCACCCCCAAACCATTCTAAGACACTTTACAAGGGCAGAACCTGCATGAGGGAGCACTTTAGCTGAAATTTAAAACCACAGAGGTTCCAGGTCTGGATCAAAACAGGATTTCTCCACTGCCTTAGAAGGGGCTGTGCTCCAATCTACCAGCAGCACACAACCAAACCTCCACCCTGAACATCCTCCCAACATGAGCTCATCTAAAAGGAAAAAGTTTTAAATTTTAGTTGTTTGTATCTAGGGAGAATAGAGGAAGAGGCAAAGAAAAGAGAGCAGGTATTAGTAAATCAGAGAAAATTATTCTACTTTCAGACAAACTCCTTTATAAATTTCTTGAAATAACTTTTTGTTAGTTAACTCAGGGGTTTCCTGCCTCTTTTTTCTGTGTTCTCATGTTTGTTTCTTCTTGTTGTTTGCACTTTACAAAACAAAACTCTGCTTCCTCACCCAGTAAGGAATTAACAGACACTGTAAACTGAATCATGACGTTTGAACTTGCTCATTCTTGTTATCAACTTGATATTCCCCCTTCCTCCTCCCATTCTCCAGGTTTTTGAAGGAGGCCACTGTGTGGCAGCCCAGTACCAAAAACAGATGGCTGACAGGGTCAGCAGTGTCCCAGTGAAAATTGAGCATGGCAGTAAATGAATAGGGAGCAAATATTCAACTCTTTTTGCTGCAGCCACAGAAGGCAGGAGTGAGAGGGACAGGATTACTTGCTCTGTTGCTGCAGGAGCCCACTCCATGCAGGTGCAGTCAAATCCTGTGTTAAGCATCTTCTCCCAGTCACCTTGGCAGGGAAATACTTTGCAGAATAACAGATTTGACAAAATTTCTTTGTGAAGTTTCAACTTAAGATTGCCTTTTTCAGTATCATTGCATTTAATTCATTGTACAACTTTTACTTTAGAAAGGTAATATACCAGCTCTTACACAGTCATAAAGTAACTTTTGGCTTCTTTCACTGCTCCCTATAAGAAGCACTGCAGCTGATATAATAGTGAGTTAAAAAAATAAACAAGTCCACAAAACTCAAACTCACCATTGTGAAGGTGACTCATGCAAGGAAAATGGAATCTGAATCAGACAAAATATTAACATAATATTTCAGTTCAAAGACCCCAAAGAGTACCTGTGTCTTCTCATTTCTGAAGTGTGAATGATTATTTCCCTTTAGAAAATTCTAAAATAAGCATCCAGAGAGCTCCAAATCCGTGTGTCCTGCATCACACCTCCTTCTACATCCTGGACAAACAACCAAGTCTGTGAAAATGTCTTTTTTTTTTCTCATTACAAATATGTTCTGATGTGACTTCAGCCTCCTGAAGGTGTGAGGTGTGACCTCATCCCACCTAGCAAGCTGAGTAGATCTGCAGGTCTGATCACAGTTTGGATGGACAGAGCCAAGGAAAACCTCGCCTTGTCCCACAGCTCTGTGGCTGATTCAGTGGTGGAACCTTCTCTTCTGAGCCAGCACTGAGTCACTGGTGGGGCTCAGTGCTATGGGACAAGGCATTTCCACAGAAGTGTTTCCACTCAAACACAAACCAACTTCCAGCTGAGGACTAAACACAGCTCTCTTCAGCCAGGACAATGAGGGCAACAGCTTTACACAGGGAAAAATTCACAAAGTCAAGCAGTCTTTTATTTCCTGCATCTAGGAACTGGATGGTTCAATCTAATTGTTAAAGAGTAAGCCCTTCATACCAGGCTGTGACACTGCTCTGTCTGAGGGGATCAGTCTCCTCACCACTTCCACACACAGAGAATTGGAGCCCCAGTCCTGCTCCTCCCACCCACATTTGCCTTGCCAAACAGAGCCATGGACAGGCTTCATCCTCCACCAGCACAGCTCTTCCCTCCCTGTGAAGTGGAGCTGGAGCACTGGATGTGGCCCCAGGTAAACCCAGTTTTTCTCTAGAAAAGCCTACAGCCACAGCAAGAGGGCAAGATTATGAGGGTAAGGGTAGGAAATGCTGCAGGATCTCCAGAGCTCACTCAGGACTTAAACCCTTTCCTTCCTTACCTACAGAGTCTTCTGAGCAAGCACAGGGTAGAAAGGTGTCCAAATGCAAACCCTTCCAAGAGTTCATCTCTTTAACAGCCTGTGTGAAAAAACATCTGGGTTTGGTGGTGTTTAGATTGCTAGACACTGAACAGTAGATGGGACCCACAGACCTTTGTCCATTGTACCTGCCAGGACAGGAGAAATTGCTTCAGCTCTTGTCTGGTGCCTGGGGCCAGGCATACTGCTCCTGTCCTGATTTCACTAAAGCCCTTGCATGTGCCATCCTCTGGAATACCCAGTGGGAATTCCTGAGGGGCTGAACATGGGCTGTGCTACCCCACCCAGCCCCAAACCCTCCTTCTTTTCAGCCCCACTCTGTCCCTCTTGTGGTGCCCATGCTGGCACCACAGCAGCTTGGCCACTGCCCTCCCAACCCTTGTCAGCTGTCTGGGGACAGCACAGCCCTCAGGCTGCTGAAAAAACATCCAGTGCTCAGGGTTCTGTCAGCTGGTACCAAGGACTGATGTTTAAATCCAGAGCAGACACCCAGTTCCTCAAGTCTTCCAGCTGTTGGCACCGTGGGGTCAAGCCCACAATCAGAAGGTTGGTTTAAAAGAAGAAATTCCACAGGGAAATTTCCAGGACTCACAGCTGTCACACTGAATATGCAAAGTTGAAGAGGCTACACATGTTCTCACCATAACTGCCTTGGGCTTCTTTTTTTGCCTTCTCTGGTGTCTCATTTCCACACAGCCTTTCCCTGCAAGGTAGAAAAATATCCCAATAGTCTGCTCATCCCAGTGCTAGCTTTAGGTGGACAGATAACAGTAAAAAAAATCCTTAAGGATAATTTTAGGTCATCCATAGGCTGCATTTTAGAGGTCTGGTACAGCTGCATAACTGTATGTTAGATTGTCATATATTTACATGAATTTACAAAGTACATGTGGCTTTCTCACCAATGCAGCTAGAGAAGCATGATCACTAATCTCCAATTTTAACTCAGGAAGAATTTTTCCTTTTTTCCATAGGAAAATGCCAGTTCCTGAAAAATATGCATATATATTCTGCAGGAACAGATTGATTGAATCAAATCTTCTAACAGCAAGCAAACACACTTCCTAGGGAAACCTGGCTGGTTTCCTGCTAGGTCCTGGCCTCCCTGGGAGCTTCCCTGGTGAGCAGCATGTCTGGGCTCACAGGCTCCCTGCTGCAGTCATCACAGGGAGCCCAGTCCTTTTCTGTTTAAAATTGCAAAATAAAAATCTTTCTTTTATTAATTAAATGAAATTTCATGTTCCTGCTCTGTGGGAAGTGAAAAATTCCAAGATACTTAATTTTAATACAGAAAGAATGCAAGAATGGTGATAAACTTGCCCATTTCTCCCTCTACAGGAATTTGAGGTTCTGATGAGCCCTTTCTACACATCATTGCTTGTTCCATTGCCCACCTCTGGCTGGGTAAGGACAACTGGTGGAAACCCAAACCTGACAAATTAACATTTGAAAAAAAGTTAAACTAACCAACTGTTATGAGTTTAACAACAAACAGGAGCCTACATGCCCCAGAGACCAACCATGGAGAGCAGCTGGCAATAAAACCTGATTGCATGTGGAAGTGGTTAGGAAAATAAAACAAAACAAATAACACAACTTCAGCACGCAAACTCAAACTTCTAATCTCACCCAGGCCTTGGGAAAAAAAAATCAAGTAGCAGAAAGAATAACTCCATTTTTAAGCAGCACTTTCCACCCATGAATCTCAGAAAGTTTAATGAAGTTTAAAGTTTTACAAATAGAAAAATACAATAAAAAAATGAAAATAATAAGGAAGATGAGCAGGCCAGTGGTAGGTGAGCAGAGCATGCTTCACAGCCCAGCACTCAACATTCCAGAATTTATCAAGGTGAGTGAAAGACTCAGATTCTTAGGGCAAAAACCTTGTGCTCTTCAGTTTTGCCTGTGAGCTCTGGACTGTTCTGCTCCCACTGCCAACAGGCAGAACAGCCCCTGGAAGTGGCAGATTTCCAAACAGCTGGACTGATACCAACATGATCACCTTCTCCTTCCTATAAGCCACTTAAATGAAGCCTTCCTCTTCAGGGACATCTTTTGTGGTTGGTATCTGCATCCCTCTGAGTGAAGGTACAACCAAGAAATATCCTTCTGTTCTTCCAGTAGCCTCCATTCCAACAACACATTTCCTACATGGGGAAATGGCTGAGGCTTGACTTTGCCCATCCCAGAGAAGTCAGAAAGCCCAGAGCCATCTGCCCAGGATCCTGAGGGAGCATTCAGCTGCAAGCACTGTAACATCCAGGCCAGCATGAGATCATGTTCTGGCTATCTGCTTGAGGTAATTTGCATGATGAGCACACGATCCATTTGTGGCTGACGTTAAAAACATTTTGGATTAGGGATGTAAAGGGTGGTGGGAGAAACCAAGGAGACATCTGGTCATACTGTTGGAATTTATGTGGGAAGCAAGAGAAGGATCTGCAAACCACCAAAAAACAAGATTTTAACATAGAAATGGGGGGGAAAATCCTAGTTCAGCAGGCCAGGATGGCAGGTATGAGGAGGCTGCTCCTCCTGCTGAGTTTTCCCCCATGCACTGCTAGGCAGTGTTGGTGCAAGGAGAATTTCCACGTTGAAAGATACAGAGGGATTCTCTAAACCACTCATGCAGAGAACAGTGTGATTAGATTTTCTGTGGCAAGAAACAGACTTCCAGAACAGGTTAAAACATCTCTTAACAAAACCACTCAAACTCTGCCTTGGCACAGCCTTGCAACAAGAATGACACATCCACCCCTCCTTGCAGCAAAGGCATCTAGGGTAGGTGTTGAAGAAAAACTTGGTATCAGGGATGGACAAATCAACTTCTGTACTTTCTATACTGAATTTTTTCAGCAGAGAGAGTCATCCCTTTTTGGTTTGTTGCTGCCATTTCATTGATGCACTAGCTGGAAAACCTGTGGGGAGAGAACCCAGGTCTTTGGTTCCATGACAACACCTGAGCCACCAGATGAAGTCATGTTTCTGCACAGAAAGGGCAGTTACAGGCACAAGAGAAATATCCCACATGAAAAACCAATCAGAGAGGAAACTTAGCATTTATTACTTTTTTTGCCAGGATTTTTTTTTATTTGTTGATAACATAGATTATTGAAAGGAGAAAAAATTATCTGATTAGAATGGAAGCATCCTTTTTAAAAAATAATTATTCTCAGTTTACTTAAAAGCTCAGAATTCACACTTCTTAGAAAAGTGGCATCTCCAGCAACCAAGGCATTCTCCAAACCTAGACATTCATTATAAATATTATTTGCAGTTTAAAAGAGAAGTCTTCCACTAGAGGACATGTTGCCTCTTGAAAGGAAAGAGGAGTTTCTCCACAGTCCTAAAGAAAATCTTACCTTTAAATTGATAGTCCAACACATATTTCAGGCAGAACAAATATACTCAGCCATTAAGAATGATGAATTGTGTTTTGAATGATTAATTATTTTCATCTGCAAGGAAACATCTCCAAACTTTGGGAGCCACAGACCCAAATTCTTATTTTTAAAGTTAATAAGGCCACCTTTGGCACAAAATGGACTTGCAGTTCAGATAGGCACCACTGATAATTCTGAGATAGAGAAAAGAACTGAACCTAAAATTTCTAGAACTTGGAGAGCTCTTGGAGTGCTTTGAGAATTAAATGATCAACTTGAACAAAAATAGCAGTACCCATGAACTTATAATGCCCAGTCAAACTGAAGATAAAAAAAATTTTAAAAGTTGTCTTGTCTTGCACTTCCAAGTGAAATTCCAATGTCCCCAGGGCTGAAAGCAAGTGCTTTCAAAACTTAATATAGGAATCCTTCCCACCTTCCTATTTTATGTGAGCTCCTGAGTCAGGAGCAGATGGGTTTTGCAGATTTAAACCTTCGGGGTTTGACTGCTTGAGGTGCACTTCAATACTTCTCATTGCTGCTATAATAATGAACATATTTCACCAGTTAATAAGGTAGCAAACTTTGAAATGCAGGCAGATGGGCAGCGTGGGAATTCAAGTGAACTTGTGTTTCTGTGGGATGGAACAGCCTTGTGCCATCAAAGGTGAAAATTGTTAATGGCTGGAAGTCCAACATCTGCTACACCACCTTCACACAGTTCATGTGAGAACAAAATCCATATGAATCCCTGGTAGGAGGCAGGACCTTGTGAGCCCCCTTCAGGCTCACAGGATGCCCTGACCATCCCTGCCTGGCTCATGCCCAGCCTCCAATTTCACCTGTCACACGAAGCAGGGCTGAGCAGCACTTCAGTAAAATACCAACCTTATACTTTTCCTGCTTTAAAACTACATCCTTATTTAATATTTTAGGGGGATAGTATTTTTAAATTATTATTGATTTCTATTTTACACTTTTTTTATGTAGCAGCAGAAATCTTCAAAATTGAGACTGTTGCTGAGACTGATTTTGCCTTACCAACATTTTCTTAACCACCATTCTGCTTAATAAAAGATATTTGTTAAGGAAAAAAAAAGGCTGTTTTTAATTTTATTGAAAACAATATTCAAAAACTTCAGCAACAAGCAGAAAATGAAGAACCTTTTCACCCTGAAAAAATTTGTATTTGATTTTGAGTAATTTTAATTTCAAGACTTCTAAACTTTTTAATATACAAAGCAAACATTACAAACACATTCTCCTCATCAGAAAGGATCCTGCCTCACATCCCTTCATAGTTTAAGAATAGAAATTGTTGAAACTTGCACATTCTGGTGCCCTAATGAGTCTTAAGGCAGAGGTCATTCCTCCAGCTAAGGGGACTGTATTGATTAGGGTGTAGGTACTTGCACAGAGGAGTTGTTTGAAAACCTTCTACAATTTTTTAACAGCTATAATTAGAAACACTGACACAGCTGAGTGAATCAGTGCAGCCACACCAGTGTAGACAGTGGTACAAATGTGCCTCCCTCCCTCAAGGAAGAAGAAACCACACATACAGAGCTCTGCTGGTTTAAAAAAAACCTAAATTACCCTACCCCTAATTAGTTTTAAAAATATGCAAAGTCCAAGCCTTGGGAGAGAGTTGTGGTAACAGAGTTAATTGGCATTTCCATGGATAAATATCATTTGAGAGCTTATTTATTGAGTAAATGTGGGTGTTGGTCACCTGACTCAGTAGAGATTCTTCCAAGAGCTATTTTACAAATTACTGAGAGAAACAGGTAGGCCATAACTGCTTCATCCTGCTTCCCAGGACATAACTGCTTCACTCCAAGGAAGATAAAGCATGTCAGGTCAATCCCAGCCAGCACTGCCTGCTCTCTCCACTGACTGGAACTGGAGCCAGGGAGATTAGCTCTGATAAAGACACCTTCTCCAAACATCTGTAGACATGAAGGGCATGCAAGATCATTCCTGCTCTAGCTAAGGCTCCAAGAGACCACAACCAACCACAAGTGTTGGTTTAGAGCAGAAATCTCCCACTTTAGGGCAAGAGCTGCCCCAATAATCAACAGAAGCAGAGTTACCACTTCCTACAGTCAGAGGGCAGAGCTCCTGCTGCTCCAGCAGCAATCCCAAAGGCTTTTGGCCAGACTGCCTGTGTGGCAAAAGGTTGGATGACTCTAGTGGATAAACCACATCCTGTCACTGGTCAGGAAGAAACCTGAGGACTTCCAAGTCCCTTGAGGACAAATTACTCAGAAAAATCTATAAGGATTTTATTAGTAGTAGTAGTAGTAGTATTTAAAATACAAGTTCCTTAAAATAGCATGACCAGGAAGGGTGGATTCAGGGAGTTGACATCTGACAGATGTTGGTAGTTAAGAAAAACTCTGGAATCCAGCCCAAAGACTCACTGACTGAAATCGGCTTGACACCCAGATCTAACCAGGGAAATAAATGCCCAGATCCCTCCATCCTCTGGTGCCTGGGTGCCAGATGTGTCAGTGTCTAGTCAACTGCAGAAGGGCCACAAAGTACTTCCTCACTGTTACAAACAAAACCCAGTCTTGGCATGTGTCATTTAACAAATGTGCCTTTCAGTCCTTAATGTTGTGGTTCCCAAGCCAGCCCAAGCAGCAGGAAAGGAGGATTAGTGTCTTTCCAGAAAGGATGCAGCAGTGAGTCACAATCTCAGCACTGCTGTGAGTCACTTCAGCAGTGCTGCTGAATGGCTCAGCTATGAACATAAAGCAACAAAACATTCCCTTTGCATTAGAGATCACAGGCAAATCCCCAGATCCAGACTGGGAGGTGTCTGTGGTCCAACCCTGCAGCCAGATAAGAACTTCCCCTCTGCTTCTGCTCACTTTTGTGATGACAGGGAGCAGAGAGGAGCTGAAACAGGAGACAGCTGGACTGTGGCTGTGTTTGCAGCTCTGCCCCATCACCCACTGGAGCAATCAGCTGCACCAAAGTCCTGACTTTTCACTCACTGTGGGAGGTGCTGCTTCTCAAAATCCAGTCTGTGCCAGTCCTTGACAGTCATCCCTGCACCTCTCTGGGAGGAGCATGGGGTCTGTCCTGGGGCAGGACAACCCTCCCCAGGCACAGGGTGACAGGAAACAGACAGATTTTCCTCGCCTTCCAGTGGGCAGAAAAAGCCATCCTCACTGGGACAAATCTCTAATAAATATCTCTTTCCCTAATCTAGGTCCAACAGGACCTAGGGTAGGAGTCAACATCTTTCTGTAAACAAGTGACTTCCCTGATCAGAGGTTGGACTTTCACTGGAAAGCCTTGGTGTTTTCTGCTAGTAATGTCACATAACTTAAATCCTCAGCTTAAGCTCAACTCAGATGGTAAAAGGATCCCAGAAAAAGGTGATTCTAAAGACATTGCCTGCTGAGACAACCAGATCATTCACCCCCCAACCCTTCTTCTCATGATCATCAAAGTGAAGTAAAACTAGGTAGATAGACCTGGAGGTTTCCAGCAAATGAGTCCTGTAGGCAAATCTAAGCCCTTGAAGAAGACACTTCTGCTGTTTCTGAGAGGATTGTGCATACAGATGAAGCATCAGCTCACAGCTTAAAGAAATCACAGCAGTTCATGGCAGGACACAACAGAATACCTGGCATTTAGATGGAGATGAAAAATACCTTTCATTATATAAAAACTCCAAATCACAAATGCTACCACACAATTTTAGATTACATATTTTAGTGAGTGGGTAAAGCTGAGCAGGGAACAAATCCTTCTCATTAGTGAGAGACTTACCTGGATGCATTATCCAGTTATTTTTGGATGGCTGCAATTTGAGAATTACTTCATTGCATCTCAAGTTCAAATTCCCTTGGAAAAGGAAGGAAAGCTTGCTTGCAAGAAAAAAAAATATCTAGAAAACAAAGGTTTGAATTCTGATTGCCCATGAGTTGCATTTTCCAGCTGTTTCTGTCAGTACTTTGCTGTCAGAAAGCCCCAACCCTTTGTCTCCACTTCTGAAAGTATTTTATAATATAAAATTTATGGAAAAGACAAAGGAAAGAACTGCTAAAACCTTTTCTTTACTATTTAATTTTCAGCAAGGTACATAATAGTTCAAAGAAAGTGGTATCCAAGCAACAGGTTTGAAAGGGGCAAAGTATTAAAAGATTGTTCAGTCTATTATCACAGCCTGAGCATGCTGTTGACTAGCATGATTGCCTTTGATGCAAAACACACTTTTTGTAGTTATAAATAATCACAGAATATCCAAAAGCTATATTAATAATGAAGAAAACCATCTCTTGAAGTATTCTTCTTACACCCAGCTCACACTTATATACATTTCCACCTCTAGCCAGAACATCATATCTCTCTGGAACTAAAAGCTGACACCTCAAAGCAATATATTATTTTGATTTATTATTTTGATTTTCAGTTAACTATAGCCAGGAAAGTGATATTTCTTCAAAACATATATATATCTATCTCTATATATGTGCATTCAAAACATATTTAATGTCAGATCTGCCTCTCTGAACAGATTAAAAACAATTTTCCACCGTTTTATTCCCTTAGCTCCATGGAACTAAAGATTATGGGTAGGATTCTACATAAGCATTATTAAAGCAATAAGAAATAACACAGCACCATAGAGAACCTTTTTGATCAGAAGAATATACATTAACCATGGCCTAAGTGCTCCCCTGTGATGGCTGAGTCAAGGCTACAGGTGATGATTCACAAGCCAGAAAGGACACAGCTTGACTTTCAGAGTTTCCATGGTTGGCAGATAGATAATCTCCATTCCTGCAATGAACACAGCTGATGGAAAGACAGCAAATGGATAATCTTAGAATGCTGTATCTGCAGAACTGGGCAGCAGTCCTGGAAACATTCACATTTAACAAGCACAGTGCTGTTCAGACACGTAAAATGGTGTGTGTGTGTGCTTGGAGCATTAGGCTTTGGTTCAAAAGCCAGAACTGCACCTTATGATGTGACAACACCTCCTCAAGACTGCCACAGACGGGGCTGTTTCCCACACAGATTTAGAAATGAAAAGACTTCTCCCAAAGCAAGGTATCTGGCAGTGCAGAAATGAGCAGACAGGTTACCAGGCAGCAAGAGAGCATCAGTGAGGAGATGCAGCCATCAACCTTCCCTCCCTGATCCAGAGATGCTCTGGCAGAACCTGAGCCCTCCCTATGGCAAACCAAGCACTTGGGCACAGTTTATGGAAGCACAGAAAGGAAGGAAGGCATATGGCATCTGCCTGGCTCCTAGCACAACTTCTTATCTCAGATCTCTCTCTGTCTGCATTCCCCTGTGCCAGAGAGATCCTGGTACAAGGATGGGGAGATTCTTCATTGCTCCCAGCCTGCAGGACAGGGGCACTGCAGGATTCTGGCAGCCCCTCCCTCTCATATCCTCCTCTGCTTGGCACCAAGGGATCCCACACACCTCCGCTGTGATTCCATCAGTCCCTTAGGAAGGGGGCAGTTGAAAAATTTGCCTTTTGTCTCAAAGAGGAGACAAAACTTTGTCTTTCCTGTCATGCATCAATATGCAAAGTATAAGGAATGAATTACACTTGGAGGTGAATACAGAGAAATAAACTTATTGTGGGCCAGCCTCACAGCTACCTGCTTTGGCTCCAAGGTGATTTCTGCTTTCCACTCAACTGGCTCAAGTCAACCTAAGCCTCGGGATAATTCATGGTAATCAAACTGTGTGGCAAGCCATTTTTTTTGGAAGAAGCTTTCCAAAAAGGCTCTTTAATGTGGTATAAAGTCTTTCCACTAACTGTCAAATCTGATATCACTTGATTTAAGGAAGAAAACACCTTAAAATGTTCCCCATGTAAAAACTCTGTGACAGTTTTGATTGTTGTTGAGTAAAGACGTTTTCAAAATGCAAATTCACAAATGGAAGATTCAGCAAATCTGGCATCACCTCGACTGCAAGCAAACAAAGCAAACTTCTTTTCTGGCAGGGAAGGTAGGTAAGGAAATGTTGCATTATTTGTGTAATTAATGTACATAATAACACCAACCACCCAAGGCACACCAAATACCCTTTGTCTAAAGACACATCAAGAAGAGGGAAGATGGATCTTGATAGGGATGAACACAATGTTCAAAACAAAGCTGGGGACAACAGCAACTGTGCAGAAGGTGACTGCAAACTGCCCATCAGCAGCAGAGGAGAGGGACCCATTGGTCAGAAATAAAACTATAAAGGAACCAGAAGCTAATTTTTCATGTGATACCAAAAGTGGCAAGAACGAGGAAAGTGTTACCAGCTAACAGATTCATTTTTGTAACTATCAGCTAAAACACTCTCTGAACATGGCACAGAAAACAGATTATTATTATTATTATTATTATTATTATTATTATTATTATTATTATTATTATTATTATTATTATTATTATTAATAATAATAATAATAATAATAATAATAATAATAATAATAATAATAATAATAATAATAATAATAATATAGTACCCTTTTGTGCTCCTCCCCCCTGAAGCACAAGGGACTGTATGTTCTGGTGAGAGTTCAGGTCTCAACAATTACCTTGGGGGTACAACCCAAGCTGTTAAACCCTTGTTCTAAAAGCCAGTCTGGAAAATGTTAATATAACTCTTTAGAGTCTCCTGTACACTCAATGGCTGATACACTGCATATCTTATAGTCCTGCACCAAGCTGTGCATTGGTAACTGATTTCAGACCAGTTTTTCTTTGTTGATTACAAAGTGGTTTTAAATTAGAGCTCCTGCTTTGAGACTGTGTACTTGGTTGAACCTAAAATTTCATGATTTTTAGTACAATTCTGAAAGCAGATACAAAGTAGTACACAAATGGATGCCTCAGAACTAAATGTAAACAGCTCTGTCCCAAGCCAATAACCAATAAGTAGTTGGCAGGTGCTGCTTGAGCTTGCCACCTACACACACAAAATTTGACAGAGGATGAAAGACAAGTACTGTACTTGTGTTCCACCTCAAGCCCTCTAAATTCACTGCTGGGACTGACATTTGGGAACAGATTTCTGCAGAAGCACAGTGAAGTATTTGAGAAGCTCGGCTGTACTTCACTCAGCTGAAGTGGCACACCAAACTCACTGTACTAAGAAGGAAGTTGTAGCAAAGGATTTATTGTGCAACTGAGATGCAGATGATAGCAATTCCATTCTCTTCTGCATTTTAGATGTCCTACTCGATTGCACAAGCACGTCTATCCCTGAAACAAAGAGATCCCATCTTTAAAATGATAACACCAGCTCACAGCAGTGTTGTAAAATAAATATAAACAGTCTAACTGCCAAAACTGTGACTCAATAACAGTACTTTATGTGTATTCACAAGCTGACCTTCTATAGTCATCCTCCCAACAGATTCTGTTTCAGCCTTCAAATTTCTTCCTCGTCGTCTTCTTCTATTCCGTCGTTCTCCTTAGTCTTCTTCCTGCTTTCTTCTTCTTCCTTCTTCTTTCTTCTTCTTCTTCGTCTTCCTTCTTCCTGTTCCGTCTTCTCGTCCTTCTTCCTTCTCCTTCTTCCTTCTTCTTCTTCTTCTTTCTTCTTCTTCCTTCTTTCTTCTTCTTCCTTCTTTCTCTTCTTCCTTCTTCTTCTTTCTTCTTCTTTTTTTTCCTTCTTCTTTTCTTTCTTCTTCTTCTTCTTCCTTCTCCTTCTCCTTTCTTCTTCTTCTCCTTCTCCTTTCTTGCTTTGGATGCCTGCAGGTGGTAAAGCTTCCTGGAGGTGCAAGATCCCACATCTTGCTGTTCAGGCTAAACTCTCTTAGGACACCTGGGATGTGAGAACAATCCAGTCCCACAGGACACCCCTGCAAGTCCAGACCAACCAGGCCCAGAGCTCTGTGCAAAGATCATGAGCTGAAGTCCATTCTTGCAGGTCAGGGCAGGAGCAGCTGCAAGGCTGAGTTAGGGAAGGAGTGCCATGGGAAATGGCATTCACTCTGCTCGTTCTGACACCATTCACACCATCTTCTTCCAGAAGGAATTCACACTTTGCTTACAAAATGGTTATTTCAGAAGCCTCTTTAACTTCATATCTCCACATAATCCTACACTCTGATTGTACTTCATTTCTTTAACGCAGTGTTAATTCTTCAGGCACATTTAAAGGCTAGAAAGAACATTAACTGCTTCGTAGGTATTTTTAGGAGACATTTTGATGACTTTGCACCATAGAGTTCAGTTAGAGTTTTCTTTCTAAAAACAGCTAAGTCATCAACATGATTAAAATATGGGTATTAAATCCTTCAAAGCATTTAGATAAGTTTGTGGCTAGAAATAGAAGAGTTCTTCAGTTTTTGGAGACACAGGACATCCTGTGCTATGGTTTAAAAGATAACTTTGACTGAGAAAAGGTCACTGGACTTCCATAACCCATCTACTGGTCCAAGGCTAGAACCCACAGAAATATTCTTTCACAACCTCAACACAATTCAGACCTAAAATTATCTCATACATATAAATTTGATCAGTCATCACTGATTTCCCTCAAATGTGGCAAGTTAATTTGTGTTTATGAAAAAAATAAATTGTATTTGAGCAGGGATGAGAGGCAATAAAGCATTAAACAAAAGATGTAATTGAAAATCTGACAAGTTCACCACAAAGTCTGTTAAACACATTTTCTCACACTTGGTAAAGCACAGCCTCTTTCTCTGCAGAGCCACAGAGCTGTGGATGAGCTTACACAAAACTTAAGGCCCAGCCCACAAATCACCACTGAAGAATTATCCCCATTGGGCAAATATTCCTGCTCCTTTTAAAGGTTTCCATAATGTGGATAAGAATTCCCTTCAGAAAACAGACTCTGGCAGGATGAATGGACACTGAACAGAAGTTTAACTAAAGAAATGCTGTTCTGGTTCACAACACAACCAAGCTGCAGTGAACACCACCAGACCCTGCCCCTCCTGGGGAATGCAGAGGAGCACAATTCTCCAGCAGCCCACGGGGCCCAGGAGGCACCAGCAGATGGTGCTCTGAAAGCAGGCAGGTCTCTAAATAAAATCAGCTTTGATGAATTGAAATTTGACAAGCACCGATGAGAAAATGTCTTCAGTAAAGATATCACAGTAATAAAATGAATTATTCCTTCCTTCAGAGAAAAACCCAGCACAGTAAAAGGGCAATTTCCCCCTGAACTCATCTGCTTTCAGGTGATGCTCCTTTAATTATAATGGCACTGCTTTGTTTCCAGAGCACAAGTGCCAGTGCAGCAATCTCCTCCTTACCCATCAGAGTGTCTCCAAGACATCATTCCTTCTTGATACTTCACAGATTTGCCTTGGAGGCAAGAACAGTTTTTCATTTATTAAACCAAAGACATTCTCAGTGTTGTCAGAAATTGTGAAAAATTTGGGTACATGATTCCAGTGCCTTCTCTTTTCCAAATGCTTGGCAGCATAAAACAACACTGCTTGAATGGATCTCACACTTGAATTTTTTTGTATATTCACTATTTAACAACTTCCACAGTAGGACTGGCTATCAGCAGATACAGATGCAATCACACAGCTGCAGAAGGATGGAGCACCACCAAAAATGGACTTCAATATTGGAGAGCCCAAGTAGGATCACTAGAGGAAGAAAATGGTGATCGAGACATTTATTTTCTCAATTTAATCAAATCAAGATATTTAATTTCACCTATAGAAAATTATCATAGACTCAAGCCTGACAGAGGTCGAGAAGTGTTTGGACAAAACTCTCAGGCACATGGTGGGATTTTTGGGGTGTCCTCAATGATCCTGAAGGGTCCCACCCAATTCAGAATGCCGTGTGATTCTATGAAAAATGACCACGAAAAATGTGACCTGAAGTCCCCAAACAGGCAAATCTCCTCATTGGGAGCATGGAAGGGATCCCCACCACAGGAGCTGTACCTTGCAGAACAACAGGGATGTGCCATGGCCAACCAAGGTGTTCCAGTCAGCCTGGGCAAGACTTACTGATCCAATGGATGAAAAAAGCAAACAAAAACCCTAGTATATATGTTTCTACAAACTAGTATATATGTTTCTACATTTATTTGATATATTAATAATATACTAATACACTAATATAATAATAATATTTTGTATATCAATAATATTCTTAATTGATATAATATTAACATAAAATATTAATATTATAGAATTATATATACACATAATTATATAATAAATGTATATTTATTGACATAAATTTCTACTCTTTTTTTTTTTTTGCAGAAGTTTATTTTATGTTTGCTAAACCAGGGGCCAAATCTTTCTAGCAACATCAAATAAAGTATGAGGTACAAGGTTCTCTCTTTGGCTTAGGAATCATGTCATCTTTAATTAAATATTTAATCATTAGGTGCCTCTCTGGGGACTCAGAAGACCTGAGTTGTCTGGCCCAGCTCAGGTTTTGGTCAGTGATAAGACATCCCAGCTGCCAGCAGGGAGATAAATCAGCAGCAGAGGGGAAGGAAGGGCAGCACTGGGTGCTGGGAGGAGCAGAGGCAGCTTTGCTGGGCTGGAGCAGCAGGGACAAAGAGGGGTGAGGTGAAAGAGGAGTGGGGCAGGTCTGAGGTGCTGGGACCCAAAGCAGAGCTGCTGGGAAGAAGTGTGGAGGAAGGGGAGAAGGGTGGGAAAGAGAAGGGAATGCAGTATTCTGCATGGAAACAACTGGAGACAGGTAACTCATTACACCACACACTAATCCTAATTTACAACCTTGGATATCAAAGACTTAATTTGTGTAGAGTCTGAGCTTGAGACCTCTGGCTGGTTTGGGTAGGCTCAGGCCAGCCCTGCCTGCACACAGGAGTGGGATTTCAGGGACTGCCAACCCACAGAGCTCATCAGAACCAGGTCTGCTTAAGGTGGGCTGGGTACCTATGGAGGGAGTGGGGAATACTTTTCCTCTCTAATTGAAGAGCCCATCCTTTTCCTGTGCAGTTTGAAACACAGGTTAGACCAGCTTGGAGGACATTCCTTACAAAGCTGATCACCTGCCAGGACGGATTTCCCCCTGCACATTTCCATGCCAGCTGCTAGCCAGCTCTTTTACATCAAGGTTTGTCTTTGGCAACCAGTTTCACAATGAGAATATTCACACCTGACTTCTCTCAGCACAGCATTTAGCTCCAGGCAGAAAAGACCTGCAGTGGCAGCAGTGGTAAAGTGAGCACTGTTCAGTGGGGATGAACAGATAAATAAAATTAGCATAGGCATTTTTTTGACAATTCAATTAGCTTAAAGAAATGTATAGTTTTACACAGATCACCAAAGATCTATCCATTCAAGGAGCCAGAAATCCTTTTTCCATTTACCACTAAAAAATCAAATAGTATATACCTCAGGCAATACAGAAATTTCAAGAATATTAGCCACTTGCCTCCCACACTGGGTCACAGGAAAGACTTGTGAGTTCTCTTTTTATTTACTTGTGATCAATACAAGAGGAGCAGGGAACACACCTCACTCACTGCACCAGAACATACATCAATTTGCTGTATCAGTAGAACAATTCACATGTTGATTTAGCACTCATTAGCTCCTATGATCCCTCCCTTAGCATCAAACTTCTCTCTGATGCCCTGCCTGATTTTAATAGGACCTTAAATTGCTGAAGGACTGTGCATTTTGAGCCACATCTGTTTCCTCTAAGATTTTTTTATGCTGTTGCCTGTAAAATATTTCTATATGTTTCAAAGTGAAAGGTCAAAAATTATCATGAGGTTGTTTCCTCCTACTGAAGCACTGTTTTCCCACCAAGACATTGATTTGCATGCAATTGGAAAGTTCCCCTTGCTTAATATCTTTGTCCATTCTAAATCTTTCATTACCTTGATGAAGAAAGCAGATGATTTATCATTTGATTTTGTTCCTGGATTAATATTTCCATCATCTCCACTAGAGTTATTGTCTACATTTTTGTCTCCTGGAACAGTGTTAGAGACAACAGGTAATGTGGTAATGTTGCATATATTAGATTTTATCTCAGCTTTAACTGATGCAAGGAATTCACATTTGCTGACTGCCTCAGTTTCTTGGACATTTGAATCCCAGACCAGCCCTAGGGTCTCTATATGTTCTTTTTCCCCTCATGAACAATCTTTCAGCCCTTCATCTACAGCAGAAAAGTATTCTTTCATTCCACTGGGTGGAACATTCTACCTTTACCCTTATTTTATTTCCAGGGCTTCCTGACATCATTGCTATCAACTTCTACTGATACTGCAGATCCCTCCAGCACAAAACCCAGCACTTTCCTCAGGACAGCATACAGAATATGATGGGTTCAATTTCACTTTCTGGCACATCAGGAAAAAAACCCTGAAGTGTGAGAAGCAGGCAGTGGATGCAGAGTTTGTTCAATAGACAAGAGGAACATTTTGCAGCTGCAGAGCACATTTCAGCTAAGGGCCTCAAAACATAAAATAAATTTCACAAGAGCCTTGCTGAGATAGGGTTTTGTGAAGTTCATTTAATTAAAGTTGAGTTGATGAATGAAGGTAATGTTTGAGTTTTTGCAGAGGAAATCACAAGAGTGACAAACAACTATATTTCTCATTTATTATGTGAAATTTGTGATCTTTCTGGAGAAGTTTATAATAAGACTGTGAAAACAGTCCTGGATAATCTTTCTCACACCAGAAAATTTTTAAAATCTGAAGCTCTACTGTGTCAAACCATAATTGATTTCACATCAACCAGCAGAGTCACAAATTTGTATCAAGGCACTGAGGAGCAAAACACACCACAAAAGCAGAAGAGAACAATTGTATGGAAAATAAGTGACAGGATTATTGAACCAACTTTATCTGACATTGCATGGGAAGATGATTTGCCATCCAGGCAGAAATTATACACAAAAAAAAAAATCCTTAAACTAAGAAAACAGTTAATTAATACACTCGGCTTCACAGATGTTTTAATCAAGCATAGTCTAGATGATTGAAACTGTAACTGTTTGCTATCCTGAGTAAAAGACATTAAAATAAATCTTCAGCATTGAATCCTGACATGAATATGAACCTTTTATTAAGGCAAAAATTTACAATAAAATTAGCATAGGCATTTTTTTGACAATTCAATTAGCTTAAAGAAATGTATAGTTTTACACAGATCACCAAAGATCTATCCATTTAAGGAGCCAAAAATACTTTTCCATTTACCACTGAAGCATCAAATAGTATATACCTCAGGCAACACAGAAATTTCAAGAATATTAGCCACATTCTTATGGCTGTATTATCTTATAAAATAATAACTTCAAATCTTTTTGTGGAGTGGAAGGAGGAGAGCCTTTGGGAGAATAAAAATAGAGGGATGGTTCAGGTCCTACTGCATGGAGCTGGTCTGTCTTGGTGGCCTGAATAGCCCTGGGAGATTCATGTCACCACCCCTTAAAATGGAAGCCCAGGTCTAGTGAGATATTTTTCAAATGGATCAAAACTCTTGGACTGGAGTGGTGGAAATAGAGAGTTTCCTGTTTGCTGTGGAGAAAAACACCCATCAATCTCAGCAGACTGCAGCAGGGGTTAAAAAACAAGGCAATGGAAGTAGGGGAAGTTAAATCATAGAATCATAGAATGCCCTGGGGCATTGGAAGGGAAAATAAAGATCCTCCAGTTCCAACCCCCCTGCCATGGGTAGGGACACCTTCCACCATCCCAGGTAGCTCAGAGCTCCATCCAGCCTGGCCTTGGGCACTGCCAGGGATCCAGGGCAGCCACAGCTGCTCTGGGCACCCTGTGCCAGGGCCTCACCACCCCCACAGGGAGGAATTTCTTCCAAATATCTAATTTAACCCTACTCTCTTTCAGTGAGGCCATTCCCCGTTGTGCTGTCACTGGGCTGTGTCAGTGCTGTCCAGCCAGCCGAGAGCTCCCACTAGTGTTGCTCTTTATTTCAGTTCCATTGCTTGAACAAGGAGCTAAAAACAGGGGATCATTAAAGAGAGGGAAAAGTACAGTAAGAGAGAGAAGCTGTCATAAGGGTTAGGCTCTTTCACAGATACTTTCACACTCAATTTATCAGCTGTAAACCTGATCCGTGCTGCCAGTTCCTCAGAGCTTATAAAATCTGGGAATTATATAATCTGGAAACCTTGTTGAAAATATTCAGATGCTATTGTCAGCACCTAATGAAGAATTGCAACCCTTTGTGAAAAACTCAGCTTTAGCTGGAGCTCTGGAGAAGGATGGAGGTCACAGGGTGATCTGTCACTGCTGCCTCTGTCTCCTTTTAGGGGCGTCCATGGGAATTTTACACCTGGTCCTCCAAATTCCTGGTGTTGGGACACAGAAGGTATCTAAGGCCAAGGGGAAATGCATCTAGTTAGAATATTTAGAGGAGGGAGGTTTGTTTCATTTGGGTTTTTATTCCTTTAAATCAGAGCTGCAAGTTGAAGATCCTGCTTGTAAAAATAAATCATGGAGCACTGAGTGTTGGATTGGGCAATTGCAGGTACCACTGGAAAATGAAATCTTGGGAACAGAGTTAAAGCTGGCACATCTGGAAGCAATTATTTCCATCATTGACAACTTAAGCTGGTTTGTATGAGACAGAAATTTGCACAGCTTAATAATAACAAGTGCTTTTCACCAGATGATCTTTGTGCAGAACTGAGAATTTCTATCTTGGAACCTTTGTAATATTCTAGCCAAGTTCACATCTTTTGAAATATATCTTCTAACACACTAAAGCAGACCCCTGACTTGGATTTTCTTTTCTAGCAAACATGATGAATATGCATTAATAAGAGCTACTTATTGGGGAACTATGAGCTTTTTGGTCTGTGTGCACAAGAATTGCATATCTAAATAGGAAGGGGCCACAGGAAAAAATGTTTACTTTTGGATTAGATAAAGACATAGGACACAAATAATATCTTTGTATTTTCATTGAAATTTGCATCTAATCTGGCAATTTCCAGGCTCATATCCTGAATTCATTATTAAATAAATACTTTATATTTGTTTCCTGTGTATCATGATTTGTCTGGCATGATAACTAGGGGGAACAACCAGACTGTCTGCTGGTACTCAGAGTGTCTTGAGAAAACTGTAAAATGCCAAGTAGTTTATATTTTTAAAGTCTGGAAAAATAAATATGAGGTAATTCCACTAAAGCATATGATAGAGATATTTGTAACTCTTCATATCTCTTGGAACAAGAACACAACAAAATGTAGAGCTCAGAATGAGAAAGCCACACAAATCCAGAGGAGAGACCAGCCTTTGATGTGGAAATGAGCAGCAATGTCCTACTTAAGACATGGTCCATTTCCTGATTTTTTATTTTATTAAGCCTTAAATTCAGGTTTGTGCAAATAAAGATTTTTAAATAGTTGCTATTCACCAAATATATTCAGACTAATTACCTGTGGGACAGCAGTTATGTAAGAAATAGGGAAGAAGTTATGACTTTAAAATCCTAATTCCCTTTCTCAGTAAAAAATTGAATTCCCCAAATAAGTGTCACAAATTACACAAATAAGTGATAACCTTGCTTTTCTGGAAGCTGTCTTAGAAAGTAAAATAAAACAAGAAGATGTATGGATACAAGTAGAATTGCTGCCACTAATGAAATTCAAACTCCCACGTGCCTCCAGGACTACCATACACCAAGTTTTGCATAAACAAACAGTAGTTTGTTTTTAAATCTTCCCAGACTTGTGTCCATGTAAATGTATCCACTTTATCAAAGGTGGGATTTCTGCCAGCTTCTTTGGAAAAATTAAAAACTGATACAAAAAGGTGATATCTTTGGGTTTGATTTTAAAAGGAGAAGGAGTGAAAAATTAGGTTGAGCCTTCATGAAAATAAACCTTTACATCTTCAAACCCGAAAATTTGCTGTTTCATATGAACAGGTGCTCCTGCTTTAAGTGATTGGATGCCCTTGACACTTCCATGAGTGTTAAAGCCACGAGTAACCAGCTGTGTTTTATGTATCTGTGCTTGAATAACTACAGGCTACCAAAAAGAAATCAGAAATAATCTGCACAGCTGATGGGCTGTTATCTTAGCTATAAATCTTCATTGTCTTCTGACTGATTAACTGAAAGGGGTGAGGTTACTACTGAACCTGATCAATCCTGCACTGTTTTCCTTTGTCCATGTCATTATGATAATGCATGCCTTTGTCGTCAAAACAGATACTGAGCTCTTTCTTCTTAAAAGGGAATCATCATCAATCACCCTTGAACTTTGAAATCGCTGTTTTGCAAACTTTAAAAGGATTTTTCAAGTTAATGAAGGCAAAGGTATTTTCCTGTGACTCAGAACTGAACTTCTCTATTAGGTGCACACAGGGTTTCTATTTCCAGCACCAGAACAATGCAGATTATCACCACTGAACATTTCAAAACAGCAACTGTAGGCTTTGATGACTAGACACCAAATATTTTTCTAGCTGAGATAAAAACATTGCTGTAGCAGATTTCATCCTGCTTCAACAGGCTTGATTTCCAAATCACCTTGCCATTCTCAAGTCCTTTAGGTAAAGCCAGAGGTATCCAGAGTCAGCAGTTTAAAAACAGTCCCACATCAGAGCACCGAGAGAAGGAAAATCCTCTGCCTGCTCCTGCTCATCCATCCTGTCCCCAGGAGGGGGAAGCCGAGCTCTGCCGTTGCAGAATAAAGTTGCAGTGGCTTAAAGGGAAGTGTGAGAATGATCTTTTATTCTTTAACATCAACTATTCTTATGCTTGTTCCCAGGAATGAAGTTAATACTCTCCAAGGCTCTCCGCCCACGGGTCCCCATTGTGAACAAGGATCTTTCTATCCTCATTGAGAATGCTGTAAATTCTGGGTCAAAGAGGATTTTTTTTCTTTTTTTTTTCCTAGGCCATTTTGCTCTTGAGCAATAGGAGGATGAAGCTGACACGAACCACATGGCCTTCCTGGCTCTCCTCTCACCCACACAAATGTGCTTTAACAAGGAGTCCCGAGCCCAAGCATCAGTTTCAATTAATACAAAATGCAATTGCTCTGTTATCCAGGGCCAGCAGCCTGTCTGGAGGGTTGCTCTCCATAATGAGGAGAGGTGCTACTTTCACAGAAGGCCATTTTCACTGCTGGAAATGAGGAGGGTGAGTCAATATTCAGAACGCTTTCGTGCCATTGATGCCTTGTGAAGGCTGACCCAGAACAGAGACTGGGCAGAGCTAAAGAATAAAGCAGGGATTTATTCAAAGGCCTCCATGGATCCACCTTGGGCAGCACCAGAGCCCAGCCAGGGCTGCACCCAAGATGAACCAAAATGGTCCCAAAATGCACGGCCGGGCACGGGGTCTCTCACTTTTAGAAGTTCTGCTCCATTTGCATCTTGGTGTTAATTGTCCAGTTCCAGCTTTAGTCCATGCAGTCCCATCCTTCTTGTTTTTCTCTCTTCAGTCCATGTTGTTTATGCTCTTGGGCCTGAGATTTGGATCATTTGTCCTTGGTTCCCAGCTAGAGAAGGAGAAGGAAATGTTTTGTCTCCCTACTCTGTGAAGAGAGCTTACTACCCCTAATATGAAGTCAGAACTACACACAAAGGCATTACAGAATCAGAAAAATATAAAAGCTAAAACCTGAGGTGTCACCATTGGAGACACCTTGGTCCCCAGGTGGTTCCAAGCTTCCTGTAGGTCCACAGCGCACCCCCAGATGCCCAGGGTCATCTGTCCTGGCCCACTGCCCACCTCTGGGCACCAAATCCTCCACTTGGGTGTGCTGGCTGCCCACCCTGCAGGGCAGGGTCTGGTCTGTGAGCAGGTGTGAGGTGTGAGCAGCAGGATGAAGTGTGGGACTCAGAAAACAAAACCTTCCCATGAAGCACCGTGACCCCAGTGAAGTGGTGGATGGGTGTGTGCCTGCAGCACATCCAACCATTAATTCTGCAGTCATTACCTACACCTTCAGCTGCTCCAAGGATACAAAGCCCACAGAACTGTTTTATGAGCTTCCCAGCCATGAGGAGCTGGGATGTCCTGGTTTAGGGCAAATTTGGGAGAGAATCCCCAAAAGGGAGGGCCCCTCCAGAAAGCAAACCCACACAGTCCCTCCCCTCAACCGGTTCAGGAAGGATTCCTCGGAGAGAAGTGGAAAGAACCTGTTTGTTTAACAGGCACAGCACCCCCAGCTCACAAAATGAACAGTACCAGGTGACACCACTCTGCCACTGCTCTGAAAAAGATGACAAATTCAGAAAGTCTCTCTGGGGTGGTCGCTCTGTTATCAGTTCCTCTGGCACTGGGGCAGCTGCTGCAGCCACAAGGTGCAAACTCTCGGTGTTTGCCAGGTCCCAGTCTGGGGCAGGTCCAAACAGGAAAGGAGAAACAGTCCAGGAAGGAATTTGGACTGTTTAGCTAAATTAACTAATGAGAAGAGGCAAAAAGCAAGAGCAAGAAGAAGCGAAGCAGAGCAGAAGCAAGAGCAGAGCAAAAAGCAGGGCAAAAAGCAAAAACAACCCTGTGTATTGTCCCTTCTGTATGTCCCGCTCGCCATGGGGAGTGGCTGATAAGAAGCCAAAACTGACCTTTCCCTCTACAGAGCCAGTCTTGAAGGCACAGAACATAATATCCAGCATACACAGCACACACAAATGGGATACAAGCATCATAATGTCACCCTAGGACATGGGGTGACAAAGGAACACGTGTGTTGGGTGGATCATTTCTTTAGGAAGGGCAGGCTGCAGGCAGGCAGTGATTTCCACACCAGAGCAGCAGCCCTGCTGCCAAGCAGTGATGCAACATCCACAGCAAGCACCACTCCAGACCCCTGGGAAATCAAAAGTAAAAGCTCACCCAAAAAATAAGCACAGTTTATTATCCTCAGTGGATAACTTCAAAGACTTGGACTACTACATGAAGCAATCTTTTGATTCAGACAGAATCCTCCTGCGAGGTGTCTATCTGCCTGCCCACACCAGTGTCCTTTCCCTTTTGAAAGGTGAGCACACCTGACAAGCCTTAGGGTCAGCATACAAACACAGGATGAATCCAGGGATTAACCAAGCACATTCTGCCCCACTGGTTTTATTGAGAAAACAGCTCATGCACTAGAAGTAGATCTTGCTCCTGCTACCCTGTGGTAAGCACACAGAGCTGTTCCCCTTCTGATACCTTGCAGTTAGCCTAAAAAACTTAACAAGATATCAAAAAGATTTTTTCTTTTTATTATAGAATGTTTTAGCAAAAGATATTCAGGATCTCCTGCAATATAGTATTTATAATAGGGTGTGTTAGCCCTGAACTTTTAAATCATTTTACTTTCCAGCCTTCCTCAAAATGACCAAAACCAAGCAAATCAAAAAATAGAATTTTTTTTTAATTGAGAACCACAGAGAACATTTTTTTCATCCTAGTTCTCTGCTGTGCCTTTCTGTGCATTTGTATAATGCACAGACTTTTGGTTCTTATGGGAAAAGCAAGTACACAAGCAAGATATAGTATTGTTGGCCCAGACTTTGGAGTTTTCTCCTAGGAAAAATAAAGCCTCCTTATTGAGTATGCATCCTCAGGGAGAGAAAACTGATTCTGTGCATGCCAATTTCTGTATAGAAATAAATAAAATTTGGCACTGTGATTTATATCTCCCATATAGAAGAATAAAAGAGTTTGAATGCTTGAATAAAAGAGTTTCTAAGAGTGTACATGATTTAATGATATACAGGACTCACTGCCACTTTCTCCATTCCAGGAACCTATATTTCCCAACAGGAACTGCTGAGTATTTTCTTCCACATTAATGCAAATCAATGCAACATAAATTATTCTGTTAGACTATTTTTTAATTATGCCTGCTGGAAAAATCCTAATCTGGATGAAAGCTGTGTTAAGACTGTGCAATTCAGTGTCTGACTGTATCCATGCTCATTTCCCTGCCAGTGCCAAAAACAGCCCTGTTCATTTCTGGGCACAGCAATTCCAAATCTGGGGCTCTAGGGAATGGAATTTTTTTCTCATGGTCCTTCTACCTGTCCTCTTTTTCTTTTTCTTTTTTTTTAAATACAAGAGGGTAAATTTAGATTGAGATACAAGAAATAAGTGCTTTACAAGTGGTTTACAAGTGGGTTTGTGTTCAAGGAATGATTGAACGTGGCACTTGGCCACAGACAACTTGGTTTGGGGTTGGCAACTGTGGGAACAACTCCAGAGCCATGCACACAGTGCCCTCTCTCCCTTCCTTTATTTTCAGGGTGACTCTGGAGTCACTTCTGGACACACTTGAGAAACCCCACACAAATTTTAGCTGGTGCATTCTTTTTGCATTTGGGTTTCTATAAGTCCTTTTTTTTTGCCTGCCTGCAGATACCACCAGAGTTCAAGAGAGGGTGTGCTCTCTGCCACAGTGCCACACCTCAGGGACCCTGTGTCACTTACAAAAATGGAGCCCATCCCAAAATCCCTCTCAGTGTGTTCCTGGACCTCATCCAGCCCAGGGTCTGAAATAAACCTGGTGGAAGTGGCTGCTCCATGTGGTCTGGGGGCTTGTGCTGACCCTGAGCATCCCCCAGCATTCTCTCTCCAATACACATCACTGAGCTGAACCTACAAAAATCTTCATACACGTGAGAAGCAGCATATTCTCTCTCAAACAACTTCTACTGCCATGTCTTCCTTACTTAAAAGAGAGAATTTGGGAGCCTGTTTTCATGAGCTTGAGCCAGTGGGGCTTTGTGTGCCCATTGCCCTTCCTGCCTCTCCCTTCTCCTCCCCATGGCCTGGAGCGTCCCCCAGGTCCTGGCAGTGATGGGGGGGGGGGGTCACTCCTGTGGTTAGATGTGGATAATCTTGATTTAATGGGCAACAACAAACAGTTCCTTGCCTTTTACATGTCCTTGAAAGTTCTCAGAAAAGCCACAGCTTTCCCTTATTACTCACACTCATGCTTTTGGGTCTAGGTCCTTCCCGACTAAAGAACATTTTGTCCTTCAGAGTGACAATGCTTCTGTTTTCTTAAAGAAAAATTTAGGACTTCTTTTCCTGCTCTTTAAGCCTCTCAGCTCCTGCTCTGGGTGGGTGCAGCAGCCTCTGTGGTGTCTCTTCAGCCAAGACATCAACCACTCACCAGATTAAAAATGAAGGGAGGGTCTCAGCTTGAGCCTACCCAGAGTTTGAAGCAGAGCTCCTACAAGGATTAGAGAAAAAATAAATGGCTGATGTTGAAAACCTGGAATCCATCTTGCACATATTGATCTCATACTGGGATTCATAGCTGAACATCCTCAGCTGTGGGAAGTCTTAGACAAAGTTTTTGGCCTAACTCTGTTATGGATTAATGCTAAGTGACTTTAAAACAACACAAAAGCAACCTCAGAGTCTGTGCATGCCACAGGCATCTGTGTTTCTAGTTTTGATGCACTAATATGAACTAACAAGTGAATACACTCAGATTTATTTTGCTGTGTGATTATCATTTTGCAGCACCTCTTTCTTCAAGAATTTAAATGCTTTTATGAGAAATGGGTGTTCCTAATGATTGTTCCTCAATACCAGAAACAGCTCTGTACCTGATATTAAAGAAACTATAAACCATCCACACAATTTAAAGCAGATTACAATTACACCAGATTTATCACTGGTATTACAGTATTATTTGTTGGAGAAGCCCATTCCCACAGCATTGGAATTCTGTTTCTTAGAGAGCATGAGAGCCACGAGCTCGTGGTGGCCTCAGCAGAAATCTCTTCACCAGAGAAGAGAACTGCTTTATCCAGCCCACAATACAAAGATTATGTCTAATGCCCCTCATGCTATTAAAACCTGGCTGACACTGTAGCCTAAGAGTTGCACACAACTGTGTATTTTTCTCTTTTAAAAGACAAAAGCTTTGACCATACAGAGATATCACACAGAGAACATCCAGAACTGGATAATCATGGGAAACAACACTGCTCAGCATCTGCTCAAAGGTGACCAGCCAGGGAGTTTATGCAGGTTCAGGAGTTCTCACTTCTGGCCCGACTTTTTCTGGGGAAACAGCCAGCTATTCCCATAATCTCTTAGGTTACTTCTGAAGAATAAAGCCTTCTCTGTTATCTGCAGGTACCATAGCACCATTTTAGGATCTGATCCTCTGGTTAACCAGTGGACTTGGCTTTGGACTTTTAAATAATTTTTTCTCACCTTGTTTGCAACTTCACAGTATTGTCCTCAGGCTAAAGAATCAAAGATATTTCTTGAGATGGCAGATATATCACTCATATTCTAGACAAGACTGCCTTACATTTCTTGCCTTCCCAAAATTTATAAGGGTTTTTTCTTGAGAACAAGTCTCTTCCCCCAGCTACATCTCATAATGAATTAAATTATCACATAAACTGCAAAGCAGCTCCTCTCTACTGCCCTAAACTTGGTGTACAATGAAAATCCTATTAAAACATTTTGAACTCTTCCTTTGATAAATAAAACATGTTTCTTTTAACTCTTCAAAGCTGACCTAAGACAATAAGGTCACATTTTTATTTAGCTAAATCACAAGCAGAGAGTGTTTGTTTGGGTACAATTACGGCTAAGTTTCAGTGTCTAATCTACCACAGTCACTATGAAAACATTATTTTAAAATGCTTTTAAAAGGACAGTAAACATTCTTAATACAATAGAGTTTTGATAACTCTATTTGCTGGCATGCCTAAAATATGGAACTAAGAAACTCTTCCCTGGCTTGGACTAATATTCCCTCTAGTGCTACAGGAACTGCTCAATTAACATTTCCAAATATATGGTAGGTATGTAAACTGACTAAAACAAGCTGTCTCCCAGGTCAGGGGTCACCCAAAATTTGTGAGATTTCTGTGTTATTTTTTTTATTAAGTCCTGGTTTAAATTTCACTTATGTAAATAAGATCTTGCTGACTCTTAATGATCCTGATTCAGATCTAGACTGCAAATTTCCTTCTTCATATTTCTTCCGCAGTACATAAAAAAACCACACCTTTTTTTTTCCTGCCACAACCACATTATTGTCTTTATTTGACATGAGGATGAGACTGGTTTTATGTTATTTCATTAGCTACTCAGAGACTGTTTATGCTGACCTTTGTGGTGACTTGGTAGAGCACTGAGGTCTTGATTCTGTAAATCCCTTGTTGAGGCAGCCCCACTGACACCTGTGTGACCTCAGCCACAAAGCCTGCTTGCCTGGAGGGTGCAAATCTCCACCAGTATCCACCAGGTCTTTTACATAAACACTAACATATAAAAATATTCTTTCTCTTTAACCTTTTCAAATGCTCAGCAAAGAAATTATTATTTATGGGTTAGAATAGTAAAATGTGTCTCGTTTTGAGAAAACTGTACAGGACAGGGAGTCTGAGGAAAGAACAGGATTTCTTAGTCCACAAGTTTAAAAATCATCCTGTAAACATACTTGAAAGTGGTTTATCTCACTTCTAATGATGTAATTGAAAGGTTTTTCACATCTGTATAGAAACAGGAAAATAATCAGAAAACATAAACTCCTGAGAGCAGACAGGAAAACAGAAAATAAAGTCAATGTAAGTGGTACAATTCCATCTGTATGTTATTGTTTTGTTCTGGGCAACCCCAACTCACATCCAGTCTGGCAACAGATGAGAAGCAGACACAGAACCAAAGCAATCACATTAAATTACAGCTCCACTATTATTTTACTGGGTAATTATTAGAGATAATTGCTTTCAGCACTTGAGGAATGGCCATATAAAACACTCTCAAGGCAAGCACCACTGCCAGCTGGGAGGAGACTGAGCTCTGCTGCTGCTTCTTGACGTTGGCCTCAGACTAATTAATCTCATGGTCCTGTCCCTGGCTCCAAGTCCACCACTTTCTGGCCAAGCCTGCTGCTGAGGTGTGAGTACAGGCTGTGACCAGCCTCACAGACCTCTCTCTGCTCAGCTACACCCCCTCAGCAGAGTAAAAACCCTGCCTGTCTCTGAACACAGCGCCAAAGGCAGCCCAGCCATGCAGCTGTGTTCAACAGCTGGACCTCAGCACAGCTCCAGTGAAACCCCACCAGTCACTCTTACAGCCTTAGGACACCCTTTTTAGACACTTTCTCAGGCTGCCAGTGGTCAGCAAGAAGTTAATATCTTCTACAAAATATGACTCAGAAAATGCTCAGGGCTGTGGTACTAGAGCAGGGGATGTTGTCTCCTGCAGGACTTTCTTTCCTTTTAATGGCTTTCCAAATATTTTGATCCTTCCAGTGGGAATTAGAAAAATGCCAAATGGATGCCATCTGCTTGGACAAGACCCTACTGGACTGCCTTCACACAAAGCCATAGTCATGAACCAAGAGATAAGATTCTCAGAAACAATTAAAACACACTCTTGGGGGGTAATACAGGAACAAAAGCACTTAGGAGCCATGAGGACATCAGCAGTCCAGATAACTCACTGGAGTCTGATACTGGCTGGGGGACAAATAAAAGTTACTGGCAAGGAGTCTTATTTAGAAATCAATAGACTTGATTAATCCCAAGGAGGTAGTAAAGCTGAAAACATTTGTAATATATATCAGAGGTATGTCTGGTATTGTGGGTCCAAATTGCAGATTTAAATTAAATCCCCCCAGATTTCAGGGACAGAACCATCCCAAATATTCTTAAATGATTTCCACTGCTAGCAACCTTCCCGTTAGGAAGGGATGCCCTCCACCAGTCTCACCATGGATGATTTAGGCACTTGCACACTTTCCCACACTTTCCTGACTGTGCTTATTTGGAAGTGTGCCATACCCCACAGAACATTTTCCATAGTGTCACTGAGTCACTGCCTCACCATCTCTGCCTGTTTCCACAGCTTGTTCTGCTTTTGTGGCTGTGTGGGTGGACAGGCCTGGGCAGCCCATGCAAGGAGCCCACAGGCACAGGAAGCACCTCTGCGTGCATGCTCCACTGAGACCCTTCCAGCTGTGATTCCAGGAAAACCCCTGTGTGAAAAACACCAATCACTTGTTTTGTAAAATTTTAAAGATTTAATAGTAATAAAATAGTTATAAAATAGTAATACAATTAGAGTAATAATAATTTAGACAGTTTGAATTAAGACAATATGAGACAATAAAAACAAAGAGTTACAGACAGTCTGGATACCTTTTTCTGGGCAGCACAAGCCCAAAAAAGGACCCACGTTAACAGAGGATTAACCCTCAAAAACAACAGCCTGTTCCATATTCATACACCTCATACATGATGCAGAAATTCCATTCAAACAAAGGATTCAGCCTGGTCATGTCAGCTTCTTCCTCCTAATCCTAACAGCGCCTTCAAGGCAGGAAGAAGTTCATTTCTTCTGATAATGGGGCAATAAATTCTTCTTCTCTGAAAGATTTAGGTGTCCTGTGGCTGCTATCTCGCTGCAAGCCCTTTCTTTAAAAAAAGTATCCCACATAGCATAGTTTATATTTTAACAATTTTTATAACCTAAAACGATATTTAACACACTACTGAAGAGAACTAATACAGTGTTACTTTCTAACACAACACATATAATATTCATTTTAATATTTGCAAAAAGCCAATCATAAAATAGGCATTTTTCACACCTGCGAGGAAAAACAGGCGTGTGGGTGGGGAAATCAGCACAAATGGGGAAAGTGAGTGCTCTTACATCACATGTGCTAGCATTTTTTATTCCAGCAGATTGGAATCTGGGTGAAAATCTCTGCATGGAATGTGGAGAACATGGTAAAAGATAAATGTCTGCTGGATTTTGAGTTGGTGATGTGTGTTGTGTTGCCAGTGTATTCGTTCAGTGTGGTTCTCATTCCCACTGCTTTCTTTTCTAACCTCCTTTGCTCATGGGTGGAAGTTCTCAAAAGTGAAATGGTCAAGGGAAAGATACAGCTTTTTAACAATGTCATCTTACATTTCTTGTGGATCCATGCATAAGGAATACATACATGCATTCCCTTGCCAAGGTTCTGATACTCTGAAAGCACTGCACAATATGGATTGCATCTGCTGTGTAGATACACGAGTAGCATGCAAGAGAACTGGGATTCCTTCCCTCCCCTAAAATTAAATGAATGCCCAATCTGGTCCATTTAAAAAGAAAAGAAAGCACCAAAACAAAACCACAAAACCTACAAAACGTTAAAACCCAATGCTTTCTCTAGGGCAGTCTTATGGGCTGTAAGAGCAATGCTTCTTTCTATCAATGTTGATTAATTATATACTGAGTGAGAGGGAAAACCACTAGGGCAAGAAAAATAATCCCAAACTTTCTTTTAGTTCATAGGCAAGTTGTCTTGCAGATTCCTCCCTGAATGTTTGTAATCATCTGTTGTGTTCTCTCCCACAGCCAAAATACACTAAATCCTAACAACAGACATAAACAAAGACAACTTTTCAGAGAGATGTGTGACAGCACAAACGGAGGTTACCAACTTTGGGAAATACAATAAAACTGATTGGAACAAGGAAAACAACCACTGCTGAGATGAGTCAGTCCCTAAAACAGCCACTCAGAGAAGGTCTAAACATTGCTCAGCAGCTTTCTCCCTCCTGAGAAATCTCCTGAGGATTTGAGAGGGAGGACAGAGGAGGGACACAGCTGCACATCCATCAGCAGCCCTTCATTCCTGATCTTGCTGTGTGCCAAACACACATAAACGTGCTCATTAGGGGAAGAGAAATGCATATTTCTGCACCCCAGCTGAGGTACAGCAGGAGCAGACAGCCTGTTAATCCTATTTGTTGCAGAATTACGGACTTAGACAGATCCTGCTAATGCAAACACACTCAAAGAGAATGGAAGGGATTACAACTCCTCATTCACGCTCCAGAGAAACCTAATATGTGCTCTAGAAAACTAAGCCTGTAATCTCTTAAACATTCAGAATACAATCTTAAAACATCTCTCAGCAATCTCAGACCTCAAAGGCTGCACTTTCAGTAATAAAATAAATATTTGTCCTGCGCTTTCAGTAATGAAATAAATATTTGCCTTACAAGGGCAATATTTCCTTGTTTCCACTTAGAGCATCAATTAGCACACTTAAAAAAAAAATTAAAAGCTTCCTGTACAACCAAGAACATTTCAAATATATGTACTGAAGACTCTTTTAAAAAACTGTCTACTGGTCACAAGAGCAGATTATTTGCATTTTTAAAATAACAAAACTGGGGACCTGTTTTTCCTGAGGTACAGTAAAATCATAAAGATGATGGAGGAAAAGCTGAACTCTGGCCTGCCCTTCTCACAAAATCAGTTTCTACAACATTTAACCTAATTAAGGCTTTTTTATGCAAGTCACCTGGTCTTAAAGGTGGGTTTACCAGGATGTTGTATGTCTGCCTGCCTTTCTGTTCTTCTTTTTCCATATTTCACTTAACCTTTTGGGAAGAGCCACTCTGTAACAGTGCAACGAAGACAGCACTTCCAATGCCCTGCTAAGAATAGACACAAGTGTTTATAGACTTTAAATTTGTCTGATAAGTTGCTCCTCTGATGGAGTAGAGGCAAAGGACTTGATTCTGCACATTTAAAGCACCTCAGTCCTGTTGTACTGACTCATTCATTGAACTGCCTTTGAATTTGGGCTCCATCCCCCCCTCAGCTGCAGTGCTGCACAGGTGAAGAACAGTAGGCCAGGTCAGTAATTCCTCAAGCTGCAGAAAAGCAAGAAATGCAATGAAAGGTCAACGTTCACAAAAAGGAGAAATGTATTTCAGTGCAATGCTGTGGCACAAAGCCCATCAAGTGGCTGGCTCAGGGGAGGAGGGAGGAGGTAGTCACTCCAGCAAGGTTCTTCACTCCAGCACAGAAATGAGAAGGGAAACCAAAGACTGGAGGCAAATCTAGCCCACTGCCATGGGAGAGTGAAGAAGTTGTAAAAAGTAAGAACCATGAGCTCTGGAAATGAGCCACTGACTGACATAACAGATCCATGTGGATGTGTTTGTCTTGGGCTTGTAGGTCAAACCTGGAGGTCTTTCTGGAGGTGATGAACTAGCCAAGCATTTGCTGAAGAGCTCAGAGCCCTTTGACTCTGGTGGCTTAGAGGAATCAAAATAGCAGGTTTAATGGTCCTTCAGCCTCTGCAAAGTCACCAGAACAAACACAGATCCCAAACAAGACAAGAGATGAGTGAGGTGCCCATGGGAGCAAACAGGCCAGAGTCTCCAGCTGCTCTTCCCTCTGCTACTGTCTTTGGAATGAAGGATGAAGTCTGAAGGGAGCCTGGATGGAGGTGGCTGGGATGTCTGTCAGCCTTGGGGGCCAGCCAGCTTTCTTATTATTCTGGTACAGCATGTTCAGAAAGAAAAATTGGGTTTTTTTCTTTGTTCTTTGTGCCAAAGGGAGGTTGGGGCTGAAGCCAACTGCCCCAGGAGCAGGTCCCAGAAGTGCTGATGCCTGGGAAGCTGAAGGGCTGGAGCCAGATGGCAGAGCAGGAGTGTTCTCCATTCTCTGGAGCAAGGTCCCCTCAGCTGTCACAAAGGCAGGGGACAGTGTCTGCTCCACAGAGCTGGCTGTGCAGCACAGCCACCCATGTGTGTGCAGGTGAATGGCAACATCCATCTCCTTTTCACTGCTCTCTGGAGTATTTCAGGGAGGTAACATCAGCATGGGCAATGCTCACTGAGCAGCTGATACCCTGCCAGTCCACATTCTTTTTTACCCCAGGAAGAATGATTTCTGCATCATTTAAGGCAAAAACTCATCTTAAATATCATCAAGTTATGGCAGATCATTCTTCTCATACAAAAGAGCAGAGTCTTTGAGATTTCCCCTTCAGAAATGAAAATCAGAGTGTGTTATCTCCAGAAAGATCACATTATTGTCTTCACCTCTCACAGGAGCACCTACAGCTCTGTCAGGTAGATTCTCTTTCGTTCTTTCTTTCTTTCTTTCTTTCTTTCTGTCTTGCTTTCTTTCTTCTTTCTGTCTTTCTTTCTTTCTTTCTTTCTTTCTTTCTTTCTTTCTTTCTTTCTTTCTTTCTTTCTTTCTTTCTTTCTTTCTTTCTTCGTTTTTCTTTCTTTCTGTCTTTCTCTTCTTCTTCCTTCTTCCTTCCCTTCCTCCCTTCCTCCCTTCCTCCCTTCCTCCCTTCCTCCCTTCCTCCCTTCCTTCTCTCTCTGCAAAATAAAGTCATAATCAATAATCTGACAAACAAAACTGAGAAATAAAACCCACTTCTCTCTCTCTGAGCTGTAGCTACTACAGCAGTGTATGCTGCTCCACCAAATCCCGTCTGCATCACATCACACCAGCACCAGAGATGGGAAAGGGACAAAGAGGCCACATTGCAATATTGGCTGGAGACAAGTGCCAGGGAAAAAAAAGGAAGCAATGAGGTCAGAAAAGTCAGAATTAAAACATTACAAAATATTACATATATGCAATCAGTGGTGCAAGAAGTTGAGCACCAGGGGCTGGAGGAAGATGCTGGACAGCTGATCACCAGCTGATAAGCCATGTCATATTGCTCCTTTTTTACTTTCTGGGGTGAGCCCTGTCCTGTTGTGAGTAGAAGAGGCAGCACATCCACGGCTGCCTTTGATGGCATGGCAGCACACACAAAAACCCAGCAGCATCCACAGGTAGATCCCCACCTGTACTCCCTGTGCTGACAGCTCCTGACCTGCCTCTAACCCTTTATGGGATCAGGTTAATGTCCTGACCTCTGCACCTCCTGAAAGGCAGGGCTTTTAGGGGAATTCAGCCCAACCACTCCTCTGTCCTGCAACCACATTTCCAAAAACCCAAATGCCACACTACTCTGTATCTACCCTTTACACTTGCATTGCAAGTGGTATCAAAGGGAATTTCTTGAGTTATTTAAGGGCCAAACCAGCTTTTCACAATAAAATGAAACTCCAGTTCTCATCAAATCCTAGTAGTAGAACCATATTTTATCAAATAATTCAATAAACAGCATTAGGTCACCCAGATTTCAGTTCCTGTTTCTCACTAATTGGCACCGTATCATATCCTGTTGCATTACATGGTTTCCTATTCACTGTGCTATGAGGAGAAAAAACCACTTTTCTATATTTTTTTATTTCTAAAGACAATATTAGAACATTCTTTTTGGTATGTGATAGGCACTGTTTTGCTCTGACACTAATGTGTCCAAGAATACAGCTGTTTTTCTTCATGAGGGAACATTTTCATATTGATTTCCAAAATTTGCTAGATTCTTTACTTCATGGCAATGGCTTAGAGCAGGACAGATACATATTTGCTTTCTAATGTAGTGTGAAGATTTTTTTTTACAATACCTGTTCTGAAAATAGATTTCTCTAAGGTCTATTTAGACTTGTAACACAATATCAGTTTTTAAAGCCATGCTTAATGTGTTTTATAATTTCAAATCAGAGATCATTTATTTTAACAGTTACAATGACATCATGATAATCAGTTTAAAATTATATATATAAAATTATGGATAATATTCTTTCTTTTAATCTGCTTCTTAAAAATTGTTGATGTAATCTCTAATTTGTACTGTGCTGAATTTTATTTCCTAAAGTAAGTATTAGTCTTGAGACTTTACATAATTTTGTTTGAATCTGAAAAATGTTTTACCTGTTTAGATATTGCCACGATGGCTCTTAAGCATTTTCTCTGAACATTTCCTTTGCTCTCATCACAGAAGGTCATCATGATCACCAACAAAAAGATACCTTAATTGTAGGGCATTTTATGGACTTTGTCATACCCCAGTTTGGGAAGGCTGAGGTTTGAAATCAGTTTTGGTAGGTTCTAAATACCTTTATGCTTTAGTTTTAACCAGCGAGCAGCCAGTGTGTGCACCATGGACTCCCTCTCCCTGCTCTCTGTGAGAGTTTGCAGTCACTGGGATCCAGGCTTAGCTGTGATGGGGTTTTTTAATTGCTCAGAGGATTTCCAGTGCTCTGTGTATTATGTGGGATCAGAAATGCCATGCTGAAGAAATTGTCCTAAACACTAACAACTTCCTGTTGGAGAAGGAAAACCTCTGCTGGATGGTTTCAGACAATCTGCTCGCCTTCCTCAGCTAAAGGCATCTGCATCTGGCTTGAGGCTGAGTTTCTTCAGCTCTGCTCCCTCTCTTGTCATTCTTATAGTCAGTGGAGTCAACCTGGGCAAAAGGAAGTAACCTTTCTCCAGCAGGCATTTCACACTCCAAAAGCTGTGAACTCAAAAACCTGTGAATTCTATTCCCAAACAGATTCTTTGATGCACAATCTCATGTCCTGGGCAAACGACCAGAGGAAAGGCTATATGGCAGAAATGAAACTGAGCAAAGGAGCAGAGGGCAATTCAGACAGCAAGAGCACTCTCCTCTTTGGAATCATTCCACACAGGATAACGTGGCCTGAACACAAGAGGCTCAAGAGAGCAATGACATAACATGGTGGATCTTTTTTTTTTTTTATAACATGCCCACACACAGTGAGCTGGGAAAAGTATTACTGAGATAGGTATTCCCTTGCTATTCCTAAAACAACAGGAAATCCACTATCTAAGCATGCACAATTAATAAAGAACTGTGAATGTCAGTGCTCCTTTCTAACAACATAACTAAATATGACGCAGTACTTTCCTTCTCTGGGTATAAATAAATAGATTGTCATTGCTGCCACACTCACAGAGCACATTTTGCTCAAAACATGTGTTTTACAGGGCTACAAGTTTCATCTTTTGCATGGAACAATCTTGGAATTTGGGTGTTTAAAGTGATAATTTTGGCCAACTCCCTGAGTGCCTGTTGTGACAACAAAATGCAAGCAAGAGAGCAAACAGACAGACAATTGCTTCCTCTTTTTCATTGACTTCTCACAAATGGTTTTCTCAGAATCACAAGACACTTTAATTGCAATTGCATCTTTTCCCTCATCACCAGACTGTTAGCAGCCAGTTTTGCTGTCTTACTCCACTGACTCCACTAGTTAAGGAAAAAAAATTATGTTTGTGCACTGTCCTCCCCTCATCCTCTATTAAGTGTCCCTCCTCCATTTGTTAATTCCACTAGCTTCTCTGCAGGCAGAGAAAAAGTGTTGGAAAAGTGTTGCAAAATCATTCACACCTTGTACCTTCTTTTGTTCTTTAATCCTACATAAAATTGCACAAGTGGCCAAAGCTGCTGCGATTTCTCTCTTGACCTTTTTCCCAGTTCAAGTCATGGTTTACTCCAGTAAAGCTTCAGTGCCATGCACTGAAACCCCCACAGTGCAAAAGCCAGAGATTTGTGGACACCATTCCATAAGGATGGGATATATTTCAGGTGTCACCTCACTTCTTTCATGGCTGACTCCAAATACAGTTGAAGTCCTACACACCACACACAGCCAGGTCACCCCTTTTTCCTGTTCCCAGAGGTGTTCAATCTGTCTGAGATCTCTTCTATAAATGTAGAGAGCTATGTCTCTGTTTCACTCTGGAGTCTCAATAACTGTATTAATAAGATGAGTTTTCTGCAGATCCACCAGTTCTATTTGCATGACACACATTTGAAAGCAAACAGCTCTCTCACTTCTCTGTCTAAGAACCTGGAAAAACTGGGATATTGTTTTCCTCTCTTTTTTTTCCAAAATCTTCCCAGTGTTTCCAGTTTCAAAGTCCGCAGGCAACATACTTGCCACACACAAGCTGTAGGAGTTACTTTCTTTTCCTGACAGCCTTAGATGCTTTGTTCAAGTCGTGTGTCCGCCCCAAAGAGAGGACACTCTAGCTGTCAACAATTAGGGTGTTTTTAAAGTCACTCTAGGAACTCAGCTGTCTCTGTCTGAATTTTTCTGTAAGTGCATGGTAACAGGAATGAGGAGCCACATCTTTGATGAAAACTTTTCACAAGCCCCTGTCATTGTTCATGTTATTTTTGTTGGGATACTTGTAGGGCAAAGATCATGTCACTGAGGTCTCTCTTTTGACCCTGACTCAAATACCCCAACTTATTGCTAGCAAATGCCATATTAAAAAACCTGTGTTCAAAAGAATAAAAATACATTTTATTGTATGCTATTCAGTGTAAATACAAGGAACCATATCAGCTGCAGCTGCGGGTTTTTTTTTTGTTTTTTCTTTTTTTTTTGTTTTTTTTTTTTTTTTTTTTTTGCTTGTGTGGTAATAAACATCTTACACATAATGGCAATGATTTGGCAGTGAGAACCCACTTTTATTAGTCACAGGGTTGTTCAGTGTGTGCCATAGGAATGGAGGCAGGGGCAGAAGAACATCCTTATACTTCATGTCCTCTGAGGAATTCTGCAGATAGGGACAAGTTACCTGCATAATGTTGGGCCTTCATGAACACCATTTAGAAGGGAAATAGAAGACAAGGTGGCTTTATAGATTAAAAATTCATCAGGCAACCCATATTCAAAAGTCTGAGGCAGGCAGCAAAGTGGTTTGCAACCTGCCCTTTCCAAATCCTAAAGAGATTCCTGTCTATGAAGACACATTTGCCTTTCTTGCATATTGGGAAATTCCTTTCCACCAAAAGTGGTAGATAGATATGAAAAAAGCAGGATAGAAGTCACTGCAAAGAACAGCAGAAGAGTTCATTCAAAATATATATCTTAGAAAGAAAAAAAATATATCCAGAAGTGTGAAAAGTCACATATAAACTCCCAAGCTTTTAAAGTCAGGAAGTTTTTAGCCACAAAGAACCAATTCCATGTGCATCTCCATTCACCAAATGCCTGTTATTAAAAATAACACCTAAAATATCAAAAGAACAGTTCCCAATCTAAGCTATCCCATCAGGAAATGTTTAACTGAAAGACATAAATTGGCTGATGCACATATGTTCTGATCCAGGCAGAATTCCATAGGAATGTTGTTCTTCCTTTAAATTTAGCCCAGATTTAAGCCTACCCTCCCCAACTGATCCCTGATTTGCAGGTGTCAGTGGCACACAGAGAGGCTGAAGTAGTGCCAGCTGTAAGACCCAAAACTGAAATCCCCTTCTTGCTGCTGGCTGGCCGCGGAAATGGCCCTGAGACTGCGGGTCTTGCACAACCCCAGTTTCATGTTCATTGTGCACAACGTCATCGCATTCCCAGGGTGACTAAAACCGAGAAAATATAAACCATGAACGTGGCAGGCTTTAACCATTGCCGTGACAGCTTTGTGCCTTGTGTCACCAACACTCATGTTGGCTGGGTTTGGGCTCCTGACAACAAGCAAGGCAAACACAGCCATTGATGTGGAGCCGAAAATGAAACTGCCGAGAGTGAGAACCGCAGTTTTCAAACACCCGGGAGGTGCTAAAACACCCCCTCACCAACACACCCACCACAGCTCCAGGTGCGATTCTGTTCTCTATCAAATCCCACCTAGCTATTTACAAAATATAAACACAGAATAAATATGCTATTTATGCAAACATACACCTAACGAACTTGGAAAAACAACTTTCCCGCTTCCCAGGCAGGATTCTTGGAGATCACCTGGTGCATTCCCTGCCCTTCCCCGGGGCTGGGGCACCGATCTCCAGCGCCTCGCAGAGCCAAGAGGACGCCTGTGAAAAACGCCAGTCACTTGTTTTTAAAATTTTAAAAGTTTAATCGTAATAAAATTGTTATAAAAATAGTAATATAACTAGAGTAATAAAAATATGGACAATTAGGATTTAGGACAATATGAGACAATAAAAACAAAGAGTTACAGACAGTCTGGGTACTTCTTTCTTGGCAAAATAAGCCCGAAAAAGGACCCACGTTAACAAAGGATTAACCCTTAAAAAGCAACAGCCTGTTGGATATTCATACACCTCATAGATGATGCGTAAATTCCATTTACACACAGGATTCTGTCTGGACAGTGTCAGCTTTTTCCTCTTAATCCTGACGGCGTCTTCATCACTGAGCGAGACAAGAAGAAGTTCGTTTCTTCTGATAATGGGGCAATAAATTCTTTTTTCTGAAAGATTTAGGTGTCCTATGGCTGCTATCTCAGTGCGAGTCCTTTCTTTTAAAAAAGTATCTTACATAGCATAGTTTCTATTTTAACATTATGCTATAACCTTAAACTATATTTAACACAGTACTTAAGCAAATTAATACACCATAACTTTCTAACATAACACACATAATATTCATTTTAATACTTGCGAAAAGCCAATCATAAAATAGGCATTTTTCACCACGCCGCTGTCTCCGCGCTGGGGAAAAGCCGCCCAGCCCCGGCTCCCCAGCAGGGTGAGAGGCGTCCCGCCTGACGGGGACCGGAGTCATGGATTTGTGGGAGCCGGGATCACCCATCCAGCGGCACAGACGAGGGTCTGGAAAGGGCTCAGTGCGGACGGGGGGGGGGTTCCAAGATCCCCACACGGCCGGGCCGGGCTGTGCCGGGTCCCGCTCCGCTCAGCGCACCGCGCTCGGAAGGCGGAAATCGCCGGCGGAGGAGGCGTGGGAGGGAAAGGGAACGGCCAGAGGCGGGCAGCTGCTGCTCGGCTCGGCTCGGCTCGGCTCGGCTCGGCTCGGCTCGGCTCGGCTCGGCTCAGCACGGCTGGTCCGGCACGGCTCCGGCACGATGAAGCAGCGAGGGTGAGTGGTACCCGCGGGGAAGGGTCGCTGCTGCCGCTCCGTGCGCGCCGAGACGCGGGGACCCTTCCCGGGCAGGGATGCGCATCCCCCATGGGAAACGCGGGTTTTGCTGGTGCGGCGGGGAGGGAAAGCGCTGGCGGGGGTTGGGCTGCTAAAATGCAGTCAGGGCGACCCACGGACAGGTCCCGTCCTCCCGCAGCACTCCGGGAGCCGGGAAGGGGGAGCCGGGGATTGCCAGAGCTCCCTGACAGCCCGGGCAGGGGTCCCTTGTTCGTACGCGGCCATCGAGGGCTCCAGGCAATTTAGGCCTTTTCTGGACATTTTCAGCCGAAGGGTTGCCATGGGACATGACTCACTGGAGTTTATTGCCCCGGGTAGCGCTGCTTTACAGCAGGTGTTAGAAAAGCTCCGCAGGTGACAGGCTTAGGGCACCTGCTGATCGAGAAGAGCCGTGTCGCCGCAAGGCATGGGGACAAAGTGGGTCTCAGCAGTGGAGCAAAGCCCCCAGAATTGTTACTGCAAGAATCAGGATGTCTCTTGCCTGGCTAGAGAGTACCACGGCAGCAACATTCCATGGCTTCAAGATAAGTAGTGGTGGAGAAGTTGAGGTGCTGGTAGGAAGAATCATCTCACCCATGAAAGGAGAAGTGCAACTTTCTCCTGTTTCACACGGCATTTAAAAGACTTGCAGAAGAGGAAGGCGTGGGAAAGAATTGAAAAAGTAAAAAAGTTTAAATTTTTTTTTAAAAAATTAGGAAAGCAAGACCCAAAGAAGGTAGGGCAGCTATGCCAGCACTTAATTGAGCTCACTGCTAGTGATGGACACGGGAGCTGAGTGAATGTAGAAGTTTCTCTTCAGGCAGAGTGTTTCTCCCTTCTTCCAACTGAAGCTTGGAGCTAAAGCCATTCCAGGGGAACACCGTGGGTGGACACCACCCCCACAAAACCACAGCTGCAGCTTCCTTCAAGAAGTAGGAGGAGGCATCTCTGTATCTGTCTAACCTTGACTGTGGCATCATTTATTAAAATAAGAAATCAAGATCTGCTTGTGTACATACATACGAGAATCAGTTCTGGCTGAATATCAAAATGTCTGTTGGCATTAGCAAATGCCTACCACGGGAAATTCCCTAGAGAGTCTCTTAAGTATTAATCAGTTATTGTTATCATTCTATTCAAACATGAGTTGCTATATCCACAGCTTCTAACTTGGGTTGGGAATAATAAAATAAACACAGGCATGAGATTAAGAAAGACTGATGACTACATGAGCTGAGCTTGTCAAGACAGACATCTACAAGCCTGGCACAAAAGTGGTGACTCCTGAACAGTGTGAAAAATACAACAGAAATAAAATACAAATCCATGTGTAAAGGCCACTGTCAAAATCTTTACACTTATGTTTATGCATTAGTAAAAGAAAATCATTGTTGTTCTGTTTAGTAGAGTTGTGTGTTTTACATCTTTGATACTGGTTAATAAACTACTTCATGTAAGAGAAATAGTAGAAGAGAGAGAATAGAAGGTTTAGGTGTGTTTCCCTGGGAGACTTCCTTTGAGACTGATTGCAGATTTGCTGGAGTAATAGAGCAGAAATTTTCCACAGTGGGTATATATTAAACTTTTCAAGCTTCATCTATCAAATAATTTCAAAGGATACAGAAAAAGAATTAAAAATGTTTTCTTTATACAAAAAATAATACAATTCAGATTGGTTCTCCTCTAAAATTTCTTCACCTCAGTCTCTGGAAATGGGGCTTCAAGTAGAGGTAGATTTTGTGTCAGGAATGTCCTCTGCTTTCTGCATGGGAAGCTGAATATGTTTGGGGAGATGATAATTTTCTTGGGGGGCAGGTGGGAATTAGAGACACTCCTCTGCAGCAGAGGAGCCCCAGGCTGTGCCCAGGCAGGTGATGGGAGTAAAGCTGGGCAGAAGCAAAGCTGTGCCTGGGAAGTGATGTGTGAATTCATGTGCTTGGCTGGACAAAGGAGCAGGGGAAAGGGCAGGAAGCCTGGAAGAGAGGGGATTTTGTAAAGCACAGCAAAGTGAGGAATGGCTGCTGGGGAGTGAGCTTAGGTTAGGCCTTGGAGGGAGGAGGGCCAGGCAGGGCAGGGTTGGTTTGGAGGGAAGGCAGTGACCAGCCTGGGTGGGAGAATCTGGAGCTCAATCCTGGACAGGAATGGCCTGCTGGGAGCAGCTGTCCCTTTGTCCAGTGCTGGGCCTGGCTGAGGGCTGAGTGATGCCTTGGGAGGCTACTCTGAACAGAGAATAGAAAGTGTTAAAAGAATAAAGTGGGGATTTATTAAAAAGGTCTTCAAAGGATGCACCTTGGGCAGTACAAGAGCCTGGCCAAGGCTACACCCAAAATGGGCTCCTGGGTCACACCTTTTCACACTTCTATAAGTTTTGGTCCGTTTCCATGCTGGGGTTAATTGTCCAATTACAGCTCCAGGTTGTGCAGTCCCATCCTCTCAGATTGCTCTCCTCAATTTGCTGTGATTTGCACTTTTTGGGGCTGAAGCTGCAGTGGTGTCCCTGGTTCTGGGCCTGGATTGTTTTGTCTGACTGAACTGTGAGGAGAACTTGCTGACACTTTATATGAAGTTCAGAGTTCTGCACTAATGCAGTACAGGATCTGGAAAATATGAAAGCTAAAACTTAAGGCATCATGAGATCTGGGGAAAGGGAGCCAGCTGAACCTGGGCAGTGTGGGCTCTCAGTCCTGCTGGCAAAGGTGAGCTGGGTACACTGGTACCAGGCCAGTGCTCCTGTCACTCTGCCCATCAGCTCCTGAGCAATATCAAGGTGGCCAGCTCAGCCACACACATCCCATTCCAAAACCTTTCCAGTGTCTTTCTTTCCCTTCCTACAGCAGGCTGGAGGAAAGAGAGCACAATGTGTAACTAGGTGTGGTGGTGAAAGTCTGTTTTAAAGTAACTCACAGGGAAGTGCTGTCCTTTTATCTTAAACCCCTGTGGGATGAGAGTTAAATCACTTGGACTTTATAGATGGGTTAAACTGGGTTTCCTATGGCCCCCTTCCTTTGGAGAAATCCTGCACAGATTTACCCCTCCTGAGTAATCAAACTCAACAATTCCTCCCAGCAAAAACCTTTGCACAGCTCTCCACTATCAGCAGGTTTCCTGTTTACACATTTTAACTCAGTGCACAACCTGGTGGGCAGCATGGTCAGCTGCTGTTTTCCTCTAACCAGGCAAAATGACTCCTTGAGTTTCAGCAGAAGGTTGGAAAACCTGGGTTTTGACCTGTGCAGCCACTGTCCCTCCCAGTGACCCAGACAGCCTCCAGAGCCTGTTTGCCCAGCAAGGCAATCAATTATTTCAGAAGAGAAGCAAGCCCAACACCAGCTTCATGCCCTCTGCCCTGATTCCAATATTAGTGCATTCTGCTGCTATTCGTGGCCTTGGCCACCAAACCACTGCTGAGTTGTATAAACAGAAGTTTTGCAGCTGTCAAAAATGCAAATACTTAAGAGCAGTACCTAATTTACCTACCTCTGCCTCTATATTAAAACAATCAAAATTGGGTTTATTGCTTGTTTAAACAACAGAGATGTAAAGTCAGTTGTAACACTCGCTTGCTTTTCATTTTAGGTATGGATTTCTGCTACTGCTCCTTCTTATCCTGAAAGCTGGTAAGTTCATAAAAACTCAGTAAAAATTAAACTGCCTAATTAAACTGCCCTCCCTCTAACGTGTTTGGCCAAATGCACAAAGTAGTTGTAAAATGTACAAGATGAACATCTCTGTGGTTTTTCCAAGATACTGAGGAATTCCTCAGAGTGAAATGTTTCTCTGACATGCATCAGGGAAAGAAGATAAAATCAATTTCTATCAGTTTCATTGCAGGGAGCAGCAAGGGACTTTATGGATGCTTTTCCTCAGATTGTTTGTTTGCTTCAGAGACTTCCCTGTGTACAACAAAAGGCCTTAGAAGTGGAGTAATAAGAGCTGCTGATAAGCAGATCTAACATGCCTGTGTACTCAAGAGTAGAATTATACATCACAGTATCAAGTAGCCAGTGCTAGTAATTTTACTACTGCATATTAGTAGTACATTTACTCCTACTATGAGTAATTTCACTTTTACTGTGGTTCTAAAACATCCCTTGCAAAACAAAGGTAGAATTAAATCACACCACCTGGTGATATTTAAGGTTTTTTTAATAAATAAGTTTTAAAATAAATAATAAATAAGTGATATTTAAGTTCTCTCCTTTGTTCTTGCTTAATCACTGAGAAGGACCTCAACAAAATCACCAAGGAAACTCCCTGGCCCCAGCATCAGAACAAGCTGTACCAGATTCAGTCTCAATAGATGCTGGCTGGCTGTTTCTGGCCAGTCATGGAGTTGCACTCATCTTGCCAGGGCATTACTTTTCCTGCTATTCTGGGTTTCCCAAAATCTGAGACAAGCAATTGTGTTGCATTTCAAGCCTCTTATTTCAGTCTCAGTACCTGCTAACCATCCTGCCTTCCTCCCTGCAGGCACTGTGTCTGCCCCAGTGTTGTTTTACACCAGGGTGCCCAGCTCAGGTGTGTGGGTGAGCTGTTTCTGAGCCCAGTGCACCCTCACAAAGACAGGTTCCCCTTTAGCATTGGCACCTCTCTCCCACCTCACCACCCACTGTTTCTGCATTTCCAAACCTCCACTGCTGTAATCCTCCTTCCCCTCAGCCATCCACCCACGTAATCCCTGCTCTGGTGCCACCAACCAGTTGCACCAGCGAGGTTTTGGCTGCTGGTCTGGAGGGATGGATGCAGCAGGGAGGATGTGGGCAGAGCTGCCCAGCCCTGTGGACTCACTGAGCTGTGCTTTCTGCATCAGCTGTCATCACCTTGTACCTTTGCCTTGCTCACATGGAGCAGAGGCTGCCTTTCTCATGTCCAAAATGAAGGAAAAGTGCTCTGAGAGCCAGATACAGTCCTGACTTTACCTCAAGGACCCTCAAGATGTTAATGTCTAGTGAATGTGCCACTGAAGCTACCTGGGTGTGCTGGTTTGCCAGCTGAGTGTGTCTGTTCAGAGGGTGTCACTGACAGCAGCAGTAAAATGTGGTTTCTTTGTCATGCCAGCTTTGAGAAAAACTGCTTTTACTCCCCTTCTTAACTTTTTGGGTCTCAAAATAATGGTAGCACTCTTTCTTATTGATGTTTCCACTTCTTAGGATCTAAGTGGAGTTATTTGGCATTTTTCTAAATTAAAAAAATAAATAAGTGATTATTGAAGCAATAGGACCTGAATATGTGTCTGCAGTCAGTGTGCAAAGTGAAATGTGGGTATCCATGGGGCTAGGAATGATTAACACAGCTTGGCTTTCAGAGAAAAGGTTCCTTTGGCCATTGCACAGACAAATGGACATGGAGAGAATAAGCCACTGGAAATTTGGGGGGTAGGAATGACTATGAAGAGAGCATACTCACCTACCTGCTATAAAACTAATACCAGAGTCTATATGTGGTATAATGTACTTGAAAATAATTACTTTTTTCCCCACATAACCTCCCTTTTTTCTCTCTCTCTCTTTTAATCTTGTAGTTACTGCACTAGAGAAGAAGAACATCATCAGTAAACTTGGAGACAACGTCACACTAAGTTGCATTTATAATGAAAAGAAACCCTTGCTATTAAAAAATCTACGGGTATATTGGCAAATAGCTGATGGCTCCTATCAAGAAAAGTGTTCAGTTGTACATGCACTGATCTCTGGCCAAGATGATAACAGTAATCAGTGTATTCACTTTAAAGACAGGACTCAATTATTCTGGGATAGGTTGGAAAATGGTGATTTTTCTCTGCTATTGCTAAATGTCAGCCAGAGTGATGAACACACATACAAATGCATAGTGCAGGAGAAAACTGAAGTTCCCAGAGTGATTCACCAGGCAGAAGTGGTTCTCAGCTTAGCAGGTAAGAACCTGTGTCACTTTACCCAAATTCTCATTTCCACTTTTCAAATTTGTGCTATTTCAATACTATATTTAAGTACTATATTTAATTTTGTAAGAGACTTCTGCTCTTTGCTGAAATGAAGTCTTCTCTGCTTAATTTAAGACAGAGAAACCTTGGAGAATGCATGTAAAAACTGTTTACCCAGTGTCTGTTTCTTTTCTTCTTGTTTTTCATGGGTATGAGAGCTCTTGCATGTGCCTGGGTGACAGCAGCTGAAGTTGGTCCTTTCTTCCTTTGGGTTTGGCTTTAGCTTTCTGCCCTCCCAGTGATCCTCTCAGCTCTCTGGTTACAGATCAAACCTGTAGGTGCTTCTCTTTCAAGTCATGAGGGTGGTGTGAAATCCAGCAGTTTGTTCAGAATCCATCCCAAAGTTTTGCCTTTCCAGTACATTTCAAAACGCCGACAGCTATTTCTTCTTCTTCTTTCCCTCCAGCGAGTTACAGCCAACCAATACTCAGTGGACCAATAAGAAACAGTGACAGCACTGGAGAGGAGGTGACCTTCTACTGCAAGTCTGGCAATGGATACCCAAAGCCCAACGTTTACTGGATCAATAAAGTGAACAACAGTCGCCTGTCTCCATCAGAAACAAAGATCATACCCCACGACGACGGCACCTTCAGTGTTTCCAGCACACTGAAGGTGACAGCCACTGCTAACATGCAGATAGAGTGCTCCATAGAAAATGAGATGCTGCAGGAAAATCTCTCAGCCAACTGTAAGTTCCCTCATGCTGCCTCTGTTTTGTAGGTAACAGGAATGTCAACCAGCATGTCTCTCTCTGTGGATGCACACTAACAAGGGCTATGCATTAATTCAGTGGTTCCAAAACGTTTTGAGACAATCTCAGGCTTTGTTTCAGGCTCCATTTATGCTTAGCCATGGACCTGATGTTTAAATCTTCCACACTGAAGGGAATAACCCACCAAGTGTGTTATGACAACAGCAATGAGAACCTCTTGCATCTGAGGCAGTTGCTGAGCTTAACCTTTAGCTCCTCGGGAACATGATGGTTTGGGGAGTCAGGTTGCTTTTTAGGGGCCACCATCCAGCAGATCCATGATTTCTGACCCCCTACACAATGGCCTTGCAACACTAACATTTGCTTTTCACTCTGCAGAGTTCCAAAGTTCAATTTCCAGTTTCTCCAAAGCTCAGTTGAATACAGTGCACAACTTAAAGTGGGTCTGCAGCAATGGGCAATATGAGCTCAATAGAACTATGGACCTTATAGCACAAGTATTATGTGCTAATTATTGCTGATGTGATGATTAATAGTAAAAGCAAGTATTTAGTCTCTCAACTTTTCACAAAACCAGAAATCTATTTTAAAAAAAAGGTATTAAGAACACCCCAAACACTGACCCCATGAATATAGACAAACAATATAAACTATTTCCAGGAGTAAGAATTTCACACATGAGCAGAAGTTGCACAGTAGAGTGTTTATGTGATAATACACCGTGCAGTCATCCCAAATTAAAGGAAAACTAAGTGACCTCATCATTAGTTTCCTAATGGCATTGTTATGTTGTCTTGTGAGGGAAAAGACCTTCATATTACTATTTTTGTGGGGTTTTTAAAGTCTCTCAATCTCACTTGAAAGAGAAAGAGATGTGATTTGAAACCTTCAGTTTGCAGCAATGAGTGAAGATTCTTCACTAACTTCAGGGAAACAGGTGTTCACCCATTTTTCTGAATACTATCAGATTTACATTATAGATTCTATATAGATTTATTTTGAACTGAGTCTAGATACAGTCTAGACTCAGTTCAAATGCCCAAACTTAGTCTCTCAAAGCTGGAGGGAAAGAAGAAAAAAGAAAAAAGAAGGATGGATGCATTATGATGACAGGGAAGAGTAAACTCTTATTTAGACATAATTAGTTGGAGATGTGTCTCACTCAGAAGGAATCACCAAAATCACAGTGATATGAGTAGCACAAATCCTGACTCCTTCAGAATTTTTTATGCATCTAAAACATGGTGAAATATTTGCCTGGTATGAAATGTGAAAAGTTACACCTTATGACATCCTTTTTTATTTTACTCTAGACACGCAGCAGAAGAAAATCAGTGGTCCTGGCACAGAAAGTGACAAAAAACAAGAAAAAAAAGGACGAGGTGCTCAAGCAGCTGGCATCATTTGCATTGTCTTTGTGATAGGTCTTCTGACTGGTTTAATCTGCTGGCTGTGGAGAAGGAGGTCCTCTAATCTAGTGTCCTATAAAGGTAATGAGACTCTTCACTTGCATGACCAAATTATAAGAATCCTTTTTCACTTGCCAAAATACTTAATGTTATCCAACAGGAAGAGATGAAGTATGACTAAGCTACCTGCACTTGGCAGTAGGAAATCTTGCCACTAACAAAAACTTGGGGTGCCCTGGGTAGGAAATGTAGTGCCCCAGGATATGTCATTCTTTATGATTTCTCTTCCTGTGTCTGAGCCTTTCTTCCTGTGTCTGTGTCTTTCTCCAAGCTGGGGGTGTTTAGCCTGGAGAAAAGGAGACTCAGGGGTGCCCTCATCACTCTCTACAACTTCCTGAAAGGTGCCTGTGCTCACCCGGGGCTGGGCTCTGTCTCCAGCAGCACTGACACAACCAGAGCACACAGCCTCAAGCTGCACCAAAGGAAATATAGGTTGGATATTAGGAAAAAGTTTTTTATTGAAAGAGTGATAAAGTTCTGGAATGGCTGCCCGGGGAGGTGGTGGAGTCCCCATCTCTGGGTGTGTTTAACAAAGCCTGGATGTGGCACTGGGTGCCAGGGTTTAGTTGGAGTGTTGGGGCTGGGTTGGACTCAATGATCTCTTCCAACTCAGTGGTTCTGTGAATTCTGTGAATTCTGAGCCTCACAGGAAGTAATTTCTGGATGTGAGAGTAACTCAGACTTTGTGTCTGTTTGGGCTATGGTTTGTCAGCTGTGGTCCCTGCAGGCTCCTTCTGGACAAAGGCACAAAACAGGACTGGGGTCAGTAGCTTGCTCAGTTTAGCACAGTTTGAAGCAGAAATCAGAGCATAATTCAGTCCTGAGAGCTTTAGAGCCACTGGCTGGATGATTAAGGGTGAGGTTCCTGCTGGGATCAAGCAGAAATGTAGCTGGTCACATGGGTACCCTTGTGTAGTTGGATTTGCCCACATGTGTGACTCTACAAAAGCTCCAAAAGACATCTTATGGACCAGACTGAGTCTGCCAATGTAGCTGAGCACTTGCTCTAAGCCCCTATCCAGGAGCCAACATCTAAGGGATAGAGCAGGGACAACCACACTTTTCATGGACAAGGACACTCCATGTTTCAGTCTCAGTGTTAACATCCATGGGTGCCTCAGAAAAGATCAGGGGAAAGCAGGGTTGTGATCTTGTCCAGGAGCTGCAGCAGCTCTTGTAGAAGTCATGTCCTTCCTTCAGAAACAACCTAAGAGTGAGGCAGGACTCTGTCCCAAGATGGGGAGCAGGGCTATCACTTCAATCCAAAATCTCTCCTTTCTGAAATGGCAGCCTGGGTTGTAAGCAAATAGAATATTGGACTGCATTTCACAGAACATTTAGCACATTGAACCTTCAGCTTTGGTGGATGTTGCTTAATATGAATCTCATTTTTCTGAAGTCTGTGGTTATCTATCCTACATGCTGAAACCCACGCATTTGTTTCAACAGATGTCCAACAAAGAGAAGACCAAGGAGGACTCACCTGTAAGTATTAAAAATATATTATTTTGTTTGTCTTGAGGGACACAACTTCACAGCTTCAGTACTCAAGTTCAGCATGAGCCTTTAGATTAGACTAGCTGGATGGTGCAAACTGAAGCATTTTTGTAGGCACTACATCCTAGGTGATCTTTAACTGGGATACAGAGACATCATTTGCATCATGTCTATGAGCCCGAGCCTATATACACCCAATTTTTTAAAAAAAACCCTCCTGTCCTAGAAGAAACATTCTTCAGACCTTCACCATGTTCATATTTTTATTTTTATTTTTATTTTTATTGACATGCAATATTGCAGGCCAGCTGGTTTACAAATTCATTTGTTATTTGTAGTAGGGAAAAAAATGAAAATTGGGTGAAAAAAAATGAAGACAGATTTGGAAAAAAGAAACTGGACAGAGGGCTTGCAAGAGTACAGGGTGAAATATCTGCCTATTTGGTATATCATTTGGTAGTTTCTACTAAATCTAATGACTGTGGCCTGTGTGTCTGCAGAACTGGCAGAAAATACTGTGGTTTCACTAAAACTGTACTAGTTAAAGCATAGATTGCTATAGCAGATGCTGTGAATGTGCACAATGCATAGTATCAAGCAGAAGCAAAATAACCCTTACATAAATAAACCTATAAAAAAAGTTTTTACTTTTCCTGGAATGTCTTTGACAGCCATGGGAACTGGGTTAACAGTCAGTTATTTTTCAGACCACAGCCTGATCCCCAACATTCGTGGCTGCTAAAAATCAACAGCCATTGCACTCCCTCCTGCAGAGCATAATCTATGGAGGAGGATGGATTTTCTCCTTAAAATAAAGAGACATTTTCTCCTTTTGTTCCTAGGAACTGCACTGACATAACACAAGCAGCTCATTTAAGGCCAATTTTTTCTTCTCCAGACTGACTTATAGCAGCCCCTTCTTGGTTTGATCCCTGGACTTAGCCCAGTAGTAAAAAACCCTCTGTGACATAAACAAGAGTAAATATTTATCTTGTTTGTATTGAAGGCTGCTCTAGCATGATGTGTTCATTGAGGATAAAACAAGGGCACATTCCAGATGTTGTCTTTTCATTGTCATTTCTCCACTCCACTTGTGGAAGAGGAGGTGGGACAGCAGCTTGGGTGGCTCACTGATGCCAGGAGCTGTCCCACCTCTGAGGGCCATGTTTTGGGCATCCCAATTTATGGGCAAATTGGATCAATACCAGAGAGATGAAAATGGTCCAGGGAATGTGATCTCTGGTGAGAGATGGATCATGTCTGTTTAGGCTGAGAAGGCCAGGCTGATTAAGGACACAACAACAACCCTCTTCAGAGAGTCTTGTGAGAGGATGGGACAAGTTAATTATTGTGCTAACCCAGCTGACTCTGCAATTAAGGCACAGCAGACTTAAACAAAGGAGATTTAAGCCAGATGTTAGAAGAAATTGTCCAAGGGAAATGGTAGTTGAGCATTGAGGCAGAGTTTGTCCAGGCTATCAAGTCTCCATCAGTCCAGGTTTGCTTCTTTGTGATTTCTTAACAAAAGAGAAAACCAGTATCTGTCAGGAATTATTTAGAAATAAAGCTGGTACTACCTTAGCACAAAAGATGGGCTCTAAGAGAAATTCTAGCCTAATTCAATAATTGTTTGGTATTTTCAATCCTGTTGTGTGTGCTGGATGGGGAGTAAGGCCCTGGGGAGGTGCATCCAGGGGGATGCTCTGCCACAGCATTTTGTTTTCAATACTGCTGTAAATGCACTTCTGCTTAGGGCACCCCAAGAAGGAGGTCAGGTTGTTTCATGGCAGTGAGAATCCTGAATACTGCAAACCAAAATGAGATTACTGAAACCAACTTTGCTGTTACAAAGGCAAAAAAGAGTTTGGAAACTGTGAGGAAGGCAGATTGCAAAGAAGAGTGAGTCCATCCTGGTGGGATTAGTCTCTCCAGATCCCCATTCCAGTCAGTGGGGAGGAAGCTCTGGTGAGGAGAAATTCAGAGCTGGAGCAATTCTGAACTAATATATGAAAGGAGCCAGAGGAAGCTGTTTTCTCTTGGCCACAGAGAGGGTTTGTACATCTCATTCTCTGAAATAATTTTAAATGGACCCAAGGTGACACTGATATCCCTTCACAAGGGAAGCCAATTTTTCCACTTGCACAGAGAGGCCCTTCCAGGCTGTGGCATGAGGAGAGAAAGCCCCTCCCACAGTGTCCTGGGTATCCAGGCAGGATTTCTCCCCAGTCAGTTCTCTCTCAGCAGCATGAATGCATCTTTTCCATAGCTTTGCAGCTTGTTCCACTGGTTACATAGGAATGATTATTTCTTTGTCTATTTTTTTTATAAAAATAAGTTATTTTGTTCTTACAGCACCTGCCTAAATGGAAGGTCTGCCAACAATTTGGGCAGCTGGAGATGTGTCAAGAGAAGCATCACTCCCTCAGTGGCAGCATTGTTTGTAATACAAGTGACAGATTTCTGCCAAGAGAGATGGCAAAGCTTAAAAAAAAACCAAGCTTCTAGAACACAAGAGAGAGGAAAATCTGCAGGATTTTCATTCCAGCCACTGACTGTGTCCACAGAACAGTTGTGTCATCACTCCAGCTCAGCACTTTGGACAGTCCTCTGTGATTGTCACTGATCTGGGCACCTGTACTGGGGAAGCAGAAAGCCTGGGACTCAGGGCTCTGTGCCAGACCACTGGAAGCTGGTGACTGTCCAGTCTCTCACCACAATCCTTGAGGACTCTCAGGAGCAGAAGCAGCCACCTTCAGGAGCATGGGATGTTCTGCTGTCACCTTACCCTGAGGATGGCTTCTGTGTGTGAAGAAAGGCAGCTGAAACAAAGAGAGAAAACTGAAGGGCTCTGCAAAGTGAAATTTGTGACCTCTTCCATGTTTCTCTCTAGAGTACAATCCTTTCATTGTCTCTTTTCACCAGCTGCTACTCTGTACAGAACCAGGCAGAGCACTTTGACCCAGTCCTCCAAAACCAGGAGTTGCTCTAATGGGGTCAAATACTGAATTTGTTATCATAAGGGAAGGTGCCTTCTTTAAGCCTTGACAGCATTATTTTGGTTTTTACCAAATATTCCACCAAAAAGGGGACTTCCACTTTCAACAGGAGCCAGCTGTGAGAAAATCTGACCAGGCTGTGGAAATCTGACCAGTTAAAAATAGTGCTCTCTGCTATATGTGAATGCCATGTTACCTGGACTTACCCTTCTCAGGGTGGAACAAAAACTGTGGTTGAGCTCTGCTTGATTCAACTGAATCTTTATTTAAGCACCTCCCTGTGGCTTCCAGGGAGGATTTTAAACTGAAGTTTTAAACTAAACTCATCCTTGCACACACCCAACAAAACAAAATAGAACAAAAACCAAATTCTATCATTGTGTTGTCCATGAATGTCCAGAAAACCAAGAACTGTATTTTTCCTTGTGTCAGTCCATGTGCTTTGCTGTTTCAGCCCCAAATCAGCCAAACTGACTGCCAGAAAATAGCAAATCAGTAAACTTTGCTGAGGATATGAAATTTTGAAGGAGGAGGAATTTTACCAGCTCTCTTTCCCAGATCGGACAGTTTCTCCATCTTGTCACGGGGGGATGGAGATTGTTATTTTAAACTGAGCTCTGGAAACACTTGACCTCTCCTGCACCAGTTGCTAGACTAAATTTGTGTAATTTTTGTGAATCAGTCATAGTCTTGTTTGTTCTTGCTCTGTGTGTAAGAGGCACTCCAGTAGCAACTCTGAGCTCAGACACTGATTTTTCATATCAAGATCAGCTTTCAATTCCCAGCTGAGTGAAAATTCTGTTGTACTCACATCACGTGGAAGCAGGGCCATTTGGCAATAGTGCAGCAGTTATCTTTTGTCAAAGCAATACCCCCAGGGAGGCTCCCAGCTGAGTAGCTGTGCTTCTCTCATGCCCATGAATCCAGATATCAGATGTTTTCTGAGTCCAAATCTAGTCTTCTGTGTACCCCTAAAGGGAATTTGCTTGAAGAAAGCTTGCAGACACCTCAAAAATGTGAACAACATCTGTGCAGATGTGCAGGGCAACCATCTCCTAGTGCTTCAGGGAAAAAGTCCTGCAGACATTTCCTTCTTATCTGTCACATGAAGTTGTTTTGTGCAGCCTGTGGTGCTGCTGTACCTGACAGAAGCCTTTCCTACAAGTAGTTTTCCACTTTTATATTCTGCAACTGTAATGGCTCAGAGATGTAAGAAGTGACCTAGCAGTCACTCTGCAATATGATATTGAAACAAATTTAGACTGGTTGGATTTTCTTCTGGGCTGCTTCATGGATACACCTAAATGCAAAAGCCTTTTCTTGCAAAATCTGTGCTTTCATTTAGCTTGGGGTTCCAGCTATTCCTGGAGGTCAGTAAATCCTAGATGACAGTTGGTTGCTACCATTCAAAAGGACTTGGGCATTTAGTAATAACAGTTTTTGTCTTCACTTGCCATGTTTATATTTTAAATAAAGTCTATTCATTCTTCTGATGTTTGACTCAATCTATCAACACACAGAGAAAAGTCAACCCAAGCCACTGCCTCCACCCAAAGTGAGTTTTACTTTTAGCCACATCCCTCAGTGCTCCTTTTCAAAGGCCTCAGATTAGGAGAGACAAACACAACACAGAGCTGACCACCTTTGCTTTATTTTGGCTCACACAACAAAATCCCTCGAACAACACCACGAACTCCACAAAAGCCAGGCAGTAGCCCGAGGGCAGCACTAAGCTTGGGCTGATTCATCCCTTTCTCACCCAGCTTCACAACCCCAAGCAAAGGTACAGCACACACTCCTGCTTCCAGAACTGAAACAGCTCATTGCAATCCCCCAGACCAGTCTGGAAAAGGAGCACCAGCATCCCTCTGCTTGCCTTCATTAAAGACAGCAACTCACTTAAACACATGCACAGGAAAGCAACAGTTGATGCAGCTTTGGAGGAAGACAAATAAATGGACTCACTTTCACAGAAAAGTGAAAGACATTTGTTGTGGCATGGCTGGTAAACCACAAGTGGAAAGCCCCAAGAGAAAACATGTGTTGCTACTTAGTGATCTGGATCCATCTGTCCTGTTGTCAGATTCACTATTAAAATCTTTTTACCTGTGAGAGCAGCAGTACCTCTTTTGCTCAAAAAAAGCATTGCCTTTTTTCAGCTACCCTGACTCCAGCATCTGTTCTCAGTAGCTGCTGGGCTATGTCAAAGAAAACTTACTTGTTGCTTTCCCAACTTGCAAAATTATTTTTTCCCATATTTGTAGCAAACATGCACAAAAGGTAACATTACCCCCAAGTGTAATTTCTCTAACCTCTCTCGTTTCCAGAGGAGCAGAAACTGCTCTAAAGAACAATTGAGTTCAGCCCAACTCCACAGGGAGAATACACCCCCACAGCTGCTAGGCTCTTGGGACTTTTCCTCTCAATATGTGGTGAGCATTAGGGCTTTCACCTCCTCCATGATATGATATGACATGGGATGGGATCATTGTAATCTGACATGGGATGGGATCATTGTAATCTGACATGGGATGGGATCACTGCAATCTGGTCCCCACTTGAGGATTATTGTGGAGCTCCTGGAGCAAGTCTGGAACAAGGGTACAAAGGTGATGGGGGGACTGGAGCACCTCAGTGATGAGGAAACACTGAGGGAGGTGGGTCTGTTCAGCCAAGAAGAGACAACTGAGAGGGGACTTGAGCCATGTCTGCCATTGTCTGCAGGGAGGGGTCAGAGCAGGGAGCAGGCTGAGACATGGGACAAGAGGAATGGGCAGAAACTGGTGGACAGAAAGTTCCACCTGAAAATGAGGAAGAACTTTTTGTTGAGGGTGGCTGAGCACTAGAACAGGATGACCAGAGAGACTGTGGAGATCTTCCCTGGAGATGTTCAAAAGCTGTCTGGACACAATCCTGAGTAACACATTCTGGGGCACTCTGTGTGAGCAGGGAGGTTGGACTGGATGAGCAAATGTGGTCCCTTCCCAACTTACCCACCCTGTGTTTATAAAAGGCACCCCACATGTCCTTTGAGGTGATCTCCTCTGCATCTGGCGCCCCAGGGAATTACAGAGCAGTGACTTCTGTGCCATTCATCTCTCAGGATGCACTTAGGTGACAAAAGGTCAGTTTGTACAATTACCTTCCAACAGGAAAAATGCTTCCAACATTTCCTGTGTTATCAGCACCACTTAGCACAATTACTGCATCTGAACCATGCTGCCTTGATGTCCAATGCAAGCCCTTGGCAGCTGCTTGTGACACTGCTGTTAATCACAAACTCTTTGTTTGCATATTGTTAGGAAAGAGTCTGTCTCTCATTTCAGTCTGGCACAGAAAACTGCTACGTAGGGATGGATGCTCATATATCAAGGATGCTTAGGCTGACCTTTGAACTTGCCCAAAATAGGTCCCAACACTTTACTAATAAATTACTTATTTGTTTTTCTGTAATTCCAAGAAATGCTGCTTAGGACAACTGGACACAGAGTCGTGCTCAGAGTCACACGAGGCTGCCTGTAGCTGACTTGGTGCTTACACTCCTATCTCCAGCTTGCAGAGACCTTTTTCCACTTGCTGGACTGGAAAGTCTACATTTTTGCAGCTTCCACCCCAGTAGACATCATAAATCAAAAGAAGCTGTTTGCTAATTCTGAATGGGATTACACTGCACAAAAAAAAAAAAAAAAAAAAAAAGAATGATCACCTCTAAAAAAATTTAGAAAGAGGAAAAAGATATCTCTCATTCAAACTAGAAATCTTTAAATAATCGGTCAGTAAGAAGCAACAGTAACACAGCCATAATGGGGACAGGGAGTGACTGCAAATGTTTTCTTAATTTCTTCTGCCAGATCTGTGCTGTCACATGTCATCCCTCTTACAGGGCTGAGACTGCAGTTTGGAGACAAGATCAGATTTGCCTGCAAAACCAAATTTTCCACAGCATCATGCTGGACTAGAAGCAGCTCTACACCTCTCAATTCATCTCTCTATCAATCAGAGTTACATTATTGAGCTACCCAGCTTCTACAATGCATCACCACTGCAGTTATCAGTTCCTGTAACTAAAAATAGGTCATGGAATAGAGGTGCAAAATGTCTGACCTAATTTTATGACAGTAGGCAAACATGAAATATCTTTATCACCTTGTTGGAAGTTTTATTAACCAGCTCAGATCAGTCAGCAAAGGACTACAAGTCCTGTCATAAACCTGGTTTTCCAAAGCTTTTGGTTTGGTTTTCCCTGCCCTCAAGAACTAAGACTAAGACATATTTCCATCTGGCTGTATCTGCAGCACAGAAGGCTCTGTCTTATTCAAGAGATGTTATTGAATTCTCTTATCAAAACCATGAGAAGAATCCAGCCCTGTGCTGGTTCCTGACCTAGTGAACAAGGCAGGAGAGCTGGCCAGATAACGCCCACGCTTTCCAGGAGATTTCATTGACTGATTCTACACAGGGTGAGGCAGAGGGACACCACCCCAGGAAGGTCTCCTGCACTCCTGGCAGCTGGCACAGAAAGCATGCCCAGAAACTGAAGAACTGGAGAAGCTGAGGAAGTGGCTTTGGAGACAGGGGAGTCTCCAGGGGTCCCTGGCAGGGTGAGCCTTGGTGCCAGGTCTCTTCTCAGCAGGTGAGGATCCCACTAGGAATTCTGGGCACACCCCAGTGCTGAGGGATAAGTTCCTTTGAGCAGGAAAAATTAAAAGAATTTATAATTAAACATAAATAAGTAACCCCCAAACTTCACCCACCTGTTCTGCTTAACTTCAGATTATCTGTTTATTTTTTGAAGTTGCATTTTTTCAGGACTATCATGGGACAGAGAGCTGCCTGCCCATGCTGTTTTGTATGGGTCAGGTTTGATCTGGCTGAGAGGAGGAACAAGAAAGCAAGAGGGGGAAAAAAACCAAAATATTTTAATCTGCTCCAGCCCAGTGACAATTTTCCAGTCCTCAGGAGATAAAGGCTTGAGGGGGAAGTTGATTGGTTTTAAATTTATTTTTATTAAGAGAGCTATGTAAAGAAGAGCTACCAAACATGCACTCTGTCCAGCTGGAATGATTAACTAAAAAAATTTCAGGCACGCACAGAGTGAGCCAATGCCTTTCATCAGCATTTTTGGCTATGTGGCAACTGTAGACCAGCTTCAAATAATGTGTCTCAGCTTCATTTTTGAGCAATTCCTACTGAATCACAACATAATCTGGGTAGAAAATTATTTCTAAACAAAGTCAAACAACGGTTCCTCAGAAACAGAAAACTTGGCCAAAGGAATCCACCAGATTCTGTGGCTGCATCTATTGCATCAATGGACCTTCAAGTCTTGGGAAACAGTAGTAGATAATCTTTGTAGTAGATAATAGTAGTAGATAATCAAACACCCCTCCATTTTATACTTTACCAACTTTTGCATTAAAACTGGTTTTGGTGTTCCCAGGTCACAGGTGCTCAGGCTCAAGCATCTACAGCCACGAGGGATCCCAGGCACAAGAGGTGTGCCCCTGCCTGAACATTTTTCAGAAGATTTGGGGTGTGGTTGAAGCGCAGGACAGGAAAGGAATTGTTTGGTTTAGTCTCCAGGCAATGCTGCAGCAAACAGCAAGGAGGGAACCACTGACCTTTTGCACCCAGGCAGAAACCAGGTGAGAAGCTGGCAAAGGACCCTAAATCCCTCCTACACAGGCCTGGCTTTACAGCCCAGCAATTTTACTGATCTCTCACTACACCAAAGCAAGCTATAATCTGAATCTCTGCACTCCCAGCTGATGGGACAGAGCACCCAGCCTAGCAATAAGGACTTGTACATCAAATCTCTGATAGATCCCATCTCAGCTGGAAGCTCCATGCAAGCAGTCAGCACAATTGAGAGGTGAGCATAAAGCAGCCAAAAGCAAAAGAGTATTTGAACAGAGAGAAAGGGAAACTCAGCAGTGTGCCAAATGCTGGTCAAATTTTGCAAGGAGATAAGCAAGAAAGCACGTGGCTCCCAAAACATCCTTGTCTGAGTGGCAGGACTGTCACACGCTGGATGCAAACACAACTGGAACTTCACTGCTTTCATTCAGACTGTTTGTGTTTTGGGGAGGTGTGGAAGCCCAGGGCACAGGGAATATTTCTTTGTCTGCTCTGGGGTGCCCTGGCCCCCAGGGCAGCTCTGACTTTGACCCTCATCCATAGAGAAAGTTTCCCAGACTTCAAGATAGACTGGAATCCACTAAAGTGTGAAATAGATTATAGAGAGCAGTGTAGGTGTGTCACTGGGTGAGAAATTGAGGTTTTGGGGTTTTTAGTGTGTTGTGTATGGAAGCAAGATGGAGGGCACAGGATGTGGTCCTAGATTCCTTCTTCATGCTTCTTCTTCTTCCTCCTTCTCCATGGGTTTGGGTGGCATTTTGTAATTGGGCAGAAAAGTCCCCATTGCAGCTCTTTGGGATCAGTTATTGGGGTAAAAGGGAAAATAATCCAGGTGTCAGTTCTTCATTGGATAGTTCAGTCTTAAAAGCCCTTGGAACAAGAGACTGTTGGCCATTTTGTGCCTTCTAATGAAAAGCTGCAGAACTCCCAGCAGTGAGACTGTTTCACTGATAAGAAATAATAAACACCTGAGTCTGAACAGGAATTACTGTCTCAAGTGCCTTCAATCCAGGCCCAAAGAAACCCACAGCTGGTACTGCCACAGGGAGGAAGACTGATATTCCTATGTCTCTTGCACCCCAACATGTCAAAGCTCATGTCCCTGTTCACTGCCAAGACAGCACAGACTATTTTTTGCCCTCTTCAGGAGCTGCTCCCCACAGGTTGACAGAACATCAACAACTTAATTACACAGACATCTATTAGGGCCTGCCTGAACCTTCACACTAGGAAAAATTGTGCTTTCTCTCACCAAATTTAGAAATAAATATTGATTTTTAACTAATGTGAGTTCCGAGATCTGAAGGGTTGCTGCTATATACCTCTCCCATCACAAAGTCCCTGCGGGTCACAGCCACAGGAAGGTGTTGCCTTAAGGGCCTTTGGACACTCACAGCACAGCAGGTGTTGCTGAACTAAACAATTTCCCCACTATTAGACCAACTTCTGATAGGCCAAGGGTAAAGGACTGCAGATAAAAACTGCAGAATGGGCACTTTCACTGCTTGCTAACATTTACATTAACACATAACCCTCCAGAGACAAAAAACCCTCTACAAAATATAGCAAGAGTGGCTGGATCTGCAGTTGTGTTCAGAAATGAACACAGCAGGCTTGACAAAGCCCACACAAGATAGCACAGTGTGAAAAACGCCAATCACTTGTTTTAAAGATTTTAAAAGTTTAATAGTAATAAAATGGTTATAAAAGTAGTAATACCATTAGAGTAATAATAATTTGGACAATTTGGGTTAGGACAATATGAGACAACAAAAACAAAGAGTTATGAACGGTCAGGGTACCTTTTCTGGGCAGCACAAGCCCGAAAAAGGACCCACGTTAACAGAGGATTAACTCTTAAAAGCAACAGCCTGTTGCATATTCATACACTTCATACATGATGCATAAATTCTATTCAAACAAAGGATTCTGTCTGGTCATTGTCAACTTCTTCCTCTTACCCCCCAGCGCCTTCAAGGCAGGAAGAAGTTCGTTTCTTCTGATAAGAGGGCAATAAATTCCTTTTCTCTGAAAGATTTAGGTGTCCTGTGGCTGCTATCTCGCTGCAAGTCCTAAAAAAATCCTACATAACACAGATTCTATTTCAACTACAAAAGTTACCTTTTTGACTACATGACTACATTTATCATATTATTAAAATGTTAATACAGCAAAATACATATAGTAAATATCTGCGTAGAGCCAAGCATTATGCACTTTTCACAACAGACCAAAGCTCTGACAGCATAAAACAAGTTGTAGGATTTTTTTGCTCTTGGATCTCATGGTATCCCTGCCATGAAATGCAAGAACCTCTCCTATAAATAGCCTTACTAGGCAGTTGCATCTCTGGAGGACTGCAGGTGGCATTGCTGGGACTGTGCTGAACCTTCCCCAGGTAGCTCTGCTCAGTTCCTGGCTTACACAATTCACAAGCCCAGAGAGGAACCCAGCTTCACCCCCAAATACTATTATAGTTGCAAATAAGCTGGTTGGAATCTTAAATACCTTTCAAAAGGTGGGTGTGCTCCCTGCACATTTCTAGGCTGAGCAGAGCCTTCCCCCCACCTGATTAAAGCAGGTCCTGCCCAACTGAAATAGTCTGTTTTATGTCCTGCTTATGCTGGGAGAAAAGCAACCATACATGGAGCAAATTACATTTCCAACACCTCCCAGTGCTTGCTGCTATTCCCTAGGAAAATCCAGAAGCCTTGTGGCAAATACAACCATCAACACCTTTACAGAAAAAATACAAATCCTCCCTTGAGTGTCTGAGATCCTGAACCCTGGGGCAGCCACCCACTGCAGGGTACCCTGAAAAAAGGGGGGAACTGACTGCAGAGAGAAACAAACAGCTAATTGATTGGCCCAAAAGCTTTATCATTTAAAGGATCAGACTGACAAAAGGAGTAGCAAAAATCAGCTTCACATTCGTTCCTTTCTCACTGTCAGGCTGCATTTTTGTTCCCATCCCTACTGGCATGTTCAGGTCATTAGGCCTCAGTAACAGATACACATTTCCTGCCAAGCATCCCCATTGCCAGGACTTACACATCTCTTGGGCAGAAATGCTGCTGGCTGTCACTTCTTCCTTTGCAGTTGAACACACTGCTTCAATTTTTGCTACTATGGCTGCACCATAAAAGGTCTTCCACAGTTGCTCAAGTGGTTCAAAAGCCAGAATGAAAACTCATTAATTTTTTATATGTCTGCATCTGCCCTCACCCTGGGATAAGAGTCCTGACCCCATAAGGTATTGGCTAAATATGTGGAAACCAGGGAAACCAGGCACAACCAGGGCTGGAAAGCCCCACTGCAGCCAAATCCAAAATGACAAATAAAGCACACAGATTCAGGTGCTCACTAGCCTAATTTGAACAGTCTCTTGGTTTCCACCTGAACTGGAGAAGGATTAAGGTTTATCAACAGGAAGTAGAGAAGATGAGCATGACAGGATACAGGTGGTCTGTACTGCCTTACCCAAACAACTTTGCTGTCTTCTGCTCAGAATGACAAATGGAGTTTGCATTTTCCTTCTGAGAGCTTGGTTAAGATTGTCTGTATCATTTGGTTAATCTGATAACAAAATGGGGGGCAGGGCAAAGAGAAAAACTCCCATTTATCAGTAATACCAGCTATGATCACCAATGTGAGATGAACAGCCAACAAAGATTCACTTTTTTGGAGAACTCTGCCAGCAGGCTTAGAAACCATTTGGATAACAAACACAAGAAGAGAAATAAATAACTAGAAAATTAAATGAAACAACTAGGAAAAGGAATATTGCAAGGTTACAATGTGCTACAATAGCACCAAATGCAAATACACAAGTCCCTTGACCAGTCTGCACCAGTGCTTAGCTGAATGCAAGTCTATGTTCCAGATACAGGAAATTAAAATATATAAGCTATTCATTCTTACATCAATTCACTTATAGGTGATGAAAACAGTCTGGCTCTGATTTTGGAAAGCATCTGATTCAGTGTTTGAATTAGCAGATGTGTGGGCAGCTGTGTTTGGTAAAAAAAAGGGAGTTGTGTTCTGTGGAAAAGCAGGCTGTATTTTGCTTTAGTTGGAAACCTTTTAGCAAACATGCAGGATATAGCAAATAGAAGGCAGAAAGCACATTTATACACCCTAAAAGCAGCATGGCAAAGGGATTGCTCATGTGAACATCTCCAAACACTGAAGTGAGGAGCCCCAGGGACTGAAAACCAACATGACATTAGACAATGGCCTGTAGTAAGTGAGCCAGCTTAAGGATTTGTGTTGGCTTGGTAGCTTGTCTCAACAAGGTTTTGTTCTGTTCTTGTTTCATTGCAATGTGTAGGAAGGGGAAAAAAAAAAACCAAGCAAAAACATACCAAGAGGCTTGTATGGATGGATAAGGAGATCCTGACAAAACTCAGGCACAAAAGAAAGTGAGCAGAGGGTGGAGCAGGGGTGGGTAACATGGAAGGAACAGAGACACTGTCTGAGCATGCAGAAACACAGGTAAAAAAGCCAAAATCCACCTGGAATTTGATCCATTCAAGGTTCTGATGGGATGCACCAATGAGTGCTGAGGGAGCTGGCAGATATCATTGCAAGGCCACTCTGGATAATCCTTGGTGGATGATGGCAGTTGTGAGCAGTGCCAGAGAAGTAGAGGAGAAGAGAAAGAAAAAGGATCCATGTCAGCCACAAGTCAGCATTGTATCCTTGTGGCAAAGAAGGTTAAAGTCATGCTGAGCTGCACTAGGCAAAATATTGCCTGCAGGCTGAGGGAGGTGATCCCTTCCCTCTCCTCAGCACTAATGAGGGCAACTTCTGGGGTTCTGGACTCCCCCACACAATAAAAATATCAGTCTAAAGGGGAGAGAGAGAAGGGCCACAAAGTTGATGAAGAGACTGGAGTATGACTTCTGTGAAGAAAAGCTGAGAGAGCTTGGGCTCTCCTGCCTGGGGCAGAGAAGGCTCAGGTGGGATTCCATCAGAGTATGGAATTGCCTCCAGGGAGGGGGCAGCAGGACAGAGCCAGGCTCTCCTCAGTAGTGACCACACACAGGAGGCTCTGTCTGAAGATCCAGTAGGTGGCCTGGCTTGAGCAGGGGAGCAGAAGGAGATCACTTCCAGAGGTCCCTTCCAAGCTCAACCACTCTGTGACTGTGGAAAAATTATGACTGGATTTTGAAAGCTTACAGCCATGACAATACTCTCCTTCAGGTCACTCAACCCATGCTAAGTTTAATAGGACAATGTTGAAGGAACAAGAAGGCTAGGACGAGAAAAATATTTATTTCAGTCTTTTCTTTCTGTCAAGATAAACAATTATAAGCCAGTATTGCACTGCTGCCAGGTCTTAATTTTCTTCCAAGTTTGACTACACTCAGCATAGCACAGTGGAGCACTGGGCAATCACAGCACCTCACTTCTATCACACGAGACATTGATGAGCCTGGGAAAAAAAATCATCCCCAGCAAAAACCAACCCAAACTAAAGTTCAACCACACACTGGAAAGGTTTATCCTGGTGAGCAGTCACCACAGATCAGTATGGCTCCTTTGTACATATCACTGAAAATCAAATTGAGTAAAAACTGTAGGGCTGTGCCCACCAGACCCACAGCCTCCATCCAGACCATCAAATGACCACAGATGTCTGTGGCTCCTGTATTTTTGTATGCTGAGTGTGGAAACCCAGGGCACCAGGAATATTTCTCTGTCTGCTCTGGGGTGCCCTGACCCCCAGGGCAGCTCTGACTTTGACCCTCAGTCATGGAGAAAGTTTCCCAGACTTCAAGATAGACTGGAATCCACAGAAGTGTGAAATAGATTATAGAGAGCAGTGTAGGTGTGTCACTGGGTGAGAAACTGAGGTTTTGGGGTTTTTAGTATGTTGTGGATGGAAGCAAGATGGAGGGCACAGGGTGTGATCCTGGGTTTCTTCTTCCTCCTCCTTCTCCATGGGTTTGGGTGGCATTTTGTAATTGGGCAGGAAAGTCCCCATTGCAGCTCTGTGGGATCAGTTATTGGGTTAAAAGGAAAAATAATCCAAGTGTCAGTTCTTCATTGGATGGTTTGGTCTTAAAAGTCCTTGGAACAAGAGATTGTGGCCATTTTGTGCCTTCTAATGAAAAGCTGCAGAACTCATAGCAGTGAGACTGTTTTACTGATAAGAAATAATAAACACCTGAGTCTGAACATGAACTACTGTCTCAAGTGCCTTCACTCCAGACCCAGAGAAACCCACAAGTGGTACCCCCAGAGCTGAGAGGTTTTGAAAGAATACATTAGTGATCCATACCTGCCATCTCCTCCTGCAAGATGGGAGGGCAGCAATATGTGAGAAAAGAATGGAAGGCACAGAGGGTATCCAAGCACAAAGCTGGAGCACAGTAGCCTTTCCATCCTCAGGAGTTTTTTTGCTAGGTGGCACTTAATCACCAGGCAGGGCACTTGGAAGACAAAACACAGGAAAAACTTGTGTTTAAAGACATAGGACTTTAAAGGGATGTAGTGGAAAAGGCTGTTGGAATCAATGGACACACAGGGGAATTACTTCAGCTGATAGTTTAAATTCAGGCTTGTTCAAAACACGTAAAGAAGGAATTTGCCTATGAAGCATTAAGGTCACATCCTTAAACTTTGTTATGAAGTGATTTTTTTTTTACCTGGAGCAGGACATGGCACCTCTGAGTCAGATTCCAGGAACTGAGTTAACTTGGCCAATGCCTCTGCTGTAGTGAGAGGAGCTCTCAGAGTAGGATTAGGATCTTTCAGAAGAGTAGCTCTCAGAAGAGCATGAGGGGGAAAAAAAACCCACAAATATAACTTTGTTTTGACATTAGTGAAGCCATAGATGGTTTTGGTACTTGATCAGGAATTCTAGTATTGGAAGCCTTCCACTTCTGTGTTTCAGTGCTAGAGAGAAAATAACTTCTACAAACTCAGAAGTTTATTCCTCTGCTCTGTCTTCCACCCATCTAAATATGAGTTGCATCAGACATTCAAAGCTTTCCAAAAGTGAAGTGTCTCAGGAAATACTCTGGATTATCACTGCCACAGGAGAGAATGAGCAACTCTATTACAGCCCTATTTGAGTGAGAAATTACATATTGCTGAAATACTACCATGAAGCTGACTGACTTGTCTTACTTTTAAAACAGTTAAATAGAGAGTGGCTGGCTTTGTTTGTTTTCTAGGATAATGAAAGATGATTTTCTAGACTTTTTTCAATTATTTAACTTCTAGCTTAACAACAAAAAACAAAACAAAGCAACAACAACAGAAAAAACACCCAACAAATAAAAACAAGTAGCAAAAACAAAATAGGCTTATTCTAAAGTTTAAGTATTTTTTTGGATGAGTGTTAAATGTTAATATTTAAATTTAAAGTCTTCCAGCATGCCTAAATAGCAAGCTCTCTACTTAATCCAAGCAGAGAAGGAGTATAGGTATGCCTTTTATAGCATGTTTATATAATGTAAAGTTCAACACTAATAGTGAATTAAGAAGTGTGTGTATACATCTGTAAAGCAAACAAAGGGAGGTGTCAGAAGGATTCAATTCAGGGCAAGAGATACTACCCAGAACCTAGCAGTCTGAATAAGTGTTGAACAGAATACACCAAACATATTTTTCCACAATTGCTGAATTGTGCAATTATTTAAATATGTGCAAAAAAAAAAAAAAAACAAAACAAGCCACCCTAGTGAAGAAATGCCCTTGGCAGAAATGCCCATTGAAAGGAAAACATAAATTTCATTATGAAATGCAACAGCAGGCCATGCCAGACCCACAGCTCAGCAAGAGGCAAGATCTCTAAAGGAGAAAAAGAAAGGCTTCTGCCATGGCTGGCTGAAAACATAAGGGGTAAATATTGCTCAGTACCTGCAGATCAAAAGCAGAGAGCCAGGGAAAAAGCAGTGTTTGATTGCAGAGCAAATAAAAGAAACAGGTTTTTTTGGCACTGTAGAGTTTGGAAAGGCATGCTTAGAAACTGCAAGGGGTAGCTTCTGTGCTCAGCTGTGAAGGAAACCAAATACAATTAGTTTTGACTCATGGTAATGTAAGATAAAAGGTTTTTAATTATTTTTTTTTCCTCAGTAGAAAGAACTAAGCAATGTCTCAAGTGCCTGCTTAAGCTGAGAGACAAGAGTTGTTTCAGAAACACTGAATCCTTGTTCTGAACATTTTCAAGCAGCACATTCATGCAAAGAAATGTCTAACTGTAAGACAAAAGGTAGGCAGTCCCCCTAGAAGGACTGCAATACCTGAAGGCTGCATTATCCTAAACAGCTAAATTCTGGGAAAAGATCAGGGGTGGATCCTGAGCTTTTTCTATTGGTAGTTTGCAAGATCCTGCATCAGCTGCACACGCTCTGGGTGGGAGCTGACAATATTTCCATTTATTCCTCAGCTTGGCTGGAGAAACAGCCCCTGATTTCTCTGAGTCACTGCTGACATCCTGCCCTGCTCCAGCACTTCCTCATTCACAGGAGCTCCTTGCAGCAGCACGCCTGGATCTCAGCACGTGCAGAGGGGACACAGGGAGACTCCACAGAGGTAAGCAAGAGATCAAGTTTTCTATCTTGGATGAGAAAGTGCTAAAATCGCAGTATTTGGGCTGTGGGGTTTGGCTGAGGTCTTTTGCACTTGCTTCAGATGATGTTTCCATGGGGAAAATGAAAAAGAAACTGTGTGGATTAGGTTTGGGGGTTTGTTGTTTTTTTTCTTTGTCATAAGCAACAGCTTTCCAGAGAGGAAAAACTCCAGACTGAGGGGGTTCCCAGCTGTGTAACTGCTGTCCCCTGAGCTGGCTCCCAGCTGGGGTGTGTTTAAACTGCAAAATGGAAAGTGAGGCCACCACTAAAACAAAAAGCATTTCCAACTAATTTTCTCACTGAGCGCTACTTTGCCTCTATTTCTGCTCTTATCTTTTTGCTTTTCCTTAGCCATTAAAGTGGCACACTGACAGAAGTGACTGAACAGGGTCAGTTTGACTGAATCTCAGTTTGGTGAAATTCAGAGGACAAACACCAGGCTGAAAACTATCAAATCACACTTGCTGCCGCAGAATGTCACCTGAGCAAGAGCAAAGGCTCAAGACATTCCACATCCAGGCAGAAAGGGAGCTCTGGGTAACTCCTCATGTTCTGAATGGTCTCTGTTCACAAAGTGGCAGAGAGTAACAGCAGCTAAAAGGGAAGGCAAAAGGTCCCAGGGTGCAGGCTGCAGGTAGTGAAGAAGTCAAGTGTAAGAGCGACAAGACTAGAAAGAGGGCAAACAACTGCACAGGAGGGTTTTCCCAGACTGAGTCACGGTGGTTTCTATTACAGGTGGTAGTGGAGTTTGGAAAAAAAAAATTTAAAAAACCAAAAAAACAAACAAACAAACAAACAAAACAACCCAAATTCTGTTGCAGAAATAGGCTCCAGACAAAACTGGTGCCTTGATTTTGACAGATTTATGTTAGATTATTTAAAAAACAAACCACAAAACCTACATAGCAATAGATGTACAAGCCAATCCCTATAACAAGGCATTTAAAACAACTTTCCTATCTTAAAATCTAATTTTATTCTTGGTGGCTCATTGCTGCCTTTCGAGGGGACTGCACCCACCAAACTAATGCAGGGACAGAGGAAGGTAGGAGAAAGACACCTGGGAAAAGTACAGAGCAGCAGATAGCACAAAGATCAATTTCTCACACCTCTTCCCTGTGAACCTGGAACTCAGACCCCCCTCAAGAGCCAGCTCATGCTAGAGAATCTTGCCTTTTTGGAAAGCTAAATAGAAATGTTTCACCAGTTGACTAAAAGTGAATCCTGAGGAAGAAGTGAAATGACAGAGCTATAGATTTCAGTTCTCATTAAATCAAAAACTTTGCCATTGTTTGGAGTTTATCTTGGTAACACAAGTGGAAGTAGTGCAAAGGTGGAAATCAGCACAGATTTTTCATTCCAGAGGAATTATTTATCTATTTCTGGAAAGGGAAAGGAGATGACAGGAAATTTTCAGCTCCTAGTGCTCTTCTTGTAATACAGACCAGGTTATTGGAATATTTGGCAAGATGAGTATTACAAAAAAACTCTGTTAGGCTTTCCCCAGTTGGGAAAGCCCTAAAAAAAGGTTGCATGAGTATATACTACACTCAGGAGACTGATCTTTTGGTAGAAAAGTCACTAGTGCTGCACATTTTATTCCCAGAAAAGCCACTTAATGTTTGGTGGGAGGTGAGGAATGGGTGGGAAAAGAACATTTCACTCTACAAAAGAAAAAACATACATATTCTTTAAGGGAAAAAAACAACAAAAAAAAAAAAAAAAAAAAAAAAAAAAAAAAAAAAGCCAATACACAGGTGCAGTCAATTCTTTAGGGGGCTTCTGGATTTTGCCACCTTACCATTTTAAATACCATCTACAGTTTTCTGCTAACATAAAACAGAGACCTGGTGGAGCAGACCCAGAATAAGTCCACAAAACCAGTCAGTGCTAGAACACTTCTCCTCTGAACACAGGCAGGGAGAGTTGAGGTTGTTCAGCCTGGAGAAGCCTCTGTGGAGACCTCAGAGGGCCCTTTCAGGGGCTGGTAAAAAAGAGACTTTTTACCAAGGCCTGTAGTGACAGGACAAAGGACAACAATTTAAACTGAAAAAGGGTAAATGTAGGTTGCACATAAGGAAAAAATTATTTACTGTGAGAGTGGTGAGGCACTAAAATGGGTTTCCCAGAGAAATTGTGGATGCCCCATCCTTGGAAGCATCCCAGCCAGATTGGATGTGTCTCTGGTGTAGTAGAAGATGTCCTTGCCCATGGCAGGGGGGGTTGGAAGAAGATGATCTTTCAGGGTCACTTCCAAATCATTCTATGCTTCTGTGATGAGTACTTAAGAATCCTTTGAAAGAGTTTAGCTGGTTTTCTCTCACACCCTTCTCACTTTCCTTTTCTGAACTCTGTTACAGCCTTCCCTCCCTCTCAGGACAAAGCAAGTGCCTCCTATGGAAGCTGAGCCTCCCTAAGCAGCCACCAGAGGTGACAGTCCAGGTGCTGGGACATGTCCATGACTGAGCTTTGCTTCAACAACAGGTGAGAGAAATAAGGGGAGGAGAGGAAAATCCTATAAACTGTCCTCTGAGCAATGAGATACTTTTCTGCTACATTAAAAAGTCATTAAATACACACACACACTTGACCACACCTCAGGGTGCGTGCTTGTTGAGCACTGATCATTTTCAGGAGCATTTGGGGATGGGTATCATTGTGAGTGTATGTGCTGTCATATTTTCCAAAGCAGCCTCAGAGACTTCCATTCATTGAGTTCAGGTCACATCTGAAATCACATCACGTGTTTTTAAAACAGCACCTCAATACCTTGAGGCAAACCCTAACCCCAGAGCAAGGTGTGGTGCAGAGGTGCCTGTGCCAACAGGAGCTGGAGAAGTGCTGCTGTCCTAGTGCAGCATTGCAGGGGCACGAACTCCACGTGCTGAAGGGCAGTTGTTAATGGCACCACTCCAATACCCAAAGTTTCCCTCCAAATTAAGTTCTGTTCTATAAAAAAAGAACACTGGTCAGTGGTGTCATCCAGCTTTTTCTTGGTGTAGTTGAAAAATGCAACTTTATTACAGAATGGGAAGGGTGGGAAAAAAAGGTGAATTATTGATCTAGATAACTATTATGGGTTTTAATCTATAGGGTTCTAATTTTTAAAATTATTTCCACAGCTTAGTTTTGCATGCATTTTCCTCTCACACCACTTTGTACATATGTTACAATGCCATTTTCCATATTATTTTATTCCACTTACAATTTCCTTGCAAGGCTGCTGAAAAGAGCACACTAAATGAGACTAAGGAGATGCTGTTTGCTTGATTTTTTTTTCCTTTGGCCTCCCATCAGTTTATGAATGTAATTAATTAATTGTACAGTCCAAACACTTTTCTCAGCTAAGTGCATTTAAGTGTAATCTCCAGCTCTGGCTTCTCTTCTAACATTTGAGCACCCCATGCTCTACATTGGCATGTGCTTAAGCTCTGAACCAGAATTTTTTTTTGTAAAAGCAAAATTGCTTTCAGCTTCTTTATCAGTAGTCTTGCCAGGCCAATGATTGCTGTCACCACAGACCAGAGCTAGAGCCAAGCAGATCCTTCCCATTGTATCTCCAAAGAGGAGTGATTTATTCTGACATCAGGAAAGGGAAGAGCATACTTTCCTGACATCAGGAAAGGGAAGAACTCCATATACTACCTCTTTGAAGTAGACCAGCGTAAACTTGGTTGTTCTTCTTGTCCAAATGCAATGTATTATCCAGAGGATGACATTCTCTTTAAACAGCAGTAGCAATGATGAAGGGAAAAAGGGAGATGCCCAGAAGCATTTGAGAAACACACAAGGTGAGAAGAAATGGAGACAGGAGTGTCACCACTTTTCCAGCTCTATCACAGATCCCAGCAAGGGCCATTCCATGGTCAATTCACTCCCATACACTCCTCACTCACTCACAGTGATGCTCCTGAAGACTCAGGCTGCAAGCCAAGTTTTCTAGCACTATAGGTAGCCCTACACTTATATTTCACTGAGATTTTTGAAAGCAAAGCAAGACCCTGTTTGAATCTAAAGGCCCACAGTGATAGGATTTACAGAGTAGAATCTATCAGAGCTTCAACTGTCTTCTATAACAAATCAATATTCTATTACAGAATGATTTGTTTAAGATGAGAAAAGATTTTTTTCTCGACAAGAAATTCTGCAATGGCATGTGAGGATGGGAATGAAAGCTCCCTGGGGTCCCCATGTAGTGTTGCATCTCTCGCACTTTTTAAATCCTCTGCTGGGAAAGGGAGCAGGGGCATAAATTAAAAGCTTTAGAGCTAAAAGATTTTCCGGGAAAGGTCCCTTCTACAGGACAGCCATGCCAAGCTAGAGAGTCAGAGGTCAGAATTTAATTCCATTTCATCCCTAAGACTCATGTAAGTCCCTGTGCTGTAACACATTTTTCTACCTCCTCCCCCATTTCTTCACTCACCACAGAGGCATGAAGCAGCAAAGAGTGTGTTGATTTGTACTGGAGTGTTGTCATCCATCCAGTAAGTGCACCCTGGGGAAGCCTAATTCCATAAACATTGCTTGGGCCCATACTTGGAATCTATTAAAGCCAAGGAAAGCAACAGTGCCCTGCTGAGGACAAACTCCTTTTATTACACCAGGATAGAGCTGCATGAGAACCTGGATGAAACCTTCAGAGTCTCAAACCACCTAATTAAAGAGCTAGCAGGGCTGAATGGTAGGTCTGTCTAGGGGATCTTCGAGTTTCCTCATGGGAAACTTCTGTCCTCAAAGATTATCCTCCACACAGTTAATTTCACCTTTTGAGAACCTCACAGTGGCTACAATTTTCATGGTGGTCACGGAATGAAACCATTTTATGACAGGTGTTTTCCAAATGCTGCTTTCACTGAAGCTGAGCAACTCAATGCAGATGCAGGAGCTGATCCCAGTCAGTGCAGCTTTGCTGGCTTGGCATGGTTGGCAAATTCCAGCCACAGATGTGCCCCACACCTCAGAAAGGAGAGGAGCATCAAACTTAGATAGCCTTGGTTAAAAGACAGTTTTATTGACTAGGCTCCTATTTTCTCCTACTCTGTGTTGAGAGATGCATGAACACGTTCCCAGCCAGAAACAGCCCTCGTGTCAAGGGTTATCTCCAAGGGTAAATGGAAACTTCAGCTCCAGTGTGCCTTGCATTTGCAGGCCATAAAATGCAGGGATTTTGGGATGAAGCAGCTGTAAGAGACAGAGCTCAGGGAGGTAACACAAATCATGGCAAGGCCACCACTGACTCCCTACCAGGTGTGGATCAGAGACACCTCAGGTCTTGCTTAGGTCAGGCCAGGGCAGGTATTTCATCTTGGATCAGACACCCCAAGTCTTGCTCAGGTCAGGCCAGGGCAGGTATTTCATCTCAGGTGGCTCCTGAACAGGGCTGCAAGGCCCAGACATTTTGTCATCCCTAAAAAACTGCATAGAAATAGGATTGCTTCAATTTCTGAAATCTGTGTTGTGTTTCAGAGCTGCTCTGAGGTGTTCACTGTCCTTCAGCTGCCAATTCAATCTCTCAAATGATGGTTTACAGCTTGAGTGATTATAAAAAGGCCAACATGTAACACTCTTAGTTCAGTCCTCTAAATAAACAGTTCTAGAAGCACCAAGGTCAGCTCTGAGTTCCTCACAATCCGGGGCTTTGAAAGAGACAAACTTAACAAGGCTCTTCAAATCCCATCTGGTAGCAGGACAGGAATGTAAGGGCTCTGAACCACAAATGTGGGATCAGCATGTTAACATCTAGAGAAGATTTCTGTGAGTGCTCTGAGGAAGTGCTTCAAAACTAGGTCATGTAAACTTCACATACCTTGAGTGCTTCCTACAAATCATTTCTCCCTTGGGCTGAACCCAGAAGCTATTACTTTGTTTGACAGCTGTCAGTTAAAGCACAGGTCAAATCACACCAAATAAGTACTAGTTACCTTTCCACAAATGTGTCAGCAAGGGGAGGGGAAAAAACCCAACTTCCATTAATTCCATATTCTCACAAATGGACATTTGTGTCTGCAGAAAGGGCAGCTGTAGTGTTTAATGTCTAATGGCATTTCATAGTGCTCTAGAGAGCCAAACAATTCTTTGTTTGCCTGCATTATAATGAGGCCTCCAGATGTTTGGCAGCAGCCTGTAAAATATGCACAGTGCCATAGCTAATCAATTAGCACTTGGTGCTTTCCCATCTGAGGACACCACATCCTTTTTCCTTCCAGAGTTAGGGATGCAGTAGGTTGCACAGAAGTCCCACCCAGCACTCCTCCCCAGCTGAAGTGATGAGATGCAGTTTGGGGAAGAAGTAGGTCACTGTCACATTCCTATTAAGGATCAATCACCTCAAGTTCCCATTGAGTGCATCAGCTCCTTTTACCAATAAGCAAAGACAATTTGGAGAAGGAGTCCTGCCTTTCCAAATCAAAGTGTCTCTGTGGTTTTCACCTCAAGTTTAGTCATTTCTAAAGGCCCAAGTCTGCCCATCTCTTACCACAAATACTCAGAACTCAAGCTTTGGGCTCATTGAAATAATGGGTTTTCATGAAGAGATGATAACAAGAGAGGATGTGAATTCAGACAGACCAGATGTGGAAACTGGGAAGACCCACTCAGTTGCTACATCTGTCTAGAGTAATAGCTGCTACATCTGTCTAGAACATAGCAATGACAAAAATCCTCCTGGCTACAGCTTTGTTAGACACCACCCAGGAGTGCCTACTCCCCCAGAATCTGATGGCAAAGCAGAAAAATCAATTGTTTACTTTGGTAGCAACAGCTGTGCATTGAATAATAATATTGTGTTTTATGAGAGTTTGACTCTCATACACTTTCAGTGTATTGGAAACACACTGAAAAGTGCTTTAAGACATGCAAATAAGGAGATGCCTTCCATCCAAACAAAATATCCAGAGCATACTACGAGATGCCAAAGTGGCATCCAGATGCCAAAATGGCCAGCCAGATATGGTCCTGCCTCTACCCTGCACGTGGATAAATAATAAGGTATTTGGCCTATGATTTTAAACATTTTGTGCAAGAACAGAATAAAGGAAGGTATTTTTTTCTAAGGAAAGTGCAGCAGGCATTCTTAACTAGAGAGACTCAGACATAAACAATGATCTCTCACATATATAGAAACACAATTCCTTCAGCTGATACTTTACACACCTTGCTTTCCCAGAAAACAGGGCTGTCCACTGGTGTTCTCAGTGAGAGTGATATGAGAGAAAGCTGAGATCCTGTCTCTGATTTAGGTCTATTTACACCTTAGGAGATCACTAAAGCAGAGAATATGAGAGGAACTTGAGAGTAACCAGTTTAAAAGTTACCACAGCTTGGATGATCAATGTTTTTGTCATCACTCAAGGAAATGTGAGCAGAGAAACAGTTGAGAAGGCTGGCCCTGGCACTACACAGCCATAACCACCTGCTCAGTTATGGATGGCCTCATTGCTTCTCTGATATCCCAGGAGAAGACAGCCAAGGATTCAGAGTTCTAAGGTGATATTAGAGATTTCCACTCACACACCCCCTTGATTTTTGACATGGCTAGAACAAGCAGTGCATCTTTCTGCCCTTTTTGCTCCAAGGCACATCATGCACCCAACCAGCAATTAGCTGCCATATAATACAAGTATTTAACAGTGTTTCCAAAATCACCAGCACAGACAGAATCACTGTAGTGCTCCAACCCACATTTTCCTGGATTCCCAAAGAACTGTTGTTATCTAGGTGATGCAAAACCTCATCACTTGTGCAAAACTCCAGCCAAGAGTTCAGAGGGTGCCAAAGCAGATGAGCCACAGGCACTTGCTACTGTGCAGAGGAGATTTGTGTCTGTGGCACTGAAACAGCTCCTGCAGCTACCCAGGAGATACCAGATCACAACTGCTGAGCTACAACCTTTTCCTGCCATTGCAGAAGCAGGTACTGGATCATCCTAGGGGACAAAAAAAATAAAAAACATCTGCTGTGAAACAGCATCAGAAGATATTTCACAGGGTGTTGGTCAGTGGAAAGGAAAGAGCACGAGTTCAAGGGGAGTAAGGATGGGTGTTGGGAGCAGGAGATGTCACACAAGCAGTGCTTCAGCCAGGGCACTGTCAAGATCTCTCAACAGCACTGGTGAAGGTAAATGTTGCTGTTTTGGAAAGGGAAGGGCTCAGTCCTTTTGGGGAAGGCAAGTTCCAAAGACCCAGCTGTGGGTCAGTGCAATGCTCTGCTGAATTTTCAAGCCTTATGTGGGTTGTGCATTTCACACCCTCAACTTCCACTTCAGGGCTAGTTGAAAATAGGCTGCAAAACAAAGTTCACCTAAAACTTTCACAGGGGGATTTCCTGCATTGAAAGTGTAGAACCACAAAGGTTGGGCTGATCTTCCATAGCATGAAGCCTTGTGGTTCTGCACAAACTGCTGCTCTTTCTTTTCAAATCATTGCTTACCAACATGCTCCAAACAGCATAAGCATCTAAAAGAGATGCTGTTTGGCATCTCTGACACCGAGAAAGATTTCTTTTGGTGCACTCTAGACTGCAAAAAAGACAAGACAGCAGCCACCATGTGCTGCTCCCCTGCTATAGATGCAGCAGCCTGCATAACCAGCAAGTTTCCTTTAGAAAACAAATCTCACACAGTTGATCCAGTGACTCACTGCTAAGGTACTTTGTTTGGGCCCAGGGCCATAGCTAAAGGGACCTCCACCAAAGCCCACAGAATGACCCTTCTGTCCACTACCAAGTGACCACCAGATGCTATTGCAACACAGGACATCTGGGCAGAATTCATTAGCCTGATACTATCTGGCTGCTTTCAGATATTCATTCTCCAGCCTGCCTTCAGCTGTGTCCTACTTTCAGGACTCTCTGTCATTAAGCATACTCACTGCTGAGAGGGTTATGTGGCTACAACCAAAATAAGCATCCTCTGAAGCAATGAGACAGTTCATTACCAGAGCTCCCTTTTCACTGAACCATTTCACCTTAGAAGAGCAAACTAAAGACTTTAAAAAGTCAGTAACTTTTAGGACTTATATCCTCCCCTAGTTCTTGGAAGCTATAACAAATTTACGTATTGGGTGGTGATCTTCAGTTGTTAAGTTCAAGGACTGGCTTAACTTTCTATCACAACTCAAAGATCAGCACCAGCCAATTGCACAAAGATGTAATTAACAGTTCACAACCTGGTTTCTTAAGAAGAGTAGGGTTTTGTGGGATAAAGCAAAACACCTGCTTAGTTCCTCCTCCTCCCCCCAACATCCCTTTAGCCCTTTAACAAATCTTGCAAAAATAAAAAAGAATTAAAAACTCCAAAGAGATTATCTTCTCAAGGCAAGAGAAAAGACAGTTCTGTAAGGTTAGCTCTTGAGTCCAGAGAATTTGTGTTAGAGGGCAAAAGCATTAACATCAGGAGACAGCAGAGAGCCTGGAATCTGCCCTGTGCACTTCTGTGCACTTTTCTCACAGCAGTTATGGAACAACAGCTTGCCTTCCCCTGACACAGTCCATTAGGGAATACAACACCCAGTGCAAAACGTTTCTATGTCAACTGCTGCTATCTCTCAATTCTAAATTCATCCATCTGTAATGCTGCTGTAGCTGGATTTTCTATTCTCTCTCCTAGTTACCCCAGATAAGGGCTTGCAAGAGCTGATTTGCAATATGAAAGGGAAGACACAGAAAGAAATTGCAATAAGAAAGGTGACAGCATAAGAAATTGTGGCTTCCTTCTTACACTGTTCCTTTGCTTTCTCCTGAGGGAAGAGACCTTTTACTGTCCACTGGGGGAAAGGGCAGAGCTAGAATGGGAGAAGCTGGTTTGAATTTTTAAAACCAGAGCTGTTGGTCATCTTCCAGTTCTAGAAGAGAAACACTTCAACCAAGTACAGCTTTCATTTAAAAGATCATTAAAAAAAAAAGTCCTGCTGAAGTCCTACAGTCTCCAACAGGAAAACCAAGGCACTGAACCACCACAGAAAAAGCAGAAGTAACACACAGCCCTTCCCCACCAAGACACACAGATAATAATGAAACAAATTTCAGCAGGTCCCCACATAGACCTAAAGGAGAGAGCAGGTACTATGAAAATTAATTTACATGCACACAACCATGGGAAGAACAGGGCACTGTGGTCAGAAAAGGGTAGGAGGGAAGATGCCACCTCACTCTCATGCCATGGTTCTGAGCAGAAACACCTAAGTAGGAAGTAAACAAAAGTGGTCTTTCAGAGAGGTTCAAAAGAAAGGAGGAGTTCCTTGCTTTGCTTCCAAATCCCAAGCCTTTTACTTTGAAAAGCAGCCAGCACCTCCCTGTGTGGCTGTGATTACAGTCAGGGGTAAAAAAGTGCTGTTAATGCTACTGCACTAATAACAGAAATTGCTCTCTTGCTGGTGGGACAAGAATGAGGCAAGATCTGATCACGCTTACACAATGCTTGAGAGATGGGTGTTCCAGATAGAAAATCATTTGGCTCAACTAAATCTGAACTGGGCATTAAAAAGATCTGAAAGCTTTAAGAACATTGAGGAAACATTCCAGAGCATGGGGCCTGCAGGAAGTCCTTATGATCCCCACTCTTCCTTCTCCTATTTACAAATTTGACTGTTTCAGACATTTTCTTCTAAAATACATCCACCTCAACTATGAAACCAAAAGTCTACAGTCCTTCAGCACCAGGGCAAAACATCTCTGTATGACTGTTCTGCACTTGGAACAATTATTTTCAGATTAGCAAAAGAAGCATGAAGTGCTTACAGGCATTTTTAAGGGCCTGTGCTTAGGACCCTGTTCATATCTCTGACAAACAGAAGTTAATTGGACATTATTATTTCCATGGCTGTAACACAGCCACGCAACTGGAAGCTTTCTGCTCCAGCACCAGAGCAGCTAGGTTTAAAAGACTCTGTAGGCTTCAGCTTCATAAATATTTTCAAAAAGCAGGGGTTGGGAAAGCAATTCCATGGGGAAGAGGGGGTCAGGTTTAAGCCTGCAATATTTGGCAACTCTCAGCCTTATTTTTGTCACTGGTTCAAGAGTCCTGGAACCACAAGGAGTCCATCCTTCAACTAGTACAAAGTATTCCATTAATGCTTTAAGCTTTACAATGAGCAACAATGGAAAAAGCCAAGTTGGGCTCCTGGAGAAGGGAACAGCTTTTCCATTTCTTAATTATTTACACATCTGTTTTTTTCCTTGCATAAAAAAAGGTTCCAAGGAACCTGCAGAAGTATCAGAGATAATTCAGCAGCACACCAGAGGTGCTGGATACATGCTATGAATCACTTGGGAAAAGTTATTCTATAAAGAGCTCCTCTCTCCTTGAAGAGTTCTCACAAAGTGCAGCTGCAGGTCTGCTTACAAGAACTGTGAGAAAACAAACCTCAAATCAAACCCAGACACCTTCACTTTTACTTTAAGAGAGCAATGCTCCTTGAGAGACCAGCTCAGGCAGAGACCAGCTGCTTTTGATTCCTTAGCTCTGACATCAGTGAGCTAATTATTATCATTGATTGGCCCCAGGATTTGTTCCAGGTCTGTAAAAACTTTATGATGAACAGTTGCTCATAAACATGTTCAAACTGCATTTAGTAGCTGAAAATCACTGGATGTGACTGAGGTGGTTTCTGTTGCTCAGAGGAGCTGTTGTCAGGGTTTATCTTCCAGGTGTGCAAACCTCCAGCAAGGGACTCTCAGGTCAGCCCCAAGTGAACATCATCCTCCAGGGAAGAGCCAACAAAAGTTACAGCAGCCTTGATTAATCTCAGTTTCTTTCTCTCCTCTCACCCTGGCACCCTGAACTTACATTTTCAGACCCCCATTCACAGCACTTCCACATCCAGTGCAGCAGCTTCAACAGCACAGGCTGCTAATTAGCCTCATTTACCTGTCGGGCTCATCAATTTCTTGATGAATACTTAACTCCCTCCTGTAGAACAAAACCACTTTCTGAACTTGGTCCAAGTTTCTTCCTCTTCTTGTCTGATAGGAAATATAAGTACAATTATTTTGGCATTACAAGTCAGGGATGAGATATATTTTCCTAACAGGTCTGATAGAGGAAAAAAAAAATTGACTGCTGAGCCTTGGTGGGATTGTTATATGTATCACTAACAACCACATCTTGTAGAAAGAACCTCTTTTTGAGATATTATAAAATAAAAATAGCTAAGGGAAGAGAAGAATCACAATAAGGAAAAGAAACTGGTAATCCTGGAGCTTCTTGCTAGCAAAAATAAACATCTGTATGTCAGGATTTTCCCCTGCTCTCACAGTAATGGGCTGGAAAGTCATTTTGGAGAATAGAAATTCTCTGGCATTTGTGTGTTACACTTCCTCCTATATAAGGCATCAAAAAAAAGTAATAAAGTCATTTTATTGACTATTCTGTCAGATCAAAGCAGTCTCTTGAGCCTGAAATAGTTTCTCTTCTGCTTCCTAAGAAATTCCCCCAGATTTTCCCTTTCTCCCTCTCCCTTTTGTTTAGGCTCTCTCCACTACCTGAAAACAAAACTTCCAAGGGAGGGAGTTTTCCTCTTTCCTTCCTTGAGCTGATAACATTTACCAAGGGAGTTTTATAATCCTGGCTCTGTGTGAAAGACAGCTGCTGACTGGACAGGAAAAAAAAAAACCACACTTTTAAAATGGATCATTTTGGAGCTTTACAATCTTAGCAGCTCAATACTGTTCATAGGATGGGCTGGGTTTTAAGGGATCCTAAAGGTCCTCTCATTCCAGCCCCTCTCCATGGGCAGGAACATCTTCCACTAGACTGGGGTGCTCAGAGCCCCATCCATCCTGGCCTTGGGTGTTCAGTAAGTCAATTACTTTCAAGTTCCATCCTCTCTGAGTTTTCCTTGCCCTTGCCATCATTTCAGGCAGCAATACCCTCTTGACTCTGTTTTTCCAAGAAGCCTGAACCAGCCTTGTTCACATCTAGCTGTGCATGTTCCTTGTCCCTCTGTGGGAGCTTAGTAACATAGGAAGAGCTCAGATAATTGTGTGATTTCCATGCAAGCAGAGGAGCTCAGCCCACTGAATATTGGAGCTGCAAGCTATTTGCAGAAATTTAAACTAGGTGAAGGTATTCCAGTGTAGGGAGGTTTCTGCGAGTAACAGACTAACAACAGGATTAGGCAACCATCCTCATTTTTAACAAGACATAATTATTTCACTTAGGGAATCTCTAATCTAGGTGGCACCAAGCCCTTTAAGGCAAGTAGTAACTGCAATGAGAGGGAAAGGCCATGAGAAAAAGCAAGGCAAAATACCTGCCAGCCACACCCATACTATGCAAGAACATCCCACATATTTCAATCCCTTTTGGTCCTTCTTGCCTGTATCTGTCTTATGAGGAGCTGCATTCAGGAATTCTTACCTTTTGACATAATTAATACATAATTAATGTGTGGAAGGCAGAGGAAGGGTAGTGAGGAATTTTTATTTCACCCATCTTCTACTCCAATAAGTTTCTCCCCAGTTTGTATCTAGCAAGAACCCCACACACATCCAGTCAGTAAGAAGGCTAAGTAATCATTTCAGAGGTCATGGCACACTTGCACAGAAGTGGAGCTCTCTGCTCCGAAGTGATGCTAGTCACCCAGACTGGATCATCACTTCAAAACCAGCTCTCCTTTTTACATCTCCAGATCATCCACTTTAGAAGTATTAGTATTGGTCAGGGTTGTATTAATCCAAACATTTTCACTGATATCAGTTAAATTAATAATGCCTTCAGGACTCTTCACATAATTTCATCTAAGAATCAGCTTGGCTGTTGAGTACTCCAGAGTCAGGTAATATCACTGATTTAAGGGTTAGTTTGAACAGATGCCAGAGGAAAAAAAGACCCCAGTGAAGAAAAGAAATTAAATCCTTATTTCTATGTTAACATTCTAGCCTACAATACCTCTGTAGGTTAAACAACACTAAAAAAAAACATTATACAGAGAGTACTAGAAGCAGATGTTCTGGCAGGAACTGCCTCCAAAATAAGAAAAAATACATAACATAGATTCAGCTGAATGAATCCTTGTCTCTTTCTGCATTGGCACTTGGGAGCTACTTCTTTAGGGCTACAGTTTCCTAAAAGGTAAAGCCTCACACACCTATGCCTTTTTCACATAACTGTAATCTCTTGAAAGAAGAGCTCTTTATTCTTGAGAAGAATAATTTATTCACCAAAAGAGGAAAAAAATAGATTTTGTTGGAACTGGAAGATAAAGAGCAGTGGAAACTCTCAGAAAGGAAAAAAGGAATTGAGAAAAAGAACTTTTGTGGGAGCTGTCAGAAGGACTTTACAAAAAGGAACCATGGCTTTTTTGTCTCATTCCAGAAGCTTCATCAAAGGGCATAATACCACCACCCACCATTAGTCACAAGGAATAAATCTCAGCCATGAGCACAAGAGTCAAGGAGGGGATGGATACATACATACATATATGTGTATATATATATATATATATACACACACACACTTATGATGCTTAGGCTGTGCTTCCTGAGGTGTCACAGTGTCAGATCTGCAGAACTCAGTCCCAGGAGGGCTTAGGACACTCAGGACAGGGATAGGTGGGGCTGGGAACACTTGCTAGGGATTTAGAGGGAAGGAATCCCTCCCTTTGCCAAGAGTCTTTGCAACAGGAAGAAAGCAAGTGGAAGGCACTGCCCTGCCATAGAGCAGCAGCCTTCTCTTGAAAAGGTAAATGCTCAAAAGTTGTCTCACACAGAGGATAAAACATGTCTTAAGAGAATGGGATGAGGGCCCTCTACTGAAAATTACAGGCAGATGTCATGCCAAACTGCCTAACACTGACCCCAAAGGCAGCAGAGACACAACATCCCTCTGGAATCGCACAAAAATCCTTCTCATTCTTGGATTTGCCTTCACACAAGGCAATCAAGCAGAAGGCAGACACAACATTTCTCAAAAATAACAGCTGGAAATATGGATGCCATGGATCTTGGCTGTCTGAGCATGCAATCAGACCACACTTAACATGAAACCACCAAGCACCCACAAGACTGTAGCATCATTTGCTCGGGGTTGAATTCTGTTCACTTGCATACCAAGAGCGTGCTTCCTTCCCCCTGAAACTTGAAATGAAACATGCCACTTTTAGCATCAGTCCCCTGAGCCATCAAACTCTTCCCATTTTACAAAGCCACAGACTACTTCAGTTTAGTCTGAGAGCTATTCAGAATGGCTGCTCTGAAATCAAGAACACAGTCTAGTTTCCCAAGGCTTCCAGCCTGCTAAATGTGAGAGGTCACACACAGTCTGGTTTTGGCCAGACATCTCTAGAGTTTTGCTATTTCCCTTCAAACCTTTGGGAAGATGTTTATTTATGTTTGAATTCTGGAAACTGATCCATCATAAACTGAAATTCCTGTTTTCCCTACTCATTTTATTTCCATACATAGAGAGAAATTCCTCTTTACCAAAGCTGTTTATTTAAAAGCCAGGGAGGCTCTGAGCTCCTGCTGCAGGACCTGTATGTGGTACAGTGAGCAAACAAGGGGGAACAGGAGTGGGAAAGGGTCTGGAGCACAAGTGTGGTGAGGAGCAGCTGAGGATGTCCAGCCTGAAGAACAGAAGGCTCAGGGAAAGCCTTATCACTCTCTACAGTTATCTGAAGCAGGCTGTAGCCAGGCAGGGGTCAGACAACAAGTGACAGGACCAGAAGTGGCCTCAAGTTGCACCAGGGGAGGTTTAGATTACATATCAGGAGAAAATTTAAGGGTTGTAAAGCACTGGAACAGGCTGCCCAGGGAAATGATGGAGTCACTATCTGTGGAAGTGGTCAGAAAATATGTAGAGGTGGCACTTGAGGGCATGGTTTAGTGGTGAACACAGCAGTGGTGAACACAGGTGCTGGATTGACAGTTGGACTTGAGGGACTTAAAGGACTTTTCCAACTTTAAAGATTCTTTGATTCTACAGCTTTCCACCAGGAGCAAACCATGCACCATCACCCATTCATTCATTATTCCCAGAAGGAAAATCTTTTCAGATCAGAAATGCCTTTGATAATCTTTCAGTCCCCAGAGCCTGTTTGTGGCCCACAACAAGCCTTAAACAGGCAATGGGGAATTCCAGCAGCGTGGGGAAACACAGGAAAGCCCAAAGGCAGCACCCCACCCACCACCTCCACAGCTGGGCTGGTGTGACTGCAGCACAGAGTACCCAGTGCACAGCAGATAAGGGAAATTCAGAGAATTACAACTGCATAAAGTTTGCTAGAAGAAACAAATGTGAAAACCAGGCCAGGCACCCACAGCAGGGCACCTGAAGATAAGGATGCCAATCCAAGACTCAGCTGTCACCACAGCACATTTTGCAGCCTGAAGCCCCAGGCAGTCCCCCAAGGAAGCAGAGGACATTCCTTCCCACTGCCTTGAGCCACAAGGGTGGCTACAGAAACACTCCCTGCCACCACTCACAAACTTCCAGAGGATTGCTTTCAAGTTAGGGCAATTTGAAAACCTAGAATCCTTGAAGAGGAAGCCACTGTTGTTTTTGACTATGTATCAGCATGTATCCCTCTCCAAGATTCTCTCCTTGAACTAATTACAGGACAGGCCTGTAAATGATGCCTCATGTTGTTTATAGGTTGCTTTCAGATGAGACCAGAAGTAATCACCCAGTTTCAGTACAGGCTGTTGCATCATAAAACTTTCTCTAAGAAACCAGAGTGTAATTTCCACTTGCAAACTCACTCATTAGCTTTCTATTAACTAATGACTTTTAATAAAGACAATAGGACTGGTACTGTGGTTGCGTGAGAGGAGGGCATTTGAAGAAATGACAGAAAATTGCCTTGATGTGGGTAAGGAATAGCAAGGTGGCATTTTTCAGCTCAGGTGCACTCAGGATTTCACAAAGTCATGGAGAAAGGTGTCTCCCCCCACTTCCTACAAGCACCACTTTGCATAAATCTCAAAAAGCCAAAGGTATGCAAGGGAGGGAGTGGAATAAAAAACATACTTGAAAAAATTACCAGTGACTAGGCTACCAAGCCTTGCCAGGTGCACAATGAGAAGTTTCCACCTTGGCAGCAGCCTTCATTCATCTGCTGGGTGATTTTGGCTAATCCTTTCAGAACTACTGCTGGTGCCTGCTCCTCCTTGCACAGCCATTCATTCAGTGCCCAGTGCTGGATGGTGCCAGGGGAAGTGGAAGAGCTGAAAAAGCAAATCAGTTCCTTCAGTTTGTCCTGCCCACTTAGCTCACAACCACTTTGATATCAGTGTCACACTCTGTGGTCACCACACAGGAAGAGTTTTAGTGCTCCCAAGAGCATTGTAACTTTGGCAGCAGCATTTAGACCCTTTCTCACCCCATCCCTCCTGCACTGGAAAGGGACAATTGGAATCCATTTGCTTTGGGACACAAAGCCCTGCTATTCTACTGGGAACATTTGGTTGCTTCTCTACTTGATTAATTTAATTTTAATGCAGGCTGAGCTAGTGTGCTCAATACGTGGCCTTGCACATGTAACATAAAAGTTGGGTGACAAAGATTGTCAAGAAGATCATAATTTTACAAATTAATCATATGCTTTACAAGTTAATCTTACATTTTACAATTTATTAATATATTTTAATTGCACACAATGCCTTAGTTATTTCAGATAGGTTAGCATGTTAAAGAGTTACTAATTAGCATTTGAATTCTTCAGGAAGTGATTATTCATTGCAAAGCCTTACTCTGTTAATTATTTTAACCTCTGGGAAAAGAAAAAGTCCTAGGTAATTCCTACAGCTGATTTAAATGATCAATAAATGGGTCAAATTTTAAATTTGAAAGAAATTTCAAAGAAAACACTGTTAGTTTCCAAACTTCCCTATCATTTAAATCAGAAATGGAAAATGAGAAAAAAACAGTTTCTATTTGATATTTCATGTAAGTGTTCATGTTTGTTTATGTACATGTTGCATGAAACATCTTACACCAGCTCAACTGAACAGACAGGAACAGATCTCTCCTTTGGGGTACTAGGAGCATCAAGTTAAGTCAGCTCAAACCAGAAAGAAATGTTATTTCAACTAAACAGCACTGAATTAAGCTAAATTGAGGGTCAGGTGCTCCAGCTAGACCATCTGAAGCATTCCTGTGGTTCAATTCTGCTTCCTTAAAAAAGACCTGCACTGCTGTCTTTATGTGCAAGCTTAACTCCAGAAGGGAAGTTACACCAGCACGTGGATGGCAAGAGAGCCCAACATGCACAACTCAGACACAATTTGGTGTTTAACTCTGATCTCAGTCACCCCCCCATCCAAAACCTCCAAAGAGGCATTTCTGAGAACCAGAAACTCCACAGGGACTCCGTGGGAGGAAGCCAGCCAAAGGCAGGGACACAAACAAACCAGCTATGCTGGAACAACCACCCTGGTTTTCCTGGAGTCAGAATGAAAACTGTCAGAAAAGGACTGATGCTCCAGCAGAATGATACAACTTTCAGGAGCTCTGCCTTGTGAGTCATTCCTGTCTGCTGCCACTGCACCTCTAAAAAGGCCTGTTAGCTGGCCACACATGCCAAAATGTGTAGCTGTTTCTGAATATGGAGATAATCCTAAGGACCACCTGTATGTACAGAGAGAGTGGACATGGCCACAGTACCACAGAGCACCAGCTCAGCACACCCTCAGCATGGCCAGAGACCTCACTGCTGCTGGCAGGAGAGGCTGCTCAGGAGCCCTGGTCCAGCAGAACAAGTTTGCTGCTGGAATTTTGGCAGCTTTATGAGGAATGGAACAACTGGACTTGGCACTCTGGTCTGGCTGACAAAGGCTAGATTATCTCAGAGGCCTTTTCTGTCATAGGAGTGACCATCAGTGGCTCAGTTTCATTGACAACCAGTAGGCAGAAAGGAAAGAAATACGGAATAAGCTCCCATAAATGTAAACCCTTGCTCAAAACCTCTTCCAGTGGGGAGGGAGGCAACCATGGGAGTCCAGCAGAGACAGGCAGGACATTCTGTTAACATCAGAGAAGCCAAGGATGGCAGATGGTTTGCACTGAGTATCAGGAAGGGGCTGCTGAACAGCTCATAAGCAGGGCTTGGCCATGAGGAGAGAGGGAAGAACACAAATCCAGGTCTTGCTCTCCCCAGGAAGCCACACTGTGGCAGGAACAACAGGCAGGAGAACAGCACCAGCACCTTCCCCACACAGAGCTTCCTCAGTGGGAAGAGAACCTTGGCCAAACCACTGCTTGCACCATCAGAATCATCTCTGAGCACACAGAGAGGAACAATCACTCAGGTATTTGTACTCTTTAATCTATGAGATCCTATGAGGATGGCAAAGGGAAGCCCAGAGTCCACATTCATTCCCATCTCCACTTCTGCTCCATTTTGGTATTTTTTCCTGAGAAAGTACCTGATTTAAAATCCTCCTCAGAGAAAATACTTTCATTTTCCTTACAGGCTCATTACTTTGTTGGGAGATGTGCAGTTTTGGTGGCATTTAGCAGTTTGTAGGATGGTGCCTACACCTCCTGATAAATACAAACCCCATCAGGTTTCTCCACTTTATTGGCTCTCAGCTGGCTGCAGAACAAAAATCCCTTCACTGGGCTGAGAGCTAGTCAGTGCAGGGCTTGTGACTCACATCCGACCTACACAGGAAAACACATTCTTTGTATTGCAAGAGTGTGTGCAAAAAACCCAAACAAACAAAAACCAAAAAAAACAAACAAAAAAAACCCCCACAGTGAATTTACAAACACAGACTGTAAATTATATATACCCAAAAATTATACAATACCCTGTGTTTTACATACACAAAGTGAAAGAAAACAGCAAATGAAGCACCAGTAAATAAACTATTCTCTCTTATAAGGAACACTTCTAACAAAAATTAAGAGCCTTTCACTCTTTTGCAGAGACACAAGTAGCAGCTGAAGTGTCTGGTGAATCTCCTGACAGATTCCCAAGGGCTGGGAGGCACAAAAATGAAATGGTAAGTTATGCTTTTCCTTGGGCTGTGAAGGAGCTGAAGGAATTTGGGAGCAGAAGGGATTTCATTTAGTTACCAACAGAAAATAATCTCAAGATCAAACTATGACTACACAGATGGAATTAACACTGTCTGTATGTGAAGGCAAGAGGGAAGTAAGGTCTGGTGTTGGCAAATGAAGCCTTGTCCCATCATGAACACTGAGAAACCTCAGCTCTACAGGCAGGAGATAAAACCCACACCAAGACTAGATGGCAAAACAAGCCAGGGTTTGTAACCCACCCAGCTTCATATCCAAATTACCTTCACAGATGAGGGAGCTGGGAAAGATGGCATAAATTACACCAGAGGAAAGGTCTTTGATCTCCACTCTAGCATTCTAACAAAGCCTTTGACCTCTCTCTCCTCTCTCTCCTTCTCATTAGGGAGACTGCTCTCTGGATGGTTGCCTGCTTACTGCTTGCATCTCTGCCCAGAGGTAAATATTCCATAGTGCACACCTAGGAATGTGCAGAGGCATTTACATGCAAACACACAAGCTGCAAGCAGAATCTTGGAGCAAAACAGAACAAATGAATGCATTGCTTTGCATATATTTCATCTCAATCCAAGGTTTGCAAGTACAGATAAACTTCTGTATCCAAAAGAAGTGGTTTTCAAATTTAGGGTGTTTCAGACCCATAAACCTTTACCTATAAAGTTTATCCTATCCTTAAAAGTACCCCATCATTTTAATAATATTAAAGATTACTTGGAATGTCATCCTTTACAACCCCAAACCATCTTGCATCTGCTTAGCTCTAGGAGAGTTGACTTTCTGACATGACATGAATTAGATACCATTTCCCTATGAAAAGGATATACTAGTACATGTCGTTGAGAGAATTTTATACAAGATGCAGTTTCCTTATTGATGTTTAAATACAGCAGTAGTAAGACCTCTGTGTGTGGTCAGGACTCCTCTGTTTGCCCAGAAAAGCCTCACATTTGCCAGACACTGTGATGGTTAAGGATGCTACACTTCACCTGGAAAACAAGGGAGAACAGAAAAGCCCAAGCTTCATGAGCTTTCCTGCACAACACTTCAGTTGCTGAAGCAGGGGGGTTTTCTTATTACAGGACTCTTGCAGGTTGGCTAAATTGCCACATTCAACTTCATCTTAAAAGGCTTAAATAGTCCAGCAGTATTTAAAACACGTATTTATTTTTTTTTAATCCACAAAATAAACTCATCCCACTTTCCATCCAAGCCTCACAACTGCAAGTGAAAGCTGTGTGACAACATTCATCTTCTCCAAGATGGAGAACTGCCCCTTCCATGCACAAAGCTTACTTGATAGGTAAGATGAGCACTATTAATCCTGATTTACACACCTCAGCAGCAACTGCCACCACACCTACTTCAGTTTTCTGGCCAGGAAGCTCCCTGCTTCCACATCTCCTGCTGCAGCAACAGCCTCAGTGGGAAGCTCTACCAGCAGCACCAGCCTTCAGGAGGGCTTTACTCTTCTTCTCCAGACTGGCTTCTATAAGGACTCGACTTACCCTCAAAAGTCTTTTCTCCCCATCTACAAAAGACTTCTTGCAGCTGTGGGCTGATTAAATAACTCCTTACAGCAGAGTTCAGTCTCCTGCTCTTATCCCAGCCATCTTATCTTCAGCAGTGCCTCCTTTTTTGCCTCCTTCTGCCCTGATTTTACCCAGTGGAAGCAGGGAGGGCTGAGCCCTGTGGGTGTTTGTAGAGTCCTCAGGAGCATTACAAGGTTTGTACACCACATTGTGGAGGAGAGGGAATGGGTATAGCTCAGAAATGCTAAATACTGGTGTCCTCCACCTTCAGAAAAAGAATCAAGAGGAAATAGGTGCACTTCCAAAACCACTATCAAATGTACAGGAGTGCACAGCCAGGAGGTAGGACCCACACCCTTCCTCCCTCCTTTGCTCATTAGGAAAATCCTTATTGTCCATTCTTCTGAAGAGAACTACAAGCTCTCTTTATCATCTTCTCTTCATCCAAGTGCAACACCATGCATTGCAAGCACTCTCTCTCCTCACAGCACCCTGCAGACAGGACTTTTCCCACCAGGAAAGTCTCTCTCCCTCCTCCTCTGGAGGCTCCTTTCTTCCCCTGCTGCCAACCCTCTGCAGCAGCCTCAGGCACACTCCTCTCCTGCTGTGGTTTCCTGAGCATGGTCAGGGTCAGCCAGAACCACAATCTGCTTTCCCACGTGGCCTTGCCCTGGGGACACTGCTGAGTGCAGCCTTTCCCTCTCAGGGTCAGGATGAAAGTGCTAGAGATGGTATTCTGTGCTCTGGCTCAAATGTTTATTATTTCTTATCTATATTACAATCTTACAAGTTGTGAGTTCTACAGCATTCTACTAACAAGCTTCAAAATAGCCCTGTATCTATCTCTCTACGAGGTCTTTTAAGGAAAAACTGTCCAATTAAGAAATGACACCTAAATTATTTTTATTTTTAACCCAATAACTAATCACTCATGTCCCACAATGCAGACTTTTCTGTCCAATTACAAAATACCACCCAAACTCATGCAGAAGGTGAAGAAGGAGCAGCCTCTGCCCTAAAACCTCCAGCTTAGCTTTATATATTGTCACTGTCATATTTTCTGAAAAATCCCTTTTCCAGGATTTCTTCTCCTGGGAAGCTGAGAAGCCTCAGAGAGAAATGAAAACAATAATTATCTGATTGCTTCTCTTGTGTTTGCTGCTTTGGGATGTGGTCTGGACATTGTTTACCAACAGGTGCATGTTTCATTGGTTCCATGTGAATTGTTTTTGCTTAATGACCAATCACCATCAGCTGTGTTGGACTCTGAGGAGTCAGTCACAAGTTTTTATAATTCATTCTTGATAAGCCTTCTGTCTCTGTCCTTCTCTTTCTTTAGTATAGTTTTAGTATAGTATTCTTTAATATAATATTATATCATAAAATAATAAATCAGCCTTCTGAGAACATGGAGTCAGATTTCTCATCTCTCACCTTGTCCTGGGGACCCCAGCAAACACCACAATATCTATTAGTATATTCTAAACCCTTAAACTCTAAGTTTTCCACCCTGTGATATTACACACTTCTATTCAAACTACACACCCACAATCCCAGTTCTGTCATTCCATTTTGGAAGCTTTCTCCACGGCCTCAGGTCAAATGCAGTGTTCTCTTGAGGGTCTGTCCTTTCAGAACAGAAAATTTTAAATTCTCAGTTCCCCAGGCCCCAATAGCTCAGGGAAGGGGCTCAGGCTGCTCCATCCCCTCCTTCATCCAGCAGTGGCCCCTTGAGGTGTGCTGGGGACAGCTGATGGCCCTGCCTGGTGTCACTTATTGCAGGGCCTGGGGCTTGCAGGGTGACACATGCTGGGGCAGGAGGGGCACAGTACAGGGGAGGCTGAGCTTTGTTATAACTCAAGTGCCCTTTGAGAAGCAAACCCTGGCCAGCACCTGATACATTCTGAAAATTACAGAACCACAGAATCAATGAGGTTGGAAAAGACCTCTGAGATCAGCTGGTCCAACCTATGACCAAACACCACCTTGTCAACCAGACCATGGCCCTGAGTGCCATGTCCAGTCCTTCCTTGAACACCTCCAGGGTTGGTGATTCCACCACTTCCCTGGGCAGCCTGTTCCCAAAATCACCCTGTGAGGAATTTTTTGTCATGGCCAAAGCATAATGACCAAAAGGCTCAGCTCTCCACACAACAAAGGGATTCTCCTTCCACCACTAACCAGGAAAAGTCTTGGGATATGTGGTTTTTTTCAGCTAAAAGCTGACATTGTTGGGCAAACTGGGCTGGGATTTTCAGCTGAAAACTCTGAAAACCAAAGAAAAGCAGATGTGTGGTGACAGAGTCATAACTGAAGACATTTACTTGGCTCCCAGTTTCGGCTGTCTGGATTGTGCTTTTCCTTCTGCTTTCGTGTCTGGATAAACACAGTGTGACACCAAAAAAGGCTGATTGATATGGAAACAGAGGCCTGAGCATGTGACAAGCTGAGCCATGGCTGATGTCACTGCTTCAAGGGGAAACTGGGACTGTCTTTGGTCTTTAGCCTGACATATGCAGAGAGCTGATGCAAGCCAGGAACACAGGAGTGACCCCACTGCAACTGAGAATATTTATTTCAATATTGAGTCCAATTACTTGCCCCCTATGCTTCACAAAACTTTGGCCATGGAAGCAGATGGAGTTGTTTCACAGTGAATTTTAGCTTTTCTTTTTGGTGCACTTACAGACTCACACTGCTTTTGTTCTGCTCCATGCTGGGAATAATTTTTTCATCCAAATTAATTAATCTGCATTCAAATTATAATATTATTTTATGCAACAGGTTTGGTCAGAGTGATAATTTAAGCCCACATTCTGTGCTGGAAATACCTAGTTGTTCATGCTTTATAAATGCATAAAAACCTTCTTCATTAACCAGTCTACCCTAGAAAAGGTGGCACTACAATCTGATAGGAATTGTCCTACCTGATATTGGCAGCCTCACCCATTTTTGCCAGCTTCAGTATGCTTTCAGCTAACTTGGAAGGATTTATAGAAATAATTGGCACCAAAGTAATTAAATGAACAGTGTGTGTAAGTGGGGTGCAGCTGGCTGCCTGCCCTGCCTGTGTCCCTGTTTGCCCATCTGCAGGATACCTTCATCATGCCTTTTGGCTAAAATTGGTTGGGAAGGCTGGTAACACCTCTGCTGATATCAGGGACATCCACCAAGTGTCCCCAAGGTCTTGGAAAACCATTTATCTCAAGTGGGAATGACAGACTCTTCTTTCTGGCTGCTGGAAATTAACACCAAAGAGTATGAGACACCACCAGACAGGGATCAGCAAGAGTGCACCAAGCCAGACCTGCAGAAAAAAGCTCTTTTCTGTCAGACCCACTGCAGGATTTTGCAGGGGAAGGGGGATGGGAGCCCCAGCACATTGATTAAAAGTTGTGAATCATGATCTGGTAGCCAAATAATGGGACTTGTGGGAGACCAAATTCATCCAGGATTTTTCTCCTGGTCTAGCACTGTTTTCACACTTCTCCTTTTTCAGCCAAACTTCCTACAAAACCAGAACTTGTTTCATCATATCTGCCCACCACCACTTCCCTGCATCCCCTTTTCCTCTTGTGGACTGACCTATTAATTAAAGTCAAATCAGACACTTAAACCCAAAGACTGAGATTCCCAAAGGCTGGAAGAAAAATTACCAGCTAAGGGGACAAGTGGAAATAATCTCAAGCAAAAACCAAACTTCCAAAGTGGAGGCAACTTGCACATATCAACATCTATCCTGCTGTTGTTTGTACCACTTGTGGGTTTCTCTGGGTCTGGATTGAAGGCACTTGAGACAGTAGTTCATGTTCAGACTCAGGTGTTTATTATTTCTTATCAGTAAAACAGTCTCACTGCTGTGAGTTCTGCAACTTTTCATTAGATGGCACAAAATGCCCAACAATCTCTTGGTACAAGGTCTTTTAAGACTGAACTACCCAATTAAGAGCTGACACCTGGATTATTTTCCCTTTTACCCCAATAACTGATCCCACAGAGCTGCCATGGGGACTTTTCTGCCCAATTACAAAATCCCACCCAAACCCATGGAAAAGGAGGAAGAAGAAGAAGGTGAAGAAGAAACCCAGGACCACACCCTGTGCCCTCCATCTTGCTTCCATCCACAACACACTAAAAACCCCAAAACCTCAATTTCTCACCCAGTGACACACCCACACTGCTCTCTATAATCTATTGCACACTTCTGTGGATTCCAGTCTATCTTGAAGTCTGGGAAACTTTCTCCATGGATGAGGGTCAAAGTCAGTTCTGCCCTGGGGGTCAGAAGAGAGCAGACAGAGAAATATTTCTGGTGCCCTGGGTTTCCACACTGCTGCACATCTGGCTGGGCTCTGAGCATACATGACCCTCCTGGCTGGAAACAGGAGAATTTGGGAGGGAGAGTGGCAATAATGATGTGGTGAAGCCAAGTTATAGGAAGCCTGGTGCCACTGTCTCTGCTGCACGCTGATGAAACTGTCTGGGCTTTGTTCCAGGTCAGCTGGACACCACGTGCCATGCATTTGTTGGAGAAACTGTGGTTCTGCCTTGCACCACCACCCCTCCTGGAGAGCTGACCCTTTCCAAGTCAAGGCTCTACTGGCAGATTGGCACCAAGCAGCTGGTGCACTTCTTTCAGAATGGGCAGGATTCACTGGAGGGCCAGGATGAAAAGTTCCATGGCAGAACCAGTCTTTTTCTGGACCAGATGAAGCATGGCAACCTTTCCTTAAAGATCTCCAATGTCCAGTTAGGGGATAATGCTGAATATTCCTGCATCTACAGACAGACTGAGAACCATCAAACAAAGAAATTTACAATTAAACTCAATGTATCAGGTAAGATTTTTTTTTAGTACAGAGGAGGGAGTCGAGGGCACCATTTCTTGTTGATAAGCTGTATGCAGCCATTGAGAGGGATTACTTCAATTTTTAAAGCAATTTTTCACTCAGTTTCATTCTGTTCCTTGCTTTTGTTAAAAGAATATGTGAGAAAGAAAAGATAAATCCTTTTTGTTCAGCTTCAGCACTTCAGGACTCCTAAAGGCAAGGCACCTGCCTCTTCATCCTCCCTTTGAGGAGACATTAAGGAATAATGCTCCCAAATTTAAGCATCTGGTTATTTATGGGTTTGTACTGTCCCTGATCCACTGTTCCCTGAGGAACAGCAGAGTTCATTTCACTGTTTGCACGTGGGTTTGTGAAGCAGAAGTTTAATCTCTGGCAATTGGATGCAAAGTCCAGGTCACAGACCCTTTCAGAGGAAGGACAGCCAGTTGCTGCTTTCCTTTTCCCTTGCAGCTGGAAGATGTGGCTCTGGTGGCATGGCTGGACAGATGCAACAAGAATTGTTATTTTTCCTCCTTAGGAAAATGAGTGAGACCATGATACATGTTTGAATAATGGCAAACATGTTTGAGCTACCTACAAGCATAGAAACCAGAAGGATGAGACACTGAGTTTGACCAGCTGACCAACTGAAACAGAAAATCAAAAAAATAAAGGATACACATCAAAACAAATCATACATTTTTAAGGTGTCTTGCTTGAATAAATCACCTGGAAATTTTCATTATACTCAACCACACAGATTTACTTCTGCTTAAAATAGAAAAAAAATTATTTTCAAATAATACAAACCTTTTAATATCTTTCTTTTAATGCACTTAATTCTTGGGAGAAATTTTTTTCAAAATGTAATGTGAAATAACATTTGTTCAAAAAATTTTGAAGTAAAAATGTTTTCAAAATTAAAAAAAAGATGTTTTGAAAATGCAGAATCAAAATGTTTCTATCATCTAAATTTTGGGAGCAGTAAGGTGTCTTTGATATTATCCTGTGATCATACTTAAACTTTCAGTTTGTTTGACAAAAAAAATAACATTAACCCTTAGATCAATAATCAGAAAAAGAGGAAAAGTTCTAGGTTTCAACAATTAACCTTGATTATTGTGGGGTTTTTTCCCAGCTCTGCCTAGGATTGAGGAGCCACCTTCCCCTTCTGGTAAGGCAACACTCCTTAACTTACAAGTGTCTGGGTGATTATCCTGTGCTTTATTTTGTATTTGCAAGATTGGCAAAATGTGCTGAACAGAGAAAGTCCAATAAACTTGGGGTGCTTGTTCTCCCTCACTAAGCCTGGCAAAATGCAGCTGTCCCAGACAGGGAAAAACATCTCCAGCACTGAGACAGACCTGAACTGCAGGGAGAAGGAGGCTGAAGGGCCAGGAGTCTCAAGTCCCTAAAGACACTCACCCGTATGGGCACCATAAAACCACTAAAAAGCAAGGAACACAGAAGCCACTCCACTCTGGGAGTTAAGGCCTTTGTAAATTACCTTGCTGTGAAATAACCACAGGATCATCAAGGCTGTGAGACACCTGCAAGGTCATCCAGCCCCACCATCACCAACCTAAACCATGTCCCCAGGTGCCACATCCAGGGGCCTCTTGAGCAGTTCCAAAGACAGGGATTTCACCACCTCCCTGGGCACTGAATTCCAATGCCTCCAACCACTCTCTCAGTGATTTCTTTTTCTAATATCTGATCTGAATGTCCCCTGACATAATTTAAGGCCATTTCCTCTCATCCTTTCATTTGAGCTATGGCAGAAGAGATCAACCCCCACCCAGCTACCACTTCCTCTCAGGTAGTTCTAAAGTTACACTGCCAGGTACAAGGTCAAGAGGTCTGGGGGGTCCTTTTGGTAATAAATATGAAAAACAAAAACATGATTAATGATGCCACATAAGCTCTTCTGAGAAATTAAGACAGATTTCATCCAAAGGCAATATTGCAGTATAGTGCAGATGTTATTATCCAGCTTTATTCATTGCAGACCAGTAACTACACAAAGGTCATTTGTAAACACTTCTGGAGTGAACTCAATGCAGAAGGGATGTTCAGCTTCCATTGTCAGTAAGTTCTTTCCTAAAATTCTTCCTTGCAAGACAAATGATTCTTATTAGTGCTACAAAATCTTAAATTGGCATTAAACATGTAATACTTTGTCATATAAAATCAAGAGCAGTAGTTTTTATTTTATTCAGTGGGGCTGAAAGATATGATCCTTTACTTAGTAATTATTATATTACATTTAATGTGATAAGTTCGGCCACACTATGACATTACAGACAGATTAAGCTTCCATAAACTCAAATAGAAACTAAGAAAGAGAAATTTTCAGTGTTTTATCTCATGATCACACAGAAGGAAAAAAACAACCCCAACAGTTGTTGTGCCTGACAAGCAAAAAACAGCTTGAAAAAATACACGAAATATTAATTTTTAGACCTAATCTAGGTAGCCTAGCTGGCCTGAAGGCCTTTAAAAACATGAAGTTAAATTCAAGATGGTATCATATGCTTTCACATTACTTTATAAAAACAAATAGAACAGGAATTAGAATATCTTCAGCTGTTACCTTCCACAAGAAATCAGGAAATATTGAGGGTCAAACTTCTTAATGCAGAAGCAGTAGAAAACTCTCAAAACCAAATGTAAGTGGGTTGTATTTAAATGGGATAGTTGTACATATGTTTGACTCAGCCAAAACCTTTCTGACAACTACCCCTAAATATAAACTATTTCTAATAATGAAAAGGCATTTTCATTGAGGAAGAAAATAAACTATTGAAACACAAGGGGAGTGTTTCACTTTAGGAGTACAAACTGAAACATCCACCTTTGACACCTGAAGGTTCTTGTACTGTAGGATTTTGAGGAACTTGGGGATGAGGAAAGAACAAAAGCCTAACTTTTTAAGTGTAATTTTTTACAAAAAAGGAAAATATATTTCCTGTTGTTAACTTCTTTTAAAGACAATCATCAGCCACAGCTCCCCCCCTTTTTTTTTTTTTTATTTTCAGCAATTTCTTAAGCAAGAGAGAAAGGGAATCTGTTTTATATTAGCTGTTATTTCAGAAGGGACTTAGGAAAATTAAAAAATGATCTGCTGAGAACAAAGGCATTGTATACAGAAACAGTTCTCACACTTCACAACCAGATCAACAAATACTATTTTTACGTCAAGCAGAAACAATTTTCATCTGTTTCACTATGGCTACACATCTGTTTGTTTGCTGCATGGGTTATTGCCCCCAGCTACTAGTTTAACAATTTTCCTGGGGAAAATGAAAGGGCCTGGGGCTGGGAGAAGACACAAAAGGCCAGGAGTCTTGTTGTTACACCCCTACATTTATTTCAAAGCATGCTGAGGACTACCTGATATTTACTTGCTCTCTGCACATTCACATCACAAACTCCTTCCAGGAACAGGGGGAAGCACCCTGGCTAGAGATAAATTAACTCCAGTGAGATACTGACAGCTGATCCCACAGCAACAGGAACAGCCCTCAGGAATATAAAAACCAATATACAGCCTGTTCTTCACAGAGATGGACTTGGAATACTTATAGAAAAAAACTCTCTTCTTTTTAAGTCAGGGGTTGAAAATCTCTTTTTATTTGTGTACTACATCCAGCACAGGTTGAAGGCACCACCTGTGCCAAGGGTAATTTGTGCCCTTTGGCCACGTTGTGGGTTTTGTACCAAGAGTGACCCACAGTGCTGCTACCACCTAAAGTGTGTGTGACCTAGAGTTTTTTATATTTATTACCATTATTTATGGACTCTTTATCAAAACATCTCCTCAGGCCCTGAGTAGGAAGAATGAAAATGTATTTTCATCCTAAAATCATAGAATGGCTTGGGCTGGAAGGCATCTCAAAGATGCCACAGTTCCCACCCCCCTGCCATGGGCAGAGCCAACTCCCCATAAACAGCTGGCTGGTTGTTGCTTTTCTGTCAGAATTTTAAACAAAGATTAAAGACTGATTCTCAGTCATCCAGAAAAGTTACAATTATTGCTGCTGAGTTTCTGCACCTTTTCTGTGAAAAAGAAAAATTTATTTGTCCCAGTACCTTGAGACCTTTTTGTCTGGACTTTGTATAGACACAAAAAAGGAGAATTATGAAAATGAGTCAAAATCCATTGTTTTAAAAATAATCCTCCATCGATGCACTCATGAAAAATGTGTCATGCAAACTTCTAATACACTTTTTTTGTCAAGCCATCACGTACATGCTGACTTTCTCTTTTTCAATTTTTCAGAGCAGAACCAGATTCCCTCCGGAAGCCCCATGGATGTGCCAAGTCTGGCTGTGCTTCCCCTCTCCTTCCTCCTCCTGGTCCCCCTGGGGCTTTGGCACTTGTAACAGGGGAAGGCAACCTTGTCTTTGGGAAGTTCTCCTCACCAGAGGAGCTTTCTGGGCAGGACAGGTCTGTGGGGTCAGTGTGACACCTGCTCCAGAGCACCAAGAGCTGAGAACAGACCAAGCATTGGGTGTTTATGTCCCACATTCTGGTGTTCCACAAAACCAAGGGCAGCAAAACTCTGAGGTGGCAAGTCTGCTTTTGCATTTGTTTCTTGGAGTCCAGTTTTAGTGCTACCAGGAGATACAATTTATTTTGGATTGTGTGGGTTTGCTTTAAAGACAGGAGAAAAGGCTCACAAAACTCCAGGATCAGGTTATAGCTGATCCCAGTGAGATCTTTTGCCTTTCATCTGCTGTCCTTCAAGACAACTGAAAGGAGGAGTGGGAGTAACTACTCTCTGTGTCAGACAAAAACTGGAAGTAGGAAGACACTCCCATTGTCTGAAATGTAAGGATGGAAAACTTGTGAAACTTGATTCTGTGGAACTTCAGCTTCTGTTTTCACTCCTAAGCGTCATGGGCTATGAGGAAGAACCCTTTTTCTCCACAAGAAATGTAGTATTTCTTCAGCAGAAGGGTGAAGCTGACTGAGAAGTAGGGTAGAAGTTCATAAAATATCCATATAGAGGAAGGAAGTGATGTATTACTATAACATCCACAGCTAAATAAGCCAAAAAATTCAGAAGGCTGAATTCAGCATTATCTTTTTCTGTCATGAAATATGGCAAAGCTGGATTCCTAAGCTGGAACTGTGCAATGAGAAAACATTACTGTGACAATGTTACTTCTTTAAAAACAGTACCTTTGGAGGGGAAAAAATATTTAAAAACTCATCAGAATAATTGTAACTATACCTATGCAAACTAAATGGGTTTATTTCTAGAAATATCCAGTTCAGGTAGCAGAGGTGTCCTGTGCAAAACTTGGGTCCAAAGGATCCTGCATACAAACAGGGTCGAGGAGTGCAGAAGTTTTTTCCAGGCCAGAACTGCAACTACCCTGCTTCCCAACCAAAAAGCATCCAGAGGACAGAGCTGGTGAGCAGCAGAGACTGAACACACTGAGCCCTCGGGCAGGGGGAATGACTCACGAGGATGCACACAAAGTCACTCTGATTTGGAACAGTTGCACCTTTTTTTTCCATTGGAGAGACAAGATTGTTTTTGCAAGGAAGGGACAGAATAAATCAGAGCTTAAAATGGATGTGGAGGAGACATTTACCTTTGAATTTCTTAACTAAAGGCCTTTTCCCCATGGTGGGGAAGAGAAACAAAATCCCACACGTGGCCTGTGCTGGTGCTGCAGTGAAGCTCAGCTGATATTTGGCTACCCTGAGTACAGAGCAGCTCAGTGGAACAGCTGGGGTCCAACAGCACAGAAAGATTTAATTGTAATAGTTGTACATATGGTGACTGTTTTTTTGTGTCCCATCCTCCAAGTGTTTGTCTCAGAGTTTGTGTATTTTTCAAGACGCAATTTGATTACATATAAAAACCTGAAATAAAACCAAAAACCCTGATGAGAGCAATTGCTTGGTCTGTAAGAGTTCTTTATTTGTATTTCAGTTGTTCCCTACAGTTAGAGAGGTTCCTCTGCAACTAGAAGGTTTAAAAGGTGACATCTGTGTGGTTTTGTTGTCCCTAAAAGTCTGGTCTGATTGCCTCATCTCAAAGACTCCATGACCTCTAAAAACCTGATAGCCACTTAAGCAGCCCAGCATTTCTCAGGAATTGTAGAATCCCAGAATAGCTGAGGCTGGAAAAGATCATTGAGTCCAACAATGAACTCAGCACTGCCAAGTCCACCATTGAACCATGTTCCTCAGAGCCACATCTACACATCCAGCAATCTCAACATTTTGGTGCCAGCTGTATGTGAGGACACAGGCCTGGCACGTGTCCAGACATGGCTCTGATGGATCAGCAGGCAGAGAGACTAGAGACAAATTCCCTCACCAGCAGTGCCCCTGACCAGAGGGCTGCCAGGGGAAAACCTGTCTGTTAGGAGCAAGGACCTCAAACCTTGTCACACTTGGAAACAAACCAGGAGCCAGTGCATTTTAGAAGCAAACATTCCTCTTTGCAAATGGTGTCACAAGGCAAAGGGATGTCGAAACAGCACATCCTGGAATAATTTGCTCTAGCTGTGCTAATTGCATTCCCACATCATGCTGTATGTAGCAACAATCCAGACGGAATTATAAAATTCCTTAATCATAGCACTGATGGCCACATCAAAAAAGACAAGGTCACATCTTTTAGCCAGTGCAGATGGATTTTTTTTTTTTAGATGTTGGTGAAACTTGGGTGTCTTCTTCCTTTAACGATATCCTTCCCTCCTTTCCCTTTAGACTTTTCCTTTTCCTTAAACCTTTTCTCTTAGCCTTTCTCTTCTAAACTATGGCCAGATTTTGGGTTTATATCTCATGCCAGGCATGTTCTAGTTACACTGTACATAAGACATCTAAAACCTCTCCCTCTCCCCCAATTCCTCCCCTTTCCCTCCCCACATCAGTCACACAGCCCTGCCTTTCATCCCTTCTAGATCAACAGGCACTGTGTGAATGCTGATTTAGCCTATACTAAGAACTGCATTTTTTTCCACTTTTACATGGAATTAAAAAGGTGAAAAGTGTTTCCATACTTCTTGAGTATGGAAAGACATTTGACAAGAGTCACAAAAGAAAGCTGAAACAGCAAAAAACAAACAGACAAAAAAACCCCAACCAGAAAAAAAATATTCCCACACCTAGTTTTTAATTACATCATTTTCTCTTCTTTTTTTCTAAATTCTTTTTCTATCTCACTCTTTGAGAAGAAAGGACTATCAGGAATGTATCCCTACATGTGATACACTCAGGATATGGCATAAGAACACAGGCCAAGCAGTTCCTGTTTCCTTAATAGCAAGAATTTTAAGAATGAGGATCTGGAGCAAACAAATGAAGATGAGGGGGGAGAGGAGAAGGATTTGGCATTTTCCAAATTATTACACCTACTGATGGCAATCTTTTTTGCCTGCCAAAATTGCTTTAGTAGCCTTCTTGGCCAGAGATGAGAAAGAGAGACCAAGCCAGGGCATGAGTGGTGCAAGGGCAGCAGCAAGAACTGAGCTGCAAGGACCCAGAGGATCAGGTACTGATAGGTCACTGAAGATGTAATGTAAATTGGTTTGTAATGTAAACTGTTATGTAAATAGGTTATGTAAATTGCAAAAGCAAATATGCAAATAGTCTTAATATTGCATTTAAGGAATCCAGAGTGGTAGCACAGGGTCCTTCTTGTGCTCCCAGCCCAGATGCACCTTTATTGCTGGAATAAAAAGAGGACTTCTGCTGCCTTTTTCTCATAATGCTCTCCAACAAAGGAGAAGAAAACTAAAACACAAGGAAATCCATTTCAGTAACACCTGCATGGCTAAAGCAACCCTGCAATTTCAGCCCTAAACCAAATCCTTTTATAGCACAGAAGGGAGGCAAACTTCCCAATTGGTTTAAGCACAGAAGACACTAATGCAGAAATCTCATTTTCCCAGTGACCAGCCATACAAAGGCCTTTTGATGCAGGCAGCTCAAAGTATTTCTATAAATTCAGGGAGCTCCCCAACACCATCCCTGTGCAGTGCTGGAAAAGAGTCATTCCTGGTTTAGGGGGAAAAAGCTAAAGCAGTGCAATTTTTTCCAGCTGACATTGTTGACAGATCAAAAGCCTGAGTGAAGATTCCTCACTTTGTTTTGGGTTTATTTTGTGCCAAAACCAGGAGAAACTTCCTAGCGACTGCTTTACACAGTATTGGGCATTTATTCTATCAGCATCATATTAGAAGTCCAATTATGTAAATGAACTAATGTATTCACTCTCAGGGTATATTTTGAAAACAAACCCCTTGTAATAGCTGCACAAGAACACAGACACATCCAGTGTAATGCATATGGAACTAAAAGGTGTTAGCAATAGGCCCAGTATAAATATATGAGCTGGATTATATACTATTTAATTTCTACCAACTTTACCCAAAAAATTGTAGAACTCAATTTTTTTGGCTGCTCTGAAAAGTTACTGAAAATAATTGGTGTTAGTACATTATCCCCTGTAAATCAAGCCCATTAAAACTGATTTGTAAAGCCATGATGTGAATAAGACTCTGATGCTTTCATGTTTTTTAAAATGCTTCACGTGGCATAAACTTTTTATACTTGAGTCCACATATTGTGCTATTGTTGGGAAAATAAAATTTATTTCTTTGTTGTATCATCCATCAGGTTTTAAATTTAATTATTGCTGCGTGCTGCCCTGTGCTGTGTGAGCTCCTCCACTACTAACAAGTGTGAGCTGTGTGACTACAGAAGAGCCTGGGTGACATCTAAATGTTGTTTACAACTCTCCTTTTTTATGACTCAGATTTGCAGCAGCACTTGGGGTGTTTAATTGTCCCTGTTTATTATATTTTCCCAGAGCTGTACTTCATGCTATTCCCAGTGGTTATCTACAACCACCATTCCAATTTTCTGCAAGTGAAGGTTTGAGTGACCAGCTGACCTTGAGTTGTCCTTCCTTGTCTGGGTGATGACACAGGAGGTGTCTGCCTTGAAGGTTCCCTCACTGTGCAGAATGTGAGGAGCACACAGTTCTTGTGTCTTCCAGAGTTTCATTTGGAACGAGAGGGATCACTTTGAAAATTAAGGAGCACAAAAACAATTCACACATTTAAGGAGTAATCTCCACTTCTCTTACTTGCAGTGGCCCACACCTACATATTCCATATGGCAGGAGCATTTGGCTGATAATATGTTACATTAAAGAAATTTTTAAGAGGTCTTTGGACATTATTATTGCCAAAGAATGGCTGTAAAAGCCATTTAATTTTTTTTCAATATTTGGCAGTGACACTGGTAAGAGACAACCAGGAGTTAGCTTGATCATGTTTTTCTCAGTTTAAAGCAAGGTCAGATTAACTGGTTAATGCTTTCCTCTGTCAACTCCCTTTAGTTTCATGTGGGAGAAATGACCCATAGAGAACATTAGCAAGAAATTAATGGAGACACATTTGATGCAGATTCATAAAATCTTATAATGCTTTGGGTTGGAAAGGGCCTTAAAGATCTTTCATTTCCAACCCCCTGCCATGGGCAGGGACACCTTCCACTAGACTGGAATTTTCACCATTAATTCAGCTAAGCCTGAGGGCAGTCATTCCATAGCCTGACACGCAGAAGTTGAATAGAGTACTGAAAAATACTGAAAACAAGCAAGGAAGGCGATTATTTTTAAATATGCAGCAGGAAATCGCGTGGCTATGGGTGCTGCAATCCTCACTGCAACTTCTGTTTCAGCTTTTGGGATAGTCCCAGTTTAGCCCCTTCTCTTCCCCTCTCTCTCTCTTTCTGCAGAGATGTTGGTCACCACTGGAATCACTCTGGAGAAAATAACCAAACATCAGCTCCTCAATTCTCCTGAGGGTTAAGGATCTCCCATTCAATAAGCAAGCTTCCCTTCGAGCATTTGAAGCCAAAGGAAGAAGAAAACCAGGTCAAACAAAAGACTCAAGCCCTGGAAAGAAGGCAACTCTTAACTATTTGCAGGTGGAGAATTATTTAAGTTCCCACTCTGAAAAAAATTATAACTAAGTGCATATCTCACACAGATGAAGTACTGCTAGCTTGCAGAGCCACAGACACTTCAAGGAACAGTGTGTTTCCTTCCAGGGATATCTCTAGACCTGATAAAAGTCCTTCCTGACAAATCTTCATTTTCAGTCACGTTGGCCATAACACCACTAGTGTTTAAATAAAACCCAAACAAGAAAACAAAAGAAAACAAAAAAATCCCTATTAAAACCCCCAAACCTCACTGTGTACCTTTATGACTTCATACTACATGTTTTTTCCCATATATTTGTATCACAGGAAGGGGCTAGAGCTTAATTGATGTGTATTTGCTACTATATTTTCAGAGGGATAAATAACTGTGCTGAAGAAATTAATCTTAACAACACAGCAGGATGAATGCATTCATTGCAATGGAATTGGATGTCCTAGCTATTATCCTGAAGCTACGAGGAAGAAATATTTGTTTTATTCTCCATATGGATCCAAAATGTCCTAAAACCTGTCCTATATAACTGTCCCACATTGCAGCTATCACACAGCTGGAATATCGTCCCTGGGTAAATGGAACCCTGCACAGAACGTTGTTCACCAAGTGCCCTCTGCTGGCTTTTTATTCCCCAAAAAAAAGTGTCTCTTGCAGCCACAAACCAAAGGGTAAAAAACAAAACGGGCTTCTCAAACCCCGACTCTCATTTCTGCTTTTAGAAGAGAAAAGCACTGCTGCCAAATTTGTGAACGCTGCAACCACCAGCAGAGAAACCTTTCACAAAATGGGGTTTGTGTGTAACCTTCAATGAGGCAAAAGGAGAATCACAGCTGAGGCAGCAGCTCCTCCCACCCCTGCAAATTAATCCTGCAAGCACTAGAAAAGCAACCCGAGCAGGAACACAATTATTACAACTCCCTTTCAGCAGAAAAAAGCTCTTAAATGCTTCCCAAAGATAAGAAATGTCAGGAATCCATAAGCCAGGTATTGCATGACTCCTGGTGGAGGCTTCAAGAAACCTCTTACACTTCTTATTTCTGGTAGCATTTAGCAAAACATATTAATCATAACTCCTGTCCACTTGGCTGAAGTGGACAGGAGTTATGATTAATAACCCCTCACCAGATCCAATCTACCCTACTGAAGGAAAGGAAAATCCCAGCGTTGCGGAAAAATCTGTAATAATCCTCTCTAAATGCACATGGAATTTCCCTCCAAATTTACACAGGCTGAAGGCCAAGATGAAAATCCTACATCTTCCACCACAGTTAAACAACTTTCTTCTGATAAAAAAGACGAAAACTAAAACAAAAACCACTTAACAAACACAACCAAAAAAACCCACACCACCAAACCCTTGAAAACTGTGTCTATTAGAGGTTTCTGGTCAGCACATTACTGGGAAATTAGAGAGAATTTTAAAAATGAAAGGCAATTCTGGTGCATGATTCTTTCTCCCTTAAAAAGCCACATTGTCTCTAAATTCAGAGAAATTTAAAAAGAAGGGTAAAGAGAGTTGAGAACTGTTTTAAAGAGGCACCATCTGGATGATCCAACCACCAACTTCCCACAGCTGCTGGCTGATAGTAACAGCAACTTCTTCAAAAGATCATCTTTTTTCTCAGGGCACCTGAATCTGAAGATTCAGCATCTAAGGAAGCTTTGTGCCACCACAGCTTCACTTACTAGGAACTGTAGACAAGAGAAACCTTAATTCCAGCCCTCAGCCCTGCTGTGGTGAGGGAGTTCATGGGAAGGTTTAACCCAGAGCTGAGTTCTTGCAGCTGAGGGAGGTGCTGTTAACACAGGCACATCAGCTGTTCTTCTACCCTGGGGATTTCAACACCATTTTTGTCTGATATTCTGTTACTAAGTTTCCTTTAAGCCTCCTGCAGATGTGGGAAACACATTCATTTTAAAATGTTATTGCATTTTATATGAGCAATGGCCTCCTATCCTCTGCTAAGCTTCTCTGAATAAAATTGATCCTAAAACTATCCACTTTGTACAAGCAAAGCTCATGAAGGGGTGTTTTTGCACTGAAATATTTAGGGGCAGTGTTTTAAATTCTATTTCTTACCAAATTGATGCTGAAAATTTCATGAAGAATCTGATGCATAAGCAAAAAAGGTTTCAAAGAAATGTTCAAAATTCACTTTATGAACCATGCCTACTTCCACAATGACTTGGTGTCTGTGTATGATTCCTTTGTAACCTGACTGGAGTTGGTGATCTGCTCAGGCAATCTCTGAAATCTCCCAAGAAAAGAGTGCCAGCACTGAAGAACAAATCCCAGTCTTCTAAATCCAGATGTGTTTTTTTTTTCTTTTAGTGACAAAAAAATAATCATTAGGAGGCCCCAGAAGCAAAAATGCTTATTTCCTGAACCCTGACTGAGCAAGCTCAGCCTACCCAACACTCACACTCAAGGCTTCTCTTCACTTGCCCCAATAAAAAAATGCCACCCCCATCCCTGGCAAGTGTTCACCCACAAATAGCATCTGCCATACACCAACTCAATCTAAGGCTTGTAAATTCATTTATGAAACCTACAATTCTCCCTTGAAAATATGGGTTCACTTCAGCAAGTCTGTCATGGAAGAGAAACTTTAACCCAAAGTAACAGGTGTCATTTTGCTTTTTTGTTTGTTTGGATTTGAGAAATGTTGTGTCCTGCTCAATAGAAAGGTGACAGAAAACTTGGAAGAGGTGGAGAAGATTCTGCTGAATTCTATTTGGAAAAAATATACAAAATTGGTGAATTGAAAAGGAGAAGAACTGCTAAAATGTACCAACCAGTGTAAGTTATCAAAGGCAGCTCCCAAACAAAAGTGAAAGGACAAGGATAAGATAAAGGCAGAAATTAATTTATTTATACATCATTATTCCAGACATTCAATAATACTCCTTTGGAAAAAGCTTTATTGCCCTAAAGCAGAGGAAGTTAGGATAATTTGAGAATGTTTTTTCCATTCACTACTTGTCATACAACTGCTTTAACAGGGGTGCTGTCCTTAAGAGTTGTGCGTCACGTCAGCGGATATTGTTTTCTTCTTAATTTCAAGACCTTTTAAAACTACAATGGGCCAATGGATGAGTTTTTCAAAGTGCTGCTGTGGTGGCAGTTGTGTCCTGCTGCTGACTGGTGTTCAGAATGACTTTGTGAAAGTAGGATTCTTTGAAATTTAACAAAATCTTTTCATTAATACCAAGTTAAATTAAGATGTGGGAGATGTCTTTTCCCTCAACAGATGACCCTGGCTGTTAGTTCCCAGACACAGGCCTGAGCTTAGACACCTTGAACCATCATTCCTCTACTCCCATTCTTCATCCACTAGATATGTTGCCATGTGCCAAATCCTACAACACATCTGCCCCCAGCTTCTGAAAGAGCCTTGAGTCTCTTTTCCCTCCTTATAACTGGTTTGACACTGGTGTGTTGGGAAGAATTTGTTTCAGAACACATCCAGCCAGCTCTCTCCAGACAGAAAAGATCAAGAAAATCCTCTGTGCCAGGCTCCTTGTCCTCTGCAATGCCCCTCTCTCAAAAAGGCATGGAAAATCCTGCAGCTGGGAATCAATCAGCTTTGTATCAGCATTCACTAGAGTGTAAGCAGGACAAGCACGTGCAAAGGTCTCCATTGGTCCGTGATATGTTTGATACCACACCCTAAATTTAAACATTTCTGATTTTATTTGCCAGTTAATTTTAGCACATTTTTTACCATTGCCCCAATGCCATCAAAGATATGGTGTAATGCTGTTTCACACATAAATGCTGGCGTGGTCACCACCTTATTTTTTGTATCCACGTGAGCTTCGTAAAAAGGAGTTAAGGAAGACACAGCACTTGCAAATGCTGCCTGCAAAATGAACCAGCACTGAGAAAACCTCACAGTTCCACTATCCTATAAAACTTCCTCCAAATATGGTATACCATCCAGCTGTAAAGACAGCTGCAACCTATAATCCAAGCTATGACAAGGTATTTTTTGCCAGAAGTACAAATGCTGCATGAGAGATCTGTGGAAACACCCAGAAACACCAGAAAACCTACAAAATTCACTGATGATAGTAAAATGTCTCTGAGTACAGTCTGCAGCATAAGACTCCAGGAAAAGAATAAAAATCTCAAAGAGGACTGACCAGCTGTATATAACCCACACCAGTTTTATGTGCAAATTCATTCAGCCCTTGGTGTGTTACTGGGTGCCCAAGGGAGCTGACTGAGAACAACTAACTCCCAGTGTGTAGTTACACAGCACTAGTTACACAGCAATAGCTCTGTGTACAGAGGAGTTTCTAATGCTCCACAGCACCACTGCTATCTGCTACCCGCTGCATGTTCCCATCAAAATCTATGTGGAAAAGCACAGATTTTAATGACACATTTCTAAATTGTCTCCCAACATGGAAATTACCAGGAAAGGATATGGTTACATCTTTCACACAGTGTTTTGCTCCCAGCTCTTTGATGGCTCCTGCAGTCCCAGCATAGGGCCACTTGCCCCCTTCCTCTTCTTCGTGGCCCACAGTTACCTCAGCACCAGAGAGCACCTTTGCTGCCAGCACTGGGGAAATGCAGCACAGGCTGCAACAGAAGGAACTGTAAGAGCAATTCTACAACACCACTATTCCAGAACTTCCTCACAACTGACATGATTCAAATGAACACAGCCTTGAAAATCTGAGATACATCACAAGGCAACTTCCTCTCAGCATTTCCCCAGCTTCTCCTTTGACAAACACCAACATACACAAATCTAGAAAAACAAATATAAAACATAGGCTGCAAATGATACAAAACAGAAGATCCTTTCTCCAGTTCTAACAACAACAGCTGCACATTTCAACAAGACACAGGTTGTCTCCATGCTCACACTTTCAAACAAATGCCATCCAACTCACATACGTACCCAATAGGTTTGCCTGCTTTGTGGAAGTCTTTCAGGACTCGCTCAACTTCTCTGTTCACCTTGCAATCCTTCCCATCAACAGCAAAGGTAGATCTGTCACAACAAGAAACTTACACAAAGCTCAGTATAAACCTACAAACAGAGGTATTTACCTGTCTGCTGTGAAACTGGCTCCAAAGGGCCATACCAAACTTAACAGCTACTAAAAAACTGGTTAAAAACCCTCTGTAGATGATCATCAATGCTTTAACCAAAATGTCTCTTTTCTAAGGCTTTGGTCTGCCAGAAAGTCCCTTACTTAATAAAAACATCTTAATAAGAGAATCATCAAATCAGCTTTCTAGGATTACCAGAAGTTGAACAGCAATCTTTTCAAAGAAGAAAAATATGTAAGAAGAAATGGGAAGTAACATTCACGTTTCTCCAAGCCAGCAAAAAAGCATCTCAATAGCAAGAAAATCAGTATTCCACATGGCTAACTCTTTCTGTTTCCTTTTTTTTCCTGAGTCAGTTGTTTTATAATTATAAAGCAACAAGGGATTTTTTGGTAGGCAGAGAGGAAGAAACAGAATAATTACACTACAAGCGCCTGAAACCATTTAAGTTTTACCTTCACCTCCCTCAGACCCAAAAATAAACACCACTAGGGGGAGGAAAAAGGACTTTTTATGGAATATATGAAGTCTTGACTTCTTATCAACATTGAAAGAGAATTTAAAACAAGACAATGACAAGACTTTGAAAGGAGTTATCCTTATTAATTAGGAGTTACATATGTAGTAAATAAGGCCATTTATGGATTTTATTGTGTGAATCTTAGTTCATAGAATGACAGAATGGTTTGTGCTGGAAGGGACCTTAAAGATCATCTCATTCCAATCTCTCTGCTATAAGCAGGGAAAACTCCCTCTTGGCCAGGTTGTTCCAAGCTCCATCCAACTGGCTCTGAACATTGCCAGGCATGGGGCATCCACAGATTCTCTGGACAACCTGTTCCAGTGCCTCACTATCCTCACAGCAGGCAGCTGCTGCTTAGTATCTCATCTACACCTACTTTCTTTCAGTTTGAAGCCATTGCCTCTTGTACCATTACACCAGACCCTTGTAAAAAGTCTCTTTCCATCTTTTCTGCATGTTTCCTTCAAGTACTGAAAGGCTGTAATTAGATCACCCCAAAGCCTTCTCTCTGCCAGCTTGATTATGCATAGTTAATTATGAATATTTAGTTGAGGAATCTGACGTTTAGTTGGCACTCACAAGTTTTTGGCAGCTCCGAATCCACCAGGGAATATCACAGCATCGTGCTCTGCTGTAGTGAGCTTAGCCAGGCTTGAGATTTTACCACGAGCAATTCTGGCAGATTCCACTAAAACATTCCTTGAAGAACCAGAAATAAAACAATGTGATTAATTAAGCATTTGCACACAGAACAGAGTAAATAAAGTATTGCAGAGGAAGAGGAGGGTGAGGAAGGGAGGAAGCAAGAACATTGGTATTTAGTAAGTGAAGCTATTGATGGTTCTGAAATGCTCCTGCTGGGAAACACAGGCACTGACAGACTGTATATAATCAAGTCCACAACACTCATGTAATATCTTCTCTCCAAGAAAACCACCACAGCTGGCATAAAGCTACTGAAGGCATTCAGCCAAGTGCTACAAGAGCCATTACAGGCTGCTACATCTGAAGAAAGCCTAACACATCACAGACTTACCTTGACTCAGCTTCAGCTGGCTGCCCTTTACTGTGGTCAATGACATGCATCTGAGGGACATCTGGAGCATACATCTGAACCTCAGCTCCCCCACGGCTCAGGTGAACCAGGACACTGCAAACGCAGAGATACAACATGCAGAAAACTTTAAGGGAGAGGCTTCATCTGACCCCTAAACCTGCTACAAATATTCCACCAACTGACTTTGAAAGATGAGGAAAAACACACATCCTAACAAAGCAGGCAACCAAGAAAAACAAAAGCTTCCTTTCTCCAAGTCCCCAGGAGTTATGGAAGAATCTCAAAATTAACATAGTCATTAACATTTAATCTAGGTCTAGGTGACACATCTCTTATTAGTTCACAGTAAGAGTTAATTCCACTTAAGCATTAACAATTCTGCTGTCAGATTTAGCCCCAGGAACGGAAACTCGAGTGGTTCTGAAATTAAGTCTGTATTTGACTCTCCTGAGATTGAATCTGGAACTCTGAATTCCTGTTTCTGAAGAGAGTCTCTCTCAGACTCATTGTTCTGGCATCGCATGCATAGTGCTGCATCTTTGGACAGTCACTGAGCTCTGCAAGAATGCTGCCTGAGCTCACAATCAGGCTGTGAGAAAACTGTGAGAAAGCTTCATCATTCATCTCTCAGGGTAATTCTGATGGCCAGAGACAGCAAAATTAAATTCAACAAACTGCTGCAATGTAATGGAGACTTTTGTGGAGCCCACACTCCCAAAACGCAACTCACGCTGATGCCTCGTGGATTTCTGTGCCATCATAGACACCACAGCCAGACAGGACCTGCAGGGAGAAAATAACAGAGCATTGCAGGTGACACAAAACTCTCCACAGGATCTTTCACAAAGTAAGATTTAAAAAAATAGTTAACAAACAATTTAAAAGCAAGCTCTTACAATGCCAGTGAACACCATGCTATTAGCACTGGTGTCACCACTTGACACACAGAAGAAATGGCATTTCCTATTTATAGCAACCCATCACAGGGCTCAGAAATAACCACTATTTATTTCCTGGCTGATACATTTATACCACAGTTAATAACCTGATATGTTACCCTTAGGAATGCTTTTATTGAGCACACAGTGGGTTGTTCTGAGTGTCATTCATCTCTCTGCTGCAGTGTCCACATCCATGTGAAACACTTCCTCATCCAGGTGCACATCCATCAGAAGAGGAACAGAAATGCACTCTGAGGTGGCACCTAAAATAAACTACTTTACCTGCTGCTATATTTTACCTCAGCATCTGCATCAGAGATCAACAGCTAGATCACCTTTATTGCAGTAATACAGTTATGCCATATTAGCCATACTTCTCTTTAACTCTGTGGAAATAATACTTTTAATTTGTTTATACACACTGGAGAACAAAAAAGCACAAAGCAGTCAGCTACCCTTGTGTGGGTGGAGAATCTAATAAAGTAGAAAGATAAAAAACTTTTTTTTTTCCTAAAAGCCATTGTAAGACTGAAACAAAACAAAAAACGTCCAAAGGTTTATCTAGATCCTGAAAGTACATAGGTGAACTTTTTTGGGGCTTTTTGTTTGGCTGTTTGTTCTGAAAGGAAAAAAATCCTGTTAGCAAGTCAATTTTTTTTTTTACTTTAATCTTTTCCATTCTAGTTTTCCCTCAGGTTTTTTGTTTTGAGAGTTTTAAACATAGACACATGAACAGAAACTCACAACTGAAAAAGTCTTATCTAGTAATGTCAGACTTTAAGGGACTTTCCACTCACAATACCAGGTGTCTGCTATCCTGGGCAGCACTTCACCAAATATCACCATCACTTCACCAAATGTGCAAGTTATATGAATGTTCTTCTGTCCATGTTAATCCTATTCTGATATTTAAGAGCTGCCTTTTGCTTTGTAACTTTTTGTCTTATCTTTCATTTAGCATAGACTGAATAAAGAGACAAACAACTGTGCTAGGGTTATGCTCTGTGAGCAACACTTCTAACATTTTTCTGAAACTCAGTGAAACCAAAATACTGTAACATCATTATTGCAAACTCTTCTAAATATAAACTCTTCTGTTATTTCAGTACCTGCTTGATAATAGATCTGTCTTTTACCACAGTCAAAAATTTACATCACTAATGTCAAAAATCAAAATTCCTTTCCTAGCTCTATCTTAAAAAGCTGTGACTTGCTAAAATGACAGCATTCCTGTTATTTTTTAGCCATTTGGACCAGCATTCTGCACTTTCCCAAAACAATTCTGCCCCAGATTTCTTTATGCAGGTAGTGCCTTCTTCCTTTATGTTTAATGCTGTCTAGACTATGCTTGAGCTTCAGACTGTCCACTGAGTTCCAAAACTGTTATCCATTTGTGACACCATCTACAGCCTGTATTTTTCTTTAGCAATCTGTAGCCACCTCCTTGCTTTTTCCTGTGTTTGTAAAATGTTTTACCCCCTTCCTGACAAATAGCATAACTCAGTTTAAATATATTCACTGCCAGTACCTCACCCAGTAACACCATAAACTATTTCAAGTCAAATCCTCCTGGGTTCCTCAGTACAAAGGAGACATGGAGCTCCTGGAGTGGGTTCAGTGGAGGGCAGTGAGGATGAGTGTGGAATCTCTCTTACAAGGAAAGGCTGAGGGAGCTGTTCAGCTTCAAGACGAGAGGACTGAGATTTCATTAATGTGTACAAATATCTAAATGGGGGGAGACAGAGGATGGACCAGGCTCTGCTTGGAGGTGCCAAGCAATGGGACAAGAGGAATGGGCATAAACTAATGCAAAGGAAGTTCTACCTGAACATGAGGAAGAATTTCTTTCCAGTGCAGTGACTGAGCACTGGGACAGATTGACAAGTGTGAAAAATGCGTATTTTATGATTGGCTTTTCACAAGTATTAAAATGAATACTATGTGTGTTATGTTAGAAAGTTATGCTTTATTAATTTTCTTAAGTAGTGTGTTAAATATAGTTTTAGGTTATAACATAAGGTTAAAATAGAAACTATGCTATGTAAGATACTTTTTTCAAGAAAGGACTCACAGTGCGATAGCAGCCACAGGACACCTAAATCTTTCAGAGAGAGAATTTACTGCCCAATTATCAGAAGAAATGAACTTCTTCCTGCCTCACTCAGCCCTGAATTTGCTGTTAGGGCTAAGAGGAAGAAGCTGACACTGACCAGAATGCTTTGTTTGAATGGAATTTATGCATCGTGTATGAATATGCAACAGGCTGTTGCTTTTAAGGGTTAATCCTCTGTTAACGTGGGTCCTTTTGGGCCTTATTTTGCCCAGAAAAGGTACCCAGACTGTCTGTAACTCTTTGTTTTTATTGTCTCGTATTGTCCTAATCTCAGTTGTTCAAATTTTTATTACTCTAATTATATTACTATTTTTATAACCATTTTATTACGATTAAACTTTTAAAATTTTAAAAACAACTGATTGGCGTTTTTCACAACAAGGAGGGTATGGAGTGTCCCTCACTGAAGATATTCCAGAACCGTCGAGATACAGCCCTGTGCCAGTGCTCTGGGCTGGCTGGAGCAGGGAGCCTGGACCTGGTGACCCACCGTGCTCCCTTCCAGCCTGACCCATCCTGGGATTCCGTGGTTCTCCCCGAATAAACTCCATCATAACAACAACTACACAGACGCCAATTTTTACATGTTTCCCACTCCTGGTCTGGCTTCCTCCAAGTTTCTGAACTGCAAGCAGCTCTTTCTTCTCAAATTCAGCGTCTCTCAGGGGTTTCCAGCTGTCGCAGCCAGCAGGCGAGGCTTGCCCAGGCCGCCGGCCCGCCGAGCCCTCCCCTGCACCGACCCCACTGCCGGAGCGACCCCAGCTGCAGGGCCGAGGATGGCTGTGGAGAGCCAGACAGTGGAAAAACAAACAAATAAACAAACAAACAAACAAACGCTTCTCCTCAGCGCTGCCCCGGCCCCCGCACTCCTCCATTACTCACCACAGCGACACGGGCGGCGCGGCAGCGCCGGGCGGAGGAGTGGAAGGAAGCGAGGCCGCCGGGCGCTGCTCGGCGCAGCGCCGTGCACAGGGCCGGGCCTCGGGAGGTCAGCATGGCTGACTGGGGGGCAGCGGAGGCGGAGGAGCCGGGAAGCCGGAGCAGGGGAGCCGGGAAGGGGAGCGGGGAGGCCCACGGGAACCGGGATGGCCGTGCCCCGAGGCCGCTGCGCCCTTGGCGGCGCCGGCGGCGGCGCCCCCTGGAGGCGGGGAGGGGCCACCTCAGGGCCGGGAGCCGCGGGCCCTTGTTCCCTTCCCGGCCCTCATTTATCGGGAATGGCAGCGGCGGGAAGGGGACTGAGGGTGAAAAGATAACGGTGCGGATGTTACAGAGGGAAAATAAACAAGTTGGCAGACGGTGCAAAACTGAGAGGAGTTGTTGGGTCCCTTGAGGGCACGGAGGGCCTGCAGAGAGACCTTGCTAAATCAGAGAGATGGGCAATCACCATCTGTATGAACATTGGGAAAGTGCTGGATTCTGCACCTGGGATAGGACAATCCTGGATATACGGGCAGACTGGGGAATGAAAGGCTGAAAAGAAAGGTATTAAACCATCAGAGTGTCCAGAGGAAGGCAGTGAAGATGGTGAAGGAATTGAGGAGAAGGCATGTGGAGAGCACTTGGTCTGTTCAGCTGGAGGAGACAGAGGGGAGACCTCATGGCAGTTACCTTTAATATTTAAAACCCCATAAAACAAATTCAGAAGAGCAGAATATGCTGAGAAAATCAGTTCTGGATCATTGGTAATATTTGTAGTATCTTCATTAAAAGCTCCTTCAGCATATGGCTTCAAAGTACTACAAGGACAAACACAATTCTTTGTATTCAGGTCCCTGCTCTTATTACCCAATTCTCCCATCAATTCACAAAAACAGAGGGAATCAAAAGTTTCAGGTTTTAATGTGTTAATAAGCAACATTTTAAAAAAGACACAAAAGGGCCTTCATCAAAAAAAGAATTTTTTTTTTAATCAAAAAATCCAAGAAGCCATTACATTTGTAACACATTCTCTTACAGTTTAAGTTACATTATTGAGTTGGTAATGTCCAAACAAATTTTCACTACAGTATCTCACAGCTGTCAAGCAAACCTTGACACAAGCTGTAAAGCCCCATGAATTTTCTCCAACTGCTGCTGCGATGGGTCCTCATTTTCCCTCATAATTGAAATCTCATCAGGTTTGGAGGTTACAGAACTAAGAAAACAGTGTTCCAGAAATATGTACATATTAAATCCACGTAAAAGAACATTTAAAACATGTTGAGACCAGTACATTTCCAATTAAAAAATTTTTTCTATCCTTTTTAAAATTCAGAATTGAGTGTAGGACAAGCCTGCACTATAAAATTCACAATAGTTAATGTGCAAGGTATTTTTAATGAAGAATACTTCCAGTTGTACTTCTAACTTCCCTAGAACACTTTTTTGTTTTCTTACTTGAAATCCGGTTTAAAAAAATATAAATCAGTTAATCAAGAGATCAGTGCTGTCCAGCTTATAGCCAAATGGTACAGGAAATAGGCCAAGTGCCATCCATGGCATATCCCACATTTCCATCACTACCTCCCAGAGAACTCCATCACACTGTTAGGAACTGATGCCACTATGAGGGCCACTCATTCTCAGTGAATACCACTGCATAAAATACTGTCTGAGGTTTTCTCCCTCTCACAAGGAGCAATTAGGAACTCAAATTATCCTTATGAGCTTCTTGCATAAGATAATCACTGTCAGAATCCAATTCTTCTTCATCTCCTGGTGTTTCCTCTGCTGGACGTTTCATGCCCCGCTGCTGGGAAATGGCCAAGGCGTATTTGATGTTGTAAATGTTCCACTCACAGCTGTAAAAATAAATAGGAAAACGTTGTTTTCCCTCCTAAAATAAAAACAACTCTAAAAGAAGGCTGTCTCAAAAGTTTTAACAGCACACTGCCATCCCCCAAATCACTCCAGGTTTTTGATTTGGACTTTCAAGTGTAACAATACATACAGTTTTGAAACATCTTCAAAGTGACGCTGGATGCTCTTCTGGAGGAACTGAATCACAGGGAGCAGCTTCACTGACCTTGGATGGAGAAAACATGCAATTTGCAGTGCAGTTCATGTTTACATATGGAAATCTAGAACTTGTCTATACCCTCAAGAGTCTAACAAGCATGCCAACTTCAATGCCAACTTTTTAAGATAATCCTAATCTCTGATTTAGACTCTGCCCACAATGACTACACTCAGTACAAGTGTAATCATTACACAAGCAATGTAATATATACAAGTAATATACAAGTACAAGTAATATATTGTGAGAAATATTTTTTCTTATGTCCAACTGCATCTTGAAGAGCTAATTCTGCTTGCTGCAGCAATGACAGTTCCTTTCAGATACTACAAAACTTTCTGAACAAGGGGGAGTTCGTTTTAAATTGCCCTCTTCTACTTTAGCAGAAACAAAGGAGAGTTTGTTCCAGTCATTTCAGTAACTAAAACATTAATATCCATGTTGAAGCAAGGGAAGAGGTACACAATGCACTGTTTTTTAAATTGCAGGACTCCTTCTCAGATTACCTTTCATTTAGCCCATTTTAAATTTGTAAATTTGCCTGGTTTTGTTCCTAGAGGTCTAAAAATTCCATATTAGGGATGGGCTGAATATCATTCACAGACCAGATCTGTGTAGTTCTGAAGTACTATGTAGGAAGGCAGAGTACTACCAGCTAGGTCTGTAAAAATGCAATCAATACCTGCACATCACCTTTCAGTTACATTTAAGATGCATAAATGTTTAAAAACACAACTGCCAAAATCTTGCTGTCACTCTTGAAATCATTCTGCAGTTATTGTCTAAGGAATTCAAGCAAGTTTTACCTGTTGCATTTGAAAAATGTTTCTGCAATGTATCTTCACAAATCCAGTAACATATTCTAATTCTGCCACACACACTTTTTAGAATCTTTTTAGACCTTTAAGATCAAGTCCAAACTGTAACTTTTATCATAGAGAAGTTGTAAAACCGAAGTGTTCTAATTGTAGTGCATTATCCAGAATGTCAGTAAATGTTAGGTAAAAGCCTTAAACTGACAGGTTTTTAATTTTAATATCCTTGTCAGCATTTTGACTTTCACAGGATCTCACCTTGTTTTCAGCTTCTGTCCATGCAGCATAAGCAACTTATGAGCCCAAATAAGATAGAACTCCAAGTGACAAGAGGTCTCAAATGCTGAGGCCAGGAACTCCAGTAACTTCTCCACATACAGGTCTGGCAGTGATGAGCAGACAACATCAACTGTGCAAAAAGGAAAAAAAAACCCATTAACATTCAGTAGAGTTACTATGTGGAATAACATGAAAGAGACCACAGGAAAACATAGGGGGAAGGAGAAGAAAGCAGCATTTTGGCAAGTGGTGGGTATTTAGTGCTGTATTTCAGGGTACAGTACCACAATCTCTCAGAGGACAGATGTTCCTCCTTTGAATCTTCCAAACACTACTGTATTTAAAAGCATGAAATTAACTCCTCCCTTTCCAAGTTCTTTCTCCTAGCAGAGTACTCTCCTCAGCAGCTCTTCAGAATTTTTACTTCCACCCTTTTCTCCTCTTTCTAAAGTAAGAGACTTTTTTGTTGCTGCTCCTGACTTCACCCAAATTTCTGTACATGGTGGAACTAGTTATACACAACAATCAGAGGCAGTGATACTTGAAAAGACAGCAAAGTCACCTGCCCACACAGGAAATGTCTGAATGTTGTCAGCAACAGCACAGCATAAAGAAACACTATTTAGAAGCATCCAAACTAATCTTAAATATAACTAAATGACCTCATTATATATAACCCACTCTCAAAAAGAGGTTTTGCTTAAGAAAGAGGCACACAATCATCCTGTTAACAGTGGATTACAACAGCCTCTCCTCAGTTGTACTCTGGCCTTCCAATCATTTTCCAAGCTCTCCACCAGATGTTCTGGAGCATCAATGTCTTGTGCTGTCAGTCCAAGAACCAGGCACAGTACTCCTGATGTAGTGCCACAAGTGCTCAACAGACAAGATTCATCACTTTCCTAATGATTACATCCTTGCTCCTGGTAATGGTCTTCACCACACATACATAGAACTAACTCAGGTTAAACTTGATGTGCCCCTCCAATATCAGCTGCTTCCCAGAAATCCAAAAACTCTGTCTGCACCTCTAGGCCTGATCAAATTCCATGCTGACAAGTCACTAAATGAGCATGAAGTAGATGGGTAAAATTAAAACATAAATTAACACTAAAAAGTCTACTTTTACACCCCAACTTGTTTTGGCTTGCACACATCTGTTTACAGCTAGCTCAGCCCAGTTTCATGGCAGATCCACTCACCTTCACTGCTAGGGACAGCCTCTATCACCTCCTGAATTAATTTCTTTTCATTCAGCTTGAAGGCCATGACAATAGCCACAGTATATTCCTTCTGACTCAGTGTTTTGTGGATATTGCTGGGTGTGACATCAATATCCAGCTCAAAAGGATCAAAAATTAGCCCGGAGTCCAGTGAATAGAGCAGGAGGCCCTCTGTGGTGGTGGCTGCCCAGCTTCGTCCTAAAAGAAAATAACAATATTTAACAACAAAGAGCGGTGTTCCAGAATGGAAACAGAAGAGTAAGGATAACCCTCCAGTACTCTATTCTTTCACATGGAAATGGAAATTCCATTCTTTATATGGAATAAAAAAAAATCCTAAATAAACTGTTGATACTAACCTGTAGGACAGAATCGCACACAAGTCACCCTTATTTCTGGTTTAAAGTGTCGATAGCTCATGTCACCTAAAAGAGATATTTGGAAGTGATTTAACAGATTCACCACAAGTTCAAAGTCTAATTACCAACTCCTGATTATGATGTTACCATTAAATAATGTGCAGCATGGTAAAACCTGGCAGAATTAAAGACTGCGTAAGGAAGGCACAGTCTATGTTCAAGAGATCCTACAGCTTAAGTGGTGGGACCAAATTTTGTAATCCTGATGTTAAAATTGAGCTAAACAAGTCAAACCCTTCTTACCTGTGTCAAAGGTTCCAGTGCACATAAAAGTAGAAACAAAGAGAGAAAAGCCAAAGCCATACCTCTTTTTACTCCAGGAAGAGGGATGGCAACACCTTCGTCACCTCCACCGCCTTCATCAATCAGAGCCATGCTGCCAAATTCAGTCATTTTTCTACGATCTAAGTACTCCTGGAAAAACATGCAAGTTCCATTCACTGCACTGAATCTCTTCTCAAACAGCAGAGCTCAGCTTAGACTGTGCTTTCACATTATTATAACTTTGTTCTACTCCAGACATGCACTGTTTGCTTCCTCAGCTGCAGCCCTACTCTTTCTGTCCTGCAGGTCGCATAACTGTATTGTGCTAATGCAAGGGCTGTGTGGTCAGAACACTGCAAATGAGATTTTAGGGACTTCACAATGTAAGTGAGATTTCAGGGACCTCCCTGGTCCCTCTTTCTGAATATCCATCCCCTTCAGGATCCTGTTTCAGCTTGTTAACTTTCTTTCAAGGCAGATGTTGAGCTACACCAGCTCACAGACCACTGCTGACAAAGGATACTTGGAACCACAGTCAGATACAGCCTGACATGAACAATACTCATTCTTCCTGGTAAGGGGATGGCGAAAACGGCTACTAGAATTTTTTTTTCCTTCTGATGTTTTTCATAATTCACTTTACTTTTGAAGAAATTTAATTTGGCATTTGGCAATATTCAGAAACAGAGTTTATAAAGGTCAGTGATGTTGTTCTGTGTCCACAAAAAAAAATCCTTCATTTCTTTGCTAACACAAACTGACACCTGGGGAGTTAGCTTAGTACAAAAGGTTGGTAATTTAAATTTTCACTTCCATTTTAAGTCTAGTGCCAACTAACTCAGTATGCTTGAGAGTTCTGCCCATTCAACACAAGCACAATAAAAAGCTGGAAAGAGTTTCAGGAATTCATTCTGTTCCAAGAGGAATATTTCCTTCCCCTCTCCTGCACAAAAATAAACCCATTCTTTAAAAAACATTCATGAATGACTCTTAATGAGATGTTATATCAAAACCAAAGTCATGTGGGGGTGAGAAAATTTTAAAAAGATTCCTGTGTTTACGTACCTCCATTGCATCTAAAGAATGGTTGCATGAAATTTCGAATTTTTTCATAAGAATCTGTTCCTTGACATTATATATACAGACAAATTTTGACAATCCACCTGCCAGAATAGACTGACCATCTGCTGAATAGCACAGAGTTGTAAAAGATCTGGTAAAGAAAAAGGGAAAACAGTTTATTTTCACTTTCACATCTGAGCTAAAAGATATGAATACAATGTAAAGACTCAGAAAATAATCACTCCATGGTAAAAGTGGAGATCTTCATTCACACAGTATGTACTTCACACACACCTTTACTACAAAGCATTTGGTGCTTTACTGTGAATCACAGACAATGTAGAACTTCAACAGCTTTATGAAATACTTCCATACTTCTGAACCTGAGTCATAGCTCAGTCAATGAGCTCTCAACTACATTATGCATGACACTAAAAAACATTCAGAAGAGCTACAGAAAAACCAATGCCATGGCATGTTTGAACGACATGGTTGAGAGCTCACCAGCAAAAAATACTGGTTTTTTCCCAAACTTTTTTCCAAAAAGTTATTGGGTTTTGTTTTGTTTTTTTTTTTTTATTTTGAGTGAAAGCAATATGGGAAAAAAAAGGGAAGAAAGAGAATAAAACATTTCTTTGATATACTTTCTGAGAGCACACAAATTCAACTGGCTTTTAAACATCATTTCACATGCATAGCCACAGGTAATAAACCCCATACTTTAACTACCTTCTTTAAAAAATTATAATAGTTTCTACATACTAATGGTTGTACACTAGTATTTCTGAAGAAAGATATCTACTAAAAAACCTCACCCATAGCAAATTAACACCTTGGCCTGAGAAGCTTAATATTATGTTGGCTACCCAGGTTCCTAACAGATGAGAAAGAACACATGCTCAGAATGATGCTGATCAGTGAGAGAACACAGCCAACTACAAAAGGGAAGCATCTACATGTCAGGCAGGCTTTTAACATCCAACACCAGAATCAGGAACATCTGAACAGTAGATGCACTCTGCAATCTTCATGTAGAAAACAAATGAAAAACAACTCAAAAGGAAGCCAGCATGGCACACTCCTGTCACTGCAGCCCCCTGGACGTACTTGCCCTTGGCTGCCTGCTTGGCAGTTATTTTATCCAGCTCCTTCCTCCCCATCTGCAGATCGTGCCTGCCCTCAATGGAGCCAGTCTGCACTGCATTGTCATGATCCCAAAATGTTATCTGGCCATTCAAAGCAGCAACTGCCAGCTCCCTGCCATCGGGACGGAAGGCAACAACAAGAACTGCAAAGAAATTAACAATAGTTAAAAATGCACTCAGATACTTTTCTAAGAAAACACCCTTAATTTTTCTAGGATCTTATCTCAGCTATTAGAAAAAGTTTAAGAGCAAAAAGTAAAAGTATGACTGTACTTTTTCCTGTGGACAATATACAAATGTTTAGCTAATTATAATGCTAAGTTAGAATTAAAGTATTTATTGCACTGTTAACCATGTACAAGAGTGAAGTATCTGAACTTCTGATTTCCATTTCCATGAATGAGTCTCTCTGTATTTGACATGTTCTGTTGTTATTAACATATTTTCTATATTACTTTTATATTTGATAAAAGATGAGAAATGAAACAAAAATTACCATCTGAGTTAATTATTAATGTCTCCTTAGTTCTCCAGCTGTCCAACATATCCCATAATTTTACAGTCTTATCCCAAGAGGCACTGGCTAGAACACACTTCATTGGATTAAAGGACAAGCTGCTGATGGGCCCCTCATGACCTGCTAAGACCTAAGAAGAGAAGAAAGAATAACCTGGAATTAGGTGAAAGAAACTGAAATCTGTGTAGTCTGCATTCAGTAAACTCCAGATACAGCAAATAAACCATGCCTGACTTGTCCACACACATTTGAGATCACTTTTGGACACAGGCCATGATAAACACCAGTGATTCTCAACTTTTTATTTTCACAAGTTTTAAAAAAAATCCCTGAAGTTTTACCACTATATAGGCATCTACAACCACTTCTATGCACACACTTTAGGGATGCAGTGTGCCATTTTCCTCCCTCCTTTCAAAACAGTAAGACCAATTGTGAAAAACCAAGTCATTGTTCTGAGAATTCACTATCTCCTGCAGCTGAACACTTCAGAATAAAAACAAAAATAAAAAATTGAGAATAAGAGTAACAGAGATTTTCATTTCATGGAGGTCCTACTCCTCCAAAAAAACATCAAAGAAAGAAACTAAACTCAAAACTCTGGAGATCTAGTCAAGTACATCCTGAGTTACTGAAGTGATCTGTATTCCATAGCTGTGCCAAATTAAATACGTGAGTCACTGAGCTCTTCTACTTGTACAAGATGTACAGGAATGCTTAAGAATTGAAAAAATCATTGAAAAATCACGCCCCTGCTCTGCTCCACCAAAACCCTTAATGAAATCTGTATCAGTCTTAATACAGCAACTATTACCTGCAGAAAATATGTGGAAAATAACATCTCTGAACAAGGAGGAAAAGACTTTCATGCCCATGTGTTAGCTCAGCAACACTGCTGTTACTTCATCACTAGAAAGAGCTCATTACTCAGAAATTTTAACAACTATTTCCCACACAAATTCAGGGTGAGCTCCATCCAATAAATTAAAAAAAAAAAATATGCTGAGAGCAACGCAGTGTAGCTCCAAGTTTTGAACATAATTATAACAAAACACTTAATGTTGTACTGACCCCCCCTACTAAACCCAAAGTTGCTGAGTATCACCACACTCCACACAGGGTTAAATTCAAGCCCTCCCAACACTCTGGGTCCTTACATCCAGCAGCCTCCCACTCTGCATTGACCAGATGAATATTTCAAAGGAATCCTGGGAACCAGCTGCCACAATCTCACCACTGGAGTCCACAGCTAAACAGGAGAACTGACTTGGTCGTGGAGAGGTAAAGGTACGGAAATTCCGGTACCTGTTGAGGAGGTGAAAATAAATTTTGAGAACACTTTACATAGATTTAAATGTGTGTTTAACAAGTTTATTTACAAAAGGAGTTCATTTGTTTTGTAAAGACTTCTAAGCTATGTACAGAAAAAATATTCTTTGTATAAAATTAGATGCGATGCCTCAGCATGACTGCAAGATCCAAAAGAAGTATGAAAAACTCTGCAGAAGTAGGAGACAAAAATACTCTGAGGAGCTTTCTTCTATTAAATAGCATTGTCAAATTTTTAGAAACATGGGCTTGTTTACCCACCCAGCTCTGTGCACAGCTGTATTACACTGTGGAAAGTGTTGTTAGGCAAGTGCCTTCTCCCCATGTGAGTAAAGCCAGACAATGATTTTCCTGTATTTCCAGCTTCTCTGAGGAAAATTCTTCCAGAATTTTCTTCACAGAAACTGGATGGAGTAAGAGCATTCCTAATAACTATCTAAATTTAAATCAAAGGCTGAACCAAAAACCAGTAAGGCAGTGCTGCTCACCTTAATGAGACTTCAAACAAGCAATCAGCAATTTGCTGTATTTTGGGGGGAGTGTGAAAGCTGAGGACTAAATGAGACATGAAAGCTTTCATGCAGAGTTACCTGTGCAGATCAAAGGCACGCACTGTTCCATCCAGGGAAGCACTCAGGACAACATAACCAGTGGAAGTGAAAGTTACAGCAGTTACACCACTGTTGTGTTCTGTAAAGGTGACAAAACAAAAGCTGCTTGAAGTGTTCCACACTTTCACCTGCAGGACAGACAAGAAAAGACTTCTTAGAATCTCCATCATCAGTAAAGAGAGAAAATAAGAGTAAGGCAGCAACAGAGTAAAGACAGCCTAATTATAGAACTCTGCAACAGCATAAAAGACTTTCAGCAATAGCACTCAAGAAGCGACACCTTATCATTAAACCTCTTAAGACATATTTGCAACATAAAAATCTAAGTGGACACAGACAATGTTGAAACAAAGTTAATAAAGGAAAGTAACACTTGGTGAGCATTCTGAGCTTCCAAACTTATACTGTCAAATAAGACAGGTGTCAAATTCGAAACCAACTCTAAAGTCATTACAGAAGTTACAACTGAGATGATATTCCAGCTGTTACGGTTTTTTTCCCTGAACAAAAATGTTATGCGTTTAGCTTTCTGCAGTTTGAGACTTCTCAGTTTTGGCCCATTTTCATCCTGAATGGCAGAAACCACGAAGTGGCAGATCTTTTTCTGACATTTAAGTTTTAACAGGACATCAGCTACTACTCTTGTCCCATTTATGTATCAAGACATTGTGGCAAAATACCTTTTAAAATAAAAGTACCTGTACACACAGCCTATAATTTTAATGCAAGTCATCCATGAGAAGTTAATTTTTCTCTTAAATAACAAGCTTCTGGAATGGCACATTTTAACAAAAAAAAATGGCACTTGCATAAATAATTTGAAATTAATTTCATATCAAAAAACAATTATTAAAAGGGCAAGAAGTTGTGTGGCTGAAATTCATTCATCCCAAGATATCATGAGACCATAAATAAATTAACATTGATGAATTAGTTATTTTTGCATTTATGGTGATGGGACCTGCAGTAATTAAAAAATCACCTGCTAGAAAGCATAAGTGATGCAATTTACAGCCACAGGTAGTAACAAAGCAAAATATATATACTCTAGAGAGAAAAATCAAAACATTTATGGAAAGAGAGGATAAAAATGTATGACTTTATAGTAATAAAAATATGTATCAATTACAGTAACAGAGGTTTCTACATAGAATGGAAAGTCAAGCTGCTTAGAACATTATTAAAATTCACATTCCAGCAATACTGCCTCACTTACTTTGCCATCTTCCCCTCCAGTTACTATGTACTGTCCATCTGGAGAATATGCCAAGGAAACCATGCTGTTGAAATGGCCCTGCTGCTTCAGCACGTAGGACTCGCTCTGCCACTCCCACACCAGGAGCTGACCCAGACCTGTAAGAACAGCAGGATTAACCACAGGCACCAACACAGGGACCCTGCAAATGCAAGCCACAAAACACACAGTGGGGCAAGCAATGTCAAGAAAAAAAAAAAAAAACACCCCAAACCAAAGATTAATGCAGACAGGTTGAATTCTGCATCTTTCAGTCCTAATAAGAGCTTTTTCCTTTTCTAACTTCAAGGCAATTTCCCCAAAATATTTCCTCCACAAGCTGTTACTTGGAATAATGTTTTCAATACTTCAACAGTAATGCTATCAACCAGTTGATAAATAAACTGAAAAGAAAAGCAGGGCTGCATACAAGAGTAAAATTTTGGGTTTCATGCAAACCATTATGGACAGGGTGGGAATGCTGGAACATCCAGGCAGGTTTGTAAAATGCCAACAGTGACATGTGGCAAAGAAAGAGAGAACAGCTCAGAATAAAAGCAGAAATTAACTACGAGGGATCTGGGCTCTCCCTAACTCTGTTATGAGCTTTCCTAAATAAAATATGTATTTTTCCCTGTATGAGCAAAATACTTTCCTGGATCATCAGAATTCTGTGGGACATTCATTAGTGATATTTTTTTTACTATAGCTAGACACCACAGATATAAGAGTATCAATTATTTAACATCTGGAGTCAAACTAGCAAGAGGAATTTGGGCCTCATGCCCACTACATTCCTTATTTTTCCCATGAATACAGACCAAAAAAATAATCTGACAAACCTGAACATCCAAAGGCAATCCAGTCACCAGTGCAGTTGATAGAAATAGAAGCTATCCTTTGGTCTGAAATACTGAAGTAAAAAAATTAACCAATAAACAAACTTGTGTGATAAAACTTCAAGTCTAATATTTATTAACGCTGCTCAAGCAAGTTGTTTGATTGTTTTACTGAACTTCTGTACCACTGTAACATCAAAACCCACAAAATTCATTCCTTTGTTCCACTCCAAACCATCAAACATTCCTTATTCAGAATGAAGGCAGAATATCTGCATCCCAAAGACGTATTTGCCAACAGAGTAAAACTACCCAAGTTTAAGAAAATAAAACAGGGGCTTTTTTGCACATGGAACTTGTGGAGTTATGGAAAAGAATCTGATCTGATTTCTCAATTTAGACACAATTTACAGATAATTTTACATATGCAGAACTTTCCAGCTAATATTTTCTACAAAGAAACTGAAAATATTAAAATGGACAGAGTTAAAGAAGTCTAGCGAACAACCAGGAACTCCTGAGTACTTTTCTTACTCAGGCCGCACTTTTCCAGAATAAGTAATGGAATTATATGGCATTTATTACATAAATTTATGGTTCTGCCTTTTCAGAAATTACAGTATTAAACAGACAGTCATGTTTTAAAGTTTTTGTGCTCTTTTTTCTTCATCCTTCACTCCTTAACATGATGTGTTCTCAATCAAACAAACATAAAACCCCTGCAAAAAAAACCTATTCCCTTCCCCCACAAAAACCAAACCAAATAAAGTGACAACCCCATGGCTCACCTCAAGGAGTGGATCAGATTGAAATCTGGAAGCTCATGGAGGTGAAAGACTCCAGAGGCAAAACCAGTGACTAAAAGGTGTGTTTTCTTGTGATAGGCTGCAGCTGTCAGGTTATTAAAATCTCCTTCTTTATTGAAAAAATACCTGGCACCCAAGAAACAAGAAAAAAGGTGAATGCTGAAGAACAGGATGTTGTTAGAGCTGCATCTCCAAGCAGCTCACCAAAGAGGCTAAGGAGCCACCTTTATGTCATCTCCTGAAGTCAACCAACCCTTTTTGGCATGAAACCAAACCCTCCAGACTTAGAGAGGGTGCTGTAGTAAAGATACCATTTACAATTTCTGAGTTCCAAACAACAGCATACCATGAGTCACTATTTCTTATATTGTTAAAATTACACTTGTTATTCTGAAGGTGAAAGGCAGTGCCCCTCATATAACCAGGGTAAGACAGACAGGAGTTCTACTAGAACTACTTAAAATGGGATTCTGCAGTAAATTTCTAAATCCTGGATAGTTTGATACTGCTTTATAAGTTATAACAGATTTAAAAAAAACCAGTACAATAAATCCCCATCACAACTTTGATTTTTGATAACTGAAAACCACTTACTTTGCAACACGTGAATATTTAACTTTATTTCTAGTGTCTTGCTCACTTGGATCAGCTTTCCCATGAATTTCTTCACCCTTGGGCTCTTCAAGCAGCTCTTCATCATCTTCTTCTGCCTTCTTTTCCTTTGCTGCATCTTTAGGGGGCATGGGCTTCAAACCATCCAGCTCAGTGTCACACTGCCACACACACAGAGCTGCATCCTGGCTAATTGTGTACAGCTAGAATACAAACACACAAATTATTATTGTCCAAAATCCACGCTCTGTGCTCTGCAAAAATATGAATATGGACCTGCAGAAGGGTTAGCAAGTGTGCATTCTAGTCTCAGGATAGAATCCAAGGTGCTTTGAAGTGGGAGTTTTACTTGTCCTGAGAACTGGTGAATTATTTACCTGCCCTCAGAAAAATTTTGCAAGGACCAAAGGCAACTTGATAACCAGTCAGCATTACAGCTAAGCTACATCATTTTTTCATATTTAAAACCATAATGTTTTGGGTGAGCAAATTTAAACACATAATTATGGCAGAGCAATCAAGAGACGCTTCTGTGTTTTCTAAATTCTGAGATATCGTCAAAACAGTCACCTAAAGATAAGGTTCTGTTTCCACTGTCTTAATATTACAATTCAAGTGTGTTGTGTGATTATACATACATCTAGGCTGTTCTCTTCAAAAAAACAGGCAACTATGACATCCTTATGGCCTCCAAGAGAGTAGTAGATTAGGTTTGCCCATCGTTCTGCTCCAAACACCCACGTAGACATGTCCTTGCTCCCCACTGCAAAGCACCTGCAAAAGAAAAATAGAAAATTAGAGCACTGGACTGCAAAACTCTTCCCTGGGTGGAGAATGTTCTGAGCTCAAATCCATCAGTCAACACTTTAATTTTACAAACAAGTGTTGTAAACTGTGCTTGGTGACTGTAGCAGAGGTAGAAGGGGCTAAAACACATTCAAAAGGTCAATCCTGCTCACATTCCTAGGTATGAATATATAATTCCTTTTATGAATTACTATGCATTTTCAAGCAAGAATCCACTATTGATTCCCATTTTTTATACTTTCTGGTCTGCCTAATTGCATTTTTTAATTAAAGACAGAACTTCTAAAGCTAGTACAACACTTCAAAGGAAAGCAAATGAGACTGCAATGTGCATATAAATATCAAGACGTGCAGGTAAACATTGCTTCAGTTTAACAACTCACTTGGAATCATCAGTCCAGTCAATACAAGTTGTTTCATCATATGGGCCATAGTAGGTTTTGTCCAGAACAAATGCATTAAATTCTCTTTTCTTCCCAGGAGCATGGTACAGGTAAGCAAGATTGTCTTTTGTAACCACAAATTTCCTGGCATAAGAAGGGGGGAAAAAGACATAATTGCACACAAAGCTGATAAAGCAAACAACTGCTCAGTACAGACTGCAATACAATAATAAAGAGGTTCCTGCACTACTGAAACAATTAAAAAATGATAGCTTTGGAACAAAAAACAAAGTATTTGCAGATTGATATTATCCCCCAACTTAAGCATTATAAAAGAGAAAACCTTCAGTAAAATCACTGAAGTTGAAAAATGAAATTCTTATTCTCAAAGCCCCAAAACAGAAGGAAAATTCAAACACTCAAACCAGGATATTCTATTTCCAAGGCTTTGCTTTCCTTCTTTTCTTCCTCTCTCAATTTTACAAAGTGACCCTGATCAGCTCAAGATCTCCCCTCACTCATGAATAGGAAACATTCCCAGATTGGTTAGGATGACTCCATAATCACAACTAGTTTATGGGGCAATTCCTGCTGTTTTGTTCTGAAGCATGCACTCTTTACTTACTTGCCATCAGGGGAAAAGCTGACACTGTGAACTGGCTTGTGAAAATAAAACTGATGTATCACACATTTCCCAATCAAACTCACAAGCAAGGCAGCTCCCTCTGCAAGGGCAGAAAAAAAGGATCATGAGAATAAGTGAGTTCCCAAAGAAACCATAATCCTAGCAAACCTTCTTTTCTTAAAGAGGAGGGGGGAAAGCTTTTCAAGACAGTATGCTTAATATTATTAAATTTAAAAAAATACAGTCCAAATTATGAGGCACGCAAGTTATTTTTAAGTTCTGTAAATAAAGACACCTTACCCAAAAATTATAATGCAATTTCTAAAGCAGACTACTTCGAATTTGGTGTTAAGGCTGAATACCCAACAGATTTCCTCCTCTCAAGGCTGCATTTTTACTGAATTATTTTACAAAACAGATGTCTCTTTGAGCAAGTACCTTCATCAATTAGAATGGCAAGGCTTCCATCTGGAGAGAGCCCCACGCACACAATATTGAGCCGTGTAGCCAAGGGCAACGTCTCACACTTGTTACTGCAACAAAAACACAGAACAGTAAAATGGGGACAGGAATGCAGGAAGAACATCAGTGTCAGTGAAATATAGTTTGGTACCTCTGTTTAAGGCCATAGACAAAATTAAATGTAAAACCCCAACAACTTTGTTTAGCTGTCACAACCCCATGAGCACCAACTAGGTGGGTTGTTCTGTGCAGGGCCAGGAGTTGGACACGATAATCATTCCAGTCCAGGATGGTCTGAATTTCGACAGAACAGAATTATAATTCCAGGCTCCAGGATGGTCTGTAATTCTACACAACAGAATTATAATTCCAGGCTCCTGACTGGAACACAGGCACAGGGAGCATCGATCACAACTCTGGCACACAGGGAAGGCTGATGATGCTCTAATCCTTACTATACACAAGACAGAAGTACGCAAAGAAACCATACAACTAAATCAAACACAAATCTATCTTCCCTTTTATTTTTTTTTCCTTCTGAAATACACCTTTACGTAATCCCTCTGCTATTCTCCACACGGGTGTTCCCGCACAACACCGAGACAGCTACTCCACTAGGCAGGCTTCTATCTTTGAATGCTACAGCAGACGCTTTGCAGGATATTTTGGGAGGCCGAGCATCCCGGAGAGCCCCGTGGGTCGGGCTCCAAAACGTCCTCAGAGCTTTATTCCCCCCGAAACCCCCGCGCTGGCAGCGCCAGGCCCTCCCCGCCCCTCGCCGCTCTCACTTCTTGAGGTCGAAGAGGGAGATCCTGTTGCCGACGGGGCTGAGCAGGGAGTTGCCATCGCGGGTGAAGCTGAGGTTGCCGCGGCGATACACGGTGCCCAGCAGGCCGGAGAACTGCGGGGGCAGGAAAGGGCAGGGTTAGAGGGGCTGCGGAGAGGGGGATCGGGGGAAGGTGATGGGGAGATGATGCCGGGGATCGGGGGCTGCCCCCCGGCCCGCGCTCACCCGGTACGCGAAGCGCATGGCGGCCACACGTGGGGAGCGGGACCGCGGAACTGCGGCACCGAGGGGCGGGAACGAGGGGAAGGGAAGGAAGGGAGGAGAGAGGGAGGGGAAAGGGAGGGGAAAGGGAGAGAGACGGCTGCTACAGGCCGCCGCTCCCGGGCTGTGGCACCGCCCTGTGTGCCCTTCCCCATCGGCACCCTCCGCCGCTCTGGGCCCTCCCCAGCTTCCCACCAGTTGAGCTCTGGTTCTTTTTAGTAACTATATTACGGTATTTTTACTTTTTAGTAAATGCCTTGGAGTGACTGTGAGAGCTGAGCCTGTTTATTCTGGAGAAGAGAGGGCTGAGAGACGTCAGCAGTCCATGTAAATATATCCTAGGTGGGTTTCAGAGGATGGTGCCGGACTCTTTTCGGTGGTGGCCAGCCTCAGAATGAGGAGCAGTGGCTGTAAAATAAAACACAAGGAGTTTCAACTCGACATGAGGAAGAATTTGTTAATATTGAAGGTGGCAGAGCTCTGGAACAGTTGCCCAGGGAGGACACAGAGTTCCCTCTCTGGAGACATTGCAGACCCACCTGGATGTGCTGTGTGTCACTGCTCTGGGTGACCCTGCCTTGGCAGGAGGTGGACTGGCTGATCCGAGGTCACTCCAACCCTGACTATTCTGTGATTCTGTAATTAGAGTGCAACAACACTGAATGCCGAGTGTATAGATGTGAGAGGTTTCTTTTAAAGCAGTTTTATTGCAGTGGAAAGGATGCTTGGTGGTGGCCAGTTTGATTCTTTGCAATAAAAGTGTAAAAATATCACAAAGAAAATACGGGAGGAAAAGAAAGAAAGGGAAGGAATGGGTAAGAGTAGATAGTGGAAATATAACACCACCCATGGATCTCGTGATGAGACTTGAGTGTTGGCATTTTGATGTCCCTTGGTCAGAGAGATGGTCACAGTCTCGATCCTTTGGGGATGGGGGCCCATAAACCAAAAAGTTTCTGGGGTTATGTACAGTCAGATTAGCACTGGAACACCCAGATCCCTCCCCAGGAAGGGAATTCTTCATGTCTGACACAAGACTGGGGCACGCAGCACCTACAGAGGGAGTTTCAGAAGGTGTCAGGGGCTGCTTTGGGGTCCTTGGTGGTCTCAATCCCCCTCCCTCTCTTGGATGTACCTGCTCCATGACCCCTCTTCTGCACCCACACTGGGGCTTGTGTGGGCACCGTGGACCTGAACAGCAAAACTGGCACCTGAAAGCTGCAGCCCTACCTTGGTATTTCCCATTTGAATGGTTATTGTTGTTTGAGGCTTAGCAATCCATGAAATCCTTACTGTCTATGCTCCTTCAGCTGGGTCCTTGGATAATCACTCACAGGGGTTAGTGTGGCAAAATATGGAATATATCAAAATTTACTTAAGTCAGGATGTTCTTTGATGGCTGATCTTTGTATACTTCCAAGCCTAATCAGCAAGGAAGGAGAATTAATCCTTGGTACAGAGAGCAGTGTCCCTTAGTTATGGATATCCTGGTAGTAGTGAGCTTTAAGGATGCAGTAAATCAAGATATGAATTTGTCTTATGCATAGGCTGCTAACTTGGCAAAAGACTCAGGTCCAGGTATCCCATAACTGATTATATGATTATTATAATAATTAATAATATTATAATGATAATTATTAAAACCAAGTTTTTATTATTATAATACTAAAATTATTATAATAGTATCTGATCTACCTGACCACCTAGACCCTTCCCTGAAGGACGCATAAAAATCAGCTGGGGTTACACAATTTTTGTGGAAATTATTAACCATTCATAATAGAGGGGCTGTAAGTGGGGGGTGGCCAACACTGAATTTCTGTGTATAAATGACAGCAGGAATAATCTGGAGGGGTGTGCTGGATTTGTGGGATACTGTGGAGACTCCAGGCTTGTGCAACTCTGAAATAACAAATCAATGTCTACGTAATTGCACACCAGGTAATAAATCTGATTTTTGACAGACAAAAGCAGCTTTGGTTAAAACATGAAGCAATCACTCCTCCAGACCAAACAATTCACAGCAGCAGAGAAGTTGATTTCTTTTTAAAACATGTATATTTAGAACTGTAACGCTTACAATTTCATTAAACAATCTTAGTACAATGTGTTTAATCTAACAGTATATTACAGAACAATGTGAAAAATGATTTAATAGCAAACCATGAAAATGGAATTAATAATACCTGCAGTGTCAAAGTCACTAACTTGTTACCTTTTCCAGTCAAAGAATCCCAGCAGTCATTCGCACTAAATGATGCTTTGGGTTTTATCCAGAATAAAATGGTATGATTTCCACAGAGAAAGGGCATTCCTTCACAGAAAGAAGATGCATAATAAGAACATTTTCAGCTAGCAGGTCTACTTTATACATCTAATTAGAATTTTTAAATAAAAAATAAAATTAAAGTAAAATGCTTAGACCAGTGCAGGGTGCCTATTCATTTTTCAACTTATTTGTGGTTCTTTTTGGAAAGAGGGTTTGTTTTTTATTTCCCCTTTGTAATTTAGCAGAAGAAAAGAAAATAATAACAATGAGTTTGTCTAATGAGCAGCTCCTCACTTTAGTTTTGCTGACAAGTGTTTGACATGGGACTGTTTCCTCTGTGGAGTCTGTTGACAACGCACCATTATAGATCTGCAAGTAGAAAAGGTCATTCTCACATTAAATGCACAAGTTTCAATATCAGAAGCAGGACATCAGAAGAAGTTGTAATTTTTCCAGTCACAGGTGAATTTGCAACATTCACAAAAATTACACTTTTTTTTTTTTACATTTTTTGTATTTACATTTCAGATATAAATAATGAAATTCTTTAAGTTACATGTTTTAACTTTGCTTCACGATTATTCTACATCTGCAAGCTTTCCTGTATCAAACCAACCTCCTTCTTTCATCATGAATGCACAAGTCTGGCCTCTAATCAGTAATAATTACACTAAGCCTTTATGATGAAAGGTTGACTGTTCAAGTATCACATCATACTGAAATTTTTGCCCCAACTTAAAAATTGGGGCAGCAAACCAAGCCACTTGGAAATGGTAATAAAAGAAATTAATCCGGGAACTCAATAAGCCAAATAATTTATTATTAAATTCTATCAATATCTTTCTTTGGTAAGAAATATGCAAGAGGATAACCCAAAGCCCACCCCCTGAAAAAAAAAATCATATAATATGTGACATCACAGTGTCTACTCTGTGAAGGAGAAAGCCTCAGAAAATTAAGGAATTTTGTTCAGTTAAGATTGTTTATAGCAGTAGCTCTTCCATGCATCTAAGTATGCAAATGATGGAAGTTTAATATAAAATTGCAATGGCAGGAATTAACAATGATCAAACAAACAAAATAAAAGCAAACCAGAAAAGCAATTGTTACACCAGTGAATGTGTTGTTGTATGCTCCATTATGTTTCTGGCACATGTGTGGAAAAGCCTGTAAATTATTACATAAAAATTCAAGATTTGGATAATTACATCATCCAACTCTACATTCTAAATATGTAGGAAGCATGAAATAAATCTCTCAGCTGCCCAACAAAAATAAAGAAGTGGTCCAAAGATTTGGATTTTTTGCTTTTTGTTGCCCTGTGTTGGTTGTTGTGATGCAGGGATGTGACTGCAGGAAGAAAACCCAATAGCTGACACAAAACATACTAAAGTGGCAATATAAACTAGCTGACACAAGCCTCACTGTACATTTAAATTGATACAATTGTCTGGTGCTTCCATGGCCAGTACACGCGGGGTGCCACAGGTCTCCTTGGAGTTATGTTGCAACGAGGACTGAGCAGGTCATTATCCCATAAAGTGCTTTCAAATCCAGTTCCTAAGGGGTTCCTGGTCTCCACTCCGAGCTGTCACGTGACGTTGACCTCCAGAACATGGTCGTCCTTGCTGGGAATGACCAGGATTTGCATCCCTGTGCTGCTGTTGAAGACCTGGCCTGGGGAGAAGGGCTGGAGCCGGGGCATGGGCAGACCCTTGTGCTCCCCACTGGCTGTGGAATGCAGGCTCCCCCTGCTCCTGATGCTGCTGCTGTCAGCCTGCTCATCCACATTCTTGTCCACAGATAGGTTATCGTTTTCAATCCAGCTATCTGTTTGAAAACAAAGGAAAAAATAGAGCTTAATTCTACTAACTAAGTCTAAAAGGTAATTTCAGAGCTCTGACAGTCAGCTTAACACATGTTCACAGTTATTGGTCATCTCTGCTGAGGTAACAGTATGTGCACACTTTTGGCCAGCTCCAGATGTAACAGAGTGAATTATACTGGTTTAGAAGGAAAATTTCAATAGCATGACCTCACACTTGTCACAAGCTAGAAGGATGCACACTGGCAGTCCATTGACAAAAGATATGTTGCTTCTGTGAGTGAATTTTCACTGCAGCTCTGGGACTACTCAGTACAGATAAATACTCTACATAGCTGTGGTAATTTAAACTCTGCATCTAACTGAATGGCCCACATTTTCAGCAGTTCTTTTATTTCACATTTAATCCCTTGAAAATGTCTCAAAGCTAATGAAGACACACACCATTTAGAGAAAATGGAACTGCAGGATTAGAGGGTTATCAAACAGTTTTCACTTGATTATAAATCCAGTGACAACTGATTTACATACTAATATTTAAAGGAAATATAAGAGAACAGTGCATTTATTATCGCTCCTCAGAGATTTAGGTGACAACCCAAATTCAAAGTTCCCCTTAGAGCAAGCTCAGTTTAGGACTGTGAGTGAAGGTAGCAAAGACACCTGTGAGTACCTGGTCCATAGATTGTCAGTGTATTTCTTGCTTTGCTTTTCTCTTTACACAAGAACACAGGAAAAGCAGAGTAATTTCTGTAAGTAGCCACGTGCTCAAACTGGCCTTACCAGCATCAAGCTGCATGGAGTGAGCAGAATGGTGAGGGAGGTATTTAAACAATCTGACATCAGGGAAAGGCAGATGCCCAGCAAACAGTGGCATCACTTCCATGTGCACTTTGTGAGTTGCTCGAGGTGCTACAGGCATAGAAATCACTCCAGAGCTTTTTCCACAGACTGCCCAGTTACTACTGTTGTCAACAACTGCAAGAATAAAGAGAAAACACTATAGTTTTAGAGCACTTTGAAAATCTGCATTTTAGCAACATCTAAAAGCCCACCAGCTCTTATGTGTGAAGAGCTGTGCAAGGTAAGAAAACAGCCCTACACAGAAGGGACCACAGTTGGGGCTCAAGCATGTATCCATCCAGTCTGAAGAACATTTCTACTCCACTGGAAGGCAGATTAATGTGAGGAAAATAAAATATTCCCAGTTTAGCAAAATGAAAACTGCTGTACTAAGCAGCTGTACCCACAATAAAGGAATTTATGCCATAGCAAGTCTGGCAAATGTTATTGTCAAGAAAAAAATAGGAGGAAATTTATTAAAATGCTTAAGAAAAATAGTCTTACCTTCATACATAAGTTTTGTTGTGCAATATCCATCTGATTCTGTTAATGCTTCGTCTCTGTCAACCTCAGAGAGCTCAACAAGCCGGGTGATGGACACCTCTAAGGAGCAGAGTGAGCCTGTTTTACAGTACTCTGCATCCAAGGGTGGGAAGATTTCAGTTTTCACATGGTACAATGTCTGTCAGGAAGAAAACAGTGCTGTTATCAAGGAAAAAGGGGAGTTTTATTTGTGTTTAAATTGAACTGGACAGTGGGTACAGTACCAACTTTACACTAACAGACACATCCTGTTAAATCTTCCTAATGGAAGAATCACTTATAAGTAATGTTCACTTCATTGTCTTGCTCAGTTTAATAAAATCATAGAACATGAAATCCTGGAATGCTGTGCAATAGTAAGGACTTAAAGATTATCTGGTTCCAACCCACATGCCATGGGCAAAGACACCTTCCACTAGAACAAATCAAATTTGCGTCAATCTATATTTGATAACAGCAGTGAAAATATAATTTTTCCTTCACTTCTGTACTTTAACACAGCCTTTCAATGCTCCTAAATGGACACCAATCTTACTACTTAAACATTTTTTATCAGTTTTTTAGCTCCTCCCTTTACAGACACATCACTCAGATTCTGAGTAATACAGAACTATTTCATCCCTCCTCCTGTCATAGTGCCTGGAATAACAGTGCCCACATCAAAGAACTGATTTTTAATTCCTACAAAATTTAATTTCTACCAGAAAACCCCCACTGTTTCACACAGGTAGTGGTCTTTAAAAACTCCAAAAAGATGCTGATAGAGGTGCCAAAAATGCTCGTTACATGGCAGTAGGCAAACACACACCTGAAATGTTGCTCAATGCCAGTTTGCAACAAGCAGGTAGAAAACACTGAAAACAGACAAAAGGATTTAAAAAACAAGAGTCTTCTCATGATGCTGCTTTTTACCCAAGAATCACAAAGGGGAACACTGAGTTTAGAGATGAGATTGAATAATGTTGATAAAACTTCCTATTAAAGGAATTCTACCTAGCTTATGAGTTTCCTAGCTGATCAAAGGAAAAAAAAAGTTTGTCCATAAAGGGGAAGAAGAATATTTCAGGGGCCTAAAGAACCCTAAATATTTCATTAGAGGAGCTCATCTCAAGCACTGCAAAAAACTACTCAGATGCTTTCAATAGCAAAGATATTCTGGAAATTGCAGTTTGCTTTGGAGAGCACAGTCTTAAGCCAGCAGGGAAAAAGCAGCTCAGTAAGCTGCAGACAATCTCCATGGCACCAACCCAGGAAGGCAAATACAGTAAAAAATGGAACACAATTCAGCACAAGTGTTACAGCCCTCACCACATTTCTGTGGCAAGGATATGATTCCACTACATCACATCAGGCTAACAGCTCTGTGACTCACAAAATGACTTTCCAATGAACCTAAGTAGGTATCAACCTCATGATATATATTTCTTGTTTTTCCCTTTTCACTTATTAGGAAACCATATTCAGTTAAGATATGCTACCCTATAACTTAGAAGAGTACTTACAAAAAAATTTTCCACTTGGAATTCGTAAGTGAACGGCTTCAAGATAAGAGACTGTTCTTCAGAGGTAGCTGGACAAAAGCTGACTGAAAACAGGCACTGCAAGGAGAGAGGAAGCTCTTTTGTCCACTTCAATTCCCATACAAAGAATATTGATTGCTTACTGTACACGACCTGAAAGAGAGTGTTTAGAGTGTTAGCTGCTTCCTTCCTCTGAGAAAGAAGAGGAAATGCACACATGAATACGTTTGTCTGTTCTGACATTGGTACAGTTTACAGAAACAAACTCAATAAATCATTAGGGAAATATGGAACAAAATGACTAACAGTGAATCTTTTTCACAATGCACATCTTTTTAAAAGGAAGGATCCATTTCACTGTCAGAATCAAATGTTTTAAGAGGAAACACTTCACATTCAGTGAAGTTCAATTTCATATTTTAAAATATTTTAATCAAAAGTCAAATTTAACAAAATTATTAGTATAGGCACTGAGAATGAACAATTTAACATGTTCAGACAAGGCTGAAAGAAACTTCAAGATTGCCCAGGGAACTTGTGGATACCCCATCCCTGGAAGTGTTCAAGGCCAGGTTGGATGGGGCTCTGATCATCCTGGTCTAGTGGAAGGTGTTTCAATCCCCAGTCCAGGGCAGGGGGTTGAAACATGATCATCTTCACAAGCCCTTCCAACCCAAACCATTCTATAATTCTGTGGTAAGAAACTTCTCCAACTGAACTGGTTTACAGCTGTATTCAATTGGAAATCTGTCTCTACCTGACTTTTTTTTTTCCTAAAACCCAATGACAAACCGCAACCTTATGCAACTTATGCAAAAGCATAAGATGAATGAATTGCATAAATCTGCAAGTGAATTTTACCTGTTGAGATGCAGGGTTGAGAGGTACCAGCTGCAAATCTGTACACTCAGCAGAATTTTTTAGGCTGTAGTCTGAAAGCTGGAAACAGAGTTCTGACAAATTCTGTACGCAGACTTGAACATATTTCCTGAAAAATGCGACACAATTTTTTCAATAAAAACTGAAGAGTTACATTGGAAGAGTCCATGTCCATAAAACAAGGCTGTAAAACATCCTCTTTCACAATAAACAAAACCAAAGAACTACACACAAACAGGATAACTGGGTTTATCCTGTGGTCTTATGTCCAAAACCACAAATTTGTTTTATTGTCATGAAAGAACACGAAAGGAAATGCACAAGCTTCCACAGGGAAGAGAGTAAAAGCCCAACTTATATATATATAAAAACAAAAAAAGCTGCAATAAATAAGAGTTATGAAACCTCATACAGCTCCATATTTTGTAATAAGAAAGAAACAATAAATAAATAATGAGTACATTACCGTTTGCCAGCTGATAACAAGGAATGCTTGGCATTAAAGGGTATGCAGAATGTTAATGCAATAATAGTGGAGTAAATCGACCAAGGACAATCAATGGTCACCTAAAGGAAAAAAAGGAACACAGTTCTTATTTCCAGTGGTCTTTGGCACAATGATTTTGCTTTTCTTCTCCTTTCTAAGTGAAACTTTTCTCATAAGTGTCTATAGCTAATGCATTCAGGAGAGGAAGAAATAAACATTTTTTAAAAATCAGTATGTAAAATATAATCTGAAAAAAAGAACAGGTTTTTGTTTGCCTGTGAGTGGGATATGAAATCTCAAAGCAGCTTTTCCTCCAGGAACTGACATACCAAGTTCTAAAGACTATAAAAAAAGGAAGGGGAATAGAAGAAAAAAAAGGACACCAATGGCATCTCTGACAACTTTACCCCGGTAAAGGTCAGTATCAAATAAACTGCTGTAAGAAATTTATTAACAACAGTGTATATTTCTGCTTACACTTACAATTGCTTTACATTTTAACATTTGGCATGATTTTTGCATGTATGTCTTTTGAAAGAAAATAAGTTCCAAACAAGCAAGTTCCCCCTCACTACCACTTCTATTTTGTGAAGTGTTTACCCTTGCAATCAAATACATTTCATAGTAAAAAAGTTAAACTACATCTTACTTTTTGATCAACAGTAGCCATGCAGTTGTCCTGTTTCTGCTTCTCTTTGTTCTTTCTGTGATTTTCTTTATTTGTAGTATTTTCCTTCCCCACTGCAGATTCTGTGGCTGATGGCAAATACATGACTTCTAGTTCGAATTCAATCACATGGTAAGCAGGGGTCACTGGCAAGCTGATGCTTGTGATCTTCTCAGAAGACTGAATCCTTAATGATGACTCTGAAATCTTTTCTATAGATGTGTAGAATGGGATAAAAAGAAAATATTAAAAAGTATCTGGTGCCATAACTACTTCCTAGCAATGTTTGCAAAACAGCAATGAGAAACCATGTTAAAAAAACTCCACAGTAACCTCTTCAAACCAGCTATAATCTGCGTGTGTTAAATATTTAACTTCCCAGGAGTAATGCTCTATCCTTCTTTAACTGCAGGAAGTTAACCACCACATTCCATGTAATAAAAGGCTCCTAATGTTCAGGAAAGAACTGAGAGGACAATTTAACAACAAACTTCAAACCAGCTAAAGAGCTACTTTAGCCCATCATATAACACTTACTCTAGTTTTTACAAAGTGAAAGCACCTTGTTAAGTCTCATTATTTCACTTCAAGCAACCTTGGACACACAAGCAGCAGTTTCACGTGCCTTCTGGATTTCATCAATGGAAGTAAAATTGTCAAACTATGCTTGTCAAAGTTCATACTATTACTTTGAGGGTAAAAATTTGAGACTGAAGTTGTAAATCCCTAAAATTGTTCTTAATAATGACAATTGACAAACAGTGTCAGTGTTCTTAATGCTCTAAGTACAAAGCTTCAGGATGACTGAACTTGTCAGCCTTTTAGAGATGATTCCTTTCCAGTTCCTGGCTTACCCCTGGTGTTGGAGTAGATCACAGCCTTGCTCTCAGGGTGGTACAGGATGGGCATGGCATCGGCATTGCTCAGCTGCAGAGTGTCCCCACTCTTCATGCTGTAGTGACCCGTGGTCACTGTGAACTTCACCTTCTGGGGAATGCCAGCCAAAAGGCTTTCTGGAGGACAGAGCAGGAATTGTTAACAGATTCCAGCACGTGGTTACAATGCACTAAGCCTTGTTAGCAGACAGTTGGTCACACACTGGGGTAACTTACAAGTCTGGGGTTTTGGTGTTGTGGGACACATTAAACCCAGCTCAGATGCAACTTGTGGAGAACCCACATGTTCCATGTTGCAACCTGAGAGCTCACACCCTCTGCATCTTGGATGGCTTAGATGAGCTGTCTATCTAGCAGAGATTTCAGTGAAATACAATAACCCCAAAGAATTTACTAAGCTTTTGAAGTTCTCCAGGTTGCAGACAGCTCTGTATTTTCACACCTGTGATTCCAGTCATACCCACGTGCTGTATTTACATGATCAGCACAAGAGTGCCAGTGTGCACACAGAATCACAGCTATCAGTTTCACAGGGGTCCCTAGTTTGATATATGCCCAATATGCCTGCCTTTCCTTAGCCACACACTGCAACCTGGGAAGACAGCACAAAATTCATATTAACTCCTCAGCTGCCACACTCAGTAACCTGAAAACAAATCACTATTATCTTCCATATATACACTCTAATAAACAGTACAACAACTAGTGTTTAGCTGTCCCTGAAACCAATGGATGCATTCAGTATTCATTTGTAATAAGTTTATATCCTCTCTAGCAGAGAATCCCATTTCTTACTTATTTCTTGTAAATATCAAAGGGACTCCAGCATTAAGTTTGGAGGAATATCTCCACAAAAAGGGAGAATACACATTGGAATAGACTGCCCAAGGAGATGGACACTGTCCCTGGATGTATTTAAAGGGAAGACTGGATGTGGCACTCAGTGCCATGGTCTGGGTGACAAGGTGGTGTTTGGCCATAGGCTGGACTCGATCCCAGAGGTCTTTTCCAGCCTAACTAACTGATCCTGTGATCACAACCAATAAGGAGCTCAGTCAATTACAAATGTAAATATTCACTTCTAGTCAGTGTGGCAGCTCAAATCCCACCTGATATTTCAGTGACAATGCATGTTCAAATCAAGGCTCAAAAGTGACACTGTGTCCAGAGCCAAGCACTGGAGTCACTTGTCCAAAATGGGCCATCACTGACAGGACATGATGATGGATAACTCAAAAAGCAAGGCTGTATTTTAGACCCACAAGGCAGAGTAAGGCAAACTGACTAATATTGAAGCCATGAGATGCTTTCTCTTGTCTCACAGGAGCACAAGAGGAATCATCAAAGCAGCTTCAGCACAGCCACTGCACCTACCAGTCATGGGCTCCACTTTGAGCTGGGGCTCCTGGGAGTACACATCGTACTGCACGATGGGGTAGATGTGAAGAAGGACAAACTGCACCTTTCCCACTGAAGTGCACAGCTGCCTGAGTGTGTATGTCCCAGGTTCTTTGGCCTTAGAAGAAAAACATTTGAATTTTTTTAAGTTTAAGAAAATACTTCTAGAAGAAGCCCTCTGCTAAAGAACAGCATGTTTCCATCCCATTTTTATCAGGTACACTGGGTTTGTAAGTTAAAACTGCAGATTTTAGAAAACTCAGTTTTCTGAATAAATGACAAGATTTACACAAATGAGCACTTTTTGCCCCACTAGTGCTGTCTGATACAAGAGAAAACATCATAATTAACCAGTACTAAAAAATCAGGATAACTAATGTAGCAGCTATGCTGTCAGTTTCTTACTTTGGGGTGTGTTTTTCCTTGTTTGTTGGTTGGTTCCCGCCAAAGTGCAACATACATGAAAAAATATTATTAAGTACCTAAACAACACTTGTGCTTATCTGGCTAATTCATAAAAACAATTATAAAATCCCACAGCATTTATATAAGGCAGAGCTTTCAGCTCCAGCTACTGATTTCACACACTCCCCCCCACACACACTGAGTCAATGTTTACAAGAAAGTAACACATACATATTTAATTTCCAACTCTTCCCATATCCTGAGTAATGGCATTCTGAATGTTTCTCCATAAGATTAAAAACAAAAGCAAATCTGTAACAGCTTCTAGTTTATTTATTCTTTATTCTATTTTCTCTTAGGGACTGCTAGGGAATGGGAAATGTTTTCCTTTTTTCATGTGCCACTTTCCAAGTGTAATACATAAATAGCAATGCTGGGTATAATTAAGTAAATCTACAAGTTATGGAGAAAAGCTGTACCAACTCAACAATCAAACCTCATGCACTTATTTATGGCAAATCCAGACTGAAATTCAGTATTATGCATTCTGACATTAAAGTCACTACATTTTAGCCCTAAAAAACCAGAAAAGCATGAGTAAAGTAATACATAACATACACATACTTCAAATCTTAGCATGGGATGGGAATATTGGTCTAAAGAATTTATACAATGCTTTCTAATCTCTTTTGAGGCTTGGAAAAAACTAGAGATCACTGTCAGCATAAATAATGTTAATCATCAGTGTAAGGTGTACAGAAATGATCAAACTCCCTCTGGGTCATAGAAGCACAGTCATTCCTCTTCCTGCAGAAGTGGTGCAATTAAGCATTACTTTAAGAAAATCCAGAAAACAAGTTGTCAGCAGTTTCTGTCCTCTGTGTAATCCAGTAAAAGTGACACAGTGTATTACTACAATGATAATGTATTTTTAGTAAATATTTTGTAAATACTGCCGTTTAAATCTAGAGAAGCTTTCATTGCTTTATCAAATAAAACACCATTAGAATTATAACATGCTCAGATTTTCCCTTTAAGGACAGGTAAATCATGCCTTAAACAACTATACTGTGGGATTCACACTGAGCAGTCTTCCCATGCAAAATTCTTTTCTTGAAAGGAAGGTTGGGAAAATAGCAAAGTTATAAAAGTAAGGCTGTCCACCCTCCAGTGGCCACCAAATTCACAGCAGAACCAGACAAATTTAAAGCAGAGCTCTATCTAGCTTTTCATCCATGTCTTCTCCTGGTGTTCCCAATTGCATCCTGATCCCACTAACCCCAAATGCCAGCTCAGTGTAGTCCCTAACAGCTTTCTTCTAGTAATGCTCCTTCATCTGAAATTGACTTTTACATATATGTGAATTCATTTTACAGAAATGGCATTTCCAGCCTCCAAGGCCTCTGGTCCAAATCTCATTAACCTGTCCCAATCCTTTGAAAGGAAAAGAAACCTCAGAAATTAGGTCAGTAGGTAGTTCAAATGACTGCACTGCCATTCCACAGATGATAACTAGTAACTAATAAGATAGTTAACTTGGATGATGACTAATTGGGACAACTTTAATTCTAACATCTGCTAAATTAAAATACTTGTAGCTGATCTCAATTTATTGCAGGTAGGTTTACTACATCCCCCAAGTGAAAAATTATTCTACCACCTTCTGCAGAGGAGAAAAGGCTGCCAACCAAATTTAATCACACAATCACTTACTGAAGGGCTAGAAAATAATTCACGTTAAATCTTTTAGATGTTATTCTGAATAATTTCAACAGCATAGGCAGACTTCATGAGCAGTACATCATATGGTATATGAATTTATCAGTTCAATTTTTGGCAGCAATAGTCAAGATGTTTAAAATAGGCTTAGGAAGGCTGACTCAAATGATTTCAAGTAGAAGAGTCATCAGTATATTTTAGCATAAACACAGCAGCATCCTTTCAAGGGAAATGATGGTGGAGAACAACAAAAAGCTGCAAGGGGAATGGGTGATCCAAGAGTGACAGGAAGCAATACCTGTATATACAATAGCAGGCACCACTCACCAGCACCACGCTCTTCCTCAGCCAGCATTTCTAGTTTCTCTGTCATGAGTGCTACAACCACCCAGCTACAAAAACATACCTGAATATTGAACGTTATTTTATTGTCCCCTGGTTCCAGAGTCAAGTTGTTGCACTTCAGGACATGAGCCCCATCTTCCAAAGTGAGCCCCGAGGGCACGTCCAGGGAGCTGCTGCTCTCCTGCCGCCGCAGCAGCATGTGCGCGTTCTTGCAGATGATTCCTGCTGTGTTCAACGAGTTGTCCGAGGGGCTCCTCTCGTACATTTCAGCCAGCTCCAGTGCTGGCAGGCTGTTTCTGGACAAAGGCAAGCCTGCAATTTCACTAGGGAAGCTGATGACCCCGTTGGAAGTTTTGTGCTTGGTGAGCCACTCGGCTGTTTTCCTGTAGCTGTTCTTCTCGATGCTGAAGTGAACGTGGATGGCAACCTGGTCCACCTGGACAGGGATGGGCATTTGGCTCAGCAAAGTCAACTCGATGGACAGCTTTCCACCCACGTGGACAACAGCATTTGGAGGGTCAAAATGCAGAGTTTTCAGCTGGGCAAAGGAGTGCATAGGCAATATAACCTTTTGACCTGCAAAGATAAAAACAGGGATTTTATTATTCTCCAGTGCTGCTGGAGATCAGCAAAATTTTTCTCTTAAAAATTCAGTCACTGGAATTGAATGATCAACAACTTTTCAACAATGAATCATTTCACAACAAATCACTGCTTTCCAATTTTTTATCTTGCATGAGTGTTAAAAGTCACTCAGATTTGTTTTACTTAGGCTACAATTTCAATTTCCAGGCTATTAAAAACAACTGAATTGAGAAAGATTGTTCAAGCAGAAGTTGAACATTTCACTACTACAGAACACAGTAGCATTAAATGACCAGAGCTTGCACAAGTCTAAGAAACTAATAATAAGGCTGGTGCCTTGAGCCAACAGCTCTGCTGTCCAGGGGGTTTTCATTCTCGTTTCTACGTTCCAAAAACAACTCTAAGGCAGTACCTAATATTAATTAAGAATCAAGTCAAAAGTAACATATTACTTATGGTACGTCAAATCATTAAGAAAAAAATTCTGCATAAAAATAAGCAGTGTTCAGACCTACAGGAACTATTCCGTATAATTCTTAATTATGATTAATATCTGATAAGAAGATATTACTAAAGCAGCATGAAGAATAAAGAGAGGAAACAGGATGGACAAAATAATAAACTGCAAGTGGATGGGCACAGATCTAACATCAAAATCCAGGATGTACCATCACAGAGCTGCCACTTGCATGCCAGCACTGAAAGACAAAGATAGGTTAGGAACTGAGAAAACTCAATACACAATAAATTATGGGCTGTTAAAGCAAAGAAACATAACTGAAGGAAAACAAAGACTTTGCAGTATTCTGGATGAAAATGTTAATTACCCTTTCATCTTTGACTATTCTTCATTAGAGATTTATAAATGTTTTGGAAAACACAAGTTTAGAAATTATACACAAAATAATGAACCTAATCAGAAAAAGCCTCCCCATCTACCTTTAGGAAACACCAGACTGGAGAAGCTGAAGTTTCAGAACCCAGACTCACCTTGGTTCTCTGCTTGCTGATTGGTAAAATCTAGTATTTCTTGGCAAAATCTTTTGCGTTCCTCTTCTGTTAAGTGATTATCACCAGCTAAAAGGCTGCTTGTTTGGAGATAACTACTGAAGTTAAGGAAACAGGAGATAGAAACCCACAATAATTACAAATAGTGACTGAAAACAAGACATTCAAGTACTGCTTATCTGAGCTTTAGAGACAAGACCTGCTGTTATCATCTCTACACTTTTCCACTAGAAAAGAAAAAATGGAAGATTTACCATCATCTGAGAGTATTGCAGAATTTCAATATTTCTGTAGCAGATCTACTACAAATATGATCCATAATTAACCAGTGCAATCTTGCCTCATCTAAAAAGATTCATGAGCATAGAAAATTCATTATTTGACAATAATCCATGCAGAGTGCAAGTAAAGACACAGTGTCTTGCATCACGCTGGCCAACATTTAGCACTAAATAATCTTGAGTATTCTATTTTATTCCAATTTACCTGGCTGAGAATCTGCCAGCTGTTACAGCACCACTTACCAAACCTAAGTCACAAGACATTCTTTAAAATTTTAAGTGCAGGAGATATAAAGGATCACTTGAATATTTAGCAAAGAATGCAATATTACTGGCTCAGATTCCTTATGAGCATTTGCACTGAAGCAGAAAAATTTAAGAGTGTTTAAAAGTGATGTGAGGATATTTTGTAAACACTGTAGCTCAAATCTAGAAAAGCTTTCATTGTTTTATCTAATAATAAATTTGCAAAGGAGGCTGACATGTATAATGTGTCTTGTTCCAAAAGAACATGAACCAACAAAAAAACAACAGAACAACCCCCAAAATACTCCATGGTATCAAATCACTCAGCTGTCTCAGCTCAGACTCAGAATGTCTGGCAGCCTTTACTGTTAAATAAAAGTTAGAGATATGTCAGAAAAAGAATCCCAAGCATCATTTTTCCTGTCTTGATTGCTCCAGCTCTGCCTTTTAGAGGATACTTTTCTATCTGCCCAAGCTGCTTCTGACACTCAGCCAGCTGCTTCCTCGTGTGTGTGACCAGCAGTGCCCAGCCCTCAGCAAGGTAGGTTTTCAGTGCTCCTTGAAGATACACCTCTGCCTTCTGGGGACCTTTCTTCCTCCTTGGAAAATGAAAAAATGAGCACAGAGCAATATAAAAACCTTTGCAGCCAGGAAAACTCTCTGCATCTTTACTCAAAGTGCTGATGGGGGAGGAACAAACTGCAGTGAACCATTATGATATTGAATTTTCTGGTAATAGATCTACATATGGGCCTTCCTTATTGCAATTCACTTCAGCTAGTAGAAATGCAATTAATGTCATTATTCCATATGCAGATCTACCCCAAGTCAGAGCAAAAGAGGTGAAGGAACCCCCCACAAATGAAACAAAAGCCACCCAAAGCTTCCGACAGTTAACTAAAAATTTGCTTACTCAAAAATTTTAAAGCAGAAGAATACTTCAATGAAAATTTTATCACCACACAGCAGTTCCATGGCAGTCTTTAAATCTAACATTACTCCCTCTGGTGAAAATTTAAGTTAATTTAGGAGAATCTGTTGCAATGTGGAGATCAGACTGTTCAAGTGAATATTGGTGGGAAGCAAGCCCCAACATATTTTCAAAAAAACCCCACTTATGACTCCCAAATTCTTCTAAATGAGAAAAAAAAAATGACACTGAAAAATGCAGGAGGTTTTCACAGTGGATTTGAACAGCAGGGATAAAAACAAACAAAAAAAAAATGGAAATCAGGAATAAAATCACTGTTTCACAGGAGGGGAAAGAATCACTTTGCAATGATAACCTCAAACATTAAATGGATTATTCTCCAAAGACATGTTTCCTGGCTTTTTTTAGATAGATGCAGCTCATATATGTAGTTAAGGTAACAACTGCATTTACTGTAGTCTGCTTGCTAAGGAGGCCTCTGACTTGTTTCAAAGTTTACAGCTATCTTTCCCAGCTTTTTCTCCCCAGAAGAAGAAAGGATCAAGCTAAAGAACACAGAGCAGTTAAAGGTAAGAGTACAAAATCATGAGGTGAGAATTAAGGTTTGATAAAAGAGATTGCTAATTTTTTTTTTCCCCTGAAATACAGCCTGAAATAGGATTTGTTTACATTTTAAAAAATACTTTTTAAAATTCCTGTTGAATTATAGCATATCTTCCTCAGGGATAATTTTCAACCTTTTCAAAGGCAATACATTTAGGACATTTTAAAGAGTCATTTACATATAAAACTCTGCCAAGTCCTTTCCCACAAGCTTAGCTGAGCGAATTCTTCCAATGTTTGTGTACATTTCAATGGTGGCATGGGACAGATCCTGTAGAAAAGAAAATAAACCATTATGAGCTTTATGTATTTTTGGCAGCTGTAGGATTATTTCACACAAACTCACAGCCAGAGACCAAGTTACTGCAACAAAATGCCCAGAAAGATTCACATTTGCCCTGTGCAAAAAATACACAGCAGTTTGTAACAGGTCACCTTCACTGCTCCTGCAGCTGGTCACATCCCAGATCTGTGAAAGTTAAGTTATAGTCAGAATAATTATTTTCACAAGAGTGCCTTAAAGGAATTTTTCTTGCATTCCCAATTTGAAGTTTATCCCTCATCTTTAAGCTTTAATCTCCAATGCAGCCACAGTGCCCCAGTGTCACCTTCCTCCCCTTGCCTTAAGCTTTAATAACAGCAGCAAACCTTTCTCACAAAATTAGCAGTTACAACAAACACGCTGTGTTCAACCATCCAAATTCTTTCAAAAGTCCATAATAATCTCTGGCCAGATATGTAAAAATATAAAAAATTACATCCCATCATGACAGGATAAAGGGGAATGGCTTCAAACTGAAAAGATTTTTTTTAATGCAAATAAATTATCTTAGGTGTGTCAGTGAATTTTAACTAATTCTGTGTTCTTGTCCACTGAATACAGGAAAAGATTAAATATAGGTACACATAAAATGTATATATTTACATGACAGCTACACAGAAAAGTGTAGTTTTAGAGAGTATCTGATATCTGAATTTCCACTGCATAAAAGTGCAGTCATAAATAAAAAGAGAAATGGCAATTCTTCTGGCAAACACTAGAGATCCCACTTAGTTTCTTAAATTTAGGAAGTTACTTCTGAGCTTAGCAGAGATCTTCAGGTACAAGTTGGAACTGAAGAGGTAAGACAAGCTGGCAATTCTCAAGATTTTAATTCTGATCCAGCTACACAGCTAATCCTATAAATAAATGAAGAATAAAAGTGAAACCCAGTATCTTCAGACAAAATGTTTTGAGACTTTTTCTTTTGATAAAACTTTGAAATATTGAGTATCACATAGTTTCCATATTTCAAAAAAAGTATTCAATTTTCCTTCAGGTTTTCTCCAGGAAACCTTATTGGCCATATGCAAATATGAGAAATTGTAAAGGAAAATTATTTAAGGAAAAAAAAAAAAAACCCAAGCAAAACTGGTTTGAAAAAAAACCACCAAACCAAAAAAACCCAACAAAAACTGTCAAACCAAGCCCTCAAAAAATCAAACACATTCTTGTGACAGTCAAGAGTTTTTTGTTTTATTTAACAATCTTCTATTTGAAAAAGAAAACCAGCAAAATAAAAAAAACTGAAATCATTACAATGGCTCCACAGCTGGGGAGCTGTCAGGAAATAAAGATGCACAATATTAGAATCCTCATTGTGCATCAATCTATGCCAGGTACAACCCTATTATCCACAGATGTCCCACAATTTATATCTATTAAAAAAAAAATCAACAGTATAACTTTAATCATGTAATACTCATTGCAAAATGCAAGCCCAGCCCATTTAAAAGGAAGCTGAATTCACACATCAATATTCTTCTGGGAAAGAGTCAGTTAATTCTGAGTTTGGGATAGCAGAACATGACAGCCATGACATTGGCTTTTTTAATATCTAAGTATACCTACCCATAGATAATAAACTCCAGCTCATAACTGTAAATATTAAAGTTAATGCAAATATTTGAAACTTGGGGCTCCTACAGGGTTCCAGCTGTTAAACAAATCAGCCTTGATGCATTCAGTGTGCAAGAAATAACCTTTGATACCAAAACATGGAAATACAAATTTATGTTCTCAATGTTTCTTCTCAGGTTTGAAAACCCTGGCCCTATTTAATCTACAGTGCAAACATACACAAAACTAATATAAATAGCCAAGACTCATACTTACTAAGTAGTGTTTTTCAAAAGCTTCTACAGATGATAAGGCCTCTTTGAGTTTCTTGTAAGGGCTCTGTGATGCATTGGCTTTGGAAAAAAGCAGGACAAGAGGTGTTACTTATAAACATTCATTCTGAGAACAGCACCCCCCACATCCATTCCCTGCTTTTTCTCCAGTAGAAAGTGGAGAGAAAACTATAAACTAATATCACTTTGCAGCTCCTGCAGGGGCAGGTTATCTATCTGCACACAATCAAGGATGCTCCATTTGTTTTTCCTATAATTTTATATTACATATTTGTCTGAAAGCATTAAGACCTTAATTCAAATCCAGTGCTGTTCAAGACCAATCACCTAAATGCTGATAAGTGGAGCATTGATGGAAAAACTTATACTTGCAACAGTAAGGAGATGCACTGGTAGTTTGAAATACTAAATAGGCATGAAAAGAACTTGCAAGAGATAAAGTTCTATCAATGTGTGGGCATATGTAGGGATACTTAAAAATTTGTATTACTGATGTACTTGTATGCTGTGCATTTCAGACAATGGCAGCTACTGAAGGAATGGCACCACTCCTGGCAGTACCTGTTTCAGGGCGTTCTGCTCCCAGCCCTGCTAACAGATCCACAGTCCTGTTAAGGTCTTCTGAATTGGGTCCCTTCTCTGACACAAGTCCACACAGGTAACCCAGAGATTTTAACTGTAAGAGAAGCCAGATGCTTGCTTTCAATAGGCTGTAAAATCAATATAAAACTTCTCTTATTCTATTACATTGTTCCATTTTCATTGCTTTCATATTATGCTGCTTATAGGATCTCAAAATTAACTGTTATTCTCAAAGTATAAAGTAACTCATTAAGGAATTAAATTGTATATAAGTTACTGACTCAAATATTGGAACTTGTGCCTACACACACAGATCCCTACATGCACAACACATAATCTGAATAAATCCTTGTGGTTTTCAACACAAACACAAAGCTTGAGATGTTCAGCAGTTATGACCAAACATTATTTCTAATAGCTGTGTCTGTATTTTTTGAAAATTCCATAATCAAGAAAAGCAGGCAAGTCTGCAGTACAGTGATTAGGCAGCTTGCAAATTCACCTGAAGTTTTGTATTCAGATGAAAACCTTCCTGAAAAAGAGATTAGCACAGCTAACAGTGTTAACTACCATAAAACCCCTTCTAGACAGCAGCTGGTGGCTCAACACCCAGAATATTGTCTTAAAGAAGCTCTCACCTATTGGCCATTTGGTTAATTTACTTGGAAAACTCAATCAACTACTGAGGTAAGCCTCAGCTTGTCACATAAAAATGGGGATGGACATTAATCTTTTTTTTTTATTTATTTTAAACTCCACTTAATTTTGTTAATTTAGCAATTTAGTTGCTAAATTTCTTCATTCAGTCAATTTCACCTTGCTGCTACTCATTATCCTAAAATTCTTCCTTTTACCCTTTGTGTTAGAAACATGATGGAAGGGAAGAACATTTCCAGCTCATGATGGATTTTATTTTCCCTAGAAACATGTAAGGATTATGGGAAGAATCTGATGCACCAATTGCCATTTTAAACAATTCTTTGCTTCCTTTATTCTGACCTCCACCCCCCTCATTTTTTTTAGCAATAACTCTTCAAGGTGAAATTTCATTTCCTTGCTTTTGTAATAAAACAAGGACCTTAAGGGCTCAATTAGAGGATTATTAAGTCTACTGAAACATGAGCAAACTATAATTAAAATAAAGAGCAAATATTCTACAGACTATGCAAACAAAAGGGTGAGTCTTCAAAATATGTTGGTCTTCAAAAACATCCAGATACCACAGTAGACTATGTCAATAGTTTCTGGAGTTGACCTTCTTTCTAAAATGTTTTTCAGCAGTGAAAAGCAGCAGTAATCTCAAACATCACCTCTCTCATAGGGACAGAGTAAGTGGAACTTGAAACATGGATGTCTCATGCAGACTAAACTCAAGACAATATACAGAACCCAGTATTAAATTCCACAATAAAAAGGACAAATCTGTTCCAGGGAAACAAATATTCTGTTTCAACATTGTAATACCACTACCCCAACACATCATTCACTCACCTTCTCTGTGGCATAGCTCCACAGGCCAACTGTGTGGGAAACATTTGCATCTATTTGAGCTCTATCACAGCAGCCTTCTATTCTTTGTAATACTTCCAAGCAACTCAAAAACACCCAGCAATCCAAAGCTCCAGGAGGAACTGAGACCTGGAGATGAACAGATAAAATTAACTAGGAAATCAACCATCATCAGATGAGAAAATACTTCAGCAAAAGTACTTTTCTTGATACAACACAGCAAAACCACTTGGAAGAGTTTACTCTCAGAATACACAAAGCACAGCCCAACTCTTGCTGCCTCCTGAATAATTTATACATATTAGTTCATGAGACATATTAACTAGAGCTGATACATTCATCAAGATGAAAGAGAAGGAAAGGAAGAGTAATAGGTCTTGGAAAAATTCCAGAAGTCTCAAAACTCAGCTTAAGGAAAAGAGAGCTAGGAAAAATTTCTGTAAATAGACTACTACTTTCCTAAGGAGACATCAGTTCTAAATGAGACTGAAATGAAAAGTATAAAGAAGTGCTAAAAACCTGAAGAAAACAAATTAGTCTCTAAGATACCTTCACAAAAATAAGCTTATTCATTGAAGGATAAGAAATCTCTCATGGACAATTAATTAAAAAATGGAGATGAAAACAAGCAAAGGAACACAAAACAAGAAAGACAGAGAAAGACAAGAGAGTCTAATACTAAAATATTTTGAAGAATTTAGATAAAGATGAGCATAACTAAAGACATGGAATATAGACACAATAAAGGTGTTTCAAAATCCTGTTCATGATAATGCAAAAATGTTCCTTTTAGAAAGACTATGGAAGTCCTAAAACCCATAATAAACTAAGTGACTAATGGGATAAGAAAGTCCAAAGCATGAGCACAATGAACTCCGAGAAATAACAAAGATCTGAATTCTGAAAGAATTTTCAGGAATACAAAGATCCTAAGAAGAGAGTAGTTTAGATTTCTGCTGTGTGTTCAGTGGTGTCAAGCCATGTTAAGCGGTTTGCCTGTATTAAGAAAAAGGATTCCAACAGGGATAAGTACAAGCTGTGCACATTAAAGTGTCACTGTCTCACAGTCAGAACACTGCATTCAGTTTGGATCACCACAGCAAGACTGGAACAGCAGAAATAAGAGAGAGTGCAGAGGAAAACTCCAAACACTGGGGGCACAGGACAGACCTGGGGTGCAGCAAAAGGGGAACTGTAGGAAATGCCTTCAGAGATCTAGAAGGCTAAAGGTTGGAAATAAAAAAAAACAAAACCACAAAATGCACACACAAATAATACTATCTTTGGGAATTACACATTAGTTTGAGAACACATGAAGGTGTCAGGAAAGCATCTGAAGGAGATTTGCAGCTTTTAAATGCAGATGAACAGATGGAACTTACTACAACGATGTCAGACAGGCAAAAGTTAGCAGCTGCTGTTATAATGGCACAGATAAAACTAACAGAGTACCCATGGGATGAGGACATGGCTAAGCCACAAAGTGATATTCAGAAATAATCTCTTCTTTTTGTTATAGAGGATAAGCCCGCATAACAGCATAATAACCACTCTGCCTTGTTTCCTCCAATACAACACTGCCATAGATCTAAATTATGGGAGCTACAGTTCAACAGATTGGTAATAAATCCATGAAAGAAGCAGGCAAATGACTACCAGTTTAGACAATAACTTTCCAGGTGAAGACTAAAACACTTTAACGGAACAGATTTGGTTCCCAGATGTGATGTCTCCAAATTTCTTCCCAAAGACATCCTCATGATGACACAAACAGCTGCAGCACAATTGATATTATAGCATCATTTTGGTAACTCCCAGCCCAGCCCTTATTGAATGCTGGTCACTGACCGCTAAACTTGAGAGATCTCCTTAGGTCATGATTGTATTTGCTGGGAATTGCCCTGACAAAGGCAGGAATGATGAATCTGACTCCATGTTCTCAGAAGGCTAATTTATTACTATATTATATTATAGAATACTATACTATACTATACTATAGTAAAGAATACAGACAGGATACTTACAGAATGCTAAAAGGATAATAATGAAAACTCGTGACTCTTTCCAGAGTCCTGACACAGCTTGGCCCTGATTGGCCAATGAGTGAAAACAACTCATACCAGAATCCAATGGAACAATCACCTGTGGGTAAACAATCTCCACACATTCCACATGAGCACAACACAGGAGAAGCAAATGAGAGAAGAATTGTTTTCCTTTTCTCTGAGGCTTCTCAGCTTCCCAGGAGAAAAATCCTGGGCAAAGGGATTTTTTCAGAGAATGTGAATGCCACAGATCATCACTGGATGAAACAATTCACATAATGGAACAGATGACACTGACTCACTTCCAACAGCTTAAGCTCCTGCACACAGTTGTGAAGAAGCTCCAGTGCTCGCTGGGAAACCTCCCATGGCCTCTGCAGGAAGATTAACAAGGTGCACTGCCGGGAGAACAGGTAACTGCGCAGGTCCAGCAGCGTCGCCTCTTGGTTCTGGATCAGCTCTCTCTTCTCCATGTCTATTGGCTTCCGCAGAATTAAACCATTCCAGCTCCTCACTGGCTGGCAAAAAAACGTCAGCCAGTTTGCACCATCTAAGTAAACAAAGTTAATGTCCAAGAATCAACCACTGCTTTCTAGGAAAGCCTCTTCATCCTCTCTCCAGAGGCTATGAGCTGCCTTAGTCCTTTCCCAAGTTTATCATGTGGATAAATGACTTAATGTCTTAGCTTCAAAAAGCAAACCCAAAAACCACCAAAACTTCCACAGCGAGGTAAGATAACTGAATTTCACATTCATTTCCCATAGGCATTTTGCCTTCATTGTATGTTTGTTATCAGTATAGCAGCAACCAGTCTCTAATTTATTTATTAGCAATTAAGCCTACCTGAAATTCAAAACAAACAAGCTTTATTTGCTTAAGTATTTCTCACTCAGCCATCATGGATGAATGTGCCCCCACTTCTAGGTAGTGCATTGGGTTCAGTCAACACAAATCTATTTCACTGCAATTACTCCTGCACTATATTTTCACCAGATTCATAAAACATATCTGATTAAAGCTGTTATATAACAGCATGTGCTTTAGCTCATTAAAACAGTTTAAAGCTATTTGATACTTCTTGCACAGTATTTTTTCTTGAAAATGAAGTTAAATCTTCTGTAGCGCAGATTAAGCACCTATTTCTATTAAGTTTTGCAGTGATTACCAAACATCTTGTGCAATTTGAGGCAACACTGAATGCACTTTTCCAGGAAGCTCTTTACTGAAAAACCTAGCAGTAAGCTGTAAAAACAGCAGCTGTATCTCAGCCAGATCAATACTTGTGTCATTTCATAGTTCAGGGCTCTGGTTGTAACAATCATCCCATTAGAGCAAAACACTGGTTTTCATTAAAAATTGCTTCTAAGCCTCACAGACAAGAAACAAAATTTTGGTAAGACTGTAACTGATGGACACTTGTGTTTATACACAGCACAAAACAAGAGCACAAACTGCCTGGTGCAGCCTCCCTGGGACTGCCCAAAGCACAGGGCTGCTCAGCACAGTGAAGGAATTCATGTAGTCAACATTTATTTCACATTTTCAGACACTTACCACCAGCCCCAAAGTTGACAACGTACTGAGAGAACAAGGCATCCAGCTCATCATACTGCACCAGGGCATCCTCAAACTGCTGCAGCATCTCAAAGACAAAGGCCAGCTCTTCCTTTTGGCACACAAGAAATACAGGGAACATGTTATTGACATTATTCACGTCTGGTATTAGAGCCTGTCCTCAGTCCTTATCCATCCACAGAGCTCCAGGAACTACTTTTTCTAATGTTCATTTCACACATATAAGAAAAACCTGTCATTGGAGCAGATTTCTTCCCAACACAGGGAGGTCCACAAAAGATTAAATCATACAGCTCTGCCAGTAAATTCTGATGTGTATCCAGATCCTGATTCACTACAAGATATTGCTCATAGATCTATTAAAAGTTTGAATTTAAAATAAATAAATGAATAAATGCTGAAGACTCATCTCCCATAATAGTACTGATTATTTCCTCTCAGTATACACCATGAAGCCATCAACTGCAGTGCATCATAAATGGGGTTTTTGTACACAAAGCCAAACTGCTAAGTTGAAATGGCCTCAAAATAAGCTATATCCTATGCAAAAGACAGCACATGCAGTCAAAGGAGACACGAGGGTGCAGTGGAGTAGAGATCAGCATTGTACAGGGACCAGAAAATTCCAAAGGAATCAAGATATTGACTTGTATCAAACAAGAGGTTCTTGCTTTTCTCTAAACAAGCTAAAACAAAACTCTATTTATAAGTACATAAAAAATAGAATTCATGGCACTCTCTATATAGATTACTTCAAAATAGACACTTTTCTAAACATCACCTCCATAAATACTGATAACAATCTGAAGAAAGAAAACAGCAGCATTCATATTAAATACCAATTGTGAGTTTGAGTGTGTATGCACAGTAATGGGACATTTACCCCAAATTCAAGATCAACTACTAAAACACTTTTTACATGCAATTCATTTGCTTCAATTGGGGTTCATAAAATTTTGACAAGCCTGAAGAGATTCTGTTTTTTTAACAGCAGGAAACTGTATTACTGCATTAACTGTATTAAAAGGTATCTCAAACCTGCTGCAAACAGGATCCAAAAATGCTGCTTTTAAACCAGTCTCCATAATTCCTGCCACAGCCCTCAAACAATGATCAGAACATTAAAAGGACCAGAAATCCAACCACAACAAAAAAAGCACCATTTTTAAAACTAGGACTCAAGGGTTTTCTTCTTGAGTTCTTCTTCAATATCAAGAGACTCTTACCTGGACCATGAAATACTCGCAGAAGCTCCACCCTGGCTCAGTCCTTTTCTCTCTCAGAGTCCTCATGTCATCTTCAAACTTGCCTAAGTTTTTGGTAAAGGACATGAGAAGCAATGTCCTGAGTTTGGTCAGGAAGGCATTCCAAGATTCCTGAGAACGGGAAGAGTCTTTCAAAGGGTCAGAAAGTACCACACATCTGTAAAGAGATTGATAAAATTCTATTTGAGGAGGAAAACACATAATGCACATATAAATGCCTAGCTGAATACTGTGCATTCCTGACAAATTCAGAATGAACAAGATTTAGTTTTTCATTCCACATTAATCAGAGGGAAAAAAAACAAGATAAGGGTTATGCTTGTTTGTTTGGAGGCGGCCATGTTGGGGTTTTAGGTTGTTTTTTTTTTCTGGTTGGGGCTTGGTAGCTTTTAGAAAACTTTGTCATGTGATATAGTTTATGAGAAGAGTTAAGTGTTTTACCCAGAATGAGCACTCTAAAGCCTTTTTTTTTTTTTTAAGCAAATAATGGATACATTATTCTAACTACTTAAATATAAGCAATGCTGTAGCTAACCTAGAAAAGAAAAGTCTGCCTAGCAATACAAATTAGCAGAAGAGCAAATATAGCTACTCCTGGTAAAGATTATACAAAATACATATCGGGATCTGTTAGATCATATATAGTCAGCCTTTCCTAACTCACTTGAAATAATCATCCATAATAGATTCTTGAAATATTTCTATCTGGTTTTACACATCCTATGTGCTAAAACTTCCTCTCCCTTTCTCAGAAAATAAAAAGATCCCATTAATTTACAAATAAATCAACTTTTTTAGAACATCTTACTTCCTCAGTTTTTCTATCAAAATTTATTAACATCCAAAAAACTAATGATATCTCTAAAGACAGGAAAATCTCTCATCCAATTAAAACACTTTTTCTGGTTAGAAAATCCTATTTTGTTGCAAGAACAGCAAGAACAGTTTCATACACTCATTACTATTTCCTTAGAATGAAAACATCTGAACAAACTGGCCTTATGTCAATTATCTCAGAGTGGAAAGTTGATTAAGTGAACAGCAGAAAGTACAATGGCAAAAAATAATTCATATTCCCCACTCACCTCACTCCCACTACCTGCAACTCTGGTAAGACTTTTGCAAGCACCTAAGCAAACAAAAAAACCTGAAGGTCTAAAAGCTGATTAACATCACACTGTTCCCCTTAAACCTCTCTAAGCCAGGAGGAGATACTTGAAATCTGTTTGACACACATTTCAAAGCTGCCTCAAATCCAGAAAAACTGAAAATAAAATTTCTCCCTTTATTCTTTGTGCCAGCCTCCTTCAAAGCACAAATCTTACAGAGCCACCAGTGCGAATGCTGGACATCAAGGGAAGTCTTTAAATGAGCAAGGAATGTCTTGTACATGTAGCTTTATAAATCAGCACACTGGTCAAAAGATGAAAATGTTTGAAAGCCCAAGAATGCTCACCTGTCACTTTGCTTGTTGCAGAAGTCATTCCTTATTTTATCTACTATAGAGGTTCGGGGAAGGATATTGGTTTTGTTCTTTTTCTTGGCATCACTCTCAACCACCACAATCAGCCAGTCCACTGAGCTGTGAGCTTTGAGAACGTTCTGCCACTTGGTGATGTCATCCTTGACTGTGGTTTTGTACACTTCCGTGTCCTGGGATGAGAAGTGGTGAATCATCAAATCAAACAGACATTCTGAACAATTTCAAAAGGCAAGTTTTGTTCCAAAAGAAGGCAAACAGAAAGATATATCAAATGGAATTAGTGACAGTAAGTTCACTTACTGAAAAAAATCAAATTAGGTAAAGCATAGTAAAATTCTAGTCTTTCAATTTAATTCATTTCCAGTATTTTAGTTAATAGCAAATACAGTAGTTGGTGCATTATCATTCTTTAGATGACTCAAATTAAGACTTTTAAACATCATTTAAGCTCTTATTTTACACCTTCTGGAGCTTTACAATAAAAACATGCTTGAAATTACAAAGCTGAACTGTTTATTCTCACATAGTGACAGAAGTGTGATATTTCCACCTTCTGCACTGCTCAAATCTCAACCCGTTCAAAAGCTTTTTCATAAAAATGATTTTTTAAAAAAAGCAGAAGCATTGTTTTCAATTATTTTGCTTCTGGATTGGTGTTACACAGATAAATACAGGTAATTCTTAAGGCTGTTCTGGATTCTTTTTGACTGGTCACAGATCAGATGTCACCTGTGTCCTTCAAGTGGATAATTAATTCACAACAGAGGCAAACCAAAAGGCAGTGAGCTGGAGATAAACAGGATTAAGACATTCCAAATCTTGCCTGGTTAAATTGCTGATATCCACCAGTACCTGACACACACAGAAGATGGAACTAAAGAAAAAAAATGTATCTTTAGATTTCAGAGCACCAACAGATCAGAACTGAACTACCCTGGCCACATTTCTGGGTTACAAAGAAAGTGCACTGTGCCACTGCAGTATCACTGTAAGATCCTGGGGAGTTTTGTGACAAAGCACTGAAAACAGGTTATTCAAATGCCTGTCCTCTTAGTGTCAAGTAGCATTACAAAAAGATACTGCTCGTGGCAAGAAATGCTCAAGCTAAGTTTTGTTTCAAGCAATATATCAGGTATGGATGATTATGCAACCCAGACTTCATTGGTTTGACTTTCTGCTTGTGCTGTTATTTTCATTTGTTTTTCATGCTTATGTGAACAATTTCATTTTTAAATTTGAGTTTTTCCGAGTACTTACGCAACATTCTGTCCAATAAATATGAAGGAAGGGAAAAGTCAAAAGGGCTTTATTCCCCTCTTTGGGTAGTAGCTCCTCTTTAAACTGAACAAAGTTGGATTCCAGGTGAATCATCTTCGGAGCACGGCCGTAAGACCTACAGAGTTTAAAAACTGAAATTAGTGGACAGACTAGAAAAATGAACATGTGTTGTGGGGAAGAGAAATAAACTGTAATACTCTGGCACTGGAAACCCACAAACTACACTCACTGCAGTTGGTATAAAGTCAAATAAAATTTGGTATTGCTTGAAATGAGAAAAAAGCTCCTTTTTGAAGAACAGCAGTTAGAAGCTCTTCAGCTTTCTTTCAGTAAAAGATTTTCTGTATCTCTCGGACAAGTTGAAAATACTAAATAAGAGAATTCCCCAAAAATTTTTTCCAATCACAAAACATCCAAATATATTAAATGCATTTCTGAGGGGAAATGCATCTAAATCCCTGTGATTTCTACCTATATTCTCATTGAGAAGAAAGCATACCACTTTCAGAACACAGCAGCCTAAATACATCAAAGCACACCAAGACAAACCCACAAACCACAAAATCAGGAAGAGAAACACAGGATTACTATCTTTTTTTTTTAGGCTAAGCTGAAGGTTTGAAAAGATCATCCTGAAATGCACAACATTCACTTTGATTATCTAATTTCTCCAATTTCTTCAAGTCAGTTGCTCTGTTCAACTCAATTTATCGTAAGAGCTCCTCAGAACACAACAAATACACATTTACCCAGGTCAAAACGAGACATTGAAACAGAATCACAAAATAAAATGTAAGTTTACCTCCTCCATTCCATGGGTTCTCTAGGAAGCTGCTGAGAAAGTGTAGGATACAAGGAAGTAAATAAATTCTGATCTCCAGCACCTGAAAATGAAAGGCATTAATATATTAGCATGTGCAAATTATAGAATGTATATTAATATGCTATTCTACTAATGGTCTGCTGTTATTCAGAATATTTAATTTTGTCTGCTATGTGGAAACTGGAGTCCAGCACTGAACTAGATTTTTTTAAATCACTCTCAAGACCTAATACAACACTTTTAAGCAGACACTGTTACAAACCTCTTATTGTGATTTTCCACAGAGCCACATAATCTATATACCAAAGAGAGTATCATAAAGCTGGTCCAACTCCAAAAACAAAACAAACAGCTCCTTAGCTGGAGTCATTGGTAAAAGAAAAAAGGAAAAAAAAAGTGTATTTAAAAATCTTCTAGAATTTAGACTTCCCAAACCAGAAGACAGGGTAGAGAGTGGTTCCCATAATTCTGTAGCTGGGCCTACACTGAGAAAATTTGGTTTAGCACATGTTCTGTGTTTTACTGGATATGATTCCTCTCTCCTTATTTGCTGGGACTGCTGTTACTACAAAACACCTCCCTGACTACCCCACTGTTCTGCAGAAACACGAGGTCTGTTAACACAGTGCAGGTCCCAAACAACGACATTAAATACAACACCACTGCAGGAGCTACTTAGATACAAGTCAGAACAAAATGCAGTGTTTACCACATGAAAAAAAAATGTATTACCAGTAACCTTTCAACATAATTCCTCAATTCTCTTAGGTTCAGGGAGGATATGACAAGGACAAGACATTAATTAAGATTTTAACAGCCTTACAGCCAATTCTGCTACTTCCTGGTGGTTTTTCTTTTCACAATCATTCTGCACACCAGAACAGGAAGACCTTCTCCCCTTCCTGTGGAACTGGAAACTGCAGAAATACCTGACATCCTTTCTTCTCCCTCCCACCCCCCAGTCTCACATCCAGGCACAAAGTCAGGCATTGCCTCCACCTTCCTTTAACATTCTTAAGCTCATCTTAGAAATACTTTTCCAGTCCATTCTCCCCAATTTTCTTATCTATATTATTATTCTCCCATATAGCATTTTGATTACCAGCACTAGCAGAATTCTATCACCACACAATAAAGTATATTAAAAAATTAAAGTTTAAGAGTCTGATTAAGAACAAACAAAACCAGCTTTTCTGATGTCTGACCACATTAGCTATTATTCAACAATGCAATTTCATAAAATAGCTAAAAAACAAAACAAAAACAATTAGTACTTTAGTCCTGTCTCTCCAGAAAAGAACCTTATGCTTGATCCTTCACCTTCATGCCATCTGAATTAAGTGTACCATACCACATGCTATTTAAGACCACAAACAAATGCCCTGAATGAATACTGAAACAAGTGTTAGTCATAGTGTTAATGCTGTTTTATACCAAGCTACACCTCTGTGAGCCAAGCTGAGAACAGTCTATTGATTTGCAACTCATTACTGCCCACAGAGAGTGAAACATGGCTTAGTGACTTAGCAGCAGCACGATGACCACATCAAAATGAGAGCTCAAAATCTGCTGGAAAGAACAAGCCACATATTTTATCTCTGGAGTATAGCAAAGTAATTTTTCTACACTGCCACAAAAATAATCTAGAATTCAACATCTTAAGTAAAAAGGACTACTACTGAATACAGAGGAACTAAAGGATAATGTGAAAGCACCCTGCTATTCAGACAGACACATCACATTATCAGTTTAAAACAGGTATATTCATTTTAAAACCAGTCAGCTTTTCCTCCTGCATTGGTTTTGAGGGCATATCAAATACACAGAAGAATGTGTTTTATGATCAAGGCAACACAGCCCTCTAGGATGAGAAGAAAAGTGAGAACAGACCTTCAATGTGAAATACACTGGCTGTCTTTGAACACAGACCAAAGCTGCTACCACGTATTTCACACACCCAAAGGGCTGCAACATTTCATGTTCTGCTCAACTGGACCCTGTATCTACTGTAATCAGCATGTTTGAGCTGATCAAGCCAGGAACAGTAAAATGAAGATATCAGCAGGCAACACCAGCGCAGCACTGACACAGGACCAGCACTGATACCAGTAAGTATAGCAAGGAATTGTTAGGGTTGTCAGATGCACAATAAACTGTGCATCTGACAGTTGAACTGGGTGCTGCTGGGCTGCAGGGAGGGAGGGGAGCACTTCATTGCAGAGAGACAAGAGCACAACCTGTAGAAATAAGAGAATAGAAAGTCCCAAAAGATCACTGTTTCTGGAGTGTTGTTGAACAAGATTCCTACAGCTCAACAGACCCCAAGTGTGGCAGAAGTCTCATTCTCTTCTCTATGTATATATGCCTCTGATGCCTCAGTAGCTGGTATATTTATGATCTACTTTCCAAAATATTAAAAAAAAAAAAAAAAAAAAAAGGAAAACCAGTAAGATGGAAAATAAAGAAGAAATAAAGGATAAAATACAAACAATACCACTACAGGAATTTCTGCTTGCATCTTACTGAATTCTATGAATTTAGAATGAAACATTCCAAAGCCCCAAGTAACCCTAGAATTCAAACTTAGAGCAAACCCCAAAGAGCCTGCACAAAAGTCTGAGAATTACTTCAAAGATTTTGTTGTAGGACTTTTTGTCATTTTTTGCGAGTTGGTGAGGAGGTTGTTTTGTTTGAGGTGTCTTGGAAAAAGAGAGAAAAAAAAAAAAAAAAAAAAAATGATGACTCAACCGTATCAAATTCATTTCAGTGGACTGGTCTCAACACTAAGATCCAAGCCAAACCATGCTATGGCTGTCAGTAATGGGGCCAGAGCGTAAATGATTATCAGACACAACTGAAAGGGACAAGGAAGGATGTGCATATATGGGAAGGAAAAGTAATTCTGGAATCCTATCATAATTAAAATCAAGAAGCCTTCTAGAGAAGGGTTTTCATATTTCAGAACCTACTAGCAAATAAGACTGAAATACCTCACAGAGATGATAACTAGGGAGTAACATTAGAGTCTGACAACCTCCTGGAACACCTACCTCAGCTTTTAAACCATGTATGCCTGAATTAATCTACTCCCCACCTGGATGTCAACAGACAGCCCACAAATACAGAAAGAACACAGAGACTCTTTCAATGATACCACACCAAATACAGGGTGCTTCTGCACATTAAGTGGTAACACACAAATACAGAAAGCAGTAATGTTCAAGTGATATATGTTAAAAAGAAATACCCCAGGAGAAAGAGAAGAACAAAGCACCTGTTTCCTTTCTTTCTACATGACAAAGTTCAAAGGGTAGGGCCTTTGGCACTTATCTAAACACTTCCCCTGCTGTGGGTGGAGAATGGATCGAGAGCAGCTCTGAGGAGAAGGAACTGGGGGTGTTGGTTGAGGAGGAGCTCAACATGGCCAGGCCACGTGCACTGAGAGCCCAGAAAGCCAAAAGTGTCCTGGGCTGCATCCAAAGCACCGTGGGCAGCAGGGGAGGGGGGAATTCTGCCCCTGTGCCCCACTCAGGTGAGACCCCACCTGCAGAGCTGCCTCCAACCCTGGCATCCCCAACATGAGAACAAGATAAACCAGTTGGAGTGGGACCAGAGGAGGGACACAAAGATGCTCAGAGTGCTGGGGCACCTCTGCTATGGAAAGAGGCTGAGAGAGGGGCTTGTTCAGCCTGGAGAAGAGACTTCAGAGTCCCTTCCAGTGCCTAAGGGGCCTCCAAGAGAGTTGGCGAGGGACTTTGTACAAGGGCCTGGAGTGTCAGAACAAGAGGCAGCAGCTTCTTGAAAGAGGGTAGATTTGAACATCAGGATGAAATTCTTCCATGTGAGGTTGGGCAGGCCCTGGCACAGGGTGCCCAGAGAAGCTCTGGCTGCCTCATCCCTGAGAAGTGTTCAAGGTCAGGCTGGACAGGGCTTGGAGCAACCTGGGAGAGTGGAAGGTGTCCCTGTTCATGGCAGGGGTTTGGAACAGGACAATCTTTAAAGTCTTTTCCAATCCAAACAATTCTGTGATTCTTTCCTCCTTGTCTTTCTTCCTGACATTTTGGTAGATCAAATCAGTGCAGCCTTCCTCCCTTTCCCCTTTCACTATCTAGGACACTTGTTCTACTCTAAATTTATACAGGAACAGTGAAAACCAGAATGACCACCTAACCAGGACTTCCAAGGGGAACATGCATTCTTTGTAGCAGCTGTCTAATACCAAAGAACCATAAAATAATGACATTTTTTAGGTTCATGCCGGCCTAAAACCACCAAAACCCCCAATATATTTTTTCCTAACAATTTCCAAACTTCTTAGATGCTTAGAGACTTTGTCACTATAGTATCTACATACATCAAAGTGATTTTTTTTTTCTCTAGAGGAAATTACCCTAACCCACTAACTACACAGGCTGTTTAAAACAAAAACTCCTGAGGTCAGATGACTAAAGAAGACAAATATTTTCCTTTGATACCAATGACAAGCCCAGTCAACTGAGATAAAAGGCTTTGAATACCTTTAAAAGAACGCAGAGCCAAGACTACACTTTGGTGTAGTTCCGTTTGGGTTTTATCTCCAAGTATCACTCACAGCTAAGCCTTCTGACCCCACTTACTTTTCCACTAGTAAAAAGTTCTACTATGAATCTTTTTCCTTAAATCACTAGCATGTAAGAAGTGGATTTACCTGAAGTTTTGGTGAGGTTTTTATATTTACATATTTTAAAGGTCCTCTTCTCTCCTAACTCAAATTCATACTCAAAAGAGGTCTAAAAACCAAAACAAAACACAGCTAAATTGCTATATAAAAACTATAGCTGATTCACTAGAAGAAAATCCTTTTAGCAAAACTCCACTGCTGCACTTCTGAATCTCTAAAACAGGTTTAAACTAACAAGAATATGCCATTTCTTCTCATGACAAATGTTTAATATTTAAGCACAGAACAATGTATCAGCTACACAACAGTGATGACTTACAATGCAGGCAGGAGTTCTGGTTGAGAACAGGGGAAATGAATTTATAGGATATAGCTGTTAAATGGTCTCACTAGCAGCAAATCACTCTAATCACTTGGGCTACATCCTGCTTCTTGCTGGCACATCTTTTTATTACATCTATTTACAAGTAACAGAAGAACTTTTGAATCAAGCTCCTCTAGTCCCAGAACAATATTCTTAACTGCAAGTATTTATTTTCACTACAAAAAGATGCAAAATTCTTCCCTTTCGCTCCTTACCCCTTACTTTTATTAATCTTTCTGTTCCTGCTGTAGATAATTGCAAACATTTTCTCTTCTTGGGCCTACAAAGCATTTGCTGATGGTTTTTCTATTGCTGTATCACAGCACATTCTGAACATGGACCAGATAAAAATGATGCACACCATTCTCTCCAAAGATTATACACAGAGTCCCTAATGCTAAAAAAGATTATTGACAGTGACAGCAAACATGCAAGCACACAATATAAACAGACAGAAGACAATATAAATAGATACTATGAGCTGATAATGGAATATTCCACAACTGCATGAAGATAATTACAAAAGAACAACTTGTTAGAAAAGCTCCGAAAAACCTAATAATTACTTCATTTTTCAGAATTGCCTTTAGTCTCCAGCCTCCTCTTCATATGGATAGAGCTAATAATTTAAGTGCAAATCAGCTACATAAGGATGAGTTCTTTGGCTGATATATATGCGCAACAACATAATATTGAAGCTCCAAAGACTTTCTCAAAGTTTTAAATAGGATTCCTGAGAAGAAAACAACATTGTTTGGGTTTCCTAGGAAAGCAAGCTGCACTGGCTTAGAGATTTTGTAAAGTCAACATTTTACAAAAACTATTGAAGTTCAAGATGTTTGATGCAAACACTCAACTTGCCTCTGAAAAAAAACAAAAAAAAAAAAAATTAATGAAGCTAAAAATAATCCTTCTACAGGAGTGAGAAAGCATTAAGATGACTCAAAACACTTTGTAAGCTTTCCAGGTCCGGTGGCAATGCAGATAAACTGCTACAAATGAGTTGAGAGTTTACAAAGTAACCTGCCAGAGAGAGCAGAACCACAGCTGGACAGCGAAATTCCCCAGCGGCTTTGCAATCTAGTAGGACTGACAGTGTAAAAAATATGGCTCAAATTAATTTGGAATTGAGTCATCATGGCACTCAGTCCTACCTGACAAGAGTGATTTAACACTCAGGGGTGCTGCCATACTGAGGAAAGGGAAAACACATAAAGGAACAGCAGCTTTCGGTGAATATACTGCTTTTCCCATACTTGGAAAATATGGTTGTCTGCATGCTTAGAGAAAGGGTCTCCAGAAGTTTGTCATGCCTTGCCATATTCTATGAATCTAAAAACTCTCTGTTAAAACTTCAGGTGTTTCCAGTGAGGCAAACACAATAAAAACAAGGCTAATTCACTTACACACAGCTTCGGAGGGCAAAGTAATCAAATTACAGCACCAACATGAAAAAGGTACTGACAAAAACTGCATTTGCAACTGGCATCAGATGTCCAAGACACATGGAACCTGCCATTTCTTCCCATAGGCCAAAGCCTGTACACAGGGTGCTGAATTCAGGGTTGTGCCAATATAGCAAATAACTACTGTTAGAATATAGACTAACTCATTGACTTGAAAGCATAATTCTCTTTACCAAAGTAGCATTCCTTTCAGAGCACTGTCAAATTTATTTCAAGTGGGTAAAAACTTTAGTTTACAAAACAACTCTGGTAGGCACAACGTTGAAAAGAAGTTTCACTAGGAACAAAACTCCCTCTTCAGTTCTTTCTAATTAAGAACAAACCCTAAGAGTTAACAGGAATTATTTCATGATGCAAAAGCTGACCTGACAGAGATTCATCTGAATCTTGTCGCAAAAGGAAATACTTCTGTTCTGAAAAGCACCCTCATTTCACCTTCACTCTTACTTCACACATCAGAACCCAGCCATCCTCTCACAGTCTGTTTTGACCCCATGTGCCCCTCCTGGGTGGGACACTTATCCCAGACAACTCCAACTGCCTGAAATTGGAACCACAGACAAAAGATAAACTCTCTTTGTTGTGTTTGTAACACCATGGCTTTTAATGTGTTTTGCAACAACCCAACACCTAGTCAATCCTCTCCCTGGAAGGCCAAGCCTCACCTCTCTGTAAATCTCTGGCAATACAATGCTCAGAGGAGCTTCCCTTCAAGTAAGTCACTATTGGTGAATGCACTTACTTGAAACACTACAGTCTCTAAATACTCCACTTCTCTGAACAGAGAAGAAGAGAAACTAAAGCAGTTACAGTAAAATGCATTCCCCATTGCAATCAAATGTTATGGTTTAAAATGTAGCAAGTCACCTGTACTACATTCACCAGAGAGTTAAACTCTGAGCACTTTTGCTGAATTAACTTTAACTCCTGAATTAGGCTGTCTCAGACCAAGCCATTCCAGTCCATACCCATAAAGATATTACTGTTGTGCTTGTCCAGGGCAACAGAAATTATTTCCTCAATCCAGGAGTGAGGCATACAAGTGACACATAATGCTCACCTCCTATCTCATTTTTAAGTCTGCTGCTACCATACTGGATGGGGATAAGAACAAAACATTTTACAACCATAATGTATGCTAACTCACCACATAAAATTAATACTGTCTTCAATATCAGACAACTGGGCTTGATTGAAACCTGGTTAAATTTCGTGCTTGGAAGTTTGAAAATTCCCTTGTACAGAGACCAGAGTTCTTTTCAGCACCCACTAAGAAAAACCCCAAGATTTTACCCAGAGGTAAAATTCTGTGTACTTCAACAGACTAAAATGTTACTTAAATCACACAGGAACAGTGCAGACTGACCTGCACCACCAAGTCCCCCTGCCACACACATAGAGAATCTCCAATGCTGAATACACATAAAGCCAGAAAATCTAAAAGGCATGCTCCCACAGCCTGAACAGTAGCATTAGCACCAGCAACTATATCCTCCATATGTTTCTGATATACACATTTTTTCTGACTTTAAATCTGAAGTGAAATGGATTTCAAAATTCTTGAAATAGGTGAGTAGAGAAGATTCAGTACAGATCCTGTTCACTTCAGCTTATGAACTGCATTCAAAAAAAGGAGAAAAAGTTTAAGACAGAAAAAAGCACATTTCTAAAATAGTCTGGACAAAATATATACACACAGAGTTCCACAATTATACAGCTACAAGGTTACAGATGGATACTTTTTCTAAGTAAGGTCTAAGACCTTAATCACCAATAAATGCTTACTCTATAATAAGACCACACAGAACTGTGAAACAAGTTTCTATTTCACAGGCACATAAAGCATTCCTAGTGTACCAGTGATAAAATGCAAATATGTATTTTGTTACATCATCAGCAGAGATACTTCTTTCTAAGACCAGCCACTGGCTACCTTTTGTTAAAAAAGAAAAAGCAGAATTCTCTTTGCTGATCTCATTCCCTTTACCTTTTTATTAACAACATTATGGATGTAGTTAGAATAAAAAAGACTATTCCAGTTGGAAGGAACCTACCAGGATCGTCTGGTCCAACCACATGCCCACTTCAGGGCTGACCAAAAGTTACAGAACGTTAAGGGCACTGTCCAAATATCTCTTAGACACTGACAGAATTGGGACAGACTTAGACACCTCTCTAAGGAGCCTCTTCCATTGCTTGACCCCTCTCCCGTTAAAGAAATGCTTCCTAAGGCCCAGCCTAGTCCACGTGCTTGTTTTAAGAGAACTTTGAGTGCACCCCTCTATACCTGTAAGAGCAGGAGGGATCACGTTTTTACATCAGGACCACCTGCCTGTCTCTGATACCTGAAAGAACTAATTCACAGCTGGAAGCAGGAGATCCCGTTTTAGTTAACTAAACCTTCCCAGGGATGGAACCAAAGCAGTTTAAGATTAAAGTGTAATGTCAGTGGGCAGGCATCAGTGGGATCGCCGCAGAGGATGCCTCCTCGCAACTTCTCTTAGCACCAGCAAAGCCACACAGAGCTCGCTGGCAGGAAGTTTGGGGTTCACCATTTATTCTCATATTCTACCCTCTTCCCCTAAACACCTCTGAGCACGATATTCGGCTTGTTATTTACTACAGAAACAACCCCAAGTTTGCCCACTAGCATCAGAAAGGGGGGGGAGCAGTGAAGAGGCAAACCCCGCCATCAGATCCCTTTCGCAGGCGCCCTGTCCCCACCCGGAGCTGCGGGAGCCCCCCAAAACCAGCCACCGGCTCCTGCCTCCCCCCGGGCCCGCCGGGGACACCGGCCGGACCCCCAGCCCCGAGAGCAGCAGCGGCGGGGACACTCACAGGTCACGATGGGCTTGTTCTCCATGGTGTAGATCACGGGGGGCTTCTCCCTGCCCTCCTCCTCCTCGGCGGGGTCCATGAGCGGGCGGGGTCGTCAGCCCCGGCTCCCCCGCCCGCCCGGCGCCATGGAAACACCGCCGGGGGCTGGGACGGGACGGACAAGCCGGGCCGGAGCGGGGGTGGTGCCGCCGCTGCCGCCCCCCCCCCCCGCCTCCCCCCCCCCCCTTCCCCGCGTCCCCGCAGCGCCGCTCCGGAGGGGAAGGCGGGCGGGAGAGGCTCATCCGCTTCCTGGATCACCGGGCAGGCATTACCGCTTCCGGGGAGCGCCGCCGCCGGGGAACCCGGAAAAGGGGGAATGCGGCGGTGAATGAAGGGGAAGCGCGGCCCGGGGACGGGGAGGAGGGTGCCGGCCTGCCGCCCCCGGCAGCCGCGGGGAGCCGGGGCGGGGCTGCCCCTGAGGGACGGCCCGAGACGCCTGAGGGGCAGAGCCCCCGGGCCGCCCTGAGCGGTGACAGCCGGCGTGAGTCACGGAATGGTCGGGGTTGGAGTGACCTCTGGAGATCGCTCAGTGACTTCTGGAGATCTCTCAGTGACCTCCGGAGCTCGCTCAGTCCCCCTCAGGCAGGGTCACCCAGAGCAGGTGACACGGGAACGTGTCCGGATGGGTCTGGAATGTCTCCAGAGAGGGAGGCTCCACACCCTCCCTGGGCAGCTCTTCCAGAGCTCTGCCAGCCTCAATGGGAAGAAGTTCCTCCTTGTGTAGGGGTGAAACTTCTCGTGGTTTAGTTTATACCCATTGCTTCTTGTCCTGCCGCTGGACACCACTGAGGAGTCTGGCACCATCCTCTTGGCACCCTCCTGGGAGATATTTATATGTATGGGTGAGATCTCAGCCTTGTCTAGACTAAACAGGCCCTGCTCCCGCAGGCTTTCCTCATAAAAGAGATGCTCTTTATTAAAATGAATATTATTTAAATTCGTTTCAGGAGTTCTGTGAGTCTTTGGTGGACTTCATGGGCACCAAAGGACTTCGTGGGCCTGATGTGTCATTCCCATGGCTGTTCCTGGTTAGCTCAGTGGGAGTAAGTGCATTACGGATCATATTTTCCATTGACTTAAAATATATAAGTGAATATGGCCCTTGAAGTTTAATGGTTTATTATGTAGGCTTTTAAATGCATAGAGATAATAACACTCCATTACACTTCTGTTGGGTCTAATTAGTGGTATTAGAACCATAAAATTGACCCTTGTTTTACTTTAGACTGAAATGCTATTCCTTTATTTTAAATTAATCTGCTGTTCACCTTGGTCATCTGCAGTTTCTTTTTCTGCAGAATCGAGAATCCTAAACTTAGAGGGTTTGCACTTACTGGCTCAAATAAAAGTGAGTAAGATCTAGAAGAACATATTGAAAGTAGCCTACCATAAGGGGTAAAAAATGGAAAACACTGTGTACATGTGTAAAGCCAAATGTCACCTCAGGTAGGACTATAAATAATCTGTGAATTAATCATCTTTTTTTATTTCACCGTGACATTGTGCTCAGGTGATTTGGGTGTTCAAATATTCACAGAAGTCAATTTGTTTAGAATTTTCTTTCAGTAAAACCTTGATCCTATTTTCTGGACTTATAATGTTGATTCAAAAAAAATTACAGCATCCTTGTAACATATTTAATCCCTTAATAAAATACTTCCAATTTTATCTCTACCATTGTACTGGGGGAATTATTGATTATTTCCTATTTGAATATTTTCACCAACATTTGCTCAGAAATTCGCTTTCACCTTGGTTGTAACTTGTTTCCTTGGCAGAGTCAAATTTTAAGAATCTTATATAGCGCAATAAAATTTTTAAATCTGATTTTCAGGTTTAGGTGAGCAGATGGACACAAACATTTTTTAGTGCTGTGACAGTCAAGACATATAGTACAATTTTATTTTTAAAATGTCAGCACTTAAACACTGTTTTACAGTAAAAGTGTATGGCAAAAATTATTCACTGAAACAGAAATGAAAAAACACTCTTTATGCACTTATAAAAAATTAAAAATTCCTCCCAGTAAGCTCCTAAGTAATTCAGATGGCCAAGTAATTTTGTGCATCTGTCAAATGGTCCTGAACAGCACAGGGAGGGAAACAGGTAAGCCCAAGTCAAATGTATTTATCCCCTTTTCTCAGAGATTAGAGATAAGACAAATAGTTCATTGGGATTAACATTTTATTAACTATACAATTTGATAAACAATTCAATTTCCTCTATAGTTTTTATGTTGCAGTGTTGCTGCTTCTATTAAAAACAAACAAACCAACCAAAAGAAAAGCCCTGTCCTAGCCCTGCTTGCTGTTTTGGTAGCAAGTGAAGCAAATACATCTCCATTTGTGGTTTATTCCTAAGCCATCTTCTCCCTCCCAAAAAACAAGACAGGCTCATTAACACAGGCAAGAAGACTCAGGAAAACAACTTTTCATTGTGTCTCAGGTGTTTAATTGCCAAAAATACTTGAAAGTCAGTTTGACAAGAAAGTGAAATTGGTCTCTGATGGGAAAAGTAGGTCTTTTATAGCCAGGAAATTGGGACTTCAACAATTTTCTGGTTCTGTCTTGCATTTTGAAGTGAATGGATGGAATTTTCCTTCTGGGGAAAATGTGGAAAAGGGAAAAAGGGACCTCTTGAAGGGTAACTAGAATTTTGTTTTCCTTTTACCTATACACCAGCTAAATACTCTCTGTCTCCACTAGAAATCATTACATGTCTTAAGTGAATATTAGTTTTATATCCACAAAACTAATCATTACAGACACCAGGCCACTGTGGTGCTACAGTTCACTCCAATTTTTCAACCTCTCATGCATGGCAAGATAAAATTTAATTCTTGCCTACCAATCAGTCTCTTTAGCCAAGCAGATTCTCTTCACCATTTCAGATTGCTGGGTATCAGGTGCCTTAAATTTTTCTGTTGCCACATTAGCAGGGCAGAACGATGCCTGCACTTTGAATGAGGAGTCAGTAAAGAGGAGGAGCTGAATTTGAGGTAGCTGATGGCCAGGCAGAGCCTGTACAAGTGCTTTTACGTATCAGCATTATCATTTCTATTCCAGCCACAGGCTTAGTGCCCAAGTAGGTCACCTCTGGGATGGATCTTGACTTTAAGGCACAGTATAAAGGAGCAGATTAATCTAAGAGCCATTTGTATGACTGGATGGAAAGGCTGCATGTATATTATTAAACCAGGAAGAGTTTCCTGGCTTCCAAGTCTATGCATCTCATTTTCATGTGGATTTCAGGTTGGTGTGGAACAGAAGGGCACAGCAGCCTTTCTTCTCATCCCTACTCCACAGCCTGGCCTCTGGACAGAGCAGAGGTGTGCTGATGGAGCAGGCCCATAGCACACACCATCAGCACTCTGGGGTGTTTACAGGAACAGGGCTCTAGCAGGACAAACAACCTCAGAAAAACAGACTCTCTCCCAAAACAAGGCACATGAACTCATTATATTTCCACAGCCAGACTCTGTACATCACTCTCGCTGGGTTTAACTGCACTTCATTAACTGTTTCATTAGCAGGAGTTGGTGTCTCTTAAAACTTTCACTTTGTCTGAGCACTCTGTGCAGCCTCGTCATTTCTCCCTCAGTTCACAGCTTCTCTCTGCAATAGCATTTTTACAGAATTCAAAATTGTCTCCCATCAACATTTTGCACAGTTTTTTTTCTGTGATGTTCCTTCTTATTGATAATTTAGAGATTTATACACCCAATAGCCACTGCCACCAGGTAGTCCCATCAGTACTACCTGGCTGGGTTTGAGTTAGGCTAGCTTCATGGGCAGTTTCTGTGGCTTTTGGGAGTTCTCCCTCCTAGAGGAGGAATGAAGTCTGACTTGAAAGGTGGGAATTGTTTCAGAGGAAGAGACTGGTTTCAGAGGTGCTATTTGTCTATATTATGTGGTGGTTAATGTAAACCAAGGGTTAAATTTCTCACTGTCCTATCATATTTTATGTGAACAAACCAACGCAGTGACAAGGGTGTCAGGCAAACAGAGGAAGTCAGCATATCCCACACCTTTTTCTGCTCCTGAATTTCCATTTCTTTCTTTTTTTCCCTAGCTCCTTTTCTGTTACTGTTTTGTTTAAATTATGTACTCTGCAAGGCAGGACAAGGAATTTAAAATTGTAAAATATTTGGCATTTGATCAAAATGGAACATAGCTGTATCCTTAAGAACCATATCACAGAGATTAATGAGCTCAGTAACTGCAAGAGAAGCTGCAGTGGTTTTTTGAAGAACTGGATCTCATGTCTCAGGTCTCCCAAAGAGCAAAAAGGTTAATTAAATCCTGGCTCTTTGTTATAACATTAAATCCTAAAATATTATGTCTGTCTTCAGGTCTCTACTGGGACAACTCTTGGTGAATTTCTTTCAAATATTTAAGCAGCAGGAAAATGAAAGGAAAGCACTTTAAATGTATCCCTAATTGCCTTATGTTTTGATGCAATGTCCATTACAGGGGAAAATCCACATTTGAAAATGTTCCTGCTGAGTTTGAAAATTATGACAACCATCCTGTTTTGGAGAGGCAGAGAGAGAAAAGATAAACAGAAAGAATGGTGTTGAAAGGAAACGATCACCAGCCAGCAAAGGTTTGATAGGAGGAAGTAAAATTCTTATGCCAGGTTTCAGTCAGGATGAAGACAAAACCAGCAGTGTCTACAGAACAGTTTGATTTCCCTTCTCCAGTGTTACCTGACTGTAAGATAACCAGGGCCCAGGGGTATCATGGTAGATCCTAGGATCACAGGATTTGCTAGTAATAGCAGTCATGAATTTCTTGTAGCTTCTCATTCATATAAAATCCAAGTAAAGATTTGCCACGAAAAATTTTATCTTTATACTCTCAATATCTGACCAGACTCTAACATTTCTGCTGGATGTAGTGGGTTGAGCCTGGACAGCAGCCACCCAAACACTCACTCTCCCATGCCCAGCGGGACTAGGGAAGAAAAGAAGAACAGGAATGGGAAAGCACGTGGTTTGAGATAAAAACAGTTTATTAGGTGAAGGAAAGAGACAGAAATGAAGCAAAGGAAATCACTCACCACCTCCCACACGCAGAGCAGCCATTCTCCAAGCAGGAGCCACATTAGAAGCCAGAAGTTTCCCTTTCTCTGTTGCAGTTTTTACTGATGACTGTGGCCCTGTATTGTATGTAAGGAAAAGCCCTTTGACCAGTTGGGGTCAGCTGGCCCAGTAAAGTCCCCTCACAATGTCTTGCCTATCATAACCTACTTGCTGGAGGAGAAGAGTGTCCAGGTCTGCTTATTTTTACAATAATCTCATTTAACAGATCATGTTTGCTTCCCTGTGATGACTTAGTGTAGGATTATACCAGAGATATTCATGAAATAATATCCAGACTTTGACATATTGTCACCACTACTTAAAACTGAGCCTGTAGATGGACAGTCCTGGGTGGAGTGGTAGAAGAGAGCTTATAGGTGTGCTTCTTTACCAAAGTTTTAAGTTCTGTCTGACCTGAAAATGATTACAGAAACTTTATGGGGAAGATGAATATTTGAATGTTCAACAGTAGCAAGGTTTGGAATGAAAAACTGAAGGAATTTCTAGAGAAAGCCTCTCTTTTCAGGTTGAGCTTTAACTTTCACCTCTGGGGAAACTTCAAACAAATTTTTCCAGTGGGGTTAAAGGATAAATCTTTGCTTGTAGGGATTTCTTACATTTTCCTTTGACAGTTTTGGTAATTAATGTTTAGGGAGAAATGGATATGGAAGTCCATGGGTTTCCACTGAGATGACCATCACTCTATACAGTGTTTGGGATTAAAAATAAATCAACATAGTAACTGTAACTAAGTTTTACAAAATTAGTGATGGAAACTTTACTTCCCCAAAGGAAGAATTATTCAAGGAGTCAAGAGAGAAGCAAATGCATAATTTTGTGTTTTTACTTTGACTTGTGGCAGCAGTCAGAAAACTATCACCAAAAAGCACAGAAAGTTTAACTGAGGGAATTCTGTTTTTAATTAACTAATTTCATGAAATCACAGCCACCTGCAGAAACAGGAAAAAATGACAAGATTTTTATATTTGGGAAAATAATTTTATAAGATTGTAAATTCTTTTTTTAAAAATGAGTACTTCAAAAGCCACCTTTTTGAATTAATATGTCAGCCACAAATCATTAGTGATACAAAATAACCAGAATTCTAGCTTTTTATTTCATATTGTTGGGAATTAGTCTTTGACAGAAATGTATTTAATAGCAATAAAACCAGCATGGGGAACCTATTTCAGTAGAAGCACTATTCAAGAGTATTTTCATTCCATCCGTAGATTTCTGCAGCAGAATCTGCTGTGTATTGTGAGCTGTTGCAAATTACCAGAGTTAGGAAAATATGGGAATGCAGAGGAAGAGCTGCTGTGTGTCCCTGTTCTGAAACCTCTAAATGACCACAGACAAACCAGAGGGAAAAACCATTTCAAAATTGAAATGTGCAATCAAAGCCCTTCAAGAACGGTCAGGAAAAGTGAAGAGCCTTTAAAAGGGGAGAGAAAAAGAGAGAAATCATAGAAATGCTGAAAATATTTAAGAAAGGAGTCTACAGAAATGCTGGCCAGCAAGCCAGGGCAGAGCAGCTGGAGCAAGGAGGAGGAAGAGATGCTGGCCTGGAAGGGAGAATCAGTCCCTTACTATTTGTCCAGCATAATCTTCACAACCCTTTCAACACCAGTCTGTGCCTTCTGGGACTCTAAGAAACCTCCTTTCCTGGCAATGCCTCTCTTCCAGCACACCTTGAGACAGACTTTCCTCCTCCAACAAACAGTTTGCTTTGAATAATTCTTAAAATCCTACTCATCCAGGGAGGATGCCACAAAAAGGCAGTGCATTTGAGTTATCAGAGCAGCTCTACCTTGCAGGCATGAGAAAGGCATTTGGACTCAGATCAAGTGCTGAGTGTGTTACAAACACACCAACTCACCTTAGTAAAGAGGAACAAGTTCAAAGTGTGAAATTTTGAGTAGGAAAGTATAAACATCATTACCAGGATGTTAATCTTACATGTCTAATGGTGTCAGCAACTGCTCTTGCTCCCCCTGTAGCACATGAACCACATAAAAGAAAGAGGAAAAAGCAGACATGACAGCCCTTACTCCAAGCTAATTCTGAAGACCAGAGGAATTCAATCTGCAGCTGAGCTACCACTGTCCTTGCCTGCTTTTCTTCTCCCCCAACATGTCATTTAGATCCATTTCCCAAGCCACTCAAACATGTTTAGTAACTAACTAGAAATAGTGCAGTGATCTCAGAGCCTTTCACAGCCCCCTGAAATCCAAACAACTTTTCAACCAGTATGGGCAGAAACAAGGTCAGGTGCCAGCAGGCAGAGAAGGCCCTCAAGCCCCAGGAGTTCCTGCAGCTCTGGACTATTTTCAGGCTAGATCCGAGCTGCAAAACAGAAACATTTCATCTGCCAGCAGGGAGGCACAGGGCTAATTAGCAGGTCTTGAACAGCAAGAGTCAAACTGAGAGCATCCAGCACTCTCCCTGGTTTTTAGAGAAATGGATGCTATTTCTCTGTATCACCTGCCTCTGCTCCCTGAGCACCCATCTTTTCCCTGAAATCCAGCCCTGCTGAGCATGGAGCTGTGGTAGCTGTCATGAGAACATCAGCTCAAACTGTGTGAAAATGGAAATCAATTCTCCTCACTCATGAGAGAGGTTTGTGTCAGGAGTTTCATTCTCATTTATGCCACGAGTATGGGTGGCAGAGAGCCCAAGATAGAGTCCCAGGGCAGTCACATACCAACATAATTCTGAACTTCCTCTTGAGACTGGAGACCTTAGAAGAAAAGGGTTGTTTGTCTGGAAAGTTACCCTATCTGAGAGGAGTTAGATGCACAGGAAGATAAACATTTGAACACTGGCTGTTCTTTGGGAAAGGGGGAGGTAAAGGGACACCCCCATGGGATGTTTCCATGCACAACTCACCTGCAGGGGCTTTGGTACCACCACTAGCAAGGTGATTTCATCACCAGACACAGGAAACCTGTCCTGGTCTGCCATGAGGGCCTGGAGGGAGCATGGTGTATTTAACCTGTGCACAGCCAGAGAGCTCCCTGCTCCCAGCTCACAAGATAATTCACTGTTCATTTATCAGCTGTACTCTGCAGTCTGCACCTGGACTCTCTCAGCTGGGGACTGAAAACCCTTTCCTCCACAATATCTTAATTTCTATTAATTTCTGCTTACTACACGATTAGGAATGTAAATGTGTGGTCACTTTAAAAAACACATTACAGTAAACATTATTAAAATACACCTTTAGTAATTATGCTTTTGTACAAACATATCATAGTAGTTCTGGATTGTTACTTCATTTATCATCCTTCTTAGGAGTAGCTTCTGAAGAGTACTGAAGTTGGTAAGAATGAGACCATAAAATTTCTAATTCAATTTTCTAGACAGTAAGAATCTATTCTAAAGATTGTCTAAGGATGATTGTTTAATCTCTGCCCCTCACACCAGCCTGAGGAAGAGCTCACACATGTCCAAGGGATAATGTAAAACTGGTGGGAATAAGGAAGGAGGAAATCTTAAGAGTGAATTACACCAATATTAAATACTCTTCTCTACATTCATCAAGGGAAAGCTCAATTCCAAATTAGAATGTAAAATTATTAGATGTTAAATTAAAATGCATTATTAATTAGAAATTAGATTCCCTTGCAAGCTTATCTTGGGCAGGTCCTCCCTGGGTGGCAAAATTGAAGTACTACAAGAATAATGAAGTCTGAAGAAGAGGCCCAGAAAGCCATCCATAATAAGCACAGAAGTTAATATTCTGATGAGAATCCTCCCCTTCAGAATACTTCTTTTTATTTTTGTATCCTGCCATAACAGCAGGACCCTCTCAGAGAGTTAAATTGACAGGGTGTGTGTGATTTCATGGACAAGGAAGACAGTTAAACAACCAGAGACTCAACAGTAGTGTAGGTTTTGAGATCATAAAGACATTCAGGCCACAAAGGATATTTCCACTACAGGTTTCTATTCCAGGCTTTGATCCTATTAGACCCTGGTACTCTTGGGAATAAAGCTACTGAGACAGCTGTAAAACAAAATACATCATTGATGGGAGAGAAAGGACAATGAAATCTCTTATCAATTCTTGCTCTGATCCCCAAATAATACAGCAGCAAATATTTCAAAGAGATGATGCTGCTCAGATCCAGGTCCTGTAGCAGCACTGCAAACAAACCTTCACTGCTCTTAACACCTTGTTAGTCCTTTTCAGCTGTGCCTGAACACACAAAGGTAGAGAGCCTCAGCTTGAGCACCCGAACTGAAGCAGAGTAAAACCAAGCTTGAACCCTCCTCAGTGAGCTGTTGAGAAGTGAGGTTTCCTCTTGCAAGTGGAACAACAGAATTCTGATATTTCATTTTTGTAAAGGTGCTATATAGTTACGATGTTTTGTTTTGTATCTTGAGTGAGTACTGTTTAGTCACAGGTTGCACGCCAAGTACAAGGCCCTTGACCCTTCTGATGGGTGGAATAGCAAATCTCCTTGTTTGGGGGACACAGAAGGGAAAATCTGTGTGTACTGATTGTTTGGGTGACACTTCTGAACCTGTGCTGAAATCTCTGAGAAGCCCAAGGACATTAAACCCTGACTCCCATCAGACTGAAAAGGAAGTCATGTGCCTAATCCTATTAGTGCCTGTAAAATTCCCAGACCTAACATTAGCCCCAGAGGTTACTCTACTGAGATCCCTTTGAGAGTTAAGCAAAACCCCCCATATTGCTTCCCTGTAATTTGTTCTCCCTAACCACGTTATCGCTTTGGAGTTAACAGCAATAATTTATGTTCCATTATGTGCAGTACTTAATTTAGATAGGCCAGCTGCCTTCCTGCATGGCTGCCAGCAAAAGAGTGCACACTCTCAGGAAATAACAAATTTGCAGGTTTCCCTTGCCTGCCTTTCTAATCTTACTGGAGTTCTGGGCCAGGGGTGCTGGGGGGATGTAGTCTCTTTGTTCCCATCTAGCAGGGGAACTAACTCTGGTGTGAGCAAGCTTCCCTCCCCAAAAATACAGAGTTCCTGTCTGCAGCACAGGGTTGTGTCTTGTGTCTTCACAGCTGAAGAATATTCAAAAGTTTTTTCATAAAAGCATTTAACAGTTCAAGGTCTTTTCCATCCTTAAATTAATCAGAAAAGAAATATGGGATTTGCCATGTAAACTCTTTTACTGTATTCAGTTAGAATCTTGCTCTGAACCTACCTGCTGACAGAGAGGAAGCAGGGCATCCTTCTGGCAGATTATGCCATTATAATTCCAATAAATGCTCTGTACTGAAAACGTTCAAATTTTTAAATAACAGAACAGAAATATTTTTTTTTAAAAATCAGAATTTTGCCATAAAACGTTGCAAATTATGGAAATTACATGATTATGTTCTAGGTGAAACATGAGAAGAAAAAAAGCAAAACAGAAAGAGTTTTGCCTGCCCATCCAGCATAAATTATGTTTTCCCTATACTTCAGTTTTGTGCAATTGCTTAAAGTAAAGCCTTTCACAGCTGGGAGAAAGAAATGCCTGAAAGAAGTCAGCCTTGTTTGGTCAAACACAACACTTGCAGCAGTTGTGTGAAGAGAGGAGTAACATCAGAGAGAAGGATTTTCTCCTAGGGAGCTTCAGGGGATTGGTTCAGCTCTGTGGCAGAGTGGACCCTACTTTTATCGCCTACAAAGCAGCTTTGCTGCACAAAGGGCAGCAGTCTTCAACCTTTGACAAGGAGCTCTGACCTGATAGGAAGCAAACAAGAATTAGCATTTTCCTGAAAATATTTCATTGCAGCAAAGGTAGGAGGAGATTTGTATGTGTTCCTAAACGAATTAGTTTCTTTCTTCTACTGATCTTCCTTATAAATGGAGCAACCACTAGCACTGAACTACTTGTAACTTCATTAAAGTGAAAAAAAAGAGATGTCACAACTAGGCGAGTGCTGAATTTGGCTTTTGCACATGTTGCCTGACATCAGCAAGATGAAAAACAAAGGCAGTTCATTTTCACACCGCAAGTCACAACAAAGTAAAAGAACCTGTCCTCAGAGTGAGCTCTCTGTATCCCATCAGTCACATGCCATGTCTGCACAGAGGCAGTGACCACAGGTGGCACAGGGACACCTGCTTTTGGCACTCTGCTCTCTAGCAATTGCTTCAGGAAGGAAATGTGCTTTGTCTTTCCAGTGGAGAGCAGAAATGCCTACTCCAGCCCTGTCAGCTCAGGTGTCACAACTACAGCTCCAGCCCCAGCAGCCTCATGATAGCAGCACTGTCCCTTTGGCAGAAACCTTAATCACAGCAGGACATGGTGATGTTGGCAGTATAGGGGACTTCCATATGTGCACGGATGTCATGTAATGTGTTGGTATCATATGTTATTTTTGTAACCCCTAGCAGTAGAGAAGGCTCAGTAGAGATTAGTGGTGGTGAGTGTGTGGGGGATGAATAATGGAATCATAGAATTTTAAGAGGTTGGAATGGACCTTAAAGATCATCCAGTTCTGATGATGAGGCTCCCACTAGACCAGGTTGTTCAAGCCTTATCCAAACTTGCCTGGAACACTGCCAGGGCTGGGGCATCCACAACATTCCTGGACAACCTGTGCCAGGTCCTCACCACCCTCACAGTAAAGAATTTCTTTCTATTGCTGACCTCAATTTCTCCCCTTTCTGTTTGTACCCATTTCCCCCTGTCCTGTCACTGCAATTCCAGACAAAGAGTCCTTCTACAGCTTCCCTGTAGCCCCTTCAGACTCTGCAAGGTGCTCTGAGGTCTCCACACAACCTTCTCTTCTTCTGGCTGAACAGCCACAGCTTTCCCAGCCTGTCTTCAAAGGCGAGGTGCTCCCGTCCTCTTAGCAACGTTGTGCCTCCTCTGGACTTGTTCCAACCATTCTACATCTTTTGTTTGGGACATGAGAACTGGACACAGCACTGCAGGTGGGGTCTCACCAGAGCAGAGTAGAGGTGGAGAATCTCCTCCTTGGACCTGCTGCCCATGTTCCTTTTGATGTAAGCCAGGACAAGGTTGGTTTCTGGGCTGTGAGTGCTCACTGCCAGTTCATGTTGAGTTTTTCCTCAGCTATCAACCCAGGTCTTTCTCTGCAGGGCTGTTTTCAATCCCTTCCCCACCCAACCTGTAGGTGTGTCTGGGATTGTCCCAACGCAGGTGCAGGACCTTGTACTTCACTTTGTCGAACTTCATAAAGTTCCCACCAGCCCCACCTCTCTGGCCTGCCAAGGTCCCTTGCTGTGGGGTGTGGCACACCACAGCTGCGGCACTGCAAACTGACTTCAGCTCTGCACAACAGGGACCAGGGGTGGCCTTTGGTTCAGATCAACAGCTGCCAAGAAAGAGCTGGATCAACTGGTGGTCTGAATACTTCCCCCAGTCACACGAGGAGAGGGGGAATTAAACATTATCCCTTTCATATGTGGGATGGTTAAAAGAACATGGGCAGAGAGCACTGGACTCTGACATATAAATAAATATAGGATGTGATGAAATCCAGAAGATTATTTTGTTAACCCACACCACAGCTTCTAACATTTATCTACCTACAAAATCCTGTTACACAAAGTTTTGTTTCACAGAGGCACTCTGTCAAGCTTGTCAGGAATGGATTCCAGTTTTAGAAGCATGTAGAAAGTGCATCGTGTTCCTCGCCCCAAAAACCCTCTGTCCAACATAGCACTCAGTAGGGTGGCACATCTGAACTATGAACTTGCTCCCAGGCAGCAGCTGATTGTATCTGGTTTTGAGAACACAGCATTGCTTTTATGGAATTCCAGGCCGTTTTCCCAAATACATTAACGCAGTGTTGGAAGAAAAAGAGTGGAATTAGTGAGATGGAAGTACATACAGAAAATGCCACCACCATAAGCAGCCTCCAATGGTGTTTGCAACTTAAAGAGAGGGTGTGTAAGAAGCTCCCACAGCCTGAAGGTCACTGTCATGTGGACTGCTTAGCACAGAAACAAACCACCTAACAACATTCCCTGTGCCTTCATCCATGGAGCAAACGTTCCCTTTCTACAGCTCCCTTACACAGTGCTGGCTGTCAAACACTGCAGTGCCACACTGCCCCACTGACCTCCCCTTGCCCATAACCCCCACTGCTGGCTGCTTCTTACAGGTGTGGTTGTGATGTCTGACACTGCTTCGTTCCAGATCAAAATCATCATCCTTAAAAATGAATTATGGATCCAGGGAGATCCAATAGAGGCACTGAGGTAAGAAAAGCTCTATTCATGAGAACTCACAAGGAAGATAAAAAAGTTCCTGCCTGCATACACTTAGAATGGAAGCCCATCCTCTCCACAAAAAATAGGTCCTCCCACACAGACACATGACACCATTCATCTGTCACTTTAAGGCAGCTCAGCCCAACCTAGACTGTTCAAAGGGGAACAGATCAGGAAAGAGAAAACCTACAGGAGAAACCAAGAACCCAATCCTTGCAGGGTAGCAAAAAGATGACCCAGAAATGTGATATTGTGACACAAATGTCATTTGCTAAAGGATCACATAGATTACAGAAGAGCTGATGGTCCAGGAGACAGAGACAGTGTACGATGTTGGAGTACACCAGAGGAAGTGCTTTATCTTCTAGTGAAAAATAAAAACTTTTAAGATGTCAGATTTGAAAAATTGGTTTAATCTACAGCATGTCTGCTACAGCCACCCTACCTTGCTGCAGTCTCAACTTAGCTTTGGGGTTACTTTGGAGGATTCTTCAGGAAAGGAAGATACCTCCTTCCTTATTCTGATCTTTTGGAGGAGCCATGAAAAACTTTATACATTGCTGCTTTAAGTGCCTCAGTAGTGAACCATCCCTCTACAGTTCTCAAGGACTGGCCTTGTGCAGGGAATGCACATTGGGTTAACCTCGTTTTTGCCTCCCATCCCCACAAAATGATCCATCCAGGTAATTGCTGCAGACATGTGGCACTCACATGGGTCAGTTTGCAGGACTGAGACCAAAAAGCATCAATGGAAATGAAACCAACCGAAGCAAAAAGAAAATGGCCCTTAGTACATGTTTAGTTACAAAGACCAGAGTGGTAAGTAGGAAAAGGATGCAGATCTCCCAGCTACATTATGGGCTGCTCAACAAACACTTGGAAAAAAGCCAGATGCTGGGCAGTCACTATTTCATTCAAGCACAATTAAACCCCCTGTATTCCTTCGTGGTATGTACAAAATCACATACAGTTAAATAAACAACTGAAAGACTGAATGAGATTCTAATATACAGTACTTTCACACAGCCAAAGCTATTTTATTTTACAAGACGAGGCTTTTGCGTTCATCTTTTTCTGAAAGCCCAGTAAAAACAGCATAAACTACTTAAGCAAAATTTAAGAGACAACTTACAAAGTAAAATTTGCATAGCACTGTAAATCTGCGTGTTTGTTTGGGCACAGTTCTCTGTAAAAACTACAGTAGGTGACAGGGTCAGGTTTTCTTAATAGCTTCTTGTTTTTCACCAGATTCAGACATACTTCTGAACATCATAAAATCAAGTGTAGGAAACAATTATAAAAATGTACAAAAATATATACACATGCACAGTAAATGCATACCCTGTATACAGTTTTATTACTCGTTATTTGGCTAATAATGATCATCTGGTGACTTACACTTCCCTCCAAATGACAGGTTTGCAACACATCAATCAGCTCAAGGAGGGTGATTTTCCTCGGAGAGAAGGTTTGGATTAAAGCTACAGTACTTGCTGGTGATCTGAGGAGTGAGCGAGGCGCCGGCCGGCAGCGGCCGCCGGGCGTTCAGACGAGTTCAGCATTCAGATGTCACAAGGGACAGCTCAGACACAGCTGAAGCGAAGGGACACGAAGGGACACAGCTTGGTTCTCTGCACAGATGCACATGCACGGAATAAAGGAGGTACACAGAACCCGCTCATGCCTTGGGGTGTAAAATTTAATTCCTGATTAGGCTCTGCTACCTACTCTTCCTTCGCATATTGTATTTTAGTAATTTGTAACTCAGTGTTTTCCTTGAGAATGCAGGCTGGCCAAAATGAAAAAAGTTGTGTAAGACTGAAAATTGGTAGTGGTAGCCCCCACATTAAGGAATACTTTTAATTTAAATTTTAAAAGTACTATCATATTCTGATTGCTGCTGAAGTGTCTAATTTTAAAATACACTTTTCTCCTAAAAAGATAAAATGCTGCTTCTGCTAGTGGTTTATAGAAATAGACTATCTGCACTCAAGTGCTCTCAACAGTGAAAGTGCACAAAAAATCTTTCTTTATAGTTTCAAAAACTGAACAGTGGCAGGTAACTACAGGTATAACATTTTAAGAAACACAGCAAGCCTAGAGAGGCCAAGGATCAGAGAAACACATTTGTCTTAGATGCCAATCCCATGTCTTCCCAACTCTGAAGTATGAAATATTTTCAAGACTTTTTCTGGTGGCTAACACACATGGCACAGACCCTGTAATGCTGACTTCCAGAATGTTCTCACTCCAAACCACAGCAGGTGAATAACACACAACCAACAGCCTGCAAGCATCTTGCTGCAGAGACAATCACATAAACCAGCCTTAAAGACAAACAGGGTAGAATGAGAGTCCCCATCTGAAACAAGCCCTCAGGAGGAATTCTGACCCAAATCAAGTGAACATGGCAAGGCTTATTTTGTAAGTTGTTACACAGAGGTCTCACATCCACATTAGTCAGAGCTTGCCTCTCACACAGTTGTCTCTGCTTTGCAAAGCTCCTGGTGATCACTCAGTTTCCTCAGAACAAGAATTTGGCCGAACCTGTCAGTGCTCCTGCTCCTCCCAGCGATGCACCTTGCTGTGTTCCTTCTCCCTCACAGCTCCCAGCAGGGCTGTCACCTGCTTCAAATCCCAGCTTCACTCAGCACCAGCAGCCCTGGAGCACCACCTGTTATGATCAGAAGGTTCAGGAATATGGGAACAAGCAGCTGTGACACACTGGGTGGGAGTACCAATTCAGCATTCCCATCACAGGGATGAGCTTCTCTGTGCAGGCACACTGCAGAACTTGCAGCAATCATCTGCTGGGAATCAGAACCTCACACCAGGGCACAGAAGCACATGGCATCCAGGAGATGCTGTGAGCTATCCTCTGCATCCCATCTTCAAAGGAGATCAATGAACGCGTTCTTCACTTTGATCTGTGTTGGCCTCCAGCATCTGCCTGAAACACTTGGGTGAAGTCTGCCCAAGTCTGGCTTTAAGATTCTTAGCAAATACTTCTCCAAGATGCCAAAATACATCAGATTGTGTCTTCAATCTGAAACACTCTGTGTAGTGTCAAGTCAGCATTATTAAAAGCCTCCAACCCCACATTTCTTCGAAAGGTACATGAAGCAAAACCAGGCTTTGGGGTAGTCCCAAGACAGAAACAGTACTTTCAGCAAATATCCCATGGACAGTGACTCCCTTGCTTTCTCATTATTCCAACTCTTAGTAAAAACCTTGTCCCAACTCCCTTTCACCAGAGGGACCTGTTGCCAGGTAGGGAGGGCCTGTGTGAGGGAGGCCTCTTCTTTTCCCTGCTAAAAGTTTTGCTTTGAAGCAGCAAAGTTGCATTATCATGTAACACAAACACAACCCTGTCACTTCAGACCTAGAGGTGTCAACCAGTTACAAAATTCAGGAAGAGAAGACCCCAGCCATATGGGACAACTGCTGTAGGACTGGCTGAACTGGAGAACTCCAAGTTCCTGCTAAGAGGTTGTAACCAAACCATCTGCAGAAGATACAAGTGAGCAAATATACAGACATCAGTGATGAAGACAAGAGGTACTACGTGGAAGTGAGCAGTCACACCCACTTTTCCTGTGAATACCAGGCAATTAGGACACAGGCAGCAGTCAGATTCATTGGTCAGCAGTTAAGAGTAGAGCCCTTCAAGATAAGTTAAAGCAGAACAAAGGAACATTGCCCATGCTCTTTGTGCCAGAGACAGGTATTTTGCTCAGTGATGCAAAGTCAATTGCAAGAGCACATTCAGCCCAGGATGAGCAAGAGAGAACTGTAATCCTACCGAGCCAAGGCCTCTGGATACCACATCCTTCTTCAGCATCAGCTCTTTGTGCCTTCCTAACTCAGAGATGCCACGTGGCCAGCAGTCCCCAAGCTCTCTCACCAGGTTCTCAGATGTAGGTCAATGTGATGCTTCTCTGGAACTGCAAATCCTACTTGGGTGCAGCATCATTGCTGTTGGTGACAATGACAAGTGCTGCCAAGGCCAAGAGCACACATTTATCATCTGTCCATGTTAGTCTGAGAACCATTCCTCTTCGGAGTCAATGCTGAACTCCATGGCAGTCAGCTTGCAAGTCCATACTGGAAAACTCTATTTACTCCAAACAAATAAGCAATAAATGAAAATTCTGAAAGATGGAGAGAAAAAACACTCCCACAGCTGTAAGTTTATTAAACCTAGCATGGTTGAAAAGCAAAAGACAAAAAACATGATACATTTTTGTTTATTATTGCTCTTAAAGGGCTTGGTAGTCAAATATACAAGCTATGCTCTATTAAACCAGAAGAAAATATGATATAAAATCTATGTTCACTTTTCCAATCCAATCCACCTGCCAATCTTCATTAGTGACATTAACTTCAGCTATTTCCAGTCATTTTAATTGATACATTGTGTACGTGTGCGCGCGTGAGTATAAAAACCCCTATTTGAGAGATAAAATTCAAAATGAAGAGATTTGTGTTGGTTTTGTACTGCTTTGTGCACTGCTGTAGGTTTCAGTTTTTCAAGTGGTTACTGATATGCCTGTTTAGAAAAGCAAAATTTAAGTATCTGATGATGTATTTATTATATTTTCAAAAAGAAAGCATGACCAATAAGTTATGATAAGAAAATATGAAATGTTGATTATTCTCCCCTTGATGTACATGCACTAATCCCATGATCCTGAATAGGGAGTTACATGCACTAAGAGGAGACAAGGATCCTGTAAAGAGAAAGGCTATTAATTCCTTTCTCCTCTAAGCAGCTCCCCTCTTCTCAGCATTAAGAAGGGATTTATTTTGTGAAATTCTCGTCATGCCCATTAATATACTGCTCAAAATGTAAGTATAAAACATAGTCAGTGGTCAGCCTGCTTAGCAAGCCTCTTCTGCTAAGCCAGTACAATTTATATATACTCAATATCATCTTCAGGAAGCAAGTATACAGCATTTGTAACATCTTTCTAGGAAGCAAGAACTATACCCATTACTGAATTACTTAAGAAGAAAAAAAAAAAGGAAAAAAAAAAAAAGAACCCCCCCACTGTTCTCAGTCCTCTGGTTAAAAACAGGGAAAAGCCAGAATTAACTTTATCAGCATTTGGATGTCTGACTGTATTTGAAGAAAAATTTCAAAAACATCCATCAAGGAAAACAGAGTTATGGCTAGGTCCTGCTCTCCTCAGTTCCCAAAGCATATTTCAAATTCCACTAACATTTGCAACAGATTTGCAGCCCCTCTCTTAGGGAGGATTTATTGAGGGGGCAAAGATGACACACTAACGTTGGGGGTCTGGGTACAAGGATTCAGCAAGGTGGAGTCTAACAGGAGACAGACAGAACTCAGGTCAGCCTTCAAATGCTCTTGTTGAAAAGACCACAAATAAAAATCAAGTGCATGACAGAACAAGTGATTAATGACCCCAAGTGAAATATTTTTCTAAGTTACAAAATTGCTCTTCCAGTGTTTGAAAACAGAAAAACCTGTGTGGGAGAAGAGGTTACATTCCAACAGTTAAGAGCAAATTCAGAAAGAAGGTAAATTATTACTCTCTTATCTTGGTTACTGGAGCAAAGATGAAAACAACAACCAGTGCTTTGATAAAATCTGCTCTTTACAAAAGTGAGATAAATATTCTAGTGGCAGCTGGGTTAAAGATACAGACCCTGAGGGTTAGCTTCTGCCCTCAGCTGTAGATCTGCAACTCATTTCACCCACTTCTGCGAGCAGCCAAATGCAGATTGTGACCTTCAGACTTGAACATACAGGTATAGTTACCATCTGTTTGCAAATAATTCCCCAGCTATGCATATAGCAACAACCTACAGAAACCTCCAAATGTGCGTTTGTAAAAAAAGGAAAGGAAGAAAGGAAAAAAGGGAGACAGGTACAAACATGATTCTGAGCTCTAATTTTCAGTGAAAAAGACCAAAATGGCAACAAGCAAAACTAAAGATACTTAAAATCCCTGAAGAGACCTTATACTCTTTCTAATGCTTCAACAGCACAGCTCACCTTGCAAAAAACTTCACATGAACATCTAAAGCATGACCAAGTCAAAAGAGCAGTACACCCTATCCTGACACAGGGTAAAGTCCTGGCCCCATCTCAATCTGTGCTGAAACTCTCATTAGAAGTTCAAGAGATACCAGCATTCTAAATTTGACTGCTAAAGCCCTCTTCTTTTCACATTTTTTTACAAAAGAAGACATTTTGAAAACTATTGTGCTGATTTCTAGTGCTGCCTCCCAGTTTACTGAGAGAGGTTGGCTGAACTGGACTTTGGTAATGAGAGATGCAAACAGAAATAAAAGGAGAATTGAAAAAAATTCCTTCTTTGCACAACTCTAAATCCCACGGCCAGCCACTAATTAAAAAAAAAAAACAAACAAAAATTCAAACAGACCCAAGCAGATTCAAAATTATGGAACATGTTTGATGTGAAACAGGGCAAACAGCACTCAAGACTGAAGTAATATTTTGCAATTAAACAGCCTTGAGCAGTTAGCAGGAGATAGGATGAGAGTGTTATCCTAGTGGATCTGTTTTATGGGATGTGCTGATGGATAACACACTGCTTCCAAACTCCACTGTCTCCTGTGTTACAGAAGTCTTAAGATGTTGCCTGAAAATAAAAAGTGTCAGTGTAACATACAAACAGGATTTCATCTGTAGCCATGACAAAACAGCCAAAAAGACTCTAACCCAATGAACACCTGTCAATTCATTTAAGGAGGGTGTTTTTTCCTGGCTCATTAGTAAGAGAAGCTGGAAATCAATAAATGTTACGTTGGCTTTAGCAAAAGGAAACATTCAATGGCTCCTGTGGTAAAAGTGAGTGTAGTGCTCTTGACAGAAACCAGTTTTCAGTCATCTGAAGATACACGTGGCCATGGCCAATGCCCTCTTTTCTTCCCCACCCCAAGTCCCCCAACAAAGCAAGAAAAATTAGTTTCTTCTTCCACCCCACCCCAGATTTTCTCCCACAGCTTGACTACAGTAATCCTTGAACTGGCAGAAGGTTGGTGCATTCTCTTCAGTCGATGCCTCCAACTTCTTCATTCTTGGCTCAAGTTTTATTCATTAATATTAGTCATCAGTTATTAAGAAAAAGATAGTTTCTAAGTGTTTGTTGTTGTTTTTTAACTGAAGTTAATCGGATACCATAGTCTGGTTACATGTGCTGAACTGCAGCCGTCAGTTATTCCTTTTTCTTGAATTCCTGGTTGCCATAGCTGGAGCCTTTTTCTATTTCAGTTACTCCTATCAGTCTACGAACTCCAAAGGAAGCTTTAAAATATAACAGAGAAATGAAAGGCACATTAAAACCAGTCCAAGCATCCAGGAAGTTACATGTAAGCATGAGCAGAACCCAATCCCCACGTCAGCAGTGACCAACAGTGTGCTGTACGAGGCTGCACAGGGATCACAGGTCAAATGACACTCAAGGAAAGGGACAATCCAGATTTAAAAATATAATTACTGCTTCTCTTGATTAACAGTACATGTAGCATGAACACTGAAGCATATCCCCTCCCCCTTCTCCTTCTTTGATTGTTAGGGTTTTTTTGTTGCGGGGCTGGGGGGGGGGGAATTTGGTGGTATTTATGTATTTTTTGTTTGTACTGGTGGTTTTGTTTGTTTTTTTGGGTTTTTTTTTAAATTCACAGACAAGTTGTCCGGTGAAAGTATTTTTTCCTTCAGACACCCTTCAGCCCATAATAATGGGCTACAAGACTCACCTGCTACTACTACAGTTTCTGTTTAAGATATGAAGGCAAATTTGCCCAGATTAAATCTTTTGAAACAATAAAAATGCTGTACAACAGAAAGACTAATGAGTGAGCTCCAAATATTTTCCTGCAAGCCCCATTCTCATTAATTAACACACAGAACTTATTGGAGGTAAAGGCTCCTGTTCTGTGTCACACTGGGCTTAGCATCTTCTCTGCTTTTATTACCTGCTCCTACAAGTCCCAGGAATGCAAGGATAAGGAGAGGTGATCCACTTGCAAAAACTCCAAAGCCAAATGTGAAGAGAGGAGAGAGGAGAACTGTGGCCCAAAAAAGAAAGTTTAGGAGAGTCCATGGTCTCCTAGGAGGTTTAAACTGCTTGCCAGGAAATACACCTTCCTGATTATACATCTCTTGCAAAGCATCCTGGGGGAAACAGAAAACAGGTTTATAATGCTTGCACCAAGCAGCCCAAGATTAGTCAGCTCCAGGACAACATCCAGGACAGTATCTGTGCTACAAACTCATCAAGAGTCCACAGCATCCAACTGAAGCTGCTGTCACTTATTTGGGCATTTCTGTTGACCATCCACATGACCTTTAAGCCTTCTGAAGGCAATTTTGGCACCATCAAAATCTGAAACCTTATTGTCCTCTCCACTACCAAATACCTTCATCTTGCCTGTTAATTGCTTAAGAATTTAGGGCAGCTTCAGACCAGAGACTAGTTCAGACACTACCAACCCTCTTAGCTGGGTTCTCTTCCTTCCTGTTTTTACTTCCAGAAAGGTCAGCATGATTCAGCAAAGCACAGCAGAAAAATTCTGTACGGACAGCCAGGAGGGGAGGACAAGGAATGAGCTGAGACCAGAGACAGCACCACACCAGCCCTAATCCCAACCCTGCAACAGAGCCACTGCATCCCAAGCTGAGCCTGCAGAGGTGCAATCCTGGAACAGACCATTCAAAGGAACAAGGTACCCACCACCTTCCCTCAGTCTGTAAGGTTGTTCTTTAAGGTTTCCAAGCCATTACCATTGATGGCTCAAATCCGGCTATTTCTTATTTTTATTTCTTACTTTTTAAATTTCCCTTACAAAGGACTGAGAAGTGCAAGACATTCCTTGCCAAAATCAGCCTTTGGAGGACACATCCTCTGTGCGTGAAGAGGATTCCAGTTACAAAGTCATTGCAATAAATGGAATGAGAGGATTCCAGTTACAAAGTATTGCTAACACTAAGATCAATATGTATAATACTCCTGTCCATAAGCAATACCTCCCTGTCAACAACTCACAACAAAGTTGAACAGAGGTACAGCCAACACCAGGAGGGATGAGAGGAAATGGTGTCACATTGCACCAGGGGTTAGGCTGTACATTAGGAAAAAAAAAATTCATGGAAAGGGTCATAAAACAGTAAGACTGTCCAGGGAACTGGTGGAGTCATCATCCCTGGAAGTGTTCAAAAAAACCCTATGGATTTGGCACTTGACATGGTTTAGTGGTGAACATGGTGCTGGTGCTGGGTTGACAGTTGGACTCTCTGTTCTTAGAAGCCTTTCTCAACCTCCAAGACTCTTGGGTTTTATAGACCTGCTAAGGGGAGGTGGGGGGAAAAGATGATGAGCTACTGCTCTTTGTAAGACAACCTCTCTCCTTAACTAAATCAGAGTTCAGATATTCAAACAAATTAGGTTGAAACAAATATAAAGAAATTCAGAACAATTTGTTGCCTACCTAGAGATTGAGCATAAGCCTGGCAATGCTGCAGCACAGGTCATCATAGCTGGGGAAAGCCCAGGATACTTTACCTTTCTGTGCTCTGCTGTCTTCCCAAAAGAGCAGCAACACAGAAATCAAGATACACTTTTCAAGTTCAATAATCCACCACTTAGGGCTGGACAACAATTACAGCTCTCTCCTACTCCCCACAGAAGTGTTAAATCTGTGGTTGAGAAAAATGGATTTTTCTAACCATCTAAGGTTAGAAAAAGAAATGACACAAGGAAAAGCTCTGAGCCATCTGAAGGCATGCTGGGCACATGTTTTATCAGTCCATGGCAGCAGATTCCAGGGACTGTCTGTCCCATGTCACACAACACTGCAGAAGTATTAGCAGGAGGCAGAAGGAAAGTGACAGTGGAAGAAAAATGAAAGCAAAGAACAATTGCAGCTGAAAGCTGGGACCGGCTGTCCCTGACAGACAGTTATCACTCTTCTCAAGTGCCTAAAAACACCCACAGGGAAAATGGAGCCTTTAGAAATGCATGACAGAGATCCAAGTGCTGAAAGATGTAAAAAGACACTGGATTGCTATTAGTCTTCCACAGCTCAGGCATATCTCTGAATTCTATTGTGCTTCCTGGCAATTTGAGACCTCACTATCCAGCCCTCTGCTGCCAAGGGGCTCCTCAGTCCTGCTCCTTCTAGCACTTAGAGGGATGGCTGCCTAGTTATACATAATATCCTCTCCATCCAGTGCAAGAGTGTGTATTACTCACTGCCTTAATACACTCCCCTGTGAAAGTCCCAAAAGGCACAAAAGAAAGTAAAGCTATTTACCTTTTCCTGGTAGAGTTTATGAAGCCAGTTTGCAGCTTCCTTTTCATCTTGAGGGATATCTTCCAGAGGAAATCTCCTAGTTTAGTAGAGAGATTAAAAAAATGGAAAGACCAAAAAAAAAAGAATTAAGGGAAAATCCAGGTATTTGGTTTTATGCCTCTCCTAGGGAAGATCTTCCATTCAGCAAAGGGCGGAAATCACAGGCAATAGTGTCACTGATGGCAGAAGTCTTAAACACAGAGAACTGGGACTTAAAATCTGAGGTTTTAGGTTGGGAATTGGGTGCTAATTTAGACAAAAGAAACTGTACAAGCTCCTGTCAGTTTCAGAGCACATCAGTAAAATCATCTTTCCCATTCAAACACCGTTCCTCCTTTACCAGATCCACCACTGGCTGATTTCCAGTGAGCTCAGACTGAGGCATTCGAAGCTGGGAAAAGAAAAGCAAGTGGAAAACCCAAGGGTAATTGTTGGTTGCATTCTGGTAGGGAAAACCTTATTTTGGAAGCAATGGGAGAGGCAACTAAACATTCACTTAATACCATCTACAGTGACTGCACTTGCCCCTCCTTGCCTCTGCAGCCTCACAGACTGAGGCACACAGTTCTGGGGGTAACAATTTTGCCCAGTGCCAGCCCTGACCTGACCTCACTGAGAATAGGTGCCTTGTCAGAGCCTCTCTATAGTGGTGAAGAGCCAACCATTCCCCTGCACTCTTCTGTTTTCTAGACCCTTCCAAGCCCAGCCCCTCTATGATTCTGTGAATTTGTTCTAACACATTTCTAATGATTTCTGCATCCCATAAGCCAACTGAACACCAGATCTGGCCTATTTACTTACATGAGCTCTAACAAGAGAAGCTGCTCAATTCATATAAATAATGCTCAATAAAAGCTCAGTGAAAAGTCATTTGCTGAAAGCTTTCTGGTGAAGTCACCTTGGTGTTGCTGTCACCACTAGAGGGGACTCACAGCAATCACTTTTGGTGACTTCCTGATTATTTCCTCTGGAGGCAGTCAGGATAAAGACTGGATCCACTGCAGAGCTAAGCTGCTTACCTCTGCACAGGTAACTATGTCTGCACATACGAGAACAAGAGCTTATGTTCTTCCCTTCTCTGAGCTACAGTAAGTCTGTTAGCACAACAAGGACATGCTCCATTTTCAGCAAAACATCTGTAAAAACTGTCTCCTTATTCTCATAGCTTCTTCCCCAAAACAGAGAAAAAATGTAGAAAAGCACCTTGAGAATATTCATTCCATCCACAAACATATTGTTAATCTAAGCACAGCCATTTGCAGGGTACAATTAGTAATTTTACTTGGCAACATCATCCTCAACAGACTTTTACAAACCCAAACCTCTTCTAACTCTATTGAAAACTACATTTCTCTTCTTTCCTCCCATTACCCCTCCAAGAAATGAAAGAAAATTGCACCTCTATTAGCAAAAAAGGATATTTAACTGAAGGCTGCCACAGTTCAGTGTATAATTAATAATTATACAGACGTGCATCCATGCATGTGCACCTCAGATCCAGCTAGATATCCTACATGCACTTGCCATCAGTGTGGAATTACAGTTGGAACTGCCTGACCAGCTATTTTGCTGGCTGGCAAATTGTCTGCTCACTTTCCTCATCAGGAATATGTTTGGCAAGTGTAAATAGTGAAAATGAAACCCCTTGCAAATGAGCAACTCCACCTCTCCATGGACAGATCCACAGTCATCTTTTCAGCCGAGAAACTAAAATGTTGTGGATGTTGCAGCAACACACAGACCGAAAGCCAGAGGGGAAAGGTGTGGGGGGAAGTAAAAAGGCTTTTTCTTTTTTTTTTTTTTTTTTAACTTTTAAAAACCAAGCATCAACCTCATGACCAGAATACAGCAATGTTTTCCAAAGGGTGGGGGAATCCCCCAGAGAAGCAGAAGCAAACTGTCTAAAGAATAACCAGGTCATGTCTCAGGTACAAACATAAAAGGGAAAAGAAGAAACTCAACAGGATTGGTAGTTTTTATGATCACAAGGAAGCCTTTGAAGCAGAAGGCAGCAAGGAGAAAGCAAGAAAGAGAAGAGGTGTGTGTGCATGCAAATGTGTACATGCTGCATGGGGTTAGCTGTTAACAGCTACTCTTTGAGGCAAAGGAACAGGGAGGAATGTGAGCAATGTCCCACCTCATTCACAGGATGTCTGAATTTCAGCATTTTTAAATTTTTAATCTGCTGATCAAACCATGTGAGTGAGGGAGAGAAACTGGCATGTAAGGGAGCTTTAGACTTCTTACTACAAGGGACCACTGAAGCTGAAGGACAAGGAAAGGAAATCACCCTGTAAAATCTGAATACACTTCAACATGCTAAACTATGCATCTTATGGCTCACCTCCATCAGTAAATGCTCACCTTACACACATATCTGCTTCATATTTCTTTCCATAAAGAATTCCTAATAAAGATGGGTTCTTGTTTCCTCTGAAATTTAGTGTTACATCATACACTGCTGAAACTGTTGGGAAAAAAAAATAAAACAGGGCTGTTATAGCAGCAATTCTAGCAAGCACCTTCTGGCATCCTTGCCTGAGACAGCAACAGAGCCTTGTGCAAGCCATGCATTTATGATGTGTCAGAGTCCTCCACTATTCTGTGTTTACACATCACATTTATCTGCACCAGCCCCCTGACACTCCCAGATCTGTAAAACACCAGATGACTTGATGAACTAAGCAACATAAAAAGGTTTTTAGTATTTCTTAAGACTGGTATCTGACAGTTCTGTGGCAATTTACAAATTACCAACTGACATGCTGGATTCCTCATTACTGCCAGCTCACTAATTGTAACCAACAACAGAGCAGGCTATGCTGGTGCTAAACAACACATTACAAGTGCTGCAAAGCTTGGCAGTACCTGTTCCCCTGAGACACTGGACAGCAGTGGTGAAACCTTTGGTTCTGGGCAACAGGTGGTATTTCAGTTTAGGCAACCCCTTGGATTCAGCTACTTCCATACTGATGCGGTGCTTGGTCTCTGTGAAACGAGTTCCTTCACAGTACAGCAGAAACTGTGCAAGACAAAAGCAAAAAAAACCCCAAGGATATCTTGAGATATCAAAAGAAATCCAGCAGTATACTGAAAATATGTCCAAGATAAACATACATTTGCACACACTTCAGTTGTCTCATCTCTTCACCAAGTATTAGGCATAAGCACCAACTCCCAGCTCATTTACCATTACCTTTACATTTAACAACACTTGTACCAAATTTAAGGTGACAGAAAGACAGCCCTAATTGTGGCATTTAGAATGCACAGAAATTAGGAAGTTGATCCACTCAAGTCAATTTTAATCATGATTTCAATTATCAAGCAGGAAGTCTTGATTTAAATAATCAATGCTAAGTACATTTTGCACTTATATTTTCTAGTTGTTTTCCCTAGAGACTCGTCCTTGGTTCTCAGTTGTAAAATCATTAAAATGTATAGATTTGAAGCTCAAGTTCAATTGTGAGATTTTCCAATTGGTAGGGTTTATTCTGTTTTTTCTTTTCTTTCCCACACTCATCAGAAAGATATATTCAATATAATTCATATCTAAATATACAAGCAATTAAGTAGCTTAAAATACATTCTCCAGATTCTTACTTTTTTCTATCTTTGTAATGGTAAAAAGTTACAATGCATTCACAATATTCTAGTTAAGGCTTAATGTTTCACTATTCATTTTAACAAGCTGTACTGGATAATACTGAAAACTCACTTAAAATGCATAAAAAGCCTCTTAATGTTTTATGAGCCAAATAATTGTACATTACATGTGCTGCTATAAAAGCAAAATTGAGAATTTATCAAAACCTTTGCATTCAAAGCTCTGAGAAGGTTAATGGGTTGATTACACCACTGTGCTGCTGCAGTGAAGTTTAACAGCATTGCACACAATGAAACAGAGATGTTTTACCCTTGATTTTAAATAATGTCAAAATAAAAAGGAAAAAATGTAACTGCAGAAGCAGATATAAGCTTGCCATATGTTCTCACAGAGTCTTTTTGGGAAACCTGCAATTTCAGATTTGCAGGTTTCCCAAAAAGACAGATCAAAGAACACACTAACGGGAACTTTCTATCAAAATCCATGGCCTGTGCAGTCAAATTCTCTCACTTCTCTAAAAAAGACTTTTTTATTGATGTGTCTTTTCGGCCTACCTGAGAAAATGTTATACAGGTGCAGCAATCAAATATAAGGTTTTTTTTGAAATAGGCAAAAATAAGTTTGGACAGAATCGTGAGTCTCACACAAGCCTGATTTATAAATTATTCAAGCTTCTGAACTGTTTCCCAAAGGCTTCCCTTACCAACAGGCAAATAGCACTTTTCTACCAGCATATCCCAAAAACCTCCTGAAACAGAGCATGGCTTTTCCATGACAACTGCTGGAAGTGAGCACACCTTCTCCTGACACACAAAGCCACAGGCACCAGTCTGTCACTGCTTCACTTCCAGCAGCCAACAGCAGAGGAGAGAATCAACACTTACCCACATATATTCAGGATAATCAGACAAACGTTTCAATCCCTCAATGACTGTATCTCTGTCCTCTTCCCACTTCCTTTTGCAGAAAACAATCTCAAGGAAGTACCACGTCCAGCCAATTAGGGGCACATAGAGCAGCTCTCTCTTGGCAAGAACTTTGGAACTCTTGGAGAGAAAATGAAAGTGACAATCCAAAAATGTCATTTGCTGATTTGTGCAACGAGGTGAAACACATTAAAGCTAAGATGATGGAGTTGGATCTGGGAACTTAAATGCAAAGAAACTGTTTATAGATGGTTTTTAAGCAGATCTGCCACCCTGCAGAGGAAGGGAAAGCTCATGGCCCACATACCCCCAGCACTCCAAAGCGCTCCGTCATTGTCCAGCCGCACAGGAAGTCGATCTCAAAGTTGTGGTTCAGGATGATGATGACATGTTCCTTCCCAAAGGTTTTTACCGTGGCCTCGTCTGAGAACAGGGTGCACTCTGTGCCTGACCACCATTCCAGCAGCATTACCAACTCTAGCAAACATGATGAAGGTGAAGAGAGGAGTTAGGGGTACCCCTCACAGAAAGCATTTAGAGTTTCCTCCTCAGCCCCATTCACTGCCCAGCCTCTCCTGACTCCCAACACCATCACCTTCCCAAGCCCACCCAGCAGAGATGAAACAGAAGCTTGGAAAGGTACAGACCACACCATATTACCATCCCTAAGCAGTATTTAGGGCACCAGACATATGCATTATGGATAATTCAGCAAGTTTTTACCAGTGACAAGTCTGGGCATTGCATTACAAATGCAAAATTTGATGACCACTGGAAAAAAGGCCTGAAGACTTTTATGCCTGAAAACAGACAGTGGAGCTGTTGATTGCTCCACTAAATGAGCACAGTTCCTCCCAGGTGGAATAGAAATTATGCATAGATGCAGCCTAATGTTTTTACTCCACATGAAACAAGCCTTATGGAGGTAAACAGACCAAAAAAGGTCTTTTAAAGGGATGCAGTGACATAGATCTTCTGTGATAGATTTTAATATTAAAACACAGGGCTTTAATTGTTCTGCATTATGATCATCAACACAGAGTTAAAAACAGCAGAAAACTGAGCTAATTTATCAAAATACCTGGGCAAAAACAGGAGTGGTAAATTTTGTCCTTCTTTTAGTGCAAAAGAATGAGCCTTTTCCCCTCCGTTTACTCCAACTTTAAAGTATCACAGCAACTCTTATTCCACCCTGAACATTTGTTACCCTTTTTTATTTTCCACCTTCCCTTTTTCCATCATAAAACCCCCTTCCACTTAAATTCAGCATGCACTGACTGTAGTTGCTATGGTTAGCTTATTTCCCTCATTTCAGTACATCGAGGCAGATGGAAGGCACTGCTTGCATCATGGGACAACTATAAAAAGTATGAGAATAGTTCATCCTCCCAGTAGGAAGATTTGCTTCCCTGCAAACTGTAGTTATTGGTATTTTTTAATTTCAATGAGATATGGTTGAAACAAAAATGTGGTTGCACAAATATGGTAGTTAAAAAGAGTCCAACCCTTCCCACGTGACTACACCTGCAGGTTCCCCCTCTGTTCCCTCTATCAGGCTCTGCCAGGAGATTTTTCAGCTTCCCATTGGGAGTTTCTGGTTTTGCCAAACAGGGCAGCATCTTCCTGCAGAAGGGTTTCTGATCAGTGGGATCAGACAAGGCCATATATCCATACTGCCAAACAGGAGTTGGGGATCCAATCTTGCACCACACCAGAGAGAAGGCAAACACAGGATTTGGGTGAGTAATGGGAAAAACCAGTCCTGGTGTGCTGAGGGTACAGAGCTCACCTAGCACTGTTTTTTTCACTCATGACCACTTACTCACCCACCAGGTTATTTTCCTGTATCACTTTCTATCACTTTGGAGGTATGACAAAGTTATGTACCTTGCTGGCCAAGAGAGCTTAACTCCAGTCAACTGGAAATATGGCAGAGGAAAGACAGAATTGTCTTGTTCCTTCACACCAGGTACAGGTTTTTATCACTGCTTCCCAGCTTTGCACGTTTTGTGTTCACTCACCTTCCTTTCTCTGGTTACCCTGGCTCAGTAAAAGGGGAAAGAGGACAGCAAGAGTGTCCTCAGATCACCTTCCAAGCCGGTGGCCAGGAGAATGGAGCAGTGGTACCAAACACATCGTGGTACTCTGAGCCATTTTCCCTTTCCATTGCTGACTGTGTACCAAGGAGGAACATCTCCAGTACCTGCTACATTTTCCTTATAAAAATGATAATCACCTGGATGTGTTTCTTCTTCAAAATCAGGAAAAAAAAAAATCTGCAGAGGCCAGTGTGGATGTGACTTTCTGCAGAACCTTCCTCCCTAAAACAGTGGAGGATTTGCCAGAGTTCATACTGAGAGAGAAGGGTTGACAAGCCAAAGGATTAACATGAGGAAGCAGATTGTCCTTAACAAGTGTGCTGACAAATGATGCAATTATAAACAGGAGTGGGCTCATTTCCTTTTTTCAGTGTGTGGGTTACAGCTCCTTTGCGTGGCACTGATCCTATCAACGCTACACAAGAAATCCTTCTGAATGAAGGAATGGCAACACTTGCACTGCCCAGGACATTTCATGTAGGGAATGAGCAACACCTGGCATCAACCCCTTGCTGCAGCTGGGGGTCCCACACACCAAAGCAGGTGCATTTACAGCCTCACAAGCCCCCCAGAAACAAAGCAAGCAAGGGGCACAGCACATCCCTCCGTTGGAAGTACCAACATTTGAGAGGTTATTTTTGCAACAGGACTAACCCAAACATGCTGCACTCTCCAAGGGTGTGATTCATCTGAAAGGAGCTGATGTGGGAGAGCTGCAAGTACAGACTACCTGTCATCAATTTATAGGTTTATGTTGGGGCCAGAGCCTGAGAGGCTTCCTTCCCCAAATGTCTGTCAGGAACATTGGATAGAGTCTCTCTAGAGAGAAGAGAGATAGAAGCTGGGCTTTATGTATTTGAGAGGAGCTACAGTAAGAACAGAGCCTGGTTTTCAGTACAGAGCCACACACAGGATCACCTCTGTATCCCTCCCTGCACTGATCCTCTGCCAGCTGGGCAGAGCAGCTTCTCTTACAGACCCTCAGCCTAAAACCACCAACAGCTTGGAGAAAGTGAGCAAAACATAGCATCCAGGGCACAGCACCAACCTACAGGTTCCTGGCCAAAAGGCTTCTCCATGCTGAAATATATTCCATTATGAATGGCAACACTGGAGTTACTGCATTTACACAGCTTACCTAAATTGCTATAAATCACAATTGAAGAGCATATTCTGGCAGCTCTTCCATTACAGGCCATCAGCTCTCTGCAATCCCACATAACATTTACATTGATTTTCATAGTTTAATTTCCCAAGATGTTAATTTATAACAGGCTACACACTAGGGGTTATCCTATGTACAACCAATTATCTAGTCAGCTTCTCCAAACCTCTTTGAACAATGGTGTGGGCTATTTCCAGTGTTTAGAGGATGTAAGACAGCAGCATTTAAAGTATGGGGTTTTTTTTTTTAATGCACAATGCTAACTAGGGGCTGAGCCTAAACCCTTAGAGGAGCAAGCAGCTCCTATCCTCAGAAAACCTTAACTATTAATGCAGCAATAGTTTTTAGTGTGAGATCAGATTCTATATTATTAAAAGCACAAAGAATTTCTTACAAGCAAATTAAAAATAAAAACTCCTATATGTCCCCACTCTCATCCAACCAAACTAATTTTGAAGTTTCTACTAAGCTCTCCTACTACAATACCTTTTTTTCCTGACAATTTGCTTGGTAGTCTATTTAATTTCCTCTCTCCTGCACTTCTCAGTAGGCAGGACAAAAAGCACAGTAAAGGCAAGAACAACAAGCTTATAAAGAGACTGAACCAGACACCTCAGAGAGTTTTTGTTGGTGATACTTCACATGGATGATTTATAAAATGTGGGTGCCTGTCAGTGGACTGCTGAAGTGCAATTTCAGTGCTCATTCTGGTGACTCATTTACCCAAAGTGGGAGTTGGATGCTGAGCTGAGCACTAAGGTAAGTGGCCATGCATACTGCGAAGGGATGGAGAATGGAAACCAATTAGGTGATTCACTGCTGAAACAGGAGGTGACATTTGGGCTGAGGAGCCTCCTAAACACTCTAAACATTTTCAGAAATCCAGCTCTGTGAGAAGAAGGCTTCCACAGGGAGGAAGTTTTGCAAAGCTCTGACAGAGGAGAAGAAGCTGCACTCAGTACAGAGCTGATCCATGGGCAGAAGAACCACTGAAAAAATGCTCACAAAAGGAGACCCTGGCCTCACACATGGACATTGAAGGGTGTAAGTGGATTCTGAAGTTTGTCACACAGTTCAGCTGCAGACACATCTACATGAGATACTTTAGAACAGACCTCTCCCTCTGCAGCCCCCACAATAAACCTGGGCTCCTACATGATCGATACTGCTCACATGCTCAGTACCTGAGCCAGTCTCACAAGGGTCCCTTAGCACAGCTGCTGATACTGGATGAAGATGGCACTGAGACACAAGTAACAAGTCCTATCAGTCCAGATAAGGTTGGAGGTGCAGAGGAGCTTTACTTTCCACTTTTTTGAATGACAGAGTGACAACACACTTTAGACCCTTGACTTCTGTGTGATTTCCCATTATTCCAGAAAAAAAAATGCTGTTTTGACCGGCTCTGAAAAAATCTACATCTGACTTACCATTTCTCTCATCCCTGTGTGCAAACAGATACATGTGCATATGTGGCTGCAGCTCTCTTCACAGAGAGCAGCAGACACAACTTCCCCAGGATTTTTCCTGGGGAAGGCAGTGAGAAAGCTCAGAGAAGAAGAAAAATAATTCTTATCTCTACTGGCTGCATCTGTTGTTTGGCACATGTGGAATGTGTTATGGAGACTGTTAACCCAAAAGGGATTTGTTAATTGGACACTGGTGATGGCTGTTTTGGACTAATTGACCATTTAGGTCAGAGCTGTGTTGTGACTGCCTGTAAACTATACTAATTCTTTAGTATAGTTTTAGTTCAGTTTAGTAAATATATAATATAATATAATATAATATAATATAATATAATATAATATAATATAATATAATATAATATAATATAATATAATATAATATAATATAATATAATATAATATAATATAATCTATATAATATAATATAATATAATATAATATAATATAATATAATATAATATAATATAACTTAATGAAGCATTTGTTCAGCCTTCTGAATCATGGAGTCACTGGACATTTGTGGTGTTTGTGAGGGTTCCCAGGACAAGGTGAGAGATGATACTTTGACTCCTTGTTCTCAGAAGGCTGATTTATTATGATATTATATTAAAAGAATGCTGTACTAAAACTATACTAAAGAAAGAGAAAGGATACATCAGAAGGCTTAATAAGAATGAAAATGAAAGCTTGTGACTGACTACTCAGAGTCCAACACAGCTGATGGTGATTGGTCATAAAGTAAAAGCAATTCACATGTTTGGATAAACAATCTCCAGACCGCCTTCCAGAGCAGCAAAACATGGAGAAGCTAAAGCTTCCCAGCAGAAGAAATGCTGGTGAAGGGATTTTTCAAAAAATATCACAGTGACAGCATGTTATTTCCTGGCTGGGGTTCGTCCTGCATTGATACATATATATTTATATATATATATTTCTTTTGGTTAACAAAGGAAAAACCAAGAAAAGCCCCATCCCATCCCATCCCATCCCATCCCATCCCATCCCATCCCATCCCATCCCATCCCATCCCATCCCATCCCATCCCATCCCATCCCATCCCATCCCATCCCATCCCATCCCATCCCATCCCATCCCATCCCATCCCATCCCATCCCATCCCATCCCATCCCATCCCATCCCATCATACTCACGGCTCCACAGGGAATAGGCAAGGCGACAGTTCACTCGGCGATAGAGCTGCTTGTTGATGGGCCAGAGGAGCAGCGTGCATAGTTGGATGAAGTTAATGATCAGTCCACTGACAACAAAGACGAACCCAATGAGGAGGTGAACTATGAACTGGGTCTTCAGGAAGGCAATGAAGCCCATGATAACCACTCAGAAGCGTGTGCAAGGGCCGTCACTCAGAATAACTGTCCTGAAACAGGAAAAAAAACAACAAAAGAGTCAAATGGAGTGGATTTGCAAGCTCTGAGGAAGGACAAAGCAAAAGCCCTGAAACAGTCCAGGCTCATTCATCAAGAGGAACCCAACCCAATAAACACAGTGCTCTCCAAGACTGCTTCATGCAGGTCTTCACACAATAAACTGGTCAGAGTGCAAATCCCTGCCCAAAATAGGAAGGAATCATTATTTACAATTTACAGCCCACCAGGAAGATTATTGTTCGTTGAAGACACTAATCTCACACCTCTCTTCAAACACATACCACATAATTGGGAGTTAATGCTGGGGGGAACACAGAGCCCTGCACTCACAGTGAGCAGTGGGCAAACAGGGGCTCTGTCTTTAGGGATGCTGTCCTGAACAGGAGCCTCACCCTGCAAACAGCAGGGTTGGTCACACACACCATCAGTCTGGCCAACATTAAGGCATGGAAATGGAAATGAGGTATTCCCACACTCAAAATCCAAGCTGGAGCAGGTTTAATAACTTCTCACCTTGTCAAACCACAGTTCTGTGATCAAATATACCAGTTAGTGTGGGGGAAAATATAAAATTATAAAAAGGCTTTAGGCTATGTAGCAGTACAAACTTGATCTGGAAGGGCATTGGTGTAGAATCTTGATCCCACCAAATTAGCACTTAACTCTGAGCAAGTGCCATATTTATACCAGGTGCAGAAAGACTGGCAAGGTCTGAACCAGCAGAATGCCACAGGAGCTTAGACAAGCCTGATCCAATATAAATCCTGCCAGCACAAAATTATCCCAACAAACTCTATTTACCAAGCCACCAAACTGAGTTTATTGCAAACCCCTCAATATCCAGCACTGGCCTGTTTGACCTGTTGGGTACTGGAAACCACAGCCTCGAGGTCTCACCCAAAAAATAAAAGCTTGACCCTGATTTTCTGCCACAGCCACAGCTTGCTGATGGTTTCCATGCTCAGTTTTTGCAAGTGTGGCAAATGACCAGATCAGGCAGTAGATGGAAACAAATACTTTTGACAAACCAGGCACCCCAAGGTGATGTGGACCCACTGTCTGAAAATGAAGTCCCTGACAGCTGTGAAGAATAAAATAATATTCACTCACCACCTGCTTATGGTGTGCTGCAATTTATAAAACTCTACAGCAATTTTATTGTGAAAGCTTGTTTTCTATCCTCTCTTCTGCCAATCAGGTACAGTCTCTCAAGGCACACAGTGTCTAGTTTTTGCACAATTAACATCCATTTGCATCATTAGTAACCTACCCACTTCAGAGGCACATAAGAGAGGCAAAAAAAAAGCCTGGTTGAACACAGCCAGTATTGTGCCTACCACAGAAAGCAAAGCAAAGCAAGATGAATAGTACTGGAGCTCATGCTAAATAATCTAAATTCTCCCAGTGTTTTTCTGTAAGGATGAAAGAAACATTTCTTCCACTGATAAATTACTTTAAGAACAGCTGTTCTTAAAGAAGAACAGAACAGAAGCAAAGACTTCTGTTTGAAAAGGAACAAGTGGAGCCCTCCTTCCTCTTCCCTCCCCAAAAGGCAGCAGTTGTCTCACACAGCCAAAACACCACACCATGTTCACACACTGTCATGTGGGAGGCAGCTGTGGCATCCAGTGCCTCCCTAGCACTGGGCTTGTTTGTCTTTTCCACTGGCACGCTCTAATAAACACTGCCAAACATTAAACACCAAGTTCTTCACTTCCAAGAGTCATTCTCTTCATCTGGTGTATCTCAAAAGCCAGTTCCAACAAACAAGAAAAGAACAATTCCCTCCACTTCTGCAAGCTATTTCTTGAGTTCTTGCTTGCCCTCTGCAGAGCCACATGCAAGCAGCTTTGCTGATGACTGTGTCCAGTGTCAAACCATTCAAAGGCTGGACATGAGGATCCTGGAAGCTCTTCCAACATGATTTTATCTGTGACAGTCATTAGAGCAGCACTTACCGCCTTCTTCCACACAGCCTGGCCCCTCTCAGACAGGGGCACAAAGCACACAAATGGCATAAGGAGAAACAGGAACGTCAGGTTTTATCCATCCTCAAATCAAATGGTTTGGCTCCACTTCCACAGCTCCTGGCTCTGAGCAGAGTCTGTGGCTGGTGTTTGTCTCTTCATTAAGGACGCTGCTGTTTTACAGACCCCAAAGGACACGTCCCTCCTTACACAGCAGCAAGACGGTTTCTCCAGCTTTGCTGGACATGGAAAACAGGATTTCTCACTCTTGCACCAGCATCCTGCCCCACATGCTGGGCACCATAGAATCATTAAGGTTGGAAAAGCCCTCCAGGATCACTGAGTCCCATCTTTGACCAACCATTACCTTATCAACTAAACCACAGCCCTTAATCTCACATCAGTCACTTCTTGAACACCTCCAGGAACGGCAACTCCACCATTCCCCCAGGCAGTTTCAATGCTTAACAACACCTTCCATGAAGAAATTCCTCCTGATGTCCAATCTGAGCCTTCCTTGCACAGCTTGAGACCACTTCCTCTGGTCCTGTTGTTGTCTGATCCTTCCAGTTTCACTGCTGGATACAGAACCTGCCAGTCTCTGTTTTGACAATCCCTCACTTAACTGTACTTGACTTTTAAGATCATTAGAAGTTAACCTTAATCTAGGAATTATTTTGTTTTCTGCATCCCTGCCCATGTAGGACAGCCAGGAAACTTAAGGACAGGACAGCAGGCAAAAGGTGGTCAGCAGCTGTTTTGTTGTATCCCAGGGTCAGGGTCGGGGAGGATGGGGAAATCAGAATTTGCTGAAACAAGGAAAAACACCACTTCTGCATTTGTATGTATTAAGATCAGCTTAGTGAAGTATCTAGGAAGTAAACAGCTGCCCCAGTCTAAGACAGCAAAGAACTATTTCCTTTTTTTTTTAACCTGTCCGTATCATCTGCTTTTTTAAAGACCTGCTGGTAAAATCTTATTTTCGTCCTTGTTTTCCTTAAAGGAGGAAACACTGTCACTTCCCAGCATTGACCTTTCACCACCAAACCTTCATTTCCTCCTGAACAGCCACACTGAGAACTGTGGGGAGTTCTAGTACTCTTCCTGCTTTCACAGGATCAGAGAATGATTTGGGTTGGAAGAAGCATTAAATATCACCAACTTCCAACCCCCACACCACGGGCAGGGACACCTCCCACTAGACCAGGTTGCCCAGAGCCCAATCCAGCCTTGATCTATCTGCTCTGATTAAAAAGTTCTTCAATGCTTTGCATCCTCCAGGGCTCTCTCCCTTATTTCTGTGCCTCTTGATAAAAGGGCCAGGAGAAAAATGTCTTGGTGTGGTGAGCTGACCCTGGCTGGAGGACTGGTGCCCACCACTGGTGCTGCTCTATCCCTCCCCTGCTCACCTGGACAGGGAAAACACAACAAATGGCTTGTGTGTGAAGGTAAGGACAGGGACAAATCACTCACCAATTACTGTCATGGGCAGAACAGACTTGATGTGGGGAAATCAGCTCAATTTATTACCAATCAAATCACAGTATGGTAATGAGAAATAAAACCAGATCTCAAAACACTTTCTCCCAACCCCTCCCTTTTTTGTTGGGCTCAACTTCCTGATTTTCTGTATTTCCTCTCACCCAGCAGTGCATGGGGACAGGGAATGGGGCTGTGGTCAGTCCATTACTCATCTCTGCTTCTTCTTCCTCAGAGAGAGAACTTCTCACACACTTCCCCTGCTCCAGAGGGCAGTCCCTCCCCACAGGAGACAGTCCTCCATGGACTTCTCCAGTATGAGTTCTCCACCAGCTGCTCCAGCCTGGTTCCTTTCCATGGGGTGAACTCCTTCAGGAGCAGGCTGCCCCAGAGTGGGTCCCTTGCAGGGCCACAACTCCTGCCAGCAAACCTGCTCCAGCCTGGGCTTCCCACAGGGCCACAGCCTTCTTCAGGCTCTCATGTGGGCTCCTCCAGGGGCTGCAGGTAGATCTCTGCATCCCCATGGATCTCCATGGGCTGCAGGGGCACAGCTGCCTCGACAGGGTCTGCAGGGGAATCTCCAGTGCCAGGAGCACCTCCTGCCCCTCCTTCTGCACTGACCTTGGAACCTCCTGGGCTTCTCCCACATATTCACACTCCTCTCTCTGGCCACAATTTCTGCTGTGGAGTTCTTTCCCACCTTCCTTCTTCAGTACACTACCGCAGAGGTGGTACCACCATCTCTGATGGGCTCAGCCTTGGCCAGTGGCTCAGTCCTGGATCCGAGGACAGAGCTGTGTCTTGAAGCCCCATGTTCACATGGATCCTCTGGCTTCCAAAAGATACAACGTGCCCCTCAGCAGAAGTCAGAATATAACTGTTCTCTTTGACCCAGATTTCTACATTCATCGAAGTCCTAATGATTAAACTTCCTGGAGACTTCTACCTCTGCCAAATGTCACTGGAATTTGTCACCAAGTTCAAAGCCATTAGAAGGGAGAATGACAAAGAAGTGTGACTGCATTCATTAAGGAATCAGTCAAATGCACAATGTGCACATTACAGCATTTAATGGCACATAGCTATTTGTGAACTCAAAATTAAAAATTAAGCCACTAATCATTCTGTAAGACAATATATTCAGTTTGAACTCCAGATTTTAATTAATTTCTTGCTGTCATGCATGTGCAATGCCTCTGAAGTTCATGATGTTTGCATGAATATGAGCATGAAATTAGAAACTGGTCCACTGATCCTAGTATTCCAAGCCAGTGAGAATTAATTAATTCAAGCCAGTGTTGTTGCTTGTCAACAACAAAAACTGTGGCAGGCAGTATTTACACCTTCATGACTTTGCCTTCAGTTTTTCTGAACATGTTTTTGCCATCTCTGCTGTGCCATATTTTCCTCCACCCATGAAACCAATTACAGATATCTTTTGCCCTGAAATCTTGTCTCCACCCTGAAATCTGGTATTTTACCTACTTTTGCTACTTGAGAAATGAGTGAAACTTTTAGATCACTGAATTTTACCTTTTACCACCACATTTTTACATCCTGTATTTTTCAAATGAAGCTTTCTAAGCCTCCTTGATGTCTGTATAAACTTGGCAAAGCCTGCCTGTGAGGAAGGGTAAATGATGTTGCAAGTCAGAAGCAGTACAAAAAAGGGTATTTTGATGCCCATCAAGAGTTTCCTGATGATTTTTCAGAATCCTACAAACACTGCTCATCAAAAACACACACAGAAAATAAAATATATTTTTTATTCAAAGTGAGATCTACCTGTTGCATGAGCTGCGTCATGAGTATGGGGACAGATAAAAGCAGCAGAAACCAGGAGCTCAAGAAAATGGCTTTTTCTGAGTGTACTTTCTACCCTTCTAACTTTTCTGATGACCCAACTCAGGCTACTTCTCTTTCAAAAGCATGAAAATCACCAGTCTAAGTGTCTGTTCCCTCACCTCTCCTGAGATCAGAAACCCCAAGAATACTCAGCAGCTACTCAAGAGTCAGGGCAGAGATATGAGGGACAGCTTCCAGTGGCCCTGCCTATACTTCTCTGTCAGATCAATAAAAGTACAGATCCCAATCTGGTTATTTTAGAATCCTTCACAAACACCACGTTACCACATTGGGGCAGCAAGTTATTTTCTGGACATTTCTGGGACATTCCACACAAAAATATGTTGATCATCTTATACTAATGATTAATGCTTAGAAGTAATCAGTTACCACTAAGAGATAATTTTTCCTTGAAGAATACACAACACTCTTCTAGCTCAAAGACAGAAGTGCAGTGGCTATCCAGCTTTTAAAAACTAAATGAAATATTCATAGAAAATAGGAAAATATTCAGGAAGACAACAGGTTCTTGATGGGCTCCCACTTCCTGCACTGGACCACATCTCCTTCTGGGATGAGGAATTTGGGAGCCTGACCCCCTTGATGCAGAAGCCACACAAAACCCATGGAGAGAGTATTTACCCAGGGCTTTGCCCCAGACTTTAAAAAAGCATCCCAGGACTCCTGCCCTCTGCCAAGCCACCACTAAAAGCAATCTCCACTCAGGCCTCATTTATTTTAGAACCAGCACTGGCAACCACAGGTGTCTGAGTAGGCTGGAAAACAGAGGTTAGATCAACAGCAGTGAGTCAGAGAGAATAAGCAAATAAGCAAATAAGGTATAACAACAGTTTTGGTACCCATTTGAACAGTCTGTACCAGGGATTCTCCAGATAAGCTGTAAAAATAGACAGCTACTCAATTGCATCCCACACAGCATTACAAACTATCTACTACAGACCCAGCCTTTTAAACCTAAGCATGACAGAAAGATTATCTTAGTTTCTCACACAATATAAGTCTAATTTCCCTGAACGTGCCTCAGTGAGGTGCAAGGCTGATTCAGAGTTCATTAAAAATCCTGCTTGTCATGAATTTTTAAAATTGAAGGGTATGGAAAAGAAGCTTAAGCTAAACTGAAGTCACAGAGATGTAAGTTTGGTTTTGAGTTGTAAGAAGTAGGAATGAGATCTCAAAAAGAAAAAAACGGTACAACCATGAAATCAGATGAAAACTCATTCCTTGAAATGTTGTCCATCTTGGCTTGAAACAGCACCACAGCCCATTTCCAGAAAAGGCCAAGAGTGAAAGATTATCACCACTACCTTCTGAAACATATTCCTTACTTTGGGCTTGATCTGAAGGCATTCAAGCCACAGAAACTTCCACTCATATCAATAGGTTTGGCTCAGTATCTGTAGAGATTTTTGATAAGACTATTTCCATCAAATAAAAAGCCTTTGGTTTGACTCCTCATGCTGATGAGATGCTAATACTTTGAGGCTTAAAAAATAAATAAAAAAAGACAGAAAGAAAAGAAGCTGTGCATATGGCTCTGACATTCATGATCATTTCATGGGCACATAGAATTAGACTTAATGAGAAGTTTTACATTTCATTCTTATCTTCAAGATACAGGTTGCTCTTAGAAAAAATACCAGGATAACCAGTTGTTTAACTTGCATTTTGTAGTGAGAAGATCACAGAATATAACAACAAAGCAAAGAAAAGTATTCAAACAACTCAGTGCAGCCAGAAGGGAAAAAACAAGCTCTCAATACTACACATCACTGCACTGAGGGACAGATTTCCCTCTTCCCTGCCTTAAATGTAATGTTACTGACATGACTGAACCTCCTCAACAGCTGCAAAAAGCACTGTGCCTGTGCCACCATTACAGATGAAATTATATTTTCTCTAACTTCTGCTACAATATTACAGCTGAAAACACCAGCAATATTAAAATGGCTGTTTTCCAAATTTAATTTCGACCATTTCCTTGTATCAGACTTGGCACAAAAAAAGAGAGAGCAAGTGTGCACAAATTCAATTTCTTCTAGCATATACCCTTCACTTAACATTGCCTCTATTTGAACAAATGGACTGGGTAACCAAAATGAACCCTGACTTGCTTAGAAATCTGCTGGCTGCATGGCAACCCCCACAAGGAAGCAAAACTCCTTGCAGTATTTCTCTCACTGCGAGCATCTCTTTATTGACAAAGAAAATGATGGTATTTTCATAGGGATTTTCTGTTCACAACAGGGACATTCTGTCACGAGTTCCCTGGGTAAAACCAGCTCAGATAACTTTGATGCCATGGCTGAGTCTCACCAAAGCAGGCTGACATCACTTTTCCCACAAAACAGCCTCCCATTCTCACAAGGCACCACAGGGCCCTGCATGGAGCTTTCCAGGGAAGGCACTCCCACAACTTGTTTTTACTTCAGGAAGACGATCACTGCCTTATGTTTTAATAAACTTACAATAGTTTCTATTAGAGTATGTCACTTACAACTTCTGGTTGGTGTTTGTGTGCTGCCTCTCCCCTGGATACACACATTTGTCATCCTGAAGTCTGCAGTCTCACACTTTTGTTTCAGTATGAGCAATGCAGAATTAGTTTTTTCTTAGAACTATAATTACAAAACCTTAATTGCTATTAAATTTAGATTAGATAATAATTGTGAATTTGGCAAGTTTGCTTCATTTCTCACAGATTCAGATGGGTTTTGTGTGTACATGCATATTTACAGAAGTTCTTGCAGAACTCAGCCTTAACAAATCTTGTCCCAAACTTGAATATTAGTGATCACCAAGGTTTACCCAACTGCAAGCATTTGAGCTCAAGTTTTCTTTTACCTGCTTGCTATCAGGGGGAAAAATAAACACCCTGTAACTTACATTGTTCTACAAACCACACAACCACATAATTAGCCTGATTTTGAAGACCAAAATCAGGTAGACACAGATTACTCCTGGTTTCATCTTTAGTGGAAGGCACGAGACATGAGCCAAGGCAGGGGGATCCATGCTCCCACCAGCACAGCAAGACACAGCAGGATGGAGCAGCAGAAGATAAGCAAGACTGCAATTTCTAAGGAAAAAGGATTAAAACCAGGGGAAAATATCAGCCCACTGCAAGACATTTACACTGAGATGCACGAGCTAGAACATGTCATATTCTGTATATTTTAAGAAATAAATAGGAACAATTATTCAGCTTTGCAAATTCCTCCTGGCTCCAGACAGACAGCTTAGCGTGACTCACTCAGGAATGGCTGTCAAACACCTTTTGCCAGCCTTGTTCCTCCTCTTGGGAACTTTTAAACTACTCCCTGGCCTTGTTTGCTTGGTGCCAGCTACTCTCCCCACTTGCCACTCTGGATAAAACTCCCTCAAGGGAGAAGCAGGATGTTAATCCTTGCTAGCTCCTTAATTCCCTATTCCTTCCCTTGTGTCAGACTCTCCTCTTTTACACACACCAACACCTTCCCAGCCTGAGCAAGAGCCCTGCTTGTGCCACAGTGGACCTGAGCCCATCCCATCACTGTGGGCAGTCTGCAGGCACTGCCTGCCCACCTGGTGCTCAGGTTGTGTGTCAACCCCAAGTTCTGAACAACTGTCAAGTTTCCAGCTTGCTCTGAGAGCAAAAGCAGGCTGGGAGAAGCTCTTGGAAAACTCAGCACACTCCAGCAGGTCCTGGAGGTCCACTGCACTTCTTTAAAGGACAGGCAAATATTTTCAGTCCTGGCAACTGAGCTCTCTGGAATCTCACCCCAAGCACAATGGCAGGGTGTCCTGCCTGAGGTAAAGCTGGGCAGATTATGGCAGCACTGGGATAGTCCTGCTATTGAACACTCCCTTTCTTTCCTCAGACAGTTCACTCACCAGAGATAAATAAGAAAGGTCATCACAGAATCACAGGATGGTTTGGGTTGGAAGGCACTTTGAAGCTCATCTCATTCCACCCCCTGCCATGGGCAGGTTCACCTTCCACTACCCCAGGTTGCTTCAAGCCCTGTCCAACCTGGCCTTGGACATCTCCTAGGATGGGGCTTCTCTAGGCAACCTGTGCCAGGGCCTCACCACCCTCACAGGGAAGAATTTCTTCCCAACATCTAATCTAGCCCTACTCTCTTCCAGTTTGAAGTTATTCCCCATGTTCTGTCACTCCAGTTCCTCTCTGACTTCATGCAGGCCTCTTCAGATCCTGGAAGCTGTTCTGAAGCCTCCACACAACCTTCTCTTCTCCTCCTGCTCTTGGCTGAACAGCCCCAAATCTCTCATCCTGTCTCCAGAGGGAAGGTGCTCCAGTTCTCCTATGAACTTTGTGGCCTCCTCTGTGGAGGAGTTCCATGCCCTCCTTGTGCTGGGGGCACAAGAACTGTACACAGCATTCCAGCTGAAAATCCTGGCTGGAGAAGCAAGCAGAGCACCTTTGGCAAACACAATGCCCCCCTTTAACCCTGTACAGAAAGGGAGAGATACCTGGCAGAGCCAGGAGCCAGCTGGAGCTCCCTGCACAGCCCACACATCATTTCATGCTGCACTTGCAGAGAACAAAATCACCACCAGCAGCACCACAAGACATTTAAGCAGTTTTGAATGCTCATCGTGAAAAACAAGCCAACAAATCTCCAATAACCACAGAGTTTTGCATGCTTCCCACTCCCAAAGCTGTAGCCAAGGCATGGGTATTTAGGGAAAGGAAATCCTTTCCTTAGTGACAACACACAGCTTTAGGATGTTGCAGATGTAAAACATCCCCAGAGGGACCTGTTGATTGTCCACTTGTGCTCCTGTTGCTCGCTGCAGCCAAGACTGACCAGTTTGTGTTCAGCACCACACTGGTGTGCCTTGGAGGTTTCTGGAGCTGTGGGTGAGGGAGCAGGAAGCAATGTTTATCCCTGGAAGGAGTAGGGTGGAGGGAATGACCAATTTCAGACATGTGTAGCGCTCACAGTGTGGGTACTGTGGGGATCTCACAGACTCAGTAGGTAGCACTGTACTGACACACCAAACAATGCCCTCAGCCAAAGGCAGGTCTCACTAACAGGGGCAGAAATCCCTGAATTTGAAAATCACTTTGCTCATATATCAATATACACACAGATACAAAAACGTGCTGAGGTCCAGCAATTTCCAGGATAGGAACTGTAGGCCTGAAGGAACTTCATGTTAACCCAGTAGTTATGCTGGTATTTGGAAAGAAATTACCTTTAGAAAATCAGCACTGTAATCAGAGAAAGGGTGGGAAATGGAAACCAGGAGAGCATGGATCTCATGATTGAAAAGTAATGCCATAGTTATGGCTGGCCATAATCAATGCTCTTCTCAAATCAGCTCATCATTTATTCCATCCTGCTGCACTCTGAGCACCTTTGTAAGTGCTACACTGTGTCAGCAATCCCACAAATCTGTGATACAATTTGCATTTGGACAGAAGCATTGATGTTTCTTTTTCACAAGCAATGTGGCAAGAGCATCAAATCTCTTCCCTCCTCACAAAAGTGATTGCTTCCAGTTGAATTTGTCCTGTTAAGTCCATGCATAGATCAACCAGTAGAGAGTAGTAAGAAAGTTAAGATGAACATTTTAATCACACTTGTGCAAAAAGGACAGACAAAAGGAAGCAATTCTTCCCAGTTCTCAACTGGAACAAACTCCTGCCCTGAGCTTAACTTCTCAAATGCAAAAAATGTGATACATATTTTGTTTCTCCATTTTTATTCCCCATGCAGGTCACTGTTGTTTCTGCACAAACACCTTGAGTATTGTGAAACCCTGACCAGGCTGGATGCTGACACAATTCCCATGGTTCCGACAGGCCAGGAGGAGCTGCAACTTTCCCCTCCACTTGACATGATGGTGGGAAAAAAAACAGCAATAAAGTACATATTGTGGGTCAAAAATACAATCCAGGATTTTAGTTTGATTAAAAAAACAAAACAACACAACACAACACGAAAAAACCAAACAACTCGCTAAATGAAAAAGAGACCAAAACTACAACCATGTATCCACAAGTAGTGGAGCTGTAGTTTCTGCAGTTCTTCTATATGATGAATGGAAGAACTCAGGGCTTTTGCACCCCCTGACTGGAAATCATGTCAAGATTTAACCACCAGGAAATCACATTCTGCATCTAGCAGCTTTATTATTTTCAGCGTTTCCCATGGAGCAAATGCTGATACTGACATTTTCCCCCTCAAATGTAAGCATTTTCCATTTCTCTTGCAAAGAAAGACTTTTTGCCTTAATTACTTCTGGTTTTGATAGAGCTAGCAGGTGTAGTGAGTATTTTCTTCATTTCAACTAGTTCATTCAAAGTTGAAAACCCAACTGGGAATTGAAAAAAAAAGAGCCTCTTGCAATCTATGAATAAAAAGCAGGTGGGAGAAAATGAGGTCTCTGAATTTTAAAGCAGCCAGACTCTCCTTGGCACTTAGGTCTTGTTTCCTCCCTTACATTCTGGCTGCTCTTTAGTGAGAAGAATACTACCCAGAGTGGATTTTCACAGTAATTCAATATCTTTCCAAAGCCTTTCATTCTTTCTGAAGTTATTAAGACTGATGGTTTGACTTCATGGGTGAAAATGCATTTTTATGAATACAAAAACCTGAAGCTACCACAATTACAACTGGCACCATAAAACAGGATTTAGCCAGATTTATGTCTAGACTCTGATAATGACACTTTTAAAGCATTAATTGAACACTGTGGGAAAAATACTAGGAAATAGTTCAAGAGTAACATGCTTAGATAATATGCCATCACCTTGACTCCTAATTTCTAATTTGAGATTAACACCTGCCTTGTATCTGGTAATTAAACCTCTCATTAGGTCCCAAATTCTGAAGTTTAATCAGGTAAAAAAAGTTTTCTTTGTTAAAAAAGACAAACTCAAACCAAACCAAACAAACCAGGCTGAAATACAACTATTTCAGAGAGAAACTTTAGCATTTCTAACTTCAGCATTTCTGTATTTCTATGCAGGAATTTTCAATTTGACAGCAAATTTGGTGAAGTGCCCTTTCCTGAGTCACCTGCTCTGCTTTGCACACCTCCCAGGTTGCAAAAAGTTTCAGTTTTGCCACTCTTGTTGAAGACAGAGTTTCGCTGACAGCAAGTGGCCAGAGCAGAGCTATGGAGCAACCAGATTAAATGGAACACAACAAATTAATTAGACGCAGTAAATTATACTGGATTTTTTTCCAGGTTGCCCCAATAAAGTTCGTAACACCACAAAGCCAATATAATGGCTTTAAAGCAGTTAAATATTTTACAGAAAGGCATCTTTTAGAAAATGCTGCCTGTTTCCAGATGGGTGTGTGGTTTCTCCCAAAGACCAGACTGCACAGCTCCAGGTGTGCCCTGGAGTCACTCCCCTGGATGAAGGAACAATTTCCAAAGTGAGCCTCACAACTGCTGAACTGAAAACCTGACCCATGGGGCTGCCACTACCAACATCACCAGTAAATTAAATCCAAGAAGTGCACAGGGACAGCCAAACCTCCTGCAAAACAGCAACTTCCCCTGTGGAGCAAGGGGCCCAAACCTGATTCACAATTGCTCAGGTGAAGAGAAAGGGGAAGATAAATGAACATGGTTTAAGAGCTGAGAAACTGAGGAGGAGTACAGACCATGCTCCCCTCTGAATCCACAACATAAACAAGTCTTCCATCCATCACTCTCCACCTCCATGCCAGAATATTCAGCATGCTATATTCCTCCCCTCACTAGATGCAACTACAGGAGTTATTTATACCTCAGAAGAAACCCTCCTGACTTTATTTTTTCCCCTACTTGCTGAATCCACTGAGTAAAATGACAATCTGGTGTCCTGACACCATCAATCTGATGCTAACTACTATTATGGCCCAGACACAGGGTATTATATTAATAACCATAACCACTCTAACACTTGGATTTAGTCAGACAAGATGAGCTTACTAGCTCCCAGAAAAACCCCTCTGAACTGGGCTATTTGTCTCCCAATCCACTGAGCACAGAAGGAAGCTGCATCCATCCCCACACACACACCCTGGTGCAGCTCTGCCCTGCTCATCAGCTTCCTTCCACCAGACCTGCTCCCACTGGACAAGCAGAGCAATCACCAGCTAATCCAAAAACTTCCCAGACATATCAAGAGGGTAGTAAACCTAAAATATCCTTGCTGCATCTCCTTCTCCACGTAAACATCTATTTTCAGAATTGTAGCTTCTATTACTGATCTCTCGAGAACAAACAATTTGGTTTTAATTCTCCCCTCACCATGGCAATATGTGCACCAAGTAGAAAGATAGTCTATTTAGTAAAGAGCATTTGATGCTATTTCTGAACTCAAGACACAAAACAGTATCTTCATGGTTTGCAAGTTTTATTTCTACAGTAATTTCACAAGAACTCAAGTACCCATTAATTTTTCTGATATTACAGGTCACTTCCCCAGTCATGTTTTCTGTTTTCTTTTCAAAAGAAGTCTAGAACAAGGCTATTATATTTTAAGAACATTATTTTTTTCCTGACATTTCATACCTTCATTTCTAATCAGTTTTCTCTGCAAACTTTCCTCCTCTCCTCTGTGTTAATGTACTCATTTTTGCCATCCTACCTGCTCCCATGTACACAGCTGATCTTAATCCTTCCCTGGATGACAGCTCCTACAAGCACTTTATGATCTTTGCTACAGATCAAAGTTTTGCTTTCACCTTCAGGTTTTATCAATGTATTGGACTGTGTAAAAGCAAAAAGAATACATTTATGACAGGGATCTGAGGGAAAGCATCTTCAAACAATTACAGGTGAATATCTATTTCAAACTATAGGACAAACAGGAGAAAGGGAATGACTCCAGCTGCTGATAGCATCTGTTTCCTGGCACACTCCTATTGCAGGGTGAGAAATCAGCACTTAACACAAACGAGGCCAAACCATGGACACCTGCATTGGTTTGAATCTCTCCAGGCAAAAAAGGGCCACCAAAAAAGGAAAACCCACAGGCTTCTCCCAGGTTTACTTCAGTTTCAAAGTCTACCAAACTTCAGATGTTTGCATTTTCAAATGGCCTGTCCCACCAGCCACATCTGGAAAAAGTGACTCATCATTCCCTTCTGGACACAGACTAATAAGATTCTCTTTAAAAGATGACACCAATTTATATTACTGCCAGCTGTGTTACCAACACAGAACAGTGGGTTCAGCACTGCAACAAGTTGAGTGCAAAGAGGCTGAGGAAATGCCATCTTTGGACATTTTCAAAACCCAACTGGACACAGCCCTAAGCAAACCAACCTATTTCTGAAATAAGCTTGGCTGAAAGCTGCCTCATACTCAAATCACACCCACCCAATTATATCCTATGTTTGATTTTTTTTTTTTTAATGACAAGCCCACAATGACAACCTCCATTCAAAAAAAGATGCTCAGATCTCTCACTTGACCATGTGAAGCCATCCTGAGACCTCTCTCCTTGAAATGTCATCAGTGGGCTGTACAGGAAGGCAGGCATTGCACATGGTGCAATAATAATTAAGTCCAAACTGCCTGAGTTTTCACTCCACTTCCCAGGTGTTTTTTGCAGCCTGCAATAAGCTTTATGTTGTCATGGCTACTATTACAAGCATTTCAGCCCTCTAAAACTTATCACATCCCACAGCTGCAGTACAGACACACCCCACCAGGTAACTCAGTCAGAGATTCATTTTTAACTCTACCAGCTAAATCTAAGATGTGATTTGAAACACATTCATCCTTCTTAAGGCAGACCTAAGTTTACATATTACTTACATTTATTTTGCTCCTTTTAATCCCTTTGCCAGCATTGAAATGATGGGTGTCTCTCAGGGTGTCTTCCAGATTTCACAGCACTAAATCACATCTCTCTCACATTGCAGTCTGACATCATTTGTTTTCAAAGGGCAAGCAAATCAGCCATGGGGGACCAAATGCCTGGGGAACTGCGCTGCTGCACATCCTCAGTGGAAGGGGAACTGCTGCCTCTCTGGGCCAGAGGTCTGTGGCAGAGCAACCACTGCATGGTTGGATCAGCCAAGTCCCTGAGGTCAACCTGGTTTGTGTTCAAAAGGAAAAAGCAGCCTGTGCAGTATCAACAGCTGCTCTTCCAGCCTTTCCTCCAGCCTTTAACATCTCATGTTTTATCTAACCTCCAACTCAGACCCATATATAGGAATCTCTGTTTAGTTCCAGGATAACAATGGCTTTGGCTGCAGAGAAGAGCTTAAGTAGCTTAGAGAGCTGCCTGCCAGAGAATGGAATTTAGCATGTCATTCCAAAAGCCTGGCTCCTTATGAACTTAGATTTTAGTGTTGACAGTGCTCACATCCATGTAGAGACATGGGTAGCAAAGAACATCCAGCTTTGTCATAACAGGCTCTTAGCAGCCCCTTTCTCCTCTCCCAGGATATTTCCATGATTGTATTCCAGTTATTTTGGAGACAGCCTCATAGACACTCACCAGCTAAGTGTGTCTGGAAATTCCTCCATGAGTTTAAAACATATCACTGAAGAGAGAGATTTGAACAGGACAACAATAAGTTTTATTTCCATAGCAAAGCAGGCTGAAAAGTCTGCCAAGCTCAAGTCTGCCTCTTCAGCTAATCACATTTAAAGACACAGCAATGCTATGTTAGCCCAGATAAATTCATGGTTTAGGCATGTGGGCATGGCCACGGAATTCTTTGGGTAATGAGCTTTTAGATAGTCAAGGTTTCCTTATTTTCCACAAGCAGCAGCCACAGCACAGAAACAACCCCCCTGAAATCCACATTGAGAACACTGCTCAGAGCTCCAACTTCTCAGCAAACTCCTGATTTAGAGGAATACTCTACACTCCTCAAAGTGCGTGGTTTGGTGCTACGGGTGTGCTGGGAAGGCACAGGCTGCTTTAATCTCCAGGCATTTATCTCATAGACAACTACTCAGTCAATGTAGGACACCTATCAGCTCAGTGCTTCACTCTAAGCTGCCTAAATAAAGCAGCAGAGCACGCAGTGGCTTTTACACAAACACAGTTATATTTCAAGCACGGGCTGCTAGATTATGGGTACATTATGCACAGATGACAGATATCACAAACCCAGCCCTAACGTGACAGGAATGGGCTCAGTGCTCACATTTCACCAGTTTAGTGTTTACACTGCACTTCCCAGAGCTCCAAACCATTCCCATGGCCAGGGGCTTCCCATGGAAACAACCTGGCCCCATTGTCTGTGCATCACTCCCCCAGCACATAGAAATTAGGAACCTCCAAATTATTGTGGCTGAAATAACAGATAACACATTCAGTCCAAAAACACCATTGTAGGAATTGCTAATAAAATCCAAGTGAAGACAGACATCATGTGCTAAACTACTGCTTCAAACACTAGAAAGAGAGAGCAAAGCACCACTTCAGTCAATAAGCAAAACCCCCCCCAAAAAAAACCCCAAACCACAAACCCCCCAAAAAACCAACAACAAAAAAAAAAAAAAACCCAAACAAAGACCCTACAAAAAACCAAAAACAAACCAACAAAACATGGAGTAGTGAAATTATGTAGTTCATTAAAACTAGAAGTCTAGCATAGGTGTCCCTTCTCAAAAAACATTAATCTGTTGCAGCACAAAATACATCAGTAGCCAAAATGTTGTGATCTGAATTATTTTGCTCTTAAGGTGCATAAATAAAATCAAAGTATTCGTGGCAAGTTCAGGCATTTGGGCACCTCACTCAAGTAACAAGGTAGCTCTAGGAATGAGGTCAAATCACTGTGTCAAATTGCCTTCACTTCTAATAGAAAGTACACCAATTAATCACCCTAAATACATGTTAATATTCCAGGTTGCTTTGGTGGCCAGAAGCTGAAACAGAAGGCAGATTTGGCAGCAGGGGAAAAAGAAAGGAAAAGCATTTGTTTCAAATATTTTGTAGCTCGGAAATGGTCAATTAAAACACACCAAAAAAATGAAAAATTATTCTTATGAGCTTATCCTATATATTAAGTGATGACAAGCCTACACAGAATGATAATCCATTATTTATGGGCTAAGAGACTTCTTGATTGGTGAAAAAGTACAATTCTTTTAGGGGCTCATGTGGTGGAGAGAATTTAACCAAACAAACTCTCTGAAGTGGCAATGACTGAGCAAAGAACAAAATGTGATGTCTAATGCTGTTATAATTTCTGTCTACTTTGGTTGTGCACTACTGGATTGCTGAGTGTATCCTGTGAGGATTCACACCTGGTATCAGAAAGAGCCTGCATGCAGGGATGTGGCTGGGTAATGGGGAACCCTCTGGATTATTCCCTACACAGCTGCCTGTAACTTTGAGACTCTGGTGGTCCCTCACCCTTTCACCACTGCCTGAGTACCAGCCTTCACATATCCAAGAAATGCATATTTATCTTCCTCTTTCTGTTTTGGTTTTTTTTTTTTCCTTGGGGGGGAAGCAGAAGAGACATGCTGATTTCCAAGGCTTGGGGTGATATTGCATGAGAAATGCAGCAAGGGAGCCCCAGCCTGGAGGGTGCCACAAGTTCCAGTGGAACAAAGAATATTCACTTCTTAGATGAATTCCTTAGAGAGGACAAATTAAATTTAGCCCAGAAAGTGACCAAAATGCATCTGGTCCAGCAAGTTAATAAGGGTGCTCCAACCCAGGAGAGGCAAAAGATCAGATGGAATTACAGAAAAAAAAAAAAAAAAACAACCCCGAGTTAATCTCTCAATATTCAAGGTTGATTCCCTGCTGAACTGGTGATCTCTGATCTTAATCCCCCCAGTTCCATCTGAGGATATTCCAAGGGAATTGCAGCAGCCAAACTAACATATTTAAGAAGAAAAAGGAAATAATTAGTCTTTCTAGCTACTTCCTACAGGGCAGACTTACATTAAAAATTAATGAACTAAAATATTTATCAAAGTCAGCTTTCTTTAAGCAACAACAAACTAAAGAGTTAAAAATACCCAAACCAACAAAGGCAAAAAAATGCTGTAAGGTACTTGCATTAAGTTTCATCTACATCTAATCAAGAGGTTTGAATCAGCTCTCTTCTCACAAACAAGCAGGTAATGTAATTAATTTTCTCCTGAACCTTGAGGTTGTCGAAGAAGAGGATCTGACCTAATACCAGCTAATTCCTGCTCTGTGCAGAATTGTAATCTCTCCTGCAAACCAGATTTGACCTGGATTCAAGTCAAGAATTTTAAGAGGGAACAAAATAAGGGGAAGGAATGAATTCTAAGAGATGTGTGCATGTTATTCTGTATGCATAATGCGTGCAAATTTGTATTTGCATCAGTACAAAATCTAACTGCTGTCAGAGGCACACATCACACATGTGCTGTCAGAGGCACACCCCAATACTGAGTTAAGATATGTAGGATTTATTAAAAACTACACTGGGTTCATGTATGTACTTACCACATGAACTTTCTTTTGTTAAAATAACATTTAGCAGGGCAGCTATAGATGTCCTTAAGCTCTAGGTTTCCTGATTTTAACATTGAAACTGTAAAATTACTTACACATATCTGTTTTGTTTCACATTTTGAGGATTACAGGGACTAGTAATCACACACATTTTAATTTGAGCTGCCACACTACATAGCTGAGAGTTTACATATCTGCAGAGAATCACTGTAAAGCTTAAATGTAAATAAACTCATTAATATTACAATTGTGGGCATACACACACACACACAGAGGATTGTAGGCTTGTAAATAGTACAGGCATAACTGCATAACTGCCTGGAGGAAAAACTTGGCAAAGTAAAACCAAGATGATCCTACATAGATTTTCATTTCTTTTGTTTTTTAAACACTTTATTAAACAAACAAACAAACTCATGTGTCATGCTGGAAACTTGTTCCCAGCAATGTCATACTCCTTGGAAAGTTCTCCAGGCACAGGCGTATTAATTCCAACTCCAGCAAGCTTTTCCTTTTACAGCTGATGTGTCTTTTTTCACTAAAGCCAGTCAACAGATTGCATTTCTAAAAGTCACTGTTTGCTCCAGAGTAGGTTCTAAATAGTTTCAAGACTTCTTTTGGCTGAACATCTTGGACATATGTGGAGACACAGAGAAACAAGGCCAGCCCAGAAATGTAGGGCAGCCCTGCCCTGCTCCTACCCTTCCCAAACCCAGTCAAAACACCCAGGCACGTGTGGGCTCCTGCTCTGCTGCTCCCAGCCACCACCCTCCAAGTGCTGCTCACCCCCAAGGGGCAGAATCTTCATTTTCACCTGCCTGAAACATCCCTTTTCCATGCTGAAGATATATGTGTCCCATAAACACCCTAATATATCGGGAGCATGTCAGCCTAATTTTTGTATTATGTGCTGAGAGACAGCTGTGAGAACACTAGGAGCACAAAATAAAGATTGAAAGGGCTCTATAAAGGCTGGAAATACACAGTCACCACCTTGCCCAAGTGGCATCCTTAGCCACTATGCTCTCAACTGAATAAAAACACAAAAAACTCAGAAGGCAACAAAACCGAGTCCCATAACAAGTAATAAGGGCACCAGAGCAAATCAGGGAAGGTATCTACCCCAGCCACACATCAGTAAGTACACACCAGCCTTCCAGAGCACTTCAAAAATTACCACCACTCACCAGCTCACCCCAAGGAAGCATTTTAAAGGACAAGCCACCACCAGCACAGCAGCAGTACAAAAATCCAACTTACCAATACAAGTAATAGGCTAAAGCCAGGACAATCAGTGTAGTGCAGACTCCAGCTAACAAGCATATACTTGACTGGTTTACCAACATCTTCCCAATTTGTTATTGATTAATAGACAGACAAACAAACACAAAGGAGAAGAAATGGAACAGCAAAAACGCACGATGTGAATCTTGGCTAGGAAAGCGAATCAGTCTTGACATGGAGGAGGGATTATGGTGACAAAAGCACATCGAGGTAAATCTGGAAGTGCTTCAGCTACTAAAACTGCCTGCTCAGCAGCCCGAAAAATCAGCTGGGTGTCCTCTCTACTACATGGCTTTGTAAGCCACTGAACTAAAAAAGCCCCTCTCACCTCAAGAATGAAGGCATGAATGGGGCAGAAGTGGACTAATATTTAAAACAGGTAATACTGCTCAATAAATATTACAGTCAGGTGGTGTTGCTGGCAAGCCAAGCCTTTGCTCTAATCCAGTAAGCTCCTTACAGGAAATTACCAGGCTACAATCGACCGGATTCGCTCCCGTGGTCGTGCGTGTGCTCAGCACGGCCACTCGACACTTTTTGTGTCTGCAGGACCTGAGGAAAGATTTTAACAAAATCTAGATTTCAGCACAAAGGAACCTCCCATCACAGAACCCAAGAGATGACAATGATGTTTCCTTTCTCTTCTCCCTGCTCCAAAATCAGGGCTTTTGGAAGGCCGGAGCAGGCACAGTCCAGGAGTCTGGTTAACAAAAAGGAGATATGGGAGCCTGGAGAGGGGAGAAAGGAGGTGGCAGCAGCTACACCCGGTGCAGGAACATGGTGCTGATGGGGTAAAATTCAGGGCCCTGATGCCTCAGGTTTAGCTTTTCTATGGTTCAGATTCTGTGCTGCTTTAGTGTGTAAGTCTAGAATTCATATTAGAGGATGGTGAGCTCTCTGCACAGAGTAGGGAGACAAAACAATTCCTGCTCTAGCTGGACATCAAGGACAAATGATCCAGATCTCAGGCCCAAGAGCACAAACAATGTGGACCAAAGACAGAAAAAAGAAGAATGGGACTTCATAACCAAAAGCTATAATTAGACAATTAGCTCCAATATGCAAATGGAACAGAACTTATAGAAGTGAGAGACCCCATGACCTGTTGTCCATTTTGTGGCCATTTTGGGTTGTGCTGCCCAAGGTGGATCTATTGAGGCCTCTTAATGAATCCCTACTTCATTCTTTAGCTCCATCCTCTGTTCTAGATCAGCCTTTACAAGGCATCAGCCCCATCCAGATGCTCTGCTGCATAATATGGACAGTCCAGGTAAAGAGAGACTTGAGGGCACATCTGTACCAGGACACAACAGCTGGACTGCAGAGTGATTCCTATTTATGAACACAGCCCTCTGTGAAGATGCAGCACAATTCACCTGGTCAGAGTTGAGCCTCTAAAGAACCAAAATCCAATCAAAATCTAGCTTAGATACAAAAAAAAAAAAATTTTAAGTGGTAGCCACAGGCCCCTGACACTCCCATTTTTTGACTAAACTTTAGCAACAGCACTAAAGAGAGCAAAGTCATGGTGTAAGATCTTCTTAAAACCCTGGCTGCCCTGGAGGTAGAGTCATATCAGAAGATTTCAATAAAGTTGAAAGAGGCAGCACAAAATCACTTAAGATGAAACAAGTAAGAACGTTTTTACATTCAAAGAACAGACAATGCTTGGAATTATTTGGCCAAAAAGGGGAAAGAAAAAAGAAAAAATAAAAAAAAGGAGGCTGGAGGCTGTGAATGTTAAAGTTACAGACAAATAGGAACTTCTATCTGATTTAGCAGAGCTGGGTAGGATAAGAATGTAAAAGCTGCCTCTGAGTTTAAAGCACACACAAATTAAATACAACATCCTCCAGAAAGTGTGGTGAGTAAGGGTCTAGTGGAAACCAGGATAGAAGCACCACAGCATTCATGAAATAAAGGAAAATTTCAGGTGCTCTCCATGCACCAAGTCAATAGGTCCTCCTGTCCTCTTATATCCTGCACAAAGTCCAGGGCTCTTGTAAAACCTTTTGCAACCTCACCTACAGCTCAACCCCATTTCTCAAGTGACTCCAAGGTAAAAGTCTTACTACTATCTACATCTTTGTCAATGAAGGAGATGGCTTGCTTAGGAAGCAAGCCTTAAATTCCTTGCTTAGGAATAATCAGTTTCTGGGGGCTCCAAAGGAATTTTTACTGATTTTGTTCCCCAATCTCATTTTGAGATTGGTCACACTGCTTCAGTTCTCAATTGCAGAAACTGGGTTATATCAAAAAGCATCAAAATAAACCCCAAAGCCCAAGAGACAAACAGAAACACAGTTCAAAGATGACAGGAGGGTTTCAGACATGCAGAGTCACTAAACTGGCACTTGCAGTGTTTTCATAGGTGAAGCTCAATCACCAGTTTCCAGGACTGCTAATCAATACTTTTCCAATGCACAACACTCATTACAGAAAATGCACATAATGGATTATGACTGGGCACAGGACAGCATCATGGTTTTATAATGAAAACAGAACCCAAAGTAGCAATTATCAAGAGTCTTCATTTGGAAAAAAAAATAATTATGATATTGGAATAATTGCCTATATTTGGAACAAGGCTTACTTGGTATTTCTATGATAAAAGCTATTCTAAAATTATAGTGCTGGTATTCAAACAGCAATTCTATAATACCAGCCCTTACATAACAAATAGAAAAGGAGTTATCTAACAGAAGCCCTATTAGTACAAAATTATTTGAGTAATAGGCCTCTTGCAATGTATAAAATAGATCAATGTTATGTAATTACAAAATGCTGCCAATCTTAGTCTCTGATTATTAAGAAAAAAACCTCAGTAATGTCTACTCATCTCTAAGACTATATAAAATGCTCCTCTTCACTCCAAGTGGTTGAATTTTCAAGACAAATGGGAATTCATCCTTTGTATTCAGAAAAAAATAAACTACAAAAGAAACTTCAGGAGTCTTAAATGCATTTACACTCCAAGCTGTGAAACCTAGGGAGCCACCTGCTAGACAGATTGGGTCAATCTGGAAAATGCTTTGTGGCACAGGCCTATCACTTGTTAAAACAGGGATGTAAAAGAAAGGATAAACAAAAGAGTCTCACCTGTGAGATGTTATAGGGAAAAAGAAATACTTTGCTTTCTGGATGAAAAACTATGCAAGAAAAAAAAATTAAGCCTCAAACACATGACAGAGAGCTAGCAAGGAGACATCTGTCTGCATGCAAATGTGCTGTGGCTGAGCAAGAAGAAGCTCTGACTGCTGCTACACAGTCTCAGCAAGCACAGTATTCATGCCTGCAAGCCCCTGCCCAGGTTCAAAGCTTCCCTTTGAAGTACTGAGCACTAATTGGCAAGAAATGGAAACTGTCTTACAAGAAGTGCTGAGCTGCTTTAAATTTCAGGTATTAAACACTGCCTTCTGCAGAAGAGGAGCAGTGTGATTTGCTCTCTGATCCATAGTAATGCAGGATCTCTGATGCCAGTGAATAGGTTGGAGCAGGAAAGCTCCTGGGGCTGTCTGGTAGCAAAGCCACCACCCCCTGAATCCATGTGTCCAGAGACAAAGCCACCACTTCCTGAATCCATGTGTCCAGAGACAAAGCCACCACTTCCTGAATCCATGTGTCCAGAGACAAAGCCACCACCCCCTGAATCCATGTGTCCAGAGGAAAAGCCACCACTTCCTGAGAGCCAGCTTGGAGACAGAGCAGGGCTCAGCACACCCCCTTTGTTCATTTATGCCTCTGCTCCAGAGTTTGCTACCACAAGCTGTACTGCCTGGCTGGAAAAGATTAAATAGGATTATTTATTATTTTTATGATTAATAAGTAAGAGGGACAGGGTAAAGCAAAGGCCTCAGGTGACACCTAAGCTATTCACAAGCTGTGGGAATCACAGCTGCAAGACCAAAGAGAGACAGAAGGAAAGTTTTCCCCTGCCAGTGCCCTGCCATACTAAACCTAAAAAATCCCCAGAGGAGCATTTGCATGATCTCACCTACAAATGCACCTCCAAACCAGGAACTGCTCATAGCTTACCAGCAATGAAGAAAGGCAGCTCTAGAACTGAGAAGCAGAATGTATGCCATGCAATTTTGACTTTACAGTCCCCAGTCTTCCTGACAGATCTGTGACAAGTGATAAAGACCAACTAGCCTCCTGTCACCAGGCTGACATTTGTCACATGGACAAAGACACCTTGTCTATACATTTTATATACATAAAATGTCTATAAATTTTCATTTTTTTCACCATGACATTTTCCATGGTTTGAGCCTGGAGGGAGACAGAAGCCATATGAGGAGTGAGGGAATACAAAAGTCATCATTCTTCCAAATCCAGATGTTTCAGATCTTCATCACAAGGGAGACAAAGAAGCAAAAAAACCAAACACCGAATTTGGGTTCTGCTGAGTTACTGTCACTGAGGCAGCTTCAGATAAAACCCACTGTTCTGCAGTCAAGAACAAATAGGTGAATTATGAAAATGCAGCAGGCACACAAGCCAACAGTTTCTCAGAAAGTTCAGTGAGCTGAACTGGCAGCCTGAATGACAGTGGGTGGGGAGCTGGATCCTGCTCAGTGCATTCACACTGCTCATACAGAGCTGTGCATCTGCTATCACAGCCCAAAGGGGGGAAAAGCAAGAAAGGAAGAGCTGTACAGCAGGGCAGGGACCCACATCATCCCCTTCCTCCTTCTATGGGATCCAACTTCTCCTCTCTTGGATGTCACCCTGACTGCCAACAGCAGTGTGTTCATTCCTGAATAAGACATCTGTTCTTCTTTTGGATTATTTCACTGACAAATACTGCACAAGGCTGTTATCAGCCTGAATCCATAATTACCCCTGTGGTCAGATCTGTTTTTGCATATACACAAAAGCAGGTATCTTCCTAAAAACACAGACCAGACTTAGCAAGCAGACTGATAGCAAAAACAAATATATGCTGAACAAAGTTTTATTGTTCTGTGTTTTCTGTCAAGATCACACCAGCCCCTTCTGGTCTCTGTACTAATACTGGCAGCAGCAACTCACCACACAACCTTTACACTGACCTCTTCACCCAACAATAAAAAACCCTCAAACCCCCAAACAAGTCACCATAAAAGAAAAAAGACCTTTCTCCTGTGTGAATTTGAAGATCACATTTTGAACACAAAGCTGAACTGCATAAATGTGCGTTTTTGCTTGTGGTGAAATCTTTATAAATTACAACCAAAATTCTTTACAAATGCAGTAGCTCACAATTAAAAAAAAAAATTAACTTGTAAGTGGGAAGGCTGCACATTGTGCAAATTCAGGCTTTTGTTGGCCATTCAGCTGGGAAAATAAACAGCAGCCACTCTCTAAACATGCCTTCTGTCTTTAAAATCCACATCAGACAAAAACCTGAAAAGAAATATCTACAGCTCTCACCTTTTCTTAGTATCTCCCATCTCCTGGGTGGCTTTAGCATTCTATTGCTAAATAGGCCTCTAGCAGCAAATATAGTTAATTTAGGCCATCTGGATTCTAGAGAGCAGGGGACCCTTCTTTGGTAACACACAGAGTCTTTGAAATATGCTGCCAACAAAGATCACAAATCCATGAGTGGTCAGCCCTGTCACGATTCAATGTCCCTTGTTCAGCTTCTTCTAAACAGTGGCCTTTTAATGCAATATTTGAGAGAGACGTGACCTAAATACCCTTTCACTGAGGGCTGCAGGAATCCCAGGAATGATTGGCCCACTAGAAAGTCACACTTGCCCTCCACCAGCAACGTTTAGACAATAACACAGCTTATAGTGAAACTCTGGGAGTTTTCACAGATGCTCTCTTTATCATGGTCTCATGTTAAACTGGCTCTGACAGACCCAGACAAAAGGATATTCAAATATTCTGCCACCGTGAGTACTTCTTCAGTCCTAGAGGTGCCACAAATACTGACACTAATGTGACCAGAGGAGATCTCTCAGTGATCACGACCCCAGTCAGGTGAACAGCTGCCTGAGTGAAGTTTCTACATCTCCATACATTCCTCTGTATTCCTTCCACTTCTGTCAGAGACAAAAAAAAATCACCAAAGCAGAGATTTCCTGCTGGAACAGTTATAAAGTCCTGGAAGAAATGCAGAATGTGAAATTACTGATATAAAAGTGAGCATCCATTTCTCTTGGAGCTTGCAGCATTTCTGAACAGTTTGACTGCCAAGTCAAAAACTGCTCCCCATCACTTGAAAAATTAGAAGCTAATTAGTAAAGAGAGGTGTTTACTGTACCAAAGCTTCATATTCAAAAGACCCTATGTGCCAAACTGGAATTATGGATGTCACCACTGCTAGCTTGGCACTGCTTTACAAAAGCTCCTCAGTCAGGCTGAGTAGCAGTTTGAGAAGTAGCATTTATGCTCTTATGATTCATTTTTATCTGCCAGAATAACCCTCAGTTCATCTGCAATTATATGCCCAAAAAATCAGATATTCAAGGGTATTACAAACTGCCTGCAGTTCAATGCAATGTGTTAATATAGGACACATTTACAGACAATGAATCCAGCAAACCAGACTAGCTTAATTTAAAATAAACAAACAAGCAGCCTGGTCTATGTACCAGAACTAATCTAAAAGAATCAATATTTCCCCAATCAAGACATAGAACAAGAAACTTCATGCAATTTACTCAGCAATGCATAATTACTTCTTGAATCTGCAGATTTTGTTCACTTTTAAGCCCATTAAACATGAACTACTTTTTATTAGTTCTATTTAAATTCTTTTTACCTTAACTGTAATAAACCAGATTTCTAAATAACTGGAATAATTGAAACTTCACTGCCTTAATCAGAAGTATTTTACTGTCAGTAAGTTCATTACTTCCAGGCAACTGGGAGCTTTTTCTATGCCTAGTTTGACTGACTGCTCATAAGCCTCTCTTCCCAGGCACTACTACAGGCTCACTCTAAACTCAAGCTTAAGGTCAGCACGTCCTCAAGGTTTGCTTGTATAACTGCCTATACAGTTATTACTCATCCCACATCTCTACCAACAAGATATATCTTAAGCTAAACTTTTGGGTCTGACATTTTTTGTTGAGGTTTGGGTTGGGTTTTGAGGTGTTTTGTATTTTATAAAGTAGGTAATTTCAATAGACATTAGGGAACAGTTAACCCAGGGCACACAGGACAGTAATAAGAGGCATTATTATATCTTCAGCACAGGAAAAAGAGCTGTGATGCTTAGGCATTTTGTTCCCATCTTGCAACATGGATCCAAAGTATCCAGATGACTTTGAACTGAACAAGTTGACAGCTCACAAAGCCATGGCAAAGAGCATCCAGAAGGGACCTGCAAAACGCCCCAGCACAGCCAGGTCCTGCAGTGACACAAGGACCCAGCAGCCACATCTCCAGCTCACACTGCCCTGAGCCTCTTCCCTCTGTCCTTTTCATACATCCCACAGGAGGGGGCTTGTTCAGCTTTTAGAGGGTGTTCCTTATCAGCCCTTTGCAATCACAACTTGGTTGTGCAATCTTTAACTCCTCAGTCTCAGTCTCTTGTGCATCACTTATCTCATTAAACTTTGTGGAAGAGGTTTTACAGCGACTTCTGTGAGCCAGAGAGAAGTTTGATAAGAGGATCCATGTTTACCCCTGAAAGAATTTTCTACCAAGGTCATTGACATAGAAACCAAGAAAGATAAATAAGAGAAACCTGCAACTGCCTATTCCAGCAAGCACTTTGTTTGTCTCTCGTGACCAATGAGTAAAGTGTAAACTTTTGAGTTTTGTAAGAATGTACAAAAAGCAGGCATGCTAGAATAAAAACTGTTTGAAGCCTTCTGAAAATGGAGTGTGTTGCTTTGTCTCCATATCAACTACAACAAAACTTGAACACCACAACCAAGAAGAAAAGGGAGGCTCTTTCCAGTGGAAGAGATAGGTACAGAGATTGGGCAAATGAAGCCTTGAATCAAAAGTGGCCTTGCTGCTAAGGCACAGTAATATTGTCCTGAAGCACATACTGTGACAGTATTTGTATTTAAAACTGTGCCTTCTGCTGCTTTGGAAAGTACTGCCAAAGGTCCTGAATGTGTGGCCTTCACAACTTCCACATGTGAAAACAATTGCTCCCACAGCAACTATGACATTTTCAAAACAATTATGAAAAAGTAAATGCCATTATGGCTTCTAAGAAAGCACTTTCAGTTTGGATTACTTTGTTCTTCTCAAAATAAACATCCCCAGGAGATCAAGCCTAGCCCTTGAGCTCCACTAGCAGATACCCCCAGCTAGAAGTGGATCCTGTGCTGGCCCAGAGCAGTGACCACCCTGGCATGGCTGAACAGTGCTGGGTTCCAGCCATAAACATATCCAGCATTGTTCAGCAAGGCTGGCTTTCCTTAGGAAAGAGGCTCCAAGCTTAATGGGGTGCAGTTTTTGAAGAGTAAAAGTGAGTGCTACAGAAAAAAAAAAACACTGTCATGCTCCCTTCCTCCAAATTAAAGGTGCAACAACTCAGTGCCTATTTATTAGAAACAGATAGGAGAAAACATTACTTCTGTAAGTTGTGCAGACTGCCTGAAAACCAAACCACACCAGACTAACAGCAGGGATCATCCTCTGGGAGCAGCTTTTCAGAGCATCACTCTGCCAGTGGAGAGGCCTGTCTTACAGGCTTTGAAACCTCACCACAGCCTCTACCCTGGTAAATTAAATATGAAAACAGGGTCTGTAACTGGTCTTCCAATTTAATTTACATTTCACCTTGCCTGAACTGTAGAAACTCTTCAAACTGTGACTGCCATGACTGCTTTTGTGAGCTGCTCTCAGGTCTAGCCTGATGAATCCAAAGATCACTTTGTTTTCCTCTTTGTGGTCCCAACTAAGTTTTCATAAAAATTGACTTTTCCAGCAATTTCTACAAATTATAACACTGACAGGTCTGAAGACAAATCCCCCCCCAGTAAGACACACAATAAAGACAACAGCAGCAGATGACAGACCACAGAACCACAGAACGGTTTGGGCTGGAAGTAACCTTGAAGATCATCCAGTTCCATCTCCCCTGCCATGGGCAGGGACCCCTGCCTTTATCCCAGCTTGCTCAGAGCCCCATCCAACCTGGTCTTGAACACTTGGGATGGGACAGTCACAGCTTCTCTGGGCACCCTCACAGGGTCTCACCACCCTCAGGGGGAAGAATTTCTTGCCAATATCTGATCTAACCCTGCTCCCTCTCAGTTTGAAGCCATTCCCTCTTGTCCTGTCACTCCAGGCCCTTTAGATAGTCTCTCTCCATCTTTCTTTCTCTTTCCAGCTCTCTTTAGGCACTGGAAGGCCACAATAAGGACACCTTCTCTATTCCAGACTGAACAATCCCAATTCTCTCAACCTTTCCTCACAGTGGAGGTGTTCCAGCCCTCTCATCATCTGGGTGACAATCAAGAAAGTGAAGGCTGAAGGAATTACTCAGGGGGTTATTCAATCCATGCAGCTTCCAGCATGGCCATTCATTTCACTCAGAACATTTCATTTCCAGATTATTCCTCATTTCAGGTTCTAGTGACCCAAGACAAGACACCCAGGCAGCACCACACAGGTAACAGGCCTGGCACCCTGCAGGCTGGGTATGAGAAACTCAGATTTTCTCTTCTCTGAACAGAAGCACAGCTTGAGAATTCAACTGTCACTATCTGTCACAATCCAAAATCTTGCTCCCTCCCACCCCAGCATATTTTAGCTTCTCAGTAACCCATCAATGGCCTTTTCAAGCTTTATACACAAAGATTGCAGCCATGTAAGTTGAAAAGTATCCTACAAAACAGCAACTAGATAAAAAAGGGCTTTCTTGTGTTTCTGGGGCATTGCTCCTACACCAGTGTCAACAAGAACAGGCAAAAACATTTGACACAACCAGTTTTGAAAGCAGCTGGTCCCCATGACACGGGGACAAGGCTACTTTCATGAATCAACTACTGGGTGTCCCTCCACACACCAAAGCTGCAGGCAGTCAGCCAGCTTCAGCTGCAATAGCTAATTTTTGGGGGTAAAATTTTTGACCCAAGGATATTTTGGGCTTGCAGGAAGTGTCTATTTGCCCACCTAATGACTGGGATCAATGCTTTCACTTCCTCTACAGCAGGAAAATGTGCATCTTTAAAGGGATGCAACTTTGCACAGGGTCAGTACATGCCCTGAACACAGACTGTGGCTGTTCCAGAATGTGCTGCTTTATGAAACATAGCTCTGAGAAATATCTCACAGAAATTACCATTTTTAGGGAGACGACATGTCCTACAATAGACCTTGAAAGGTGATAGAACACCAAAGCAATAATTCAAGTCTTTGCAAAAGCACCAAGATTAAATTATTTTCTTACAAAAAAAAAAATCTACTAATAGCCCCTGAAGGGGCAGGGTATCAGAGATCATCATGAAAATGTTAACATCTGACAGTAACCACAGGTTTTAAGATCCTGTCCTGAAAAAAACTGTTCTACTGCTGTGTCAGCAGGGTCTCAGCAGCTTTCCACTTTCCCTGTCACTGTTTGTAGGACAGAGTACAGAAAAAGGCAAAAAGTAGGAAGATTGCTGAGATACTTAACATTTTCAGAGCCAGTTACTGGATGAGATGTCAAGGTGCTCAGATGAAAGGCAGCCTAGGATGACCCCAGTCAGCATTGATGTGATTTCTATGAACCCCATAAAGGAGGTCCTTCAAGGACTATAAGGACATAGTTCCCCTTCTTCTACATTTAAGGAAGGAGGACACAAATAAGTATTTCTAGAGTCCCAGGGAGGTTTATTTGTGGTTAAATCTCTGCTTCAATGATCACCAGCAGATACAGCATACATGAGACAGCAGCAGCAACAAGGTCAAGTGCTGATTTCATTCCTAAACTAAAGTTCTCTGAGTGGGACACATCTGACACCTCTCCCAGGAGTTCATGCAGCTCTATCAAAAGAACAGGATTTGCACACCCATTTCCCCCCACCCTCCCACCAAAAGCATATTGCTACAGACAAAACACAAATACAGAAATGTGGGGGAAGATTTCTTTCTTACCACCACCACTGGGGACCACTTCTGGCGCCTGGCAACACTCAGAGCAACAGGAGAATCCCCATCTCCTCCCTCCAGGGAAGTACCACTGCTTATGTCTCAAGAGATTTGCTTTCTCATTTGCCTATAAGCAAAAAAGACATTCTCCAGTGAATGAAGGTAAAAGTATTTTGTTTAGAAACAAAAAGCAATGCAAACAAGCAGCTGACAACCCAGGTAATGAATAACCCAAACACTTCTTAGTAAAATTATCAGTCTTTTTCCTTTCTCTGAAGAAAAAAACCCCTACTTGATCCTTCTCCACATATATATTACTACACTCAGCTCCACAGGTACCAAGTACTATTGCTTTCAAAGGGACTAACTGGCACATATCAATGAAATTAAAAGCAAGTGTTCTAAATTTGCCACTAATAGTGACATTGCAGCTTCTATTCAGACAGCAGCAAGGGCTTGCATACATAAGAACTAGCCTACTTTTCCTGGCTTTACTAATCAGCATAACAAAAGGTGATTTTATTTCTCTTACCTCCAAACCCTGTCTTGAGAGAAGTTACTGAAAATGAAGCAGAAGCAATTATCTCCTCTGAGAACACACAATTAATCCCTATATTTTATTAAGAGTGTTTTTTATGATCCTCAAGCAATTAAGCTAATCATTATTTAATTTTAGATTACTGAACTGGAGATTTACTTCAGACACAAGCTCACTTTCCACATAATTTAGTCTCTGTAATTAGAGATGTACTTTACCCAGAGGTGGCTTGTTTAAAGCATGTTATCTAATTTCACAAGCCTCACACCATGAAAGTTTCATGCAGAAATCTACAACCCAAACTTCAAAAATGAGAAAAGCCCCGAAGACACTCAAGATTTACCAGACTGCAAACCCATTTTTCCTTTGAAAAAAAAAAAAGTTCTCCAAACATGTGCCCAGCAAGTTAATGTATCAGAAAAGCCAACATAAAGCATTTCTATAACCCACCACTCCTCTAGCAAGTTGTTGGAACAAAGAGTGCTCCTCTCACATGGATCACTTCATTTATAACTTATTTTAACCAGAATATATTTGCAAAGTCTGCAAATATAAATGTTTGATCAGGATGCCCAGCAGGTACCTGCCACAGGATGTAACCAGTGATAAAACATTCAGACACTTAAAGAATTCTGTGACAGTGTTAGCAGAGGAACAGAGCAGGGACCAGGCAGGTAGGTTCATACTGTGCATACTGACCCTGGACATGATGCCATTGGAAAACTGCTCTATTCCAACCTACTTCAGATAAAACTGTGCTGTAGAAATCAAACTGCACCAGGAAACACCAGCTACCCTGGACACTCCTACCCACCCAGCTCAGCTTTTGTCCTGCAGACAGTTAATGCCATCCATCCAGGCTGGGACATTGTCCAAGGCCAGTTTTATGTCAAAACACATTTCCTGGCTTTTGGAAGGGCATCACCTCCCACCACTGCCACTAAAGTGAAGGAAGACATGACCAGGCAAATATTTGAAAAACACACAGTGCTTTTTGCAACTTTTTGCTTTCTAAATCATCCAACAAAACCAACACATGCAACTGTTCACTCAATTAAAAGTCAACTATACTCAAATCCCTAAAAATGCAGAAGATGCAGATTTATTTCAAAATTTTAGTGCCAGTACTTTCACAAACCAGTTTGACTTGCCACATGTAAGAAAGGCTACAGAACTCATCAACAGCACATTAGATTTCAGCAAAGACTGACAAAGAAGAATCAGAACATGAAACTACAAGGAGATCATAACAAGACAGGTTGGTTATTTGGAGTGTGTTTAAAATAAATACAAGTAAGTCTCAGCTATCTGGATATTTAACAAACATACTTTTCCATGTGGTATCACATTAAAAGTGTGAACTCTGAGACAGAGGAATTATGACAGCAGTAGATTCTGCCCAAAAGAGATGTTTCCTGACAGCACAGAAAGAAAAATCTGCAGGCTTCTTGGAAGTAACTGATGGAAAGACAAACAGTGACAATCAATCTCCTGGTTCATTTTTAACTGATTAATGGCTTGCATACAAAAGAAAGAGTAATTTTGGCAGCTGATAACAAAGCTGGGAAGCAATCTGAACATGAAGGTGCATTGAGGTGTTAACACCACAGGCACCACGGCCATGAAGAATGGAGCCACAGGATTGGGATACAATTATTCCCCATGAAACAGTAAAGACAATCTCTAGGAAGGGAAATAAACCACTTCAGGCAAAAAAGGCTGCTGAAACCAGAGCAAACAGGTATCAGCTGGTCAAGAGTAAGTTCAGGCCTGAACCCCTGAGAACAGCAAATCTCTGGGAAAAGTTTTTGGGGACAATAAACCTACATGCTTAAGGAAATCCTATTATGACAAATTACCAGCTTTCTTTAGCTCTGACTGGTTTTGTAGCTGTTCCATCTAAATATTTATCAAAGGGTCTATGAAAGTATCACCAAAAGCAGGTGGTTCAGTTGTCAGTGCTGGTGGGGAAGGTGATACTGTGAATTACAGAGCTGGGGAAAAGCTAGCTTACAGGCTAAAGCATAAAAAATTACCATAACATTCCTGCATACTTATACAACAAACACTGTTACATTTAAAATAATAACATTAGCCATTTTGTTTTCATTAAAATCCACACATGCAACTATGGCAATAAAAAGTGTTCATTAAAAAAGCTCAGCAAGTCAGGAGCAGTATCTCACCCTGCTTCCCATCATCCCACAACTAAGGAATCCTTAAAACCAATGCAACACAAGATGAGCTGTCCCTTGGAACAAGCACATTCTCTGGTCTTGAAGCAATTCTTGAAAACTTCCTCCATGGGCTATCAAAAGGATCTTTGCCTTTTTCACTGCCTGTGTACAGCAACTCTCATGCAGACATTTTAGTTAAACTGAAAAAACCGAGGTCAAAGTTCCCAGAATTAAAGAGTGCAACTGGTAAGAGAATAATTTCTGGTTCAAGACTGAAGCACAGCAGTGTTATGCAAGAGAACAGGATCTGAAAGCAAGTTTTGATCTGGCACTGTTTATTGTACTGCTGCTGGCTAAGAGGTACCTCCAAAGAATGAGAGAGAAGCTCTTCCCATTTGAGATCCTCACCTTTCTCAGTTTGAAAAAAAAAGTACTGATAGATATATATATATATATATATATATATATATATATATATATATAACACTATGTACTAGACACTGCAAGCTGTATCATATTGCTTTTCTGATGTCTTCTAAAATGGAACAAACAGAATTAGGCAGTACATTGAGGATGAGAATCACATTCAAGCATACACACACAAGTATTTTTCCATTTCAAAAAAGTCCTGCAATTAAATATAAATGTGCATGCACTTAAACACACAGTTTCTTTCTTGCACAGTACCTTGTACTGAATTCAACATGACCTTCAAACCCATGTTTCCATTAGCTACTTTGTGATACCACAGCTTTGAAAATATTCTCAGTGCTCCAACAATCAAGGCATACAAGACTCTAAAGTGGCCATTCACAACTCTATCTTCAGCACCATCTCACAAGGAGAACATTTCATTCCCTTTTATTTCCTCCACCCCTTCTTTCCTTATTCTTAAATAATTTATTAAAACTACTGAAAGTATTTTCTGGTCAGCTTTCTTCCTCACTACAGGAAGCATCAATATCTTTAAATCCCTGGTTCCCCAGCTTGGTTTCATCTCCAAAGGCCATCTTCTATATAATAACCTGATATTGATGGACTAATGTCAGGGGGAAAAGGGGGAGAAATGATAATTTATTTTTAATCACAAGCTGAATTTCTCCCTAGCAGAGCTTTCATAGCATGCCCCTCTTTCCATGTCTTATGGAATCATCCATCACTAACAGAATGACTTCCAGAAATTCATTCCTGTTACCATCCTACAACTATGACCTGATATCACCTCCCAGAAAGAGAGCCTCTAAAAACAAAACACTGCCCTAAAGATAACTGGAAATTATTGACTTGAAGGCACTTTCAGAAAAATAAGTCTTCACTCACAGCAGGAAACCAGAGAGGATGTCAGTAAGTTATGATGGGTGTACAACAAACAATCAGAAGTGGTTTCCCCCCTCATAACCCATAACTGACCTGTGAACCTTCTTGCCACAGCTGTCAGAGGTAGTGTAAGTAGAGAGAAAAGAGAACTGGAAACCTGAATGACACAGAAATAACAGAACAAATACCAGCCACTGCATTGACTGTAAATCCTTTAGTAGGGAAATCCATTATAAACCAGACTACTGACCTAGATGGACCAATGGCAGACAAATTCTCTCCTTTCCAAGATGGAAATTAGACTTCTTCAGCAAACAAAGCTATTCATTTTCCATTACAACTTGCAACAAAACCCTTCAGTTTTGAGCTTCTCTCAAAGACAAGCAAGAATGAAATGGATGACTATATCTGTGACCTCATAATTCCACAAAGTTCTGTGTTCACTCATCAGGAGAACCTGAGCTCCAGCAGCCCATCAGTTTCATCTAACTCTGTCCCTAACCATGTGGAGCCAGGGCTCTGATGGATAAACATCCTGGAGCAGGTTCAGCTGTGGCAGCCTAAAACATTACTGCCCTCTCTTGTCCATCCCAGCCTTCTGCCAGGGATCACTGCTCCATAGCACTCACCTCAGCTGCTCCAATCCACAGCACAGTGTCACTTTAACCCCCTGATGGAGGTGGGTTCTTATCATCATTCATTTTTTATAGGCAAACTGCTCTGTAATTTTCCAGCTGTGAACTGCAGGAGTTGAAGCAGCTGCACATGGTCCTCTCTGCAGTGGTTGGCAACACCTGGAGGAGGTGATGTCTGAGGTCATTGCAGCAGGTTTGATACAACTCTGGTCCAGCTTGGAAAGGTTGAATTATTCTTGGTGAAAGAGCCTGTAATTCTCCTATTGCTAGAACCCAGAATCAGGGTAAGTCCTGGGCAGGTTAACTCAGTAGAGCACTGCAGTGCTGGAAACCTTCATCTCACTCTGAGTTTCAAATGGGAGAGAATTTCAAATACAGGACAGGAAACCATGGCCACGTGCAAATGAAGCTGGAAAACACACAGCTGCCCTAAGCAACCAGGGCAGAACATCTTTGAACCAAGTGTAGTGTGCCCTGTCCTGGGAAATCTAATCCCAGTTTCAGTCCAGACAGGTTTAGTCCCAAGAGTAAATTCTTACAGCCTTGCAGTTTCTTGCAGCCTGGTTACTTCTGAGGTTTTCCCATGACTTATCCCTGATTAAAGGCCTACATGACAAACAGCATAAGAGAGTAAGTGTAAGAGGGGAATTTGAGCAGGCTTAGCCAAGGTTTCTGCATTTCCTTGTGTTTAAATTTAAAGAGTGAATAAATCTTGAATGTTGATGCAAGCTCATCCATAAGCGTTGCCTAAACTGACTTCTGGGAAGAAATAGACTCTGAGAAAGAACCTAAATTATTTTTTTAAATGCCCACTAATTGTACACTTTTTTTTTTCCTTATTGCAGTATATAATGTCTGTCACTTTCAGAGTAATCCTAAGATTTACTTTTTTCTTTTAAACACTGGAATACTCTTTTGTCTAGAATAAGCCCATTATAGAAAATGTTTATGGCAATAGCAGAGCACAGAGCTATGCAAAGCACAGAAACAAGGAGAGGTGCTGTAATCAGCATTGAAATACTACTGAGAGAGAGACCTGAGTGGAGTGAGTGTGGGACACATACACAGGAGGGATCTGCAGAGTAAGGGGAAAGCTTAATTTACTAATTTCTCCTCCTCTTTTACTTTTTCTTAAATAACAAACAAACAAAAATATCAGTTGCAAACATCCTTCCTCTGGCTTCTATCCTTCCTCATCATTTCCTCTGGCTGAGCAGCACATCCCTTTCACTACAGTGGTCTCTGCCACCTTCATTTTGTGCCCTGCCTCAAACCCTGGGGCTGAGGGTCCCTAAACTGCCCCCAGGTGCTGCATCAGCTTTTCTCCTAATGCTGTGATGTTTTCTTTGGTGTGCAATAGATTTATAGGTAGCTTTTAGAGCTGAAGGTCTTTAAGTGGACTTCAGTCAGGAGGAAAAAAAAATTCTTCATAATTACCCAGTAACAAGAAGCAATTGATCATTAACTTTCATGCTCTGATCTTCCACAAGCAGATTTTCCAGTTACTCCAAATTAATAATTTCCTTAGGAACTCACAGGCAAAGGTAACAGGAAGGAGCTGTCTCATGGGATTAAAGAACTGCAGGGAATCTTTGGCAGAAATATCTTTCCTTTACCAGCTTTTAATCTGCAAAGTTCCAAAATGAAAATCTGTAGGTGACGTGTCAGTGACATCAGCATTAAAACTCTCAGCCACCTGTACATCTCAGCATGCCAGACTCACATCACCTTGAGCTCACCCACACCCCTTCCCAGCCTACTTACAGCCCCCTTTAGCAAGAGGCTGTCACCAGGGTCACAAGTCAAGCAGGCTTGGCTAAAAATATCCCCCAGCACTGTCCCTGGTCTGCCTCACTGTCATCCACCTCACCCTGGACATCATCCAAGAGACACTCACTGGGCACAAACCTGTGTGAAGCTCAGGGATCCTCCTCCTCCTCTATTCCCCTGGTTAGATTGAACTAACCACCAATATTTGTTTATTCACTATTCCTAATTCAAGTTCGAGTGAAATTAAAAGGTTCTAGAATGGCAATCTAGTTAAGAACTTTAATGAAGTGCACTTTAGATATAAAATCTATTATAAAGCACTTAAACTAATGAAGGTTGCTCCCTGTCCTTAGCATTCTGCACTAAGAAGGAACAAGTCTTTTAAAGAAACCTTTAAAATTCTGAACTGCTGCAGGTAAGATCTGAAGAGGCAACAGTGAAACAAGCTGCATTTGATTTCATATCTCATTCCAGGACAAAGCAAGGAAAAAAAAAGTTTAATACACCTCTATCCTGAGAAAAATAATATTATTCTTTGTTATGGGTGAAGTAATTTCATAGTGAATGAGATGATAATTTTGAATGCATCACCTCTTCAGGCTCTTAGAAAAATTATACATCTGCATACTCATAGTGTAGATACTCACACTCATACCAGGGAACAGTGTCTAACAATAAAATAACGATAGAAAATTCAAAATACAATCTTCAATAGAGCTAACAGGAGGTGGAGAAGGCCTAGCTCATCTTCTGTGGGGGGACTTGGAGTTCTGAACCATCTTTTTTCTTTTTTATACAAAGAAAGTTTTTTAATAGCATTTTTAATTAACCAGAAATATACATAAATATTAGATTTCCAGAAGCCTGACAAGGCTTGCAATCTAAAATAACAATGTAATTAATTCCTAGGAGGAAGCATTCTCTTTACACGGCCCTTCCTTGGTCAAACACAACGAGAGAGTAAATTTGGTTAAAAGCAGGGAGGTGGGGGGAAGAAACCAAGTCAAACAGAAGAGCATACAGCTGAGGAGACAAAAAAATACTTGTGATCAAAGGGTGACACAGCATGGGTGTTTCATTAATCCTGCAGAGCCCAGGGAGCAGCTCTGCCAAGGGTCTGTCCATGCTCCTCCCCATGGCCACACCACTCCACCTGTGACAGGCACAGAAATCCTCACCAGACCCCTCTGCCTGGCCAGCCAGGCTGGCTGGGCCCCAGCTCAGCCCAGCCTGACTGAAGCAGGTGCTGGCTATTTTTATGTCTAAACTGCAGTTTACATCTGCCCTGCTCTCAAGTTCAAAGGGAGAAGCAGCCACAGCAACCCCCCTGGGAAGGTAGAGGGATGTGCTCTGAGCTCAGCCATGGAGGAAGGGTTTGGATGAGCAGATTGTAGCCCTGGAATGGTCTGCTCCAATCACCATAAACCAGCATCTGTCTGATGCTGCACAAAACCTGTGAGATGCCCAAAACACCTGAGCCCTCATCCCCCCTGCACCACACCCCCCACCCCCAACAGCACCAGGCCATGGGGGTGAGCCTGGGCTGATCTCAGGGTTTGTGGATACTGAAATGTCTGCACAGTTTGTAAATAAAGGAGCCTGGCACTGAATTCCTACATTTCAAAGGGCACTGAAGTAATAATCTAATCTTAAACTGATTTACAAGTGTTAACTGATTCACCAGCTCACTCTCACACTACAGATCAAAGGTCCCTATTTGGAACAGAATCAAGTGGCCAGGTATGTGCAAGGAATCATGTCCACAGCAGGTCATCTGCAAACTGAGAATTACTGGATTCTCAAGTAAGTCATCCTCCTGCTATGAAAATCTCAGCTTCTAGGATTAGAAACTTTGTGGAAGATTATTCATTCCCTCATCTCACAGTTAAAAGGATGCCAGAATTACTATATCCCAGACTGTAGCTGAAGCCATTCAATAAAAGCAGCTTTCCTATCAAGGAACCATCTTTTCAGTGAGATCCATTACATATCTCAGGGTTTGACTGAAGTGTTTAGTATCCTTTTTTTCCCCATAAACACAAGAGCTGAGCAGTCTCGTAACCTTCGAGATCATAAATGCCCAGCTTCTACAGCTGCAGTAATTAAACCAGCTTCTCATTCCATTACCCACATCAAGTCTCTTCCTCAGCATCTGCTCTATTCCCACACTGCACTCTTCAATCAAACCAAGATAAGCTATTTTCTAAGATCAGCTGATTTGTCTGTCCCTCAAGACATCACTGGAGCCAAAAGGATTCTGAGCAGATATGATGCATCTTGCTAAATATCCAAAAGGTCTCTATTAAAGGGAAAAAAAAAAAAGCAGACGTCAATGCAAGTGGTTATTTTTAGCATCTGAGTTGTTCTATATTTATTCCTTTATGTCTTTCTAAAAGAAGCACAATCTCTGATGAAGCATTGCCATAAAATACACCCTACTGGGAAGTCTGCTTTATGACACCTGGCTACTGGGCACTGCAACAAGTACATCACACCACCCCTTCAAACACACAAGATTAAAGGTACACACAGCACACAGAACAATGCTTCCTCACTTCCAAAGAAATGCTTAAAACAACCCAAACCCAAAACCCAACCCATCCACACAGAAAGCCAACTCCTCAGTATAATCTGTCATTCTGATTACATGCCACTCTTCAGACTGAAGCTTGAAAACTGCCACTTTCAAGTATTTCTAATTGTCCAACTCCCCCAAAAAAAACCCCTCAAGATACCTTGTAAATTTCCTGTTAAAAACAACACAAACCACAACTCCAAACTCCAGGACACACCATACTTCAACAAACCCTTAAGTTAGCAGGAAGAGCAGCAGCTCAGCTCATACAAATACTCAAACTATAAAAAACTACTTAATTTCTTCCTTATCCTCTTCCCTTATAGCTTTTACCTTCTTGTCCTAAAGACTCCTGTCCCTCTACCTCCAATATATTTACCCCAATAACCTTGTGTCTCTGATCTTATGCACATCAGCTGAAGATTTATTTCCAAGATACAGTTAATCAAAGATGTGGTGTGGCTTATTTGGGTGGGAAGTGATATGTCAAATGGACAGGAAAAGGAGAACTGTGTCAAGGAAGCTAGTTGCAGTAAACTTTCACAAAAAGAAGAAAATAGTTTAAGACAGGGTCTTACATTAACAAAACTGGGAAGAAAACTTGCATTTTAAAGCCAACAGGATTTTAATTTGCTGCTCTAGAAAGATAGCTGTTATCTAGTCACAGCTATTTTAGATTTTTGTATTATGCTAGATCTCTCAACACACCCATTGAAACAGCAGGAGTTGGGATGGGGTGGGTAAAGCCAATACATACCTCTGTGTGTTAACTTGAAACCTCTCTCCTCTGACCTTGAAGAACTGTGTTTTCCTTTCAGGTACTCCCTACCTATAAGACAGACATGTTCCATCACTCAGCTGTGCCCTTCAAGTATTTTACCAAGTGGCATTACCTGCACACAGACAGCTCTCCAATCCCAGGGTAAACAACAGATGGTTGAGGGACTCCAGAGTATGAAACCATGCTCAGCACACACACTGATATCAGATAAATAGGTTTGGTCAGTGGCAGGTTATTACTACCTTCATGCAGTGCAAATCACCCAAGTCACAGATTTTCCACAAGGTAAAAGTATGGATCTTCAAAAAACATTACACTTTGGAAGTTAAAAACATACATGCCCTAATTACCTCTATCTCAGAGTGACCTTTGTATATTTGTCTACAAAGACCTTGCACTAAGTAACTGTTGCACTATGGAAGCCAGAATGACTCCAGGTTAATTTAAAAACAAACTGTTCTGAAAGCTTTTAACTGAGCAAACCCACCTAACTCTATCTTGTTGTGAAATATTTTCCCTACTGATTAAAATGTTTCCCATGCAGCTGTGATTTCATTTTAGCCTTCTGCAGAAAACTGAAGAGAAGAAAATATCTAGTTTGAATTCAACGATCCTGTTCTCCTAGCAACATAAAATTCACCAAAAAAGGCAATTCCCTCACTGTTTCTCCTCCTCTACTAATAAAAAAATAGTTTCTTTATCACTGTAAAATACCCCAAAGCAATAAAGCAGAAGCATGCAAAACCTCAGTGAGAAATCAGATGCTTTTTATCCTGATTATTAAAAACAAACAACAAACAAAAAACTAAGCAAAATGAAGTTAGTTTTGCTTAAAGAAAGTTCATCTGTGGATAAAGCAGCACATCCAATTTATTCTTATTTCCTAGATTAAAAGTTATTTAGCTCCCATGAAAATTCTGAGGCAGTTTGTCTATCTTCTGTGAATGACATAATCCCTTTTTCAAAATGGATTAAATTCCAGAACAAGCACGTCAAGAGAAGTTTGTTCAGAAACCTGCACTGCGAATGAAATGGGGTTTGCCTCTTGGCAATCTTCACTTTTCCTCTTTACGCCCAAACTTGGCTGTTCTGTGGATTTTTTTAGTACTTGGGTGTCAAACTGACCACATACAACCTGTGCACTGAAAAGCCAACACACAGCCAGGTATAAGCCATTTGGAATTACAGCTGCTCACACATCCTGCTCAGCTCCCTGATGTGCTCCTCTGAGCAGACACCCTCCAACCTGAGCTGGTTCCTCAACACAGGCCACAAACACAAATCTCCCAAGGACACAAAAAACTGAGGGGGTCACTCCAGCCATGAGCACACAAAGGAACAAAAATAACTTATTTCAGAGGAATTAAGACTGCAACATGACCTCTGGCACCTGCCCCTGCTATGGAAAAAGCAAGGTGAAAAAAGCAACAAGGGAAGTCCAGCAAGAACACATCCAAGTCCAGACACAGCCAGCATCAAAGGCAGTAGCTAAACAGAGGGCTAAGTAGCTCCCTTTACACTTTTATAAGTAATGCACTTTTATATTTGATGTTAACCACCATTTCTGCAGCTCTCAATCCTTTGTGATCTGCTTTGCCTTCCACTGAGGCCCCTCCATCCAGACTCTTGTGTCACTGTTTTTTCCTCAATATTTGCCCTGCCTTCTGTCATCTTCCTCATCACTGCTGAACACCACCACTATTTTCAGCTTTATTTTGTATCATTCTGCTTCAAAATGTCCTTTCCCAAGACAAAGATGAGCACAGAAGCATGGTCTATTGGTTTATAGTGCCTTCCAAATAAGCTTGGCCTAAATCCCCCAAAGGCACACCTGGGATATGGGACACCTGGGTGGTTTGTTACATCTCCTGGTAATCCTAGTCCTAAAAACTCTAGGCACCACTGCCTTCCCTCAGCAACTCCTTCCCTTGAGATGGCAACAGCTAACAGAGGTTTTGCTAAATTTGCCTTCCCTTCCCCAGCCCAGCAAAGCAGAGACACCTCTCCAAGAGCAGTGTCTCAATGCCCTGAAGCCCAGTCCCCTTGAGGGCTCCTCAAGGAAGGGGACAGGAGGCACAAACCTGGAAATGAGGAGGATCCAAAGGGTTGGAGGACCAGCAAAATGCTCTATAGGATAATCAAAAGGAACAAAAGGTGAGTGTGCACACACATGTGCATGCACAGGCATGAAAATGTGGGGAGAGCAGGTTAGGTAGATTCAGGATCCATCTCTTGCTTTTTATTCATCAGTGCTCACACACGAAGTCATGGCACAAAGTTTTGTTCCCCTGTTCCACTACATCCATTCCAAGACACTGATCACAATGGTTTTCCTTTGTGACAAGTGTCTTAGATGAGACCCATGCTGGGGATTCCAACTTTTTGGAGCAGATGTGTGAGGCTGAAATTACCTCCTCAGTGTCCACAGCAGCCACCCGTGACTCCCAGGGCCCTGCAGATATTTGCATCCAGCCTTTTGTGCAGGCAGAACCAGGCAGAAGGTGTCACCACCATCAGGCAAGACATGAGGTCCTGGACTGGAAATTCCTTTCCATGGCCTGAGTCAGCAGGACTAGCAAAGAACTGCCCCCAGTGTTTATGTGGCAGTGGGCCTGGTCAAGGCCCCAGGCTGGAATCAATACTGCTCACGCTGCCTGGGGATCCACAGAAGGCAAAGGCCCAGGTTACCTTGGTGAAAACTCCCACTACATGGTGGTAAAAGTCTGGAAGACATCCTTGGAAACCTTGACCATAACTACACCCAGACCAGACTTGTTCACCCCACATCAGCTTCTTCTAAGGACTGAGGTTCATGAGACTTTACAGGTGACAGTTGCTCTCTTGAGCAAGGCCTGATCTGCTAAAGTTCCCTTCAAGGACACCACAGGGTGGAAGAAGGCTTTGACTCTGCCTCTTCTCACAGCAAAACTCTGTGCCTGCTCCTTATCATTTCACACATTGAGAGGAATGGCATCCAGCTGGATCAAACTTCTTTACCAGACAAGAAAAAAAGCAGCTGCAAAACTTGTGAGAAAGCTCCTTTTCTGTCTTCCCCAAACAACAGGATGTGCAAAAAGGGGAGACCCTGGTCTTTTGGGTGAGCTTCTGGAGACCTGATGGTGAAAAACACCCACCCCCTGACACCACCCTAATCTCAATAATCAAGTGAGAATTAGGGCAGCAGGTTCCATAGCTCACTCAAGTGAGCAGGAAGAGAAATAAAGTTTGTTCTCAGAAAAGGCTTACACAGCCACCACTATCAGTGAAATGACACTGTAGCTTCAATGGGGAAGAGGATAATTTGACACTTCCTGGAGCAACAGTCCAAGGAGCAGAGATCCAGGGGACAGGTTTCCTCAGAGAGCTCTGCAGCACATGCCCAGGAAGGATGGTCAGTCGAGGGAGTAGGATACCTCAAATGCAAAGAACATGAAGAAGATAAAGCAAGTAAAACTGAAATCTGATCTCCTGGCCTGCTCATACTGCACACTGGATCAAAGCAGATACAGCCACTCAGCTCCCCTAGCAAAGAGATCCTCTCCTGTGTGGAAAAAAATCCCCAGAGAACAGGTCCAAGATCCTAGCCAAAGGCCAGCATTGGCACTGAGGGGAGGAGAGGACTTCTGCTAAAAAGCATTATGAGAATTATGTGCCATACTGCAGTACAGTTCTGTTGCTTGGGGGTTTGCTTGTCTTTATAAACTTCTGCTTCAGATGGACAGGTAAATTTGCAAATTTTTTTTTTCAATCTTCTTTACAATATGTGCCTTTCTCACTGTGGTTATAAACCCCACAGCTACTAGAAAAAAAAGGGATTAGCATGTCTATTTGAACTACTGATAAAGACAGAAAAGCACACCACACAGTCCTTTGATTTCCAGTTTGAGCAATACCCTGAGTCTGAACATTTCACGTGGTTGTATTTTCTCCCCTTCCTCCTCCAAGCATGACATTCAAACACCCAGAGGTTATCACACACAGAGCCAGTATTAACCAGCCTCTCAGGACATGAATCCCATGGGCTCAGGGCAAATTGCTGTAGAAGGCAGTTTCTTCTTCAGTGGACTCTGTGCTGATTCACAAGGCACATGAGGAGCTCAAGGCAAGGGCAGGACTCCACTGTGGCACGCACCCTGCCAGGCAATGCAGCCACTGCTCCCCAAAGTTCTACTCTTAGCTTGACCAGTGCTGCTACAAGAAAGGCCAGAAGGCCAAATTTGGTCAAAAACAAGTCAGAGGGTAAGCTAATAGGGTCTAAGCAGGGTGGATGTCAAAGAGCTAGTCCTTAAAATCTTTTTTTTGACCTTTTTTTTTTTTTTAACAGAGTTGTCTTCTTGTGTCCCAGAGCAACCAGAGCCACTGCAGCAAGTAACACCACCAAGAGCTTCAATAACCACTGCTTTCCAAGCACCTCCCTTCTACAACTTGCCATGAAGCATCACCAACTCCCACTGCTTCAGACATGCTCTGAAGATATCTCCTACCCTGACTCCCCCTGCCTCCACAATTCTGGAGAAGTACCCAGAACCTACAGAAAGGAGGTATCAAAGGAGAGAGGAAAGGTTTCCTTACATCCAGGCTCATCCTGACATTAGCAACGTGAGGAGCAATATTTTAACTCAAGTGTGTGTGGGAAATCCCAAATCTTTATGAATATCTTAGAGACTGAAAGAATTTTTCAGTAATTTCTTGTTCTGTTTCTTTGCTTTCTCTGCTCCTGCTCTATCTGTAATAGATGCTGGCCTATTCTCCAGCCAGAAGCACTGAGCCACTGAAATCTGAGAGAAAGCAGATCTCTCATGCACTCACATTATCAGCACTGAGATGTAAACCCTCAGTGTTGGCTGCCCAATTAGAGAAGAACCAGCAGCAGAACAAAAGGAATATATCTCTTTATCACACAGTTCACTTCTCTTACAGGGGTTGGACAACAGAGAACAGCCAAACTGGGGGGACAGGGATTAAAAGAATAAAAAAGGTCAGGGTAGGGAACAGACTAAGCAGATCTGCAGCTGCCTGCAGAAGGGGACAGAAACACCTCTACTTCCAAATGGGATAACAAGACCCTCAGAAGCACATAGGATAAATCCTTACCAGAGCTGTACACTCATACCTAGTGCCATCCATTCCTGTTCATGTCTGAACAATACTCTGAAGCCTGGGGAAAGGACTAATTTGAGCACAGCTCTTCACTGGGCTGATGAATCAGCTCTCCAGTGTGCATTCTCCTTAGGGAGAAAAGGGAGAATTGGCAGAGGACAGTACTGCAGAAGACAGCAATACAAGGAAACAGCTGCTGAATTGGATGCAGAAGCAGCCCATCATGTGGGGAACATTTTGGTGCAGTGTTCTTGGCCAAAATCCTCATCCCCAGCCGAGCACATCCTCCAGCATGAAAGGAACAAGCACATTCCCTTAGGAAATTCACAGGCGTTCCAACTCCAAAGTGCTGGCACAGCAAAAGCCAAGGCTCTTGGTACTGCACATGCAAGTAATAACAAGATAGAAAATATTCTGTAACACATGGCAAATATCAAGGGAAACACATATCCATGATTCTGTCCTTGAAAGGACTGCAGTTGTGTGCACCCAAAAGTGATGAGTTTGTCACATGCCCACATCTGTATTTCATGAAACCTGTACAAGTTTGAGGACAGTTTTTACAGCACCTTGAGGTGCACTGGCCTTAAGTCAGTCCTGTTAACTTCACTCACTAATCTTTCATAAGGTTCAATGCAAAATTAAATTCAAGTCTTTTCTATAAAATTATTTTATAAAACCCTTAAAAATCCTCAGAATAAAACAAGAGTACAAAGCACCAGGTAGGGCCTCTATACCCTATACATGCTCACTTCCATAGCAAAAACATCTCCAGGAGAGGCTCCTACAGGAAAGGGATGCAGAATCAGCAGTTCAATGTCCTCCTCTCCATGTGAAGGCAAAAACCATCCCTGGAAGTGTTCAAGGCCAGGTTGGATGGGGCCCTGAGCAACCTGGTCTAGTGAAAGGTGTCCTTGCTCATGGCAGGGGTGTAGGAATGAGATGATCTTCAAGCTCCCCTTCCAGTCCCTCCCATTCCAAGATGCTATTGATGATTCTATGAAGCATGTAACAGAAAATTACAACTGCAAATGTACATGTTCTCCAAGGGAATCTTCACACAACTCAATCTGTTCCACTAAGCAATTTTTATACTTTGAGGAACAGAAGTGGGTTAATATTCTTGTGCCAGACTGACTGGTCCTCTCCTTTTTCTTGGAAGTAAAACAAAAACCTTCTCTCAATTCTGTCAGCACAGAGATAAGGATCTAACTTCAGAGAACTGCAAGTAACTCGACCTTATAATTTATCCTAATGCTTCACATGTGTCCCATCAGTAGCAGACTAATGTTTTCCTTATTTGTTCTTTTCCTGCACAGAAGAAAAGAGCTTTCAGTCTGTGTGAAAGACGATGCCTTGGGCACTCCCCATGGGCCTCTTATTGTTCACTGTAACTTATTTCTCCTGCTGGAAACTGAAGACTCATTCACCAGATTTCTCTGGTGACAGGTATAATAAGAGCAAGCAGATAACTTCTGTTGTATCTCTGGACACCTGCTCTGAAAGGGTTTTCTGTTCCTGCACTCTGTTATTTGAACACATACTTGACCTTTCCAAGGCAAGCACCCGTTTTCCACAGAAAAGCCTTGGTCTGACTGTCAAACTGAAGGGTGGTAAAAAACCACTTGTTCTCCTCAAATATCTTCCAGCACCACCTTCATGAATTGAGAAACCAACAGCCTCAAGGACTTATTTCCAGTCCTGCAAAACACAGGGCTTAAAGCAAACAAGGCCTTACTGTTGTAATACAAATACAACTGTGACACTGCCTATCAGGACTGTAAAAAAAAAGAGTGCAGTGAAGGAGTCCTGCTAGTTTTTTCATGAGTTTTTTTCCATGTGACCAAAAGGTCTACTTTCCCCCAAAAAAGCCTTCTTGACAGGGACCTGGAAAAGTAAAGCAGCAGATTTTTTTTTTTAATTATAAATGCTGAGCCACTGAAAACTAAGGGAGGGCTCTACATACACAGCAAATTCCTCAGCCTGGTGAGACTCAGGACTTGAGATTGCTTCCTCTAAAGTCAGCCTGAAGAGTAGAACCATACTAACAGTCTTCTAGTATTCACTCAACAGCTTTCAAACCAGTTAGCAACTCTACCCAAAAGGCATAAAAAATAGGTCCTGAAGAAATGGTGAAGAGGAAAACATGCACATGAGGTTTTGGGGCAGTTCTTGAGTGAGGGGTAGAAGAGCAAATAAAGAAAACTCCATTGGAGAGGCAGGAGAAGCAACGTGAGTGAACAAAGATGCTGGATGAAACTAAAAAACAAAGAGGTCACAAGCCAAATACTTCAGCAAAGGCCAGCATCCCCTGGAACAAATTCCCAAAAGCCAGGATAGTCTCTGTAACCAAAAATTTTTTAAATCAAGTTTGGAAGCTTTCCTTGGAGAGAAATTACAGTTTGCACACAGATTTATGAGAAATGGGTTCATACCTGGGATAATTCCTACACCCTCTAATTTTGGCCTGTGACTTGAGTAGCCAAGGGGAGGCTCTGCAAAGGGATCAGGGAATGAAAAGGGGGAAGGAAAAGAAAGTAAGAGAAAGTACGCAAAAAATACAGAAGGAAACAAAGAAACCATACTGATAATGAGGAAGAATGAGTAAAAGCAGCCTAAAAAGATAAACTAAAAGTAGGTATGCAGTAAGTGGATTTCTTTTAGTAGAAGATGTGTGGGAGAAAATAAATGGAATAAGAGAAAACAATTCTGAGAAAGAAAACAGTTCTAGGGCTGGAGCAGGGCAAGCAGGCGCCATGAGGGAAAAGATGACAACTTTATTTGCTTTTTCTTTCAGATCACTCAGTATTTCAAGGATGACTTTTCCAAGCACAAAATTTCCTGTACCAGAGACAGGGAGCCTGGGTCCAGCTGGCCATGCAACACACTGACCAGTGTTGAGCTGAGCTGTCAGTACACAATGCCACATGACAATAAGCCAGAAAAATGCTACATATTCACCCTGACTCTTCTGGGTGGCAAATCCCCTGTTCCAAGCAAAATATGGGAGCAGATGCTCTTTTAAACTCACTTTATTCCTCTCCATGCTGCCCTGATCAATACAGCTGTTGTTCATTCACTTTTTTTAACTCCGTGACAAGGGAAAGCAGCGAAACTTTACCTGGACACCAGCTCTGGGGGGGGATCAGATGTGTGCAGGCATTGTGATCTATGCAGAGGGAAAGGGGACACCAGGAACAGGGACACAAAAGCAAGGGACTGCCCAGCCAGGCTCATTCTACTGCCTTCTTTAAGCAACAGCTACAGGATCCAGTAACAACCAAATTCAAAGGGTTTGCCACATAATGGTGTGAGTGCAGGTCTTTATAGTCAACAGTAGCTCAGGTGGAAAACTGTACAGGACAGATCAAAACATCCTGACTGATTCATTAGGCACAGAGGCTTCAAAGCAGGCTGGTTTGTCTCGTTTACAGCTCTATCAATGAAACCAATCAGCCTCCCTGAACACAGCAAGAAAGTTTATTTAGGGCAGCACAGCAGGCTCCTCTCACTTCTGCCAGGCACAGGATGGCAACTTCCAAGGGGTGCAGGACAGAGGGATCAATTCCCTCACCAGATCCAAGTTTACTTCTGCCTTTGCTCTAAAAATCACATCCAGCAAAACACAAAAACTTCAGAGTGGATAAACACTGCATAAAAGCTTACAGGAGCTAAGCCCTGTCTCAGGCAGAGAAAGGCAGAAAATGCACACAGCATCACATGCACACAAAAAGCCACAGGCACAAACTAACTTAGGGAAAATTAGTCTGCTCAAAGTCTTAAGGAAGTAAAAGCAGGCAGCTTTACTACATTCTCTTTTGCTTCCACCTATTTGCTTCACCCACGGAGGAAAACAAAGCAGAACAAAAAACAAACAAACAAACAAACAAAAACCCACTAAAAAAACAAAACCCAAAAGACAAAAGTCCCTGCAATAAGCAGACATATTCAAAATATGTTTTGCCTCCCATCAATCCTACAGAGTCTCTTTGCAACTGGTGCAATACTGCCCTGGATCAGCTCAGTGAGCCTCACACTGAACAGAGTGGTGCCAAGCAGTGCTCACTCTGGAGGCATCAGAAGCAGAAAAAAGCCCTGCTCATGTACAGATAGACTTGAATTACTCCAGAATGACTCAAGGAGAAGGGAATAATTATTCCTGAGCACTACAGACAGCTGGCAATTTACTCACACCACATGCAGAAAGACTTCTGAGCATTCAGCAGCACAGTCAAAGAGATTTATTCCTTCTCCCATGTGCCTCTCTCCCTGTGCTTCCAGTCTCTCTGCTCCTGGGAGCTCCATTATTTGTGTTTAAGTGTACTCATTTTTAATCTACCTACTGCTTTCCACATCCATTTCACAGCATGGATTTTAAAGTTTTAAATTCAAAGGGGAAAAAAAAGAAATCACAACATTTGACCATAGGAAACTAACACTACCCAAATAAGCAAGTTGGGTTTTATTTCCCATTCTCTGTATAAAATTTCTAAACACAAAGAAAGGCAATGGGGGAAAAAAAATGAACAGTCAAATCCCAAAAAATCAGATTTCTCCTTGTCATTTAAATTTGACAGATCTGGGTCCTGCAGTAAGACTGACTGCCTTCAAGCTCCACCAAAAAGACTCAACTGCATCCACATTTCAGTAGCCTCTTTTCACACCTCCTTGTCAGCCTGAGTACAGGGTTAAGTTTTCCCTGACTCTCATTTTTCAGGTGCAACAAGACTCTAAAATGGAACAGTAGAGCCACTTCCTACACAAAGAAATTAAAAAGAAGTGAGGTGCCTCTCTACATCTATCACATTCATTTATTTCCACATAGAAAGCAAAAGATGTCTCCTTATTATCCTCAGAGGGAACAGAAATACCTAAGTAAAGACAACTTTTCCTAAGTGGATGAGAAATTTAAAAAGTAATTGCTATTTCAGGGATCCATAAAACAGTATTAGTAACTAAAGGTTAAAATATTTACTGGCACATGGAAAAAAAAATTCCATGCTGACAGAACATCCCAAGTAGAGCACATTCAGTAATAAACAGATTAAGACCTCATACACATTCTAGAGATGACATGTAGGGGAATTGTAGTGACAGGACAAGTGACCAGTATAAACTGAAAGAGGAAAAATTTAGGTTAGATATGAGGCAGAAATTCATTACTGTGAGGGTGGTCAGACACTGGAACAGGGGGGTTGTGGATGCCCTGGAAGTTTTCAAATCCAGGTTGGATGGGGCTTGGAGCAACCTGGCCTAGCAGGAGGAGTCCCTGCCCATGGCAGGAGGGTTTGGAACAAGACCAGCTTTAAGATCCCTTTCAACCCAACATTCTATGATTCTGTGATTACAGCTTTTCTTTAACGGGTTCCCAACTTCACTTTGCCCTCCAGCACAATCGTCACCTTGAAATCTCAAATCCCAAACCACTTCTAGCAAGCTCAGAAATGAGGTGCCCCATTCTTCCCACCAAAGACCTGCTGTGGCAGAGATCCACAGGAACCACCCCAGCTTACCCACTGCAGGAAAAGCTGCTCCAGGAGAGAGGAACCACAGGAGGAATTCAGGCACAGCCAGAGGAGCAGCTTCCCTGGCCTCACCAACACCTTCTGCTCACACAGCTCACCAGAGCTCACCTCAGGTTCAGTGCCCCAGAGGGATGGCCAGCTCCACCTTCATGCCCTCTCCTAAATCCAGGATCTTTCACCAAGGAAGTGCCCCACAGTATCCCCAGCACAAGCTATGGCTGCCTGCATAGCCTGCTGTCTCCAGATGTGTCCAGCTGCAGGTCAGAAGATGAGGGAGTCACTGCAGGGCAGGCTCAGGGAGGAACAGCCAGTGAGTTCTGAGCACACATGCAAACCGCCCCTCTCGTCCTTCACGGGCCCAGCTGCAATCTCATGTTGCTTAAAATATAAATACCCTTGGAAATGGCACACAACCAGGCCAAAGGGCACAGGTAAAGCAAACACACAGCTGCCCTCTGGACCTCTGACAAGTTTTTTTTTTCGGTCACAAGGAAGGGTTATGATTCCTCACGAGTGCATTTTGCCAAGAGCCAGAATTGGCTTTTCAACTCTGTGTCCTGCCCCACTGCCCAGCCCTAACCACAGTGCTGCAGGCTCAGCTGTCACCTCCTTCCCAAGCTAAATCCACCCCCTGCAATCTTTATCAACCCTGCTGCCAGTGATTGGTCACACCACAGAGCAGCATTTCATTACAACCCTGAAACATCATTTGAAAAATTAAGAAAGCACGAACTACAGATTACTTACACATAAAAATTCTATAACACACTGCTGTGAGACTCTTTTTCAATGTAGATACTGGCAAACAGATTATGTTTTGACCCATATTCAAAGTAGTGGCTGAATTTTAGACAAAGAAAATTAGGTAAAAATAAGCAGAATGCCTTCTGAAATCAGGCACATTAACCACTACTGCAATGAGCATATGATGCACTTTAAAGGAAAGAATATTTACTTTCAGCAGTGCAATAACCTGGATTTTAACTTGTGCCCATCTCTCTAGTGACCATCATTTTAAATGCTGGTCACTAGAGAGATGGGCACGAGTTACTGATCTGCAGGGAACATTTTTGGTTAGTAATTTCTGGGTTTAAAGCTCTGCTTAGCACTTGATTCTTAAAAACAGCCAACTTGGCTCCTGTCTTTCTCTTGGACATATAAAAAATACTAATACAAAAGAAATATATATGTAACTTGCCCCCCCCAACTTCTCCCCTTTTATTCTATGCCTTGCCTCCCAGAAGGGTTTTTCAAAAACAGGAAATACTTACTCAAAATACTAAACTCAAAATACTTACTAAAATACTAAACCTATATAGACCTATATAAGAGGAGTCATAACACACCAGAGTCTTAGTGACCAAGTAACCTGCAGCACCTTAACATCTGAGAGGTATTCAGACAACAAGAATAACAACATTCAGAGACTCCTTGAACCTTACCCCAATTTTCCCTACTACTTACACTCATCTTTCTTTCCACAGCTCAGGATGGTTGTCATATTTTTTGTTCTAAGGCAGTTTGCAACAGTTTACCCCTTTTGTAAGTCCAAATCACTCTTTAGGAATGGTGATAAAATTAAAAATAAAAAAGCAACTTCATTCAGGACATGTAGGAATCCTGAAATCAAAAGGACGTAAACATTTATCAGAGTTTTGTCCTCTGGATAACAGAGGAGTGGAAAGCACAGAGGTGCAAGTAATTTTTGCTAGGGAATGACTTCTCTCTTCACAGGACAAATATTTTTCTGAAGATGCTAATCACTGGAATTGTTTTATTTTGTTTCTTCAGACCATCACAGCTACCACAAAGCTATCACACAGTGTTTAGTTTGGAAGTATGGGGTTAAAAGAGAGTGGGAAAGTATGGGGGGGAGGAAATCTCACCATACCAATCACTACCTTATTCCTTCTGCCTTGATCATAGCAGAGGGATTCTATTTAATTGAAATGGGGATAACACTGGGGGCCAGAAACAGGGCAGACAGTAAGCAAGCACTTTTATAGGCATTGCTCAGCTGCCTATAAACTGCTTAATGCATAATAAAAAACTTGATCACAACAATAATGAAAATACTAAGGCATACAGCACTTGCAGTTCCATAAGTATCTATCTTTCAAGGCAGAGTACTCCTATTCCTATGCACCTGCATTTTTGCAATGTTCCTTTATTATAGATTACTCAGAGACCTTAATTTCAGAGTGATTTTAGAGTCTTACAGCCATGAAATCACATCTTCAAGACAGTCAAATAATCTCAAACTGAATTCATGCACTGACCTGTGGGTGTATTTGCATATTGGAACTTAAAGCATTTGGCTTTGAACACACACAGGGAGGCAGGGAGATGAAAAGATGGCTGAGGAAAAGGCTTCTAGGTTAAAGGGCAGAGAAAAGTTGCTCCTTGAACTTCTAACCAACATTTATGGAAGACATCTGGGTTTCTAAACATAGCACCAAGAGATGTTTTTAGATGTTTCCAACACACATCCACACAGGACTGGCAGATGCCACACTAGACCATTGGGAAGCCAATGCCCTTTGAGAGTGGTGGCTCCAGGCCAGGAAAAATGCTCTAAACTACCTAAAGGGACATTAGATGTTCAGCTAGACAAGCCTCTACAACATTTAATTAAAGCAGAGATAATAATTTAGAACCAGCCTGGTCTCCTGTTCCTTTCCAGACAGTTCATTTGGTGGATGGACACATGATTTCAGTGTGCAGGAAAAAGCTGCTGTCTCAGTGTAAATATTTTTAATATTTTGCCTGGTATGAGTCTATCTGAATAAACTTTTGAGAATAGTGACCATGAGAGAAAGAGCACATAATAAAAACCTGAGCTGCAAAGGAGGAAAAGAGAAGGTAACAACAGGAAAGGTCTAGGCTTTCACAACACATCAAGGGATTTATAACACGATTTCCCTTTATTACTTTGTGAGAGATCATGGCAGTTTCTCTCTCTCTTAAGAAAAAACAAAATCAATCAAGTTCCAATATGAAAAAGCATACATTATGAACTCAGATCCCCTCCAGGTTTTAGATATCAGACATTACAGATATTAACTACCTGATATACTTCATGCTTTTGTAAAGTGTTTTCTAAGCTCACAGAGCCATCCTGCTCTCCAAGGCCACAATGATTGCTAATGGGAACCACCATGATATGGTGAACAAAGGTGACATCTTGTAGACTCCAAATACTCTGCCTTAATGTACTTGAATGCTTTATATGTTTACTCTGCTCAGTGGCAAGAATCTAAATTTCAAGTTCATGCTAGCAATGAAACAGATCAAAACAAAATATGTCCATGTCTAATCTATAGAAAAAACACTATGCCAAGAGGAAATGGTTTTGTTCCCCTTTGGGCTTTATTACTTTCCCCAACACATTTCTGTTAGTCAAAAGTACATTTGATACAAAAAAGAAATTAGTGTTCTGAACTCTGAAATGAAACCATGTCAGGAAAGCCAATCAATGACAACGGGAAAGACCAAACAAAAATTAGTTTGAACACTCCCAATTCTTCTGACTTCTATTGTGAGCAGTGCCCAGCAACCAAAACATGCCCATACAAAATGAATCAGCCCTGACTGAAATGTGATTTTTGACCTGATTACATTCTTCCTCCCAAAATACCCTCTCATTAAAGAACTAAAAAAGCAGCAGTCAAGAACCGGCCAACATAACCAAAATCTTTAGTGCTTAGCACAGCCCCCTCCACATGCAGAAACTCTCACTTCCAGCACAGGAACTGCAAAGCTGCCTGTGATAAGTTAACAACTGAACAAGTTTCAAGATAGGATTTCTACATAAATTAGGACTGTGTCCAGACCCGAGGCAGAAAACTAGGACTCCCAAAAAAAAGGAAGAGATAATGCATCCTAAAAAATGGGCAGCAGCTCTTAAATGGCTGTAAGAGCCTCTTGGCCTTTGACAAAGCAGCACCAAGTGCCCCGGTGGGACACAGGGGGAAAAAGCAGCAGAAATAACTCCATGAATTCCTAGTGGAGAAAATATATGATTTGACAAACAGCATATTCAAGATGTGACAGATCCCAAGGAAGCAAGGCCAGGAGAGATGGGCCACAGGAATTTAGAACAAGACAGGCAACAGGAGTCCCAGAAAGCAACAGGTTGAACAGATAATGCTGCACAGCATCTCCCCGACACATTCCTCTCCTCCACCCCCTAGACCTGCTGGATTAATTCACAGCTGAAAAAACAGCAGTGGCTGCCCAAATGTGGACCTGCTACATTCAAGTCTGCTGGTTGCCTACAGATGGACTTGGAAGAGAACAGCAGCCCCCACCTCATGGCAACATAAATGTTAAACCCAAGAAAAAACAGGAATCAAGGCCGTTTTCACCCCCTTCATCCTCTTCCTCTTTCCCCCACACACAATTTGCACCAAAAAATGGTCAGAGGTACAGGAAAGCAACCTGAAGAAAACTTGATCTGAGTATACTGGAAGGACAAAAATGAAACCCACAAAGATGAAGTGTTGCTAGTACAATTACTGCATCTGTCACGCTGTGCAGCATTAAACTTACCTGCTTGTTACTGTAATTTGGCAACTGACTCTAAATGCCTAAAAAAGGACCCTGACAAAACCCACAATAAGTGGGATGAAGCAATGAAGAAAAGGAGGAGGAGGTGAACAAGAGAAAATTATACCAAGATAAGTTGGAGATGCACGGTTTCACCTGTCTGAGAAGATCCACCCCTCTCTAGAAGACATGCAAGTTAAAATTTCAAGCAAAAAATCTCAGTCCAGGAAAAAAAAAAAAAAACAATTTGTAATCAGGTTGTATTTTCTTGATGCTGCTGGAACTTGTTAAATATATTGTTGTCAGCCAGACACTCCTGCAGAGAGGACCTGTACCAGTGTAGTGGGGATTTTAATTTGTGTAACCACTATTTGCAGGTTTAGAAGCACACAGCTAATGGAGACTCACTGGTTATCCAGAGCAAACATGTACTGTGGAGTGCAGGTAACTGGCTTTCTGCTGCTCATACCCTCTCTCATATGTGTCATTCCACAAGATTTGTGAACTCCAAACACTGCATTATCTGCAAAAGACAGACTTTCGAGGTGGAAGGTCCATTTACCTCACTATAACACCCAAAAGGCTTCCAGTGGACAGAACCCCAGCTTAATGTTGTCCTGGAATTAGGGTAGAAACACAGCAGGGGTCCCCTCTCAGAAGAGCATCTGGTATTTTGTAAGCCAGCAAATTACAGATTGCCCCAACAGCTACTGAGTTACTAAACAGAGGCTCAGTTTATCTTAGTTCTGCCTGTTCTCTGCAGGCACAGGCCCTATAGCCAGCAACAGGAAAACTGAATTTCCTTGTGGTCAAGACCCAAGTTGTGCCTCATTTACACTAGAGATACACACATTTTTGATGCTTTATTAAGACACAGCTGATGGGAGCTCAGCACTGCCAAGGTGACATGCTGGTCATTGCTGGGAAGAGAACTCCAAGGACAAGATGCTCCACTTGCACTTCCTTGCATGGAGCTTCCCAGATCGCCTGTGTTTTACCAACACACAGAGACCATATGTCCTGCCAAATAATTCTAGGCTCACCACGCACCAAAGAAATCAATTCAGGAAGCTGGATGGTATTTCTTTTCAGCTCACACAGAGTGACAGACCATCACAGTCCATAAATTTTCTGGTACTTCATCTCAGATGCTTGCTAGCGAAGCGTTCGCTGGTGCAGGGAGCCAGGAACTTGACTCAGATTTTAATTCAGTGCTTATGGCTCTGCAAAACTCCTTCAGCACCCACCAGCTTTGTGCAATGGCTGCAATACCAAAAAGGCAAGCAGGACTGTGCTGTAGAGAGAAGCAGCACCTGCATTTAAATTCTGCAGGCACTTCCCCAGCCTTTCAGCTTTTGTTCAGTGCCCTCCATGGAATCCTGGTAGTTACAACTCTCCTTTGGCTGGTCATCAGGAAGTAACTGTGCCACAGAAACTCACTGAGAGCCCAAAGGCTGAAAAAAATTGCAAGCCAAAGGCACTATGGTCTTTCTGGTGCACCTGTTTTGAGGCTGCTCTCCAAGGTCACCACCTTCAAGGCTTTGTTCCACGTTCTCCATGGAAGTGAATTGCTTCACGTTCTCAGAGAGGAAGATAAGAAGCAGCCCCTATCTGAAAGGAGCACTTGAAAGCAAATTAAAAATACCAATATCCTTCCCAGGGTCATTTGATCTGACAGTGAGGTCAGTGTTGCCCTGTGCTGGAATTCACAGCACGTGAGGTTTCAAGAGTGGAACAGGGTTGGAACACAAGTCTCTACCAATATAAAATTTCAGAGTGTGCAGCTAAAGGAGATTTCCATAAGTCACCTAACCCAGCTGTCCCCAACCTTTGACAGCAAAGCTTCTCCATCACCTTTTATTTCTCTTCATCATGACTACTAATTTCTTGCCCCCCACCCTCTCCTAGCTTTATTTTGCACAGCAACATAAGTGATGAGCAGGGAAGGCCAGAGCTCACATTCTTTGGATCTCCCCTGCCCCTTGCCATATCTCATAAGGGCTCATTTCCCACCAGGGACCAGGCACTCCAGTAGCCAGTGAAGAAACACCAAACCCCAACTCTTCCCCAGCATCTGCCAGGATCTTTTCTTTTTGAGTTCCGGCAATATCAATTTTACAACTCCTGCTTGGCAACAGAAAGTTTCTTCCAAAGTTCTGCAGCTCTCCATTCTGCATCTTAAATCCCTAACTTGTCCTTTCTACAGCAGGCACAGACAGCAGTTCACTTCCTTCTGCTCCTGCAGCAGGCTTTCAGGTGTTCTCTATGAATAACCATCTTGATTCTTTAAACCTTCTCTTTATTAATGTTTTCTAGACATCTCTGTGATTTTTTTTTCCCACTCAGTTTTTGATACAGCTTGGTCCACAGGAAAAGGTGCCTTCAGCTGCATGCCACAGTCCAGCTCATACCAAGGAGAAACATTTTGCAAGTGTGTGTGTGTGCACCCTCATATGGGGTGCTTGATTTATTTCTTTTGGAGTCAGAGAGAAAGGAAGGCTTTGGGGTTCTTGGGCATCTTGACCCACATTCAAGTCTCCAACTGCTAAGTGGAAGCTCTACATTTCTGGTTATTTTGAAAACAGGTATTTGGTAGGAACACAAGACAGCCTAGAGCTTTTTTCCCCTTTAGAAGTTTTGCTAACCTTGCTGTGTTAAAGAAAAGCCTCCAGAGTAAATACAGAAGCACAAATGAATGCAGGCAATAGTATCACCAAAAATTGAGGCTTTTGTGATTAATTTTATTCAAAGGGAGGGTTCAAGAGTACCAGCAGACTCCTACATTCCAGACTAAATGGTAATGCCACTGTAAGTGATGGTGCCAACCTTTTTTTTCCAGTGTTGGTATTCCTACTGCACTGGGAAGAGCAAGGAGCCAAGAAGGCAGGAGGGAGCCAGTTTTATCTGCTCAGTGACAAAATCCCCCTGCCCAGGAGAACTCCACCATTCCACACACTGGATCAGGCAGAAACCTCAAAAGAGAGGAACATGGCTCTGTTTCCTCTTTAAGGATCCAGGATAGTTAATGCTGGCCAACAAGAAAGGACAGGCCTGTGAGAGGAATGGAGGGGGGGAAAAGGGAGGAAAAACTAAGTTGGTTATTTTAGGTCACCCAGTAAAACCAAGGCATCTGTGCAATGCTGCAAGGTTCACATTTAGAACTAAATTCATGAAGTTCAAAAAGGCAGCTTACAAACACCACAGTATGCCTCAGACCATTCTTAATGCTTTTTGGCCTGAACCCATCTCTTTAAAAGCCAGCAGACTTTTTTTTTTCTACCAAGCCCACCCCTCCCACACACCTCCCTGCCACAGGGCAGCAATACAACAGACATTTCCAAATTAAATCCACTTCTTGAATGAAGAGGGTCAGGAGGATGAGGGCACTACACTTTAAAAAAGGGCATTAAAAAATAATTATGCTAAACCATGGATCAGCACAAATTAGAGAGAGACAGTAAAATGCCTGCTTTCAGCTTGCTTAAACATTCAATTAAAAAAGCCATCTAGGCTAAATTTTATTTAAATAAATCAACAGAGGAAATGCCTGTTAAACCAATGTGAAACCACATTCTTTTGGATGTTCTTTCACTGAGAAGGAAGTCCTCACTGCCATTATGAACCCAATCATGTTCTCAAAGGATGTGCCTTCCTTCACAGCAGCAATGGTGTGAAGAGCAACCAGTGCTAGTTTCATATGCAATGCCAAGTGCAGTAAAGATTCTGCTGACTTCCCTCAAACAAAACCACATCCTCCTCCTCCTCTCTCAGGCCCAGCAAGCCAAGTTACCCACAGATAACCCTTCCCAGCAGTTTACAGCTTCCTCTGGGAGCCATCAGGACAGGTTTAGAATTGGAAGAGTTAGTGTAGATGGATGTAAAGTACAGCCTTTGCACCTTTCAGTGCCTTGAAGGAAAACCAAAGGTTCAACCTCCAGACCAGATCTACCAACAAACATTGAGATCACTGCAGAAATAGAAAATGTTAGAAAATGTTTAAGGTTTAGGACATTAAAAAATGATGAAATACAAACAGTACAAGACAAAAGAAAGGATTATACCACTTGCTTTTGCTGTAGAGAAAGGTAAATGCTCATTACCTGAATGAAGTAAGGTTCATAGCGGGTTGCATACAGCAGTCCTGTTATCTCAAAGATGATCAGAGTCCACCTGGTTTTTACTGTGAAGTGTAACTGAGGTGATGTTGTGAGTGCCCCTGGACTCATCACCACCACTTGGGTCAGCTCTTACTCTCCAGCCAGACGTTGCTTCTGAAGAGCCAACACATCACTTCAGCAGTGCACTGGAATACACTGGGAAAAAACTACAGTACACACACAAAAATGAAACTTCTCAATGGAAAGTTGTTGGCAAAAGCTTCAAAGTTAAAAAAAAAAAAAGCATCAAGAGGGTTTTGGTATAGGCAGAGCTGCACTCAGGAGAGATTGCCAGCAGCAGTACACATCTAACACCATAAACATACATTTTTAATGGACTTGTCTTCATTTTTGGACTCTATGCTCCAAAAACCTTTGCCATAAGTGATGGTTCTCAATTCACAGCTCCAGCTGCAACAAACAAGCTGAAGCAATGCCATTTTTAACCAGTTTTTAAAGGTGAGGCTGAATGCCTTTTCTGGGGGCTGAGCAGGACCCAAGCAGCAAACAAGCACATCTGTAGCAGGTCAGAGCTGAGGTCCACCCCACCTCATGACACATCTCTGGCAGCAGACAGCCCCTGATGGTCAGGGAAGAGCAGAGGACCAGGGCAAGCACACTGTGACTCTGCTGCTGCCCAGCACCCAGTGATCTGCAGCCAAGGCACTTCTCTGCTGCTGCCCTTAAGCTCAGCTTAAGACATCACTGCTGTTAGGGAATGAATGCAAACTCAGTCTTTGCAGAGCAGGCAGAGGGAGAGGGCTCACTGAGTGCTTTCCAATGAATATTTGGGCAGGAAAGCTTGAAAGGAATCAGCAGTGTTTGGCAGAAATAGATCTTGTACCAACACAGAGGACACTGGGGAAAAAATGCAGCTGGAGTGTTAGGCCAGGCAGTTCAGCTTCTACTGACAGAAACAACTCGAGACAATAAAAACCAAACTGAGTTACTCAAAGCACATGGTATTTCAGATTAGGCCATCTCAATTCCTAAAAGATTATATAAACAACATCTTTGCTACAGTGCTAGCTAAATATGATATACATCTATTTACATATAGTTGCCTTCTCCACAAGTAAGAGCAATACCACAGGCAAATTCAAGATGAAAACCATTTACAAGTTTCAGAAGAGTTAGTTGTGAGCAGAGACTGCAAAAAGGCATGGCCCTGTCCCCTTGCCATGGGGTGGCCAAGATAAAAATCCTCAAAACACAAAAGCCACCTCAATCCCATGATCCCAGTGATGATATTTCACTGAAAACTGAGATCAATAACAATCTGCAATCTGGACCTAAGTCCCATTGCTACTTATACATTTAAGCAAATGTACTTTAAAAACAAAGCAAGTTAAAAAAAAAACCAAACTCAGAGAGGAGACTCCTGTGCTCCTTAGAAAGAGAGGGGCTCCAACCCTCTGTACTATGAGTAACCACAGGAAGCTGTCTGAGGAACCCAAGGCACCACCTCTGCTGTAACCACCAGAAGGAAAAAACATTGCTCAGGGGGTGATTTGGGTCACAGCCTCCTCACTGACCTCAGGAAATGAAAACCTTTCTTTCCCTTTCACTTCAGCCCTCTTATAATTCAAACCTGACTAGCTACATAGTTAATAACCCAAGAGCCATCAGCATCAGAGTGATGCAAGAGGAGAAAATTCAGCTCAGACACACTGGTAAGGAGATCAAGACTTCAGAAGGGTATCTGGAGCAAGGAGTCAACAGAAAAGAAGACACTTGGGTCTTTAGCAGCATAACCTTGGGTCAGTCAACTGGGAGATGAGCTCTAGCATTAGGCATTAAAAAGGTGTCAAACCTAGAGCTGCACATCCCTGCTCAGAGGGGAGAACAACATCCACACTGAAACCTGCTGGAAGGTTACCTTTCCACCAAATAAACAAATTATGGTTGTGTTATTTAGCAGTATGTCAGCTGTTACCAAAACTTGGGTCCATAAGCAATGTAGCCCATATCACTAGCAAGAAAATGAGAGCTGATCTAGCAAGAGAAGACTGAAAACTGCTAACACTAAAGCATGATATGAATTATGTCAAGAGGAAAGACAGGCTTCTTTTGAACCAGCATATAAATCACACATTTCCTCCATCATGTTCCCCTGAAAAGACCAAATCTGCATTTGAAGTACGAGAACTTTGAATCTCCAAGGGGGAAAAAAGTGTTCTTTGTGCAGAGTCAAGCTTCGGGGAATCTTGCAGCAGTAATTACAGACACTGCCTCCCCAAGCCATCTGCTGTGGCATTTATAACTCCTGGAAGGGTAGCAGGCAGAGCTGGTGGAGGAAAAGAGGAGACACAAGTATCTCAGCAGCCACAGCCAGGCTGCACAGGAAAGCTGTGACACTGGGCTGACCCAAACAGAACTGATGTCCTGGTGTGAAAAACGCCAATCACTTGTTTTTAAAATTGTAAAAGTTTAATGATAATAAAATGGCTATTAAAATAGCAATCTAATTAGAGTAGTAATAATTCGGACAATTTGGATTAGGACAATAGGAGACAATAAAAACAAAGAGTTACAGACAGTCTGGGTACCTCTTTCTGGGCAGCATAAGCCCAAGAAAGGACCCACGTTAACAGAGGATTAACCCTTAAAAGCAACAGCCTGTTGCATATTCATACACGATGCATAAATTCCATTCACACACAGGATGCTGTCTGCTCAGTGTCAGCTTCTTCCTCTTAATCCTGACGGTGTCTTCAGGGTTGAGTGAGGCAGGAAGAAGTTCATTTCTTCTGATAATGGGGCAATGAATTATTTTTCTCTGAAAGATTTAGGTGTCCTGGGGCTGCTATCTCACTGCAAGTCCCTTCTTGAAAAACAGTATCTTACATAGCATAGTTTCTATTTTAACCTTATGTTATAACCTAAAACTATATTTATCACTCTACTTAAGCAAATTAATACAGCATAACTTTCTGACTTAACACACATAATATTCATTTTAATGTTTGCAAAAAGCCAATCATAAAATAGGCATTTTTCACAGTGGTTATCCAGACCTCCTTCAGCTGGCAGACAGAGCGGGTGTTCATGCAGCAGAGGGAACAGTGGGATCTGCACCCTTTTCAGATCAAAAGGAAATTAGGAGACCACCCTCAAGTCACACTAAGCAAGCCCAGGCTGTCAAGGCCCCAGTGGGAAGTGTCTGGCCAGATTCTCATCCCACAGATGAGGGAACTTGTGCTCTGGAGCCAGTCTGAGCAACCCAACTTTCACATCCAGATGGACACTCCAGATCACAACACAGCCAACAGCTCCACACACCTCTCCTCCAAGAAGTGATGCCAGTGACGTGGTCAGAATAATTCAGAACGAGCTAAATCCATCCTTCACCAGGGCATGCCTGCTCCACCCTGACCTACACACCTTCATGCTGATGACCACAGCATCTGCAGATTGTTTCCATCAGCACAGATCAGACAGAAGAAGAGGCAGCAGGACAGGCTCACCCACCCTTTGCTCCCACAAGCAGGAGTTCCAGCAGCAGGCCAAGTGCAAATTCCACTTTCTCAGTACAGCTGGAGACAATGCCCATTAATTGTTTTGCCATCCATACAAAATTACTACAATACCCACTTCATAGGGTTGTCACAAGGATTATTTAACATCTCTGAAGAGCTTTGAAGAAGAAATAGTGGCTATTGTTCTCAGTACCATAGAACTGGGAACTATCTCACATGAATTTTGCATGACTGTGCATGTGTGACAGTTGCAGCATCAATAGATTATTTTTCTTCACCAAAAAAAAAAAAAAGTGCCTCACAGTAGCTCATTTACTCTGGGCAACATTTTAGTCAGAAATGTATTTTGTTTTGCTTGCTAATATATCCTAAATAGGTATCAATTTTGACTATTTAATTAATAGATTCAGGTGCTGTTTCTAGTCTCTCTTAATTAAGGGAAACACCATGTTTTTTACAAAGAACTCAGTTTAGGCTGTCAGGGCTTCTAGCAATCACACTATAATTACCTAAGCAATGCTAACACACAAGAACAACAAGAGGAGAAGAAAAGGAACTAAAAATGTCACTGAAATCTCATTTCATTTACAGCAAATGAGAAAGTCTGCATGGAGAAGAGCTGTTACACACAGAGAGTCCAATGTCACACTGCTTACACCTGACCATTAAATAGCTCTCAACACTGATGCAGAACACTGTAGCAGTTTAAATAGGTTTGTTTTTCCCTGAATACACAGGAGCTGTTGGATTCTAAACATTCTGCAATACACTTGGATCCACCTCACTGCTACGGAAAACTTTAACCATTTCAGTCCAAATGTATAAGGAATCTATATGCCTTTTCTTTCTCATAAAATACAGGGAAATCAACATCTACTTCAAGGATAAGCATTTTCTTTCTTTTTTTTTTTTTCCTGAGCAGTCTGAAACTCCAGCAGTTATCACACAATTAGGCAACAAAGTTGCAACCCAGGGCACAAGCCATTTTGGCAGAGAAAATTACTGATTTCTACTACACCAAGCTTCAAATGATCTTTCAGCTCTTTGGGACACAAACCACATCTTTTGTTTGGGAAGTAAACACCACATTATTGATACTACTGCAAGAGAAATGACAATATGAAGACTAGTCAGCTCACCAGCTTTCATTCCTCATCCAAGAGGGAACAGAAAGCTTTTCTCTTTATTTCATGCTGGCTCTCTACAGAGGAACCGACACCTCTGGGTGCACAAAAAATGCAGCATTGCAGTAGCAAGTCTCACAGAGCCTGGGTCCCAAGTTCCCCAATTCCCAGGGGAGAAACAAGCCCAAAATTACATGCTTGCTCTCCCTAAAGTTGCATGCCTCAGAACAGCCACAAGGGCTTGCGGAAAAGAAAAAACTAAAAAAAAAAAAAAAAAAAAAAAAAAAAAAAAAAGAGAGCGACAGAAAAAAGCATCAGGAGCAACTGGGCTGTTTCACCAACAGCAAGATGTACTACCAGTTCCTGCTTTCCCCAGGATTGTCTTATGGAGGTCAACAACTGTGGAAAGTTCAAGGTGCAAGACAACATTGACCCTTCACAAAACAAAAAGGTCACTCTGATTGTCTCCTCTGCCCATCAGTCCAGTGCAAAGTATCCTCAGGTACCCTCAGCTGTGATTTATTTCAATACCCTCCAGGGAAAAGGCCCAGAAATCTTCACTGTAATTGCCACCCAGCAATTCCTTGGTCAATGCACTGAACTCCTAAAACTATTTGGATTTTACTTGGGTTTATCTGCAAAAGAGCCCCATAGGCTCTCAGTTCTTTCTAGTAACACTGCATACTCATTTGGACAAGAACAAAACCCAAGTCTCCTGATTCCCTAAACAAATGTCCCATCCAGCACAGTTGTGCTGGTCAGACAGCTGCAAATACATGCACAGCAGAAGGCAGAGCTGCTGCAAAGGACTGGATCCAACGGCAGCACTTGTAGATTGGTCTTTACAGAAAAGACAAATATGTCTTTCATCTTTGCTATGACTTGTGTGTCACCCACCTAAGTGTTCATCTTCTTATCACTGTCATGTCTTGCATACTCCTAAATGTGTCCAGACTCACAGGCACAAGGAAATGTTACAGATAAGTCATAAATATATACTGACTTCGGAGGCATCCAAAAAAAATACATAAGCAAGGGTTCACTTCCTCTTTAACAATTTGAAATTTGGACCTCTGCAATTAATAAACCAAGTTTGGTACACCAGCAAATTAAACACTTCCTAGATTATCTTGATTTTTCCCACAGGTGTCCTAGTGATAATCAGTCCCTAACTTAGGTGCTGACTCACGCCTGGAATCCGACCAGGATCCTGCATCAGATGTCAAACTGATTTTCATGCAACACATTTAAGAGTATCTTCATCAAGCATGCAGCACAGGCCTGGGGATTAGTGCTTCTTTTTCTTATTTTATCTTGGTTAATATCATGGTAGAGAAAAAATTTGGATAACGCCTTGAAATATCTCTCTATTCCCTTCCTTTTCATTTTGGTAATAAAAAATGTTATCAATTACTTGTTAAGGGCTACCCACAAGCAAGAGCTCCCTGGCCCTAACGTGGATTGCAAGTCTAGACAGAGAGTACTTATTACTGATGTCTCTGCACCAGAGGGTAGTAGAACAGTCTGAGAAACAAACAAGTCCTAGGTTCTCTTTGGGTTTTGTCATTTCTTTTGCTCTTTATCTCCCAGCACTCCAGGTACCAATTGCCAAGACACCTGGTCTTTGTTCAGGCACTGACTATAACCAGCCTATGCATGCACTAACCAACCATGAGCACTAAAAAGCCCAGTGAAAGAACAGGACACTTTTAACCAGTGCAGATGATAATTAAGTTTCTTCATCAGTACCCTGGTCATTCTTATTAAGAATTATGTTCTCATAAGCCAAAGCAGCAAGACTGAATGCAACCTGTTTTTTTTTTTTTTTTTTTTTAATTTGCAGTGTAGAAGCAGCGTCCCAAAATTTATGGCTATCATAAATTTAGAACAGGTGAACTCATTGCAGTTAACAGAACTCATTGCAGTTAACAGCAATACTTTATTCACACTGGTTTCCCACAAAATGTAAGCCTCAAATCCAATTATTCTGCAACAGTTTTGTAAGTAAACAAATCACCATTTAGGATTTGAAAACAATGCATCTTTCTGCTAACAGAGGCAGAAAGGAAAAAAAATAATGAAGGCCGCACAAGACTATGCAATAATTTCATTTTGTAAGAAGATTAACACAAAGCAGAAAGCTCTAGCTTTGGCTGGGAAAAGAACATATACTTTGTGCTAGGAGAGTTCCCTGTAATTGTAAGTGGAATTTTGTCCAGTTTGTTAATGCACCTCTTTGGAGATAAAAGAAACCACAAGGGGAAGAGAAAATAACATTCTTTTTTTTCTGTCTAACATTACCTCAACTAAAGCCCGTTCTGATTTCAGCCCTTGTCAGGCACAACCTGAGCACTCTCAGCAGAGCTATCTGCAGTGCATTGTTAAACAGCACTATAAAGTTTTGATAAGTGGTCCTGCCATTTTTATCATGCTCAGCGGGGACAATCTGGTCAGGTTTTTTTCCTGTGCTTGTTGAATTCCAGCTATATTTGGAGACCAACTGTTCTCTGTCCTGCTTTCTCCAATTAACAGTGTTTATAAGGGTGGAGAGGTGAAGGTGGGAATCAGGCAAGAAAGAGATAATGAGACTTTCTTAAGAGTACATAAAGCTGCTCTTAGAAAAGGCTGAAAACCACACTGAAAGTAATGAGCATAATCTCAGTAACAAGAGACATGAAAGGGAAAGAAGACTAGAGTACACAGAAGGGAACCAAAAGCCAAGGCTCCTGTGAAAGATATAGGAAATAATAGAACATTTACGTTTAAAATCCAGGGGTCAAAACTGTTCACAGCACAAGGAGTCAGTCCTGTAACAGGCCAGTGCTCAACTACAACTCCAGTTAACTTCATCATCTCCTACACAGCTGCAGTCTTGCAAGAAAATTAATGGAAACCGTACAAGTTCTACTGCTTGCAGTATCAAACTTGAAAAAAAAAAAACACATACATATGAGATTACATTGAACTTCACCTAAATGACCTGTGGTTCAAGCACAGTCTCAAGTGAAGAGCGTCATCACAAGAGAAACAGAGCCAAGTCAAGAAGAGAGCTTTACCACTCTGCTCCCAAACACGCTTGGCACATCAGCAATCCACTGACAGCAAACATGCCATCTTGGACTCCAGCCTGTTTCCCTCAGAGCAGGACAGAGGGAAAGGCCATGAAGTTTATTGTGGCCTTGAAATTAATGAGTAAGATAACACGATGAGCTAATGAGATTATATTATGCTGCTTTGAATAAGCAGCAAGATTCTTGGAAACTCTGACACTTTCCTTTCTCATACCACACAGGCTCTCTGCCTAATCAACGAGGAAATATGAAGACTAAAAGAGGAAAAAATACTGGAGGGGAAGAACATAGAAGTGTGGCATCAAAGAGGTAACCATCTCAACACAAAAAATTTCCATCAGAATACAGTGTATTAAAAGCTCTAAGGGGATAATCAGCGGGCTTATTTATTTAGATGCCTACACATTAGGCTAACACCTTAATATATCCATCAGCATCCTCTGAACAGAATCCAGGCACAACAGCATCCCATTTGGTTGCCTCTCTCAGATCAATAGGATTTGCTCTTCTCCATTTTGCACTCGCAAGCCGGGCGCCCAGGCACAGCCCGGCTCTTCCAAAACGGGCTTTCTTTCTTTCTTTCTTTTTGTTTTAAACCGCTCTCCCACTTTTTGTCCGTCCATCCATCATCCATCGCACTCGGCGGGGATCCCAGCCGCCCTCCTCCCGGCAGCGAGCGGCCAGCCTGCGCCTCCCGGGACGGCGTCCATCTCACCCGGGATGGGCAGGATGGGTTCCAGCCGGGACCAGCGCGCCCTTCCCCGCACCGCCGCCGTCCCCCCGCGCCGGGTACCGCCCGCCGGCGCACAAAGCGCTGCCCCCGCCGGCGGCACCGGCACCGCCGGACCGAGCCGGGCTGGGCCCGCCGCGGCTCCTTCCGAGCCGCCGCAGCGGGGGCGGTGCGCCGGGGCCTTTCCGAAGGGGCTCCCGGCCGAGCCCCAGGCGTGCGGCACCGCCGGGCGGGGATGCTGCCCCGGCCGCCGAGGGTTCGCCGCCCGCCTCCCCCTGCATCCCGGTACCCGCGCCTCGCCGGCGAGCGGCACCAACCTGCAGTCCCCGCCGCCGCCTCCTCCGCCGCCTCCTCCTCCTCGGGGAGAGTCGGAGCTGCCTCTGCCCGCTTCAGCCTCCAACCCCCGGCGGCGGCGGGCTGGCTCGGCGCCGCTGCCCTCGGGAGGCGGGGAAGGGGCGAGCGGGGCGGGCGGCTGCGGGAGCGTCGCTCATTGAGTGCGGCAGCCCCGGCTGTCGCTGCCGCCGTTCCCCGCAGCCGCTACTTCCTGTGCGGCGATGGTTCAGTTCCTCCCGGGCCGCTGGGGGCAGGAGAGCCGGGGGGCGGAGGAGGAGAGGGGGAAGGTCGGGTCAGATAGCGGGGGCGGCAGCGGCCACCGCCGCCGCCGCTCCTCCCGCCCGGCGCGGCTCCGCCCCGCAGCGCCCGGCCGGGGCTCCGCGCTGCCCGCGCCGCAGCGGGACGCGATGCGGCGGAGCCGCCCCCCCTGCGCCCGCACCGCGCCCATCACCCCGCGCTCCGCCGTGCCGGTGGCGGCTGTGGGGACATTACCCAGCCCTGGGGATGGGAGAGCGGCTCTCCCGCGGCCCCACCGCTCGCCCCGTGCCGCTCACCGGAGACATGGCTCTGGCTCCCGCCGCTGCGCCCGGGGAGCGCGGTCCGTGTGCGCCCGCCCGCCCGGCAGCGCATCCCGCGGCACGCAGGGAGGGAGGGAAGGAGGGAGGGATGCGGGCAGGCAGGCAGGGAAGGAGGGAGGGAGGTGCCCAAGGGCCCGGCCCCGCCGCAGCCGCCCCGCGGGGCTGGGAGGGAGCGGGCGGGAGCCGGCTGGGGTGGGCGAAGCTCCCGGGCGCGGGGGATGTGTGTGGGGAAAGGCGGAGATGGAGCCGTGGGGGATCGGTGACGGAAAGTCTCAGTGAGGCAGAAAACGGACACGTAGCGGTGTTAAAAAGTGGCACAATCCCTGGGCGGGTGGAGGAGAAGCGATGGAGGGATGGGGGCTCGGTTGCGGACGCTCCGCACGGTGTAAATCGTGCCTTGCCGAGAACCGGGTGTGGTGGGAGCGCTCCATGAAAGGAGCAGGATCTCACCTGGGCTATTTGGTTGGTGCAAATGTGACACCAAGAGACTGACGGTGCCTTTTTGTTCCTATACATAAACATAAAGGGGCAGGTCGGAACACATCAAAGGCTGTACAAGTTCGTTCCGTTTTGCAGAGTAAGTGTTAAAACATGATGGTTTTGTTTGGACTCATACTCGTTCTCTTCAGGGTGTGACGGGATTACGTGTAGGGTCTGTCCTGGCCAGAGAAATTCAGCATGAAGAGGTTTTTATGGGCAATAATGAGTTGAGATAGGGAGGTCTTTCTCTGCTTTCTTGGATGCAGCATGGCAAGTGTCAAAGCTTGGAAGCCAAAACCTTTCCTTAAAAAAAGGGGGGGGGGGGAAAGAAAATAAGAAAAGAACAAAAGAAAAGAAAAAAGAAAGTTTAATCAGAACAACATTTTAAAATACCAGTTCCTAGCGTTATCCTTCAAACACCTTACTAATGCCACTAAATAATTAGGTACAATCTCCAAGATGGTGAGTGCTTGCAGCTCGTAAAGCTTTTTATTCAAGATCACATGTGTTGATTACCTCTGAAAGATATTTCCAGAATACAAATTTTGAGATTAACATTAGGCAGTAACATGGAAAGAGAGGGTCATACTGTTCTCTGAATCTTCACAATAAAGCAAATGTTACCTTCAGCAGCTATGGCAGACCTATATAAAAAAAAAAAAAAGTGGATTTAACTGTGGTTTAGGTTCCAAATGTCCTCCCTCTTTTGCCTGTGATATATGACATTCAGAACATCATAACTCAAGCTACTTTAGAAAAGTACACACAAGGAATATCTAAATATTTATGTTCTGTGTTTACCTGAAGTGCCATTAAATCCCTTTATTGCTGTGCCTTTACTGCCATCCCAGAACTCTCAGCTGGTTTCCAGTTGTAGTAGGAGGCAGAGATTTCTGCCCTTAGGTCAGGTGGGTGTGTTGCTTTTCCTTCCCTCTCTGTCCTCCAGCACAGCCTCCTCCTGGCAGTTCTGCTCAGCCTCATGTCATGCTGCTCAGCCCACACTGCCGTGGCCAACCACAAACCCTTTGGCTGATCTCCTGTGCTGATGTGGCTTTACAGGAAGCTGCCATGAATTCCAGCAGCCTCCCTGGCTTCCTGGGGAACATCACAGGTGTATTTCAGTCCTCCCATGGAATGGAGACAGGACAAAGGCAGTTCCTCTCAAGTCCTGAGCCTCCTCTTTGTCTTTGTTTTCCACACAAGTATTTGCAGCTCATTTTTTTCTGCAACTTTTGTGTTTGGAGAAGCATGCTCATAGAGTAGAGCTTCATTTTTTTTTTTCTCTGTGTGAATTTTAGTGTACCTCACAAAACTTTTTCCAGGTAAGAAGTAGCTCATTCAGAGAAATGATCTCATAGAAGTAGCTCATGGCAGTTTGACTGCAGAAAGGGAGCATGATGTAATTCTTCAGTCAGAAAAATACTCAGATTGTATCACCAACAGGATGACAAGCTTGCCTGACCTGTTTCTGGTCTGCCCAAATTTTAACTACAGCAAAGTATAAATTCCCTATATTATTACATACTGGCAGTCCTACTTTGCAGTGCTTATTGTGTCCAGTGAGAGTGTTGTGCACATAAAAATCAAATGATCAAAACTAAAACCTGAAAGGATGATGCATTCACAGGGTATTTTAGCATAAGACAGATAAAGAAAAAAAAAGAAAAAAGAAGCAATTTTAAAGTTTAGAAATAAAAATGGTGAACCCAGGAACAACTTTAATAGCTTTTTAGAAATCCCCAAAGGTAGCACTTACAAAGTTTGCCAAGAAATGAGTTGCCATATTCCTGCTCTGCTGTGTTCTGACGTCTCCTGGCAAATGAGATCTTCTCTTTCTTAGCACTTAAGATAGCTCTCTGAAGTTCTGGCCATTACCTCTGGGGTGAAACTGAGAGCAGCTGTCCTGATATTCATCCATTATCATCTCCAGGATTAAAATAAACTCTTCCACAGAGGAGTTTGCTGTGTGCATATAGCAAGACTTCAAATAAAGCACTACCAACCTTTTCAACTGAGCAAAATCCCCTTAAGTAGATTTTAACTACTTTGATGTGTTAAGAGCATGAGTGAAGCAGCTATTTCACAGAACCCCAACAAGTCTGCAGGGTATCCTGGAAAGAAGTCTCCTGCACAGATCTTCCCCTGTCAATTTTTCTGAAAGTGTGAATATAATCAGAAGCAAATTTTCTTTCTACCTGAAGAGACTCTCTTAGTACCCATTTCACCTGCTAGAACCCCTCCCTCCCCAGATGTCATTCTGGCTTCTCAAACCAAGTTTTAGGTTAGAAATCACTGGAGAAGGTTTTCATATTAGTTTTCATTCCTGAGCTGTGTCTAGGGCATGTTCAACACCCTGGTGCAAAGGCAGCTCCTCGTTTCCAGTCAAGTGCAGAGAAGCCCCAGTTCCCTTCTGGAGTGAGCAGAATCCAGGCAATCCAGGTATCCACTTGAATATTGGTACAGCAGGTCCTACACGAGCTGCTGAAGGGTCAAGGAGAGTTAAAGCTGACACTGGACTGGGTCTCATCTATTCTTAAAAATTCAGGGGTGTTCCACAAGCACAGCTGCACAGCTTTGGTCACATGTGTGAAGCACAACAGCAACAACACTCATTTTCTAGTGTTGACACATCCTGCCCTAAATTTAAGCTCCAATTAATTGGAGGTCCCAAGAAAAAGCACAGGCTGACACAATGCATTATTGTGCATGTGATACAAAAGATGGAGAAAGCCAGAATTCATCTCCTGAAGTGGTTAATGCTTTAAATCCAACCTAACTGCTTAGCTTGCCAAATGTTCAGCATTGCTTTCCACTCATTGCTGCAAAATTCCATGTTTTGCTATGTTCCTGGCAGGCTTGTGTTGTTTTTAATGACAAATGAGAAATCTGTACATGAGCACAGCTCTCTACCATCTACCTCAAAACTCACTGCTGTTAGAGCTGAAATTTCTTAATAAAACTTTTTGGTTTTGTCCTTTGGGAAAGTGTAGTCAGCTTTCATTTGGCCATTTTTGAGTTAAGCATTAAAAAAAGTCCTGTCACCATAATTACAAAGGCTTCCAGTATGGTAGAAGAAATTACTAGAAATAAAGAAGCTGCAAGCTAAAAATACATATATAGAGGGCATTTCAGAAGGGACTGCTGATTTGGAGTGCCTGTGTACACTTCAAGGGCCCAGCTTTTCAAAAGCTGTTGAGTTTGTATAAACAGTTCCCTTCCAGATGTCTCTGTTATATATATGCTTGGTTTTTTTTCTCTTTCTGTCCTCTCAGATTTAGTGTTAGCTCAATTAGGAATGGACTCCGAAAGTCTGACAGAGTTGCTTATGAGACTGGCACACAGGAATTCCTGTTTTAGGAGTGCCAGATGATTTTAGCCAGAGGTGACATCCCTAGATTTTCATCTCTGTGTGCAGAGTTTAGAAAACTTCAGGCAACTAAGCAGAATTAAAGCAGGAAGCTGAGGCCCCTCTGTGAGGTGGGAGGTGTGGAAGGCAGCTTAAATTCCTTTTGTGCACTTTAGAGGCCTAAGTGCTTAGCTGCTACTGTGGTTGGAAATGGACTTTAAATCATATTAAATCCTAGTGTAGTTTAATTTGGATTTTCCTGATACCTTGTACATTTCTTTGAATGAAATCTTAATGAAAAAATGTCTTGGCAGCAACAGATAAGTATGTGCATGTGCTTTACTTGTCTGTATCATTTAAAAGGGTGATGAAGTTTAGAAAGGTAAATAAAAAGTAATGTCATGTTAAACTGCTTCATTGGAAAGAAGTAAAGAAAATCAGTATTGTCTCTTTTCCACTGGAAAATTAATTCTATTTCTTTACAGAAGAGTCTTCCAATACAAAAATCACATGATGCTGGGAAATAGGTCATGCTGCTCAGGGAAGAACAAAACCTTGCCCAATACAAACACACACTAGACATTTTGCTGTAACTACAATCCCTACAGTTTCTCTCCAAATTTCATTTGTTGTCTTTGGATGCCCTGAGGTGAATTTTAGTTCTGTTCTTCTCACGCAGCACTTGGAGCTGAACCAAGCACTCTTGATTTATACTGAAATTGCATATTTTTGCCTGTAGTCTAGGGGCTGTGTTTTGTACATCTTTTTAAGGAAAAAAAGTACTCATTAATGTTAGTAGGAGCTTTTCTATACAGAGGAAGCAGAATCACAATCCTATACATAAATGAATCTGAGGAAATACAGGAAAAACACTATTTTTGTTTAACTCCTCTTAGCAGTATTTATTCACCCCCTCTCTCAGAAGTTTATTTTCAGCCTCAGGAGCCTGATCAGGGCTCACTGTCCCAGCCAGGCCTGTTTCCCACTGATAACACAGGCAGCCCAGGGAGTGCAAACGGCTGTAGTTAAGATGCTGAGGGGGAAATGAATCCAGCACATGCTGCATTGTGTGGCTGCAGAAGCCTGGGTCTGGAAGGGACCCTGGAGATCACTTAGCCCAGTGCTCATTTTTCTGGCCCAGGAGCTACATAACCGCTTCAGATAAAATGAAGGAGTCTTGAAATGCACCCATGAAGGTTTTAATTTACCAGTAGAAAGCCTTTGGTTCAGCTTTGAGTGACTCTTTACTTGGTTTCCTTTAATGAACTGATTTTCTTGCTTGCATGCATGTAGGTTTGATCCAGAGTTTTAGTGTCCTGTTCCATCACCCACCTTCTGACAGATCATGAGCTGTGCACAGTCCCCAGATCACAGAGTAAAAAAGAGTTCATCTATAGAAAATATCTATACAGAGAAGCAGGATGGTGTAATGAAAACCCCACTTAACACATGTGGTCAAGGAAACAGAAGGAAGTTCACTGGGGATTCTTAATTCTGAATTTCCTGGTGTTTACCCCCGACACAGGAAATTGATTTGACGCTGTTTGAGTCTCTAAAGTCATCCTGGAAGCTTGGTCAATTGGTTTCCCATTGCATTGCCAGAATGGTGGACCTGGGCCAACATGTGAGTGCAAATTAGGTCCCTCAGCTTTGGGAATGCATCAGGAAAGGTTCTCTGCCAGCCCCAGCACCTTGCTGGCCAGAGGCACTCCCACACTGCTGGGTTTTGCTGTGCTTATGGTGCTGGTCAGCACTGCAGGCAGTGCCTCCAGATTTACAGCTGAGTGTTGACAAACCAGCACACCTATTCCATGCACTGCTCCAATAAAAGCCTCCTCACTCAGAACTAAGCTAAACTCTCTCTTCTCTTTTGGCCAGAGCTGCTGGCAGGCTGCCCTGTTATGTATAAACATGTAAACCACAAAAAGATAAAAGACTGCATCGTGCCAGATCCCTAATATAGATGAAAACTTGATTGCTTACCTCTGTGAGGCAGAAGTTGCTTTTTTCCCAGTTTTTGGAAGCATTTGTAGTTCAGTGAGCTGCTGTTACATGGAAGGGGATGTGCTTCCCCATCATGGTTTTGATTTACTTCAAAATGCTTTTCTGGAGTAATCGATTGCTTTGCCAGCCTAAAACTCAATAAACATGGTTTTAAAAGGGCAAAGATTTAGTGGTGCTGCAGTCTGCACCATAAATCTCTGTTGATTTATTAATGAATGAATGAGGCCAGAGATGATTGTCCAATATTATCTGCCATCATTGTTTACAATCTCTGATTTATGGGCCTGACTCCTTGTTTTCTCAGGTGTGGTTTGATGATGCTTCTGGAGTCAGACTGGAATTGTGACAAAATACCCAAGAGGAAAAACAGCCCCTATTTCTGCCATCAATTCATGTTGTAGGTACAGGTATAGATAAGCCCCCAAGCTCAGGTGAGGGCTTATTAGTTATTACATTAAGTTATAACAACTAGTTATTACATTAAGTGTCCACAAAACCAGGTTGTGGCAACATTTCTCTTAGTCAGGCTTATCTGTATGGTTTTCTCTATGTGTTAATCTCTATGCATGAGTAATTTTCCCCACACAATGAAATGAAAATGGAATGTCACGCTGTCTGTTTGGTCTGTACATCTGTTACTCATGCTCTGTTTTGCAGAGTGGTGCATTTTTCCTCATATTTTATTGCAGATTTCAGTGTTATTGTCACATTTCTGTGGATAAGAGGAGAAGAGAAAGGAGCCAGTGGACATCCCTCCCTACAAGAGCATGGAAGGTATCTGTCATTCACACAGCCTTGGAAATCCCATGGCTGATGTATTGCTGCTTCAAAATCTACATTCACAAAATGCAAGTTTGGAGAAATGCCAGTTCCACCATCACGTTACAGCCTGGACTTGCCAGAGCTGGGAATGGCAGATTTGGTGTCATCAGCAGTGCTTCAGCACATCTACAGTTGGGAAGAAATGTTTGGATGTATTTGTGTCAGAAGAGAAAAGCAGCAATTACTGACAGAGAGTCTGAGGCACATCCAAGTACATCATCATATGAAGCAGCCTGTCTCCTCTCAAATGGAAAAGAAAAAAAAAAAAAAAAAACCAAAAAACAAAACAAAACCCCCAAAGCAACCATATTTGAAAGAGCTAAGGATTATTCAAGTGCTGTTAAGTGTAATGCACAGTGACCAAGTGCCCAAGTGAAGGAATCTGCTGGAAAGGAAATGAACAATTGGTGCTTCCCAAGTTTCCTATGAGAGATCAGGGCTGTAAAAGCATGTTGTGATTGTGCTTTCTCCCATGTATACACTGAGAATGAAGAGGTCATGATAGCAAACTAAGAGTGGGACTGTTAGTCTGGAGTCTAGATTAAGATATGGCCCTTAATGCAAACATTTTTCTGGTCAGAAATAGGATATCCATTAATCCAAGGGCAAGAACTGTGACGGACTTGACAATGAGACTTATGCCTTTGTGAAATCATATATATATAAGTCAGTATTTATATATACTGATGGAAGAAACACTTCCCATTGTAAATGAGAGAATGAATTTGAGGAACTACCAAACATCCTTGTTAAGCCAGAAAAAAAAATTACTTTCAGATAACTTGTTTGGAAAATGTTTGCTATGGATAAATCTGTTGGTAAAAACATAGCTGACATTTCAGAGCTCAAACCAAGCAAACACAAAGCAACACAGAGGCAATAGATTTTTGAGCAGAGCAGCATCATGGCAAAGAGCTGACTTCTCTAGTAACACCCTGTGAATCACTGTGAGGGGAAGGACAGACAGAAGAGAACAGGAGGCCAGCTGAAACCATCCCAGGAAATCTCTGTGCAGTACAAACTGAATCAAATCAAAAGCATGAGTGGATTTGTGCAGATCTTCCAGAAGTGTATTAGCACTCCAGAAGGGAAGTGGTAGATTTCACATGGCTTTTGATAACTGCCAGGAGATACCAATAAAGGCACTGCAAGAAGCAAAGGAAATTCCTGTTCTGCAAGACACATGGTCTGAGAACAAAGACCTTTGTTGTATAGCCCTATTTACAATCCAGGATTCATCAAATCATCACTTAAGAATGGAGAAGATTCTAGTGAGAAGCTGCATGGCAAAGATCACTGTCCCAGACATGGAACCTCACCAGAAACCACTGAGAGGAAACTGAGCTCCTGAAATCAGCACAGGAGACACACACAGATGTGCTGCTTCACACATTCTCCAGGATGGGGGACCAAATCAAGCCTCACTGAAGACACAGAAGCCTTGGATTCAGCAGAGCTGTGCTGCACTGGAATATTGGGAAACTGCTGCTGCTTTCTTCTTGTTTTCCTGAAACACAATCTTGGGCAAAACTCCCTGACAGCAATAATTATAATAATAACAGTAATACAAGTACCCTGATGAGTGGTTTTTGGGATGAGCCACAGCTTGTATGTGTTTTAGGTGTTTCTGCAGTCAGCAGAGCCTTGGGAGCCCTGCTACTGACAGACTTCTTGCAGGTCTGGGTATCAGGGCAGTTCCCACTAGGAACTGTGGCATTCCCACATCTCAGTGCAATGACTCTTGCCTGTGCCAAACTGGGTGCAGGGAGAGCCAGGAGACAGGGATTAACTCCAGACACCTTTTGCCCCACAGCAGTCACCAGTGTGCCTGGAATGGGTGCTTGCAAGTGAGAATCTGGGGACAGCTGTGAAGTGTGTGCACTGGTTATTTTCAAATAAAGTTTGGAGGAGAAGAAAATCAACAATATTGCTGGAATTATGCATCTTGTGTCATAGTAGTGTCTTGCAATGTACATAATGGGCATTCATCAAGAAAGAGTAATACTCCATTTGCTTGTGGTGCATTTAATCAATGAATATTGGTACTTGCATTGCAACTTTATCTTCTAACTATAACTATGTGAAGCTCAAGCATTTTTGCACCAAATACATTTGTCAGTGATGGGAGGAGGTTGCCATAAATACATTAATTACTAACTGATAGACTGCTACAAAGAGAAGGTGGTTATATCTAAAACAAGCCTAAAAATATGGATGTCTCCAAAAAACATCTCTAGAATTTTCTGCCTTCAGTGGTACCAAGATGATATTTCCAAACTTGTCTCACTGGCTGCATGACCTTTAAAGAGAGAAAGAAGCAGAGTGCTCTGGCTTTGCTGCAGTTGTATTGTCATCTCAACAGAATTCCATGTCCTCACAACATAAAACAGGTAAAAAATGTGAATACCTGCAAAATATTAAAATCAGCAGCTGTTCAGTTCTACAATAAGTGTAGTTGAATGATTTTCTTACCTGGTAGCTGAATAAAGTCTTGGAAAATTTTAAAAATATGAAAAAGTCCAATTACTTGAGCAGTCAGAATATCTGAAAAATACTTTCTGAAGCTTTTAAGTTAGAGGAAGAGAGTGAGGAATAATTTGTTTGTCTAATAATTTTAATGTAGGCAGGTACCAGAGAAGGTTCTAGGCAAATAAATCACAGATGCGAAATATTGACTTCCCACATATTTTTCAGTTTTATTCTTTATCAAAAGTGCTTGGCATGAATTCATATCAAACTAATTTTTTTTTTTACTGTCATTAGATCACTCAGCACATTAGGAATGCAAACATTCAGCATTTGGATAAATGTAAGTTAGAGCAGGTAATTAATTTAGTAAGTACATACACAGATCTTGTTTACAAGAAAAATGGCTGACAGTGTAAAATTATATATGATTGCAAAGCAACCTGTTTTAATGGCTTTAATGCAATAATAACCAACTTCTCCAAATGAAAATAGCAAATGGATGAAGGGCCAAGAAAAAAGCTTGAGTATATAAATCAGTGAATATCCAACCACTTAAGTGATGATTGAAGTGACTGTGGATTCAAAATTAGAATTCATTGGTACTACAATTTCCAATCCATGAAAAACTTTTGCCTATAAGAAAGGGCTTTTTTTTCCTCATACAGAACTTGAAAAGGGAATATTCCCCACAGCAGAGCTTTTAAAACTCTAGCTGTTGAAATGTAATGATAGGATACAGACAGACACACAGCCCTGAAAATGTGCAGGTACATTTTGCCTGACTCTCAGCTGCCCAGTTACTGTTCAGGAGAGAAAAAATATGTATTTAAGTGACAACAAAACACAAAGGAGAAGAAAATCCTTCTAGTTTGGAACCTGAAACAACAAAAAATCCTTATGTCATAGATCAGCATGCATTTATTGCCTGAGTGTGCAGACCAGCTTTCCAGTCATAGGACTAACTGAAAGTATGAAAAAGGAAGAGAGCAGAAATTAATATCTTGATTTTTCTTTTTTTCCAATCAACAGGATATTGCCTCCTTACAATATATCCCACCCACCACGCAGCTTACAGAACAAGTACTGATGATTAGAGTGTTTCACAAGACAGTCTGAAGATGGGGTTTTGGGAAAAACCATAAAAGTTGCCATTTCCAACTGGGAGACAGCTCATTAGAAGGCATGAGAGCAGCTCAAATTATGCCAAGAGGGAGAAAGAAGAAGGCAAAAAGATCCCAAGGTAGGCTGTTATAAGTATGGATTATTTGCCTTGCTTTAAATTTAAGACATATTTAACAAAAGGAATGTTTTCTGTTACTCCTTGGAGACTTTAAAAATAAATCTACTCTGCTTTCTGTAATTTTCCTTTGGTTTTAATTGCTCAGGACTCCAGGGTTCTGCTGTGGTAGCAGTCTTTAAATCAGTGACTGATGCACACCAGCATCTCAATTTTTATTTACCTACCTCTGAACTTGGTTAGAGGAAGGTAAACAATCTTTCTAGGTTTTAGTGGGTGTTAATTATTTGATTGTAAAGCACAGTGAGGCGTCTGTGCCTGAAAAAATGCCTCTTGTGCCTTTTGAGTGACTTCTAAGTAAATCCTCCCACGTCTCCCTCTTGGGGCAGTCTCACTGGGTAAATGGAAAGGCAATCCTAAATTCACTCTGGTGCCTCAGGTTTCACCTTTTCTATGTTTCAGATTCTGTGCTGCTTTAGTGTGTGGGTCTGGGCTTCATATTATGGGATGGTGAGCTCTGTGCACAGAGCAGGGAGACAAAACAATTCCTGCTCCAGCTGGGCACCAAGGACAAATGAGCCAAATCTCAGCCCAGGAGCACAAACCCTGTGGGCTGGAGAGAGAAAAACAAGCAGGGTGGGACTGCCTGGGCTAAAGCTGGGCTGGGACAATGAACTGCAAGGTGGGAATGGAGCAGAGCTGATCCCAGGGAGAGACCCCGTGCCCGGCCGGGCATTTTGGGGCCATTTTGGGCCATCTTGGGTGCAGCCCTGGCTGGGCTCTGGTGCTGCCCAAGGTGGATCCATGGAGGAAATCCTTTTAATAAATCCCTGCTTTATTCATTAGCTCTGTCCAGCCCCTGTTCTAGGTCAGCCTCCATAAGGCATCAACTCAAGGATGTTCAGTGTGCTGAGCCCACCCTGCCTTTCATTTCCAGCTGCTGCCAGCTGGATTGTGTCCCCCAGCAGTGCCCCACAGCCTTGGCCCTGTCTCCAGTCCATACAGAATGCCCTTGTTTATTGGGAAGGGGGGATACAGACACTCTAACCATGGATGTCTGCATGGAAGGGTTTGTTTTTTCCCTTCCTTTATCTTCCTTTAGCTGCTTTTTTCTCAAACTTGCTCCTTGGCATTGACTGTGATTAGGAGGAGCAGCAGGCTTGTGTGGCTTGGGTTTGGGTTTTTAATAGGTTTTCAAAGGTTCAGCAGCAATGTTGGACTATCAAGTGCTGTACCTGTGTCAGGAGTTTCTGGCCATCACCATCAGATGACACAGAAGAGAGGAGTTTTCCTTAAGTTCTGCTTTTAAATGTCACCAAGATAAGGGAATATTCCTGCAATCTTGAATGAAAGGGTTTTTATCCTCACTGTCTTAAGATCATAAGCATTTATGATCATAACAGATAGACAGACTTAACTATTGCCTTTGCAGCATTAAATTTTACAGCTGCTGCTTGCAAAATCTGCTGTTCAGAGTAGTCTGAATTTATTAAGTCGAGAGTTTAAGGGCAGCTACTGTCCAGGAAAAAAAACCCAAACCAAACAAAACCAAACCAACTAAAACCCAGCAATACAGCCAGAAAACAATTAAGACAGGTCTTAGGAAAGCTTAGTTCAGTGTAATTGCCTTGTCAGAGAGAGGAAGGGAATGTCATGTTCATGTTGCTTCCTCTTCCCCTAAATCAGAAATGGAATTAAGTGAAACTGATGCAATCAGGGCTCTGATTTGGCTGTGTTTGTGCAGCTGTGTCAAGCAGTGGCAGCTCTAATCTCTGCCTTGCCATGACACAGCACAGGCTGTGCAGGAGGCAGCTCCGAGGAGCTCTCCAGTACAACTCTCCCCAGAGAAAATTTTCCCCCTCCTCCCTTTCTTTCTTCTCCATTTTGTGTACATTAAGGACTTTGCATGGTAGTGTTAAATCCTATAATATGTCAGAAAAGATACAAAAATATTTACAGTAAATCTACACAGTATATTGCAGTTTTGTTGCCATTTCCCTAAATTCACCCACAAGTTGAAATCAAGACAAAGTCCCCATTAATTGGAAGGGCAGAGGATCCTTTCTAAGCACCAACGTCCTCCCAAATTCAAGGTGCAGAGGAATGAATCTCAAAGAGAGGAGGGCAGGGAGGTGGCCTTGGCAGCCAAGGGGACAAGGTGGTGGTTTTTTGTGGTGGGGGTGACCAGAGGCCCACATGCTGAGGTGGTCTGGGGAATTCTGCACAGAAGTCATTATTAGGAAGAAAATAAAAACTGATGATACATTTGATCAAAAAGAGGGGAGAGTGGAATGGGATAAAACTGTTGATGGCTCAAGGGAAACCTTGGGGCAGTCACAACTCCTTTCAAAACAGCAATCTCACCACCCAGGAGAGGTGATTGGTGTTGCAAAGCTCACTCTGTGAATAAGAAAACCAATTTCCTTCCCAAGACAAACACAGGGACCACAGAGGTCCTGCTCTCCCTCTCCTGGGGCTGAGCCTCATGGGGTAAGTCTTCCATACAGCCTCCCAAGCTGCACTGGTGCACACCACCAGCAGTCTCACATGACATTTACAAAATTTCGGGATTTTGACCAGTTTAGAGGCACTGAATAAAAATAATTTCTGAATCAGGAACAGGAGTGCAGGCAGCCACAAGCTCTGGAAGCCATGCACACCTAGCAAGTGAAGGATTCAGTTCTAAAGCTCCAGCTTGCATGCAGACAGAAACCTAATGGCAAATGGCAAAGAAGAACCATCAAACAGGCATTGGGTTAGCATAAATTCATGTCTGAAGAGAAATTTAACCAAGGCACCAAGGACATGACAGGAAAAATGTCTCATTTTCTATAAATCAGCTCTTGATGACTGGGGTAATAAATGAGATTTGGGATTTCTTAAGTAGCTCAGCCTATTTAGCTGAACAAGGAGAGAGGGATAATTATATAATAGGCTGTAAATATCTACCTGCAGGGGAGCAGAAATCTGATCAGTGAGGGCTCTTCCACCTACCAAACAAAAAAGTCCGATTGTCTAGATGAAGCTATAAACTCAAACTAAAAATGACATGCAAAGTCTGAAATGTGAGGATAGGTAACTATTTCCAAGCTGTGCTAATGCTGAATTCCCATTTCTTGAATCCATTAGGAAGCTGTAGCAATAGAATAGTAGATTTCCCACTTCTGATAATCTTAAAACTAAAAAGCCACAAAGGTTATGTTTCTTTGTTGGTTCGTTGGGGTTTTAAAGTGGGGGTTCCCCCAAAATAAGTGGTTTAAACAAGATTTTTGGGAAAGTGGATTGTGTTGTAGGGATGATTTCCCTACAGAATCAAAACTCCATGTTATTTATAATCTGCAAATCCCTCTTTTGTGCAAACTCATCTTTTCAAGGTGCTTAGCAGGATGTATCACAAGTTAAAGGAGTAAATTTTGGTGGGAACTGCTTGTTGAAACAATGGTAGCCCCTTACCATGGCATCCTCATGGAATCCTCACTTTGAAACCACAAATGTGTGTGAGAAAAAGACCCAGAGCTATGCAGACCAGCACCAGTAAAATGACAATGTTCTGGAGAGATTTTTCTCAAGTATATATAAACAGAAAGAAACTGAAATTATTCACATGACAAAGAGAAATATCTGTAGTTGAAATTAACTGTCACATCCATCAAATCTTGGATTTAAGCCTGGCATTTTACACTAAGCAAGAATTGCTTCCAGATTTCTACCAGTCACGAATTGACAGTCTGGGCTAAACAGACCATAATGTGAGTGCTAAGAGAATTTTGATGAAATTGGACAGAGAGTGAAGAGAATTCTAAAAGCTCCACATCTGGTGGTTTAGAAAAATAAGAGTTTCAGAGGAAGGAAGCTTAATCCAGTCCTGGTATAAATGAACACATCTTTGGACTCCTGTGGATGATGCTGTCACCCACTGAGATGGAGCAATAGCACTGCCCAGTCACGGTGGGAACCTCTCTGGGACCTGCCTTAATTTTAAAAATCAGGACAGAGATCCAGTAAAAGACCATTTCTGCTCCTATTCTCCCTCTCCACCCAAGGCAGGTAGAAGAACTTTGCTACAGAGTCTGGAGCCCAATGGTTTGGGCAAACATGAGTGACCATCACTGGGATATGAATTTAATGCCCACATATAAAACTACCAAGACATGGAGAGAATTCCTTGGGTTATTTCCACACCTTATTTTTGCAGTTTTTCAGAACAGCAGCAGAGTTTGGTCACTTCTAACAAACATAAATAGCCGCCTTTTTAACATGGTTTACGTCAAAAGCAAACTGCTTTTATTTGGGATTTTTGGGGGTAAGAAGAATTTCACATCTGAATTTTAGGGAAACTGATCTGAAATCTCAGGTTAACGTCACTCTCCATGAGATTTGCTTCCAGACTTGAGGTGTTATTGATTGTGTAGCAAGGTTTAAAATCAAATTAAGTGCAGTAATTTGCCCCCAGGAAAACTGTGTACAAAAGATGTTTCTCCAAGCAAATCTCTAAAGTAAAAAAAAAAAAAAAAAAGTAAGAAAAAAAAGATGAAACAAAACAAAATAAATCCCCATTGCTTAATTAAATCTCTTCCTATGTGACAACATCTTTTTCTCTTTAGAGAGAATTATTTTTGACTTTGATTGTGAAGAACACTGGTGGAAGAGCTCTTGTGTGAGCCACAGCAAGCAGCAGCAGCGCCAAAAGCATGGCTAGGATTTTGCAGGGTTGCTGAGACTGTAGTGAAACTGCTGTTGTGCCACCTAGGAAGATAAAAATGATGCACTTTTCACAAATTCAGACAAAAATGTGATCGCAGTCAGATTTTGAGAAGGAACATTGTATCAGACTGAAGCTAATTTTCTACCCTAGTACACTCTGCTGTATTTTGGGATATTTTCTAACATATCTTCTTTCCTCATCTCCCAGAATTGCATCAAACCAGTCAGCTTACAGCATTATGCTTCAACAGCCAAGGAGAGAAGAGGGAATAAGACATTTCTACCAGTTCCATTTGCAAAGCTCACATGAATGAAAATCAAGCACTATGGTGCTTCTAAGCAGCCCTTGACTGCTGAACCCTGGAGCTTTAACTTGTCATTTAAACTGTGGGGTTACTGCTTGTGGAAGCAGTCATGTCTGAGCTCTTTGGAATTTGAGGGGTTGGGGGAAAGTGAAGTCAAACTTCCCCTTTTCTGTCTCAGTTAAAAATGCTGTGATTCCCAGGATAAGAGCCAGTTGGGCAACACCTTCATGGTATTTGCTTTTCATTCAGCACAATTAACAGGTGATTTGCAGCAATCCCTGCTGATGAGGACAAGTTGCTCCCTGCTCACTGCCCCAAATCTTGCCCCAAGCACCATCCCTTTCTCTTGGATGTCACTAGAGCACGCTGCTGTTAGGGTATGTGTGGTGGTCCCAGCTGTGGGTTTCTCTGGGTCTGGATTGAAGGCACTTGAGACAGTAACTCATGTTCAGACTCAGGTGTTTATTATTTCTTATCAGTGAAAACAGTCTCACTGCTGGGAGTTTGGCAGCTTTTCAATAGAAGGCACAAAATGGCCAACAATCTCTTGTTCCAAGGGCTTTTAAGACTAAACTATCCAATGAAGAACTGACACCTGGATTATTTTCCCTTTTAACCCAATAACTGATCCCACAGAGCTGCAATGGGGACTTTTCTGCCCAATTACAAAATGCCACCCAAACCCATGGAGAAGGAGGAGAAAGGTGAAGAAGAAACCCAGGACCACACCCTGTGCCCTCCATCTTGCTTCCATCCACAACACACTAAAAACCCCAAACCCTCAATTTCTCACCCAGTGACACACCTACACTGCTCTCTATAATCTATTTCACACTTTTGTGGATTCCAGTCTGTCTTGAAGTCTGTTAAACTTTCTCCATGGATGAGGGTCAAAGTCAGAGCTGCCCTGGGGGCCAGGGCACCCCAGAGCAGACAGAGAAATATTCCTGGTGCCCTGGGCTTCCACAGGTATGAGCCATTCTTTCTCAGGGATTTGGGAACCTCTGCCCCAGCTGCCAGAAAATCCCAGCTGGAAGGAGCTCTGGTGGGAAAGGGATCAGCCGGAGAAGGTTCCCACTGTGGGCAAGGCACAGAGACCTGTTTGGAGGAGGCCTTGGTAGGAGAGCTTGCATTTGGAAGCTGATGGATAAAGAGAGGGCTGCCCATGAACCCATGAGGGGCAGCTGCAGCATCATGGAGCAGCTTGGGTGGGAAGGGACCTTTAAAGGTCAACCTGAACCCTCAGGAAGGAGGTCCAAGGAGGACACACAGGAATGGGGGCTGATGTGGGATGAGATTGCTGTAGCATATTAAAAGGATGGGGATATGCACTTGGCTGGTGCCCAGAAGCAGCCCAAGCCTTTGGATTCATCCTTGCTCTGGATTATTTTCCCTTCCTCTGGGCTGTGCCCTCAGCAGGGACAATGCAGCACACCCAAGCAGAAGGCAATTAAACTTCCTTCTGTACAGCAGCAGGGACTCTCTTTTCAGCTTTAGAAAGCTGCTCTCCAGGGCTTAAATAGAACTTCAGTCTACAATTGAGCAGCACTATGGGGGCTCTGCTCTCGACTGGAGTAGCTGGGAATTACTGCAATGTAAATAATAATTTCATAATATTCATGTAAGCCTGTTGTTGGGTTGCAGAGTCACACATTAGAGTTTAACATGCCTGGCATAAGGTGCTCACTCATAGTCTGGCAGAGAGGGTGGAATTGGGAGGGCTAAATAGCTATGAAGGGGTTACTCTGACATTTCTTCTGAGGGTAATATGGGTTTCACTGCCTACAACTCAGTAGATCCTTATGGAGGATTCTGCTTTAAAAGCGGCTTTTATTCAAGGCTTTTCAGAGAATTTCCCTGCTTTGCTTTTCAGATATAGTCTCAAGAGGAAAGGAAAATATATATCTGAACAATTTCATTGTTGAGGGATTTTTTTCTTTAGTTTTGCTATAGCTGCATATTATTTCCCTCCTTTGCAAAGTAGCTTTGAAATACAAAAGCCAAAAAGGGCAGGGACCATTTATTTTTATTTAGTATTACTATTTACTGCAGAAACCTTATAATTTGGATAAATTTTCCAGGTACAACCATAGCCTTACAGAAGTCAATAATAATTCTCCACTGCCTCTGTGGGACTGAGTGAAGGCAAAGCAATCCGAAGGTGGGATATTGTTGGTGTCTCCTCTTTTCCAGAGATACTCGACCCAAATCCAAACAAACCTTGGCTTGACTTTTGGTTTTATGCTTGATGGTCACAAGTCTCAGTTTTGTTTAGGCTGCACATGGACCTGCTTCTAAAAACATTGGACTCTTCCTACAAGTGCATCTGGTGTCTTATCTCTGATGCCCAGGAAACCAGCCTCCCCCCTACTGTCACACCGCTGTGTTGAGAGGGAGGTTTTCTGATACATTGAGAGTAAAAACCACACGGGACTTTGTTAATCCAAAAAGAAGATCTTGCACTGGGACTAGAAATAAAAAACTCCAACAGGGTATAGTTCATCCTCATGCCAAGAGATACTGAAGGACTATTGGAATCAGAGAACTCCAGAGGGCACCAAAGTTATCAAACTGCAAAACTGATGGATGTCAGGATGATATATGATCATCTTTTGCTCATCTGTGATGGTAACTGTCCTGTGGCAGATATTCCCAAATTTGAGTAACAAACTAGAAACCCCTCCTGAACTGCAAGCATTGCAGCTGTAATTAGTAAGATTACACTTCTACACTTTACCTGTTTTGCACTAAAATAATTTTGCATTAATTTCTCTAACTGGTTAACTGATTTTTTTTCCTTTTTTCTAATGAGTTAATTCACCTAGTTTGGCAAAATACATGTGCACATTCCAATTTCTGCTTATTTACAGCACTGATGGTATAACTCCATAAACATCTAGCTTAATTTTGTGGTGAGTTATATGTGGTGGAGGCCACCACATGAATTTCATTAGCCTCAACTCTAAAGCAGTGACAGTAATTGCTGTGAGGCTATAAAGATTGAGCAGGATGTCATAAAAACACAACAGTGCCAATAAGAAATGTAAATATTTTTGATACCTGGAGACCAGTTAATCTGTGCAGGCAATGTATCATGTTCTATATATTTGTAAAATGTCTCTCTGTGCATCCTGTTGGCAGCAAAAAACTTCAAACTGCAGAAAACTTGACTCTAACTCTCAGCAGGTCATTCATCTCCAAAACTGCAGCATTAATTTGTGCTGCTGATAGTGAATCAATAACTCATTGAAGAAAACAACTACCAACAGTGGAAATGTTTGAGTGGAGGCTGAATGACAACCCACAGTGACACTCAATCTTTGCAAAAATGACCTGTCCAGAACCTCTCTGGGCAACCTGTGCCAGGGCCTCGCCACCCTCACAGCAAACAATTTCTTCCTAATACCTGATCTAAACTTCCCTCTTTCATCTTAAGGTCATCCCCACTTTGTCCTATCACTCCATGCTCTTGTGAAAAATCCCTCTCCAGCTTTCTTGGAAGGCTTCAAGGCTGCTCTCCTTAAGATAATTTGTGCTCTTCAACAGACACCACAATCTCATCACTCCTTTCTTGTGAAGGTGTGTTAGTGGTAGTTCTATACCCACCCTGTCCTGCACAAGCCCTGGCAAGACAAGCTTCTAAATGAACTGAGAACTGATTATCTGAAAAGTGGTGATGAACTGAGAGTTGGTTATCTGAAGAGTAGTAACTTAATTGAGAATCCAAAGTTTTGTCTCACTGTGCTGTGTTAGAAATTTGGTGGAGGGAGGAAGAATGTTTTAAGAAGGTTTTGATTTTGAGTTCTGTGTGTGTGTTTCTTTTACATATTGTAGGTTAATAAAGTTTTTTCCCTCTATTCCTAAGTTAGAACCTGCTTTGCTCTATTTCTGGTCACATGTCACAGCAGACATTAAGGAGAATATATTTTCATGAGAGCACTGGCATTGCACCAGCATCAAACCATGACATTTTTGGTTCCCTGACCGGGAATCAAATTTTAGACAAGTGATAAAATAAAACTGTGAGACAGATCAAAGAAGAATAGAAGCAAATCATGTACTAAGTTAAAGTAGATTGATAATGAAAATCTAGAGATAGAAGTTTAGTGAGTTATTGTTTTGAGTAGAAGTATGTTTAATGGAATTTTGGTAATAATTTTAGAAATGTGTGTTCTCCAAGGCAAAGGGTGGAGTGCCTTGGTTTGAAAAGGAAGTGAGTTTTTTGGGGGTTTGTGGTCAAACCAACTGGTACTCAGATTTGGATATTGGCACCTGGTGTGGCCACTGAGGACATGGTGCTCCACACATGTGGATAAACCTTGGTGATGTTAGAGATCAAACACCTCCATTTCAATGTGCTTCTGAGTCACCATCCTCAATGAGGCCCAGGCTGTGTTGCTGCAGCTCCCTGAGCTGACATTAAGGAAAATGAACCCTGCTCTGAGAGAAGCTGAGCTGAGGAAGCTCAGTTTCCTATGGCCTTGAATCCTACATCTTTTCTCTCTACTCTTCACACAGTATCCCCTTCTACCTTCCCTTATCTCCTGAAAAGGTGAATACTTGTTTTCTGATTTCTCCAGCATCCCTCACAATCTCCTCATCACTGCATCCCAGGGATGTGCTCATCCTACCTCCAACCTCTTCCCATGTACCTCACAATCTCATCACTGCATCCCAGGGATGTGCTCATCCTACCTCCAACCTCTTCCCACGTACCAGGGGCAGTTCCTGTGGTGGCCACAGCTGTGCTGACTGTTTGGCCATCTGACCACAGACTGATCCTCCCAAGGTCAAACAGACCCAGGGGCTGCCAGCACAGGCTGCAGTCTTTCCCACAGGAGGACACACATGGGAACTTGACTATCTCTATGTCTTCAACACACCTCTCAAATTTGGGCAAAACTGGTCGGTTTTGAGGGGGAAACTGGCATACAAGTGTGATCTCATGGTCTTTGGGAGACCTGTGGAGAAAGCAGTAGGGTTTTTGCTGTTATGGTGGTACAACGGGGCAGCCCCAAGGCCCAGGGCTGTGGGACATCATGTAGCCAATCTCTCTGGCTTTCTTTTGCCTCTCTTGCTCTCCTTTGTGCTAAAAAGCTCCAGTGTCCATAGCAAAAACCTGCCAGACCTCTGAGGCCATGGTTGCACAAGCTGCCCTTGATGTGATGTCTGTCCTTTTGTAACAGCCCCTCAGGCAGGGCTGGCTCAAGTGTCCTCACAGCCTTGTGAAAGACAGAAACTGGAAGCTGATCTGACTGCAGGGAAAAAAAAAAGGCAAAATGGGGGTAGGCATGGGAGAATCAGAGCTCATGGCAGTAATGCTTAAACCAGCACCACTTCTAGGAAGTAATTTGTCTGATGGGCCCTGAATTTAGGGTAGGGGCCACTGCAATCACTGCTTGAAATGGAGGTGATAATCCTTGACCAGGGGAAAAAAATCAACCAACAAAAGAAGCAAACAAATAAAACCCAAAACCAAAAACCTCACACAAAATACAAGAAGCCCAGGGACATCTTAAAATATCTGCTGGGAAGTGGTAGGGAAGCCAAGTGTACACAGCATGTCTGCCACCAAGGAGAAGTTATTCCTACATGGAGATTTGTAACAGGAATAAGTCTGGTTAGAATGAAGCACGAATGGAAATGGGTGTCTGAAATCACCAGAAAAAAACCCAGCAAAACAAAGGTTAAAAGAGCAGCCTCTGCCAGTACCCAAGGTCAGACAGATAGCTGTGATACATTAATGAAGATGTTTATGCCAAGAGCAGAAGGTCTGTGCTCAGATAAAGGCACAGCTGGGATGGTTCCCCAACAGCAGATCCCATAGGAGGAGGGCAGCAAGATTACAGGTACCTCCAAGGATCCCAAAATAGGGAAGCACAGACAAAGCACAGCAGGTTTTGCTAACAGTCATGAAGGATTAAATGAGCAAAATTCTGAGGCAAAAAAATTGCTGGCCATAATTTCTGGCTTCTAAAAGGTATTAAAGGCCCATTCTGACCCAACTGGCCATCACCAATGAAGAGGAGCTGCCTGTGTCTCTCATCTCCCTCAGACATCACTCTGGGCTCTGCTGCTCTGGTTTCATGCACCTGAAAGTGTGGAGACAAACAAATAAAAAGGTTCATAGCTCTGAGACCTGATCTGCTCACAGCTCAGCCCCCTCACTCATAGTTTTATGTGCTCCTGAAAGGATTGCATTTACCAGCTGATTTTTTTCATCAGCACTTATCTTTATCTTCTTTTTGAAGTAGCTGAGCAGGTGGAAAGGGTTTAACAGTTGGTGGATTTCCAAATCCACCTCTCACATCTTCCAGGTCTTCTCTTCCTCCTTCTCCTGCTGCTCTACTGGAATGGGTGAGCTGTGTCCCTTGTTCCTGCTCCTCCTCCCTGATCCCAGCTACAGACACTGTGCTGGGGAAGTGTCACAGAAATGGGGTAACTGATCCTTTTCTCCTAACTGTTCCTTTTCTCCTAAGCACTTCCCATTCCCCATCTGGTGACAGCAGCAAAAAACAGAGCAGCAAGAAGCCAGAATTCCATCAGGATGACTGAAGCATCAGGCTGTGGCCTGTCAAATCCCTCTGAAACCTTCTCTTCTTGCCTTCAAAACAAGCACTTCTGCAGAGTCCCTTCTTATGTTCAGTGCCTTCTCTGTTTTGACCTGACTGTTACTAATGCTTAATGTCATTTCCAATATTCCATTCATGTAAGACATGAATCCCATTTATCTGGTTATCAGTTATTTTCCTCCACTTAATGGGTACAGTGTAATCATAGATTCAGTGGCTCTTCTCTGTTCTTCAGGAAGTGGAAATTCAGAGCCTTTAGAGACACAACTTCCACCTTGCTGGGCATCCCCCCATATCTTAATGCAAGTCATGAAAGTGTTTTTACAAGGAAGGAGTTAGAGTCATGGCACAGCTGGAGCAGGGCAAAGGTACTTAGCAGAGCTCAAAAGTGTAAAAATCCACTGTTCTGTGCCCTGCTGCTCACCAGAGTAACCCACAGCTCCCTGGGTCCCTCATGGCTCTTTCCCTCTTCCCTCCTGCCCTTGGATGATCCAGAATTTACCACCTTTCTCCTCTTTTTGCTGGAACGATGCCATCTCCCCATCCTTCCCTGTCCTCTTGAAGACTTCCATGACTAATTTGGGACCTTGCAGTTTCCTGCCCTACCTGTAAACTTAAGCTGAGGGTTCCTCTTCCTGCCCAGTGGAGTACAACACTGAGGACATGAGCCAAAGTCCAGGCAGAAAATCACCTGTGCAAATCCTTATTTGTGTGCCTGCTAGGGGATGTTAAGCTCTACATCTGTGCTGCAGCTTCATTAAAATTAAAATTAAAATACTAGGAGCAGGGGAAAAGTCTCCTGATTTGATTCCTCCTTTTTCCCCAGATTTGTTTTGTGATTGTGTAGATTTTCCCAGGCTTGCTTTGTGATTGTTTCACCCATCTGCCGCCCCTTTGGTAAGAAGAGACAAATAATTCAGCTGCTGTTTGGTCTGCAACCAGCATGAGCTTGCAGAAATGTGAGCAGCCTGGTGGAGGGAAAGGTTGTGTAAGTGCAAACTTCTGGTTCACAGTAGTCAGCAAGAAATGGTTTATGGCTTTATTGCCAGGGGCTTTGTAGGAACAAGTTCTGGCCTTGAAAATTCCTGTCTCTGCTCAGAAGAAGAGGAGCATTTCTATCACAACAATGATAGACATTCCTGAAAAAATGGCAACTTTCACATTTAATCTCAAATATTTATGTGTATCTGTGATAATACATCACTTCAGAAGAAAAGGTTGATAAATATTATAGAACCAGGGTATATCCAGGGCTCAACTTGGCCAATAATGCCTCAGCAAACTGAAGGCACTTCTACCTCCTTTTATCTGAACCCGTGTAAATTATGGAATAGTTCAGCTACTCAATAAAGTTACTGAGTTCTCATCATCCATATTGTCACTCTGGACCAGGCAATCATCTCTGGTAGCTCTTATGCTTCTGGCTAAACTGAGATCTTCTTCCCTCACATATTATTCCTGTTGTATGGAAGGAAAAAAAAAATCTTTGTGCTTCTCCAATAATTTTTAGAAGGTGAGAACTCCTCTGAACCACAAAAGAGAAAATCATCCTTGCAGCACTCACATTTCTGGAATAATAGCACAGATATTTTATTTCTTGCAACTGTTGCACACCATGTGTTAGCAAACCCACACAAGAGGAAGTTGCTTGTTCCAAATATCAGAGACACAATGTGGGCTTGCTGATACAATGAGAGACATCTTCTGTGTCTGAGGGATTGGGTTTTGTTTCTTTATTTTTATTTTTTTTTAACTGCCAAGCAACATTTGGATGCTAAATGGGAGAAGTCTGGATGTAGAATGCTTCCTGCAGCTGAGTTGTTGGTGGCTTTGCTATTGTAGAAATCACAGGTGGTCTGCAGGAAAATCTGCATGGCAGAGGGTCAGTGACATTAAAAGTCCATGACACAAACATGCTCTGCCTCCCTGCTCTCCATGTGCTACACTGAGCAACAGAATATTCCACATTAATTTGCAAACCAAATCAGTTTTCTCTCACTGGAGACTCACCCAGGTGTTGCTCAATATTTTTTAATTAAAAGTCTTCTTCACTTTCTGGGAAGAAAAAACCCAACCAAACAATGAAAAACCAAACAAGCACCTGGGCAGGATCTTTCATTTCTAGCAAAACTAAAATGTGCCTGTTTCTCTTTTCCCCACTGTTTTTTCCACTTCCTAAAAGACATGGGGGTGTGTGTGCATGTTTTATTTGACTTTAAATAAACCAAACCCACTCAATCACAGCACCTTTTATCACCCACCAGTGACCTTGTCCGAAACCACTGATTTATACAATTTGGCCATTTCACAGTTTGAACATTGAGACTATCAGAATATTTCTCAGGATGAACCTGTGCAAGCCATACACAATTCTCTGAAGAAAATGAGTACTTGGCTGCTCCAGCTCTCATCACCATCACAGAAAACTTCTGGGTTTCCTCTGTGATCAGTTAAACTGGCACCTTAGAAAAGTCACTATTTTTTGCAAAATTATATTCTCTGTAGAGAAGATAAGGGTTTTTTCTTCAGGTAAAGGAAAATTAAGAGAGACTCATTACATAACCTCTGAGTGTTTTCTCCATTACAGATAATTTTGTCTTTAAAATGCATCAGGAATTAACTAAAGCCTAGAAAAGGAACATCTTTGGCATGGGGCAGAGGGACTAGCCTTATTAGCCTTATCATTTAGATTTTAAAAATCCCCAAAAACCAGAGCAGAGGCAAATCATGTATGGTACTGCTGCATATTATGGAACAACAGAAACATTTCAAGATCCTGCTGAGCTGGGTAACACCCAGTGAGAGGGACACCAGGCAGGAACCCTGAGACCCAGCAGGATCAGCCTGATCCAGTCAAAGCCAAACACTGGGGTTGCTTTCCTCCCCTCTGGGAAGGGAAAAAGCTGTGTTATCACATTTCCCAACATGAATGCAAACCATAAAGCCTCATGCTGTAAATGCTCTTAGGGATTGGTGGTGACCCCTGTGGTGTGGCCCCTGTTCTGACACCTATTTATTCTCCAGAGACTGCTGAAAAAAAAATCATGAAATGTGAAGCAATGATAAAATATTTCTGCATAGTTTTTAGACTCTTGCAGAGAGGATTCCTGGAGCACTAGGCTCTCAAAGCCTATGGCTCTTGGAAGAAATTCTTCCAGCCTCCAAAACCACTTCTAAAAGCATCCCAGCTCCCCCTTCAACCCAGCCCTGCTGCATTGAACCTCCTCAGGTCCTGTGCACTGTAGGGTCAGATAATTTCTTATTGTTTGCCTTTGCCTTGAGGTGGAATGTTCAGAATTTGTGCAACTTCTTCACCCACCTCAGACACCACTGTTGCCAGCATTTTATGGAAATAAGCAGGCTGAGCAACTTCTAACTGGCTTTCATCTGAGAAATTAGAGTCTTCTGCTCCCTTTAGTCTTCTCTGCATACCTCACTGGTTCTGAGAACAAAAAGCAAAATATTTGTCTCTTTTTGGTGACAAAGTGGCTGCATTTATTTCCATCCTGCCCTCACCAATGACAGACTCACTTCTTCACTTCACTGATGCCAAAAATATTTAATATTGGGGTTTTTTCTGGGTTTTGTTTGTTTGGTTTGTTGTTTGTTTGGGTTTTTTTAACTATTTTTATTAATATCCTTTGCAATATCTATCTCAGCTTGGTTCTTGGCCATTTGGCTGTTATCCTCTCCTGCTGACCTGAGCCTTTTCCTAAACTCCTTTCCCCATTTACTCAGATCCAAATTCCCCATGGTCATGAAATAAAAGATGCAAAAACTTTCAAAGGCCACTCTTCAACTGAGCTTTTGAGCACACCATGACAGCCAACTTCACAAAGATTTGCCCTTTAAAATCAAAAGCATTGTTGATAAGCCTGTTATTCCTTTCATTTAGTTTGATGAAATCACTTGATCCAAAGTTAATTTCTTGAACTAGTGTATTATAATATTCTTATCTTTCACCAAATCAAAATTTTAATGTATCTACACAATTTGTTCAGTAGCTGTATGGGAAATAACAGATTGATTTTCTGTTCCCAGAATATCTGGATCCTACAACAATTACCAACATGTACCTTAATCTGTCAGGTTAGCAACAGCTCTCAGTAGTATGAATACATACAATCCTAGGGAAAGAATTGGCTTCATCCAGGTCTAAACCTGGGGATATTTATTCCTTGGAACTTCTCCAGCAAGGCCCCAGAATTTATTCTAACACTTCCCTGCATCCTTAAGGTGATATAGCTTAATCTGAAACGGAATTGTTTGCCCCTTTTCTCTACAACTACTTTTTATTCAGAGTTCTCTATGTTTTACATATTAGGTTTAAGGTCCTCTAGTTCTACTTCTTATCATATTAATACATCATAATGATTCATAACTTCTCTGAGAGGAAATCATACAAACAATAAAGATCAGTGTGGAATTACACACTCACACTCAGTGTGTGAGTGTGTAATTCACTCACAGAACTATTGGAGGAAAATCTCTTTGTCAGACTTATTTTTGATTCTGGGCATCCCACAGTTTTTACATCTGGATACATCTGAAGTCACAGAGCTCTTAAGAGGCTGCACTGGAATTTGAGAATTCAAATCAAACTTGGTTAAAAGGATAACTTGCAGTGTATCTTGGGAACCCATCTGTTTCTGATTGCTCCTTACTCCTCTCATCATGCACACAGCACTCTGTGGGCCCAAGATTTGCCTCAATCAAAAGTGTCAGCATCACTCAATTGCTGAAAATCTGAGTTTGGACCTGGACATGACTTCTAAGAGGAACAAATCTGCCTTTCCTTGAGCTGAACTGAGTCTCCACCCCCACAGAGTCGTGCTGATCTGAACAGAGTCCTGAATGAGTAAGGCTCTTTTCAGAGTAAAGGGAAATAAGGACAGAGAGGGGATGATTTAGGATAGAAGGGACCTTAATGATCATCTCATTCCATCCCCCCTGCCATGGGCAGGGACACTTTCCACTAGACCAAACTGCTCAAATCTGTTTTGTTCACACAACAATGCTTCATCCCTTCCAGCTATGGAAATCTTCATCTGATTTCAGGAGGCTGAGGTAGCACAAATAAAATGTTACTGAACAGAAAAAAAAAAAATCAGCATGAAAAAAGCCCTTTCAAGACTACACAAGGTAGCATCTAATGACCACAAATGCTATCAGACACTCTGCTTAAACAGGATTTCACATTACTGTTCTTGCTTAATAAGAGTCATAAATCACTGAACCTTAACAGAACAAACAAAAATATCTCCCATTCTGGAGACAACCTGCAGCAAATATTGTAATGGAAATACTGTGAGTAGTTGAAATCTCTTCCTTAGAAAAAATGTCCTCTCCTCAGGCAGAAATGGGACTGAAAATATGCAGGAAAATCAGTGGTGACCCTGTGAGCCATGACTTTGAGGTGGTCACAGTGCTCTTCACAACTCAACAGCCCCAGTTAAAGCACCACTGAATTGCAAGAAGAGGAAAAAAAAGAAGAGAGGGGAAAAGAAATGACCTTTGAGGTGCTGCTGGGAATGATGGTGTAAATTTGTTGGGGTGGGATGCACTGAGTGCAGGGACAGGAGTGGCTGCTCCCCCTTGTTCAGGGCACAGGGCTGACAAACCACCCACAGCCCTGGGAAGGGGCAGCAGCACTGAGTGATTCAGCTGCCAAGTACAGGCAGAGCAGGGGATGGCTCCTTATCACATCTCTGTCTTTGATTTCACATCCCCTGTGATACCTCCTCTCTCAGCTGTCTCTGTCAGAACTCTCCCTGTCTTTTTCATTTCTACTCATACAGCAATTGCTTCAAAGCTTTTACCAGCTCTGCCCCTTTTTTCTCTGATTTTTCTGGTTCCCCTGACATCTTTCCTGCAGAGCCATGAGCAGCCCAACGTGAACCTCTCAAAGTGATAGCACATTGTGGGTCTGCAGAATGGCAAAACATCCCACTTCACTCCCTCATTTCTTTCCTGCTGCTTTTTAATTATCCATTTACCTTTTTGACAGCTGCTGTGGGTTTAGCTGACACTTTCTTGAGCACCAAGATGGTTTCCTTCAGTGGCAATTCCTCAGGGCCCACCACTGTGCACATAGAGTTACGTGCCCTAAATTGAGTCTACTCCTCCTACTTGACAAAACTGCCATCCATTATTTTATTCCCAAGCTATCCAGCACTGTGAGATCTGTCTGTAACTCTTTACAATTAGTTTTCATTTTGATTACTCCAAGTCACTGAAAGTTTTGGGCAAGATTTGTCACCTCCAATAATTTTTCAGGTCACTTTTGAGTACATGGAGCTGCCACGTGGCCACCACACGTCCCTGAGTGACCCTGGTGGTGACATTGTCCTGTTGTGCAGCTGACAGGTCTTCCTGCCCTTAGTTTCCTGTCTTTAAACTGGTTGCTAGTCCACAAGACAACCTTCATCCTAAAGAAAACTTGGTTTATTTAAGGAAGGGACTTCACCAGAAGATTTGAGGTTTCCAAGTACATGGAGTTTACTGCACCAACTTCATCTATGTGCATGCTGATCTCAAAAAACCCCCTTAACAACAGATTTATGAGTTGTGGTTTCCAAGCTGTGCTGACTCTTCTTCATTATTTTGTATTTCTCCATATGCCCACTAATTTTAATTTTCATAATTTTTCTAACAAATTTAAAAAGAAAAAAATTCTTCTCTAAAATGAAAATCAAGGTTATGTCTATAAAGTTGTTTGGGTTCTACTAGGGACCTTTTCAGGAGTGGGCATCACGTGTCTCACTTCCTCTGACCTTGAGGCTAATTTAAGCAAAGCAAATTTCAGCAGTAGGTTATTCACCACAGTTAATAGTTTGGCAATTTCATATCAGAGCTGCTCTGAAGCTCCTGCATGAGTGCCATCTGGTCCTGTTGATCTGTTGTTATCTGTTTTAGTGGTTTGTTTTAAAAAGGCTTTTAATGTCATTTCAGTTTGAGACCTTTCATGAGACTTGCCCAATTAAAGTTTTCAGTGTGGCAACTCCATTGACCTCCTAAATGGGAACAAACACCAGGACAAATAACCCATTTGGCATTCCTGCTATTGCTCTGCCTTCCTTTTCACTTTGATCATTTATCAGCTATACTGAGTTTCTAACTGTGACCTTCTGTTTCTGACATGTTTGAAAATTCTCTTATTATTACTTAAATGCATTTAGTGTGCTGCTAGCAAGAACCTTTTCATTACCCATTGCTTCTTTATGCTTTTACATTTCCTTTCCCAGAACATGTATTCTCTTCTATTTTAGTCATTTGTACCTTCCCCTCTATTTTGTAGAGTAACTCTTTTCCTGTGGTTTCTTTTACTTTGCTTTTCACTTTGAAAGTATTTTTTGAACACAAAGCACATCCCTACTCTGAACTCCCAGTGTCAGTAAGTGTCTATGGCACCTGCATGCAATTTACTTTTTTTTAACTGTGCAGTTGATCTCTAAAATGTTTTCTCATTTCCACATTTTTTTCATTTCTGAAGCTCTGCACTGGGGTCTTTGTGGGATTTTTTGTTTCCTATGAACGTGCTGCATTTTGAGTGTGCTGTGGTCACCCTGCTCAGATGTTTGGGTGACACCTGCCCCCAGCCATTCTCTGCTCATGGCTCGGTCAGAACCAGGGACTGATTTAACTCTGCTGTATTCCCTATTCAGGTGCTGCAAAAAGCACTTTTTTATGGCATCTGCCAATATAATCTCTGCCTCATCCTTTCTCATAACCTTTACCCACTCTGCAGGGCAGCACTGAGACCTCCAATCTCCTTTGTTTTCTGCCATTTCCCACTTTCTCATCGCCCTTGCCATTTCTCAGTCAAGGTCACCAGCCTGGTCAGGTGGCTGAGAGCATCCCTCTGTCCTCCCTCTTAGGCACATTATTTCAAACCACAGGGATTCTTCATTACCTGTGTGCCACAGATGACTTATTTACCTGGTTTGATGCCAAGCCTTTTTAAAACACAGACTAGCACAACATAATCTGCAATTTCTTTATCAGTTTCAGCCTACAACTGCTATCCCATGGCTCAGCTTGTTTTCTAAGTTTCTGGTATGTCCATTGCATCAACAACTTAATTTAAAAGTCTATCCATTTTAATTTTGAGCCTCTAGCCATTTATATTTTGTACTTCTAGCTTTATAGAAAAGCTGGCATTTATTTGTTCTTGGCTTTGATAATCAGTATTTGGGTTTTTTAAACTCATGGTTGCCCCTTGCTGTGGCTCTCATTAAATTAATCAGCTTCAGCCCCATCTTTTTTAGTTGCTGCTGGTTTTTTGAGTTGTGTTTTTTTGGGGGGTTTTTTGGGGTTTTTTTGGGTTTTTTTTTTGAAAATAAGAATGTTAATGAGCATTGTATATGGTCAGGAAAGATCTTCAGGTAAATTGAGAGAGCTACAGGATGTTTGGTCATGGATACCTAAAAAAAGCTGGGGAGCATTCTGCCAGTGCCTGGCTCCTGCAGTGTGAGCTGTTACACTTTTGTGCTGTTACTTATTACTTAAGTTACTTATTAATGAAGTAACTTATTAATTAAGTAGCACAGAACAGGGCAAAATCAGTCATTTCAGGAAGCAAACCAAGCAAAGCCAGGATACAGCTCATGCTTTATCCTTAAAATGGGCTGCTAATGAAAACCTGCTCACAAAGTAGAGCTGCACCCCTGAGGTCTGTGCTCCCAGCAACAAAGCCTTGAAAAGCTGGCAGATGCACGACAGGGACATGAGCAGAGCTGGAGAGCTGATGGTTTGACAGGTCATCATGCTAAACAGGAGTCAGAGTGCCTGCTCAGTCAGAAAATCTCTCTGGAGTTGGGTCACTGAAAAATAAAAAGGATTAAACATCCCAGGAACCCCACTTAACATCAGAGACATGATCACACAGCACTTGCTATCCTGCCAGAACTCATTGCCCCAAGGTAAAAACATATTATTTACCCTTAGACAGCAAACCTTACAGACTTTAACAGATTACTCTCAATCCAACAGCAGGAACTTGTTTTGTGCACCATCTGTCGCCTCTCGCCCCTGTGTCAGCCTGCTCACGCTGTTGTCACCAATTATTCACCTTCCCTGCCACCACCACAGCAGTGACCCTCCCCCTGACCCAAAGCCCACCACAATGGGGGTTGAATAAACACCAGATAATAATGGCAGCCTCCCCCTCCTCCTCCCCCAGCCAAGTTTGCAAACTGTGAAGAATTGAGGTTTTTTTACGGGTCAGCGCACTGCAACACATAACGCTCTTTAAATCATGCAGCTCCTCAGCTGGCCTTCACCAAACTCAGCCTGGGATGCAGAAGGCCCTGAGAAACTCAGCAAGAGCTCAGGGTGGTTGAACCACACGAGTGATGTGGTTGTTCTGCTCAGGAGGAGCAGCAGCAGCAGCAGTCAGAGCTGGCCCTGCTGTGGTCACATCCCACCCAGCTGAGAGCACAATGTCCCCTCCAGGCAGGTGCTGCCCCACGGTCACACACAGGATGAGAGAAGGCCACCAAACAAATCTGAAAATCATCCCTGAAGTCCAGTTATGTGCTCATTGTCCAGTCCATTTTTGGCTAAAGAGACTTTGCAGAACACATTTGTGTGTGTTTCCTGGGCATGGCTCCTTATTGTGAGGAGAGTTATGGGGGAAAAAAACCACATGAAGGGATGTGAGTTTATAAACTACTGAGATTAGGTAATGTCTACCAGCAAGTATCGTGACTCATAAAATTTCATTCAAAATCTCAGAAGCTGGCAATAAAGCAGTTTTTTATGGAGACAGAGGAGCTGAACCTGCACCTTAACACTTGTTTCACCCTCCAGTAATGAAACGATTCCTCCTTCAGGCCCAGACACTTCTGTGACCTCCACAGCTCTGAAATTACTGACTTTTATAGAGTAAAAAATAACGGGGAGAAAGAGGGAAGAAGGGGGAGAAATAAAGGAGCTGACTTTGTCTCATCCCACCCATCCTAAAAGAGAAATAGCTCCATGAAGAAAATCCACTCCCTGGGAGGATTCCAGCTCAGAGCTCCCATGGATGTGTGTGACCCACAGCCCAGCCATGGCTTTGGGTGGGGGACTTTCTGCCAGCACAGAACAAATCTGCTGAGGGAACTCCTGGAGACCACAACAAGCAGGGCTTGCTCCAGGCTCCAGAGCTGCCCTCTCTCCTGTGGTGAAATTTCAGCCCCAGAGAGGGGCTTGTCCCAGCTCTTGTGCTGAGGGGGTTGTTTAATTGTAGGAAGATGTTTTAACTTTCCTTCCCAAGCCATCATCCTCCCTGGTGCCTTGTAAAGAGGCTCCTTCACATCTTCATTTTTATGGCCAGACGTAAGTACAGATAATTTAGAGTCTTCCAGTTATTATTTCCCATTAGTTTTTAATTCAGGAGAAAAAGCTCATACAGTCTGTTAAATGCTTTACTCACTGCCTTGCTGAGACTCTCATCTGATTTACTGATTTGCTTAAATTAGCTTGTGAAAACTTTCTCATTGATTTTTCTTTGCCCTTTCACTGTATTATACAGGAGCAAAAAGATTAACTGGGATTGGTGGGAGGCAGGATGAATATGCTGGCAGAGGAAAGAGAAGCCAGGCTAGGAGAAGACAAAGCAGTTCTGGGGCCACCAAGGGATGTATTTGAGGCACCTCATGGCTCTTATCATGCACTTTTGAGAGTCCATCAATGAGAGGTGGGAGGCACCATGAACACAACAAATCCTGTAAGTAACACAAAGGGAAAGAGAGAAGTCAAACCTTCACTTTACTGAAATGAATGATTAAAGCCTGGAAAAAAATGTTACAAGCCTTTGAGGAAATAAAAATCAGAAGGCTGATTAAATAAAAATACACACCAAAATGCATCAATATATTTAAGTCTCATAGCTTTGCATCATAGCTGTGGTTGTGAGGGGAGCATGAACCATTGAAATCACCCCAAGTGACAGAGCATCAACAAAGGAAGAGGCAAGGGAAGGACCCACTTGGGGCACAGAAGACAAACATAAAGTAGATACTTCCTCCACCTGGAATAGGCAGCTGATCCATATCAACAAGTCAGGGGAAAGGGGGAGAAAGAGATTTTTAGATGGGGGTAGAGAAAGGTAAGGCAGTACACTGCAATTACTGAACTCTCTGACCAAATAATATTGTTTTTCCAGACAAATTAGCATTCTATGCATCACAAGTAGCACTGAAAAAGAAACCCCAACTCTGACATGACCTCCACTTCAAGCTCTGGCTATTTATAGCCTCTCCAGTTTCAAGAGTGCACCAATTGCAGCAGTTCTGCCACAGCCTCTGAGTCTCAGCAGAGCTGTGAGGGGAAGCTGGCCAGAACACACAATCCTGCAGCCTTTGCTCTGCCTGCCCCTTAGTGGGGGGCATGTTTCACCCCAAGGCTTTTCTGAGATAAAGGATGCTTTGTCCAAACCCTGCAATGCAAACAGAGACCTGTCCCCTTGGTTTTGGCTCAGACTCTGCTCTCCAGTTCTTGCTCTCCATGAAGGCTGAGCCCATCTGAAGGCTGCCAAGAGCAGCTGATGGGGAGCCAGGCCAAGGCAGCTGCTTCAGAAATCTCCTTTTCCTCCCCTTTTCCCTCCTCACTTCCTTGCACAGCCCTAGAGATGGTGCATGGGGCCAGGGCAGCTGCTGTGGCAGCGCCTGAAACTTCATTGTTTAAATAAAACTAAGGAGAGCTCTGAGAAAGGCAGGAATTCTTTCTTATCCATACCCCAGGCTTTGAGACACAACTGAAAGCAGAACAGAGCTTTGTGAATAAAAGCCTGGGGACAGCTTCATTTTATCATCTTGCTCCTCAGAGAAAAGCAGCAGATCCTGATGAGGGGCAGTAACACATACCAAGGAGAAACATAACTTGCTGCTTCTGACTTTTCATCCATAGAACTGACCTGTCTCAAAGGCAATGAGCTTGGCTGTAAACTCTGTGATTTAGGGTATATTCACTTTTTTTTTTTTTTTTTTTTTTTTTTTTGCAATGTTGGTGTTTTCTAGGGTGGGAAAAGTGCACACAAAAAACACCCCCAGTGTGCAAACTGTGCAAACCAGTTGCTCAGCAGCACCATGTCCAGCATGTCTTGGAGGATAAAATACAGCTGTATCTTCACTATCAGGACAACTACTGTTTTTCTCCTACTTTCAGTGCCCAGAGCACCCCCAAACCTGACTGTGAGCATTGGAATTCATCTTTTTAGAGTCAGTTTTTGGGGAGCATCCCAGTCTTCACAGCAGAAGGCAGCTTGCCATGGAACCTTAGTAAAGATCACCACAAAATACTCAGCAGCAGTTTCCAGATGTAATATTTGGCAACAGGCTTTTTTAGCATTCCAGCTCACTCCAGCCCAGAAAAATCTGACTCCTTTCACCAAATAATTGTTAATCTGAGAGAGCCTCTTATGCTCACTTCATTCAGCATTTTGTGTGCTATTCACTTTGGAAGGACATTTTTCTTCCTTTTGCAGATGGAGAATCCTGTAGCCAAATAGTTCTGGATGTTATCCCAGGCCTTTTCTTCTCCCTTCCTCATTCCTCTTCTTCCTACATCTTCCCCAGACTGAAGCAGACTTTGCACAGATTTGGAGGATTTTTAATTTACTAGTGTGCTTGAAGAATAGGAGTGACTCAGGGGATATAAAACATATGCAAAGATGTGATGATTTCAACTATGAAATTTTGAAATCAATGCCTTCTTATTCCATGCCTGCATTAATTTAGTTAAACAAGTTACCAGTGTTATCTGTATTCCAGCTATTCTTACAGATCCCTTCCCATCTCAATTCCCAAGAAAGAGCACAAACAAGAACATGAATTTTCATTCATTATTGAATGTACCTGTGCCCATCTCAAATTTCCCAAGGTCATTTCCTGAGACCCTCCTTTGGAATGTTTGTATTCCAGGTGCATTTTAGTACTTAAAAATAAAAAGAAGTGAGAAACCATTTACCCATCACCTCCACATACCTCACTTAATGCCCTCCTCACTCAATTCTTTGAATATTGTATTGAATATTTTGTATTTAATACATTCAATATAATATATTGTATTGAATTCTTTGAACCTTGCTAAAGAGTAGGGATAAACAATTGTTTTGTCCAGTTAACTGAAACTCACAGCTTTAGCTTTCAACTTCTTTTTCTCCCTCTCTTTTTTTATTTTTTTAACAGAAAATTGGCAAACCAATAAGCTAGGGGAAAAAAAAAACAAAACAAAACAAAAAACAAAACAAAAAAAAAACCAAAATGAAGGGTGGAGGCGAGCGTCCCAGAAGGATAAAGAGCCAAAATACTTTTTAGTAGAGCACAAGTGATTTTAGTAGAATCACAAGTGATTTTTAATAATATATCACTGACATTCTCCAGCTTTGACTGGAGGAATTGACTGTGATCCTCCAAGGAATGCAAAGACACACATGCAGCATCTGCAGCAGGAATCTTTCTTGGTCAGTCCCTGAGTGCCTGGCTTGCATGCCATGACCATAACACTGTCCTCACCTGGGAAGAATCATACAGTGCAGATACTGGAAACCATCCTATCAGCACACAGAGCACACCTCCTCTTCCTCCCACCCCTCCCTCCCAAAATTCCTGAAAAATAAAAGGTTTATCAAATGAAATGAGTATTTCTACTGGAGATAGTTATTCCCACACTCCTGTACAGTTTCCCCCTTTCAGAAACAGATTTCCTCTGAAAAGACACTCCCAGATGCCCAGAAGCCAGGACAGTCAAAGCTCCACTCTTGTGCTGTCCTTATTTATCTTGTTCTCTTATTTTCACCGAGGGGATAAATTCCTTTCCTTTCCCTCTTGTTACAAATGCCCTGTCACAAAGGCATGGTGTCTCAGGTTGGAAATGGGGGTGTGTGCTCTATCACCATCTGTCAGAGCTGGGTCAGTTCTCTGCTGTTCCTGGGGCAGTTTGTTCTTTATCTCTCCCACAGCCCATCCTCCCTCCAGGAGATCTCTGCTGTCCATGGCCAGGGAGTGTCCCTGCAGGGCTGATCAAATTCCACCATCCCATGGGAGATGCTCCGGCCAGGGGAGGAGCCAAGCATTCCTACCTGGATCCAACCTGCCCTGGGAACAGCCCAGCAGCCTTTGCCCCCTGCATTCCCAGAGGAGCAGCTTTCTGCTGCCCTGCATTCCCAGAGGGAATTCCCAGCAGCCCTGGAGCTCCAGAGGAAAACTCCCCCCTTGTGCAGGATCCCTGCTCCAGCAGAACCACAGCTGGCACTGCAGGAGGGCTGAGCCCCCCTGGGATGGGACTGTGCCACCACCCTGAGCCCCCCTGGGATGGGACTGTGCCACCAGCCTGAGCCCCCCTGGGATGGGACTGTGCCACCACTCTGAGCCCCCCTGGGATGGGACTGTGCCACCACCCTGACCCACAGGGGGCCAGGGCATGCTCTGACTCTGGCAGTGATTTTTTGTTGATGTTTGTACCACTACATTTGTATTTTTAGTTTTCCTAGTGAGGAACTGTCATTCCTACCCCCATATCTTTGCCTAAGAGCCTTTTAGTTTCAAAATTATAGTAATCTGGGGGGGGGGGTTAACATTTTCCATTTCAGGGGAGGCTCCTGCCTTCCTTTAGCAAACAGCTGTCTTTTTAAACCTAGACACAAGGCATGAACAGCAGAGGATGGAGATTGAATTGTGGTCCCTGCCCCAGGCCCCCTGTGCTGCATCAGGAGGTAGAAAAGAGGGAGAAGGAAAAGAAAGAAAAAGCAATGATTTTGAATTTACCAGTCAGCACTCCCTGAGGGAGAAGAGGGAAATGCAGACAAGCAGGTTGCTCTGTAGGAATGCACCTGTTAGGCTGGTCATGATGGGAACCCTGCTTAAGTGCCTCAAAATTTGGATAGGAAAGAGAGGACCTGAAGGTGGGTACCATTAGGGCAAAAAACCACTAGGCACTGTAGGGACAAAAACCATGATACTCCCATGTTTTTCTCCCTACTTTTAAGTGTTGTAGTCAGTATTCAGTAATTTAAAAGAGAGTGTGAGCTACACTGTAAGGGCTTGCAGTGAGTGCCAGGCACTGCCTGCTGCTGGGATTTAGTGTCAAGGGTGTTTTCTTTGTGTCTTACCAGGGACAAAAGTCACATTGAGGAGGAATTGTGGAGTCTGTTGCAGCCCCAAAACAGCCACCTGCTCACTCTCCTGAGATGGGATGTGTTGGAACCCTGGCAGCTGAGAATTTTGGGCTTTCTGTGCTGCCAGGCACTGACCCCCAAGAGAACACTGCATTTGACCTGAGGCCATGGAGAAAACTACCAAAATTGAATTACAGAACTGGGATTGTGGGTGTGGAGTTTAAATAGAAGTGTGTAATACCACATGGTAGAAAACTTAGAGTTTAAGGTTTTAGAATATAGTAAAATATAAAGCAAAGTAGAAGTTTTAAGACAGAAACTAGTCCTCCTTCTTCACCTTTTTCTCCATGGGTTTAAGTAATATTGTGTAATTAGATTAAAAAGTCCGCATTGTGAACCATGAGTAGTTATTGAGTAAAAGTAAAAATAATTTAAGTTTAATTTCTTAGTTAAACAACTTATCTTTAAAAAGCCTTGTAGAGAGAGAAATATGTCTCCATTTTGTAGTTTGTTATTGAAGTTATATAGAACTCACAGTTTGTGAGACTGTAATATAGAGGAGAACGAATAAACATGTGAGTCCAAACAAGAAACACCTTCTCACACATTTAATCCTGAATTTAGGAAAAAAAAAAGTAACAAAAGAATCCACAGGGATGGGGGAGAAAATAAGAAGGGTAGCAGAGAGAAAACTCCTGGGTTGAGATAAAGACAGTACAACAGGAAAAGCTGCTCAGGAAAACAAAGCAAAGCACAAAATCCATTCCCCACTTGCCGTGGCAGGCAGGAGTTCAGGGCTCCATCACAGTGCAGTGACACCCAACAGTGACTTGGGAAGACAAATTAACCACTCCTTCCTCCTTCTCCCCCTGTGCTAGTCATGGCCCCCTATGCTGTGGGGTTGGGGAAGGTGAAACAGGAAAGCCTTATAAATATGATTGTCTGATTTTGAGAATATAGAAACTATAAGTGAGATTGAAATGAAAGCAAGCTCTGAGATCCCTTAGTTACTGAACAACTGGAAAACAATGGTGTGGCTGGCTGAAGGTAATCCCCTTTGGATGAAACAACACCCTCTGCTTGCAGACAGCTCCAAGGGTCAGAGCAGACACTGCTAGCTTAGCAGAAGGGGCCCAAAGAGGAGTTTTTATGGTTTAAAATGTAACACAGTATGGTCATGTAATGATTGTTATAGGCTGTATGTAAATGCTGTAGGATTTGTATCTTGTACTGGATTGGCTGGTGAAAATTAGAATATTCAGCACAGAAGAAGATTTATGGTATTGTAACGGGAACCTTACTCTCTTACCTTTGTTACTCCCTTATGCTCTTACCCTTTTACCCTCTCATCCTCTCTCCCCCTCTCCACTCTCGGGCCTGCTCCGAGCTGTGGCTGGCAGCTCCCAGCAGGGCCCTGCCCCCAGGCCCTTTGCAATAAACCCCAAGTTCCAAGCCCTGGCTGCAGAGATCTCTCATCTCCATCCATCCTGACCATCCTACCCCCGATGCTCCCACAGTGTGGGACATCTCTGGGGTCAGGGCTGTGTCCCCTCCCCTCTCCTCGCTGGGCTGAGGGGCAGAAAAGGCCTTGGCTCTGTGTGAGAGCTGCTCAGCAGCAGCTGAAACAGCCCTGTGCTGTCACCACTGCCTCCAGCACAAACCCAAAACACAGAGAAAATCAACTCTCCCCCAGCCCAAACCAGCACAGCCATAGGAAAGAGATGGTTCTTACCATGAGACATCATTTCCCAGGGAACAGGACAAATCCTGCTTCCCTGAGTAAAAGGCATGAATGACCTGGCTCCCTGTGCACAGCCACGGGACAGAGGGAATAATTCATCCATTTACAGAACCCAGTGTGGGTCCAAGCCTGGAGAAAGGATCTGTGTGGGAAATAACCTGCAGCTATTTTAATACAAGACTGGTTCAACACTTGCTGAGCTCTGTGCTGATGAAAAAACAGCCTTGTTCCTCCTGCCTGCTGCCCACCAAGGAGCACAGCAAGGAAACACAGGATACCAAATGATTGTTTCCTTCACCTCGGGGTTTAATGGCAAAAAAGAGCTGATTTAAATGTATTGTGCAGCCCTCCTCCTGACTTTTAAATTTCTTCAGGCATATTTATCTGCAGCTACTCCATTGATTTCAGTGCTGGGGAAAGGTGTCAGAGGAATAGCTCTGGAAAATTGGAGAGCAGTACTTGTGTAGCCTTTCCCTCAGTGCAAGATCAATGAGTGCCCCAAAGGATGGATGAGAACCACCAGTGTCAGTGAGGGTGACTCACTGCCTCTGCTCACGTGTTCCTTGACTTCCTACCTGAGATAAAAGAGATGGATCTCAGAGAAAGTCTGGCAAACAGGTTATTTTCTCAGGCTTTGTTTGCTGATAGCTGCTGGAGCTTGCTGTTTGCTCCAGGGACTCAGGCCCTGGGTTTGCTTTTAGCAGTCTGGGAACCTTCAGGGTTTTTTTCCAAACAGCAGCAGAGGAATTTTCTGGAAGTCATTTGAAATGCAAATGGCCTCCATTCACCTTGCTACATATTTTAGTAATGGAAAGGAGTATCAGAAAATAGCTACAAATTCTGATAATTTGTAGAATTTTCTCAGTCCATTATACAAAGATTTCTGTACCTGGTCAGTCAGTTTTGATCTTTCATTGTTTAGACAAGCATCCATTGACACAAGTCAGTTTTGTGCAGCTGTGGCCACAGACACTCAGGCAGAGTTTCCTGATCAAATCCTCTCCTTGAGAAAACAAGAAAGTGCTGCTATTGAATCAGAAATTAGGAAACGGTTTTGAAATGGTAATTTGATTTTACATTTTGTTTTGACATTCTTTTTTTTTTCTTCTTCTTTTAAATGTATTGCAAAAACTTCTCCTGAGATACACATTTTTAATCTTAGGAGAACAATTACCTTTTGTTCTGGTTATCCCCCAGGAGTGCCAAATGTGAATTTATAAAAATAGTATATAACATATATAAAATCAGCTTGAAGTTACAGTACATTTGAAAGATGAGCTCTCCAATATGCACCACATATGCACACAAGACCAGTTCACTTTTTAAAGAACATGATTTGTTTTGTTTCACTTAGCTAGCTCTCCACCAAAAGAAAAATCATTTTGTACATTGAAATACCTCAACCATAATAAAATACAGCTCAACATTCTGGCCCCACTGAATCCAATGGCAGATTTCCACAGCAGATTATAATAGCACCAACATTTCATTTCCAGGTAGGAAAAAAAAAAAAAATCAAAAATCCAGCCAGCCTTTAGCAAGCTAAAAGCACCTCTGTCTTAAGACAGATGCTTTTAGGAAACCAGAAGGTGGGGGGGGGGGGGGAATGAAAAACAAGGGAAAAAATAGGAATAGAAGTGCATCAGGTTTGTGCCACCTGGCAAAGTGATGAACAAAGCCTTTTGTGTCTGAGGCTGGGGCTTGAACTGCCATAAACTCTGCTCATTCACATCCACTGGAGATGCTCTGCAGGGGCATTCCCTGGGAAAAGGGGAGGGAGGTGTCCCCTGTGAATGGCCTGATGATGACAGCTCCTTCTCCAGAGGCAGCACTTCATTAGGAAGGCAGAATGTGTGAGACTGCAGAAATAAGCAGAGAAAGGTCAGGAGAGTAAGCAGGGGTTGATGAGGACTCTCTGAGGTCTCTAGCCTAGGCAAGCAGAGATGTAAAACCCCTCAGGTGTTTAAAGTCTGGCCTGGGAGGGAAGGGAATTGCCCCTTTTAGTCCAGAGGACAGAAAGATGTTGCTAATCACATCCAGGTGAAATGCAGTGGAGTGCAGGAAAGGTTCCTCGGGAAGTTTCTGGAAATGCCAATCTTTGGGAGATATTCAGAGCAGGTCTGGGCACAGCCTTGAGCATTGCAGCTTTGGCAGCCTCAGTAGCCACTGGGGCATAGAAGGGGAGAAGGGTGGGTTGGGGAGGGGATGGGGGCAGAGGTAGAAGCAGTTTTGGTCAAGCCTTTGCATTTCCTAGTGAGCAGCCATCCGTGGGCTTCTGCATTTTTATGCTTTGCTCTGAGAGCAAACACACGGGCTGGGCTTATAAAGAAAAAAAAAAAAACACCAGGGAAAAAGCCCATATTGGTGCACACTGATGAGAAGACCTGTCATTAAACATTCCAGAGGTCATAGAAAAAGGCATTTGGAAGCTGCCCAGGCTGTCCTGCTGTAAAAGCTGCCAAAAGGTTTTTGTGGCACTGCCTCTGCGGCTGTGCCCGAGGCACCACTGGCAGGCTCAGCCTCCAAAGCTCATTGTGGGCAGCTTGGCAGGGACAGGAGGTTTCTGGCAGGTAAACAAAGCCCTGGTGGTTGGCAGGGCTCTGTCAAGAGTGTGGAAGCAGGGGATATAAAAAGAAGGATGGTTTTGGATCAGCTGGAGTCACGGGTCTGTGCTTGCAGACAAGCTGCAGGTCACCCTATGGTGGGGGACTGTGGCTCCCAGGGATGCCAGCAGGAGCAGGGTGGGACATCCACTTTCCATGGAGCCAGGGCTGGGTCATCAGGGTTCCTACTAGGCAAAAAGGAAAAGAGGAACCCACCATGGCTCTTCCAACATAGCTGCTGTACCTTGAAACCAGTTATGAAAGAGCTCTTCATTTTATGTAACAAAACCTTTTACTTTAATCTTTTCATTTCAAAGTGCCTGGGGTATAAAAAAATGAGCTCTTGTGATAAATGCTTCAGATTTCATGGCAGCTTCATTGGGTATTTTAAGTCCAGCTAATTTCTCACAAGGTAAGAAAATTTCCAGTGACAATGGATTCCCTTTTTTCCCCTCAGGCACTCGGTGCCCAGTCTGTGCTCTCACAGCAAGAGTTCAGAGCACCTTGGGAAAAAATCTCCTGCAGATTTGTGGGGGAAGAGGCAATCCTTGGTTGGGAAAGATAATTTTTTTGTAAAAGGCAGCCTTTCCCCCAGCTGAATCCTGAATCACTCAGCGATAGTCACCATCCTCAGCTGGCTGAAGAAGCCCTCCTGGATGTGGGTGTATCATTGCCTCTGCATTATTCCTCTGACTGATATCATGGGAAAGGCTTGGGCTTTCATCACTGAATAAAGCAGACTGTTGGATATCCAACACTCCAGGTTATTTTTTCCATCTGCTGTCCTTTTTGATCAAATGAGATGTTTATACTATTCTAGGTGAGAGAGAGGCAGACCAGCATCAGATGACTTTGATGTGAGTTTATTTCTTAACAAATCCACACAAAGTCCTGCTTTGATGGAGAAATCATCAAGTTTTCCTGCTAAATCTCCTCTAGCTGGGAGTTCTGTTCCTTGGGTCACAAAAGCTTGTTCAACCCCTTTGCACATCTGCATGTACATACACTTACACATCCCTACCTCCAAAAAACACTCAGTTAAAAACAGTTCTGCAGAATGTTGAGGTTGGAATTCTCAACATTTCCCTTAACTAAGCCCATCAAGAGGACCAGACCCAGTCTGGCCAGTTAACCCTGGATGATAACAGGGTTTGAATTCCAAGTCAGGAAGCCATCCAGCCTATAACAACACTGAATACTGAAAGTCTAAGCTCTCCCCTGTTAATGAGCACATGCATCAAGAGGCAGAGCAGTGGCCTGTGCTACCTACCACTGATTGCTGCTGCTAATGAACAGATTAGAAGCTGTTCTCTTCTCTTCTGTCCATATTAGCATTCTGAAGGAAGTTCCTCCAGTAAATTAAATCTTAGGGGAAATTATCATTAGAGGGTGTAGGTCGTTAAAGTATATTGGAAATCTGCTAAAATGGGGGCAGAGTTGAAAGTACTTTTAATTAATTTAGGGTCAAATCGTCCTTGGGATGTCAAAATGGTCTCTCACTATACCCCCCCAAAACCACACTTCCAAAAGACAGGTGGGAAAGGTGTCAGGATTTCCAGGATAACAAGTGGCAGGAGGTAATTAGCAGCTCCACTAGTGAAGATGAAGCAGGGAGAGCAGCACACAAACAGTCTCACCAGCAGAAGGTGAGCCAGCCCTGACAGCTGGGCTGTGTCTGCTCAGGCTACCAAGGATTTCTTGCTTCAAAGCCTGTCAGTAACACTCAGGGTGCCAGAAGCCTCCCAGAGCTGGTTTGGGCTCACAGCACTCCCCAGCCCCTTGGGCTGAGCACAGCAATGCAAAAGAAGAGCCTTGAAATGGTGACCTGACCCTGCAGGGAATGTGACTGAGAAAGCGCCTTTTCCTTGCAAGAGAACCAGGTGAAATGATGGAGAAGCAGAAATTAAACCTGACCTTTCATTCCCCAATGTATCCAACACTGCCCCATCTTCTCCAGGCAGGAAGTGATGGGATGAGTTGGTGCAGACTCCAGAAATAAAGCTCATCCATCATGCACGTTGGAGATCTGAGGGAAGGGTGATTAAAATGCCTAGATTTGGAGAGGTTTGATGAAAGTAGCTAATCTTACACTGCAGGTTAGATCCTGGGCTGCCCTGGGAGAGGCTGGGAGCCTGCCTGAGCTGCAGCCCAGCACTGTGTTAGGATAAGGAGCAAATAGCAATGTGTGTCCCATGGCAGGCAGGGAGTGCTCCCACCCTGTGGTCCTTTGCCCAGATAACGCATCAATCATTCAGGCTTTGCAGAACAGAAGGAATTGACTTGCCTCGCTCTGATTATCGGGATATGCTAATGAGTTTCAGTCATAGCCAGATAATTGCAGGAAGCATCTGAGACCTTAAGAATTGCATCTCTAAAGCCAGATGTTTAGATAATGAAGTCCTCAAGAAACCCAGCTAACAGTAATTAAACAGATAACAAATTTAACATTTAACAGCACCAATTACTATTTTTTGTTCCTTAGCAAATTACTACTAAATTAGAAATCACCATTTCTTTGCCCTGTGGCTATTTTTTAATTCAAAATGACAATGGGGGAAAAAATGTGGCATCTCACAGAGCCTTTACTTCTCTCTGTTTTCACTGTGTTTTCCCCAAAGCAGGGAAGGCAAATAAATGTCACTGAATTAGAAGTGATGAGTGCTGGGACACAGAGAGGAGTATGTGGAGAATGTCAAATAAGAAATTTCAGGAATGTATTAAAGAATTACAGTAAATTGGATGGTGGTGACTCAAGGAGAACAAGATCTAAATGCTCCTCATAGGAATTACCACTGCCTGACAACAAATGCATCCTCAACAGGCAAAGGTGATTGCACAAAGAGAGAAGTCAGGGACCCCTCTGAGGCTGGAGAAGCTGCAGCACACATCAGGGCACCTGCTTGGCAACAGGGTTTTAAATCCCTGCCCCCAAATACACCCACTTGCCCTGGCAAAGCTGAAGGGTGGCCATGGGAGGGCAGGAATATAAAAATTCAGATTTAAATTCAGGCTATATCAACATTACAAGGACAATGAGCTGCATTAATGCTGCTCTCTATTGACAGATAGAAGCAAAGCTCAGGGAACATGACTTGCAATTCTTTTCCCTTTTCTGTAACCGTCTAATACTCTTGAGACCCTCTGGGATTTTATTACATCATTGGGGGCTCTTACTGGAGAAGGTAACAAACCTAGGGAATCTCAGGAATGAGGGAAAGGCTGTGCTGAACATTGGATTGGAGTTTTTTTGCTGCCAAACAATCCCACAAAGGATGAGAAAGAAGCAAACATGGGCCTCTGAGTTAAGGTTTGAGTACAGCAGGGGCTGTTAATTATTGCCTTTAGCATGTCAGGATCCACAGTTGCTGAAATGGGAATATCAAGAGGGAATAGCATGCACAGCCTGGATTCAGGCAGCATTTGGACCAGCTGTGGGAGCTCACTCAAGGATTTCATGTGCTCTCCTCTCCAGCTTATCTGTTCCACCAGCCCAAGCAGGATGTCACCCTGCTTGTTATCAGATGGAATGGGGTGGGGTTTGGGCTCTGATTCTCCCACTCCACCCCAAGCTCCTGGAGTTTCTCCTGGTTTTATTCTGAGTTTGGCTCCATGTTCAGTCTTCCCTCATGTTATTACTGTCAGGGTGCTCCTGCATTCTTCCATCCATTCTTCAGGGGATGTTATTTCTCTAATCTCTGCAGTGTGTGGGGGATCAGGACCCTGCACATTCATCACCTCAAACCTTCCTTCCAACTTTTCATTTTTTTCTCCTTTTCTCCCTGTTTACTTCTGCCCAGTTTTTAAAGACAGTGATAACTCAGCTGCTTTCCTGCCTTCCATTTCTTCCTTTAGCTCCTCTTCCCTTTTATTATCATCCTTCAGGAACTGCCAAGCAGCTGTTGGGTGGCTGCCCAACATTTTACCAACAATTCCATTTCCCTCCTGTATGTGATCCCTGGCCACCTTCAGGTGTTCTTCCACAGCTTCCCAGTCATGCCAGCCATCACAAGTGCACTCTCCTGAGGGTTCAGGACTTGGATTCCTTCCATGCTTTTGTAAGGAATCAGGGATATCACTTGCCATCCTGCCCACTCTGCTGATTTGTTATGCATTTGTGGTTTCAGGTTGCTCGAGGTTTCACCATCAAAGGTATTGGCAGAAGTAGGTTAAATATGAATTTGTAAAAGTGGGGCTTAACAAAATCTGATGGCCAGGGTCACTCTATTACTTACTACACTGATGAAGCACACAAAGGAAAATTGAGTTTAAATTGACTTAGAATGATTTACACATTGATTGAAGATGCAAAAGGTCAAAGGCAACCTTCCCATTGCTCAGAAAGGACACTCCTTTACCCTCTAAACTCCTGATAAAGCTTAGGTGAGCTAGGTCCAACCTTAGCCTCAGACTTCATCAATAGTTTTTATCTAAAAAACTTTATTTAGCAGCACTTAATCATTGACTAAACATTTATGGAGGGAATCAATAGGATTTACTATAGTCACAACAGTGATTTAATTATAGATCTGAAATCCCAATGTTTATACTATACCTGCTATAGGGATTTCAATCAATTAGCACATGCACACACACAAAGGAAAAAAAAAAAAAAGAGAAATATATGTATGAAGGATTATATTATATATAATATATATAATAATATAATTATATATAGATATAGATATAGATATAGATATAGATATAGATATAGATATAGATATAGATATAGATATAGATATAATATAAAGGTATTCCTGTTAAAAAATCCCCTTTGAGTTCAGTTAAATACTTCAAATCTCTTGGTATTTCTCAATGGGTGAGGGTGGAGCTTTGAGGAATGAGGAATTTCATTCCAGCCTTTGTCAGTTTGGATGGCCATCCTCTGAGTATGAAAACCTGAGGGTTGGAGAGCTCCAAGAGGTGTCCTGATCTCTTGCTCTTCATGCTAATCTGGCCCACATTCTTTAGTCCTTTCATCAGCTTCCTCTCAAACAGGGAGTTTCCAACTTTTCAGGCCCTTATCTCTTCTCCATCTTCTGGTTACTCCAACATTTTTGAAAGGTCATAAATTTAAGATCCCAGATATCCAATCTTCAACTCCCTTTGGCTTTGTTTGTTGAAGCTTGTCAGGGTTAGTTTCAGCAAAGCTGAGGTTTGGGTGATTTCATCATCAAAGTAACAACAAGGATCTGTGAAGAAACTCCCAAGTGCTCACACAGGCACTGGCAAGATGATGTAAATTGGGATCATTTCTGGCTGCTCCATCTTCCCTTCCCAGGGGTTATAAAAGATTTTCCCAGGCTGACCTCACAATTCTGAGGTGGGGTAAGAGCCTTCCAGAAAAATGATGAAGAAAACCCCAGTCATTTAGTAATAAATCAAGACCAAAATCAATTTATAATTATTGAGGTAATGCTTTGGGTTGAGTCCCCTAATTTTAGAGCCACTTTGCAGATCTCTCTCAGCCTTTCCTTAGCCTTTGGCAAGCCCCCATGGGCTCTGTAGCACCTAAGTAAAAATGTCACTTAGGGATGCAAAAAGGATAAAAGAGCTTTCCAAGAGCCAACTTCTCTCATTCTATGCTGCAGCTCCTGTGCTCAGGACAGCACCCAGGACTGTCCTGTGTCCCCAAAATCAGCACTTTAGGAAAAGGCCCATTAATTGCTGAAGCACAGCCTGGAATTATTGAGTAGCCAGCACCCTGGGGAGAGATGAGCATCCCCAGCCTGCCACAGCAGCACCACCAGGAGCTGGGATTTCCCATGGGGCTGAAGCTTTGTGCAGCTGTGCTCAGCAAGGTCATATCTGATAGAGAGACTCGAGGGAGATTTCTCAAAAGGAGGGAAGCCCTTTGCTTTATTCTGATTTGTCCTGTGTTTCTGCATTAGAGGACACTTTCTATGTCAGGGAAGGTACAGGTTGGATATCAGGAAAAAATTCTTCAGAGAAAGAATGATAAAGTGCTGGAATGCTCTTCCCAGGGAGGTGGTAGAATCACCATCTCTGGATGTGTTTAAAAAAGCTTGGACATGGCACTTGGTGCTATAGTCTAGTTGAGGTGTTAGGGCATAGGGTGGACTCGATGGTCTTAGAGGTCTCTTCCAACCTCATTATTCTGTGATATTTATTACAGTGACAATTGTCCATTTTAAGATTGATTTTGTTTAGTCTGGGGCAGCTTCCTCAGTCAGCTGGGGCAATTTTCTCTTATGGTGGGAAAAGTCATTCTCTTCTCAGGGAAAAACTCACCAGCTTCAGTTCAAATGTTTGTGAGAGACGTTGGGAGGAAGGGAGAAAGGGTAGGTTGGGTTGGCCTGGGGATGACCATTCTTAACCAGGAGGGAAAAAACTGCACTGCCCTGCTTTGCTTTGGAAGAGTTGCCCAGCTGGGGTGCCTGGAGGGAGTGCAGCACTACCATGATAGACCAGAAAAATGCAAATAGCTCCCCTGCATTTTTTTACAGCTTTGAAATAAACAAAAAAATTTTAACATGAAATAATAAATCATAAATATTATCATAATTATAAATTACTATTATAATAAACAATTATAAATTTATGAATAAATGTATAACTAATTATAAATCACTATTATTAATAAATGCTTATTTTATTAATTAATAATATATAATTAATGTAAATAATATAAATAAATATTTTTTATTTACAATAAATTTAAAAAAAAAATGTTCTACATTAAATACACCACAATAAAGGTAACTTTATTTTGAACATTTGAAAACAAAGTTCGGACTTTTCTTTCCATTTAAAACTACCTTTTCTTCTTCTTTTTCCATTTTTGTCCAATTAACATTGTGGATATTCTCCTGCACATTTCCTGTGCACCATGCCCTTGTTTCAAAAGGTTTTTCCCACTCACCTTCAACAATTCTGGGTTTCCAAGTAGGCACCTCTTGGGTTTATCCACACCCCTCCAGCTCAGGCAGTGAGGAGCACCCCCAGCTCAAAGGGGGGAAGAGCAGCCCAGGTTTTGGGGGGTTCCTGGGGGTCTCTGGGGAGGGGGAGCAGAGAGAGAGCAGCTCCCTCTCCCTGGAGTACTTAGGACAGGACAGGGAATCCATTCCCCTGCCCGGTGCTCTGCAGGGCTGCTTAGCCCAGGTTTGACCATCAGAGCTCTTCAGCGTGGCCAAGGTGATGTCAGACATTTCCTGCTGATCTCACAAATCAGCAGCTGCACCATTTCCTAACTAGTCACCATTGTTACTTCGTGCCTTCCTCTCTCTGCAGGAAGCCCTTGACAGGCAATAAAACAATCCCTGTGGAGTGTGGTGGGGTAAATCAGCTCCACCCAGACTCTCTCAGAAGATTCCCCAAAGGCAGGGCTGGGGAACAAGGCACCTCCCTCCTCCAGAATCATTCCAAAATCCCCATGTCCCTGGTACCAAGAGAAACAACCCACTCCTAAACCTCATTTATCTGTCTGTATGAACTGAGGATCTCACTGTCTGTCTTTACAAGGCCCCAGGCAATTTCTTAACTATCTGTGCCCTCCTTCCAGCCCTTTGCCCCTGCTCTATTCCTGGCAGTCTGGTGCCTCAGGAAACGGATCCAGGTGAAAAGCAATCCCATTTTTGGCTAGCTGTGGTTTCCAGCAGGATCAGCTCCTTGAAACAGCTCACTGTGAGCTTCCTTGGCAGCCAAAGGGAGAGCTCTGAACCCACCCCCTCAGCTGCTTTGAACCACGTGTATTTAGCCAGAAGTAGGTGGAAATTTCACCACACACCTGAAAACTGTGTCTGTCCCTACCCCTGCCACCCTGACCCATCCAAGGCACCTCTGCTGCAGCCAGTGCTGCTTAACTGTCTGCTGCAAGAACCTGAATTGTGTCAAGGTGGTGAAAAAGCCTCGAGAGTACTAAAGAATTATTCAGATCCAGGGAATAACACAGGTGACCTCTAAAAGTGTGCCTTAGATTATTTGAGTGTGTTTGCTCTTACTGATAAGGGCACCTGGGTTTTTTGTAGTAGTGATTTAGCAAACTGTCATTTAAATATTAAACACAAAGCTCAGCTTTTACTAGCATTAATAGAGTTGGGTTTTGCACTCAAGCAGCCTTGTTGGTGACTAGCAGAGCACAAAAACTCCAGCTGGAGGAGGCAGGCTGAAGAAGGCACCTGAAAGTGTTGATGCTGCATCATCAGCCAGGACCCAGGTGTGAAATGCTGGATGCTGGTACCAGTGAAGGGGGATGTTAAATCCCTCCCTGGTTTCCCTGCAGCTGAGGTATTGCTGACAGCAGATTTAATTGCCTTTGTCCTAGCAGGCAGCTAATGAGCATTATGAATAATGCTGTGGCTTTCCAGCCCTCCTGCAGCCATTTGTGGGACCTGACTCATAATTCAGCTCGAATCAAAAGACTGCCAACCTCCTCTATTACCCTTCTGTTCAGCCTTTATGCTTATTATTCAGGATAGTCTTTGGGGGGGACAATGGGATAGGAAGGTGGTAGCAGCTTTTGTTATTTCACTGAAATTCCTCTTGGTTATGTGGCCTGTAATGATCTTCTGTTGTATTTGCAACTAAACTTATTTATCAAAGGAAAAGAGGGGTGAAAAGAAGCCCCAGGGGGTAACCAGACTGCTCAATGGGCCTTTGGGCAGTCACAGTCCATGGCTGGGACAGGGAATGTGAGCACCCAGCCCCTTCCATCCTCAGCAGCACTCCTGGGGCATGACCAGGGCATGCAGAGCTCAAAGGCAAAATGGGCCTTTCTGTAGCAGGTAAACTCCCTGTTCAGAAGCTGAGTTACATCCAAAAATTCTCCCCGGAGTCACACCCACCTCATGAGTCTTTTCCTCCGTACATTTTGCTCCCCCTGGCTGTCTGGTCTCTGCATCACCACGGCACCACTCAACCCTGTCCCAAGGGGACAGCAAGAGCAGTGTTTCTCACCCAGCTCCTGATCCTCAGCTCTCCCAGCTGCCCCAGTGAAAGACCTGGCTGCCCCAGTGAACTCCTTTTTTTCAGGAGACATTCCTTTTTTTTTTTTTTTTTTTTTTTCACAGACCCCCTGGGGTATGTAGAAAAATTCAGATATAGAGAGATACAGACACTATAGAACCACAGAATGGTTAGGGTTGGAAGTGATCTCAAATATCATCTAGTTCCAACCCCTTGCCATGGGCAGGGACATCTTTCACCAGACCAGGTTGCTCAGAGCCTCATCCAGCCTGGCCTTGGACATTTCCAGACTGGATGGATGGAGCCCTGAGCATCCATACAGATGGATGGAGCTCTGTGCACATCTCTGTATAAAACCTCATGTATGCATCTCTTTGCCTGTGTGCACCCATGTGAATTGATTATGTTATCATGGATCTGTAATTAAGTCACTGTTATAATTGTAGCTAATCCTATTGAGCCACTTTTTTAGTGTTAAATTAGTTGATGATTAAGAGTTGCTAACCCTCTCTGCACCCTTATCTTTTTGTATCCATATCTTTTACCCCCTTACCCTTTGCATCTCTGGTCTCTGTGTAAATCATTCTAAATTGACTCTAATCTGATTTTCTTACATGTGCTTCATCCATGGCCTAAGTAATAGAGTTCCCTTTGCCACTGAACTCTAATAAAAGTTGCACTCTCATAAATTCATATTAAAACCTGCTTCTTGCCAACACCTCTGACAAAAGTGGCTCTTTGAGTGCCTTAACTGCTCATTCTCACAGGGCTGTGAAGAGGGAGCAGCTTCAGCACTTTCCCCTAAAATATTCAAATTTTTTCAGATCCTTCCCCAGCTGCTGTTTGTATGAGAAATGGGAGAAAAAACCAGATAAAGTGGAAGCACTGGGCAGCTCCCAGAGCTCTGATATTTTGTTTTGGTGAGACTTGGAATGTGTCCCACGTTGGGAATGCTGGGATGGAGGGTAGAGGCTCAGGAGAGGTGTAAGGGAGAGGTTGTGATGAGGTTGCAGTTCATGGAGATGTGATGAGGTTGCAGTTTGGGATGATGTGTTTCAGAGCCTTGCAGTGGGGATTGGGGGGATGGAAAAGACAGGAAATTTGCAGTGGGTGTTCATTACTGATGGCCCAGCATCAATGAGTTGTTCTATAGGCACTTAGGAGAAGCTTCTGGACCTTTATCCCTGTGGAAGATTTCAACTTCCCAGACATCAGCTGAGAATGTCATTCTCCCAAGATGACCAGATCTTGGAAATTCCTGACTTTTGTAGGAGGTAAGTTCTTATCACAGACACTCAGTGAGACAATGGCAAAGATGCCCTCCTAGGCTTGCTCTCTGTGGCTAGCACAGGACTTTTGGGGGATTGGTGGTTTGTGGCTGCCATGGCCACAGCAAAATGACAGAGTATAAAATGTTGAGTGTAATGAGAAAAATATTCAGTGTAATGAGAAAAAAGGACAGCAGAGTTGCTACCCTGGAGTGCAGGAGAGCAAATTTTAGGCTATGCAAGGAGCTGTTTTAATGGAGCACACTCAAAATCTCCTTCTGAGGGTTTAGGGAGCCCACAAGTGTAGGTCAGACTTTAGGAACCACCTTTTAGAACCACTGGAGCAGACTAATCCACTGAGGCTTGAGTCAAGCACATGGAGGCCAGCTTGGCTGAACAGGGAACTCCTCATGGAGCTCAACAGGAAAAAGAAATCATGCAAGGTCAGGCTTCAGAAGACACAAAAAGCCAAAGCTCCATTAGAGTTGAAAGAGAAACATCACCAAGGGAAAAAACAGAGACCCATGTTTAGGAAAGGAAATGTATTTTATTGAAAAAAAAAATTACATTTCACTTATACACCATGAAAATACTGAGTTGTGTGTTATTTTCATAAGAAGAGGTCAAGACTTGCACAAGAAAACCACATTCTTTATTACAGCATTACTCCATGAGATGAGGCTCTGGTGGCATCTGCACTGGGTGTTTTCACTAAACAGTAGAGCAGGGCTAAATGTGCTTTGGGCAAAAACCCTAAATATTGGCCTCTTCCAGGTGCTACTGCCCATTGAAGACATGGCACTCAATGGTCAATACTGAATTATTCTGAATTAGAGACAAATCTCATTTTTCTCTACTCACATAGGTCCTAGGCAAATTCATAGCTACCCCTCCCCTCCATTTTTAACAATCTCCATTAGTTTTCCACATTCAGCCAGATAAAAGCAAGTTAAAGCAGTGTATGGGCTGCCAATCTCCCACCTCCCAGAAAGAAAGCAACACTGAGAGGGGATGCACTGCACCAACAAACACTGACAGCAAATGGCAGGGTCACTGGATGGTGCTGAATTCTCCAGGGTTTCCTCCCATCACTGCAGCTCCAGCAGCAAGCCTGAGTTTCCTCCCTACCAAGGCATGAATTCACACCTAGCACCTGCCAGGCACGGGCTGTACCAAGTGCACGACAGGAGAGCCTGCAGGTGGCATCCCAATGCCATCTGTCACAGCTGTGTCCCAAGGACTGTGCTCCAAGCCAGCTGTGACAGGCTCCATCACACCTCTGAAAGCCCCTGTGAACTAGAGACCTCTGGGATGGAAAGCCTTATCAACCTGCCACTGAAAATGAATACTAATGCCACATAAATTCTCAGGTAACTGCCCTTATTTATTTATAGATTTATTGATGTCATTTTCTCCTTGCTTAAAGGGGGTGGGAAGGAAAAGAGGCAGACCTGGACAACTCTGACACCATCCAAGTGCTGTGAAACCAAACTGGACATTTTCTCCACCTGGATCTCCCCATTACATTCCCTCTTTAGAGCACTGATTTATTCATTGCTATTTCCTGCTCTGCTAGGCACAAGCACCACACAGATCATTAAGAACAGCCACACCAAATTTTTTAGTACTATAATATTTTTGCTACACAGGGGATGAGATGGATTGAGAACACCAAACTGATTACTGAATCACCAGCTCTTCTTTCAAGTACTTCACTCACAAAGATTTCTTTCCTCTACCATTAACCATGCAGCTCTGCAATTAGGTCCTGCTCAGCCAGCACCTCACTGCCAGGGAGAGGCAACTCCACTCTCCCTCCTTTTGAGCAGCTGCATTGTCCCAGACCCTCTCTAGCAGCAGCATGGGCACTCTTCTGTTCCCAGCATGAAGAGGTTAAGGGAACTAAAGAAGATTTAAACTTCAGGAGTTTTGACTGGATGAATTCCCCATTGATTTTAGGTCCCTGATGTCCTTGTTATGAGGAGAGGCAAATCAGGGGCAGCAGAGATGATGGGAGAGGAAGGTCAGGGCACAGTTTTGTGGTGTAGCTGAGATGGACGAGTTAGATCTACCACAGCAGCTGATAATTCTCTCTTTTGTGCTTTTTTTCCAAAAGCACAAAAGCCAAGCCTGAATCATCTGAATAATGCACTTCCAGAGTTTCCTGGCTCTCCATGGCCTGCAGAAGAAATCTAAGGGAATTACAGCCTGTCCAGGAAAGCAGGGGGCTGAACACCAGGAGCTTCTGGGAGCACAAAGAGCTGTGCTGAACCACAGCCTTGGGACAGCACTGCCCAACAAACCCAACAGCTCCACAGCAACCTCAGCTCAGAGCAACTCCTCCACATTTCCCCCACAGGAGGATGCAGGCAAAACAGTCCCTCTGCCACCACCACAGGGACACTGCACCCACAGATTCCCAGGGGAGGAAAGCCAGGCACAACAAACCCCCAGCACTGCTGTTCCCTGCCACAGCCTCCCTCAGCAATGCATTATTCATGTCAGTGACATTTCTACTGCTAACTTAGCAAAGCAGAAGTGCTTCTTTTTTAACACATCCAGAAATTGGGAACTCTTGGGAGAAAAACTCAGGATAAATTCGCCTCTACTTTTTGCAGTGGTGATTTATTCACAAGAGTGGTGAGGATGCTGCCATGTTAAATTAAAAGGGACATAACAAGTGATGCTCAGTTTTGCCAAATCATCAACTGCTCTGGTAGGTAATGACATTTATCATAGGACAATGCTCCAAAAACTCCTTTATGATGAAGACCCTTATGCTTTTTACAAAGACCCTGAAGTTCAATCAAAAAAATTAATCTGGACAGTTGTGCTTTAGCCCTGGTCTCCCAGCCATAAGAAACAAAAGACTCACTATGCTTAGCAAGATGAAAAAATCCTGCTCTGGTTTTGAACCCTGTGAGCAGCTTTGCCTTTTGACTGAATGGGATTTTATCAGAAACTCAGATCTCCTGAAAGGTATTTATGAATCTGAATTCAAAACAAACAACTGAAATTCTTCACATTATTACAAACTACAAGGAAAAAATCTTTGTCTATTCAGCAGTCTGTGCACAGGTTTAGCACAAGCTGTGAATTTGCTTGGTCAGCTCCATACAATGGAACAAGCCATTCTTGTTCCATCTCTTGGCTTGTCCATTTTGCTATTAAGCACTTTTAAGACCTCCCTGTCTTATTTAGTTAAATAAACAAACCCATCCCCAATTTTTAACCTAACCTAGATGTATTTGAAACTTCTTTCCAGTGCAAAATTCCAGGCTTGTGCTACAAAGCTTACCTGATTTTAAAGTGGATAAGGTAGCAATATTTAGGGTTTTCTTTTTAAACAATGGTTATCTACCATCCTATTGCCTCTCTCTACAAGGTAGAAGCCTTACTGCAGGAAGGATACAACTTGTAATGGCCAACCAGAAAAATACACAAACACTAGAAAGCCTACAGTTTCATCAGAAATTAAATCATTTGCTATTACACAGAAATTCACTGTTTTTCTGGCACAGAAATAGTTGAATTACTACACACACCTCAAGGACAATCATTTAAGATGTGTAAACAGATAACAGGTCCACCTAGTCAGTACAAAGCACCACACAAACTTTAAGTACATAGAAAGTTTGCTCATAAATATTTCTTTGTTTAACAATTCAGCACTAAAAAAATATTACTTAAAAAGGCATCTTTTATTAAGTTATTCAGTTTGTCCAGGGCTGGTGGGGTTGTACTATCCCTACTATATTACAGCCACCTGACTCTCTTTCCAAACCATTTTGCTTCTCTGGAAGAAAAGGCTATGTGTGGCTGGGACCCAAAGCTTGAGCACAATCTATAAAAATATAATTCTTTAAGACCTTCTGCTCACATCCTGAAGGCCTACTCAGCCAGCCCCCCAAATTCTGTTTCCCACCCCTACCACATTGCAAATAAAGCTTCAACATACACACACACACACACAGAGTACATAAATTACACTCTTCTACACACAGATTTTTTTTCTAAACAGCAATGCAACCACGAGGGCAATAGGTAAGTGTGATTTCAGTGGTAACATATGGCACAGCCTTCTCATATTGCTGGTTTTCTCTCTCTGAATAATGTGCTGCCTTATTCACTGCTTTGCACATTGGGGGATTTATTACCATTATTTGTGGAGGCACTGAGTCAGGAATGTGCACATTTAGGAGCATCCACCTGCCTCGAGGTCCTCTGCTGCCAGAGCAGCAAAAGCACCAGACTGGTGGCACTGGGGCTGTCACCTGGCACTGGGTTCCTGGTGAAGCAGATGGGAGTTTTCCATGGCTGTTGAATGCCACACCACATTCCTCCCTTCTGGGAAATGGTGAGAACTGGCTGGGTCTCTCCTGAAGCAGTGCCCTAACAGCAGCAGCCCTTTGCTCAGGGCACACTCCTCCAGTGGCTGACTGAACCTTGGGGATGTACATGAAATCTGCTCCTGCATGCATGTACAAACTCACTGGTTTACTCATTCATTGACAAAAATGCACTTTCAAGAGTTTTCATTTCTTTGAAATAGCTATTTTTGGGCTGTGATGGAACATCTCAAAGCTCAGTTTCCATGGCTGACAAATGTCTCTAATGGAGGTGTTTTAGAAAGCTACAGAACTGCTCAGCAGGCTCTCACTTACCAGGAACATGAAGAACATGTGCTTTCAGCAAGAACAGCTCTCTGGATATCTAATCCTGGCATTCTACAATGACTACAGCCAATAAGCCAGTAAAGCAGCAAGAGGATGTAAAAGGGATGTGCTTCCCTTTATGAAGAAATATTTTAATACCAGAGTGACCAGAATTTGTAACATGTCTCAGCTTTTAAAAGCATTTTTCATCTGGACAAGAACCTTTACTTGGGAGAGGTGTTTTTTTCTCCAGTATAAATAGAAACCAAACCTCTCCAGGACACAAGTGGAATGACACAGCACTTCCTGCTCTCCTTAACCTGGATCCCTGCTCTCCTCCTCCTGCAAACCACCAGGCTGGCAGGGACACTGCTGAGTGCTGGCAGAAGCTCCTGTTCCCACAGGAGGAACATTTGTTTCCCACTCCACAGCCCTGTGTGCTCTACCCTACAGGGTGAAGGTAAAAATTCAGTGAGTGGAGTGCAGATAAACACTGCACAAGGAAGAGATCTCAAAATGAGTTATGGTTCTTACTCCAAGCCCCTCTTCTCACCTTGTCTGCAGGAAAAAAGAGCACAGCACAACGAGGTCCTGCACATACAAGTAAGAGGAATGCAAGGGAGTGGTGCAGAATGCCAGAGGTTTTCTTCCCATGAAACCTCTTTAAAAAAATAAATTAAGACAACAAGGATGTTACTCACTTCCACATCCACATCTTACAGTAAGATGATTACAGGGCACAAATGTGCTCCCTTCCATTAACTACCCTTTCTCTATCCTAGGACATAACTAAGGAAACATTTAATTACATCCACTTTATTCAGCAAGACTATCAAACCATTCTTGTGCTGTTTAATTCTGAAATGATTAACATATTTAAAAATAGGATCTAAACAATTTGTGTGTGCACAGTATAATAAAGGTAGATGCTTTTATTACAATCTTCCTTGCCACATATTTTAAAATAAAATTAATCAATACAATCACCATAACAGTCTCAGACAACAAATTAACACCATCCAATCAAGACACAGTTAAGATACTCAAAAGGCAGTATGAGTAGATGGAAACCTTGGTCCTCCAATTCTTTTGTGTAACACATGAATGATGGATTTCTCCCCATCTGAGATAAAAATCAGCACACAAACATCAACAATTCGTACTGCAGGTTTCTGAAGTGTTTCAATTGAGTGTGAGTAGAACTGATTTTAGCACAATGTCTTTATGCACATCTCAATTTTCAGCATGTGGAGACTTATCCAGGCCCAGAGTAGATGGTTTGTAAACAACTTTTGGTCTTTCCTGCACAGGTGGCTCCAAAAATGAGTGGGTGGACTTGAGCAGTGGCCACAGGCACTGCAAATCACTCCAGGAAAAGGGGAGCTGACACAAATTAACTCCAGAATGGAGAAAGAATGTGAGGGCAGTCGAGTGGACACAAAGCATTCACCTCTCCCACACCTCCATGTGCTGCAGCAGGAGAAGCCTCCTGTGCCTCTGAGCTCACACTGGTGGCAGAGAAGCCACCAGTCCCCAGCAGGTGAGGGCTGCACTGCTGGGTTACACCTTTCATGCTCCCAGGATGGCCAGGGAAGATTATCCATTATTTCTGACTCCATCTCTGGGCTAAAGTGCTTGTTCTCCTGCCATCAATTAGGACCTAAGCTACTTTAGATTCACCTTTTATCTTCAACTAAAGGTCTGCAAGTGAGTCAGACAATGCTGGTCAGTCTCCTCCAAGCCCCTAAACAAACAGTGGGCACTGTCTGACACTGAGACACTGCATAAGACAGACAGCAGGAACTCAGGAAAAGATACAGGTATAATATGCAGGAGAGGGGGGAATGAAATATTAGACAGGACTGTGCTGAATCTTTGAATTTTGTTCTGCACATGAGCTTTGTGTAACTCTAAACAAATAAAAATCTGTACCTTGACATTCAAAAATACCTGTTAGCCTACTGTGGCTACAAAACATTAGCTACAGAATATATTTACAGATAATTTCTGATGGTTGTTCCTGGCAAGAGATGTTAAGCCCAATTCTTCACTGAAGATATAAACCTGACCTAATTTAGATCAGGTCAGAGGGAGTTTAAAACAGGTATCACATGAGCAACCCTCAGGGACTCAAGCAGATGAAGCCAACAGCTACAGGATCCAGCTACTGTGAAACAGAACTTTTGCAAATTGAGCACATTAGTATGAGTATTTTCTTTTTTTTTTTTTTTTAACATGGGTATGTCACAGATTCTAAGGAAGGTTTGAATTACTGAACAGATCTATTCTCTGAAGAAGTGGGAAAAGATCACACCTGACAGGTGCAAACTGCTCCAACAAACATATCACTTTGTATTTCATGTCAAGATCACGGCTCATCGTGGTTTATAATTAAAATCTTGTTTGCAAGGTAGCTCCAAGCTTCCCAAATCCCAAGCTTCTTTATTTCAGAGAAAACAGCCCTTGCCTTTCTCTCAATCCTTTGTGAAGTCTGTTTATTCTAACGGCAAAATAAATTGTGCTGTCTCACACTTACTAAAAGGGCACTGACCATTGTCTGTACAGGCAGGGAAGTTCAGGATGTTGATCCCTTCTTCCTAAGAGGATAGCAGGGATTATACACTTCCACATGAAATACTCTAATTTAAAAAGATTAATAAACTCACAGTTATGCTTGGAAAATGGCATGCAGCACTTGGTTAATCAATGTTAGAAACAGTTAAAATCCTTTTTATGTTCAACTGCTGAAACATATCACCAGCTACAATATTTAAATGTCTTTGCTGAAAGCAAGCATCTCAAAAGAGGTAATTGTCCTCCTGGCACAGCTGCCCAAGCAAACAGCAGCTTATCTAAAAAGGGGGAAGATATTGTTATGAGTATTTTCCAGCCCATCTGGAAGTTTGTGTTGCAGGGAGAACAAAGTTTAAAACTGTAGTGCTGAAAGAAGGGTTGTTTAATGTGCTCAGAGAATCATGGAATGGCTGAGGTGGGAAGGGACCTCTGGAAATCTTCTGCTCCTACCTCTGAGCAAGCAGGGCCAAGCACAGCAGGATGCTCAGGGCCATGTTCAGTCAGCATCTGAGTGTCTCCAAGAACAGAGACTCCACAACCTCTCTGGGCAACCTGTGCCAGTGTTTGATCACCTTCACAGTGAATTACATTTTCTAATGTTTAAATGGATTTTCCTGTATTTCAATTTGTGCTCCTGTCTATTTATCACTTCCTTGGGCACCACTGGGAAGAGCCTGGCTGCCTCTTCACTGCTCCCCATCAGACACCTGTACACACTGTCAAGGAAGGTCACATCTTACAGGCTGGGTAGCAGCCACGAGCTCATATCTCTGTTACTGACTGCTGATTTTAGCAGCTGTGCACAACACCAAAATTATTATTGCTAGAAAGTTATTTCATTACAGTGGTTACTAAAAACTGGCAGTAGAGTCCCATTTTGTAGATAAATTCCTGCTGATTTTTTTCCTTAAATTCTCAAGTAACATAATTATTTTTTTTCACTTTCGATGCCAAATGCAGGAGAGGAAATCAATCAGAAATGCAATTTCCATCCCCTTATGTAGTCTGAGACAAGTAAAGCTCCTCAACTTGATTTGGATTTAACACCACACTAGACTTTATCTTGGGACAAGCAAGAATCCCATACAGAAATCCTACACAAGTGTGAGTGTCCAATACCTGCCAGCAGACTTGCCCTGCTGCTTTAGTATGTGGCTCTGATCCACAGGACACTGAAATGATTAAAAATCCTGTTCTGAAGCCTTATCAAGCAGAATTGTGTATTAAAAAGAACAATGTATTTCTGTAATCTTTAATTGGTGTTGCTTGCAGAGACTTTATGAACAAGTTAGTTTTTCTGTTTCACTGCATTTGGTAAACACGTGTCACTGGCCAGATCTTACTAAATCAAAAATACTACTTTTGCCACACTGTTTCATTGCTGAGGCTGCCAGCAGTGCTCACTAATGTTAAGTGAAGTGCCCATGTAGCTTCTAAGTACATCCACCCACAATGAACAAACCAAGGCAGCCAACTTCCAGGGTAAGAGCTGCTTTCTCTTTTAGCCTTAGTTAAAAAAGAATCAAACCTGGCCTCAGAGGCCACCCTTCTAACCAGTGGCACTGAATAAAGGCATGATCTTGTTGATGAAGATGTTTCTGGAGCAGCTTTTGGAGGAAAGTCATGTGGGCACCCATGGACATGAGAAATAAGCAGCCAGAACCTGTGACAACTGAAACTGTGCAGCTGTTCATGGACAAGAAACAGGAGCAGAGATCAGCAACATGAATGACACCTCAAGGTCACTTCAGAGTACTGAACATGCCAAACATCTTCAGAGTACTCCTACACACGAGCAGAACTGTGTGTGTAGCTTTAACCCTGCTTAGTTTCATAGCAGCTGAGATACTGAATACCAGGGTAGGTAACCAGGTACCTCCAGGAAAAGGGAGCATGGAGCCAGCTCCATTGGCACTAGATGCCATCTTGAAATACATTTTCCAGTCAGTCAAGCATTCCATTAGCAAATTCACATCTACAGTCTTTGGCAAGGCAGGAACATTGCTCTCTTGCCCTGGGTAATCACACTGACTAAGTGAATCTGACAGACATTGGGATACCTGGGAATATGCTTCAATGCACACTAACTGTTCTGGTTTTAAAACTGAGCAAGGCCAGCACATATGTTTGAGAGTGGATATCTGCCTATGCTGGGCACTATTTCATGAAAGTCAGGTTTCTGTCACAGATCTAAGGCAAATATTACAATTTACAGGAAAGAAATGAGGACATCGATACATTGTGCGTTATTGGAGACGTGGAGCCTTTATAACACGGTGGCTTTCACTATGATCTCTGGGTTCTCTATGTCCTTTTTGCTTTGGACCATTCTCAGTTCCAGCTGGGCTGAGTTTGGTTTGTTTCCTTCTCCAGCTTGCACTAAAAAGATGACATCAGAATGTCATTAAAAACAGCAGTATTACATTACAAAGTTACATTGTTCTGTTACCCCATGATTTTCTCTACCTGCCTCCCTTCCCCATTCTCCCTTATTGTTCCCTGCTAAAGATTTCCAAGGTGGAAAATCCAGGTCAGCACTGATTTCTTATCACCACTGTTCCACACCTCTCTCCAGGAAAGAAAGACAGCTCTGCTGTTAATTAGGAAGTCACACAGACATGCTCAGAGAACCCACAGATTTCCTTAAGAACTGAAAGATGGGAACTCCAAGGGGAGAGAAGCTGGAAAAAAAAATCACTGCTCACATGGGTCAACACAGCCAAGAAGCTATGATGAGTTGATAAACCCCTGTCAGTGCTAAACACACACTCAGAGGGACAGTGGGTGAGCTGCACTGAAGCAGGAGCTCTTTGGCACACCAAAGTCAGCATCTCCTCGAGTTCTGCCGGGTTTGCAGAGCTGACTCAGGCACAGTCAGCACGACTGTCACCCAGCACAAGCTAAACAGTGACATCTGCAGTCAGCTCTGGTCAAAAATGGCCCTGGAGGACACAGCAGGAACATGCAGACAAAACTACCAAGCTCTCATTCTGTAAAATCTCTGCCTGATTCTGCAGTGAGGGGATGCCTTTAGTCAGGAAACCCAGAAAGCTCCTTGAATATTTCTTCTGATGCCAATTTAAACAACACAGGAACAGGGTCTGGATGAATTTAATTTACCTTTTGCACTCTTAATGGTCCTTTGCAGAACGTGCTGCATGGCTGACACAGTCTTTTCACATGCCACCTGCAACAACATATTCAGTGTTTAGTAAAATTTCAGCTACCTACTTTAATATTACTTAATTTTACTTAATATCATTTCAAAAATACTGCTATTAAGAGCAGCTATTAAGAGGAAAACATGACTGACAAAACAAACATAATGACAGCTATGCAATGCAGAGTTTGGGATAATTTTTTTTTACTTAATTCTTCCTATACAGGTATTAGAAATCATAATTGTATCAAGGACTCTGTGTCCTTAAAGGAAAGAAACAGAAAAATGGATCTGAGAAATTATTTTCAGTGCTTATTATGAAGAGAGGATAAAAAATGTAATTGTAAACATGGATGCAGTCTCTCTAGAAAGAACAACATCTTATTTGGCAAAATTACAAAATCAATCTAACTGAAATATGACTGTTTATAATGTCCCTTTTGGCCAAAGGAAAATCCTGTGGCTTTTTCTCTGAGGAAAAAAAAAAAGCCAAAACAGAGGACAATATTTAAATAATGTCACAGATCAGAAGTTTTTTAAAAAACTCAAGAGAAACAAGGTCCAAACTTGCAGAAAGATGTGTAACTTCTTTCCCACCTTTAAATTGTTTGGGTGCTTGTGTGTCCATGCCAGAAGCATAGCAGCAAACAAGTCTCCTGTTCCCACAAAGACAGCATCCACTTTGGGAGACTCCACTCGAATTCTTTGTGTTATCCTGGTACCATCTGCTTTAGCTACAACACAGATCCACAGTTAAGTGACAGACCCAACCACTAATACAACAGCAATCACTAGAATTGAAAAAGAAATATTTTTTTTTTTTAAATCATCATCAGATTTGAATTCCTTTGCTGTTTGGAACATAAAGGAGAATTGCAAACTTTGAACCAGCTCTTTTAAAAGGCACAGCCTTCCAAAGCTTGGCCAGCTTGGAACAGCATTTACAACTTCTATACTGTACATACTTCATTTAAGAGGGAGGAGGGAGCTACCACCTTCATTTTCATCTCTCACAACTGTGCCCTTCTCAGGTGGAAACATTGTGTGAACACACAGTGAATCCTGGTGACAGCACAAAAGGGGACACAGAGAAGAAGCAGGAGGGTATTTTATAACCTATCAAGGGAGGAACAATCTGCTAACAGGAAGGACAGAGTGACTTTTCAGAAAAGCATTCAAACATGCCAAATTCCTGTTTTACATCCTTACTACTGTAAGAGTCCCAAAAAACCTTGCCTAGGACATCCTCCTCCTCTGCCCAGGAGCTGCATGAAGCTCAGGCCTGGGCACCTGAGCTATGGTGCAGATATTCCTGTGTACAGCCCTGCTGTCCTGAGGTAGTTATTGAATTTTCCAGATTCATCTCAGACCTGGCTTGCCTTCCTAACTCTGGACTGTCTCTGGGACCTGTCTGCCACCACCCCCCTGTCCTGCTGACCTTATTCAGGTCCCATGGGTGGGGACAGAGTCCTGCCAGGGCTGTGCTCACACTCAGCACATGGAGCAGCCCCAGTCTCACCACTCCTGATATTAATTACTGCAGGACAAGGGGCTCACTTAGGAATCTGTGCTCCTTGCATGCAGATGGGCCTGATGGAACTCCTTCTTCAAGGAGTAACTGCAAGCACAGACAGGTCAGAAGGGAGCACAGGTAAGCAAGGAGCTCTTCACTTACTTTTTCTGTGGCTTCCCAGAGCAATCAGGTAATCATTTCCTAGAGGTGCCTGTAGATCTGAGCTTGTGATCACCACAGTCTCTGGTCCCATGGCATGGAGCATATCCATTACCTTTCAGTGTGCAAAAAGACAGGAATCAGTGACAGCAATATGTGTGGATTAAACTTTCATTCATAGTACTGAGGATTTTTAACAAACACCTTATTTTGGCATCTTTTGTAAAGAGAAAAAAAACCCCAGTCTCTATTCAAATAATCCACTTGAATTAGGGGAATCAAAACATCCACATTTAAATGTACACACTTGTTAAAATATACAAGCATTTCTGTTTGTGTTATCTTTGGATGCTCCTCTGGAAAAATACTCTGTTTCAGCTGTGATCAGAATTTTTGCCTGCATCATGTTTTCAGAACATATTATCAAAAGAATAAGAGAATAAATATACAGACACATGCACCTCATCTGGCATCTTGAAGCATTTTCCAGAAAGCCAGCAACTCCAGGTCATGAAATCTTATTTAGCTACTGCTTTTAGAGTTACCAAAAATTAAAAAAGCTAAATCAGAGGCACAAGTGTGTCTATCTCAATCTTCTTTTCTCATTCTGTTTCAACCCCCAAACTACAGCTGTAAATTATATACCTTTGCAGATGTATTTCCACTCTGTGTGTTCCTCACTTAAACTCATTAATACTCTACTCCTGACATCACAATTGGTTGTTAAAGACAGAAGTGATTTTGATTTCACAGAAAAAAGAATGACTTTAATAATGAGTTTAGTATAAAACATGGATAAAATATTAATTCTCCCAGAAGAGTTGAACTAAAAACCCTCTCAGGCTAGCTATGACTCATGAGCAGCTGAATGATAAGGATTTATTTCTGCTAATTTTTAATACTTTATTGCTTTTCTTTCTTGTCTAATCCTCCAAGTTTCTTCAGCTGTCAGACCTCTTTGCACAGACATCAGTGGGGTTTTGGAGAAGCAGTAAATCCTCCAGCACACACTGACACAATCAGTTTGTGCAGGAATATGAAACTAAATTTCATTTCACAGTCACAATTCACCAAGACCCTAATCTCCACTGTCTCTAGTTGCAGGACTTAGTCCTTTCTACATTAATATTACATCATTTTATGTTAGAAGACACTACTGTCATCATAGGTCTTGTTAAGGAAAGGAAAGCAAGCATGAAATCATGGAAATCAATGCCAGAATTCCTACCACCTTTAAAAGGGGACAGATTCCAGCAGGGATTATTACTCAGACCCACATCTGACATGCAGCTGGAAACAGACAGATTAAAGTATAATATCCTGCAAAGAACTTCTTTAAAAATGTTTCCATTTCTAAGTATAATTCCACCTCTTTGGGAGAGATTTTTTTAAAGCCCATCACAAATCAGAGCTATGGCATTAATCAGTCAGAAGACTAATTGGCAAAACTGTTTAGCACATGCAGCTCAGGTTTGCAGCTGAAATATGCAAATTTAAAACTAATGGCTGCTCAGCTAATTATGTTCTTCTCTAAACTGGCTCCACTGGTGAGGATGAGAACAGAAGTGAGTTGCAGGTTGTGATACTGGCATGAAGCACAGCTCATCATCCTCACCCAGCACTGTGGGGTAATGTGGAACTGGGGGAGTGGAAATTCAAAGAGATGAGATCTCTGTAGCTGCTTCCTGCTGTGAAGGGATGGTGACCAACCCATGTTGTTTGACGTTGCTACAGCAAAAAACCAACAAACATTTAGGCTGACAGACCCCCAGCTACTCTCCAGGGTGCCACTGCAGCTGCTGCTTGTTTAAAGATTTTGTGTTCTTTTGAAGTTCAAAGCCAAACTGAAGGGAATTACATCAGTCCATTATGAAAGCACTTGAGTAGCCAACAAAACAAAGAGCTCAGACCTTCTCAAGACATCAATAAAATGTATTTCTATTTTGTCCTTCACCACCAAGCCCTACAGGTTTTTATTTTCTTCACTTTGTGTGAAAGGGCAAATCATTACACCTCCATGCAATCTATTTGCAGGCCATCTATCAGCTCTGTAGGGCAATGACAGCAGCTGTCAATGCTGTGGATTTATCTGGGAGAAGGAGGAAAAGCTGTCCTCACACTCAGCATTGCAGAATGTGGACAGCAGAGCCCCAGACAGGTTCCTAATGCCTGGGGTTCCCCTGGGGTTTTCACCCCAACCAAATAATACCCACAGAGCTGGCAGTGTCTGGGTATGTGCCACGTGTGCTGCTGCCACTCCTCCTTCACTGCAGAAAGCAAGTTCAGAGAGATGTACTCACTACCACTGTGATCCCTTTGTCTGGATTACAGAAACTTTCGGGAAGCTTCTTTGGAATTCTGACTCTAAAACAGGAAATCTTTTGTGCCTGAAGTGTACAGGCTTTAATGATAAACACATGGCAAGGACAGAGGCCAAAGTGACTCCAAGGTTGAAGGCAAAGTGCAGCACTGCAGGCAGGACTGCAGAGAGAGATGTCACACACCCCACCCTCTGCCCACTTACCTCCAGTGCATCTTTTTCTGTGTAAATCTTCCTGCCTGTGAGTAACCTGAGAATGAAACAGAAACCTTAAGAGAGCAGCAATTCCCCAGGCAGTGACTGTTTGCTCTTTCAGAGGAGGAAAGCTGGGACTGCACCAAACAGGCCAAACCCATCTGTAGCTCCACGGTCTGCTGGACCAGACCTCAGTGTTTGAGGCTACGTGCACAGACACACAGTGCACTCACAGCAGTGCTACCCTGCCTCTCCACAGATCCCTGCAGCACAACAATTCCCTCACAAGTGTTTTCTCTCCCTTTCCCATGTAGCTGCTCCCTCCCCTTGAGGGCACAGCCTGTGCTGCACCACCAGAGATTTTCTCCTGACCAAAGAGTCACAACTGTGTAGACAGGACAGGAGGAGACATTTAAATTCTTAGCTCCCCTGAGATGTTGCCATGGTGGTAATTCTGAATCTATTTTTTTAGGGTGGGGAGGGAATTTGAACCAAACTATTTCAGTTCTGATATTCTGGCACATAATAAAAATGTTCACAGTAATGGGTAAGGATGGGGAAGGTACTTTTTTAACCTGTCCTAGAAAGAGGCCTCTGGTGATAATAAGAAATAATCATGAAAATGAGACACTGAAGAAAACAAGAAGAATCTTTTCCTCACATAACTCCTGGATTTTTTTATTGTTTTCAACAAGCAGTAATTGAGGTAATCTGAAAAACACCACTTAAAACTAACAGCTAAAACTCAAAACCCAACACATACATACATAAGGCACTAAATTGAGACAAATAAAATTAAGGGGTATCAGTGTTCCCTGCTTTTTTCCATAAGTTTATTTGGCTAGAAAAGGAAATAAGCACTTACTCAGCTTCAAACTGGTTAGGAGTGATTATATCTGCAACAGGTACAACTTTGTCCCTGTAGACTGGCAGGAGATCCTTGGGCACATACTGGGGAGAAAAAAACAGTGTCAGAAGCTGTCAGCAGTGTCTGAGATGTGGCACTGCAGCTCTCCTTCCCTCAACCACCACTCCTGCTGCCACTGAGTGACCTGACAGCTCCAAGCTCTGAAACGGCAGTGGCAGAGCATTCTCCAGCGGGGGACACTGTCACCAACAGCCCTTTCTTCCCTGGAGGTGATGGGAAGCACCATTTTTAAGCAGATGGACCTAAACTGGCAGCATCAAAGGGAAATGATGCCTGGGTGAGGAACTTTCAAGTTCTCTCTCACCCAGGTGACTCAGCAGCATTAGGAAGCAGTGTCCCAGCTCACTCATGTCCTTACCTCCAATCCAAACTGCTTTGTTCAAAAAGTTTTGATTAAAAATGAATGGGTTTTTTTGTCAGTGTGCAGCCTGGTATTGGCACATAGGACCTTTCTGTCACTGATCCCAGCCCAGTGCCCAACAGCTGTCAGATCCCACATGAAATAAGTCATCTTCATTTAGGTTCCAGGGCTGTGTCAATTCCCAGGATGACTGTCAATGGCAGCCAGGCCACCAGCCAGCATACATCTCTGGAGTATGGGATGGGGACAGGGATGGGGAGCAGAGGGACAGGGATGGGGAGCAGAGGGACAGGGATGGGGAGCAGAGGGATATTTTCCTGTGGACAGGGTCTGTTGTCTCAGGAAAGAGACAGAAATAATCCCAGGGTTGGGCAGCTGTGATTCTTTCCAGATACCAATCTCATTCAAAACCAAGAAATTTAAGTACAAACTTACTTGATGCTGGGATCCAAAGCCACACTTAGGTAAAGCACTTTTTTTTTGTTGTTTAAAAATAATATATCTTTAAACATCTTTTTATCACAAACATTCACTACACAGAGAATCCAAGCAGAAGAGTACTCACCATAGAGCCTTCTCCATTCCACTTGTCACCCATCACTGGATCACACACTGGAAAAAAATTTAGGTTTAGAAATAGGGTACAGTTATAAAGACCCTGGTGGGAGGGAGAAATTTTAGGTAACAGTGGTGGCTACAGAACAGCATTGAGCACCTCAAAGCTTACACCCTCTCACAGCTCTTGTAGCACACTGAAATTTGTATCTGGTGGCTGCCAATTTTGAAAGAGTAGGTCATGTGCCTTGAAAAGTTGTCTGGAATGGTTGTATGGAGGGGAGAAACATGGGAGAAACTAACAGCTCTGAAAAGAGTCCTATTTTTACTTCAGTGTGAAAAAAAATATTCCAAATGTACACACCAAAATGCTGTGTGTGCATTAAATAAAGTATTAGAATGAAACAATAAGACAATTCCTGCCAAAGTACTGGGTGTAATGATGTTAACACATGTTTGGCACAGGTTCTGGATCACCAGCAGTACTAACAACACATTCCAGGAGTCCTCAGTGAGGATGGAAACAGCCCAGCACTGCACTTCAAAAAGGAACACTGTTCATTGTATTAAAAGATCTTTAAGCAAGATCAAAATGAAGCACAAATCCAAAGATATCAAATCAATGTCAGTATTTCAGGAAGTTTCTATGAGTAAAAAGAGGGCAATTTGTTTTACATTTTTAAGATATTTTCTTTATGTTATAATCTATTTATTAAGCATACAGGATCTTAGAAGCCTCGTTGTGATCTCACACCTGACCACCTCCTTCCTGCTCTGCACAGTGAAATGTCTCTTTCTGTTCATATTCCAAAAGACTCTTTAGCTTTCACACAAGGCTATGCAGAATTTGACAGTCCAATAGCGTAAATGAAGGCTAAAAAGCAACAAAACCCAGACAAGATTTCTCTGCTATATTTTGCTAATTAAGACCTATGTTTTGTTAATTTTAAGTCAGGTATCACTGCTCAGTACAGTACCCTGCAAATCCTGCCAATCATTCTAGATGTTTCCTGGCCACACTGTTTACTGAGCCTGAAGATGACAGCTCTAACCATCATTCTCAGCTTTTTATCCCACTAAATCCTCACTGACTTTGCCCTGTCAGCTGAAATTCAAGCCTGGTTATGTTCAAAATTCCCAAAACACTCAGGAGAGGAGGGAAGAGAAGAGAAGAAATCTTTTCTCCCAGGTTGGAGCCTGATGTGACATATTAGTGACAACAGCTGCTGGAGCCTCCTGCTCCCTGGATAGTCCTAGAGAATATTAGAAAGCAGCAGAGCTAAAAAAGCCCTGGAGTTCAAGGTGAATCATGAAACTTATGAGGCAAAGCAGGACATTTCTGGGATGTGACATGGAGTCATGGCAGGGTGCCATGGGAGAGCCTGTCCTGCTCTGCCTGACTTGGGAATCAAGAAGAGGCTTCATCTGCCAGGACACACAGCCTCTGAATTAGCAGCAGCAGCAGCTGGCTGGGATTTTTAATTTTTCCTGGGTACAGACAACCAGTCCTCAAGGCACACTCTCCTATGGATGGCATGATGCAAGAACCACACTGAAAGGCAGAAAATAGAGAGATCAAAACCCAACTCCCTGACCACCTAAAGCTGAAATGAAACATCACTGGAGGCCCAGCTGGCTCTAGACAGACCAGAAGTGTTGTGTAACATCAGAACAGTGTTTCCACCCTAAAATGTGAAAATGATCAGCATCCTCAATGAGGGAGCAGGAGGGATTATAATGCACATCCTTACCATACACGAGGTTAGAATTCTGTTGCTTCAACTCCTGGACAATATCCACCACCATTGCAAGAAATGATGTGTCTCTTGTATACCCTTTCAGGAAAAAAAAAAAAAAGACATTTTTGAAGTCCAATTTCAAGAACACTTTTGCTGTTTTTAGTTTTAGATAGGAATGCTGCATACTCCTCATTCTTTGAATAAATGCATTTTCAGAACAGAGGTATTTCAGTAGTTGACTCAGGAATAACAGGTTGGAATATAAATTCATACAGTGCTTGCACAACTACAAGTATAACCTTAAAAATCCATTTACTAAGAATGTTATATAGGAAAGGCTCATATAACTTCAAAATGCTTGAACATATATGAACAAAGGTCAGGCTAGAAGGAAAGAACATTCCCTTTAATAAAACCAATTATTTGATCAGTATTATTTTTCATGCAGTAAACAGAAATTTTTTAAAATTCCATATACTTTTCTTATACTCTGTCTTGAGGCAATTTTTTATTATTAATAGTGTTCATGCTGACAGAGTGCAACACATTAATGCAATAGAGATTTAACCTTGATAATTTTAGAGCAATCTCCAAAATACCAATGAAGTTCCTGTTTTTCAGGCTTAGCAGTGAAATAAGCTGGAAATAAGTTTTACTGTATTTCATGTCCCCAGGCACAATGCTAGCACCACAATATTCTTATTTAATCACTAGCTTTTAAATTTTGTAGATGTTACTTAATTTATATATCTATGTATTAACTTTATTAACAACATTTATGAGTTATCAATTTGATTTTAATTCATTGTAGTTCATTTTTTGGGGATGGGTAGGGCCAGGAGCTGGACTCAGTATTTGTGGGTCCCTTCCAACTCAGCATATTTTGTGATTTTCTGATTTAATACTATTATTTTTAGCCAAGTAGCATATTTCAAATGTCCTTGGAAGTATCCACTCTAATAAAATATTTTAAAGAACATTTAGAAAGTAGATTTTGGAGATTTTTTTTTTTTTTACACTTGAAAAATTGATCAATTCTTGGGTGCTACAGAGAAATGGAAATTTTTTTTTTGCCAAAATGCTGGATTTCATCCATGAAATGCTGATAATCAGTCAAAAGAGTCAAGAAAAGATTTGTTTAAAATGACCTGTGATGGCAGACTGTCTGGAAAATAATACTGAGTTTAATAATAATAATGCTGAGTAAATAATAATACTGAAAATAATACTGTACATCACTGACAGAGGTGTTTAAAACAGTTACACTGAACTGAAATTTATCTCTTACCTTGAGGGTCTTCCTGTAAATGAAACAAATACAAGAAGATCTACAAATAGCTAACAGTCACAACAAGTCCATGGAGTGTTACTTTGTATAACTGGCCTAAAGATAATAATTTTAATCTCAGCTGAGATATCTACAATCATCAGACAATTAACAGTCAAACCCCACCTGCTGATAAATTGCTTTTCAGTGTTTAAATAATCATATCCAGCTTGTTTGAGGTACAAAGTAGTTGTGCACTATAGTGAATGTCTGTTTGAAGAGAAAAATCTGACTTTTGGCCCTGAATGAAAAAAAAAAAGAGTTTTAAGTTCAGCCACAGTGCAGCTGAAGACTAAAACACAAAAAGTGTTACTAGATGTTCAGAAATTACTGCTCTTTCTACCCATGCCTTCTTTTTGTTCACACTGAAAATGGCTGCAGCAAATGATATTTTAAAACAAACTTGAACAACACACAAAAATCCTATTTTAAAGACTTTTATTAATAAATAATCCCTTTTTCTCCCAATTTCCTTTTTGCTGAAGATTTTTATTTTCCTTCTATCATTTTTAATCTCTTACATCCATTTTGCCAGTCATAAGAAAGGAGTAGAGGTCTTTTCCAAGAGTTGGAAGTGAAATAAAAAAGGAACATTTCTGCTAGAAGAATACTCAAATATTATTTATAAATTTTGCACACTAACATCTCCTGAAAATTCCTACATTACAGTGTGCTTTTCCTACAAACGTCCTCTGTGTGAGTTCCTTCCAGGACAGAAAAGGTGTTTATCTATTTCTCAAAAACAAACAACACATTTATGCTAAAATTAATTTCTTAACCTTAGTTCAACCTATTTGCTATTCAGTCTCCCTTATTTTGGGGATATTTCTTGAAAAAACCCTCACAGTAACTCTTTGGACATGCCACACCCTTTAAGCCAGAACAATTCTTTGGAGTTATAACCCATGCGCTTAAAATTTCCAGTTTTCCCTGTGTATAAAGAACATTCCTACATGTGGTAGCCATGAAATCAATCTAATCTGGTAATGTATTTCTGCTTACCTTTAAAAAGTCCCTGTTCACTGCTGTAAGAAATTGATACTGCTATGCAAACCAGATGCACAGCTCTTACTGAGGTGAAATCTGATCAGTAACCTACTTTTGAGAAGCAGGAATTGAGTGAGAAGAAATTTTTATTAAGAACTTCTTGTAGAATTTCTCCTTTCTATGAAGTGTTCTACAAGAAGTTCTCTTTGCTTGTATTTATAAACAGTGCAAGCAGAGGAAAATACTGCAAAACTGTATTCACTCAGATGACCTACACAGTAACAAGAGCAAAAAATCAAGATATATGACAGTTAAAGCAAAGACCCAACTCTACTCATACTTTGCTCACTGTCCAAAGCAGTAAGCCTTAAAGATCAAGTAAAAAAATCAAGGACAGAAAAAAAATCAAGATAACTGTTTATTAAATCATACTGCAGTACCACAGAGTGCTAATACTGCAGATTTAGGAGAAAGGGTTAAACTCATGTCTTCCTAATAAATTTAAAAATAATCCTCTGACATTCCTGATCCATTGTTCCAGTGGAGGCACTCCCAAAATATGAAGTGAGCCTGTACATGCCTGGCCTGTACAAGTCTGAAATGATACCAGGGGATCAATTTACCTACCCAGCTACAGCCTCCCAGCTGGAGAACTCTGCACGAGCCATTTCAGACTACAATACACAGCTGAAATTTTAATTGCCTGGCTTGCAACAAGGAGGGATATGTTCTCCATTTCTTCAGCCCTGTTTCCATCTGCTGGGAGCTGCAGGGAACAAGCTTTTCTTACCTGTGAGCACATAATCGTACCGGTTGACCTTGTTCAGCTTCAGCCCTTCGTAAAGTTCATGCAGCTCATCTGAATTCAACACCTGACCCTTCCAGTGGGCATAGCCTGCAAAGCAAACACCAGGCATCTCTCAAGAGATGGATCTTCTGTTTCAGATCACACACATGGAGGGACCACATCCAGGACCAGCACAGGAAGCATTTTCACCCCCCCCTCCTGTGAAATGCTGGTGCTGAATGAAAGCTGCTGTCAGCAGAACAGGTTGTGTGCTCAACTTCTCCTTAGCAGCTCTGCCTCCCAAAGGAACTGGAGTGACTACATTGCAGTCTGAGAGTGTCTATTTAACAGCAAATCAAGCTGAGCACACACAAGCTCCTGCAAGGTTTCCCATGGAGCTTCTGCAAGTTATCCCTTTCCTGTGTGGAGGAGGAAAAACATATGTTTCAGATTTCACTGGAGGAGGGTGTCAGCATCATCTATTTTTGTTATCTTATACTATATATATATTTTATATATATATATATAAAGGAAATATTGACAGTTAGATGACAATCTTAACAGGCTTATAAATCTGTCTGCAGCCATCAGATAAAGCATCCAGTGGGACCTGCATGTCACAAACAGAGTGACCACAGCAGAACACTGCCATGGGTGGTCTGTAAATGTAGAGTGCCACCTGACAGACTTTCATCTGAAAATAGCACAGCTTCAGTGCTGAGGATCCTGGAGGAAGAAAGGAGTAGCAGAAAGACACTACAAACAGATAAATAATATCCATATACTCCATATATCCTTGAATGATCTCTAAGAATTACAAGCACATATGCTCAGCTGAGAGAAGCTGAGAGAAGTTACTTGGGATAAACTCAACTGATTCCAGTAAACAGTGGACCAAGGTCCATGGCAGCCAATTAATTCCAAGGAAAATAAAAAATATCTCCCTTAACAGAATTTAAACATTTGTTGAAAAATGTAAATGCACCTTGCACCTTGTCCTCAAAGCCTGCCCATCTAGGTAGCACCAAACACTCCTCTGTATGTAAAAATGGGGCTTCCTCTGGGATATTGGATGAGGCATCCACAATTTAACTCTTTCAATCTCCATAAATTCAGTGTTTGTTAAAAAGCTTATATTTTTATTAACTGGAATTAGGAAAAGTGGAAGCTTAAGTGAGGTATCCTCTCCCTTACCTCCCCTGTGTAAAGACAATGGTATTTTGTTTGTTTTAACTTCTGCTCTTGCAGTTAAAAAATTCTGTGATGAAAACTGTTGGCTTTGATTATCACTCTAAAGTGACTTATTAGAGTGATTGCCAAAAGGTGTCTGGAGCCTGGGATAAGCACATTTTTCAGATTTCCTTCTTGTGAATGCAAACAGACCCACGGTATGGTGAGCAGATGGATCACTTTGCTCTCCTCAGCTCCCAAAGGCCATGCCTCTAAAACACAACTTGCTGCCAGCTGGCTGGGGCCTGACTCACATCAGCCACCCAGGAAAATGCTGCTCACAAAGTCCCTGTGAAGAAAGGGACAAAGTAAGGGATTTCTGTTGTGAAGAACCCCTGAGTGCATGTAAATCCAGGGTTTGGTTCATTTAACACAAATGTAGATATTTGTTGTGTCACATCTGCAGCATCACACAGAAATAATCTGTCCTCTCCTCTCCCCCAGCCTCTGTAGCACTGAAAATCCAGTAAAGGGACACAACAGAGTGCTTCCATTGGGGCCACCAAGGAAACTGGGGGCACTTTACACCTAGAATCAAGACAAAAAATACTAACATTTATCTTACATATTGCCATAAAAATAACTATGACAGATTGCCCAGGCAACCTGGATACTTTCATGAGCCATTCCTACAAAGACCCTGTAAATTCACTACTTAACTAAAAGTTCACCTTCCCATGTCAAGCTGTCTTAAATGGTCAGTGCACATCAGGGTTCATGTTACACTGATCCTCCACTGAGGGAGAGAAATAAATACAAAAACTCAACTTCAGGCAGCAGCCCAGCTTACCTCTGGAGCTGATGTCACCCACATGGGGCAGGGACATTGTCTGAGCTCTGCAGCAATGACTTCCACAGGTAACTTGAGGATCCTTTTAATTATCTGGGAATGTGTAACACAACCTGAAGTCTAACTACTCAAGAGCCAGAGTTAAAAACAAAGCCCTAGGGAAGCTCTCAGGGAAGCCCCAGCTATTGAGACATTAAAAATAAAAGGGAATGCCTTCACTGGAGCTGCAGAGAACTGTGATGTCACTAGGAACTGAATTATGTTCACAAAACCAAATCAAAACTGGCAGCAAGATGAAAACCCCCCCCATGCCCTTTCCCCAGGGTAATTTCATGTAACAGGACAAACAGAAGGGGCAAATCCCATGACCCTGCATTTATCCTACTTTCCTGGCAGAATGTAACACCAAAAAGCACAAAGACAGAGGAAAAAGCCAGTTACTCATGTTTAAAAAGGTTTTCATGGACTGGAGGATGGGGTCCCAGGAAGAGGAACTATCTTGAAAGGGGAAGGGCAGAAAGGAAGAAAGCTGAGTCTTCCTTGGGTGGGGTACAAAAGCACCAAACCATTCCCCTCAGTGCTGGTCTAAGAGAGCAGAGAGAACACTGCCAACCATGACACAGCTCTTGAAAACCCCACTTGGCTCAGACTGCATTCATCTCCCACAACTGTAATAATTTTAAACACACAGATGAACATAAACACTTAAATAACCTTACACCCCTTCTGCCTGGGTCATTATCTTTTATTGCAATTACATGCTATCTGTTTGCTTTTAGCAGATAAGGCAATGACAAACAAGTAAGATATAACACCTCATGTCACTAAAATGATGAACATATTCATCAGTCTCCAAGGAAATGTCCTCGTTCATTCATATGAAAAATAAAATAAAGTAACAAAAACCACAACCAAGAGAAACAGCTAATACTTCCCCCAAGATGAATTTACATACTTACCTTCCTCTGCCTTTTTTTTTTTTCTTTGGAGTGTATTTATAATCCTTTTAATTACTTTCAAAAACAAGGATGAAAGAAAATTAAACTACCAGGCATATCAGAAGGGGAAAAAAAAAACCCCAACTGACCAACACAGCAACAGAAAAACAAGCTACCATTTTAGTATAGCAAAGCATGTAAGATTCCTTTGTTTTCCAACCCAGAACATTCTGTTCTGAGGTTTGAGCTCTTCCTGTGGTGCTCCCTGCAAAACTATTCCAAGTGACTCCAGTAACAAAGAATTTCACATGGGAAAAGGAAGAAAGTTGAAGTGTTTAAGGCTCATGATGGACAGGCAATCTGGGCCCAGCTGTGTCACAAAATTCACATTGCACACTCCAGCAGACAACCTGCTCTGAACACATGACTCATCTGTAGCCACCAGGAGATCGTCAAAAAGACCAGAAATTAAGTACCAAATTCCCCACTGGATTTTTTATAGCTGGTCACAGAGTGGGAGTAAAATGTTATCAGTGGCAGGCACAAGTGGAGATCTTTTCTTTCTGCCCTGCACACACAGGGGTGAATGAATCACCTGGGTAGGCAGACTGGGCACAATCACATCAAGATATAATTGTAATTTCTCATGTGTTAGACCAACCAGCCAACCCAGCCACCTACTACACACCCACCAAGTGGAAGTCAAACATGCTCAAGAATAAAAGGAAAAGTAACAAAAAAACCCCAGGCTATTTGTTCCAGAGCTGTTTCAAAGGTAGGATTTGGATGGCAGAGTAAGCACATTATTGCTTAAAATGAACCTACCCATGAGAAACAGAACTGGAAATCACTGAAGAATTAAAAAGGCACCCCAAAAAATATCAGTTATACAATTAAAAATAAATCTAGCTTTTTATTTTTGCACATCATAGGAGGAGATGCTTCTGCAAAGAGTGTATTAATATAGCGTAAATAGCACAGTCTTAATAGGCTGCATGACAGCTTCTTTTATTTTCTATGTGCAGCATGATGCCACTCAAGTGTGAGTCACTCTAATCACTGAAGTTCCTCACGAAGCAACATGACAAACTCTTCTCCCAGGGGCACTGATTCAAAGCACATTTCCAAATTTCAGGATTATCAGAGACTAAAGAAAGCTGCATTTTCTGAGCAGGAGTCAGCAGAAAAAGGCCTGTGGTATCTTACTAATTTGTAGACAGGGCAAAAAAAGAGCAATAATGATTCACCAAAGTCTGTTAGTCATAAATTCTCTCTGCATTTTGTTTGCTGCTAATTCCAAATTTAAAAACAGGGGAAGAAGGAAAGAAAGCATACCATGTCCAAACCCCACACATTCTTCTACCTGTGCTCCTCTGGCATTCTTCCAGAAACTAAAGTTCACAGCCAGAGTTTGAAGGAGGAGCTTGTCTTCCAGCTTTAATGATGATGACAGAAATGGTTCTTGTAAACTTTTGTTTTTATAGGAAAACCAATTCACCCATTCACCCAGCACACAATGCCTGTGTATTGCAGGACAGTGCCAGACACAAGCTCTGCTTCCCAAAACCATGAGGTTGTGTGGCAAACTTCAGGATTTTTTAACAGATTCAGTAAAAAAAACTAACAAAAGAACCCCACCAAAAAACAACAACAACAAAAAAAAACAATCAAAAAACCCATAAACAAACAAAAAAACCCCCAAAAGACAAAAAAACAAAACAAAACAAAAAAAAACAGAAAAACAAAACAAAACAAAAAAGTGACTCCTAAACATCAGGAGTAGTTCCAGTATTTTTAAAGACTTGTGATATGTGAGATAATTTTGGGGTTTTGGGTTTAGGATGCTCATTTCGGTCTTCACGTGAGAGGAGGAACCACAAATTTAATGTTCCTTCCACTGTCTGCCAAACCTTGAATGAAACACTGATAACCTTTCCTTGGTGTGATATCATTAAAAACAAATTTAAAATCTTTTTTGTTTTAAAAAACTGGTCACCCTACTGATAATGTAATTTCCCACCTTCAGACACATTCAGTTTATGGTCTATAAAACCTCTATTAAGCTCTTGCAGTGCCCTATAAAGCGGATTTAATCTTGAAACAGAAAGCCAACAAACAACACGTGCTCATGCATTTCAAGCACTGAATAATTTGACATGAAAAAATTGCTTAATTTCTGGAAGATTACAACAGTTTTACCCAGCTATTGAAACTAAACAACAGAAAATCCCAAACTCCAAAACTAAATAAATAATTTAAATAAACAGAAGTCACACCCGAGTATCTTTGAAAAACACAAGTGAACCTTTGTACTATGCCAAAGGGTACGAGCAAAATAAGTAGATTTTTGCCTAAGCCAGGAAAGGCCTCATTCCCTTGTGTAATTATTACCTTTTTTGTGCCCTTCCTCAACAAGCAGAGATGGCTTTAAAGCCAGCTTTGAAACATTAATTTTCTTCCTCCCAAGGTGAAACTAAATTCCCTCCATGATAGTCATCTTACAGCCTTCTGAAAGCTGCACGAACAGAGTCTGATCTCTGTTCAAAATTAGTAGTTTATTAATAGAGCTGCACCTGTAGAGATACTAAAAAAGTACCTCAACTTTTGCCTTCTTTTTTCTTTGTCAGAAACAACTTTTGCTCTTTTCCAAGCCAGAATTTGCTCCCAGATGATTTTCTGAAGACACCTATAGATTTTCTCTATCTAGAGTAGTTCTCCTCTCAAACAACCTGCCACCACCAAGAGAGCACATGAGTCTCCAGGGATCCCAAAATAGCAAGTCACTTGGAGCTCCTTTATGGGTGAAAGGTATTACTAAAATAAACATAAATTTCAGCTTTCTTTTAAAAAATCAAGTCCTCTGCACTGTGAGTATTAGGAAGTCTGATCATATTAGGTGAGTGCATTGCATTCAGGCTTAGAGCTTAAATAAAAATACACTCAAAGGTATTAAGGCCTTTCTTCCCACCAAAATGAGATTTTGGATACTTGATAGTTCCTGAATGGGCACATAGTGAGGAAACATTGCATCTACTTCTGCATTTTCCTGATGTTTGATTTGATAATGTGACTATGACTCTCATAGAGCCATAATTCACAGAAAACCATTTGGAAGAAACACCTTTGTTCACATGCCTGGCTGTGTAAAAGGCTGTATTTGTGTTATTTCACCATCTCACTTAATTAGATCACTGCCCAACAAAAGAAACTGACTCTGAAGGGCAGAAATGGACATTAGCACATCCACCCAACTCTGATATTCAGGCTTCTGAGAGACTTGAATCAAAACATGAAAATTACATTTCCATCCTATATTGTGAAAACACAAGACAGATGTCCTCTTTAACTGGTTTGTGTCTCCCAAAGACTCTTATGTCTTTACATAAGACCAATGTCCTCTCCAGTACCGTGGGCTGAGATGAGCCCCATGCTCAGTGAGTTCAGGGACTGTGGAATTGATCTGTAAAATTTTACCTGTGTGGTTTGAAAACTGGACAGAGTTCACCGTATCAACTTCAAATCCCAAAACCTGTAACAGAACACAGGAATATTTCTTTTACTAACACAACTTTGTTAATACATTACCCACATCACAAAACACAGGGAAGAACTCCTGGATTGCCACTGCATACTTAAAAATCTTGGGAGCTGAGTCAACAAACGTGCAACACAAACAGCCCAGTGCTCCACTACAGCAACAAACAGGGAACAAAAGTGCCACTGGCAACAGCACCAGAAAAACACAGCTCAAGATGCTCAGGCTGGAGTTCATCTGGGGATAAGGCCAGACAGGCTGCTCCAGCAGCAAGCACTGAAACCTTGAAGAAAGCCTTGGCTGGCATTTCTTGGCAAGAAAAGAAGTATAAGGTGCTAAATTAATGCACAATATGGAGGGATGATGCTGTTGGCATTCCAAAAAACCACTTTTTCTAAAAGAAGGACAGAGGGATCTTAAAAGGGATCAATACTACAAGCCATACTTGGATGTCACAACCAGTTCCTTTACAACTAAAAGAGAATAGAAAGAAGTCACAGAGAGTTAATTTGGGGTATGATTAGGCAATACAAGGGACAAACAAACACAGAATAAAAAGAGCCTAAAGCATGCTCTGAAAGCCACCTGCTACATTGCATTACCAGCAATCTAAATACTGAAATACCCAATAATTTCCTAGTGCAATCAACAAATATTCTTGTTGCCCAAAAATATATAAATAACATGAAAATAAGAGCATCCAATCAGGAGAAAACTAATGAGCGTTTTTAACCTGACAATACCTGTTTAATACAGACAGGCACTGCTAGTCAAGCCATTTTTAGACATTTTCATGTGTCACGCAAGGAATTCTAATGCAAAAGTGACATTAACAGTCTGACAGCCGAGCCTTTGTTTCCTCCTGCAGCTTGCTCTGAGTAAGAAATCTCCTCAAAAGAAGTGCTGCTATGTATGGCTCAGTGAGTCACACTGAGAGATAACAGGAATGATGCACCACTGTGCATGATCCTCTTTCAGGCAATTTGCTGGGAGGGAGGACTGAGCAAACAAAGCTTTTCCAGTCACGTTTTCCAGCCAGACTCACGCCTCTCCCTTTTTGTCGTGAAGGCAACTCCTTCACACAGATTAAAACCCTTTTGGGTGCCTGGTGCCAGCCATCAGGCTTTCCCTGTGCCTGTACCTTCCCTGTGATAAGCCCTTCATTCCAATACCTGGCTACAAGATGAAGCTACGTGCTGTGACAGGTTGTTCCTTCTGCCTGCAGGTGCTACTCTTCTGTTGTCTCACAGCTCACGTAAACACAGGATTTATTCTTTATAGAATAAATCTCTTATTTCAATAGTTAATAAAGGTTTCTGTTCCTTCCTCACCAGAAAGGAAAGTAATTTTGGATTAGTGGTACACAGAATGGTGGGTTACCTCAACCTGACCAAGTTCAAATTAAGCTCAGCACCCATGCTCCTCCAAGGTTCTTCTTTCACCTTGGTGGATTTTATTTTAAAGTCCCAGGAACTGAACAGTTGGGAACATGACAACACTGTTGTGACCTTAACCTTGATGTCTGGACATGCTTTTCAAGCAAATAAAAGGCAACATGGCCTCTAACTGGATTCAATTCCCCTCCCTGTAAAGAACAGACCTAAACTGTTACTTCCTTAAAGTATTTTGGCAATAACTGTGAATTAATTCATTTTCTCTGCAGTATTCAGATCACGTCTCTCCAACTACTTAAACACTAAGACTACAGAACACACTTGCAGTGATTCACTGACTAATCAGGTTTTCACTCAGTGCTTTAGGGAAGGAGAGCAGGCACAGCTGCTGCAGGCAGGGGGGTTCTACAACACTGGTCAGCATTGTCCCAGATGATGGCCACCAAAACGAGCAGCCCTTCTTTTGTGTCTTCCCCAGCACCAGTTATCACCTGATTTCTCAGCCAGGTTTTCCACAGGATTAGGGATTTTTTGTTTGTTTTGGCCAGTTAATCTGCTTCAACCAAAAGATGGAAAAGTACAAGGGAGGCCACATCTCTTGAAGGTAGACAGGTGCCAGGTTAGCTTGGCTGTACACTTCCTAAAACAGTAAATAAAATGCTTTGGAGAGTGGATGAAAAGCCCAGACAGTTCAAATTCTGCAAGGGACCTTGATATTCTCATTTTTCTCATCAGTCCAAAACAGGCTAAAAAAAACCTTTCAAGGTCTCAATAAAAGTCACTTACTGGTATTAGTCTACTCTGTCACAGTTTCCAGTTTCCTCCAAAGTTTTGTTTTCAATAAACATGTATGACTGAAACCTAACACACCTAAGTTTGAAACCTGATTCAATCCTTAAAATAACTCACAGTTAATCTAAAGCATTTCCTTTTATAAAGGTGCTTACAAAGGCCTAGGCTTGGCATTAGTAGTAGAATAATCAAAAAGAATGTTGAAGCCATGTTAAGCCAAGTTGTGTTTATTTTCAAGGCAAACTGCATTCAAAAGTCCTACAGAATTTAGTCACCAGAAGACAACCTAAAAACCGGACTGAGGTGATAAAAGCAGCTTTTCACAGCAATCACCTCTTCTAGGACTAGAGAAAAAATGGTGACTTTATTTTGGTTTGCATAATTCATTTTAACAACTTGATAGTTTCTAGTGGATAAGGAAGTGTTGTTTTCTTCCTCCAACCAACAGTTAAAAACCAGTGCTAGTGACTGTCATCCTTCACACCTAAAGGACATCAGAGACAGTTTCTGATGCACTGACTGATGGACACCTTCCTTGCTTACAAAGGGAATTTTGTTCCAAAGATGTCTTGTTAATCCTTTTTAATACATACTCACAATTTTAATTCCTTGGGCAAATCTAACTAAAAGCACTGGTTTTGAGGGGTTTTTTAATTAATTAGGAATTTCTGTTCAAACCAGACGTTTAATAAATAGTAAGTGAAAGTTAACTAATTAGAAAGACATTGTGGTTTTATGTACAGAACTTGAAAACTGTGATCAGAGCAAATTAATTGAATGAGACAAATCATACTTAAAAAAGAGTCAATCTCATGTTTGCACACAAAAGTAGCAACTGTGACCTGAAATAGGTATTTAGTAGGATATAACAATTTTCCTACTGTAATAAATCAGTAAGAATCAACCTTTTCTTCAGATAACCACCAGAAAGTAAAAATTCAAAAGAGAACTAAACTCAATATATAAAATGTATTGCTTCTGTACACAGGTGTTCCTTGTACCTCTGTGTAAATAAACCGAAGGACTCACCCCACTTGGAGTTTGCCTGTGGCAGAACAAGTCCTGTTTGATCAGCATCAGGACCCATGAAATGCACCTTTAATGTTTAATTTTTGCTTCTCTGCACTATATTTAGCCCATACCTGTGCCTCCCTCCCTGCCCCTTACAGCAAGGGTCCCATGGTGATATTGCTGGCTCTGGTTTGAGGAATGAGGTGACATCAGACACTCTGCAAGTGTCCAAGGGCTCCAGCTGCCAGGGACACACATCCCCTGACCTGGATGATCTGCTCTCCTACAGGCTGTCCAGGAGAGGACAATTCCAAATTTTCACACTCTGCTGTCACCCAGTGTAAGTACCAGTTGCTCACAGAACAGGAAACCTTGGGCAAATCTAAACCCAGAGCCAGTGTGGGTAAGGATGACAAGTGTTTTTCCAAGGAAAAAGATGGCTGAGTCCATCCTAAATCTCTCAGCCTGCAGTCTAAGCACATGTCAAATGTTGCTCTTCCTAAGACCCAAACCATAGTTGCCTGGATCACATCACACAGCGATTTTTGCAATTGAAATCTTAAAGGAAAATGGGCAAATTCAATTTATTTTTCAAGTATCTTCATATAAAAGAGACAGAACTGTTATACTTCTAAAATTAAATCACAAAACATTAAAACTGGAGGAGTTCTGTGCTTGGAAGGCTTGGCTGGCAGATCTGAGTGACACATTTTAGAAAAATATTTGCAAGACTAAATCCAAGCACACACACCAGAGCAGAATACATGAGAAGAAACAATCAGCACAAAGCACATTATGCATGACATCAAATTCAGCTGAATTCTTCACCACAGGTAACTGAAGGGAAGGAACAAATCTCAACCAGTTCTTCCCTCAAGTGCTTTCCCAGCCTTGCAAAGACAAAGTGGGACCAGGGCAGGGCTGTGGTCTAGAGAACTACCCAAATGCACCTGTAAAACCAGCAAATACTCAAGGGAAAACTCAACACACAAGAAAGGAAGAGACTTCAAAATACTTGGACAACCTCTACAGGTGTAGGCTTTTTGGAAAAGAGGATAGACAGCCTAGTTTTCCTAAAAGCACAGAAGTAATATGAACTTACATCCAGCCATTATGCTCTAAATAAAAAGCCAAGAAATGGATCTCCTTCAGGATTGAAATTTTACAAGAGATACCAGTTGTTTCACTCGTAGAGCAACCTAAAGGCCCAGACAGACAGAAAATGTCTTGAATTGGGTAAATTACATAAACAGCTGGATCTCAGTTATGGTTCACTCTAATCAGGCCACCCTTTGGACTTTGCCACTGTGCTAATTACAGCTCTGTTTAAAATTTACAGTCTCTCTTCCCATTCTTTCCGGAAAACATTTCAACCACATAAACTCTAAAATGTGTTACTTCATCACCACGACAAACCATTGCCTAAGACTGTTAGAAATCAAATATTACAAACATATATTCCAGAGGAGAGCCTCAGTTGTTATGTAAAAGGGAGGCTGAAAAACAAGAAGAAAACCATTTCACAGTATGGAAAATTGTGAGTGTAGCAACAGAGAAACTAGCAGGAAGACTTTGAAGCAAATGCAACATCTGAAATTCAGTTTTAATGATTGCCAACCTTTATGTTCATATTTGTGTAATCTACATTATGTACCAATAGCCAGGAGACAAATAAAGGTATTCATTTCTACCTCCTAATCCTATTTGGGATCTGATTATTAACACCACTTGAGTCAGAAAACTGTTAACTCCAAAGATTAGCTCTGCCTCAGAGTAAATATTAATATAATTTCTCATTTAATAATTTTATTTACTCTGAGAAAAATGAAAAGCTGTTACTGAGCTGCTCCTGGTTAAATTTGTATTGCAGCTTTACTATGCTCCTGCAGGGGAAAAGGCCTATTTCCAATGTCACACACTTTGTAGTACTCAGGAAATTCTCCTTTTTTCATTGTTTGTATGGAGTTTGGGGGGGAAAAAAGTACTACTTTTTTTTAAACAAGAGAAATATCTTTTATCTCCTAAGTGTGAGAGAAAAACTGTCACTTGAATTACAGAAACATCTGAACTGAACTCAATTTTAGTGGTTTCCAGGGTACTAAACATTAGAAAAAACACAACAAAAATATTTCCCAATTTCCAAAGCATTGTATGTACATATTCAGAGAAAGGGGCCTTAGAGGGGGCTGAGATGCTCTGGGAGTTGCTGTCATTGGAGGTTTTCAAGACCCAAGGAGGATAAATCCCCTGAGCAGCCTGGGCTGAACTTAGGGCTGCCCAAGCTTTGAGCTAGAGACTCCTGAGGTCCCTTCCAGCCTGGGTCACTCCCTCATCAGTGGGAGACACAATTACCTACAAAACCCTCAGTTTTATCCATTGTAGAGCTCCATGTGTAAAATCACACAAAATACCACCACCAGCTCCCCAACCTAAAGTTGGTTCCAAGGATAAAGCCCAGGAGTACTCTATGTTTACACTATTAACTATGCCAGCTTTGACAGTAAAAATAATACATCCTTTGCTGTTAAATGACCAGTGGACCAATTTAACTAGAATGCTTTAGTTTGTACTTAATTTAAACAACCTTAGAGAACAATGACCTAGTTCTGCAAGAATGAAATTCAATTAAAACCACCTCTGTACTCTGCAACATGACTGCTATATATTGCCCTCTTAGGGCACTTGCTGTGTGCCTCCAGTGGTATTTCATTTTCAGGTTTGAAATTAAAACCATAAAGCAGTAATGCAGCTCAAGTTAGAGGAAAAATATGCAATGAGGAAAAAGCAGGGGGGAAAAAAAACCAGAACAGTGTAAGAAAATAAAAAAGCCCAAATTTGTTTAAAACTACCCTGGGTAGACCTTCATACATGTTCTTCCACAGCATTTATGTTCCTGATACATGGTCACAGTCTGCTATCTACATTTCATGGAATGGAATGAAGGCAAGACCTCCATCCAAAATCTTCAGGTCCTTCAAAGTTCTTAATTTTGGAAAATGTTAGCTTTACCATACCAGAACACATCAAAACCCATTTTCTCAGATGAATCCCCCAAAAAAACAGTCTGTAAACCACAAATCCAGGGAAAGTGTCAGTAGCTGAAGCTGTAAATCAAGCTCAGCCAGTCATTCAAACAAATTCTTCTATTGTGAACACAAGGCATCTTATTTTTTATTATGTGAGCTACAAATGTGCCACAGGTAAAAATCTCACAACTCTAAAAGATGAGTTTATCTCTAAAGAAAACACAGTTTGACAGGAAAAGGACACAGAAAAAAAGGTTAAAAGTAAGAAGGAACAGGTTCTCCTGATTAGGAGAAGAGAGCCTTTCAGACTCCACTGTTGAAAGGAGGATTTGACTTTCATGCATCCAGTTGTCCCCAAAATAAATGCAGCCTTGTATTGTAACACTTAAATTCCTTGAATTATAACACTTAAATTCCTTGCACTTCAACTCCTCTACTTTGTAGCAGTATGCTTTTTTTGCAAGTAAAACTTTTATGGAAAAAGGATGACTCTTCTTCTAATTAATATTCAAATGATGAAACATCCAAACCAGGCATGGCCTATCCTTTGTGCCAACAAACGGTAACAGACTGATAAGTTAGAGCAAAGTAGGAGTAAACACTAAAAAAAGCAAGAGGAAGTATAACACATATCATCAAATGAACCAAAACCACCCAGCTCCCTCAGCCTGTCCTTGTGAGAGATGATCCAGTCCTCTAATCACCACACTGTGAAGTTGCCTCTAATTTTCAAAAAATAATGGCAGCACATGACAAGCCATGGAGCTCTACAGAAAGAAAAAAAATGTCCTCAGCTTCAAAGCCAAACTTTCCAAGCACTGGGGAGTACCTTGATTTATATCATTTATAGCACACAGCAGCATTTTAAAAAACAAAGGAATATTTAAAGGCAAATCCTACATCTCAAATATATACAAATACACAAAACAAAAATATTTCCCCCCACCCCAATTGTTTTATTAGCAGCCTGTGAGGTTTATCCCAACTGTGGCATCAGTCAAAGGACAACTTTTTATAGCACAAAGATGTACATAAACCATGAGGGTTACCCAGACTTAACTGACACAATTTATTAGGAATGTTCAAGAAATCTTGTGGTAAGGCTCCAAATTGCTGACTTTTAGCAGAGCATATGCACAGTTCACAAACTGAACTAGCCAGGAATGCCTGTATTTGTGTAAAACAAATTGCTGTATCACATAAACCAAATCCCTTCTATTCCTTCCAATTATTTTACATATATAACCCAATCTTAATTGGAATACATTAACAGAATCGACTTTATTACCACTGTTAAAATTACTCTGTCAAACAAGGTAACTGAGGTTTGGGGTGTTTTTTGCCAGGTAATGGCAGCAATACTTTGCAATAAGAAAGCCTCTGTGTCAAGCCATGGATTGCTCTATGTATCCATTGTATCACCAACTGTTTGCATTAATATCCTACAGTTTGGAACTTCATCTCACACAGCCATCACTGCAGCTCCAGTGAACATCATTGCTGCACTGTATTCCTCTGGAGATGGCATAGAAACGTGTTTTAAAGGATGAATTTCTGTAATCAAACTGATTTGGAGTGGGAGAAAAATTTCCCAGTTGTAGCTTGTGCCTCTCACTATGTGCCAGCTCTTTAACTTAATTGCATCTCCTTCCATTTGCTGCTGAAGCAAAAAAACATACATTGTATTGGCTGCAGAAAAGTAAAAACACTAATTCAGTTTGAGAAATAGGAACTTGGGAAAAAGAAAAGGCATGTCCTGACAATTAGTGAGCAGGAATAATTGCTGGCGTGGGCTGATAAACTGAACTGAAATTGCTATTGACTAACCCAATCTCTTTTTTCTCTGAGCTTTTAATAAGGCACACCAAGTATCTAAAGAGAATTCTGTACTTATAATATAGTTGTATTTTTATGCAGCACTTGACAAGGCACTGCAAAGAAAAATCATTAGGATATTGGGGATATTGTGCCAGGATAAAAATACTAGAGCAAATAAACTGGGGACAGGGATGCTGGACATATTATTGGTGATTAATGAATGGATCACTGCAAATTCTGAGGTTAGAAATAGACAATTACAAAACAGACAGTAAAAATATACAGCAGATGACCTTGAGAGAAAAGCACCATAATGGAAGAAGGATATTAAGCTATTAGAGAGCATCCAAAGGAGGGAGGGCTATGAAGATGGTGAAGGGTCTGGAGGGGAAGCCTTGTGAGGAGCATCTGAAGGGACTGGGGTTGCTCAGCCTGGGGGAGACTGAGGGGAGACCTCAGTGAGGGGCAGAGGAGGGGCAGGCACTGATCCCTGTTTTGTGGTGACAGTGACAGGACCCAAGGGAATGGCCTGAAGCTGTGTCAGGGCAGTTTTAGGTTGGGTATTAGGAAAAGGTTCTTCCCCCAGAGGGTGGTTGGGCACTGGAACAGGGCTTGTTTCTGCAGTGACACCCCATTTTAACCTGTGATCAACTGCATACACATTTTCAGGATTTATAAGCTGACTTCAGCACTGGACACCACAGCGGATGTTGTTAAGACTTGAGCAGAAAACAAATCCTCTCTCTTCTGACAGAGCAGACTACAATTTTTGTCACAGTGCTCTGGCAAAATTGGTACTCACTGAGAATTTGCTGATGGGCTGATCTAGCTGTAATATCATGACCAACTGAACAGAAAAGGCTAGAACAGCCTGAGACTGCAGTGAATCTGTTCTCAAATAATTTCTTGATTTTTCTGAAAAGGCTTGCAATGCAAGTACTTACTGAATGGTAATTAGGCCAAATTCAAGATTATCCAATAATGCCTTGAAGATGCTTTTCCAAAGAAGTCTTGGAGCCACAGGAACACTTCAGAGCTAATACCACAGTGTCACTAATTTTTCTTTGCACCTGGACAGACTGATTGACTACTAACTACTAACTGTATGCACTACTAACTGTTCAATGCAAGGCAGTCAGATAACATAAAATAAATCCCTTTATCAAAATTCCCCTCAGCCATTTTATTCAGCACTAAGAAATTCCTAGTTCTACATCATGACCATTTCCATAGGCTACTCAAACAAAGAGCCTCTAGTGCCTGCAAGACACACACCCTCCTCAGCACTACTCCCTGCATCACAACAGCTCTATTTGGGATTGAGACAACTGCAGGGTCAAAAGATTTGTGGTAGAGCTGCTCTATTGACCTTTCTATGGGCAGGAGGCCATTGCTGCCACCGGGAGTGGTATTAAGTCATGGATCTGCAAGACACCCATTTAAAAAGGTTAAGGCAAATAAAAGACAGGAAAACAACTTTCTGCTGCTGTTTCCCCCTTCATTCTTCCCACTAAAGGACAAACACAAAAATAGCAGAACAAGGTGATGATGGGGGTCTCTGCCTGCCTTCCACCTAGAAACACATTCTTTATTATCAAGCAACAGTGACTTCAGATACTGATTTCAGATGGAGAAGTAGGTTCACTGCAGATTTCAGATTCATCATCTTCATGCTGCTTCCTACTACACTTGGATGTAATTTGACAAAAACACCATACTGTCACTGCAAACTCCTGCCAGCTGGAATCCTGCAGTGCTACACGAGGAGGTTTGCAAACACTGATAAGGAGAGGCAGACACAGACAGCAGCCATAGGTTCAACAGGCGTGGGAATTATCTCTTTTAGTTTTGTGAATGAAATGGTGGAGGAGGATCCCACAGCACATTCTTTTCCTCTGATCTTTTACTTTATTTTTAGTCCTGCTGTTCATATTTTGGCTAGCCAGATCCCTAACAACCAGTCCATTAGCAAGGTGTGGGCAAGCACACTTTGTACATCTGAGGTAGAGTTATCCTACAAGGGAGATTTGTTTTATACAGCACATTCTTTCTTTACCTTCCTTAGGTAGGCTGTAAATAGACTCTCCTACTAAAGGTTTAGACATTAAATTGCATGGTAAGAGATACTTGAAGAAACAGAACAGGAAACAGATCCCTGAAGGAGGTGCCACGTGATGTAAAGATTAGACCAAGGCCACACACAGGAAGAATGAAGCTAGTAGAGAGTGGATGGCTCACCACTTCCTTCAGAACAAGCAGATGTCTTAGAGAAGAGCACTCTGAAAAACATTTCCTTCAGCAGACACCAGGTGCAGGAGCCTGGGGCTTGCTCCTGCCCTGGCACCTCAGCTATGCCAAAAGAACTGTCTGTGGGGCTGTGTTTGGGAACTGGATCAGGAAACTGGCTCACAAAATAAACCCTCACTTTCTTCTTTCCCATTTTTGCCAAGTCATTTATAACCTGGGTGGCTTCTCAGAGCAGTTTATCACATGGCCTCACAAAATGACTTTCCTTGGAGCACTGAAGTGGACACAAAATAGTGCAGGTAGAAGGACCAGCTGGCAGCATTTCTCAGTCTGGCTTCTCTACTGAAACCAGCAGATTTCAGTACCCTAGAGGACAGGTGACAATATAAAACTTCTCAAATTAAACAGCAGCTTGCCATGGATTTGTTTGGTTGTTGTATGAATAGGGAGAGGCACAATGTTACCTCCATTAACTACAGTGAGAACAAAACAGCTGGTATTTTTTAAACTTATGCTTTCATTTTTGTTAAATGCTCAGAGTTGTGTTGATGGTTTCTCACAGGTAGTGTGGTACTCACCCCTGTGAGCCAGGGGCTGCATCCTGCCAGAAAAATGAGAGTAATCACAGTGAAGATGGTTGGAAAAAGAGTTTTCCTTCAGTGTAACCCTGAGCAGTAGTACTCACCATCCAAAAAAAGTAATAGAATACACAGGTTTGTAAGGTACACAGATTGGTAAAACACATATATTTATTTTTTCTAGATTTAGGCCAGACTTTACTAAATACATGACCATCCAGTGTACAATTCTGCAAAACAGTATTAAATTTTGAAAATTTAGCCAACAATTTTTTTTGCTGTAAGTCATTTTCTTTTTCTTTCCACTCAGAGAAGATGGAGACAAAATTGCCATGTATGAAGAAACATGGTAAAATTTAGGAAAAAAACCACCTAAATTACTTAGTGTTTAAAAAAGGGGGAAGTGTGAAAAATATTGGCTTTATTGGCTAGCAATCTGCCAAATTAAGTAAGGAAAAAATGTTGCTATATTCTGATATTGTGGGACCGACCAACTTTTTTGGATGTTTCCAATGAGCACTGTTCTTGCAGACTGTCACGGATTCCTCCCTTCAGCTTATTAATGTCATTGCTAGCTGTGCCATTCTTGCTGGAGATTTCCACACAGATCCCCCTCTGAGAGGTAAAATGTGAGTGGACCCCACAGCAGGGAGAAGGGGAAGGGCTGTGGCCAGATTGGGGGAGTTCTGCAGGTCAGGAAAACCATTCACTGCAGGTTTTGGGAGCAACTGCACCCACAGATCAGAAAGCAGCCCTACAGCTTTTGTTTTGCCACAGGGAAGAAACTTTCCATTTTCCAGTGTGTGTTCCAGCACCTCCTCAATCCCACACATGCAGCTGGGAAGAGGTGATTTGCATTCCCAAAACAGCAAAATTAAATCACCATGCAAGGATTTCTACTCAGCCCAAACTACTCCATATGCTTAAAATTTACAAAGGATGACAGAGGGTGAAGAGAAGTTTGTTTTGTTTTTAAATGAATCACAGAAGAGGTTTTGGTATCTCACTTCTCTCTCCTGCTCTATGGATAATTGCTCCAGATGTTAAGGGAACTGGAGTTGGGAGCTGTCACGGATGAATTAACATGAACAAATACGAGTCCTGAACAAAGGCTTGAAAAATTTCAGGTAGTTCAGCACAGCAATATTTTTTTAGCGATGATAAGTCACCCCACTGCTGCCAAGCCACAAGATGATGAACTAGTCTGGCTTCTCCTGGGGCTCATATTATCTATCAGCACAGACCTTCCTGGCATGTTTCAAACATTAGGCTCATCATATATATATATTTTTTCTCCTCTGTACATATTACTATGCAGCTCAACACTCTAGTGCATATAGTAATTTCAGAAGAATGGACATTTTATGTCCCAAGACTAATGTCCAGCTCCTCACATTAACCTTGCCTCACCAACTCCAGCCTGTTTTCCATACAACACAAGCAACTGAAGTGGAACTTCCACTTGCATCCATTCAGCCTAAAAAAGCTAAAAATACCTGCCTGGTATGTGTTCAGTCAGCCATGGATAATGTTGTATCCCTTATCTACAATGACTAAATATGCTTTTCAAGGAAAAGTGACCATCATTTTTTGGATATAAATAGAAAAAGTGAACAATAAAAGAAGACAATTTACTTAAAAGAGTATTTTAGAGAGCTATCAGTCTTTTTATGTCTCCTGTTTTTCTCAAGTGTACCTTTGTACATTTTGCAAGTATATATATATAATTAAAGATTCATTTTATTATTTCAAACTATACTTTTGTTTTTAATACATTTCCATACATTTTAACATGAAATTAACTTCAATTTTAAGCTTTTTTTCTTTCCCCAGAAACCTGATCACTCTCCCTCTGTTATCTGTCCCTGTTTGTTTATACACAAAAAAATATTTTCTCATCTGGAAATATAATTTGGAGCAGAAATAAGACATCAAATACTCTAAAAATTAAAAAACCCCAAACCTCTAAGACTTAAAGACAGAAAATTAGGCCATTCCAAATATAAAAATGCCTTAAGCAAGTAAACACTTGCTACTGAGTCTCTGAGTACATTATACTCCCCACACAAACAGTGCAAATCCACCTCTAGGCAAGGTTTTCCAGTCTTTTAATAAGATTTGCGATTTCTTGACAGCTCATTTTTTTTTCCAAAGACAGTGGGTGAATCAGGGTAAAGTATTTTTGCTTCCTCTCAAGTCAAATATTTGCATGTACTTTTAGGCACCAAATGGGATCCTCCTTCATCTTTTCCCTTTGCTGTGTTGAGACAGATGAAAAGATTACATTTCCGTCAAAAACTATTTGTTAACTACACATCACTACACACACTCCAGTGTAACTGTTGTGTCAAATACCAGCAGATGCATCTGCATGGCTCAAACTTCCCCAATTTACTATGAAAAAGTCAGCAAATTATCAGAATCATCAATCACTGTAAATATTTACCATCTTTTTGAAAAATTTAAAATGCCAACTGGTCAACTGGCCCCATACACACACTGCACAATAACTTTTAACATGTCTTAAAATGCTGTTTTGCAGCTTTACAACTGGGTTATACAATCAGCCTGTGTGGACATCCCTCAGCATTTCTGTATTTTCAGGATTGTATTTTCATGACAAAGGCTTATTTAACAAGCTGCCACTACTGAGTGGCTTGCAGGAGCAGTCAGAAACCCCACAGCCACACAGAGCTGACCCTGGATGAGGATGGTTCAGTCAGTCCTACTCTTCTGCTCATTAGACGCTCTGCCCAGCCCTACAGAGTCCACAGCACATCTGCAGCCCCAGCTGCACTTCTTTTAGGCAGGTTGAAATAACTCTAATTTTACAAGCTGATTATCTTGCATTAGTAGCTGAAAAGATTCCATTCAGAGTTCAAAGAGAAAATTGAGGTCTCTTTGTTTAGAGCTGTGCACAAACATAAACTCCTATTGTTAGGTAAAAGGGAGACCCCAGCAGCCTCAGTCTAGTCTATCTCAAAGCAATGTTAGGAGCTGAAAGTGACACAGACACCCCTTGTTGTTGTTGTTTTCTGAGTAATAATCTACTTTCTTATCTGTTTTATTTGCAGGGTACGCCTAGGCAGGAAGGAATGATGCATCTGACTCCATGTTCTCAGAAGGCTAATTTATTATTTTATGATACTATATTAAAGAATACTATACTAAACTATACTAAAGAATACAGAAAGGATACTTATAGAAGGCTAAAAAGATAATAATGAAAACTTGTGACTCTCTCCAGAGCCCTGACAAAGGTTGACCCTGATTGGCCAATAAGTCAAAGTAATTCACAGAAGAAACCCAATGAAACAATCACCTGTTGGTAAACAATGTCCAACCACATTCCAAAGGAGAAGCAAATCGGGTAATTATTGTTTTCCTTTTTCTCTGAGGCTTCTCAGCTTCCCAGGAGAAAAATCCTGGGTGAAGGGATTTTTCAGAAAATATGAATGTGACATTTATCCCCTCCCAGCCCTGTCCCATTGGCCTTCCCTCCCAGTTTACCATGCAGGTGGAAAGTCCATCTCCTACAATCTTCCAAGAGGTTCAAAGTTCTCTCAAGTGGATCTGAGCTGGGTTCATCTGGAAAAGCACTTCTGGAAAGGTCTGGTAAAGCCTTTCCCCAGAAATCTACACTGCCAGGTTGGGGGAGCCACCTTCTCTGGACTTTTTCTTTTTCAGGGCCTCACCTTGTGCAAGGTATTCACCAATGTTTTGCAGCTACTTGTGCTGACATCCACCTAAGAAGCAAATGCTCTTTACACAGCTTTGAACAAGCCTTCCCAGAGAAATTGTCTTTTTTTTTTTTTTTTTTTTTTTTTTTTATGTCTTGGGTTGTTTTTCTGGTTTTTTTTGTTTTGTTTTGTTTTTTTTTTTTAATTCATTCACCCCTTAACTACCTTTATTAAAATAACAAAGTCAGGGGGAAAAAGCATGCTTCCACAAGCTTCATTTGAAGTATGGTTCTAGAGAAATAACTGTTGTTTCAGATATGCAATTTAGGACAATCTTTGGGTATTAAAAGACCAGATGCATTCTTTCATCTTTGTATTTATTTTTTCTTTAAGGTTTAGGTTTTTTCAGCCTTTGATCTGTAACAAAGATAAGGGCTATCCAGTAAGAACATTTCTTATTGTTACTCTGTAAAGACTTTTGATTGATTCATCCTTCTTCTGACTCATACTATTAACACAATAGCAGGGTTTGAAAAAGAAAAAGAGTCATCTTAAATAAGAGATGAACTTTATCTTTCTACACAATCCTTAAGCCATGTGACTATACTTTTCAACAAAATAAAGAAAAAAAAGTCTTAAACTTTTTTGCTAAGGCAGTAGATAATTAGCAAAGATCTACTGATACTGGTTTTGGTCTCAGCATATATTGGACAAGACAGTTCAAGACTATCCAAAAATATCAAAGAACTTATCACCTAGAAATTATCACCTGTATTGACCAAAGTTGTTTTCCCATCTTTTCTACAATTAAGAAGGAGCTTAAAATGTAGACTTACTGTTTTCTTTCCAGAGAATTACTGAGAACTGGTCTGAGAACCATCAGTCCTTTTTCATACCTGGACAACTATCTCCATTTAGCAGGAAGAAAAAAGTTAAAAGGAAAATAAAATAACTGAATAGATTTCAAAAAGCCATTTAAGCCTGTATTGTGGAAACTGTTTATGTTTCTACAGTTTAGGATAGATAATTTCATTCTCCAGGTACAAATAATTAATGGGGCTTGTCACAGCTTTTAGCTCTCTCTTCAAGATAAGCAGATATAAAAGGAAGTCAGGAATTAAATACTCAAAAAGGAGGCATGGTTTTCTCAAATTCTATGAGTGTTAGGGCAGACAAAACAAACAAACAAACAAACAAAACCACCCCAAACCATCACTGCTACTGAGACATGAGCAGAGATCAACATTTTCTGGTTTGCTGACAGGGGTATGAACTATTCCAGTGGCAACCAAATGCAAATGTCCAGTGCCAAGGTAAAACTGGCTGGGATTTTCTCATGCCCCTTCCTTATACTTTCAAAATTCTTTCTTGGAAGCTCATGGAGGCTCCTAGAACTGAGCACACAGACTGACACACTGATTCCCAAAAGCTGATTTTATGACTGGTGCAGTATATGAATCTTAAATTCCACTGCCAACCAAAGTTTTCCTGTTGGTCAGAATGAGGTACCTCTGCAGAGGAGAAATCACCTTGTCCTTCTGGACCCTCTGTGGTCTGCGGAGGACTGTAACTCTCTCCTTGGCAGTTCTGCTCCCTTTACTTATTGCCACATTCTGCCTACTTAAGAGTTGGGGCAGGAAGAGCAAGATAAAATTACACTTAAAATTAAGAGCTAAGAGATGTCTCTAAGGAAAAAAAACCACATATGATAAAAGTGAAGTTGAATGCCATGGTGATAATAATAAAAACTATGACAAATCAAAGTCGACATTAGAAACATTTAGAAACTTAGAAACTTTTTTTGTGTTTTAAAATAACTTATCTGACTCCCAACAGCAACTCCCCAAGTTAATGCACACCCTACTGCTCTTACTCCCTTAAATGCTGGACAATCCTGAACCACTCCCTGATACTGAAAGCTCAGAATACACAGCTGTGGAATAATTTAAGAATATTCTAAACATAATTCAGAACTACTCTCAGAACATTTAAAAGAGATAGTAAGATCATGCAAGTAGAAACTATTTAAACTCTTGACAAGGCAGAATTCAAAGCAGTGCTGAGGGCAGTTCACTCTCTGGCAAATCCAGGTGCACATTTCCTCTATGACCTATTAGTTAATCTGGACTGTGTAATTACTTAAATATATTTTAACTTGAAATGATGTAAAGAGTTCTAATATTTCTCACTTAGCTCTATTACTTCCATTATTATAACTGCTCTAATATATGGTCTAACTCTGTTTTGCTGTATTTGCCTTATAGAAAGCATTTACAACACACTCCATAGAGGAAGTCCTTCCACATAACTACCTTTTAAATACTTTAAATTTTACTCTAGTGGAAGCCTGACAAAATGCAACCAACTGATTAAAAAAAGATCTTAAAAAATTCTCTTCTGTGCAGATTGGTATTGATAGTAATGTCACACATTTCCAAAGATCAGGTCATGCAAACATGACTGATGTTTTTTGGATAAGTCTGCAAAGAGCAGGTGAAACCATGCCAGGTTTTCTATTTGGATGCTGCTGTCCAAATGCAGATTCCTGAATTGTTGTGTCAGGATTTCAGCCCATCAGACCTCACAAGCACACAGGCACACATATCTACATACACCCTGCCTTGCTAACTCAATACTGATGAGCTCTAAAGGGAGCCTCATTTAACTGGTTCAGAAAAATAAAGTAAAAAAAAAGAATGAGAAATAAAAGCATGGCAGATTTGCACCCATCCTCAAGAACAGATACAGGTTATAGTTTTCATAGCTATATAAAAACAATATAAGAGAAAAATTCAGGTTTGTAATTCTCTTCATAAAGAAAAGCAAAGTTTCACTTTGGGCACCTTGCCCCCTCTGATGTTCTAGCAAAACAAGGGTTTAGGTAACTTTGCAACCAGCACAACTTCACTAAGGGCTGCCTACATAGGATTTGCAAGTGCAGCCAGCAGCGGCAGGAGTCTAGCTGCTCCCCAAGTAAATTTCTTTTCCTCCCACTCCAGAAACTTCTTGTTACACTATACACTGAGGAATACTACACAGTGTGAGTGCAACAGCCTCCTGAACAAAACCCAGCTACACCAACAACAGGGTTTTTTTAACTCCAGCAATATTTTATACCATCATAGCCAAAAAACTAAAAACACCTTCCAGGAACCCATTTGCCAAGTTACACAGCTTACCTGTCACAGAAGGTTTAAGCTATAGAAAAGTAAAGAAAACCTTTGACAGAGAATTAGAATGGAGAGAGAGAACAGCTTAAGAGACTGGAGATTTCTGGAATAAGTACTACTGTGTCCTCTTCTGCTACACAGAAATTGAAGGGAGAAGCACAATTTTGAGGTAATTTTGTTAGGAAAGGAAGAACAGGTGACCTGAAGTTCATGATCACCTTTTTGGCCTGGAGCTCTACATACTCGTATTTTTCCACAATACTCGGATTACACACGTACATCACCCTCCACCATACATTAATTTTCAAGAGACTTGATTACATTATAACTGGATGGTTATACCGGGGTGTGACAGTGGCTTGTTGCAGACCTGATCTCACTTGCATCATTTATCAGAGTACACCATCTCTCCTGTCTAGTCAAATGAGTTACACCATTTGTAAGCACACACCAAGATAACCAATGTCACAAGACAGCGTGCACTGGTAATGAGGCTCTTGGAGAGCTCCATACCCACTCCTGAGTAAAGGCACAAGGACCTCCCGATGGGCAGGCCCCAAATCAGCCCTTCAGGATACGACCCTCCAGAAGAGCCAACAGTGCAAAGGTCCTCCCAATGTTTTCCCACCACCGGCGAGATCCAAGCAAACAGCTCTGAAGGCAGCACATGACAGCCACGAAGGCCAAGATCCAATTACACCCTGGAGCCCCGGGCCATGCCCGGCAGCTCCTCTGGCCCTGACTTGCACACGCAGTAAGGTGGCCCTTATACCCCACTGCGGCTTCCCCAGACCATCCGGGCTGGGGATCACCCAGCCCCACCGCCCCTGAAGGCAGGCAAGGTTTAGCTGGGTACCAGCACAAGGACACTGGTGCCGCGGATCCCCAGCACGGGACACGGCGATGACATTGCCTTAAGTGGCCGGAGCCCCGGCTGGATGCGCCTGCTGGCGGCAGCGTTGCCGCCCTCACCCCGCAGGCAGCGCGGAGCCGAGCAAACCCACCGGCAGTACCCCCGGCTCCCCCTCCCCTGACACAGCTCGCCGTGCCACAGCCCCAGGAGGAGCTGCGTTAACGGGAGCGGCGCGGAGCCGGCGGGAGGCGCAGCCGCAGCGGCCGCGGGGTGCGCGGAGCCCCGGGACGGGCACTGCCGCCGGCAGCGGGGCGGACGGGGAGGGCGCCGGTGCGGGCACCTCCCCGCCGTGCCCTTACCTTACCCCGGCTTGGTAGGAGCTGCTTGAGCACCGGAGCTCGCCGGGCAGCGCTGCCGTCACACCGCCCGCCCGGCTCCCCGTACGGAACAGCGGCGGAGGGAGAGGAGGAGGAGCAGGTCCGCGCCCGCTCACCTGCAGGGGGAAGGTGGCCGCCTTGTTGCCCACGTAGCCGCGGACGACGTGGCTCTGGATGGAAAGCACCCGGCACTCCGGCTCCATGGCTGCGCCGCGCGCGCCTGCCCGCGCCGGGCCGAGGTGGCGGCGCCAGGAGCAGGAGCGGGGGGCGGAGCGCGGGCGGCGTGACGCGCTCGCCCTGCCCGCCTGTCACACACCCCCCGCGGCACGGAGGCAGGCGGGGAGGCGGGCACCAGCGGGCTCCCAATGGCCGCCTGCCGGCGCGCCCGCTGCCCGGGGCTGTGGAGGGGACACGGCTCCCACCCACCCGCGGGTAGCCCTGGCGCGGCCCCTCCGCCCCCACACACCCACCGGCGTCACGCGGTCACGCCCCCCGCGGCCGCCCCGCCCGGCAGGGCCAACGGCGCCGAGCACAGAGCGGCGGGCCCGGCCCGCTCCGCCCCGGGCTTTCGGACACGGCGGGAGCGGTGTGCGCCGCGCCCCGGCACTGCGGGCGGCGCGGGATGGGTCAGGCTGGAAGGGGGCACGGTGGGTTACCAGGTCCGGCCTCCTGCTCAAGCAGGGCCAGCCCAGAGCACATGGCACAGGGTTGTTACCGTGTGGCTCTGGAAAATGTCCAGTGAACATGATAACCTTCCATACAGCCCTCTCTCTGGGCTGTCTGTCCTAGTGCTCGGTCACTGCACAGTGAACTTTTTCCTCATGCTCAGGTGGAACTTCTGACCATCACTTTTTGCCCCTCGCTTCCTGTCCCCTTGCTGGGCACCACTAAGCAGAGCCTGGTCCAGGCTCTTGACAGCCCCCATTTAGATATTTATGCCCATTAATGAGGTCCCTTTCAGTCGTTTCTTGTCGAACCTGAACAGGCTTAGCCTTTCCTCATAAGAGAGGTGCTCCAGTCCCTGACTCGTCTTTATTGCCCTCTACTGGACCTGCTCCAGGAGCTCCATGCCTCTCCTGTCCTGAGGAGACCAGAACTGGACACAGTAAAGGAGCATTTTCTATCTGAAAAGAAATTGTAGTCAGATGGGGGCCAGTCTCCCCAAGCCTACAGTGAGAGGACTAGAAGAAATGGCCTGAGGTAGAGGTGATTCAGATTTTTTCGCAGTTTTAGGGTGCTCAGACATTGGAATAGGTTGCCCAGGGAAGTGGTGGAGTTTCCATTTCTGCAGGTGTTTAAGAAACATCTGGATCTCACTGGGTGATGTGGTTTAGGGGTTGCAGTGGTACAGTGAGGTGGACAACCCATGCTCCCCTGTGTCATGCCATGAACCACTCACATCCTACTGGGAAGCCAGGATTGGCACAAACATCCTACCTGTGCGACAGCTTCCTTTCCTCGAGTGTTCAGAAATCCTTGTGGAGCCACAGATGCCACCTGTGGCAGCCGCATAGGCGGCAGTCCCTGGAGGTGGCACGCTGGCCCAAGCTGCCCTGACAGAGCACCACCCTTGCAGCTGGGTTCTGAAGTGACTGCAATTGTGTGTTATTGACCCAAAAGAAAGAAAACCCTTCAGAGAGTTGCCAAAGAGTAAAAGAAGATGTATGCGTTGGCTGGAAAGTGCTACAATACATCAAGACTCTGCTGAGAGTCTTGGTAATGTGTTTGGGAATTTCATCATCCTCCTGCCATTTGTCATTATTGACCATCACAGGTCTAATCACAGCTCACAACAAGAAATGGCACCTGATGCCTCTTGTTAATCTTAGTGGATAGCTTTGAATTGACTCTTGAAATAGCGTGATTATTTCTTAAAAATGTGAAAGAGTATTTTCCTCATCATAAGTAATCTGTTGGAAAATGACAGAACATACTGTTCTCTCTTCAGTTGTCACTTGCATTAAAAAACTTTGAACTAATTCTAGGCTGGCCTTACTACCAACTGTTGCTTCAGCCCTTCAATACATATTTTTTTGAATTGCAGAAATCACTGCATCTCCATGGCGGGCCAGAGGAATGGATTATCTGCATCAGGTATGCTCCTGCTCCTCTAGCATAGGGAACAATTGTTGGAATACAGATTTTTTTTCCCCCTTTTCTCTGGTTTTCATCCTTTGCTCAGCATTACTGCTCATTGCACCACTTTGACCTTGTAAGCAAAGACACATATACCAGTTCTATGTAGGATTGCTACTTTCTTCCTAATATTCTGAAATGTCCAACAAAATCCAGTTCCTAGGAAATTTTATGCTTTCCCCAGAGGAATATCTGAAGCTTCTCTTGATGGTTTTTAATTAAGGATTAAGGAGTAGAATCTGCATGCACAGGATGTGTGTGACAGTATCCAGCCCTAACATTTTTCAAAGTATGGGGGAATCTATATCTCCATACACTAAAAAAGTTGCCGCAAGCAAAACAAAGGCCAGAAGACAATTCTTCCCTTCCAGAAAGCAGCTCTTCTAAAGGTGAATACACAATTTCTGAGCAGTGGGTTTTTTTTACAGACTTTGACATATTTATTCTTTAAGAAGTCAGTCCTCTCCCTCATAAAAAGGACTGTGTGTCTCTGAAAAAAGTGAAGCTAAGCTCGAATTTCTTCGTGATTGTGCTTCCTACTGTGCTATCCTTCTCAAAAAAAAAAACCAAACCTCTCAGGTACTCCTCAAATTTGGGGATTACTAAGACTGTTCAAGGAGCAAATAACTGTTCAATGGATGACAGAAAGATTCATTAAGAGAAAAAGAAAAAAGCAGGGCAGGTTAGATTAAAATGTCAGCAATAGAGCAGCTGTTCTCAGCTTCCTACAACAGCTGCTGCTGTAGAACATCTTGGATGATATCTCCTCAAGCTCCTGGCCTTTCAGTGGACTGTGCATAGAGTTATACAGTTTATTTTCTTTAAGGTAACCTGAGCTCTCAAACCAGATCCCCTTGGTCAGAGCAGAACATTTGTTGGAAAAAATGTTCCAACAAAATTGAGGAGTAGTTTATCAGAATTTGATCAAGGAAGAGTATAGTCAAAAAGACCACAGTTTATCAACAACTGGCAATCTTTCTTCCACACATATTTCTCCTATGCTCTCCTTCTACAACTCACCTGAATGTTTCTCACATCCCCCTCACTCTCTGCTCAGCCTGGTGGTGCACCACAAACACACCCCATGGCAGACCTGAGGCAAGAATACACATGAAAGTTGTCCAGCCAGCAGTTCTGGAAGATACACATCTTTCCCTGCCCTCCTTGCTCCTGGGCAGACAAGACAAACATCCTTCAGGGGCAGTTGTTGCACAGGCTGCCTTCCTGTATCTGTGTTGTTACCCTTTGGAATTCCAGCTCACCATGCATGAAGAAATTTTGAGATTGTGGTGATTAACAAGCTTAACATGGGTCTACAATGTCACAATATTGCAATAAAGGTCATCACCTTTTGGATTGCATAAACAACAGCAGAGTCTGCCAGATATAGGAAGCCATCCTGGACTCCTCCAGGTTGGTTTGGTCTCTGGGGAAGTGCTGCCAAGTTTTTGGAGTGGTGTTTTGTTCAAAACGGAAGAATGGCACAGTGTAAGAGGCTGTAAGAAGGGTCCAAGGTTTAGGACACACAGCCTAGGAGGAAATGGTTTCTTTAGCTTAATGAAAGCTCACCTCTAATCACAGCCTACTAATACATACAACACAGAGCTGGGAAGGAGCAGAAGGGAATAAAGCAATTTCCATAATGGAGAGCTTGCTGCCATTATGAAAGGGATTATGAAACATACAGGAAGACATTGCTTTAAAAGATTGAAGAGGGTTCATTTTCAGTTTGTTTGTTTTTCATAACTACTGGAAGAAATATTTTATAAATATTGATAGCTATGTGTAAGTTCATTTTGGAACAGGGAACAGACTTTACCTGCCAAGGTCTCCTGAAGCCCAGATTTTTGATATAAGCACAATGGGAAAGATATGGGGGTGCCAAGAATATGATACACTGAGCTTGATAGAAGATGCATAGAGAGGGCCTAAAATCAGATTTTGTGCATTGTGTGTGGATTCTATAAATTATCAAAGATGTGACAGAAAATAAAATAGTCATGGTTATGTGAAAACAGTATCTATACCCACTCCTTGTCCTGTTGCTTGTTAGCTGGGAGAAGACCAACCACCCCTACAATTTCCTTTTAGGTAGTTGTAGAGAGTGATAAGGTCACCCCTGAGCTTCCTTTTCTTCAGGCTAACGACCCTCAGTTTCCCCAGCTACTCCTCACAGGGCTCATGTTCCAGACCCTTTCCCAGCTCCAGTGAAGAGTGTACCAGTCCAAGCCAGTTTTTTCCAGAAGAATTCTGTGGGAAGTGGTGTCAAAGGCTTTGCTCACATCTAGACAACATCTAATTGTGCATTCCTCAGTCAGCTGGATTTAAGATACTAATTTTTGCTTTTCAGTTGGATGTTTGCTAAGACAGATTGTAAAGTACCAATTTATGATTGTGATAATTGCCATAAAGTATTAGCAACATTTGATGTAGGAGGGCACTGTTATCCTTATTTCACGCCAAATTTTTACTTGGCCTCATTAAAGTGGTTAACTTTGTCAGGAATTGTCAATATTAAGGGACAACACAATCAGAAGATCAAGTGGGCTGTGTATTCCCTTTGACTCAAACCTGTTCTCTGTCACTGACTTGGCAAAGCTCCTTGTGTTCTGAGCATTCTTGCCTCCAAATGTCAGGCCCAGTCTCGCAATCCTCACATCCAATGTTTTACTGAGGTAAATGGAACTGCTTGTGGGATGGCATCCAAGGGGCTGGGTGTCCAGGGGTCACTGTCATATTTTCTGAAAAATCCCTTCCCCAGGATTTCTTCTCCTGGGAAGCTCAGAAGCCTCAGAAAAGAATGTAAATAATAATTATCTGTTTCAAAAGAATGTAAATAATAATAATCTGATTCACTTCTCCTATGTTTGCTGCTTTGGAATGTGGTCTGGACATTGTTTACCAACAGGTGAATGTTTGATTGGTTTCATGTGAATTGTTTTTACTTAATGACCAATCACCATCAGCTGTGTTGGACTCTGACGAGTTGGTCACAAGTTTTTATTATCATTCTTGTTAAGCCTTCTGTCTGTATCCTTCTCTTAATATAATATAATATAATATAATATAATATAATATAATATAATATAATATAATAATAATATAATATAATATAATATATAATCTAATATATATATAATATAATTGTATAATATTTATATATAATATTAATATATATATAATATAAATCAGCCTTCTGAGAACATGGAGTCAGATTCTCATCTCTCACCTCGTCCTGGGGACCCCAGCAAACTCAGCATCGAGGTGAGAGACAGGCCAGTGATAAAAAAATGTTCTGTTCAAAATGCTGTTACGAGTTGCCACAGCTGAACAGCACTGTATAGCATGGCATTCTTGATCCATATTTCCTTCAGAAACTGAAAATACAGCTTTTTATAAAAACATGCAACACCACTATGCTGGGCAATTCTAAGCTAAAGCACTCCTTACTCTGGTACAATTCCCCATAACTATACACAAAATATTTTGGCTGGTGCTGATGTCTGCACTTATTGGTTCCAGTGTCTATGAAGTAAAATAGTCAAAGTTAATGAAAACCAGGAAGCCTCCTTTGCTTGGCTGAGGGAGCCAAAGTGCTTTGTATTAGCTTGCAGTTTTGTCCTGAATGCTCATGTTTGCACCCCAAGGAGCCAGTTCTATTGCACTCAGTATCCACTACCTAATACTGGGGAAAAGTAACTCATTGTCAGAAGTTTTAATTCCAGTTATCTCTTTTTGTCCTTGGATCATAATAACTATAATTCATATAATTTAGGGGGTAGATGAGTAAGTGGAAATATCCCTTTGTCAACAAGTGTATTTCCAGCAGCAGTGCAGAACCCTGCTCTGGGAAGCAAAGAAGTAGGAGATGCAAGCAGTTATGGCGTGACACAGTACAACATGTGTCAGGACGCCATTCTTTAGAGAAATGCATACAAATGTTTTTGTTCTGCTTCATTTTTAAGGCACTTTTGGGGGAAACATGAAGAAATTGGTGATATTTCATTGCCTTTAACTCTTTGATTTCGGACACTTGTGTACCTGGTTTTTGATATTTAACCTTGAAAATTGTTTGACTTAGATTTTGGGTCAGAAATTTTGCACACACTGCATATTTGTTTTATGAAACCTGATAACAGCTGGAAAAGAATAAGGCCTTTCCTGGCAATGGGAATAAACCTCTCAGTCATGAACTGCATCTCTCAGCAGTTTCTCCTGCGTGTGTCTTGCATCACATGCTGTCGTCTTGCAGTCATGAGTCACTTGCTTCAGCTCCCACTGCTCGGGATATCAGCTTGGCAAAGCTGCACAGCTTATTCCCTGGGGAAATGTGCACACAAAGCAGTGGGAAGCCAGGCCACTGCAGTGCTGGAGACAGAACAGATTTGCATTTGAGTTTTTAAGCTGCAGGGTGTACATGCTAAGTTGACTAATACCACATCTATTTCTAGTCCTGTTACCTGGGTAATGGTAATTTCATTTTGTTCTTTTCCTTCAGTGGTTACAAAGAGATTTTCTACTTAAAGTTAACCTTTAAAAATCTGAATGAAATACAGTAAGTTTAGACATGGGCTACATAATTTTTACAGCTGATGTAATTTCACTAATTAGCAAAATAGCAGTAATAGAGGACAAATTTCAGAAGTCTGAGAGATGCTGGTTCTGTCCCAGGCTGGAGATTCCTTATAATTTGCTCTTGTTTTTGTCTGTGTTATTAGGGGACAACTCTCCCCACCCCTGTCACTTTCACCGTTGTAATTAGTAGCAAAGTCTAACCTATGTAGTTCTGAAAGTTTCCTGGGTTCTTCTCCTTAGAACAAAAATAAAAAGGTAGAATTAAATCCGCAGATATTATTAGGATTTAATACCAAACTTTGAAACTTCTATTCTCAATGATTTTTCTCCAGGAAAACTATCAACCTCTACAATTAAATAAGCTAAACTGATAAAAAAGATACAAAAATTGCATGAGATAAATGGGCAAAACCGAAGAGTTGTCATCTGGTTCTGGAAGATATTTGAGCTGTCTAATATTATCAGCAGCAGTGGCAGGTTCCTTGGACATCATTGTCCACAACCAGTTAGAGATAATCAGCAAAAATGTGTGTGCAAGCCCTGAACATGCCGGTGGCCAACTGCAAATTCCTGTGCCTGGCATTACAATGCAACACAATACTTCCCACTCTTGGCAAGCAACTCTGTGCAGCTCAGGCCCTCAGTGGCCAATTTTGCAGCTTGGGAACAACAAAGCAATTTCTTCCCTCTTGCCAGAACAGGTTCCCCAAGTAGATTTCTAGGGGAGAAAGAGTCAGCACACTCTGCTCTCTGATGGTCTGCTGGAAGGCAGTGCAGACCCTGTGAGTGATTCCTATCCTCCTTTTCAAAGGGGTTAATTAAAGAGTTGAAGGCTTTATTTTCAGAAATAAAATTATTCCGTGACAATATTTTGCAAAGTCAAGTACACATTATTGGATTAGACAAGTGTTTACAGTTCAAGCCTTAATTTTATAGTAGATGTCTCCCAGATGTTTACCATAGTGGCAAAGCCTATAAAAACATAGTGCAGCACTGGAAGGACATTTGCTCCCTAAACTGAGACTGGAATTCCTTTCCCTCAAGGGCCTAACTCTTGGGACTTCCAAGTTTTTTCACAGACTTGTCTCAGTGAAGTAGGATTTAGTCAGGGACTCTTTCCCCATGCCCATTCCTTACTAAAGAGCAAAATTTCCTCATAGAGAGCTATTTTAGTATTATATCTTCCTTTGAGCATGACCACTGAGAAGGGTCCAGGCTGGAACCTCACCAAATCTTCACTGACTGAAAGCATTCAACAGCAGAAGGGAACTCTAAAGAATGACACACTTACAAATCTTACTGGACTTAGAAAAGTCTGGCTTTTTTGTCATTAAGAAGATCTTGAACAATTATTTCAACCTTTTTCTGTTCAGTTTAATTCTTTACCTCACCGATCTGGTATGCATGTTTTTGTGCTGCTCTGCCCACAGGAGAGCTGTGGGTTTGGAGGGTGAGCTATTCTGGAGATGAGGAATTGGCCGGATGGACACAGGAGTCACGGGCAGCTGGGCACTGCCCAGCCTGCAGCTGGGCAGTGCCCAGCTGCAGGCTGGGCCTCAGGGCTCTGCCTTGGCCCCAGGGCTCTTGCATGGCTTCCCCAATGACACAGACAGTGGATCCAGCTCACCCTCAGCACGTTTGCAAGGGATGGGAAGCTGAGAGGGGCAGGTGACCCTGTGGAAGGATGGGACCATGCAGAGGGACCTGAGCAAGCTTGGGAAGTGAAAGCACAAGAACCTCATGAGGTTTAACAAGGCCAAGTGCAGGGTGCTGCACCTGGGGCAATCCCTGAGTCACAGAATCATCACGATTAGAAAAGATAAGCAAGACCATCCAGTTCCATCATCATCCCAGCAGCACCATCGCCACCCCTAAAGCACATCCCAACGTACCACATCCATCCAGATGGCTGGGCACAGGGATTGGTGCTGAAAGGAGGTGTGCATGGGATGGGTGTGCTGGGCACAAGTGTGAGAGTGCAGAGGTGAGTGCAGAGCAGGAGTGTGAGCACAAGTGGGGTGTGCAAGCAGGGCACCATGGTGAGTACAAACAGGCAGACAGCTGAAGCAGCACTGCAGTGTGGGAATGTGCAGGGCACTGCCCTGAGCTTCGGAGGTACTGGAATGTCCAGAGCTGCAGCTGGCAAGGCCACCTGAAAGCCTCTGGGGAAAGACTGAGGGACAAACCAAGGGAGAGGGTGTCACTGTGGGAGGCTGCTCTTGGCCACCCAGCCAGGAGGTCGACACAACAAATGATTCTTTAAGGAACCAAAGGGACACCTCCAAACCAGCTGCCCTTGTCCCTGTGGGGGAACTCAGCTTGCCAGGTGCTCACTGGAACACCACACAGCTGGTCCAAGCAGCCCCAGGAGGTTCCCCAAACACCTGGAGGACAACTCCTCGGTGCAGGGACTCGGGGAGCCGGCTCGCAGAGGTGCCCTCTGGGATTTGGTGCTCGTTCCCAGAGGGGCTCTCGTGGCTGCTGTGGGATTGTCTGGGCCACAGCGACCACGCAGCTGCCGAGTTTCAGATCTCTGCTGCTCTGCTGCTTGGCTGGCTCCGAGATGGGCCAGGCACAGCTGAGCCTGGCTGGAAAAGCAGCATCTTTTATCCATGTGGCCATGGCAAAGCTGCTGTCCCAAAAGGGATTCTTTCACCCTGTGTGCAAGAAACCAATCCCCACACAGAGTTCAGCTATTTCCTTTATTTAGAGTTCTGCACAGAAGGAGGTGCTGGGTGGCAAATCCACAGAGCCAGCACAGTAACTATCAAAACTTTCCATATATTTTAGTGAACAAAGGCGTTCATGTTTATTGGCTACCAGTTATATGGTTCTCTTACTAATTTCACATATTATTTCCTTTTAAAATGATTTTACTGTTTTTATAGTATCACATTTAAATACTTAGATATTAAATTCATATATATGCAATATATAATGTACTATATAATATATACATGATATATATTATGATATTCAAAATATATTAATTATGAAAAAATCTATGTAGATACTGTAAATAATATAGAATATTTAATTTGTATCTTATACTAGTATTGTGTTTTTGCTATTTATTAAATATTAATGTAATAGTTTCTGTTATTCTATTAGCTAATATTATTAACTGTAATTTATAATTAGCTAATATTCTTCTATTGGATACAAGATTCCTTTGCTTCTTAATTCCAACCAATCTTTCTCTATGCTGAGTCTTTCTTTTCTTTTGAAGAGCTTCCTTTTTGTGGTATTCACATTCTCTGAACAGAGAGAGACATAGTTCTCTCTCCCAGGATTTTTCCTGGAGAAGGCAGTGAGAACCTCAGAGAAGGAAACAATTCTTATCTCTATTCACTGCTCCTGTTATTTTGCACATGTGCGATGTGTCATGGAGATTGTTTATCCAAAGTGATTTGTTAACTGGACACCGGCGAAGGTTGTTTGGATTCCTTGGCCTATTGGGTCAAAGCTGTATCGACTGTCTGAGACAGTCATGGGTTTTTCTTTAGTATCTCTTTAGTGTAACATTCTGTAGTATAGTATAAAATCCTTTTAGTATGTAATTTTGTATAGTATTAGTGTAATATAGTATAGCTTAATAAAGCAATTGTTCAGCCTTCTGAATCATGGACTCAGAGCGCATTATTCCCTGGCTGGGGGATTGCCTGTTTCTGAAATACTTTTTCTCGCTGGGTTTCTGGGGTCACTGGGCCAGGAGTTGGTGGTCACTGTCTCCCTGTGCCAGTAGTACCTTTTCCCCAGCTGGAGCTAATTTCAGCACAGTTGCTGAGTTGGCTTTATGAGTTCTGTCCTTATCTGGGAAGTTGTGCCAAATGTCCTTGTGGCTGTCACTCTGCATCCTTGGTGTCCCCTCAGCAAGAGCTCCTTCTCCCCAGGCATTGTGCATCCGCCCTTGGCTTTGACATGGCTGGCGCCTCTCAAGCCCTAAGCCTCAGCCAGGTCATTCTCCCGACATGGAACTGGTGTCCCTGACCCCTGGACATCAAAGGCAGCCCGTGTGACACCGGGCAGGCTCTGGGCCTGCGGGGCCGGGCCTGGCGCTGGCAGCAGGCACTGACTGTCCAGCTGTGCCCTCAGGCAGGGCCAGCGGAGCAGCGCCCGCCTGAAGCGGGACGGGCGTTTCTTGGGGGGAGCCGGCTGCTCCTGGAGGGGCTGGGCTCCCACCTGGGGAGCTGAGGGGTCTGAGGGGCAGCTGGGGCTGGGCAGGGCAGGGCCCTGGCTCTGTGCCCCTGCTGCCTTCACCTGCTCAGCCAAGACAGGAGAGGCTGCTGCCTTGGCCGAGTCCTGGGGAGCAGCATCGAGGTCCTGCAGGAGCTGTGGGTACTTGGGGTTGATCCAAATAGTGTGGATGGTGATGAATTCCAAGTCCTTCGGTGACTCCTTTTTGTCACTGTTGCCCCTCTCTTGGGACAACTTTGGGTATCGTCTGACTTCTCCTTCAGACAGCTCTTGGTCAGTGGAGTGTTCCCATTGGGGAAACATTTTGTTGCTGTTGTTTTCTTCCTGGGACAGCTCTTGGATTCCCATGTCCAGCCATTTGGATAGCTCTTGGTGTCTCTCAAATTCCTGGTGGCACAGCTCTGGGTGTATCTCACCTTCTGACAGCTCTTGGTCTCTTTTGTCATCCTGCTTGTACAGCTCTTGGACATTCACATCTTGCTTTTGGAAAGGCTCCTGGCATGTCACAACTTCCCCAAGGGACAACTCTTGGTCTCTCTCAAATTCCAGTTGAGACAGATCTTGGTATTTATCTTCCCTTGGGGACAGCTCTTGGACACTCTCCTTTCCCCACTGGGCCAGTTCCTGGCCCAAGTAGGGTTCCCTCACTCTCTCCTCCCTGGCCAAATCCCACTCCACAGTCTGTGGCCCTGGCAGCTCTGAACCCTCTACTGCCCCCTGTCCTTGCTCCCTGAGGGCTTCCAGCCACCCAAGGCGGGGGCTGGGGGAGCACGTGGAGCTGCAGGAGCAGCAGGGGCTGGGGGTGAACCTGGGGCTGAACCTGGGGCTGTGCAGGGCAGGGCTCTGCCTCTGTGCCCCGGCTGTGGGGGAAGGAGGTGACTGCCTTGGCACATCAGGGGCTACAGGGCCCTGTCCTTCAGCCCCATGCCAGCTCCCTCCATGCCTGGCCGTCACCTGGGGTTTCATACACAGGCCCGGCTGCTCCATGGCAGGGCGGGAGTTGGGGTTCACCTCCTCTGTGAGCTGCTCCATTGTGCCCTGCCACAGAGGCGCTCAGGGGAGCTGCTTCCTCCCGGCAGAGCAGCTCTGCTGGGACTGGGCACCCCGGGGCTCTGCACCCCTCAGACCCCCCTCAGACACCCCTCTGGCAGGGCGGGGCTCTGCCGTGTCACAAGGGCCTCTGGGCCTCTGGGTGCCACCGTGTCCTGCAGCACCACGGGCCCTGGTAATACAAGCCTGTGTCACAAAGGGCCACACCCGACAGCCCTTCAACAGCCGATCCCTCTGGAAGCAGCATGGAGCAGCCACAGACTCGGCACTTGTAGTCCTTGATGTGCCCAGGCCCCTGTGAGGCTTTGTACACTGCCCCACATGACAGCCCCAGCCCCACCCTGCAGAGCCCTGGCTCTGGAGGCTCCTCAGGACACAGCCACTGGCCAGACGGACACAGCCAGGGAGTTGTGGGCAGTGGCTCCATGTCCAGCTGCAGGCTGGGATGAGGGGTGTCCCTCAGGGCTCTGCCTTGGCCCCGGGGCTCTTGCATGGTTTCCCCAATGACACAGACTTGGCCACAGACTGCAGTTTCAGAATTTCAGATCTCTGCTGCTCTCTCTGGCCCCATCTGGCTCCCATGATGGACCAGGCACAGGTGAGTTTGGTTGGAAAAGCAGCATCTTTTGATCATGTGTCCATACTGAAGCCACCCTGTGTCACTCCCTTGAGATGGTGCACAGGCTCTGGGCCAGCCTCTTTTACACAAGAAGGAACTCTGTTTCTGTTTTACTTGAGGACTCGTGGTTTAACTTTCCTAGTGACAGTGGTAGGGATAGAGCAGTTTTCTTTGTCTGAATAATTACTTCTGCATTCCTGAAAATTATGAGCCTGCAAAACACTGTGATTAATTTTAATTGATCCTGAGCAGGTGCAGGGCCTGCCACTACCTGAGGTGGGGTTGCAGCACCCTGTGCAGGATTTGACTGTACACAAATTCTTTCAGATATGCTGCTGGTAACAAGCAGGCCAAGAGCTTTCCAAGTGTCCATATCCCACCTATCCTGGCACTCTGCAGTGCACATCTTGCCACATTATCACTTCAGTTTTCAATTTTCATCAAGCAGTGACAGGGTGTGATCTACTAATTTCTCTTGAGCAATCTTTTAGGTGCTGCTATCTCCTACCCAAAGTTCATACACCTTGGACTTTATACCTTTGGAACCCAAAGTCCCAAAGGTATGAAGTTCAAGGTGTATGAACAGCTATGTCCTGTCCCCAGCCTACTCCAAAAGTGTCTGAGTCTTCTTCAATTTGGGCTCTTTATACTGTCAAATAAAAGGAAAAGACAGAAAGCAGGTGCACACCAGCAAGAACAACTTAGTGCTTTTAAGTAGCCCCCCAGACGTTACCCTCTCCAACCTCCCAAATTCACAGATTTACCCAAAATACAATATCCACAAAAAATATGGTTTATTGGACTAGATTAAATGATGTAATGCTTAGACATTGTATTTGTATTAACAATGCTCTTGCAGAGGAACATAAAATGATACTTTTTTTCCTGTCTCTAAAGGAATCTTAGAGCAGGTAATTAATGACAAAGGGCACTGGATACTTTCCAAGTCACGCAGCTTTGACAGACTGACTATAAGAGATCTTGCATATCCAGTAATTGAAATAGAATTTCAACTTTTTGCCTTGCTGAATTAATTCTGTGCTTTTGAGTTCTCTTGAAGCTATGAAGAATTATTAACTATTAGAGCTCGACAAAGTTGATCAGATTTGTAACAAAAATACAGAGACAATCATTAAAAACCATTGTTCTTTGAAAGTTAGGCCACATTAATTTTGACTCAGTGCATGGCTGGCAGCTAGGGAGCTGGAAGAACACTGGAAGAAACCCATGAAATGACATCAAACAGGTCAGATGAGTTTTCCTTTCTCTTTTCTTAACACTACATCTCTCCTCAGAGTACCATTGTGTCCATGCAGCGGATACTGCAAGTTACATTTCTTTTTCCTTTTTTTTTTTTTTAATTGGCATTGTCACTAGCCAAAGAATTTGGGTAATGTATTCAAATGTAACCCAACATTGCTGACTAAACTGCATTGACAGTGGTAGGGTTTTGTTTGTAAAGTTGTCCTGAATGAAATTCCAGACACCACTGAAGACAATACCCACCTCACAGGTATATTTACAAAACACTGCACCAGTTTCATGGCACAGGTGGATTAAGGATGCATTGCAACAAACAACCACATCACTAAAATTTTAGATAAAAACCTGACTGCCATTTCTACCCTCTCCATATAACACTGTGGGCAACAAAACAGTTGGACAAAGGTTCAGTGGATCTACAATCAACAGAGAAAGACCCAGAAAATTGATACATTTTTCATAATATATTATATGTACTCAAATCAAACCCCAATGTGTCTGGATCCTGGATTTTTCTGTGCACACCAGATCCACTGAGTGATTGTTTGCATCTCTATCCTTAGAGGAATGTGGCATCTCCAACCTGAGGCATTCATAACCATGCACATACAAATGGTTTCATGCATATTCCACAGGAGACTTTTCACCCACAGGACAAAGTAACAGTACAACATATTGAAGAGGCTGTTACACCCTACTTACCATCATCTTGTCAATAAAATCCATTATGCTAATATACAATGAGCTTTTTAAAACATAAATGAACTATACTTGCATAAATGAGCATCATTCATTTATCAATGTATTCTCCAGAGTTCTTTATTGATCACAGAAAGAGCTACAGCCTAGACCAATACCAAAATCAAATTAAATTCAGTCCTTCACTGTAAATGGGAAAAGACAAGAGCAAAATTAATTTCTGGCAGTACCACAAACCATGGACTGTCACAAACTTAGTGAGAGAACTGGGACGGATTAGAATTGAGCAGCTGAGACCAACCAGCCATTTGGGAGTACCCCAGTATTCTGAAGCAATTGTAGGTGAGGTACAAAAGAACAGTTTCAACACTGTTGCATATGAGGACTAATCTGGCAGAGGACTGGTAAAAACCAGCACTGAAGTATGCAAATATGTCACAAAATGTACTTCTGCTGGCTGAAGTAGCTAAATAAACATTTATCAGTTTATTTAACTGATAATCCAGTTATCCTAAGACAAGGTAATGAAGCAGGTTCACCCTCTCTCTTACAGGATCACAGGAATAACTGGTGTGAAGTTTCATGAATAACTTTGCTCTGGCACCAGGCTGTGCTTCCCAGCTGAGCTCTAATGTAGAGATCTGCTGCAAAGCCTTTGCCTTATTCACATAAGGAAAATTTCCTAAGAAAGATTTCAAATCTTCCAATTGTATCAAAAAAGGTTTTATTTTAATTTATTCTTCCCCTCCTCACTGTTCCCATTCAGATTACATAAATGATTTCTTGCAGCAATGCACCTCAATCTTTACCAAAGAAGCAAATTAAAAACAAAACATGCAGAGTAGTAATAAAAACTCCAAGAAATGCCAAGTGGACATCTGATTCTACATCAAAACCAAAACCAAGCTGCATGGGCTGTAAAGTTTCACCCTGTACTGAGAGGCACAAAGCTTTCAGAGAGATGTGTCCTACCCAAAGATGCACTACACCCATCTAGCTCACTTCAGGCAGAGGTTCATGCACTGAATGAGGGCTGAGCTCTGGCTCAATGTGGTGACACCAGCTGCTAGAGCAGAAACCCAGGAGTCCTGTCAGACCTTCAGGAAAGGCAGCAGAGGGGGCTGGGGGAAGACCTGGAAATATCAAAGATTTCTCCTGCATGAATTTCAGTTCAGTGAAGAGAAAGAGCCAGCTCACAGTGTGACAGGCTCAAGCCAGCCATGGCACTTGCATTACTGAAAATAATGGGGTGACTTGTCCCCAGTTCAGCAGGCAACCAGCTGTGAAGGTTTATTTGCACCAGTGACCACTTGAGCAACAGCTAAGGGTTTCTTATCCTGGGGAAAGCTCTCTTGCTAGCTGCAAAGCTACTCAAATCCAGCTGTTATTCAACAGACACACAAGGTAATCATTATTTCCAGAAGAATTAACAGGATGCCAGGGGTGACACATGATAAATGACATTGTAGAATTTTAAAATATATAAATACATGACCAAGTAGGTTTAAAATTTGCATTCCTTTTTTCCAATTTAAACTCTGTCTAATGAAAGACAGTTTAACAGCATGAAGTGCAAGTTTTCTTACACTGGCTCAAAAAAAAAAAAAAAAAATCTCAGGAACAATCAAATCCTGAACAGTCCTTAATTAAATGGACAAGTCTCTTGGGAATGACATGGGCAGAGACCATACTTTTTGTAGATCAAACCTGAGCAGAGATTGGGTTTTGTTTCTTTTCTGTAAAAAGACAAAACAAGTATTTCAAGGTAGAGCGGAAGTGGTTTCAAAATAGCAATGACCCAGGTCATAATCAGAATTTTGTATATACAATTTGTATTAACTTAAAAAAATAAAGAAGTTCAAAATACCTCCAGAGAACATTCTAGGTTAGCAAAATGTCCTGTACAAAAGTAGGCCACATTTGTTGGTTTAAAAGAAGTCCACAGCAGTTGGTCTCTTCTTAGCTGACATAGTAAATGGTCTCTTCATTTGGGGCTCTTTTGCTGGGGTCACTGTGGGTGACTTCAGCACCCCATGCCGAGGTTTCTGTTCAGGATTGAAAGCCACACGGGAGGGTCCTTCTGGGCTCACCAATATACTTTTGTCAGTCTTTTTAAATTCTGTTGGAAAACAAGCCAACAAATTAAAATGAAATGCAACCCCTGGAATAACTGTGCCTGTCAATCAACTGTGGAATTTCCCAGCCCTAGAAGCCTGAGTTAGATCCAGCAAGGCTCAGGAGCCTTGGCAGAGAAAAGAGGTGGGGGTGAAGCACATCTCTCAGCAGAGCCCCTTGGGGAACAGGGTCTGCTACAATGTGCTGTGAACCCTCCCTGTGGTTCCACAGAGCACCAGAGACCCTGGGCCTTTTCCTCAGACAGAAGTGTTCTAGCTATCCTGAAAAACACCCCATTGAATTTAAAAGATGACAGTGGGTAAGCAGCGTCTCTACTCTGACTGCTGAACAGCTCTAGAGACTCTTGGCCATCCCTTCAGCCAGCAGGGAGGCACTTATTTTTCATTTTGTTCAGCTGAGTTATATTAACATGAACATTTGCCTAAATACACTGTTCTCAATTTGAACTTGACCTTTTGCACACTTCAGAGAGTTAAAAAGTAGCTAAATGAATACATGGAATATAATTGTATGCTATGGAGCAAGAAATCTATTTAACAGGGAAAATATCACCTCCTTACAGAAGGGAAGTGACCTTTAGCTACTCATGATCATTCATAAGCCACAAGCAGCCAAAATAAAAAGCAAACTTTGCTACTACAAAGTCTGATTTTATCAGCATGTCAGCATGGGAAACAGAAGTGAGCAAAGAAGACTGTGAAGTGCACATGTTTCCAGAGGGGCTCTGCAAACAGGCAGCTCAGGAAGGTAAATTCAGCACCCTGCTGCAGTTCTCCACCCGTGAGGCTCCTTCTGCAGGTCACTAACACAGCACCCTGGAATTGCTCAAGTCTAGCTGCAGGGCTGAAACTTTACCATCTCCTCTGGAAAGGAACTTGAGAGGGGTTTGTAAACTGAACACAAATACTGAGACAGGAACAGAACCATCCTGTTTTAGAGGTGTCCCACAGGTGTGTGAGTGTGTATCACTTCCCCATTCCTCAGTTACCAGAGAGACTGTGGACACAAACACACATCAGACTCACCTGCAGTCATGTTTTTATTCAAGCCAAATGTGACTCTTTTGGAGTTGGGTGTCTGCAGTTTGTTAAGCTATAAAGCAAAATAAAGACATGAAATGAAATAAGATTTTTGAGGCAATGCTTTGAGTACTTTCACTTGCACCCACTGATGTAAAACAGCCTACTTCTTCCTTCATTTTTTTTAGAATTGCCCCAATCCTCTGGCACTGACTGCTGCTAAGACAGCACTGTTTTCCTAGCCAAAAGCAAACATATTCCATTTGTGCAGAAATCACATACTCTCCTTAATGTCATTATGTAAGTCAACAACAAACAAGAAGATATTTGTGTGTTAAACAGATTGGCCCCACTGCACTCGGGCCTCAGCTGCTAAGAGGACTTGAAAAGCTTTAAATGTTAAAAAGGTTTAGAGAAGAGGGCAGACTTTTGAAGCCCTGCACTTTCCATAAACAAGAAAGGGAGGCTCAAAGTCCCTTTGCAAGTCTGAAATCAGTTTGTTTTTGCTTTCTTGTGAAATGAGCAGATTCAGAATGGTGTGTGTTCAACAAGAAGGCTGAAAGCAGAGGGAAGGGAAGAAGAGATTTCAGAGACATCTATAACTCATGTTCTGAAACTCTGGAGCCATGTGTGACTCTGTCTACAGCATCAGCATTTCCACTTATATCTGCTCATGTCAGGAGACTAACAGGGAGTGGAAAAGACACCACGAGTGATGAGGAGCTTGCTTGGAAAGACATTTGTTCTTAGACTCAGCTACCCTTTGCGAGATCTCACCTGCATGGGTGTCCTGGTGGAAGAGATGGTGCTTCTGGCTTTCCTGAAGAACACTGCCTTTGGTACAGTTGATTTTTCAAATTTTACAAAATCACTTCCTGGTTTTGCTTTCTTTTTCTTTAATGGTGACAGAGTAGCACTGCTTTCCTGTCAAGGAGGGAAAGAGACAAATGCTTCAGTACAAAGTTCTGTATTATCTAATACCTAGTGCTGTGACCAGTGCTGACCACACACTCACATCAGTTAATCACCATGTTTAGCTCCCAGTAGGTAATTTTGCAATTAGCATGACAGAAAGCGGAAGTTGAAGGCAAGCTCTGTGCAGAAATAGGAAAGTCATTGCAAAGAACAAAAGGAAGAATTTGTAATAGATCTGCCAAGCCGAGCAGAGTGCAAACAAACACGTTTTCTCCATATGCATGAAGATACTTTGCAATTGATCCATCTCTCCTGCACACAAGTGATCATTTTTTTTCCCTTCACCATAAGCAAAAACTCCTGTCTGGTACCCATGGATGAATAAGATAAATAACTAATGAACAACACAGCTTTGGACTAAGATGAAGACTTTAAAGAAAGAAATGGAGTATGAAATCTGACTACACTTTCAGAAATTCAGCTGTTGTGTAGTGCTACTGGTTTGCTGACTTAAATTCATACTTTTATGGTATTTAAAGCAATTCTTGTCTCCAGCACACACCAATTCTTAGGACTTGCACTGGCAGAGCTTTTTAACCTGCTGTCTGTGGACTGTGGTGAGGGAAAGTTCAGTTATGCTTCTCATCAACCTACAGACGTGGAATTCCAAAGGTATTCACTGACAAACTGTGGAAAATGTAAGCAGATATTGCCTCTTTTGATCTGAAAATCACTTCTGCTTCAAATAAAAGGAAAAACCACAAGACTTCTCCTTTTCTGAATTGTGGAGACAACTCTGAAATAATGCTGATCTCGTCTGGTTTTTTTTTTCCCTTCTCCTCCTCCTCTTTCCTCTGAATATTTGAAGCTAACTCTCTGGAGGTGTGTGTTGTCCTTGAAATCAAGAATCAAAACATGCTCCTCATTTCTGGGCACAAGGCTAGGATTACATAACTAAAACAAGGAAAGAAAACAACATGTTATTTCTCAACAATGAGAACAAAATTAGCAAAGCTTTATTGCCTCTGCATTTGTACATTTTAAGGTTTCCCCTGACCTCTTCTTTCTTCCATCAGTATTCTCCCTCTCCTCCTGACTCAACTTCCAAGTACCTTTCCTTGTCTCCATCCCTTTTAACACACACACTCACACAACTATGTGGACTGAGCAGGAAAAAGCAAATTCCATAATTTCTTTGGAATTCCACATGAAGAGTGACCCAGTAGCCCATGCCTGCCAGCCAACAGGCCAGTGCTGGGGTTGTGCTGCCACCTTTCCCTCAGTGCCTGTGCTAAGTTGTGCCAACAACTCACTCCCATGAAGTCTGCAAGAACTTCTTATCTTGAATCTATCACAGGTCTTGGAAACTTTTGGTCACCTGCAGCAAACTCTCACAGAAAGAGATGGGGGTGTCAGAATCATATTTTCTTACAAATTAAACATTTATAGGCAAAGAAAAACCAGGTGTGAAACATGGAATACTGAGGCAACAGGAGACAAAGCCAATGGTTCCTACTTTGGAAGCCCCACAGTGAGAGAAATGCAGTCTGAATAGTGGGGAGATAGAAACTTTTTGGCTCCTCCCTCTCAGGACTTCATCATCAAAAACCAGAAAATGCCAGTTATTTTATTACTATTTCAGCAAAGTTTCTATATGAGTTTTTTCTCCTGTGAAGGACTGAGTAGTTCTATCTCCATATACAAGGCTGCACTACTTAACTAATCCTACAGGTTTAAACATAAGTCAAACAAAAGTGAGCTCATAGGCTCAAAACATGAAGCTTTAACTCTTTTTTGTACTCATAATCTCATCTGTGCTTCACGAATTTTTTTCCACCAAAGTGAGACTATCAGCAACACTTCCAAGAATGTAACTAAACTCCTGAATGTGTTAGGGTGAACATGCACATGGGAAATGAGCAGTTAAAAAGAATTTCAGTAGCAGGGGAGGGAAGAACACCTGCACTCTCTTTCTTAGCCACACTGTCAAAACCATACAGTGCAAAATGCTTTTTAACTCTCGAAACAGTGAGAGAAATCAACACTATTCTACTTCTTACAAAGAAGAAAATGGGGGTGGCAAGGTAGAGAGATCAAAAAAATTGTTTGTTCTCAAACTGCAAGGCATAAATTTTTGAAGAAGAAGACATTGGATCTTCCTAGTGAACAAACAGTGTTTATAAAAAACTGGACTATTCATACATGTGATCACACAGCCATTAAAGGTCACAGTGTCATATTCTCTATTCCAGTGTCTGTTCTCTTTCCCAAATCCTTTCCCGAGACAGTCCTATCAGTTTTTTAAGATGGAGCACTGAGCAAGCAGAAGAAGCCACTCCTAAAATTGCTGTGGGCAGTTTCACAAGGAGCTGATCCTAATCTTGTATGCTGCTGCTGCTGCAGAAGGGATGTTCCATCTTCCCATTTCTCACTGTTTTGCCAAAATATGATGCCCTCTGTGAGCATGCTGTAAAGCTTAAAGAGACCCAATGCAAAAGAATCATTAACCCAGGGACCAAAGAAAAAAACAACAAAAAAAGACAACCCCATCTTGCCCCTAATATCCCATTTTTCAGCTAGATGGGTTCTTCCAGCTGAGTGGCTGGCACAGGATTTAGTGTGATTGTACAGGAGAGTGTGACACTGTAGCAGTGTGTGGATTTTGGGGAATCAAGTTCTTTTCTGGTGACAATGCATGATGACATCAGCAAGCAGCTCATGCAGCCCCATGCTCGGAAAGCTAAAGCCAGATCAGAAAATGAGCCTGGCAGTTCTTGAAGCAGGCAGAGAAAAGAATGAGATGTACATACCACCTTCCTGTTTTTCTTGCACACAGTCTCCAGAACTCCATTGGCTTCGACAGAGTTTAGCACCTCTTTCACTTTTCTCTTCTTTTTCAGAGTTGCTCCATTCTGACTGGAGACTTTCATCCCTTCCAAACCAACTAACTTTGTCTTTGTCTTCAGTGTGACCTTTCTGGAGGGTGCAGATTCAGCCCCTGCCTTTCTTGGCAGGGTCCCCAGCAAGCCCTCATTGCTGGGTTTCAGGTCAGTTTGCTGCACAGGGGGATCTCCATTCACCAGGACAGCCCCTGCTTTCTGCTTCTTTTTCACAGCCTTAGGAGGTAACACAGTGACAGAAGGGCTGACATCCTCTGCTGCACTGGCAGTGGCTGGCCCATTCTGACACACTGGTTTTGCAGGAACATTCTGCACTTTTGGATTCATTTTCTTCAACTGACTCTTTTTATTCTGCTCTGCATCAGTCAGATTGTTCTGCACACAGATACTGTGATTTTCTCTGGTGTCAGTTGCTACATCTGTGGTCTCACTGGCCTCATTTACTAGCAATTTCTTTCTCTTCCTCTCCTTTTTATTTTCTGGCACCTTTTCCTGGCTAGAAGCATTGGATCCAGATGTTTCAGCTTTTCCCTCACAATTTCCATCAGCTGTTCCAGAATCAGCACTTAGGCTGTCCCTCTTCTTCCTTTTTTTCCTCTTCCTCTGGGGAACTGATGGCACCTTCCCACTTGACAGCTCTTCTTTATCCTCTAAATCCATCCCAAAAAGAATGCCACAACACACATGTGAAACACAAAGGTACTTACAGCAACTGAACTGTATTCTATTTTTGTTCATTTCTTTTAAAATAGGTGCACCATTTTCCTGTTATCAGCCTCCACAACAGTTTTACTGTTACAGCTGCTCAGGACACTGCAGCCTGATGACGTCTGGCCTAATTAATATTTTGTTAATTTTGCCTTGCCACAGGTGAGATCTAAATCACTCCCTGTGGCAACCCTATTTTTCATAGCAACATCCCTAAAAAGAGTTTTTATTACCCACCTGTTAAGCCCATCAGAAGGGCAACTCAAGGGTTCAGTATTTCAGCATTCCCAAATTCTTATATTCTAACACTCATCCTGTTTTAAGATATGTTTCTGCTTTCCTACAATAAATGCACCTGCTCAAAGGAGCAATGCAGACAGCTGCTAGCTGCTTCCAGTTCTGCTTTTGACTGAAATTTTTGAGGTGATGCTTGCCTCAGAATTGGGAAGAGAAATCCTCCCACTTTCAATGAGAACTGAATTTCACATTTAACCTTCATCACAGGATACAAACCAGCACATCCTGAACAATAGCATTGCCTTCCTCAGAGGAGCTTTTATCTGACACTTTGCCAAACTGTACAAGTCACTGCAGGTTGTCTCTCTCCCAAATATTGATCTTGCCTTACCTTCTGCTTTTTCCAGCTCATTTTGCTGCCAAGGCTTGACAGCTTTTTTCTTTCGCTTTCGCCTGCCAGATTCATCATCATCATCATCTTCATCTGTAGAAACATCTTCAGGAATATCTTGGGGGAAGATTCCTGTTGAGGAAGGATAAGGTATCAGAAAACTGAGAGTCCTACTTCTATGAATAGTTATGCTGTTCATAAACAGCATAACTCTCACAGGAAGAAGAAACAACTCCTCTTTCTCTACCCAACCTTAAAGCAACGCATATGACCCATTCTTATTTGTTTAAGCAAAAATAATCATCTTTCATTTAAGGACAAAGTACAGGGTTGCTCAAATTGTGAAAGGAATTTGGCCATCTCCAAAATATGTGTAATGTGTCTTAGTGAGGTTTTAAAACCCCACAATCCCCCCAATATAATATTCTTGAAATGCACATTCAAAAAAAAGGAAAACATAATTCCAATACACATTGTATGGGAACATTATATGTAATTTAATGGAAAATAAAGACAGAGACTACTGTCTCTGTCTGCTGCTCAGTCCTTACCTTCTGCTAAGTCCTGGAACCTGAAGGTGAGAGGGAGAAAAGAAAAATCGAAACATTATTACTCATTCAGTACCAATAATAACACTAGCAGAACAGCATCACTGCACTTACTATGGTTTTATCAAAACAGGAACAACATATTTTTGCATAGGAAGTTACAAACTCCAGAAAAGATCTGCCTCAGTAATCCCCCTACTCAAACCAAATCACTGAAAGTATCGAGAAAACAACAATTCAATACTTTTCTTGCATCTGTTCCTTGCATCACACTCAAGCTGGTGTCACATCCTGCAGTTCAAACCCACACTGTGCAGATAAACCCCAGCTGGCTGCAGCTGGCTGGTACCAATGAGTAACAGCATGACAATGGTGACAGCACAAGACAGGTTGGGCAGAAAGAAAATCAAAGCAGCTTAGGACAAGGTGTATTTCAGCAGAACTCACTTTTTGACCAGCTTGTACAGCCGCTTTCTGTTCAGGGAAGGTGTATTTTTCTTGCTTGCAAATTCGAAGATTTTGTCAGCAACAGCCTTGTAATCAAACTGTTGGAGGAGGGAAGTACAACACAGCTGTTCTTAGTTTATCCATGCAAGATAACCCAGTGCAATTTGTGTTACAAATATATCAAGTATTAAGTTCAATAGGTAACTTGTAAAGATACACATCTTGAAACAGACACCTTCTTTAAACTCAAAATGTTTTCCTCTGTTGAAATTTACACCCCCTTCACACATTGACTTGTACAGATGGCTGCTTCATTAACAGAACAGCTGAACTTGGTATCACTTTCTGAAATGTTCCTACCCTGATTTCTTACTCAAGAGAGAAGCCAACCCACTTCAATACTCCCATAAATATTTAGCTAAATATCAGATTTGAAGTGTGCCATGTCCTAATTCTTGCTTAAAAGCCACAGATTCATGAAGTGTATCCACCTGCATGTGTGTTTGATGAGAGGATCTGTCAGAATCACTACACTGCACTGGCCCTGGGTTTAGAAAACCCAAATTGTAATATTACCCTTTCTCCTATGTATCCCATCATCCATGTTCAATGAAAATTAGGCTGATTGCTTCCCCACCCTCACTGACTTGACTTTTAGCACACACATTTTTTAACTCTTGAAACAGGAAGGGAGGAGCAGAAAACAGAAGGTATGGGAGAGAGGAAAGAGGAATTTAGACATGTTTTTATTTTGCTACCACTCACAGAACATACATTACATAAATACCATAATTACAATAAATCAGGAGATTAAATTTTTCTAACATATTTATCCATTAACACCCTTTACTTCTGCACCTCTTGAAAGGGATGGGGAAAAAGAGAGCAGAAATATCAGTAACAGAGCAAAAGAGCGACAAACCTGAAGAACAGCCCCAATCCCATCATCAGACTTTTCATTAATATCCTCTGTGTTTTCAGCCTTCTGTGCTGATTTTCTTGACAGAGATCTGTCTGCTATTATAGAAAATAGACTGAATATTAATATTTTGTCTGAGATAAGTGACTCCAAAAGGACAAGCTTTATTAAGCACATCTGAAGGGAAGACAGGAAAACACAATTATCCTTACAACACACTGAACGTATGTTTGATTGGTTCAGAGCAGAAATATATTTTCAGGAAACAGGTTTCCTAGCAACTCTTATCAGGGCAATTCAGAGTTTCCCTCTTACCTTTGGTTTTAAGCATCTCTTCATTTTCCTGTTTGCTTCCTTCAGAAACATTCTCCTCATCACTGTTGGAACCCAGCTCCTTCATCAGGTCCTCGATGGCGAAGGGGGACTGATCCACGATCATCTCAAAGACACCGGTGGCCACAGCGTGGAGCACACGCCGACTGTCAGAGAGAGCAGGGTGAGCCCAAAGGCAGACCATAAACACCTCCCTCCCAGGTTAAAAAAAGTGGGAATTTGAGGGAAAATGGATGAGAAAGAATGTGGAAGAACACCAAGCTCTTCAGATTATGAAAATCAACCTGTTACTCCCTAAACAGAAATCCTTTATTCCAAGCAGTGTCCTGCTAATGTGCCCCTCTTAAATTTCACTCTTTATGCTGACCTATATTACACTGCAAAGAAGCAGCTCAGCTGCTCTATGCATTAAAAAAATTAAAATAACTGGACAAATTAACCAACAAAGGTTGATATAGTTCTTATAAATCTATGGAGACTATTTATAGCTTTGATAAATACAAGTTATCTTCATATGACTATGCACATTGCTGGTAAAATACCCTTCTTTCTCTACATTCTGAAATTATGATTCTTTGTTCCATTTATTACCATATTCAGAGTTTCTTAATTCTTAAAAAATATTTATTCTTTCATCAAACTTACTCCTTTGATTTGGCAGCAATTTTGCAGAAAGGTTTGATGAACCTGAGATTCTGGTCTGCTGTGAGCTGTTTGATTGGAAAGAAAAAAAAAAGTGAGTACAGAAAATACTGTATGTGTACACTGAAATTCCTTGATAATTGGTGTTTGTACAGGAACTGGTGTTGGGGGATCTTCTTTAACAGTCTTTCAGCATATTATCTAACTCCAATTGGCAGAGGTATCCAGGACCTTTTTGTTACCACTAACTTCCAGATTTTCCCTGGAAGTATTATCAAAGCACTGACTGCCTTGCAGACTTTATTCTGCTGAGTACAGAAATACAACAAAGCTTCTTACTTTAGAAAAGGAACCATGAGGCAGAGAAAGCTTAAATAATTTTGTGTGCTTTCCCAAAGGTCTGTAGCAGACAAGAATAGGATTTGGGTTTCTCTTAACTGGGCTGCTTGCACTAAAACCCTCTCAGCTACAGTAGAGCTAAAGATAAAGACTCTTCCCTTCAAAATCCAACTTAAGAGCATCATCTGTGATTTCATATAGTCTGAGGGACTCACTCCCCTCTCTAGGCTTCCAGTGAGTGGCTTAGCTACAGCTGTGTGACTGTGGAGCTGCAGAAATTATTTGGGATCCAATTCTCTGGTGCAGACTTCATCTCTCTCTTGATCCACAATCCAGGACCTCAAAACCTGCAGGCAGTATTGGTTTGAACACAGACTGCAAGGAATAGGAATGGAAAAGTGCTGACAGCTTTGTCCATTGCAAGGAGAAATATCAGAAGTCAGAGACAAGGGGAGGTAACTGAGGAGGAGCCTGGGATGAACATGGGGCAGCAGGAAGGGTGAAGGGACAGGAGAGATGCTCCTTGGCCTTGCTGCTGCAAAACTCTGCCCCACTTGAACAACAGTCAAAATTAAGGGCCATCAATTAACTGTCCAGCAACACACAGCAGAGCAAGACAGATGTCACCAGCAAAACAAACATCTGGATGTGGGGGATAAACTGCACAATGCACAGACAACAATAAGCAAATATTAGACAACAGTGAAAGCTCACTTTCCTCCTCTGTTTAGGTGCTACACAACGAGCAGGCTTTATGTCAGCCTTTGCCAAAGCAAAGACTGGAAAACATGCTCACACAAGGGAAATTACACTGTGTCCCCTCTGAAACAAAGAAATGAGAACAGTCTAACTATTTCATTACTATTTTTCCGACCTCAATTTGGAGCAGCATAACAGTACTCAGGAACTTGAGAGAAACTACCATATTCCCACTGTCAAAGACATGAACAAAAGCCAAAGCATAACTTGTAGTAAGTCACTGTATTCATGCTTACTCAGTGTTGTTATATTTAAAACCATTAAAAATTACATAACCTAAAAATTACATTTCTTCTCAGATGCTGCATGCCACAGTTAGCATCAATCAGGAGTAAAATAACAAAGTATTTTCTAACCTCCTTTGCACCAACTTTAGCCAATTCATCCAGATAGATATCAATGAAATGGAACTTTATCCCAGTGGGAGAATTGCTGTCTGGGTCCATAACTTCCTTCATTAATAGCTGCAGCAATGGTTCAACTAGACTGAAAAAAAAATAAGAGAGGAAAAACCCCAAGATATTAATATTCAATTGCTCATGTCTTATTTGCCTTGAAAACAAACTCCACTTCTTTACAGTTCTGGACAGCTACCCAATTTGAATTTTTTCCTTTCTTTTTTTTTACCCTGAGGCCTATCATTGCTATCTTTCAGGAAAATGAAGTTTTGTATATTCCAAGCTTTGTCCCCTGGCATTCTTTGACACCTGCAGCAATTTTGCCCAGAACAAACACTTCCATTCCCAAAGAACACTGAAAAACCATAAACTTTCTTTCAGTTTTACTTTAAAACACTTTTCTTCAAAAGCATTTTAAAAGACAAGAGGGAAGAAAGTCATGCTAGGCAGCTTCTTGGCTCCACTCAGGAGGGAAAGGCAGTTCTTGAGCTCCCTCACTCTGCAAAGAAAAAATCATGATCCTCTCTCACCACACTCCCTCCTTCCAGTGAAAGATGGAGGCCAAAGCCATAAGAAACGTTGTCAGAAATCACTTGGGGTGACCATGTGTGTGGGAAGAAGGGCTTCAGCTTTATCAAACCTCCTCACACACCTTCTGCTCATGTCAAGGAACATTTTCATCTCTTCAACCTGAGGGCATTTACCCAGTGCAAATTTGCAGTGGAACAGCAGGGATGGGGTGTCCTTTAGCTCTGCATTCCTTTCTGTTTCCACAAAAACATGCCTGTGTGCATCCCACATTTCAGAGAGTGAGCAAGAGAAAGGATAACCTTAACAATTTAATTTTAATTAATTTTTAATTAAAATTAAAATTTTTCAATTTCAGTTGGTTATTTTCAATTAAAAGATTTAAATCTCTTCATCAACTTAAAAACAACAAGCTTAGAAGTGGCACAAGAGCTCTAGACAGAGCAAATGACTACAATTATTTGTCTTTTAATAGAATATGGAAGAAATACAACTAAACTCACTGATGTTTACAACAAACAGGAGGCTAGTTACAACTAAGGGGTTCTGTCTTAACAGAAGAGACATCACCATGATTAACCACAATAAAATAAATACTTAAAAAAAAAGTAAGAGCCAATCAGAAAGCCATAAACACACAAAAAAATTCATTTTTCGTATTTTCTGGGGTGCAGATTCCCTGTCTGGTCTCTCTGTCATTGGTATTTCATTGATAGCTCTTCTGGCTACATCAGAAAATTAAATACATTAAATATTGTATTTAATTTAATGACGTGTAGCACATTACTGTATTACTAAACAAAGTGATATGAAGACCAAATAAGCCTTAACATTAAGACTTCATGACACTGGCATCTATGGAAAAGAAGAATCTATTAAATAAAAATATATTTGAATGCAAGTATACTGGGTGACTTGTTTATGATGCAACAACGTTCAGAAATCTGCTTACCCCTCATCCCATTCATTTCTTTTCAGCACTTCAAAGGATTGCCTCAAAATCAGTCGCATCAGCTGCAAAGCACAAAATCTGTTAAATTTGTTGTTTATGAAAACAGGTAAAGGAGCCATTGTGGCTGTAATATGAACAGATTTCTTGGTTAACCTCTATAACACAAAGTGGAAGCTGCCTCACATGAATGTTTTGACAGATTGTCTATCATGAAATGCAACAGAAGTGTGCTGCAAAAAGGACAACAAACTATTTTCATATGCTAGGCACAAAAATTCATTATCCTTTCTATACAGCTTTCTCTTGATTCACACCCCTGATTTCTTCATTAAGTACTGCCCTAATCTAAGAAAAGCCACAGCTTAAACTGGACACAACAATATAGGTCAGATGATAACAATAATAATTTAATTTACTTGAAAATTGCACTAAGAGACAGTCACTTGTAAAACAGCTACATTCAACTGGCTCAAAACATTTAACTTACTGAAATAGCTTTTATCTGCTAATATTGGGAAAGAAAAAACACCAGTGAATGTGCCTGCAATTAACTTCTTTCAAAGAAGATAATGGTATTTTATTCTTTACAAAAGTATGCTTTTTAAGATTCTAGTTCCTGTTTAAATATTCTGTTTCCTATAGAAAGAATTCAGACTATTCAGTGTACTGCAGTGGATACTTTACTGGTGGAAAGTTGGGGTTCTAGTGCAGAGTCATAAAAGAGTCTTTAATCAGTCTGATCTAAACTGATGTTGATAGTGTCCTTTGAGACAGTATTTATATTCCAGTATAGAAATCAATGAAAAAAATCACTATGATAGAAGGAAAAGCACTTGAGCACAACATAAACTGTGGTGGTTTTTAGGGTCACGCAGTGGTGAGCGCAAGCCTTTAAAACAAACATCTCTTGCAATGTGTCAAGAAGGTGATACCTTGTCTTCTCTTACAATACACACCAATGCACGTGCAGACAGAGCTACCTTCCAGCACACCAGCACCACACATTTTCTAGGAAAAAACACCACCCAGAGAGGTATAATTGCCTCTTATTAATTACCTCTTCTTAATTATACCACCAGAGAGGTGTAATTACCATGTAGTACTTGTCCAGCCGCAGATTGTCAATCCCGTTCCACTCCCGGTTCATTGTCTGCCAAAATGTCTGGATGAAGAGGTGTCCTGCAAGAGAGCAAGGATTAACAGCTGCATGTCTGGCACAGTGGGCTGTTCTCCTGATCTGAAAGGATCTCAGGAAAGGGATGCACTTCCCTAGGATTCTCCTAGTGATGGGGACAAAGCTGTGGGAAGACAGGCAAGACACTGGTACAATAATTAAATTTGAGAACAATGCAAGAAAAGGCACACAGCTACTTTTAAAAACAAGTTTAATTACAGGGACAGACTTGTATCAATTTTGTGTTATATACACACACAATGTGTTATATACACATATTTGAGCAAAATGCTCCCAATTTCTACCCATGCATTTTTGGCATTGACTGAGTACTCCATTTCATAAGCAGTTTGAATACCAGGGGCTTAACAGCTCATGAAACAAGGCTGGTTTTGAGCAGGAAATGTACAGAACAGTCTATGCAGAATGGAGAAGTAAGGAGACAAGTTTCTTTTGCTACCTGTCCTCAAAAATATCACCAGTATCCCACTGAAGACACAACTCCTCTGCAATAGCCAGAAAAAACCTGCAGCTCCTGTCTCCCTTAATGGAATCACACTGACTAGTTGGACAAAAAGGAAAGAAAAAGCCACCAAAACAGCCCCTCTATCTGTCTGTCTTTATTCTGGCACTGTGATAGTGGAACCACCAAAAAGGGAAGCACCCTACAAAGCATTAGGTAATTAAATAGTACTTACGAGTCTCTGTATTCTGAAACACGTGGATAAGCTGGGAGATATTGGCTGCAAGTTCCTCCTAAAAGTAAATAGATATAGTTAGTGTAGGATGTTTCAGAGTTTGGTCTCCTCACTAAACACATGACCAGCAAACAGCAAGAAGTATGAATTTCATGAAACATCTCTCAAAAGGAAAACCATTCTCTCAACAGCTGCTTTAGTACAGCAGTTATCCTTGCACTGGGATTAGGTCAACTGGAAGAGAAGTTTCAAGGGTATCAAAACCTGTTCATTTTACCAGATCTCTGCACAAGCCATCTTTCTGACAGCAGACAAAATTAAATTAGGAGGAGAAGAACCCCATGTATTTGAATTAATAAATGATGCAGTGATGGGGCACTGCTCTCATGAAGGTCTCTGTGGAGGGGTGTGAGCTATGTGTGAGATAAACCTTGTTCATGCGGACAAGTGATCTGAAAATTGAGTTTACTGAGAGCTCCAGAACCAGTATCTCTGGAAAGAAGGGAGACAAACTAGTAAAAGTTGACAAAAACATGCAGTAAGGACAAAGTTGGCAGTAGAGGAAGTGCTACTGAACTAACAAAGGAAAAGGAAGTGTGGAACTCTTACACTAAAATCTGCACAAATGCTGTAGCTGCAACCTGTTGTTACTGTTTTAGTTACACAAAATCAACATTTCATGAGGCATCTATTTTAGCTCTCCTTTTGAAAGGTAAACAGCTACACCTGCTCCTCAGAAGGTGATTGTAAAGATGATCTATTCATGTTCAGATCACTGAGTTACAGTCACCTCTTCTCCTGTACATGCCACAGATGGGCTGCAGGGGAAGGGACAAAAAAATAATTTTCTGCATTCTAAATTAGTATGTCCCTAGAGTATATTTTGGAGGGCCCCCCCTCAAGAAAATACAAACCCAGTTACTATACCTGAAGCAGAGGTTTATCCTGCATCCACATACAATAGAAAAGGCCCTTCCATATTTTCAGCAGTTCTTCCTGACTGAAGCCACCTACAGTACAGAAGAAGTCTGAATGAAAGGAAAAAACCACACATTTCCACCAAAATATTTTCATGCAGTTCCCTCTGCTCCCTGCTTTCTTCTCTGGTTTTGTTATTTTCTCTGGGTTGCTACTGTAAGCACATTAATTGGAAGGCAATTTGGCATAGGACAGTGACAGAAGCTGTAAGCTTCTACCTTGTACTAAAACAACAAAGATTTCAAAGCAACCACAGGTAAGATGAATACCAAGATAATTCTGATAAATACCTCTGGCATATTTTTAACACTAAGTCTGAAAGAAATTTTTAATGAGAGTAATAATTTTACAAGAAACATTTTTTTGTTGTTGTTTTTAACAAAAGTCTCAATAGTTTTACTCCTTACTAGGGGTTTGTTTTGATAAAATAAACTTATAGCAATCAACACATTTATTTCTACATTAAACTTCATAGTCAAAGAGCCTGAGCAACTATAATGAAAGTTTTTTTGATACAGGTAGTCTTGGGATGTAGTAACACCTGAATTTTAACAGCAAAAAAATATTTTCACATTCCAGAAGTAAAGTACTACATGGAAAGTCATTAATACCTGCTCAAGAACTGGATTTTTCATTACATCAGGTAAATTTATGTGAAATAAAATTATAACAGTACATTGTTACAATGTAGCTACAGTGACCTACTACAGCTATTTTCAAACTATGGCCTATTAAATACTCCCAAGCAATCTCATGGAAAAATCACTTTGAAAAGGTCATCATCTTCAGTAAGCTCAAATTTGCACCAAAAAGATCACTGTCTCAGGGGTCTGCCAGTCAAAAAAGCTTGAGACACAATGCAAGATCTAAATTGTGCACCTTCCCCTTGGACCAAGTCATTTGAAAGCAATTATCACTCAGACAAAAACACCTGCAAACACATTAGCCCTGCTTGCTTGAAAAGAAAGGAAGTGAAGAAATGTGCAAAATGCTATGTAGGAAGCAATATGTCAAGTAATATTAAGCATTAATTATAAATTTCACTTAGATTTGACAGTACTGTTACGATAAAACATGAAATAAATGATTACCTGTTTTAATATTCATTGAAATATTAAAATTAATAACATTTCTTAGGGGAATTGTATGTGACATACTGAGTAGTATGAAGCAGTTTTAACCTCACAGGCAGCATTAACCCCACAGAGGCATCACCTGCTACCTGTAAATGAGGCTCAGGAGTTCACAGAATTGAATCACAGAATTATTCTGTGGTGGGAAAAGAACTCTCAGATAATCACTGCAAGGGAATCACTAAACCATGTCCCCAAGTGCCATATCTAAATATCTTTTAAATCCCTCCAGGGACATTAACTCCACCTGGACAGCCTGTTCCTGTGCTCTGAGGAAAGAAAACAGATTTTAATGGGGTTGCTTTTCATACACACAGGGCTTTTTAAAGTGTCCTAGGCAGTCCTGTGTCCATTTGGCATATGACTCTGAGCAAAAATTAGAGCAATTTTCTTATCCTAGTGCCTCAAAAGAGTAGTTTCAAGATTTCTTCAACTTTATGTGCTGTCCCAAGCCACAGCTGGCAAATAAAAACCACTGAAGTATAGTTATTTTAAAACCTGAATGCATTCTATTAGCAACCACAGGGCCCAGAACTGAAGGCCTTCTATACCTTAAACCTATCCTGAGAAAGATTTTGCCTTTAGGGCTTGAATAGTAACTGTCCCTGTGCACAACAACTCTGTTCTGTGTATTGTGGGAGCTGGGATTAAGGTGTTACAACCACTCAGAGCTACTTAAATGCAAGCCTTGCCAGCCTTTCTGTCTGGGAGTTGGGCTGCTTTGACACTGCTATCACTGAATTTGTTACAATTTTTCCTATTCTAGATAATTGCAATGGACCAGATCCACAGAGGCACATTTCAGTGGAGATTACAGAAATCCTTTACAGATCCAGGCCCAAGTACGTGCAGCTCTGTCAGACAGGAAACCCCCCCGAGCAATCTGCCCTCTTTAACTTATTTCTGTTTACTATTCTTTTATCAATTCATTTGGTAGTTCAATGCCTTCCACAGAGTTTAACTTCTTGCTGAAAATTAAGAGCGCTGGCTCTCTGAAGAAGCTCCATCAGCCTTAGCACAGACCACACAGAGCAGTTCTGTCTATATAATAAACACCTGACAGCCCTGAACATCAGGTGAACTCCAGCACTCCTGCCAAAAGTCAGCACATTCCCAACTCCTCAGGTCAGGGCATCTTACCTGGGTTGCCTGATGTGTGAATCCCTCTCAGAACATTGGATGGGTATAGTAAGATATATTATAATTGCTAATTAATAAGTAACTGCTAATAATAAATAAATTTATATACTTTTTATATATAATTGTAAGTGCTAGTTAATAAATAACTTAAAAAACCCCTCTCTCCTGAACATGTTTATTCTCCAAGCCCAAAGAAGTCAATCTTTGTTTCAATACTACCACTTTGGATAGTACCTAACAGCAAGTAAATCTGAGAGTTCTGGAAATTAGTCACCCTTGTTTCCTACTCATTTGCATTCCATGGTGTGCTGATTTTAACATGCAAGAGGTTCACAGCCCAGCTGAGCCATTTCCCTGTGATGGCTTCATGATGTTTTAGAGCAGCACCTGAACCTGCAGCCTTTTCCCTCAGTCATGGGCACCCCTGTCCTTCCTGTGGCTGTTTCCACAAAATGCAAGGAATCTGAGTGAGATGCACAGAGCACTAGTGAACACACAGCCCCCCCTTAGAAAGTCTCCAGAGCTAAAAAACAGAAAGTCCTAGGGAGGTACATGATGTACACATCCTAGTCCCCAGGCAATCCCTAGATCTATGTCAACTACCAGGAATGGGATAATGCCTGTTTGGCTCCCTGGCCTGACCCTGTAAGGCTCTTCTAGGTGTCCTTCCCTCTGTCAGATGTGGCAAATGGGTCAAACACTACTTGGAAAGGCAAGAAACAATATTCACTCTACAGTCTTTTCAAGGAATTCACAGAGGCCCAACCAGCACTCCAGCTGCAGTTCAGCTCTTGGGGTCAGCTCTAGGCTGGTACCCCAAAGCCATATATATAATATACACTAATATATAATTGATAAATGTAATTTGCAATAATAAATAATTTAAATGTATAGTAAGAAAATAATATATAAAGCAGCTTATAAAAGATATGTTTTATATAAAAGAAACATAGAATATAGATTACAAATCACATTATATGTATTATATGTGATATGAGGTATAGGAATAACACACATGCATATGGAAACTGTGCACATGTGCACAGTTTCAGGTGCAGGGACCTTCAGATTGGCTTTGCCAGCCTCAAACTGACTCCAGGGACACCACTGAACTCTTAGTTCTAAGGTGCCAATATACAGCTCCAAGTAGAATTTTTGGAAAAACGTAGGAAAAAAGCTTTTGATACCATGTGGAGGTAACAGGTAACCCAAATGGGATATACAGAACCGGCTGCAATTACACACGTGCTGAAAAATAACTTGATTTTCCTCAATTCCCTCCGATGCTCCTGAACATCAGTCATGGAAACAGACATCACCTCATAGAAACAACAGATGATGAAACTTTATTCTGCATATACCGGGGTGTTTCCAGCCTGGGTCACTTCAGTGCATTTACGCCCTGTTCCCTGGGAACGACAGCACACGAGCCATCCTGCTTCCCTCCTGGATTTGTTAATGCTGCCAGCGAGACCCTCCCTTGATCCCAGCGGATCCTTCCCGAGCCAGGATCCATGACTGCCTCGGCTCCCGGGCGCTGGGGCTGCGCCTGCGGCAGCACCGGGGCAACACGTGCGTACTCATAGGGAAATACATGGGTAAAACAAACAAACAAACAAAAAGTAAAAAGTAAAAAGTAAAAAAAATACAAGAAAAAAAAAAAAGTCCGAGAGGAAGCCCTGAGGAGGCGTGCCGGGCTCAGGGCGCGCACGTGGCGCTTCCTTCCGTCCCCATGCCGTCCGGCCGCCGGGGCCGCCGCTGCCCCCGCCACAGCACCAGGCCCTGTCCCTGTCCCCGGCCCCGTCCCAAGCCCGGTCCCTGTCCGCCTCCCCGGCCCCCGGGCCGCCCCGGTCCGTACCGCCGGGCCGCTGGGTCCGCACGCCGATGTAGCTCCGCAGCTTCTTGAGGGCGCGGTCTCGGATGCGCTTCTCGTTGGCGGCCAAGCGCTGCGCGAACTGCACCTCGGGCGGCTGCAATGCCGCGGGAGCCATGGCCCGGCCTGGCGCCGTCCCTGCCCCGCTCCTGCCCCGCTCCCGGCCCGGCCTGACCGCGCCGCGTCGGGCTGCGCCTGATGCCGTCAGCGACGCCGGGCTCTGCCGTCACCGCGGGGAGGCGGAGCGCGGGGAGGGACGCGAGGGCATCGCAGAGTTCGGGGCTCGTCGGCACCACCGGGGCCGGCTTACCCACGGGAGGCACCGGCCGGAGCACCCCACAGATCACAGGGTCATGAAAGCTGGAAAAAACCCTCGGAGATCATGTGGGCCAGCCTGTGACCGATCACCGCACTGTGGAGCGGCGCATGGCACTGAGTGCCGCGTCCGTCCTGAATGGAGGGGCCCAGAGCGGGACACAGCACCTGAGGTGCGGCATCACCTGTACCCCGTACAGAGGCACAATCACTGTCCTGGTCCTGCTGGCCACAGCATTGCTGACTCAGGCCAGGTACCATTGGCCTTCTTGGCCACCTGGGCACAGCCTATGCTGACCAGCACCCTAGGTCCTTTTCCTCCGGGCAGCTTTCCAGACTCTCTTTCTCCAGACTGGAATTGCAGGGGCTTTTTGTGCCCCAAGTGCAGGACCCAGCAGCTGGCCTTGTTGAACCTGCCCACCACTCGGTCCTCGCATCCGACCTGTCCAGATCCTCCAGCAGATCAATCCTCCCTCCCAGCTTGATGTCAGCCCTGGAGCCTCCAGCCCCAGGGGCACCACGGCAGGGCCGGGCTGGAGCTCCCCGCAACCCGGTATCGTCCCAGCATTGTTACGGTGTTTTCGAAATGTTATCGCGCTGTTGGCCCGATATTGTCCCACCGCTTACCGCAGTGTTATCCCCGAGCCGCTCCAGGCGGAGCTGGGGGCGGAGCATAACCATCAGGCCACGCCCAGGACACGCCCCTTACATGTGCATACCCAATCGGAGTGGGCGTGGTCACATCGGGGGCGTGGCCATAGCGTGTCCCTTCCCGCCCTCACGCCGTCCTGCTCGCCCCGCACGACGCCGCTGTCGCCGCTGTGGCGATGTGGCGCAGCGCCGGCCTCGCTGGCGACGCGCAGGTATCGCGAGCAGCCCGGGGGCGCACGGGGCTGGCTCTGAGGCCGGGCCCGGCCCGGGGGTCCATGCGGACGTGGGTGCCCCGAGGAGCAGAAGGATCGAGGGTTGTGCGGTCGTCCTGGGCCTTATGGGGCCCTGAGGGGGCGATGGTGGGGCCGCAGGAGCATGGTGGGGGCTGTAGAGGCACCCTGGGCTGGTGGGGAGTGAGTGGGGAAAGGGCTGGCAGTGATTCCTTGCTGGATTTCATCGCCAGCTGGGAGCTCTGCCCTGTTCGGCCCCCCCGCCTGGCAGGGAAGGGGGATTCCCGTCCCTGGGCTCACACTAGGCAGGACATGATGAGCTCAGGTGCTTTACTAGGTGACTTCATCCCTGTGAAAGGTCTCGGTGAAGTCAAATTTCCTACTTCCAGGCACCTGCTGTGACTGTAAGGACTGGACAGAAAACTCCTGTTCTCCCTGTCTGTATTGGCCTTTTACATATTCCTGTAGTGCAGAGAGATGTGGAGAAGCTGCTTGAACAGAGAAAATAAAACTTGTCTGCTGTAACAGCAGTACTGCAAAGACCTGTGCTTACTGCATATTTCATATCTCAGCACCAGTGATTCTCAGCTGTGGTTCAGCTTCTGCTAGTGAACAGAGCTATTTTTATGTACTGAATTTTGCTCTGTGATTCTGAGCCATGCTGAATTCTCTCTGTCATTCATGGTTGCTGACACACAGATGGCATTCCTCTAAAGACTCCTCTTCCCATGTGTTTGCTCTGCACTTTCTTGAGACCTACATGAGTGGAATTTTTCTAGAGTCATCTCACGTGGTGCTACTTGGCCTTATGAACCTTGCCATAGATGCAACTTAGAGCTTATAGTTCAAAATAAAGCAAAATCTTTCTTCCATGCCATCATTACAGCTCTGAACCTGCAGAGGTGGGACTGACCTGTCCCAAAACTTTCTGGATTTAAAAGACAGCTGGGAAAGAAATAGAGTAGGAAGCAAAACTGAAAGGAAATGTTCAGTTTTAGGAAGTAGGGAAGCAGAATTGTAGGGAATGGTTAGAGAGGATGACTTCCATTTGTCTTGTGTGTCTGCTCTTGAGAGGACTGTGGGGATGGCACATTTTGAACCTGTAGGAGATGAGATTTTGGTTTGTTGGCCTTTTCCCTCTGGAATAAGATGGGATGCATAAAACATCTCATTTTGTCAGCACTGTTCTCAGTGCAGTGCAAAGCAGTTCTAAGATAGAACTCATAGCATATTAAGTGATTGATGTTTTAGTCAAAGCATGTTACAACTTTTTTTTTTGTTGGTATGTGTGTGTAGCAGCCTTTTAAACATCCAGCCGAGTGCACATGTCTGTACATCAGAAATTGGTCTTTATGGGGGTTTTTGTACAGAAATTGCTCTGTGATTTTAAAATTAACACGCATTCTGCTGGAATATTGAATGAAAATTATTCTATAGCTATAATTTGGTAGGAGAGGAAGCTAGTAAACATTTTTGTCTTACCTTGGGATTAAATTATGTGAGATTGGGTTGCAGATTGGCTGCAAATAATTTTTGCTCTTCACAAAAGATAAATTGGTTTGAAAACCGTACCGTTTCCTCCAAAAGAGTTGTTGTAATTTAGAACTGAGGATCTTGCAAATGTTTGAATTAATTAAAAAGCTGAGTAATCGTATCCTTTACAACAGTCATGAAACAACAGCTTGGTGTGTGATGCTCACATTGTAAAATGGGAGTGTTAATTTTTGCAGCATTCCCAGATTCATTGCACACATTTTGGGTGAAGAAACACATGAAGAAAAGTGAAGCTATTTACTTAAGGCCACAGTGGCAAAAATTAAGATTACAGTCAAAGGGTCAACCTCAGGGACTTCTGGGTTTGATTGCTGGATAGATCTCGTTAAAAAGTTACAAATTGAAATGATGTCATAGAGAGGAATATTTTTTTCCAAGAAAAGAAATTGAAGCAGAAAAGCACTACAGGACTGTAACAGTGTCTTTGGTTGGTTGTTAGCTTGTTTTTGTTTTGCTTTGTTGTTTTATTTCAGAAGGCTGAGACCAAAGAGGAATTTGTCAAAGTTAGAAGGAGGGATTTGGAAAGGCTGACAACTGAAGTTATGCAACTGCGGGATTTCTTACCCAAAATAGTAAATGGAGATATCCTGGGGACATTCCAGAAGCTGGATGCTATTGAATCAAGTGAGTAGCACCATCTTACAAGCTCTTGCAGTTTCTGCCAGAACTGCTTAGAACTAACTGTTGTGCTCCAGAAATAGCTGTGGAGTTTGTGGAGCTATTCCAGATTCAACTCTGTTGTTCAGTGACTGCTTCAGTAAATTAATGTGTTTGTAGTGAAGAAAATTACAAGCTGCCTTAGGAATAATCAGACATGTCAAATTAATCTTTAAAAATATTTTACTGTGGATAAAAACATATGTAGTTCAGGCAGTAAGGGGAGCTGTATGAGGAACAAAAAGTGTTTTCCCTTTGAGAAAAGGCAAAAACATTTTGCTTTTCAAAAGGTGACTTTCACAGAAAAAAAAAACCAAAACAACAAAATAATGGTAAATTACAGTGGGTAAAAATTTGAAGGAGGAATGAGTTAATTTTGTATTTGGCCTGTCTTGTTTTTTAGCTTGTTTGCTTTACTAATAAAAATAAGATTCTAATCTTCTTTTTATTAGTAATAAAAGTCTTTTTATTGCTGTCCCCAAAGTCCATTTTTCAATGTTGGGTTTCTCTGTGCATTAATTTTTCAAAAATAACCCCACTCCCAACATGCCATCAGGGCCAAATAGGAGTCAGCTCCATCCCTGGTCTGTAGATTACTTGCAGCTGCACAATTTACCTTGATTTGGGTTTGCCTGAAAAGACATGGAACAAGCACAGAGACAGATTACAGAGACTGTGTCTCTTTTAGAACATCAAGTGATAAATGGAAAATTAATTTGCTACAGACAGCTAAGGAAAAGCAAGGTAGGACCTCAAGGCCCGTGTCTGACAATGCAGAGCTTCCAGCTGTCTCAGTGATCCACTTTCTGGAAAGATACTTCCATGTCAGAAGCAGTGGATAGGATCTGGAGGTATTCTCTGTTGCAAGGCATCAGGGACTGTTTCCAGTTGGATTAAGTGTTCAAGATCCTCAATTAGTTTTTACCTTCTTGTCTTGAGATTCCTCTCACTGATCCTTCTTACATTCCTTGTGCCAGGCATCAAGGAGACACTCTCCATCCAGAGCAGGCTCATGGCATCAACATGGGGATTTTGAGACTCCTTGAAATGTTCTGCTGGCTGCCCAGAATTCTCTGGGTCCTCTAGGGCAGGACCTGAAGCTGAGACAGCTTTTGAATTCTCTGAAGTCTTTTCTCCACAGTGGAGATTTCTCTTGCAGGTGATGAGGTCATTTGTATATTTATTCAGGCTCTGGCCTTCATGTGCCCCTACAACTGGACAAGTCAAGTGGGGATTTTTGCTGCTCCAGTCTTCTCCTACCTGTGCAGCATGAAATAAGGCAGGCTGAAAGGAGGCTTTGGAGCATACAAATCACTAAAGGCTGGATATAATGGGAACACAAGCAGCCCTGATTCTCAGAATGGTGCTGTTTGCTACATACAACCTCTGGGTGTGGCCTGTGAAGCTCATAGGAGTCCTGGCTGCTCCTAGAGATGTTTTTTCCATGTTGTTCTTACAGAAGCCTAACGTGTGATTTGTACATCTCCAGACTTCCATCAGCTGTTGCAGTTTTCTGGGTACTTGAGCAGCAGAGTCTCTTTTCCCTCCAGAAGTGCAGATTGCAGTCAGAGACTTTCAACACCTCTGACCCATTCACTTGTGAGACTGATGGAGTCTTGAATAGCTTTGAGAAACTTTAAGATCTTTGCATGTTTCCCTGGTGTGTGCAGGTCAATAGGACACCCATTTCCTGTGGCTTCCCAGGGGTGATGTCTGAGATCTGAGCTGGAAATCCTCAGTGCAGCCAACACCTGCTTTTCAGGCTGCTGTCAGGGTCTTCATCAAGATTTTTGCCAGGGTGATTGCTCATTTCTAAAAAAGGGTTCTGTTTTGTTCTTATTATCTTTCTCAGGAAGAGTGTTCGGCTCCAGAAGTCTCAGAAATACATCTCCAGCAATTTTTCTGTATTATTATGGATATGTTTAGTGGAACTCACTTCACTTGGGAAGTGTTAAAATTAGCATTTAACATTGATCAGGCATTTGAATCAGTAGAATTGGAGTTCCATCAGTTGTTGGCATTCATCCCTATTGTACTCAGTTCTCCACCTCCCAGAGCTTTGAGATTAGATCACTGGTCCAGACCTCTAACTTTCTGTGGATGAGACCAAGTCTACCTCACATCTGAAATGGGGGCCTTCTCTTCTTTCCTGTGCCCAGTGTCTTGTTCTGCTTTGGAGTCTCTGCCTTGGGAGCAAGTGCCACTTCTTCCCAGAGTCTGATTTACCACAGCAGTGGTGAAGTGACATATTTCTTCTCTGTGTGAAAGTGCCATTTCAATTTTTTGTTGCTCACCCAAGTTGGTAGTAGTGAAAGCTGCTTCTTTCTCTTCAGAGCAAAGACACAGCTGGGAGAACTGACTGGGCATAGCAGGAGAGTTTCCACAAATAAGGATCAACTAGAAGTAAGTCTCTTTTCAGCAGCTTCCACTATTGTCCTTTTTTGCCCCTTCTACATGAAACATTGTGATACCTTAGAGGATGTTGACACATCCTTTTATCTGAAGCCCATTAAAAAGTCCAGGTTGCATTGTGTTAACACTCAGTAGTCATTAGTATTCCCCTTCTGGCTCAGGTTTGGTTCTGAAGTTTGCTGGTGAAGGGTGTGGCATCTTTGTGTGTCTAGTGTATTCAGGTTAGTTCCATCCTCTCAAAGGCTGGAAGTGATTCTTCTCTTTCTGAAGAGCTTGTTTCCTTGCAGGAACAGAGATTTTCAATGGATGAACTTACCTGGCAAGGCTGTTGGCTTGCTGTAGGTAAGCAGAGCATATTCTACTCCTGCTCAAGGCATCTTGCTGTCAGTTTCTTAGGACTCACACCCACATAGTCAGAAGTGCATGAGTCTGAATTTTCTTCACTTGACAGAAGGGAAGTTTCTTGCCCCTGACCAGAGTTATCCTCAAAAACTCAGTTAATCCATTCCTTCCTTCATTCTTTTCCTTTGGACTGCAGATTGAAAAGAAGTGAGTTTCTCAGAGAGCATGTCCTGGTACAGAGATGTTTGTCAGCAGTGAACCCTTGCCTTGCCTGTTTGCTCTCTGCTAAAATGCTGCTGGCTTGGAATCACACAAGGGCTGAGTGGAAATGTGTTCTACCTCTTCAGATAGATCAGCCACAAACAGCTTTTCTCCTTTTATACAGGCTACTCAAAGCAATGTGTGTATACTTAAGATGATAAGCTTGTCAGTTAGGACTAAACCAGGAAGTTATTTATTTTCAAATCATGTAGAATTACTAAATAGAATGCCAGAAGCCAAGTCCTTTGTTTAATAAGAACATATTTGGATAATTTTTAATGATGGTGTCTTTTTATGATAGAACTTGATATGACTTTTACTAATTACATTAAAAAATACTGTCACATGTTGGGGGAAGTATTTCAAGTATGTTAAGATGTAGACCAAACTGTCATGTTCAAGGGCATGGTGTTTGAAGTGGGGTGTAATTTATTTTTTTTAAACTAACCAAGGTTAAAGTAGATGCTGTTTGGATTTTACTTTTTGGAACTACTTAAACATGTTTCCTTTTTTCAGTATAAATGCTAAGCGTCCAAGAATGTGGTTTCTTAAAGTAAAATATAATACACATCTATTGTTAAAGCTGCCCTTCAAAGAGAATTTTTTTCTACAGGCATCATGCTGGTGAAATGGAATACTTGATTTCTATTCACTAAAATAAAGTGCCTAAATTAGAATGAATTTCTGATAACATCAGAAAATAATTTTATAAGGGAATAATAAAATTTGCTTGTAAGTGACATAATGGTTAAATAGTTTATAATCATGGAATCTCAGAATGTGTTGGGTTGGAAGGGATCTTAAAGATCATCCAGTTCTAACCTCATTGCAGGGACAGGGACAACTTTCACTAGCCCAGGTTGCTTATAGTACTTTATAAATACTATTTTAAAATATTTTGAATAGTCGCTTTTCATTCTTGCTATCCATTTCAGTTGTAAATTGTAGATTGAAACACTCACTTTTGACTACTGTTGGTATTTTTCTTATGTTTTTAATATAGTCACTGACTTAGGTGAAATTTCACTCAGAGTTTTCATGGAAACCAAGATGAAAACAAAGTAGAAAACGGAGTAAATTTTAAAAAATCTTCTCAACCGTCAGTATTTAACAGCTAGATGTGATTCTTTTAAATCAGACGCGTTGGTTTGCTTTCTCAGAGCTGTTGCCACGCAGCGAATTGTGAGATTCCCGTTTGGCCACAAGGAGGTGATCTCGCACAAGCAAACGGCTGAGGCACCTCAGTGAAGTCGCACTTGGTGGATTTCTTTTCTTTAATGCAGGCCCGATGACCACAATGTGTTCCTTCTTTCTTTTATCTGGCTTATCCTGCCACAGGCCTGGAGAAAAAGGAGGAGGAAATAGAGCAGCTGAGGATGGATTGTGAACACTTCAGAGCCCGTCTGGAAACGGCCCAGGCAGATTGCATGAGAGAGAAGAAGGTAGATGTGCTGCCAGGATATTGATATCTGTGTGTTTGAGTTCTAATAACGAAAGCAGAAATTATGAAATTTTCATGTCACAAAATGAACCCTCAGTCTCAAAAACCATTTGGGATTTCTATCCAAGTAGTCATCCATATCCATATTAACGTGTTGAAGTAAAACCCTGGGTATATTTGGGAAGATTGTGGCACAGCTGGCATCAAAAGGTCCTTCACAGAATCAGTTATTGTGAATTTAACATTGCTATAACATATTTGCAAAGGGCATAATAGGAGATAGTTTAAGCAGTGAAATGTACAGAATGAAAGCAGCCTCTCTTGGTTTGCTGTGAGCTGTGTACCTTTGTTTAGTGTTAATCTTTCTCAAAGCACCTATTGATCCAATTGCCATGTACAGCTGAGAATCAAGGAGCAATTTCAGGGCTTCTCTTGCTCTGTCAATATTGTATTTAGTGATTATGAGAGGAGAGATTCTTAACAATTAAGGAATAGCAAAGACGCTGACTTTTCAGACTGTGAAGCCATTTGGGCTCAAATGATTCTCTGGGAGAATTGGTGATTTTTTGCTGCAAAAGTTCATTTCCTTGGAGCCACCTTCAATAGTCAGCAGTTGGGGTTGTACAGCTGTCATTTGCCAGCCTTGGGATTGCACAAAGACAGATGAGCCACAAAACTTACTTCATTTTTGAAAAGGAATAATGAAGAGTTCAGAAATGCACTTTCAGTGCAAATCTGTGTAGACAAAACACTCTGGAATGAAGTTTGGTATGATGGAATAGTTGTCAATCTGTATATTCCTTATTTCAGAATAAATATCCTCTGGGATAAATGTTGCAGTTCAGCAGTAGGTACAGAGTTCATTTTGCTGTGCACTGAGGTCTTCAGTTGCAGCATAAAATCCCTGTAAAATTGGTTGCTGTTGCTTAGATATTAATGAAGCAAGTCCCACCCATGATTCTTGTTAATACTATGAATCAATAAAGGGCAGGTGATTTGAATTTATGATTTCTTTAGAATGAGTTTTACTTAGAGCATGGATAGTTTACTAGGAGCAGTTGTTTTGGTGTTTCTGCTTAAAGCTCTTCTCGTCTTTGTTGTTGTGCAGTGTGTGGCAGTTGTCTGACTGGGTTCTGTTAAATGCCAGGAAGGTGTATTTCAGTGGATTGGGCTCATGATGTTGTGAAGTCCTTTAGCTTTCAGGATACAACAAGGTGGTGTGTGTATATGAGTGCCTTTTGTTCCTGTTAATCACTTTTCTGGTGTTTTTCATTTGGTTGTTGTTCTGGTCTAGGCATCCTTGTGTAGAGTTTCTGAATTATTTTCTACATATTTATCATCTGAAGGAGAAGAAAATTATTCACTGAAACAAACATGGAATGAATGCATTTCTGGTTGAGCAGTGTCCTTTTCTGAGGCCATATTAAATCAACATTTTGCATTCCAAATTCTCTTTGCAGAGCTGTATCACTGATGAGGGAATTGCTGTGCTTTCTGAACCTGAGCAGAACTTGAAGCGCAGATGTTATTCTTGGCTCATGTCTCCTTTGTCTGTCTTTTTGCAGTTCCATACTTGGGCACTGCTATGTTCTTGTGCCTTGACCTTTTCCTGAAGATGGTGGTGTTGCATAGCACAGGGGTTACTGGATGGTGTGAGCTCTTAGGCGTGTTGCTTCCAGCCAGGTTATTTGCTTTTGCAGGCTCTGTTTATTTTCTTGGCTCTTGCACGTACTATTTTGTTTTCCTTGCCTCATTTCTTTGTTCTGATGTTGCTTTTGATCTATTAAAAATTCTGGCTTTTTTTTTTTTCTGGCTTTTTTTTTTTTTTTTTTTTTTTTTTGCTGGCTTTGCATGCTTCTTGGAGGATCTAGATTTGGTATTACTGGGTTTTATGTCTTACTCAGTATTAGCATCCAAATGCAAATAAAGTGTATTAAAGATGCATTTCCCTAAGATTAGGACAGTGTGGAAAAGACAGGGAGAGTTTAGAGATTAGTCAGGAAGATGCCTGAGGACATTTTGTGGATGCACATGGTGGCAGAAAAGCTGATAGGCCTGGCAGTGAGTCATGTAAAAGATGGAATTTGGCTAATTTGCTTAAAACTGATCAAAGTATTAAGAAATAAGAGACTTTACCTGGGAGTTTCTGCCTATGGAATCAGCAGCAAGTGTCAGTCTTTTGCCTGTGTAGGTGAGAGAGAGTCCAGAGAGTAAATACACACAAAATTAAGAAATTTGAGAAATTAAACTTGAACTTTACAAATCCTCAGCTGTGTGTTCTATCAGCAGCAGTGCAACTCAGGCTGGTAGATGTGATCAGGAGGTATTTGGTGACAGAGCACACACAGCTCTGTACTGTTTGACAACATATTAGGTAAATTTGCAGATGTGCTTACATTTATGTTCTTTACAAACCCTCAACATGAAGCATTGAGGCAACCCCAAAACCAACAAGATACTTAAAGTCTTGATGACAGTACATGGAAAGTCTTGTTCTGTTTAGCTGCTTTCAAAATTGACATAGAAAAGATTCCTTCTCATTTCCCCATACTTCATCCTGACAGCCAAACACACTGGGAACGCTGAGCTGGAGAAGGTGTTTTCTGCAGTGAATTTGAAAATATCATGTCTGTAAAGTGGGCAGAGTAAGATCCTTCTGTTTTTTGACATTGTGCAATCTGTGATTCTCTCTTTTAATACTTGAATTAGCATAATTTTTTGGATTGGCTTTGGTCTTTCCCTTTTCCTAAATACCACCCCACCTGGAGTTAGCTGGGAGCCCCCACCCACCCTGAGACCCAGACTGCAGAATCCCTGCCTTGATCTCCCTGTCTGTGCTGTCTCTAAACCAAGAAGTGCAGCAGCTTTGCCTCTCCTGTGGCAGCTGGTAGGAAGCCAGTGAGACCTAGAATCCTCCCCAATTCCATTCTATTCTTCCAGCCAGCTTCCCTTGTGATTGGAGAAAATACTGCCAAATGGAGGTTGTGCTCTGGTTCTGTGGGGTTGATCTGTTCTCTCTTTATGCTTTGTGGCAAGAACCACTTAGCAGCTCACTTAGTGATCATGGAATCATTGTGCTATGGAATAGTTTGGGTTGGAAGGGATTTTGGAGTTGTGTTACCTCATTCCAGCCCCACTGTTGTGGGAAGGGACAATTTTCACTAGATCAGGTTGTTCAGAATCTCATGGATGCAGAGTGGTGCTTCAGCTTTCTTGCAATGAAAGGTCCTCAAAACCTCCAAACCTTAGGTGTGTTTTCTGGGACTCTCTCTTGCTTTACCACTGTTGCTCAGGACCGTGCCAGCAGAAGAGAGCTGGAAGAGACAACAGTATTTATCCTAGATATCCAGCAACTGTTCCATGATGGCTAGAACAGAAGCCTGTTTTGAAAAACAAAACAACCCTCCCCTCCTGTAAGATGTTTCCTGTATCTTTTGGAAGGTGTCAGGGAAGGCTGGCCCCTGATGCTGAAATCTCCTCTTTCCTGAAGAGACATGGAGCTGTGTGCTCAGGGGGAGATGTCTCCTGCCCGGTTTCTCTAGGTGCCACTCAGTCTCAGTGGGTCACTTGGTTTGACCTTGTGGACAGTTTCTGGTTCCTGTCAGCCTGCACTACTTAAGAGACAGCTCAGGAGAGAAGGAATGTGTCTGCAACTGCTCTGGGTTACCCTCCCTTTTCAGAGATGGCCATGATTGTGTTTCTTGTTCTGTCCCTTAGCCTAGAAACTTGGTGTGGGAGACGTGAAGTGCAACCAAAATTTCCTTACGCTGTTCCAGGAGAAGCTGGACCTGCGGCAGCAGCTGAACGAGGCCAAGCAGCAGCTCCTGCAGCAGGCAGAGTATTGCACAGAGATGGGAGCAGCAGTGTGCACCTTGCTCTGGGGGGTGTCCAGCAATGAGGAGGCTGTGAAGTCCATTCTAGGAGGAGTAAGTATGGCAGGTGAATACTGACTCCTGGGAGTGCCCTCAGGCCTTTAAAACAAGGACCTTTAAAATAAGGGCCTTGCTGTGGAGCACACTTCAAGGATGTATTTCAGAAACTGGACAGCAGAAATGTTTTCTGGTTTGCCTGTTCTTTGGGAACCATCCATTCTTGTTTAAGAAGGGCTGGAGCTGTGAAGTGTTATGAATAAATGCAGTAATTATTTCTTTTGTTACCAAATGAGGGTTATCTGTTTTCTACCTCACACTGGAAGCAAGGCTACAGTTAGAAGAATGTAATTGTGTTCACAAGCTAACAGAAAGAGAGGATAGTTCCTGGGCACATGCAGGAGTTACCATGCCTGTGGAGAGCTTGGAGGAGCTATTTCCATGGAGAAAAGACAGATCTATTGATTCTCAACTTCTTTAAATCTTTCTGCTGCCTTAATGTGTGAATGACTCGTGGAAATTGAGACCCTCACTGCTCATAGATCGTATTAAATCATCAATATTAAACATAGGCAAGTGGACTATTTAAAAAAAAAAACAAACCAATAATAAACCACAAAACCAGAACAACAACAGTTAATGACACTGGTAATATTGCAGCTATCATGATTTCACTGCCAAGTGCAGCTGATGGAATTAGGAGGGACTAAGGAAACAAGCCTGATAAAAATACGATTTTCATTCTTGACACAGCCAACATGAGAAGGAATTGCTGTATTTAATCTGAGTGAACTGATGCCACAGTTTCTTTTGGCTTGATTTTTCAGCAGCATGATGAACAGCTGAGTGAATAGGATTAGTTCATTATAGTAAGTGGTAAACCAATGTGTTTGTAAGAGTTGTTCTAGTTGGGTGTTCCAAATACAATTACAACTTTATATTGGATGTTAGAAAGCTGTACAGTGATGCCTTATTAATGATAACTTCTGATGATTCCAAATCCAAGCACCAGGAGTTACTAGGAAAAACGTCTGTAAAACACTGTATAAAGCAGCTAAAATTTAAAGAACAAGGCTGGTTGTTGAAAGCAGTCTTAATTCGTTGAATTAGTTAAAAACAAAACTGTTGCCTGAAGATTTGTTTGAAGGTAAAAAACCCAAGTGTGAAGACGCAATTCTTTGGGGCTTAGGTTGGTTTGAAATGCAAACTAGTAATTTCCAGCAGTCATTAAAGCCTGTTGAGCTGCTGTACTTCTGGTGATCAGAGAAGATCAGAGCAACATTTGGGGGCATAATTTTCTTGGGATGGTGCATTTAACACTGTGAGAAACATGCCTGGGCTTGAAACAAGACTCCTAGGAAAAGCATAAATGGATTGTGTGGCATTGTGTCAACCGCAGATTGCAACTGGCAGTGAGTCAGGTCATTAAAAGATGATGGAGATTTGTCATACAACATATTTGGTTTGGGTTATTTTGGGACAAGTTGTACAGCTTGTAGCTTCTTCCCTCCTCCCCTGAGAAGGTGCTGTGAACTACGCAAATGCATGAGAACATCAAGGGTGCTTTGAAACTGTTGCTGATATTTAAGCACATGGGGAAGGTGGCATCAATTCAGAATCATGTCATGCCTTACAGAACAATGCCCAAGCTTTTTTCAGCCTTTGAAGCAATACAGAAGTAGATCTTTCTTCCAGTCCTGTAATGGAAATGGACTGAAATTATGTTACTGACCAATATATGTTTTGTGTCTATAAGGGTTGGGAAAATCAGAACTTAAGCAGTAGATCTGAAATGTGACACAGGTAGTTCTCAAGGCAGGTGGGGAGAGATGCCTGCTGCTTTTGCCCATGTTCCTAGAGAGAATTTGAAGAGACATCCAGAGAAGCACCATGAGAGAGTCTTCAAGGTTTCCTACCTGCATGTACCAAAAAAAGAAGTAAATTAATTTCCATGAGATTGTTTTGGATGTCTTTCAAAAAGCTTCAGCCAGATATGACAGGCTTCCCACATGGAAATATAACCTGGAGGTTTGATTTCAGAAGAGCATCAAGGCTTGCTTCAGCTTGAGAAATTTGGGATCCTACAAGGTGTTTTGCTACTTCAGTTGTCTGATATGGTGACAAATGACTTTATATTTAATGGCAGCAATTTTTCATGTTACCTGGAGCTTTCACAGAGGAGTTTCACAGCAGAGGGTTCATTGCACCATGTGAGCTCAAGCACCTTAATGGCTGCTTTCAGAACTGCCCTTATCTCAATGTGTGTGGGTGAGACATTCTTCAGTCCCATGAAAATACCATTAAGTTAATAAGGGACTGTGCAGAGTGTGCAGTGTTTGCTATTTATAAACCTGATGGGTCTCTGCTGGAGCTCAGCACTAGTTACGTAGTGGCTGTGTGGAAAGGAGGATCAGCAGAGAGGACACCAGTGAAACCTCAAGAGTCTGGGAGATAGAAGATTTCTCTTGTTTTCTCTGCAGCATACCAACTACTCAGGGTGCTTAGTACCCTCATGTTTCCATGTGAATATGTATTTTCATAATGACTCGTTGTGCTCTTCATTTTCTCTCATACCTCTTGCTTCTTGAGCTATAGTCAGTGCTTCTGGTAAAATTGCTATCTTTAGGGTGTGGTGTCCATATAAAAACTACATCCAGCACATGCAGAATTGTACTAATCTTCCTCCTCTTCCTCCATCATGCCTTCATTCCTGTTGTTCTGGGGCCACAGCATCATTTGTGAAGATACTTTGTTAACTGAGCCCGCTTTTCATCCCCTCTTGCTGAAGTCACCCCACAGGAACAGTACATTTTAATGTGGTGAATGTGCAGCAGTGGAGGAATAAATAGATGTTACCACTAGCTTTGCACATACTATCAAAACAGTAATTTTGCAAAAGTATGAAGATTTTCAGTCACTTTACAAAATGAATAAAAGTTCAGGCATTTCTTGAACTCTCCCATTGGGTCACTGATGAGAATGACTAAATGTTTCATCTGCTTCATGAAACAATTGGAAAAATTATTAAAGACACTGGGAAACCCAGCATTATGGGCTCTCTGCCACACAATTTTGGTTATGAAAGCCTTCATCCTCTGTGTGAAATACAGCAGTGTTTTACTAGTCAGAATTACCAATAAACAGAAACAGGTCTCTCCATCCTTCTTTGGGGAGTCTGCATCAGGCCAGGCTTTTTGACCTGGCCTGAGCTTTGTTACAGGTGGTGCTCCCTCAACTGTGATACCTCCAGATGGAGCAGGATTGCAGCTGAGAGGAAAAGATCATCCCAAATTACAGCTGTGCTCCTGTTCATGTGCTCTGCTGTGGTGGTTATTTTTTCTCATGTGACGTGGTTGACTTAAGTTCAGCCTGTGACCCAGGAGAGACCTCCATTTCCTTCTCTGCATAGCCTGTTACTGTTATTGAGCAGTTAATGAGTCTTATTAGGATCCATTTGAATATTTTTTTTTTTTCTAGGGACTTGATTGTTTTCTTAGGAATTTCATGTTAAATCTCCAGTCTTCTGCTGATTGTGGCAAAAGCTACTGCAGTAGGCCAGGTGAATGTAAAACACCTGGTGCAATTACTGCAAAACAAAGAGATAATATTCTTACCTCTGATAATAAGCTTTTATTCTGCTGGTTGATTATATGTTATTGTGTGCTTAGGAGGTAGATATGCAGGAGTTCAGTTTTATGAATAAATATGGCCTTGAGTAGTTTCCTGTTTTCTTCTAAGGTAATGGTTTCAAATATTAGGGGATCAAACATGTCACTCAGTGAATACATGGTATTTTCTGTTGTTTATTTGAAGTAACTGGATGCTTTATTTAATTTGGAAGATTGACTAGTTTTACTGTTGCACCTAATAATTATAGTTGCTGTAGTGTGTGTAATCTTTCTTCTCCTCCATACTTGCAGAGTAAAGCAGTAAAGTTTTTCACAATCACTGCCCAGACCATGGAGAGCTTTGTGAAGTCATTAAGTGAAGACATGAAACAGCAGGATTTGGATTCTGAGGAAAATCAGTTTGTATTAGCTTTGGCAGGGATTGTAACAAGTAAGTTAATGTTGTGTCTCAGAATAGCATTCTACACCTACTGGGACTGTGTATTGCCTCATAGGAGCTGCAGTAAATGCAGCTTTTCAAAGTTAAGTTGTCACTGTTGATATCTTGGGTGACTTTCTGGTTTTCTAAAGTTCTAGCAAAATTTTGTTACTGACACTTCTGTTACAGGCACTTCTGTGCTGCCTGTGACATCGTTAAGGACTAGATGGGTAAGAGCTATTGAGTTCTGAAATTCCCTGTTGCATTGCATCCCTCAGTCTGGAATGAAACAAGGACCATTGTACCAGTCTTACATGCTCACATTAGTGTGTACATATTGAGCAATTTGCTTTGTGAATCACCAGTGATGCCAACATCTACAAGATCACAAATTGCACATGGTGCAAGTAGAACAGCCCCAGCTTAAGGCACGAACTAAGGATTTTGAAGATGCCTAAAAATTTTGTTGCTGTCAGATACATCATACTTTCACTGTATAAGAGAAGTAAAAGTTTATAAACCTGACTTCCATGCTAAGTATTTTTTTTAGGTCAAGAAAATAAGTAAAAAGCCACAAATCTGTTGTGGAATGATTGTGCTTGGTTTTGGAGGCTGTGAGGCTGATACAGCATTTGAATTTCTGTGAAACTAACTATCAGAATTACATTAAAGACATAATGCAAGATAGACAGAACAGTGGATATTGGTATAAATATGTGATTATTGAATTAACAGCTTTTCTGAATGTGGGATTTTTAGATATTGGGATGTCAGTAAAGGTAAATAAAATAATAAAATTATGATGTTATGCATTATACCACTGTACTGAGTAGGGGACAGGTATAAGGGAAAATAATAAAGGAAAGTCTGCTTTGGAACAGTAGCCTTTGAAAATAATTTTGTCTTTTGGTTTGTGCTTGAATAATGGCACACTTGCAGAGAGGTAGAAAAAACCTTTTGCGTAGATGTTCATAAGAGTTTTGGTTGTGTGATGTGCCAGGTATAATGAATTGAGTGGTTATGAAACTGCAATCCTGTTCCTTTAAAGTAGAACTTAAAATGATCAGCTTTGTTTCAGTCACACACCTGTGGATGAATAGAGCCTTTTGTTTCACAATTTTCTGTATTGCTGTGGGGACGCTGGGACACATTATTATTCTGAATAAATGCTTTGTTTACCAATGCAGAATTTTGAAGGAGCTTGACCTGTGTTTGTTGTTCAGTATTTGCTATAGGAGAATGTAGTCTGAAATTTATATCAATGCTTATAAATCAGTGTTCATTCTTCACAGCTGACCAATCTTATTAGTGGTCCTGATAATTAGCAGAAATTTCTGTTTGAAAGATGATTGTTGGTGATGTTTTGGGCTTTCTCACAGATGTGGCTGCGCTGGCGTGTGGCCGTGAGTTCCTGGTCAGTTCCAGTCGGGAATTACTGGACACGATGATGCATCTCCTGGGAGACATGAAGCCAGGACTCTGTAACAAATTTAAAGTGTATGTTGACTTTTCTTGCCCCTTTCAAATGAAATGCATTATCTTGCAGTGCAGCTCAAGTAATTACAGTAGTTTCTCACTCTCCCATTATTCCTTTCCTGCAGAGGAAACATAATTTTTGGAAGCTCTTTTCCCAGTAGCATTCCTTGCTGATATACTGGGGTTGACTACAAAGCTTTATGCAGGTTTTGTGTCTCTTGGGAAGTCTCTTTAGCAACATAATATTGTAAAGGTGAGCAGGGGTGCCCTCTTCTAGCTTGCTAGGGGGTCATGAGTTTGGTGTGAAATAAGGAATGTGTGAGGTCAAGTTTTAATGACAGAGAAGATGTGGGAAATGTGAACTCATTTTTATTCCCTCCTCATATGAAGTGCAAAATGTCATATGTCCTTAGTGAGGAAAGTGAGTTATGGAGCTGCTAAGGGCAAAAATTAAATCATTTTAGGCTCTTTAGCAGCCAGACTCACCACACACTTCAGTTTGTAGGATGCAATGCCTGTAAAGTGACCTTGTAATACAGCTTCGAAGGAAGGGCCCTGTTGCACAGTTCAGCTACTGCAAAAGTGCTTTTCAGCTGATGGAGAGATTAAATAAACAATTGTCTTTGCCTTTTTCTCCTAGACTTTATAAGCTGAGGTTATATGGCCTTGGCTGAGGAAATTACTGTGGCTTCACAAGTGGCTCATCTGCTGAACTGTGGGCACTGGTCCTGTACACCTGGTTCGTTTGTTCATGAAGGTAGTTTGAGCCACTGTGGTGGTTTTTTCATAAACACACAAGCAATTCATGCCCCAGGCAGCTGTCACAGCTCAGCTGACAAACAGCAGCCCTGTCAGCTACAGTAACTTGACCACATCCAGGCACACATTTAGGCAGGTTGGATGTGATAGTCATGAAATCAGGCTCAGTCTCACTTTGGAGAGGTTTTATCTTGCCTAACCTCAGTGTCAGAGAGGGGGATGTCAGGCATTTGCTGACTGCCTGGGCTCCTTCCCACACTCCCTGGGAGGAGATGGTGCTGTCAGGTGATTGCTCATGTGATGGGGAGCAGGTTGCCCTCTGAAGGTGTTTGCCTCTCACTCTTGGGTGGTGAGGGGAAAGCTGAAGGGCCTGTGCTGTAGATAGTGGCTTGATGATTTTAGATCAATTATTTACTCTGTTTCCCAAGCACTGGGCTTGAAGGTCAGTGGTAGTGGTTTTTTGAGAACATCCCAACTGAAAGAATTGTATGAGAATCTCAGTTTATGAAAAAAAAAGGTAATTTGTGCCTTCATGTGTATAAAAAAAATCAAACCAACCAACCAAAACCAAAAAACAACCCTGGAAAGAGGATCCATGCTGTTTTAGAATCTGTGAATGGGGTAAAAATAAAAGAGGACTTTGAGAGGAGGAGGGAAGATGTTCCTACACACACAGTCTGAATTTCAGGTGGATATGTGTCTATGGGTCCAGATAAACTATTTTTGATCATTTCATATTGTATTCATGTAATTGGATTTGAGGGCCTTTCTTTTGAGTTTATATTTTGGGTTGCTTGTTATTATACTTCAAAATCTGCTTGCTTTACAGAAGAATTCCCCACAGTGCTGTAAACTTGGCTGCCAATACAGCACTGCTGGTAAAATATGCATAGAACAATCCCATGAGGTCACAGGGAATTCAACAGGGGCCAGTTTGGTAGGCTCACAAATGGAGGGAAGCTTGGATAAGAGGTAGCTCAAGGTGGTTGATAAGTGAGAAATACTAAGCATGTGTTACAATAGCTTGAATGCAGTGCAGTGATGATATTTTCTGATTCCCACGGAACCAACATTTTTCTTCCTTACTCTGAACTTGTCATTGGATTAAAAAAAAAAAAAGTTGTATTCTGACATTAGAGCAAATGCCAGAAAGGACATTTCTTCATGGCCTTGTCAGAGGATGAGGGAGCCTGATTTGTTCAAATGGTTTAGTGCAAAATGTTTCCCTGTGATTGTCTTTTATGTCCATAATCAAAAAAGGGTCCTTTTTTTTTTTTATGATCTCTGTATGTGTCTTGTCCCTGTTCAGTTTGAAAAATCTGTTACTAAGACTATTTTTTTTCTTATCCTTTGGGGAGCTTTACAGTTTCCCAGCCCAGAAAAGAAGGGTTTTGAGGGGTTGGTTGATTTGGTTTTAAATTGTTCTTTGCATGTGAGGTTTTTTAGCTGCTGGTTAACCTTAATCAGCATTTTCATAAACAGATGTGTCAGAACTCCCTTTTCTCCTCCAATAGGGAGCATAAACCAGGACAAAATGAAAGACAACTGTGAGACAAGGATATGAAGGTTTCCATAAATTCTAGTGCAATTTCAAAGTCAGGTGGAGATGGACTCTGCAGTCATCATAAATAATGTTTACACATACATTTATATACATATTCATATAGATGGATACATTTTTAAAACTGCACCTCACAGATGAAAATGTCTGTTCATTATTCTGGAAATGCAATGTAGATGTTTTTAGAAAACATCACTATGGTGTTGCACGGGAGGACATCAACTTATAATCCAACCAGTTGAAGAAAAAAATTGGCTTTTAATTTTAAATGCTGTGGTTGTCTTTTGCTTCGTTCTGAGGTTTTCTGATTATTTTCTAGCTTTTATTTTCAAAAATATTTTTCATTGCTGTGTGACAAATCAGGGGAAACCATGAGTCCAGTTCTACACACAGCAGTATCAAAGTAAGCTGATAAAGAGAGGGGTCTCTTTTCTTGTTCTAGCAATCCTGTGTTCTATTTGGATGAATATATAAACAAAAAAATTACAGGGAGAACCTGTCACTTACTCCAAAACTGCTGTGATATCCACTGTAGTCTGGGAGTATGGAATAAATATATCCCAGGCATCAACCTGAGTGCTGAGACTGAAATCTCAGGGGTGTCCTTGCCTTTCTGAAATAGCAGATGTGAAAGACTCCAGGTTTTCTTCTCATTGGTATAGGGTTTGTTCAATGTTTGTAATTGTCACACAGTCAATAAACATTTACATAATTGTTTGTAGCTGTAATTAAATGGTTAAGAACATTTAACTTTTCTTCTGTGGCAATTGAAAGTAGCCAGTAAAGAGACATATTTAAACATAATAGTACATTTTATATACTAATCCCATGTATTAACATGACAAGAAGGGGATTTAGCATTTAGTTCTAGATTTTAAAGAAAGCATTGATACAGTAGTACAAGATGTTAATTAAATTTGGCTTGTCTAAGTAGGAAGAGTATGAAATGCATAATCAAGACTCACTTCACATTTTAGAAAAAAACGCCAGTAAGTATTGTTTATCCAGTAATCATTTGTGTCAGGTTTGCTTCAATAAGCACTTTTGCAATTATTATTGCAAAAAATATTTTCTAAAATGTGCTGATACTGGAGGTGAAGGTGATTATAAAGGGCCTGGAAATGCTTCTCTGTTGTGCCTAGGTGAGTGTGTTTAATTAAATATGCTGTTATAAATTAATATGCCACTGCATTGGCTTGTGGGGTGTTCCAGCACTCCAAAAACCTCAGCATTTCCCTGCATCACCACCACCAGTCCCTTTTGTCTGCCCAAAGCAAACAAGTGAAATAAAAATACAAACACAGCAGCGCCTTTTTACGTCACTTTATTTCTAACTGCAAATGTCAAACAGATTAAGGGTAAAAGACATTCTCAAGAAATGTTAACATTGCCATTATAAGATGATGGTTTATTGATCATTTCCATTCTGGGTGATTATAGGTAGTGCTGTGCTCTTTTGTCAGGGCTTGTTCTGGAAGGCCAGAGCTGCAGGGGCTGGATGAAAGGCAATGTATGGCCTTTACCAGCTGCAATTTCAGATCCAGAGCACCTCTCCCTGCTTGGCAGTGGCCACTAGTGCAGTAGATTTAATAAATCTGCTCTTCTTCTTTCTCCTCCTTAATAATCAAACTCAGAGCACATAAATGGCACCTCTTAAAACTCAGTTTAGCCTGCAATGGGTCACTACCTTTTCTGCTTTCTGAAGGTGTCCACAGAGCATCCAAAAGTCTGCTGGCATAGGAGCTTAAGCCATGAGATCTTGTTTGAGAATTGGATGTGAGGTGTGAAGTCCATTTGGAATTATAATTTTCCTTTTGTTTGGACATGGTGGCAGTGCAGTGACACACAGGTTTCTCTCAGGCATGAGAGAGAGCAGTAGCCAAGCTGGCTCCAGAACAGAGAACATTCCAGCCCCTCCTTGAGACCTTCCTGCTCTTTTCTGCATGTTTGGAATATGTGGTTTAACAGTAGAAGCAAAGGTTTGCACAACATTGCTTATATATAATTTGAGATTTATCTCTGTTACCAAATTATAAATTATTAGCACAGGCTTCTGCATTGGTAGATGCTTGACACAAATGGCAAAAGGTGCTGAAGCATGCAAAGAAATCAAAGGCCCTCAGATCTCCTTTCTTTCAATTCTAGGCTAATGCTAATGTCACTTTACAATGTGAGTATCAACTTGAAAGGCTTGAAGTACATCAGTGAAAGTCCAGGTTTTATTCCCCTGCTTTGGTGGCTGTTGAATGGTAAGTTGCTCTAAGAACCTTTTAAACTGTGACTTTCAGGATTTTGTAGATTTGCATTAGATGTTGCAAATAACAAACCAGAAATTTATATCTGTAACCTGATTAGCTTTTGACAGTAGAAAAGTAAACATATAGGGCAGATAGCTGGAGGGAGAAGATGTGCATTTCCCACAACATTTTTGACACTGTATGGAATACTCCATTAATGTGAAGTTTAAAGCTGGTAGATTTGAAGAGAAGAGGGAATGGAGAAATTTGATGAAGTGTTTTTAAAAAAAGCCACTTGTTTCTTGATACCAACTTTAAAATAAACCTTAAGGGGAAACTTAAAGGGGAAACATATCAGTTCACTACCATTAGCACAGGAAAATGTACACATTTTGGGGGAAGAACCCAGGTCTGTACCTTCACTGACCCATTGCAAAAGTGTCTCTTTCTGAAGAGAGGCCTTGTGCTCTAATAGGACTTGGGGCTCCAGGGCTGGAGAGCTGTTCCCAGCTGTGCCTTTGGCCAGTGCAGGACTCCAAGGACGTCAAGGACTTGTGTTGTCACTGTCAGGTGCATGAGTGACATCAAGGCTCTGCTCTTTGGGAGGCTTCAAATCCCTGAGCAGGAGCCAGCAGGGATTGACGTGGGACTGGGCTGGCAGCTGTGCACAGCTCGTGAGGGACAGCAGGGGGACAGAGCTGTGACACTGCCCTGCCTGCACTTCCTCAAGATTTATGAGGAGATTTTGGTGTGCAGACAGGATTGGGGAGGTTAATTATCCCTCTGTGCTGCTAAAACCTTGCTGGAGTATGACTGGTAAATACTTAGAGCAGCTGAAATGAGGGAGATTGCATCTGCTTTTTCCAGACATCATTTTGACGCTGAGTTTTTGAAAAAGCTTTGGTTAGGGTTGGTAAACTGAAAGCTATTTGTATAGCTCATGGTTCCCTTAACTGTTTTACAGAAAATGTAGCTGCTCAAGCTTTTCATCAAATAATTTTCTGCTGTGAAATGCCACAGGCTCTCTCTTCCAAGGTCTCAGGAAATTAAGTAATCCTTGTAAGGGAAAACACCATTTCTATAGGGGTTTTTAATATATTTTAGTAAAAATAGGATTCTCAGAGAACATCAAATACATGGTCCTTTGTTCAGCTGTGCTTTGAAATTTTACATGTCTTAGTCCAGGTTTTCCTTTTAATTTATGTTGACTAATATATACATAAGCTGTTCTAGCAAAAAATACCAACCCAAAACACCCTCAGAGAATCCTGTCTGACTGCGTTTCCAAATATGCCCTTCCAATTGTTGTGATAAAACAAAAAAGGTAATAATGCAGTTTGATGCAGTTTGTTGTTTGAAAAAGGCTCCTAGGTCAAGTAAGAGGATGAAATAGGAAACCTTTTTAATTAATTTGCAGCTACTAATGGAAATAATAAATAGGCTACTCTGCAATTTGGAAGTGCTAATTGCTTATGGCTGGGTTGTAGAAAGAAGGATGATCATGGCTAATTCTGTGACTTTTTGATAATAAACTTCTCCAGTTACAGCAAGGGAGGAAGGTTCTCAGACAAAGCAGTTCTGCAGATTCAGATTCCTGACTTTGGAGGAAGTCTGCTTTCTGGCAAGAGAGAGCTGCCAGGTTTGGGTATCAGATGAGAGGTCAGATCCCGGACCTGATCTTGTTCCCATCATTTTGTGTGAGATCTCTGGATTTTCCAGCATTTAATCTAGTTTTAAATGTCTCTTGGAAAATTCAGCAGCTTCCTCCCACTCTTGCTCCTCTCCTGTTTCCCTGACCAGCATCTTCAGGTTCTGCTAGCCAAGATTCAGCTCACAAATACCTGCAGCTGCCACAGTATAAGGTCTTGTTTTTCCATGCCGGAGAGTAGAGCATTACCCTGTGCTGGCAGAGTATCCTGGATGTGCTGCCTGCCTGCAGGAAGCTTCTTCAAAGCCTGTTTTGATTAAGGCTTATGACATGACAACGTTTCAGTTTTGTACACTTTTATCACCATTCCCACTAAGAGAGGCCCCAGAAATCACCCTCTGAATTTATTTATTTTTTTTTATTTTCAGAGAATCATCCTGTTTGCTTTTCCATTGTCAATCTCCAAATGTCCATGATCTCAGTCTGTACATCAGGCCCATCTTTCTCCCACTGCCTTGTATGCAGCTAACTCCCTCAAATTCCTTCTCTGAGTTCTTAGTCTCTGCCTATCCTTGTCCCCTCAAGAAGAATGTCCTTCCCATTAAATGAAGAGAGGAAAAGAATTCGCTCTATTTTCTTTATTTCCCTTTGTTGTATCTCAGACAAAGAGGGATTTGATTCAAGTTGTCTCACAGCATTTTTAAAGAGACAGAAATGTGCCTCGATGTTGAATACACCACTTGGAAGAGAAAGAAGGGAAAAAATCTAATAAAGGTTCCTAGTGGAGTGAGAATGTTAACAGCAAACTGTCCTGCTGTCTTTGGGAAACTTGGATGAACTGGTGTGACTTCATGTTCACTAACAAGAATTCTTAATAGCTCTTTCTGGAGGCTGCCCTGATCATAGGAGAAAACCAAATGTTTGACACATTTTTTGAAGATAATGCATGTCTCTGTAGTTGTATCACTTCATGAAGTGGGCTTTTTCTTCCTTTTTTTTCCTGCCTTTTTAAAACTTTCTAAAAGATGGACACCTTTTAATAACCAACACCAATCACTGAATCCTCTGTGTAGGTATCAGCTGTGCCTGCCTACACCTTCCCAGCCTGGCACCAGCATAAAGCACATGAATGATGACTCAGATTTCTGTCCATGGAGCAGCTTGTGGGATCAGTAGAGTTCTCCTCTTGTGGAGCACCATTTGCAGAGCAGCTGTTCCATCTTGGACAAAATAGGCAGCTTTAGTTTCCTCCATCAGCTGCTGTCCTTGTGTTGGTGTCCTGGCTGAGGGTTTCACATAACTTTCAGATTTAAAGAAGCCCTGTCCTCAGCCACAGAAAAAGAAGCCTGTGTCATATTGGGTAGAAATCCACCTGAGATTTGTCAGTATTTTTTTTTTTCTGGTGTTTTCCATCTAAAGATGCAATAAGACCTCAATTCTGTAACTCCCAAAGAAGTGGATTGGAACATTACTCTGCAAAGGGTCTCTTGAAGAATAAGAAATAACGATCACCTCAGGTATTAATAATAAAGACTAAATTTAATGTTTTTCAATTTTGATCATGCAGAACATCTGTCAGCAACTGAGTGCTGGAGAAAAGGAGTCTAGGCTCTTCTCTGCTTTCTGTTTGGTTGAGGTTTTTTGGTTTGTTGGGTTTTTTTAACACTGTGTGTCTTTATCTTGGTTTTTTTTCCACTTTTCTTTGAATTCAGGCAGTTTAAAAAATTTGTCTCTTTGGATATTTGAGAAAGCATGGAAATCAGAGACACTTTGTCAGTGACATTTCTTGTCCATAGCTGGGAAATTGCTCCAGGTATGTCATTAAACAAAACACAAAGCGGGAAATAGGACTAATTTTAGATCTTGCCCTTCAGTTTCCTCCACCACAGTTCCATGTGGAAATCCAACCTTGTTTATCCAAATTCTTTGCAAATGATGGTCTCTATTAGAAATGCTTGTATGAAGCACATTCTCACTCTGCTGCCTGCATCCTCAATATTTGCTTTTCATTACTAATTCTGAAGGTTTTCTGTCTGAATTTGTTATGGTTGTGAGGGCTTTTGAAATTTCAGGTTATTTGCATGGCAGCATGTTATTTAAAAAACATCTGGACAAACAGAACCATAATATTTATAAACTGATGTCTGCATTAAAACAAATTTTGGTTCATAAATCAAACCCAGTCTTTCAAGTGCTCAACAATTTCATCCTCTTGTCATAGAATCATTGAATATGGTGAGTTGGAAAGGACCTGTCAGGATCACTGAATCCAACTCCTGACCCCACAAAACATCTCAAGAATCCCACCATGTGCCTGAGAATGTTGTCCAAATGCTCCTTGAACTCTGGCAGGCTTGGGGCTGTGACAACTTCCCGGTGGAGCTTATTCTAGTGCCCATCCACCCTCTGGCTGAAAAACCTTCTGATATCCAACCTAAACTGCCCCTGGTTCATCTTCATGCTGTTCTTCAGATGACAAAATTAATCTTAAGGAGAGGATTGCCCTTTAAGAGCACATCCACTTGGGTAAATACAGGGATGTCAGCTCATTCCCTGAGCCTCAGTTATCTGGGAGGCTGGAAGAGTGGCCAGGGCAAGTCTCATGGAATGCTTGCCCTTTTCCATACTCACCTGCTTGCCCAGATGGGCTGTCCTTGCCATCTGAGCAGGAGCTTCTTGACAGGGTCCTTGCCCTGCCTAACAATTCATGCAAGTTGATGTTCTGTGAGGAGCAGTGTCACCCACCAGGTACAGGGCTCTGTGCAACCTCCTGTTCATTCTCATCCCCTGAGTAGAGGCCAGGCAAACTGGGACTGAATTGCTGCTTCAGGTTGGATCCTAGGACTCTCTATAATGGATTTCTCTGATAAAAGCATGACAAACATGTCTCTGTAGGAGAGTGGGGAATTCTCCTTAGCTGAACTCCATGTGGGAGCAGCCACCCAGCCAGGGGGGAGACTGATAGAAACCCAGGTGTAACAGGAGCTGGGGCAAACATTTTGCAGAGAGGAAGTGCATTTGTATCTGTAAGAATTGCAGCAGCAAAGCTTAGCCTTTTTTTCTGCTTTGGTGTTCTCCCTGCTCCTTCCCCTCAGAGCATCTTTAGCACAACATTTCTTGTCTCCTGAGACCTATCAACAGTATAGAAATGTCTGGAAAACTGCTGCTGCAGATGCTGCCTCAGCCCTGCCAGCACTGGCAACGCAAAGAGATCTTACTCAGGGGAAGCCATGGCTGTGGCAGTCTCTGTTGGATGTGCTGTGAACACAGAGAGTCTGACAGGCTCAGTACAAGGAAAGGCTGAGAGGCAGATTGCTCCTTCCTGCTGGAATCAGACAGGAATTGAATTGAATCCTATCTACGGTAGTGGTGGGAAGCTTTTGAATTTGTAAAGTCATAGAATGGTTTAAAGTGGAAGGGATCCTAAAGAGCATCTCCTTCCAAGCCCCTTGCTGTGGGCAGGGACATCTTTCCACTAGACCAAGTTGCTCAGAAATCCAGCCAACCTGAATTTGAACACTTCCAGCTGGGATAAGGTATCCACAGGTTCTCTGGCCAACCTCTTCCAGTGCCTTATCACACACATAGTGAGGAATTTCTTTATAATATTTAATCTAACCCTCCCCTCTTGCATTTTAAAGCCATTGCCCCTTGTCCTGTCACTCCATTCCCTTGTACAAAGTCTCTCTGCAGCTCTCTTGTAGCTCCTTTGGGCACTGGAAGAGGCTCTAAGGTGTCTCCAAAGCCTTCTTCAGGCTGAACAACCCCAACTCTCTCAGCCTGTCTCCATAGCAGAGGTGCCCCAGCCCTCTAACCATCCTTATGTCCGTCCTCTGGACTCACTCCAACAGATCCACATCTTCCTTATATTGGGAGCTCAGGGCTGGAGGCAGCTCTGCAGGTGGGGTCTCACCTGAGCAGGGCAGACCAGCAGAATTCCCCCCTCCCCTGCTGCCCACAGTGCTTTGGATGCAGCCCAGGACAATTTTGGCTTTCTGGGCTGTCAGTGCACATGGCCAGCTCATATCCAGCAATACCCCTGATTCCCTGTCCTCAGGGCTGCTCTCAATCCCCCAGCCCGTGCTTGTGCTTGGAATTGCCCCGACCCATGTGCAGGACCTTGCACTTGGCCTTGAGAACTTCTGTGCTCTTGTACACAGGCACAGCTGTAAACAGGGTGCTGGCAATAAATCTTGCATTCAGGTGGCATGGGGATGGTATGGCCACGTGTAAACTGAGTTCACACAACTCTGAGCCAATTGTGGATAAGCTGTTCAGCATTGATGTAATGCAATTACTTAAACACTGCTGTAGGGGACAGTTCATCTGAGAGCCTGGTGCTAATGACATATGTGACTAAAATCCATCCACGTTATCAGCTGCCTTTTGTCAGTGACTGAAATCCAGTGACATCAAACTGAGCTGGCAGCTTGCAGGACGTCAGCCAGCTCCAGCAGTTTCAACACCTTGGTAAAATTACATCAGCACCTTATGGTTTGTGATCCTGGCTGAGGCAAGCAGCTTGATTTGTCCCCCTCTTCTCCAGAAATAATGGTGATAGTTTTGAAATTGTCGTTGGAGATGTGTGTGCTGGTGGTTGGGAGGATGTGATGCACTGATTTGATTACAGCTACAGGATTTTTTTTTGATCTTGTACAAACAAAATGTTACGCAGCTAGTGTAGAAATGACTAAATCTGGAAGCTGTTGACATAAATATAATGCTGAATAATGAAGATTCCTTACATTTCTCAGAGTGCTTTGTAGACAGGGCTTTTAGAAAACGTCCCTAATGATATTGGAGACAAGGGAATGATTTCTCTGGTATTTTTTTAAAATCCTCTTAGGAAGCATGATTATCCTCAATAAGTAGTATTCTCAAAACCACTGTAATCCTCAGGGAGTGTATTTTAAGGCATATGTATTTATTTAACTCAGAACATCTCAGAATACATTCAAAACAATGGCAATCTGAGGTTAAATGTGTATTAAGTCATCTTCTGGTGCAGGATCATTTCCTTCCTTTTCTGGATGCCCACGTGCCTAATCTGTTCTTCATTTGAGTGAGTCAAGCTGTTGAGCTTCCCTGGCTGCTGCTGGGGATTCTTCCTAGAACCTCTCTGCTCTTACTGGAAAACATTCTTGTTTGTCAAGCTGGAAATAATTTCCTGATCTCCGACAGATCCTCATTTTCTTGGCTCCCCTGCTAAGGCATCTCCCCTGATCGATTCTTTAATTTCTACAGCCTTTAAACACTTGCAGATAATATTAATATTGATTCCTGTAACAGTATTAATAACAAAGCTCTTTTCATCTTAGATATATGAAGCTTCCCAGCAGTACTGCAAGCCATTAAAAGTATTAGTGGCTTTATTACAAGGAGGAATAATGTCACACAGAGGAAGATTGTAAATGAACTACATAGATTTCACTCCCCAAAGCTTCTTTCTTCTTATCTATTTGGGCTGTAGTTTGTGGCTGCTATTTCCAATGAATAAATGTAGAATAATACTAAGAACAGAAAAAGGGGGAGGTGATCTGTGCAGAGTTTGAACATTGTATCAGGCAAAAAAATAGGCATTAAAAAATACACAGTGTGGAAATCATGGAGGTAAAAATGGAAGGCAAGGGAAGACAAATTCAAGGCTTTTAGTCATATTTTGATTAGGTCAGAATAAGTCTAAAAACCAAAAGTTGTACCTAGGTTTTTTCAAAAGGATTCATTGAAGTGTTGCCGGCCAGGAAATTGGACATCAGGTCTTGCTGTCTGTGAGGCTGAGCTGCAGCATTTCCCCAAGAGTTACGAGTGCTCATCACTCAGAAAGTTGCACCTGCAGGTACTGCTGGAGGTGATGATGGAAAGAGACTCCTTAGAGCCTTCAGCCAGGGTGTCAGCAATAAGAGTGGCTGTGGCATGGGTCTGCTGCGCTAATCACAGGGCCTTTAGTGATCTGACATGTTTAAAATTGTCCAGCATGCCCAACAGCTGGGATTCTCATTGCACAGAAAAGGAGAAAATGCACGTTATATTTTGGGGTTGGACAATATCTGTGTCCTCAGATTATACCCCACTCTGCTGGTTTTCCAGGAGAAAGAACTCCTTTCTTAAGAGGTTAGCATTTGATTATTTCCATTTATGATGGAAGATGGGAGAAGAGAGAGAGAGTGCCTGGCTTTTGGATGTAGATCAGATGTCACAATCTTTAATATTATTCTTCAGCCTTGTGCTGTTGGGAATTACTTAAAAATCCCCATCTCAGCAGTGAGTTTCATGCTGAAATCCAGTCTTCTTCAGTGTCCATCACATCCTGTTCTCTGCCCCCCTGGGTGCTTTCAACCCTTATGCTTTAATGAATAATTCTCCTCAGTCCTTTTTCAGGTCACCAGTGTTAACGTGTGAAATAAGCCAGGAAAGGAAAGAACTTGCCTCAGCCCCACCAAATACCTCTTCCAAATTCAGTGCACTCTGGTTCATCACTGCACTGGTTTTATGCTCCTTCAGTGAGATTTTGGTCTCTCTGGTGATTTTGTGCTCAAAGTGATCTGAATTAATTTTGTCAACCTTTCTGCACAATCCTTTATCAAAATCTTGCTGAAGACTAGGTATGCTAATGAAAAACACATAAAAAATGCATGGCACGTGGGAAAAATAACTGCTTCAGCTGTAAAAATATATTAGATGTTTTCATTTGGAATATGCAGAATAGGGAAGTCTTTCTACCACATGCTTTTGATAAAGCTGCAAACCACTAAATGCAAATGGGCCATTGCAAATGATTAAAATGTAATGCTCCTAATGTTTCAGTGATTAAAAATGCATCCTGTGTTCTTAGCAGTGAAGTTATTACATGTCTTCCTAGCTTAAGTCAGTCAAAGGTCTTTGCTGCATTTCCCTGGCACATTCCTGAGCAGCAGTGCTTCAATACCCATTTCAATTTTGTGCAGACTGAATTAAACACTTGAAAGGTTGATACGTGGTTGCTAGAAAGTTTTATTAAGATTAATATTTTATTGAGCTTTGAGGAAATCCAAAGGCTCATATAAAAAGAAATTAAAGAAAAGCCTGATGATTTACTGCAGATTGTTAGTCTGTTTGTTTTTTTAAGTCTGAATAATCATGGGATACAGTTTGTTCTGCTTTTAAATTGGATTGCATCCAACAGTACATCCTGGGTGCTGGATAAATTCAGGTTGATAAATTCCCTGCTTTACAGCAGTTTCAACATCTGAAAAACAAGAGAAAGCTTCCTGATTATCTCTCCCTCACAAACACTGCTGGTCAGAAGCTGCTGAGGGAGGACAAAAATGTGGTTTTCAGGTACCTCCTAGAGCCAGCCAGCCAGCCAGCAGCAAACAGCACCTGGGAATTACAACACTTCAATTATTCCCTATCTGCCTGGTGGATCCTTTCAGACCCACTTCTAACTCTTGGGTTTTTGTGGTTGAGATGACTTTTGAGGTATTAGAAAGTCTTTTTTTTCTTAGCCCCACCACCAAAGAAGTTGAGATTTGCCAGTTTTGCTTTTTAGGGTTGTTTATTTTTTTTACCTGCTGAGGTTTGTCCAGCAGGTCAAGTTGTGGTACAGTGACTGTTCTTGGGGTGGCATTAACTTTTTATACTATGAATTATGTGTACTTTATTTAAAATAATTTTCTAATACCTATCACTTATGTTAGATAGTTTGTCTTTACTCTAAACTAATCAAAAAGTGTCACCATCCCAGCAGAAAATGGAGGACAAGAAGAAGGACAGGACACGCCCAGATTCCTCCATCTTGTCTCTTGAACCCCTATTCTAAAACCCCAAAATTCTACTTTTTCACCCTGTGACAAATTAACTATCATTCTACTCAAACTCTTGTGGCTTATAAATCTTCACACAAAGTTGGTAATTTTTTCTATGGTCTAAAATCAAAGGCACAGGTGTTTTTGACTCCTGCCAAGGTCTCTGAGCCCCCTGCCATGGTCTCGAATCACCCAGGGCAGCCAGAGGAATGTTGGAACCCAGGGAATTCCTCTGGCTGCCCTGGAGGGCTCGAGCCCCTGCCCAGGGGGCTCAGAGACCTTGGCACAGAGCCCAAGACCCCTGTGCCTTTGATTTAGCCCTTAGAAAAAACAATTACCAACCTTTACATGAAGAATTACAAGTCAAGAGAGTTTAAGTAGAATACTAGTTAGTAGTCACAGGGTGAAAAACAGATTTGTGGAGTTTTTAGAATAGAAGTTCAGGAGGCAAGATGGAAGAATCTAGACTTTCAGTCCAGTCTTTCTCCTTCTTCTTCTTCTTCTTGGCCTCCATCTTCTGCTGTGATGTTGCCACTTTTAGATTAGAGTAGAAGCTCTCTGTCTAACATAGATGACAGGTATTGGGAAGTTATGATAAATAATGTCCATGTAGTTTTTAGTATAAAAAGACAACACTGAGACTGGCAGTGTGCCTCAACCCGGCCTGCCAGACAGACCTGCGGCGGGTTGGAGAAAGAATGTTATAGATGAAAAATAATAAACAACCTTGAGAATGAGAACAAAAGAATCCTGACTCCTTCTTCGAAGACCGGGCTGAAAAAAAGAGGCTTGTACGTATCTCAGAGTCTCTGACAAGCAGAGATTCTGAGAGAGGAATCTCCTGGGTCCTGACACTAACAAGCCCTGGATGCTTTTCTCCCCTGCTTTCAGACCCGGACACCGAGGTGTGCCTGCACGCCCTGCGGCTGCTGCAGTCGGTGCTCCTGGAGCCGGAGGTGCTGGCGCAGGCGGGCGCCGAGGTGCGCGAGACGCTGCCCTTCCAGCGCATCGTGGCCCTGTCCCAGAGCCGCAACGCGGAGCTGCAGGCGCTCGCCAAAGAACTGCTCGAGGATCTTAAAATATTTGAGTACGAAGCATAGAAGAGCTCTACGACACCAAATGCTTACGTCTTTCCTATATTTTTATGCTGCAAGAGTTGTTGGAGATGGGCTTGACTGAAAAAAAACCAAACTTCTGCCTGAGTTCCTCTGACAAAATCCTTTTCGGGAATTCGAATTAACCCAACTAAAATCCAACTTGGGAAAACCTGTTGGGTTTTAGATACCCAAATAAAACCTCGGGTGGTCTGGTAGAGATAGGGCTGGCCTAATTTCTTTGAGCAGAACTTTATTGATAATGGGTTTCCAAAATGGTCTGTGGTTATGTTGTGTATTTGCTGTCTAGATGGGGTAAAATATTCTCATTCCTTGATTATTTACCTCTGTTCATTGCAGAGGTAAATAATCCTTTTGGTCCATCCTTAAGAATTACTGTACTGTGAAGAGAACTCTGTTGCCTTTTTCATAACTCTTCTGTGTCAGAATGCACCCCAAGCACCCCAAAGTTCCAGTTTTATTGTTATTTCTCACCTCTCTCTATTGTAATAAAAGAAAACTGAAATTCTGTAGCATGTAACGGATTCTGCTTTCAAAATTTGTATTCAGCTTCACTCTTAACTGCAAGTCAAGCTGATCTGTTGCTGTCAGGCATGCTAGAAACTGGGCTATTGTTTTTAGAAAAGCCCTGAGAAGGGAAATAAATTGCTGTTGTCTGTGGTACCCAGTTGTGTGCTGAAGAGGCTAAAATGAGCTGCTGCTCTGTTGTGAGCAGCATCACACCCCCTCACAACCCTAGGGTTGGCTGGAGCTTCTAAGTACAGCTGGCTTATCTCAGGGGTAAATACAAACACTTGGTGCTGGATACTGGCAGAATTTATAATGTATTTAGAAAATAATAGCATTCATTTCTATGATGTCAGAAACAGAGCCAGTTAAGTGAGGCTATTCAAAGGAACAGCAAATGAGAAGTGCTGGTGTGGTATCACCTTTTTCCATACTAAAGTTATTGCACCTCATCTGGGAACCCAGTGTGTTAACAAAATGCAGTGTGGACTTCAAATTACAGAAAACATGAAGTAAACTTCATAGGATTTAAATACTATGATTGGCAGACAGCTTTAGAGGGAGACCACTGTAAAAAGTGTAAGCAAAGGTATAGGGCATCTCCCTTTAGGCTGTTTGCAGAATGATGGATGTTCAGAGTTAGAAATGTAATAAATCAGCTTGAAATTACTTGGCTCAGATGCTGCAGATGGTAACAGTCTGGTTTGGGGCTGTAAAATGAAGATTAAGATCTCACATACACGGGTGGGTTGCATGGGGTTCTGCCATGTCTGATTCAGCACTGCATTGAACTTACCAAGTGCAGATTTGTGGAAGGCTTTAAATCTTCTGTGAAGTGTGCTTTCTTTGGATTTGTTTTCTTATCTTGCTATCCTAGTTAATCCTCCTAGAGTTTAATCCTAAAGGGATCAAAATGATAATTGGTAGTTTCCTGGAATATCAACTCATGAAAGTGTTTGATTTTAAGAAACACTGAAGGGCATCATCCACTTTGCATTGAATTATCTGCCCACAAAGATCTTTCATCAAACTTTGGAAGCCAGTAAATAACAGAAAAAGAAAAAAGGTTCTGCGAGCAGAAAAGCTGATGAAGGCTCAGTCTCGTGGATTTGAGATATTGCTTGAAAATTTCCCTGCCCTTCCCAACCTGGAACCAAGACCTTCCAAGGGTCAGTGTGGTGTGCACAAGATGGGGGTGACACAGGTGCTCATGACCAGGTCAGTGCTGATGGGCCAAATTCAGCCTTATGAGAGGGACTGGCAGTGCATCTGCACCTCATTTCCATGTGAAATCAGGAAACAAAGCAATCAGAACTGTTCGTCTTAATTGTGTGGCAATGGCATGGTCAGCCATGCTCAAAGTGGTGATTTGAGATACAGTTTTCCCCAGCAAGCTGCTCAGATCTGATGATGATCTTCTTTCAGTGTCTCCCAGATGACTTTATTTTCAGGTGTAGCTTGCCAGGACTGTTTATTCAGAGCCAAATCATCAATGACCCACCAACCTCGAGAAAGTCTTTTTTTCTGTACAAAGTGTTTCATTATGCAAGACTGAAAAATAAGAAAAAGTCACCTCATCTGTGAAATACAGTGTATATTTAAAAATACTAGAGGGGAAAAATATCAGAAATATCAGAGCAGATATTTCTCTGAGAACTCTATTTCCTAGAGAACTGTGTCAAACAGTTCTCTAGGAAAGGCTGTGTATTTTCCCTAAGTTTACTTTTTCTAGGTGTTCACAATTAATTGAGTTTATGGAAAAGAAAAAGACAGTATTTAAGGGAAACTTATCACAGGGAAGCAAATTCACAATACTTTTTTGGTTGGTAAGAAAAGTGTGACTGGAGTCAAATGATGCTGAAACAAGGTGAGTGGATAAAAGCCAGGGATAAGCCTGACCCTTTAACATTCCAGAGTATTTGAAATGTTCAAGGTGTCTCATATATAAATGTTTAAGTGAAATGAAATGAAATGAAATGAAATGAAATGAAATGAAATGAAATGAAATGAAATGGACGTTAGTACTGCAGATTGCATGATGAGCTGTTAGATCATTCTTCTGTTTCTCAGGTTCCTTCCTTCCCTAATCCCCCATTTGATGGAGCCAGGGACCAGCCCCTCCTGCTCCTCCACAGGTCTAGGGCTGTGTACAATTAGTTGAACCTAATCCCTGTGGAGAGAGGCCTGCAGCTTTCCCCACAGGAGTCTGTTACACCCCATGTATGCTCTTGCACAGGTCATGGAGGGATTCTCCCAGACCTTGGCATCTGTCATAAACTATTGATCTATTCTCCCCCACCAGCAGCATCAAGGCCTCCTTTGCTGTTCCTTTTTCCATCCTAAAACAGGAGAGAATCTCCTCATTGGCCATGGAGGAAGCTGCAGTGAGTTGTTGAGATGAGATGCCAACTTTTTAGATGGCTAAAATTAGGTGAGGTGAATCCTACCCTTTGGTGTCTATTTTGCAATAACAGATAAGAGCAAATTTTCAGATTGCCCTACTGTTTGCAGACAGCATTTTATAATCTTGCGTGTTGATATGCTCGAGAGATACCTCTTGGAAGAGAAGAGTGTCTGAAGGCCTAATTTATCTTCATGTGGTTAGTGCTAGAAATTGGGCTATTAAGTGACTGTGGATCTCCTTTGAGTCTCCCCTTCTCCTGAAAGACATCTTTTTTTTGACAGGTTATGAATAAAAGAAAGTCTTGGAATAACAGAGACTCTGAAAACTCAGAGTGTGCCAAAGCTTTATGGATAAAGTTGAACAATGGGTGGCACACAGGACTCGGTGTGACACAAGGGGCTGCTGCAATTAAGGACTGGTCGATGGATGCATTGTAAATCTCAGCTTTTATTTTGCTTCAGGTTTGCTCAATTCTGAAACTCAGGACCATTAGGAAGCTTTATTGGTTTAAGATCAAGAGTTCAGCCTGGACTGTAAAAAACACTGGCTTCAGAGCCACTGAAAAAAAAGCCACACTGGCTTTTTTTTGATCCTTTTGAAAAGTTTGGATTCTTCTGTGTAGTAATTGATTAACTGAAGTATTTGATTGATTAACTGCATTACTCGATTAACTGGATTGCTAGTTTACAGGAGTAAAGGGGGTTCACACGTCTAAGCACGAGTTTCAGTAGCTGTGTTCAAAGTCCAGAGTCACTCCAGCTTTGCCATTTCCTCTGTTGCACAATCTCAGAGTTTCAGTGGAGGAGAAAACGTGACTTTGGTGCTGCTTTGAGACTATCAGTTACTCCAGACTTAAACCCATATAACTGAAGCTAAAACTTGACTCAGGCTAAGCTGTCTCAAAAGATGAAAAATCTGTTTTAACAACTTGTAGAATAAAGTTCACAGTATCAGCTGCAAAATTAAAAGTGAACTTGGCTCCTTTCAGTCTGTATACACTGTACAGAGCCCTGGAATGATGCCTGTTTGCTGATGCTCCAGGGAGATACAGGGAGATACTCTTCATAGTTGACGCTGGTGGTAAATTAGATGCAAAGGAAAAATAAATGAGGATCCCCCAAACTTAATTCCTGCAGCTGCAGAAGTTTAGCTGTGTAATGTACTGCCTGTCCTTTGTGTGGTATCTCAGGCTGCTGTTCAGGCTAGACCATGAGGTGGCAAATCTCAGTAGAAGAAAGCAAGCTGGTGGCTCTGTTCTCTGTGCTGAGGGACAGGCAGGGCAGCAAGAGGGACCTGGCATCTCTGGGGGGCACTGTGAGCTTGGGTTGGAACAGCAACCAGCTGTCCTGAGGGGAGGTGGTGTTTGGTTCCATGAGGACACTGGCCCATTCCCAGCACTCATGAGAAAGGCAGTGAACTGGAGTTCAGGGCACATCATCCTGTAATGGCTGCTTAAGAGAGGGAAATAAGTCCCTTTTACGGAAGAATTGGAGGAAGAATGGGATATGTTACAGTTTGGTCTCATGGCCACAAGTGAACTTCCAGATGAATCAATTTCAGCTGGGTGCACCAGTCATTTAGCTGCTCCTTTGAGTTATCATTTGCACTTGCAATATGTGCTGATTAGCACAAATTGGCTTTCAGAATTGATAAGATTTTACAAGTCATGCAAATATTGTATGATTCATCTCCTCTACCGCCTCCAGTCCTGTGAGGACACTGGAGGTGAAGAGAAAGGAGTTTTCCTGGGAATAAGGAACCTCTTTGCTCTGTTATCCCTTCCCAGTGCTCATACTAAAAGTTATGAGCTATGCAAAGCATGGCTGCCCCTTCATTTCTCTTCATAGCATTTCATTTGCAGCTGCATCTGGCCGTGTTTGTGTTGTTTGTAATTTTCTGGTTTCTTTGCAGGAACTTTTGCAACTGCTCGTTGCTGCTTGAATATGTGAGTTCCAAGTTACAGCTGATAAAAAGTCAATAGAGAGCTCTGGAGGTCATAGAGATTTAAACTTCTCTGCTGCTTTACCATGACCTTTACAAACTATAACTTGCTCAGTCGGAAGCCTTGAAAGGACTTTGACCACGTTGTAGTTGCATATGTCATTTATGGGAACTATAATTTTTACTGTGGGCGTGACTGCAGTGAAAGCACTTCAAATGCCAGGTCCTTCCAAATGCATGTGTTTGTCTGTGCTGTTGGACTGCACATGGACAGGCAGCAGCCACCAAGGGCAAGGCTGGCATGGGCTGGGAATGGGAAGGGATTGTGTGACTTGGGGTGGATGGAGAAGGTCAGCTCTGACTGAGCTGCCTACGTGGCTTTCGTGCCACCTGAGTCTTGCTTTGAAGTTGTATGAAAAGTTTGAACTTTGAGTCTTGCTTTGAGGCAGGGAGTTGGGTTGGGTGTTAGGAGAGCAGGTGAGCTGCTTGAAGCTCTCTGCAGAGATAAATCCCTCCTAGCTTCTCTATCACCACCAGGGTCAAATAAAGTGCAGCAGTCACTCTGCTGCAAAACAGAAAATGGAGAATGTAGGGAAGAATAGCCCAGTTTTTGGATCTGCACACCTTCTTCCTGAGCAGGATCTATGGTGTCTAGAATCAATTTCATAGAATCCCAAATGGCTTGGGTTCCAAGGGACCTTAAAGATCATTCCAATCCCCTGCCATGGGCAGAGACACCTCCCACTAGACCAGGTTGCTCAAGGTCTCATTCAACCTGGCCTTGAACATTCCCAGGGATGGGGCTTCCCCAGCCTCACAGTAAAGAATTTCTTCCTAATATCTAACTTAAATTCCCTCTCTTTCAATTTGTACCCATTCCCTCTTGTCCTATCACTGCAGTTTCTGACAAAGAGTCCCTCTCCAGATTCTCCCTTGTCAGACTGGGCCCTGCTGCCTGAGAGTGGGCTGGGAGTCATCACTAAGGGGAATGAAGCCTCTGAGGCTGCTGGAGGCAGGGCTGAGAGGCTGGGGCAGACATGCCCAGGGTTTCAGCAGTTCTCCAGGCTCTTCTCCCAGCACTGGGGCAGCATGTTTGTGCTCAGGCTGGGGGCACTGGGATACACAGTCCTGAGTGAGCATCCCGATCCGCCTGACTTTGGAGAGGAGACCAAAGTCTCCTCTCCAAAGGAGAGGAGTGAGCATCCCGATCTGCCTGACTTTGGAGTGGAGACCAAAAGCACCAGGGCCTTGCTTGTGCCAGGAAATGGAGCTGGCATTTTGTGGGATGCCTCTTCCAAGGAACAAACCTTAGAGAAGGACAGGGTGGCCAACCTGAAGGGTGGCCAGCCACGTCCCCTGGCAGCCCTTGCTGACCCTGGAGGTGTGTGGGTCACAGGGAAAACGGGACTTCTGTGGGATCTGTAGCACATCACGGACCCACAACGATGGTGGGCAGGTGGTTACCTCTGCTTCACACATGCAGAACCTCCATTAGGTTTGCAAGCTCCCCAGCAGGCACACACAGAAACACACATGCTCTTGTCACTGTATTCCGGTATTCTGCACTCCCCAGCCTGGCTGGGTGCAGCTGCATTCTGGAAAATGCAGTGGATGCATCATGCCGTGGCTGACGCAAAGGGACCCAGAGCTCTGCACTCGGAAATTGTTCAGCAGCAAGAAGCGACCAAGAGCGACTGCTCTTCCCAAACATCCTCTCTCCTCTTCACATTGCAGCAGCTGTTTTTTCCGAGGGATTTTCATGGACATCACCACTGCCCTGGTGCAGCAGGAGCGTGATCTCTTGGAGACAAGAGTGGCTGAGTGCGGTGAGTCACCCACATTCCAATAAGGAAGCCCCTCCAGGAAGCCTCTCTAGCAATGATCCTGTGCAGCCCTGCTCAGCTCTAACAATGCTGACAGAGTGTAACACTGCCCCGGAAACCTGGAGATTGCTTGTCAGGCACAGCCAGAGCCTCCAGTGCCCAGGCAGCTCAGCCAGCAGCAGACACATCCTGGGTAGGGACGCCAAGGGAAAGGAGGTGCCCTCTTGGCTGTAAATGGCAAGGGACCAAACGGTGCTGGAGTCATTTCATGAGCACTGATGGCAATCTGGAGCACAGTCAGAAAAAAAGGGATGGCCTCTGGGGATCCTGAAGTCAGCTGAAAAGCTGAGCTGCTAAAAACAATAGTGCTGCTGTCAGTGGCTGAGGGAGAGGGGAGGTTTCAAGGGCAGATTACAAGCATGAGAGCACAGTGACACCGATGAGGGAGCTGCCACAGAGCCTCTAACGGAAAGCGTTGGTATCCCACAAGCTTTTGTCCCCTGAATGATGCACATTTCTCAGGATTGAGAGAGGGACAGAGTGCATTTGCCATTAATTTTTAATTATAATGGAGTGTTCTGTAGTGATAGGGAGCTTCTACTACAGGCTGTCTGCGTCAGGGGTTGACCCACTGGCAACCTTCTCAGTGATAAAGCTGTCACAAGAGAACAGAGGGAAGGGCAGGAAAGTGCTACTAAGGCACTGCTATAATGCTGCAAAAAAAGGGGAAGCATTACTACACAAACTAAGCATTTCCTCTGAAGTGCTCTGCTGCTATAAAATTTCAGATTCTTAGACCTGCATTCCAGTTTCTGTGGGCACAAGATTGTACAGCTTGTGCTCCACTGGTGGCCAGGAGATGTTGTCTCCATGGCTCCTGCTGGGGCAGGAGATGCAGCCCTGGGGCCTGAGATAAACTGCTGGGCTTATCATGGACCTGGGGGATGTGGATTCAGCTCCCTGTGCAGTCACAGACCTCCTGTGTACACAGGTAAACCACATGGAGCAAATTTGCTGAGGGGCTGAGCTTCTGTTTGAGCATTCCTGATTTCAGAGGGAGTATGCTGAAGTGTTCAGTCCTCAAAATCTGTTTTCTGCTTTGGCTCTTTTTTCATGTAACTCCCCTCCTTTCTGCCTAGGCCTGATCACCTTTACCTGGATTGCAAAGGTCTTTGGGGTAAGTAAGTAAAGTGTCTGGCAGGCACAAGGAGGATGATGCTGCAGTCCGAGTAATGAGTGGCTGAAGGAAGGAGAAGAGGAAACCTGAGGTGTTAAGGATACCCAGTCCTGCTCCCTGCCAGTTGTAGCTGTGACATGGCCTCTGCTGTCCTGATAGTCCTCCTGTGGCAATCAGTGAGACCCCTGCAAGGTGCTAAAAGAATCCATCTTAAGTCCTACAAGTCCTTTCCAGCCCAGGAGATTTTACTCCTGCCAGGTTACCAAGAACCCTTTGGAAAAACAGGCCCTGGGCTTTCAGCTCCTGCCTATCTGCAGCCCAGCTTGCTCACAGCACTCTCAATTTGTGTGAACTCTCTTCAGCTCATGCTATGAAAACCTAATGTGGAAGAAGCCAAAAGCAGCAGCTCCTCTATTGCCCAGAGTGTTCCTCCTCTCACCACCATAAATTATAGGAGTGAGAATTTCTCCAGGCCTGTGCTCCTCTGCCTCTCAGAAGGGAGACTGCTAAGATCCTAAATAAGGATCCAAAGATCCTAAATTAAATGCTAAAATCCTAAATGAGAATGAAACAATTCCTCCTGGAGATCTTGAGAGAAGACAAAAGGACAAAGGGCACTCTGGAACCAAGAGGAAAAGAAAAAAAGAAGCTTGCTTCCAAGGACTCAGCCCTTAAGCACAGTGACGTAGAAAGAAGGAGATTCTGTTTACTGAGGAAGTGAGAAAGGAAATGAGGGTGGGGGAGGGATAAGCAGTTAGCCAGGGAAAGCTTGTCCTTTGGGACAGGGCAGAGAGGTAGGCCTGTTCCCTGGGGAGCTCTCCCTGGAGCAGAACCATCTGTGAGTGGCTGCATTGCCTGTGGGCCAGGCTTTGAGGAGACCTCTGTGGGCTGTGCTCTCCTTCCTGCTGCAGCACAGCAGAGCTGGCTCCCTGCCCTGCCCTGGGGGATCCTGGCTGCATGCTTTTGGAATACTGAATCTGTTCATTCTTGAAGAACTCAACTTCCCTGGAAAATAAAAAAATATAGTCAAGGAGAAGGCAACCTAAGACTTGGAGTGTGTCTTAGGAACTGGAAAATGTCCCATGTGTTTTGTTTCTGATGCTAGCAGGAGCCTGGAGAAGCTGCTTGGGTCTGCAGCATTGTTCTGCCTGTGGGTCAGCACCTCCCAGGCTTCCAGGCAGGCACAGCCTGTGGCAGTGCTGCTCCTACACCTCATCCCCCAGTCAGGTCTCAAAACATTCCTTCCTTCCTTTCACAAGGAGCAACCTCCCCGTCCTGCTGAGCTGCTGGTACCTTTGGCCTGTGGGTCTGATCAGCTGGCAGCAGGGAAGCTGCAGTGATGCCACCCCAGAGGGGCTGCAAAGCCTGTCTTCACCAACCAGGCTGATATTTCAGCTTCTCTGCATCAGCAGTGAGCACAGACTGCAGCAGGGGAAGAAGGGAGAACAGCAGCAATAGTGCCCAGAGTGCTGCCTAGAGTTACCTCGCCTGTCTTGGGCTATAGAGCTGGGGCACCAGGAGCTGCCCAGCTGTGGCTGGGTGCCTTCTGTCTGCCCCATGGCCACAGCCTGCAGACAGGTGAGTGCTGTGAGCTTCTCTTTATCCAGACCCTCTCTCAAGGGCACTCTGTGGTTCCCTTCCTTTCTCTGCCCTGCAGGGGATGCTTTGTTTTTTTTTACCTTAAAAATCTTGTTGTCCTTGAATTCAGAATAGTAGCCAAGGCCAAGGATACAACAACAGGGGCAGGGAAGAAGGTCTTCCTGATTGTTGTTGATGATGGGAATATTTTTGCATTTCTTGCCCTTTTTACTGTTTTCCATAAAGACAAGCATCTTCCTTTGTTCTGCTCTTTTTCCTCCCCTGGCCATAAGCACTAGAAGATGTGGATGAGCCTTTGTATTGGAAAAGGCTGAGAAGTGCTGTGTTGGCTCTGGTCAGCCACACCTGATGCTGGTCTGATTTGGAGTTGTGTGATGGGCTTGCAGAAAGCACCTTCAGCATCATGCCCTGCCAGCTATCAACTGCAGGGCTTCAGGAGCCTGTGCCACAGGGGGCCAGGACAACATCAACCTTGAAATGCTACAGAAGTAGCACCCAATATGTCCTGTTTAACAGAATTACTGCCCAAAGCCAGAACTAGCCTGCTGCTGAGCAGAAGGTGAGCTGCGTGCAGGCAGCTGGCTGGGTTTGGGGGTGACTCAGCTTGCTGAGCATGTGTGCCCTCAGATCTGGTCATTTCCCACCTCCTGCTTGACTTCTCTGTCTTACAAAAATATTTGAAGAGCCAACTGAAAGTATGTGCTCAACAGCATAACACAGGGTATAGGTTTCTATCAACAACCCAGGTTTTCTCTTGAGAAAACCAATGTGGAATGTTTGGGGAAAAAAGTTGGATTCTGTTTTACTCTTTCTCTTTTTTCTCATTTGCAGTGTAAGACTTATGATATAGAGCAAACCAACAGCACAAAAGGACAGAAGTGGGACTTTGCCAACAGAGAACTGAAGCAAAATGTAACCTCAGCACTGATGATGTCATTTTCCAGATGAGAAGCACTGAAAAGCATTCCCAAGCCATCACAAACACTCACCTATCACTTAGGCAGAGCCAACCCCATGTGTGAGCACTGCAAAGCAAATCTCTGCCAGTGTTCCTGCTGCACCAAGGAACATTCTGCATTTGCCTGTGCACCCTGGAGTGTATCTCTTGGCTCTTGGGGCTGGGATGCTCTGGAGTTCACTCCCAGGCAGTTAAAAGGAAACTTGCCTGTCCTTCCAGGACTTTCCTTCCAGGAAAGTCTCAGGGAAAGCAGTGGGAGGTTTTGAAAACTGAATTCTTTCCACACCTCCTCTGTGCAGAGCAGCAGCTCAGGGCCATTGACCACACCAGCTAGTGGAATTTCCCTGAGTCAGAGTCCTTCCAGGTGGAAAGGCAGTGGGGTAAGAATGAAACTTGTATGTCTGCAGAGAAAACAATTATTGGTGAGAAATACACCTTTTGATGGGCAATTTTTCCCCAAAACCTGGTTCCTTAGAGTTTTTCATAGTAGGTAAAAATATATCCCTGTGCAATGAGTGCAAATGGGCTTTTTGCACCTCTAAGGTGCCTCTCCCTGCAGGTGAGGAAGAATTTGAAGGCTTCTGTAGTGTATCTCAGTGAGGACGTGCCACTGATCCTTGCTCCAGCAGAATTAATATTTGCTTCATCTATTTAGAGATGAATTGGAAATTCCAGCAGCTGCCATCTCAGAGGAGCACTGCAGAAGGGTATGGTAAAAATCCAGCATTATGTGGAGCTCCTGGGAAGGCATCTCTCTCCTAATGATGACATTTTTTAAAACACTCTAAAGGTTTGATCTTGGTCCCATTGGGCATTTTGCCATAGATCTTAATGGCTCTGTGGCTGATCTCTTAATCTCCAGTGCACCTGTGCAAACTTGACAGTTTATTGCAATTTCATGCTTTTTGGAAATCATCTCACACTAACACCATCAGAGAGAGCAATTTTTAAGGTCATTAGCTCAGGACATAGCAAATAAGTACTGAGAGAAAACAATCTGTAAATGTCATATTTGTTTAACACACAAAGTAGCTCCTGAAGAGCAGTTATCCTTATGTCTAGAGACAGCAGGAAAATTGCATCCTGTGACTTGAAAATGTGGATCTGTTGAAAGAGAGAGGAGTATATATAACATGGCTGTTTGTCTTCACTGCTCTCTTCCCTATTCCTCATTGTTCCCCATGCATCTGTTGTTTGAATTGTTCAACATTATTATTAAATTTTTGGACTACAGACCAGGGCTCAAGGAATAAATAAAGACCTTTAGGTTCTGCTGCTGAGATTTTATAAAAGACTTTTTGGGGTTTTTTTTCTGATGAAGGGTATATACTACTTTCTTACTGCTATTCCCAATAAAAGAATTGTGGCGAGTGGGAAGTGTTATCTCTTCTTTCTCCACATCAGTATAAAAGACAGGTCCACTGATGCAACCTGATGTAAATGCTCTCTAAACAAAAAAACCAAAAACAAAAACAAAAACAAAAACAAAAAAAAAAAAAAATAGGCAGAAACAAGTAAAACTTTTATCAACTGAACCAAGCCAGTTCCATCAATAGCTCTACTTTCTCTATTGTGTTATGATTCCATGGATAAGACGCTTTGTTCTCTCTGTCACCATCTACCCTTCCTCCCTCCCATTCTCAGAAAAGGATCCACTTCCCAGCAGTACTGGAGCATCTGCCCATGAGAGATCATCGATTTACTGATTTAAAAGAAACCCTGACTTTTTTCAGGGTATTTTTGGACTATCTGTGGGAAATCACTTATAGTCCCCGCTGGGGAGACTGGAGGAGGGCAACCAAACCCTCAGCTCCTGAGATGAATATTTAGTAAATATTCACCCTGCCCTGCTTTAGCCATCTGACTTGATACATTTTTCTGCTCTACAAAGACTGACTGTAGCCCAAGTGAGTCATTTGAAGCACCCAAGTGTTTCTTGGTTGATTGACTTGGGCCTCCTAGGGATTAAATACAGTGGTGTCCAAGATAAATGGGGTGAAGTATGCACTGCTTTGTGTGCTACAGGAACACCAGGTTATCAGCAAGCCCAGATAAGCTTTAGTAATGGATAATTATTACAAGGCATTGTGTCACACTTGGGTTAGGCATGACAAGAATTTCCCCAGTGTAAGAAGATGTCAATGTTTGCTGAAAGTATGTGCATTTTTCTTGCCTGCTTAAAATATTTGTTTGTTCATTCTAGAGTAAGTTAACACTGTAAATTTACATTTTACAGTGTAAACATTAGTCCACTAGCTAGTTTTTCTTTTTTTGGCCAAGTTTCTTTAAATATTAGCAACGTGTTTAATGGTTGCTTTATTCATTTCAGTTTCATGCATTCCTCTAATTAATCTTATAACTCAGCAGGGTGGTTGGGGCTCGAAGCAGGGCTTCACTCCCCTTATGATGACGTCTGTTTGCTTTTATCAAGCCCAGTGACTCAGTTTCAATTGATTTGTACATCCAGAGTTTCAGCCACTCTAGGGTGTAGATGCAATTTCAAATCAGGAGACACAAACTGAAGTGAATTTAGAAATGCTGTTGGTTTCATCATGGCAGGGGATTCAGCCTCTTTGAAAATTCAGCTGCTGCAAAAGGCTTGAAGTTTTGTCCAGTGGGAGTGTGAAATGCCAGGATTGGCTGTTCAAGTGGCAGGTGCAAGAAGTCAAAATCTTTTGGATGCTGAACGACCTGACACTCTGCCATAACTCAGCTCAGCATCACCCCAGACATTCCCCCAGCAAGAGCAGTTCTTGCACAGGCAGGTTGTTTCCACGTGCTGGGACTGTGCAGGCACAGCTTTGTCAGGTGGAATCACAACCCATAAACCAGATTTCTGTCTCCAGCAGCGAACACCCCCAGCTCTCAGGGAGAATGCTGAAAGTCTGGGAAATAGGGACTTTTCTTGGGAAGAGGAGGGGGATAGGATACTTGTTCCTGAGCCCTGTTTGCTCTGGAGCACGAGCTGGCCCCTTGGCTTTAAACCTTGGCTTTAAACAAACATTCCTTGGCCACTGCCCCACACTGTGCCAGGAGAAGGCCCTGCAATGTCTGTCCTGCCCCAAAACAACCCCCACCATCATGGCCACTGTGAGTGATGCCTTTTCAGGCTGCCAGAGACCAGACAAAATTAGGGAATAAAAATATTTATTGAAGGGCCTTCAGGTACATTTAGGGCAGTCAAAGCTCCCCCAGGAGCTATACCCAAAATGGGTCTCGGATTTTCACACTTTTATAAGTTTGGTCCATTTGCGTATTGGGGGTTAATATTCCAATTACAGCTTCAGGTGATGAAGTCATTGACCCCAAATTTGTTCCCCTCCAACTCAGTTTTGTTTACATTTCTCAGGGCCTGAGACAGTGAGGTGTCCTTGGTTCCCAGGCCTAGAGAGGAATTGTGTTCTCCGACCAAAATGGGAAAGCAGCAGCTCACACTCTGTATCTAGTTTGCAGTTATACTCTAAAGAAGAACTGCAGGATTACAAGTGCATGAAAACTACAAAAGCCAAAGTGCTAAGGCATCCTGAGGGGCCAGCCTGCCCCTGCTCTGTGCCACACAGCCCTCAGCAGGGCCCTGTGCAGTCCCTGTCCCCTGCCTGGGCCCCGCTCTGCCATCCCAAGGCTCGGCCATGGAGCAGCTCTCTGCCTTAGGGGGTGCTGTAGATGCCAAGGAAGTTTGTGAGGATCCAGGAGGAGTTTAAACAACCTTGTGGAGGGAAATCCACTGAGCATCACCAGAAGGGTTGTGGGCATTGCAGCTGGCTCAGGAAAGCTGGGACACAGGTGTGTTTTTAGGCCAGAAGGGCGTTCAGGAGAGGCACAGAGTACAGCTGCCCTGCTCATGGTGGGCCAGGGGGGCTCAGCCAGGCTGTGCTTTTGCACTGTGCCTGTAGGAATGATGGTGGGGAGGATGGTCAGGACGGTCAGGATGGTCGGGACAGATGGAGATGAGAGATCTCTGCAGCCAGGGCTTGGAACTTGGGGTTTATTGCAAAGGGCCTGGGGGCAGGGCCCTGCTGGGAGCTGCCAGCCACAGCTCGGAGCAGGCCTGAGAGAGGAGCCCCAAAGAGGAGCCTGAACAAGAGAGAGAGAGCAAGAGGAAAAGAGAGAGGACAAAAGAGTACAAGAGGACGAAGTTCCCGTTACAATACTGTAAATCTTCTTCTGTGCTGAATATTCTAATTTTCAGCAGCCAATCCAGTACAAGATACAAATCCTCTAGCATTTACATACAGCCTATAAGAATCATTACATTGCCATTGCGTTACATTTCAAACCCTAAAAACTCCTCTTTGGACCCCTTCTGCCAAGCTAGCAGGGTCTGCTCTGACCCTTGGACCTGCCTGCAAGCAGAGGGTGTTGTTTCATCCAAAGGGATTACCTTCAGCCAGCCATGCCATTGTTTTCCAGTTGTTCAGTAACGAAGGTATCTCAAAGCTTGCTTTCATTTCAATCTCGCTCATAGTTTCTATATTCTCAAAATCTTTTGCCAGGCAATCATATTTATCAGGCTTTCCTGTTTCATTTTCCCCAACATGTGCCATCTTTGTCAGCACAGCCAGGGGTGGACACCCTCAGCTTCTCCCCTCTGCCTCACACTGGGGCTCAGCTGCCTCCCGTGCTGCCCACCTGCTTTTGTCCAGCTCTGCCAAGACACCTGAGCTGGGTCAAACCCCAAGGATTCTTTGCTGTGGGTATTCTACACAATTTCCTTACTTGCTTTTCTGCTGGTTCCATCCCCTAAGCCAGTCCCAAAGGTGGCCCCACAGCCAGCAGAGCTTGGTGGTGTGAGGGAGTGGCACAGGGGACGAGGAGGGAGGGCAGTGTCAGTTGTCTGAGCCAGAATTGCTGCTGATGGCCTTGAGTTGTGGAACCACAGCCTGTAAGTCCTGGCATCCTTGTGTCCACAGGAACCTTTGCAGATGAAACCTCTGCTGATGGTAACAGCTGCCTGGTGAAGTTAGAAGAGTTCTAATTTGCAGCAGCAAGCAGCGATTTCAGAGGATATCCCATCTCTCCAAATACTCCACATCAATACTACCCAGCCTGAGAACAGGTTGCTATCCTGTGGCAATGAGCTCTGCAGGCTGCCAGAGCTGTGCTGCATCATTTGTAATCCTACAGGTACAGATCTGGAAAAATATTTTCTCTTTCTCATTTTCTCTCTCCGTCTCTCTCTCTCTCTCATTATTCACATGAATAAAGCTAAAAACCTGCCTTTTTCCAGTTTTGAATCCAAGGTTTTATAGAATGCCTGTGGGTTTTTAAAATTTAATTTCTCTGTTCAGAAAAAAAGAAAGTAGAAAATATATTCCTACATATGTATGGGCATGTGAAAATATGTTTATATATAACTGCTGAGAAGAATAAGTCCTGCTATCCAATTTTAAGCAAGAAATGGTTCTGTGAAAAGCAAAGAACAACACATCAGTGAAAGAAATACTGGTATAAAACAATTGCACAGATTCCTCTGTGAGCTCTGATTGCTGTGCAGCTTTCTGGGAATTCAATATAGCCAGAAGCTCAGCTTATGGATGGCAGTTTATGGCTCAGAACACTCACTCTGAATGTGTAGCTGGATTGGTAAATGAGTTCCCATAAAATGCAGAGATTTTTCAAGTGCTGAGTGCAGCCCCTGCTGCTCACAGATCTTCCTGTGTGTCCTGTGGAGACCACAGCCATCGACACGTGGCAGCAATCCTGCATGGTGTGATAGATGAGTAATGCAATGATTGACTCTCACAATTAACAGACAAATATCATGTATATAGGTTAAGAAAAGTTTTATAGATTTATGGTGTTGTTGTACCCCCTCAAGAGGTTATCAAGGGACAGCCAGGGTTGGGACATCTGGGAGGGCTGGCTTGTCACTATGGTGACATCTGAGCTCCAGTCTGGATTTGAGGAGGAGATCTCCACCACTGGACAGTGAAGAAGGGGTTGATGGACAGAACTTTGGGAGGGGTTAAAGGGTTAAAAAGGAAAAAACCTCCATTATGAGGGGGCTGAGCACATGGCAGGGAAAATCTTTTGCTCCCAGTGCCGTAACCTTTTTTCTTTATTCAGTCTTCTGTTGATTTTTGATAAGGTTTAATAAACCTTCCTAAACCATGAAAAGTGAGTAGCTGTTTCTCACAGTGGCTTGTGGATCTTGTCTGCTGTACAGAGTGTGCATCTCCCCTTCTGCAGCCTGACATCCTGTGATTCATTGACCCCTCGGGGCAAAATTTCCCTCTGGAAGAGGAGCAGCTTTCAGTCCCTCCAAAATCACTCTGGAAAGCTGAGAAGTTTGTCCTCACTGAGGACAACCCAAATGTAGGTCTGAGGTGTTTGTTGCACCTGAAAACTCCAAACCAAGAAGCCATGTGCTGTGACAGTGCAGGGCCCAGTGTAGGGGGACAGGGTGGGACTGACATCCTGGCAGTACATTCCTCACTGAATTATGGGCCTGAGGCAGAGCCCTCATTTTCTCCAGATGACTCTCAGGAAATACCCTCCCCATCAGCTATTATTGCTTAAATAATAGGGAGGGAAGTGCAGCCAGCTTGAGCTATATCTGAGGTACTCCACAGGGCACATCCCAAATCTGGTACAGGGCAAGGCAGCTGAGACAACTGATTGTAAAGTCACTCAGTGAGTGTACACAGTTCTCTTTTTGCCTCAGAGTTATGAGGTCATGTGGAAAAATACAGATACTTGTTTAGAAATAGGTAATGCACTAAAAAGAAACATTACAAAATCTGTTCCTGGTCAACATTTGTGCATTGATCTGACTTCAGTGATGGGGCCTCCAGGTAGGAAAACCCACGTACAAAAAAACCCCATGTTTGCAGGATTAGAATCTTAAATGTTCAGTTTCCAGAAAGTCCAGTCCAGGAAGGGAAAAGCCTGTCGAGGGAGAGGTCTGCTGGGATTTGATTTATGAACAGGACATCCTGCTTAGCTCTGAGATTGTGCAGATACTATTCTAGTGAGGCTGCTGGGTTATTGTGATGGCAAAGAAAAGGAGCTCACCCTCTCCCTCGTCTGCCAAAGGCACTCAAACCTGTCTGGGCATCATATCAGTGCTAAACATTTGGCATTTTTTATCATGTTTCATCACCACTGTTTACTGAGCAATGTTAAAAATGCACGGCATGTGTGCAGCTCCCTGCTGGGAGGCTGACATGGCTGTTATTCATTAGTGACATGCTGTCATCTGTGCAATTAAGATCAGGGTTGATTCCATGACCCAGCCACAGAAGGTGACTGGCCAGAAAGTTGAGGCAAAAAGCAAGGTGAGATAGAGCTCTTTTGAGAGTGTGAGGGGAGGCAGGGTTCTTAGGAGGACATTTCCCAGTTCTTCTGGATCACTGCAGCTGCAGCTGCACTTTCCACAGGCTGTGACATGGGTCTAGCTCAGCCTGTGCACTCAGATTTCCTCTGTGTGGGAACCAGGGTACAATGGGGATGTGAGAAAGGATGTTTCACTCCCACATCATTCTCTAGTAGGAGATAAGAGACCTCCAAGACATGCTGTGGGGCAGTGATGCTGACACATCTTTAGAAAGCTGCTTTGTTCTCTGGGGTGCTCCAGCCACTGAAGAGCTGGCTGCCAGAAACTGTCCCCTGGCTTTGGCTGGAGCTGCAGCACTTCAGCACCCCAAGCTACTTCTCTGCTACTTAGTTAAATGATGCTGGGGCACATTCCCAGACATTAAGGCAGAGTCATCTACACTGTCCAAAGCACATCTGTGGTTCCTTCAGATGTTTCCCAGGCATGGCTTGGGAGCCAGCAGAGCCTGGAGACCATTCTTGGTAGACATTTGAGATGAAACTGCCTTCTTTTGGATGATAAGGAAGTTCAGTAGACTGGAAGTATCTCATGCTGGCTGGCCTTGGTGCCAGAGGACAGACCTGGGCATGTCTGAGACACTGTTCTGGACATGGTCTGGGTGTCTCCAGCTGCCTGTCCTTAGGATAGAAGGCTCTTTTGTTTGCAGAGTGGTTGGAAAGGATTTTTTGGTGCTTTAAAGGTCAGTGCTGGAGCTGGCTGTTCAGGATAATACAGTGTAGCTTGATGGGAGCTGGTATGGAAGGAGCTGGGTAAACTCACTTGTCTGGCTGCTCCCTCATACACCAGGGAAGGAAATATCTGCATTAGAAATGGCTAAACTGTGCTACTTATGTTTCCTTCTGGCCTTCTGACCACTGACAGAGGTAACTTTTTAGCTTGTTTTATTCCTGATATGTAGTTTATTCACCTCATTCATTTCTACCTGGCCCCACGACCCCACAGAGCAGTGATGAATATTGTACTTTGTTGGACACTGTAGAAAACCTCGAGCCCACCCTGTTGCCAGTGGGTTATTGGGAGGCATAATTCATCCAGCTGCAGATGAACAGAAGAGTCCTCCAGGGAGAGCATCTTCCCTACCTCATTCATTACCTTGTCACTGGCTGAATGCCTGCAGTTCATCTTCCTGCTCTGTGATTTTCCTGGGAGTCCTGGCACTTCACTTTTACCTCCAGACGAAGGGAGAGACCAAAGCAGAAACCCCAAGCACAAACCTCCTAGCTGCCTTCTGGAGCTCCCTCTGTGTTGCCAGGGTCCAGTTATAGCTGTGTCACCTCTGGAATGAAGAAACTCAGGGTGGGTCTGGCTACCCACAGTTTTCACTTGGAAATCCCCTGTTTCTAACCTTGTAAGTAGCCCCAAAGGTATGTGGGGCTGCTAAAATTAAGAGGCTGACCCAGGACTGGGATGGGTGACATGACAGCTGCAAAGTGGCCTTTGCAGAGGTTGTTAATCTAAGGAAGGGTGATTGAGCTGTGCCAGCCACACACACATGTGAGATGTGAGCAGAGACCCTCCCCAGGGCTGGGACCCCTTCCCAAGGCTGTGTCCAATGTGGGCACAGCCTCAGCTGTGGGGCCATGTGTTGGGGAGGTGGCAAATTGGGTTTAGAGCACTCTGTCCTGGGTGAAAGAGCACTGCAGCCGTGTGACACAGAGCGCTTCACAGAAATAACATTTCTTGGCTCAGTCAGAGAGGTGTGAAAAATTCAAGCTGGTGTTTGTGCTGCTCAGTCCCTTCAGGGCTCCTGACTCTTCCCCAGGATTTTGCCCAGTCATCCCATCTCCTTTCCCTTCTCAGCTTTCCAGAGTCATGGCTGCAGGAGTGGCCCACACTTCTGTGAGAAATGACACTCACTTCCAAAAATTTAAAAAGGTTTATTAAAATCTTATCAAAAATACAACAGAAGACTGAATAGAGAAAATATTATGGCGCCAGGGACCAGAGGATTTTTCCCACCGTGTGCTCACCCACACAATAGAGGTTTTGCCTTTTTAACCCTTTAACTCCTCCCAAAGTTCTGTGCATTGACTCCTTCTTCGCTGTCCAGTGGTGGAGTTTACTTCCTTTAATCTCAATTGGAGGTCAGGTGCTGCCATAGTAACAAGCTGACCCTCCCAAATGTCCCAAACCCAGGCCACCCCCTGAGAACAACTCAAGGGGGGTAAAACATAACTATAAATCTACAAAACTTCTCTGAACATATCATATACATGATATTTGCCTTTTAATTGTGAGAGTCAATCATTGCATTACTCATCTATCCCACTCTTTAAGCAGGTTTGTGCTCATGCACATCTTCTTCCACTCAGGTGCTCCTCTGACTCAGGTAATATCTTGCTTCCAAGTGTTTTGTGCCAGCCTCCTCTGCAGCCCAAAACCTGGCTCTCCTGCCACTTGGTCTCATTATACCCAAACTACAGGACACATTTTGGTGGCTCTACCCAAATGTAGGCACAGGGGTGCAAACCACCTCTGCTTTCAAAGCTCCAAATGGAGCTTCAAACAGTGAATTGGGATGGGGTAGGTCCCACCAGGGAGGCCATGCACAAATCCCTGTGCTCCCAAAAGTGGATGCACTGGGGAGAGGGTGGATGAGAGGACAAGCTGTGGTGTCAGCACTGGGAATGAACAATTGAGAGCCAGAGGGCTCAACTGTTTTCCCTAATCTCATGCAGGGAGCCTGTGGCAAATTGAAACAGCAACTCAGACTTCCCATGTCTGGGTCCCAACCACAAAAGAGCAGCTTTTGGTGTGATGAATGAGGAAAAAGCCCAGCACATGTGCTTTATCAGCTGTCTCTGTCTGGGACAGAGTGGATCTGGCCCCACACAGGATGTCCTGGGGCAGTGTGGGTGGGAGCTGGTGTGGGCTGGGTGGGAGGCACTGGGCACTGGCAGGGACACAGGTGACTGGTGACAGGCAGAGGAGCTGCCCCTTCTTGTTAACAGGTGATTTTAAGGTGACTTTGAAGTGTTCTGTGGGATTTTGAGCAGCTTTGTCTGATTTCTGAGAAGAAAAAGTGTCTGCCAGTGGAGAGTCCAGAAGTGAAATGACATCCCTGACAGCAAAGCTCCTGAGACAGATCCCCAATGGGTGTAAATCAGCACCGTCCCCTTGGTGCCATCAGATCTATTCTGGCTCCCAGCTCATGCTCCCAGCCATCCTGGGTGGTCAGCAGCACTGGAACAAATTCAGGTGTAATTGCTTCTCACAGAAAAAAGCCCCAAAACTGTAAGGAAAGGCAGCTGACTTAGTGAGGATAAATCTAGGTCTCACTCTTTCCTTGAAGGAAAGCAGAGTTGTGATGCAGAGGCAGCAAGACAGGAATGCCAAAAAACAAGCAAATAAGGGTGGAAAAGGGTTTGCCTTCTTGCACAGTCTTTTTTTTTTCCTACATCCTTCTGCCACACAGCAGCTATCCAAATGGACTTGAAGAAAAGCAGAGGGGATGGCTGCATGAGCAGCCTTTGAAAGAGCCTGGGCTAGTTCTCATCCTCATTATCTTGGGGTTTTTTTCCCCAGTACTACTCCATTGATTTTCACTGCAGTGACACAGCTGTGAAACAGGCTTAATGTAGTGGAGAATTAAACCTTATGTGTCTAGATTTGTTTTTCAGAGCTGTGCTTTTCTTACAGGGGAAAAAAAGAAGTGCCTCAAGTTTAAAGGTAAGCTTCAAATCTTCCCCACACCGTGAAGATTTGCAGATATAAATCCTATTTAGATGACTTTTATAAACCACTGGAGTGCTCCACAGCAGTAGGATTTAACCTTGGGATGTTCACTTGCTGTAATGTGATTAATGAGCCTTTCCCCATGCATAGCAGATATCTAAGCAATTTTTTGTGTATGGAAGTGGAACAATTGTCCGGCTTTACGCAAATGAGGAGCTACTTCAGTGTCTGCCCTGTGAAGAGACTTCAGTTTCAATGGGCTTCAAGATTGCACTTTTGTGTTAAGTGGAGCTGTGATCTTTTTCCAATGAGTGTTGCTATGCAGGGCCAATTTGTGACGTCCATTATTCTAAAATAAGTAACTTCTACACAGCAGAAATATGCTCCACTTGCACTGCTAATCTCTCACACAAAGGCGTGTTTGGAAGAAAAGTTATTTATTGCAAGTAATAAATGCAGGTTCTCAAAAGCATTTATAAGTTAGTTTCCAGAGCACTCCAGTTTGAAATAATTTCCTTTCAATTTTCTATATTTTCAATCTCTTTCCTGGCTGTTTTAGACCATATATTGCATACTTAATTATTCTCCGAAGGAGAATCTCAGCCATTGAAAATGGGATGTACTTAACAAAATTCCTCACGAAAGAATCTGTTCTTCAGGGTTCAACTATGAACTGTTATATGAAGGGAAATGTGACTGTGTTAAATATGAATGTTATGTCGAGGTCTCCTGCCTCACCTACAAATGGTTGTAGATCTCACCTGTGTGGTTTATGAGCTCTTCTCAGTCACTGATATCATTGTCCTTTAAATGTCCTCCAGTGGAAAATGCAAACTGTAGTTAACACTCACCCAGTTTTTCTGAAATTACAGAGAGCTGGGTTGCAGTGGGATTTGCAGTTGGCTCATTTGTTTTTATACTTTATATTTCCCTCTAGATAAGATGCATCACTAGGAGCAGAATGGTTTAAATTTGTGCCAGAAGGACCCAGAAACCTTAATTTCATTGGAAACCGCGTGAGTTACCAGCTACTGAGGACTCCACTCACTTGAGTAGTTTGCATGGGTTTTTTCAGGCTGTCCTTAAGTAGGTAAAATGCAAATATATCAATATTGGGGAGAGTTTCTATGATTAGTTCAACAGATTTTTGTAGCTTTGACCATCAGGTGCCATGGGACTGGGAAGTGCAACTGAAAAACTTCATGGCAGCAACAAAATGAGTGTCTTGCAGTCCTGTTTAACTCCACTGTGAGGCTGGCTGAGAGATCCTGACCCTTTTCCCTGCCCTAGCAGCAGCTGGCTGTGGCTGTGCAGCTGCACAGTGGGACAAGGGCTGACTCCATCCTGGTTGTGCAAAGGGTTTGCATACAGGATGAACTACAGCTGCATCCCTCTCTTGTTTCATAATCATGAACGAATTTATAGTCCTCCAAGTAGGTCTGAGGATAATTAGCCAAGTGGAAATGAATGTTTCTAGCAAATAATTCATGTGCTTAAAATCCCTACTTGTCTTGTGTGTTTGACTTGCTGATGCCCCTCAGGAATGGGAGGAGCTGCAGGTGTTCCTGTGATCTCTCCGCCTTTGGAGGGAGGGAGGGAGAAGGAAGAGTTCAAAGGCAGAGTTAAACCACTTTGATTATACTGAAGTCACAAAAAATCTCTGGGTCTGTAGTGGAAATATCCACATTTGCCTCTCATTTTCAAAATCCTTCCAGGATTTAATTCTTTCTGGCAGACTGTGTTAGTCAAAAGAGGTTTTTCTCTGTTCTCTGAAAGACCTTTTGTTTGACTGCTTTGTCATCTGAGAAAACACTTCTCTGTAACAAGTTTTCCTTGAATTAGTTTGGTTTGATTTTTATTTCATCTTACCGCCCACAACAAAACTTTTACCCCAGTGTAACCAGTGTTCACAAAGTTCCCTATGAAATACAGGGCAAGCTGTGTTGACTGCATGCTGTGGGAGTAGGAAATAAAAGACAGCCAGTCCCTTAGCAAGGTGTAAAGCCTCTGTTGGACTCAGGTTCAGCAGCTGAGCTCATGGAGTGCAGGCACTGGGCTGTGAGGTGGGAATGTCCATGGCAGATTGTAGAGCACCAATTTCCCTCTGCAGCCAATTCCAAGGTATCCAGACATTGCTGTTTCAGCCCATTCTGACATGTGTGATGCTGCCTGGCTGGGATGTGCTGTTACACTGCTCATAGAGGCAATGTAATGGTACATCCCAGCCAGGTGCGTCTGGAAGCCAGAGTTTTCTGGGGATCGTTCCCTCCCCAAAAATCAGGCTGCTCTGATCACAGTTTAAAGGTAGACTGCAAAAAGCTGTGTACTAATCTGTAAAGTCGTGGCTTGCTTCTCTTTCACCTTCCTCCTCAGGACACGTCTCCAGAGTGAAGCTGGTATTGGTGCATGAAACGCCCGTGCTCCGGGGGAGGCACCCTGAAGTGAGTCAGGAATTTGCCGTGTTTGTGCTTAGCACACTGCAGCCATGCCTGCTCCATCCTGCCGTCCTCAATTTCCATTTGTGCTGCTGGGAAGAGAAGAGAAATCTCTTCCCCTGATGCTGTCACAAGAAATACGCTGTGCAGACTGGCTGCATGCAGGAGGACAGGGAATGCCTCCCCTCCCCAGGGCCTGTGCTGTTCCCTGGGGTGCTGGTCAGCATCCATGCTGACCTGGATACCTGGAATGACACAGAGGACAAACCTCTCTGAGGTAACTGAAAAGAAAAAATCCTTTAAGCATCACACTGTGGTCACTGGTTGTTCCAGGAGTGGTTTGAACCCCGTGAGGAGGGGTTCCACAAACCTCCATGAATATCTGCAGAATTGCTGAATTCCCTCATGCTGTCAAATTTGAAGGTAACTCACCAGAACTTTTCTGGGCTTGTTCTGAAGGCTGGAAATTCTGCTACACTCCCAGAAAGCTTGAACTCTTACCTAGGGGTTGAGTTAGTGAGTATAAAGAAGGGTTCAAGTTAGTTGGCTGATCATTGGAGAGGTGCTCTGGTTTTTACAGCTATTTATGCAAAAGCGTGGACACGTATATACACACAAAGAAGAAATACAGGGCCGTTCCCTTGGCCTCATCCCACTTTCCATGAGCAGAAGTACTGCCCTGGAAGCTGTAGCCATTCACATCTGCAATCTGCCACCTGTCAGAGCAATCTGAGATTTGCTGGTGACAACTGAGTGCTAATATCTGCCATCCTTGCCCTGCAAATAGCCGAGGCATTCCAAGTCCCAGGCCCCTGGCCCTTGCGTCAGCTCTCCTCCCCGGGATTAGTTCAAACTCAGCCAATCACCCAGTGGCCATTTGGAATGATTCACTCTTAGTATCTTCAACACTCACTGAAACTTCAGGGGGAAAATGAGTCATTTCACATTATAGAAAGTCATATCTTGCCCTTGGTATTTCTATGTATACATGAGTGATAATCATTTATTTTTAGACCGATTTCTCTAGCATTAATGCTGCTTCCTTTGATAAAGGCCATCTTGAGAGCCACTGCTAATATTCTGCTTATTGCAGAAAAGCTATAGGAGTTCATTTATTTATTCATGTGGTTGAATGACAGGGAGCCACAGCAGTGGCTGATTGTTGGGAGTCAGCCTGCAGACAGGGGCCCTGTTGCTAGGCTTATCTGCCCAATATGTGTTCAATAATGCAGTGAAATCATCCCCTTTCTGGCATTTGCTCGCTGCTTGAATCACTCGGGTCTGCCTCCGAGACTGTCTGGCGATGACGCAGAAAATCCTGGCTTTTCAGGGGGAGCCATTAGACAAGGTATTTGTCACGGTGTCCTGGAGAAGATCTTGGCACTGGATAACCAAGACCAAGCAAAGGGATAAAGCAGAGCCTCAGGCCTCATTAGCTCCTGTCAGCATCCCGAGGAGCCAAAGCGTTCACCACGGCAGCTGTGGGTGGACGTGGTTTTGGTCCAAGCGCACCCACTGTGCCTGTGCAACCCACAGCACGTCTGTGCTAGGACCTGTTGATGCTTTGGGATGTGCCAGGCCTGATACTGTGTCCAAAACTTCACCTGCAGCACCCTCTGGCTAACAGCCTGGCTTTCTTTGTACCTAATACAGCAGCACTCCTGCGCTGGGGTCACCTGGCCTCGCCTCACCCAGTTTGGCTTGTGGCAGGTCCATCCCCTGCCAAGCCTGTGTGAGGAGGGCAGCACAAATTCCTTGGTAATTCACAAGGGCTCCAGCTCTTGAGCAAGCACAAACTTCCACCACCTTCTCATGCATCAGCAGAGAAAGGCAGGGAACACCATCTGGCCAAGAGAGGCATTTCAGAGCCCTGCCTGAAGGGACATGGGAAAACTTTATGCTGCACTTCAACGTCTTTACAAAAAGTCTCTTGAGTTTTATACACATATGTGTGTAATGTATGTTTCCATTCCAGATAACATGCAAAATGATATTTAAAAGTCCAAATGCATAGCTATGTGTCACAGAGAGGAATTTGCAAATTTGCGATTTGTTGTGATTTTGCTTGCTGCCCCCGCACCCCCAAACTGAAGAGGATTTGGATGTAATTCCACAGTGAAGGAGCTTTCAGCCCAGTCTGAGATAATTTTATTAGTGAACCTAAAATACAAGCAATATTTACAAGAGGGGATCTGTGTGGCTCAGCAGCCAGTCCCTGAACACCTGGGGGAGTTCCCCTTATGCCCATCTGGCCCCTCAGCAGCCTCTCTGGAAGCAGGGATCAGTCCCTCCAGCTGCAGTGGCAGGATTCCATGTCACAGCCCCCAGCAGGGAATGTGTTCCCTCAGTTTGAAGCCTGTCCCCTGGGTTTGGGCTGTATCCCTGCAGAGGAGATGTGCAGTGCCCTCAGGCACAGAGGGAAGCAGAGGGGAAGCTGAGCAGTGCAGGCAGGGTGTGCTGCCTGTGGGTGAATTCCTGTCTCCTCCCAGAGCAGCAAAGTGGGTCGAGCTGTCTCCTGTGCCAAGCTTGGCCACTGCCCTTCTCACATGAGCCTCCTGCCCTGTAGCCTATATTTTTTGGGAAATTCTAAGTGCCTTTGCCCTTCTGTATGGAGATGTTTTTCCCTCCCCACTCTTCTCCTGCCTCTGCCCTGGCCTGCAAGGCCAGAGTTCATCCCTGCTCTGGAGCCTCTCTCTGGGTCTTGCTCCCCAAGAAGTTCCCCAGAGGCAGTTCCCTCTGCAGCCAATAAAACCTGGTCCAAACTGTGACTTGCCCTCCTTCCCATCCTCCAACCATTAAATGCAATTTTGGATATAAACTATCCAGATTAAAGAGACAACTGAGACATTTTACTATCATGCTGGCTCCTAAGTTAGATAAATACTATAAATTGTGGAGCCAGACTCAGCTCTGACTGAACTTTCAGATCCAGCTTTGGTTTGATGTTGAAATAAGGTGACACCCTGATTTCAAGAGCACTGACTTATCCCCTATTGGTGTTTATGTAAAGAGAGTTCAGCTCATGGCCTCCTTCCTACATCATGGAAATACTGCCAGTTGACTCCAAGTGGTGTTTTCCCTCTCTGTCTTTCACTGTTCACCAAAGATTTGCAGGAAAAATGGGGCTCAGGCAGCATCTGTGTAGGAGCTGTTTGAGCACAGATGTTACATCACTTTGGCTCAGGGTGACACAACATAATTATCAGAAAACATTTCTCTATTCAAAATGATTTCTGGCAAATGATCATATCACAGGCAAAAGACCAGCCATCTTCTTATGGCAGGAGAGATGTGTGTGATGAATATGCATGGGAAGGGCCCGAGTGAGAATCAAGTCTGCTAGATGTCTGTCTCCTTACAGTGAAGCTTTCTTGATGCCTTACAGAGAAAATAAGGAAAACCAAGGGAGCAGACAGGCTGTGGATGATGGAAGATGTGTGCCTGAAATGTGACATTCAGTGGTTTGGCCATTTTTACTGCAGCAGCAAAACATATTCTCAGCTGGCTTAGGAGAGGAAGTAAGGCAAGTACTTTGCATGCTTCCATTAGGACATATTTATGTTTTATGTGACCGGATGACATAAACCACTAGTTCTCATCTCTTTCTGGAGCTGTGAAATCTGGCTGAGTTCACTGCACTAGGCCTGCTGGAAGTCAGCATATCAGTGAGGATCTCTGTTGTTTGGCAACCATGGCCACAGAAATTACCAAAACAGACAGCACAGTGTAGTGCTGCTTGATATTTTCCCTGCCTGCAGTCCAGCTGCAGAGCACACTTTACCATTCTTCCTTTCCAACACTTCTGGCAAAGACAAAAGCTTTTCAAATCTTTTAAATTATTGCTTTTGTAGTCTTCAGTGTTTTTAAATCCTTCATGACTGGAATATGTTGCCCAGAGAAGCTGTGGATGCTCCATCCTTGGAAGTGCTCAAGGCCAGGCTGGACAGGGCTCTGAGCAACCTGGCAGAGTGGAAGGTGTCCCTGCCCATGGCAGGGGGTTGCTACTGGATGATCTCCAAGGTCTCTTCCATCCCAATCCATTCTATGATTCTGTAAAAATTCTGTGATTCTAAGATCCTCTTGCTTGATCTTTGTATGATGGAAGACTTTGAATTTCATCCTTCAGTTCCAAAAACCAAGCGAGCTTTTGGTTGAGTGGGGTCTTTTGCAGAAGTTTTGCCAGATGTAAAGGAATTGAGTGATGGCCTCCTTAATGAGTCCCTTGACTGACTGTGCTCCGTATTGGATGTCTGCCAGAACACTTTTCCTCAATTCAGTTTCTCTGTTCCCTTGAGCAGTCCCTTGTCTGGTTTGATAAGGATCTGTCTACACTTTGTACAGCTCCTCTGGCAAGGCACCTGGACACTTCCCTCTGGGAGCTGGTAGGGATCCTGACTGAACTCTAGTAGGTGACAGCCTTTGGCAGGGACCTATTCCCACCACAACTTGACAGATCAGGGGGTGCCTCTGTGACTGGAATGCCACAGAAGGCTCCATGGCCATGTGCAGGCTTGTGTTCCTAGGGCTGGCCCTGGGAGGTGCTTACCTTGTCTGTGTGCTGTGAACACGCTCACCTCCCATGGAACTATCTGCTGGTGGAGGGCATTCTGTGTCCCTCAGGCAACCTTGGGTTGATCAGCTGGTGTAAAAGGAGTTTCCTGACACCTGGAGTGACCTGTCCCTGCCAGGCAAAGGGCTGCTGTGTTGAGCAGGCCACCCCAGGGGGTGCCTCTTGGCCAGCCAGCAACCAGGTTGAAAGGAATTAAGGAATCCTGGGCAAACTGCAGATGATTTGTGGGGCAGTTGTGATGGAGTAATATGAGGGAAATGGAAGGAGGGAAAGAGGACAGTATGCACTTAGAAATAATTCATGTTATTTATTTAATTAAAGCTTGTTTGTTGATTTTTGTTGTTTGTGGGTTTTTTTCTTTAAAACAGCTCTGAAAGTCTTAATTGCAAAGAAGCACGATGTATTTATCAACAGCAGAACACAGAACTGTTTGTTGAGCTGTGGCATTTTTAGCTTCTGCTCCCTTGAGCTGCTGCTGAGACATTGAGAAATACTTGTTTAGTGGCCTTAAAGTTGTGTGTTTTAGTCAACAAACTTGGCTGCTCTGTCAAGTTAAGGTGACCTTAAAATGCAATAACATTAGTCTATTTGTTTTTGCAATGTTAATGTAAGTACTCTTGCTTATAAACAAGAAGCAGCTATAAAAAGGACTCAGTCTGTCCTGAGTGTGCAATTGTGCTCCTTCCACAGGGACAGCCTTTTCCAGAAAAAAACCCTAAATTACCATCTGGCTGAAGCCTGTGGAAATATTTCCACTCATTTCAACCAAATCAAGATTTGGCACAACAACAGAATAAGTTCTGGGTGTCCACATTCCCTATCTCTCCCAGATACACAAACATTAATTTTGGCCCTTTTTATTTATTATTAATGTAAATCCCCAAGCACTTCTAAACTCTATAATCAGAAAATCAAGGTGCAATCCCTTAATGTCTCCCATTAGTTCAGATCTCCTTTTTCTCATGAAAGACAATTACCTGTGCCATGGAAGCATATCAGCAGCTTCCCTGTTCTATGGATTATAACCTTTAGTTTGCATAAATATCCTTAAATTTAGGATTCTTTTCCCATTTAAGCCCTGAGAAGAACAAGAAGAAGGAGAAAGAGGAGGACTCTAGTGGTCAGAACAGAAAAGCAAAAGCAGAAACAAAACAGGGAAGTCTATTTCCCATGGAAAATTATCAAAATGTAAGTTTTCCAAGCCCATTCCTGATGCATCCATAGTGACTGTAGAGATAAGAGGTGTGTTTGTGTGAAGGCCTTGGGAGGACTGAGGTGTAAAAAAACAAAAGAAAGAAACCCACCAAAAAAACCACATAAAAAGCTGTATGCAAATGACTTCAGAGCTATTTGTAACATTGACAGCATTTCTTTACTCCTGAAACAATAATGGGAATAAAGTGGGAAAGTGGGTGGAAAAAGAGGAAATGAAACAAATGGAATTTTGGCAGTAGAATATATCAGGAGCACTTAGGTACTTTTGAAAGTGTTATTCAAATTTCCCAAGTAGCTGAGGCCATGGCTCAATGAGATCATAAATCAACTTTCAGTGCACTTAGCACTGACCCAAATCCATTACAACCACATAGCACAAGACACTGAGCTGCTACTTGAATCCCTTTGCTGCATCTCATTCACCAGACAGCCCAGCTTTGGATGGGTTAATGTCATTAAAGCAGCTTTCAAGCAAACCAGGTGCTCTGTGTTCTCCTGAAGGTGGCACGAGGCCAGGGTGACAGGGTAGAGCTGCACAGACACTGGGCCATGGGTTGTGGCTTATGCAATGGAGAGACAGCAGTGTGAGTGTGAGTGCTCAGCTCAGTTTTGTCCTGGCAGGGGAGAGCAATGGGGCTTTGGGAAGGTCCTTGGTCCCCAGCCTCCACTGAAATAAATGCATTGGGAAAGTGGGGTCTTTTGGAAACCCCTCTGGGTGCCCTCACATATGTGTCTCCTGGTGCCTTATTCTCACCAGAAACCACTCGAATTGTGAAATTTCTCCATCATTTCCACAGACTTGGACATTTCCTCCCCCTGTGGTCCATGCTCCCTTGGGCTCATCCAACCTGCTCATCCCCTGGGGCTGCCTTTGGCTGGCACTTTGGAAGATGCCATGAAGAAAACTTAGGACTTACCTAATTCACAAGGACTTCCAATACACAAGTTCCAAGGATTTTCCTGGTGGAAGGGATGAGGAACTCTGGAGTCTGCACCTGACTGAACCCCACCCGTCCCTAGCCCAGGGTCAGGGCTGTGGAGCACAGGGAAGGCACCACTGGCAGAACCTGGATTCAGATATGACCCTTCAGCCTGGGGCAGGCTCTGTGGAGCCTCATGGAAGCTCAAAGAGGAAAAGGAGGAGCCTCTTTAATACCTAGCAGGAGGTGGGCAGCCTCACGGTTTCCTTCAGCAGTCTCTAGATCTTGGAAACTGGTAGGATGAATTTTGGGGTGCTCTGCAGAGCAATTATGTGATGAAAGGGACCTTGGGGTAGGAACATCAAACTGAAAGAGAGTAGGAACTCTAAACTCAAAGAAAGTAGGTTTAGATTAGGTGTTATGAAGAAATTCTTCCCTGTGAGGGTGGGCAGGCCCTGGACAAGTTGTCCAGAGAAGCTGTGACTGCCCCATGCCTGGAAGTGTCCAAGGCCAGGTTGGACAGGGCTCTGAGCAACCTGGGAGAGTGGAAGTGATTCTAACTTGGTTGCTGTGAGAAGCTCCAAGGACAGTGAGGCACAGAGAGAAAATACCTCCTTCTAAGGAGTTTTCTAACATGAACCTGAAAGATTTTGCACTACAACAAGGTGAAGACCTTGAAAGAAGAGTTTCAAGGCAGGAAGCAAAGGCCCCTGAGGTCAGCTGAGGTCCATAAGAGCCATTATTTGCTGTGTCAATGTGGCAGTGATGCAAGGTCAGGTGAGGTTGGCTCTAATGGCACACAGCTCACAGGATGCCTGGGGAGCCGACGTGAAAGGGGCACTCCAGTTTGCTAATGCCTTCATCTGGGTCAGCAGCTAATAGTCAGACACTGATTCACAGAACTTCCCTGAGAGGTCCTGTAAATAGATGTATTTTTTTTTAAACAGTGAGGAAGTGAGCAGCCCTGCTGAGGATTAAGTGCTCCCCATGTCTGACCTCAGGCATGCTGGCTTTGCCCCAGGCTGCCTCAGGCACTCCTCTCCAGCTTTCTCCACATTTCCCCCTCATCCTTTCCCCCACTCCCTTCTCCTCCCTCCTCTCCTCATGTTGGGGCTATCCAAAATTGAATTCTTGCTGGAGTAGGGAACAAGTGTTGAAATCCCCCTTTTTTTTTCCTTTTTTTTCTGTGAAATGCAATTGTTGCTCACTGGTCATCTTATTCTCAGAATATCCCCTGCTGGATGGACCCCTTGCCCCTTTCCCTGATCCCAGCCCTGCACAGCTGCACAAAGAGGTCAGTGAAGTTGCAAAAACAGCTTTTCCCCCAAGGCTTGGTCTGGCCCTGAAGGCCCCTTGCTGGTGCCAGTTCCTGTGCTCAGGAGATTCCTGCTCAGCACAGCTCCAACTGGCTGGTTCAGAGGTTGGCTGGAGCCCACTCACATTTTCTGGGGGCTATTTCAGTTGCAAAAGATGCTCAACAAATTTCAGCAGGATCCTTTAATCACAACCATGAAATAGTGGAGTTTTCAGTTCTTGGAGAAGTAGGGAATGGGATCAGCAGAACTCTCACCTTGGATTTCCAGAGGACAGGCTCTGGTCTGTTTAGGATTCTGGTTGACTGAGTTCCTTAGGAGGCAGTCCTGAAGGTCAAAGAGGTCCAGGGAGACACGGAGATTCTTAAGAAGGAAATTCTAAAGGCACAGCAGGAGCAGGCCATCCATTCCCACGTGTCAAAGGATGAGCCAGAGGGGCAGAAGGACTGGCCTGTGTGAGCAGAGAGCTTTGGCTGGAACTCAGGGAATAAAGGAGCATTTATGACTTTTGGAAGAAGGTGCAGGCAGCTCAGGAGGACTACAAGGATGTTGTGAGGTCATGCAGGGAGAAAATGAGAAAAGCCAAAGCCCAGATAGAACTTAATCTGTCTATTGCTGGAAAAGACAATAACAGTTGTTTCTATAAATATGTTATCAGCCAGAGGAGGGCTAAGGAGACTCTCCATCCTTTCTTGAAATAGGGGGGAAATACAGCAATAAAGGCTGAAATACTTTAAGCCTTCTTTTCCTGAGTCTTTAGTAGTAAGACCACTTGTTTTCTGGGTACCCTGATTTGGAAGACAGGGACAGGAAGCAGCATGAAAACCAATAATCCAAGGGGAAATCACCTGCAACCTACTGCAAGACATACAGACATGGACAAGTCCGTACAGGATTCATCCAGGGGTGCTGAGGGAGCTTTCCAAGCCACTTCCCATAATTTACCAACAGTCCTGGTTAACTGAGGAAGTTAGAGTTGACTGGAAGTCAGTAAATGTGCTGCCCAGCTAAAAGAAGGACCAGAAGGAGAATCCTGGAAACTACGGGTCTGTCAGCCTGACCTTGGTGCTGTGAAGGTCATGGGGCAAATGATCCCAAGTGCCATCATGTGGCACATGCAGGACAACCAGGGGATCAGGTCCAGCTGGCATGGGTTTGGGAAGGACACGTCCTGCTTGACAAACCTGATCTTCTGTGACCAGGTGACCTGCTTAGCAGGTGAGGGAAAGGCTGTGGATGTTGTTTGTACTGGACTTCAGTAAAGGCTTTGATGTAATTTCCCACAGCATTCTCCAGGAGAAACTGGCTGCTTATGGCTTGGGAAGGTGCACTCTCTGCTGGGCTACAAACTGGCTGGATGGCCAGGTCCAGGGATGGTGGAGAACAGAATTACATCCAGCTGGTGACCAGGCACTACCAGGGTTCCCCAGGACTCAGTACTGGGCCCAGTTCTGTCTTTATTAATTGTCTGGATGAGGCGATGGAGGCACCCTCAGTCAGTCTGCAGATGACTTCAAACTAGGCAGGAGTGCTCTGCAATGCAGGAAGGACATTGAGGGGCTGGAACATGCCCAGAGGAGGGCAGTGGAGCTGGGGAAGGGTCTGGAGCACAAGTCTGATCTGGAAGTGCTGAAGGAGCTGGTGGTGTTTAGTCTGGATAAAAGGAGGCTCAGGTGGGACCTCCTCACTCTCCACAAATCCCTTACAGGAGGTTTTGCCAGGTGGGGGTCACTGTTTTCTCCCAAATAACAAGTGACAGGAGGAGAGGAAATTATCTCAGGTTGTGCCAGGGGAAGTTTAGGTTGGATATTAGGACAATTTTCTTGTTGGCCAAGCATTGAAACAGGCTGCCCAGGGAAGTGGTGAAGTCACCATCCCTGGAGGTATTTTAAGGATGTGTAGATGTGGTGCTTGGAGACATGGGTTAGTGGTGGCCTTGGCAATGCTGGGTTAATGGTTGGACCTGGTGATCTTGGAGATCTTTTCCAGCCTACACTGTTCCATGATTCCATTATTTGGGTCTCACTATTTCCTTCTTTCTATACCCAATCTCTGTCCTCCAGAGCCCAGCCATTTCTGTAGAGGACATGTCTTCAGGGCAATATTTTATGCCTTTCTTGATGTCTTGTATGCCTTTCTTGATTCCTTTAATGGATAAAGATTCCTTTATCCATTATTGTAAACTCCGTCTGTGACAGGCTTTTAGCATGACTGTTTCTGTGATAAGTTGTTTACTTCTTTTTCCTTTGGGTTTTGCCTGTAACAAAAAATGATTTACCATTGGGAAGCCTTTCCTTGCCTGTTTTTTATCCCAAATTTTTTGCCACTTGTCATATTTTTTTTTTTTTCATTTCTCCTAGACTTACCTCTTTGTGTGTTTGCCACTGCATTGGTCTCCTCAGCCAAGCTGACATTTTTCTGGGCAAAAGCAATTATTTCCTAAACCAGATTAGGTAGAGGTAGATCGGGAAAGTAAGCAGAGTAAGCAGAATTTAGACCAGCAGAAGAACGCAGCTTTATTTTTTTCAGGGAGAACATTAAGATAAATCTTCCAAATCACCCCTGTCTAAATATAAGCTGAATCTTCTGACATAAATCAGCCAATTTAGCTGCTGCTAAAGGCTTTGTAGTGTAGGCAAGTGCTCCTAAGTGGAGCTGGCTGAAGTGCTGCTGGTTTGACTCAGTTGCTGCACATCAGGTCGATAAGGTCGCTGCTCCCCTCGTGCAGCTTTTCTGCAGGTTCATGCAGATCCCCAAGGGAGAGATGCTCTGCAGTGAACCTTTCTACATTTGTTGTTCTCACATCCTGGGTGTCTTCTGGCAGCACTCATCATATGCATCATTGCTCAATTCAAGGCTCTTGTGTTCTCAAGTCTCTTTACAGGCAGGGTGGGATGTGGCTGGTGGAGCTCGGGGTTGTCTGGGCTTGAGTGGAGTGAATCATCCTCACAGAGTAATCTCCCTCTGCCACTGATGCTGAACTGCTGCAAGCTGTTCCTACTCAGCAAAGCACATAAGCCAATTTCTGACTCCATTTCCATTCAGCAGAATATTTAACTGTGAGTTTAATATTAAACTCGTGCTCAAATCCCTTAGCTTATTAATGGGTTTAGGTGAATGTCCACTCTGCATCACTGAATGAGGCAGGGATTAATCGCAAAGAGAGAGGAGCTCTGCAGAGCTGGGTTCAGGCAGAAAACTGGTGCACTCCCACCTAAGGCTTCTCTCCCCACCAGCTGTACATCCAACAGTTTATTCCCAGGGTACAGTGTTGATACTTTAATCTTGCTCATCAAGGGATATTTTTGTGATGTTGGATCTGCCTGGTGAAAGAGACTGTGAAGTGGCTCAGGACCTTGGTGAGTTTCTCAGCTCTGCTGGTGTGGGAAGGGTGATGGCAGCTGGGTGTGGCATTCAGAGGCCATCCCTCTACACACTTGGCTCTTCTCATCTGCAGCTTCAGGCAGCAGAGGTGGAGGATGCACACAAAGCACTGTGGGCTGACATGCCAGCTTTCCCATAGCAGATGTCACACAAGCTCAGAAAGGGCAGAAGTTGAAATACTACTTGCTGCAGTGTGTTTTCAGTGGGGAGGAAGTGACAGCTCCCTTTATACATTGCACAAGTGCAGATTGGGCAGGGCACCTGCTGCCCTCTGTGAAGGGGGTCTTCCTTTCTGTAAAGGAGATTCCTCCCTCACTGTTTACCCATTGTAGAAAATGCTGAATTGAAGATGCTTTTAGGAGCAAGTTGTCTTCACAAAGTCCTATAATTTAGACATATATCTTCCTCTGTTGCAGGAGATGACATAATCTTTATTTTATTCAGGGAGAAATTAAGATAAATCCTGGCACAGAAAGCCCTGGCACATGTTGTCCAGATGTTGTGGATTCCCCATCCCTGGAAGTGTTCAAGGCCAGTTTGAACGGGGCTCTGAGCAACCTGGTCTAGTGGAAGATGTCCCTGCCCATGGCAGGGGGCCTGGAACTGGATGATCTTTAAGGTTCTTTCCAAACCAAACCATTCTATGATTCCTTAATTCTATGGTTGATGCTGTCAGTCCCTGAGTGCTGACAAAGACCACAACTCTGTGGGCACAGATCAAGCTCTCAGTCTTTGTACCCCACTTTTTCCACCGTTATAATGGGAATAATAATAGTTACCCTCAGAGCAGCGTGGTATTGGTTGTGTTTAAACAGAAAGTCTGAGCACACTTGGTCGAACTCCATTTAATTACTCCTGGATTTAAATTTGGGGTTTCCAGTGTTCCCATTCTATCCCCCTGGATGCCCTCTGACATGCAATGGCAGTAGGGGACTGATTGGTGACTTCCAGGTAACAAGGGACATGGTGAAAGGGAATGGCCTCAAGCTGCACCAGAGGAAGTTTAGATTGGATATGAGGAAAAATTCCTTTACTGTGGAAGTGTGGCCAGACATTGGAACAGACTGTCCAGGGAAGTGGCGGAATCACTATCCCTGGAAGTGTTAAAACATGTGGTGCTTAGGGATTTAGTAGTGGACTTGGCAGCACTGGGTTGATGGTTGGACTTGATGATTTTCAAGGTCTTTTTCAACTTTAATGATTCTCTGATTCCAAGGGTGCAAATCAGAAGCCTTTCCTTGAGCTGACTGGAGTTGTGCCATTGCCAGGCTGTGGTAAGGAGAGGATGTTTATTGCAGACTGTTTTGATTTGTAGAGTGAAAACACGGAGCTTAGTCATCAAAAACAGGGGTTAGTCATCAAAAACAGTTTACCTTCCTCTCAAAATATGAAAAGGCTTAAAAGTTTGGTGAGGTTTACAGGGCATTAAACAAACACTGTTATTACAATTGCCGGTGTTAATTCTCATCAGGTAGCCTTCCTTCCCCATTCGAGGGGAGGCTCAGAGCTCCTTGTCAGCTGCCAAATGCTGTGACCCTGGTGCCCATAAAAGGTTTCTGCTGTAACTGTCTTGTTATCAGCCCATCAATGTCCTGACACTTCCTAGTGATTAATCCTGTGTTGAAATGAAATTAAGTTTCCATATATTTGGCCAGTGACCCCAGGACTTCCTATTTGGGGAATACAAAGAATAAAGCATCTGTTGCCTACAGGAAGCCAGAGTCTCTGATTTCCTGCAGAGGCAGAACAAGAACAAACAGGGAACACATTTTTCACTGCGGCAGTCGAAAGCGCACGTAAGAGCCGTGTCGGCCCCCATGATGAAAACAATTGGAAGGGGGAACATCCCTGGTCCCAAAATTATTTGTGGGTGTTTTGTTACGTACACAATATGCCATTAGAAAATAGGTGCAACTCAAGTTAATGTTTTTTCCAGGTGACTATTAAGGTTTCCTTTGGCATAGGTCTTTTGGTTTCCATCAGTGAGATTGTCCTTGTCAGGCAAGTGAGTTTTACTTTGCCTTTTGCTGCACTGGGCTCTCTAAATCCATTAGAGATTAGGAAAATGCAGGCATATTTTTTTTACAGCTTTGTTTAAATGAGCCAGGCCAGATTCAGGCTGATGTAAATGCCAGTGAAAGGGGCAGGAGGAGGTGATAAGGCAACAAATTCTCCTTGCAGCCTAACTCTGACTTGTGATGAAAGGTATGTGGGGAAGAAGAGGCACCAGCCTGCCTGCTGAGGATCCCTGAAGGAGACCCATTGCTCCCTCCACAATCCAACTCAGCTGCTCTATACTCACAGATGGAAACACTTCTGGAAGCTTCCAAATTTCTGGTTATGTCTTGCACTAATGGTCATCATCAGCTTGAAATTAACTTCTCTCTGAATAACGCTTCTACCTGAATACACGTAACGGCACATTTGCATCTGCACATACAGATGTGTGTGTGTGCACAGAGAAAAAGCTGTTCTGTTCACCCATCAACTTGTTGAGGTTGCCTTCATTGATGGGGTGTTTCACCCAGCTCTGTCAAATGGGTCTCACTCAAGGCAAAGAAATTGCCTTGTTTCTGCCCTGCAAGGGTACCACATTACCATAACCACTGTGTTTTGGAATACCTTGTTTCCTACAGTTTTCCATCAGTAAACCTCTTCATGCCTTGTAACCCAGACTGGAGTGAAAGAGGAGACCCAGTCAGAAGCTGCAGGATCTTGGGCTTGGTCTGACTGGTAGCTAGCTAGCACAGCTGTCCTCCAGCAGGCAGAAATGGGATTCTCTGGAAAGTTGTTTGTCTTGGTATTTTTAATAAATTGCTGCCTAGAGGTAAAATGCAAAATGTTGCTCTCCTTGAAACCATGGAGGACTGGCTTTGAAGTTTTGGACCTGAGAGAAGACTCAGAGTCTAACCATGATATTTGTCTGAAAAGGCTTCTTTAGCATTGTGTTTGAGTTGTCAGCCTTGGAGTGGGTGTTCCTGTTGCTCTGAAAGTACCAAGTGCCTGAGGAACACAGGATGTGGCTCACAGGTCCTTACTGTGGTGACACTGGGATGATCATGTTATATTAAACCAGTCCCAGGAGAGCTACAGAGAACTGTGAGTGAAGTAAGGACAAGTTTACACCACAAAATGCTTCTCACCACTGGAATGCCAGAAGCAGTGGGAATCAAAGCTGGTCTGCAGCATTGACTGGCTACAGTCTAGACACATTGACTTGGCAAATGCCTGGAGTTAGTCAGCTCTTTTTCTTCTTTCAGGCTCTTGTCATATGGCCTTTGTTTACCCTGCAGTTTGGTAGAAGGCTCAAGGAGTACCTGTTGGTGCTGAAATCTGCAGGGATGTGGGAACACAGAGGGGAACACAGGCATTCACAGAGAGACTGGATCCACAAGTCTCTCACACTGAAATTCTGTGTCTGCAGCAAGCTGGGCTGCACTACTTTCTCATTTTGTTCTCTGCCCTGACTTTTGCAAGCAGGCTGGTTATGTCTCTTCTAATTATTCTAGAATGAATATTGAACAGAAAACCCAGGCAGTGCTGCCAGCTCTAGTGATTTTGTCAGTCTTGCAATATTTGCTTTTTGTTCTCGTGGCTTTTGCTCCTAGATTCATGCAATGAAATTCCACTTTCCACTTGCAAATAAGAGGAGGGGAAAGAAAAGCACTCCAGGTGTCCAGTCTACCTGGCAGGGAAGGAAAGTCAGGACCACTGACACAGGAATTCCCAGACTCTCAGAACTGGGCTCATCAGCCCCATGAGGGCTTCTTCTCTGCACAATGGATACTGCAAATAATCCCTGCTCAATAAATCAGACTAACAAACTACTGCTCCTCTCTCTCACTGCTACACATCACCATCCACATTATCTCATCACTCTCTTTTCTTACAATTTTCTTTCCTGCTGAGAGCTGCTTGTGGTTTTCCTGCTTTTCCAGGGGAAGAGCTTGCAGGGAGAGTGCTGCCTTCCCCACACAGAGGTGCTGAAGCCAGATGCAGCAGGGCCCTGACTGAGCCTGGGGAGAGCAGCTAAGGCACAGCTCTGACCTCCTTGACGGCTCTGGGCTGAAGAGAGCAGAGTGGAGGGACCAGGGATACCAGATCCATGCAGGATCTTTCCTCAGCAAACTTGGGGTGCTGCCTCAGGGATGGACAGGTTCCCCCAGGGGTGCCCTGGTGCTGTGGGTGGGATTCACTGCTTGTGCCTCATCCTGCATGGGAGCCACACTCCTCTGCTGTTTCTAGCAGTGGACACCCCTTCCCCATCAGTCAGGGCTAAGCCCCTCAGCCACCCATTCACAGATTTCCTGTACTGCACTCTCAAATGCCATGTCCTGTCTGAGAAGCACATGGGACACAGCTTTTCTTGTGTTCTTTTGCCATCTGGCCATTGCCTGCAGCACAGGCTCTCTCTGCACATGTGACTCAGCAACCCAGATGTCCCAGATGTTTGCAAATTCTTCCAGCACCCTCCCCTACCCTGAGCCTGGTGCACTTTCTTCCACAGCCCCCAGGCTGATAAGGCTAATCCTTATCACAGAAACACTTCAGTTTTGGTCAAAAGGAGCACAAGTTCTAATGGGGGCACCTTGATCTAAAGATTTAAAGAAAGATCTTTCTTTAAGGAAAAAGCAGTTCTATTGCAAAGGCTGCTGTATACAAACTCAGATTATCTTGTTCAGAGTGTTTATTCTTGCTTTTATTCTTCTCCTTCCTGTTAAAACCCACCATTGTTAGTGAGTTACAGACATGATGCACATCTGGAGATGGAGAACCCATTTTCCTGCTGCTTCTGTTGGTCAAACCATGCTCCTGTGAGTACATCAGGTATAAGCATCCCTTTCTCTTTCTCTCTCACCAGCACAAAGCTCTCCTGGCTGTAGCTCCCAGGTTCAGCTGATGAAACACAGAAATCTGATCTCTCCTGCTACTCTTCTACACAGGGATAACCCCATGGAAGTGATCAGCACTGGTATCTAATGTGCAGCACAGATGGAAAGTCCTGTAATTTTCTTTCAGTGGTGTAACTCTCCTGATGTAATCATTACCCAAGGATTTAATCAAAATCACTGTTGTGTTGCAAAGGTGTCAGTAAACACAGAATCTCCCTGATATGTCAGAGGTGATAACGTTTTCCTGATACAGCACATAAAGTGCCAAGTAAGTGTTCTCCTCATTTGTATCACTTTTACCCCAACACAACTCCACTAATTTGACAGTTGCAGGAGTTTCGGATCTCCCAGGAGGAAGCTCACCTTTGCAGTTCTTGAAATTGATGATCTCTGGGTTTCCAGCCACTGAGCTGTGATTGTTCAGCAGAAATGAGCTCTACACAGAACTGATGGAGCTGCACAGCAGCAGGGTCATTAACAGGCAATGAGCAACCAGATCTTGTTTGCATCATTTCAGAGGCCATTTAGAGTTGGAACTGCACAAATGAGAGACAAGAGCCTTTGAGGAAAGAAAGGGTTAAGCTTTCTCTCCTTAGGCAGTCACTAGCCTGAGTAGTAGTAGAAATTTTGGGTTCTCTCTGATCCATCCTCTGCCCAATGGCAGAGAGATCAGCTCAGAGGAAGTTCTGACTTTCTCTTTTCCTACCCCTCTTGCAACACCATGCAAGGGACATTCCTGCTTTGCCTTTTCACTCTGTGACCGAATCACTTGCACCCATTTCCATACCCCTTGGGTCTGAGAAGCAGTTGGAATTTTCTGCTTGTAGTTAGAAATCTGTAGATCACTTTAAAGCTTTTATCCTAGAGAAATGCTCTCTAGGAGCCAAAAAGGTTGCTGGCTTTTGTGTGAGGTTGCTTGTACTTTATATGATGCCTGATGAAAATTGAAAAACTGACATTTGAATGGGAAAACTTTTGGTCTGCACTGTAGGTTTGGCTGATAGGAAGCCCTTCTGTGCTTCAAGGCTTTCCTTAGATGTCAAACATTTCAAGTTAATTAGGGTTAGGAACCATTTGAATTTGTGACAGCAGAGAGTTAAATAAAGCTTTGCTTACAAAACCTCTCACTTGGAAACACACACAAAGCTGTTCAGCCTTAATTCCCGAGTTTGCTTTATGGTTTTTGGGTAAACATTGTCTCTTTTCTCAGCCTCTGTGAAGGAGCTCTTGTAGGTCTTTATTTGCCTTCCTTTCACAGAAGAGTTTGCCTAGGCTTGGTGGGGATTGTGCTAACTTTGCCACCAAGTCTGCAAGAAGACAAAACACTTTCTACTTGTGCACCAGCCCTTTGGGATGATTGCTAACAGAGGGCTGGGGCTTCAAATACAATAGCAGCACTGAGATGATGACTTAAGAGTTTACAGATGACTTCTAACAAGACATCCAGAGCATTAAGGTAGGCTCACCAATTAGAAGTTGAAAAAAGCATTCAGGATTGTCACCTGAGCAAGTGGTGGTGCCTTGGTTAGGTTTATTCTTGACATTTTCAGTAGCCCTGTAAGAATTTTGCATAAAAGATCTGCAGTCTTTAGGCTTTTGTTAGGCTGTATGACATTCTTCCTTGGTTTTATTTTAATAATCACTTAATAAGATGTTAAGGTCCTGTTTATGCTGGAAAATTTACAATAATCTGTTTTAATATCAGCAAACCAAGGCAGGCAGCTTCATGCAGACTCTCTGATATGACATTGGACTTCAATGTCAATTTCACTTATGCCTCTTGGCAATAGCTCACATTTAAAGTTAAATAGGAAAGGTCATTTTTATACTGGGCTAGGGCTATTTCCATGGGGAAGAGATGATGGTGTAAATGCACCATGTATGTTATAAGTAACTTCTAACACTTTGATAAGTAGACAAGGTCTTTGAAATTGCATGAGGGAGTGATTCCAGACCTAAATCTTGGCCCAAAGACAGGCTTGAGGCTTATTCCCACACATCAGGGCTCAGGCCCTCAGCTGGGGTAAGCTGATGCCTCTCTATTGATTTCTGAAAAGCTAAACTAATTTCCAGCAGAGGAGAATCTGCTCCAGATTTCCCAGCTGCCCTATCAAAAATCTTCTCAGAGCATTGACTGGGGAAAGAAAAAAGGCCTCAGCCTGATTTGAAAGAACATAATAGACCTTTAATTTAATTGACTTAATTTTATTGGCAGCCATTGAATGGTGAAATGAAAACAGATGATCTAGATGAACAAGAAAAGGTTAGATGGGAGTAACCCATTAGTAAATATCAAGGCATCATCCTATTGTCCTCATTTAATAAAGGAACGGGTCACTAAGTATAATCATAAACATTTTTACATTTTAGTGAAGATTTATTTGACATCATTACTAGCAGAGAGATGGATTCTTGGAGCAGCAAAAGATGAAACAATCTAACAGATGAGAAGTTAGTTCCTTCAGCTGGCAGAGAGTGGCACAGCTCTACAGCCTGACCTATTTAATTCCACCTTTTTAGCAGCTGAGCTATTACTTTGGACTGCTGTGGGATATATGACATTTTTTAAAAGTTTTCTTTGACAAATCTTCCATGCTTACATCTTCTCTTGCCCATTTGGCATTGCTCTTGCAGGCTCCTCACAGCCAGCAGGTCTGGAGTGGCTGGACAGTGAAACTGGACACAGGGCTCTGTGGAATGGGCCAGCAAAGCAGATTTCCCACATCCCCCAAGCCCAGCAGAGCAGGGGAGGGGTGGGCTGCTCTGGAAACCTGCACAGCACAGCTGAGACCTCATCTGTGGATGCAGCTTCTCCCCATCCCGACAGTCCTGTCCTGCATTCTGTGCAAGCTGTCTAGGCTGTCTGGAACTCCATTCCAACAGGATTTAGCAGCCACTCTAAAACCTCGTCCAAGGACAGGAGTACCCTGAGGGGTAGAACAAGTATGATATGATGTGAAAGACAGAAATTCCGATTAGATGAAGGGAAACCAGACCTGACTCCTCACTCAGTTCCTTATAATTCACTGGTGGTGGGTGCCCCTTGTGTGGGAGTTTTAACAGAACATTGTGCAGACCAACTTTGAAGAAATTCTTTTGTGTTACTATCTGCAAATAAATAATTAAACAAACCCTAAAAATAAAATTAAAAAAAGAGAAAAGCTTAGATTTTTCTTCATTTTAGATGGAATTGGTTGGAAATATAATACTCCAGATGTGAAGACTTGCAAAGATGGGACTGGGTTACCCAACCTGGAGCTTTCATTGAGTATCACCAGCCTTACTTTGCATATTTGGCAGCTGCCTGAGGGCTGCCCCACTCCCCTTGCTTGCAGAGACAGCCAAATTATTGATGAGCACCCTGGGCACTCAGGAAATCTCCAAAACCTTCCATCCACCATGGATGCTGCTCTTGTCCTTGTGCCACAGGGAATGCTCAGGCTGTGCTGGTTTCTACCTTCATTTTCTTCTGCCCTCTTCCCCCAGCTTCACTGAAGTGGCCAAACCTGGCTCTGTGCTGCATCCCCAGCCAAACCTGAGGGGCAAAAAGGCAGAGCCACAAATGGTAAAGAACGTGGCAGCCCAGTGACACTGTACAGGCTGGGATGGCACTCGATGGAGCTGATCACACAGCAGGAACTTTATTTTGCAGTGCTCCTGTCCTTTGTCCCAATATCTTTCCCTTGGGTTTGATAAGCAGAGTCCCCTCAGGCTTCACTGTGTGCTGGCTTACAAAGAGCTCACAAAAATCAGTGTTCATCCTTTGGTGCTGTGGCCAGGAGTGAGGAGAGGATGTGAAGGACTCTGGTTTTGGAGAGGGACACTGGCAGCTTCTCTTGTCCCAGAGCAGTGGTGAATTACAGGTGTATCCTCTCCTCCTGGGGGGAAAGACTGCTGAGGCAGAGTCTTTAATGCTCCATTCCCACTGGGCATAGCCCAAGCCACTGCAAGATACACCTGCTGCTGTGAGAACAGGTGTCAGAACATGCCAGTTTCACCTGGAAATCCAAACACTTTCTCTAGACATAACCCCTAAAGAAAACCCCAAATACAACCAGCCCCATTTTAAATATTTTAGTTTTCAGCACTTTTCAACAACAACAACAAAAAATAAAAGATATGAAAAAAATTAAGGTCTTCCTGGGAAACAAATTCTTGGTGAAATTTTTTGGTCTGGTCCAGAGCAGAACATCTTGCAGGGGATCTCCCTGTTTGAATTCCAGCACCAGCACCAGGCTGTGACTCAGAATCAGGACAGCTTTGCTTGGCTCCCAGGGCTCTTGAAATCTGTATAAGCACCACAGACTGTGCCTGGTGTGGGGTGGGCTCCACAGAGGGAGGGCTGTTCCCTGCACTACACTGTGCTACAGAGGAAAAGCAGCTTGTATCTTAACACATTTTGCCTGGCAAGCATTTCAAAGGCTTCTTCTCTGAATCAGGGCTGCAGGCACTGCCTACATTTCCTCTTCACAGGACCTGGCAGGTTGAACTATGCAAAATTCCTTAATCCTGTTTATCTGCTGTCTCCTTCCGAAGAGGCACAATGCTCCTGTGGCCTCTCTGAGCTTTCCTCTGCTCTGTTACCAGAATTGCATTTGCCCATTTGAAGGCCAAACACAGGCAGGATGAGAGCAAAGCAGCCAACAGCCTCTCAGCACACCAGAATTTGGGATTTCAGTGTGCAGTCAAGGCAGGCAAGTGCAAAGGTTCTGTGCCCATTTAGCCTTTTCTGGATAAATGAAGTCCACAGCAGATTCTGGCCACATAAAAATTATCCATTCTGAGCTGTTAAGCTCAAAATAACAACCTTAAGGAAGGAGCAGTGAAGATCAAACTCCTCCTTGCCTGTTCCTCCTGCCCTGCAGTCCTGATGGGGCAGGAGGAGAGTGGATTGAGAACGAAGGCAGGGGAGCCAGGGTTGTCTGTCTTCTGAGCCAAAATCTTGATCTCAGTGCTCTGAGCTGCTCGATGCAGGGATGCTGTTCTGTGCAGCTGAACTTTGTATCCCTGAGGGCAAGGAGAAAATAAATCAGCTTTGTCCTTAACCCCTGCACAGGGAAAATCACTTCCCTGCTTGCCAGGGCGGAGCAGTGGTCTGGTCCTCAGGGGTTCTGCTGGACTGGGTGTCTGTGGGGGATAGAGAGTGACCTGGGGAGCTGAGCAGGTCCCGAGGTGGGGATGGTGACACTGGATCAGGTTACAAAGGTAGGAAGTGAGGCACTGCTGGAGCGGAAGAAGAGGAAATGCTCAGGCAAGGTGTAAGGCCCCAATCAACCACCTTGATGAGCCTTTTAAAAGGGCTTAACAGTGGTTCATGTACTCTGAGTTGGAAGCACAGGAGAAATGAGATATTCTTATGGGGTCAAAATGAGATATTCTTAAGGGGTCAAAACAACACTAAAGACTTCACTGACAAAAATCAGAAAATCACCAATAGTTTGGCAAAAGGTTTGGTACAACATTCAATCAACATAAAACACTTCTCACAGCATTAACTTGGCCCACTCAACTTAGCAAACTTTAAGCCTGTTTGATGTTAAGTTACTCAAAATATTCCAAGCAGAGGGAATTAAAAGAAGAAGGAGAAAGAGAGAGAGACAGAAAAGATATGAAAAAGCACATATATAGCTACCAACTCTTGGGTTCCAGGAATGATAGAGGAGAGGTATGGTCTAGATAAACCTGATGGCCTCGTGTTCAGCCTTAAACACCCCTTGGCCTTCCTGTGTCAGGACCCAGGACATTCCTCTGGCTGCCCTGGAGGACTCAAGAACCTGGCAAGGGACTCAGAGACCTTGGCACAGAGTCAAAGACACCTGTGCCTTCCATTTTAACCCATGGAAACAACTGCCAACTTTGTGCGAGGAGTTACAAGCCACAAGAGTTTGAGTAGAATGACAGTGAAATTGTCACAGGGTGAAAATGTAGAATTTTGGGGTTTTTAGAATGGGGATTCAAGAAGCAAGACGGAGGAATCTGAGTGTGTCCAGTCTTTAGCCTTCTTCTTCTTGTCCTCCACCTTCTGCTGGGATGGTGACACTTTTTGATTGGTTTAGAGTAGAGACAGACTGTCTAACATAGGTGATAGGTATTGGAAGATTATTGTAAATAAAGTACACGTAGTTTTTAGTATAAAAAAATAACACTGCCCTGAGGGCAGTCAGTGTGGCTCAACCCGACCTGCTGAACAGACCTCAGCAGGTTAGAAAGACAATGTATTAGATAAAAGAAAATAAATAACCTTGAGAACGAGAGCCAAAGAGTCCTGTCTTCTTCTTCAGTCTCGAGGCTGAGAAAAAGAGACTTTTTAACACCTCGGAGTCATCTTGACACCAAAGACCTCGTCTTTCCTGAGCCCTTCTCCCAGGTGGGACTTCTGGTCACTTTGCCACTCAGGAGCTGGGTCAGGGGCTTCAGGGGTAGGTGTGGAGCACTGCCTCCGCTGTGCCCGTGACTGGCATTGCTGCAGAGCTGGGACACAGGGTCCAGAGGGGTGGGCTGTGAGGAGCAGGGCACTGCCCTGCCAGGGCAAGGCCCCACCTGCCCTGCCCCACACACCTGCATCCCAAAACCTCCCGAGGCATCAACCTTGCCATTCTCTGACACAAGGGCAGCATGAAGGAGGAGGAAGAGAGAGGAGGGAGTCCCTTTGGGAATGGCCCAAGCTCTGTGGCAGTGGGGCAATGCTCACCTCCTTAGCTGGGCCCGCAGTGATGAACGTGCTCCGCCTGCTGTGGGTGAAAGCGTGTGAAAACCCTCGGCGTGCTCGTGCCTCACCCCTCTGCCCTCCTGGGCTGTGCAGGGATCCCTCACTCCACCAGGTCCATGAAGGGGGTCCAGTGATGAACCTGAAGGCCTGGATCCTGCTGCTGAGTGCCTCAGGGGCTGGCACACGGCCGTGGAGCGGCCCCAGAGCAGGGCTGGGGGCACTTGCGTGTCCAGCTGGAGTTGGTGCCGAAATCTTGGCTTTGCAAAGTTTGTGTGTGGGTATTGACTGAGCCAGGATCCTGCCTGGATATGATTCACCTTCCTTCCCCCTCAAGGGAGGTACATTTGGGGACCTATGACCAGGTTGGCAGCAGCTCTGTGAAACGCTGACTGTCTCTGGTGGGGCTAAGGAGGGAGGTCACCTCGAGCTCATTTCTAAAGTCAGCCTCTTTCTGTTATTTACGACATAATTTTGCCTTATGAGGGTTGCTCATGAGACTGTTCTCTAGGATGGCAAACTGAAGGACCATATGTCATGGTTTGGACTGCCAACACATCAACATTGCAATCATTTGCAGACTGTTTTATATTTCTTTGATTCGGGAATGTGTGTAATTAGCTCCTCAGAACAGCCGGGTAGAGGAAACGCGGTCTGTTATTTAGGCAGAATTAACATCCTTGTTCTCTGCATTGTGATCCTTAGTTTCCTAGGGCTGCTGCCAGAGCAGCAGAGAGATCAGTGCTGAGACATTTGTTCTTTGAGCCTGCCTTCATTGCAAAACTATTTCTGTTCCTTTTCTAGGCTATCCCGATGACCTACAACTGGCACAAGACGTGCTGATGCTGTAATTAGTAAATACCCTCTGCAAGTGGCAGCAAAAGATTTATAGCCACCATTGGAGGCTTCACTTTCAGCAAAAGGAGAAGCACCAAAGTGTTTGTTGCTGTTGACTGCATTTTTCTGCAGATTCCCTGCAGGGTCCAGCCAGCATTTCGTGCTGCAGGCCTGGTAAATAAATCTTTACTGACCTGTTGTGGCAGAAGCCACGTATGAATGTGCTGGTGGGGCAAGAGTTATGTTATTTTAATAGGTTAACAAACCCATACAGGCTTCTGCACTGTTAGCATTTGGCCTACTACCAGGAGTATGATCACTCTGCTATGCTTTCCATTCCTATCCTGGTGGTTTATGTGAGTTGGTTTTTAGCAGTGCCTGTGTACAGCCAAAAAGCAGGAGAGCAGCCATGCCAAATGGCCTCCCAGTCACTTGTGTTTTGGAGGCAGGAGAGGGCTCTGTCCCCAGGGAGAAAGGGAAGGAGTGAGAAGGAGGGATATAAAAGACAACTCCATTCTCATATTTGCCCTGGCATTGAAATCTGTGGTGCACCTGCAAGGAAAAGGGAGCTTGTTTTTTTCCTTTTCAAGTAGAATGTCTTCCATACAAATACCAGCACCATACTGGGTCTAGTGCTTAATTGGCCTCAATCAAGAGAGCTTGGCCAGAGGTGTTTCTGGTGCTTGGACACCTCGCTTGCCCTCTTTCTTCCTCACCCCTTCAGAGGCTTGTGCACCCATGGATTCTCTGTTGCTTAGAAAATGGTGAGATTATATTGGTCTCTCAACTCAAATAGGAAAAATTTTCTTCTTTGCCTGGCCTGACAAATACTTACAGGGATGATATCTTTGATATCATTGCCTCTTAATAAATTCAGTCAAAATTGGCCAATAAGTTCAGAAGTTATTAAAGTCAGGGAGAGGGGTGAGAAGTTCTTTGTTTCCATAGGAAAACATGCAGAAGGGGGCAATGTGTGTGTCACAGAGGAAAATGGAAATGACTATTTGCGGTCTTAGCATGCTGTAACTTATCTCTCCTTCCATATCTTCTCTTCCACACGTAATACAAATGTTTTAACAGATCCTTTTATCCTCCCATCCACCATTTCTGCTGCCTTGGCCAGCTCCACAGGCAGCATGGACAGACTCCTTGGGTTGTTTGGAATGCCTTCCTCTTCCCAGAAACTTTTTCTCCTTGGCATACCTGTCCTCACTGCCCAGAGGGACCCACTCAGCTCCTCATCTACAAATGCAGCCTGGTTAGAAGTGCTACAGGTACCTCCTCATGTCTCCTGGCTCCCACTACACCAGATCTGCTGTCCCAGTGATCCCCTTGTCCCGCTGAAAGGCGCTGTGGCCCTGCTGGATGGTTGGACGCGGCGCTGGGCGCGGTAGCTGGGGACAGAGCCAAAGTTAGGTCAGCTGGATGAGCTGGAACGTCCCCTGGGAAGCGCCTGACTCGGCTGCAGTAGCTGGCCTGGCTGACCCTCAGATTCGTGGCGTTTCTGTTGGGGGGATGCTATTTTGATGGTGCTTCTGCAGATTCAATGTCATTTTGGCCTTGCTCCCATTGACGTTGTGGCCATAGGTCTGGACATCAGCTGGCCACAGCCTCTCCTCTTGCTCACCTTCTTTCTGCTGCCTTTTGCCTCACTGTACTCAGCCCTGGGTTCTGGGCTCTGCTTTCAGTTGGGAAAGGGCTGAACAAACTTCTTCTGCCTCCAGTTACTCCACCTCCCTTCTTCTCCCTTGTGTTGCTACTTTGGTTCGTGAACTTGAGGTATTTTCAGACTTCAGGGTACTCTTTTGTTATTTAGTCCTGTTTCTAGAGGTTTTTTGAGGAGCTTGAGGTGGTCACCCCTCCTGCTATGAATCATTCTTGTCCTCAGCCACCATCCTTGTTTCAGTCCATTTCTTTTCCATTTGGCTGCCACCTAACCATCTAAAGTTTTGACAGCTGTCTGTAGTGGTATAACCAGACATGAATTTGACTCCTATAAAGGATTTGGAAAGAATTGGGTACTGGGTTTATTGGCAATTCAGTTGATCAGTAGAATAGGAAGGGGAATTATTTGCTGTCACCCAGAGGATGGCATTGTGATTGTAAATAGTATGAAAGGCAAGAAACACTAACTGTGCTGCATTAACTTGTTTGACCAGAAACTGCTTGGAAGATACAGAGGCTTTGGTAAGATTTTTGGTAAGAATGAGGCTGCTGCTGATATCTATTTTTAGATGACTGGGACCCTGAAGGTTTCTGGTAAGAAGTTTGTAAAGCCACAGCTATCCTGTGAACATTCACGTAAATGAGTTGGCATTTTCCCAGTGATAAAAGGCCAGCTCCAATATAGAATCACAGAATTATAAAATCATTTAGGTTGGAAAAGACCTTTAATATTATTGAGTTGGTGCAGCTGATCTCTTTCTGACTACATGTTGCTGGGTATTTGCAAATGAATGTAGAAAATAGATATCTGGGGTCATAAAAGGGCATGTTTGAGAGATTGCTTTTGGGGCTTTTCCCAGGGTGATACTGGTCTGCCAAGCAATGGAGACTGTGAGCATGGAGCTGATAGCCACTCATTAATATGGTTTGTTCTATTAAAAAAGGCCCCTTTGAGTCAGTGGTTAAAATGTTCCCTCTTCCCTTGGCTTCTGCTGGAGTCAGCCTGTGACTTTCAGTAATAATTTTAATCTGTGTGTTAAGAATTTAACCTCAAAAGCATAACTGCACTGCATTAATTAAGCTTTATCTAATCTCCAGCTAAACTGACAGTCAACAAACAAACAGAGCTTTCTCAGGGATGGCCTTGCCTTGCATTTACGTGATTCTCAGCACAGTTTCACCTCCTGGGAAGAAAGGTGTTCCTCAGTCATTGTGTGGTGCATTTTCTGGGAGGAATGAATCCTCTCATTACAGCTTATCTATGTCAACCATAAAATATCTCTAAGCCTCTTGTTCCAGGAAATATGGAAGGCAAAAGAGACTGCGCAGCATCCTCCAAGCATCTACAGATGTGACGCCTCATGAAGTGCTCAGTTTGTAAGATCTGGTCTTATTCTGCAGTTTTGTATTTCCCTCATTGCTGCAAGCACTTGTGCAAAATACTGCCTCTTTGAGGGAGGTATGGATGTCCACTTCCATCATATCCAAGCTGGGAAATGCTACTATACCCATGCCTTACACAGAGGTGTTTATAGAGATGTGAGAACATCCCTAGGACTGACCAAGACTGAAGTTGGTTTGCTGTTTGCTGGCAACATAGGCCAGATGGGCATTTTGAATTTAAATGGAATGAAAGGCAAGAAATGAGGTAGTGACTATTAATAGATACATTAGTGGGTGCCCGTGCAGGTTTTCAAGGAATACCAAGCTGCTATCACAACTGTTTTCATTAAAACTAAGCCCATCAGGATGTTATGTTTTCACAATAGGATTCTTAGGTTCTTTTTCTCTCTGAGACAATCTCACTGCTATTCACATCTGAACATAAATATCCCATTCCAGCCTGATTTTAGTTCAGAAGGAAAGTCATGAAAGATCTGTTAACTCAGGTGTTGTCACTGCCTGTGAGTTCCAGTGAGGCAAAGGCATCTGGTCTTCTGCTGGCCCTAGAGTCAGAACTGAACAGCTCTGCTGCAGGAAGTGAGCCAGAGAGAAAGGGCCATGGGTCTTAAGAGAGCTATGAGAGAACCTGTAATCATAAATGAAAAATCTCTCCTGATTCAGGAGGAGATGCATCACCTTCTTCCAATGAGTTTTCCCCCTTGAAATCTTCCATGGGAAGAAACACAGAAGGAAAAACATTTTCACTTGTACATGGTGGGATGCCAGCATATGGCAGCAGCTCCCTGCCTGACAAAGAGGCTGTCCACATCTCACATAATCTGCCTGCTCCCTTGTTTATCTGACAACAAAGCAGTAAAAAAAATGTGCACGTCAGAAACTCTTCTGGCACTGCCGGAGCAGCCTAGCCCAGGTCTGGCTTAATGGGCTGCAAGAGGTGAGCAGAAATCTGGGGGAGAAGTCCTGCTCTGATCCCTTTGTGGAGAGCTCCAAGGAGAACAAGTAGTGTGGAGGAAAGGAGGGATGTGGGGTTTAGGAAATGCGGAATTCCTTTTTGCAGGAGGAGCTCCTGTTGCTATTCTGGTTTCTGTGTCTTCAATCATCAAATGCAGCTTTTGTCTTTTGATAGGACAAGGAGGAAAGTAGTGTACAATGGTGTTCTGACAGCCTGGCACACCCCAAATCTGTGGTTTAAAGCTTTCTTTGTGCTGAATTTGTTCTTCTAGTGCTAATGACCAGGTTGCCATAAATAGCCACTAAATGGGTCTGACACGGCAAAGGAAAGTGAAGGTCACTGTTGGATCTTGTGTGGTATTTTAGATCTCTGTATCAAAGAACTTCATAAGGAAGGGGAAGGTGCATTTTCAACTTGGCTTTCCTTTTAGATACAGAGGGGGAAACGGAGGTATGAGAACGCCTGCTTGTCAGAGCAGGATGGGGATGAGAATGAAGGTGGGCTCTGCCTGGTGTTCTGCAAGGTCACAGCCAAGCACAAATTATCACCACACAGGGCAAAAATAACTCCCCATTGAAATCAAAGGTAAAACTGCCACAGAATTCAGTAGAGGTGGGATTTGCCTGCAGCTCAGCTCCAGCAGCCTAAGCTTTGAGCCAGGTATCCCAAACAGAATGCTTGTGTGGGGAAGGAAGGCAGGCATATTTGGAATGCTGGGATGAAGGTGCTGTGCTGGCCACAGTGGCTGCATGAGCAGGGATGGAAGGGGACATGGAAGGTGCTTGTGTGTGAAAGCAGGTGCTAGACTGCATGGCCCATATAAAGCTGATAGCTCATTTTAGGATCCCAGCATTTGACAATGTGTTTTCTTAATGGCTTGGTTGCTGAGCCTGGCACCCTGAGAGGACATCATCCTTTTCATGGGTGCCAAATGGGTGAGAAATGCATCCTTGTGAGAAGCCCAGGTGCCTTCCCTCTCTGCCACACGTGCAGATGCTTGTCTTGCACCTTGTGTGGGGAGCAAGTCCCAAAGGGCATTTTTAAAGATGGGCAGTGCCAGAGGTTTGGTGGCTGCATTTTCTTAACATGCCCCAAGCCAGCCTTTGAATGTTATAACCTGAGCACTGAATCACACCACCCCTTGGATGTACCAGACCTCACTGCTGGCCACACAAGCTCAGTTATACCCCAGAACTAGGGGAATTTAGGATGTGCTTCCCTTTTCAACCTGCCACAACAGCAGGACCATCAGGTCTACAAGTGGCCAAACCAGCAGGCATTTCACTGAGTGGAGATAAACCAGAGCCTGGCTTGGATGCAATCCCTTAGTAAAGCTCTGGTTGCACAAAAATACCAAGTTAGGCAGGGAAGAATTCCTCTGAGACTGGAAACACACTTTTCTGAGTACCAATGGTTGGATGGAAGGGAGAGCAAGGCACAGTGCAGCACCACCAGGAACACCAGCTCTGCTCCCAGTGACTATTAAGATATACATTAGTGGGTGCCTGTGTAGATTTCAAGGAATACCAAGCTGCTATCACAACTGTGTTCATTAAAAACAGGGTGCCAGAGGGCTCCTGGATATCTCCAGCAAAATCAAGTACAGTTCCTGCTAAGGAGGTTGGTTTTCACTTCAGGGCTGTGTAAGACTGTTCTGGGTTGGCAATGCTGGAACGTGTCCCACTGCCACACTTTGGGGACCACACTGGCTCCTTTGCCCAGGGCTTTGTGGGGCTGGGCAGAAAGCAGCTTCACTGCTGTTGCTGTAAAAGGGATCATGGATGGGCAAGGGACAAGGAGCTGTCTCATGGAGAGCTGGCACTGCTTTATTACATGGTAACCACAGCAATTTGTACTGGTGGGAGGACACAGAAATGACAGGTTATATCCATGGGGGCAATGCTAGACAATGATGGCATCTGCCAGCCCCTGAGGATCTGTGTTTACTTTGCAGCAGCTCAGGAAATACTCCAAAAAGAAGAAAAAGAGGGAGAAGTTGTCCTGCAAGAGAGACTGTGGCTGTGCTAAGAGGGCCGAGCTCATTTCTGGGTAGCTCTGAGCAGCCACTTCAGTTCATGTGTTTGTGAAAAACCCTGTACTGGCTGGACAGCCCCAGAGTGACCTGTTCCTCTCCTCTTCCTAAGAAACGACCACTTCCTTTAGATATCTCTGTTTTTCCCTAGCACCTGTGCATGCCCAGAGCTTCCCTGCCTGGCATTAGCCACTGTCAGGGGCTCGGGTGACAGAAGCTGAGCCTGAGAGGCATTTTCCAGAACAAACCACTGCCCAGTACAGAACCCTCTTTCCAAGTAGGACAGGCTGGGTTGGAGGCCAGGGAATGACCTTTTCTGTGTAGCATTCTCCCATGTAGTGTGACCTGATGTCACTCAGCTACTAGGCAGTGCTGTGACGTTGCAGCCCTCCCCCAAATCCAAATCCAGGCACTGCTGGTAAACCGCACAGGATGCCAACCAAATTTTGCCATTCTTCCCTTAACGTTGCTTAGGGTGAAAGTATTTGACCTTAAATTACTCTTCTTTTTTTTGAGAAGGGAGCTTGTTTCTCAGGAAAGCTGGGTTTGATTCTTTGGTTTTGGAATAAATCTGGTATGAATCCCCAGATGGTTTTGTGCTGCCTGTCCTTCCTACCCAAACAGGGGCACTTCTGTAGTGGCTGGCATCAGATGTCTGTTGTTCAGGTAGGGAGTCTGAACCCTGTTCTGTGCTCTCAGGTTGGGTTCAGGCAGCCACCCAGGAGCAGGGACATTCCTGGCTGCAGAGCAATGCAGGCTGTGTACCCAGGGTAAATGGAGTTTACCACAGGCTGGTAAACAGCTCTGTTTAACACGTCAGCTCAAGTGGGAGACAATCCAGTGTGAAATGCTTGCACTGAGATGAAATCACTTCTTTTCCACTATCTGGCTTCATCCTGATACTACTCAGGCAGGCTTGAGCCCATGCTAACTTGTAGAGAGGGTGAAACTCAAAGAGGCAGAAAATAAAGCTCTGAATCTGCCACTGCCACTGCACTCCCTGACCTCATCTTTTGCAGGCTTCTTCTCCCAGTGCAAGGAAGCAGAGAAGAATCACAGAATCATGGAATGGTTTGGGTTGGAATGGATCTTAAAGATCATCCAGTTCCAACCCTCTGCCATGGGCAGGGACACATACCACTATCCCAGGCTGCTCCAAGCTCTGCCCAGCCTGGCCTTGAACACTTCCAGGGATGGGGCATCCACAACTTCCAGGGCAACATTTCCCAGTGCCTCACTACCCTCACATTCAAGAATTTCTTCCTAACACTGAATCTAAACATAGTCTCAGTTTGAAGCCATTCCCCTGTCAAAACTATCCCTTTATCTGTAAGCTCCCTGAGGGTATTGGGAGGCTGCAAAATGTAAAATATATTCCTCCTAATTTCCCTATCTGACTTGTGTGTTGTCACACAACAGGTTTGTTTTGCTTTGGGGAATAGAGAAATGAGATGGAAATGACAGAGGTCTTTGATAGAAGTGTAAAGATGGGAATACTCAGGAAATCAACAGAGTTAGTCAAAATTCAAAACTGTCTTCCAGAGAACTGCACTCAAGAGTTTGGGATCTGTTGTTGCTCTCGTCAAAGATAAGTTTTTGAACTTAATAAAAAATAAAACAAAAAGGGACAAGCTAAATAAAATAACATGACTTTTGGAATCTGTGTGGTCAGATGATAGCATTCAGTATTAGTATTTTGACCTAAAAGAAATCAATTAATAAAATGCTCATTTTATAAATATGGCCAGTTTCTAATATTACTATGTCTTGCTTTCCAAAGTCAGCTCAACTACTGGGAAGAAAGCTTGCTTGTTTTTTTTTTTTTTTAATTTATTGCTGCTCTACCTTGTGCAAATTCTATCTGCAGCTTTACTTTACAGTGCTAATGATGGCTCTGTAAGGAACCTGGCTGGGCTCTGAGAATGCAGGTGGGGTTTGTACCAGGAGCAGTTTAGCAGACCTTCCTGCTGACCTCCTGATGCAATTAGCTGTGGTCGTGCTGTGCTCAGAGAATCCCCTCTGAGTGCAGCTGCAGTGAACAAGCAGAAATTTCTGAGGCAGCACAAACTTGCAAACCCTTCCACGAGATTATCAAATGACAGCAGGCTGGAAGTATGCAATGAGAAGCACGGGTTCACTGACTAAGCATCCCTAAAGGGACTGCTGCTTAATCCTTTCGTTCGTGGTGCCCTGACACCCTTCTCTGAAGGAGCAGGAGGAGGTAAATGTATTCTGTAATTGAGAGGAAGGTTGATTTACCACTAAATGAGAATAATATGCAGTTTGCCTTCTTACTGATCTGCCTAGAGAAGATCAAGCAGGCCACTCAGTACAATCCTTGATTTGTCCCCACTCCTCTCTTTTGGGAAGCCAGAGAGAGCTCCCACTCAGCACTTGCTTAGGTGCAGGAGCTGCTTAATTCCCCACAGCAGTGGGAATTAAGCAGCTCCTGCACCTAAGCAAGCCCATTCCCCTCGGGATTAGCAGCTCTGGCTGTCACAACTCCACAGAAAAGCATGCATGTGAGTGTATTAAGGTAACCCTGAGGGTTTTCCATGTAGACAGCACAGGGGCAGGGATTAGATTGAGTACCAAAGTCCTGCCCAGGTTTGTACAATCCATGCCAACAAGCTTGTGTTAGTATTTCACTGGTGTCTCTATCCAGGATGGGTCTTATGAGACAAATGTGTGTAGGTATGGAGCTGCATTCCATCACACCTCCTGCCTGCAAACATCACCCGGCACGGTGCCAGTGCCTCCCTGGAATCTCCCTGGCATCAGCTCTGCATCTCCCCTGCACTGCCCTGGCATTCCAGAGACTGCACACAGCTGCATTATTTCCCTGGTTGCTGGGAATGTCCTGAGCAGCTGCTTTGGGATCCTGTGAATTCCTCCTACTAATGTCCTCTTTTGTCTCCTCCCTGCCCTGCCTCACCCCTGCCCTCTTGTTCTGTAGTAAGGGGGATACACAGCAGAGGAGACATCACATGGATTTGTCTGGCAGGTTTGTTATGAGAGGAGTGTGATGACCCTGCACATTCATCAGATGGTTTTTTTTCAGCCTGGACCCATCTGTGATGTTTTTATTATTTTTTTCCTCCCTCTGCTCGGCTCGGGCTGCTCCGGGAGAAGTGGCACGTAGGCACATACGTCCTTGCACACACTATACTTGTATAAACTCCATCAGGAAGTCATCTGGCCAAACTTTCCAGAGCTCTGCTTTTAACTCTTCCCTAGGCAGGCTGTCCTGTCAGCCAGGGGATTTCCAGGAAGCATGGACATGTGCATTCTGTTCTCTTTGCTGATTCCCACTGCTCTCCTTCCTTACAAGCCCTGAGCTACACGTGGATGAGCAGCTTTTTTATCCATCCTACTCTGAGTTTCCACCAGAAAAAATCCCCTTCAGCTCTGCTTATGCACTCGTGCACCCACAGGGCTTTGCAGTAAAACACTGCCTTGGCTTTTCTGGAGGGTGAAGCAGCAAAATCAGTAACAAAAAAGTGCCTTGGCAGGGCAGGAGGAAGGAGTGTTGGTGGGATAAGGCAGTTGGCAGGGGGAGTTCTCCCCTGCAGTTGTTATTTCAGAAGTCTGTCCTTGCTAGGCACATGAGTAGCAGAGGAAGTTCTCACAGCCCTTAAACGTCTTCTGTGGTCAGGGAATGATTTAAAAAAGGCAGCTCCTTCAGAAGTGACCCTGTGTTCAGTGAAGACGTGTCTCACTGTGCATCCCACTCTGCTCAATTAAACACCCACCAATGCGCACAGAGATGTTTCAAAGGGCTGAGAAAATCCCTGTGAGATGGCTCACCTAGCAGAAAGGCTGCTATTCCTCCCCAAGACATGTGTGGATTAATAGCTAATTGTTAAATGCAAAACATCCCATGGTGTTAGTGCCTGTTAACACTGACAGGTTTCAATGGCTCTTACAAGGTTTATCCCTGGAAGTGTCCAAGAAATGACTGGTGTGGCACTTAGTGCTATGGTTTAGTTGACAAGGTGGTGATTGAGCAAAGGTTGGACTCGATGATCTCTGAGGTCTTTTCCAGCCTTAATGATTCTGTGATTCTATTCTATTTTGGAGCCTACTGCACAGGGGTGAATAACTGGAATTGTTGGAAACGTTATCCTCTGCAACTGGGCATGGAGCAGGGATGTCTGAGTTCATTTGCTGTTTGGCCAATGGTTCCAGCCACTCTTTTCTCATTCTTGCCTTGGAGTGGATACAAAATGTGTGTAGGATCAGCCCTGGAGATGTGCCACCAATGGTAATGCAGCCTCTCTTGACTTACACCACTATAATCAGCCCAGAATGTAACCATTTATCCGTGAGTTTGTTCACAGGCTTTGTCCCTGCTTTACTGCATATTAATCTTCTCCAGTGTTACAAAACCATGACATGATAAAATAGATAGTATAGGTCTTGATTTTTCTCCTGGGTGCACAGGTGAAAATAAGAAATGGCTTAACTAAAGTTCATTCAGTTATCCTGGCATTAATGTTGCCTTCTCTATCAAATTTATGGGCATCTGAATGGAATAGAGGGGTGTGAGTTTGCACTCAGCCTCTCTCAGACAGCTGTGGAACAGAAGGGATTCTACCGCCAGAAATTCCTGAAAATTTAGGTATGACTTTTATGACAGACTCATGCAGACACATTTCTTTTTTTCAAACAGCTGTTTGTGTGCCATAAACAGCAAAGGAGCCTCTGTTTGTCAGACTCCTGAACTCCATAAGGTACAAACCACGACTGCTCACCAGCTGGAGTCAGGAGTATTTATGATTTTCCTTGGTCACCTCCTCAACTGCAGTTGGAGGAATCAATCAAGCTTGCATGGTCCCTCAAGGAGGTGGAGAAGCTGAGAGCTGAGGAACTAACAGGCTTTCGATCATGCACAGTGTTTTCTTTTTCTCTTAATTTCTTTCTTCAGGTCATTTTCAACACACAATTTTCTCTGTCTCCTCAACTGGAGGATCAGAACTCTAATTTCTGCACTTCTGCTCTCAGGAGACCCCAACTGCACCCAGCTCTGGGTCCTGTGCACGAGAAGGACAGTGACCTGTTGGAGCAAGTCCAGATGAGGAGCATGAAGATGATCAGAGGGATGGAGGAGCTCTCCTATAAGGAAAGGCTGAGAGAGTTTGGGTTATTAAGCCAGGAAAAGGGAAGACTTTGGGATGCCCTTATTTCAGCCTTGCAGTGCCTAAAGGTGCTACAAGAGAATTGGAGAGAGACTGTTTAAAAGGGCTTGTAGTGATAGGACCAAGGAACAATGTCTTTAAACTAAAAGAGAGTAGTGTTAGATGAGATATTGGGAAGAAATTTTTACTGTGAGGATGGTGAGGCACTAGAACAGGTTGCCCAGAGAATTTGTGGAAGCCCCACCCCTGGAAGTGTTTGAGTCCAGGTTGGATGGGTCTTGGAGCAACCTGGAGGAAACACCTGTAATAAAATGGTTGATGGTGCTCACCAAGGCCCTAATTTTTGTCAGATGAGCAGGAGCAAAGAAATTACTGAACACTTAAATCACAACACCTCCCTTTGCCACCTTAGGTAAGCCAACAGTCACCAAGTGATGACCTGAAGGCAGAAGAGATTTGCCTTCTGATTTTAATGCACTTCATATTAATCATGTGTAAGGATTGTGGAATTGTTCTCAAAATGTCCAGCAAATAAGACAAACCTGTAGAGCTCAGAGAATTTGAGCTGCGTGGGCTGTGAGTTGACAGTGGTACCTTGTGTGGCCCCTTGCCACAGCTGGGACCACCATCCCAGGGTCTGTTTCTTTTTTTCTGGTGTGTCTCAGAACTCCCTGGGCTAAGTCAGCACAAGGATAAATCCCTTCTCACCAAGCTTTGAACCTAGACCTCAAGCAGGAGGAAACTGCCTCACATCCCATGTGGCTGCTGGGCTTTGTGCTCAGGGGTAACCTGACAGGCTGACTGGAGAGTAGGTATCCTTGTAGGTGCATTTTCACCTCTGGGACAGAGCCTTTGGGATTAAGTGTCCAATATTTAGGACACAAAAGGATATACAGTGCTCAGTCCTGACCTTGCTGTAACCTGTGGAGAAGCAGCAAAGATACTTTTTAACCATGTATGGCATAAAGAGTGAGGAAGGCGCTTGTAGCAAAATCAGGAAGGAATCTGATAGAGAGCCCCAAAGATAAATGCCACTTTAGGCAATGTTGCTTTAAGCTGTTGACAGGAGCACCATCCAGAGAGGAACTGTGAGCTTTAAGTGCTTCTCCACTTCTGGGTGGGATAAGGTGTCATGTAAAATGCATTTTGTGTTCTTGTTTCATCTCCCTCTCTCCACTCTTCTCCTGTGAGAGAACACACACCGAAAGCATTAAAACCAGACTGCGGTGAGTTTGCTTCACTAATACATCTCCACATCAAAGGCATTGCTGGAATCTATTGATTCTGGCACAGTTGCAGAAACCAGTGACGTTTTCAGTGAGAAATCATGCACTTCTCAGTTGAGTTCGGGAAAGGTTAAAAAAAGAGGGAAAAAAAAGCTCTGTCATGTGCAAATATTCACCCTACAGAGAGGCTGATAAACCCTAAAATGTTTGGTCTGGCTCCCTTGGTGCCTGCAATTACTCAGGGATGACTTTATTGACAGACAGATGAGCTTCAGCTTACATGATGTTACAAAAACCTGTCCTATTTAAGTTTTGTTTTCTCTGTTTGTGAATAACATGTGACAGTTCTTGTCTGACATATTCTTCCCTTCCTATTTCTGAAGCAATGCACTCTACGACAGTGAATAGCACTGGGATATAGTCCCATGGCTTATCTCAAAAAGCCCAGAGATTATCAATGACTCCAGGTCAGAAGCACAGGGTGGGTTGTTGTCATTCTTTGGGAGTGGCCCAAGCAGATTCACCTCCAACACAGGTGTATCTTGACAGCATTCTCATTGGAAAATCTACTTCTGCTCATGAGATCCATCAGCTATTTCTACTGAAAATACTTCTGCTTTTAACTTTGCCTCATAGACATGAAACCATTGTATTTGTATATTACTTTAACTAAAACTACTTATTTTCTACTGAAAATGTCTCTCTTCTGTAAGACCTGTATTACCTTTACATTTTGGTGTAGAATCTGAAAATTACATAGGTCAAGCCACAGAGTGGGAATAATGGTTTTGTTCTTCTCTTAGTATTTGTAGGACTCTTTGGCTCTACTTTGTTTGCATCGTGCCTGTGAACAGCTTCCAAAGTGTAAAAGCATTAAGGTGTTTTCAAAAGGTGCCTGCAGACTGCATCTTCTCCTTAGAAACATCTTCCCTGAGGCATTCCCAGTTCCAGGCACTCACTACTTTCTTCCAACAGAGCCCCTAAACACAAGTCAGCAGCTGCAGCCTTCAGGTGTGGGCTCTGCTGGTGGCACTGCTGTCACTGCCAGCCACGGCTTGTCCTGGCAGTGCTGTCCCTCTGCTCACTGAGGCAATGGGGCCTTCTCCTCCTGCCTTGCCCATCAGCACTAGACTAGACCCACAGGACACAGTGAAAGCCCACCCTCACCTCCTCAGTGGGAAGAGTATCTGCCTGGGCACCTAATTATAGTGAGATGGAAAAACGTCCACAAAAGGATGAGGTTAAGTTTTCCAATACGTAGCACAACAGTAATCAATACTTGCATCAATACTTAATTTATCTATGTCAAGCAGAACAGCTCCAGCAGGAGGGAGTGAGATCATCTCTTCCAACCCATCATGTGCCACGGCCCAGTCACACGGAGGGCAAATGATGGTTTTAATCCCTTCACTCTCAGGCCTTAATTCTCAAAACTTGGATACGAGGGTGCTGCTGCCAGCAAGACTTTGCCAGGATGGCCCCACCCTTAGCTCCTGCAGAGGAGGAATACCTTAACCCCCCTGTGAACCTAACCCCAGACCCCTAGCCCCTGAATAAAAACCCACTGGGATCAGCGTGAGTCTTCTTTGATCCTGGGAGAATTTTCAGCTGCTCTCTGATGAAAGGCATTTGCCTCACAGCCACTGAGTCAAGCCTCTGGAGGACTCTTCTGCCTCTTATGAGGAGCTGCAGTTTCAGTAAGAGGCTGCAGCATTCCCCAGATATCATCCCCCATGAACGTGTTCTCTCTGCACTGCAGCAGCTGCTCAGCCAAGGTATTTGCAATGCTCCCCATGAGATATTCATTTTTGGGCACCTCCCTGCAGGGACATCAACGGTGTGACTCAGTGACACCAAGACTTTGCTGGGAAGTGGGGGAGAGCTGCCTGCCACGCACAAGTGGTGACATAAGTGGTGGGCAAGTTAGAAACAACAACTCCTCTGTTGCAACAGGAGGTGAAGGTTTCATCTCCTTGTGAATGGTTCCCCTCACAGTGACTAAGCTGTTCCCTCATCCAGCTAATGGAGAGACGGTGCCATGTGCTGTCTATTCCTGTAAACTAGCCAGCTTTGGGTCATCCCATCCCAAGCCTTCTCAGAAGAGATCTCTCAATGTGCTGGTTTCATGAAAGGTGCTGAATGCAGACTGAATTGGATTTCAATCACTCTTTCCTGCCTTGTTAAACACTTCCCGTGGGAGTTGCAGCCCCTCAGTTTAGCTGACAGGAAGGTAAGGATATCTCCCTCTCAAACCCTGTGTGCTTTCACAGCTTGGCTCTTGCTCCTGAGCTGTTCTGTGTGTTATTACCCCTTAGCCTGCAACACAAGATGACCATCAACATTTTCACCACACTCTTTTCTTTCACAGAAAATCTATCTGGTGCTAGTGACAGCTGTGAACTTAGAGCACAGTGTCTGCTCCTGGGCACCTCAACTAAAACTGAAGAATTGAGTCACATGTGCACTCTGGGACAGGGGTGCTGGCACACAGGCCTGTCCAGGAAAAGCTATCCCAGACCAGTTCCAGGAATCACTGAGGAAAACTGAAAAGGAGAAATTGATCCCAGTGGATTCAACAAATCTCAGATTGCAGAGAGATTCCAAATTAATTGACAATCCTTCTTTCTTCAAGTGTTTGTGTTTCTAAGGTTTCAGTGGACCACGAGTGCCTGCTGTTGATGATTACTTTGGGTTTAGACCTTACTCTGAAGGCTTGTTTTATGACTATCTCATTATCTGAGACAGGTGCCCAGCACCCAAACAAGCATCTTGTGCTGCCCAAGTAATTGTGCAGGCTGTCCCTCCTCTTTTTGGGGACAGGACAAGAACACGTGCCAAACATCCATCAGAGAGGGGAGTGCATTGCCGGAAGGGGCTCAGACATTGTCCTGATAAGTGAACACAACAGCCTGCTCAGAACACAATAGAGTCTCCAGTTTATTCCTAAATTATTAATGTTCCCTGAGGAGTGGATGTATGCTGCTGACTTGGGCACTGTGGGAACACAATCCCTTCCCAGAGAGGTAGTGGGGTCCTCCCCTTGGTATCTCCAGGTGGGAACACAGTGGAGCTTGGCCCATCCCAGGTCATCCAAGGTGGCAGGACGTGGCTTTCAGTGCCAGCTGGGAGAGGACACCCACAGCATGGGGTGGCAGCCCCATGGGTGGTACTGTGGGTGGCAAATGTCCTCTCCCCTGGTTAGCAGGCTGGCTGCACATTTCCTGATGGAAAACAACATCATGCACTGCCTTGGAGTTTGTCATCACCACTTCTTTGAATCTCTGTTGTCTGCTCTGTACACAGGAGATTGGCAAGCCAGGACTTGGGCTCCCTCACCCACAGACTGTGGTTCTGCTGTAGGGTGGCACCCCTCAAAGGCTTTTAAAGGTGTTTCAGCTCAGTCTCACTGTAGGCTGGAGAACATCCCAGGGTGCATGGACACAAAGCTGTGGGACACTGTACAGGGTGGCCTTGCAGACCTCAGCGGGGAGAGGTGTGGAGGAGCTCCTGTGGATTACTTCCAACCCCCAGGTGTTTTCCAGGCAATCCAAATTCCTCCACCCTCACACAGGAGCTGTGCTTTTCCCCTGGACAGTGCAGCAGAGGTATCCCCCAGGCACCCCAAGGTCAGGATGCTGGGCTCTGGCAAGATATAGATCTCTTGAAGGAGAGGGAATGACAAAATGGCACAGCAGGGATTCCTTCTGACAGGTCCTTGTGCTGATCCTGGCTGTGAAGGGGTCCTGGTTTGGCTGCTGTGATAAAGAGTGATGCTAAAGAAAGTACCTCTGAACCTTGGGGAATCATTGCTAAAGCTAACAGAGAGTGAAACCCATCCTAAAACACCCACCATGACAAACAGCCTGGCAAGAGGGAGAAATAAGTGAATCCCAATAGACAGAACCTAGGATGAGCTAGAGCAAGTGAGGGAAGAGGAAAGATAGGGAGAAGGTATTGAGACAGCCTCTGCATGGTTCCACTTCCCCTTTTTTCAGTCATGTGACAATGCCATTCATTAAGAAACATGAATCAGTGGCTTTTCCCTGCTCTGTGCTTCCCAGAGAGCTGCTGCAGTTCTCCACAAGACCTGGAACATCTTCTCCCTGCTCCTGCACTGGCACAGGCTGAGGGCTGAGGCCATGGAGTCACCAAGGACTCGCCCTGCCATGACTGAGCTCCAAGGTTGTCTCACAAGGCTTTTGGCAAATGTCAGCAGCAGCAAGGATAGGCAGAAACACAGCACTGCAGCAGAGGAAGTAGTTGTGCTCATGCATCTTGCCCAGCAAAGGTGGAGAATGTCATTTGTGGTGTTTCAAAGGCACACACACACATTTTTGGCACCTCCCGTCAGTCTCAGAGTTGTCACTGCCATAAAACCTCTGGCAGCATCAGGGTGTTAGCTTCACCAGAGCTCTAGCACATCTCCTCACCTTGCCTGCAAGGAGCCAGGCTTTGTCCCTGCTCTCAGGAGGCACAACTTTTCCTGGCTCAACAGCTTCCTGGGGAAGGTGGGTTTGCACTGACCCCAGCCGTGGGTGGTGAAGTGTGGATACCGTCAGGCCTGGAGATTCTGTCACCTTCTGTCACCTTCTGTCACCAGCTCCTCGCTTCCATGCAAAGCACAGTGAGAGCTTCAGCCACTGTGATTGTCTGTCTGAGTCACTTGCACAGGCTCTGAATCTGGCTGTGTCCTCTGGGCCATGGCAAAATGTCACGTAGGACATCTTGTAGTAGATAGAGAGGTCCTCCTCCCTGGGCACTTTCCAAAATGACACTGCCCCAGGCAGATCAGGCACTTGGGTGCCAGCTTTGGAGGTGGGTGACAGTCACACAGGAGAAGGAAAACCATAGCCAAGGTCACTGATTTCAACAGCAAATGGCACAAAACTAGAGGGGAAACAGGATCTGGAGACTCTGCAGCCATCAACTCCCTTCCAATGCCTCAAGAGGGAGCAGCCCTCAATGGAAGAGGAGGGTGGCCCCATAGCACTACTTGTCCCCCTGACTCCCCCGGCTCTGTGGGTGGGTAGAAAAGCCACCCCACTTGGTGTCACCTCCAAGAGCCCCTCAGTCCCCAGTAGAGCCCGGTGGTGGCTGCAGACACAGGACTGACCCCACAGGTCACACCCTCCCCTCCACTAGGGCTCTGCAGGGTTTGGTGGCCACCAAGTCTGCTTGGAAATGACATTTCAGTCCTGCTGGCAGCCTTCCAATTTCAACATTCTTTTTTTCTTCCTTGAAAAAAGTCAAAGAGGCCAGGAGGGGTCAAAACAGAGACAGGAGGGGTTCAAACCAATGGTTTCTGACACTTTGTTTTGCTCAGGACTCCTAGAAAGGCTTGTTTGGAAATGGGACATGTTGAAATGTCCTATTTAGATGGAAACTGCCTTATCTAGTAAAGAAAGTTAACCTCCTTCTCGTCTGAGACGCCTAAAAAAATTTCCCTTGGCTTCCTTCCACACAGCTGACAGACAACCCCATTCCAGCCCCGGGGCTGCATGCTGACTGCACTGTGTCCTGTGCAGGGGGCATGGTGTCACTCCTCTGGGGCCTGGGACAGCAGCCAGGGTCCCTGAGGGTGGTCCTGCTTCCCTCAGTGGGGAGTTGAGGGGATGGGTGCTACCAGGGGCACAGGGCAGCTCCCTGTCTGCCTCTGGCTCTTCATCCCAATGAGTTTTGGCAGTAACCGTCTGCAGAGTGGAGACAGGCTTTAGTTAAAGGGCACTGACATTCCCATTGGTCATTGTCAGCCTGCTCCATTTCATCTCCATCTCCATCTCTATCTCCATCTCCATCTCCATCTCCATCTCCATCTCCATCTCCATCTCCATCTCCATCTCCATCTCCATCTCCATCTCATCTCCATCATCTCCATCATCTCCATCTCATCTCCATCTCCATCCCATCTCCATCTCTCCATTTCCAAGGCAAGCCCCTTCCTCCCTCCCAGGAGCACAACCATGTCCCCCGCTTCCTCCCAGTGCCACCCTTCAGGGATGGAGTCACAAATCCATGGGCTGTCCTCTCCCATCAGGGAAATGACTGCCACAGGTCTCTGGCTGCCTGTGCTCAGTTTGCCTGTGATCCACCTCTCACAGCTCCACCTGGGGGGGTTCAAAGCCAGCTCCAGACACGGATGTGCAGCACAGCCATCTGTCCTAGCCATGATCCACCACCTCAGCAGGCTACCCAGAGGGGCAGGGGGACCAGCCAGGCTTGGGGATGGTCTGATCCATGTGAGCAAACACGGCGTGGTTCCTGCTGCTGGGAGAAATAAAGGACTTTCTGCAATTACCCTGCTTGTTTTGGTCTTTCTGCAATTACCCCGCATGTTTTGGGAGCCAGGATTTCAAAGCAGCAATCAAGCCCTAATTGATTAAATGCTCACCGCATTCCCGGGAGTGAGCTGCTGCCCCCCGGACAAATGGGAATAAGTCACAGGCAATTAGTGATTTGCCTGAGGTGCTTCTGCTTGTTGGATAATGTCTGGGCTCAGGCTCCTCTGGCCCTGTTAGTCATCAGACCACACATCCTCCATCCTCTCCTGGTGGCATCACGACAGCTGTGGCAGGGTGGAAAGAGCAAAATAATCTAACTTCACGTTTATCTAGGAAAAAAGTTTCCCACAGTCCCTTCTGGCTCTTTTTGTTTTGATTCAGAGGTTTTGTTTTTCTGCAAAGTTAAAATAAATCTTGAACTGCAACTGCTGGGCTTTTTTGAACACAGTTGGTTGCTAGAGCATCATTTGAGGGAAACACATTAAAAAGCAGAACAGTGTGTTTATTGCCAGAGCCAGGCTGGCTGGACAAGGCTGATCAAGTATTTTAAGCACCATGTGACATTTATGCATTGCAGAAAGCAGTTGTGGTCTCTCTGAGCTTGTGGCTGCTGCTTCTCTTCCTTCTGGACAGACTCTTATGGCCTTTGTCTCCAAGATTTTGATTTGCTATGCCATACAGGTCCCAATTTTCTGTCTGCTTACCTTGTGCTGTTCCTGGAGTGCAGGGGGACCAGGGGACATCTCCCACCCACCCACTGACCATCTCTTTTGCCCACATCCGCAATGCTAAGGGCTCAGTTGGTATCAGTGTTCAACAAGCACTGGATCACATCTCAGTTGTCCCCAGGCCCAGCCTGTGATTTGGGAATCAGTGAAGCAATCTTTGTTCTTTCACGCTTTCTTTCCCATTAAAGCCACTCTAAAGCAAATGTTGTCTTCTTTCGGAATTTTGAAAAGCTTTTAAGATTGTTTTTGTCTTTTTCTTTTTCCCTTTGCTATTCAGTACTGTCAAAAGGGGGCTGGAGTGACATTAATGGAAGTTAAACAGGTTTTTGACCTTCTCTAGAATGTCTAAGCCAGCACTTAGTGTCTCCATCTTGCTGCTCATTCCTGTGTTTTGGAAGTCCTTCCCATGTGATGGTTGGGATGAGCTGGCTGGAGGGCTCTTTCCAAGAAAGCCCTAAAAAGCACTCTCTTTGCAGGCAAATGGGTATTTGTAGGTAAATGCAGCCCTTTCCCCCAGAATGGCTATTTCAAAGCTGTGCAGTAACCATCCAGAGAATTTCTTCAGCTGCACACACACTGCTGGTCTGCAAAACCCTGAACTTTGCTTTGACTTGGTGTCTGTTTCTTTGAGAATATCTTGACCTGCCATTCTGGCAGTGATGGAAGTGCTCCACTGGTGACACCTGGGAAGCTGGGAGGAAGGGACTCTGTCCTCCCAGACCGTGCTGCCCTCGGTGCTGGGTCTGATGTTATCCCACCCTGAGCTCTGGGAAAGGGCAAAGCTCCTCCATGACCACAGCCCAGAGTGGGATCGTGGCCATCCAGCACTGAAACCCAGCTTCAAATGCTTCTCCTGGACAAAAGAATCTAATTAAGCCCCAGAGGGCTGAACATATACCAAATCAGCACTTCATTTTGGGATACTATGGATTTTTCAGACAGAGAAAGAAGTTTCACTTAAAGATGTGGCCTTTAAATTTCAATTAGCTGTATCTTCACTCCAATCAAAGTTGTCTCAGAACCAAATGGTGCCCTAAGAGCTGATAAAGCAGCATTCCTGACCACTGCACACATTTTTTGAATATCTCAGTGATATGGATTTCATTCCTTGCAGTCAGCGGAAAAACCTCCAGTGACTCACAAGGGATAAGAATCCTTAGGAAAATAATCCGTGCTGGAAAACCAACACTTCCCCTGCACTATCCCTGCCTGCTGCCAGCGGGGGTGAGAGCAGCACGGCCAGACAAGGACTTCTCCTGCCCACAGCGGCTCGGGTTACACCGCGGGGTAAGGAAGGCACCCGCAGCCCTGCCGGTGCTGCCCAGGACAGCCGTGCTGACAGCAGCCCTCACTGCCAGCTGTCACCCTGATTTCTTAGGATTTTCTAAGCCTTCTGATGTTTACATTCTTATAATAAACTTTTTCACACAATTTATGTAAATAACTTATTGTTTTGCATTCTTTTATGGAGGAGGAGAAATTTGATGGACTGTTGGTTTGTCCACTGTCGTTGGAGAGGTGGCACTTTCCCCCTCCAATCCACTGTCACTTTTAGAAATCTATAAATGTTGGAGTCAGAAAATAAAAAGTCCCTTTCTACCTTGGAAAGAGCAGCGAGTCTGTGTCCTGTTGTTTCGTGTCCTGTAGTGACAGTCAGCCTCAGAGAGCAAATCTGGGTGGGAGCTCAAAGAAGGGCCCTGTGTGACTGCTCTTCAGCAGCTTTTAAAGTGTGATTTCCACCTGGCATCATTTACCACACCTCACCTGGCTCTCACAGGGTGGAGATGTGACCCAGGGAGATGTGCTTCTGGGGTCAGGAGCTGCTCCCCAATCTGTTCACACTTCCAGGGGGCACCTGCAATTTGTGTCTTCTGTCACCTCCTTTGCATTGCTGCTGTTTGTGCTCAGCCAACTCTACCCATGGCTGCTGTCCCCATCCTGAGAGTGGGATTGGATAAATGGGATGGGATAGGATGGGATGGGATGGAATGGGGGTTGGGCAAGCAGAGGAAGCCATGCCAAGGTGTGAGTGGCATTGCCACCACACTGGGATGGTAGCTCCATGGAAGAGCCCATCACAGGGAAATCTTCTCCTTTGGTGGCTGGGGTTGTATGAAGCTGATCTCAAAATGCTGACAGAGGTTGTCCTTCTGGGGAGCTGAGATCAGGGAAGCCTGTGGCAGTAAGATCTGAGCATGGAGGAAGTGCCAGTGTGGTAGACAGCATGGGGGGCTGCACCCACACTCCTCCACATCACCCTATGTGGTGCTCCCTGGCACAGGATCCCAGCAGGATCTCCCTTCCATCCATGGGCTGTGCTTCCCTCAGGACTGGCTGCTCAGCTGCAAGCACACCCTGGTGTCTCAAAGACAGAGGAAATTTCCCTTGAAACTAAGTGGCCTCTCTGGCTGCAGCTTTATCTTCTCCTTCCTGTTTACTGTGAGTTCCCTAAGGGGGCTGTTTGTTCCCACCATCACAGGGCCCAGCGCCTCTCAGGGATGTCAGGATGCCTTCCATCACCCTGGAAGCCCTGCACTGGCACCTCCCTTCCCCTCTCCATCTGCCCTCACCCTGTTCTGGGCACAGCAGGTCCCCTGGAACACTCAGCAGTGCCAGTGCCCTCCCTGCCTGCAGGTCTGCCCCTTCTCTCCACTGCCATCCCACTTGCTTCCCTTCCATGTTTGGTCAAGCTCTTCATCCTGACATTTAAAACTCTGGTCTGAGCAGCCTCTATTCACAGCTCAGCTTTCCTCCTACTCTTCCTCTCCTCCTGGTAGCACCACAGCCTCATCTCTTCTGCTGTTCCCTTCATCTCTGGCTCCTGCTCCTGCCTCCCGCTCCCCATCTCTCCAGGCTGCTCCCTCTGGCCTTGCTTTCACCTGTTGAGCAACTGGCCCATCTTCCCCACACTGCCCCAGAGCTGCCCTCCTTCAGCTTGCCTTTCACCTATGCTCCCTGCTCTGTATTCTTTGTTCCTCTTTTGGGCCTTAGGACAAAAATATCTCCCCACCCAGGCAGCCTGTGTTGCTGGTCAGATTTCCTCATGAGTTGTGTGAGCAGTGTTGTTTCTGTGCTGGGCAAATACACTGACCTAAGAGCAGGCAATTCCTGTGAAAATGTGTTCCTACCTTTTTTTTTTTTTAATAGGTCATTCTCACTAGTTTAATGCTTGATTTTTATTTCTAAGCACACAGGCACGTCCCTCCCTCTGTTCCTGAGTGCAGGAGGTTATTGCAGTGTTGCAACTCTGTCAAAGAAATCTGCCCCCTATACAGAGCAAGACATGCTGAAAGCCCCAAGGTCACAGCCATAAATGCTGCTCACCTCCCTCCCTTGTTTGCTCTCTGCTAAGGTGTGTCAGGCATTGCTGTGCCCCCTTTTCCTTCCTTCTGGAGGTACCCATTGGTTTGTTCTCCTGGCAGTAAAACACAGCAGTAGCTTTGGCATGGGATGGAGCCCCTTGCCTGCTCCTCAGCAGGTGTCTGTCCCCCTCCTGCTGCAGGACACAGGGCAGGAGGTGAGGGCTGTGGCACAGGATGTGGGTGATGCAGATCCCACTGCTTCACCCCTCGAGGGAAACTGACCCCTCCAGCCTCCTCTGCAGCATCCTGAGTGTATCTCTGTGTCTCAGGGGGTGGTCACTCCCAGTCCCTTGTGCTGGAGTTGTCCCACTTTCCACAGGCTCTTTAAATAGTGAGGAGCAAGAGAGAGGGTGACCTGGGAGTTGAGAGGCTTCCTTGTGTAGTGGGACACTGTCACCCTGATTTTTTAGGATTTTCTAAGCCTTCTGATGTTTACATTCTTGTAATGAACTTTCTCACACACTTTCTGTAAATAACTTATTGTTTTGTATTCTTTTATGGAGGATGGACTGTTGGTTTGTCCAGTGTCATTGGACAATCCACTGTCACTTTTAGAAATCTATAAATGTTGGAGTCAGAAAATAAAAAGCACTTTTTTACCTTGGAAAGAGCAGTTGTTTCATGTCATGTGTGTCCTATAGTGACAGGACACATCTCTTCCACAGCCTGGTCTGAGAGAGGCAGACAGGTTTCCCAGCTCTGTTCCCTGACCACAAAGTGCTGCTGCTGGCTCCCAATGGCTCTGTGACTTCCCCCTGAAATGTCAGCTGCTGAATGAGAGCTGTGTGTTCCATGGCTGTTGGAGCTGTGTTTCTCGTGGATAAGCTCTCAGGCAGCAGAGAAACCCTGTGTTAATAAAGTTGTGGCTTAGAGACAAGCAAGAGCAGATACAGCCCTGAGGGTCCCTGGTGCAGAGTGGCTGCCTGCAGTCCCCAAAGTGAGTGAGAGGATTTCTGCACTCTCATTTAAGAGTTATAATGCAGAGGAGAATTTAGCTCAATCTCCATTCTCAGGGCTCCTTCTCGAGTCACTGTGACTTGGCTGGCATTGTCACAGCATCATAAAACCATTGACTCGAGTGTGTCTGGCAGGTCTTTGGAAGACATCTGGTCCCAGCCCCTGCTCAAAGCATGGCCAACATAGTTCAAACATCTCAGGGACTTGTCCAGCTGAGCTCTGAGTAGCTCTAAGGCTGCAGATTACACAGCATCTCTGGTCAGCCTGGTGCACTGTGTGACCACCCTCACAGGAAGAGAATTTTTCTAGGACCTATTCAGAATCTCCCTCTTGCAATCCATGTCTGGTGCCTCTCTTCCTGTCCATGGGCACCTCCACCATGACACCCTCTGTCCCCTGCCAAAGGACTCCAACTCCTTGGCTTGTGCTTTTGCAGGTCAGGACACTGGAAATGCCAGCTGTCAACGTGGTATTTGCAAAGAACCAAAACAAATTTTTTGCTTATGAGACACAACACCTGGCACAGGAAGTTTCTGATTTGAAAGAAAGATTAAATTCATGAGCCTTTGTGCCCAGCCCACCTACCTGACATGTCCAAACCATTAGTGAAGCTTGCATGGTGCAGAGATCTGCCCATTTCATTTGCCAGTCCTGCAGGAGCATTGCACCAGCCGTGCTGCATTCCATTGCCCAGCAAGGTTTGGATGCTATTAACACATCCATACAGGAATATTTTGGGCATCTCCATCTGCACTGGGTTCACTGGGTTCCTGAGGAGCTATTGAAAACATTGCAATGCTCTTCAGTGTGGTGGTGAAAGGACTGAGCCCTGCAGAGAGGTGTCAGAAAGAAAGAGGCTGGGCTCTTGCCACAGAGGAAATGGGAGCAGAAGGATCAAGGTCTGTGACTAAAGATGCAAGCTGTGTATCCAAAGGGTATTTCTACCCCTGAGAGCACAGGCAAAGCTATAAGCCTGGCCTGGGGTTCAGACCAGGCACAACTTTGTAGAGAAAAGGGAAAATAATGGATGACAGACTCAAAATTACAGCCCTACTGGGCTCTGTCTGCTCAGAGCTGCACAGGATCTTCACAGCTTGGACCAAAGCTAACAGCAAGATTGTCTTGGAATTACCTCTCCTTTGACTCATGGTGTTCCTGCAGGATGCCTTGACTATAATGTTACTCCTTCCTGAGAGCAATTATCAGGGAAGCATTCATTTTCACTGTTTAACACAAAGCAGTCATTAAACACGCCTCGTGTGCAGGGGAGGGGAAGTCAGCAGTCAGTGCTGGCTCTGCTGAGTCAGTAAGGATGTTCTCTGGGATGTGCATCACATCCCAGGGGCCAGACCCTGGAAACTGGGTAGCTGCCCACTGCTTTTGGCTAGTGAGAGCACCTGAGCCCCTGTGGCACTCATACTGACCAAAAAAAAAACCCCCAAACAAACAAAACAAATAAACAAACCAAAGAAAACAAAAAACTCACCAAAAAACCCCCAAAACACCACAAAACAAAAAAAAAAAATAGCCAATGGAGCACTTGCTCAGTCATTTTTCCACTGTGCAGACTTAGGCCCCTTTCAAGCAGACCTGGGTTGGAGACAGCCAGCTGGAGCAGTCCAAAACAGAGCCCCAGTGTGAGCCAGCAGCACAGACTGGCAGATGTGCATGCCCTTCCTCACCTGGCAATGCAGGTAACTTGTGAGTGCCCATCTGGGTCTCATTCACTGCACTGGGCTCCTCCACCCAACCTAGGACTGAAAGACTTGTTCCTTCTGCACAGACTGTGTGTCAGAGAAGCCTGATTCATGAATCAGTCTCCTTCATGACTTACTCTTTCATGGAGTAGAGGCAAAAAAGGATGTTCCTCCCCAAAACATCTGTGTCAGTCCCTTGAGCCAGCAGAGCCTTTGATGTTGGGGTTGAGGTGGAAGCAGAGAGCTCATACTGTTCTTCTGTGTTTGTTCAAGCTCTCTGGGCATTAAAACAGAAATTCAGCCCGTTTGCAGATTCCTGTATCACTGCTGTTTACTGACCTGGCAAACACGTCTTTGTGGTGGCATGACTGCTTGACATAAAGGCTCTTTCCTCAGGAGCTGGGAGAGGAGGGAGGAGAATGCTGGATCACATTGGTCAAAGAGGTAAAAAGTGCCCATGATGCAAAGTCTTCTGCTTGTTTGTTTGTTTTCTTTTTGTGCGTAGATTAATTGAAGTCAAAACCCAACTCTGGTCACATGTCATCCACATCTAACCCAGTGGGTGGGCAGGCAGCCCTCTCCAGGCTCAGCACATCCACTCTGTGAGGGTCCCCAGAGCCCTACCAGAACTTGTCCAAATCCTGTGCACACACTCAGCCAGATTTTGCAGGCACTTCATCCTTTTAGCAGGGTGAATAATGAGGATGCACCGCTCAGCTGCCTGTGTGGGGCTGCTTACGCAGAAAGGAGAAACTGCAGCTTTGGAAACTGAAGATCACACCACCACAATCTGCTCCCTGGTGGGGATGTCCACCTTCTTCCATTACCTCTGAACACAGGATGATGCTGCAGCCAGAAGCCCAGGGGCCTCAAATCAGGCAGAATGAACTGCCTGTGTTCCCAGCAGTTAGCACACAATTCCAGAGCAGGTAGGGGATTTCTTTGGATTCAAGGAATGGAGGCATCAGCAGCAGCTGCACTGCTATTATCACCTACAAAAACCAGCTCTCAGTGATTCCAGGAGAACAGGGGAGATGAGGTAATTATGGTTTTGGCATGTTTAGCACTGGCTGAGGGCATTTTCAGTCCAGCCAGGACAGAGAGTGTGTTGTTTCTTTCCCAGGCACTTGAGACAACTGTCCATGTTACAGGAGCCCCTTCTCCCCTTCGGAAATCCAGCTGTTGCACAGCACATGGAAACACTGAGCAGCTGCTGGGGGCCATCCACGAGAACCTGCTGGGCACTTTTAGGTGGACAGGATGCAGTTGTCCTAAACTATTTTAGACCTGGAGCACACCAACTCTGCTGGCTCCAGAGCGAATGAAAGACTCGACAGCTGCGAGGGCTTTCAAGGATAATCGACTGCATTGGCCAGGGAGCCGCTGGGAGACAAAGATGAGACATTTGGGAACCCTGGGAGGAGCCATTTGGGAGCCCTGGGAGGAACACTTCTCCTTAGACTCCCCCCAGGGTCAAGAAGGATGGAGAAAGGGACAAATGGGGACAAATGGCCAGTTGGTTTGCTTCTGCCTGGACATCCAGAGCTGCCTTTAAAAAATGTGAAGGAAAGCTTAGGATCCCTTCCAGCAACCTGCATGCCTAAGCAAAGCCCCCTGCTGTGAGGAGATACTGGAGACAAGGGCAAGAAATTTTTCTGGGAGAAGCAGTTGGCAAGGTACACAGAGCTTCCCATGCTTGGCAGGAGTAAATGGAGCCTCCAGAGACAGCAGCAGTGAGGGAAGGGTCAAGACTGCCAGGAAGGGGCTCCCCTGGGACAGGTTCCTGCTGCTGGGCACTCTGGGCTTGCTGGCAAATTGAGGTGGAGGGGAAAATGTGAGATTCCATAGAGCTCTGAAACACACAGAAACAGGGTAAACACTACAGTTTTATCTTTTAACTTTCTTCCACTTTTTTGTTGGTTTGTTTGCTTGCTTGCTTGTTTGTTTGTTTGTTCTAGTCTGACAGTTGCTATTCCTCCCCCAAGGGCTTCAGCCAGGCACACATTCCAGTGGCACTTGAGCAAGAGGGAAGCCCAAGAGGAGTACCTGTGTCTGTGTCCAGCAGGGGTCACTGATGATTTTCTTGCTTTTAAAGCTTTTTTTCCCCCCTTCTTTCTATCTTTTTTGGTGGAGGTCTGCCATTCCAAGAAAGCATCCATGTCATTGGTAGGAATGCCCTGCTGGAGCCAGATAGGAGTGTGGTGAAATGTCCTTTTGAGCAGTATTGCAGCAGTGGGACAGATGCAGGAGCTGTGGACAGACCAGTGCAGCATCCCCCTCACTCTAGGACTGCACTGGGACAGTGTCTAGAGATAAATTCATGGCCAGTGGGCCAGCTCTGGCTGTGAAGGTCCAGTCAAACAAGACACACTGTGCATCCAGCACAAGTCTCCAGCTCTCTCAGCTACTCCAGAGAGGAAAGGTTGCTGCCATTCCTCCAGGATAGGACCCAGCCTTTTTCATCTTAATTTATTAGGATGGCTGGTTTATGGCTCACTGTGTTTTTATAGTGCTCACTAATTGATTTTATGTAAAACAATTCACTGATGAGGCTGTAAAGGGTGGCAGGCTGTGCTGGTGATGCTTCTGCAAAGCTTCCCTGTCCTCCCTGGTGATATTTACTGTTCAGGAATGTTGCTCCCTCTTGTCAGGACATGGTGATACAGCTGCACATAAACTCCACTCTGCTCTCTTCTAATGCCAGGAAAACAGTTTGCCATTAACAATGTGACCAAGAGAAGTTGTCTTTCTGTCTACTGATGAAGCTGGATGCAGAGAGAGTTTGTTATCACAGGAAATTCCTCAGTGACTGGCTTCAGTGGCTGGCACTGGATCACCCAGTGAACTGCACTCTGATAATGCCTTTGCTATTCATTTCCCTTCAGGTTTGGCCTTGGCATTTTTTTCTGAGTCCCAAACCAGTATTTCCTTTCCATAAAGGTTGCTGCATGAGTACATTCTCTCTGAATGCTCATGTGGCTGTGGTGTTATTTAACAAGACTCCTTTCATGAAAAAAAAAAAAAAAAAAAAAAGGAATTTCTGAATACCTTTCAGTCTTTTGAAGATGCAGCAATAGGTGTTCTCACCACAGCCCCGTCCTACTTGTGGTGATGAGTGCTCCTCCTTCCTGTACGTTGTCCCAACTATGCTTCAAGTCTGTATTTACCCAATTCGATGCATGTTCTATAAGGCAGATTATTCCACTTTCCCAACAGCATTCCACTTTTCCCAAAAGTACTTCTACTGCTAACAGAGAAAGTACATATCCCTTTATAGCTTATCCCTTTGATTTCAAAGGTGAGAAACTTTTTTGTCTGAAGAAAATATCAATATTGCCAGCAGGCTAAAGCCTCAAATCCCAGGTTAGACTGCCTTTGATATTGCTGTCAAAGGAGGGAACATGAAAATATATTGACTTTCTTATCTAGTATCTCTTATTAACAGATGAGTCTATGGAAAGATTTGGCCACTGTGTTGGTTTTTATTGGCACACAGTGAAGCAAAAAGATGTATCTGGATGCCTTGCAGGCTCCACACCTTTTCACACCAGTTCCCTCAATCCCAGATCATTCCCCCTGATGGGATGTGCCATCTGCAGCTATGGGGTGGGGTGTCCTCCCACAGACCCACCAGAACAGGTTTTGCACTGGAACCCTCTGTAAATCTATGCCCATTTTGCTCTCCTTCTTCACACTCTTCCTCCTTCCATTACAAATGACAGAATTTAGAGATTTTCAGCCCAAAACGCCCTGCTGCTGACATGAGTGACATGGCACACCAAAGCAGGAACATGCTGACTGGGGGAATTCACGTCACACATCTCAGCTCCTATGGAAGCATCTAGCCAGCATTTTCAGATGAGTTCACTCCTGACTTTCTCACTCTTGCTTGCAGTAAGAATTTCTGCATAACTAGGTCTCTTCCTAATTTGACTCTCTACCTCTTATGCATACATAAAAATAAATGCCCACAGAATATAATCTTTAAAATAAATGCCCACAGAATATAATCTTTCCATCCATTCCTTTGAATGCCTTCTAATAAAGCATCTCTTTAGACCAAAACCCCTGCCTCTCTTCACCACCAAGATGAGCAGTGGCAGATTAATTATAAGGGTTTGCTCCTGGTACGTCCAACAAGACTGGGGAGCCATCTGCCCAACTGAAAAGCATAAATTAAGCAGGGGAAGAGAATCTGTGTCCCTGATGTTGTGAGAGGTGATGGGTATTGACAGAGAGGAAACAGTCTGAGCCAACTGAAAAAATTGTCAAGAGTGTGCAACAGGAAGAGTTCTTGAAGACAGCATGTCCTGCTGAGAGTGAGGACAAAGCCATGTGCTCTCTGGTTGTATCAGCTGCGTAACCAGGAGAGCAGCTCTAGCTGAAGCAGGAACATCTGGTTTCCTATTTGAGGAGTCACAATCAATCTGCTCCAGTAGCACAAACTGCTTACTTCACCCCAAACTTCAAGCTCTTGTGAAACCATCACTGGAGAACCATCTGGTTTTGAGTTGTCTTGTCAGTATCTGTCTTGTGAAAGATATTTTCAGGATGTCAACAAACAGCCCCATCCAAAAAGTTCTTCCCCATGTTTCTTGTCATCCATGATGGTGTATATTTAGATGCCATATGCCCTGTACTTTTCTTCCCTGGAAACTCAGGGCTGGCTTATGCCAAGAATTGCACATAAGACATTTCCCATGTGTTATTGTTCATAGGTTCTTGCTCAGCCCTGGGACTGGAGTGTAACACACGTGTGCAAGTTTGAAAATAGATTGTCTTGGTGTCCCACTCACAAACTGTGAGCTCACCCACCTCCCCCACTCGTGCTTCACTGGAGTCATTTCATCAGCTGGGACACACAAAGGAGGAATTTTGCTAACCCTTTGTCCTCTGAAATGTTATTTATTCTCTTCCTCTCCATCACAGCCCACATGCAGGACCAGTGTGTAAGGAGGCATCACGCATGATTCAACGCCACGCAAAAATTCTGCTGAGCTTCTCACACCCAACTCCAATGGGAACCTTTGTCTTGTGTGTGACTGCAGAGTGCCAACCTCTCAGTGTGTAAAATGCACTTGGCTCCAAACACCCACGGGCACACCCAAAATGCCAGAGGACTCGTCACATTCGTGGTCCCTAAAGGGGTGGTTTTGTTCTGTGTCCTGGCTCTGCCTGACTCGGGGTGAATGCAGTTGGAAATGCCAGAGGCAGCTCCCAAGGAACGTAAGAGCAGGATTACAGTTTTCCTGACATGGGAGGGGGGTGACAACAATGCAGCTGACGTAGGAGGGGACGGATTAGAGCGCATCTGACAGAGCAGCAATTATAGGAAATGTATTTGCAGGCATGGATGGGTGGAAAACGAACTGAATATGCTGTTCCAGAGGAGGACAATAAAGGTGTGTTGCAACAGTCCTTCCCCCCGCTGGAAAGCCGCATTTCTCACTTGTGCAGCGGCACAAACAATCTGTGCTGCATGGCAGGAAATATCCGGCGCAAATATCGCATCAATCTCGGAGGAAGGATACCTGTTTTCGTAACTTGCTTGTTGACGAAGGGCTCCTGGTAGTGGCTCAGACAATAGGTGGATATATCAGGTTTTCCCTGTGGAATAACTGTACCAACAGCACCGTGCTGTAAACGCAACTTTTATTTTGTTTCTGTTTTCTTTCAGAGTGAGCAAAGTAGAGAAGGGAGAGGGGGAGGGGAGAAGCTCCTGATTTTTTGGTATGCCGTCGACAAATGCCATTAAAACCCTCTTCAAAGGAGCCTGTGCCCATCCCCTTGCCTGGCAGAGGTACAGGCAGATGAAGAAATTACCTGGGACTCTGGGGAAGAGATTGCCTTTCCATTTCAAGCTGCAGTGAGAGCACAGACTCTAATGCATGAATATAGAGGAAAGGTGAGGAGGCCCGTATTAATTTTTTCCCCGGGGAATGATTTGGAGCTTTCCGCACGAATCACTCACCAAGAGAGGGGAGGAGAGAGGAGGCTGCAGCTAGGGGACATCAAAACTGCCTCACTCAGGTCACCAGCACAGCCACCAGCAGGGAACATCCGTGTGCTGTGAATTCCATTGTCTCTGGATGCTTTCTGCTGGGCACGTGTCCAGGGCACCCACAGCTGCACGGCCGGGGCCACCCCGCATCCTATGGCACTCCTGTAAAACTCCTGCAAAAGGACACTTGGGACAGTCAGTCCATAAGGTATGAGGCTGAATTCCCTTCCTGTCCTCACAGATTGTCCCTCCAGCCCAGCACAGAGCAGACATCCAGTCCCTGCATGGGCTGAAGGATTGCTGGCAGGTCTTTCCCAACTGGGAACACCTCATGGTGACTGCAGCAGCTGTAAGGGTGACAGCAACAGCCTTCAGTCTCCTGGCCTGCCCAGGGGAAGGTTCCCAAACTTGTTGGACAGGGGCTGGTGTCCCACCACTCCCATCAGGCTGGCATAATTTCCCCAACCCTTTTGTACAGATCCCAAAGAGAAAAGATCCCACACAAGGAGAAGGGGAAGGATAATTTCACAGGAATGAAACCCTCTGTCAAATGGATCATGGACATGCCTCCCTCCCACCTCTGCTCTCATATCTGAGGTCTACTTAGCATTTATTTTTTGCTTTGGAAGCTGGCAGCTTCTGACTGATCTTACCCTGCTAAACTTCCCTGATAAAGTGTGGCCTAAAAAAACCCAAAACACAAAGCAACACATGAGCTACTACAGTGTGTAGGATGTTTCAGGGAGCAGTGAGAAGCAATACACACTTTCAACAGAAACTGCTGGCAGAGAGTGGCAAAGCTTGGGAAAGCAGCTGCCTCTGTTTGACCTGCTCCCCGTCCACATTTTATCTGGGAGTGGGAGGATAGCACTAAACTACAAGTACTAATCTTACAGAAAGTCCAGCCTGGTAGAAAAATCACATAGAAGAGCTGTCTCTTGTATAAACTGTATTAAACCCAGTATGTACATAACTGTATTTATGCCAGCTGTAAGATTAACATTAATCACCTAATTTCAGTGGGAAGGATGGAGTTAAAGCAAATTGCCTGAGCTCAGGACACACAAAGGTATTTCCCAGCTGTGTCACAGACCTGCCTCATCACCACCATGGGCAAGACACTTCATCCTTGCAGTCTTTTTGCCCTCCCAGTTGTAAAGCAGCTGAAGTGGGGAAAGTTACATCTTTTCCTGATCTTTTGTGTCTTTTCTCTGTGAAGATTGTATGGTATTGGTGGGAAAGTGCCATTTCCAAGTGTTGGTCTGTAGGCATCTGAAGTCCAGGTGGTTCTGCCCCAGGAAGGGCTCTGCCTGGCTGATCCTGATGCCAACACTAACAGTAGCTTAACACAGATGTGCTCAGACCCAGGGGATTTTGGTCCTCTTCAGTCAAATTTTGGTAGAATAAGTGCTTTACCTTGCAGGATACCTTGAAGATGGATGTTTTAAGAGATGCAAACAAAGTGATTTTCATCTAAATTTAAATAGGCATAGTTGGATTACAGATGTTGGATTACACTTTTACTACCCTGAAAACCTTTGGTAATTAGGCTTAATTGGATAAAAACCCTAATTCAAAAGCCATTGGTCCATATTGGCACTGCAGTTTTGTTTTGTTTTTTTTTTTTTAATCCTGGGCAAGCGAAATAACTTTTCTACCTTTTCACTTATCCTTTTCTACATTTTTTTTTTCATGTATTTGTTGCCAGTTGTCAGTCAGGCTCACCTGCCCTGGCACAGTGGAGGGGAAATTATTACAATGAAACAGAGAAGCTCTGAAGGGCACAGACCACCTCCTTTGTTCTGTGTTGGTACTTCCCTTTACACAAACTAAGACACTCAGAGCCTCAGCATGAAGGCAGACTTTGTACCCCATTATATTTAGGAAGGTGAAGAGCCCAGACACACCTGGTGGTGAGCCCTTCAGCAGCTATTCCCCAGCCCTAGATAAGGAGGAATGATGAGGAGAAGGTCTGTGTCCCTTTATCCTGCAAGACAAGCTCCATGTATTATGTCACTGAGATGTCACTGCCGTGTTAATTATGAAATGTCATAAACCTTAATGACAAAAGATCATTGTTGTGATTGTAATTATGTAACTGTGATGCAATGTTATGACCAAAGACATTCCAGTGGGCTGAAATATATTTGTGGATGCCATTGTGGTGCCTCAGTAAGGACATCCCAGCTTTAAAGTATTTTTGCCAAAATTGCAGTGGCAGCCTGGATTTTTTCAAATTCAAAGACACTTTGAAGTCATATTAGAAACAGTCATGCACCATTTTTTTCAAGATAATGCTTTTGTCTTTGAAATAAGCCTACAAGTATTTTAGTTGATTATCTCCCCTTCTTTACTTCAAATGTCACTATAGTTTTTGCAGTGTGACACCTCCCATTTCACTTCTTTTTAGGCCAGAGTTTAATTTGGTGTGATCAGAAACAACTATATTGACTTCAGCCAGATTTTACTCAATTAAGTTGTGGAAAATAATGCCACAAATCTGACTTTCAGAAGAATCACACTGGTATTTTCTGGGGAAAAACCCAACCCCAAACAAACAACAAGCCCAACAAACAAACAAAAAACACCAAACCACACCATCCCCCCACTGCCAAACAACAACAAAAAAAAGAGAGAAAAGAAAAGAAATAAAACCCAAATAACTACAGCTGTACTGCAAGTAAACCCAGTAAATCCACCACAGAAAGTCAGGCTGACTTTATCTGTGGAGGGTGAAATGGGTAAAAAGGAATGTCTCCTCTTCTTGGTTTGTTTTCTTTTTGCCAAATGAAGAAAGTTGCTATTGTTGTCAGTTTGTTTTGAAACTGATAGAAAATGCTGAGTGAAATGACCAAAGACTGAATTGCTGGAAATATCTGCGAGATGAGTTCTGGAAGGCATCAGTCTCCGAGTGCATTCCCATCCACGGATCATGCTGCCCTCAGGGAGGGAGCACAGAGCTGCTGCAATGGAAAAACTGAGCACTTGTGTCCTCCCAGTTTCTCCCTCTTCCTCGAGGACTCAAAGGAACATCCTGGTGGATATGCTCTGAAAAGTGCCTCTCCACTTCTCTCGCTTTTCTTCCCTGATTATGAACAAGCCAGCTCTGTAATTACACCTCTCCCGAGCACGGATATCATGGAATCATCCAAGGTGACTCCTCATTCAGGATGTCTAAAACACCAGAGGGCAGCAGAAGTGTTAAAGCAGAAACTGTAAAAGCCTCAACCTTCCCAACAGCAGCACCTCTCTGAGCCGATAGAACCCGATTGCATAAGAGGTCTGTGATGCCTTCACAGCATTCAGAGTGAAAGTGGCAGAAAAACGATGTAATTCTGACACTACCAAAATCGTGCCATGGTTACTTCTGAGCAGTGCTGCTGGAACATGCTTTTACCTGCAGGAAGGAAAATGGAAGAGAAACACTAAAAGGTTGCTGAGAATAATAGAGGTAGGGGGTCTTTAATTCCCAACAAATGATACAACAGTGTTTTAACTTTAGAAATTAGGTGCTCCCTCCCTCACTGCAGATGCCCTGGAACAGAGATCACTGTAAGTACCTTTCACAGGGAGAAGCACTTGCCAGTCCTCTTTGCCTCTTCCATCCAAAGCAGGTAATTAAAATCAGGACAGTGGATTCTCCTCTGGTGAGGACTTACACTCTCCAGGAAGTCCCATGGCACTGGTGCCCACGTCTCCTTAGTGTGAGAAAATTGTGAGGTGTTCTGGAGAGCACCAAATCCAGTCATCCTCTTATCATTCTGTAAGAAAGAAATTCTGAGTCTTTTAAAAAGGAAGAAAAATGTTCCACTCCTAGCTGGGGCTGGATGTCTTTGAGTGCTCTTTCTAAAAAGACCAGCTCTGTTTGCCATCCTGAAACACTTAATCAATTTCAAATGAAAACAGCAACTATAATTAAAGGGAGGAAAATCCCACCACAGCAGAGGAACCATTATTAAGGTAATTTTTTTCTTTCTAACTCCTGGGGCACTGTTCACATGCAGCTGCTACTGTATGTGCTGTTTGTGCGTCACCTCCTCTTCATGAGCTCCACAGAGAATATACTGTTAGCTTAATAATAACAATAATAACAATAATAATAAGTCAGCTTTTCATGTGAGCTATTCAAGGCACTGTGTAAGCACTAATTGAGTGCTACAATAGCCCAGGCTATTGTAGCTCTGTGCTATTCCCCTCTCTCTAGCACATGCCACATCAGTCCTGTGACCTGGGTCACACCATGGAAGCAGCTTCTGTCCTTCAGCTCCTGACCACCAGCTCTGCCCTCTCCCAGCTCCATTCAAGCCCTGAGGAATGCCAGCCTGCCTGCTCTCAGAAAGCACTAGGACAGCGTGGGTTCTGTGTAATAACAAAGTTTGGGTGTTCATTTAAGGTGTTTTTTCTCCATTTTTTCTAAGAGAAAGAGCCTGCAGTGTAAACACTAAAACTTCACTAAAACATCCTGACAGATCTCTCTTAAGCACATTGATGATACACAGCTCATGGATCATGTAATTTGATTATGCAGAGCACCACATCTTCCTCATCCCACCTTTAAATTTACAAAAATTGACAAAAAGCTTGCTTTTCTCCCCTAGCACGTCCATGTTGAACCCTCTAGGAGTCATCCAGGACCTTAAGGAGAACGTCAACAACAAGTGAACACAATCTCAGAATCACAGAATTGTCAGGGTTGGAGAGACACATCCAGGTGGGTCTGGAATGTCTCCAGAGAGGAAACTGTGTCCTCCCTGGCCAGCTGTTCCAGAGCTCTGCCACCTCCATGGAAAGAAATTCTTCCCCATGTTGAGGTGGAATTTCTTGTGGTTTATTTTACGGCCATTGCTCCTCATCCTGATGCTGGGCACCACTGAAGAGTCTGGGGCCATCCTCTTGGCTCCCACCTTGGAGATATTTGTATGTATTGATTAGATCCCCTCTCCATCTTCTCTTTGAAGACATTTTTACCAACTGCTTTGAAATTTTCAGCGTGAAGCAGAGCTGCAGCTTTTCTACCTTATTTCCAGCAGTCTGGCAAATCCAATTTGTATGGTGGCCCTGGATGGAAGAGGAGGGTCACCTCCCAGTGTGCCATAGGCTGTGATGGTCAGGGGAGAGGCTCAGACTGAGAGGAAGAGTTTTCCAGTCAGAAACCATCTCCTGACTGAAGAATTACCTGTCTGAAAAGAGCCTAGACTGACAGCAATAGAGAAGATAAAGCTGAAAAACAGATATGGCAGACATCACTCAAGACTTATTTTTGAGACTAGATTGGAATTTGACTCCAAGTGTACAAAGATTTTGGTCACCTGTTGTGTGGAGGCTGAAGATCTCCCTGTTTGAACCCTGTGCATCTGCTGTTTCACATCTGACCTTGAGAGGAGTCTCTTGGCTGAGGTTCAGTCCTATACAATATCCTTAAGCCTTGGTGTGCCAAAGGGAAATTTCCCAAGCCTCCCTTCCACACTGAGCAGGGATAATGGCACTGCAGGTGTTTTCTGAGTGTTGGGTTGCAATAATATCACAGGGCTGCACAAATATGTGGGACATGGGACTTACTGGAGAGACTCAAGATCTTGGCCACCAAGATGATCAGAGGGATGGAGCACCTCTCCTACAAGCAAAGGCTGAGAGAATTTGGATTGCTCAGCCTGGAAAAGAGAAGCTTCGGGGTGACCTACTTGCAGCCTTCCAGTGCCTGAAGGGAGCTGACAAGAAAGATGGAGACAGACTATTTATAAGGACCTGGAGTGACAGGACAACGGGCAATGGCTTCAAATTGACAGAGGGTATGTTTAGGTTAGAGATCAGGAAGAAATTCTTTACTGTGAGGGTAGTGAGACACCAGAACAGGTTGTCCAGAAAAGCTGTGGTTGCCCCATCCCTGGAGGTGTTCAAGTTGAGGCTGGATGAGGCTCTGAGCAACCTGGTCTTGTGGAAGGCATCCCTGCCCATGGCAGGACATTGGGACTGAAGGATCTTTACAGTCTCTTCCAACCCAAACCATTCTGTGATTTTATACACACACACACACACACACACACACACACACACATATATATATACACTCTTCATTATTACTTTTGCTGCTGTCAGTGCCCAGCTGGTGGACTCAGAGGGCTGCTGTCTCCAAATCGGGGTGTCCCCAGCCCTTGAGGGGATACTCTGCAGCATCCCCTCCATCACACCCTGCAAAGCAGGGACAGGGAAACCGGCCTTGCTCAGGGGAGGGCGGGTGCGTTTCCTGCTGCAGACACCGGTGCAAAGGGTGCGGTGCATCCACAGCCCCCCTGTGCCTCGGCATCGGGGAGAAACGCTCCCCTGCAGGGCTGCAGCCGCACTTCTCCTGCTGCCAGCGGGACTTCCCCATCTCACTGCGCTAGAGGTGCCTCGGCGGCTGGGGACACCGGCGCTAGGCACCCCCGCCGGCAGCAGCGGCGGTCACCGGGGGGTCACCGGCGCCAGGTGCTGTCGCCGGGGCGGCGCCGCAGTCGCGACATCCCCGCGCTGCGGGGACGCCCCGTCGGGAGCCGCCGCCACTCCGGGGAGCGACCCCGCCGGGAGGGCGGGCCGGGCCGGGCCGGGGGGTGGGCAGGAGACCCCCCGACCCCCCCCCATCCCTGCCTCCCTCCGCCCTGACGTCACCGCCCCCCCGGGTCTCCCGGGCGACGGCTCCATCAGCGCCCGCGTCAGCGCCGCCCGTTCCCTGGCAACGTCCCGGTGTCTCCGCTCCCCTTCAGCCCCGCGCCCGGGCGCGCGTCTCGCTGGCGTCAAAGTGACGTCAATGGGCCCGTCTCGGCTTTCGGCGGTGGGCGGGGGGAAGAGGCGGGCGGGGAGGGCGGTGCGCGGATGGAGGCGAGGGGCGGGCAGGGCGGGGAGCCGGGACATCCCGCGTGGTGCCGCCTGCCCCCCGGTGCGCGCTCGCCCCGCCGCACTCACACGCACGGCCGCCCGCCCGCACAGCCCTGCGCGCACACCGCGCTCCGCCGCCAGGTACGAGGCGGCTCCACGGCCGCTCCGCCGGGCTCTGCGCGGCCGCGGGGGGAGCGGGGCCGGCGGCGGCGCGGACGGGGCGGGCAGTGCCGGCGGAGCGGAGCGGAGCGCGGCTGACGGTGCTGTGTCCGTGCAGGTGCTGCGCGGATGCTCCCGTCCTGAGGCGCTGCCGTGTCCGTGCAGGTGCTGCTCGGATGCTCCCGTCCTGAGGCGCTGCCCGCCCCCCGCCTGAGCCATGGTGATCATGTCGGAGTTCGCCTCGGCGCCCTCGGCCGCGCACGGCCAGCAGCGGCCCCTGCGAGTCGGCTTCTACGACATCGAGAGGACCCTGGGGAAAGGCAACTTCGCCGTGGTCAAGCTGGCCCGGCACAGAGTGACCAAGACGCAGGTAGGTGCGCGGGGCCGGCGCTGTCGGGGCTCGGGGAGCGGGCGCGGAGCCCCGCGGGCGCTGCTGCCTTCGCACGCCCGCGGTGATGCCGCGCTCCGCAGGACAGGGGCTGCGAGTTTTCCCGCTGTGTGAAATGAAAACTCGGCAAGAATTCGTGTAAAAAACCCACCCCAGCTCCCGCAGTTCTGAGTGTTACTGTAGCTCCGTTGAGTTACTCTCAGTTTGCTGAAAACGCCGTGCAGATTAAGGATCTCTTTAAGATTTCAGGCGTTTTGGGTTTTTTGGTTTTTTTTTTTCATTCGGTGTTCTTCAAGAACAAAGAACCCGGGGTCTTCTTTGCAGAAATAATTTTTTCCTGGGCGTGCAGCCGTATTTATATTTCTGGTGCTTGTCAAAATCGTCTCAGTCACTACAGTAGGAGATAGTCTGTTACAGGGATCTGTTTTTCACTGGCATGGGACGGATTAAAAGATTTACAGAATCCTGTCCAGTGCTAATTTCTGCAGTTCTGCTCGCTACCTTTCGTGTAATCCTTTGACGTAGAAAAGAAAAACGAAAACGTTCTGTGCCGCGAATTCTGTGCGGTTCAGAAAAACAAAATCAGCTTTGTCAAGTCTGTGCTTTAAAAGCTACTTTAAAAGCTACTTTACTTGGATTTTGTGAGTGGTGTGTTTGTGCGGGGGTGTGCCTTTTTTTTTTTTTAAGGTATCTTAACAGTGAGAGTACCTGTTTTGTAATACCTGGGGTTGTTTTGTTATTATTTAAATTTGCAGGTTGCAATAAAAATAATAGATAAAACAAGGTTAGACCCGAGCAATCTGGAGAAGATTTATAGAGAAGTTCAGATAATGAAGCTTTTGAATCATCCCCACATTATCAAGCTATATCAGGTAAGAGTCCACCTTTGAAGTCAGCACATAGATAAAATATGCTTGTGGTCTCTTGCATGTGATTTTTTCATCTAATATTTGTGGAGAGAAAGCACATTGAAATTCTGAAATACTTTTTGAAAAACGTTTGAAGTAAACTGGATGTCTTCAAAGTCATCATTCTTTGAACAAGATTCTGGTATTAGACAGCTTTTTGACAAAATGCATTTTAAAATTTACAAACTTGAAACCTGGCTGACATTTGTTTCAGACTGAGGAACAGGTTAGCTGAACTTCTGTGATTAACTTGCTTTTCCTATCTCGTCTGCTTTTCCCAGTTTAGAGGACTGGAACTTCTTACGTGCATTAGATAAGAGGAAGACTTAAACTCACATTGGGTGGTAGAGAAGGAAGCGCTAAAGTTGAGTTTGCCTTAAGTGGAAGGGATTTAACATCACCACAATTAAACCAAATTAATCTAAGTAGAAAGTATAAGTGGAAACTTAATCGAAGAATTAGATTAGTGACAAAAGAAAAGGTGGTAAATGTTGGTATCTTAGAATATGTCAAAAAATCACCTGTTTGGGTGTTCTGTTGCAGTTTGTGTAGTTTTGAAAGTGTATTTTAAGTATCTTTCCCCTGCAGAGTTTCACAACTTGAATTTTGGTTGAGATTTTTTTAGTTTCTGCACTGATGGATATTTTTAACCGTGGGAACAAATTAATGTGTTGTGCAGAAAGCAGGATCACATTTGTCTTGTGAGCAAGGACTGCTTTGCAAATTCTAAACGTTTCATCTAAGTAGCCTTTGGTGTAAGTTGCTCTTAATCATTTAAACAATGCCACGTGGATTTAAGATGACAGAACAGTTTGGGTTGGAAGGGACCTTTAAAGGTCACCTGGTGCAAGCCCCTGCCATGAGCAGGGCAGAGGTATCAGTCTTTCTGGAGCTGTCTAAAAGGGCAGAGGGGAGAAAGGTGGAGATGGGATGAAGCAGCAGGTCTGAAAGTCCATGTGCAGTAGTAAACACTGTTATCAGCTGTGATCTTACTGCTGGGTTTGTTAGCTAAAAAAAAAACCAAAACCAAACCAAAAAAAAACAGAAAGAAAAAAAGAAGTTTAATTAACATGTAAGGCTGAAGAGCCAGTAAGGCAGGTGCTTAGGCAAGGCATTATTTTAAAAGACCTTGACACACATGAAGTGTTTGTATTTATAGTGTTACCCATCATAACAAAAATGATTCTGTGTTAAGGGCTGACGTCAGAGTTGCCCACGGGGCAGTATAGGACACACAGAAACATTCTAACAGTTCGGTTGAGTTCATTTCAGTGGAATGATGTGGGTGAAAATACTGTTTCAGAGCATTTAGAAAAGCAGGTTAAATTCCATCTCGTTGAACCACTTCACTTGATGCAGCAAATGACGTTGGTAGTGGACCATAATTTCTTTTCAGTGAAGTTTTCTTTTCTTTGTTGTTGTAACTGATGCTTTACCTGTTTGATGGAGGCTGAGAAGCAGAGATGGAATTAGATGACATACCAGTGTAGGGTGTGTGTTCTTGTATTATTTCATCATTGTTTTAGTTTCAGCACCACGTCTTAATTTCATTCAGCTGGCAAGTTTCCCAGAACACTTTCCTTCAGTTTTTTAAACTGGGAACCTCTCTTCCTTTGCTCCTTGTTTGTTTATTTTCGTTTCGTGTCTGTGTGTACTTGTAGTGAGGGGAGGACAAGAGTCTTTGAAAAAGGTTACATGTTGGGAGCCTGGAAGTTACAGCCTTTGAAGTAGAATTGAGGCTTTTTGGATTGTTAACCTGTTGTGAGCCTCCTGCTTCCAAAACAAAGTATCTGCTCCATGAGAGGGAAATGCTTCCAGGGAAATGTTGTATTCTGAAATGCAGCATTTCAAAGGTGTGCTGTGGCAACTGAAGATGAACTTTGAAACACTCAGCATCTCTCATTCATAATTTGGATTTTAGTTATTTTTTAATTTTCCTCCAAAGGCAAATATTGTGAAATATCAAAGCAAGTTGATACTAGATTGATAGGCAATATATTGACAGTTGTTGATGTGCATCAAGCATTGCTGTTACACAAACAGCAGCCTGTTATCACTTGCACAGGAGGCTCCCCATGTCCCAGCCAACTCCAAAAAGGAGCAGGGGATCTGATGCCACTTCTTGCTTTTTCCACTTTGCAGCTGTCTCTGCTGATCTGAGCCCCCACTAGCCTTGAAACAAAGAAAACTTTACATAAACTTCTAAGTTTCTTTGCATGTTCTAAATATGTTATAAAACTATATATGCATATTTTAACAAAAGGGGAGTGTATGAAATTATCTGAACACTCATCTGCTCTTTTACAGAGATTAGGTAGCTTGGTAATGGTGAGAAGAACAATGGCCTGGGAAGCCATTGTATAATGTAGGCACATAAGCCTTGATTTGTTATCTTTTTCATTACCAGTTTGCTTGGAAAGAACTCTGTGGTGCAAAATTAGATGCTTTTACTGCCAGCTGCTGCAGCAAATATGAATTTGAATGGATATGTTTGAGAATTCACATAGAAAAATAAAAAACTGTAGAGCTCTGATTGTTGGGTTTTTTTTAATTGTGTCCTCTCATTTCTTCATAGGTTATGGAGACAAAGGATATGCTGTACATTGTTACTGAGTTTGCAAAGAATGGAGAAATGTTTGGTGAGTCCTCACTAACAGAGCTCACAGTTCCTTAGATTTAGAAACCCATGGCTTTATTTTGTCATTCCTGAGTAACAGATATATTCTGGTTAAAAACCTGGGGCTTGTGTTGTCACCTGTCAAACAGCAAGTGCAGCACCTGCAGGATTATGAAAAATTTCCTCAGGTTGTTTCTAAATCCTCTCTGATTTTGTTGGGCAGATCACCTGACCTCCAATGGGCACTTGAGCGAGAGTGAAGCACGGAAGAAGTTCTGGCAGATTCTCTCAGCAGTGGAATATTGTCACAGCCACCACATCGTGCACAGGGATCTCAAAACAGAGAACCTCCTGCTGGATGCTAATATGAATATCAAATTAGCAGGTAATAGGAAATAGGAGGTCACTTTACAAAGAACATCAGGCATGTTGTTCAGACATTGGGTTTCCCTAGGATGATCCTGTAAATGTGTTTGTATTTCTGTAAGGGAAAATAAAACAAGAGTTACAGATATTTCTCAGAACAGATTTTGTGAACAGAAGGGAATATCTTAAATGAATAGGCAGAAAACAAAGCAACACAACTGTTCCTTTCTCTCCATTTTCTGCTACTTCTGAAATATTAGCATGTGGTTGAGTGTTGTTGTCTTACCCCAGATTTTCACCTTTATTTCAGACTTTGGCTTTGGAAACTTTTACAAGTCGGGAGAGCCCCTCTCCACTTGGTGTGGAAGCCCACCCTATGCAGCTCCAGAAGTTTTCGAAGGCAAAGAATATGAAGGACCTCACCTGGATATATGGGTGAGCTCGCTATTCCTCAGAAACTGCGTTTCACACCTTGTGAGGGCCTGAGGGCCTTCAGAATCATTGCTCTTCCTGGAGTCACTCATGTGCTGTGCTGTTTTCTATTGGCAGAGCCTTGGGGTGGTTCTGTACGTCCTTGTCTGCGGTTCTCTGCCTTTTGATGGACCCAATTTACCAACTCTGAGGCAAAGAGTGCTGGAGGGGCGGTTCCGCATCCCCTACTTCATGTCCGAAGGTGCTTTTTTTGTCAGATCCTTAATGTTAGAACAGGTGCTATAAAGGAATAGCTATCCAGTTTGCAGCTGGCAATTATTTTCTTTTTATGTATCCAGTAGTTTCTGTAGGGCAGAAGATGTTTTCTTTTCTGGGATCTGCTTTGTGGTGCATCTAAAAAGCTGTAGTTTCCTTTCTTAGAATATCCCTATGGATTACAAAAATACTTGACTCTCTAGCTGGAGAAATAATCACTCAGAAAAGAGAGAAAACAGGATTATAATGAGACTAGCCTACAATGCTGACATAGGTGTAGTTCTCCTAAGATATTTTAGCTATGCAGAAGGGGTGTTCCAGTGTGGCTGTGCTGCCAAGGAGAGCAGGAGTAGTGGGACTCAGCAGTGTTTCCTGAGAACTCCAACAGTCTGATGGGAAACATGAAACTGAAAAGTGTTATCACCTCTCTCTGATTTGGTTTCAAAACCAAGTGAACGTGCCTCTGTTGTCACGTGGAGATTATCTGCTGAAGTCTGAAGTTTATCAGTTATAGCCATGAACAGCTTTATTTCCTGGTTATAAGTAAATAAGCAATATAGGGCCAGGACCAGGAAGTTGCATGTGATGGGGTTCTGTACTAAGTTCCGACCTATTTTATGTGCATGTAATGCCATCAAACCTGCATCCTCTCAAAACCAGATCTTGTACAAGGTGCAAGGCCACCTGGTATCCAGTAGAGCTTCATTTCCTGCAGTGAGACATTGTTTTTGTGATATGCATGTGAACATCTCTTGTGCTGTCTGGAATATCTGGTAGTCAGATCAGTCATCAGCTGCACCCAAACCTTTAATTCCTGTTTTCATAGGCATCTTACCCTGTTTCTGGGAAGTGTTCTTAGCAGTGACCTGGGGCTGGGCTGTTACATTTTTGCCCCTTGCTCATGAGTTTGTCTTTGTCACCCAGACTGTGAAACACTAATCCGACGGATGCTGGTTGTGGACCCAACCAAGCGGATAACCATCTCCCAGATCAAGCAGCACAAGTGGATGCAGGCTGACCCCTCCCTTCAGCAGCAGCAGTCCTTGTCCTTCTCCATGCAAAACTACAACTCCAACCTGGGTGACTACAATGAGCAGGTCCTTGGGATCATGCAAACCCTTGGCATCGACAGGCAGAGGACTGTAGAGGTGAGTTCTTGCCCTTTAGATCCATCTCCAGTGACCACCAGAATGCCAGTGGTGCAGTCATGGGTCATTCAGTGAGTGGCCTTGGTCTGGTGTCACAGCATAAAATTTTTACTGCACTTCTGGTTTTTGCTTGGTTTTTTGAGCATGCTACTCTGAGCCCTTAGTGATGAGCTTGGCTGCTTACATCCTGAGTTACCTGTAACTCAAAAGGCCCTTCCAATGTCTTCCAGTCCCTGCAGAACAGCAGCTACAACCATTTTGCTGCCATTTATTACCTGCTCCTGGAGCGCCTCAAGGAGTACCGGAGCAGCCAGGTGTCCACTCGGCCAGCAGCCGGCCGGCAGCCGCGGCCCCGGAGCTCCGAGATCACCAGTGCTGAGGTGAGCAGAGGCACCTTTGCATCTCCCTTCCCATGTAGCTGCCAGGCTTCTGAAAACCATTTCTGATAGTGGTGCCCTCTGACAGGACACAGCCTGCTATTCTTCAGCAGGAGGCTGACTGAATATTAATGCCCTGTTTCCTAGGAAGTGACCATGGGTCATGGTCCAAAGAATAGTCTGCCTCCAGTGCAGGTCAATAATGAGCCACAGGATTAGACTTCTCATGGAAATCTGCCCTTTTAGGCATGGCTTGGTTATGCTTCTTTGTGGCATATCCTGTAGGTTCCTCAGAAGGACTCCATGAGTCACTTAACGTGTTTTTCTGACATTCATTTTATTTTCTTCGCCCCCACCCCCTTTAAAGTGTGGTTTGGGTGCCTCTGCAAATTGCACTTCCAGTTAAATTGCCTAACTTAGGAGGAGGAGGAGGAGTTCTGTGTTTGTGTTGGCATTGATGGATTAGCTTTGTTCATTTTCATAGAAAGCATGAGGAGAGAGCTTGCAGGGAAGGTGGCTCTGAAATTCTGTGACTCTCCAGTATCTGAAAAGTCACGTGGAACTGCAGTGTGTGTGATGGCTTCTGTGCATCGCTCTCTCTCCAGATGCCTCAGGACACTCTCACCAGTGAAACCCTGCGATCATCTCTGCTTTACCAGCAACCTCAGAGCCTGATTCAGCCATCCTTGCAGGCAGAAATGGACTGTGACATAAGCAATCCATTACAGGTTGGTGTTCCCTGCTAAACTCTGTGTTGCTTCTTTTTTTTTTTCATTGTTCTGTCAATCCACAGCAATGGGAGTTGTGACTTTTGCTCTCTCCCTCCTATGTTTTGTTTGGCATTTGGAGACATTGTCATGTAGTCTCTCATACAATATTCCTACTGAAGACATGCCACAGAATTGTGGAGAGTATTAAAAAGTAGTGCAGAAATAAGGAAAAGACCCTGAAGTCTTTGATCTGGCATGTTTTCCAGCCTGTGTTCTTCCCTGTGGATACCAACTTCAACGGGCTCTTCCGGAACCGCTCCATCTCCCCAAACAGCCTGCTGGAGACCACCATCAGTGAGGAAGTGAGGCAAGAGAAGGAGCTGGAAGATGAAATTAAGGCATATGAACACCCCATCTGCATCCCTAGCAACACCAGCAGAAGGCACACCCTGGCAGAAGTGACCACCCATTTCTATCAGCATGTCCCTCCATGTAAGTAAGTCTGGGAGAGATGAAGGGTGTCAGTAGGTAGGGGAAAAGAGCAGAGGAGTGCCCAAATAGTGCCCAAATGCTGAAGGAGAGTGTGCTGACTTTACCTTGACTGGGTTATGAAAGCCTAGAAAAGAGGTTTGTACTCGGCCCTCCAGTTCTGTCTTCCTACAGATAAGCAGGGCCCTTAGGGAAGAGAAGTTGTGCTGTTGTATTTCACCTAGATCTCTTCAGAGGGGAGCATGCTCACAAGCAGGTCACAAACCTGGTCTGCTTGCTTCTGCTGTTGTACTGGGGAAGGAAAAAGTGCCTGAATTTAACAAAAAACGCCTCACTGATTGTGTTTGATACATACCCAGACCCTGTGAACCAACTAAATAAGCACAACTGTTCACAAAACAATCATCCTGGTTGTGCTAAAGAAACACTGTGTGCCTGATCCAGCACAGCCTGGTGATGCTGGTGTTCCTGGCTGAGCCCTGCCAGCTGGACAGGAGCCCAAACTGAGGTTATTTGTTGATTTGTTGACCCCTTGCTGGAGTCAAGCCCTGGGACAACAGGAGTTGCTGGACACCTCTCCAGCACGAGGCTATTTATTAGTGCCAGTGTAGGTGGGCAGAAGTCTCTGATGTCATGTTTGTTCCTTCCTGTACTCATCTTGGGAATGTTCTTTCTCTCCTTCCTTCCCCTCCATAGGTATAGTCATTTCCTCCTCTGCCAGCCCCACAGAGGGAACTAGCTCAGACAGCTGCCTTACTTCATCTTCAAATGACAGCTCAGTGGCCCTGAGCAGCTGTTTGGCAGGTCAAGTAATGACGGGGAGCCCGGCCACAGCGAGGATGACGTCGCCTTTCCTCGCTTCCCAGTCTGACGCTCCTGTGTTACAAGTCCAGGGCTGCATGGGAGGTGCTTCTCTCCTGCCTGTCAGCTTCCAAGAAGGAAGGCGAGCATCTGATACCTCATTAACTCAAGGTAATGCCTTCCTGGCCTTGTTGCTGAGGAATTGCACCCCCCCAGCAGCCACTGGGAAAGGGTAGGGTGCAGGGAGACTTGCTGCCCGTTAGTATTACACCGAGGCTGGACACCTGGATCCTCTGCCTCTCGTGTTCATGGGCCCTGAGGGAGGGTGGGATGCCCTGGGGAAGGTGCCTGGAGGAAAGGTTCTCAGACACTGATTCAGCCTGCCCATGGAGATATTTCTGCTGCCATGAGTGGGATGGCAGGCTCCACCTTCCTCCTAAAATATGGAGCGTACAACGTCATGATTTCTCTCAGGCTTTTCCTTTGCCATTCACGTCCATCTGCACAAGGGTGCAGCTGTCCCAGTCCCTGTTTCATTACCTAAATCCTGCTCTGACCACCAGGCAGAGGGTGAACTGGAGTCTCTTCTAGCCCAGTTCTCATACCCAGGAAGGCAGTGCCCAGAAAGGCTGATCTGTACTGTAGGAAACACCAAAGAGGATTAAAGTGTGTTTCTTTACCTTGTGTCCCACAGGCTTGAAGGCTTTTAGGCAGCAGCTGCGGAAGAACGCTCGAGCCAAGGGGTTCCTCGGCTTGAATAAAATCAAAGGCTTTGCTCGGCAGGTGTGTCAGTCCTCCTCCTCCTCTCGGGCAGCAAGGAGTGCCATGAGCCCTTTCCAGCACACGCAGCCCAACACCTGCATGTACAGCAGCAGCGGGAGCAGCAGAGAGGGGAGAAGCCTCCTGGAGGAGGTGCTGCAGCAGCAGAGGTGAGGGAGGAGCTTTGGTGCCTTTTCATTGCGTTTACTTTGGGTTAAGGGCAAGCAAGGAGGGGTAAACACAGCAAAAGAGCTTGGGGGTTTGGTCACTGGGGGTTCCTGTCGTCCATCTTTGCTGTGTGGCAGTGGGTAAACTGCTCGGCTTCCTTTGTGGCTTCCTGCCCTGGCACATGTAAAACAGGACGTGCAATTCCACTCAAAAATCTCGATGTTCAAATATTTGGAGGTTGCTGAATTGAGAAGCAGTTTGGTAGTGCGGGGGAAAACATTGCTTCTCCCTACTGCAAGCTGTGTTTTTCTTTGTTAGTTTTGGGAATGATTTCTTTCCTCCTCTGCCTCCTCCTGTAATTTTCCCATGGCAAGGAAGTGAGACCTTGTAATTTGGAAAAGTTACAGCCCACAAAGGAGGCACAGCTCCAGTAGCCTCAAATGTCATGTGTGGTGGCACCTCTTCATTTCCATAGAAGCGAGATGGAAAATTGAGCTTCTGGTTTATCTGCACACATTGTCTCTAGAACATCTATTATTAGGTGGCCAAATCGTGACCAGATAAACTTGGTTGTGACAGTTGCCCTCCACAGAATGAGGGAAAGCCTGGCACAGGCAGCTTGCTTTGATTGTGCTGGCTGGGGTAAGGAAAAGTTTGATAGAGAGAATGAAACAAAGGGGAAGATTATGGTCAAGGTTAGGGGCAAGAGAGGAAGGAATAGCGCATGAAATTATCCTAGGGATGCAAATTAACCTCTTCCCCCTTGGATTTTTTTCAGAATGCTCCAGTTCCAGCATCACCAACTACTCCAAACAGCTTGTCCCCAGACCTCCCAGACACCTGCAGCAAGCAGCATCCCCTCCTCTGACGGAACCTGCAAAGCCTCCAACTCCATTCTGCTGTCAGAGCTGCAAAGAGAGAACTCCTTTGAGCTGGCCTTCGCTGGCAGCAGCCAACTGCTCCAACCTCATTTCTTCGGGCTGAGCGTGTCCCCGGTGTCGTCGGCCGCTCACCTGCTGGACACTCACCTGTACATCAGCGGCAGCAGCAGCGCGGCCCCGCTGGCTGCCCCCTTCTCCCAGCAGCAGAGCTTCTCCACACCATCCCCGAGCTATGATGCTGTCACCCTGCAGCATGGGGACTGTGAGATGGAGGACCTGACTTCCAGCCAGCTGGGCAAGTTTGTGCTGGTCAAGTGAGAGCTTCGGGCCGCTCTCGTTGAGGGGGAACTTTCACCGCTGCTCCGTGGCTGGCTGGCAGCGTGGGGACGAGTGACTCTCAGAAGCAATAAATTTTGAAGTATGTGAAGAGGCTGTCTGGCTCAGAAAGCTGGCAACTTAAAAGACTGAAACAAGCAATATGTATGTCTTTTTGCTTCTACTATTCTTGCACTGAACAAAAACGAATAGAAACTGATTTTTTTTTTTTAAAGGAAAAAAAATAATGATGGGGCAGATGGGTGGGGTGTTTGTGGGGGCAGGGAGGGATGTGGTTGGGGAAGAACTCTTCGGTACTGTACTCAAGTCAGACCAATACAGCTCTGCTGTTATGCAAGATTAGCAGCTGTCAGTAGTGGTGACACAGCAGGGAGAGGCTTTTCAAAGAAGGGACCAGAGCCTCCCTTTTTCACAATATTCATTTATGGGTTTGTGAAGATGATTACCTCTTTAAAAAAAAAAAATAAACAGAAAACCAGTGGCATGCAGCATTATGCATTCATAGGAGACAAAAATGGAAGCATTGCCATTTGTTGTTTTTCCTTTTCCCTCCTGTTAACACTGATTTTATTTAAAGGAACCAACTTCCCCATTCCACACCTCCCAGATACACATACTTTAAATGAAAACTGTGAACTTCTTGCTTGATACATCAGCTGGAAAAGCTCAGCATGCCCTTCTAATTAGTGCAGAAGCAGTAACTATTGGAAATGTATCCCTTGATAATCAGGATCCAAATTGCATAATGCCTGGTCTTTTGCAGGGATGTTTGTTTGGGAGTGGTGTGTGTGTACATACACACAGGTGCACACATGCCCATATTTTGTTGGTCTGGGTAATCTCTAGGAACCTTTTTATAAACTCTTAAGTTTGTTCATATTCTTGCCGAGGCACTGAGGAGGAAAGCAGCAGCACCTGTGGGGTAATGGGAAGGGTTTTCTTTTTAAAAAGCCCTCCTGGAGGTTGCCTATAAAGTTGCCTGAGGGGTATTTCTTAGTGCTGCACATTGTTATTTCCGCTGCTAATTATGTTTTTATGCATTTCATTATCAGGGTCCAAACAGAACTGACTCTTGGGGAAATGTGCAATATTGGTTATAATTATATACTGACAAAGACAAAAGGAATAGGCTAGAACAGAATTCTACTCTAACAGAGTACAGCTTTTTCTGAACAAAACTGTATTAAAAGTGAGTAAAACAGCACAATCTTTGGGTGTTTGTTTTTGGTTGGTTTGTTTTTTTGGCATATTAGCAAAACAAGGTTTTGCATTAGATAGGTGTTTTTTCGTATGGTTTTTAATGCTGTATATGTATATAAATAGAAAGCAGAAAACTATATAACACTAGTTATTTTTTATATTTTGTAATATGCTTCTGTTGTGTTTCTGATATAAACCCCAACTCCCCTCCCAAGGCAGACCATGACTTCTGTTGGTGTCAGTAGAGGTTGTGCTGAGGTTTAAAGGGGAAGACAGGCTGTGCTCCTACAGACATGAGTTGGGGAGTGCATGCAAACTTTGGAAGCAGGTGAGCAGACAGTGAGACAGCTTGGCTGGGAGCTGCCATCCGAGTGTCAGAGTGTAGCTTCATTCTGTCTAAATGCTTAAAGGACCCATCTCCCTAGTATGACACAGGGTGCCTTCAAGTTACCTTGGCTTCTTGCAACCTGCAGTATTACGCGTTTGCAAATAATATAGAGACCTGGTTTGGGGTTTTTTTTGGGTTTTCTTTTTTGTTTGGTTTGTTTAGTTGTTTTGTTTGGACTTTTTTTAAGGAAAAAAAAACAGAAAAAAGCCAAAGATTGACCAGTTTAATTGGTGGGAGTAGGAAGAGTTGAAGATGTCATGTGGCTCTGTCTGTGGCTCTCCATAAACAACCTCTTTATCTGTTTGTTGTACCTGTGTGTCTGTACTGGTGCATCTCCAGCTTGCCACTGCTGCTCCATGGTCTGGAAGCTTCAATGAGTGGTGCCTTGCAGCAGAGAAAACACCAAAGTCTCATGCTCATTTGTAGTGTGGGTTTAAAAGAAAACAAACAAACAACCCCCCAAAAAACCCAACCCAAAAAAGAGATTGCATGGAGATGGCTGGAGAGAAGGGCAAGAAGAAGCCAGCTTGTCACAAAGCAGCAACTTGGCCTTCATTTTTGTAAGGGGTAGCACACGTACTTAAACCACAGAACTTCCTCCTCAATTTGTGTTTTGTTTAATGCCATGGATCTAAAGGCCACAGATTCTTTTGTTTCCTGTCCTGAGCAATGACAAGCACTTTACTTTCATAGTATTTTTTTCTTTTCCAATTGCTGTAGAACCTCTTTGGAATTATTGCTGGAGCAGAAGAGGTCATTTTAAAAGTCTGGGGGTTTTTTGTAGATATCTTGACAGTGCTGTTCTGCAGACTGCAATGCAATAGGGTATTTAAAGACACTACGTGATTGGTTTAATTGAGATGTATAGTTTATTTTTTATCATGACTGAGCAATCATTTTATTTCTTATGTTAAAATGAGAGGTGTACACCAAAATGATTAGTTGACGTGTTTTATTTAATATTTAAATAAAAAATGTTTTAAAATTGTTGTGATTCTGTGGAGTAGCTTCACCCAGTGCACTAATGATTTGCATAGTCAAGACTCATTTTCAAGCCAAAGTCCATAGGACATTACTGACACTTCCTATTACATCCTAAATGAAGAGGGATGGTGGGCCCACAAATCTGATAATGGGATATTGAGCATTTTGCTGGTAGGCAATCTGTCTGAATGTACCAAGTCTGTGGTATTCGGGTTATAAAATGCAGCAGGACCAGAGAGAGGTCTGGGCCCGGCATGGTGGAGTGTCACCAGATGGGCCCTCCCTCCCTCAGTGTCACCTTCAGCTGAGAGAGCCCCAGCCAGATTAGGGCAGTGCCTGAAAGAGAGCAAAGGGATGGAGGGGTTCACAGAGGAGGGTGGATTGTGTCTTGTAAAATATAACTTGAGAGTTAAAAAAATACTGAAATGGCTTCATATTCAGCTTGTGCAGTTACAATGAGAGCAAGGAAGGATTTTGTCTGCAAAGGGACCCCTAAATATTGACAAGCTTTAGTTTTACCTGACAAACACTCAGGGAAAACTCCCAAAAAACAACAAGCAATGTTGGTTTTTTTAAAGAAATCAGGGATCAAATTTTTTTTCTCTTTTTCTCTATCCTGAAGTTTTTATTTTAAAGTCCACCTATCACATTTTGAATGAAAGGAAGCGTGATGGAAAGGTAAATCCAAGAAGTTAAACAGAAGCTTGTGGGGAAACAGAGATAATATTTACTTATTTTGCTTTCTAAAGTAGTTGTTTGCTGAGCTGGAATTTGTAGAGCTCTCTGTGCATTTGCTGTGACTACTGAACTGACAGAAAAGTGTCACACACATGTTTTTCCAGGGATGTGTTTTCCATCCAAAGTTAGGAATTTTGCATCTCTTAAAAAATAATGGATGCATTCTAAATAATCTTTAATTAGGTTTTAGTATGACCTGGCTTAAGGATAATCCTAACTGTTGTTTTCAGCTGGGTTCTCAGGGCATTATTTTAAACTCCAGTAATTCTGGGAAATTTGAGAAAGTCACTTCTTAATGGATACAAATCAGTGCAACTCCACCAACTTTCATTGACATCACTGACCCTTGGGTATAGAGGGATCCTGCCAGCATCGTGATTTCTGTGAAATGGTAGGAAAAACAAGTACAAAGAAACCCTGGGAGTCTGGACTCAGTTTCTATGTGTACACTGTTTTCACTCTTGGTGCTTTAGTCACTGTCTTCCTTCCTTTCCTCTGAAATCTGTCTCTGCTCCTGTTCACAGCATTTGTTTTTGTCTTTAACATCTCTCAAGATGCTGTTTTTCTTGCTTTCATTTCTCACATTACAACTTGGTACCTTCCCTTTCTCTCCCAGTCCAGGACTGGTGTTTTTCCCCCACCGCTCAGAGGGAACAGATGCTGGCAAGTTTAGCACAACCCCAGAAGTGAATGATCAAACCTCAGTTGTTTTTTTCTTCAGAAAGGAAATGCCTAGAGCTGGCAGGAGATGCCAGACTGGTAGCAGTGAAAAACACAGGCTGTTTTTGCACTGAGCAGGCTGAGCACAGTCAGCCAGCCAAGCATTCTGGTGCCAAGGTCCAGCCATGGCAGCAGAGGGATTCTCACCTGCCCCTCTCCTCCTGCAGGTGACCCATCACTCATACCCACCACCTTCTCCTTCACTGTGCCCAGCACAGCAGCCACACCTCAGCAAGGAAAGGAATCCTTCTTGGCAAAAGCCATGGTTGTGTAATGCTGGCCTGTGTCAGCTGGAAGGGGGAAGCAGCAGAAGGGAGAGCAGTTGAGCGAACGAAATGATGGAGCAGGAGATGGAAAGTGATCGGTGCTTCCTTTTTACTCATCCTGCAAAGTGAGAATAAGGAACACGTCATGCAATGAAGGAGAATTAATTTAAAACTGATAAAAGGAAATGTGTGCCTCTGGAGGGCATTGCTTCAAATGCGCTTGCTGGCTTATTTCAAGACTGCTAACTACTTTTAGTGGTGACAGTTAAATCAATGATAAAGGTAATCCACTGTCATGGTTTATGGATTTAGTGGAGCAGCTGTGGGAGATCAGGAAGGAGCTGGTCTTTGGTACAGACTGCCAGGGGCATGATAGATTTTTAGGACAGAAATGCCTTTCTCCCAAGGTGTCAGATATTAGCACCTACCAGAGACAAAACTTTCATGTGAGGTGTACAAACTTGGCCAACACCTGCAATAAATACCCATTTCTTAATAAACATTTTATGCCATATGTCTTATGCAGTGATAGTGGCTCTGAGCAAAGGTCCAGCTATTTGGGCAGCCCATTCCAGCAACAGACTGTGAGGTAAAGGGTGTAAGAACAGGGCAAGCATAGCACAATTCCTCAGTGATATTACCAGCTCAGTAGAGAGCAGACTGTGGTTAAGGGAATTTTTGACTGGCATTTGGGTCATTGTGTTTAACAGCTGCAGATGGGTCAAGCCTCTAAGAATTTGGCTAACCTCTTTTGGAATTCTTTTATAATTCTGGTCTTCACAGCATCCTGTGACAAGTGCCATAATTCAATTTTGCATTGTGTGAAAGAAGTACTTCCTTTTCTTCATATTAGACCTCCATCCCAACAGATTGGGTTGTGCTGCCTTTCCCTTGTGACAACAGGCACAAATAATGGTCCCCTGGTCACATTTTCATGTTGAGTTGCCAGGATCTCTCTCACATCCCTTCTCAGATGAAGTGGCCAAGAAGAAGGACACTGCTGTAGTTCTCATCTCTTCTGTGTCTTCATGGATTGTTCTATATCCTCCTTGGTGGACACCCTGTGTTTAAGGCAGTGTTCCTAGAAGGAAACATTCTCATTCTTTTTTAATTCTGTAGTTGTTCCTATGGCTTTATTTTTGCATTGTTAACACCTTGAAGAGTTGAGGAGTAAGCTGGAATTTTCAGCAAACTCATTGACTGAGGTTTCCTTCCTGTCTGATGTTAATTTAGTGCCCCTGATGGTCTTAGTACACTTGGGTTGGTATTTCTCACAATCCTCACTTTTTATTTGCTGCTGGTCAATTTCATAGGTGATTTCATCAACCTGCCATTCAGTTTCTGAGATTACTCTCCACCTTTTGCAGCTGGATTTTTTACAAATACGTCAAATTGCCCAGGTCTTGACACGAATGGATTTGCAATGCCCAGGCTCTCACTCAACAAACTTTGCTCTTTCCCATTCTATCACACTTTCAGCTATCCTGCTTTCTGTTATGCTTTCTGTCAATCTGCCTTGCCCAGCTTCCCGGCCCACAGGTTTCTGGATGACTTCTAAAGGCCCTTTTAAGGATGAATGTAACATTTGCCACCTTCCATTCCTGTGGTGCCTCACCATTTCAACAGCTGCTGTGGTATTGTACTGAATAGGTCAGCAATTTCAAGTCTGAGTTCCCTCAGAGCTCTTGAGTGAAACCGTCTGGTCCCAGCAATCTTTTAATATCACTTTTATAGTTTTATCCAAAAATCTCTTCTACTGGCACTTGGAGTTTTGAAGAGTTTCTGAGGCTTGTCCCCTGTGCAGCTGGAGTGGGGCACAGCTGGAGTGGAGCACAGCTGGAGTGAAGTCAAACAGAACTGCCAGGACTGGATGGATGGGTCTGCACAGTCAGAGGCTGAGCCACACAGACCACATGGCCCTTTTGCATCTCTGACAGGTGACAAAGCTGTGACAGCAGGGTGGGCACTGGAGAGTGCCCAGGTCAGCCCAGCAGCCTCCTTTTTATGTCCTCCAGGGATGGCCAAGCCTTTCTTCCAACACTGTATTTACATTTGTGGGGCTGAATTTATAGATGGCTTCCTCAGCTGATGTAAACTGGGGTTGCTAAATCAAAGCTAATGCAGCGACGCTGCTTTATGATATAAACATTATTAGCAGCACATTAAGGCTCCAACATCCAGAGCCAGACAATCTCATCCTTTGTTTCTTCAGCCACTGAGGCAGAGAATTTAGATTCGTTTTTTCTGATGGAGCTTTTCCTGTATCATGCCGGGGTGCTTTTTTAGTTCTTCTGTCTTACATCCCTTTCCGCTACCCTGGGAAACTGTGTTTTTTTAACAGTCCTTGGTTTATTCTGTGACAAGAAAAATATCTTAGTCAAGAGCTGGAAGGGATTTCAGAAATTCTAGCTAAGTGCCTGGTTTTTTGCCTAATCTTGCTGATCATTCCTTCCCCATTTCCTGGTAAGGTAACAAGATGTTATCATTTCACGAGCTTGTCTACACACTTGATAGGTAGATAGGTATTTTGGGCTTCTCACAGCCATTATCTCCAGGCATCTGCTGGATTTCCAAACAGACCTGCTCCTGCAAGAAACATCTTGCAAAAACTAAGCTTTAAACCTTCCTGTTCATACCACATTAAAAAAAAGAAGAAAAAAAAAGGTCATTAATCATTTGATTTTAGCTGCTTTTTCCTGGTTGCCTAACAATATTACTTGTACATTTGCTGGGATACATTCACACTCTCTGCTCTTTAGACCCAGTGAAGGTAATTGAGCAGTGGTCAGCTAAGTGTCTTCATGGGTTTTTCCTGTTCAACTCTTGTTTGGTAGCAGATGATTTTATTGAACATGTAAAATTAGATTTCCAGGAACAGTTTTGCGCACGCCCCTGAAATCCATTTTCCATGAACATTTGCTCTCTGCTCATGAAAAGTGAGCACAACAGGAACGAGGACACAGAGCCACCAAACTGACTGCAATGCTGGACAGACCAGGCAGTTATCTATATGATCATTGCTGCTTTCCCTTCAGTGGCATGTCTGAGAAAAACTGGGGTATTTGTCTTAATTCTGGGCTAGGGAGGTTAAAAACTCTCTGTGCACTTTGAATTTTGGGAGTGAAAGGGTGTCTCTCTGTCCCAGAGGGCAGAAAGCCTTCCCTATGGATTAGTGAGGTAAGATGGTTTTAAAAGGCTACAGGAATGTCTTCATAATGACTTTGACACAGAAATGTAGCTTTGGTTCTCAATTACTCAGATCTCTGTTGCAAATCTCCAAAGTCTGACACAATGAGTTGCAAGCGTCCAGAGGATGTGGCCCTGGGGGTTGGGTTCACACAGGAGAGGAGAGGAGCAGGAGGTATGACAGGACAAATGACCTCAGGCCACTCAGCCCACCTTGCTCACTGACTGCTGCCAGGAAAGAGAACCCATTCAGCAGTCCAGTGTGTGGTGGGTGCTGTCATCTCTAGAAAAAAGGAGGGAGATCTGTGTTTCAGCCTGGGAAGATGAACATCAGAGTGGCTGGAGGGAAACAGGAGTCCTGGTTCCTCCCTCATGCCTCTTATCTGGGGAAAGAGGAGCCCTGGGCAGCTTTGGTGCACTCAGTGCTGGTGTCTCTTCTATCCCCAGCCACCTGCCAGCAGTGGCACAAGAGGTGGGAGATGCTGGGATGTCCCAGGCAGCAGGAGGGGAGTCCTGTGATGGAGGTGTTGGTGTAACTGGGCGACAAGTTTGTTCATGCTGTTGGACCTGTGGGAATGGGGGGAAATTGTTTGTCCTCAGAAGGAAGTGAGTCATGTTGCTGCACAGAGGCCCATCTTGGCACATTTTGGGGATAGTCACACACTGCAAAATCCACTTTCTCCCAGCTCCAGGTAGCAGACACAGGGGTGCAGCAATGCCTGGTTGTTCTTCAGCACAGATTCTGTTTCATAAGCCCATAACCACCCTCCTGGTCTCCAGGTGGATCCACTTCTGTGCATGCAGGACCCTACCAATTGGATTCAATGACTACCTTAACACTGTAAATGCAATCAAGTCACTGGCTGCACTCAGTCCTCAAGCCAGCAGGATTAACCAGTTCCTCAGGGCAGGATGTGCCCTTACTCCTCAATTCTCCACACAGCAGAGCAAGACCCAGGCACTCCAGCAGCACCTTTCCCACTGGTTTAGCTGCCTGCTGGATTCCAGCTGCTATGGATGCCTGCTCTGCATGTCACAGCCACATGGGCAGACCAAAGGTTGGGGTTTTTTGCCTGCTGTGTGCTGGTATTTGGGTTTTTCCTGGTATCCAGCACATTTGTCCAGGGCTTAGGTTGCTTTGGAGCTGATTGCAGCAAGGCTGATGAGCCACCACCAAGCCTTGCCTGTGAACTGAGCTCGCTCTCACCTGAGTTTGTGATCTCTGAGATCATACTTTCAGGTGCATGTTGGTTGCTGGAGGAGCTAAAAGGATAAAAGCTTCCAGTGTTACCAGTTTTTTCCCCTGTCACACCAGCCATTGCCAGATGAGGAAATCACAGCAGCTCCTAATTGCTCTCTGCAGAAGACCTTGCATGTCCAGACCATCCGAGTCACTCCCTTGCCTGCTCAAGCCCAGTTTCATCATTGAAATAGGACTTGGCTCCAGTGCCAAAGAGAAGCCTTCTCTCTCTTTGCAGAGATGAGCTGTGTTCCTCCTGACATCCTCATGTGCCAGCAGCAGGGGTTGTGCTGGAGCAGGAGCCAGGGAGAGCTCCCCAAACTTACCTTCCTACATCTCACCCCTGGGGCCAAGCAGATACCTGGTCTAGAATGGACTGCCCTCTGAAAGGATTGGAGCTTTTAAAATTGCAGACAGGTGGGAATTTTGGAGTGGGCTAACCCGGGCAGGTTAGGGGTGCAATTCCAAGGGGCCCCTGAACTGTTTTTTAAGCACTTGCAGGAAGATTTGCTGTTCCCTCAGGTGCAGTGAAGGGAAGGGTTGAGTTTTTGATGCTCAAGCAAAGGGGGGCTTGTGTCCTGGTGGCAGTAGGGGGCTGTGGCAGGGAATAGGAGAGCTGCCACTGCAGGATGCTGCTCAGAGCTGGTGGCTGGCAGGGCAAGGAGAGGGATCAGGTGTGACTCTGGCTGTAGATGTGCCCAGTTCAGCCAGAACAGCACAAACTCACCTCCTTTCCCTTGGCTCATAAGCATCACCAGGAGGGGAATGCACATGTACATCCATGCCTGTGTGCCTGAATCCATGGGTCCATGGAGTGCTTTGAACTCCCTGGGCTGTGTTCAGAGGAAATCAGTGCCATTTCTTGGTGCCACACAAAATTATATTCCCAGAATTGATAATGGCACTCACAGGGGCTCTTTCTTTGCCTAAATGACTCGTTGATTATTGCTTATTGTCAGTCCTGCCAGGTAATGAGGGGCTAATAAGGCTTTGCAAGACCGACTAACAAAGAGGAAGCTTTTCTTGGGGTGAATGATGGGAGGGGGAACCAAAGGCAGGATGGATGGATGCCCTTTGCTGGAGTGTGATGGGCAGCTGTTAGTACCCAGGGACTCCTGATGCTCTCAGATGGATGGAGGGTAGGAGTGTTGCTGAATTGTGGTGACAAAGAACACACAAAGGCTTGAACTGGGGGGAGCTCCATCCCTCTTCCTTGGAGAGGTGGGAATGGGAGCTTAGAGAAGTTGTTGGTAGGTTTGAACTCTGAGTTTTGGCTGAGCCACCAGAAGTGGTGTGCAGGCATGTACATTCACGGGTATGAATGAGAGCTTCATTTTTCAGGAAATAAGGAAGAAAAGGTCTCATGCTTAGTTTCCCACATCCTGGGAAACAGGTCTCTGCTTCCTCATGATGATATTTTACTCATGTGAGAAGAGAAAGGTTTCTTTGAGAATTGAAATCCTTGATGAAGTTGATACTAAGAGTATTAAAATCTAGCAGGTGGATTGTGTGCATTATTATAAACCAAAATAATTCCAGTTTTTTTAACCATTTAATCATTGTTGCTTGTTTCTTTACGTCTGTACTGTGATTTTTTAAATTTGTGGAGCTAGGAGAAAGGCCTACATTTTGTTGATCCTGGATTAAGATCAATAGACTTTTTGGCCTTTCCTTCCCACAAAAAATCCCAGATGGAGGTCCCCAAAAGTCAAACACTGGAAGAAGAAAAAAGGAATCTGGGAGGCCCAAGAAGACACTGAGCCTAGATGAAGTATTTTAGCTATGAAGAATGACTAAGTGATACAGTGGTCCCTCACCCTCTAAATAGCACATAGGCTGGGTGATGAGATGCACCCACAAGTCAAATCCCAAATCCATGGGTGGTGGAAAGCAGTTTCCACACTAGAATATGTCATTCATGTAACACGTAGGTCAGTGTGGTCACCCAAAGCTCCCATGTACATGGATATGGGTGTTTCCATTTGTGATGCTGCCCCAGCCCTCTTCTGGCTCAGGTCTTGTCACAGAATCCCAGATTTATGGGTAGAAACAAGGTCATCTGAGATGTCCCTCTGCTAATGCAGACTGATTCCCTCCTGCCCATTTTCCAGCACTTAGTCCAGTCTGTTGTTCAAATGACTCAAACCTCCACTGCTTCCCTTGAGGGACATTGGGAGCCTCACAGACCTTGCTGTCAGGATTTCGCTTCCCGTCATGTTCCTCCTAAAGGTTCTTCTGCCTAATTTAGTTACTTACTCTGCAGAGCAGTGATGAGGAACAGGCCTGTAGGAAGAGGACATTTATGTCTTACTTATCCAGCTAATTCCTGTTATCCTATTTTTTATGTCCCTGCCAGTCCTGGTCTCCCTGGTGTTTATCACCTCACACACCTCTCCCAGGAGTGCTCCAGCTTCACCTGGGATAGGTGGTAAACTGCCTGTGAACTTCGGAGGGAGCAGAATGGAGTCAACACCTGCACAGATGCAGATTTCCCCACCTCATTTTCATTCTGAACAAATCTCTTAAGCCTTAGCATGAACGTGGTGCATCTGCAATGATATTTGAGAGTGAGACTGTTAAGTTTGAGTGGCAGCGGAAAGTAACAACCATTGGTACAACATTTTAATGCTGTATTGAATTTAACATTTCTCTCCTCTCCCTTTCATTAGTTACAACTAATGGGAAAGAGAGAAAAGGATGCAAAGTTCAGGTTGAAAAAGGTGCCATGAGGAAGTCAGGAAATTTAAAAAGAGTGTAATAATAATAATGGGGTTTCCCAAACAACATGAACTTGGAGTTATTCCACAGCCCAAGTACTTCATGTCATAACAAGAGCTGCTATCTGATCCTGGTTTTTGCAGGATGAGATCTCTCTGCAGCCAAGGCATTCAGTTTAAAGGGAATGAAAATGTTGCTTGTTCACTGGGCATTTTAGATTGTCAAGGTGGTGGGAAAGGTCTCCATGTAGAGGACAGCCATGTCCCTGATGTGTAGAGGTTTAACTTCATTGAGCAACAGAATGGGAATTCACACTCTGATCCCTTCTGTCAGTCCATGCCCTGTCTTTGCCAGCAGTTCTACATCACTTCTGTTTCCAAAGGTAACTCCCCAAACCCTCTGGGGCAACAGCCCAATGCTTTTGGCAAGCATGGAGGAAAAAAAGCAGTTCAGCATCACTCCTATTCCAAAGGTAACTCCCCAAACCCTCTGGGGCAACAGCCCAATGCTTTTGGCAAGCATGGAGGAAAAAAAGCTCTACATTGTCTTGGCTTACTAAAACTCTCACCAAACAAACAAACAAACAAAAACAACAACAAAAAAAAAAACACAAAACAAAGCCCCCCCAAAATATAGGTGGGTTTTTTTGGTTTGTTTTTTTTTGGTAAACCAGGTCATTTTTCAAAGTTATCTTAGAGCAAAGAGAGGCAAACAGGAATGGTGACAGCTGAATGGAGGGAGCTGCATGTACAGCAGAAAGGAGAGCAGGAGGGCATGTTTTATGTGAAATCTGCTTCCCCAGGAATTGCAATACAAAAATCTAGCCAGAATTGATGTTGCCAGGTCAGTTTTAGGTTTGGGGCATTTTTTTGTGACTTCTAGGTATTTGACATAATGTGGCATCTTGACAGTAATTATTTCAGCATACAGAGCATCCTGGTACAGCTCACTACCCACACTTGATTTATTTTCTAGGCTGCAGAGTTAGAGAAGGAAGGAAGGATGCTCTTGGAAAGGGTTCAGGGAAGGCAGGGAGGAGAGGGGATGAGGTTACACCACGCCGGGTCTGTCACAGCTCCGCGTTCTTGATTACGCCAGTGGCACTAAATACAGTAATTAAGGAAGAAGCTTGTGTGAAAGGCTTTAGTTATTGGCTTCATACATCACCAGCCTTTTATGTGTGTTTTCTTTTGTTCCTTTTGTCTGCATGCACCACAAGGTTCCTGTGTTCCTCCACCTGTGCTCTGTAGGTCTCTGCCATCTTGTAGCCAAAGGAACAGAGAAAGGTGAATGGAAAAGGCAAGCTTTTATGGGGAAGGAGGGCTTGGGGGAGTTCTCAGCACAGATTTGGAGTGTTTCAGACCTGCAATAAAGCAGGTTTCTGTCCATCTGGTCCTGCTTTATGGAACCATGTTACCTAACTATCTCTATTCCAGCCTCACTTTTATGTGACCCTGGAGTCTTGGGTTTTCATGCTGTCCTCCCTACAAATCCTAGAAAATTTTTTATTCTCTTTTTTTTAATGTTATTTTCTCACCTTGTCTTTTCATCTAGGGAAAAAAAAGTTTAGCAAGAAGGAAACAAAATGTTGCTTGTTCCCTGGAGGACATTTTACATTGTCAAAGTGGTGGAAAAGACTTCCACATAGAGGACAGTCATGTCCCTGATGTGAAGAGATTTAAGAGTAACATTCTGAAAAATCTCCCTTTGGGGCTTTTTGCTAAATATATCCTAGCCTAGTTTTGCCCCAGAAGAAGTTTTCAACAAGAAAAAAATTCATTTTCTGTGTACCTGTATACATTCCTACAAGGAAACTAATCCTTTCTAACACACCAAAGTCATCAGCTAAACAATCTTTGCAGCACAGCCTGGTACACAGAACAGGAACCACTGTTCTCCAGCACAGACTTGAACAAAAAGAAAAAAAGATTATGCATGACCTGTCTTGGATCAGACTGTGAAGAATGAAACAGATCTGATTGATGCAAGCTCCACGTGAGAGGTGGTGAATATGTATTAGTTCAGTGCATTACCCTGCTCGTGGTTCAGAGCTCCCCCTTGTCATTACTGCAGGCTTGAAGGTGGTTTGTGATTAGAGCTTTCGTTAGGCTCCTTGGAGAGATTTCCTAAAGTACACATGCAAATGGCTTTCTCTCCAGCTTTTCGAGGTCACCTGCACAAACCTTCACCTCACCTTTCCCAAGCTGGTGCTGTCAGCTTGGTGTGGCAGCACTTTGGGAGATGGGGAAGGTGTGACACCACCTGTCTGGAGCCACATGAGTGGCTGGACCCAACATAGCAGCTCTGCCCCAAACCCACAGACACCCACTGGGATGGTGGCACCTCATAACCTGTGCTGAACACACCAGTGCTGGAACTTTCCTGCAAATCCCAGCAGCCACAATGAAATTGTGAGTGGTGCTGCAGGCATCAGCCCACCACACTCCACTTCTCTCACTCCCCACCAGAACAGTTTTTTCTTTCAGCCACTTTGCTTTGGACTGCCAGTACATGGCTATGGCAGAGCAGTGTACCTGTGACTCCTCCCCACTAACCTGGCTCATGGGTGGGCACAGGAGAACAGTGAGATGGGGCTTTCTGGGTAGCCCAGAGCCAGGTGCCAGCGCATGCCCCAGCTCCTCAGGGCTCTGAGGGAACACAGCAGGGTACAGGTGTTCCACACCAGGCAGAGGGGGCCTTTCCCCAGGAAAAGAGGCTGCTGGAGGAGAGGGAGACAGCTTTGCTGTCCTCCCTGGACATGCCATTGCCAGGGACAGCACCAGAAGGAAATCCTTGCAAAAAACCACCTCTACCCAAGAAAAGATCCAAGAAATCAAGGCTGCTCCATAGCCCTGAACCAGAACACAGATCCAGCATATGGATGTTTTGTGCCCTTCAGAAAGAATTTATTAATGGTATGAGATACACAGGCTTGTGCAGGAGCTGGCTTCTTTGGGAGTTGGCAGCAGGTTTGGAGAGCTTGGCATGGTAGCACATGGGAAGAGCACAGCTCCCCAAGGGCTTCCTGAGGAAAGGATCTGGGCTCTGCCATTCCCACCTTGAAGCTCCATCCCCAGCAGATTCCTGCTGCTGTCAGGGGGTGATTAGTCAGGCTTAGCAGTAACATACCCTGTTGGAGGAATGAGCTTGTTTTCCATTTTGTTCATTGCTGCACCATGTTGAGCACCTAAAATAACTCACATTTCTGCAGAACACACCATCACTTCTGGGAAAACAATAATACAAATTGCAGGGGCCTTTCAGGACAACAAGGGCAGCACAAAGAACCCTCTGTGCTGGTCTGCTGGCTGTTGTTGTCTGGCATTGAAAAGAGGGGCACAAATGACTGTGGAGACCCAGGTGTGACAGACCTGCAGAGCTACATCTGCAGCAAAAGGACAGCAGTTGAGAAACAGGAGGGTTTGTCCCTGTTTGACTCTGGATCCTGGTAGCATTTCCCTTACCAGCTCAGAGAGTAACACAACTCACTGCTGACTCACAGATTTCCATTACTCTCCCCCCTTTTCCATCCTTCTAGTGCAGGGAAGGGTCCCTCCCCAGTGTTTTTCCTCAGGACTGATTACTCATATCATCAACCCTGTTTTCAGCTGCCCCTCATCCTCCTGCAGTACTTTGAGGGAGTTGTGCTCCTCCATACCCTCCTGGCAGATTTTGCCTGATTGGCTCACCCTACGCCTTTTTCCCTGCAGCATCCTTAATGTTGTTTCTTATGACTCCAGATATTTGATTTGCTTGATCTGACTGAGGCACTGGAGAGAAATAAGATGCTACCTGTCATCTCTAAAAGTTTCTCTCCCAAGTTAATACTGTTACCTAAAGGACAGGTGATGTTATCTTCTACCAGTTAGGTCCAGCCAAAAGCTCAGGAAACTTTTCTGTTTGTTTTCCCAGCCTTCACTGTGTGACCACATGTATTATCCAGGTCCTTTCCCCAGATTTTTTTTAATTATTGAGGAATTTGCACAAATATTTTGTGCTGCATGAGTGCAAGACTAGTGATCCTTTCTGAGGAAAGTCAATTTGATTGCATGAACTGATTGAGCTGGACAGGTCAGCCAAGCAAGGTGAGCAGGCTCTCGGTGAACGTGTTTTGGCTCAGCCAGAAGTCCCAAACACAATGACTCAGAGAAAAGGAGGAAACAAACCCAACTTTGTGGTGACCCCTTCAGCTTGTGGACTGTCTGGAGATCAGCTAAGAACACTATTTTATCTGCACTCATCATAAAAGCAGGATCAGGGCAAAAAAACAGGTTCTTTTTTTCTTCCATCACTGCTTATTTCCTTCCTGAAGCGATAATCCTCGGAGCCATCAAAACTGGTTGCTATGGAAGTGACGGAAAGCACAAAAGCACAAAGAGAAGATTATGGTTTCAGGTGAGAAAACAGCAATGGGCACAGACAAGCTCCTAAAATCTAGTTTGGCTCCAAGAAGCAGCAGTGCAGAGAGGCATTAGAGGACTCTCTTTGTTTTGTTTGCCTTATTTATGTGTTAGCTCCAGCTGCACAAGAGCAAAGTAGCAGATTAGAGCTAAAGAAATCACACATAAGTAAATAGAGAGGGGGCTGGAAGGGCTGAGAGGAGGGCTCTGTGGGGAAGCTCTCTGCAATGCAAAAGCACCCTGGAAATCTCTGCTCCTTTCTCTTGCACTCAGATCTCACAAAAACCAGTCAGAAACTTCCTCAATCCAGCAGCCAAAGCTCGATCTGGGTTTTTCTGCAGAATTCTTGCAACTGATGCAATGACAGATATCCATTGATATGTCCTTTGTCACCAAAAGATGTATCTAAAAAATTGTGAGATCATAGACTATCCTGAGTTGGAAGGGACCTACAAGGGTCATCAAAGTCCAGCCAAAAGGAGGTGGCTTTACTGAAGGAGTACACTTTATTCAACCCAGGGATGTACTTGAGAAAGATCCCCAAGGAGTGGTTATGTGAGGTGGTTATGTGATGTCCTTACCAATCCCACAAGCAGAGCAGCAGCCCTGGAGTCCAAATCTGTGTCAGTCAAGGAGTTTGGACAGGGATGGCACCTGGGAAAGGCAAGCACAGTCAGCTGTTCAAAGAGCTTCATTTCTTTCCTTTCAGTTCAATCCAGCCTTGCCAGGGCACTGCTGTGAGTTGTGGCAGTTTGATGGAAGGGGGACAGGCTCGACAAACATTTGTGCATGGTCCTGCTCAGCAAAGATCTCCCTCAGACACAGCCTGTGCTCCCAGCGCGGCGCTACCTGAGGAGCAAAGCCATCCTTTGCACGAGGAGACGTGCAGGCAGCAGGGCCAAAGTGGCTGGAGCCCTGTCTGTGTTCTCAGCACGTGTGGTTAAGCTCAGGTCAGAGGGTAAAGCCCCAGAGATGATGGTAAAAGTGCTTTACGAGAACTCAGGTCATCCTTCCTCCTCCCCACAGCCTCAGCCAGGGCCTGTAACACTACACCGTGTCTAGGTGGAGAATATAGCGCTCTTGGGCTAGATGGGGTCTGAAAATATATTTGTTAAAAAAAAAAAAAAAAGAAAAAAGAGCCTGTTGGCACAGCTTAGGGAAACTGTGCTAGAAATAACTGTGCTTATGCAGAGCTGTCAAAAACAGGCTGTCGCCGGTGCCGCTCGGACGGGAGCGCAGCCAGGGCCGCGCTGCCCGGCGGGAGCAGGGAACAGGCCGTGGCCGAGCCCTGCCTTTGTCTCCACACCGAGGAGGATACCTTCGATTAAAAGCCCGGGAGGTGTTTTTGCTGCCTGCAGAGGAATTTCCCCACTTGGCAGGTGCGGAGGATCGCAGCCCTCCCGGCTCCGGCCTCGGCCGCGTGAGGGCCGGAGGTGGGAGAGGGCGACCGAGCCCCGCTGCTGAGCACAGAGGTAACCCCAGAGGAGCCCTGCGGAGCACATTTGGCAGAAAACTCCTCAGTGGATTTTTCCACTTACACAAACTGGGCTTAATTAGGCCGGACAATTTTAGGAACTCTCAGAGGTTGGCTGGCAGTTTTCTTTGGCCGGCAGCAGCAGCGCCTATCTTGTGAAATTCCCGGTCAGAAAAGGCAGCTACAGGGTCTCAGGTGCTAAGATGAAAGGGGGAAAAACTGAGCAACTTTGTAGAAATTTGTCCTTGCATGGTTAATTACACAGACCCAATAAAATAGTTAATTAACAGTACAGTTGTGAAATAGATAAAACGAATAAGGATGTTTGACATTGATTTAATTGCAGGAAAGCAAAGGCTGATAAACCATAGCAGCTCCCATGTACGGTTTCAGGCTAAAAAGTGAGACCCTTTTCATCTTCTGGGTCTTATAAAAAAAACTCTCAGAGAGAGCAAAGATGACTGTGACTGTATCCCAGGGTACAGGCTGTTCCTTACTTCCCAGTGCTGACATACAGTCGTGACAAGGAATTATATATTGCATTCATCACGCCTGCTCTCCAGGCATGATCCCCAAATAATTAATCCTTTTAGCTTGCAGTAGCTGCCATCTGGCCAGTTTCCAATCAGCCTGGCTGGTTTTACTACGGAGTTGCCAGTTGCCTGTGCTCATGTGGGCATGGATTGCAGTTTGCTTGCCTCAGGTGCCTGGGATTTTTATTTTTTAAATTGTAAGTTTTAAATATGCCACGTGCTGCCCCAGCACGGAGAACAAACCAGCCTTTGCCTCAAAGCACTTAATGTCCAGAGGGAGAAGGAGGGGGAGTTGTTGTACATAATACACAGAGCAAGAATCAAGCAGACCTTTCTTGTTTGTTTTGTGTTGAAAAACTGACTCTGAATAAAAGGCTCAAATAAAATCCAGCTGTTTTTTTTTTTTCCTCAGTCCTTTTGGTCCCACAGCACAAACAATGCAAAGAAGTTAGAAAAGGGGAGAAAATTATTTTGACACTACAACTCTGGAGAAGGGTGATGAAACTGAATTCAGTTTAAAAGAAGCAAAGCTGTGTTTGCTCCAGTGTGTCTGACCTGCCTTAGGTGTGGTGGGCAACCCTGTGGGTGGAACTGATGTTCTGGAGCAGCTGTCCCACAATGGGGACATCTGGAACTCTTTGGAAGGGGATCTCTAGAATCATCCTCAGACCCCCACAGGGCAGAGGATCCTCTCAAGGCTTTGCAGGGACCTATGATGAAGCTCTAACACCCATAAAGAATGAATGCCTGTATGTTTCTGAAAATAATCTGGTTTATGCAAAGTTCATAGTTTTACTTTCATACTCTCCCTCTTTGCTCTGCCACTGGCCCTGGGTCAGGCAGAAGGAGGAGGTGACCTTGGCTCTCAAGCTGCTCCCTGCTGTGGTCAGTGTGGAGCCACATTTGCTTGCTGTTTTAGAAGAACTCCACAGCAAACCGAGCAGGTCTAGAATTCTCTGTGGACCTTTCCAGGCTTGAGCTATGAAACTGCTTGGATCCAAGGGAATTTGGGTAGCTGTCCAGATGAATATCTGCACAGTGGTGGCATCTTCTGTTCTTAAGCCAGGACCCTGGTTAAAGGATACTGAGGAAATGTAAAAGGGAAGGAATTATGGGAAAATGTTTCTGAAAATCCCAGGATTGGAGGAAAAAAAACATAAAAATGAAGTTAAATGTTTTGTGAACGTACCCCCAAGTGAGTATCCTCCAGCCTCCATGACTGGAAAACATATTGTGGTTCTCCGTGATGTAGTTCTTTTCTGAAAAGGGGTTTTGATACAAAAATTAAGATTCTGTAGAGACCATTTGGGTGAAAAGTGAAAACAGGTGTATTTTCATAGCTGTTTTTCTGTCTCAGACTAAAGTCAGAACCTTACTTCCTTAGGCCACCTGGCCAGTGGCAAGAACCAAGGTACTGCTGGATAAATCAGGCTCCTGGTGACACCTGAAGAAGCCATTGTCACCAGCACAGACTCTGCTAGGGCAGGGCTGCTGTGGAGAATTCAGTAGGTAGTTCTGCCAGGATGCAAGTCAAAGAAGATATTTTAGCCTACTGCCTCTGGGGTACTTTATCCCTCTACATGGGAAACAGAAAAAAAGCACCCAAAGCTTTGCTCTTCATTGTGTTTTCATGATCACAGTCTCCTAACAGCATTAATCCCCATGGGAGGAGATCAGCAAGCATCTGTGCAGGTCTGAGTGACTGGGACAGAGCAGCTGTATCAGAATTCAGATTAACAGCTGCTCTGCCAAGGTAAGCCCCTCTCTGAAGTTTGCTTATAATTGGAATAGTTGGGGTAGATGGATAAAGCCTCCAGATACAGCAACCTTCTTTTATTTTTTTTTTTCCCTGAAGCTTTTTGTATTTCCATTGAAAACCCTGAAACTTCTAACTTTTTAATCTCAGTGGCCACCAGTCCATTACCTGAATCAATATCAAAGCTGTTCAGCCAAAATTGTCTCAGAAACCAACTTGTGACGCTCATGGGTTTCTTTTGAATAGAAACAATTAAAGATTACTTCCCTTACACACACACACACACACACACACACACACACACACACACACACACACACTCTTGCACATTAGCATGTGAAATTCCTGGTTGCTAAATCCCAAACTACATAGCAGCACTTTATAGGTATCAGATGGACTGTTATATAGCTGGATAACAACATTTCTCAGCTCAGGAACTCTGTTGGAGCTGGGTGGATGTTGGATATCCTTGGTCTGAGCTGGCTGCTACAGTCCTCTGTGAAAGAGATCCTTTATTTTTAAGGTTATAAAGGAACAGGAATTAAAAACTAACTATGAGTGTGCTAACACCAGAAGAGCAACACATTCTTCCAAACAAAGACATGAACTGGTCAGATCAGCACTGCCATTAACTCTTTTCTGCTTCTGACTTTCAGGTTTGTGATTGGTGAATCCTGTGCTGTCAAGAGATGTTTGGAAAACGGCCTTAGGATCCAGGGCTGCAGAAATCAGTTCAGAGACAGGATGGAGCTGCCACTCAGACCCTGGGGATTTGCCCATCCTTCAACCCAACATCTGATTTATCTTCTTTTCTCCCATGGAAAGCTTTATTTTGTAGTTAAAAAAAGCCCTAAGGGTTAATTCTTTCTTGTTTTCATGATTCATCTCCCAAATGTGGGTGTATTACCTTGTTTTCCCTGCATGGGATACTCCCTTCTTTTTTCCCCAAGCAGAGCTTTGCTGTTATTTCAGTGCCCACTGGCACAGTTCTCAGTGCTTCTTTGTTCACCTAAAAGTAAAATGCTCTTTAAGGAGCAGAAATCCCTTTTCAAGAAAACAAAAGAATAAAGAAATTGGATTTTACAGAAGTGAGGTAAAACATAATTACAAAAAGGGCATCACAAAAATCTGTTCACCAGCCCAGTGGTCTTGCAGCCCAAGACTTCTGGTTTATTTATTTATTTATTTTTTTAATTGCTCTTGTTATATTGGCTGGAAACAACTTTAGGTTCTTAAAGCTTTAACAAGCACCTTCAAGCATCTCAGTGGCTTGTCAGCCTACTTTGGTGTTACAGATTTCTTCAAAACTACTGATTTTTCTGGTAGAAAGAAGCACTGCAAGGTGCAAATCCAGCACAGCCAGAGGAGTAGGTGAGAATAGAGCTTTCACAAGGTAAGGTTTATGAACACCCAGGCTGTGAGAGTTGAAAAAAAAAATAAAGAAAAGTTTTGGGATGTTTTACAGTATCTAATGAGATCTCCATCTCTGCCTGAAGGTAAATGGGTCACTGCTGGATGAGGAATTTGGCTGTGTTTTCTCACTGTCTGACAATTGGGAAAGTGCAGTGTGCCACCCCCTCACCTTCCCAGACCTGCTCTTCTGTAAAAAATATAAACGTAGGGGTGAGAAGGGGAAGTTTTCAAACCTTCTCCTTCTCCTTTTTTGGGCAATCTCAGACAGTAATCTCAAGCATGAGCTCCCTTCTTTCCTGACAAGTCCCATGGAAAGCCAAACTCCTGCTTCAGGAGGGGCAGCTGGAACCTCTTAGCAGCAGATGATCTGCTTTATGTTTTGCATTAAGTAATGAAGGGGTATAAACAAATTACCATCGTTGTCTGGGGCTTTGGTGTACGTTTCAGTCGGGGCTGGATTCTCCCCATAAGGACAAGCACAGGCGGAATAGCCGGGCGGCAGCAGGAGCAGACAGACGTCGCCAAATCTCTGAGAGAGGGTGTGGAGCACTGAGGCAATGGGAGCAGCAGGAAAAAGCACTAAGGAAACGCTGGGGCTGGCGTGGACATACGGATTAACCAGCCAGCAGCTGAGTGTGTGTCCAGGGCTACAACCCTGGTGCGGGGTAGCTGCAAAAATGAACTGAAGTACCGAGTGATTAATGGGGAATGTCAGATAACAGCCTGGGAATATTTGTGTAACTGACAATCCCTTGTAAATAACTCCCATTATCCTCGAATGCTGAGCTACCTTCCTTCAAGCCTAATTGAAAGGGCATTTAAGAAGTTTAATTTAGTGTTTTCCCCATATGACCACGGGATATTTTCACCCTCTCATTCTCTGGGGGGAGGAAACTGAGTCAGCATCTTCCCTTTCTCCAAAGAGGTTCCTCCCGTTTATAAAGTGTCTGGAGGCCATGAGGAGTTTTCCCGGCAAAAATGAAAGAGCTGTTGCTACAACAAACAACTTGGTCCCTTTTTGCCTTTTGCCTGCTTAGGCCCTCGGATACACTTTGAATATGAAAGCATGTGGTGGTGATGATGATGCAAGAGGTCACTAATAATGCTCATACCCATTAATTACAAAAGTATAAATAACATGTAAGTAATAAGTCCTTCATCTGGTAGCCGAACTGCAATAAAGAAAAAATAACAAGAGCAAAACTCTGGTGTGAAATGTTTCAGGGTTTGGGTTTATTTTCCTCCAGTGTGACCCCTCCACAAACACTGCTTTGTTCTGAGTCAGCAAAAGGCAAGCTCAGACCAAAGACTCTGTCTCATCTTCAGGGCAAAGTTTTCCCCTACATCTTTCCTACTTAACATGTACACAGTATGAAACAACAGCTCTATCTTAAAATTAACACTCTGCCTAACTTGTAAAACATCAATTCCTTTCAAAATGTTTTACTCCCTCAATCATTTTTAAAATACAATTTGTCAACCAGAGTCAAGTTGGTAAGTATTTAAATATGTAAATGACACTTATCTCTCCCATCTCTGCTTTTATTATTTGTCATGTTCAAAAAAATATTTTGTTTAGCTCTGACTGTTCATTGCTCAAGTTCTTGTATGTAGATGTGGTGGTCTACTCCCAGTATAGAATGTCCCTTTGTAGGAAACACAACAGGAGGCCTGGTCTTGCCTTCCCTACATCAAATAATTTCACCCCAAGACCTAATCTTATTAGACAATGTGTGGAACTCATCTGATGCAAAAGAAAGAGAAGGGAAAAATACAGTTAGGGTTGTTTTGTTTTGGTTTTTTTTTCCTATGAAAAACTCTTGAAAATAATATACTGGATGCTTTGAGGGTTTTCAGTCAAACACAGAAAATCATAACCTGAATGCTGACCTTTCAGGGAAACATTGGTAATAACAAAGCACTTTTTCACAACTGACATTTTGGGCCAAAGGAAGTGTTTTCTTTGGTTTTGTTTTGCTGGGGATTTTTTTTTTTTTAACTGGATTTTTTTAAAATCCAGTTTAAGAAAGTGTAAAGGTTTGATGACCAGTCATAAATACTACTTTTTAAAAAAAAATTTCTATCAAGGCAATAGCAACCAGATCAGTGCTTTACAGGCCACAAATCCCATTATTGCTCCCAACCTCAAGCCTTGGACAGCAGCTGTAAAGTGGAAGTCCCAGAGGAAGGTGCTGACTCTGTTGCAGGCAGATCAGAGGGTTCCAGGCTGAGAGAGCATTTGAGTGTTGGGCTCTGGGGAAAAGTGAACTGATTGCAGTGACCAGAATTGTGGGTTTTATAAAGAGATTGGGAAGGTGCAGCAGCCCAGTGCTGACACTTTGGAAGTTTGTGTGCCTTGGGCTACCTCTGCTTTGCAGAATTTCCCACTCCACCAGAGCAAGAGTGCAAAGGGGAGCTAGAAAAAGGCAAATGGGAGGTGCAGATGAGAGGGGGGTGGAAGCCAGGATCTGTGTCAGACTGGCAGGAGCGAGGCCAGACGCGGTAAGAAGTGGGTGCTCCATAAATTCCCTGTACATGTGTTTTGGGTGGGTTAATAGCTTGACTCAGCACAGAGGACAGACAGATTTCCTTCTCCAGCACAGCTTACGAGCACAGACCAAGCTTTTGATTCACACTTTGAGTGGGTTAGTTTCACAAGTCTTCTAGTGAGCCTTTGAAATTGGATAAGAGCAAAACCATAGTAAAAAGGGCTTCTTGCATTTCTGAGCTCATAACTGCTGCTGTTTCATTATGATCTAATGTTTCATTGACCAAACCTTGGCTTGGGAAATAGCAGAGACGTGGTAAAATACGATCCCTGAATGACTGATATGTCGGGAAGAGGAAAAAAAGCGAGAACTGTGAAGCAAAAAACCTGGTATTTTTATAATTAAAGTGTGACCTTTTCCCTTTAAATTTATTACTGCTCTGAACCTGAAACTACCAAAAACTAAACAGTAGCAAGAACAGTGCCTGGGTGCCCCAGAAATGGAAATGTGATACTAAATCCCTCATCCCAGGCTGATTTAGTCCAGGCTATAAATCTGGGCTCTTCATAGGTGGGATGTTCTTGGCCAACTCCCAGGCAGCCCTTGAGGATGCTGAGAATGGAGCAGATGAGCTGCATGGGCCACTCGGATGTGGCCCATCTGCACAAAGGACTGTCCAAACTTTAGCAAAACTCAAACTTTTTCTGCTCCTGAGTTGTTCGTGGTGGCCTGTTTCACAATGGGGATTGCCACCAGATACCCCAGTATGAACAGTTTAAATGCAGTCCAGAAAACCTACCCGCTGCACCTCTGGCTTTTTAAACAACAGAAAGCTGAAACTCTTTGCAAAGGACAAATGAGGTCAGAAGAGCTGGAAAGAGGCTGTTTCTTGGTGCCATGTTACTGCTAAATGCCCCTGTCTCTGGAAAACTAGTAGGTGCCTCTGTGAACAAGGCACACATTCCTTTAGATAAGCTGAGAAAATAATCTTCCTGAAACCTGGCCAGACATGTTACAACTACTGCCTTGGTTGGTGTTTTAAAAGCTACCTGTATTTAAAACTTTCCTGCAATTCCTTCACAGAGCAAGAGCCACCTGCAGCTGTGCCACCCAAGAGGGGGGAGCTGCAGGATTAAAACAAAAGCAACACACGTTGAGTTTCCAGCCCTCATGACCATGACTGGGAAGTTTGGAAATTTGATAGCACGCACTTCAAGAGCTCAGAAGGTGGAAAGCAAGGAGATGATCTGGTGTTTGTCATCTTCTAATATTTCCTAGCTTTTAAACCAACAAGGGGCCTTGCTTATTATTTTGCAGAGCTGTCCAGCTGATTTAAACTCTGTGATGAGCTTTAGAAAGCGGCTGAAGCCGCCAACAAACTTCATGCATATCTGAAGAAACAACGAAATAAATCAAAAGCCTGGCCCTAATGCCCATGTTGAGGCAAAAAAACGTTAAAAAAAAAAAAAAAGAAAGTCTTCAAGACTGAAGTAATGGGTACAGGAATCCTGTTGTTGTTTTTTTGTTCCTACGCACATGCCTTTGGTGTGAGGTAGTGTTTGTACTTCGCTCACAGTGGCTGGGAACGTCACTGTCTGGCACTGTGCAGGTAATGAATTCAGGGCAGCTTACAGGTGGTGGCACAAGGCTGCACTTGTTTTTCTTCCCTTTTTGATTAAGGGTGTTCATTCTGCCACCAAGGTCATGGCGTGTGAGAGAGGGAGAAAAATGAAAGGGGGAAAAGAATGGGCAGTGAGAGGTGGGAATTAAGGAGTTCTGGAAAGTGAGAACAGCATGGTGCCTGCTGGAGGAGCTGACTTGGTGCCTGGGGAGCTCAGGAGCCCCCTCTCTCAGGAAGCCCTCCCTGCCAAAAGCCAGGTGCTCTCAGACCTTGGAGGATGGAGGCTTTCAGGGTGGTGTGGGGAAGAGCCAGGAACGTAGGTACATGGTGTGGCCATGGGCTGGGCTCCACTTGTGCTTCCTGGCTGCTCTTTGCATTCAAAATTGGGGTATCAGATCACAGAATATTCTGAATTGGAAGGGACTCACAAGGATCAACAAGTCCAAATCATAAGTGAATGACCCACATGGGGATCAAAGCCATGTGAAGCTCATCAGAACTAACCCAGGTAGGGGTGCAGAGCAGGGGTCAGTGACTTTGCTATTGCCCCCACCCCATTTACAGCCCTCACCTGTGACTCCCCTTGACACAGGACTTCATACTTTAAGTGTTTGAAACTTGTAAGCTGTATGTGCAGTTTTCCACATTTTCTCCCCAAACATAAATTAATTTTCTTAATAGATACTCTATTGGAATCTGGAAGGTGAGTCTTACTGAGATTTGTGTCTATGGTTGAACTTGGGGGAAAGGGAGGAAATTTTGCTCAAAGAGGGTGAAAAAGACACTATTTTTTCACTAGTTCCTGACAAAATCCAGAAAGTTTCTTTTAATCCAGAGGGTGCTCATGATTTCACAGTAGTTTCCTTGTTAGCAAATGCCTGGCTTCATGCATGGGTTTTGTTGCGCTGAATTGATTTGTTTAAAGAGTACACACCATGAAAGAAACATAGGAAGCTGAGGACACTTTACCATTAGAGAAATGCCACCTAACTGAAAGGGAAGTAGTTTTCAGTCAGGCTAAAGTTTACTACACTTTAATTCATGTAGTCAAATGTAACTCAAGCAGCAGAAACAGCCGGGACAAAAGGACAAACTAACCTGGCCCATGTGGGAAGGATTCAGCTCCTTTGCTGCTGCTGTTGAAGCCTTCGGGAGCTGTCTCAAGCCACCCTCCTTGAGGGTTCTTTTGCAGGCTGACTACTAACAAAATGTAAAGAGGAACCTGAAGCATTTCTGATAATTTCAAGGTAAAACAAACCAGTGGTTTAATAAGCAAACAGAAAAAAGTTAACCTTTCAAGGCTATGTCATAAATCATAAAAATATGATTCTTTTACTCAAGTCTCAACACTGTCTTAATTTTTCTGCCACCATTTGTTTTTCTTTTCATGGCTAGGACTCCCAGAGTCACCTGGAAAGATTAAAAATGACTTTACACAAATGAAAAAGAAATTATCAGCCATGGGGACCACTAAACAGTCCCTTGACAGTCCTTCCCTTCTCACATCTCTCCTTCACAAATCCATGCTCTGGCAGATGAAAACACCTCAGCTCAGGAGCCAAAAATGCTCTGATCTTCCAGAAAGGCAGGAGAAAGAGAGCAAGTCTTCATCCCAGTGGGGATCCTAGGAGGTGGATGGTGCTCCATGCCACAGGAAAAGGAAGGGGCCCTACCCCCTCTCCAATCTCACCTTCAGGGTAGCAGGAGGGCTTTATTATACATCCAATAACCAGCTTGACCTTAAGTAGAGAAGTAAGAGAAAAAAACATGGAAATATGCAGGTCTTCCAGCAAATGCAGGTCTTCCCCACATCCTCTCTTCATCTGTATTCCCCCATGTGAGGAAGTGGGACAGGAAAGGGTCTTGGGAAGAAAGGTGTTTTCCAGGCTGTTGTGGCCAGTCATCAGAAACATGTGATCATTTAAATTGCAGACATCAGGTGCTCACAAATACAATCAGGGAATGTTAATTACCTTTCTTTGCTTGAAACCTAGAGGAAGGCTAAAAAATATGTGTCCAGGAGAGATTTTATAAAGCACAGATCATTTGGAGATTTAGGGTCTTAACTTTTTATGAGACTTGCAATACTTGGTGGTTTTGATCACTGAAATGAGAGGAAACCTGATCTGCTATTGTCAGTATTTCTGCTTCCTCTTTGTTCAAAACTGGAAAGGTGTGTGAAGGAGAAAAAAAAAGAGATTAAAGTTGAAACAACCCAGGGCAGGATGAGAGAGGATCATTAAAGTTTTGGGTGTAGTTTCAGGTTGTTTTTTATTTTATCTGAACCAGTTGTCCCACCCCTAATTACAAGGGTATTAACACATTCCTGGGTGTGGTCACTTGAAATTCCTAAGTGGGCAAAAATTTTCAGCTCTGTAATATGCCTAAGCTGTGTATCAGCAGACCACTTTAAATGGTCTGGTGTGGTCCTGCCAGCTTCTCCACCAGCTTCTGACCCCGTGTTGGTTGTAGCTTTGGCACAGAAATGGTCACGTCATTGTTTTTTACTGATCCTGAGCCTTAGTCAGCACCTCAGTGGGCCCTGTTCTCCCAGCCACAGCTCAGATGCTCAGATAAAGCTCTCCAGCTCCTACACAGTCCTACAGAAGGAGCAAAGGGATCAGAGCAGCTCCCACTGCATTCTCAGTGAGAGTCTGCAGGGTTTGTTTATCTCAGGTTGCACTGCTGGTGGTGTTTTCCCTCTTCTCCTCATTGGAGGAGGGTTTTTCTCAAAGCAGGTAAAAATGTCAGTTCACAGAGCAGGTGGTGTAGTGAGACTCTCTGGCTCACCAGGGGCTTTTATCTTGTGTCTTGGGACCTGTTGTAGATCATGGTGCATGTGAGACACCAGTTACAGTAGTGCACAAAACCTACTCTGGGCAATTTGGGAGCTTGTTAGCCACCAGCAGACTAATCTGACTCAAAACACAGAGATTCTGCCTCTTCTGACTCCATGAAAAGCAGGAACATCTGGAAAACTTTCCCAACAAACCCAGATAACCTGCTGCTGTTCAAAATTCCTGTTGTTGCAACTATATGGATATTTAAAACTTACTGTAAACATACAGACATTCAGTAGAACTGGACTGAAAGTCAAGAACAACTGATGCATCATCCAACAGCACAAGCTATATTTCTGGCTCATATTGGATGAGTATAGGAAGCCTCAAAAATTCAGGTTCTGCATTTGCTCTGCTGAGCATCCCAAACTTAGATTGGATATTATGAAAAATTTCACCACAAAGAGGGTTCTCCAGAATTGGAAAGGTGGTGGTGGTCAATATCTCTGAAGGTATTTAAAAGATATGTAAATGTGGAACCTTGTTTAGTGGTGGCCTTGGCAGTGCTGGGATAAAGATTGGATTCAATGATCCTAAAGGTCTTTTCCAACTTAAACAATTCTACCATTTTATGACTCTGTACTGCAGTGCTGTGTGGGAAGCCTCCGGGGGAACTCCAGATTCGTCAGAGGTGTAGCTGTGTCAACACAATGTGAATATTAGGTCAAACCCTCAGTACTAAACCAGCCATTTACACCCTCAAAGTGAAGCCCAACTGCATGGCTTCGGTCTGAGTTGAGCTCATGAGTTTGAGTAAAAACCCCAACAGCTTTGCAGCTAAAAGCCTGGAGGGTGAGCAGGGTGGAGAGCAGAGTTGAACTGTCTCAATTCCATATTCAGAGGGGCAGGGATGAAATCCCACCCTAGTGACAGAGGTACACTTGTGGCAGAGGGGATGGGAACCCTCATCTTCAATTAAGTGGAGGTTTTAAGTTGTCATGCAAAGTGAAACGTCAGCAGGAGAAACTGAGCTGTGCCCTACTTGCTCCCTTTGCTCCTGGCTGTCATCTCATACGTTCAGGACAGTCATCTAAAGGACACAAGGTGCAGGGTCAAACTCTTTTGCATGGAGAAAGGGAAAATATCAGATCTCCTGCACTTCAGATAAATGATGTGACTGCTGGGCCATTAGATAAGGGAGAACATCTGCTCCTCAAGCATCCCAGGAAACGAATTCTTCACTTCCTTCATGCTGTAAAAGAAAAATGTTTTACCTGGGACAGATGCAATATTGATGTCCAGCATCCAGCAATTCTTTTGGTTTACTGTATCACAGGAAAACTGAAAACACAATGGGGTCTGAACACTTTCCTCCACTTTTTTTTCTTTCTCATCAGACTAGGGGAAAACTGTTCCTTCACACTTTTAAAAGGTAGGTAGGTAGGTAGGTAGGTAGGTAGGTAGTCTTGTGCTCTAGGTGCTAAATAAAAAATCCTGTAGAAATTCTAAAAAGAATAACTGAAAGAATATCAAAGAATAAGTGAAACTTTTTGCTTTCTTTATTCACCTTCTCCCTACATTTTTTATTCCAAACTGTTTGTATTAGTTCAATTGTGCAAGCTTACAACTTTTTTGCAAGGTTATGCTTTGAATACTTGGTGCCAAACACCTGATAATTTAGGCCTGTGATTGAGACTGGCCTCATTAAGCAGAGGTACTGGGCTCAAGGTTGCATTGTGCTTTACACAGACCAATAAAAAAAAAAAATCAGACAGGTGGGAGGGTTTCAGGCTGCCTAAAGGTGATACAATTTGCTGATTTCAAAATGCTTGATGGTGATTTTTATTCAAGAAATGAATTTGCATGAGTTGCTTCTACGAAAGACAAGGCACAGCAACATAATAAAGGAGACGGAAACATGGACAGCTCATTGTGGTAAACTCCTTGCTATTAAAATAAATAAAAAGGTTTGAGGTTTGTGGGACTCACACCTCACAAGATTATTCTGGCAAAAGCCTCACCAAGCACTGCACATTAGAAAACCAAGAGCTCTTTCTTGTTATGGCAACAAGAACAACAGCAACACATGAATTCAAGCTCCAGATAAACCAGAAAGGTTATCTTTCTTTTAAAAGCCATCCTAGCCATAGATCACAGAATCACAGAATCATTAAGGTTGGAAAAGACCTGTGAGATCATCGAGTCCAACCTGTGCTTGATCACCACTTTGTCACCTGGCCCAGAGCACTGAGTGCCATGTCCAGTCGTTCCTTGGACACCTCCAGGGATGGGGACTCCAAACCTCCCTGGGCAGCCCCTTCCCAGGCAGGAAATTGCCAAGGTTGAATGATACAATGCTTGCCTGGCCAGTGAGAACTCTGCTCACCTGAGGTGTTCAACCAAGGTGTACAAATAGCATTATCAAATGGATGAAAGTCAGGATAGAGTAGATTATAGTGGGGGAGGTCCTGGCTAGAACAGGTTCTGGGAAGTTTTGAGTCCAGACACTTGAAAGCCTCCCTCCCTGTGGAACCCACCAACGCCTGGCCTGATGTGTTCAACAAGATCCTCCTGCTTTGTGTCCTGCCAAGTGCACAGGGATCCAGCCCCACATCCACACACCTGCTCTCCTAAGGAGCCATTAAAGGATGGATATGGCAGGACAGTTGCTGTCTAAAGCACACCACCACACTTCCCTTTGAGCAGCACAGAGGTTTCAGCTGCTGGGCTCTTCTTCCTGCCCTCTTGCTGCTGGCCTGCATTTCAATCCAGGGAAGTAAGTCCCTAGGGATGAGGACAGGGGGAAGGAGAGCCCAGTCGTGTTCAAAAGCTCCCCCTCCTCTCTCTTATCAGCTGTTTTCTACATCCTTTCCATGTGTTTTGTCTTGCCTTCACCCAGTTCTGAGAGAGGATGCAGTTCAAAGAGTTCCCAAAGCTCTGGGGTTCTGCCGTGCCCGTGAGTCCTGCTGCTCTCCCAGTGACGTACCAGGGCACGTCAGCCAGCTCAGCCAGCCACTGCTTTCCTCCTCAAAGGTTATTCAGCAGCACAGAGGGATTTCCTTAAATGACTGCTACAAGTCTCAATTAGCAACTTCTGAAGCATGAAGGGCTTTTTTCCGTTCCTTTCTGAAGGGGGCCACTTGTGTTACTGTCAGCAAGGTCAGAGTCTCCATCCTTTCCCAGCAGAACTTGTGTCTCTGCCCAGCCTCCTCCCAAACCAAGGAGACACAGGTCTGTCAACTACAAATTTTACCAAGGAAAGCCTAGATACAGCAAAAGGTGACCCTGAAGACAATTCTCTCATTGTGTATGGTTTCTTTTTAATCAAACCAAGGTGATTCAGCCTCTTACAGGGACTGCAGTTGGGGTTCGCAGCAGTCGCTCTGGGCTCCCGTTATCGTCAGGGAGAAGAAGCAGGATTTTCCATGGTGTGAGTCATCTGATCTCTGTCAGACCTCTACAAGAGGATGAGACAAACTGTGTCCCAGAAATGTCCACTTCTCCCCTCTTTCCAGCAGCAGCCAACTCAGCTGTAAATGTCCACTTTTGGTGTTTGCTTCCTATTTGTTCCCAAACACAGATGCTTTCAAAGAAAATAGGAATTTTCCTATCTCTCTCTCTCTCTCTCTCTCTCTTTCCTTTCCCTTATTTAAATATCACATCTCATCTACTTTTGCATGGAAGATCTCTGGGTCATCTGTTGGATTCCAGCCTATGAAACTTATGGGATTAACTGTCTTTTTTCCCTTCCTGGTATGGTATGGGAACCCCAAATCCAGGTGACTGGTTGCCATTTGGTTGCATGGCATTCTTTGAAGAAACAAGTAATTGAGCCTTGCTACAATATCTATGTTTCAGTTGGGGAAAAAGAAAATATTGTTTGTCTTGAAGGATATTGCCTGTTTGACACATTGGATACATAATTGCATTCTGTTACAAATTGGGACACTGTACAAAAATAAACTGTGGCTGTTTGGCAGTCAGTCTGTTCCTTCTCATCCCCATCTCTGTGGCAGACAGCTGGATCCTCACCGGGAGCCTGGGAAGCTTTAGAACAGGGTTTCCACCTTGTATTTACACATTATTATGGCCATGATTTAGTGCTGACTCTAATCCAAAGAGGCTTCTCATGGGCTGAACCTTAATCAGAGGCTACTTGTGACCTGGGCATGTTTTGGGAGCTGTTGGATGAGGACCACCATGCAACTCCTCTTTTTCCTCACTGCTTATTGCTGTTAGTGTTTCTACTCCCCATGGGTGCTGGGAAAGGCATGTCCTTGCTCTCAGTCAGGAATGATATCACCTGCCCTTAGCAATGTTATTCCCTTTCCTGCTGAGCTTGGGCAATGCTCTAACATGCCTAAACAGTGCATCCACAACAAGGAATGGCATCATCTTGCTTTCAAAACAAACCTGTGGTGGGTGGAATTAGCTATGCCAAATGATGCTGGGCTGATTGATAAAGATCAGCCAAGAAATTTCTTCAGCTCTGCTGTCATTCACCTCTGGTCACCCCGGTTGTAGAGAGGGTGGGAGCTGGTTGTGCTCTGGCTTCACACTGCCAAGGTGAAGGAGAACTGCTGGTGTTTCTATGTTTTTTTAGTCCAATGTTCATTTAAATGGATAATGAACCAGGGGAAGAAAAGGGGGCATTTCTACATTACCTGATGTGATTGTACCTAATCTGTCTACTCAGTCTACCTTTGTGTCTGCCCTTAATGCAAATCTATCTGCTCCTGTGAACAACAAAAACCACAGAACACCTACCTGTAGCCTGTCCTGTGCACATTGAGACATAGTATTTCCTTCCTAAGCTGAAAAAATGTCTGAGTAAAGGGAAGAGCATTCACTCAGTGCAGTTTGTGTGAGTTCTGCTGCCTGATCTTGTACATGTGTCCAGTTTTTCAGAAATATGTGACTAATTTCAAAGACACTGTCAGCTCATCCCATCACTGCCTGGGGGGTATATAACATGATGAGTGAGTACACACCTGGGTTATGGGGTGTGGTTTCCTCCCCCTTTTGTAGAAAACCCATTCACATTGTGAAGCTTGTAAAGAGAAGGCTAGAAGGATGGAGAGAGGAATCTGGGCAAGAAGATGGTAAGGGAGATCTGTAAAGAGAGCAGAGTGAGGCCTGGGAGACTGCAGGGGGGATTAGGAACATGATCAGGGCAGGAAAGGATACAGGGATTAGGAGGATAGCTCATGGAAAGAAGGCAGAATGGCTGGTCTGACTCCAGGCAAGGATGGGAGTGGAGTTGGGATCACTGGGACAGAGCTGAGCTTTTCCCTGAGATTTTGAGAGAAAAACCTGAGGATGGGAGAGGACCAAGCCTGCAGAGTGCAGAGGTTGCCCAAGCAAGCAGTGATTTACTGGTGTTCAGTGGCACAAGGGTGATTGCAGAAAGCCTGGCTTGTCTTATTCAAAAACCAGGAGCTGGATGAAGACAGGATTTAGGCATGGGGCAAAGGCTGGTGCCTGTGAATTGAGTGGCTATTACTCAGCTTGTGAGACCTTAGATGGCAGAGAGAGTCAGTGCAGGCAGCTCCAAGGCTGATGGATCTGGCTCAGGAAAGGATGTCTGGAATGGCGAGGACTTTGGCTCATCACAGGAGAGAACAGCCAGGGAGCTAAGAGGGAGAGAAAGATAGGGCTGAAACAAAGATATTTGCTGACCTCTCATTCTTCTTCCCAGCTCCAGGATGTCAAACCAGCAGAGAGCATAAAGAGAAACATGAATTGCCCTGAGAAAATAGCATTCCTGGGCACAGCCAACAGAGCCTCCTGAAAAATGCTGTCTAATTTCCTTTTTTTGGTTGTGTATAGCTTCATACCCAAGATATATGAAATACATATAAGTGTAGCTTACAGTGTATCTAACACGCACCCTAAAGTAGAGATAAGTGCATAAATTCCCTTGAAGGAAGCAGTCAGAATGTCAAACATCTTTTGTCCAAGATCATGTTTTGGTAACAGAACTCTGTTGCAACCTATCCTGCAAAGTTCTTGTTAAGATGCTAAAAAGTGGCTGAAGCCCAGAAGTAATCAGCTGTTCCTTTGGTTTGGTTACAGGTAGAAGCACTGGGATTTACCTAGCAGATGTGCTGTGGTTTTGGTTTTTTTTTATTATTCAGCTAAATTTGGTGGTTTCTGTCCTTACAGATACTTAGCACTGGGAAGGCTCAGGCTCTGAGAGCTTCACATTCCCAGTCTGAGTGCCAAAAATGGAATACTCATTTATTTTCTCTCTTGCTGGTTTCCCACATTTAAATGAACTTTTGTCAAGCTGGACAAGCCCCCACTGCACATGCCCTGATACATTAATGATGGGGAGTTTGGGAAAAGCTTTGAAATAATCATTTTCTGACACACAAAGCCCAGTGTCAGTGGGTACAGAACAGGTCAGAGACCAAACAGCAGTGCACTGCCCACCTTGTGAGCTGAGTGAGTAAGAAACTGTGGAGCAGGCAATTAAGAGAGTGTTTCCCAACACAGACACACGAGGCTGATGAAGAAAAACTGCACAGGTGGCCTTAATCACAGCACTTCCTAACTTTGGACTCTGCACCTCCACAAACATGGCTTTTAGGGGTGTACTTCGTGCTGTAAGGAGCTGATTCTGAAGAACACAGGTCAGCTGTATGAGCAAAATTTCTCTGGTGTGAGAGCAGGCTTTGCACAAAAGACCACTCTGCAGGCTAGGCTGCAGGCACTGGTTAAGAGCTGATAATTTCCATAGAAACACCTCACATCAGGGAGGTGATCTAAGGAAAGAACATGCTTTTAAAGAAGATGGACCCCTCTTCCTGTGGCCCCACACAGCTGCCTCATTTAGTCCCCACAGTGGGCTGGGGGAAAGAATTGGAAAGGTAAAAGTGAAAAAACTGGGTTGAGATAAAGGCATTTTAACAGGTAAAACAAAAGCTGTGCATTTCAGAAGAGGAAAACATGGAATTCATTCCCCACTTGCCATGGCAGGTGTTCAGCCACCCCCAGGACAGCAGGGTTTTATCACAGGAAACAGTGACTTGGGAAGACAAATTAACCACACCAAACATCTCCCCCTTCCTCCTTCTCCCCCCATACTGAGCATGGCCCCATATGGTGTGAGACATCCCTGGGGTCAGGGCTGTGTCCCCTCCCCTCTCCTCGCTGGGCTGAAGGGCAGAAAAGGCCTTGGCTCTGTGTGAGAGCTGCTCAGCAGCAGCTGAAACAGCCCTGTGCTGTCACCACTGCCTCCAGCACAAACCCAAAACACAGCCCCACACCAGAGAAAATCAACTCTCCCCCAGCCCAAACCAGCACAGGGCTCTTCACAATCCTTGATAGCCCTGACCAGTCTTACCAGAAGCTTCACCCCACACCCTGGCCATGGGTTCTGGAGCCTCAGTTCAGCCCCACCTGGGGCTTCTAGTCCCCTCCTGGCCTAAGGTTTAGGTGTGGCTCTCTCCAGCCCTGCCTCTTGGACAGCCCTGAGGTCTGTGCTGTAGGCATCCTGTCTCCAGCCCTGCCCTCAGCCTTGTCTCCTTCAGCTCTTGAGTGGATCCTGATCCTGCCCCATCCCCTCACTCTGCTGGGGGCTGTCCATGGAGCTCCAGAACCCCCCAGGGGTGTCTGCCATGTGTGGATCCTGCAGGATGGTTTCTGTCACTGAGGGCAGGGACAGTGCTGGGGTCAGCTGTGCACCCAGCTGTCTGCTCCCTTCTCTGCATCCTGATGTCCTCCACTGAAATGGGAAGTGGCACTAAACTCCTCCTAGTCTTTTATGGGTTCTTCATCCTCAAGCTTGTCCTGGTACCCTCTGAAGAAACATTTTTAAGAAGGTTGGGAAAGCTGGGATACCAGGAAAAGACCAAGGAACCCTTCCCTGGAGGTGTCCAAGGCCAGGCTGGCCAGGGCTCCGATCAACCTGTGTTAGTGGGAGGTATCCCTGCCCATGGCAGGGGGTTGGAACAAGATGATCTTTAAGGTCCCTTCCAACCCAAAAATATCCTTTGATTCTCTGCTAGCTGGATGATGATCCAACCCCTTGCTTTGCCATCTCCCCTGGAGACTTTGCTGATAGGGGGCAAAAATCTTCTTAAAGTGGTCCATCAGAGCCTGGGAGAGCTGCTGGGCTGCCTGGTGAGGTGGATCAGGCAGGCCATGCACAGTGCCTGCCTGGGTGCCAGTGCTCCTGCTCACTGGCCATGACACTGAGGGTCAGTGTGTAACCTGGGCTGAGGGCTCCAGATGACACTCAGAGCAAACATCCCCCACAAAACCCCCTGTGTGGGAGCACAGTGGTTTTGGAGAGGAAGAGGGAGGTTTGGGCTGAGAATCCAACCTGCCCAAATACAGATATTTTGATCTGCTGAGTCAGAACAGATTCAGGTTCTTGGATGTTTAGAAATATAGATTAACTCATTTTCCTCTCTGCTAGAGGAATCTCTTCCCATTTTCCATGTTAATCTGCAGGAGCAGTGTCAGAAATTCCTCCTGGGATAAGTCTCAAATTGCTGTGGTCTGAAAAAGAGTATTGGGACTCTTACAAGAGACCACCACACTCCCTTGTGACGGGCAGTAGAAAGAGGGTTTGGATTGCTCTTAGAAGAGGATAGAACTCAGTGGAAAGGGGCCCAGAAATTTGCAATAAAATTAAGCCTTGGATATTTCATTCCAAAATAATTTCGAATGTTCTGCAACCTGAGTGTGTCTTGTGGTGTCTCCCTGCTCTTGCCCCTTCTCCCTGCCCTGCATCTGCCCTGGCCTGATCCACATCCATCAGTGCTGCTCCTCTAATCAAACCTCCATCAGGCCATGGACCAGATGGCAGCAATCCTTCTGGCACAGCCCCAGCACAGCCCCAGCACAGCCCCAGCACCTGCCAGGTTGAATTAGCTGCCTAAGTCTATTTAACTTTCACATTTTTTGTGATAGTGCATCATGCAGATAATTTTTTTGTCTTTTTCTCTATTCAGTCCAGAGCAATAATTTATGTCCAGTCTTTACATTTCCTTTTGGCTCATTGCTTTGGTCCTGTCAAGCCCTTTACTGGACCCCATCATACACTGGGCTGTGAGCCTTTGAAGGGAAGAAAAGAATCTTTATAAACCTCCTGGCAAGGTGACTCCCCTTGTCCTGACTGAGGACACCATTAAACAAACAAGGGGAAAATCAGCTTGACTTTCAAAAGTCCTTGGAGCCTGTTTTTACAGCAATTCATTAGTTCATGCCAGTGTAAGGTGACACTGTCAGTCAGCTTTGCTTTGTGCTAGTGGCAAATTACGTGATGGTTCCTTGCTCTTATGATGAATTCTGAATCTTGTGATGTTTGTTGCTTTCTAAATGCCTGGATGTTTGCAGTCACATGACAATCTGAGACGTCAGTTTTTATGCTGTTTCTACGTGTCACAGTCCTAGGGAGATGGTTGAACCCCTCCCCAGTGAACCTGAAAACAAAGATATCAGAAGACAAATAGACCTGGCACTAGGCTGAGGTTTCTTTGTTTGCCTTTTTTCTCATTCCTTTTCAAAGCAAAATACTTAAGTCATTTTTCAATCCAGTGTCACAATTTGGGGAACTTTCAAGCATGGAAATTGGTAATGTTTTATTTAGATTGCAGCTCTGTTTGCCTGTATGTCCTCTTCAGGCTTGCTTTCTATCCTGACATTTAGACCACAAGCATTTTTTTCCTCAGGCACAGAGTGTACAGAAGTTGGATGGGAAACTGGTAAGCAATCAGAGCACTCCTCATCTTTTCTTATCCAAAGTTTTCTAGGGAAAGAAATGCTCCACGCCAAGGTTTTGGACAGCTTTGGAAAGTTCTGTCCTGAGGTTCTGATAAGGTTGCCCTCCTCCCAAGCAGCCTTGGATTCCCCCACACTCCACTCCCTGCTCCAACTTCTAGCTCTCCCAGACATGGAAACTAGCAAATAATGGAAAAAAAGGAGGCAGGGCTGCCCTTTCAGGAGGCATTTTATAATGTCACGGTGTTTCCCTGCTCACAGCCTGTAGGTGCTGATGGTGTTTACAGGAAATGCCATGAGTAATTCACAAAGCAAAAGCGTTCTGTGCTATCAGAGAGGTCGGGGCTTGTCTGACTGGAAAGTGTCCTGCTGTATGGAACAGGGGCTGGGCCAGCTGCCTCCCCATCAGCCTGCCATGCCAGAGGCTTGGAGAGGCCAGGGCAGGGAGCAGGGCCTGGGAACAAGGTTGTGCAATGCTCCTTCCAATATTGGTGTAGAAAAGCAAGGGCAGCTTGCGGATGGAGCTACCCTTCCATGAATTTGCCACCTTCCTGGAGGAAGCCATTTCTAGAGCCTTCTTCACCTTATCCTCTTGTGTATTCCCTGCAGGATGCAGCAGAGCCCCAGAGTCTTTTCCGTCTCCCCATCTCAACCCAACAGCCTGCAACACTTCCCTCCTGCAGGACTCAAAGTGCCTCCATCTGCCCCACCAAATTCCCTCCCTTACTGTAACTCCTTGAGTTTCTGCTGTCCACACCAGGCAAGCTCTGTGCTGTTGGAACTACTTCTAGTTTAACGCAAGCAAGGAACAGCCCTCCCACTACTCTGCACCAGGGTCTGTAGCCTAAAGAAACCTGAATATTCCTGCAAAAACATGAGGAAGATCCAGCTTTGGTTCTCATTGAGCTCCACTGCAAAACTCTGAGGGACTTTTATACACTAGGGAGGCTCCTCCCTAGTGGCTGATATTTGCTCACGTGTGTCTTGGACAGGTCTGTGTGTGCCACACTTGGCTGCAGACCTACCTGGCTTCCCACAGCAGGGATACCTTCACCCCTCAAACTCCTTTTGTACCCCCTGCCTGCTTCTCCCTGTTCCTAGGACTCTCACCAGCTCCCCTCAACAAAGCCACTTTTGCTCCCTGCTCCTCCCATCCCTCTTGGTTTCTGTTCATCTGACAGCTTCATATGTACATCTCCTTCCTCTCTGTCTTCCTGCATTCTCTTCCCTCCCTGTATCAAGATGCTTTCTTGACCCATCCATTTTTACACAGGGGGTGTTGAGACTTTTGTCCTGTCTTCTCTGTCTTCTGCCCCCTTTAGTTCTGCTTGGAGATTAATTAGGAGAGCTCAAATGCCTCAGCAGAAAAGGGAGATGTGGGGGTGAGAAAATTCCCCATGATTAAAAGGATGTCTACACTGCAACCTGCATGGCCTGGTACAGGCAGAGCTTTAACTGTGCAGGAGATGCCCTCTACCACAGGAGTCACTTGTACAGGCTCAGTTGAGCTGTGACACACCAAAGGAGTAGGTCCCCTAGAAAGGAGCCTTGAGAGCCATTCCCTGAGCCCAGATCCCTTACACCACTCCCTTCTCCCAGTCCAGAATCAGAGCTGGGTTTGGCTTTTCTGTGGATTAACACCTGGGCTGAGACAACCCCTCCAGGCACTGTCTGAAAAGAACCACAGTGTTGAAAAGACTCAAGTTCAGGAGTCCCCTACAAGTGGTCTACAGAGTACAGGCAGCTCTTAGTGTGTGGCTGCTGTGCTCTCCAGGTAGTCCTGTTCATGTTCCCAGAAACTCTGCACTGCTGATTTTCCAATTCCTGAGCATCTCAGGAGCTCCCCTTGCTCTGTTCCTCCCCCCTGGACTTTGCTGACATGCTCCCCTTGTTATTCAGAGTGCAAATCTGGGTTAGACAACAGTTTCTTCCCTATAAGTGCTGGTACAAGAATGGAGGGGAATTGGGACAGGTGTGTGGGAAGGAGGAGAGAGATGGTGCAGTATCTGTACAACTCCCTGTTTCACAGCATAATATCAGCTCAGTTCAGAGCTCTAACACCCTCTGTGAGCAGGGTGGGACACTGAACCCACCTGTGCCTCCAACACCACCTGAGGAGTCGGAGCTCTGTTTTCATCTCATGTCCCAGCAGAAATGCAGGGACAGAAATGCAGCTGAGCATGGTCCCCAGCCTGCACCGTCTTTCCATTGACAAACAGCTTCTTCAGTTTGAAAAAAATGAATAAATCCCACCCCTAAGAGGCCTCAAGGGAATCACTCTGGATTTTAGGAATGGTGTAGTGTTGTAGCTGCTTTCAACCTCTTTCCCATTGTCCTGTGCCTGCTGTGGCTCCCATGCCTCCTGTGCCTTTTTCCACAACACCGCAGGTTTGGCAAATTTGGGAAATTGGCCAAGGTGAGAACTGAAGCAGCAGTTGGGGGAAGGCAGCAGAAACTCCAACATGTGCCTGGTAGCAGGGTTTATTTAGCTGGGGAACTCCATCCTGTTAAGCACACAGTGCTTTTCCTTCCCTTTTCCTTGCTTGATCCTTGCTGGCCCTGCTGCACTGCCATTGACAGAAAACAGCAGGACCTGCCTCTGTGGGCAGCCGTTTCTTGAGTGCTCCATTTAGAGCCTGGAGGCTCAGCTTCCCCCTGTGACCACCCCTGCACCCCTTTTCCACTGAGCTTTGTCTCTCTCTTTGGTTCATTCTCATTCTTGTTGCTGCTTGAAGGAGACATTCAGGGAGAGGGTGATGAGTAAGTACTAGGATGAGAACTCTCTCCACAAGGGATACAACGTGCAGTGCAACTCTCATGTTTGATTTCTGTCTTGGACTCCAGACCTAACCAGGCCATCCTCCCTCCTCTGCTTGGTTATCTCTGGCCAGAGTTATTTTGCATTTGATTTTGCTGGGCTGAGCTGTGTCCCTCTGAGCTGGCAGGCTGCAGGCTGGCCTGAACCTCTTCCCACCTCCCAGCTCCTCATCTGCACTACAGGTGCACACCACTCTGAGTACTGGGAGACCAAAACCAGGAGCAGATCCCAGTGCCAGGATCTGTAAGGGATGGTCCTACTGGGCAGCTGACACTGCTGAGCTCCACAAACACATCAGGAAGGGGGTGCACCCCACCCCCGGGGCAAGGGTGACCCTGGCTGCTCCTGGCATTTCTCCCTGATCTTTGCAGAAAGGAAAAGATAAAAGCAGCACACTTTGCACCTGTCCCAGTTGATTTAATGGTCCCTCCTTTTCCCAGGGTGGAGCAGCTCAGGGAGGTGGAGGAACATGGAGGCATTTGTAGAGATGTGGAGCGACATGGAGGGAGATGGGGGGTGGCAGATCTGGGGCAGGTGGGGAGCAGCATCCTGTGAGGAGGAGGTCCCTGGTGAAGAACTCCAGGTTCATCTGGGAAGAAAAAAGAATCACAACATGGTTTGGGTTGGAAAGGACCTTAAAGATCAGCCAGTTCCAACCCCCTGCTATGGCCAGGGACACCTTTCACTGGAATGAGTACAGTAAAGGTGGCAGTGAGACAGCTGCAGCCCAGGTGCCTGCAGGGGTGTGCTGGGCTGGAAATGGCTCTGCCTGGTACATCACAACTACCAGGAATAGGGCTGAGAGCCCCTGCTTAGCTGGGGCTGTCTCTGTACAGTTACAGCAATATCCTGGAATAAGCTCAGCTTTCTCAAAAGAATGTGAGCAAATCTATGTTTCATTTTCTTCTGTTATTTTAATGATAATCTTCCTTTGACTTGGTGTAATATCTGTGGCATGTGTGACAAGTCAAATGCCTCAGGCCTCTTCCTGCTTTGCTGTAGCACAAGCATGCAAAAACTGGTATGAGTTTTGTCTCCTTAAATGTCTCCCTTTGGCTTCATTAAAAGAATTATAACTCATATTGGGTTGTGCTGGTACTTCCATGAAAGATTTAGGTGTGGGAGGTTTTTCCCCCAGCCAAGAAACATATTTGTACCAACCTGGCAGCATGGTTTAATTCTCAAATATTTTCTTTCAGTCTCTCAGCCAAAAGCTTAACTATCTTGGACATCTGGGTACTTCCAGTTTCATTCTGTTGAGAGTTTCCTTATAGCTGGAAATGTGTCCTGCAGTTTTCCAGTTGTTTTGGCTGTACTCTCTCCACTGAGCACCTGCTCTTAATGAGCCCAGATACTTGGAATGCCTTTCACCTCATCCTAATTACTTTTTCTTTTTTGCCTGGTTCCATTAGAAACTCTGTTTTCTTCCAGATTCTCTTATTATCTGTTATTCTTGTACTCCTTCCCTAGTCATGGAAGTGTGAGTCATTCACAGAATCACTGAATGGTTTGGGTTGGAAGGGACCTTCAAAAATCCCTTCATCCCACTCCCTTCCACAGGCAGGTACAGCTGTTCAGCCTGGAGAAGGGGAGGCTCAGGGGAGACCTCACTGCAGTTACAGCTTCCTCACAGGGGCAGAGGAGGGGCAGGCTCTGATCTCTGCTCTGTGGTGACACTGACAGGACTTGGGGAAATGGCCTGAAGTTGTCTCAGGGCAGGTTTAGGTTGGGTGTTAGGAAAAGGTTCCTCCCCCAGAGGGTGGCTGGGCACTGAGCAGGCTCCCCAGGGCAGTGGTCACAGCACCAGCCTGGCAGAGCTCAAGGAGCTTTTGGACAATGCCATCTTTTTGGGTTGAAAGCCCAGCTCATCTGGAGATCTTTGAGGCATTTCAGGATCAAGAGATGTGCAGGTCATTACAGCAGTGTCCTGTTACAGAGACTGCTGCAGGCTCCCTCCACACCTGGAGCTGCACAGAAGCTGACAGACAGGCTCCTCTCCCTTTGGCTAAGCCTGCTCACACTGGAGGGATTTTGCTGTCTCTGAAGGAAGGAGCTTGATTCTTCCCCATGACCTGCTTCAAGCAAAGCCACAGCAACCAAATGGACCATGCTGTGTGAAATGCAGAGTCACACTGGTGTGAGTCAAACCTTCCCCTCTGGTGCTGGAGGGTTTGGTAAAGAGCACAACAAAGGCAAATACATCAGCAGCTCAAAGTGGATGGGGCTTTATTTGCTTTCTTCATGGCAGAGGCCCAGAAGACTCTGACTGAGATCAAAAAGTAACTAATCACCTTGAGGTCTGTGGAGGAGCAGGGAGATGTTGAAACCTCCCACCACTTCCATCATCAAAAGCTTCAGGAGTTTTCTTTCCATGTGTGTTTTCATAGCCAGCCTCGAGGAGAGCAGCTGTTCAAAAGGGACATTAGGTGTACCTTCTGTTGGCTGAACCAGTTAAAACTGCTCTTCAGTGTCACCAGGACCACACACACACACACACAGAGAAGGAAAATTCAAGGAGGAAAAGAGAAACAAGCACAGGGTCTCACTGAGAGAGCTGGCTAGGGACTATATTGATGTGCTTAAAGGTCATGAGCTTGACTTCAGATAAAGTTAGAAACAGATAAAAATTTCTAGTGGTGGCTGCTCAGTGGCCTATATGTAGTTAATAGATAGTCTCTTGTAACTATTTAAAGAGATAACTGCAATATGCTTAGTAAAAAATATCCACAAAGAAAACTTTTAAAGTTCTTAATGAGCTGATGCATGTGGAAATGAATTACAATAGTCTCTGAAATCTTTTGTAATACTTTATTAAATTATCATGTATTCAGACCTCTTCAGTTGTGAACTGCCCTTGTTATTGGAATTGAGTTGTGGAGCTTTAGGACAGAGTTGTTGGCAAAGGATCTTATGTCTGCTTGCAACATATAAAAATGAAAAGTTTGGTTTTGCCAGTAAGGCATGGCTGCCATTACAGATAATTTTTAAGGCCCATGAGGTAGCAGCAGTGCCCAGATTATGGCCATCTTCCATATAACATCCTCACAATTTCCTACAACTTCCTAAGAACACCTTGTCTGGAGAGATGCTGTAGCTTTATGTTGTGTTCCTTGAAAAGGAGAGAAGCCAGTGCTCCTGGTGCAGGACTCTCACAACTTGGATGAGTCCTGTGGTGCTGAGCTCTGTTTTTGCTGAGTTCACCATATTAAAGGTGAAAGTAACAGCAACATTCAATTTTGGCTTTCCTTCACATTTTAAATTATTTTAAAATACCTCCCACACTTCTGTACTGCAGTAAATCTTTCATTTCTTTGGTTTCAGTCAGCTTTGGATAACAGAAGCTGCATATGCTGTTAGAATCAGACCTGTCAAGCCTTCCATTTGGGTAAAGCAGGGTGAAAGAAGAGGCTAAAACTGTTGTCCTTAATTTTGTATGTGATCCTATATATTCACCAACAAGGCACTCAAAATCCATTTGTCCATGCCAAAATCACAACCTGTCCTCACCACAAGGCTCCAGTGCCACTTCTCTGGTCTCCAAGGTATCCTTGTGCCCCCTCAGACAAGGATGTGAGAGGCTGATGCCTCCAGCAACACACCAAGAGCTGGAGCTCTCATCCCGCTGCAGCTGAAGAAGGAAATTGCTATCACCATGCCAAAGCAAACAGCTAAAATATGAAAGTCAAGGAACTCAGTCAAATTAGCTTGACACAAAGACAGGGTGGTGCCAATCAGACACAATTCTTTTGGTTTTTTGCCTTGGTGGTTTTAATATTTTTTCTTGCCTTTCACATCTTTTTTGCTTGAAAACAGAAACTGTTTTGAAGGTCAAAGCTCTGAGAGGCAGAAGTGGTAGAGAAATCTCAAATAATTTCACAGTCATGCTCTGTTCCCCCTCCTGCTGCTAAGAACTCCTGATGTAAATCATCCCCAAAGTAGTCACAAATCAAGCATCCAGTGGAGGTCCAGGGTGTCCCTCAGTGGTTTCATTTTCCAAGATTCCTGTCTGCATGTCCTCACAATTGCATATTGCATCCAGAAAATCTGACTTCCTCCTGTCTCCTCCTCCTCAGAGGAATGCTATGGTTTTATGTGGGGATGAGTGACACTTGTGACAGATGAGCTGCCAAAACATGGCAAAATCCTGAGAGTCTGCAACACCAACAGTCACTTTGGTGTTTGCATGTCCCTGCTGGGGATGGCAGATATTTTGCATTTTGCCATCACTTTTCCTACATATACAACCCAAATGTGTTCAGGAGGGGTAAACTTCCAGCGATGTGATTTTCCAGTGTTGTGTTGTTGTGACAGGAAGAAGCTGGATTCAGTTCTCAGGCATCATAATTCAACATTTATCTTGTCAAAGGACCATTTTCACTCTCTGCTGCCTGCCTGGAGTGACCCCTTTCCTGAATGATTGTCTTTTCCCTGTACTGTCAGAATAAATCCCTGCAATCCACACCATACTTGTCCCTGTGTTCATCTGCTACTTATACAGAAAGTACTACACAGTCATGCATAATTCATGCACCTTAATTAAAATGTAAATTTATTGTCAGCATTTTGGGGCAATTAAAACAGCATTGCAGGAATAGGTTTAAATTCTGTGTTTGGAGTTCATTTTGCTAAAATAAACACAGGATGCTTTGTGCTGTTTGAAGTCAGATTGATCACCAAGTGGGACAGAACTGAACTTTCAGAGGAAGGAGGTCAGTCTAACATTCAGCAGAGTCTGAATCCACTTTGCTATAAAGTGAACTGGATTTCTCTCAAGGTGTTACCTGCATTTCAGGCTTGGCATAGGCAGAAAGGCATATTTGTAACTGTATTTCTCCTCACAAAAAAATCCTGACTATTTTACTGGCCTCAAACTGATCCTCAGGAGCCTTCAGAAGGATGTTTAGTGGATTGCTGTGCTTACTGTAAACAATTGACTTACCAGAGTGTCTTGCAGGTTGGCCTTCATTCCTCATAGACCTTGAAGCCTCACATGCCATTGGATGTCCATTAAATAAATGATTAAGTGCATGGAAAAAAAAAAGCAAGCATATTCCACAAGGATGGGGTAATGACAGAGTGCCCAGTGGGGGGCTTAGCTGTAATTCTTAGTGTTATCCCCCTCCTCCCTCGGAGCAATAAAATCCTTAAATGAAAAAGAATGTAGAGAAGGTGGTCTTGGGGTTCTGGATGAGGCACAGGGAGCTCTCCATGAAAGGAAACAGGCATGGGGCTACTCATGGGGAGAGAGAGAGAGAATTCCCAGCTCCACCATACAAAGAGTCATAGGGATTAGGAGTATTTCACCAGCAGGCTTTTGAATTCTTTCCCTGAAACAAAAACATGACCTCTCGCCTGCCTACGCCCTGTCTCCGTCTGTGTCTGTCTGTCTCTCTCTCTCATGGACAGGCAGACAGAAGGGCATTTCAGCTCTTGGGGAGAGCTTGGGACTCAGCAGAAGTCTCCTGGATACAGAGGGAAAACGCTTCGCTCTGCCATTCCCCGAAGTCACATTATTCTTATGCTACACATGACTCTCTTGGAAAAATCTGGGATTCATTACCCACCTTCTGCCCCGACCTTCTGTCTTTGGAAATACTCAGGGAGTTTCAAGATCAGCTCCAATCTGCGCCAAGGGAGCGCAGTGGCCGCAGGGCAGCCAGGCTGTGTGTGTGGCTCCTGGTGTCCCCAAGCCTGACCCTGCTGCACCATTCCCACCAGCCAAGCAGGGAAAGGAGAGCCAGGGCAGGAATGGACCACCAGCTGCCCCTCGTACCTCGCTGCTTGGCAGCACAGGAGCAATTTTGGAGGAGCCAGCAATTTTGGAGCAGCCATCCCCAGATCACAGTGGACTGGAGGAAGCAGAGTCTGACATTTCTTTTCCAGGCTATGTTTTGACAGATTCTCAAATAAAATTAGGCTCCCTATCACTGCCCTTTCACTTCAGGACAGGGGATCTACCAGAGGTCCTCTGCAGTGGCAGTGTTCAGAGCAGCTGGAGGGGCACTGCCTCCTCTCTTGGTCTCTCCTGGGTCCCAGGGCAGCCAGGAGGGGATCCAGGCAGGTTTTTGGCAGGCAGGGACACAAGGGACAGTGAGAGGAACGGCGTCAGCAGCAGGGCCCTCGCTCAGTGTCAGGGGCTGGATTGAAAGTCAGTCACCAGAGCTGCCTGACGTCAGTTCTGTCGCTGTAGGAAGTATCAAGTTAAACTGATAATTATCTACAGCACGTGTACGAATTACGAACCTTTTGATGTTCAGGCTCATGTGTTTTCAGTTAGCCAGCACATCTTAATCAGATTTTCTTTTCCTTTTAAACGAAGATTTGAAGCTTTCTTATCTCCCATTCCCTTCTCCTCCTTTGAACTTTTACTTCTCTGAGGTTTTCACGGACACAGCCTTTCCTCAGCCAGGTCTCACCAGCTCCCATGCACAAAGCCAGCTCAGCAAGGTAACATGGCAAGTGTTGTTGCAGTAAGAGCTTTGATACAGCCTCAAAACAAGGAGCTCTTTGTCACTGCTACTCCTTCTGCAATATTAAAATCTGTCTTATCAACCACACGGTGTAGTGGAAAGGAGAGAAAGAAAAAGGGGAAAAACAGACCCTCAAAAGAGACCCTAGTGAGTTCAATAAAAGTCTGCCTTTCTTGAGCATGAACAATTTCCTCACTGGTGCAGGAAGCCCGCAGAAAGCAAACCCTAAAACTCATTGACTGCTTGCAAAATTCAGTGTCTTTGTCCTAACCACAAACACTTCACCAGCACCCCACCCGCCACAAAGCACAATAGCTCATTCTCTCTCTGGCCCTCCAAATTTTTCACAGATATTAGTCAACGTTTTTGTTATATTATTACAGCTTTACTTTATTACTCTCCATTTTTTAATAAGGATAAATCCCTCATGCTGCTTTAGCCCAGCATCTTTAAAAAAAAATATTTATAACACAATCTGATTTCATAGCTGTGTTTATGGCTGAGTTGAAGAAGAAGAAGGGTGTAATCTGCTCATTTCAAAATCATGTCTGAAATGTTTCTTTGTCACTTTTAATGGTCTGTATTCCCCCTGGGGGCTTCAGGTGTTGGCCAGTGTTAGCTGACCTTGCTGTAGCTGGCTCTGAGACACAGAATTTTCCCGCTGCACCACTCTGCAGCTCCCCTGGGCTTGTCCCTCTGCCTCTCCTATTGTGCCTGTAAACATCTGCTCCTCCTGCAGGAGACTGGATTGGGATCTCCAAGCCACTGAGCTCAGGTCTCTGCTACAGTCATAACCATCTCCTTCCATAAACTCTGGGAGCTCCAAAGTTAGGGGTTTGCTTCCTGCCTCTGCCAGGAGGGACAGACCTGCTGTGGAGGATGGTGCCTGCAATGGCCAATGACAGGGATGTGGTGACACCTTCTCCCTGTTCCAAGGCCCAGGCAGACCCCACTCTCTGGGATGAGGATGGCTACAGGCTGGATCCTCCCTGGTGCCTGCTCTGAGGTCCCTGTGGCCACCACGAGCCATCCACATAGCCTGGGAGAGCCCCACATCAGGAATGGTGGCTGAGCACATGCAGTGGCTTGGCAGGATTATCTCACCAGACCAGAGTAATTTCCTGGGTGGATTACTCCCAAAGCTGCAGTGAGAGGATGCCATTTCTGGGGTCTCAGACAAAGCACTCATGGAGCTGTTTCTGCCCCTGTTTGCCCAGCAACAGCCAAAGGGCTGCCTCAAAGCCACACGCTGCCTAGGTGACCCTTGGTGCCCACCTGCCCATTGCCAGGGGGAAAGGTTTTTGCAGCTGAGAAGAGCTTTCAGAGGACAGCAGCATTTCACAAGGCTCCTGAACAGCGTTGTCAAGGGAGCAGGCAGTGAGCTGACAACTTTTGGGCCAGTCCCAGAACAGCTTGCCAGGGAAGCCTATCAAGCTCCAGTAATCGGGTTTGATTTAAATCTTTCTCCTTCTCATCACCCCTTCTGGATTAAGTCATCTGCACCAAATGAGAGACTGCACTGGGAGAGGCACAGAGAGGCTCTTGTATGGCTGTTGGGGAGAGGAAGAGGAAGATAAGCAAACCACCATCACTTTTGGGTTTTATCATCTCTGTCCAAATTTTGCTGCTGCACTGGAGTCACAAGATAACAATGATCTAGAAGGCAGCAGCTTTTGAGCTCACTTATTCTCCTCTGGTCAGCTGTTTGATGAATGCTTAGAGTCATTTCCTTGGGCACTCAGGACTTGTGCTGGCTGCAGTGGGGTTTGTGACACTGTGTGGAGAAAGAGGGTCTGTGAGCCCTGACATTTTGGGATTTTATGTACTGAGGGAGGTGATCTCACAGAGCATTTTCTCTTGCTTTGCTCCTCTGTTTCTCACACTGAAAGAATGCAGCTCTTTACCTGAGGCTACAAGCTTGCACAGGCTTCCCTTGTGAGTAAGCAGCACCCTGGTTTGCAGCACAAAGCTCTCTGTGTGCTGCAAGGGCATGAGGACACGGGGGGCTGGCAGGGCTACCTGGTCCTGCTCTCTCCTTTCAGTGTGTCCCCGTGCTGTGACAGAGGAGAAAACACAGTGCTGCTTTGCTCATGGCCTCAGAGGAGCAGGAGGGTGAGTGGGAAAGGTTATTGAGGCAAAGAGCTGGCAAAAGTCAGCTGGAAAAGTCAACAAACACCACCTTTGCAGTTGGTGCCACTCAGAAAAGAGGGGCTTTGTGACATCAAGGTGAAAGAAAGGGGATCTAAACTCCTGGAGGGGGGAAAAATCCAAAGAGGATTCTTTCTTTGCAATGTGTAGAATGGGAGGGTTTTTTCTCCCCAGCCCAGTGAGTGTGAGGGGGAGGTGACTATGCATGTGATCCTGCAGAATAAGAAGGATCACCGAAGGGGTGACGCAGGAAAAGGAGGATTACTCTGCATGTGATGGCAGAAGGAGGATGGAGGAGTGTTCTTGCAAAGGGTGTATGGATGGGGATTACTAAGGGATTTTCCTGGGGATCTAGGTATAACCAAGGAACTCCACCCTCCATCTTGCACAGGGGTAGGTGAAGGGTCATCAGAAGGTGTCACAACTCCTGATGGCTTTCTGTCACCCTTTGAAGCATTTGTTGCTTACTCAGTGAACCCAGCTGCAGGTAGGCTTCACTGGCTTTTAAAGAGCCAATGCCATTTCCAAATCTCTAGTCCAAAGGAAGAAAACGAGGCCATCTTTGTGCAAGCCAAATGTCTGCCTCCACTGAAACTATTCAAACAATTTGGACACTTCCTCCTGTGTAGTCAAAATACAGCTTCTCATGCACACAGGATTTCATAAACAAAAGTGCGAGCAGTACAAAGAGGCTGACACACCTCAGTGCAAGAAGATCTACAACCTGCTGAGTTAATGGGGAGATGCTTCTCTTCATTTTGGGGGGAGCCCATCAAATGCCCTGAACAGACCCAGAAGTGATGCCCTGTTGTGCTCATGCACTTTCAGGCCACTGCTGCCACTTTGTAACAGGCTGAAAAAAATCACAAATTCACATATTCACAGAAAAAAATGAATATTTTTTTGGGACCATAGTCAGCAGCATCACAGCTCTCATGGCAGGAGAGGATGGTGTGACAAGTTGACTATAAATATGACTTCTTTAATAGCAGTAAGAACCCTACATCTGTGAGAGGAAGGCTAAAGTCTGGCTGCAAGTGAGCCTTTAGAAGTAGCAGCCTCTGTGAACAGTCCAGCAAAAATGGTTGAGTTTTGGCTCAGTTGTGAAGTTTTGACAGTGAATAATTGCTGTTATTTACATAACACCCACGCACAAACCATAAATGTTTGGCTTCCTGACCTCAGCCATGACCACAGAGATCTGCAGTGGATGCTCTTCATGTCCTCCCTGTAACACCACTCCCTTCCTTGGCCTGGGCAAGGGGGAGAAGTGCTGCAAGTGATGGCAGGGATAGGGATAGACTCAGCTCAAGGTGGGGAAGCGAAGCTGGAGAGGAGCCAGACTGAGGAAAGCACACGGGAAAAGCAAGGCTGGAGGAATGGAAGAGGACAGAGTGAAGAACCAAAGGATAATTGCAGACAGGGAGTTCTGAGCTGTTTGCCAGAGCAGAGGTGAGAGCAGCCTTTGTATTGTAGGTGCAGACTGTTTGCTGTCTCCACATCCTTCCACAGAGGACACAGCACAATGCCTGTGATGACAGTTGCACTGGCAGAGCAAGAGACAGAAAATTAGCAAACACTGAAGGGGAATTACCAAGAGGGTCAAGGACCAGGAGGGGAAGAAAGGGCAGAGAAAGCTAGGCAAAAAAATGAGCAGCAATTGAAATAAGAAAGCTTTAACAGAAAAAAATAGAAGTTACATTTTTTGTAAGGATAAGGCTTGTTTTTGCCAGTGCCTTCCCTTGTCCCCACTGCACACCTTTCACCTTCTGCAGTCTTTGTCCTTCTCTGCATTCAACCATTCCCCTCTCCTGGCCCCAGCCCTTGCTTGAAGTTCCTCACTGTGCCCTGCCTGCCATTTCCACTCTGTCTCCTCACCCAGTGTCCCCTCTGTCCTTGTCCACCCTGTGGCCCCAGTCTCCTGCAGTCAGCATTTCCACCCACCCCAGGTCATGTCCCTGCCAGGAGCTACCCCTGCCTGCTTTGCCTCCTTTCCCAAGAACCAGTCCATGACCCTGCTGCTCTGTTCTTTTCTATCCAGCCCCCCTTCATCTCCTGCAGACTCCATAACCTTTGTGTCTCTGGGTTTCCAAGCTGAGGCACCTGTGAATTCACAGAATCACAGAATCCCTGGGTTGGAAGAGACCTTCAAGATCATTGAGTCCAACCCTACCCCAACACCTCAACTAAACCCTGGCACCCAGTGCCACATCCAAGCTTTGTTAAACACACCCAGAGATGGGGACTCCACCACCTCCCCAACAGCCATTTCAGAACTTTCTCAACCTTTCTGGAAAAAACTTTTCCCTAATATCCAACCTATATTTCCCTTGGCACAGCTTGAGAATAAGAGGATGTTTTCCCTGTTGCACAGAGAGACAGAACCCCAGGTTAGCTGGTGCTCCATGTTCTACCTGGGAGCTCAGCAGCCTCCTTGTAATGACTGAAACCTGACAGTATGCCTGGCTTGGAGGAAGATACTGTTAGAAAAATTAATCTACAAACACCAGAGGTTTATGTCCAAAAAGGAGACAGAGGAATCCTTTTACTTTATAGGAATAAAGGGAGAGGCCATGGGGCATCTCCTGGGATCTCTCCAGTTTTTGGAGGATGCAGCCTCCTTTTTATCCCAATTTCCCAGCTGCATTTCCCTTCTCTCTTTCCCCATTGGCTGAGGTACTTGAGAGGTACAGACTGCCCAGAATGCCTGATACCAGAGATTTCCCTCTAATGTATAACGCTCCCTTTTAATTTTTAATTCTTATGGAATTTAGGGGCTTTTTTCCCCCATTGTTTCTTTCATCTTTCAATGTCTAATTTCCTTTATCAGCAAACCTAAAGTTTATTTGTAAAAACAAATATCTTTTTCCATTCATCAAGCAGTGGAATCCTTCCCATTGTTTCTTTTATCTCCCAGTGCTAGTTTTATCTACCAGCAGACCCACAGCTTGTTTGGAAAGACAAATCCACTATTCCTCTCAATGCCATCATCCTGCTACAGCTCCACCCCCTGCTGCAGCAGCACATGGCTTTCCCTTGAAGGCACTCATGCCAAGCCTCAGCCAAGCTCAAACCTGTGCTAGGTCTCTTCCCAAGCTGTCCATGTTGTGTCTGTCCTTGGCCCTGTGGGCAGCAGCTGGTTGCTCCCCTTTCCCTCTGTGAGAATCCATGGAGCAGGGATGGAGGGCTCAACCCTTCATGAAGACCACTACAACCTAGCCATCCCTGCAGCTAGAGCTGGAAACAGCCACCTCCCTGTTCACATGGAGCCCAGGGACCCTGCATCAGCTCTGGCAAAGCACTCACTCCACCCTTCCCTCTGAGTTCTGGTGGAAGGGTCACAGCACCCAAGGACCCTCCTCGCTGGGATACAGCAGCATGGGGCACCCCAGGAGCAGCAAGGAGCTCCACCATGTCAGGAGGAGAGGTGCTGGCAGGACAGATGACAGCAGGTTTATCCCTCTGCCTGCCAGCAAGGGTGAAACTGGACAGCTGGGAAGCAATGAACCCTGACCAGTGCTGCTGCTGCAGCAGCAAGAATGCTTATTTTTAAACTAAGCAGAAAGGAAAAGGACTGTCACCACATCTCCTGCAGATCAGTTGCCACCCAGGTCCAAGCTGTGTTTTGGGACCTTGGAAATGTCGTTTTACTGTTTCACAGAACTTATCCACCTGAGAGAGACTGAGCAGATCAGGATTTACTTTCCTTTTACTCCTCCTTCACTCCCTGTCACAGAGCAGTTGCCCTGCACCGCTGCCTGTGCGAGCGTGAAGGTCAGAGCAGCTGGACACCACCTTCCTGCAGCTGTCACACACTGACAGGCTGGGGTGGCAGGATGGCAGCAAGGAGAGGGGCTTCAGAAGGCAGCCAGGAGGGAAATGTGCTGTTGTTTCATTGCTCATAAAGAAAACCAAGAGCAGGTCCACAGATGGGAGCTGGGGAATAGAGAGCCCAGCAGGACTGACCACGTGAGCCCTCCCTGGCTTTGCAGAGGGTTTGGCAGTGAGCTCCCTGCTGCTGTGGCTCTGCTGTGGCTCATACCCACACGAGCTGGTTTAGTTCCAGCCTGGGTATTATGTATTAGTGCTTCAGTTATAGCACAAACAAGCAGGCTGATCCAGCTAAGGTGAAGCAACTTTCGTTTGCAGCCCTGGATCAAACACCTGCCTTGACCAATTTGCCAGAGCACCTGCCTGTGTGTGGCTTTCCTTCACTCCTGCCTGTGAATCAGCAGGAAAGGGAAGTCTCTTCAGCTGCTGGCACCAGGAACAGCAAAGAGATACAAGGAGAGGGATGCCTGAACTCCCACCAACCTCTTCTGTTTACCCTTCAAGAGAAACTCCTGCCCTTCAAGCTGTAAGTGGACTCTTATGTCACGAACCAAAACCCACAAGCCCTGCTCAAGCAAATCTCAGGTGGCAGCTCCAATAACATCTCTGTGTGAGGATGTGCTCCAGCATTTGGCAAACAGTGATAGATAAACAGGTAAATCTGTTAGCAGAGAGAAGGGGAGGTAATTTGTTGTGGGGATTTGGGATTGTAGCCACAGTGGCTAGAACAGACACTCTGAGGTATCCCTGCCTAATTAGGAAAACAGCTGGGTTTTGTCAAGGCAGGTAGCTTCTCTGATGTCTGCTAATGGACTAAATTGCATTTGTGTAGACTGGATTTTGGTCTCCCTGACTGCTGGGAATAAGAAGTAGATTGGGCCTTGCCACAAGCAGCTTTCTCTCCCAGTAACTCATCCAAGGTCTAGAGCTGTTACATCCTGCCAGCATCCCCTGGCTGCTGGGCATGCATTTCCCATTACAGCTTCCTTGTTGATCACACTTAGCCAGAGCTTGATCTGATCCCTTATCTCAATCTTACAGCCTGGGGTTGACCACACAACTCTGGGAAAACCAAGGAACTCGATCTGTTTGAAGATCTTTCCTTCAGCTGCCCAAGCATAAGCGCTGGCACCTCCAAAAGAGCACCTGTGCCTTAAGAGAGGGAGAAAACCACAGGGAAAATGGCAGATGCTGGAGCACTGCTCTGTACTGTGTCCCACTGAGGTGTGTCCCATGCTGTTGCAAGCATTTCTTTTGAAAAATTGAAGCAGCAATTGAAGCTGAAGTGATGAAGTGAAAGCACCTGCCTGCTGAGAAATGTTAAAGAACCTAAATTTACCTGGGAGGCATTTGGAGACAGGGTCATTTGTTTTTCCTGGCTTCCTGCCAGCTAATCCTTCTTCTGTGAGACCTCTGCCTTTGAGGGGCTTTGTGTCCTCTGACTCTGCAGCTCTTCCAGCTCCAGATGGCCCAAGGAAGAAATTAAAACTGGGGAGGTTTCAGAAACTTGCCTCCTCTGGTCTGAGAGGAGCTGACAAAAGTCAGCTGCCAAGCCAGGGGCTGAACTTCAGCTCTCTTGCTTCCTTCAGCTACTGTGCTGTGTGATGTTATTAGACTTGTTGCTCCCAAAAGCATCGCTTTTAGGATCAGCTCCAGAATGACTGTGGAATAAAGGCAGCTTACGATCCAGGCGTAATTCCTAAGGTTTCTAACCCTCTCAGAGCAGTTGAATAATGAGAGCAAGAAGCAGAAACCATCTGGAACAAATCCTTCAGCCTCTGGCATGCAGTGTTTTGATACTCCCCTGTGACCTGAAAGCTTGTCCAGAGCTACTTCACCTACCCAAGCCCGGATGTCCTTATGGGTGGGAAAGCTGTGCCTTCCTAGTGCAGCTAGGGAAAAGATTTTAGAAGAGGTGCAGACCCAGTTCTCAGCAAGTTTTTCAGTCCAAGGGCTTCATGGGATGTTCTCTTCAACTTCTGCCAGGCATTGTCCACAAAAACGCAGAAAAGTCTCCTGTTCTACATAGACTGTCCAGGAAAATTGGAAAGCCTCTGTCTAAACTGTGTCCAGGGGAAAACCATGCTAACAATCACTCAACAAGGCTGAATGTCCTTGGCAGCTATTAATTATTATCAGTCCTTTACTTCAGCAAAGTGCATGAGAGGCTTTCAAATGTTGCATTCCTCAATCCCCGCACAAGCTGTTATTGATTTGGCGCACGAAAACCAGGGTGATAAGTTTGTGTTTGGAGTGAGCTGGAAGCACATGAATAAAACCCTACAGTCAGGAAAGTATGTGCTTTGTTCTGAAGGACGTGTTGCTTTTTGCTTGTTCAGTTTAACCATTCTTTGCTGTCAAGGTCTCTTTCCTCCTTTTGGGAGGTGATTGATTGATGGAGAAGAAGCTTACTTTTGACGTATTTCACGGAGGAAACTAGAATTAGTGGTTACTGAATGCTGGTAAAACATTCATGGATTTAGATTCAGTCCTTTCATAACCATTTTCTGAGAGCCCTTGACAAGGTTTGCCCCTGTATGTTTTTCCTTTGGTTCCCAGGCTCCTCAGTGCTGGGACAGAAACACAGAAATCCACGAGGATGGTGGATCCCTAACAGGACAAAAAGCAGGGATCTTATAGCTCCTATCCTGAAGATCTTTGGCACTATGGTTGGCTTCTCAGTTTGCCAGCACAGCAGAAAGTTGAACCACCCTCATTTGCACAATAGCCTAAACCAACCTTGTGATTTGCCTTTAATTTGCAGTTTGCTTTCCTCTCTCTCCTGCTCCTTTCCCTCCTCCTTTTGTGCACCTCGTTCACACTGCAATCAGAGGTGGGTTAGCACAATGCAAGCGTGATTCAGGTTTCAATGACTGCCACCATCTGTGATGAATCCGAGGAGATGCAGCAGGCAGGGATGGCTCAAAGGGAGGTGGTTTTCCCTTTGGAGATTTTAAACAGAAGGGACTCACGCAGCCTGCTTCAGGCACTCAGCTGAGGTGCCTGCACATTTAGGGGGACAAACTCCCTGAGTGGATGCTGGACAGAAGCAGATACCCCCAGATGTGGTTCAAAGCTGCTCCACACTGATAGTTAAGGTGGCAAGATATGAAACCTGCTCATCCTCCTCCCTGGCATGGGCCTGGTCCATCACATGCACCTCATACAAAGAAAATATCTCTACTAATAAATAGATTGCTGCCCTGGGATATCCCCAGGCACTGGCTGCTGCTGGTATATCCACACAACCAGGATGGTCCCTAGCCTGATTTCGGCTTGGATCCACTCCCCAGGGATTCTCCCAGATGGTTTGGGAGTTGTTGGGAGCCAAGGAACGTTTCCATGAAGCATTTTGCAGAGGCCATGCTGAGCTGCAAGGTGAGCCAGCCTGGCTGTGGCTGCTGCCTGGGGAAGGGTCTCAGGGAAGTTTGATGTCCAAGCACAGGCACAGCCCATTTCTCTGGGGTTTCTCTTCACTTTCTTCCTCTCCCGTGCCAGAAGAGCCCTGCCTGAGCCCAGCAGATGGCACTCCACCATGAATTTACACCGAAAAGCCCCTGTCCTATCTCTGGGGGTGCAGTGTGGTGGGACAGGGCTGCTCTGCTTACCCACACCCCACAGGGCTGCTGCTGTAATGGGAAAGCCATGCCACATCTGGGCATGAATTTGAGGACTTTGAATAAAATTCCTTCATTTATACATGTATCCATATCTATGCACACACAATTACCTGCCTACCTGCCTACCTTTGTTTAGTTGTCTTTTTCTGAGCTAATTCTCTCAGACAGCTCTCCCTTTTTGTTGCTTCTGCCAGCTTTTCACCCATCTCCAGCAGCAATAGATGCTTGCAAGCACAGAGTTTTAGCCCCCTCTTGTACCAGATGAAGCCCAAAGCTCAACTGTTGTCACCTGTAGTGGATGGCTGGGTTCCTTGCTGGGCTGGGGCATTACTTTATTTTTTGCCATAAGCAAATTGAAATTGGGCTTGGAAAGTGGAAAGTTCCTGCTTGGCAGCAAACTGCTGCTCCCAGGGTCAGTGTCTGCACACAGGCTCCTCGCCTGAAACTGGAGTGGGCTCAGGGCAGCTAATGTGGCATTTCAGGGCTGCTGAGCCAACAACCACAGCTTCCTACCAAGCATTTTAGCTCTCCCTAAGTGGCTTTGGATTTCGTCTGTCTCCTTTTTTCCCTCTGACATTTCAAAAATGTTCAGACTCCTCAGAATTTGTGCTGCCGTTTTGAAACAGTTGCCTCCATGATGCTGATTTCTCTCTTAAGGGCACAAGATGCCCCTTGTAAGTGTTCCGGTTGGATGGCAATGCCTGCCCTGACCTTTGCTGAGTTGTCCATTTATTCCCATCTCCAGTCTCAGGCAACAAAACTGTTCCCTGAACAACCTGAACTGGCAGCTGCACGTGTCTAATCTTGGAGGAAAAAGAACAGAAAGGAAGAGATGAAGGGAGAGAGGCAGCCTAGCTCTTTCCTGGAAGAAAAGAGAAAAAAAAAGCTGCCATGAGCATTGGGATGTCTCCTTCGCTCTCTGAAAGTCAGTCAGTTCATAAGAACCATGAATAGGCCTGAGAGCATCTCAGAAGGTGAAATCCCTTCCTTCCCCTCTCTTCAATTTTGGTGCTTGCTGTTTGTCCTCTGCTTTGCCAGCTTGTGTGGTCTTTCCTCCTCAGTCCCAGCTGGCAGAGCTCAGCTCTCCTTCCCTTAACAAGCAGAGTTTGGCCTGTGGCTGCTTCCTTGGCCCTTTCCATCACAAACTTTGTTTCTGCTACATCTGTGCTTCACCAGGAGTGAACAGCTCAAACCAAAATCACCCTCAATCTGCATCCCTTTGGGTTTTCAGTCAAAACATTTCAGGACATTTCATTCAAATAGCTGTCCTGGGAAGGGAAAGGCTGAAAAACTGAGGGACTGCAGAAAGGGATTTGGCATGGAGGGAGAGAAGTTTGTGTGGTGTTTGTGAGGCCCCCAGGATGAGGTGAAAGATGAGAATTTGACTCCATGTTCTCAGAAGGCTGATATATTATATTATATTATATTATATTATATTATATTATATTATATTATATTATATTATATTATATTATATTATATTATATTATATTATATTATATTATATTCTATTATATTATATTATATTATATTATATTATATTTATATTATCTTCTATTATCTTATATTATATTCTATTATATTATATTATATTATCTTATATTATATTATATTATATTCTATTATATTATGCTATACTAAAACTATACTAAAAAAGAGAAAGGATACATCAGAAAGCTTAACAAGAATGAATAATAAAAACTCGTGACTGACTCAGTTTGACACAGCTGGCTGTGATTGGTCATTAAGTAAAAACAAATCACATGGAGCCAATCAAACATTCACCTGTTGGTAAACAATGTCCAGACCACATTCCAAAGCAGCAAACACAGGAGCAGCAGTCAGATAATTATTGGTTTTATTCCTCTCTGAGGCTTCTCAGCTTCCCAGGAGAAAATCCTGGGCAAAGAAGATTTTTCAGAAAATATCTTGGTGACAGGTGTGCAAGAGGCAGGGAAGAGTGTGTAGGTGCTGAGGTTTTGGTGCAGGAGAAGCAGAGAAGCTTTAGCCCCAGCCACCTTCCCTGAGCAGACATCTCTCTGCCATAGCCCTGAAGGTAAAGTCATCAGGGCTGGGGCAGGAGAAAAGCTGCTGAGCCTTTCAGGATGGCCTTTTGCCTCCCTGCTTGGCATCCACGTGTGGTGGGGCCACCCCCAGCATGATGGGAGGTTGGGATGTGGCTCCTTCCAAGTAACCCTGGGTGGCACAGAGCTATAGGTAATTACCTAGGGCTTTCAGAGTATAGAATTTGAGGTATTTTCTCCTCCCTGGGCTTGTTCCAGCCTGGATTCACATGCACTTTTTTTTATGGTGCTGACCTCAGGGCTTAGATCAGTGAAGGCACCAGCAAATATGCAATTCCCTTTCCATGGGGAAAAGGATAAGTATGGCTCATGTGCAGCCAAAAAAGTGGTTTATCCAGGCTTCTTCTCCTCCTTGGTCTGTGCTGCTGACAGGAATCTCACAGGACATCTGCCTGCAAAGGGAGAGAGAAAGTCACTCTCCTTCTGCATTTGATGCCCTTGAAATTTGTCTGGGCAAATAAATGAGCACAGAGAAATGACCCATTGCTGGGACAGAGCTGCACTCAGTCTGCAGCAAGAGCAGAGACTTCTCTGGTGGGTGCAGCTTCCCTTGTAACAAAAACCTTCTGTGGATATACAAAACTTTCATCTGCAGGACTGTAATTTCAGTGTCTTTATTGAAAGTTACATTTCTGCCTAAAGTTAGAAAAAGGAGCAACAGCTCTTGATTCAGACAGTGGCAGAAGACTGAGTCGTGTATCCATGAGATTTTTTTCTTTATAGAGTAAGAAGGAAAAGGATCATCCAACACCTAAAGTGTCCAAAACCTGAAAGAAAAAAAAAAAAAAAAAAAAGGAAATTGTGTCTATACTAATGTTTTTTTCTTGCCATTTCCACCATCTGACTTAGAAGCCTAATGCAAAGGCTGCACTTCCATCCCAAGCTGTGATGCCAGCCCTGGGTACTGCTGTCATAAGCACTTCCCAATTTATCCAAAAGAGAAGACACAACAGCACAGAGACAAAGCGACAAAATGTGCAGTTTTTACTTAAGCGTTTCATTCCTGCAATTGCTCCCATTGGTTTTCTTTTCTTTTTTTTTTTTTTTCCTTTTTTCTTTTTTTTTCCCCCAACTCTCCTCTTTACTTTCATTACTTTCACCTCGGAGGGCTGGCTCAGCCCAGCGCCCAGAGCTGTTGTGTGCCCACAAAACCCACAGCCAGACAAAGCAGCCTGGCTTGGCACCGCATTTTTGCTAAAACCCTGCAATTTCTAGGTCTCCCCCTCCACGGCATTCTCCAGCATCATCCCTCCACGTGTGCCCACAGAAGCCCTTTGTCTCTCCAGACGCCTCGGGGGCAGCTGTCCGGATCTCCAGAGAGCAGCCCGGCCGGGGAAGGCGATAAGCCCCACGTTTATCTGCCCTGCAGGGAGAGAACAGCGTGTCCTTGACCCGGCAGGTGCTGGGCACGCCGGGTGCCGGCAGCTGGGCTGGGGAATGCTGTCCCACATCCTACAGGAGCAGCACAAGCAGGGCTGCAGCCCCCAGCTGGCAGCCACCCATCCCGGTCAGAGTTTGGGGTGATGCCACCTCACGTCCTGTCGGAACCCAGGACATTCCTCTGGCTGCCCTGGAGGACTCCAGACCCTGGCAGGGGGCTCAGAGACCTTGGCACAGAGTCAAAAACACCTGTGCCTTCCATTTTAACCCATGGAAACTATTACCAACTTTGTGTGAGGATTTACAAGCCACAAGGGTTTGAGTAGAATGATAGTGAATTTGTCACAGGGTGAAAATGTAGAATTTTGAGGATTTAGAATGGGGGTTCAAGAGGCAAGATGGAGGAATCTGGGTTTGTCCTGTCCTTCTTCTTCTTGTCCTCCATTGTCTGCTGTGATGGTGACACTTTTGGATTGGTTTAGAGTAGAGACAGACTGTCTAACATAGGTGAAAGGTATTGGAAAACTATTGTCAATAAAGTACATGTAGCTCTTAGTATAAAAAACTAACACCACCCCAAGGGCGGTCAGTGTGCCTCAACCCGACCTGCTGGACAGACCTCAGCAGGTCAGAGAAAGAATGGATAAGAGAAAAGAAACAACCTTGAAAAGCAGAGCTGAGGAATCTTGACTTCTTCAGTCACAGGGCTGAGAAAAAAGACTCTCTAATACCTCAGGAGCCATTTCAGCAACACGAAACCCAAGAACATCCCTGACACCTGGGTGTCTCACAGGGGACATGGAGATACAGGATAGGCAGCAATCAGCAGTGCTGGAGGGAAAATGAGGCAGGCACCGTGTGTGGCTTTCCATTTTCTTCGAATTTTCCCTCCTTGTCTGTTTTCTTGCAAAATATAAAAGCTCTTTAATTGTGTGAGCTACCCCATTGTGAACAATAAGCTTAGGTTGTAACTGCATTTATTCTGGGTAGGTTTCTTCTTGCAAGTGGTTTTAATGCCTTGGGCCTCCCTGGTACATTCAGCTAAAGGAGCAGAGTTAATTGGAGGCGTCTGGCTCAAAATACTACAAGTTCCTTGAAACCTGCAATTTTGGACAGATTAAAGAAATCTGTGAAAGCACTTAAATGAACCACAGATCTTGCAGCATACCCAGAGTACAACTTCTATTAGGCTGCAGTAGACCACAGATGTGGAAAAATGCTTTCAGTGAATATTCGTTGAGGAGAAAGCTAAACATTTTTGATTTAAAAAATACCCACGGCAACGTGTTAAGTTGGCAGCCACAGCACAGTCTTGCCTTCCTTACTAAAGCAGCTGGGCTATGGTTTACAGCATCTCTGGGAAGATTTTGTAGGATAAAGAATTATCTTTAATATCTTTAGTATTTTTAGGAAAATCTTAGCCAAGAAACATCCTTTTCCTCTGTCTCTAACTCCTCACACCAGCCCTCTCACCTCTCTTCTGTCCCAAGACCATCTGAGCACTCCCCTGGGGCCTGTGATAAAGTTGAAATGGTTGCATTGATTTCCAGATGTTGTTGGAGGAGCACCAGCATATTTGGTTTTGGCCACTTATCCCTCCATCACCACCACATCCTCCTGTGTCAGAGACAGGCAGGCACCTCCAATCAGGATCCCTGAGGTGAGCCACAAGAGCCATGAGCTGTGAAAAGGAGGGACTGGGAGGCAGCTGAGCATCCCCTGGGCTTGTGACACATTGCCTGGACTCTTCCTCCAGTTCAGGGTGGGAAGGGCTTTCCCTGACCAGCAGAGACAGGAAATATCCCCTCCATCCTGGCACAAGGCTGTGCTGGGCATCTGTGAGGGATGAGGGCAAAGGAGAATAAAGACAACATGCTTAAAGCCAGCTGTCTCTTTGGAGGGAACAGCTGGCAAGTTGGTGTGTGATTGACATTGATCAGACCCCATGTGGGAATGATGTCTTCCAGGGAGAAGCCAAATGCCTGGGCTTTGTGGGCTAACAGGCCACAGGCTCAGAAGAGACCATCCTCCTTTGGTCCCACATCTCCCTGAGTTTTGTGTGTGCTGCTTTTTGTGGTTGGGGGTTGGAGAACAAAAGAGAGCTTGTTAAACACAGGGCTTGTTCAACGTGTTCATTTCATATTCTTGGGATGCTGAGTTGGCCTGGCTGTGCTGAAATCAAGAAGCCAAGCTAGTTTTGGTTGTGCATCAAAATTTATCAGTAAAACAAGGATGGATGTTCTGGCAACGGAAAGCCCATCTCAGTTCTGTTGCTGGGAGGGCTTTTCCTGGGACAGATTTTACTTCCAGATCCCAAATCTGGAAAGAACCAACACAGAAAAGGAAAGCAACCAGGCAAGAGAGACCTGTTGCTTTTAATACCTTGTCAGAAAAGGAAAAACCTTGTCGGGAAGGGAAGGGAAGGGAAGGGAAGGGAAGGGAAGGGAAGGGAAGGGAAGGGAAGGGAAGGGAAGGGAAGGGAAGGGAAGGGAAGGGAAGGGAAGGGAAGGGAAGGGAAGGGAAGGGAAGGGAAGGGAAGGGAAGGGAAGGGAAGGGAAGGGAAGGGAAGGGAAGGGAAGGAAGGGAAGGGAAGGGAAGGAAGGGAAGGGAAGGGAAGGGAAGGGAAGGGAAGGGAAGGGAAGGGAAGGGAAGGGAAGGGAAGGGAAGGGAAGGGAAGGGAAGGGAAGGGAAGGGAAGGGAAGGGAAGGGAAGGGAAGGAAAGGAAAGGAAAGGAAAGGAAAGGAAAGGAAAGGAAAGGAAAGGAAAGGAAAGGAAAGGAAAGGAAAGGAAAGGAAAGGAAAGGAAAGGAAAGGAAAGGAAAGGAAAGGAAAGGAAAGGAAAGGAAAGGAAAGGAAAGGAAGAAGGATGTTGCTGTTGTCCCTGTACAAAAGGCTCTAAGCTGTGAGAGTTCTGATCAGAATTTCTCTGAAATGCTGAAGAAAGTCTTCGTTTATTCTCATACTTTTGTCTATTGCCCTTTAGGAAATTTCAGTCAGCTGTGCCATTTTGCCTTTTATCCCATAACTCTGCTGCTTTGACATTCAGGTTATGGACCAGGAACACACACTGGCACCAGTGACAGCCATTGTTTTCCTTACAATGCTTGGGTCACGAACCAGTAGGAGAAAATTGGCATTCAATTCATGAGAACTGTTGCAAAATCCCAAATGCTGCAAAGCAAATGCCCCATCTCTCTTCTGGCTTCTCGGTGCTGTGAGAATTTTGCTGGGCGTCAACAAACTACCTTATTTTATTTTATTTTATTTTATTTTATTTTATTTTATTTTATTTTATTTTATTTTATTTTATGGTTTTTTTTTTTTTTTTGGCTTTGTTTGGATATTCTGTGGCAACAGGGTCAACATAAGGGTGAAAAGTACTGGAGGGGAAGGAAGAATGGAAAGTCAATAAAGAAAAGAGGGGAGTTGTGAGCAGAAGAAAAGGCAGAAATAGGTGATTAAAAAGGAATGTCAATAGTGGCAGGAGAAGCTTGGGAGAGGGAAATGCAACTCCATAATCCCAGTCCACAGAAGGAAGCAAAGTAAGTTCTTAACCCCAGCATAGGGGGGAGGGGTGTGTAGCCATTTGTACCACAGGTGGCTAAATAATAAATAAGTCCAACTGCATCTGCTGTCCTCATTGTTAACAAAGGCTTGAAATCCTCTGCCCTAAGACCATGCAGTCCTTTGAGACCATCCAGCCAAAAATCCATTTATTTCTGTTGTATTAATAGAAGCAGCTCAGGAAACCCTCAGCCCAGCACGGTTTCAACACTTTATACAGCAGGGGGTCTTAATGGGATCTCTTCCATCCAGGGTGCCATTAGTTCCCTTCCCCATCTTTCCACTCCCCCCTTTCTAATAAAATACTAGTCTAAACACACACTGGGGTGTTAAGAGCAGGGCTTTCTGCACTGGGTGGGTGTGAAGTTGCTCTGACCCATTTTAGACTTTAGTTTTAAATATTTGTGCCTGTGTAAAAAAAAAAAAAACAACAACCCCAACAAAACCCTTCTAAGTAAGTCTGAGTGATCCACCAGGTGCTGCTTTTCTTACTTCTGCATCACCATTTCTGCTTTTTTGCCCTCTCTGTCCCTCAGTCTGCTGTCTCATGTCAGGGACACTCAGTACCTGTTGACAGTTTCCATCACACACTCCTGCTGGGTGGGACTGCAGCTGGGCACGGCTCTGGGCTGTGTGGGAAGCGTTTCAGATGGCCTCAGCTGTGGGATGTTGTTTCTTATGGCATAGTTGGCAGATGGGAAACATCTGTGTCCATCATACATTTCAAAAACTGCTCCTCAGCACCCCTGCCCAGGACTGGCTGGCTGGGGACTTGAGTCAGTCATCTTTTGGGGCTTGAAAGTCCTTCAGGGAAGTAGTCACTGAAAGCAGCACCAAGTGATTTGGTATCATTTTGTGGCCAGTTGACACTGATGGCCTGGGCAGTTCCCATCAGAAAAATATTGATTTTTTTGAGAAGTTCTTAGAGACAATTTTTCAAATGGGTCTGTAGTCACGAAAAGAACGAATACTTGGTAAAAAGCTTTCTGTTTGTGGCATTCTGGTTTATTGTTTTTTGGGTTTCTTTTTAATTCTTTGGCCTGGATGTTGACTGGCCCCTTATTCCAGCTGTCCTGGTCTGACCATTTACAAACTAACCTGGCACAGCAGCTTTTTGGACTTTCTCCCCCCCCTCCCCTGAAAGAGCAGGCAGCTTTCTGCATAAAAACAGCCAAGCAGTTCACAGGTCCTGCTCAGGGGACCTTGCTTGCTTGACAAAACTTGCTGTTGGTTATGTTTTCAAGTAACTTGAGTGCTACAAGGATGCCCTGTTCTTGTGCTTCCCAACATAAAGCTGTGATAGAAATCATAAATTTGAAAGAAGCAAAATCTCTCTCCTTTCCCTGCTGCCCCCTGGTTTCCTCATGTTTCTATTGAACCATTTGGAGCCAGAGTTTGGTGAGAGACTGGAGTAAAGTGCCCTGGAAGTGAAGTGGAGCCCTTGGAAAACAGCTTGTTTCCACACAGTCTCCAGTCTGTGGGAACAGCAAACTGCTTTGTGTCCCACTTCATCTGCCGCATTTCATTATGCTTCTGGACTGATCTGCTCAGTATCTCTCTCTCCCTCTCCTGCAGCTGTGGGCAGAAGATGATAAATTAGATGTATTAAAGCAAACACTCCCCATCCCCTCAGGTCTGTGCCATTCCAGCTGTCTGAAATCATGCTTTCTTGCCCAGCCAGAGCATTGCAACAAATGAGGAGAGTCCCTCAGTGACCGTGGTTGGTGTCGGCGGGGACTTTGAAAGCAGAGTCTGGTTCTGGGAAGTGAAGGCTGCTTCAGGCAGAACAAATACAAATGCTGCCATCTTACCGACCTCTTCCCTTTGTCTCTGCCTCATTCCTCTCCATTTGTGTTTTTGTGGGCAAACCAAGCAATGCATAGCTCGCTCGTTACTGTCACGCACTTGGGTCACCCCAGGGAGTCACGATGCAGATTTTCCATTAGCGTCAAACGTACATGGATTTATGAACTCCCATAACCTGGAGCTGATGAGAGCAGATTAGGGAGCAACTGTTTTTAGATAGCTTGCATACCTAAGAAATCAGCTAATATAAAGCTGTCTGCTGAAAGGTCACTTATTTCCCAAAGAGCGTGAGAGAATATTGCGGTGACCCCTTTTTGTTATGTTGTCACTTTGTTATATACATGTACATACACATGGAGGGTTTGGTGTTCATTTCTCTCTCTCTCTCCTCACCCTGAGCTAATTCCCTGTGCTTTATGAAGTGCCTCCTGTGCAAGGACTTCTCATTGAGTATGAGACCTTTGGGATGCAAGCCTAAAGACACAAGTGAATAGTTTTAATAGAGAAAGTTGTGCCAGAGCTCACCAGGATAACAGATGGACCAGGTCACCAAGATGAAGAATCTGTACCCTGCAGTTGCAATACAGCCCTTTTGGAAAGAGCTGACTGCACAAAAAGAGCTGTGAGAGAGAGACTGCAGTATCCAAGTATCCCATCAGCAGCAGGTCTCTGGTCTCATTCAAGGTGTGGCTGTGCCCTCCTACAACACCCCTGCAATACAGAAAGGACTGTCCCTTGTTTATGTGTTCCATAGTAGGCTCTGTCCCACATCACAGGCTCTGAGGCTTTAAGATGAGTGTCTTGTGCCCAGACACACCAGAAATCCCCTAATAAAATGAAAACTGAATCCTGCACTTTGATACAAGATCATGTCTGTCCATAGCACCGAATTTCTGGTTTTGGATTTAGAGAAAAGCTTCATTTGAAGCTGTTTGTTCTTTCCACAATTGTGTTTGTGATTAAGTTCAGGTTGCAAGCACAGGGAGAGAGTTCATCTGGCACTCGAATTCAGCCTTTGTTTGGAGCTGTGTTGGGGAACATCCCACAGTGAAATGCGATGGAAATATTCAACTTTGGAAATATCCAAATTAGCTTAATTCTCAACTTTTACCGTATCACATCTCCCTGTCCTTTTAGATCTTCTTTGTAATGCCTCATTTTTGGATTAAGATCAAGTGGTGCATTTGTTCTTGGGGGAGGGGGGGCTTGAAAGCAGCATTTCTCCGGTGAATGCAGCAAAATGCATCTGGTAACTTGAATTTTGAGTAGCCCCAAGTGCTGAGAGAGGTTGGAGAGATCAGAAATGGTCATGACAGAGTGCTGGTCATCCCTAATCCTGTAAGAACCTTAGCAGCCTTGCTCAGTGCAGGGAGAGTCATGCCAGGGGAGCAGAGCAGTGCCTCTGAGCTCTTTGACACTCACTGCATGGAGCCAATGGAAGTGGCAAGAGATCTCCTTGGACCAGGTGCTTTATCTGACAGAGGGTTTGTGAGTAGAGTTGCTTCCCTCCCATGTGGTGAACGGACTGATATGGGCTAGGCAGGGAGAAGAGGGAGAAGACAGGTTCACTTTCCTGGTAAAAATACACAGGCTGAGAGTGCACCCTGCTCCTGTGTTCTGTTTTGTTCAAGAGATTAATGGTTCCAATGCAGGGAATCAGAATTCTTCACTTGACCCTTTCTGTTGCAAGAATAACATGTGGGACTTCAGGGGAAGGGAAGATGAATTTTTCCTCAGCTTCTACATACCTCTGCCATCCCCCAGGCAGACAGGAGACTCTCACAGACTTGGGCTCCCTGGTGCCTCAAAAGATTGTCAGGTCCCAACCTCACTGAAGGCAGCCCCATGTGCATGATATCTCCCAGGAAGCAGCCACAGGGATTTCTCTGTAAGGAAAATTGCTGTAAGATTCCTATGCCACTTGTCAGCAGCGCTCACAGCCACCCCAGCACTCCCCTGTGCTACTTGAGGGTCCTGGCAGGGCAAAGGCACAGGCAGCTGCTCATCACCAAGATCAGCACTGCCTGGGCTGAGAGCAGATTCCACCAAGAGATCCAGAACAGCCTTGTCCAGCTCGGATGCCCCTGAATACTTTGCATTTCCCAGTCATGGTGACAGTCCTTGTTCAAATATTTTCCTGAGGAGAAGGCATTCAAGTCACTGATGGCAGCACCAAAAATTCAGAACATTTGAGAGCCCATGGGTGAACCAAGCTGAAATGTTGATGCAGCTCACCATACCCTCAAGCAGAACTGAAGAAGATTGGGTGAAAAGAGCTCAAAAAATGTACATTTCACTCCATGTTCTTGCAAGGAATGTCTTGGCTAGACAGGCATGGGTGAACTCTAGGTGTCCACAGGTCAGAGATAAATCCCAGTCTCCCTCATGCCTAACAGGAAAATAACACAATGTCACTCTGATTTTTTAAGATTTTCTAAGCCTTCTGATGTTTATATTCTTGTAACGAACTTTCTCACACACTTTCTGTAAATAACTCATTGTTTTGCATTCTTTTATAGAGAAGGAGAAATCTGATAGACTGTTAGTTTGTCCAGTGTCATTGGAGAGGTAGCACTGTCACCCTCAAATCCTCTGTCACTTTTAGAAAACTATAAATGTTGGAGTCAAAAAATAAACCTTCCCTTTTTTCGTCACCTTGAGAGCAGTTTGTGCACTTGTGTTCTTTCATGTCCTATAGTGACAACACAACTTCCTTCTTCTCAGGAAACTGAAGAAACAAGGATGCTCAGGTGAATTTCTCAATCCTAACAACTATTTGGTGGTGCCCAAAGAACATCAGCTATAAATGCCTTTCCAATCCAGCTGAAAGAGGAAAGCAGACTGCCCTACTGGGGCTTGTTCCTCTCTGCTGCACTTCTGGGGACATTTCAAAAGTAACTTGGAGATGGAAATGGAGTGAGGGTGTTCCAGCCCTCTGGCCCAGCCATCACAGCAGCTCTCATCGACCCCAGCCCAGAGCAGACACTCCTGGTGACAGGAGCTGAGTGAAACCATGAAGGCAGAGGGAATCCTGTCTCCCTTGGAGCAGAAGGAACAGGACAGAGGCATGATGATTCCTCAGCAGATGGCTTGTCCACGGAAACCAATGCTAACTTAATGAGCTGTGCTCTGCATGCCTCCCAGAGGGGAGCAGCAGCCAGATAAAGATTTCAAAACTGACCACTTTAGCTCAGGATCTGAGCTGCTTAAAAACCTAATGGTGCTTAGGAGGCAGAAAGGAAAGTCCAGATTGTCTTCATATTCTCTGCTTGAGGCATTTTACTCCATCCTGGAGGGAAAAGACAGAAAGAATAAGGTGTGCTGTGATGCAGTTTAATTAGCAAGTTTGGAAAAAACAGTTGTGATCGTGGCTTGAACAGCTAAACTGGATAAACTCTCAGTCCTTACCTGGTCTAGTTAAAGACTTTGCAATCCTACTCTGGATGAACGTGCTTTTTTATGTTTTGTTTTGGGTTTTTTTGAGGTTTTTGCTGTTTAACTTGGCTTTGTGTACGTGAAATGTGGTAGAATGGATTACAGATGTGTGTAAAGATCTGTAAATAGCAGTTTCTTGCTTACAGTTGTGAGTGTATACTGTTTATCATGCTAAATGCATTCACTATTTCATTCAGAATCAGCAATTGCAAAATATTTTAAAACAGATTATTTTTAAAAGAGAGGGGGAAAAAAAATCAAACAAAGTTGGTTGTTTTCTTTTTAAGATTTATGACTAAATAGTTGAGCATAAGCCAAGGCCTGAGGACAATCTTGGACCCTTTAAAAATAATATCCCTGAATAAAATAATAATAACAAAAAAAAGAACCTACTTTTAAGACTGTGCTTTTCTATAGTTTTATACCACCACAACCTTTCTACCTTACCTACAAACACTCTGTCATGAATACAAGAAAAATCTTGGAAATTGTTTTTACTCAGGAAAAAAAAAATAAGCCACCCAACAAGATGGATTACTGCTGGGAAAAAAAAGTATTCAGAGGAAAAGTAGAGTTGAGTGATTAAACAAGTGATTCTCCTTTAAGAAAAGGAAGAATCCATGATATTTTAGGGAAATTCCTAGTAATGAATACATGTATTTGGCTTCAGTCATTTCTTTTAATCTTTGACCGTTTCTGTAAGATATTAATGACAGGAGTTTGGACTCACTTGTCCCAGTATGTCATGCCTGCTTACTCACTGTGGGAGAAATACAATTTTTAAATAACCTAAAATCGAAACAAATATTTAAATGACAATTTAAAAAATTACTCAATATATTGTACCCTTCAGTGCAGTATGAATGTCTTCCAAATATTCTGCATGTGCTTGAAGACACCCCCCCTGGGTCTGTATTTTTAAGAGGTCCTGGGTGTTTGGGGAGCCTGGCATCCTCACAGGGATTGTGCTGTACCTCTTCTGCTTGTGTTTAAAGCAGGACCCTCATCCCAGAGCCCATCCATGGTCTGTCACATTCCCAGAAATTGGTAGATCAGGGCTCTTGTGCAGCCCCTCTTGGACCCCGTGTCCACAGTGACAGATTTTGCTCAGCCCTGGGTGCTGTACAACTCCAGGTCTCTTACCTCATAGGGATTTACCCAAGTGAGACAGGACTCTGCCCATTTTTTGGCATGGGGCCACAGTTTCCCAACGACTTCTGGCACTGAAGATGAGCATTAATTACCTTCCACTGCCTGGAATTTTGGCTCCTTCATCTCACCCATCTAGGCACGAATACAATTGTTAACAAACTCGTAAAGATCCAAATCACACACATCAAGCTCATACAACACTCTGTGGAAATACCACAAGCCCACAGCACCCATTGCATCAGGTTTGAGCTGGGCTGTGCTGCCAGAGCCCTGTGAGGAGGCTGCCAGCTTTATCCCAATCCAGCCCAGCCTGCCGACCCTTTATTTGCACAGGCCTTATCTCATCTACCTCAACTGCATGCAAATAGTTCCACTCATCTGGGCCACTCCAAATCTGCCACACAGAGCATGAAAAACCCCTCAGCCTCATAAAGCAGCAAATAAAGAGAAGCTTGGCAGATGTGGGGAGCTGTGGCTGCCTCTGCTGGGCTGGAGGGTGTCCAAGGTTAGGGAGTGTGCCCAAGGCCTGCACCCACAGGGGCTGAGCAGTGAGGGAGCTGCGTAGCACAGGGAGGTTTTTGGAGGTGGATGGTTACCCACTAAGTTTTTGTAGGAGCATTGTGGGGTAGGACAGTCAGGATGGATGGAGATGAGAGATCTCTGCAGCCAGGGCTTGGAACTTGGGGTTTATTGCAAAGGGCCTGGGGGCAGGGCCCTGCTGGGAGCTGCCAGCCACAGCTCGGAGCAGGCCCGAGAGTGGAGAGGGGGAGAGAGGATGAGAGGGTGAGAGGGTAAGGTTCCTGTTACAAAATATAAATCTTCTTCTGTGCTGAATATTCTAATTCTCACTAGCCAATCTAGTACAAGATACAAATCCTCTAGCATTTACATACAGCCTATAAGAATCACTACATGACCATACTGTGTTACATTTTAAACCCTAAAAACTCCTCTTTGGGCCCCTTCTGCTAAGCTAGTAGGGTCTGCTCTGACCCTTGGAGCTGTCTGCAAGCAGAGGGTGTTGTTTCATCCAAAGGGATTACCTTCAGCCAGCCACACCATTGTTTTCCAGTTGTTCAGTAACTAAGGGATCTCAGAGCTTGCTTTCATTTCAATCTCGCTTATAGTTTCTATATTCTCAAAATCTTTTGCCAGACAATCATATTTATAAGGCTTTCTTGTTGCATCTTCCCCAAAAAGTTATTACCTTGAAACAGCTAAATCTGTCCGCTTTATCTATCAGGGTCAGTAAGCCCACAGCATTATTTGTCTTGGCACCAGGCAGAGGATCCCTGTACCAAAGAGGATCCCCCCAGAGGTGACCCCATCACCAGGGAATTAAGACCACGTGCTCCCACAGACCTTCAGCTTCCCACTGTGTCTGTGAAAGGGGACTGAACCCAAATCCTACATTTAAACATCCCCAGATTTGGTCTGGATGTGAGCAGCAGGGTCACCTGTTGGGGACAGGCCCAGACACTCCGTGGCCTGTGCTCCAACCCCGCCAAACCAAGAGTCCTGCTCCTCAGGGCCACTTGCAGATCCTTTCACCCTGGGAAAAAAAACAAACCTCTCACTCCACTTGCAGATAGATGGACATTTTCCATCTCCTGAGTTGTCCTGGTAGTTTTACCCTTTCTGTGCCTCAGCTAGCTGTCATAGAATCATAGAATGGTTTGGGTTGGAAGGGACCTTAAAGATCATCTCATCCAACTCCCCCACCACCTGCTAGACCAGGTTATTCAAAGCATCTGATTATCCAGTCTGGCCTTGAACTCTTCCAAGGATGGGGCATCCACAGCTTCTCTGGGCAACCTGTGCCAGTACCTCTTTACTCTCTTCTTATCATCTAATTTAAACCTCTCCCCTTAGAGTTTACAAGAGCTGTGCATAAAAAAAAAAAAAAAAAAAAAAAAAGAAAAAAAATTAAAATTAAAAAAAAAAAGTGCAGGTGAACCAAACTGCAGGGATTTGGCTTGGCAAGCTGCTCTTGCTGAAGCTGTGACAGCAACATGGTTTGCACACTTAGAGTTCAAACCCAGGTTAAAAAACCCCACACATGTCCCACCCCTGTGCTGTGCAGGGGACATGGTGTGCAGGTCAGATGCTGCTTCTTGAAGGGCAAGCAAAAATCCTACCTCTCCCTCCCTGCCAGCAGTGCTTGCTGGTGCCCAGTGCATGCACAAGATCCCTTTCCCCTCACCATCTGGGCTTTCACCACTTTGGTAGCCTGCTGCACTTCACAGCTGCTTCCTTTGTTCCTCCTAAACCCAGCCCCAGTTTTGCATACAGATGAATATGTGTTACATCTCGTGCTGGATGAGCAGCTCCCACAGAAAGCCAAGGCTCCACAGAGACTGATTTCCATCATGTCCATCCCTGCCACATCCACAGGGAGCTCTGGGGCTGTCATGTGCTTTAGTTTCCCTGCCTCTCCTCACCATCACCAATTATCCTTTCCATGTGTGCACCTTCTGCTGCCATTATGCAAAGCTGCTCTGCTGCAGCTCCTCACCCTTATCTTTTGGTGCCTGTGGAACAGCAGGGATAATGGAGGGACAGATTATCAAAGCAGGGGCTGCAGGGCAGCCTGCACTAGCCACCTCAGAGCAGGCACCCAGCACAGCTACACACAGGAGTGCTCAGGTGCCGCCTTCATCAGGTATTTTATAAACAGAACACACCATCACATGTGCAGTAAATCCCCATTACAAAGCAGATAATTATGTGTACCAAACAGAGCCCTGCAGAGTGCAGCTGGCCAGGGAAGGCTTTTCTCATCACATCCAACAGAAACCCTTCTTTTTTTTTCCTTTTAGGGAGAGGAAAAGCATCTTCTGAAGCTTCACTGAGCAGCTTCTGGCATCAGGTATAAGGCACATCTCAGCCATACCAGCTGAGCAGAAGGGATTTGTGGTGAGTTAATGGACCTTGGGAGGCAGCAGCCCCTTGAGATGAGGTCTGCTGCTGCTAAAATGCAGAGCTCCTGGAATTGTATGTGATGAACAAAGACACCCTGCAAGAATAGGGGCTCTCAGAGCACTTGGCTTTCCACCCAAGCACAAGATCCCAGCTCAGGTGGCAGGAACCACATCAGTTATGTGGTGGTTCTGTTTAGTTTTCTGCTTTCAGGAGCTGTCTGCTCACAGTGGTACAGAGCTGGACCCTCATACTGATGGTGCTGGAAGTGCCCCCACCTGAATTCCCTTTCAGCTGTCCAGTGCAGACACCCTGTGGTTAGCACAGGTCACTGGCATCCCATGTGGTGTGGGATTTTTTTGCTGGTGAAAGCTGTTGTGTATCTGGATGGTCCAAGTGCTGAGAAATGGGACAGAAAAAGTGATTTTGTCTGGTGGAAATGGAGATGACAAGTATCAAAAATACATGAGCAAAGAAAAATTTAATCTATTTAGCAAGTGTCTGCCTTCCTGCCGTTGTGGTTTCCAGAGAACTTAATTAGCTGAAGGTTGAGCTCAATATTGTCTTAACTCACAGCAACCCAATGACTGGCCTGTGGTTTTTCTGTCCTTTGATAAAATCATTGTGAAAGTTCATGCTGCTAATGAAGAGTTCTGCTTCTCTTTTTCTAGGGTTTCTTCCTCCTTCCTCTGTCTTTCTTCAGACTGGTGAGTAGGAAAGTCTGGGGATCTGAAACTGGGTGTCTCTGCATCAGTTCTTTCTGTGCTATCCAGACATGTTCACACAGGCACCTTTAGTGTGTGTGCAGCACCTCATTTCTGCATCAGGCTGCTGTTAGAGGGACCTGAAACAGCTTTATGGAGATTGTGAATCAAGATTTAGTATTAAGAGGTCCTAAGCAGAGTGGTTATGTTGCCACATTTGCCATGATGTTGGACCAAAGGCAAACGTGCACTCAGCACATTCTCCCTCTCAGCACGGGCATAAGTCATGGGAGATCCTTAAGTCTTGTTCAGGCTGTAAATCAGCTTAGGACATGGAGTTGTTGAGCTGCTGCAGCCTTTTTCTACTTGAGAACCATTATATCAATGTCTTTAATACAGACATGAGGTAACCAGTTGAAGAATGTGTATGAGGGTGTTTGACTGAATTGCCCACATCCACTGCTGATGGTTTGTTTGTGCCTAATTGCACTGCAAATCCCTCATTGTGAAAGAAGTGGTTGATTTTCAGATTACTGAAGCGTGCCTGGTATCAGCTGAAGTTGCAGCGCAAGAGCAGCACTCTTGCTGTGACCAGGCTGAGCTCCAGCTTCAGTCAGACTCTTCAGCCCCTCCACTGAAGTGCCAGAGCTGATGCTGCAAGCGACCTGTCTGCCTAAACAGCAGTGGAGAAAACAGACACAGTGGAGGAAGGGAGGTGAAATGAGGGCTGAAGTGCCTTGCTGGGGGTGTCCATGCCCTCCTCTGCTGCTGGCACCAGTGCAAGGCGGGGGATGCAGCCCTGACCTGCCTTGGCTGGATGCAGCTGCAGCTGAAAGGGGCAGCCCCTCTCCAGCACCATCCATTTTATTTGTCTGGATTCCTTGTCCTCCTTTCTCTCGCTTTTCTTTCCCTGGCAAACTACCTAGCATTTTTGTGTCTGAGTGATTGTGAAATCACAGGAACAATACTGTGTACGTAAAAGAGATACTGGACATCTTAACCTTTGTAGGGACATGAACTCCTTGTCCCTATTCCCACTTAAATGTACCGAACTGGGAGCACTTTCAGCAGGGAAAGAGGAGAATGAGATCTCAGCTTTGGACACTGAACTCTCCAGCTGTGTGAAAGATTAAAGCAATAGTCATAATCACTGCTGTAGTCACTTGTTTCTTATCTTAAAACATGGTGCAAAACTTCCCAAGCATGTCTGTGAGCACACTGAGATTTATACCCACATTAATAATCACAAATTCGGTTTGTTCTTGCAACTAATAAAATAATTAGCAGCAGTCACGTAAAAGGAGAGAGAAATGTGCTAATTCATGCTGGCTTTCAAATGAAAACTATTAAAAAAAAAGCCCAACCCACAGAGATGGTGAAGGCTGTTCTGTTTAGCTCCCTCCCAACCCCATTTGGTAGTGGGCAGTGGAAGAGCATCCAGATCTCCCACTGATGCCCTTCTGCCTTTCCCAGCCAACATGTGGCCATCCAGGGGGATTATCTGGAAGGGCAAAACCTAACAAAACAGAAGACTAAAAAACAATCCAAAAAGCATTTGCACACAGATCAGGCACCCGTGGAGATTTGGAAAAAGCCATGCTGGAGGTTTCTTCTTGGCAGCACAGCCAGGCCTCATGATCCCCATTAGCAGGCTGCAGCTAGGGGACAGAACATTTAAATGCTCATCAGTGAGGAAGGATACAGCATTTTGTTGATTACAGAGCTGGAACAGAAAAGCCTCCAGATATTCATTCAACCTTTTTATTATTTTTATTATTATTATTATTTCTAACAACTTGTCTGGGAACTTGGAGAAGGCACGAAGGCTGCCTTTCCCTCTGACCCATGCTTGTGTCCCAGGGAGAGGGGAGCAATGTCCCAATGTTCAGGGGCTATTCTCAGCATCTGGAGACCAAAGCCAGCTTCTCACCAGCCAGCTGGCAACCCCTGCAGCACCAGTCCTGCCTGCTGGAAGAAGGAGCAGCTCTGTCCACCTTCCCAGCCACGTGCTCCTTTCCTCTCCCTCGTGCCAGCAACAGCACTCACACAGCCCATGGCGAGCCCAGGCAGAAAACCAGTCCAGCAACCTGCTTTGGAAAAGCAGAGCTCATCTCCCCAGAACACATTGGTTTTCAATGAGATCAGGTGCCTGAAGGCAAGGCTGCATTTTTCTGCAGCATTTCAGACTTAAATCAGCACGAACTCTCAGAGGTTTTTTTCCTGTATGCTTTGGAGATGGTGAAACTCCCCCTTTTTCACAGAGCTCTTCTTAGGACAAGGAAGAGGTGACAACACAAAGGAACCTCCTGGTCAATCACAGCCCTGAGAGACAGCAGCATGGATGGTCAAGCAATACATTATTCAGGCCTTCTGAAGGCACATGGCCTTCAGCCCACTCAAAGGGCTTTTAGAGCACAAATCTGACCCCCAAAATCATGTAATCAACCCCAAAGTCACAATTAATGAACATTTTAAAAGTAGATATTTCTGATTGATTTTATTTGCCTTCAGATATCACAACATCATTATTTTTTCAAGCTTTTTCTCTGCCATCATACTTTCTCTCCCAACCATAATTTTTTTTTAAGTAGAGAAAGTTGAGATCCAGATTTTAAAAAACCCAAAAAGTATAATTTGGAGAAAACCACCAGCTGTGAGGAGACCTGTGCTTGCATTGCTGGCTTGGCTGTGGGTCCATGTGGGACGGCAGGACAGGTCTTGGGAGGACAGGGCTGGTCTGACAACTCCCAGCCTTTTTTTTTTTTTGGAAGAATGTGGAGGATCACACATTGCTTGTATAACTGATGAGGAAGGGTGCTTAAAACTTGTGAGCTTGAGTGTGTGTGCCAGAAGTGCTGCGTTTTTATGGGAGATTAGACACTGCTTGACACAGCAGGTCCTCTTGCCAGATCCCTGGTGCACAGACAATTAAATGAGCCAAATAACCACATCTATCTCAGCATGCCCATGCATGTGCAAACAATTACTCTGTGGGACTGTTATTAAAGAAAATTAAATTTTAAATCTGTACCAGTCCAGGAAATCTTAAGGGAGACTAATTTTCTAGAAACCATCTAGTGGGCATAGCCTGGGTACCCCTGGAAAGGTTTATAAATCTGGTCTTAGAGTCCCTAATCCTGTTTATCTGCTACTGTACTTATTTCAAAAACCCAGAACTTCTGAGAAATTTAGGAATTCAAAGCCCCAGGGACTCATGTAAGCTCTCTGGACTTGCAAGAACTCGGGCATTTGTTTCTAGTCAAGGCAGTTTTTGGTTGCATAGGGCTTCATCATTGGTTAAATTCTGAGCTGGAATAAGACTGATTTCTTGCTCTGCCTTAGCAGCAAGTTCACTTTTTACCATTTTACATGAAATTTGCTTCTCTGCTTTTGAGGAGATAAATCACAGAATCACTGGGTTGGAAGAGACCTTCAAGACCATCGAGTCCAGCCCAGCCCCAACAGCTCAACTAAACCCTGGCACCCAGTGCCACATCCAGGCTTTGTTAAACACACCCAGGGATGGGGACTCTGCCACCTCCCTGGGCAGCCATTCCAGAACTTTATCACTCTTTGTGTGAAAAACTTTTCCCTGATATCCAACCTGTATTTCCCTTGGTGTAGCTTGAGACTGCGTCCTGTGGTTGTGTCAGTGCTGCCTGGAGAAAGAGCCCAGCCCCAGCTGAGCACAGGCACCTTTCAGGAGCTGTGAGAGTGATGAGGGCACCCCTGAGTCTCCTTTTTTCCAGGCTGAGCACCCCCAGCTCCCTCAGTGGTTCCTCATAGGGTTTGTGTTCCCAGCCCCTCTCCAGCCTTGTGGCCTCCTCTGGATGCGCTTGAGCATCCCAAGCTCCTTCCCAAACTGAGGGGCCCAGAACTGGACACTGTAAAGACTGACAAAGCCTTGCAAATAAAACAAACCACCATTTTTAGCCTCTAAAATAAACTGATGTTGGGCTTTGCCTGGCTGCTGCCTGGAATTTTGATAAAGGCAGTGAGATTGAGGGAGTCCTTGCTGTGGTCAGATGTGTGGTGTCTATAGAAGTGGGGTTGCCCTGGAGTGTCTGGGAGAGTTCCTTAGTGGAGCTGGTGCACATTTGGACATCTCAGTGGGAACTGGCACACAAAGAGGAAGGGCAGGGAGGGAGAGTGGAGGATTCTGGAGACATCTTCACAGCCCTGGCAGTTTGACAAAGTCATCAAAAGGACATTTGCTGTCAGCTGCAGAATCACCACTCAAAAATGCTTAAAAAAACCCCCAGTGTCTGCAGGAGAGAGAGAAATAAACACAAAAGTGTTCATGGCTTTAGCTAGGTGTTAAAGCACAAGGATTGGGCAGGAGGAGGATGAGGAGGCTCAAGGATGGTGATGAGGATGATAAAGAGGGGCAGCACCAGGCTGGGATTTGAGTGCCTTAGTCCCAGCTCTTCTGCTCAGACATAGGGTGACTTTCAACAAGCCCTACTGGGCTGGGAGGTCGCCACTTCTCCATTGCCTGATAACAAAACCGAGGTCTCTGCAGATCTTTGGAGATCTGCTGCTGCAAAGAACCATACAAGTGCAAGGTACCTTTAATCCTTGATATGATAAATGCTCCTTTAAAGCCCCCTCAGACTGCTCAGATGATTCCCACTCCTAATGGGGACAGCTGGCTCATTGATGTAAGAGGCCATCCATCAGGATGACCCACTGAAAGGTTTCTACTGTGGCTCCAGTTGTAGCTGCCAAAAGAAGCACTCCAGAAGTGCCTTTGAAATATTGTGTTTTTTAAGTGGATAAGGAGGGATTGGAATGTCCTCATCCAGCCTTTATTATTTGGCTGCTTTTGAATGACCCTTTTCAAAAAGAAGCTGGGCAGCTATGGGGAAAGAAAGAAAAAGAGAGAGAATAACAGGGCTTAATGCTCCTTTATGCATTTTATAGATTTAATATAAAAATAGTTATAACAAAAACACAAATCCCATGGCCTGCCTTCCTATTTGCACAGGCTATAATGAGTTGACATTTGAATAAGCCTGGAAAATTGTATTTAATAACTCCTCAGAGGCTCTAGAGTGGGAAAACATATTATTGCTGCCTGATTTGGAAGTTATTGTTTTTTAAGGACATTTTCAGAGTTGCACACCTCTTTGAGGCTGCAATTCTGCATCTTCTGAGCAACTGAATTCTTCACTCGTGATCCCTGTGTGACTGTGTGCACTGTCCCATATTTTGAAGCTCCAGTAGACTGTCAAGGACAGGGAACTCCCCCTGAGGTTTTGCTTCACATTTGTTTTCAGAGGTGAAAAAAATTGAGTTTAAATTCATTGATATCTGATTTCTGCTTACATCAATAAATACCCTGTGAGGGAGAAGGGATGGACCAGGAGAATAACACGCTGGACTAAACAGCACAAGATCTTCAGTGGAGAATCAGCTCCATGCTCCTGAAGAAGCAGAGATTCCTGCAGTTTGCCAGGGCTTATTACTCACCTTGCTTCAGCAGGGAGTTTGCTGGAAGAACCTCTGCCTTGGTTAACACTCTGTTCACATGTGCCTGCTTGGATATTAATTTTTAAAAGCCAGCCTGTAACCTTCCTGGGGTTACCAAGGGGACTGGGTGACATCTCCTGCCATATTGATGGGTGGCACCTGGCTCTGGTGTTCCTCAGCCCTGGCAAGCCAGCAGCTGAGCCCAGTTTATGTCTAGTGCCAGTTTTTTTACATGTTTCCAAAGGGAAGAAAGGGTTCTACTGCCCAGTTTGACTCCATCTCCCCTTTAATTCATCACCCAAGATCAGTCTAACCTGCAGAAGTACAGGGTATCTCTCAAGGGAGTGATGCTCCTACATGCCTCAGGAGGGTCTGTGGCTGTGTGGACAAGAGACGTCCCCAAAGTGGTGCCACAGGCAGCGTGAAGCAAAGGTGGCAGTGCTGTGTATGTGCCATTTAGCATCCAGACCTCACTGATCTGTACATGCATTTGTTGTTCAGAAAAAAAAACTCAGAAAAAGCCTTTTTCTAGATACAGACAGAGATTTAGGTGGGGGACAGAGATTAGGATGAACTGTGATTATTTTGGCAGGAGGTGTGAGACTACATACCAAAATTCATAGGAAGAGAGCCTTTATTAACTCCATTGTCTAATAAACAACCTGAATTTTGGAAATACATCCCTCAGCTCCAACAGAAATTCCTCAGGACTGAGGTTCTCTGAAGAACAGGTTGCTTATTTTAAGATACAAAATGTAGTTTCAGAGCTCCACACATGAAAAAAACAAAGTTATGAAGGCCCTAATTATAGGAAGAAGGAGCCCACTTGTACAAAGCAATAACTTCCATGAAGAAAAAAATGGTTTAAGCTCAGCTATAAAATTCTCCTCTTGCCTGAATTATTGAAATGCCAATTGTGGGGTTGATCCCTGTGACAGAGAGAGGAACTGCAGATGGATTTTGGTAGGAATATTAGCACTGCATGACAAAGCAGCAGCTATTGACAGCACATGAGGCTGAGTGTGATGACTGGTCTGCTGCCTGAGCCTGTCAATTAACAAACGAGTCACAGGGCTGGGATCTGGAGGATGGACACACTCTAATGGCCTGGAGCAGGAAGTCACAGCCCTGACTAACACAGACATGTGTCTGTAGGAGGTGAGTGCTGCTGCTTTGGGGTGACAAAGAGCTGTGTGTGTGTGCAAACATTCATTATGTACATACTGCGCTCAGTACTGGGGGATTAAAATTTCATTAGCTCTCACAGTGCTCCTGGATGGTAATCCCTGGATGGCAGTTCTGGGATGGCAAGCACAAAGATCTGCAGATGAGGCTATGTACAGGCCTTATTTCTTCCAAGTGGAGAACAGTTTATGTGCTTAAATAAAAATGAAGCAGAAAGCTGACATACTCATTTTAGCATCTGTAGTTAATATCTGAATGGCAAAGTGTTCCCAAAATGCTCTCTCTCCTCTGTGCATTTGCAGAAGTCCTTAAAGAAGTCTGGTTTAGCTCTGAAATATCCATCTCTGCCTATTCACAGAGTGCCTTTTAGACTTTTAAACATCCCTTTCTCCGTATCTAATGGGAAATGGGATGGCAATGACAAGTCCTACCCCCTTTCCAGAGGGGTAACATCCCAAAATGCAAAGCTGGGACCTCTTCTAATTGCCTCCCACTTCCCAAAGTGGAGGCAGGAGCTGGCTGGGTGGGGGGTGGCTTTTGCTCCTCTTTCCTTCCCTCTGAGCCCCCCCACCCCAAGCAGGCAGATGCTCAGTTTTGTCCCTCAGTGTCCAAGTGACCAGGCCAGGATTTGGGTTCCCTGTGGATGGCAAACCAAGCCACTCTGAGGGATGACTGATGGGGGCTGCCCTTCCCCTGCCCAGGAGCCCCCACAGGAAGCAAGAGCCCACGGTTTGCAAGCTCAGCTTTGGAAAATGGAGAAATGCTTTTGAGGAAATGTTGGCTTGGCACCCTCAGCCTTCTTGGCACAGTGCCTGGAATAGGGAAGAAGCTGAAACTGTCCTGTGGAGGAGAGGAAGGTGCTCTGAAAACCAAGGTGGCTTCATGTTCCTTTGTGGGTCTCTGGATTTGGGGGAAAGCATCCTCTTTTCAGGGGCCTGTAGAGACAGTTTTGCTCCAGGACAGAAACAGATTTGTAGATACCAATATCAGACAGAGGAATGAAATTTAAATGGCCCGTTCTTCCCCTCCTCCCTGAGATTTCAGAAACGTCTCTCTTTGCAGGGGTTGTGCATTTGTATGTAATTATTTCTTTTTCTGTATATTGATCCTTTTCTCCTTCCCCTGAATGCACAGTAATTACATTTCCCTTTGGCGAGTGTGAGGAGTGAACTGTCACTGCTGCACAATGGCTCAACTGTATCAAACCAGGAGAGAAAGAGCCCCTGTTTTGGGGGAGGGCTGACAATTGCAGGTTCTGATTCATACCTGTGGAACTGCTACTCTGTAATCAGGCAGAGATTAGTCACCACCAGCCAATTACCAAGCTCAGCTTCCCAAAGCAATTTGTCTATGGGGAAATTTATAAATCCTGGTTAACTCTGCAGGGAAAAACTTCACTGGGTTGGGAGCAGGCAGAGAGCAAGTGCATCCTCCTGGGTGCCATCCTGGTCACACTGGTGCTGGCAGGGGGGTGAGGTGCTTGCCCTTAACCAGGTGGGCAAGAGCAGCCTCCCCTGACAGAGAAGTGTCAGCTCTGCAGGCTCTGCCACTTTTATGCACCTTCCTCTATGGGATGAGTGTGTTTTCTGAAATCATCGTGGCAAACAGCAATGGTGAGCCCTCTCTGCCTGCTGGGATCTTCCCCAGGAGGTTTTGCATGCTGGAGTTGGGCACAGATCTGCATGAGGGGTACCTCAATATCCTGACAGCTCCCTGTTCTCTGCAGTGGGACCACCCTCCCTTTCTCCAGGTGGGCTTTCTGCAGGGTTCAGAGAAACCCCAAACACCATGGGTGTAGGGGAAGCTGCTGCCTGCTGGGAGGTTATTCTTGCCCAAGTGGAAATGAGCTGTGTTTGCTGCAAGCACTTTTACACTGGTGAAGTAACTGTGAAGGAGCAGCAGCTGCTGTTTTAACCATTCCAGCAAGTGTGGAGTGCCAGAGTGTTTCTGGATAGAGGAACCAGCAGTGTCTTCTTTCCTGCCAAGGCCACATTGCTTTGAAGAGCAGTGCAAAAGCAGCTGCTGAAGTTGGTGTTTACAAAACAGCAGGGCCAGAAGGAGGAGAGGACCCTGGAAGGGGCACAGGGTGATCCAGGCTGTCCCTGGGTTCTTGGGAGGTCTGGAGTGGGGAATTCCCAGGTGAGCCTCAGCTTTTGTGTGGCAGGGGATGGGGATGGGGATGGGGATGGGGGTGGGGGTGGGGATGGGGATGGGGATGGGGAGGGGGATGGGACTGCACAGAGAAGGTACAAAGGGAAACTAAGTCCCTGATGTGGGACTTAGGATGTGGGGGACAGTCCCTCTTCTCCTGGGTGGAAGAGGGAAGGGTGGAAGCCCCTGGAGCTGGCTGGCTGCCCTCATTCTGCTGGAGCATGCCTTGGGTAAAACTGCACTTTTTGCCGTAACAACTTCCTTATTTTTCTTTGCAGGTCCTTGTCTTGCTGCTGTGTCTAGAGAGCCTGGGTTCTTGGGGCAGGTTCCCTGGACCTCCTTGGTTTCCAAACTTCTGCCCAGCGCCAGCTGAGTCTGACAGTCTGAATTCAAATCTGAAACACACCAGGAAAACATGAGACATGTCAGACAACCTAATGCAAGTCCACCAGACAAAGAGCTGAGAAAAAGATAGGGGCCCTCACAAAAAAAAGCACTAGCTGTGTCTGGCTCTCCTTTATTAATCTTATTGACATACAATGACATTCACAATTTCCACCTGTTTTTTCCCCCATTTGCAACAGAAAACAAAAACTAAAGTAGTTTATTTTCTCATCCCTTACATCTTCTAACCACATCTGTCCCTGAGGCCCCTAGCCTCAAGGTACTGTTTCACTGCAGTATTTTTTGCTCCATACAAATCCACTGAACCTGAATTTCCTGTATTTCCATACCACATGGAGAAGGCTAAGTTTAGCTCTTGTACATTTTAGGTATCTATCAAGAAAAAACTTGGACTGCAAGGAGTCTCTGGCATGCTCAGCCATACTGAACGTGCACAGTGACACAAGCATTTCCTCTCCTTACTCTGTCTCTGAATAAATCACTTCAGCATTATTAATTTCACATAAAGTTTCCCTGTGCATGCTCCAGGGACCTGCTAGAGCTCAGTGAATGCTTGGAAATGAGCCTTGTGACTTCATGGCTGTCAACCATGACCTACAATGTTCTCAATGTTCTCCCTTCTTTCATTAGCCTTGGTTTTGGCCACTTCATATAGAGTGTTAAAAACTTGTTGTGTTTAATACCCATAAAATGATGTCTTCACCCCACTACCCAGGCCTCTGCTGAGCAGAGATGAGAATTGCTTTTTGTGGAGAAGAAACATGTTGGAAACTATCATTTGAAGAAATTTCTGTGAATTTACTTTTGCCTCAAAACAGGCCACCTTTTAAGGGGTTAAAAAGAGTGACATCATTCAACAAATGAAATGTCCTATTTTGGTTGCAGTGAAGCATTTTGCAGTAACTCCAAATGATTTTTTTTATTTTTTGTATGTGAGTGGAAAAGCAAATGCAGTTTGACCTCAATTTCTTCATTGTCCCTCTTCTTTATTGTAGTAACTAGACTTAAAAAGTAGTTATTTGCTTCTTACCCCTCTTGTAGACATTCATGGGAATATTTTGCCTTTCTTTACATGGACTTTTCTTCTTTAGATTGTTTCATGTCTTCCCTGGGAGGCTGAAATCTCTGTAAATACTGTCTGTTCCTTATCCTGCTTCCTATTACTGTTTTCTAACTGTGACGCTGCACAATATTAATGAACAGTCCATTGAAAGAATGAGTGCACGCAGCAAACAGTAAGCAAGAAAAATCTCTGTTAATCCTCACAAGAGAGTTTTCTCAGACCTTTTGTCTGTGCTCATGCTGACTTAACCTGTCCATTTCCTCCTGTGAGGAGGTGGGAGACCCAACCTATACTAGTAATGTCTGGGAGCTGGGGGAAAACTCCCTTTCCAGCTTTTTCAGGTCTTCCCTTGTCTTGAAAATTAATCTTTGAGAAGTTCTGTGTTTCAGATTAGATATTAGGGGAAAAAAATCACTTTAAGTATTGTAAATGCAGGTTCACCGATGAGGGGAGAGAATGATGCATCTGACTCCATGTTCTCAGAAGGCTAATTTATTACTTTATAATGCTATATTATATTAAAGAATACTATACTATACTTAAGAATACAGAAAATATAGTGACTGTCTGCTAAAAAGATAAAAATGAAAACTTGTGACTCTTTCCAGTGTCTCGACACAGCTTAGACCCAATTGGCCAAAGAGTGAAAACAACTCACACCAGAATCCAAGCAGGCAGTCACCTGTGGGTAGACAATCTCCAAACACATTCCACATGAGCACAACACAGAAGAAGCAAACGAGATAAGAATTGTTTTCCTTTTCTCTGAGGCCTCTCTTGCTGCCTTTCAGCTTCCCAGGAGAAAAACCCTGGGCGGAGGAATTTTTTCAGAGAATGTGAATGCCACATTACAGAGTGGTTATAGGCATTGGAATAAGTTGCCCAGTGAGTTGGTGGAGCTGCTATCCCTGGAAGTGCTCAAGTAGCATCTGGATGTGGAACTTGGGGACATGGTTTAGGGTTGATTATGGTGGTGCTGTGCTGATGTGGGGCTTGATGATCTTGAAGGTGTCTCCCAGCCTTGATGATTCCCTGTGATTCAGTGTCTCTGGGATTGCCCTGCCCCAGGTGCAGCACCCTGCACTTGGCCTTGTTGAACCTCGTGAGATTCTTGTGCTTTCACTTCCCAAGCTTGCTCAGGTCCCTCTGCATGGTCCCATCCTTCCATAGTGTCACCTGCCCCTCTCAGCTTCCCATCCCCTGCAAACGTGCTGAGGGTGAGCTGGATCCACTGTCTGTGTCATTGGGGAAGCCATGCAAGAGCCCTGGGGCCAAGGTAGAGCCCTGAGGGACACCACCCATCCCAGCCTGCAGCTGGACATGGAGCTGTCACTGAAAGTGCAGGAAAAGCAGGAACTCTCCAACAACACCTTTGAAGAATAGAGAATCAGGCATTCCTTTATTCTGGCCAGGATGTGCAATGGAATCCTTTCCTTCACACATGGCCCGAGTGGTGCAGTGGAAATCATTCCTTTACACATGGTTCTTTACCAGACTTTTCACATATTTATGCATAAAAAACCTGAAATAGTTCTTGTTCACTGGTTCTGAATCACACAATTCTTAGTATTCAATCTCCTCTTGGTTATTGATCCCTTTGCCTTCAATGCTAATTTGGTGATCATTCTGTGGTTCTCTATCAATCTTTTCCCAGAGCAGGTATCTCCATCTGCACTGGGGGGTCAGGTTTGCTAATATCCACTTATGTCCTCTGTATCTTCTGGCTTTTCCCAACCTGTAGATGTTAAACTTTCAGAGTCTAGGAATCTTCTTCTTGTGGGCTGAAGCTCATCAGGCCTCACCCAAAAAAACTCAAACTCAAAACCTCAAAACTTTGGTGAAAAGAGTCTTTTGGAGCAAAACTTCAATTTCCCCCCTACCTTGGCAAAAGTGAATAAACCAATGACAAAAGTCACTTAAAAATTTGAAAGGTTGTACAATTTCCAACAGAGCCCTCTGTCTGTGTCCATCTGGCCAATTGCTTGTGCCCCAAATAGGGGCACAGGGAGACAGTGATAACCAACCCTCAGCCCAGTGACCCCAGAAACCCAGTGAGAAAAAAGGAACCTCTTCAAAAGAAGAGACACACTGAGCAGAGAAAAAGACTAGTTAGCATAAGAAGCAAAGGAATCTTATATCCAATAAAATAAAACATTAAGATATTCATATTAGTTAATGATAAATTACAGTTAATAATATCAGCTAATAATAACAGAAGCTATTACATTAATATTTAATAAATAGCAAAACATAATACTAATATAACATACAGACCTAAATATTCTATATTCTTTAATATTTATAATGTCTATATATAATAAATAGTGAGAAATAATATATTTTGAATATTGTTAGATATCATATATGTAATATATGCCATAGAACATTACAAATTACATATAATATAAATATAACATAGAAATATTTAGATATAATGCTATAAAGATATTAAATAATTTTAAAAATAAATAATATGTGAAATTAAAATTAGTAAGAGAGCCATATAACTGGTAGCCAATGAGCATGAATGCCTTTGTTCACTAAAATGTATAAATAGTGAAAAGTTTTGATAGTTACTGTGCTGGCTCTGTGGATTTCCCACCCAGCACCTCCTTCTGTGCAGAACTGTAAATAAAGGAAATAGCTGAACTCTGTGGGGATTGGTTTCTTGCACACAGGGTGAAAGAATCCCTTTTGGGACAGCAGCTTTGCCATGGCCACATGGATAAAAGATGCTGCTTTTCCAGCCAGGCTCAGCTGTGCCTGGCCCATCTCAGAGCCAGCCGGGCACAGCAGAGCAGCAGAGATCTGAAACTCGGCGGCTGCGCGGTCGCTGTGGCCCAGACAATCCCACAGCAGCCACGAGAGCCCCTCTGGGAACGAGCACCAAATCCCAGAGGGCACCTCTGCGAGCCGGCTCCCCGAGTCCCTGCACCGAGGAGTTGTCCTCCAGGTATTTGGGGAACCTCCTGGGGCTGCTTGGACCAGCTGTGTGGTGTTCCAGTGAGCACCTGGCAAGCTGAGTTCCCCCACAGGGACAAGGGCAGCTGGTTTGGAGGTGTTCCCTTGGTTACTTAAAGAATCATTTGTTGGTGTTGACCTCCTGGCTGGGTGGCCAAGAGCAGCCTCCCACAGTGACACCCTCTCCCTTGGTTTGTCCCTCAATCCTTCCCCAGAGGCTTTCAGGTGGCCTTGCCAGCTGCAGCTCTGGACATTCCAGTACCTCCGAAGCTCAGGGCAGTGCCCTGCACGCTCCCAGTGGTGCCCTGCACACCCCACACACGTCCTGCCTGCACAAGTGCCAGGTTCCTCTCGTGCCCCGCAAGCACTGCCCACTGTGACACACAACATGCCCTGCCCTGTGCCCTACCATGGGGATGGATGTGGCATTTGGGGACACAATTTCAGGGTCATGATGGTGGTACTGAATGATCTTGCAGATCTCTTCTAACCTTGACGATTCCAGGATTTTGTGATTCTTACTTCCTCTTGTATTTGAATAAGAATTATAGTGTCTAACTGAAGGAGACAGAGAGATTGTCATGACTGATTAATATTTCAAAAGGGCCTCATAAATCAATAATCTCGTCACTGTGGTATAATTCACAACCAATGCTTTCTTCCCCTGGTTGGCCTTTGAATCCCCTCACAAGCTCTCAGTTTGCAACAGAGATGTAATTGAACAGACAAAAAGGGAAACAAAAAAAAAAACCATTAAATGACAGGGATGTCGAGTGGAAAAGTTTAGAGTCCATTTCCTCCTCCATCAAAGAGCATTTTATTGATAAAATTAAATATTGGTATTTTTATTTTATTTGCTGTTGTTTTATTGATATTTTGTTGATATCATATAAATATAGTGATAGGTTTATATTTCTTTGATAATATTTATAGTTATAACATTTACTTGTATTAATAGTATAAAGGAGTAGAATACAAACTCTTTCTGAATGTCCACAACAGTGAGGGACAACAGGCACAGGACACACAAGGGAAAACTCCAGTGAGCTTTACATGAAAGGTGGTTCTGCACAGGGACAGGCTGGAAAAAAAGGCTGGAAAATCTCCATCCTTGGAGACAGCCCCAAAAAAGGAGCACAACACCCTGAGCAACCCAACCTAACCTCATCTGCTGCCATGCTCTGAGCTGAGGATGGGAGCAGATGCCCTTCAGAGATCCCTTCCAATTTAAGTTAGTCTTTGATACTTAGCTCAAAATAAACAATTTTTGATGGTAGCTGCTCTGACTTGGCTTTTCCCTATCATCCAACCCCAGAGGCAATCCAAGCCTGTAGGACAGCTTGGAGGAGCTCTCATTCCTGGAAAAGAATAAGGGCAGCAAGCAGAGGGAGACTTGGCAGGGTGCTTGAGGCTTTCATGATCTAATTGAAAGGAAGGTGAATTTTCTCTGATTTGACCCTGATTTAAATCCTCTACTCTCGTTCTCTGAAGTTTACAACCTCTTCTTTTACTTCCAGCAGAGTTCCACCTCTTTTAGAGCCAGGGCTGCTGTGACTCATCCTGGAGGGCATTGCTGTGCCTGGTCCTTTGCCTGAGCTGAGGCCCTGCTGTGAGAAATCTGCCATAAGAGAAAGCTGGAAACAAACTTAACCTCGTTTTGGATTGTCCACTGCCATCTAGGAGCAGTGAGTATTTGGAATCCATTTTTATTTATTCATTTTAAAGTGAATTGTTCTGCCTGTCCATGGAAACATGGGGTGCATCTGAGGAAGATGCTGCTTTTGTGCAAGAAGTGCTGCAAGGATTAAAGTGCTCCAAGGTACAATGTGGAGGATGAGTCAGGAGATCCTGGCTTCAAATGGGAGCTCTTCAAAGTGGCATCTGTCTTTTTTGGTGAGCCTCTCACAGGACTCTCATTTAAAAAATGCAAAACCATAACAAAAGGCTGAATGGTTCTGATGTGTGAACTGAGGCTGCAAAGCAGGGCTCCCCAAGGGTTTCTTTCTGCCCCAGCTGGATGAAATACTGCTGCCTTTCTTGGAGAATGGAGATGGGGCACGTGGGGGCTGCCCACCCTGGAGGTTTCCTGCTCCCACCAGCCAGGAGTGCTGCCAGCTCTGCCCCAAAGCTGCCTGGCAAGGCAGACATTCCCTGATTGTTAAAAAGAGATAAAGGACAAACTCCACACCGAGTTCAGCTATTTCCTTTATTTACAGTTCTGCACAGAAGGAGGTGCTGGGTGGCAAATCCACAAAGCCAGCACAGTGACTATCAAATCTTTTCACTATTTATACATTTTAGTGAACAAAGGCATTCATGTTCATTGGCTACCAGTTATATGGTTCTCTTACTAATTTACCATATTATTTCTTTCTAAAATTATTTTTATATTTTTATAGTATCATATCTAAATATTTAGATGTTGCACTTATATTATATGTAATTTGTAATGTTCTGCACCACAGATTATGAGTAAAACAAGTTATTTCCACTTGGAAGGCCTGCCAGCCCACCAGGACACCACTTTCTCTGGGCTTTGAGAAGGTGCCATGCCAAGCTCTCAGGTCTGTGTCAGTTCAGAGGTTCATAGAATAGTTTGGGTTGGAAGAGATATTTAGAGATCACCTAGTTCCAGTCCTCTTCCATGGACAGGGGCATCTTCCACTTGTTCAAAGTCTCATCCAGCCTGGCCTTGAACACCTCCAGGGATGGGGCATCCACAGCTTGTGGATGGGAATGGGAAGAAGATCTACCCTTGAATTAGAGGTCTGCTCCTCAGTGTCTGCTCCACACTCCACAGGCTTGAAGCCTGGCCTGAAGCCCTTCAGACACTGTGTTTTTAATTAATTTTGGTATTAACCCAATATCTCTACACTATCCTCCTCTGACTCCACAGAGCAGCACTCTTTCAGCATTACTTCACTACATGCAGTCCGATCTGTGGCTTAAACCCGGCCTCTTTAATTAACTGACGACTTTAATCCACATGTTACACTCTGCTTATCTGGAAACTGACTTTTACTTCTGATAAGCCATGATCTAATTGCCCCCTGTCCTCATCCTCTGCAGAAGTGCAGAGTCAATGCACTGCTTCTCCCAGGCAGTTGCCCAATATGCAAAAACTCTCCTGCTCTTCTTAATCCCCAGCATTTAAACCTGGCATTGGATGCAGCAGAGATGGCAAGGAGTTCTTGCAGCCCCTCTGCCCCATTCCTCTCTCTCTCCTTCCCACCTGGACCATGCTCAGCTGGAAAGGAACTGAGGCAGCATCACAGGCTGCCAGCATTTTACCCTCCTGCCTGCATAGGGCACCCATTTCTAGTCTTTGGAAGCAGAAGACAGTTTTGCAGTAAGAGGCAAAGTTCTTGGTGTCACTGAACTCAAAATACAAGGAACTGATGGGAGTCTGGCTAGTTTATTCTGGGTTTATTTGCCATCTACTTTTTTTAACTTCCAGGAAACTTTCAGGCCCCAGAATGCAAGCTGGTATGTGCAATTAGCAAATGCTTTTCAGGCATTTGCTTCTCTTCAGATATAAGAGGTTTCCAAAAAGATGTCAAATACATTTCAAGCTGTTTTTCTAGAGTTTTGGAAGAGAATTTATACACTGAATTTGGGTGTATGTTTAACTGTCATTAGGTCCTACCAGTTTTAACCTGTCCAGACAGCTCTCTGCTGTTGTCCTGGACATCAGGCAAATTATATTGATTCAAAGCTGTGGATCCAGTCACAGATATCTTCCCTTTCATCCCCCTCTTGTGGAGAGACAAATGAGAGGGAGGCTTTTCAAGGAGACACTGAAAAATACCAGCTCAAAACAAGATGAGTTTGTGTCCTTTGTTACCACAGGCAAGGACAGAGATGTGAAAAGAACAGGAATCAACTCACAAGGAAAATGTGGGAGCTGGGAGGATGCTTGGTGTCACCCATTGCTATTTTGGAGGTTGAGTTTCCAGTATTTTTGCACGTTATGAGGAGGATCAGGGAGACCTACGCTGTGCTTCTCTGGTGCCTCAGCAGTTCTCTCCATCCCACGTGGCTGCCTGCCCTCAGAATGCAGGGATTTGGCTGCTTGATGTCAGTGATTACACGGGAGAAACTCTTAGCAACGCTCTGAGCCATTTGCACCACTTCAATATGACAATATAGATGTCACTGCTGCAGCAGGCCAGACATGGAGATTGGGTCCTGTAGTGCTCCCTCCGTGCCAAGCAGATTTCCATGAGCTGCTCCTCGAGCGGCATTGGAAGTGACAGGCACTGATTGTCCCCCAGCCTCCTGCAGGGAGGGACAAGGCTGCACGGGGACATGGAACAGAGTGGAGGCAAGCTCTCAGGCACTCCTCACACAAAGAGCTACTTCAAAGAACAATTGTTTTTCAGGGATCCCAGTGACAAATATCCTACACAGCCTCCTGCTCTCTGCAGTTGAAACCTTGGGTTCTTTCCCTCCATCCTTATTTCCTCCCCATCCATCAATCCCGGTGCCCTTTCAGCCCCTCGGTTTTGCGATGTCAGCAGCGATCCCAAAATGCTCCAAAGTCATTTCCACTCTGCTTCCCCTGACACAGAGACTTCGTTATCCTGCATTGCCTGAGTCCATCTGCCCTTTCCTCGGGGATTTTATTCCTATGGGGTACAGATATTTTTACAAATGACAGAAGCAGTGCTGTGGGAACTGGGGGAAGAAGCACGTTCTTCCTGCCTCGGCAGGGATGTCCATACAGACAGCGCACACTGAGCTGGTCAGAAAGCTGTGGTAACAACAGCACAGCCCCCAAAGCACAAACAGAGAGAGGAAAGCTGATGATGTTGGCAGGGTGAGCCCACCTGTGCCTGTGTGACTCCCCCAAAAAGTAGAGAAAATCTCTTTGGCTCTCACCTAAGTCATGAGCTGTGACAGGGATTGAGCTGCCTTCTCCCATTTTCTCAGGAAAAGAAAGAGACTTCTGTTGGAGAAGCTGTTTTATGTTTTTTATTTATGTCTTAGTAACCTTTAAGTCATGGTTTAATCACATTTGATCAATAAAACGTGGCTGGAAAATGAAAAGTCAGATGTTTAAGATTTTGAAAGCACCCAACAATGCTCTGAGGTTTTTTAGCTCTGATTTTGTTTTTCCCCTCTGGATTGTTTTAGCAGAGAAATTCTGCACTTCTTCAGTTCAAATTTGAAAAAGAGTTTAATTTGACCTAAAATGCCCCTTTTTTTTTTTTTTTTTTTTTTCAGTGAGTGATCCATTCATTCTGAAAACAAAATACATGGCAACATCCAGGCAGAACACCCTAGTCACCCTCTCCAGCCACCCCTCCCCTCCAGGTTTAGCAAAGTGAGGCACTACATGTGAACATGTTTTTATCCTCCTTCCCAGCCTGGAAAAAGAAGTCCCATCCCTACACCCCAGTGAGATCAGCAGGGAACCCCTCAGGCAGCAGTTGTCACACCCTGTTTGTGGCTCTTTAGGCTGTTTTGTGCTCTTTGGACCTCCCTGCCCGGTGAGTTTTGCCCCAAGGGTCCGAGACAGCCCAGGGCACAGCAGGACAGAAAAGAAAGGCACAGTTGTGTGCAGACATCAAGCTCAGAGAGAATAAAGAAGATATTTCCCCCCCTTTTTGTGGCTGGCCTTGGCCTTTTGCTGCCTGGCATTTGCTGTTTTTCTCCAGGTCCATGTGGCATTGACTGGAATTCACTGGAATTGGTTAACTGGCTTGCACAGGCAGCAAGGAGAGAGAAAAGCTGTTTTATCATCAGCTCAAAGCCATCATTTAGTTGCATGAAATACCCATAAATGGAAGCAACAGCAGACCAGGGCTTGATGAGAAAACCACTTGCAAGCCCTGCTCAATACTGAGCTCTTGCAAACTCCCTGCTGGAGCTCCAGCACCCCAGGCAGCTCCACCTCAGGGCTGGTGAGGAGGCAGGGAATTTGTACCTTTCAAACCTTCTCCAGCCACACACAGGCCTAATGGATCTCTTCTACCAATCATCTCTGTTTTCTTGGGTTTCTCCATCTTTCTATCTCCTCTTCTGGGACAATCTGTATTTTTTTGGTTTTTAAAAATTTTGTTTTAGCCTACAACCAGAGTAAAAACAGGAAGTATTTTTAAGTGGGAAGTTAGGAGATTAAGGACTGTAGAAGATCTTAGAACCAACCCCCCCCCCCCCCCCCAAGGTATCTGACACGTTAGGCATGCAAATAAAAGGAGATCAACAGGTAGATCAGGTTGTTCCACCTCAAATATAACTATTTTCCTGGCCCAGAAAGGAAATCATGAAAAATTGAGAGGAAGCCTTGAATAGTTTGGTAGCACAGAAAGATGCAGCTGAGGCAGCCAAGACAGGCAAACGTGGAAGAAAACACATCTCCTTTTCTGAAAAGGACGTCTTAAAAGAATCATTTTTGAGGCATTTCTGCCTGAGACAGGCATTTGGCTCCTGGAGCTGGAATTTGGGCCAGAAGTAATCAGGGACAGCGGGCAGAGGCAGCATACATAACGAGGGAGCCTGCATGTGGGCTCTTATCACTTAGAAGCTAATAGATGACGAAGGCAGCTTAATCCATGCAAATATAGAATAACGACAACCTTGACTTCATGCCTCACAAAAATAGTGGGAATGGGAGGGGGGAAAAAGAGAGGGTGAGAAGTAAAAAGCAACAGCATTTGAATCAAAGTGCGTCATTAATGGATGGGGCCAGGGAGAGAGAGAGGAATAATCAATCCCAAGGCAGGGTGGAGTGATGGCTGCTGCTCGTGGGCACAGGGAAACCTGCAGGAGGGGAAGGGAGAGGAGAGGACGTCAGAGGAAATGCCTGGCCAGGCACAAAGTGATGCTGATCTGCTTGGTGCCAACCTGATTTCTCAGCCTGGCTGCTGGCAGTGCTGACTTCAGCCCAGCATCCTCCTGCCAAGCCCAGCCACTGGCATGGAGTGGGTTCTCCAGGAGGGTAAAAGCTCACCCTTCCCCTCGGTGGTGGAGCAAACGTTGTGGTTTGTGACCATCTGGTGAAAAGGCAGCAGCTGAAGCTCTGCTATGGTAATGGTGAGATTAATTAATAACCATTGGAATAACTGGAGAGGGGTCGTTGTGGGTTTAGTCATCACTAGGAAATTTTAATTAGCCATTGGATATTTTCTTTCCCAGGCATAATGTGATGTCTGTGAAGCAGAACCTCCTGCAGGACAAAAGCTGAGATGGGACCACATGGCTGGAGAGGTCCCCAGTGCCATAGGGGGGATGTGACAGGATGTCAGCCCACAGGAGATGGATGAGCACACAGCCAGATGCAAGCAGCACATCCAGTTTTCCCCAAAATGAGGATATGGATGTGTCTGAGTCTTTGTTTGAAGTGTAAAAGGTACAACTGTGGACGGAGAGGACTTTCAGAACCATCTGTAGGCATCTCATCCTTGACCTACTATTTGCCCTCTTAACTCCTAACAACCCACTCCTCCACTTACTACTGGGGAGGGGGCCAGATAGATGAGATCCATGGCGTCTTCTTGAATGTAACCTCAGCTATTTTTACAATAAATACATTGTGTTAGACAGGTCAGATTTATTTTTGGTAACCTCCCTGTTGCATTTGATACCATTTTCTATTAAATTTCTTGCATTATTCCTCCCTTCAAAATTAGTCAAATGCCTGTCATACTCCTGAGGTTAAGCTAACAGATCAATTATTGTCTGGATTAATTTCCCTATTAATGCAGCCTCAGCTGTTTTCCAGCCTTGTGGCCCCTTGTTTTCTTGGGCAGACAGGTCTGAAAGCCTGGCTGCCAGGCAGGTAATGTCAAGGGCCTGCTTTTCTAATATTTTGGGATGGAGATATTTTTATACTGGCCATCTGCATCCATGGATTTCCTCTGCCTCCTCTTCAGATATCAGTGCCCCTCCATACTGGTGATTCCATTAAATGTCTTGTCTTTGCCTCATGTGCCATCACATCACTCTGGTTCTGGTTTGTATTGTTGTCTCACTCTTCAGCTGCCAAAATCTTGGTGTACCAAAGTCTTCTCCTTGTCTCTCAGTCAGAGACCTCCTAAAATTCAGCTTGGCATTGTCACTTTAGCTACTCATGGTACATCTGGAGGAAGAATCCAGAGTTACTGAAGCTCTGCGTGTTCATGGAGAGAGACTTTTCACAAGGGCATGGAGTGACAGGACAAGGGGCATGGTTTCACACTGAAACAGATTAGGTTTGGACTGGATATTAGGAAGAAATTCTTTACCATGAGGGTGGTGAAGCACTGGAAAAGATTGTCCAGAGGAGTTGTGGCTGCCCCATCCCTGCAAGTGTTCAGGACCAGGTTGGACAGGGCTTGGAGCAACCTGGTCTAGTGGAATGTGCCCCTGCCCATGGGGGAAAAGTTGGAACTAAATGATCTCTGAGGTCCCTTCCAACCTAAACCATTCTGTGATTCTGTGACTTATGCTGAATGAATATGTGCTGTTAATAACTACATTTTAACTACCCTTTCACTCAGTTTTCCTGAACCTGCAGTAAGATTCCCCATGCTGTGCAGTCACACTGGCATTCTTTCTACAGATGAGTGCAAGATTTTTTTTTTTCTTTTTTGGTTCTCTAATAAAATATCATGCTTTAAGGAAATATTGTATATTTTCAGTTTAGCTATTACATTTCTTTATCCCTTTGCAAAAATTTAACCATTGTTTTTTCATTAGTACAATTTATAGATATAATACAGTATCCAGTTCCTCTGGGACACTTTTAAAAGTTTGGGTACTTGCAACTTGTTATTTAATATATTAGTTTGGGCCAGTTCCCTTCTTTTGGCACTTCAATTCCTGATGAAGCTTCATCCATTTTCATCTGAAAGTCATATACTTGTCATGCAAATACATCTCCAAACCTCCTCTGCAGTGTCCTTAGCCTTTTAAATAGCCCAGCCAGCTCGTTTATAGACCAGTAGTTCAACAACAACCCTCTGCCAAGCTTCGTGCTTCCTGTGTGCCTGAAATGATCTTGTTTGCTTTAATATCTTCAGCACTTGCCTGTTCTGGACCCTTCTCAGCTGTCATCATTTTTTTATATCACATTTCTCTTGACGTTGCCTGCACGTCTTTCCACTGGCGTTACTCACTGTAGGTCACTGCTCCCTGAAGGAAGAATTTTTGGGGTCAGACTTCCTTTTAACCCTCCCTGAACTTCAGGAGGTGTTGGTTATCATGGGTGGCATGTACCAAAAGCTGAGCTGTGGCAAGGCCTGGCAGTGCCCAGAGTGCATCAGGTAGCCCTGCCTGTCCCTTGGCATCCAGAGAAATACCTGACCTCACTCTCTGCCTGGCAGGGTAAGGAGCCAGGAGCAGCAGTTTCTTTAATACCTTCCAGGCCTTTCCACTGATTCTCAGTAATCAGAAAGCTGGAGAGGAAACAGAAAGCAGAGCATTACCTGGAGATTTTAATGCTGGTCATTCCCTCTGGACTGTGCTAATTAGGAGAGATTGCATCACCTGTCCCATTCTGCAGACTTCAAAGGCATTGCACAATGATAAAATCTGCTGTACAAACAAGCTGCTCAGGACTTGCACAGCCAAATTGTTCTCCTGCAGTAGTCCCTGACAGAGTCTCTGAGTCCCCAGCTCAGCTGAGAGCAGGGCAGTGACCCACAGGCACACAGAGTTTGCTCTGGGCTCTGTGTCACACTGCTTGAGTCCTGCCACCCTACTTGGGGAAGTGTCCCCGAGGACACAGTGACATCAGCAGGCACCAGGAGATGTTTTAGAGAGCAAGGTGCTTCAAGAAGTCAGACAGTCTGCAAGCCCTCTCACTCACCACTGTGGGGGCTTTGGAAATGGGGAGTCATGTTGGCTGTACAATTCCCTTTGGAAAAAACATGTTTAGGGCAGTGCTGAAAATCTGAGGCTATTTCCACTGAGTAGTCCTAGGCAAGCAAATAACACTGTAGAAAGAGTCTATCAAAGCTCTGCACCACTCAGTTTGAACTCTAAATGCTGTCATCTCACAAATAAACACCTGAGCTCATTTCTCTGAAAAGGGCTTGTTTTGCCTTGATACTTTGCTGAAGTAGGGATCTACAGCTTCTCTGCACAGCCTGTGCCAGGGCCTCACCACCCTCACAGGGAAGAATTTCTTCCCAACATCTAATCTAACCCTACTCTTTCAATTTGAAGCCATTCCCTCTAGTCCTCCAGGCTCTTCTAAATAGTCTCTTTCCCTCTTTCTTATCAGCTCCATCAGGTGCTGGAGGGCTGCAATTAGTTCACCCCAAAGCTTCTCTTTTCCAGGCTGAACAATCCCAGTTCTCTCCACACAGGAGAGCCTTTCCACACAGGAGAGGTGCTCCATCCTTCTGATCATCTTGGCCTCCAATGGACTGACTCCAGACCAGGAGCAGTTGCTCTCTTCTGCAGCAGCACTCACTGAGCAGCTTCCAGTCCCGAGGAGGAGGAGAGAGAAGAGCAGGTAATCATGCCCAGGGAAACTGTCCTGGTTTGAACAGACAGGTGTCTGCTAAGGAAGGCAGGAGCCTCCCATGAAATGGAAAATGTAAACCCTCTCCCTCTGAATTATTATGATTTTGAAATTAAAAGGCTCTCAGGCAAAGATATGGGAATAGGAATAACAGTTCTTTAATATGAAAATTAAAAAATACAAATGTAATAGTACAAAAAAAAAAAAAAAAAAAAATCACTGCCAGAGTCAGAGCATGCCCTGGCCCCTGTGTGTCAGGCTGGTGGCACAGTGCCATCCCAGGGGGGCTCAGGGTGGTGGCACAGTCCCTTCCCAGGGGGGCTCAGCCCTCCTGCAGTGCCAGCTGTGGTTCTGCTGGAGCAGGGATCCTGGATCCTGCCCAAGGGGGGAGTTTTCCTCTGCAGCTCCAGGGCTGCTGGAGATGGGCCTGCTCTCCCTCTGGGAATGCAGGGCAGCAGAAAGCTGCTCCTCTGGGAATGCAGGGGGCAAAGGCTGCTGGGCTGTTCCCAGGGCAGATTGGATCCAGGTAGGAATGCTTGGCTCCTCCCCTGGGTGGAGCATCTCCCATGGGATGGTGGAATTTGATCAGCCCTGCAGGGACACTCCCTGGCCATGGACAGCAGAGATCTCCTGGAGGGAGGATGGGCTGTGGGAGAGATAAAGAAAAAAACTGCCCCATGAACAGAAGATATCTGCTCCACAGATTAGAATACACACTCCCATTTCCAACCTAAGACGGGGAAAAAACACTCCTCTGCTCCCAGCCAGGGCTTTGGCTCTCAAAAGTGCAGTCTCTCAATGCCCCACCCAAGTTTTCACTTTTACATTGTGGCTCACCCTCAACCTGAGCATCTGGAAATGGTCGTTCCACTGCAGTGGGCACATCCAGGCAGGCTGAGGTGCCCTGAACAGCTCCCTGCTCCTTGCTGTGATGCTCAGGCCTTAGAGCTTTAATCTGCCAGCCCGCTGGTGGGCTGGGCTGCAGCTCCTGCTTGTTCACTGCTCACAGCCAAAGCCATAACCCACCATGAAGGATTTTTGATCCAAAGCCTCCTGTGCAGTTCCAGTGTTGAGGCTGAGTGTGCTGTCTGTCACCTGTCTCTGCTCCTCTGAGGGAAAAGCTAAAACCTGAGGGAGACACAGAGAGAGAGAGAGGTAAATCCTATTATAGTTTCACAGGTCTAATCTGCCAAAGCAGAACAGGAGCAATTTTTAATTTTATAAGCACCCACTTTTAACCTTTTTCAAGGATACTACTCATTTCCACAATCAAATATTAGTTTAAACTGTCTTAAGCTTAACACCTTATTACACAAAGCTTCTTAGAAATAGAAATAAAATAAATAATCTCACACAAAGAGTGTCAGACTGAAAGGGCCTGCAAATGCATGGCTAATTCAAAGTCAATGAGATTTCAGGTGTAAGGTACATACATTTAAAAAGCTATTATTCTCCTTCCTCAGAAAATGCTCTTAGTTACAATTTTAATCCAGCTGAGGTGTCTGCTGGAGGGGGGGGGGGTGTCTTTCCCTGGAAGGTGAGATAGAGAATTTTCCTCTGATTTCAGACAGCATAAGGCCAGAGATCTCCTACTGCAAACCATGGTGTGACAGGATTTCACCCTAATTTTACATCGCTTGCATTGAGTATTTACCCTCTGTTTTTACACAGGCTTCTGATAGGAATTTTCTTTTCTGAAAGGTAATTAAACTGAAACAAAGAGCTGAATCCCTCTGTAAGCTCTATAAGAGATTAGACCACTTCTGGGTATCACTCCAGAGATAATAAGAGCTCTGGGAGCTTTTCAGGGAGTAATTTATTGGACATAATGAGCTTCTTACTGGGGCACCTGCCACCAGTGCTGCTTAAGAGTGTGTGTTCCCAAAGGTCTCTTGAAATTTAACTGTGTTTTTTTTTTTTTCCTAGTCAACTGATGACTTTATCCCTCAGAGGCACCACTGGAAATGGCTCTCTGGGAGTCTCACATGGTGTTTCACTCTCAGATTGGAGAGGGACCTTTGACTTCGGGTCTGTGAGACTCCAGTGGTCCAAGCTTTGCTTGAAGAGTGCTGCTCCTCCTTGGCTCCCCTGAAATGATGGCACTGGGAGCACAAGAGGCCCTGCTGTGGGTTATAAGGGGTGCAGAGAGACCAGGTAGGAGAAGCAGCTCCAGCCCTGGAGCTGAGGAGTGCACAGGGCTTGTGCAGGAGTGCTGTGAAAGGGGGAGTGATGTGCTCATGTACCTGCAGACAGAGGTGAAGAGGACCCAAAGCTCTTACAAAGAGCAGAAAGGAGCTGATGTAGGTAAGCAGACAGCAGGTGAGTCAGCATTCCCCCCTTCAGAAAGGTGCTGATTTCATTTGCTTTTCTGATGGCACTGCAGGGCTTATAGAACTGCAGGCTTATTTCAGGCTCCCTAAGCAGCTCTTTCCCACCTCCAGAAAGTGCTGGTGTGTACCCACAGCATGGCAAAAACCTCTGGGAGCACAGTTACAGATGGGTTACATCTACACCCACCCCAGAGACCTGTGGGTGTGCATGAGGGGGGTTAAGTTCAGCCTGAGGGATGTCCAGGTGGGAAGTGCAGCAGCAAAGCCTTTGGAGATGCCTGGGACAGCCCAGGGGGACACTGCAGTCCCAGAGACATAACTGGGGCTTGGTAGTGCTTTGAGGGCTGTGTCCAGGCTGGGGAGGACAGGCAGCACAGCAGTGATGGTTTTGGTACAGGCTTCCTCTGATGAAATCCTCCTCTTGAGGGGATGTTCTCCTTGGGAGCAGGGTCTGGGTCTTGGGTTGATGTCAGGCTGCTGTTAGCATTGCCTCCAGCCCTCCTCCTTTTTGTCCCTTTCCACTTATGTCAGGGCTGTCCATTGGGAATGATGCTGCCCATTCCTCCCTCTGCAGAGCTGGGAGTTCCCACTCAGTAACCTCAAGACCTGTGCATTTATCCTGCCTCCTGCTCCCTCAAATCTGGGTCAGCTCAGTCCAGGCTCTTGCAGTTTCTGAGCCCAGACATCACCCTTGGTACCTGTGCATAGCTCAGCCCAGCTGCTCAGGGTGTGGAGGTGGGGAACAGAACTAAACCAGAGACCAGGCTGCTTGACCAGACCCTGAAGGCATCAGGCTTCCCTTCACCCTGGGGATAACCAAACTCCATAGCTCTCAAAACCTGATAAGCCTGACACTTCCCACAGCACCTCACTGCCTATGGCATCACCTCTGCCTCAGCCCAGAAAAAAAGAAAAAAGAACACTATTCTGGTCCTGCAAAAAGGTTGGCCCATCTCTGTATGTGGCAACTTAGTCAAACAAGTTGCCCAGAAGCAGCAGAGTCTCCTTGAAGGTACAAAGACTGCAGTTACCATTCCTGGGCTGACCTGATGCTGGCAATATCCCTGTTTTCAGGGCAGAATGGGGGTGGACTAGATGAAATCCATGGTTCTGATTCTGTGACTCTTTACTGCTGCTCAGTTGATTTTATCCTCTCCCTTATGCTTTAGACAGAAACGCTGTAGCCCAAAGGAAAGGTTTAGCAGGGAAAATGATTGCTTTTGACAATACTCAGTGTGGCCCGTGCTGAAAAGAAGACGGGCGGGCAGTAGCTCTTTCTTTTTAAGATGACAGATGGGAACACTAACATCAGTGCCTTTGCTTTGCTTCATTTTGCACAGAAGTCATTTGAAACTGCAAGCACCTCTCCCACAGCCCTGAAATATGGCAGCCATAAATCCAGATACTCCTTCTGTGGCACTCCTGGAATTGTGCAGCTCTCTGCAATGGCACCTCAGCAAAGGGAGCCTTCGTGTGGAGATTACAGGAGCACCGTGCGCTCGGCTGGCTGCCCTGAGATAGTCAAGAGCCAGTGCACACACACACACTCTGCAAGAATCAAATTTCATTATGGAAACTTTTTACTTGTTGCTGCTTTTAAATAATCCCCAGCTGGGCCTGTTCTCTCTTTCCCCCCATCTGTTTCATATCTGTAGTGAAGAAATTTAAAAAGCCCCTGTTGGAGGGAGAGGAGGAAGGCTCGTACCTTCTTGCTCACTCACTAACCCAGCACACTAAAAACCCTTGGCTTTGCCTTCACCTTCATCACTGGATGGTTTTTTTCCCAAACTTCACACGTAAACTCATTAACATCACTTTTCCATCTGACCCACTTAGAGATCTGCGTCACTGGCGATGTTTCAGCACTGAGCAATCTCCCTCCACTTTTCTGCTCACATCCTTGGGGGGAGGGAGGGAGGTGTGCATGTGGGTCTTTGCTGAGCAGCACAGCCTCTTACGTGGATCTATATTTATACATTTGACATCTGAATGGGCTCAGACGTGCAAGAGTTGTCAAGAGCAAGCTGTGACACCTTGGTGCAGCACCTAATGGGGCCCTTTCACCTCTGGATGCTGATGTGGCGCGTTCTGCGCCACCGGTGCAGCGCCGGCTCTGCGCAGTCAAACAAAGCTGCTTTTTTTAGACTGACAACCCATAATACTGCTGGTGCTGTGGAGAAGTGATAAAGGTAACATTTCACATCGCCAGTCAGAAACTGCCTCTCTTAGGATAACTTGGCAGGGGAAAAAAAAGAGGAGGGGAACGAGCACAAAGCGGAGCGCGCGCTTGTGAGCAGCGATGACGTCTGCTGTCACATAACCTCTCCTGAGCCACGTTGTGAGCAGGATTGGGTGACACTTCTGGAGGAAAAGTAAGAACCAGACACCAAAGGGATGCTGCCCCATTGCCCTCCAAACCAGAATGCTACTCTGCAAGTCATAGGTGAAAAGAAAGATATTTCTAAAATGCCATGTTGCTGTAAACGGTGACCACGAACACACAGTTTTCTGTGGCCAAAATGGTGCCAGTGAGGGGGCCATGGCTGCAGGGAGCCCCCAAAGCTGTGGTGGTTTCCCTGGCTTCCAGAACTACTCAGTTTGTCCCAAGGAGAAGGCAGCATGCAAGGAAGAGAGGCTTGGCTCTAGCTGCCAGCTTGGCAAACCCACCCTGGGCTCCGACAGGCAAGCTGGGACTGTTCCATCCCCTGCTTTATCACCTCTAATGGAAGAGCAGCTGGCCACTTTAAACCCCCCGGCTGGGGAGCTGCAAGGCAAAACATTCCATGGGAATGTCAGAAGCACACTCACCACTCCAGCCCCAAGTGCCCCAGTGCTCCCTTCTGCTCTGTGAGGGGACACCCCACTGGCAGGGCACACTGCAAGCCAAATCACAGGACTGATAATACCTTCTTTTGCCAGTTTTTTTTTTTTCTTGTTTCGTTTGATTTGGATTTTTTTTTGTTTATTTGTTTGTTTTTGGTTTTATGGTTATTGGTTTTTTTTTTTGGTTTTTTTTTTTTGGTCTGGTTGACTTGACTTCCAGGCCTTCCCTAACACGGCTCTTTTGAATGTGGTCCTGGTATAAACTGGGTGTGGAGTGTTACAGTGTGGGGATGGGCTGCACCTTGGAGACTGCTCAGCTTGAGGATTAACAGGGATTTTTGTTCAATGTGTAGTGAAACCACTTTGGTGATCAGACCAGTGCCAGCGGCAGGGCCTGTCAGCTTCACCCTCCTTGCCTCTGTGCCAAACAAAGCTACAGGGGCTTGGCAAATCCTCCTCAGTGCCAGACTGCTCTGGGGCTCATTGCTAAACCAGTACTGTGTCCAGAGAAGACCCTTGGATACCTGTCTAAACCTGCTGATGTGCCCCCATGGAGGGTTGGAGCCAAAATTCAAGGTTCATGTTGAACGGGGAAAGTCTCTTGCATGCCTCAGTTTGCAGTGAGCTCTTCCCCAGTTGCCTCCCCTGCAGGCTCCAGGCAGATCCTTGAGCCCTCTACTTGCTTCTCAAGGCCTGGAGCAACTCCACTGTGGGGCTTTTGGGAATTCCACAAGAAATTGCTTCACTTTCTCTGACAGTAACCCTCCTGAATGTTAAAAAAGTGGTGGTTCACCTGACATGCTGGTTTGAAGGGCAGATTGGGATTTTCCCCATGGCTTCCCACCTTACTCCAGCCCCATCAGTGGTACCTCTCCCTGCACACCTGGGCTCACCTTCCTTGCTAGACTATGTCAGGTTCCAAATGTCCTTTCCAAAGCTGCATCATTTTACTTGGAGGTCAAAAAAAACTTTGGTGCAGAAACTTCCTCCCATCCAGAGAGCACAGGAGCACCATTTACACAGAGCTGTCGTAGCAGGTGGTCCTGCCCCTTCACTCAATCCCACCAGTAACCTGCTTCCAGAACAAAGGGCAACAGAAAAAAGGGCCTAAACTCAGACTCCTCTATGTTATGAAATCACCTGGGAGATTTTTTCCTCGCTGTAACAAAAGCTGTGCTGTGTGTGTGCTGACAGAGAAGCTGCCTGCAGGAGAAGAGTCTGGAGGATCTGAAAGTTCACTGCTCAGGGGCGAGGGAAAAGGGTCAGCACTGGCTTTTCCTTGGTGTTTTGGGTCTGAGCTTGTGGTTTTTTAATAGAACATTTTAGCAAATGGATTCTTCTCCCTGGATGCTGGTGGTCCTCCTGCCTCCTGGCTGTTATGCCCTTTTTTTGATCCTCCTTTGGGACCCTTCAGCTCTGCAGGTCACAGGAGAAGCACTGAGCAGCCATTTTTAGGCTCAGGTGTAGGAGTGAAGCTGCAGAGGGAGACTGCAGGCTATTGACCCAGCAGGATCTGAATGAACATGATATTTGATCTGTAATTATACAGCCAGAGAGGCTCTGCAGGGCACGCAGAGTCAGCATCTTGGATTGGATGTGATGTGCTGTTTTCCTGTGCCTGTAAATCAGCTGTGAACGCTTCTTTACATCTCATCTTGCACTGCTCCCTGTCAGAGATCTCTGCCTCCAGCCCTGGGCAGGGGAGCAGCACCAAGCACACAGAATGAAAACCTTGCTGCATCTCCCCCAATGCCCTTTTCACATGCCATTCTTGGCTTGCTTCCTGGCAGGGTTTCACCAGGCTGTAAAAGTTAACTGCGTGCTGGAGTCGTACTTTATGAGGCTGCAATTTAATTTAGAAGCTAATTTATGCAAGTTATGCATCTCTCCCTCTCTTCCATTAGAAGGCAGCTGTTGGATCCACCCTGTGTGCAGTGGAACTGTGGCTGTGGATAATTGAAGGGCTGGGAATTCACCACTGGACTCTGATGAGAAAAGGCAGTAACAGGAGGTTTAAGCAAATTTGTGAATAAGGGATTTAGGAACACTGCCCAGGTGTGTGGTGGTGTTTGAGGGTCCCCAGGATGAGGGAAGAGATGAGAATCTTGACTCAGTTTCAGAAGGCTGATTTATTATTTTATGATATTATTATATTAAAAGAAAATGATATACTAAAACTGTACTAAAGAAAGAGAAAGGAGACATCAGAAAGCTAGAAAGGAATGAATAATAAAATCTTATGACAGAGAGTCCGACACAGCTGAATGTCATTGGCCATTAATTAAAAACAATTCACATGAGACCAGTCAAAGATGCACCTGTTGGTAAACCATCTCCAGACCACATTCCAAGCCATCACATAGTCATTGTTTACATTTCTTTTCTGAGGCTTCTCAGCTCCTCAGGAGAAAAATCCTAGCGAAAGGATTTTCATAAAAAATGTCAGTGACACAGGTGTGTGGGGCAGTGCTAGGAAGGGCAAAACCCATCTAAAGGTGGCACTTGTCAAATGCAACACAAGGGGTTTCTACTCCAGCATTAGAAGTAAAAAGCTGAATGAGGAAAACTGGGTCACATCCAGTTGCATCAGGTGATTTAGTGACAGGTAAGGCAGAGCCATCCATGGCCTTATCTGCCTCAGCCTTGACCAACAAGGTCACCCAGACCTCTTAGGGACCAGCTGAAGGGGAACAATCAGCAGTGGGAGAGGATCAGGTCAGAGTTTGTTTGAGGGAACATCCTGCACGTGGGACCCACCATTCTCCACCCAAGTATGCCAAGGGAGGTGGGTGTTGTCCTCACAGGAATGTTCTCATAATGCTTGAAAGGCTGTGGGGATCAGGGGGAGAAACTGGAGAACTGGAGAAAAGCAAACATGGTGCCCTTTTCAGAAAAGGACAATCTGGGAGACTGCAGCCCAGCCAGTCTCAGGTCAGTCCCTGGGAAAATCATGGAGTGAGCTCCCTTGGAGCATGTTTGTGGACACAGGAGGGAACAGCCAGCATGGACTGAAGAAGGGTAAACTGTGTTGGACCAACCTGACTGCCCACTGGGTTAAAAACGCAGAGGGAGCTGTGAATGAGGAGTCAGCTCCCCAGGCCACACACTCCTGGGGGTGCTGAACTGCAAAATACCTGGTCCAGATATTTTAAATGGCAGGAGATGTCCTGCCATTCTGCATTTTACAGTAGAACCCAAATAAATAATGCTGCAAAACCTTTGGTGCCAAAGGAGAGAAGGGAAACAAACTTAGCAGAAATCAGCCAGATCACATGTCCTAGTACTGGTGCACCTCAGTCCTCAGGAATTTTCTTTACCCTCCTAGAGAAAATGATGCTTTCCAACCACTGCTGCTCTTCTTTCCATGCCTCTTGGCGATGCTGGTGGATGAGGGGGTCTGGCAGTGCATTCTCGGTGGGCTGTTTTATGAGGATTGTCCATACCTCAGTCCCATAAAAGTACATTTCCAAGGGATTTCACAGTCTCCAGGGAGCAGTGACACTGTCTGATTTGTCCAGGAGTCTTCACAGAGAGTGAGAAATTACAACTTTGCCAAAAAATTTAGGGCAGCATCTCTCCTTGCTGGGGATGAGTGCACACCTGGTTGTGGACACATGGGATTGCAGCTTTTGGACATTCTAGAAAAGCTGGGATTTCAGAGGAAATACAGCCCTATTGGCTTTCAGGCCAAATTTCTCTTGAAAAAAATAATTTCCTCTAAAAATAAAAAGTTCAGACATGCAAAACCAAATAATCATCATCATAATAATGAGGTGGTTTCCCCAGATAATTACATATTTCAAGATCAGACATTCTGTACTGGCACACAAAATATGCTCCCCGCAGGTTTTACAGAGCTCATTTTTCTTTCAGGAAACTGCATTTTTGTGTGGATTGTTGCTGCTGGTTTCCTACAAAGGTAAATGTTTGTTTGTATACAGCTCCAGCCCTTTTTTTCCTGGCCATTAATAACTATATGCTAACAGACTACAGAAAGCCTTAATTGGTAGAGTATGAGTATTATGCTGTAAATTGGAGTAAGGCAGTTGCATTTATTAGTATACATTATTTGCACAGTGTCTGCAGAGGGTTCTGTACCCTGGTGGTGAATATGTATGTGAATAAATCAGTGAGCATTAATTGCTGAGGCTTAGCCTATGGGCCCTGGATTCAGCTGGAACATTCCTGTTAAATTTATGAAGAGAAGATTGAGTCCAGCAAAACTCCTGAGTTTTGGTTGCAGTGAAAAATTCTTGAAACCTGTGTGGTTTGTCGTTGAGTTTTAGCCTAAACTGGGGTTTACAAGCAGTTTTGACAGACTTCAAGGGTCTTCCTGGTTTAAAAGCTTCCCTGCATGTCTATAGAAGCAGGATCAGGGCAAAAAGCTGGAGGCAGAAAAGCCAATCTGTTAGGGTGGTGTACAGATCTAACATTTGCCTATTGCTGTTGCTGTCTTTGGCACATTTGAAGAAAGGCAGCTGCCAGAATTTTTTATTCCTCTTGGCTCTGAACTTTCTCAGTAGAACTTCCTAATACCCCAAATGAAACTTGAAAAGAAATGAGGATTTTTTTTTTCCTTTACATTGTGTCCTCCATAGATGTGAGAAGTTTGTTTCCTTGGAGCAACCCCCCGAATCTGCTCTGCCAAACATGCAGATTTAATAAAACATGCAGCTGAGGCAGTTCCCAGTCTGTCAGTGGCACAGGACCAGTGATGGATCAGCATTCCATGGGTCCCTGTTCCATATCCCACTGCCCACAGCCTGATGGACACTGTGCTAATGAAGCAATGCAGATGTAAATGCTGAGCATCACCTGTGGGTACATGGCAGCTCAAAGGGATCCTGAAGGTAACTTCTCTTTCTGTGCTGCCCATGAAGTTTCTTTCACAGAGATTTTTTTTTTTGTCTGTGTTACCTCACACCTCTTGATTGAAAATGCTTTTATCACCCCTCATTGCACACAGAAGCAAAGTTGCTTTTCTGACACCAACGTGCAAAAGCCGTGGTCTGTCCCTCTCCTCGGTGCAGGGGAGGCACTGGAGATGAGCAAAGCATCTGTAGCCCTCTGACAAACCCTGGGATCCACGGGAAAAGGCAGAGACATCTCTGGGATCACGCTCCCCTCCCGAAGCTGGGTGCCAGGGTGTGTCACTCCTGCCTCTGGTGTGTCACTCCTGCCTCTGGTGGCAGCAGCGGGGCAGGGTGAGGGGTGAACCCACAGGTGAGAGCAACACGTGTCCCCTATTCCCAGCTTTGAGGAGGTTACCCACAACCTCTTTGCTCTATGAATTGTTCTAATTTTTTCATTTTTTCTAATTTTCAAGATTATTTTTAAGATAATTTCTAATTTTTTAAGATAATTTCTAATTTTTTAAGATAATTTCTAAGGCCAGCTGCCTTTGTGCTGTGGTCACCAGGAGCAAGCAGCTTTGTGATGATCCCAGCGTGTCTGTGGTGTTCAGCAGTGACACCTGACCTGCAGCTTGCTGCTGTCCTGAGCTAGCACAGGATGCTTGGGAGTGCACTTGTGTGCTTGTGTGGGGCACAGAAAGCTCCTGTCCCTGTCCCATTGCATTGCCCTGGCATTTGGGCACTGCTGAGTGGTGACAGAAAAAGCAGCTTGTACAAGTCAAGGCTCAGCAGGGGAGGTGATGGCTTTGTGTGGAACTCACCTGTGAGTTACAGACCCTCAGAGAGAGGAAGAGGAGATGGCTGGGGCTGGGGGAGGCAGCACATTCTGGCTTGGCCACCAAATTCCCACTGGGAGTGGGGGACAAAGCCACTGGGAGTCAGAGCACTGCAGTGCCCATGGGAAAACCCTCTGCCTGCTGCCAGATGAAACCCCCAGCCTGTGGGGCATGAAGATGTGTGACACTGGCTCTGGATTCACTTGCCACATACAAGAGCAGAAGGGCTGCTTGTTTCCAGGTGCATGCCTTTGGCATTCTGTGTCTGAGGGCACAAATTAATTACTTAACAAATTTATGCTCCTGTTTTGCCTGGGATTCCTGCCCTATCCCAGGACTTGGGGATCCCTGAAATTCCCTTGGGCAGGGTGAGGGGAGGAGAATGGCCATGCCCAGAGCAGGAACAGTGCCAAGCCCTGGCAAGGGTGTCAGCTAGGACAAGGAGAATGCCAAGGTTCAGCAGCACCGAGCTGCATCCTTGGGCTTCCCAATGAGAGGAATGACAGATTTGTCTTTCCAAACAAGCTGGGGGTCTGCTGGTAGATAGAACCAGCACTGGGAGATAAAAGAAACAATGGGAAGGATTCCACTGATTGAGGAATGGAAAAAGAGATTTGCTTTTATAAACTGTAGGTTGGCTGATAAATGAAATTAGACATTGAAAGAGGAAAGAAACAATGGGGAAAACCCTAAATTCCATAAGAATTAAAAATTAAAAGGGAGGGTTATACATTAGAGGGGAATCTCTGGTATCAGGCATTCTGGGCAGGCTGTACCTCTCAAGTACCTCAGCCAATGGGGAAAGAGAGAAGGGAAATGTGCCCAGGAAATTGGGATAAAAAGGAGATTGCATCCCCCAAAAATTGGAGAGACCTCAGGGGAATGCCCCATGGCCTCTCCTTTTATTCAAATAAAGCAAAAAGGACTCCTCTGTCTCCTTTTTGGACATAAACCTCTGGTGTTTGTAGATTAATTTTCCTGCCACCAGCGCTCACTTTGATCCTGATTCTGCTCAGCACCAGGCTGCCAAGGGTTCACTGCTCCCCTCTGTGTTTGCCCAGCTTTCCCTGGACCTGATCTCCCCTGGGAACTCAGACAAGGCTGGAAGAGCACTGGTGATATAGGGGTCTCCTTGAGCCAGGTCTGATGAGCTCTTGGAGATCTGTATCACACCCAGGATGGCTCAGCTACCTCAGATGGCATAAAATCAGCAGGATGGATTCTGTGGTAATGTTGGAAACAGAAAAGTTTTAATAAAACGCAAAATAACAAAGCACTTTACAGACAAAACTCAAGCCACGGGCAAGACGATCTTGCTCCTGGTAAAACACCCCACAAAAACAATTAGATCCTTTGTTCTCTTCTTCTTCTAGAGGGGACTTTTTGACTTCTGTCCAACTGGCTATCCTAAAGTTTGAGGTGAAGTCCCCAAGGTTCTATGAAATGTCTTTTTACCTAATTGAAGAGAGAAACTTCTGGGCTCTTTTCCTTTTTAAGGAGACAAAGGATAAACCAGTCAGTCAACAGGGGGCACATTCCTGCAGACAGGGAGTGGGGGGCAGGACACTCATGCCTGGAGGTGCTGTGAGAGACAACTGCTCACTTTGAAAATTTAAAAAGGTTTATTAAACCTTGACAGAAATACAACAAAGGACTACATAAGGAAAAAGTTGCAGTGCTGGGAGCTGCCACTCGTGCACACCACATGGCCAGTTCATCTTCAAGCTGGATGCTCAGTCTTTTACACCCCTGGGGTTGCATCAGCCAGCTCTGGCCCCTCCCAAAGTCTGTCAGTCAGCTCTGCTTTGCCATTTATCAGTGCAAACTGCTTTCTTGTCACTGGATTGGAGGTCAGGTGTTGCCATGCCTCACCCCCTAAGCACCCCCTGAGCTTTTCCATTCCCACCTGCCCCAGGTAAGGGACACCTGTGCAGCTTCTTTGTACCTGTCCTGGACAGCCCAGGCTGTCTGCTGGCAACAGTACAGGGGGGAAAGGGAACTGTGGGGAGAACAGAGGGCATCTAAACTACAATAACATAACTATACATCACTAAAGCTTTTCTTAATATTCACACAATAGTTATCTTTTAATTGTGAGAGCCAATCATCTCATTATCCATCTATAACAGATGCCCAAGCTGCAGCCACTGGGATCAGGCTTGCACTGCCACGGGCAAGTGCTGGATCAGGACTCGCCAGCTCAGCGGTGAGGGATGAGAAGGGGGTGATTAGCTGGGTTTGTGCTCTCCACGACCTGGAGGCAGCCAAGCAGGGCCCCTTCAGTCTGTGCTGTTTGTTATTCAGCCCTGTGAAAAATATGTATTTTATGATTGGCTTTTCACAAGTATTAAAATGAATATTATGTGTGTTATGTTCGAAAGTTATGCTGTATTAATTTGCTTAAGTAGTGTGTTAAATATAGTTTTAGGTTGTAACATAAGGTTAAAATAGAAACTACGCTATGTAAGATACTTTATTTAAAGAAAGGACTTGCACTGAGGTAGCAGCCACAGGACACCTAAATCTTTCAGAGAAAAACAATTTATTGCCCCATCATAAGAAGAAATGAACTTCTTCCTGCCTCACTCAGTCCTGAAGATGCCGTCAGGATTAAGATGAAGAAGCTGACACTGACCAGACAGAATCCTTTGTTTGAATGCAATTTATGTATGAGGTGTATGAATATGCAACAGGCTGTTGCTTTTAAGGCTTGATCCTCTGTTAACGTGGGTCCTTTTTCGGGCTTATTTTGCCCAGAAAGAGGTACCCTGACCGTCCGTAACTCTTTGTTCTATTGTCTCATATTGTCCTAATCTCAATTGTTCAAATTTTTATTACTCTAATTATATTACTATTTTTATAACCATTTTGTTAGCATTAAACTTTTAAAATTTTAAAAACAAGTGACTGGCGTTTTTCACAAGCCCCCTCCAGGAGGATTAGGGCACGAGGCAAAAAATTTTTTTGGCTTGTGATAAGATTTTCGTCCTGAATTTCACGCTGAGCTTGAGCTCACTAATCTTCCCCTCGGAGCACGGCAGACGGCTCCTCATAGCACTGGCACAACATTTTAATCCCTCGCCTAGATCTGGCTGCGCAGAACCCACTCGCAACACCCCTCTCGTCATCCCAGAGCATCCCGGGGAGCCTGAGCATCCCGGCGAGTGCCACCAAGCAAATGCCAGGGTGGAGGCGACCCCGCGGGGTCCCTCGGCAGCCCATCCCTCCCCTGGCCTGCTGACATCAGCAGACGTCGGCACAAAGCGGCTCAGGAGGCGGCACGAAAGGATCAGGCAGCAAAGCCGACAATTGAATTAGCGCCGATTAGAAGGGCGGCTGGAAACGCCGCGGAGCAGCCACGTGTGATCCGCCGTGTCACACACGAGAGGCTGCAGCACACGGGGGACACCCCTGTGCCTGCACCCAGCCACAGTGGGGGAGCCAAACCCCGCCTTCCTCCTCCTCCTCCTCCTCCTCCTGCTCCGCGAAGGACACACGTCAGGGCCGAGGCTGTGGAAAAGCTCCACGCGGGAGAGGGAAGGGAGTTGGTGGCTTTGGAGAGCTGAAATGCCCCGAGTGATAAAAACGAGAGCAGGCTCTCGGTACTGAAGTGATTTCAGCATTTATTATGAGAAAAAGAAAGGCCCAAAGCCAGGGGTACTAAAAGTGATTTCAGCATTTATTATAATAAAAAGAAAGGCCCAAAGCGAGGGGGCCGGGGCCGAGCAGGAGCGTTCCCGTTCCCGTTCCCGTTCCCTTCCCGCTCCCGTTCCCGTTCCCGTTCCCGTTCCCGTTCCCGTTCCCGTTCCCGTTCCCGTTCCCTCGAGGCTGCTGCAGCGCCGGCGCTGGGGCTGCTCAGCAGCGATGGCCCCGATGGCCCAGATGTAGCTGCACACATTCAGTGGGTCAGAAGCTCCTTTTTATCCTGTTTTTTGTCCCTTTGGTTTGGTTTCTCTTTGGATCCTTCATTTGCATGAAGGTTTAAGGCGCTTGATTGCCATTACAGCTCTGTCCGGGCTGGCTCGTGGTGCACTTCACTGAGGTGTGTTATGGTACCTTGAGTACCACATTTCTCATAACTACCCTTTTAACCCCTTTCACAATGTCATAACCAAACTAACAGTACATGCCTAATGATCTATCAACTATTTTACCACAGTTTCTAACCTATTTTTAACACAGAGCAGGGGACCTTGGCGTCACAGAGGTGGCAGCTGTGTGTGTCCCCCCTCTCTGGCAGCTCTGTAAGCAGCCGAGCCTGTGTGCTAATTGCATTACTAAGCAGAGTCCTCATTAGACAGGAGACCAAAAGGGACTCCCAAGTCAGTGTCAAGCCTATATGTGGGGGAAATTTACATTGGAGCTCGTATTTAATGCTCCAGCTGGGGCATCTTGCAGGTCCCAGTGTGAGCAGGATTGAGCTGCAGTGGATTGAAGCAGTCAGCAGCAGCAGGATGCAGCAGGTCCCCAAATGTCCTTTCACATCTGCATCTATGATGTGCTGCAATGTCACGGGGCACTAAAACCAAGGAAGGGTCATCAGGGGCTGGGTGGGTTTGTCTTACACTTTCAGGTTTGATTTATGATCCCTTCTCTCGGGTTTTCTGTTGTTGAGGTGACCCCAAGGTATTAGAAAGTCTCTTTTTCCCAGCCCCATGACTGCAGAAGAAGTTGAGATTTGTCAGTTCTGCTTTTCAAGGTTGTTTATTTTCTTTTATCCATTATATTCTTTCTCTGACCTGCTGAGGTCTGACCAGGAGGTTGGGTTGTGGCACAGTCCCTACCCTTGGGGTGGTGTTAGCTTTTTATACAACGAACTACCTGTACTTTATTTATAATAATTTTCCAATACCTATCACCTATGTTAGACAGTCTGTCTCTAAACCAATCCAAAAGTGTCGCCATCACAGCAGAAGATGGAGGACAAGAAGAAGAAGAAGAAGGACAGGACACGCTCAGATTCCTCCATCTTGCCTCTTGAATCCCCATTCTAAAAGCCCAAAATTCTACTTTTTCACCCTGTGACAAATTCACTATCATTCTACTCAAACTCTTGTGGCTTGTAAATCTTCACACAAAGTTGGTAATGGTTTCCATGGGTTAAAATGGAAGGCACAGGTGTTTTTGACTCCATGCCAGGGTCTCTGAGCCCCCTTGCCAGGGTCTCGAGCCATCCAGGGCAGCCAGAGGAATATCCTGGGTCCTGACACCTTCAGCTCCTGGTGGATTGGAATGCCCTCTGTAACAAGGCCCATGCCAAGGGAGCTCTTTGCAGCTCCATATTTAAAGAAAAGTGCTTGGCTACTGTTAATCTTCCTAATAACATGGGTCTGCCTCTAGATGTAAGCGCTAGTTATTAATTCAAGGAGTTTCTTACATGTTCAAAGGACATTAAGATCCCTTTCATTGCTTTGTACCTGCCCATCCTCCTTGCAGACAGATTGCTTGGTGAGACAAAAAAGAGCTGTTTCACCACGTCCCCTTTGTCAGAAATGCTGCCTGTCCCAAAAACAGCGTCCTAATATTAAATATTTCACAGGGCTGCGTGGGAATGTGCTGCCTCAAAAGCTGTTTAGTGCTTGATGCTTTTGACACTGAATAGTTGAGAGGGCTCAAAATGTGGGAGGAATGTGTGGCAGAAGAGGAAAACTGCTTGGGGCCAGGATGGGACCTGGTCACCCTCAGTCTTCCTGAGAATGCTGGGACAGGGATGGCCCCCTGTGGTCCCTTCCAGCCTGACCCATTCTGTAATTCCATGATTCTGTGCCTTAACCTGCACATCTTCTCAGGGCTCCTCAGGGAGCATTTAGTTCAGCTTGACCATGCACATGGAATTCTCAGACTTTGTAGCACATCTCACCCTTTCCCTGCATCTTCTTCTCTCCCCATGCACTGAGTGCAGGCTCAGCACTCAAAATATTCCAGTTTTGAGATTTCCCAGCATATACTGGCAGAGTGCTGCTAATTCCAGTTCTCCTCTCAGGGCACACACTCCTGGCTGTGTTTCTGCTGGACTTTGCTGGCTGAGCCAAAGAAGGAAAGGGCAATATCATTGCAGATGGATGCAAAGGACTCCCTTCTGTGTTTGGCAAAAGAGAAACCCTGACCACTTTGAGTCACTGCAAGTATTAAATCTGTTTCCAATAAATGCTTTGCAGTACTTTGATTCTATCTTTATCTTTCTCTTCTTCATTCTTTTCAGTGGTGTTGGGGAATTTTAAATATCCCAACAGTAAGTGGTTTTCTTTAAAATGTCATAAAGAAGGTGCTTGGATTTTTCCTTGGGCTGAAATATTTGTCCAATGGAGCACAAATCTGCTGTTGGCTCCTTACAGCCCAGGACTGCAGGTCTCCAGGACCTATAAATGCTTTGAAAAATGTGGACCAGTTTTATTTGTCTGACTCAGCTCCACACCCTCCAACAAGATCACCATGGCTAACAGGAACCTCTTGAGCTCAATTATATGGATATTGACATTTATTCCTCTCTGACGCTCACAGCTAGAGATGATAAGTGATTTTTTTATTTCCTTTTCCCAGCGTTACCTCAGCAATGCTGCTATGCACGGGGAAACACAAGCACGTGGCACTTTGCACTGAGCACCTCTTGTAAACTTTGCTGTGCTGACTGACACATTCTGCTCTGGTCAGACAAACACGTTTCTGCTGCACCTGTGTCTGACAGGAGTGAGTTTCTATAGTTACTGTCCCAAGAAAACCCAAGCAGTCAGTCAATTATTTCTCTTTATAGTCAGATTTAGTGCCTGATACAGAGCTGAACAGTCAACAGAATCACACTGTGTGAGCCAATTCATTCTGAACCGGTCTTGCTGCAGCTAAAATCCTCCCACTGCACAAATGTTTAAAGTAGCAGTCCCCCGCTCCATTGCCAGCCTTTGGCTTGATGGGATGAGGAGGAAAGAGGAGAAGGCATCACATTGCCCCCATTAACACAGTGACAGGGCAGGGCTCTGAGCCCACCACAAGCAGGGGTCTGTAGGAGCATCCCTGCTGTCAGGGATAGGCCTTTTTTCAGTGCTGCCCAAAGACTAGGAGGGAAGACTTGGCAGGCAGCAAGGCAGGAAGGTCAAAGGAGGAATTTTGTCACTGGAGATCCAGGCAGTGACATTACCCCATTCCCCTGCTTTTCTATACCCTGGGTACAGACTACCCAGAGAAACTGTGGATTCCCCATCATCTAGTAGAAGGTGTTCTTGCTCATGGCAGGGGAGCTGGACTTGTACTTTGGAGGTCCCTTCCAACCCAAACCATTTCATGGGATGAAGAAAATGCTTGGACAACTAAGGAGATGTTGGAACTGAGTGAATAAAAACATTTTGAGAAGGCCTTGGTGAAGAAAATTGCTTCTATCCTCTAGAGTCCTTCTACAAAGATAAAGCTGCACAGCCATGGAAATTAAAAAAAAAAAAGGAAAAAAATAAAAAAAGAAAAGGAGTGGAGGATGGGGATTTAAATAAAATAAATTGAAGGCTCTTGCCTTGTAGTTCAGGGATTCCTGCACCATCTGTGAGCAAGCTCCAGGGTGCCTCAGTGGGAGCACAGAGGTAGCTCAGTCATGCAAAACCCACGACTGCAAAGCATTTGACTAAAAAACTGAAACCCCAGGAAAAAAAATCTTTGTCCCTGCTTTTGCCTGGATGAACTAGAAAAGTGTGCCTGTCTTTTCAAGAGGCAGCACTGCACAGATTCCTCTGTGCCCATACAGGCTGCAGCCCACTCCTTTGTTTCTCCTTTCAGCTTCCCACAAATACCATCTCCAGCCGATGCCAGGTTTTTCTTTTATCGATATATTGCTGGGCTTTATCAGCAAAGCTTTTATTGCAGCTCTCCCTGTGGTGAATAAAGGTTGAAAAGACCATCCCTGAGTGTCTCTGGGAAGGGAGCTTGCATAATCAGGGAGCTGCTGGTGCAGGGCTCCGCTGACGTAACCGGCTGGGGAAAATTACTGAGGCGCCTGCTGAGGGACAGAAGTAACTCCCGTCAGCAGAGCCCCTGATTCTGAAGGAGCTGCTGCTCAGGCAAAGGGCTAAAATAGACCTGGAGGGAAGCTGATTGTGAACAGCAAGGGCCCTTTTATTTGTTTTTATAAAGAGCGTTCAGTGCGGATTGCGTGTGAACTCTTTGTGTGCCTCGGTAGGAATCGGAGGGATAAACAAACCTGGAAGCCACTGCTGGAGCTTGACATCCTTTTGTTGGCATTTATCATCCTCTGGCAGGATCCCCACGAGGCTCCCAAGGGCAGCTGAGGCCTGGCCAGACCACAGGCTGTCCTGCCTCAGTCCTGGGTTAGATAAGCAGAGCTGTTCCTCGGAGCGCCATCCTGCTCCAAAAAGGAGGGAAGTTCTCCAGCCAGGAGCCTGCATAAGGAGCCAGAGCCATCAGGCACAGGTCTTTTGCCTGCAGCTGGCTGCATGATTTTGGGGATGCTGAGTGCTGCCTCAGGCTGTGCAGCTGGCTGGAAGCCACGAAATCTCAAGCATGAAGAAAACTGGGGCAAAGCCCCAGTGAAAGCCCTGGGAGCACATCTAGGGCCAGGGATTCAGGGTTTGACCCTTGGGGGAAGCCAGCAACAATCCCATTCACCTGCTCAGGCCTGGGGGAGGGAAAAGTTTTTTTCCAGCCTTGCCCTGTGTCCTTCACACTTGGTGGTGGCCCAGGAGGGGCCCCCAGTGCTTCTTATGGAGCAGGCAGGGGGACCTGAGCAGAGGGGGAGTCCTTGGCCGTGAGCTCCTCCAGCACCAAGCTCCAAAGCAGAGGTGTCCCCTCTCTGTGCCACCCCCACAGCCAGATGCAAGGCACACCTCATGCCCTGGTCCTCATGGGGCTGTGCCAAGCTCTGCACCCCTGCCAGAATATTGTATTTGCAGGGTGTCCCAACGAAGGAAGGAATGATGCATCTGACTCCATGTTCTCAGAAGGCTAATTTATTACTTTATTATACTATATTTGTATTAAATACTATACTGTACTATACTATACTGTACTAAAGAATACAGAAAAGATATTTACTGAATGCTAAAAAGATAATAATGAAAACTCTCAATTTTTTCCAGAGTCCTGACACAGCTTGGCCCCAATTGGCCAAAGAGTCAAAACAACTCACACCAGAATGCAATCAGGCAATCACCTGTGAGTAAACAATCTCCAAACACATTCCACATGAGCACAACACAGGAGAAGCAAATGAGATAAGGATTGTTTTCCTTTTCATTGAGGCCTCTCAGCTTCCCAGGAGTAAAATCCTCGGTGAAGGAATTTTTTCAGAGAACATGAATGCCACACCATGACCCCAGCCCCACTCCTGACCCCTCTCCCTGTGTCACTTCTGGGCTGCAGATGTGCCACAGTGCTTTCCTGTCTGAGCCTATACAGCTGAAAAACCCCATCTGGAGTCAGATAAAGAGGAAATCAGATTGTGTCTCATCCTCTGCCAAGCTGGAAGGCAATTACAGGCTCAGAGCAGAATCTCCTGCCTCGGTTTCCTCTGGGAAGGCACAAGGGGCTGGATGTAAGGAGAGCAGCAGATCCATGCTGCTGGTGCTGGTCACTGTGAGGAGGGTGCTGGTCTTGCTGTCACTGGTGGGGACACAGAGGCTGCACTGGTCTGCCCAGTGACTGAACACCAGCACCAAGAGGCACCCAGATGTCCAAGGTGGGACACTAAAAGTGACCCCATGGCAAAGGCAGAGCATCTCCTCTGCCAGCTGTGGATTGCACTCGTGTGTGGGATGTGGTCAGTGGGTACCTCTGGCAATGAGATCTCAGGCTGGACAGCCAACCCAGGACAGCCTGGAAACATTTCACCATCTTTTTCCAGCTGCTTAGGAAGCACAAAGCTTTTGCACAAACATTAACTGTGGTGCAGTGTAAGAAGCAGCCACCTTCCACCAAATCCTATGCACAAACCACGTACTATCACCATGTGCAGAGAAGCTGTAGCTGTGTTTATGGACTGCTGGCTGTTGTAAATGTATCCCTGTAGGCTTTAAATCCATGCCTGCTTGTCTGATGATTGGTTTAACTAGTGCTAATTCCCTGAAAATGAATGGAGCTACTCATCAAATGTTTCTCCTGATGAAATGTGCATTTTTCCCTCAGGCAAAATCAAGAGGTGCCCTGGGAGGGTGAGGAAAGCCCTGGAAAGCAATGATAGCTCAAACCCCAGCTGTGAGTCTGAGAGGAGTCCTAATGAGCCTGGAGGTGGCTGTCACGAGCTGAAGGGATGAACAGGCCCTGGGAAGCCCTGGCTCCTCTGTGTCCTGAGTGGCTTTGGCTGTCAAAGCACCAAGAGAGACACGGAGCTCTCCAGGTCAAACAAATCAAAAGCAAGCTGTCCTCACCAGATCTGTGGCTGTGGGGAAGAAGACTCCCCTTTGCATCTCTGCCCTGCTCTCCTGTAAATCTGCAATCTGCAGGGGGACAGGGAGAACCCCCTGAGGGCAGCAGCATCCCCTGCCCACAAATGGGTACAGCTGGAGGGAGATGTGGCTGTGGGGTCATGGCCCTGCCCTCAGCCCCACCACAACCAGTGCAGAGAGATGTTCTGCCTGTTCAGAGGGCACATAACCACGTGCCAAACCCTGGGCTGGTTGGATTCCTGGCTAGCATGAGGCCTCTAGCCCATCCACAGTAGTTGGCCCGTGTTGGTGTACGTGCAGCAAACATCTCTGAGGTGGATCGAGTCACAGAACAATGCAAATTACAAAGCAGCTTTGCTGGTGTTGCATGGAAGCAAACAGCACCAGCTTGGGCTGTGGAAGAGGTTCTGAAGGTGTATCCACATGAAGGCAGTGAGGGAAATTCCTCCAGAACAGGAGACTCAGGGGTGCCCTCATCACTCTCACAGCTCCTGAAAGGTGCCTGTGCTCAGCTGGGGCTGGGCTCTGTCTCCAGCAGCACTGACACAACCAGAGCTCACAGCCTCGAGCTGTGCCAAGGGAACTACAGGTTGGATAGCAGGGAAAAGGTTTTTCCAGCAAAGGTGATAAAGTTCTGGCATGGCTGCCCAGGGAGGTGGTGGAGTGCCCATCCCTGGGGGTGTTTAACAAAGCCTGGAGGTGGCACTGGGTGCCAGGATTTAGTTGGGGTGCTGGGGCTGGGTTGGACTCGATGGGCTTGGAGGTCTCTTCCAACCTGGTCATTCTGTGATTCTGTGAATTTGTGTCATGTTGCCATATGGTGGTGGCTGAGTTAAGGTTTAATTGCTGAGGTGGCTCCCTGGGGTGAAACTGAAGCAGGCACGACTGAAAGCTGGAAGTCAAAGTAATTGTCTTCCCCCTCTCTATAACTGAATAATCTTTTCTCCTCAGTTCCAACTCACCTGCTGCCAGGAGCATGCAGAACCACGAAGAGGTTGTGTGAGAGAGAGCTGGTGCTCTGCAGGAGTGTCAGCCAACCCTCAGGGTACCTAAATCTGCCCAGAGGTACATGGTTAGGCAGTGGCTGATTGCACTTTGCTATCTTGACTAGAAAAAGGCTCAGAATTAGTGGTGGAGAAGTGCTGCTCTGCTACAGTCCTTCTGCATGACCTTGTGCTGCTCCCTGTGTCTCATTTTCTGGAGCAGCACCACCCATCACCCAGATTTGCTGCAAGCTAACCCGGTAATTACTGCTAAGGTGCTTTAAGAAGCTGTGCTAAGTTCTAGAAAGAAACCACTGCTGAAATTATTTCAAAGCTGAGCACCTCAGGCAGGCTGGAAATGGCTCTGGACAGGAAAAAGGGACTTTCACAATGTGTGGGGGCCCTTTAGGGCTCGGGATTTGAGCTGGCTCAACGGTGAAAAAAGGATTTATTCAGTGAGTGAACACAGGTGTGCTGAAAAGGCACTGCAACTGCTTCTTTCAAAACAGGTTTAAAAACACTGCTATTTATTTACTGTCTCTGATGTCACTCCTTGTGTACCTCAGGGGTGCTCCCATGCAGCCACAATTGCCATCCATGCCTGGGGTCTGGTGCATGCAGATGGCTGATGTATGATCTGCAAAGGAAATATATGTTAGAAGGTGCAACCCATAAGAGCAAAAATCTTCATCACTGTGCTGCTTTTATTTTTTTTTAATCAGACTCCTCCCAAAATATGAGGTTTTCTGGGAGATCACACTCCATCTTTATCTCACTCAAGTGGTCCTGGGGGCATTTTTTGTGGGGGAAAATGGAGCCTGAAGCCTGAACCTATATGACCCCACATCCACCCATCCCTGCCAGCAGCCACCTCTTTTGCTGCACCACAGAGTTTGTGCACCACACTTGGTGTGGTAGATTTTTCCCAGGCTGCAGGTGACACTTTAGTGACTTATCCAGCTCAGAGCTTGAAAAAGCTGATCTCTCAGCATAACCAGAGAGCAGCTGGCTCTGAGTAACTCCCAAAAATACTCAGGAGGGCCAAAACAGATGAAATGGATGGCACAGAGTTCATTTCCCAGCAATATTAATTATCTATTCCTTTTCTCTGCTTCCCTGCCTTCTTTGCACTCAGATACACAATCACAATTTTACTCTGCCATAAAACAGTTTCAGAGCTCTAAAGCAGGGAGGAGAGAAAAGGCAGATTTTTAACCTTGCTTAAAGTTTTAAAATCACCTCTGTTGTGCCAGCTGAAGGAGTTTTGAGTGCTGGGGAAAAAATAAATATAATATTTCAAAAACATCCTGAGCTGTAAGAATATTACACCCATAAAAATGCCAGCCTGAGCTTATAAAACTTTAACAGTGGTAATATTAAAAATGCAGAGGGGACCAACAGAGTGCAAAAGGGAGGGCAGTAAAGAAAAGAAGAACCTGGCAGGAAGAAATACACAAAAATATGTGGCTCAGCTCAGGTACTTAGTGCATCAGCCCAGCATGAAAGAAATACTTTGTCACCCCAGCAGGCACTTTTTTGTCAGCAGCAGCTACTGGCAGCAGCAGGGGGCAAAGGGAAATGGGAGCAAGTGCCTGGGATTTATGAGATAAAGGGAGCATCAGGTCTAGGAGACAAGGATATCTCCAACCTGGTGTGCAGGAAGGACCATCATTTGTAACTGCAAGGCTGACAGCTGCTGATGAAGCCACTGAGCCAGGGGCTGTGGAAAAGGATGGGAGAAGAGCTGATGTGGTAACTGGGAGGAGGGAAGGCAAAGGGATTGGGGAATGAAGTGGGAATAACCATGCACCAATGTCCTCTGCAGGAGAGAGGGGTTGGGACCAGCTCTGCAGGGAGGATGGTGAAACACAGGGGAAATGGAGCAAAGGGAGGGATGGGTTTCCCAGCTGCAGCCTGTGTGTGACTTGCTGGAGTCAGGACACAGGGGAGACCAGGTCTGCCTGATTCCTTGTTGCCAAGCAGGAGTCTGCTCATTAAGATGAGGTGCCCTGAAAGAGATTTAGTCTGGGGCAAGAACCAGCCAATGGAGAGAAAACAGGCCATGCTGAAAGGGGAATTGAAATTTGGCAGTGAGCTCCTGGTGGAATTTGTCGAGGAGCTGTCTTGGATGCTATCTTAATCCTTATTTTCTTTAAATGACCCTAGCAGAGAAGGCAGGAATGACGTGGAGCTGGGAGTCACTGCTGGTGCTGATAAGGGCTGGAATATTGTCTAGGAGGGGCTGAGTGCCCTTAAGGGTGAGACTGAGACAAATGAGATGTAATTTAGCAGTAAAAAATGCATCGCTGTGTGCTTGGACACCACGAACAAGAATTCCTGCTCCATGCTGGCAGCTTATCCACAAAGGAGCAGAGATAGATCACTCAGGCATGGGATGGCTGTGAGCCACGGGGGAAGGAGAATGCAAAGGGAATCAGCATTTCCAGAAGGGCCTGGAGAGAGCAGTGCCAGGGGATGAGGGCTCACTGAGACCTTGGGACTGTGCCCTGAGCTGCTGGGGACATCTCCTGTGCCAGCTTAGGCCTTGGCTCTGCGCCCTGGGATGGACCCTGGCAGCTCCCTGCAGCTTGAGGGGCTCTGGGGGGATGTGGCCACTCTGCCATAACCACTTTTCTTTTCCCAACATGTCCACTGAAAAGAGGGATGAGTGATTTAAGCCAGAGGATAATGCTGGCTGCTGAGCAAATGCCTCCAAACCATTCCTGACTATGTTTAGCCAAGGAATGACAGCATTAATGACTGCTGGAGGAATGAAACTCTGCAAAGGCTTTCCTGAAGGAATCCTAGGGGCAAAGCTCTACCTAATTTTTGCAAGCCTATGAAAGCAATTGCATAACACGACTGTGGGTGACAGAGGAAGATGAGACACAACAACACAGGAGATCCTGTCCAGTCCCATGATTTTAAACTTGTTCTCTGCAAGCAGAGCTGCAGAAATCAGTAGATCAGGGGCATCCAGCGAGACAGTGGTATGAAATTTGCAGATGAATCATGGCCACTGCTTTGGGGCAAATAAACAAGGTAAGACTTATTTCAGACTTGTCTTTGGAAAGCCCCTCTCATGGCCTGAGAATTTAGGTGTCCCCAGGGCGAGGCAAGTGAAGGGAGCCAGGACAGACAAAGCCCCTGCACCCAAGTGCCTCCTTTGAAGGGCAATGCCCATTTCTGATGTGCTCCTAAAGAGGCAATACCAGGACAGACACAGCTCTTAAGCTGTGCCTGCTATCCCACAGGCTTAAAGGGACCTCTAGAAAAGACTAGAAAGCCCCAAACCAGCCCATCCTTTTAATCCAACTCATTAGTTACAGAAGCTGGCAATAAATGAAGACATGATAAGAATTTACCTAGACACCAGCTTCTTCTGCAGAACCATAAATGTTTCTATCACACCCTTTTTAATCAAAATGACCAAAATTCATAACCACAAGGTCCAGCCATCATGGCATGTGCATGGGTTTGGAGGGCCAAGGCAGAGGCCAGCAGGGTGGTGACCTCTCAGGATCAGTGCTGGCTGCAGGGTCCAGGCAGATCCATAGCAAGGGGAGCATCTCAGGAGCCTTGGTGCATCTTTGCTCTGCCCAGGATTGGGCTTTTGGGGCATACTGGGCCCAAGGTAAATCAGAGAATAACAAGGGCAGTTTCTGAGGCTATGTTAAACTCTGCCCCTGATTACTGCACTTGCTCAGTAGATTAACAGGACTGGAAAGAAGAACTTTTCAGAGCTATGTTCATGGATTCTCTGATCCCAGTTCTTGAAGGAGTCACTCTTTAAAAGCATAAATTCCAGTAAAGAAAATAGAAAACCTGTTAGAGAAATATTGTGTGTTTTATGCCATTGGTGTATCTGGCATGACAGAAGAGGAAATGTGTGCAGAAAAGTAAAACAGCCATCTAAAAAGAGGGTTGGTGTGCCAAGAGGATCAGAAGGAGGTTTGTGTAGGGTGCCCACAGGACAGGGAGTGACATCCCTAGAGGGTGTTGGTGACACCTCTTCAGGTGAGGGGACACAGCATCCTTCAGCCCCACCTGTGACAGTGTCCCGAGGGTGGCTTGGGCCAAGGAGGACACTGCCCTTCACACTCACTGCACTGTTAGGGCAGCTCCCTCTGTTCCCTCCTGACCATCACCTTCCCAAGGTCTTCTGACCTGGACAGTAGATCAGGAAGACCAACATGAGGGGAACTTGGGAACTTGCAGAGAGGAAATTCTGGTACTTGTGACTGCACTCAAAATAGCAGTTTGACTTCTGTGCTGCAGAAAGCTTTATCTGTCAGAGAGCTTTACCTGTCCTTTCCCAAACATGTGGTTTTTGGTTTTGTTCTGACAGTGACAACAGGACCATCAGAAAGAAAAGAGTAATTGGAGAGCAATTACAGGATTTAACATGCAAGAGATGATCACCTGTTCTCTGGGGCCTGTATTTCTCTCCCACCTCAGGTACTCTGGAGTTAACAGCAGATTGGTGGCATGGGAGCACGTGCATCTGCTTAAATTCCTCACTGATCCTTCCCTTTTCCTACCAAGTCTCATGCCTTGAGGAGTGCTTGATGAGAAGACAGCCCAGTGCTGTAAGATGTACCCACCCAGGAAATCATCTTGACTCCTGCAGAGGTCAGGTCAGGCTGGAATGTAGGAAAAACGAGCAGGAGAACTTTGTAGACCCTTTGTCTGGCATGAAACCTGAAATGCAGGTGCCAAAGGATCAGCTGCTGGACATCAAAGTACCCACAGCACTCCATCCTGTGCCAGCTGGGAAGCTGCAATGACCTCCAGTGAAAAGATGCAGACTAATTCCACTGTCTCTGACCCTTTTAGAGAAAATTGTTTCTTTCCCTCAAGAGAGGAACGTTTGAGGATTTGAAAATCTAGCAGCCAGCTCACTCTGGCCTCTGGATTGCTTTTAAAGCACTGGTCCTCTGAGAATCCTCCACTTCAGTTCACCTCCTCATGTCTTCTATCTACCTCCATACTAAAAACCCAAACCTCTCAGTTTTTCACCCTGTGATAAACTATCTATTTCACACACTCACAGATTCCAGTTCATCCCAAAGTCTTGGAAGCTTTCTCCATGGACAAAGGTTAAAAGCAGTGTTCTCCTGGAGATCAGGATTTCTCAGGACAGGCAGAGAAATATTCCCTGTGCCCTGGGTTCCAACATCTCCCCCTCCTGTTTGAACTAAAACCACTTTATTAATAGTTTTGTTTATTGTTTGTTGGATACACTGAAGTAGATATGGTACTAACATTTAAAGGATTATGATACTAATTAGAATATATATGCTTTTTTTAAAGTTCTCTCTATGTTGGTGTAAGGTTAAATTAATTGAATTTATTATCTAATTAAATTTACTTTCTTTTTGAAGTTTGGTTATGCTATTTTTTAATTGTTGCATATTTTTATGACTGGATTTTGAACAACAACCTCCTGCCCTCCCAGTGCAGGGCAGCCTCCTCTGGCTCCTTGCAGACCAAGCTGGCAGCCTGAAGTTAAGACTCCTTCAGTGGTTCATCCTCTGCCAAGCAAAAGAAGATCAGAGCCCTTGATCCCAGCTCAGGAAATGAGAGAGGTTCTGAGTGAGCTCCAAGTTAGCAAGCCCTGGCCTTGCCAAGCCTGGCTTTAGGAAGCAGCACCTGCCTTGGGAGCTGCCTCCTCTCTTCCCTTGGTGTTGCCCTGTTCTTGTAAGCCTTCTGATGTTTACATTCTTGTAACAGACTTCCTCACACTGTTTTATGTAAATAATTATTGTTTTACATTCTTTTATGGAGGAGGAGAAATTTGACGGGCTGTTGGTTTGTCCAGTGTCATTGGAGAGGTGGCACTGTCATCCTCCAGTCCACTGTCACTTTTGAAAGTCTATTAATGTTGGAGTCAGAAATTAAACTTCCCTTCTTTTTACCTTAGAAGTTCCAGTGTCCATGTCATTTTATTTCATGTCCTATAGTGACACCCTGGCAGAAGGACCTGCCCACATGGGGTGGGCTGGCCTGGGAGATGGGTCAGGGTCTCCTCTGGCTGAGCTGGGCAGGTGTGAAGCCCTGGGCTGTGTTTCCAGAGGAATGGATGTGGGTCTCAGGGCTGGCCCCTGCTCACACCACAGGTTGGAGAAGACCTTTAAGATGATCAAGTTCAGCTGTTAAGCCAGCACTGCCAAGGTCACCCCTAAAACATGTCCCTAAGTGCCACTGGTTTGGAACATTTCCATGGCTGATGATTCCACCCCTTCCCTAGGAAGCCTGTTTTAATCACAGAATTCCCAGAATCCCTGGGTTGGAAGAGACCTCCAAGATCATCGAGTCCAACCCAGTCCTAACACCCCAACTAAACCCTCGCACCCAGTGCCACATCCAGGCTTTGTTAAACACACCCAGGGATGGGGACTCCACCACCTCCCTGGGCAGCCATGCCAGAACTTCATCACCTTTCTGGAAAAACCTTTTCCCTGCTCTCCAACCTGTATTTCCCTTGGTGCAGCTCCAGGCTGTGTGCTCTGGTTGTGTCAGTGCTGCTGGAGACAGAGCCCAGCCCCAGCTGAGCACAGGCACCTTTCAGGAGCTGTGAGAGTGATGAGGGCACTCCTGAGTCTCCTTTTCTCCAGACTGAGCAACCCCAGCTCCCTCAGCTGCTCCTCAGCAGACTTGTGCTCCAGACCCTTCCCCAGCTCCTTTGCCCTTCTCTGGACACACTCCAGAAAACCCTGGAGAACAGACCCTTCCTGGGCCCCAAGCCCCCCCCTCTGGGGCAGGAACCCCATCCCTCTGACAGGACTGGGGTCACTTGTCTCATGAAGCTTTTGGCAAGAGTGACCTGGCAAAGGGTCTCTCATCCTTTCCACATTCACTCCCTGCCCTCTCAGCTGTGATTTTATAAACACTGCTCTCTGCTCTTCCTGCTCTGCCTGGGCCAGAAAGTTAAACACAGGGCTTGTTTCTCTCCCATCCTTGGGGAGTGCCTTCCACCCTCAGGTGATTCTAGGTGGGCTTGGGCGCCCACCTGAGAGCGTGGACTCCTGACCCCTCTTCCACCTTACATTTGACTTGGACTTGCACAACCTCCTGACACAAGAGGGGAAAAATCCATGTAGTGAGCTGGCTAATCAGGCTAAAGAAACATGCATTGTCTGGCTTGTCAGAGGGAAACTCAGGAGCTGATGTGACCATGGCTGACAAGCCCTGCCCCTGGGAAGAGCTGTGCCCAGTGGATCCATCGGGGAGGCATGACACGATGCCACGGCTGTGCAGAGGCAGGGCAGCTCAGACTGGGGATAAAGGCAGCCATTTACTCCACTGGGATAATTAACCACTTCAACAGCCTGCCCAGGGACACGGCACAGTGGCTTGCAGCCTTTACAACCAGGACTGACTGTCTTTGCCAGTGATTTATTGGATCTGCAAAGCGAGTCCTGGGCTTGACGCACAAATCATGCTCTGTGTTCTATCAGGGGTCAGGCTGGCCGACTGTAATGACTGCTCCTGGCCTTGAAATTTATGGCTGGTGTCAGAGGGGCAAATAACTCCTCCAGCAGAGCCTGCTGGAGGAGACAGAGCTCCCAGGTGTGACCATCTTTAAGTAGAGAGTGGCAGAAACGCTGCCCAGGTGGCCCCGTCCATCCTGCTCAGCTCAGTGGCAGCACCTCCAGTGCTGTGCCAGGTGACAGTGTGGGGACACAGCCCCCATCCTCCCCAGGCTGCCCCTCCTTGGTGACCCAAAACCCTCAATGGAACTGGTGACTTGGCAGAAGGAAAGAGCTGACAAATGTTCTGCTTATCTTGCAGGGAGATTTTATGTAGCAAATGAGGTTTAAAAGAAAAAAGTCTTCTGCCAGTCTTGTTTTAAGACTGACACAGCAAAAGGATCTCTGGGTGTGAGCAGATGTTCTATGAGGCTGGAGGGGGAGGTCCAGGCTCCACTCTTCCCACTCTGCCTGTCTCTCCATAACCCATCCCTGATGCAGATTTCCATTTCCTGTCCAAGTCACTCTTCCTCCTGCACAGGGACTTCCAATTTTCCCTCCACAGAATGACTGCAGCAAAGGCTCTGAAAGGGGGAGGGGAAGTCTCATCTCTGTAAAATACTGACCTGAGGGGTAAATCTTCAACGGGATCTGGTCAGTTTTAGCTGTGCAATTGTCATTGACACTAATGGGAGACATGCAGCAAAATAAGCGTACTGGAAATACCCTGGTCCCCAGCTGCCCAGTCTAAATAATAATCATATCATAAAAAACCAAACCAGAGAGGAAGGAACAAAAAGGCTCTGTTGTCCCACCACAGGAGGCCAAGAGAAAATCCGTGGCAGAGGCAGAGATGTCACTCACTCCTCACCCATCACAGCACAGGGCAGCAGGGAATAAGCATCCGTGATGCTGGGGGAAGGCCAGCAGCTCTGTGGGCATATGTTACTGTAAATTTGAAATTAGAGCCACTGAGGGGATGCAAAATGACAAACCCAGCTGCCGACGGGGGTGCTGGCTGCCAGCAGAGTAAAGTGTCAATTATTCACCATTTGCTAAAGGACACTGCTCTCTGCAGTCATGCTGGAGTGTGTGTGAAGTGCATCTTAATCTCCCTCCCCAGCGTGTGGGCTGGAGGAAGCAGTCCCAGCCCTTCCCTCTGCTGGAGCAAGGCTGGGGGCTGAGCCATCCCAGCGTGACTCCTGGCCATGCAGGAATGGCTGGAGCCTGTGCTGGATCCCCTGGGACCAACCCAGGAATGGCTGGAGCCTGTGCTGGGTCCCCTGTGAGAGGAACAGCAGATTTGTCTTTACAAACAAGCTGTGGGTCTGCTGGTAGATAAAACCAGCACTGGGAGATAAAAGAAACAATGGGAAGGATTCCACTGATTGATCAATGGGAAAAGATATTTGCTTTTATAAATAAATTTTAGGTTTACTGATAAAGGAAATTAGACATTGAAAGATGAAAGAAACAATAGGGAAGACCAGAAATTCCATAAGAATTAATAATTTCAAAGGAGGGTTATACCTTAGAGGGAAATCTCTGGTATCAGGCCTTCTGGGCAGTCTATACCTCTCAAGTACCTCAGCCAATGGGGATTGGCTGAGGTACTTGAGAGGTACTTGGGAGAGAAGGGAAATATGCCCAGGAAATTGGGATAAAAAGGAGGCTGCGTCCTCCAAAAATCTGAGAGACCCCAGGGGAATGCCCCATGGCCTCTCCCTTTATTCCAATAAAGTAAAAGGACTCCTCTGTCTCCTTTTTGGGCATAAACCTCTGGTGTTTGTGGATTAATTTTCCCAACACCTGGGACCAGCCCAGGAATGGCTGGAGCCCGTGCTGGATGCCCTGGGACCAACCCTGATGGCCAGGGCACAAAGCTGGGCTGTGGAACCTGAGGTTGGGCAGGGTTGGACACACAGGTGGTGTCACCTCACTGCCCTGTCTGTAGAGCTGTGGCTTCTCCTGTGAGAGGGGAGAGCAGGAGGCACTGTGTGCCTGCCACAGCACTCCTGGGATGGGATCCAGGTGTTTGGGACAGCTCCACTTCACTTGCAGTGGGGTGGGTGGCTTGAAAAAGCAACAGGGGAGAATTGGATTTTTATAAACTGAGTGTGTTTGTGTGTTTGTGCAAGTGAAGCAGATGGTGAGGGCGTTTGCATTAGCATTCATGCCCAAAGTCCCTAGATTATATCTTCTTTCTTAGCCAAGTTTGGGCTGGGAGCATCACTTTAAAAAAAATCACTTTTCTTCCTGCTGTTGGCAAATGTGGGCTCCCCTGGAAATCTTTATTCATCAAAACATTGCTCCGGTCTGACCAAAACCTTCTATATTTGGGGCCCTGACAAGTCAAGGCACTTCACAAGTGCTGGTGGCTGCTTAATCACAGGACTCTCATGAGGTTCAGTCATCCTAAATAAGTCACCAAGGCCATGAGTCATGTCACAGGTGGGCTCCACAGTGATTCAAGGATGACATGCTCCCTCCTGATTTATTTCATGATATCATTACCCCAAAGAAAACTCATTTGAAAGAAGTATTTCCAAGCTCTTCTGCTTGAGCATGAAGTCACTCCTTAGGGTCCCCTAGGACAGCTGGCCAGAGGAGACAGAGATGCTGCTCCATCCCCTGGGCTTGAAGGAAAGCTTTAGGAAAAGCCTTTACTTTTGCCTCCCAGGGCTGGGCAAGGCTTTTCCCTGCCTGGCTGTGGGACTGCATTTATCCTCTGAGGACTTCCAGCAGTCAGGCACAAAACAAGCGCTGCTTTTTGGATGATAAACCAAAAGGGAGGTATGAAACCCATGTCACACTGTCTGTTGAGACACCTTGGCTGCAGCATTTACACCCCCTGTCCTGTGTCACCTCAAGGGCAGCCACATGGGATTGATGCTGCTGGCATTGGTGCATCGTGGCTGCAGGTGGCTGTATCAGAGCTCTTTGAATGCTCTGTGCACAGAGCCCAAGGGTCAGGAGTTGTTTTCTTTACCTACTGTGTGTATCTGTGTGTCTCATGGCCACCATGGCCACTGGCATCCTGCTCACCATGTGCACCACGTTTTTTAAGAGCCACACCCGAGGTGAAGGAAGAGAAGACAGGAGCTTTCTGCATGCCCCAGTGAAGCAAAAATTCATTTTTGCTGTTCATTTTCTGCTCATGGGGATACAGTTTCTCCCTCATTTATCAGGCTGAGAGCAAAGAGAAAATTTCTGCCTGCAGTCTGTTACCAGAACTATTAGTGATAACTCCTGTATCAGCATTTCAGGTGGAAGGTAGGGAATGCCACACCCCAGCAAAACTATCTGGGAACCCCAAAATCAAAGATTATTGATCTGGAGTCAGACTTTTTTGTTATAAAACCAATGAGCATTGAAAGAACCCCATTTTAAGCCGTGTGTGTCTGTATCTGAATGTGTGTATATGCATATGCAAAAGGACAAGGCTCATAAGACAAACAGCAGGGATAAATGAAACTCCTGGGTGTAATTGAGGTCTGCACCATGATCTGTGGGAATTTTGTCACTGCCTCCAGCACGGCTTCACCCTGTGTTACAGCAGCAGCTGTGACCTGGGAGCTCTGCACTGCTCAAAGGGGAAATGTCAGGACAAGGACCAGGCACTCACTCCTGGCCTTGGGAGGACCAAAGATGTCAGAGGCTGCTGTAGAGGATAATTCATTTTACAGCACTTGTATGGCAGCTGCTGTCTTCCAGTGAGCCCTGCACATCTGGAGCCCAGGATGACTAAGTCAACTGGCTGTGCAGGAGGTAGGGTTAGAAAAATTGCTCCATTAAAAAAAAATTAAAACAGTAAAACTTCCCTGCAGTTGGTTTTCACTGCTCTGCAGGAGGCCACCAGAGAAACACAAGGAGATGCTCTTCTCAAAAGCAGAAGCAAGGAGCATCCATCCTCCTCAGGAGCAGGGCAGGGAGGAGCTGAACAATGCTCAGTGGAAGTCAAAACCATGCAGGAGAGTGTGTTCAATGGGAACATCCAGCAGCAAGGATACCCCAGGTGGAAGCTGCTGGTGGAAGCTGCTGTTACCCTCTCTGCCCATCCAGCTTCCCAAACGGAGCAGAGAAGCTCCTGGAGGGCTGATCCAGAGGCTAAGGTCCTTCTGGGTTTTCATGATTATAAAGCAATGTCTTTGCTCAGGGAGTCCCTTTGGGAGCTGGGGAGAAGCCATGGGGGGGTCCTTGGCAATGTCTTTGCCAGAAGGGAGGTGATCACCCCAGCACAGCACCAGACACTGCCTTTGGAGCTCATGGCACTGCTGGCACAAGGCTGGAATGGGATATACCAAAGTTTAAAGAAGTTCCAGCCAATTTGCTGCTCCCCTCCCCACTTTAACCAGCCAAGGGCAATGAGATGTCTGTGCTCAGGCCAGTCAGCCACAGTTTTCTTGACTAATTTTTGGGGGGGATTGGTTCAACTTGTTTCAGTAGCAATCTCTTCCTTGCATAATCTCCTTTTTTAGTGAATGGCAATGTTCCTTTTACATAATAAACAGAGTGCAGAGTGCCACCCCTCTCCTGCACACTCACTACCCCCCTGGCCAAACCCACATCTTGGCACCCCTTGGCACTGCTCAGAGTGAGCACCAGCACCCAAACAGCCCTAGGGGAAATATCAAAGGTGAAGAGTTTGGCTCTTTGGCTGAGAAACACACAGGCAATCTCAAAACATTTGACTTTCCCCTGCTTTGCATTTACTTTCTCGTTGTGATAACAGGTAGCAACAAATCACTGCCTGTGTGGTCATTGAGGCAGCTCCTCTGTCAACAGGCTCCAATCCTGGTCCCTTCCTCCCTTTCTCTTCACAGGTTAATACTCACCAAAATGGAGAATTATCTTCAGATGATGCTGACAGGAAGACAAATCAGGTGGTGGGCATGAACCATAAATTTGTTATTTCAGCTTGTGTTCCCTGACTTCTGGGAGATTATATTTAGCATTAAAAAATGCTGGTGTGTGTGTGTCAAGAGCACAGTGTCACATTTGCCACTCCGTATCAGAGTGACACATTGGCACCCTGGTGAGGTGAGACCCAAAAAACAGCATCAGATGGTTGGAGAATTTGCAGATCAAAGACAGGGACAAGAAAGGGGAAATCACAGGTGAATTAAACTGATCTAAGTTGCACATAGGCTCTAGGTAATTGCTTCAGGAAAAAATAATTACAAGTGTGGTAGTAAGGGAGGGAAATGCATAGGTTGGCTGGAAATCACCAAGCTGAGCTCTGTGTTTCACAGAATTAACTTACTTCAGATGTTTTAGGGCATATCCAAAATGATATTTCCATTAGAGGAAGGTGAAGCAGTCAATGTGGTTGTACCAGTCACTTCCCAGGGTTCAGCAGGGACACACAGGGCTCACTGCTGATCTCCCACTGAGATGAGCTGACTCTGGTTCTCCACCTCTGCCCTGCTCTGGTGAGACCCCATCTGCAGTGCTGGGTCCAGATCTGGTGTACCCAACAAAAGAAGGATGTCTTCCATCCACCCAAAAGGATGTGGAATTGTTGGAACAAGTCCAGAGGAGGTACAACATTGCTAAGAGGACTGGAGCACCTTGCCTTTGAAGACAGGCTGGGAAAGCTGTGGCTGTTCAGCCAGAAGAGAAGGTGATATGGAGACCTCAGAGCACCTTACAGAGTCTGAAGGGGCTACAGGGAAGCTGGAGAAGGACTCTTTGTCTGGAACTGCAGTGACAGGACAGAGGGAAATGGGTACAAATTGAAAGAGTAAGAAGATTTTGTCTTAGATATTAGGAAGAAATTCTTTACTGTGATCATGGTGAGGCCCTGACACAGGTTCCCTCATCCCTGGAGGTGTTCAAAGCCAGGTTGGATGGGGCCTTGGCCAACCTGGGACAGTGGGAGGTGTCCCTGCCCATGGAAGGGGGTTGGGATGAGATGATCTCTAAGGTTCATTCCCACCCCTTGACATTCTGTGGTTCTCTGGTCCTTACTGAACAACCCTGAAAGACCCAAGAGTCTGATAACTTTTTCTACACCTTCGCAATGCACACAAGGAAAAAAAAGTGAATTACTTCTGATCATCAGAAAACCACATAGGCTAGAACTTAGTTTTGAAGAGTGAGGAGGTTTTGGAACATTTTCCAAAATGCAAGAGAGGCAGCAGGACCCTCCCCCTTCTCTTCTCCCCCAGCAGCATCTCTTGGCTGCAATGTGGTAAATTTATGTATGAGCTCGTGGGACTTGGCTGTCTGCCACAGCAGGGGCAGGAATTCAGTGACCCAGGAGTTCCCTTCACCTCTGTGCTTTCTGTGTGCCTCTGACACAAAATGGTGATGGCCCTCACAGCTTGTAAAAATGCTTCTGTTAATCCATTAATAAATTCTGCTTAGTGTCCACAATGCAGGGTCCTAAAAGCTTTGCAGAGCTAGGGTTTTCAGAAGGGTGTTGTATCCTGGGCTCAGACAACAAGGGGCAGCTAGACCTGCAAGAGCCAAAGGTTGTTGGTTTTTGCAGAACCACAGCATTCCTGTAATGACTGCCAGGGAAAAGCTTCTTTGATTCATGGAGATTTTTACAAACTGAAATGGCAGTGATGAGTTGCTGTGTTTTGCCTAAGAACTGGGTTTGCTTTCTCTGTAAGAAATTACCAGATATTAGAGAGTGCCAGAATGGTGTAGAGGGGAAAGAGAAACCAGGAAAATTTATTTTTAAAGAAAGTGCAAATGGGGAGGATGGAAATCAGACACTTTGCCATTGATTAAAATGCCTTTGAAACAAAAAGGCAACAAGAAAACTGAAGATCAGTACTACCAATCCAAGAAGGGCCTCTTAGGAAAGACATTCAGATCCACTGGTGTCATAATCTAAGCAAGATAATAGTACTTTACATATTAATATAATTAGTATTTATCACATTCATCACACACATAAAATGCATTGAAATATAAAACACACCTGTATGTAATTAATCATATTTTGCTAAGGAGGCAATGTCATTTATATTTATATTTATATTTATATTTATATTTATATTTATATTTATATTTATATTTATATTTATATTTATATTTATATTTATATTTATATTTATATTTATATTTATAGTTTAGTTATATTTATAGTTATAGTTATATCTATATCTATATTTATAGTTATATCTATACCTATAGTTATATATATTATATTATATTATATTATATTATATTATATTATATTATATTATATTATATTATATTATATTATATTATATTATATTATATTATATTATATTATATTATATTATATTATATTATATTATATTATATTATATGTTATGTTATGTTATGTTATGTTATGTTATGTTATGTTATGTTATGTTATGTTATGTTATGTTATATTAAATTTATATTTTTATATAAATATATATTTCTAGATTATATTTATATATACTTTATTTTCTCAGGAAGGCCATGTAGGAATCAAAATCCAGAAAAACCAGCATTGCTTTTAACTGCATGCCTTCATATGAAAGACAATAAACCCCAAACACAAATTTTTTCATCTTTACTTAAGGGTAGAGCCTTTTTTTTATTTTTTTGTCTTTGTATTGGCCTTTGCATGTGTGCCCTTCCCTGCCAGACTAATCTGTCTGCTGCCTTGCTGCCGTTCTGCAAAGATAATACGTATTCCTGATCCCTCTTCTTGAAAAGCCCTTAGGAAAACATGACTCAAAGGAGGAATAAAAAGCTGCAGCAAAGGACTCAATTTCTAGGTAATTTCTTCTAAGTCCTGCTTTCAGTTTATTACCCTGACAAAGAGTCTCTCAGCTGCAGAGCAGAGCCCAACCTCCCGCAGGGGATATACCGAGGATTATCTACCCTGAAATGAAAGTCTGTTGACCTAGGGAAAACATTTCACTAAATAACAGCAGTTGTGAATTGAAGGGACCTGTGGGGCATTAGACACGGTGTAATAGCAATTTGAACAGAGTAAAGAAAATAAGTGGGAACGGTTTTGGGTAGGAAGGATAGGTGAGGCATGTAAATGAACGCATTTGTGGAGTGGGGAAATGAAAACACTTTTGCACTGCTGCCCTCTGAAATGGCAACTGCAGAGGGATTCCAGCCCAGACAGAGTCCCACAGCTTCCAAAGGCGTCACCCAGCCAGAGGTGACCTGGCCCTGTTGGGACCCGGGATATTCCTCTGACTGCCCTGGATGACTCAAGACCCTGGCAAGGGGCTCAGAGACCTTGGCATGGAGTCAAAAACACCTGTGCCTATGATTTTAGTGCATGGAAACCATTACCAACTTTGTGTGAAGATTTACAAGCCACAAGAGTTTGAGTAGAATGATAGTGAATTTGTCACTGGGTGAAAATGTAGAATTTTGGGGATTTAGAATGGGGGTTCAAGAGGCAAGATGGAGGAATCTGGGTGTGTCCTGTCCTTCTTCTTGTTCTCCATTTTCTGCTGGGATGGTGGCACTGCTGGATTGGTTTAGAGTAGAGACAGACTGTCTAACATAGCTGGTAGGTATTGGAAAATTATTGCAAATAAAGTACACGTAGTTTGTTGTATAAAAAGCTAACACCACCCCAAAGGGTGGGCACTGTGCCACAACCCAACCTGCTGAACAGACCTCAGCAGGTAAGAGAAAGAATGTAATAGATAAGAGAAAATAAACAACCTTGAAAAGCAGAACTGACAAGTCTCAACTTCTTCTGTGGTCACAAGGCTGGAAAAAGAGACTTTGTAATACCCCAAGAACCATTTCAATCACAAAAACCCAAAATGGCCCCACACACTTGCTGCTGTCCAGCAGGACTCAGGGATTCTGGGATGCTCCCTGCACCTCCACCTGCAGGGCCCTGGAGTACCAGTCTCATCATGATAGCGTTCAGGAACACATAATCACGAAAAATTATTAAATGCTGGTGCTTTTATTGAAGAGCTCTGGGTGTCAGGGGTACAAACCTAAATCTGACTCTGACAAGGGTTCGGGATGAATATGCTTTTATATTCTACTGTTATATAACTTTCATGTTAATTATTAAACTTATATTCCTCTATTGTATACATAGATTTCAGCCAACAGTCAGCACAGTAGTGGAGGCAAAGGCATTAACACCAAATACATCTGCCCAGAAGGCAGAACTGGTTGCTTTAACCTGGGCACTAGAATTAAGTGAAAGAAAAAAGGTAAATATATGGACTGACTCAAAATATGCATTTGGAGTGGTGCATGTACACTGAGCACTGTGGAAAGAAAGAGGATTATTTTCTTCTCAGGTACACACATTAAATACCAAGATGCAGTCCTGCAATTGATAAAAGCAGTACAAAAACCTGAACAAGTGGCAATTATACCCTGTAAAGCACACCAAACAAGAAACTCCAAAATCTGTGAAAGAAATTGAAAGGCAGACTGGGTAGCCCGACATGTTGCTCGAGAGGTGCAAACAACAATGACATTGATACCTTCAAAGCTCAAAATATCCCAATTTAATTTGCCTCCAAAATCAAAATATTCAGTAGAAGATGAGAGACTGGCTTGTTTACTAAATGCACAAAAGAATTCGGAAGGATAGTATGTGACTGCACAAAGACAGATAGTGGTACCCCCCTTGATAATGAGAGAAGTTCTACAAATTAAACATAACGAATGTCATTGGAGTACAGAGGCATTGGTAAAATTGCTAAAGCAGAGTTATCTGATGATACCAATGGGGGTACCCCAAACCTGGGAATATTTCCTGTAGTAACCACTTAACTGTTTCCTTTGCTTGGTTTGTGCGACAGGGAAGGGCTTCTGGCCATCCAGAAAATGTGTCAACACCTACTAACAGGTATTTGTGTCCTAGAGTTCTTGGCAATTCTACAAAATCTACCTGCCAATAGTCTCTTGGCTCTATTCCTATCTGAAGGCTTCCTAGCTGTGCCTGTCGCCTAGCCACTGGATTGTTTTTCAAGCAGATATCACATTTTGACATGACTGATTTTGCCATTGTTAACATCCGTACCGAAATTAAACTCTGCTTATCTCCAATTTTTCCTTGTAGATCATTCAGCACAGAATATGTAGCTCCAGTATCCACTAGAAATTTGACCTCCTTATGCCCTAACTGTATAGTTATGACAAGTTCTTCAACCTGCTTTACAGGTTCCACGTCTAGTCAGCTGTTATATTCACCTAACACCATGGCCTTGGCAATGTTTTCATGCTGGAGCTGTTTGCCCTGGTGAAGCCAGTTGTTTGGGCACTTTCTCTTCCAATGCCCCTCTCTTTTGCAATATGCCCATTGATTTAGGCTTAACCCTTGCATAACTGGTCTTCTACTACATCTACCTCTGCCACGTCCCCTGAAATTTGGGTTCCCTTTTCCTTGTATTACTGCCAAAAGATTTTGCTGCTGCCTTTTACTAGCTTCTCTTTTGTGATTATTACATACCTTCCAGGCTACCTCAAGCAGCTTATCCAGATTCCTTAATTCCTCCCTTTCTAATTTTTGCAATTTCTTCCGAATATCATCTTGTGATTGTCCCAAGAATATGAGAGCGAGCTGAACCTTTGCTTGTTCTGTGTATGTTTGGAGATCTGTATATTTCCTTGCTGCCTCCTTAAGCCTCTCCAAAAACGCAGTGGGAAATTCTTTCTTTTCCCGCTGAACCTCATATAGTTTAGACCAATTTATAGTTTTGGGCACAGCATTCTGAACTCCTATTTGGATCCACTCCTGATATCTCTGTAGTCTCCTCATACCCCAAGGCAAGTTAGGGTCCCATTTTGGATCCTCAATTGGAAAATTTTCATCTAGAGTTCTTGTTACGAGCCCGTTTCTGACATCCTCCCTTGCCCTTCCTTTGGCTGCCTTAAGTACCATCTCTTTCTCAGTAGAATCCATCAAAGTTTCTAATGTTACTTGTATGTCATCCCAGTCAGGATTATGAGTTTTCAGAACCATTTTTACTACTCATGCCACCATTTCAGGGTTTTCTCTATAAGTTCCAGCTGACTGTTTCCAAATAATTAAATCTGCAGGAGAAAAAGGCAGTTTGTTACAAACACTGGCCCTTCCGCTTCTACACCTTGTTGCAAGGGAGCGATCACAGTCCATTTTTGTCTGCCTATGTCTTTTCTTTCTACAACCGGGGCAAGCTTTGACTGGCTTCAGGTTCTGTGGGCTACTGGGGTCGCTGATTCATTACTATTGCTATCTTTCCTACTTGCATCCCTCCCCCTCCTTTCTGTCACAGTTAGGTTTTGCTCATCTTCCCAGGAAGAGGAATCAGGTGATGATGGGAGAGGAGGATAAAGAGAGAAAGGTGTACTAGATGAAACAGGTTCAGGATCAGGTGAGGTAGGGGCAGGCAGTGGGTAGGGACAGATGAAGCAGGTGGGATAGGGTTAGGTTCTCTTGGTCTTATTGGAGCTACCTGTAAATCAATATCTGTATAATTTTCCCTACTCAGACTTTCTTTCAACGCCAAGTGTTCTAGACAATGTTTCTCGCAAACCCTACACTTATCACTTGCAGATGCTCTAATCACCATTAATCCACATTCATCCCACCATTCTGGCTTTCCCCATAAATAGAAAAACAAATTAACATACAGAACCTCATTCCATTTTCTTTCTTGCTTACAAAACAACATTAACTGCAAAATGGTGTTATATTGCAAAGTCTCGTATTTTGGGCATTTTTCGCCATTCTCTAAGACATATTCTGGCCACCATGTATTACAATAATTAATCAACTTCGCTTTACGTAATTCTTCCCTAAAATTACCCTGTTTCCAACGTGCTAATAAGCACCCCAAAGGAGAAGTTTGTGGAATAGAGGCATTGCTGCCCAAAATCCCTTTGAGCTTCTCCATCCAAAAATACACCACAAATGCCGAACCTGCAACGCTTTCGCGATTGTGTTACAGAACGGCGCCTAGGCAATACCACAGGAATTCCTTAGCCCAACCAAGTGTAGCTTTTGCTGCATCTTACTGGCAGGCACCCAAACTAAAATAAAAGCACCTTACCTCTCTCCCGGGGATGTAGGGCTCCCTGAGAATCCCTCGGTGCTGGCTGGAGCGTGATCAAGTCGCAAACTCGCTCAGCAGCACTCACAGGGTCCCATCTGGGTGGCCAAAATGTTAGCGTTCAGGAACACATAATCACAAAAAATTATTATATGCAGGTGCTTTTATTGAAGAGCTCTGGGTGTCAGGGGTACAAACCCAAGTCTGACTCTGACATGGGTTCGGGATGAACATGTTTTTACATTCTACCGTTATATAATTTCATGTTAATTATTAAACTTATATTGCTCTGTTGTATACATAGATTTCAGCCAAGCATAGCCTCCTTAGATTAGGAACACATAGTTTCTTATGATTCTTCTTATGATTATACAATAATTATATTTAATTACTAAACAATCATCACATCTAACGATTATATCGTTTATCATACTACTTATGCAGGTGCAATGCAAAGCTTAACATTTCAGAGTCTATCTTGACATTTTCCAGGGCCCCGCTATCAATCTCAGACTGTCCATGGCTGTGCCTCTGGATAATCCTGCCCTGGCCAGCACCTTGTTCTCAAGGAAGTTAGGTAGCCACCAATGCTTGAGCTATAGCAAATCAAAATTAAAAGAAAGAAAAAAATATTAAATTTCTAATCTTGAGGTTATCTTCCCAGCCCACAGCCCAGTAGAAACACAGACCCATTGGCAGCTTTGAGTAAAGTGACTTTAATGTTAACAAACCAAAGAGCTGGGATGGTGCCTGATGCTCTCTCTTTGCTTCATTAACACTAAGAGCAGGAGCAAATAATTGCTGGCATCCCACCTGGCCTTGGACCACAGGAATGAAAGCATTTTTGCTGTTCTGGGCAGAGTTATGTAGATCCTGTTGCCCTTTTGTGCTGTGTTCCAGTGATGTCCTGGCAGTTTTTATTAAACCACCCTCTCCTCCCCTGCCCTGAGTAAATTGGTTTCTTTTTCTGCATGGTGAAAGAGAGTTTCTGAAGGGTGGCATCACAGAGGGGAGAATGGCAGGGGATTTGCTAGGCTCAGTCTCCATGCTCATAAACTTGCTTTTTAAATCCTGCATAAGACAAAAAGTGATGTGAAATATGTTGTTGGACTGGGGAATATCTCTGGCAGGGAAATTTTTCAGTTGTTGAATAACAATCTGAGGCAGTGATGGAATTGCTGCAGCCTAAGATGTACAAAATGAGGGTGGAAAAAAAGACCTTGACTCTTTTATGGAGTTTCTACAAATCCAGGACTCAGCTCTGCCAGGCAGTGTGAGTTACAATAGTGAGTTACAAAAGCTCTTGGAAGTGACCAGTGATGTTCACGCTCCTCAGATTTTGGGGAGCTTCCAAGAACTCTTTTTTTTTTTTTTCCAAACCAGATTTTTTTTTCCAAACCAGATTTTATTTTCCCAGATACACCAGGCCTGTGAGAAATAAACCCTTCCATGTGCTAGGTGGATACCAGAGATTCAGCAACTAATTGCTGACCCTTGATCAGAGCTTTTGTAAAAAAATACTAATTAAAAAAACTCCATTTGAGAAAAGGGTGAGGATGTGGTGCTGTTACAACACCTCTCCGGCAAAGCTGCTGTAAGAGATGTTTTTATGCCCCACTTGTCCAGATTAAGGACATTTTATTGACCCTCTGCAACAGTTTGTACATCCACTGAATGCCCTCAGCTAGAAGGAATAGATATAAATCTCATATTTTGGGGTCAGGTGATGCAGTGGGACAGGAAGGGTTTGGGAATGGCAGGACTCTGCCAGGGCAGGGCAGGGCAGCTGCCCAGGGATGCTGCAGATCCCTGGGTGCCCCTAGAGCCCTGCTCTCCCTGAGTTTGTTGCTGTCCTTGCTTCACATCCTCTCATTCGGGATGATTTGCATGACTCAGCCAGAGATGAGTTGGAAAAGGAATGTCATCATTTTGATCCAGTTAAAAATAATTTATCTGCTGCTTTCTCTCTATCCTGTCTCGTCATCCCTCCCTCCCCACCCCCCCCACCCCCTTTCTTTTTTTTTTCTTTTTTGTTTTTTCTTTTTTTTCTTGAAGAGAACTATTAGCATATATTTTGGAAGGTAAATCGTCCCCTGAGTTAAATTAGCACCTGATCAAATGCGAGCAAAGTGCTAATTGAGCTTTGCAAGCAAACCCGGCTGAAAACAAGCTTTTGAGACTCCAGCAAGCAGGCATGAAAATTGAGGCCATCCCGAAGGAAGGGGAGCACTTTCAGACAGCTGCCTGCAGTATAACTCAGTGAGAGAAGTCAGAGCATTTCATCCCAAACAGAGGGAGCCCCCGGGCCAGCATTTCTGAAGTGAGCAGCTCTTTTGGCCCTGCTGGCCACTTCCAGAGGACAGACATTTTCTTGCAGGAAGCAGCAGGTCCATAAGTCTGGTCCCAGTGTCAGACACGTGTATTCCTCATGGTCTGAATACTCAGGGAGTGTTTCCTCGATGATGCTGGTTGGTCCTTGCACACTCTGATGCCTCAGGGTTTAGCTTTTCTATGTTTCAGATTCTGTGCTGCTTTAGTGTGTGGGTCTGGGCTTCATATTATGGGATGGTGAACTCTCTGCACAGAGCAGGGAGACAAAACAATTCCTGCTCCAGCTGGGCACCAAGGACAAATGAGCCAAATCTCAGCCCAGGAGCACAAACCCGGTGGGCTGGAAAGAGAAAAATAAGCAGGGTGGGAGTGCCTGGGCTAAAGCTGGGCTGGGACAATGAACTGCAAGGTGGGAATGGAGCAGAGCTGATCCCAGGGAGAGACCCCGTGCCCGGCCGGGCATTTTAGGACCATTTTGGGTCATCTTGGGTGCAGCCCTGGCTGGGCTCTGGTGCTGCCCAAGGTGGATCCATGGAGGAGATCCTTGGAATAAATCCCTGCTTTATTCTTTAGCTCTGTCCAGCCTCTGTTCTGGTCAGCCTTCACAAGGCATGAACTCAGCCTCCCATTCCTGATGGACTGGGCAGGAGGGACCATTCCCAGCACTGCAGCAGGATCTGTGGGGAGGACATAAGACAAGGCAGCACAGTCCCTTGCCAGGCAGGAGCCCTCTGGGATGCCCCAAAAATAAGAGAGGGCATTGCCAGGAGCCTCCAGCTCTTGGTTTCTAGCAGAACTACAGGTCTGCATTTATTTTAAAAAGATATCAGATGGTTTGAGGTAACTGCTGTGGTTTCCTGGGAAGAAAGGTACCGAAGCTTTCAGTGCTTTGATGGTGCAGACACGAGGAGAAAATGGACCCATAGAGTCAGGGGCCATTGAAGACAGCAGAGACGCTGCAGGAAACTGAAGAGCTGAATGTTGTTGCTCCCAGAGGGGTGGGACAGCCAATGGGGCTGGCTGAGCCATTTGATTGGGAAAGAGGAGCAGGACATCCCCACTGCTGCAGCAAGTGGGTTTTGCTGATATGGCAACTGCTCAAAAGTTGCTGTTTTCCTTTCTCCCCTTTGGGCTCCTTCTAAAAAACTGTGACTTTGTCTTAAGAAGGGGCGGGGGGGGTAAGCAAGTGATCTTGGGAACTTTCAATCAAATAGCAATTTTCAAAATGGTGATTAGATGGCAAAGCCTCCTCATGGACACCTCTGGCTGTGCAGAGGAGCTGCTCTTTGTGCCATCCTTACAGCAGCCAGTCAATATGACAGCATTGATACTTGTGCTTTTTTTCTTTTTTTTAAGTCATCCCTGCTCCTAATTTGATATAATTGCTTTGATAATTAACCAAACCACGACGTTACTACTTCTCCCCCCTCCAAGCATCTCCACCTCTGTGCAGGAAGCATGCTAATTTGCCAGAGAGCCACACAGCATTTGCATGTTTTTTTCCATCTAATTTGGTAGCCTTGGTGCTTAAAGCAGGTGTGATGCTAATAAGGTAACTTGAGCAATCAGCCCAGGTAGAGATTTGTGGATTGCACAAGGATTTGTCTGGAGTGTCTTTCCATGTCTGCTGCTCAGACTAAATATAGCTGGAAGGGGGGGAAGGAGAGAACCTCAGCATGTAATATGGGCTAGGAGGAAGGCTGTGGCATTTGGATTTTCTGAAAGCCTTTGAACAGAGGGTCCTGTCCCTCAACCCAGCCAGAACATCTTTGTGTTCAATGAATGACTGGATGCGCATTCAGTGCCATGGTCTGGTTGGTAAGCCAAAGGTTAGACTCTATCTCAGAAGTCTTTTCCAGCCTCATTTATTCTGTGATTTTCCTCTCTGGCCATGCTCAAAAGTGATGTTTCCAGAGAAATGGAGGGTCCCTGTCCTGTTCCCTGTCCCTTTCCCTGTCCCATCTCCTGCTGCCTTTGGTGCTGAGCAAAGCACACACATCAATAGGGCCAGTGGCAAAATAAGGCTGGGAGCTTTGGTACCTGCAGTTTATGTTTCTCCTGGGCCTCACAGACATTGCTATTTACCTCCTTAAAACCCTGATCTGCACCACAGAGGTCTCACAGGAGTCTCCAGCACGTGGAGTCCTGTCCTGCTCTGCTCTGGCAGTCAGTGTGGGGAGGTTCCACCAGGTTCAGCCTGCCCAGGTCACCACAGCACGAGGTTGTTCCTCACCTTCCTCCAGCCTGGTCCCTCCTTGTGTCCCCCTTTCCTCATTGCTCCTCTCCTCCCCTCTGAGCTGTGCAGCCCCACAGGGGAGTGATCCATGCTCTGGGGTGGGTGTGGGGTCTCTCCCAGGGGAGGGATGTGCAGCTTTTCCCTGGCTGAGGGCCCAGGTTCAGGACCTGCCACCCATCCCATTAGCAGGAGTGTCCTTTGGGCAGGCAGGGATGGCAGGACTGTCTGGACAAATTAAAATCACTTCAGTCTTTGCTGTCACATCAGCTCCTGCTTTGCCTTCTCGCTTTTCCTACTTGGCTCCTGCTGGCACTGCAATGCTTGAAGTGAGAGAGGCATTGCAGAAGTTTTCCAGAAGCAAGAGTTTAGATTGCTGTAGGTGGAAACTGCATCTCTCAGGACAAAGAATTTGGTTTTCCCTGTCATCTCTATTACATTTGTTGTTGTTTATACAGTTTTTTCTACTGCTACTATTGCTATTACTATTGCCATCACTTTTTACTATTATTATTACTATTACTAATACTAATACTAGTATTATTTTATTCCAACTAAGCTAGGCTATGAGTTGAGAAAACACTCAAGGAGATCTCCTGTCTGCCTGCTGTCACCCCAGGAGTTACAGATGTAGGACTCTGGCTTTGGGGAGGAAAGGATCTATCTCAAGACACAGAAATGACTCCTGTTGTGTGATTTAGGTATTCCTGACAATTGAGGATGGCGGGGACATCTAACTCAGCTGCCCAAATGGCCTCTGTGATTCCAGGTGGATAAAAGCCTGGATGTGGATCCTACCTTGCATGGCAGTGTTTGCCATCAGGATCTGCACATGGATTGCAGCATATATCAGCACTAGCAGAGAAAATCCGAGGAACTGGCTGCTTTCAGACACCCTCTGGGAAAAAATATCTTTTTTCTAAATCAGAAAATGCTCCCATCATGTATAAATGTGTGGAGCAGGGGATCACTCTCACTCTTGTCTCCCTGTTCTCTTTTGGGACAGAGCAACAGCCCCAAATCAGCTAGAAAGGGACCTTTTCCCATGGAGTTTCTGGCTCTGGAGAGCAGGAAAAACTGGGTATTTCACAGACAACTCCTTCATTTTCTGCTGCCTCCTGGGGTGTGCTGGACCAGGGTGTCACAGCCCTGCAGACACTCCCACTGCTCCCAGGACTGTTCCAAGGTTAAATCCTCCTTGACTTATATTTCCTTCCACTGCAAACATTTCCTTGAATTAATAGTTTCTCAACAATAGATAATCAAAACACTTGCCTGTATTTCATTGTTAAATAAAGCAGGTGAGGGTCAAAAGCAGATAGAAACAGACTGATTAATGAAAGAGGGTGCTGGGGAGTTTTTTGGTTTTTTTTTTTTTCACTTTCAACAGATGGAAAAACAATTAATTTTTGGTCTGATTCCATTGTTTTGATTTATTTTTCATGGGAATCCTTAGAAAGGCTTCCAGCAAGTTGTGTCCCCAGTCAAAAGTGCAGCTGGGAAGGAGGCCACAGCCCAGCACCGTGCAGGAGGGCCAGCAGGGCTCTCTGGGGAGGAGGAGAGAGGATGGGATGTGTCAGACAGCTGAAGCAAAGCAGGAACTTTCATTTGTTTCAAATACCTTCTCTAAACAAGTAAGAGGATCACAGGCAGGGACACAATTGAAAGGAATATCTCTCTCTTTTCAAATCCTAAAGATTTTACCTCTATCTGCCCAAATGTCACCTGGAAAGTTTTGTCTCAGCCAAGGGCAGGCAGGAACTGTCAGAGTACTGGGCCCTGGCATTCTGGCCTCACTCCCCAGCACATCAGCACCCAGCCTGACTGAGACTCCACAGCCACATGGCCACAGCACAGTGTGGGCCATCCTTGGCTTGTGTCTTGGTTTGGAAAGACAGGTATTTGATAAGGAAGGCAGGAGCCTCCCTGATATGGAAAGTGCAAACCCCCTCCCTCCAAATTGCTATAAAAATGAAATTAAGGGGCTCTCAGACAAAAAAAAAAAAAAAAAACCAAACAGGGAGCAGGAATAACAGTTCTTTACTAGGGAAGAAAATAAGATAAAATATACAATGCAGTAAACTAAAACAACACTGACAGAGTCAGAACACACCCTGACACCCTGTGGGTCAGGGTGTTGGTAGCAGTCCCATTGGAATTGTGGCTGCAGCCCTTCTGGAGTGTCAGGGGTGGTTCTGCTGGAGCAGGGATCCTGTAGAAAAGGGTGTATTCTTCCTCTGAAGATCCAGGGGAAGAGGCAGCCGCTGTTCCTCTGGAAATCCAGTGGAGAAGCCGCGCTGGGGTTCCAGAATCTCCAGATTCTATCCAGGTAGGAATGCTTGGCTCCTCCCTCTGGGCTCACATCTCCCAATGGGATGCTGTAGTTCTTATAAGCCATGCAGGGACATCCAATGGCCTGTTATCAGCAGGTGTCTCCCCAGAGGGAGGAGTGGGTGTGGAAGAGATAAGGAAAACTGCCCACTGAACAGAAGACAGCTGCCATCCAGATGGCAAACAGAATACAATTTGCTGGCAATCCAGGACAGCTTGGTACTGGGAGCTGCCAGCCTCCCCTTAAAGTCATTCACATGCTCAGGGTGGGTTGAGGTGCCCAGCATTTCACTTACAAACCCCAAATGCACTTTTTTTGCCTGCCCTGGTTTTGGTGGTGTATAAGCTGCCTGAATATTTCTGAGCACAGGTGCTTTTAAACTGGAAATATTTATTTCCAGGTTGCCCCAGGCAGAGACTGTCACCCAGAAGAGTGGAAGCAGAAGGAAACAGAGCAGGGGCTGCCTGGCTTCTCCAAAAATTGTCTGGCTCTAACTTCTGCCCTTCTTCAGAGAAAAGACAAAGCCTGATTTTAGTCTGCCTGAACTCACTGACCTTCACTGAGCTGACCTTGCCCATGAGCCAGAGGAATCTCCAGCCTCTCCCACGTGATATTTGTGCCCAGGAACACCTGGATTAAGTGACCTGTGTCAAACTCAAAGCAACAGCCACGTGGTTTGCTCAGCACTGACCCGTGGCTGTGTGCTGAAACCTTCCAAAGAAGGAGGCATCATTCAGCAGGCAAAAACACCTGTGGATGCCCTGGCAGGGCTTTGCAGTGCCAGACCTGGGTGGCCAGGGATGGAAACACCTGGGAATGTGCAGTTCAAGAGCAGCATCTGCTGCCAGCTCCCAGTGGCTCCCAGTGACAGGACCTGGGCTTGTGCCCTGAGCCAGGGTCAGGCCTGATTTTTTTCCCCAAGAGCACAGGCTGGCTGGTGAGTTGTCACAGATTTGCAGTACCAGGAATTAGGGGCATTTTTTCCTGTGAACACAATGTTATCTCATTATGTGTGCTCCCAGGGCACTGCAGCAGCTTGAGGAGAGATAGAAACATCTCTGTCCTCAGGGCAAGGCCATTTTCTAACTGGGACAAGAAAAGAGGTGTGCTGGGCCCAAGCCAGGCACAAGGGAGAAGCTTTAGTCCTCTAAAGTGTCTCCAAAATCCCATTGGCAAAGCTGGGTTACACCGTAGAGAAGGAAACATCCTGATTTTCAGATGAGCTGCAGCACCCAGAGCTGCACAAAGCACAGGCAGTGGGCACTGGGGCTTGGCACAGAACTCACATTTCACTCTGCCTCAGTCACAAAGCTCTGGACCTTAAGCCTGGCTTGACCCAAGGGACCTTCCTAAGAACCTTCTTAAACTCGGCCTAGACTCACGTGGTTCTCACCTCAGGGTTGCTGAACCTTTACAATCCTTTGTAAGGCACCTCAGGTTAGAACTAGACCTGAAACCTGGGGAATCCTGCAGAGCACAGCTCAAAGCAGAAACAAAACCTTCAGCCTGTTCACTGGGAGACTCCCACCAAGACCTAAGGCTGCCCTGTGGAAACTCAGTAATTAAAATCCTGCCTACTCTACAGCCACAATGCAGATAAATTACTTGTGTTGCCTTAAAAAATTAAAATATTTTATCCTTTTAAATTAAAATGCAGGAATATATCTTCCCCTATCAGTGAAAAGCATCTTACTGTCTATTTTAGCTGGCAGACTGGTGCCAGAAAGGAAATGAGAATATTATCCCTAATGAGTCTTCTCATAATGGTAATTTTCCAAAAGAGGTACCAATTCTAGGTTTGTGTCAACAGTCCCACATCTGCAAGACTTGGAATAAGCCTTCCAAGCCTGTTACAGAATGCAGGCTCACTCCTCCACAGCTGATGTAGTATTTAAAACAGCAATTCTTGTTTTAATAGTGATACAGATCCTTCCCCTGTGTGTGCAAACACAGCAGGGTCCACGCTGTGCCTCTGGTCTCCTCTGAAGCTCCCAGTCTAACCCACATTTCCCTTCCCCACTGATCTCTTGGTTCTTTGCCACATTCAGGCTGCCCCCAGGGATGGCATCCTGCCTCATTTCTGGGTGGCCTCACATTTTCAGCCGTTTGACCACAGTCTGCCAAACCATTTGAGGGAATTAAAGCAGCATCTCCAAAGGTCTGGCTGGCCTCTGTGGGAAGTACAAACCCACAGTGCTCCCCCACACCTGCAAGAGAGCCAAAGCATCCACCTGCCTCCCTCTGGAGCTTGGCAGAATACAGCCCTGATCAAATATCCCTCTGGCCTTCAGGCTTTGAAGAACCAAGGTTAATCTCCTTTCAAGCCTGTCTCCAGGAATGGCTGGGATGTGTCAGAAGCCTTTGATCCTGCACCATGTGGCAGGTGAAGGGATGTGCTGGTTTTGGCTGGGGTTGAGTAATTTTCATCACAGTGGCTGGTGTGGGGTTGTGTGGGGCTCCACTGGGCTTATTTGCCAGCTGGAGCTCAACCACAAAAAGTGAAAAATCAAGAACAAAAGTCTGCAAACTAATTCCATTCTTTTCAATTTGTGTTTGGTAAGATTTTTGCAGAATCATCCCTGTGCCTGGCCTTTGCACAAAAAGGCTGTTTTTAGGTGAATGCCTTATTGGTTCATCTGGTCTGGGTTTGATCCTTTTCTCCATTTCTAAAGTGAATGTGGGTTAAAAAATTAAGAAATTCTTGGGGAATACCAAGAAATTTGTAGGTGCTGTATAACCCCTTGTGGAGAAGGATGTCTGAAATATGGCAACACTGATAGAGGTGTGCAGCTGAACAGGGCAGGATTTTAACAGACACTGAAGTAGAAATTCCAGCCTTGGAGTACACACTGAGCTTACATTCCATTGGCTGGTTTATCCCAGTGGGCAAAGACTCTGGCAATCCAACCCACACTGCCCCCTCACTGTGCCTTGGTTCCCCAGGAATTTGTCTCCAGAAAATATTGAGCCAGCCTCAGACCAGAGGTGTGGCAGTACCAGCTGTGGGTTTCTCTGGGTCTGGATTGAAGGCACTTGAGACAGTAATTCCTGTTCAGACTCAGGTGTTTATTATTTCTTATCAGTGAAACAGTCTCACTGCTGGGAGTTTGGCAGCTTTTCATTAGAAGGCACAAAATGCCCAACAATCTCTTGTTCCAAGGACTTTTAAGACTGAACTATCCAATGAAGAACTGACACTTGGATTATTTTCCCTTTTACCTCAATAACTGAACCAAAGAGCTGCAATGGGGACTTTTCTGCCCAATTACAAAATGCCACCCAAACCCATGGAGAAGGAGGAAGAAGAAGAAGGTGAAGAAGAAACCCAGGATCACACCCTGTGCTCTCCATCTTGCTTCCATCCACAACACACTAAAAACCCCAGAACCTCAATTTCTCACCCAGTGACACACCTACACTGCTCTCTATAATCTATTTCACACTTCTGTGGATTCCAGTCTATCTTGAAGTCTGGGAAACTTTCTCCATGGATGAGGGTCAAAGTCAGTGCTGCCCTGGGGGCCAGGGCACCCCAGAGCAGATAGAGAAATATTCCCTGTCTCCTGGGCTTCCACAAGAAGGAAGGCACCTTTCCCATGTGAATATCTGCTTTAAACTTCCAAGGAAAAATAGATTCAAGGAAAAGAGTAGAAGCCCAGAGTCAGGCTCTCCATAGGGATCACAGACCAAGGGGCAGCACAGTGGCCCAGGGGCTCCAGATCCACCCTTGCCAGCGCTGCACTGGCTTATCTGGCTGTTCTCATGTTTGGGAAACGTTCTCAGGAACTGGGGGGATTCCTGGGGCTGTCCCATGCAGGGCCAGGAGCTGGCTGTGATGATTCTTGTGGGTCCCTTCCAGCTCAGAGTAGTTTGTGATCAGTCCAGCAGCGAATTTCTTGTACTTCATCAGGAGTCTGTAAAAGTGAGCCAAAGCTGAAGGGTTTCAGGGATTCACAGACCTGTCAGCCAAGCCAAAGCCAGGTCTGAAGCAAACCTGAGCCAATGCCTTTCACTTGGAAATTCAGAGTAAGCTCTGATGGAGCTTAGCACCACAGAGGCCCTGTAAGTACAGATCCACCAGGATGCCTTAAGACCCTTCCAGGACCAGAGACCATGTCCAAGCCTATTTCCAAGTCAAGACTTGTTTCAATGCTGCAAAATGAATAAAAACGCAATAAGTTCAATGCCTGACCTGATAAGAGGAGAAGAGAGATTTATTTTTAAACAAAATGAAAGTCACTACCTCCTACTGTCACAGTCACATAACCCTAAGCACTAAGGAGCTCATATCCACCTGATCTGGCCACAGTTCCTCATGCTGGCACAGAGGACCAAGAGCACTGGCTGCCCAGTCCTCACCAGGTCTTCTGAGTGACATTGTCCAGGTTCAGAGATGTTTTTCACTCATCAGACTCTGATAAGTCTCTCCATACTGCCACAGCTCCCCATGAGTCATCAGCATTTTGTCTCCTGAGTCCTTTTTCTCCTGCTCTGGGTGTTCTGAGGAGCTGTCCCTGCCTGTGCTTCTCTAGACCTGCCAGTCCAGGTGCCACCAACAGCTGCCATCCCTCCTGTCTCCCTCCTGCCAGTTACTCCTTTGGGAGTTTTCCATACCAATATTCCCATTTATTCTCCTTTCTTACCAATCCTCACACTTCTGTCACAATTTCCTCTACCACCATGTGGGCTCTGCATGAGTCTGTGCTTGTGCACACCTCTCATCTGAGCTCCAGGATGCTTCCAACAGGGAGAGCCTGGCACACTCTCATTCCACAAGGAAGGCTTCAAGGCACTCAGATGAAGAGCAAAGTCATCCAGCAGGTCTTCTGAAGTCAGGTCTTTCTGAGCACCAGGTGGGCGCTTTGGATAAGATTTATCCACTCAGATATAGATTAATTATCTCCTCCTAAGCCCCCTGGCCCAAGGACAGAGCCCATCCTGGCAGCAGCACCTCCCTTCCTGGTGGAGATGGCCAAGAGTGGGTCAGCTGGATGGTGTCTGTCCATGGAGCAGCTATTCCTGTCCACTGCCTGCCCAGGGAGAAAAGGACAGTGAGCTCAGATGAGATGTCTGCCCCAGGCCTCCAGAGTTAGGAGAGGTGGATCCCGTCCTTGCAGCCCAGAGAAGAGTAATTAATAGGGGTGGGAAATGGATGGATGAATGGTGGGGCTTGCCATTCACAACCTGATCCCAAATCCTTTCCTACCTGCTCATTGCATGCCAGTTTGAGCTTCCCCACACTTCCTACAAACTTACTAAAAACATGAGCAAGCTGAAAGCAGGATTATTCCTCTGCAGACTGTTCCCTGCATTTTCATCTCCAAGCATCCCTCTCCTGATGGGATGCTGGCAAGGCCCTTGAGCTGACCTGCAGCCACCCCCATCTCCCCCCTCCCAGAGCAGCAGAATTTGGGTCTTTTGATCTTTCACCCTATTGATCTAAACTGGCTCAAGGGTGGTCAGGAACTGCTCTGCATTCTAGAGTGCACTGAGGCTTGGGAAGAAAATGTTCTGTGAGCCATGCTGGGCAGGACAGGCTTTCAAGTTGCTGTTCATGACAGGAGGGACTGGATGGGGTGAAGCCGGCAATCCCTTCCCCACTGACATTCCCAAATGTACCAGGGCAGCTCAGCAGCCTCCACCTCACCTGTCCCACTGGTGTGCAGCCTTCTGGTTTTTGCCTGGGGCTTTGATTCTTAAAAAAGTGAAGGGAAATTCACAGAACTGCTGGGGGGAGTTCTGCTGCCAAGCCAGATCCAACTGCAAGCAAAATAAATGCAAAGGCAGGGTCCAAGGGGAGCCCCGGACACCAGCCAGCATGTTGGTGACAGCTGGAAAATTGGTGGGCTCTGAAGTGTTGCAGGAGACCTTGATAACTCCACACATCTCTGATGCATGTGAGTGCACTGGTTAACTCAGGAACAGGTGTCCAAATGTCCCAGCTTTCTGGGAATAGGCTTTGTCACCCTCCCTCTCCTTGTAAAATCCTATTTTCAGCACTCTGGCAATAAATAACCCCCTTGTCATGCACCGTGGGCTCAAACAGGACCATCCTTTGGAAGGGAGAGTTATTTTCAGCTGTTATTTTAGATGGAAAGGGAAGCTCTGCTATTGTACTTGTGAGGTGCTCTGTGGCAGGAAGGAATGATAAATTTGACTCCATGTTCTTGAGGGCTAATTTATTATTTTATGATACTATGTTAAATTAAAGAATACTAAACTAAACTATAGTAAAGAATACAGAAAGGATACAGACAGAAGACTAAAAAGATAATAATTAAAAACTCGTGACTCTTTCCAGAGCCCCGACACAGCTTGGCACTGATTGGCCTATAAGTGAAAACAATTCACATGAAACCATTGAAACAACCACCTGTTGGTAAACAATCTCCAAACACATTCCACATGTGAGCACAACACAGGAGAAGCAAATCAGATAATTATTGTTTTCCTTTTTCTCTGAGGCTTCTCAGCTTCCCAGGAGAAAAATCCTGGGTGAAGGGATTTTTCAGAAAATATGAATGTGACTCTCTGTATAGAGGTTCTGGCACTTTGCAAGGCTCAGCTGAATTGTTGGTGCCTGCTGGTCCCCATGGTGCTCCTGGCGTGGTGGTGTCACTGTGTCCATACAACCCAGGGTGAAGTGATAAATTGAATAATGTCAGCAGCCTGGCCCTTGGCTGGAAATAGATGATCTTTAGGGTGCTTTCCAACCCAAACCCCTCTGTGAGCCTGTGATTCTGTCACTTCTTTGGCATTCCCACTGCACATGCACGGCACAGAGATCAGCACCTTCCTTTGCACACACCAGAGGTGTCTGCTCGCTGCCTGCCATCCCAGCTCAGAAATGGCTCTTTGGGAAAGCACTGCTGCCAAATTCACCTGGCTGAGCAGCTGCCCCAGGGGTGCAACATGAGGAATGAATCCCACAGGTGAGAGGAGCCAGCTGCTGGAGGAGCTGGCTGCAGAAGGGAGGTGACACAGAGGGAGAGCTGGAGCCAGTTTGGATGTGGGGCACTGCCAGGGACTGGTGGAGTGATCAAAAGGCAGTGGCTTTAGGGGGAAGACACTGCCCAGAAGACAGATGGATTCAAAGGGAACCCAGTAAAAAAAACCTCTCCGTTTCCCTTGGTGCTTTGCTGTGGAGCACATAACTCATAATTATTACAAAACCCAAACAACAAACTAAAAAAGTGGCTGTTGTTCCCTCTCTCCATGTTTTCCCTGGAGGAGCCCAGCTAATGCCCTGGAGATGCCCCAGGTAGTGTCACTGTGCCCCCAGCCCAAAGCCAGGCCCTGGGCCCTCCCTTTGGGGTGAACAGGGGGGTTTCCACCTATGCACAACTTCATCTCCACCCTTGAGACTGCTTCTCCACCACCTCATGGTGGGGATAGTCTGGGGCTTTCCCAAGGAGTGTTTGGCTCTCTAGCTACTGGGACTTTCCCCAGGAGATTTTTCTCCACACCAGGACATGTCTGAATTTTGTCCATCCTCTGTGAGCAGATGCTGCCACAGAGTTCTAACAAGAGTAAGAGCACCCACACTTTTTTCCCAGGGCACCCACCCACCAGGCCCAAAATACCACAAAAGCCTCCTCCAGGCACAGATCCTGGCACTCAGCCCTTGAGTATTCCCAGCTGATATCCCGTGGTTGCTGATCACAGAATCCTAGGATGGTTTGGAAGGGAACTTAAAGAACATCTCGTTCCACCCCCCTCTCATGGGCAGGGACACCTTCCACTGCCCCAGGCTGCTCCAAGCCCTGTTCAACCTGGCCTGGGACACATTCAGGGATGGGGCAGCCACAGCTGCTCTGGGGACCCTGTGCCAGGGCCTCCCCACCCTCACAGGGAAGAATTTCTCTTTAATATTTGATCTAAACCTACTCTCTTTCAGTTTGAAGCCATTCCCCCTGTCCTTGCTCTTGCAAATGTTCCTCCCTCATGTACCTCCTCTTCTGCCTTTCCTCTGTCTTCTTCAATCTTGTCACACTTAAACTTTGGTCCCCACTATCAAGGGGCTCAATAATTCCCTCTCCCTGTCCCAGCCCTGCCTGTGCAGGGCTCGTGCAGCCACCTGAGCTCATGTAATCTGTCTGCCCAGGGCTACCCAAGCAGCTTTTGTACCCAGAGCATCCAGCCTCAAAGCAGTCCCATGGTCTAGAAGAGTTTTCTGCCAGGTTTCTGTACTCTGTATCTCTACAGTGCACTTTTTAACATAAAGAATTATGACAAATTTTCATGCTTATCTTATAACAAGAAGTAATAAGAGTTGAACTGTATCCTGCCCACCTTTTTACCCCTTTGTAAGTTCCAGACTTCCATCTTCTCTTTCTTTAAGGTTTATCAGAGAAGTGAACTCAGCAGATGTGGTATTTGCTGGGTCCTTAGGATGAAGGAGGAATTGAGAATCCGATCTTATGTTCTTAGAAGGCTAATTTATTATTTTATGATATAATATTATATTACAGAATGCTATACTAAAACTATACTAAAGAATAGAGAAAGGAAACTCACAGAAGGCTTAACTTAAGATAATTAAAAACCCGTGACTCTCCAGAGTCATTGGTCATTAAGTAAAAACAATTCACATGTTGGATAAACAACCTCCCAACTACATTCTAAAGCAGCAAAACAGGGAGAGGCAAATGAGATAATATTGTTTTCTTTTTTCTCTGAGACTTCTCAGCTTCCCAGGAGAAGAAATCCTGGCAAAGGGATTTTTCCAGAAAATATGACAATAACAATCAGACAAGAGGTTAAACCAGATTTCTGCTGCAGTTGCATGGTCTCCCAGCTCTGCTCCTATTCACTGGCAGACACATGAGTGCTGACAGCACCTGTGAACCCATGGAAGGGTGCTGAAAAATCTTTCTTGCTCCAAGGTCAGAGTGAATAAAACCCAGGAGACATTGTTTTTGAAGTCTCACTCTGAATTTATTATCCTTATCTATTACAAACTCACAAGATGTGAGCTGTCTCTAACAAGTTGAGAAAGTGAGCTAAAATGGTGTCTGTTCAAGGCTATTTAAGTCCCAATTACCCAATAAAGAGTTGACATCTATTTTATTTATGCTTCTAACCACCAAAAACCCGCAATGTGGACATCCTTCACCCAACTGGAGAAAACTACTCAGATTCGTGAAGAATAAGGTGCAAAGAAACATCAAACTCACACCCAAAATTCTCCATCTTGGCTCCCATATATCACCATATACTAAAACCCCAAATCTAAGTTTTTTCACCCTGTGAGGTCACACAATACTACCCAAACTACACACATATTGTTTCTGTGCTATCCCTCAATTTTTGAAGCCTTTTCCAAGCTCTCAGGTCAAACGAGGTGTTTACTTGAGGGTTGGCACCCTTAAGTTCAGAAAGCTCAAAGTTTTCAGCCATCAGAGTTCCAACAGAAGGGCTGCACAGGCATCAAGCAGGAAAACTTTGGCAGAAAGTCTGGGAAATGTGGCTGCTGCCACTGTCCTCCCCTGCAGACCAAGCCACAGCAGTGGAAGGGGGTGATGTCAAACCTCCCATAACAACCAGAGTCAAGGCTCATCTCTCAAAGTCCTCACTGACTTGCAGATTGGCTTCAGAGCTCAAAATCTCTAATTTTTCCAGCTGTTCTGGTGGATGTAATGACAAATATTCCCTCTGTCTACAACCCTTTGACCTGGCTGTGTCCTGAGACACTGCAGCTGCAGCAAAATGTGCCAGAGACTTCAGTGTCTGGTTCTGTTTCAAGGTAAGGAGAGCATTTTACCTCAGAGGCCTGAGAACCTTGAGTTCACATCTGATTTATTGGGGGGCTTCATTCTGTGGTGCACGTGCTGAGGAACCCCTCTCTGACCCAAGGGCTGTGGTGGTCACAGGCAGAGGGTTTTTTTTGGCACAGTGGCTGCTCACCTCAGTGATTCCTGTCCTGTTCACATCATCCCTGCTGCAAACCCCTCCTGCAAGGGCTGGCAGTGAAAACTCTCAGGAAGTGAAATCACAAGTGCTGTGGGTGTGAGTTTTTCCTTCCATTTATGCTGCCTTACTCCAAAACATGCAGGTAAAATTCTGTCAGATTCTTCTGTATTATTTTAATTACTTTTTTGGTTGGTTGGTTGGTTGTTTTTCTTTTGTTTTTTGGGGGTGGAATTTTTAATCTCTTGGTTTAATTAATGCATTTTCAGCTGCTTGGTTAATGATCCAAACATGGAAGTCACACAGTGAGGCAACCTCCTGCAATTTGAATGGGAAAAAATGTGAATGAGAATCTCAAGTTCCAGTTCAGTCCCCCTCAGTGGCTGAACCCTGAGCATCAGTTGGTGGGAGGGAGAGCAGGACAGCCCAGCTGCACAGTGACCACAGCTGATTTCTGCTACACTCCTCTGGAGAGAATTTACAAACATTTCAGGTGCTGCAGTGGCTCCTGCACTTCATCTTATCAAAGGAGAAAAATACATATATTGGCTCTAATCTGTGTTTTGGTTTGGATTTTTTTTAATTTTGTGTTACTGAAGCATAAAGGAGTTGATGTGTCCATAATACTTTAGCTGGAGACTTTACCTCTGAGTTATCTGCCAGTCCCCCAGGTGAGGTGGGGTGTGGCTGGGCTGCTATTTTCCAAGGGAGATGGAATATTGTTATAACCACTCCTCCAGCTCACCCATTGATACTATTTCTTATTTGGGCCTTCCATGCATCCCAGTCTACGCCTCTCTTACTCCGTGCTGCCTTTTTTATTAGGCTGAAATGATAGGGAGATAAAATGATAGTGCATTAGTAGTGCCTGGAAGAGAAAAGCAAGTCAGCTCTGGTGTGTGCTGCTAAAGAAACTACAGCCCAGCAAAAAATTGTGAACAATTCCTTTCCTCTACAAAATCCTTTCCCAGACTCTGCTGAACCACCCTGCCACTGCTGATTAAGTTCATCATATTCCATTTTCCCTGCATTGATGTGGCAGGGTATTTGTTTTGCATTAAATTCAGGTGAGACTTTGAGCTGACAGGTTGAAAATCAATGAGCAGCAGAAATCATCTCAGGGGAAGCCAAATTGCTATGGGGGCTGAAGGAGCCTGTTGGGCTTCCTGGTTGCAGGCCCATGGACAGGGTCATAGATCCTGGTGTCGTGAACCTCACTGGGAAGAGAAATAATGGCATATCCAGAGACTGAAACAAGGCTATGTATAACTTTTCTTACCCCTATGGCCTGCTGAAGCACATAAATAAGTCAGGCTTTTTGCATTACTGTTTTGTGGAGGGTTTGGAAGTAGTTCATAAATTACTGGAGAAGAAAGGTCAGGATCTTAAAGAATGCTTTGGAAAATCATCATCCTTGGGAGGGATTTGACACGCTTTGTTTACAGTGTGAGAGAGTTCAACATGCAAATCCTCCCAAAAGCCCAAGCAGCCTTCCAGCAAAACCAGCGGAGACAAGGCTAGACATTCCAAATAGTTCCCTTTGAGTAAAAACAAACAACAACAATAACAAAAACATAGCAGGAAATTAAACCCCAGACCTTCCTTAGTCAGCAAGGAGAACTATGAAGCAGACTTCCAAAGGCCTTTACAGCTCAGCTCTGAGCTCTGAGTTATCTCAATATCAACATCATTGGAGCCAAATGCTGTTCCTGCAAGACTCAGCAGAGTGTCCTGGGCTCATGCAAGGGACAAAGGGAGAATAAAAGGGACCTCTTTGACCCTCAGTGGCCTGCAAAACACTGTGAGGGGCCTGTTCCCTGGGCTCCCTTTTGTTTCCACTCTGGTGACTCAGTGGCAGGGTGATCCTGCACGCCCCATCCTCCAGCACGGCTCAGCGGGGAGGAAAAGGACATCAGAGGTGGGAACCAAGCTTTGTCTCTGAGATTTCCCCAGCAGATGGAAAAAATGAGAAACAAAAAGTTGTGGAAATAAGCAGTGAGGAAGGCAGAGAGCAATGCATTAAATCCTGCAGCGAAGGGCTGACATCAGCCTGAGTGGGTGGAAAACGGAGACAGCGCGGACAATGGTGCTGCTCTGCTCCCTCTGAGCGCCTTGTCAGAGAAGAGAGAGAAAAGAAAACCGAAATAATTATTGTGGTGGGTCGGGGAGAGGGGGAAAAAAGGAAGGGAAAAAGGAAAGCCCAACATTCTGTGGAGGAACATACAGGACATACTCGGCAAATCCCGAGTGTGACCTTGCCACCATCGTGTGTTCCCCTCCAATGCAGAGGATGCTCGGTCCCACCGGCGAGGGGCTGCTGCCACCTCCCGGGTCCTGCCGGGCAGACAGGGCAGGAAAGCCGCGGGAAGGGAGACCAGAGCCGGTTCTTTGGAATAACGCAGGAATTCTCGGATGAGGATGTAAAAATCCCCGGGTGCAGCATCTCTGAGCACAACGCTCAAGGCGCCAAGGAGATAAAACTGTGTGCGAATGCTGTGTTGGATGTTATGGGGTTTGTGTGCAGAAATACACAAGTGTGCAGATCTCACTGATGGCCTAAGGCAGAGCAGGCTCTGAATTCAGCAATGCTCAGTTCCCCCTGATCAGAGGAGGGTAAATGACATGATCGAGCAGCTATGACATTTTAGCCGAGAAAGCACCACAAGCAAATCATGGAAATTACCTTTCTCCTGACTGCCAGCTGAGCTGCTGCTCCCCCTGGGACACACCAGGCAATCTCACACTGTCCATGAGCCCCTCGTGTGCTGAACCCACCCCAAGTACTGCCTGCCCACCTCTGGACCCTTGCAGAGTGACCCTCAGCCACCCCAAAACCCCAGCGAGACACCACAGCCCACCTCAGGAGCAATGAGTGCTTCAGGGAGGCTCCAGGGCCTTGTGGATCAGCTCTGCCCTCACCCCGGGGCAGCTGGGTCTCACCTTCCCCAAGCAAACAGACAATTTTCTCCCTCAGAGGAGTTCAGGCCTCTCATGATGTGTGGCAGATCTCTGCAAGTCAGCTGGAGGATGAACTTTGAGGCACAGAGAAGTCTCCTGAGCCTTGGTCGGCTTGCGTCACTCCACCATCTTGCCTCGGCCTCTCCAACTGAGATTTCATTTTTATTCCACTTGTGCTGCTCTCTCAGAAATGCCACGAACATCTGTGCCTGTCCCAAGCCGACATTTCTCATTAAAAGGGCCAGTTAATTGCAAGTGAAGCACCAGCCATGTAAGCAGGCTCCAGGCCTGCTCTGTGGGCTCTGGATGGGCCCTGACTGCATTTCCCCTGGGAAAAGCCAGATCAGGAGCTGGGAAGGAGGGACACAGCAGGCACCTGCTCCCCTGGTGTGAGCTGGTGGCTTTCCAAGCCAGTCCTGACAAGAGGTCACACCAGAGGGACAAAGTCCAAGTCGGGGGGCAGAGCCCACATCATTACAGTCTCCTCTGGCTGCAGCTCCCAGATTTATGTGCCCAACACTGCAATAAACTGCAAAGATGTGCCCAGTGTTCTTTTGAGAGAATGCTTGGGATTTTTTTTTTTAGCCCTTTTTTTTTTTCCTAACAGAGGCAGCTTCTGCTATTTTAATTCCAGATTTTAGAGACCTGTGTAGCAGAGCCCAAATCCTGATGATGATGCCAAGGAGATGAGGGGTTACAGAGATTGCATGCAGTAGGATTTGCTTTGGGTGAAAAATGCTGGTAAAATTTTAGGCTGCTCCCAGTTTTTATGTAGCACTGGCTAACTTGTAAATCAGTCAGAAACCAAGAAATGCCAGAGTTGTGCAACTCTGGTTGGATCCTTGTGCCCTGGGTCCCATCTCCCTGGGGAGATGTTGAAACCCGGTGAGAAGGGAGCCCTCGGGAGTGCCAGAGCACAGGCAAGGCTGCCACCCTGTGGGGACACGGCTTGGCCAGGCAATCCCTCCCTGCCTGCAGGGCTGTCCTTCTGCCAGGAGCCAGGGGACAGCATTCCAGAGCTGAAGGATCAGCGTGGGGAGGATGCAGCATCCCTTAACTGCCCCGCAGCCTTGCAGAGAGGGCTGGGTGAGCAGCCTGAGGAGAAGCCTCCTCATCCCCCTGCCAAGAACAAGTGACAAGCCAGCTCTGGCCCAAGTGCTCAGGGACAGCATCCTGGCTGGTGGCCCCCAGGCTGGATCCTGCCATTTCTTGCTCCTGGATTTTTCTTGGAGGAAGCAGGCAGAGGTACCCTGCCCAGGCAGGGCAGTGCCAAGGAGAAGAGGGGGCAGCACCAGAAGCTGCTGCTGTCCCTCATGTCACTGCCACCCCACTGAGTCACTGGGGCCTGTGGGGAGAAGGGGAATTACTTGGAGAAGGCTGCATGTCCCTGGAGCACCATCTGCTGCCTCCTCCTGAGAGCCCTCTGATAATTCCTCTGGAGGAGAAGCTAAAGTCATTTCTGCTTTGCTGTGGGGAAGCAAGATTACCAGTCTGGGTGGAAAAGGAGGACAGGGAATAAAAGCGCCCTGCAAAGAGGATGAATAGTCACCCTGAGCAGAAGGCCCTGGTTAAAGGCCCCACATCACAACCTGCCCAAACACTCTGGAAGTTCCCTGTGGGCAGGGTCCTTGGCTGCCTTTCCCTCCATCATAAAACTATTGACTAATTCACAACCAAAAAAAACCCAAGAAATTTTGTTAATCCTTAAAGAGTGTTATCAACACATTATTAATAGGTAAATTTGCAAAGAAAGTTGTGGTGAAGAGCTCCTTCCTGAAACCACCATAGGTTATGAATAACAAGAATTTCTCTAAATGACAAATAATCTCAGCAAAGAGAAACAAGAATTTTTGCACAGAAGAGGAGGAGTACCCTGGACAGATGTGACTGGGAAGAAATTTTCAATTTTCTGGGTGAAAAAAATTGAAATATTTTGAGTGACACACAGGCATTAGTGGCAGTACTCAAGCTGTTCTGCAAGTGGATGAGCCTTTTGGGGTCAGAGGGACTCTGGGTTTGGGGACACATTCCCTGTCCCACACAAAACAGCACCAGACACCCCAATGTCCTTGCACAGAGGCTTTCAGAGCTGCTTATGTGCTTAATTAGCTTATGGATTACAAAATCATTCCTTCTCAGAGCAGGGAGGCAGTCATGGTCTGGTGTCCCCAAAAGTGATGGGCAGCATGGGTCCTGAGCTTCTGCCCCCTCTTCATGGCTCCTGGCTTGTCTCAAACCTGCCCTGATTTCTACCATTATTTCCTGTTGTCACTTCCTACCAAAACTCTCACTTTCTGCCAGCCAGGCATAAAAAGGGGCCCACAAATGGCTCAAATGTCATTTGATGGCCCTGACAGACACACACAGGCTGCTCAGGCACCTGCAGGCAACATCTGCACACAGATCACGCTCAAAATCTTTTTCCCTACTTTTACACCTCTGAGAGGTTTGAATGGGGGTCAAATGTCTGGGATTCGATTTTTTTTTTTTTTTTTTTTTTCCCTCCTGGCTTTGCTGGGTTTCTGTCAGGAAAGGGAGAGATGTCAGCACATGGCAGGGAAGCACTGAGGCTCTGGCAAAAGATGCATCTGAAAGGAAAGCAGCAGAGGATGGGGACCTGTTAGCACCAGGCAAAGAAATGAGGCAGCTTCAGTTAAAATGCCCTTTCCACGCCTGCAGCCACAGCTCCCTCCTGGAATGGAATTGCCCTTTCCCAAAGTGCACTCATTCACACCTTCCCCCCCAGGAGATGCAAACACAACGGGGCTGCACAATTTGTGGTAGAAAGCTCTGAGATTGCCCAGTAATTAATCTCAGTAAAAAATTGGTTTAAAAGAGTGTCAGACGCTGAGAGGATTTATTGCTTTCTAATTACCAGAGAGTAATCTCCCTCCTTTGCTTTCTCCTGAATCTGCAGCACCTTCCCCCTCCTGCAGCCTTGTCCCAGCCTCTGCACAGGTGCTGTGATGCTGTGGTCCCAGTAATGATCCCTCAGGGGATGCAGACAGGGACTGGGATGAGCCCTGGGGCACACTCAATTTCTCTGGATAAGAGGTGATGCCTCTGCTCCTTAACTCCCAGCCCTCCCTGAGTTTTGGCCTAGATATGGCAGAAGCAAGTGGCTTTTAAATTTAAATAGTCTCAGAGCTTCTATGTTTGTGGCTCATATTAATAACTAAGCCCACACCGTGAGGAAAAAAAAGAAAAAACCAACCAACAAACAACTGCATTTATTTCCTCCGTTTTTCACAGCTAATCAGCATCAAAGAGGAGGAGGTTGGTGGGCTCAATTTTTTGGCAGAGCAAAACCTGTCTGAGATGATTATACCTATGTGGTAAATTATGGGGATGTGGGGGTCTTTCCTGAACACCCTGGATATCCATCTGTGTGAAAGCTGTTTGAGCAGAGCATGAGTGCTGAAACCTTTAGTCTTGGGTATTCACATACACTGGAGCTGTGGATTTCATGTGTGGAAACTGCAGGGAGAGCTTGTACCTCCACCCCATTCACCCTGCCACATAACAACCTTAATCATTAATTTCAGATTAAATCTGTCATGTGGGTCCATGGGCATGAGGTTTGAAATGCTGTTTGTACTGACCCAGTGGTCTGAAGGAATGGTGTGGTGGTCAGGCTGAATTTTGCTCTTTCTCTGATCCTTTTGTCTTGGGTTTCTGTGGTTGAGATGACCCCAAGGTATAGAAAGTCTTTTTTTTTCCAGCTCCACAACCACAGAAGTTGAGATTTGTCAGTTCTGCTTTTCAAGGTTGTTTATTTTCTCTTATCTATCACATTCTTTCTCTGACCTGCTGAGGTCTGTCCAGCAGGTCGGGTTGTGGCACAGTGACCGCCCTTAGGGTGGTGTTAACTTTTTATACAACAAATTATGTGTACTTTATTGACAATAATTTTCCAATACCCATCACCTATGTTAGACAGTCTGTCTCTACTCTAAACCAATCCAGCAGTGCCACTATCCCAGCAGAAGATGGACAACAAGAAGAAGGAGAAGAAGGACAGGACACACCCAGATTCCTCCAACTTGCTTCTTGAACCCCCATTCTAAATCCCCAAAATTCTACTTTTGCACCCTGTGACAAATTAACTAGCATTCTACTCAAACCCTTGTGGCTTGTAAATCTTCACACAAAGTTGGTAATGGTTTCCATGGGTTAAAATGGAAGGCACAGGTGGTTTTGACTCCATGCCAAGGTCTCTGAGCCCCCTTCCAGGGTCTCAAATCACCCAGGGCAGCCAGAGGAATGTCCTGGGTTCTGACATTTGGTTTTGCTTGCACAAGGGATAACAGGAACATGAAAGAAAGGGTGAGCCATCGTCACAAAATGTACTTCCAGCAGTGGAAAGCACATCCTCCAGATGGTGCTGGGCACCACAGTGACCTTCAAGAGCCTTCCAAAGGAACAAATGAAACCCCCAACACTGGTTGCATGTTTCCTATATCACTTTATTGACCGCCACTGACCACATTCTCAGGTTGAGCGCCAGATACCAGCGAGAGAGGTGGAGCTACCCTAGAGTTACAGGAGAGCAAGGGAGACAGTGTCTCATACACAGGCTGGGGAGAGCTGGCTGGGGATGGGAAGCCTCTGCACAGTGGTGAGCCCCCCTCTCTCCCCCCCAAGGGCCTACAAAGACAGTGGAAAGACATGCTTGTCCTCCTGTCAGTTGTCCCAGAGGGAATTGACAGGGCAGAGGTGTGAACAGAGACACTGAAACACTTTGCTGAAAGAAAAAAATACACGTTGCAACCCCCCGAAGGCGAGATGTTATTGCTAATCATTATTATTGTTGTTATTATTTCTCCTGCGGTTGCAAGGAACTCATGGCAGGTTTGTCACACGGACGCGGGGTTTTGAGTGTGAGGCTTGGCTCTGTTGCTGTTTGAGAGTAACCCGTTGAACTCTGAGTGAGGTACAGCAATGCTGCAGGGCTTTTCCCCTGTCCCAAGCCTTGCCTCGAGGCTTGGTGCACCAGCAGCCAGCATTACTCATGCACTCCTTCCTATCTGATGGTGGATATGGGCTACAGCACCAGACAAAGACCCTTTCAGCAAGCACAGCAGCATGACAGCACTGCCATCCATGCCATCCCCACCAGGTTTTAAGCTTCCAAGTCCACCAGCCGCTCACCCAGCCCCTCGTTCCATCCAAGGGAAGAGGGGGAAAACAAAAAAAAAGAAAACAAAAAAAAAAAGAGGAAAAAAAGTGGGGGAGGAACCAAGAGAAGAAACCCCTCGAGACATTCACTGATATCTATGCAAAGGCTCTGGGAGCGCGACCTACAGGTGGTGGCAGCCTGCCCAGCGCGGTGGCGGGCGGGCTCAGGAGGAGGGCGCGGAGCTGGGCTTCTCCTCCCGGGACACAGGGATGGGCCTCTCGCTGTGGCTGGCGTCCATGTTGGAGGGGACCTTGGGGCCCGAGAAGGTCAGCATGCCATCGTTGGACAGCGAGCAGGTGATGGCAGTCTGGTCCACGTTGGCGGGCAGGCGGTACCGGCGGTGGAATTCCCGGGAGATGTAGCCGTGGTCGTCCTGAGAGGCAGTGGGGAAAGGGGGGGAAGGCGTGTCAGAAACTCCCCATGCCTCCCTTTGTCCAGCCTCCTCAGGGCAGGAGATCCACAGTCACCCTGGCTCATCGTGACACTGCACTGCCAGGACTGATGGGAGCACCTCTGTCGGGGTTAATTTTACAGGTTTGTCCCCCCTGACACGTGAAGCTGCAAGAGCTGAGCACAGCAGCAGGGAGTGATTTTGGCCATAGGTTTGATCCCAGACTGGGATCTGATTTGGGCTTCTGATTTCAAAGGATGCTTAGAGACAAAGTCTGGGGGCCTGGGAAGGTAAAGGCAAGGCAGACATGTGTACCCATGTATTTATTTACTAGGCTGCAATGCTGTGTCAGCCAAAGTACACAATCCTGGCCCCCTTCTTTTTTTGGCCAAAAGAATGAGAAGTGCAATTATTTTTTTAAAGTTGGCCATGAGAATAATAACTATATTTAAAAATACATACTGTTTCCAGGCAAGAGCCTTGTCTGGCCAAAAATGTGTATGAGAAGAATTAAATCCCTGCTGGTATAATTCACTTTTCGACCCCCACAGATATTTCCATGACATCCATGTTAAAAGTTTCCAAGCCTGAGGCACTTGGTTGGTTTTCTTTTGTTTTGTTTGCTCTTGCTTTTCTCTCCCAGACTGGCATATAAAAACTCTGTTTTCACTAAGGATTCTGGCTTATGAAAACAGCCATTCTTCAGCAGTGCCAGATGATGTTCTGTGTCTGGCCCAGTGTTATTAGTGAACAATGGACATGGTCATCTGATGGTTATGGAAGATGATGATTGAAAATAAACAAAAGAGGGGTGGATTAGCTTGTTATTTTCAGATATCAGGTGGGGGCTCTATGGAAACAGCCCATGCCAATAATGACAATTCATAATTAACTCTTTCTTCTTTTTTTTTTTTCCTTCAGCTGAGAACCATTGGAAAGAAGGAAAACAGAGCTGGACTCCCCAGCTGCTCCACCATCACCATCACTTCCACTCACCTGCCTTTCACTGTGCTTGCCATGGATTTCCACAAAGTCATCAATGATCTTCACGCTCAAGTCTTCAGGAGAGAAGTGTTTTACATCCAGCATGATTGTGAACTTGTCCCGATCAGACCTCACCTGAAACGAGCATTGTCACACAGTGAGGCCCCAGCTCTGGCTGTGGGGCACTGCCAACATCACCACAGGGCAAAGGCCAAAAAAGGGGTGGTCTGGCACTTTGTCCTTCTGTGGCTATGAAACTCAGTGAGGGACTCAATGAGTCCCATTGTGGGGACCCAGGGACAGTGAGAGCCATAGGAGGTGTCAGGGTCACTGGGAGGCTGTGGGAGGTGTCAGGGTCACCAGGAGGCCATGGTTGGTGTCTAAACCTTGGCTGCTGCTCTGGGGAGAGGTGTTTTTATCCTTGCTGCTATTCTTGTGCCAGGGACCCTTTAGCACTCAGTGACCTGCCAGATGGACCAGGCACAGAGAGGGTATGGAAACCAGTGTAAGACTCTCTGGTAGCATGTGTTTTGTCCTTTCAGTGATTTATGGTATCATTGTGGTTGTAGTTCTGGGAGGGGAACAGTAAGAGAGGGCTACAGAAAGCACCTGTATCTGAATTTTGGATCATGGCCCTCAAAGCTACACATTTTCCTACAGTTCCCTTCAGAAAATTGCTCTGGGGTCCTTCAGTGAGGGATTGCAAAAACCACCAAGCTCCCAGGGTGGATGAGAAGGTGGAGAAAGCTCCCACTTGCACTCCCATGGCAAACTGCCCTCACAGGCACTTACTCTGGGAGCAGCCTTGCTCTTCTTCACTACACAGGTGGTGGGCACAGAGCAACAAAACCAGATTCTTGTGTTGGAAACAACCCTCAAAAGGAGCTAAAATGGTTCCTGTTTCTCAAAGGGAAGCTTTGTCCCCAGTGAGGTCTTCCTTTGTGCCCAAGAAGGGGTGGGTAGGCTGTGCCTGGCAGTGGGTTCGGGGTCTTCCTCATCCCCACACATGGGGCTACAGCAGTGTGAGATGTGGGTGGAGAGGAGCAGCTGGAGGCATAAGGAGGGAGAGGTAGGAAAGGAGAGGAAATCAAAGGGCCCTTACCTCTGAAATGCCCGACTCCAGCACGCTGCGGAAGAGGGACTGCCTGTAGTAGGGGCTGATAGTGGACGAGAACAAAGGCAGGAGGTCATACTCAAGGAGACCCTCTCCAAAAAACTGGTCAAACAAACGGCTTGGAATGAGGGGTCCCAGAGCACGCTTGAACCAGGGGTGCTGGATGGTAATGTCCATGCTGCTGCTGCTGCTGCTGCTGCTGCTGCTGCTGCTGCTGCTGAGACCTGTGGCTGCAAGGGGAGAGCGGAAGGGGCAGCGCCGCTGCTGGGGAGACAGCGATGCCTTGGCTGGAGTGCCGCCCCAGGGAAGCTCCCCCTATATATACCAGCCTGGCAGAATGAAGGCATTAGCAGGATTCCTCTGGAAAGACATGATCTCATGATGGAGGCAACGTGGTCAGCAGAAATGCGGAGACTGACCTGGAAATGACAGTCTGGTTGGAATCAGTGCCAGATGTCCTGGAGGGATGATGCCAGGCAGCAGGCTGTGAGGCACAGAGTGCCCAGGGGTGCTGGCATGTCCCCTGTGGAATCAAGCGGGCTAAGCAGGACACCCTGGTGGGCAACTCAAAGATGCTTCTGAAAGAGGTCTGCTCCATGGGTCTTTGTAACCTGACAGTGGGTGTCATTAATTTGCTTCTTTTCTGCTGCTCCTTGAAGCAGCAACTCAATATTTCTTCCAAATAAATGAAAAAACTTTCCTCCAAGCAAGGAAAAAGGGTCAGATTCGTGTTGAAGAAGGGGAAACTTTTTTTGTAAGACGCTACAAAGTGCCTCTGCCACTCGAGAGGGGCCTGATGCCGCTTGGCACAGGGATCATGGCAGGACTGGCAGGGAAGCAGGACTAACAAATGAAGCAGAGCATCATATTTTGTCTGACAAAACAAAAAATTTCAACAAAAAATACTTTTGCAAAAGAAAGAAAGAAAAACAAGCTTGGTCTCCAACCGTAACACCAGTCCCAAAGCTTCTCTTGAGAGTGTCCTTGTTTTGATTTAGGAGTGATGTGGGAGATCCATTTATCTCATGGTGTCACAGCACAGATCCTGCTTAACATGCATTTCTGGTTACAGCTGTTTTTCATTTCTGTTCCCCTTAAAGCCTCCTTTAAGGGGTCAGCTGGCACCCTGGGCTGCCGGGCAATGGGCACCGTGCCTGCCGCTGGAGCCGCAGGCTCTGCCAGAGAGCTGAGGTGGCTGGGCTCTGAAAGGGCAGCCAGGCTGCCCAGCTCCACAGCAGGGCTCACAGGCTGTAGCCACAGCTGAAATCCCATTTCTATCCCATCCAGAGATGCAGGGACTGCATTCCAGGAGCCTCTGAGCAGTAGCAGCACCAGTGCTGGGAGTCTTGTGCATCTCAGCACCTTTTGCAGTCAGCAGAGAACAAAAAAAAAGAGGAGAGGGCACTTCCAAAAGGCATTTCAGATATGAGGGGCTGAATCTTCCTCTCATATTGTCAGGGAATAAGGAGACCAAGGGTGGCTGAAATCCTGCCCTCTTCTTTGGGAGAAACCAGATCATTCCGGGCCAGAGAAGCTGAACTGAGAAAAGCACTGAGGCTTTTCTATCACTGAGTGATATTCAGCTGAGAATCACCTGGCATCCAGGAACCATGAGTTCTTGGAAAATCCTTGGCCTTGGAGGAACTGTAGGAACCAGAATTGTTACAGAGGCTTTCCTTCATGAAAAGCAAAAACTTGAGCAGAAAACCAGCCAAAACCACACTAAAGACTGCTAAGAAGGCAGGCAAGGGCTTAGGTTCCACCTTATGGAGCTCCAGCAAGAAAAGGCCCCATGGTCCAGCCTTGGCTCTTAGGCATGAAGGATTTTCTAAAATCAGGTGTCAAAAAGAGATCAATCCCCCCTCAAGCCATGGAGGAAAAAGCCGCAAGAGAAACCTAGCCCCTCATTTATTCCCATTGTACCAAATCTGTCATTTTGTTTAAGGAATTAAGGGGAGGCAAACAAGTCATAAAGCACTACCAAGATTTTTTTTCAAGAACTGTGAGATTTGTCCTGGCAGTGAAAAAAAATCTCCCCTCAGCCAGTCAGTTCCAAAGACCTGCTAACCTGTATTTATCCAGCTGGCAGCAGTGACCTGATGCAGAATGCATCACCTGATGAGCAGGGTAAGAGGAAAAACGAGAGGAGAGACAGAACAAATTCAAATCCCAAAAGCACTCACTGGAACCCCCAAAGCAAGTTATTTATTTGGCTGGTGGAAGAACTCTGGGAACTGTGCTTACAAAGAAAATGAGAGAGATGTGGGGGTCTGACAGACCATTTGGGCCCCAGGTGAGGGGTGAATGCTATCCCTAAAGTTTGTTGGGAACATCCTCTCTGTGTTTCCCAAATCAGGAGTTATGGTGGGAATACAGGGAGCAATGCACACAATGGCAGGATCCTCTCTGGGCACCCTTCAGTCCTCACAAAACTTCCAAACCTTTGAGCTCTGACCTCCAGAGTGTTCCCCAGTTATTCCCTGGATTATTGAGGCCAGGAGGAAGGAAGCAGCCCAGGCTGCTCTAAGCCAAATCCAACCAGGCTTTGAACACTCCCAGGGATGGGGCAGCCACAGCTTCTCTGGACAACCTGTGCCAGTGGGCAACATACAGGGAACCAGAGCCCTCTGTATGTTCAGAGAGATGAAAAGAATTGGCTCTTTAGAGAAAAATGAGAAACACGTCTTCAAGTGAATTTAATCTGAATTTATGTCTATTACCACACGCTCAGATAATTGAAAAGTATCAGCCAACTTTGTGGTTTTATGCCTTTACTTTCTTCTGGACCTACATTTTCATGGCTTTCCCTAGAATTAATCATATCCATATGTCTTAGGCAGACATTTTTGTCTTTTGTGGGCAAAAATATTTCACTGAAATGTAAATTTCATTTACAGGGTTTTTTTATGATGCAGACTTCACACTGCCTGTATATCTCTGGAGGAAAAAAAAAATCTCCTGAGATGCATCACATGTGATTTCCAATGGCCTAAACCTTTTGTGTCCTGTTCAGATGAGTTGTCCATGCTGCCTGTCCAGCCAGTGGAGGGACAGATGCCTCCAGGTCACATCATCATGTGGGTGGGCAGGAAAGGTGAAATGAGACCCCTTTCAGCAGTGTCTGTGTCTCAGGAGGGAGCTGACGAGGCAGTTCTAATTCTAATCTCCTTCTGGACAAGCAAAGCTGCTGAGATGAATCCCATCCAGTGGGAATTTGGTATGAGAAGAGAAAGTGATCACTTTGCATCAGTTCAGCAGACCAGACCTCACAAGACACACAACATTTGATCATCATTATCACCTGCTGAGCAACAGCAGTGAGATTTGTTGGCAGAAATTGAATGGAAGAAAATGAATGCATCTGGTCATGAGCACATCCAAGAGCAATGCATCAAAGGCAGATTTTTCCCAAAGATTCATTGCAAGTTTAGAACATGAGTCAAACTTAGAAATTCCTTCAGAATGTTCTGCTGTCCAGCTTACCTTTGACATAATCCCTTCCTAAGCCATGATGTGTAATTGCCAGCATGTGAGTGAGACATTTAGTAAAGGAAAAACTGCAGAAATCCCAGACCATGTTCCTGAGAAAAGCTGCCATCAGCAATCCCAGCCCTCGCTTGTGTTTAGCTGCTCTCAGTTTGTCTCCATGACTGACTCCCACCTCCCCATTTCCAGGAGAGCCCAGGGCTGTCTCCATCCCCCTTGCCAAGCTCTGTGCAAGCCCAGGGTGAAGAAAAAAACAAATTTTGAAGTGGAGGAGTCACTGGTCAGGTGTAGTGACTGGTCAGCAGTGACTGGGGAGAGTTTGTAGGAGATTCTGAAGTGCTGACAGAAGAGAGGTTCCTGTTCCCAGCTGCTTTGCTGCAGCTCCAGGAGAGCCAAGAAAGGCAGACTCTGCTCTGATCTGCCTTTCTGCTCAAGTGTACCCTGTTGTCACTGTCATATTTTCTGAAAAATCCCTTCACCAGGATTTTTTCTCCTGAGAAGCTGAGAAGCCTCAGAGAATTATCTGATTGCTTCTCCTGTGTTTGGCTGCTTTGGAATGTGGTTGGAGATGGTTTATCCAACAGGTGAATGTTTGATTGGTTTCATGTGAATTGTTTTTACTTAATGGCCAATCACCATCAACTGTGTCAGACTCTGAGGAATCAGTCATGAGTTTTTAATTAGCATCTTGTTAAGCCTTCTGTCTGTATCCTTTCTCTATTCTTTAGTATAGTTTTATACTATTCTTTAGTATAGTTTAAGTACAGTATTCTTTAATATAATATAAGCACATAAAATAATAAATTAGCCTTCTAAGAACATGGAGTCAGATTCTCAAGTCTTCCTTCATCCTGGGGACCCTAGCACATACCACACCCTGTCACCCTGCAGAGGATGCAACTCTTCAGATAGATCTCACGGAAAACAGGAATGCATCCCACTGCTTATTTTTTCAAAATGCACATATCTACCCCCAAAGCACAACTGTACTCTTAAAAGGTCCTCTCTGTTTAGATGTCAGCTGTTTAGTGATGATATAAAGGATTGAGCAATCTCTGGCAATATTTAATGATAAAATTGTTTCAGCATGCCAGTCAGACTGTTTCCACTTCATAGAAATCTATGAGTTACAAAAACAAGATCATGAGAGGGACATGAAGGTAGAGTAAATAATAATGTGATTTTTTGCAAGTTTTCTTCCTGCCACTCTTGCTGAAGTGGAAATGACCACTTAACATGTGTAAGAAAGCTGGTGAGTGGGGAAAAGAAACAAAAGACCATGTTTTTCCTAATCTTGCATAGATCAAGCTTTGGAAAGGATGCAAGAAGTCAGTATGAAGTCACAGAAACCAGAATGCAAGCAGTCAAGCACAAAGGGCAGGCTCACTCCTGGTTATCAGTTTTGGCTGCTAAGCACTTACTGAAAGCTTTTCCTAGAAATGACCACAGAGCATCTGTTTCTTTCTCTTTAAGGGAAGAGCCCTTGTTTTTTATAAGACTCCTTTCCTGTTCCTTATGGCCAGGAGCTTCAAAACTTTCCACCATGGGCAACCTGGGATGCTGCTGGAGGAAGGAGCAGGTGATTGCAAGAGCAGTGAGACTCATTTCCCTCCCCACCAGCCACCATGGAAAGCAGGACAGCAGTGATCCTGATGAGTTCTGGATGCTGGTGACATCTTGCTGAAGTTTATAAGGGATGGGAGGAGGGGAGGCCAAGTTATCAGTGCAGTTTGCACAATGCTTATCTGGGGTTGGGGCTGCAGGGCAGTGCAATGGCAGGCCTGGCATGAGAAATGGCAGGTGCTATTTTTTTAAAAATTAGATTAATTAGTGATTCTTATTAAAAGCAAAGAGCACTTGAAAACAACTCTTGGGGGATAGTTCACAGCAAAAAAGGAAGCCAGTTAGTAGGAAGGTCACTACATGCTGAGCACCTTTGAAAAAACAAACAAAAAAAAACCAAACAAAAAACCACCACCAAACTGGGCTTGCTTTCCTTGTAAAGAGAGACCAGCATATCCCTGAGAGCCCTGCAAATTCCTGTGCCTCTCAAACGGCCCTGAGCTGACCAGCTGGGAGCAGGTGGGCAGCCCCTGCCCTCCAGACTCTTGGCCAAGCTTGTCCTGGTACAAACTACCACAACTCTCCCTTCCCTCGCCTCTGCAGCTCCTGCCTAAGGAGTGGTCAGCCCTGTACCCCAAAGTTTGTCCCAGGTGGTCCCCACTCATACTGACATGGCTTTTGTCCCACAGGGACTGTGGCTGCAAAGTTGCTGAACAACAGAGCCAGGGAGGGAACAATCACAGTGGGGACAAGTCGTGGAGGGGACATTTTTGGTTTTCTACTGACAAAGAAATCTTCGCCTCACCACTTTTAAGGCATAATCATCTATTTCATTGCTGCTCTTTGTGATTCTTTTTCTACTCCAACATTTCCTTTTTGCCCTTTTTAGAGGGATGGGGCAATTTTCATTTTACAGCAATCCACAGTCAGCTTTACAATTCAGCTGTACACTGGAAAAGTTAAACATCCACTCTACTTATCCCAAGACTGATATTTATTTTATCTAAAGAATTTATATAATATCAACAGTCTGCCTTGGTGCAGCCAAAGAGGCTTAAAAAATTACTAGCAATCCCTTTTTTCCACATCAGAGCCCACATCCTAAACACTGAACAAATCCCATCAGTGTTTAGGGCACATAATATCATTGTTGTCAAATCAATGGTGAATTTACGTGCTGCTAATCCTTGGCACTTAGTCAAACAAGCTCAGCAAGTTTTAGCAGCACAATGCATTTTATGTTTTCATCAATGGATTTGCATAGGGAATGAGGGATGCTCTTTGCTTCCCAGCCTGCAGCAGCTCCCAGAGGGTGGGAGATGTGGAGAGAGCATCTCACACACCCCCAGAGAGCAGGAGAACGGGGACAGGAGCAGGTCTGGAAGTTTACAGCTGCTTAGCAGTGATGCTTCTCCCCATCTGTAGATCTAAGGTGAGTATCATCCTGTAAAATGACTTGGCAGAGGTACAATTTCAGCCCTTTCCACTCCCCTGGTCCTTTCTTTAAAAAAAAAACATCTTGCTTGCAACTCCACAGAGCTTGCTGCTGAGTTCCCCTGCCTTGCAACCAGATCTCATCTCCCTGAGCCTTCCATGGCCCCTCATTCTACTGTATAAAATATTCTCTTGGCTCTGAAATTGGACCTATTTTTATTTTAAGGCCAGAGAATTGGAGGGCGTAGGGTTGTTTTGTGACATGATGTTTACTTGTCTAAAGCAAATGATTATTGCAAATGAGGGAACACCTTGAGGAATTAAAATCTGGGTATTTTTTCAGAAGAAAGGAGAAATTATGTCTATTCTTGGTTTGGTGTGAACCTCAAAAAAAAAAAAAATCTCTTCAGATAGAGATCCCTCCAAAAATAAATCACAACTTGCCATAACTTTGAATCCATAGAGTAATCTTCTTTTTTCTTCCAGTGTTCTTGTCTGTTTACATGTGGGTTATTTCTTTACAGTCCACATGAGCATTCCTGCACTGAGCAGATCATTCTACAGAGCCCACTGCAGGGTGATCATATAGAATTTTCTTCTCCAAAGGTTTGATATTTTCTTCTCCAAAGGATTGATACCCAGCCTTTGCACTGGGAAAGTATGGAATACAGGGAGGAGTGGGTAGCCAGGAAGAGGAGTGAGTAGCCAGAAAGAAAAGTGGCTTTATCTGCTGGTGTGGGGAGAGTGGTGGTGGTGTAGTGGGGAAGGAGAGGCAAGAGGAGGAGGTCTGGAAGAAAGAAGACTGGAAGAGAAGATACCATGGAAAGAGAGTGGTCTGATCAGGACAAGCAGCTCTGTAAAAGGCATTCTGCAAATCCTGTAACCACTTGGTGATGGTGCAGTAATAACCCAGTCCTGGTTTGAGTCTGCCTCTCTCTGTCTGAGCAGGGCTTGGAAGGGAAGCACTAAACATTGAATGCAGACATCATTGCATGAATCATGAAGCCACCCAGGAAAGCTCCAAAAGCTGTCTGATTGCAGGTGATGCTGCAGGAGTTGTTTAGTGCTCAGGGGCAATGGGGGACTGGGAATTGAGCTGCTTGTCAGTACAGATTGCCTTGCAGAGATGGTGGACAGGACAAGAAGGCAGTATCAGATCCAGAGGGACACTGATGAAGGGGGTTTGGACAGGCAAGGCTTGCTATTGACTCAGGCTGGAGAGTGAGAGGTATTGAGGCACATGCTGGTACCACAGACACTGAAACCAACTCGATTCTCCACCAGCTTCTGAGTGCACACAGGCTACCTGTACAACTAGGTTCTTTAAAGTTAAACTAGCAAACCTACAGTGATTGAACAGCACACATCCAGAGACTGCTCCAGGGAGCAGGACTCTTCACAGGAGTGAATCTCTCTGAACCTCCACCTGAGCTGCACCACGGGATCTGCAAATCTGCCCGTGCTGAGGAGAAACACAAAATAATCACAGCTTTTATCTGGCTTGCAGGGACCCATTCTGCCCATCCAGCAACCTAACTGAGAGCAAAACAAGCCATCTCTTGATGGGATAATGATCTTTGTCCCTCACTCCTGGATGCCAGACAAGTCTGTTAGGCTGGCAGCTGTCTGGTGACTTCAAGAATTTATTTTTACAGTAGCTTGGTGATGGGAACCTCAGGAAAAAAAACCATCCCTTGGCAGAGAAAAGACCCTAATGAACCATTTGTCTAAGCTGCTCCCAAATCCTCTTGCTGGATTGGAGTGCACTCATGTGAGGATGAGCATTAGCAGGAGGTGCTGGGGGTTACTGGAGGAAAGATTAGCGCGGCAGAGCGGCGAGACTGAGCCTGGCTCTGTGCGTCACCGCGCCCAGCCTGACCCAGCAGGGCTTCTCAGCTGCTGCTCAGCTCCAGGGCTGCTCTGCATCCCCAGGGCACGGGAAAGAGTCACAACAGAGCCACAAAATCCCCCCTGACGTCTCCTTCAGAGCTTGTGAGGCAAACAGAGCACACGGGCTTGTAGCTCTCAGGTTTCTGTGGTTGAGATGATCCCGAGGTATTAGAGAGTCTTTTCTTTCCAGCCCCATGACTGAAGAAGAAGTCGAGATTTGTTGGTTTTGCTTTTCAAGGTTGTTTATTTTTTCTTATCTATCACATTCTTTCTCTGACCTGCTGAGGTCTGTCCAGCAGGTTGGGTTGTGGCACAGTGACTGCCCTTAGGGTGGTCACTGTGCCACATATAACTTTTTATACAACAAATTATGTGTACTTTATTTACAATAATTTTCCAATACCCATCACCTATGTTAGACAGTCTGTCTCTAGTCTAAACCAATCCAGCAGTGCCACCATCCCAGCAGAAGATGGACAACAAGAAGAAGGAGAAGAACAGGACATGCCCAGATTCCTCCAACTTGCTTCTTGAACCCCCATTCTAAATCCCCAAAATTCTACTTTTGCACCCTGTGACAAATTCACTATCATTCTACTCAAACTCTTGTGGCTTGTAAATCTTCACACAAAGTTGGTAATTGTTTCCATGGGCTAAAATCAAAGGCACAGATGTTTTTGACTCTGTGCCAAGGTCTCTGAGCCCCCTTCCAGGGTCTCGAATCACCCAGGGCAGCCAGAGGAATGTCCTGGGTCCTGACATGTAGCCACATTTCTCTTCACAGAGAAAAGCAAGGCACAATTTTTCCCAAGAATATTTCTGGGTTTCACATTCTCTGAACCTCAGAGAAGGGAAGGACAATTCCTGTCTCATTTGCTGTGCTGTGTTTGTGCAAAAGTAGAATGCAATATGGAGATTGTTTACCCAGAGTAATGTTTTGTTTTCATTGGCCTGTCAGGGCCAGGTGTGTGTTTGTTGGGACTGTGGGCTGACAGTCACGAGATTCTGGGCAGTGGAGTGCAGTTGAGTGCTTGGCAGATTCAGTTTAGATGTAATGTAATATAATATAGAATAATATAGTATAATAAAGTAATTAATTAGCCTTCTGATAAGATGGAGTCCCATGCATCATTTCTCTCCCCTTCGTTGGGGGTGAAAATAAATATCCACTGTACAGGCCAGACAGGAGCACGCTCCAGGGGAGGAGACACAGACTAAGGGACAATCAAACTGGAGAGCATCACATTTCCCAGACTTTAACCCACAGCACAGTGCTGTGCTCAGGCACAGCAGATGGGATCATTGGTGCTGCTGATGCTACACCAGTGGCCATGGCTCTGCTGTGTATAATTTAGGTTAAATGATAAAGATTGTCACAGCATCTGCAGTCTGAAACAACCCCTCTTTTCACTTTCTTTTTTTTTTTTTCCCCTTCCCAGATGTTGTATGCATTTTGCCAAAAGGTCATAGATGGGGGACCAAATATAGTGAGGGAAAACAAGCAAACAGAAAAATCCCTGCTGCAGCTGCTGAGTAAAAGATATAAAAGAATTTGTACGTTAGTTCTGGGAAAAGTGGTGCAGTGGAGGGGACTTGCAGCTGTGGGTGCAATAACAGAGGAAAATTCTGAACAATCATTTTTAAATGCAAGGTCCCAAATCTAAACTCTCAGCATGCAAACATAAAAGTATTTGAATAACATTTCTCACTCCCTAGGCTGACACAGTGACCTGTAGATCACAGAAGGGCTTTTCAGGGACCCAAAGAAGGTGCTCTCAGTTATAAAGGTTTAAATAATGCACTTTATGATCAGCTGTGGATGGAGGAGAATGGTTCTGGAGCCTTCTCACAGCTTTCAGGCAGATGAGCAAATGAAACTGCAGTCGATTGCCCAAGGCTTGGTGTTCTTTCTCCACCTAGAGCACAACAGGAGGAATGTTCTGCAGCCACACAGAGATGTGAGAGGGAACTCTCCTTCAGTGATAGCCACTGTTTTGCCACTGATTGAGTGGGCTTAACCTTCCTTTCTACCTCCAAAGCGTTGTCCTCACCTCACTCTGACTCTCAGTTTTATATTCACCAGGAAATCTGTGTATTTCTGTGCTGTGGAGTGATTAAAACCTGTCAGTGCTCTTCAGCCTTCCTCTGGGAATGCTGACCTTCCCAGAGGAAGATTCTATCCCAGAAGATAGACCTGTTCCAGGGTTCCTAAAAGAGTTGGCGCTTCTAAAGAGCTTTTAGATCCAGTTAAAAGCATGCCACCATTCTCTGAAGGGTATGAGATTTCACTGCTGTTGTGTCCCTGTTGTGCCCATCCTCTTCCTATCCCAGCCTGTGTTGGAAGCTGGCTCCTGCCCCAGGAGCACAGGAGGGATAAGAGACAGAGGGCAGACATTAAATCATCCCTATGGATGATTTAAATCATGACATTAAAAAATGACATTAAATCATCCCTATGTCCCCAACAAAATATGGTCCTGGGGGCTCCATCAGCTCTGCTCCTCTTGAGGGTGGGCACTGCTTCCCAGGTGGAAGGAGACATTCCTCACCTGCAAGGAGACATTGACACTTTGGTGCTGATTACCCTGGAAAGGGGAAAAGGGGATCCAGGCATGACCACACTGTCTGTGGTACTGGCCCTACTCAAAATGGGTGTAAAGAAAGCATCCACAGAGGGCAAAGGGACTTTTCCTATGGGAATAGTATTCCTGAGAGTCACAACTCACTCTGACACACAGCACCCTTCCTCCTGCTCTTCCAACCCACAGCACTAAACCTAGCCAGTCCCTGGGCATTCTGTTTCTCCTCTCATGCACCACCTTCTTCTGGAATTTGGGGGGGGTTCATTTTTTACTGAAGACAAGAGTTTCAAGAGGCTGCAACTGTGAATGAGCCAGTCCTTCAGCCACTGTGCACTGCTGCAGCTGCGACACTTTATTTGCAAACACTGATCCAGGGGGATGGATTATCTTGACTTTCAAGATCCACTTGGGTTGAAGAAATAAAAAATTAGCCAAGAGAATACCTGCTGTGATCCATAAATCATCAAAAAATATTGGCATGTATCTTTAAGAAATTGAGGCCAACCTTCCCAAAAACTGCATCTGTCCCTCTGGGATTCCCATAACCTGAGAATTCCAGGCCATGTGAGTAGAAGTGCAGTCCTTGTAAGGACATGTAATAAATGTCTTCACACTGAAAGGAATGACAGATTTTGTCTTTCCAAACAAGCTGTGGGTCTGCTGGTGGATAAAACCAGCACTGGGAGATAAAAGAAACAATGGGAAGGATTACACTGATTGATGAATGGAAGAAGATGTTTGCTTTTGCAAATAAACTTTAGGTTTGCTGATAAATGAAATTAGACATTGAAAGATAAAATAAACAATGGGGAAGACCCTAAATTCCATAAGAATTAAAAATTAAAAAGGAGGGTTATACATTAGAGGGAAATCTCTGGTATCAGGTGTTTTGGGAAGCCTGTACCTCTCAAGTACCTCAGCCAATGGGGAAAGAGAGAAGGGAAATGTGCCCAGGAAATTGGGATAAAAAGGAGGATGCATCCTCCAAAAATCCAAGAGACCCCAGAGGAATGCTCCATGGCCTCTCCCTTTATTAGAATAAAGTTACAGGACTCCTCTGTCTCCTTTTTGGACATAAACCTCTGGTTGTTTGTGGATTAATTTTCTTGACAGCACCAAGCAGAAGGGACATTGCCCTTCTCCAGTGAATGTTATTCCAAGGGTTTGGATGTGGCTGCTCCATGGCTTACAGTGGCTGGCAAGGGCTTTTTATCCCCAGAAACTGTAGTGCTGGCAGTTTTTCCAGTGTGTTCACAGCATATCAGATGCAATGTGCAGCCTTCAGTTGAGATCACAATATGCTCTACATCCATTTAACATCTATTCCCAGAGGTTGCCACACTGCAGAGTTGGCTTTTCCTTTACAAAGCACTCAGGCAAAATATGCTCCAGGGTCTGCAAATCTACCCCCTCTGGAAGGGGTTCTGAGGGGTCCTTGTTACCATTCCCAGGCACTGCAAAAGGCTTTTCCAAACCTCTGGAAAGCACCAACACCCAAACTGCCAAGAAGACCTGAATTAATCAGGAATCTCATCCATCCCAGCGACTTGCTCTGTTAGCTGTCTGTTATTCCCTGCATAAGGGACAAACAGTAGATGCCTTATTCTCACCTTTAAATCACATCTGATTTTCAAAGTGTTCATGTCCCAGCCCATTTTGGTCCATAAACATTAAGATTTTCCCAAGCAGCCCCCAGGAAATGGGCTATATTCTTCTAATACCTGGTGCAGATAGGCAAGAGGCAGGGAAATCCTATTATCAACCAAACAAAAGGAGGTGCAAAGGAAAGAGCTGAGGTTTCCCAAGGTGCTGCTGCCTTGTTTCACACCTCTTTAGCTCATGTCCCAGAGCAGCACCCTTTGGAGGTAAGCACTGGCTTTAACTTGCCCATGCAGGATGACTTCTCAACCTGAGCTCATTCCCTAAATCCTTCCAACTGCAATGGGAAGTTCAGCTCCAGAGCAAAGCCTTGTTACAGGACCCTCAGCCTAAAAGCCATTGTAGAGAATCCAGAGCTGAAAGGTACAGCCTGAGCCCTCCTCAGGCTGCTGCATCCACGGCCAGGGAGCCTCCTGTCCTCCCACATGAGGCATGCTCTGGCCATTGCACCAAGTGCTCAGCTAGCCCAAAAGTGGCACACAGACCTCCCAGCTGGATCTGTGCTGCAGATGGCACTCTGTGCTCCACTGGCCTCGGGGATAGACCAGGGATGGGCATCGCCAGGAAAAATGAACAGAGCAGCAAGTTTTTCCTTCCTGACCTTTAGGTGGATGTAGGAGTGCTCAGGACCAGACACACACTATCTACCTGTGAAAAACACCAATCACTTGTTTTGAAATTTTTAAAAAGTTTAGTGATGATAAAATGGCTATAAAAATAGCAATATAATTAGAGTAATAATAATTTGGACAATTTGGATCAGGACAATATGAGACAAGAGAAACAAAGAGTTATGGACAGTCCAGGTACCTCTTTCTGGGCAAAATAAGCCCAAAAAAGGACCCACGTTAACAGAGGATTAACCCTTAAAAGCAATAGCCTGTTGCATATTCATACACCTCATAGATGATGCATAAATTCCATTCAAACACAGGATTCTGTCTGGTCAGTGTCAGCTTCTTCCTCTGAATCCTGACGGCATCTTCAGAACTGAGTGAGGCAGGAAGAAGTTCATTTCTTCTGATAATGGGGCAATAAATTATTTTTCTCTGAAAGATTTAGGTGTCCTGTGGCTGCTATCTGGTGTGAGTACCTCATTACTTTCTTAAAAAATATCCCACATACATAGTTCCTATTTAACTACAAAAGTTACATTTTAACTGCAAAACTACATTTACCATACTATTAAAATGTTACCACAGCACTACTAATCAATACAACAAAATACATATAGTAAATATCTGCCTAGAGCCATATAATATGGACTTTTCACATGCCACATCAAAACAGAGTGAGGAATGACAGCCTGTAGGATTTGACCTTGTTAATCCAGCTATTTAGTAGAATGTGTAATTAGACAGCAGCTGTAGGTGAGCCTGCACTGATACACCTGCTCAATACCCAGGCACTGCTAACAGGACATTTTTTGCAGCCATGATTTTAGGGCCACTTCTGGTCTAGAAACACATCAAGATTCCCATGACATTCCAGTGAAGACAACTGCTTAGGACAGCAGTTTATGTGGGGGGAATAAAACAAGCAGGCTGTTTTGTAGGCATTGGCAGAGTGATTAAAGGGCCATGGATCTTGCCTTAGGGTCCTCACTGCAGCTCCCATTTGTTGAGAGAGACAAAGGGCACAGAGCCTGTGTGGAAAAGGGTTGGGATGGGCGTGAGCTGCTGCTCTGCCACTGCAGATGTGGAAGTAGTTGGGTTTAATGACTGCCACAGAGGTACAGCAGGAATCCCTCTTCACCTTGTGGAGGTAATTCCCACATTCACAGAATTGCAGAATGGTTTGGGTTGGAAAAGACCTTCAAGATCATCTTATTTCAACTCCCTTCTGTAGACAGAGATACCTCCCACTAGAGCAGTTTGCTCAAAGCCCCATCCAGCCTGAACACCTGGCCTTGAACACTTCCAAGGATGGGGCAGCCACAGCTTCTCTGGGCAACTTGTGCCAGGGCCTCACCATCCTCACAAGGAATTTCTTCCCAATATCTAATCTAAATCTCTCCTCTTTTAGTTTAAAATCAATCCTCCTTGACCTATCACTGTCTGCCCTTACACAAAATCAGACTCCCTCCTTTTTTTGAACTCACTTTAAATACTGAAAGCCCACAAGAAGGTCTCCCCAGAACCTTCTCCAGGTTGAACAACTCCAGCTCTCTCAGGCTGAATCTGCAGCAAAGGTGCTCCTGTCCCTGCATCATCTTTGTGGCCTCCTGTGGACCTGCTCCAATTGGACTTTCTTTTGCTGAGGACCCCAGGGGGGTCTCGTGAGGGAAGAGTAGAGTGGGAGAATCACCTCCCTTGCCTGCTGGACACCCCCCTTGTTTTGCAGCCCAGGACATGGGGAGTTTCAGTTCCAGTGCACATTTTTGGCTCATGTCCAGCAGCATCCCCAAGTCCTTCTCTGTGGGAGCCCAGGAAATCCCTCTAGCTGTCCTGGGGGGCTCAAGACCCTGCCCAGGGGGCTCAGAGACCTTGGCATAGAGCCCAAGACCCCTGTGCCTTTTATTTAGCCCTTGGAAAAAACAATTACCAACCTTTATATGAAGGATTACAAGCCACAAAGTTGAAGTAGAATGATAGTGATTTTATCATTTATTTATTTAGTGAAAAATAGATTTTTGGGGTTTTAGAACGGGGGTTCAGGGGGCAAGAGGGAGGAATCTGGGTGTGTCCAGTCTTTCTCCTTCTTCTTCTTCTTGGCCTCCATCTTCTGCTGTGATGGTGGCACTTTTGGTTTGGTTTAGAGTAGAAGCTCACTGTCTAACACAGGTGATAGGTATTGGGAAGTGATTGTAAATGTTGTACATGTAGTTTTTAGTATAAAGACATAACACTGCCCTGGGGGCAGGCAGAGTGTCCTGGGCTGTCCTGCTGAACAGACCTCAGCTGGACAGGAGAAAGAATTTTATAGATAAAGAACAATAAACAACCTTGAGACCGAGAAATGAAGAGCCCTGACTCCTCCTTCGAGTGCCAGACTGGGAAAAGGGACTTTCTAACTTATCTCAGGGTCACTGTGACCAGCCAGAGACCCCGAGACTTCTCCAGGGCTGCTCTCAGTAAATTCTTCTTCCAGTCTGTGCTCGTGTCTGGGATTGCCCTGCCCCAGGTACAGCACCCTGCACTTGGCCTTGTTGAACCTCATGAGGTTCTTGTGCTTTCACTTCCCAAGCTTGCTCAGGTCCCTCTGCATGGTCCCATCCTTCCACAGTGTCACCTGCCCTTCTCAGCTTCCCAACCCCTGCAAACGTGCTGAGGGTGAGTTGGATCCACTGTCTGTGTCATTGGGGAAGCCATGCAAGAGCCCTGGGGCCAAGGCAGAGCCCTGAGGGACACCACCCATCCCAGCCTGCAGCTGGACATGGAGCGACTGCCCACAACTCTCTGGCTGTGTCTAGTCAAGATCCACTTCAGGCTGGTGAACAACCTGCTTACACACCACAGATACCATTTCCTTCAAAAGAACTTTTACACTGCGCTTTCCAAAACTGTAGTTAAGTACTGCATGTACTTAACTGTAGTTAAGTACTACATGCAAGTACTGCATGCACTTCTTGCAACAACTGATTTTTTTTTTTTTAATAAAGTCTAATATTTGGTGGCAGGTGAGGGTGAGCCAGCTACTTTCAGCCTCTGGTTAACAACCTCTTCCCTAGAGGTGTGTCAGGTTCATGGAGAGATCCCAAGCAGAGGGAAGGAATCAGGTGGCTCCTGGGAGCCCCTTGCTGCAGGCTCGCATCAGTCTAACTCCATCTTCAGCGCTTTCATCTCTTGTTTTGGTAAGGACAGCAATGAAATAAAATTCAGGCCCTTTTTGGGGTAGATGAGACCCCAAAATTCACTGGGACCTGTGAGATCAGCTCATTGAGATTGCAGCAGCACAGTTCTAAAGTCTCCTGGCCTCCCTTTGGAATCTCTCTGGGATCAGCCTGGAGGGTGTCTGCAGTCTGGGAGCTGGAGGGAGCTGAGGGGAGGGACTCAGGTCCCTTGGCAGCTGCCAGCCCAGAGCCAGCAGCTGCCTGGGCTCCTGCACAGGGTCCATGGGGAGGCTTTTGGCCATTCAGCACAAACAGAAGCAAAACAGGCCAGAGAACTGAAATCAGCAGTGCACACCTGAGCCCAGGGGCTGCAGGAAAGCTGCTCCAGGTGCAGTGGGAAAAACCTTGCAGCAGCATCCATGAATGTACAGGGAGACTGTTTAATTTGGGCTAAATGGCTGACTAGCCTCATGCCAGCTGTGCCTTCAGCTGCCTTCCAGCACAGTTCAGGTTCCTTCTTTGTGACACTTCCGGCTCTCTCAAACCAACAAAGTTAACAGGAACCAATGCTCTTGCCTGTGGTTGTTTCAAACAGATTTTAATCTTGTGGGGAAACTGCTGTCTAGTATTACTCCAGCATTCAGTATTGCTCTGCTCTGAAATCTCACCCCACAAGTGGGCTCCTGGGAAGCTCCCTTGGTCTTTTGCTAATGCAGAGTAGAGCAGATCCTTCCCAGGATCCAGGTGGTGCAACACCCAAAGGACATTTCAACAGCCATGCAGTGCTGCGTGGGTTTCCTGTAAGAGATTCACACCCCAAGTGTTACTTTCTGAGCTGGTGTTCCTTCAGCTAGAGCTGCTTCACAGTGCTAAAACCAGTGCTGTAAATACAATTGATCTTGGGCCCTGCTCTGCAAAAAAACAGTTCTGCTGGGTGTTGAGAACATTTACTTCTTGCTAAGCTCCTGGGAAATGCTTTAAGAGCATATAGCTTAGCAACAACACTGACCTTTTTTTAATCTTTTTTTTTCTTTTTTTTTTTTCCTGAACCTCATTGCTTCCTTAGTCAGGTGGCAGCAAAGTCTGTTGTTGCAGTGACTGACTTGAAATTAGGAGCTAAAACAACAATGGGAAGAATTCACATGAGGCACCACAGCTCGCGTCAGAGGCAGCAGCTTTGATGCCTGTGCTTTCACAGGGCTGACTAAAAGATCTGCATCAGCCATCCTGCAAGGCATAATTGGAAACAATATTTTCACAGGATTAGAGCTCCTTGCTCTGAAAATTAGCAGCTTAACTTCGGGTAAAATTTTCCAAGGCACCTGTGAGGAGCAGAGAGCAGAAACTGGCTTCAGCTCAGGTCATCAGCAGCTTACCTGGCTCTGAGGGGTGATGCTGGCAGGGGAGAAATGAGAGTTTGGGCTCAGGCTTCACCTCAGGCTGCCCCTCTGAACCTGTTTGCTGGCAGGTTTCCACTGCCATCACTTTTGCAGGTGTAACTCCTCACCTGTGGTACCCAAGGCCACAAACACAGCCCCACGTGCAGCTTTGCCTGTTGTCCATCTGTGTGCTCACATCAGGGACAGTCTGAGCAGGAGTGACCCCCATCTCCTGCTCATGTTGGGAATGATTTGTGTGAAGGCAGGATGAGCACAGCATAGCAGGGACACCTGGGCAGTGCAGCTGTGCAGGGCAGAGGGAGCTGAACAAAACCCCGTGGCAAAACTGCATTCTTCTTGCCCAGCTCTGGCTGCCTGGGGAAGCAGGAGGGATTCCAAGCAGTCTCCATGGAGCTCGCTGCCTTCCAGAGGGGCTGCTGGGAGCCAGGAGAGCAGAGCTCACACACCACAGCCTTTCTTAGGCACTCCACACGAAGCCAGGGGATCCTGTTTGCACCCTGTGAGCTCCTGAGGGGGTTCTCATCCCCTCTCGGGGCCTGGCTGTAGCCATCCTGCTTCTCTCTCTGCACCAGGAGATGTCACCTCACAAGTGACACAACCAGAGGACACAGTCTCAAGCTGTGCCACGGGAAATACAGGTTGGATATTAGGAAAAAGTTTTTTATGGAAAGGGTGATAAAGTTCTGGAATGGCTGCCCAGGGAGGTAGTGGAGTCCCCATCCCTGGGTGTGTTTAACAAAGCCTGGATGTGGCACTGGGTGCCAGGGTTTAGTTGGGGTGCTGGGGCTGGGTTGGACTCGATAGTCTTGAAGGTCTCTTCCAACCCAGTGATTCTGTGATTCTGTGATTCTGTGAGCTCAGGCTGGTCTGGTAACGCTTTCCTAAGGGCTGCCATGCCAGCAGCTTTTCCCAGGTTGTCCCTCCCTCCTGCCCCTAAATGAATCCCACACCTGGGTCCCCTCACAAGCATCTTCTGTTCCCCCAGGACCCTCACAGCTCCAAGAGGACACAGCAGGCCCCCTGGCACCACCCAGCACCTCTGTACTGAGGTGAATGCAGGCAGCACAACCCTTGGCACCTTGTTTCACATGCCAGCAGGAGACATGGAGGTATAAAATTCCTTGTGGCATCTACATTATCGTACATCAGCAGGGGATCCTGCTGCTCAGAGGGCTCCTGGTGCGGACAGGGCAGCAGCAGCTGCACTGGGGAGAGTCCACACTGCAGAAACCATCCTGCTGAAGCAAATCTGTTCCTGGAGCACAGGGTCACTCACAGCCCTGCTCTGGGCTTTGCTGTCCCCTCGGTGCCCATCCCATGTGACCCACGTGCTCAGCGGGGTCCTGGTGGTGTCACGAAAATTAATCCACAAACACCAGAGGTTTATGTCCAAAAAGGAGACAGAGTAGTCCTTTTACTTTATTGGAATAAAGAGAGAGGCCATGGGGCATTCCCCTGGGGTCTCTCGGATTTTTGGAGGGCACAGCCTCCTTTTTATCCCAATTTCCCAGCTGCATTTCCCTTTTCTCTTTCCCCATTGGCTGAGGTACTTGAGAGGTACAGATTTCCCAAAACACCTGATACCAGAGATTTCCCTCTAATGTATAACGCTCCCTTTTAATTTTTAATTCTTATGGAATTTAGGGCTTTTTCTTCCCCATTATTTCTTTCATCTCTCAACGTCTAATTTCGTTTATAAGCAAACCTAAAGTTTATTTGCAAAAGCAAATATCTTTTTCCATTCATCAATCAGTGGAAACCACTGTTTCTTTTACCTCCCAGTGCTACTTTTATCTACCAGCAGACCCCCAGCAGATTTGTAAAGACAAATCAGCTATTCCTCTCAGAGGGAATCCTGCCCTGGATGATGCCCGGCTCAGCTCCTGCCAAGCACTGGCACCGCTGCGGGGTCTGAGCCCTCCCAGCCGGTGCCAGCGGAGGGAGCTCCAGCAAAGGCAATAGGAAGCTTCTGCATGCCCCCTGGAACTGCGCCTTCCCCTGAGCATCCCCCTGCATCCCCCTGGAACTGCGCCTTCCCCCGAGCATCCCCCTGGAACTGCGCCTTCCTCCCGGAGCATCCCCCTGCATCCCCCTGGAACTGCGCCTTCCCCCGAGCATCCCCCGCGCCGCCGGAGCGATTATTCCGTGTGCGGTCACGGAAAGCAGCACCTCTGCCGCCAGGAGGGGTCCAGCACACACCTCAGGCTGCTTCTTGGCTAAAGCACAGGCAGAAAAGCTTTAGAGCCCCCATGGAGTGCCTGAGTCACAGCCTCTTCACCTGCACTGCCTCCCCTCGCCTGGCCAGGACAGCTCCCAGTGGATTTGGGGAGGTTTTGTCTGAGCCGGGCAAGCAGCAGTGAGCCTGCTGTGGGTGTATGGTGCCTTGCCTTTCTGCAGCTTTCTGTTACAACCGGGCTCTGTGAGAAATAGTTACTCACTTTTCATAGTTTACGAAGGTTTATTAAACCTTATAAAAATACAACAGAAGGCTGAATAGAGAAAAGGTTACAGCAAAGGGAGCAAAGGATTTTCCCCACCATGTGCTCACCCACACAATGGAAGTTTTGCCTTTTAACCCTTTAACCCCTCCCAAAATTCTGTCCATTGACTCCTTCTTCACTGTCTAGTGTGGAGTTTACTTCCTCAAATCCTGATTGGAGTTCAGATGTCACCATAGTGACAAGCAGCCCTCCCAAATATCCCAACCCTGGCTGTCCCTTGATAACAACACAAGGGGGTACAACATAACTATAAATCTATAAATTTTCTTAACCTATACACATGATATTTATCTGTTAATTGTGAGAGTCAATCATTGCATTACTCATCTATCACAGCACTTTCCCTAAACTAAGAATTTTCTGTAAATATATTTCAGGATAAGCCTGGCACGATCCCTTTTTTTGTGAATGTGGAGCTATGAGCAGAGTTCAACTGCAGACAGCAAAGGGAATGTGCAGGAGGGTTTTGTCCCTCCTACAACAACTTTCTCTGATACTTCTGCTCTGCTTCTCTGGCAGAAACACCTGCTATTTTTAGATTTAATATTTGCTGATAAAAAAGCTCCACTGTGAGGGTACAGTCCCATGACAGGCTTGAACTGAACAACTTGGCTGCTACAGAAAAGGAAAAGCTTTCTTTCTTTCTTTTCTTTGCTTTCTTTCTTTCTTTCTTTCTTTCTTCTTTCTTTCTTGCTTCTTTCTCTTGCTTTCTTTCTTTCTTTCTTGTCTTTCGTTCTTGGTCGGGGGGAGGCTGCGTGAGGGCGGGCTGTTGGGCGGGAGTTCGTCTTTGCTTTCTTGCGGTGTCGGGCGTGCTGTACTTGCTTTTCGTTCTTGCTGTCTGTCTTTGTGTCTGGGCGTGCGGTCTTGCGTCTTTGCTTTCTGGGTGCGGTCTGTCTTGCTGGTGGCTTGCGTTCTGGGTGCTTTCTTTCGTTCTTTCGTTTGGTTTCTTTCTTTCTTTCTTTCTTTCTGTGTCTTTCTTCTTTCTTTCTTTCTTGCGTTCTTTCTTGTTTCTTCTGTCATTTCGTTCTGTTCTTTCTTTCTTTCTTTCTTTCTTTCTTCTTTCTTTCTTTCTGCCCGTCCTTCCCTTCCTCCCCTTCTCTCGGTTTTTCCTCCTTCTCTCTTTCTCTCTTTCTTTTTTTTTCTCCTTCTACCCCACCCTTCATGATTTCCCTCTCTCCTCCGGCAGTGCTCCCATCTCTGCAGTGCAGCTTCATTTCCCCATCCTGACTGCAAGATGAAATGATCCAGCTGGTTGACTTGGTCATTTGAGCAAGTTCAAGGCACTCACAATGTGGCCAGACAGGTGTGGGAGATGGAATAAAATAAGCTTGGGAGGGGTGGAGGGAACCCTGCGCCATGACCCTGGGCTGAGCCCATGTGAGCCAAGGTCCTGCTGTACCAGGAAACCACAACCAAATGAAGACAGCCTGAAAACAAACAAAATTATGGGATGGGCACAGCAGATCTGCAAGATTCTTTCCTGTGTGTAGAGGGCTGACTGCTGGCCAAATGCCAGAGCACTCAGGAAAAGAAAATCATCCACTCTGACCCTTTTTCCTTTTCACCAAAAAACCAAGCTATTTCAAACTGCCACACTGTGCAAAGAGCTTGTATGGATAAGTCATTGGAGGAGAGATGTAATAAGAGATTTCCACCAAATTCTCTCCTTTCACTGCCTTGGTGTCCTCTTGGTCCTCAAAGTACCAGAGGGCAGCAAGCAAGCAATACCTGGAGAATTCCTCAAAGAATACTCAGAAAGGTCAGAAGACATCAGCTGCCCCCACAAAATGCTTCACCCAAACTGCCCAGGACAGCCCAGAGAGGAATTTCCCTCAAAGGAGCAGCTGGGTTTGCTTATGAGATGGACTTTGCTTATTTTCCAGTGAATCCTTTTGGAGTGTGGAGGTGGATCAGGGACAGCCCTGGGCAGCACTTCAGAAGGCTGGGAGAGGAGGTGTGAGATAGGAGAGCCAGGATTACACTCACACTGAAAGCAGGAGAAAAGAGATTTTTCTTCTTTTCTTGGTGAACAGGGATGCCATCCCCCATGGCCACAGTACAGTGATGTTGCCCAATTGCCCACATTTGGGGAAAGCACAGGGATGAGCTCAGAGAGAGGCCAAGGGATGGGGTTCACCTTGAGAAAACACCCACATGGTTTTAGAGCTCTCCTGCCAGGCTGGAATTGCTACAGTCTCTAGTGACACCTTCTCTTCTGGGCCAGGCTAGCACATATCCTGAACAAAACCTGGAATTCCTGCCTAGCAAGGGGGGCATGGGAGGGAAGAACAGGGAGAAAACAAGTAATTTGCACCCAGATAAGGAGAGTGTTGACAATGGGGTTAAAAAAAAAAATTAAAAAATCAAGAAATGGTTCTGGAGGAGCCAGAAGTGAAGCTCCAGCTGTGGGCACCAGATGTTACTTGTGCACTGAGTCATGAAGGAGGCCACAAACACACCAGTGCTAATCAAAGTGCAGAATATTTCTCTTTCTGTCTCCTCACCCTCACAGCCAGCTCAGAGGTCCTGCTGCCTCGTGTGTGAGCAAGGAGACTGCATGTGCAGCCTGGTGAACACTCCAGCTGAGCCAATGAGGCTATCCCTAAATTCTTACCCTCATTCTGCTCATCTCCTGCCCACCTTGAGGCGAGGAAAATCACCTGCTCTCTCTGTCTCTGTAAAGGGGGGAAGATGGCATTTTTGTCTAGCTTGTAAGGAGAGAGGGCTTTTTACAAACAGCAACTGCCTAATGATGGCCTTGACCCCAGACTGCACAGCAGCTTGCTGGATGAAAGTTCTAATCACATCAAATATTGTGTTGAACTTACAAGCCCTGCAATTTTATTAATTTTGCTGATTTAAAATTGTAAAGCTGTCCCTAACAGAAAATAAATCAGATAATAAATCAGCAGTGATCCTAATCAGGGGCTGGATCTCAAAGCCTCTCCAAGGAAAAGCTTCTCTAAGACACACAAATCCCTCAGCCACGCTCTGCAGTGTCTGCACTGCTGCCTCTCCAAGGCTCTGACTCAGCATCTCTCTCCTCTTCCCTGTCACTCCTCCAAACCCAGGGACTGCTCGTGGTGCCAGGCTGCTCCAGTACACCTCAGCCACAGCATCAGAGCAGTGTCCTCACAGCACTACAGGGCCAGGGCTCCCTGGGGGCCTCAGACAGGCTCTGTCCCCCTGTGCTTGCTGCTACAGAATGGGAGAAGCCCCGTTCACCCTGGCCGGGTGCCTGCACTAGTCCATGCCGCGTCCGCGTCCTGCCGTCCTAAACCGGCAGTAACAGTCACTTCCCTCCCTTCCCTTCCCTTCCCTTCCCTTCCCTTCCCTTCCCTTCCCCCTTTCTCCTTTCATTTCCCCTTTCCTTGCCTTGAAACTTCCTTGAAATTTCCTTCCCTTGAAATTTCCCTTCCTTTCTCCTCCTTTATCCCTCCTTTTCTTACCACAGCACTGCTGCCCCAAGAGATGAAACAAAGCCACAGCCTGTCCTCCCCCAGACCCATGGGGAAGGTACAGCTGCAAAGACCTCACCCTTCTCTCTGCTGGGCTGTGCAGCCTCTCCTGGGGTTGCTAAAATTGAGGATATTACCAAAGATCTGCTTATATAACCATGGTGATTGGTGAAGTATAGGCATGCAAGGAAATTAGATGGGGTTACCAGCTACAGCTCTGTTCTAATGTACACAGGCTGCCTTCTCAGATGATTTTTTTGACATTACAGCTTAAATTGGTTCTCTTTCCTCACAGTTGTGCCTTGTTCCAAGAGGTGTCAAGCAGAGCACTGGCAAAAGTGTTCAAAGGGCTTGCTGGCTGTGGGTCAGTAATTATCCCTGCATATGCACTGTTAGCAAAATCCCTTTAACCTGAGAAACCAAGTCCTGTGCACTAGCCTGGAACTCCAGGTACCTCTTTAGCACATAGTTCTGGGCACTGGAAACAAGAAACTGCTATTTTCCAGTGAATGCTTTAAGTACTTCATGTACTGACCCCCCAGATGAGTTTCTGTGTTTGCTTCAATCTTTTTTCTGTATCCAAGCACTGCTTTCTTTTGCTTCACAATATTTTTTTCTGCCTTTCCTCCTCTCTTAAAACCAGCTGCTTCCCTCCTCATTTTTCCTCTCAGCCCTTTTATCTCCAAACCACATCTGGGTGTCACCATTTTGTCCTGGGTTGACGACCATGGGCCTTGAAGGGTTGTGGCAGCATTAAACCCAACAGACCTGAACCATCTGGGACAGGGAGTAACCCGCAGTAAATCACTAACCTGAGATTTGCAGATAGGTATAAAAAAAAGAAACATGGAAAAAGACTGGCTGCTGCTACCATGACAGGCAGAAATCCCTCCCCCTGACTCACACCAGCACACAACCCAGCGTGTTTCAAATATTGAAAACATGTCTCGATTCCCCAGGAAAAATGTATTTTGACATATTTCAGCTGAAGGCTTTAACAAAAGCATTGGAGCAAAGATCAGTGCAAGTTTGCTGTAAGGAGCAGGGGAGCTTTACACCCCCAAAGACACAGAAAGACCACAAAGGACATGGAGCAGTGTCTGTCCTGTCCTGAGATAGGGCACAGCTCAAACCAAATCAGGAATTGCAGGAGGTGTCAGGTTGGATGGGGCTTAGAGTGGAATCTGGGACAGTGGAAGGTGTCTGTGCCCATGGCAGGGGCTTGGAATGAGGGGCTTCCACCCCAACCCATTCCATTACCCTGTGAACAGTCCAGCTGGAGCTGTGAGCTCTATGGAGTGCATTTGTTACTGCTTCAGGGAACTGCAAAATGTCTGAGATGAACTTTACTTGTCTCACATTGAGGGCTCAGTCTTGTTTTCTGAATCAGCAGAACCAGTTAGTTTATTTCCTGACTTACAGTGGTTTTCAGTGATGTACAGTACTGGAATCTTCCACATGCACTGCTGCTCCATCGCAAAAATTTCGGTTCACTGGGTTCAGCCTTGCAACTTTTGGCCTGTAAATCCATGAAACCTCCCTGTGAAAAATGTATATTTTATGATTGGATTTTCGCAAATATTAAAATGAATATTTTATGTGTTATGTTAGAAAGTTATGCTGTATTATTTTTTTAAGTAGTGTGTTAAATATAGTTTAGGTTATAACATTATGTTAAAATAGAAACTAGGTATGTGAGATATTTTTTTTAAGAAAGGAATGAGATACTCACACCAGATAGCAGCCACAGGGCACCTCAATCTTTCAGAGAAAAATAATTTATTGCCCCATTATCAGAAGAAAAGAGCTTCTTCCTGCCTCGCTCAGTCCTGAAGATGCCGTCAGGATTAAGAGGAAGCTGACGCTGACCAGACAGAATCCTGTGTTTGAATGGAATTTATGCATCATGAGTAAGGTGTGAGTGTTCAAGGCTGTTGCTTTTAAGGGTTAATCCTCTGTTAACGTGGGTCCTTTTTCGGGATTATTTTGCCCAGGAAAAGGTACTCAGACTGTCTGTAACTCTTTGTTCTTACTGTCTCATATTGTCCTAATCTCAATTGTTCACATTTTTATTAGTCTATTAATATGACTATTTTTATAACCATTTTATTAGCATTAAACTTTTAAAATTTTAAAAACAAGTGACTGGGGTTTTTCAGACTCCCAAAACAACGCTCAGAAAGAATTTGGTCCTACTTTCCGCTCTGCTTTTAACTCAAAAGCAAGGTTTTGGGTTTGGTTTTTTTTTTTTTTTAATTTAAACCAGTTCAGAACCTGCACACACACACAAAAACATTCCCTTTGCGGGAATCCCTTTATTCCAGCACTTTTGGAAGTCACGACTCCCGGTCAGCTCCGTCCCCTCAGACGCTGCCGGGGGGGGGACTCGAACCCCTGGCCTAGAGGTTCCGCCCCAGGCCCCGCCCCTCCACCCCTGCGCCCATGCCGGGCGACCCCGCGTGTGGCGCGGACCCCGCCTCCTCTCCCCCTCCCTTCCCTCAGCGCAGCGTTTCCGGCGCGGTCGTTGTGACGCGGCGGCGGCGCCGGGGCGGTCCGGCGGGCGGGCGGGCGGTGGGAGATGGCGGAGTACCTGGCCTCCATCTTCGGCACTGAGAAGGACAAGTGAGTGGCCCCATTCCCCCGCTCCCCGCGCCGCTCCCGCGGCTACGGCACCCCCGGGAGGGAGGGGGGAAGCTCGAGGGGAGGCCGGAGGCCGTAGCGGGTTGCGCGGGGACGCGGCCTGTTCCGATCGCGGCGGTCAGCCCTGCTTCCCTTTTCCCTGCCCCTCCTTCCCTGCGGGGGGACCCCCGGCCCGTTTCGCCCATTTCTTCCACTCCCGCCTCGGGGGCGCCGCCCGGGACCACGTCCCCCGCCTTTCCCATCCCGCTGGAACGCGGCGGGAAGAGGGAAGCGAGAGGCGGCCGCGCTCCCCGTTCCCTTCCCCCACCCCACCCCCTCCCCCCCCCGCCATCGCCTCCCTCAGGCCCTTCCTCTCCCCCCTCCACCCCCCCCTTTCCCAGGCGCGCGCGCCCGTCGGCGCGTGGGTTTCGCGCGTTCCCGCGCGCGCGCCCGGCGGCCCCGCCCACGCGCTTTCCTCCCCCCCCTCCCCCATCCCGGGCCGGGGCCGTTCTCGGGCACTCCCTCCCCACCCCCCACTTCTTCCTCCTCCTTCTCTTCCTCCTCTCCCTCCCTTCCCCTCCCCTGGCCGCCATGAGGGTGTGCCGCGCCTCGTGGCGCGCTGCCGCCCTCCCCCGTCCTCCCTCCGCCCTCCCCCCTTCCCCCCGCGGCTGCGCCTTCCTGCCGGGGCCGCTGGGTGCCGGAGCTTCCCGCCGCCTCCTGCCAGAAAGCGCCTCCTCCCCCTCCTGTTCCCCTTTTGTTCGTGTCCCTGAGCCTCGCAGCAGCCTGAGAGCTCCCGCTCTGCTGCAAGGACAGCGACTGGTTATTTCTCCCCCCTCCCCAGGGTGCGGAGGATTTCCCCGACTGCTGCATCCTGATCCTACAGGCTTCTGCCTGCAGCCTTCCACGCGTCCGGGAACGCCTCTAGTTTCTCTGGTTGTTGGAAGCACACACACAAAACCCTCCTAACGAAAATTTGGTCACCATCGGCCTGACCAAACCGGCGTGTTTTTCCACTCGTAAAAATGAAAAGGGGGCATCGATGTGCTGCTGGACTAAATTACTCTTGTCAGCCCCTGGCCGTGGGGCTTCTGCTCTGCTCTGTAGTGCTGCCATTCCAGGAAAGCAGTGTCGGCAGCCTCTCTTTTGAGCTCTGTTACTGTAGCATCCTTTCACACAAAGGAGATACATAGGAATTTAATGCATTACAGTTTCAGAGTCTTAATCAGGCATGAAATTCCTGTACAGCTCTTGTTTTCTGTTAAAAAAAGCAAACGGAACCTTCCAGAAGGTGCTGAAGTTGGAGGCACTATTGGAAATTTTGTAGTTAGGTATTTCTTTTTGTTTCAGGTTAGAGTTCAGAAAAGACAGTAAGTATTTTATCATGCTAAGTGTTTGTTTTCAAAAACATAATGAAGAGTGAGCATGTTGCAATTTTACAGTAGAATGCTTTGCTAGAGATCAGATGTGCTTTAGTACTTTAATAATTCTCCCCACCATGAGTTGATGTTGGTTACACAGGATTGTGGAAAATAATTGGTGTTAATTATGGGAATAATAATTTTTCTTCCAGGAGAATTCTAATATTTCATTTACCCATATATAGCCCATAATAATTTCCTTGCCCATCAGAATTTTGCATTTCCCTGTCAAGGTAACTAAACTCCTTGTGGTTTTCTTTCATCATTCTATGTGAGTTACACCTTTTTGTGGGAGTTTCAGTAGCATTTCTAAACCCAGATCATTATCAAGGTGTCCTGAGATGGATCATTCAAGAAAAGCTTGTGGTTTAAAATAAAAAGCAGCTTACTCTTAAAATCATTAATGACATTCATGGAAATGGCTTAACTAAATGGATTTATTTTGCTTATGTGTATTCTTTCTGTAACTTGATTTTCTCTTCCCTGAATTATTTTGGATACTGTGTTGGTAGCAGCCTAAGTTTCCCTTAGAGTATGACTTAAACAGGTGGCTTATAAACGTGAGAGAGGTGCAACTGTGACAGTTTTAAATCAGATTTTATTGCCCGGACCCGGGGCTGCATTCAACTCAGCCACAGAGCTCCCAGTGTCAATTTTCAGATCGTTTTTCTCGTCACTTGCCATCCCATCACCCAGTGAAACTGATGTAAAGACAAGAATGGAGAAGCAGAAGAGTAAAACAGAGATCACTTGTGTGTGGTGAATCTTAAAACCACTTTGGGGGAAGTTGGTCAGATACTGGCTGTAAATTAGGGGGAAAAGGGATGAATGTGGATAGGTTTGTTGGAATGCTTTCCTGTACAATTTTGATGTGGGTTTATTTTCTGTGTTACTTATCCACATCAAGATAAAGACATTTAGGGCATAGACTTTTTTGCAAATTAATGGTTTCTGTGCCAGTGTATAACTACCTTATTCACTTTTTTCTTGCAGAGTCAACTGCTCATTTTATTTCAAAATTGGAGCTTGTCGCCATGGAGACAGATGTTCTCGGTTGCACAACAAACCAACATTTAGCCAGGTTTGTTTCCCCTTTTTTCTCTTTCTTGTGGAAGTATACTCTGGCTTCTTTAAAACATAGATTCTCAGATATGAGTGAATAACTACCAAGCTCCAGATTAATTAGTTCAGTTTTAGCCCCAGTTTATCTGGGTCTTTGCTTTTTTTTGGGGGTATTCCATTTACTTCTCCCAGCATTTCTAATTATCTCCTGTCACCCTTAATGGCTGCAGGAAGCGATGCTGTTGTAAGCTTGCCTGTAGTAGAGACCAACCAGTGCTAACTTTCAGGTGAGTGTGCCTTCTCAGTGGTGTTCAGGCACTTAAACCATCCCAGAGTTCTTAAATCACAGACAAAGGCAGCTCGTTCCACCTGTCCCAAAGGTGGGAACTTCAATATTTTATGCATATGCTAGAAGAAAACTAATTAATGGATAGAAGTGACTCATCTGTCATTACACTTGCTCTCTGACCCAGGCTCTTAAGTTTCAAGAGTGACTCGCATACTTCCTTTGAATGTGGAAGAAATGGTTAATGAAAACAACTTGCCTGGTTGCTGGGGGTGAATTGTCAATTGGCATGACAGATTGTTTAATCTTTGGCTAAGGAATGTTAATAAGAGACATGATGTGTGACTGCATGTCTGCCAGAAATTAAAAAAAATTTGAAAAGGTGCAGGGAGTGACTAGAGTTTTCATTATTGTTGTTATATTATGAGCTGTACAATATTCACGAATTATATTCCTGGAGAAATGTATTTTTTTCCCTCTTTCTATCAATGCTGATTGTCAAGGTACACAGATTAATTTCTTTGAGAATTTTGTGCGTGAGCAGTAGTGCCTTTGGAAGTTACTGCACTCTTCATCTGCTGTAGTTTTAAAATTACAGAGAAAAAGTTCACGTAACAGCAGAGTCTTCTGCAAATTCCTTTAATCTGCTTAGGAGCAGAGTTGATGAGAAATATGAGCTGATGCTGGTTTGGGGAGAAATGAGGGAGGGGAGTGCTATCCATGTGACAGGTTCAGAGCTAGGATCATCTAGGGAAACTGTGTGGGGGCCAGGGGACTTCTAGGGGAGAATGTCAAGGTTACTGGTGGATAGGGACTTCTGGTACTTAAGCAACAAAAACACCTCTTTGCTTCTGGGATTTTAAAATTTTGTAATGCAGATATTGTATTTCAAATGAGTATTGTCCATTTTTAAAACTATCCCATGTTGCTGACCTACATGGAGTACAAGTTAAAGTGTAGTTGGTTATTTAGAGACCTAAATTTAGGTCATTGACTATGAAAAAATATTCCGAAAGCAGACTGTTTCTACAGTAGTTGTCTTTTAAGTTAAAAAAACCTACAAAAAAACCCCACAACCCTTATATTTTTTTTTAAACCAATAAAAGTTTGTGTGCAACTGCAGCTTTCTGTCAGAGCAGCCTTTTGCTTTGCTTTAGACTCTGGTTAGCAATGCCAGCTGAAGTGGGTCAGCAGGGCACATCCCATTCAGGCAGGGATGTCTGGGACTGCACAGCCTTGCGCTGTCGGCTGTGCTATGACATCTCCCGGGTCCCTGGCACTGTGTGGGGTCTGCAGAAATCTTTATTTGTGTGCAGGTTGACAATCAGCTGTGATAGAAAACAGAACAGAGATCCTGCTAATGTGAAGTTACCAGCACAATATTTTAACCTTGTGCAGCTCTTGCTGGTGCAGCTGCTTTACAGAAGAGCTGTGTTAGGAAAGGTCACACAATCCAGGGTGATCAAATTACCCCCAATCAGCAGAAACACCCTAACGAGATGCCTGTTTCTGGCACTCTCCAGTTGTAGGCTAAAGCATAGGTAGTTTAAACCTGGGCCACGGAAGCACAAAGCTTTGGTTGGTATGGCTGGACCTGTAATAAAACAAGTGTGTGATTTTAAATGTGATGGTAGAGTTGTATTTTTTTTTTACATGTTAAATGGCTAGCTTATGTGGGTGCGACATTGCTGGTCCTCTGACTTCTTTAAGCTCTGAATTCTTACTGTGACTAATAATAATAATAATGTGTAAGCTAAAGTTACTTGGGGATTGCCATTCATACTGACTAACATTGAGCTTGTATTTTAAGTAATCAAATCTCAGTTTTTGAGCTGCTTACAGTGATATGGACGTTTGGAATTTTTTTGTAATATTAGTTTACTAACTTAAACATGGTTTGTTTTTTCAGACAACTTGATTTTAAGAAGAACGGTACAAATGTAAGGTTTCAAGTCTGCCTGGGCTAATTCTTCAAGTAAAAAGCAGAAGGGCTAAAAGGATATTGTCCTTATTTGAAGGATCGGAAACATGTGAACCTATGATGCTATTATATTATTTAAACAGAAATTCCACCAAGAAAACCCTGATGCACAAAACAAGATGAAGCAGTTGCCTAAAGGCCCTTATGGTCTGGTGTAGCATTTTGGACACTGTGGCATTATATATAACATGCTGTGCACATAACACTTATTTTTTCCCCCTAGACTTGCAGTAGTGAATCTGGTCTCAAAAGTTTAGGCATCTCCAGAATACTTCATGTGACATTTTAGGTTACTGGGCCTCACACCTCCCATTTTGAGGCTAGCTGTTGAGACAAACGCAGCTCTTTCTTGGTGGTTAATTAAAACTGTTTTCATAATATGATGGTCTGGATACAATTTTGGAAGATACTCTACAAATACAAAAGGAAGTCTTATGGATAAAATATGACTTTTAGCTGTTTGCAAACAAGTTGTCTCTTTGCAATTGTCTATTATATGCACAGCAGCCAGTAGAATTCCCCTTTTTATTTTTTTTCCCCGCAGACCATCTTGATTCAAAACATCTATCGTAACCCCCAAAACAGTGCACAGACGGCTGACGGCTCACACTGTAAGTCCCACAGTTGGAGAAATTTTTTTAAAGAATGGTGTTAAAGAGCCCACTCCTAATTATGATAAAATAATGTTGGCTTCTGAGCTGCTGACATAAAGCTGTTGCAAACAGGACAAGTGACGGAACTCTTCTTGCGCACAGATCAAGAATTTGTGGAATGTGTGCAATTCTGAGTGCAGAAAGGGCTGCACAAATTGGACTTGATGCAGATTCCCTTTTGTGCTGCAAAGTGAAACTTGATTACTTAACAATACTGCATTCTTTTGAAAGGGTTAAACTGCAGACATTTCTCAAATTCTTGATATAACACAAAAAAAAAAAAAAAAAATAGGTATACATGTACGGTAAGTCCCAAACCTGGGTTTTCTTTCATCTTAACTTTTTTAGGAAAATGGAGATGTCATGTTATGCTCTAATTATTGTATTACTTCCTTTCCTGGGATTTTGCTACTAAGAAGCCGTTCAGTAATACCAAATAGAAATTATTATGCTTGTAACGTTGCTGTATTTGGATACCACCTACTTTCAGAGCTGTCTGAAATAATGCAAAACCCCTTTATAGTAATATTGGTGAATGGAGTGAAATTAAGAATACAATAATGGAGTATCATGAGATCTCTATTACTTTACAGTGTTAGGTTGATATAGAAAGGTCACCAGCTAAGTGTAAGTTCTCCTGCTTGGGAGAGAATAACCACCTCTCTTTCAGCACAGACTCGACTAAAGCGACCCTAAAGGAAACCAGTTTCTTGTTAAAATTATTTTCCATAATATAAAGTTGTTGCGTTTTGTATTTCAGACCATTGCCCTCTTGAACATTTACCGTAACCCTCAAAACTCTTCCCAGTCTGCTGACGGTTTGCGCTGTAAGTTCATACAAGTTCCTTCACTGGTTCCCTGGGCTTGATTGTCAGAGCTCAGTGTCGACTTAAACTGGTCTGCCATTTTAGTTTAACAGATCAAACTGACCACGTTTCGTTACATGTGTTCAAAACAAACACAAAAAAAATTAAACAACAACAAAAAAAAAAAAAAAAAAAAAAAAACCCAACTTTTTTGTCCCACTACCTTCTTCCCTACTCCCAAAACTATGGGGCAATCTGAATACCAACTATTAAATCAAAAAGGGTTAAAATTGTACTTCCCCTGTGAAGCAGTGTTGGTTGCACTGCTTTCTTCCTGTCACCTCTCTCCCTGCCAGTTGCCTGCATCCTAGGAATGGTTTTCTGTATGTTTTGTGCTATCCATTAGGTTCCACTATTGGAAAGAGCAGGACAGTGACACATTGACTTCATTCAGAACAAATGTCCTGCTCTGTAAATGTTAAGAGAACTTGAACTGAAACTTTTCAGACTGCATGCATAAATTTGTCCTAGGTTAATGCAGCTTCCATTTAGGGATTGCACTTTGGAAGAACATGACTGACTAACCCCTTCTGGCAGCTGTCCTTTTTGGATGGGTGCATGCTTAAAATTCTTTCCATACTTTGAAAATTCAAATTCTAATGCCATTTGGCACATTTACCTAAGACAAGTATTTTTTTTTAAGTACTTTTGAGGAGGGGAAGGCATTTGGGTATGGTCATGAAGTAATTTAATGACTCCTCCTGAGATACAAATGGGCATAAGCAAACATACCTCCTGTGAGACTGGCAGCAATTAATGCCCAGGATTGTTGATCGGCGATTAACTGATTTATCATTGCAATTGAATCATCGATATTAAAATAAGATTTAAAAAAAAAAAAAGTTTTAAAACCAAAAAAGGGTCGGTGTTCTTTTCTAACTAATCTTTCTTGTTGAAGTGAGTATTTACTGTGTGGTAATAAAGCTTTGTTTGGCTATTCTTTTTTTTTTTTTTTTTTTTTTGACTGTTGGTTTATAGACCAGTTCAGATTAGTTACCAGCATTTGATTAGAAGTGCTCTGTGAATCGGCCACTAACTTAAAAGTCAACACTGTCTCTCTTGCTTCAAAAAGGAATAATGGCTCTATTATGTAATTTGTGTTTTTGTCACACAATCAAGCTGGACATGTAAATGAGCTGTGTATTTCGTCTAGGTGCTTGACCAGTTCCATTGGTTTGTAGGCTTTCTCCTTGCAGATGCTTAGTAGTTAATGCTGTTTCAGTAGACCAAAACATTTCCATTTGGGTGTTTCCACTCTCCCTGAACTCTCAATGCGCTGGTAACTAATTTGCACAGAGTTACAGCAGTTTGGTCTGTGGAGCTGTTTAGATTTACAGCTGCAAGAGTCCTGCACAGATCCTCCAGTGTTGTAAATGCTGGTATCCAACTCTAGTTTGTTGTGACAAGCCAGTAGATGTGTGCTAGAGCCTGACTGTACCTCCTGGGGTAGAGCTGGAGCTCTGCAAGCAGTAGGTTTGCTGAAACTCCTGGCTCCTTGGTTTTTGATATTTGTCCCTACTTAAGTATTGCATGTATTTTAAATGGATAACTTGGGTAGCTATTTAATGCCTTGTCATTGTTGCTTAACTGTCTTCCTTTCTATTGCCGTCGTAGAGGATTAACCTTAGTTTGGAACAGCAGTAGTTTTTCTGAGTATTTTAATTAGTAATTGGGCTTCTCATGGTTCAGATACCATTAGCCCTGGAATATGGATGTTTGTAAAGCCTGTCATATGTATACTTCCCACTTTAGAAGGTCATTGAAGTAGTCATTAACTAACTTTTGCCTGTGATATCCTACTTTGACAAAAAACCATTTTTAGCACTTGTCCATCTGGTAAAAAGTAGTTATTCCCACTGAGGCTCCCAGAGCCCCTGTCGGATACTTCTAGAAACAAAACATAAAGATCTTTAGGTGTTAGTAGGCTGTTATCAGTGATGTTGGCAGAACCTTGGGAATATAGTTAAGTATTAAACTGCCTAGAATTACTGGTTTAATGTTTGATATTCCTTAATTCGCTATAACCATGGGGGAGAAGAAATTTCTTAAAAGCAAACATGTCTCAAATGCAGAAACACTGTCAGCCTAAACTATAAACCAAATGCCCCTTAGGCTCTTGTGGAGGTGAGCTGGGTGGAAGAACAGGAACTGCAGTTCCAGAGAGCGTGGCTGGTTTAATATTAGAGCCTTTGAAGAAAAACATAAAGTTTGTCCAGATGGTAATACTAGTCAAAAATTTTTTCATACCAGCCTGAAAATGAATAAACTCAGCCTTATTGGCTCAGTTTCTTTTCTTTCACATTCTGTTAACTAAACCAGTCTGGTTTGTAGTTTTAAACACTTCTAGCATAAAATGCAGGGTTTGTTGTAAAACTGCTCCTCTTGATCTTAATTAACCACTTAACTGCTGAAGAGCTGATCTGATGGCTTTAGTGTATACAGCTTGTTTAAAGTGCTGTAGACTGGAAAAAATAAACTGATTTTTATACATTTAATGCTTTGAAAAATAAGCCACACTTATGTTGGGTTTTGTAGCAGCAGGCAAGCAGCACTTGTTTTTGAAGTCCAGCTTGTAGCATGAAAATAATCTTAACTTGAATATAAGGCTGGCTTGTCTTGCACTGAAAGGTGTTCTGCAGGGCTGCAGAAAAATGAAGTGACCCTCAAACTTAAACTAGAAAATGACTCTCTGCAAAGCATTGAGGGCACTGAGATAAGTGTGTCATTTCAATGACTATTATCAGCAATTAAAAAAAAAATTCTGGGCTATTTTACATTGTGAGCTCTCAAATTCTAGTGAATATGCTGGAGAAGTAGGCATAATTTTCTGCCTTTAGGAAGAGGAATACTAAATTTTAGTAATATTTTAAGGTATGGAATTGTAACAAAGCACTTGCCTTCTGTTTAGGTAAAATTGTTGGTAGTTAAGAGAGTGGGACTATACATTAAATTTTAAGTGATATTTCAGAGTAATTCTTTTCCCCTTTAAATTTGTGGCATACAACTTCGGCTCTGATTAAAACTTGCTTTGATTTGATCATACCTATGTAATATTTTGACAGATACTTTGGGGACTCAAAGCTCTTCATACATCCTTATTTTGCAATATTCCTGTTAGTTAGCTCCATGCTATATGGTGTCTCTCATGCTCCAGATGGCCTCTTTAGATTGTTTTGTAGTTTGATCAAAATCTCCCCTTCCTTATTGGCAGGCTCTAATCAATCTGACTCTTTGACTTTTGCAGGTGCTGTGAGCGATGTTGAGATGCAGGAACATTATGATGAATTCTTTGAGGTATGTAAAGGTGCATTACAGTATCCCTGGATTTGTCACCACAGATAAGTTAAATGGATGTAGTGAATAGCACAATTAGATTCAGGAAAGAACCGCTTATTTCCTTGGGTGTTCCTATAAAACATACAACTTTGTATTAAATATTTCCTGGTGTAACCATTGGTTAGTTTGACCTTAATTTGACTGCTTGAAACAGTCTTTGTTTAACATCAGCAGTTTAAGTGATGTAGTACTTTGATTGTATATTCTCCTTTTTTATAAATTTGAAGTATTCCTAATATTTGTAGAAAAACAAAGTACCTGAAGCTAGCATCAGAGTTTCTGTGTTGTGTTTTCAGTGCATCCTGTGTGTTCTGTAAATGCTGTGTGTGTTTTCCATAGGTTTTTCTTGTATCTTGGTAGTGCTGTGCTTATAGAAGGCCAAGAAAGTATTCATTTAAAACCCAAAAATGTAAAAAAAAAAAAAAAAAAAAAAAAAAAAAAAAAATTAAAAAATCAAGTGATCTTGCTTTTTTCCAAGGAGGATCTTTTTTATACTTACTTAAAAGTAGATGCAATATTTTTGTACTTACAAGTAATGTGCTGCAAACTTGTGCTGGGTTGCTTTGTGCTTAGGAGGTCTTCACAGAAATGGAGGAGAAATACGGCGAAGTTGAGGAGATGAACGTTTGTGATAACCTTGGAGATCATCTAGTTGGAAATGTATACGTAAAGGTAGGATAAAGAGATGTTCATGCAGGCAGGAGGGGTGGTGTTTATTGATTGAGAATTTTAAAAGCTACTCTGTGATTGTAGATTTCATTTTATTCTTCAGGAAAGCTCTTCAGTATATAAGCTACTCTCCAACTTCACAGGAGTAAAAGTGTTCAAGGAATCCAGAAGAAATTTTAATGAATTTTGAGAAGCTTTCTTGATAGTTAAGATGCATGTAATTTTCAGAAAGATTTTTTTTCGTTTACATAGTTATAAACAGTCACCACTACTAGACTGTTTAGTTTGGCAGGGTTAGTTTGGGTTAGTCTAGCATCATGCTGTCCTTTAAGCACATCAGTATGAGACAGGTTTTATATGCCACAGGTGCAATAATTTTCTGACTTTCCAATTAAACACAATATCTCTAACCAAGTTAGATTTGGCAGTAGCTGGGTGGTTCAAGGTACAAACTGGAGCACTTAGGTTTAACTTTGCAAAGTCATTGGGATCTCTTGAATAACAAAATTGTCACCTGCAGAAATTTTACTGTGTGTTCACAGTGTGGGGGAGGTGTGAGAGAGTTCCTTTGAATATTTTGGCTGTACATTCCCTCAGTTGGCAAGTATTTTCACACCTGAAATTCTGGACTGATTAGGTCATAATCAGAAAAAAAAAAGTTATTTTAAAAAAGTTAGCTGTGAAAAAGCATTTCAAATTTAAATTCTACAGTCATTGTAAAACAGGATCTGATTTTTGTGAATTCTCATTTAAATGAATGCAAGCTCCAGTTTTTATAAAAATTTCTTTTAAATGTTTAAAAAAATGCATCACATCAGGACTGTGGTGCTCCAGAAACTATTTATAAGCATTCTCTTGGTTTAAAGCTGTACTAAGAAAACACAGTATCTTGTATTGACTAACTTTCCTACTTGAAAGACCAAACAGAGCATAATGAAGAGGAAAATCAATGTTTTTATTATCCTTTGAGTCCCAGCTAATGAAAAGCTGGCATATTTACCCTTGATTTGATGGACTGTCTGAGAAATCTGAAGTAACTTCTAATTTCATTTCTAGAACCCTGAGGCTCAGATACCACACAACTGATGTGATAGGAGTCTTTTATCTCCTCCTGTTGCTTCTCTGAAAAGGCTGATTTTGCTTTCAGTTCCGCCGTGAAGAAGATGCAGAGAAGGCTGTGATCGACCTGAACAATCGCTGGTTTAACGGGCAGCCCATCCATGCCGAGCTCTCGCCTGTGACTGACTTCAGAGAGGCCTGCTGCCGTCAATACGAGATGGGGTAAAGCAGGGCCTTCCTCTTGCCTTGGACAGCAGGGAGGGTGCTTGGGTGTGGATTTCATGTAGCTGAGTGCAGGAAGAAAACCACTTCAGGTACCAGTAGTGTGGAGGACCAGCAGTGAACTTCTTGACTTCTGCCATCTCTTGGGGATTTTCACCTAGAAGTGCAGCAGTGTCAGTAAATGATGCTCATAATTTACTGTGTCTATATTAGAGGTGTAAAGGTCTTAGCAGATAGTGTAGAGCTGGGAATTGTAACTGTGCCTCTTGAATTCTGTTTCAGAGAGTGTACACGAGGAGGTTTCTGCAACTTTATGCATTTGAAGCCCATTTCTCGAGAGTTAAGGCGCGAGTTGTATGGGCGGCGTCGTAAAAAGTAAGTTTGTTTTTAAACACTACTAAAACAAGTAATTTAGGGATCAGTTGCTGAAAAATCTGAAGGCAAATCTTTAAACTCGTGCCAAGTCCTCTTGTTTTTTCTGACACATTTCCGGCACATGCCAAAGGGCATCAAGTCAAGCTGGCAAGTGGCCAGTTTCCAACAAAGGAGTAGGGGTCTAAAAATATGGTGCTTCTTGTTCTGCAACACTATGGATTCTGAAGGTTGGAGTGGCAGGCAGGGTTCAAGGAGAAGACGACTCACTGAGTTACTGAGGACATAGGCCCTACATGTTCAGGTACTGGTGGACATCACTTGGTAGAAGTTGCTTTATGCTTTTTCTGCTTTATTCTCTTTTAAATGTGTTTGCTCATGGCCTTCGTTAGATGCAGGCTACTTGGCCAGTGGGCATTTTTGGTAGCAGGTTGGCAGCTTTCAGCATCAAGCATATCTATAGATTATACTCAGGACCCAACCTTATTTGCTTTTAACTGTTAATGGTGAAATGTTGTAGCCTGTATTCATTTCTTACTGTTAATACCAGCCAGTCACTGTATGGAGCTCACTTTTAGCTTCACACTGTGTCCCTTGATTGGAATTCCCAGTAGGAGAAAGGAGAAGTAATTTTACTTAATGGTAAAAAAAAAAAAAAAAAAAATTGATCAAGACATTTCATTATGTATTAAATTATTCATTTATTGAGGAACCTTGCAGAAAGGCTTTTACCACTGCTGTTACTGTAATGGTTCACTTGGAACTGGATTCAATCTGGTTGCATTTAAAACCTTGTTATTTGGAATAGGCATATAAAATTTTTGATCTTGCTTTTTTATATAGAGTATGTTTTTTGTAGATTTCTGTCAGTCATACAAGGACCCTGGGATTGTGAATGTGTTTTTCCTATAAACATCTCTTGGCAGTGTTTCAGAATCTGTGATGATGAATTTAACTTTGAAAATTACAGATTGTGTTGCTTAGCCACATGTATTTCTGGCTAAGTAAATTTTTCATATATTTGAATGCTTTATGAAAAAGACCACATGTGTTTTTTATATTAACCTTTGATCACTGCTACAAATTTGGAACTCTCAGGTTCAATAATGCTGATTGGTAGTGGCTGTGATAGCAGTATGTTGTGGGTGGTTTTAGCTCCCTTCCTGAATTTATCAACCTAAGAGACAGGGAAGATAATTTGCCAGTGCTTGTGTCCTGCAGGGGTAGAAATCACATAGAGGGAGCAACAACAGAGAACTGGTTTTTAATTGCTAATTAATGCAGTTGATTTAATACAAGTGAACTTAGAAGCAGCTGTAGGCTTTTGGTGTGTGTTGCTAAGAGCTATTCCTGTCTGCCAAAGCAGGTGTCCCCTTCTCCTGCTTTAAATAACAGCAGTGTAACCGTGCCTCTCCTTAGGGCTTGCACATCCATTGTAAGAGGTGACTGCAGGGAGCAGCCAGTTCTTGTACCTGTTTATGCTGACTCCTGAAATTTGGGCAGTTTGTAAATACATTGGGCTTTGCAGCCCAAGTGCCCATTAACCAATCCTTCTAATGACACACTGCCTTTCTTCTCCCTCATCACTCCCATTCTTAATTATGTGTTCTGCTGTGTGGTACTGCAAGTAAATCACTGCCTGAGGTGAAACAGTAAAATGTCCAAACTCTCTTTGAAGGCATCGATCCAGGTCGAGGTCCCGCGAGCGCCGGTCTAGATCCAGAGATCGCGGCCGTGGAGGTGGAGGAGGCGGCGGCGGCCGCGAGCGTGACAGGAGGCGGTCAAGGGATCGCGAACGATCCGGTCGATTCTGAGCCATGCCATTTTTACTGTATGTCTGCTAGAAAGTGTTGTAGTTTGACCAAACAAGTTCATAATGACATTTTTTTTAAAGATGGGCTTCTGAATAAAAAATTTGTAGTGATACAGTATTCTTTGTGTAACTTGTTTCTTGTGGGGGGAGTCTTTTTAACTGTCATTCCTCTATCTTGACAAATACCTGGATAAGTCTGCCTGAAGGAAAGGTGGTAAATGTATTGGAGGAGCGCCAGTTCTGGTTTGGGGTTTTTTTAATTTTATTTGGGTATAATTTGAACTGTTGATGAAAATGTGTGTGTATATAATATAAAATATTATATACATAGTAAAAATAATATACTGCTTAAGAAACAGTTACTCACATAAGTTTCCCTTTTCTGCTATGCTGTCTGCTTATTTAGGTTAGTTTAGGCACATTTAAGAGGAAGGCTGTGCAAAATGCATTTATTTACTGAGTAGAAACGCTTAATTACAAAAATGTATGTTTGTTTGTTACCAGAAGTCTGTGCTCTGTCTATCAATGTGACTGTGGCATTTACAATAAATCCAATTCTTGGTGTAAAATCTAAAGCCTATTTTCTAAGCACTCTGGAGTAGTTGAGTTGCTACTCCTGGCTGCCTATTTTCTAAGCGCTCTGGCATAGTTGAGTGGCTGCTCCTGGCTGTGCCAGAGTTTGTAGTTCAGGTTTTTATAATTCTTGACTAAACTCCTTTCTTTTGCTGGAAAGAAAGTTGCCTAGTGCAGTGTGGGAAAAGATAATATTTTTATTGCAATGATTCATAATAGGCAGGTGAGGGTTTTGTGGAAAAAAAAAACCACCAAAATTATGCTTCATGCAACAAAATAGACAAGTGCTATTGAAGGAATTGCAAGGTCCTGAATGCAAGGATCAAATTCCTTAACACAAATTTTTTTCTAATCTATGCTCTCTCGCCTGTCGTTTAATTAAAAGCATTTTGTTGGCATTCAAGGTCATAGAAAACTAATTGGATGCTAGTGGAAAATGAATCTTATTTCCACCTTTCTGATGGTCAGGAGTGTGATGAAAGCTAATGGACAGATGGCAGTTCCTTCACAAATACTTTTTTTTTTTTTGAGCTCGAATTGCTCAATCACTGAACATTGTCAGTTGTGTCCCAAAGCATTAAAGCTCCAGTGAAAATGTTGGCATTCTGAGAGACAGTTTGTACAATGGTTGACTTGCAGTTTCACCTCATTCATGTCTGCTTTTATTCAAAGTGTAATGTAGCAAGAACTTTTGGTCATTGATCATATTTCTGCAAAATGGAACTGTGTGTACACAAAGCTACGCAATAAAACACAGCTTTCCAGTGGGAGAGAGAATTTGCTAGAGCTTCCTTAGTTCTGAGCCGGATAACTTGCTAAATGATAAATCTCCTTGGTGATTCTTTTTAAAAAAATGGAAATAGGATGCATCACATAGTCAGATGATTAACAAACCAGCTTCTTTCTGCCTCTTAAGTATAAAACCATTCTTCTTTCTGGAATTTGGAAAACAAAACAATATAAAAAATGAATTTTTCTAAATTAATCTGCTTTGCTTCTTAAACTAAATTCTTGTATCACTTCAATTTGAATTTTTTTTGTTCCCACTGGATGGTTTGGCTAACCAGACTTTGGAATTTGGTGTGCCAGGACTCTTTTTGATGAAATATCACTCAAGCAGTGAAGCCCATCTCCACATGATATTTTGTTGTAAGTTCATAAATCAAATGATGCTTTACTGGAAATTGAGTAGTGCCTGGCATTAAATGATTGAGATGAAATGTATTTCTGCTGGGCATTAGGAACTTCACATTGATAATTTAGTTCTTAGAGTTTACAGGATATTAATCCAGTTTCATATTTCTCTTAAGTGAGATTCAGGATTATTGGTGAGCTAATTTAAATCTCAGGCTACAAAAGGTGAGGATAGTTTTTGGTTTTTAAACAGTACCTAATACAGTGTGGATAGTATTTAAAAGGTTTAAGATTTGCTCTATAAAGCTAGTTTAAAAGTTAGTTGTTCTATGAAGTTAGTATAAAACAAGTACAAATGTGTCCCTGTAATGGCTTTAATCTGTTTCTCTAAATCCTGTTTCACTGCAGGTATATTTTTGCATGAACAGATAGTGGAAGGTGGATTTTTCTATCTCCCCTAACACAATTTTACTGAAAAAAGCATTCTAGAATTCTACCAAATGTATAATTTTGTGATCTGATTGCACAGCTGCCCAAAAATTCCCCAAGTAACTGGAATATGTTGGAATGGGCACTGAAAGCAGTGAATTTTACTGGATACTCTAATGGGTACCTGTAACAGCATTCAGCATATGAACTAAGCTCATGACATATCTTGTTAGGTTCACCTTTTGAGACTGGTTTACCAGTAAAAGTCATCAAATTTGAAGTTTAAACTGCACCAATTTGGTTAAAACATTGACACCTGACAGACCCAAGTGTTGGTTCACCAATACAAGCCAAGTGGAAATCCTACCTCCCCCTTCTCTTGTTGCCCACAATGTCTTTAAGATTTGTTTTTTCCCCCTCCTCCCCAAGGTTCTTACTTCTCAAATATTTCATTGTTGACTCTTCTGTTGAACAGTGGATCTTAATTTATGGAATTCCTTTACCTCAAATAAGTGACAGCATACAGGATTTTCTGAAGTCTGAGTCAATTAGGTTGAAATTGTTAATCCCAAGTGGCTTTCTCTTTGTATTTGGCTCTTATTCTGTGAAAATGCTGCTTGTCCATGAATATGATGTATGTTGAGACTGTAAAACCAAATGGAGAAAACTTGTTCAAAATAAAGCCTTTTTTTTATAAGAATCTGACAAAAATTATCCCTTTCCTTTAGACTGGATGCCACTCTCTATCTAGTGAGCACTTAGACTAAAGTTTCAAATTCTTATGTCTTCAGCTATTTTTTGAGCATATCTGTTTTTCAGAGCTGGTGAAGCATGTCTTCAGCTAAAATAACCCCAGGCTCTCCATATTTACATGATCAAGTTGAATTTTAAGAGCGCAACTTGGGGTTATGAGTTGGGGAGGGTTGGTTTGGGTTCTTTCAGTTGATAAATCTTTTGGTTAGGTTGTTAAGGTTAGGAAGAGCCTGCAAATTTCTATTGTGGTCTGCAGAGGACAAGAAAGTTCATTTTTACAGAAAGAATGTGTTTAATTGAAAAAAATAGGTAATCAAAGAGAGTTAGGACTTTTTAAAGATAATTCCTCCTGGTGTTGCACCATTCAGGCTGCAAAATTTTGGGTGTTAATGATTGTAACATCAGCACTTAAAACTGCATCTGTTGTCTATTCCATTGGAAGTGAAACTGCTTTCATGGCAGCTGTGGGTAAATAATTTCATTCTGACACTGCTGTACTGAAGATTCCCTAAAAACAGTCCTTGTCAGAAAAAGTTCCAGCTGAAAAGCAGAGCTGGGTTGGTGTTTTCCTTGTAGCTGGTAAGAAAGTTATGTCTGAGTGGCAAGGCTGTCACAGGAGAGAATGTTTGTAGCTGCATTTATCACCTACTGCAAGGCTGGAGCTGAGCTGTGTTACTGTACAGTTTTACCCTGGAGCAAATAGATTTCAGTTTTGAAAAAATAGCAAAATTGCATCCAGATGTCTGTAGGAAAAAATTAATGTGTCTTCACTTTGAATTGATACCTGTTGCTTTCTAAAGCCATCCACAAGTATTTCAGAATTCATGCAATTAACTGGTTTTTTATGAAGTATAAAATAATTTGAGTTGGAAGGGACCTTAATGACCACTATGTTCCAACCCCCCTGCCGTGGGCAGGGATACTTTGCACTAGACCAGGTTGCTCAGAGCCCCTTCCAGCCTGGTCTTGAACACTTCCAGGGGCAGGGAGTGCACAGCTTTTCTGTGCAACCCGTGTGGCACTGTCAGTGGTGAGCGTGTCTCCAAATTGTTCTTATATTTTGTGATTTTCCTTGTGTTAAATACATTTGTATAAAAAATTCAGCAAATCTCCTCAGCTATGTAGACAGTCCTTCCTTGTCAGCAATGTGCTCATAGCCAAAATCTTCTGATCCCATTAACCTTTCACATTTCATTTTTTACAAAATTATAACCTTAGCAAGAGGAGCCACGAGCAAGAGGCCAGCACAGTGCCACTCTGCAGCCCTGTGGTCCTCCAGCAGCAGACCTGCTTTAGCAGGTCCGTGTCTCCCTGCTGATGGTTTCTGCCAGGAGAGGAGTTAATTCCAGGAGGAGGTAATTGATCTCAAGTTTCAACTGTAAATTGGATGTGTGGGATCGGTGGAACGGTGGCAGCCAAGAGCCCAGGTCAGCTGCCAGCAGCCTGGCTCTAGTAGCCAGCGGCTCGTTTGAGGTATCAAAGGCTGGAGGAGGCAGGGTGTGCTTATCTCTGATTATCTCTGCTCAGATGCAAGTGCCAGGATCGGGTCAGATACTTTTGCATAATTTGTGTTGTTTGGGTGTTTGCTTTCCAACAAGATTGTTTTTACAGGAAGACTGATGAAGGGGTGGGATGTGAGTGAGGGGTGGGCAGCAGCTTGTGTGTGTGTGGCCCCTTTGATCCGAGTGCCTTAACAACATTCGTGGAGCTGCTTTCCCTAGGAAGAGATAATTACTGTGATCCAGGTGTTCCTTTGGGACAAACCCGTGTGTTAATGACAAAGGTCTGCAGAATATTGTTTTACCAAGCACTGTAGGGCTCTTCTAGCTCTGCACTTCCATGACTGCACCTGTAGTTAAGTCTGGAGGAAAAAAATAGTTTCTGCTCTTGTTGAACAGCGAGACAAAGTGGGGAGAAAGGCAGCAGGCAGCAATGGAGTCTCCCTGCCTCCTTGTTTTTCAGGGAAAAGCCTTTAGTCTGCCAGGCTGAGCCTTGCTGTGCTTTTGCCAGCACCTGGCTTCATTTCAAGTCTTGCTACCTATTCAGCTGAATATTGGATGTGTTTCAGATCCTTCTCACTGTCTTCCTGAAGCTGTCTGGGATTCTGGCCAGGCAGAGGGAGGGAGGGAGGGAGCTGCTCCCACTGCAGGCTCTGCACCAGCCTGCTCCTCGGCCTGGGGGCTGGGGGAAGAGTCAAGGAGAACCATCACTCCTCTCTTCTCTGCCACCCATTTCCTTGAGAGCTAATGCTGCTCCTGTCCTAGAGAGAAATGAGAGAGAACCTCACGGATCAGAAGAATCCTGCATCTTCCATCATCCTTTTCCTTCCTCTTCAGTGAAGATGTAAAATGTTTGCTCTTGTGTTGTAGGAAAAAAGTCCTGGAGAGAGTTGATAAAGGGACTCTAGGCAGGACATGAAGACATGAAGAACTGATTTCTGGACAAAGCACCAGTGGAGAGTGAGCAGCCAGTCCTTACTGCCTTGGGGATTGCACGCAACAATAATTATTGCAGTGCTGGACTGGAGATGGGTGAGGGAAGTTCCAAAGTCTCACCAGAATCTCACCAAGTAACAGTCTCGTTAATGTCTGGGCCATTTTTTCATTCTGCAAGGGTTTAACTTGTTATATTTTACCCTTTCATGACCACAACAATGAGATATTTAATTGCCTTTCTTGCTCAGTCTCCAAGGAGGCCAGCCTTTGGTCTTTTGGACAACCCTGGGATTCTCAAGCACACGTGTGGTGGCAGCTGTTACACCTCACTGAAAAACATCTTCAGCAAAGAGAATAGACCTGCAGTGCAGAGTCTATATCAGCAAATTGTATTATTTCTTCTTGTAGTACTTGCAGCTGATTTGAGCAAAGTTACTGACAGTCTGTTTTCTCTTCTCTGACAACTTCACTTCTTTCAGTCTTTACTCCTGGCCTGTATTTCTCTCTACAACTTCTCGCGTTCCCCGAGCCACGTCACACATGGGCCACATCATTCCAGGTGGGACAAGGTACCTCCCCACAGCACATGGGTGCTGGGAGTGCCATGTGTCCTGCAGCCTGGATCCCTGTTTGCTTAACCCTGATGTTTACTTTTTACACAACAGCACGGCCTTGTTGACTCACATTGAGCCTGCCTGGCACTGTACTCATCCCTTCCACTCCACACAATTCCTGTCCAGGTAATGGCCACACAAGCAGATTATTCCTCCTGCCTGGCTGAAAAATTTAGCCCTTGCCCTTATTGGCCACCTTCCTATTTTACTTTCTTTTCTGATTTCTCCTGTCTGCCAAAGATCATTTTGAAATATGATTCTGTTCAAATTGTGGCTTATCCCATGCAGTTAAAATAAGGAGTGATTCTTTTTGGGCTGTGTTTTCCTCCCTTTGCATAAAAACATTTCCATGAACTTGTGCAATAGGTTTCTGCTCTCCCTTCCCAAAAGGGCTCTGAGTGCCACCAAAGCTCCATTGATTCTTTTGGTGACTTCAGCTGCTGCTCACAAAAAACTTTCTCCACTTGATCTCCTCCTTCAGTGATCTTACCACAACAGCATTTACCTTTTTATTCCCCTATTTGATCACTGACTGTGCTTCTCCAAGGGGTTTCTCTTCTTGACCTTTCAGTCTTCAGCATGTCTACTCATCACTGATGCACCAAACATCATTCTCTGCTTGCCATTCCTAAAGAAGCTGTTTATTTCCATGTTAATATTCCAGCTGCTGTCACTTCACTGCTAGGCTGGTCAGATCATAATTTTGCTTTTATACCAGCCCTCACTGCAGCTCCTCTTACCCCTTGCAAGAGAAAAAAAGCCAATCACTGCCTGATCTCAGGAAATGGATGAAGTGGCTCTCCTTATGAAATTGGTGCTGATTTATGGGAACTATTCTCAAAGCTGGGATGAGGAATAATCTGTGTTCCACTGATTGGGCTAAGCCCTAATGGAGCAAATTAGTGCTGTGTATTCATTCCCAGACACCATGATTGATTTTAATGGCTTTTATGCCAATGACACAGTGTGGGCTGGTGTTGCTGTGGAGATCTTTTAAATCAGTTTATTATGTAAAACAAAATCAGTTTATTATGTATAACAAAAACTCCCTTGTAGTGGAGAGAGACTTTCTAGAAGAGCATGTAGTGACAGGACAATGGGGAATGGCCTTAAGCTGGAAGAGGGCAGGATTAGATTGGATATTAGGAAGAAATTGTTCCTTGTGAGGGTGGGCAGGCCCTGGCACAGGTTGCCCACAGAAGCTGGGGCTGCCCCATCCCTGGAAGTGTCCAAGGTCAGGCTGTTTGGGGCTTTGAGCAACCTGGGAGAGGGGAAGGTATCCCTGCATGTGGAAGGGAGGTTGGAACTAAGACTTTCTTTAAGGTTCCTTCCAAACCAAACCATTCTTCAGTTGGCTGCTGCCTTGATGGAGGAAATTGAATCTTAAGTGCAGAGCTGTGCTGCAATTACAAATCCCTCTAATTTGCCTCACACATTGTGTTCAGCTAGTTTCCAACACACTTGGAGCTGTCACTTGGTCTTACAAGTTTCTCTGAGGTGTCTGTCTTACATCTCTCAGGAGCTGGCACATCCATCTGTGCTGGCAATTCCACACCTCACCACCCATCTGCCTGAAGTTGCAGTGGTTGCTGCAAGGCTGGCACTTCTTCAGGCACAGCAGCTGACTCAGGGCCTCTTCTCCAGTCCCTCCTGAAAGGCATGGAAGGTATGGATATCCCTCCTTGGCTACTCGAGTAGTATTGCATAAGAAGCATTCACTGAAGTGGTACAAAGCTTCTGTGCAATTAACAATCTGTTTAAACCACTAAAAAGCTGTGCACACCTCTGTGAAAAACACATGTTAAAGAAATAAGAAACCCAAGAACTCTCTTTTTTTTTCCTTCAAGCCAGCAAAGAGGCAACACCTCTTGCTGTTGCAAGCAAAACTGAGCTTCAGAGAAAAGATTCGGATTCTTGAGGGATCTCTCCAAGAAAAACTCATGTTAAGTGAAGTGCCTTTAAATGCTATAGCAGTATTTACTGATGGCTCCAGGAAAACACACAAATCAGTAATAACATGACATGACCAAACAACTAAAGCATGGGAATCAGACATTCAAACAGTCAAAGGTTCTCCTCAAACTGTCAAATTAGCAGCAGTACTTAGAGCATTTCAGCTATTTCAGGAGCCTTTCAATCTGATTACAGATTCTGCTTATGTAGCTAATGTAGTTAAAAGAATAGAAGGATCAGTCTAAAAGGATGTTAAGACATCCTCAACCAGAAAATCTTAAATTAACAAAGCAAAACGACTACAGCTACCACTGCAGTTTGCCAGTGCTTGCACTCCTTCTCTTCCAAATGTTCATGGATTTTTGTATAGCTTCACCTCATGTGTGCTCTGGCATTCTTTGAGACCCAAATCAAAGGCCAGGCCTCCTTAACACCACCATTTTCACACTCTGTGCCATCCCATAATTTATCTGCACCAGGTGAAAGCCACATTCTTATTCCACATGTTTCTCCAACTGATGTTTTACCAGTGGGGCAGATGGTTACTCATGCAGATGTCACTTTATAGCATATTTCAGAGGCAGTTAACTAAGCAAACTATGATTTAGAGTAAATAATTGTTCTGTTTAGAACATTATTTATTTATTTATTTATTAAATTTTTATTTCTGTTTAGAACATTATTTTCTAGTAAACTCTTCTGTAGTAAAATTAGAATATGGAGGGTAGGGAAAAAACAGTGTCATTTCAATCAGATATTCTATTTTGATGATCCTTGTGGGTCCCTTAAACTCAGAATTTTCTGTGACTATCATTCTGTAATTTGTCATTGATGTGGATGTTTCTATGCAGGTTGTGAATTTTTAACAATGTAATGAGACAGCTGATTCAGTGTCTCTATTTATGGCAAATATAAAATATCTGGCCCTTTTCTTGATTTGTTTGTAGTTGCTCAAACAAATTTTTTGTTTTTCCTGCTTTTTTTTTTCATAAATTTCACCCTACAATCTAATCATGGTCCATTTTCTTACCAGAGAAACAAACTCTTGACTTTTTAATGCTGAAACTGGTCCCTCAGCTATAGACCAGTCCCATCCACTTGGAAAGTCTTTTCTGTCACTTTTACCACTTGATTAAACCATCCTATTTCTTATTCTTCCTATTTCTACAGCATGCAATATTCTCCAAATAGTTCCATATAATATATCCCACGTGCAGATGGAGACATGCAGCTGTCTCAACTCCTTCAATGGCCTGAAACTCATAGAACACTTCAGGGTGAATCTCATGTCCTAAAATAAACTACCTTGAACTGCTTTTCTCTGTATTAGTACTTTTTATAGATACAGAAGAAATTGCTGCTTGGACTTTCCAGAGCCACAGGCTGCATTCCTTCACAGGAGAGGACCTTCTCTTTGGTAAGGCCTTTCACTATCTTCTGCTTTCATGCAAAGTTTTCTTTGGTTTTGTTTGGTATTTTTGTCTTGTTTTGTTTTTTTAAACTTTCTGAATAATCTAGAGCAACTTTTAAGGAATTACTCTGAGATAATTTGCGTGGAGTGTATTAAATTCACCTCACCCTGTGTTCTACACCATCAAGCCCTGCTCACACCAGTGAGGATGCAGCTCTTGTGACACTGGGCAGTTTCCCAGGTGAATAACTCATGGCCACATTCTCAGAATGGCCTTTGGCTGAAGGAAGATAGGGTTTCAATACATATTAGGAAGAAATTCTTTACTGTGAAGGAGGTGAGGATCTGGCACAGGTTTCCTGAAGGTGTGACTGCCCCTGGATCCCTGGAAGTGTGTAAGACCAGGCTGGACGTAGCTCTGATCAACCTGGTCTAGTGGAAGGTGTCCCTGCCATGACAGAGGGATGGAACAGGATGGTCACTGAGGTCCCTTCCAACCCAAACCATTCCATGATTCACAGGCTCCCTGCCCTGAGATGGGCTGCCTGCACCTCTCTCCCATCTTGCTGACCTGGGCAATGCCTGCACAACCCCAAGGCCTTTTTAGGAGGAGCAGCTGACTGGTGCCCCAGCATGAAGCCCCTCACAGACCCCTCAGATGCAGCAGGAATGTCCCCCAAACCAGACAAGCAGCCACTACCACAGGCTGTGCTTGGGAGCCACTGGCAGCCACAACTGTGTCCCCCTGTGTGGTACTGCCCTTGGGGACACAAGTAAAACATCTTCCAAGGTGCCCTGGCAGAGCCCTTTCTCCAGGATCACAGGATCAATTCGGTTGGAAAACACCTCTGAGATCATCAAGTCCAACCTTTGGGTGATCTCCACCATGTCAAATAGACCATAGCACTGAGTGACACATCCAGTCTCTTCAGGGACAGTGACTCCACCATGCCCTCGGCAGCCCATCCCAACATCTAATCCTGAGTTCTGTGAAGAACCTCTTCCTAATGTCCAACCTGAACCTTCCCTGCTGCAGCTCGAGGCCATTTTCTCTTGTCCTGTTGCTGTTTGCCTAGGAGAAGAGGCTGACTCCCACCTGGCTCCAACCTGTCAGGGAGCTTGATCATCCCTGAGCCTCCTTTTCTCCAGGCTAAACACCCCCATGTCCTTCAGCCACTCCTCCTGCTCCAGACTCTTCACCACATCCCCAACCCTTCTCTGGACACGCTCCATCACCCCACTGTTCTCTCTGAATTGAGGCGACCAGAACTGGACACAGTCTCTGGAGGCCCTGGGGGTAAACCCTGGGTGTTCCCCCCGGCTTTCCCTCAGCGATCTGGCCGGACATCGCCGGACATTGTCAGATTCTGTCGGGACATCGCCGGACATTGTCAGATACTGTCGGGACATCGCGGGCATCCCCGGACATCCCCGGGCGCTCCGGCCCCGCGCACCACGCTCCCATTGGCTGACTCGGAGTGGCCAACGCCCCCGCGCTGACCAATCAGCGCTCGCCGCACCGCTCCCGCCCCTCCGGGGAGCGGCCGGGGAGGGGCCGGGGCGGGGCCGGGGCGCGCGGCGGGCGGGGCCGCGGCTCGCGGGCTCCTCTTAAACCCCGCGCATCTTCCGCACCTTCATCTTCCTCTTCCTCCTTATCACCATCATCATCATCCTCATCCTCATCCTCCTCACAGGCACCATCCCCGCCGACCCCACAGCGGCGGTGTCCTGGGCAGCGGGTTCGGATCGTGCGGGTGAGGTGGCGGCCGGAGCGGAGGGCAGGGCGGGGGCCGCCGCATCCCGATGGCCGCAGGTTGCATCATCCGCAGGATCGGGATGTGGGGGGTGAGAGCTGGAGGTGGCCGTGCCCCTCATCCCAGAGGGGACGGGGGATGGAGAGCTGCAGCGGATTGCCCACAGAGGCTGTGGAGGCTCCCTGGGTGAGGATATTCCAGAAGCGTCTGGATGCCGTCCCGTGCCATGTGCCCGGGATGGCTCTGCTGGCGCAGGGAGCTCGGACCAGGTGCCGCACTGTGGTCCCTCGCAGCCTGACCCATTCTGTGGTTCTGTGCTGCCCTTCTCTTTCGGTTTTGCTGTGAAGGAAGAGGCAGCCGCGGGCGAGGGAGCCCCGGGGCCGCCCGGGCGGTGCTGGCTCCGCTGCGGGTGCCCAGGAGGGTGCCTGGTAGCGCCTCCTCCGAGCCCGGAGCACAGATGGGCTCTCTGCTTTTCCTACAGGCTCACAGGATGACTTTGTGCCTTTTGGGTCTCTCTCGGGGTTTGGCACCGGCTCTCCGGCGGGTCTTGGCTCGCTGCCCATTGTTCTCGTGGGTGCCATGAGGTTCTCCTGCAAGGTGTCTTTGGCGAGTCTGGCCGGTGCACTGGACCATGGAGCTTATTTTTTACATTTGATTTCATATATTACCCCTCCCCAGTTGGGAGGGGTCCCAACTTGGCTAGGACCTGAGGGAGCTGTTCAGTAGCAGTGTTAATAACGCTCCCGGTGTCTTGGAGCAGCCGCAATTTCAAAGAGGAGTGATTCTTCTGTCCCTGTTTGAGTATCCGGTCTGCCGTGTGTCTCTGTGCTCCCAGAGCCTCTGAGCACGGAGGTTTTGGAGCGCTGGGCCCCGTTCCAGCAGAGTTGCTCACTCTGCTCACCTTTGCCAGGGGTTTGTTTGCTGATCTGAGGCGGAGAGCTCCCAACGCTTGCGCTGTGGAGAGGCGGAAAAACACCGAGCGTGGAGGCCGGGGAACGTGGGGATCGTGTGTGGGACAGGAAAGGCGTTCCTGGGGAGCTGGGACCTGCTCAGAGCCTGCTGCTTCCCTTCTGGATAGATCACCACTGATGAAGTGGGGTCTGGGTGCCAGTACTGGGGCATTTGCACTGAGCATCCTTCTCCAGAGCAGCTGGTGGCCCTTGGTGCCCTGCCATGCCCTCTGTGTGAGTACCCTTGGTGCTCTGCTGTGCCCTCTGCGTGAGTAACCAGCTTCCCCGAAGAGGATGAGAAGGTTAGAAGTAGAGCCTGCTTCTAACGAGGTGGTGGCAGCCAGGGGCAGGAGTGACCCATGTCCTGGAGTGTGCAGGCTCAGGGACTGAGCTGGCACTGGCAGCACGACAGCCTGCCAGGGTGGATGGCATGGGCTGGCTCCTGGCTGCTGGCCTGTGGCCTGCATGTGAGCCCAGGAGCCAGGCACACAGCAGTGCTGTGCTCTGGGGATCCTGCTCAAAACCCAGGAGCCAGGCACACAGCAGTGCTGTGCTCTGGGAATCCTGCTCAAAACCCAGGAGCCAGGCACACACACAGCAGTGCTGTGCTCCTGGCTGCCATGGGGATCCTGCCAAAAGCTCCACAGGTGCAGCCAGAGTGATGGCAGCTGTTTTTTCCCACCAAATATGCATCAGCCAAAAGCTGCCTTCCTGCCCAGCTCACTGGCAGCCTTTATCAGAGATCCCTGAGCTAGCAAAACTTGTGAAGCCTTGCAGGAGGCAGCACAGCGCTGGGGAAGGGGTGCTGTGCTTCTGCCTGTCTTACAGAGCTGGTCAAACACTGAGAGCAGCTCTCTCTTTTTGTCATGCTGGGTAACTTGTTTAATCTCTGAGCATGTCACCCTGCCTGGATCCTCCTGTCCCTGTGCTTGGTGAGCTGGGCAGATCAAGAGCACTGCTGCAGTGCTGGTCCATCTCTGTGTGCTCAGGAGAGGGAACCAGAAGCAGGGAATGAAATACTGAAAGCTTCTGACTGCAACAGGTGAAAACACAGAAAAAGCATTCTCCAGCCTTTTCTCTAATGCTGCTGTGCTCCTGAGGATATCAGTTTTCATCAGAAGAGTTATCATGTGAGTCCAGGCAGGGTGAACTCAGGACATGGAGCTGTCAGACACCTGTGTGAGGGCTGCAGGCACAGCTTCCTTTCTCTGGGGGCACAGCAAACTGAGCACTGCCCTCTTCTCCCTGGCTGGTTTCTAGAATAACAATTGCCACAGCAGTGGAAGTTGCTTTGCTGCCAGAGTTTAATCTTTGCAGTGTTGCAGAGGTGAGGGCATTAAAGAGCTGCTCCTTTCCTTCCAGAAAGTTCTGAGTGTGCCAGTCTGGCTTTTAAAGAGTGATCATCGAGAGGATGTGCATGTGCTCACCTGCTCTGTAGGAGAAAATGGAAATAAGACTTTGGATTCTTGAAGGGTCTCTTCCTAGAGCCTGATGTTAATTCATTCCCCTGTTACTTCCGGTCACTTGATACCTCCTGGCACAGGAGGGATGGCTGCTCCTGAGGAAGTGACAAAGACATACACTCACAGAGAAACCAGAGCAGCAAAACAACCCAAATGTTTGCCTTCCTCCTTAATCTCTTCCAGCTGTGGTGTTTCCAAAGGCTGGATGGGTGCTGCTGCATCTGGTTACCTACAAAGATACCCTGTGGTGCTCAGGCTGGGCAGAACAACTGTTCTGCAGTGCTTTATTTGTACCTGCTTAACACCATCAAGTTGCCCTTTCTCAGGCTGCAGCAGAGTGGAATTCTGTATCTCATCCCTGCCTGAGCAGCATTTCCCTGTGATTCAGCTCTTACACCTCCCTCACAGCTTCATCCGTGCTCCAGGCCAGGCTCAGCTCGTTTGCTGTCGCACAGGGGGTGTTTGAAGGGTGCAGTGCCTTAGTGCTGATAGCACACACTGGGCACAGCCATGGAAACTGCAGCTCCTGACTCACCTGTGCTGCTCAGCCTCTCAGGATTCATTTCACTTACTCAGGCCCTCAGTTCTGTTCTCGAGGAGCTGAGAAATAATTTAGGTCTTGGCCTCCCTGTGGAGATGGATCCAGAGGTGTGAGCCTTGCCCATGAGACTTTCTGGATCTCCCACTCCCCTTTGTGACTTAGGTTTTGTAAATTCTCTTTCTGATGAATTCTTTATTTTTTTTTTTTTTTTGCCTTGTGTGATCTTGGAACACAAACCCTGTGAGGAACGTTTGAAGGAGCTGGGGCTGTTTAGCCTGGAGAAGAGGAGGCTCAGAGGTGACCTTATTGCTCTCTGCACCTTCCTGCAGGGAGGTTGCAGACAGGTGGGGTTGGTCTCTCCCACTGGGCAGCACTGACAGAACCAGAGGACACAGTCTCCAGCTATGTCAGGGAAGGTACAGATTGGATATCAGGAAAAAATTTTCACTGAAAGAATGATAAAGTACTGGAATGCTCTTCCCAGGGAGGTGGCAGAATCACCATCTCTGGATGTGTTTAAAAAAGACTGGACATGGCACTTGGTGCTGGAGTCTGGTTGAGGTGTTAGGGCATAGGCTGGACTCGATGGTCTTAGAGGTCTCTTCCAGCCTCACTATTCTGTGATTCTGTGATCTGCAGGTATAATGGCAGGAGCTGGTCAGGCTTTTCTAGTTAGACTCTACCCACACCCCCAGCTGGTTATGGGAGTGTTCCCCTTTAGAGGAATATTAAATTCAGGCTGACAGATTTTCTTTCCTAAAGATGAGCAGCTCTTCCTGCAGCTTATCTCCCTTGGCCTCTGCTGAGCAGTGTTGAGCTGCAGCTACAGAAGCAGAGTTGCCATCCTCCTGTCCTGCTTCCCCAGGAAAAAAATGATGTTTTGGGCCTGTAGGGAGGATCAGGGTGAGGATTTGGGTGTCCTAAACCATGTCTGACCCCATTTTGCTGAGCTTGTGTCACCTAGGGCTGTAAGAAATTAATTATGTTGCTTTAGGTTAATATTTGGTGACAGGAATTTTAGCTTTTTGTCTCTCTCCTTGTTTTTGTTCAGAGTTGAAGCCCCATTATTGAAGCTTTGATCAAACATCAAGTATTGCCATTATGAAAATATGAGAGAATCTCACGGCTTATTTGAGGGCAATAAATACAGCTTTTTCTCAGTTTCTGCTGCTCAAGAAGTAATGGGAGTTGCTGTTAGTAAATTATTAATTTTTTTGCCTTACAATAAAGGAAATGAGATGCTATTGCTTTGCCCAATCCAAAAGGCAGCTTTTTGAGAGCCACATTAATTTCTTTCCTGCAGTCAATACAAAAAACAAATACTGTAAACCTCTTATTTTTATTTTTTTTTTACTGCAATGAGTTTCTTCCTCTTTCATTTCAGTTTTTGGACACTCTTGAAAGACACTGAGAGCTGGTGATTTAAAGCTTTTAAAGGTTTTGTGCTATTTTATGATAACTTGGAAGCAGAACAAAATATTCAGTTTCCTGTTTCTAAACCTTTGCTGCTTTTCTCCTCTATTTTGAAATTATTTGACCCTTTGGCAGCAAGGCCCCTTTTTAACTGGACTTTGTCAATATTGTCAGTGTTACCTGTGGCACAGGCAGTCACTGTTTGTGTCCAGTGTTTCGTGCCAGCCTGGAAACTCCTCTAGTATTTTTCCTTTCCCAAAAAAACCTCCACTGATACTCTGGACTGTGAACCAGAGTATCCTAGAAAGAGAAACGAGGGCTGGGTTTCACTCTGGAACTGGAAGTAAGCTGATTTCTGGTGGCAAAGGCAGGTTGGTGCTATATTTTGTGTATTTATGGGATCTTCGCTTTTTTTAGACTGGTGTCTCTCATTCTAACCCTGGTCAGCAGTCTAGGGCAGGTTATAATCCATCTATGACAGGTTATAATCCATTTTGGCTCTTGGGCATGTATTAACTGATTAAGTAGAATTGTATCATTTTGGTGGCCTGGAAATCTTTCTCTTGAAGGAAAATCATTTCAAGTCTTAGTCTGGAAAGTTGATCTTTTCAGAGGTTTGGTTTTGGTTTTTTTTCCCTAGAGAAGAGCAGTTTAAATGTTTCAGGCATTGAAGTGCCCAGGGCAGCAGTGGTTAGTGGTTAGTGTTAACTTGCAGGATCAACTACTAGAGGTCACTGATGCTGTGATCCAGATTTTTTTCCAGTTTTCTCACCAGACCATCAGCTCTGGGTGTTTTGTGTGCATCTGCCAGGAGGATGAGGCCAGGGATCCTTCCCAGCAAAATTCAGTAATGGAAAGAGCTGAACCTTTCTGCAAAACAGTGATGAAAAAACAAATATTAGGGGGAAAAAAATACCTCATGCTTTCCAAGATTTCAGCCAGATTTTTGTCTGTATTTGCTAGGAAGCAGCCAGGCTCTGTGAACAACTGGTAGGAGAAATGAACTTATTATTTTGTGTTTACTAATTTCTGGAGCTAGAAGCTGCTAGAAGCATGAAGTGTTTGCTGTGTGTGTTCTATGCAGCATCACTGAAGCTGTGCATGCAACACTGATTAATTTTGGGTAGGAACTTGTCAGGTTTTGCTCTCCTTGAGGGTGGAGAGGCCTCTGTTCCTGGATAAAGTCTTTTCCAAACTTGTGCCCAGGGTCTTTTGGGGACAGCACCATGAAGAGCTGTACTGAACAAACTGTATTTCCTGTGAACTGAAGTATTCCTATTACTTTTGTGTACTTTTTCGAGCTCCTGGAGTTGCAGAAGGTCTGATAAAAGATGTTTTGTGCTTACTGTGGAGGACAGGGCAGAGGGAAGATTAAGTAATGCAGCAGAGACAGGGTCAGGGCACCCCCATCAATCCTGCACAATTTCTCTGCTGCAGGATTTATTTTTAATTCTACTTGTAGAAGTCGTCTTCACTTTGTTTTGCAGCTTCTTTTTTTTTCCCCTGTGAAAAAGATGTGTGTGTTTTGCCCCTGTGAGAGAGTTCCCTGATAGTTTGGTCTTTTTTTCTTTTCCTTCTAATTTATATGATCTACAGCTTTGAAGAGGATTCCAGTCTTGTGACCCACAGCAGTCCTTCTCCTGAAGAAAATCTGGTTTTCTGTGCCACCACCCCCACCAAAAACCATGGAGAAGTTTGTGTCAGAAAGGCCTATTCCTGTCTCTAAGGTACTGACAGCTCCTTGGGGATTACTTGTTTCTTAATCAGGCTAAGCAATATTTCTTATCAAGACTATTTATTTATTTACCTATATATATATATATAAATATATACACATGTATGTATGTGTAAAAAAATACTGCCTAAATTAAGTGGTTTGTTCCTTACTTGTTGTGTCTAAAGGCTGGCTTTCCAAAATGTTTTTCATTTGAATAATTCAGAATCATAAAATGTGTTGAAATAAAGAGTTACTGAAGCAGAGCCCAAGAGAGCTCTGGAAAGTTCTGGATTCCCCCCCCCTCCCCCCCACACCCCATTCAAGGGATTAATAAATAAAAAAAAAAAAAACCTGAAGGGAATAATGCTGGGAGTACTGGAGTGGAAATGCAGGCTGAACAAGGGGAGAAATTTTCATTTTTACAATTTTTTCCATTTTTCTCTTTGGCTGGAGAACTTTCCAGGGAAGGGCCAAGACCAAGAGGTTTCAAGGCCAGGTTGGGTAGGGCTCCGAGCTGGAGGCAGGTGCTGGTGAAACCTCTCTGGAAGAGTTCTCTGTGACCACTCAGCCATGCAGAGTCCTCTGGCACAGTTTTCTAATCAGTCACCAAGCAGCCTCACTGTGTTCCAGTCTGCTTGGAACAGGGAGGTTTTATATCAGAGAGCTTTTGGTGTGGGAGGGGTGTCTCCCTTGGGAACAGCCCTGGGTTTTTTGTGTCTGTGCTGGCTGGTTACAGTGAGCCATGTGTGTTTAAATTATCTTTGTGTAGAGCACTGTGGTGAGCCTTTGCTCCCAAAGTTGCAGTGCAGGTTCTGGTGCTGGTGATAAGGCAAATCAGGATGATGCTGAAACACTTCCCCTTCCTCACAGCCCTATGGAAACATCAACTCCTTTTTTTTTCTTTCTTTTCTCTTCCTTCTCCCTACCTCAAGAATGAATTCCCTACTCTTCCCTCCCAGAAGAAGCCAGATACCAACTCATGCCCTCATGCACCTGCCAAGTCTTTTGTCTCTGGTGGGGTGGACACTGAGAACTGCAAGGCTAATGAGAAGGAGAGGCAGTGGATCCGCCCTGACACACCCAGCAAATGCACCTGGAAGCTTGGGAAGCCCCTCTCTGCCTCCCCCCACCATCATACCACCCTGTAAGTGTTACTTTATTTGCTGATTTCCAGCACAAATCTGGCTCTGATTAATCCATGTTTTAGATCAAGGTGTTGATGTTGTGAGTTTGTATCCATTGGATATTCTTTTGAACTAAAATAGCTAAAATCACCAGCCTGACAGAGGGTGTGGCAGTACCAGCTGTGGGTTTCTCTGGGTCTGGATTGAAGGCACTTGAGACAGTAATTCATGTTCTGACTCAGGTGTTTATTATTTCTTATCAGTAAAACAGTCTCACTAATGTGAGTTTGGCAGCTTTTCATTAGAAGGCACAAAATGCCCAACAATCTCTTGTTCCAAGGTCTTTCAAGACTGAACTATCCAATGAAGAACTGACACCTGGATTATTTCCCCTTTTACCCCAATAGCTGATCCCACAGAGCTGCAATGGGGACTTTTCTGCCCAATTACAAAATGCCACCCAAACCCATGGAGAAGGAGGAAGAAGAATCTTGAAAAAAAACCCAGGACCACACCCTGTGCCCTCCATCTTGCTTCCATCCACAACATGCTAAAAACCCCAAAACCTCAATTTCTCACCCAGAGACACACCTACACTGCTCTCTATAATCTATTTCACACTTTTGTGGATTCCAGTCTATCTTGAAGTTTGGGAAACTTTCTCCATGGATGAGGGTCAAAGTCAGTGCTGCCCTGGGGGTCAGGGCACCCCAGAGCAGACAGAGAAATATTCCTGGTGCCCTTGGTTTCCACAAAAGGAGAAATAAATAGCAGTAAATGCTGTGTGGTTGTTGTGTGACCCTTCTGTGAATACACTGACTTTATTTGTGTTTGTGCCAGGCCAGAGCCTCTGAAGATCCTGCCCAGCATCCTGAATAAAGTTGGCAATACACCTTTGGTGCGGATCAACAAGATTGGGAAGCACTTTGGGCTCAAGTGTGAACTCTGTGAGTTGCTGCAGGCAGAGAACAAACTACAAACACTGGTTCAGAAACTTGGGTAGATGGGGTCAGTAATGTTATATAACCTGGCCACAGGAGTGCAGGTGATTGGCAGGAAATGGTGAGGAAAAATTCCTGGTTTTCCCTGGCAGATTTAGCATTTGGTCATCTAAAACATCTTTCAGTTTGTACCTCACAAGAACAATTCCTGCAGCTTTTCCATTTCTGTAGAAAACACAAGATGTCTTTCGTTGAAAATAATTTTTTAAATTTAAAGCATTTGTGTGAAGTTTTTGACCACTTCTCCTGTTCAGAGTATTCATCAGTGTGTGCAAAAGGCAGCTCTGCAGTTATCACTAAAGATCACTGGAAATGGTTAAAGGGGTGAAATGGTCAGTGGATGGTTTCTTTTGGTTTGGTTGGGTTTTTAAACCCAGCCCATACTGTGTATTAGGAGTGCTAAGGCTGTAGATATTAGGAGGCTCTGATCAGAGTGCTGAAAGGTGGTGAAGGGATTAATGCTGGGAGTTCTGGAGGGAAAGTGCAGGCTGAGCATGGGGACAAACTTCAGGTTAATCTGAACTTTTTTGGCTGGGGAGCTTACCAGGAAAGGGGAAGGGGCAAAAAAGGTGAGGGGAAAGGGGCAAGACCAGGGTTTAAGGCCAGGTTGAATGGGGCTTAGAGCAGCTTGTTCTGGTGGAAGGTGTCAGTGCCCAGGGCAGGGTGTGGAGCTGGAGGAGCTCTGAAATGCCTTTCAGCCCTGCTGGTTGTGTGTTTGCAGTGGCCAAGTGTGAGTTCTTCAACGCCGGGGGCAGCGTGAAGGACCGCATCAGCCTCAGGATGGTGGAGGATGCTGAGAGAGCTGGGATCCTGAAGCCTGGGGACACCATCATAGAGCCAACCTCTGGGAACACAGGTAAGGCATGGAGAGGCTGAGGGAAGTGGGGGGGAAATGCTGTGGTGGTTTTCCTGGAAGAGGCAGGTTTGAGGTTGCAGCCTGTGCAGGGAGGAAAGGGAATCTCTTCCTGCCTGCGTGGTCCAGGGAGCAGTGCCTCTGCCACCTCACACAAGGAACAATTCTGAACTGTCCTCTGCTGACCAGAGCAGATGGGAAGGAGTTCTGCTCAACTGCAGAGCCTCTTTGCTTTAAAGAAAGGAAGTGCTAGGCCAGACTCATAAGAGTCTCTAGGAATTAAAGTCTGACTGAAATTATTGTGGGAAAAAGCACCTGTAAGACTGGTGTTGATGCCTTGTGAAGGCTGCCCTAGAGCAGAGGCTGGGCAGAGTCCCAGAATAAAGCAGGGATTTATTAAAAGGATCTCCTCCATGGATCCACCTTGGGCAGCACAAGAGCCCAGCCAGGGCTGCACCCAGGATGCCCCAAAATGGTCCCAAAATGCACGGCCGGGCATGGGGTCTCTCCCTGGGATCAGCTCTGCTCCATTCCCACCTTGCAGTTCATTGTCCCATCCCAGCTTTAGCCCAGGCATTCCCACCCTTCTTGTTTTTCTCTCTCCAGCCCACGGGGTTTGTGCTCCTGGGCTGAGATTTGGATCATTTGTCCTTGGTGCCCAGCTGGAGCAGGAATTGTTTTGTCTCCCTGCTCTGTGCAGAGAGTTCACCATCCCATAATATGGAGCCCAGACCCACACACTAAAGCAGCACAGAATCTGAGAAGCATAAAAGCTGAAACCTGAGGCATCAGAGTGAATCTGGATCTTTCCCTTCTTTCTGCTGGGGAAGTCCCATGGTTCCTCTGTCAGGTTTGAGGAGCAGCCTTTTCCATGCTGGTGCAGAGGAGATGGGAGATGAGCTGTATCCTTACAGCACTGCCTGGCAGAGCCCCTGCACCCCTGGATTGTCAGCAGATTCCACCTGGGCCCACATTTCCTCCTTGGAGGGCTGGAGGAAGGAGCAGTCCCCTTAGGTCAGGGGCCAGGGCAGAGCATGGACGATCTCAGCAGTCTGGAGTTAACTCTGGGCTCCTGTGTCAAAGTTGTTGTCATTGTGTTAAGCTGCTCTACTCATGGGGAGTCAAACACACCTGGAATACTCCCCCTGGAGTAAAATATAAAATTAATAAGATAGTTAAATAGAAATAGTTAAGTATCTAATACACTGCCTCCTCTGAGGAGCTCATGGGGTGAGCTACAAGCAGCCCTCCTGCCTGCTGTGCTCAGGAGAGGTGTCTGGTACTGCTCCTATACTGCACCTAAACTCTTCTCTGGGCTTCCACCCACTGCTGCTTCCTGACAGCCACAGAGCAGGCAGATTTGTTCTGATGTGACTGGAGGGGATGAACTGATCTGTGAGCAGCTCCCCAGCTGCAGCAGGAAACTGGGAAGTCACAACTGTAGGCTCAGCAGCTGATCTGGGGGGATCAGGGGACTCTGGGGACATTCAGGGGACTCTGGAGGCATTCAGGGCAGCTGAAGCCTTGGTGAGTGTGGCTGTAGATCCTGCCTGAACCATGGCCTGGAGTGGAAAATATCCTTGTGTTTTGCATTCCTCCAGTATCCAAGGTCTTACCATGACATCCCTCTCTCTGGGTCAGTACCTAATAAATGATTCTACTTGCCACAGAATCCAAAAAGGCAGAACTGAAGGAGATACAGGACAATTGCTTCAGAAAGCTAATTTTTTTTTTTTTTTGTCACATAAGAGCAAAGACCAAGGCACCCAGTAACCTGAGAGAATTGGTTTTTTGCTCTCTACTGCTCAGAGTTACTGGGTGTGTTGAATGTGAGAGCTAATGTATTATATTTTTGTCTTCTCTGCATCCCAGTTCTCCCCCAGCCAAAGTCCTGTTTTGATGTTTGCTGCATTTCCAGGTCAGTAGCAGAAAGTACAAAGTATTAGAGTTCATGTCTCAAAATCCTTTCTTGATCACAGACCATAAGGAAGATCTGGATGACTTCTCTTTGGCTTTAATGAAGCTGCTGCTGCCTTTTTTGTGTATTTGGGCAACCATATTTATCTGTAATATACTAAGAAAACTTTCCCTTCCCAATATATTAAACACTACTTGAGTTGTTTGAGGTGTGAGTTATGCTCTTACAGGAACAGTTAAAGATGATTAGGGTGGGGATTTTGTCTCCCACAAAAACCAGAGGCAGCTTTGAACAAGCAAGACTCTGTGTAGGGTGAGCTGCATGTGCTGGTGCCCAGAGGAGCAGGGGAGCTGCAGCCTGACCTCTCACACCTCTCAGCCAACCTGATCAGCTCAGCCTGTCTAGCAGAGAGGTGATCTTGATAGCAGGTGTGAGCCTGTCTTCCACAGGGACAGCACTTCTGAGCTCAGCCCTGGGGTGAGCAGGCAGGAGTCAGGCTGGAGGTGGAGATGTTCAGAGTGGAAATGAGTTGTCTGGCTCCAACAGCCAGGGTGCTTCACTGTGGTAGCAAGCTGACACAGAGTGTATTAGAACCTCAATCACCAACAGCATCCAAATAATGTGTTTTGAGACAGGACTTAGCTTCAGCACATTGCAAATAGGGATTTATGCAGCAGTGAGTCGATAGAGGCTCTACAGACCTTTGGAGAATCAAAGTGATTGCTCTCATCTCCTACAGCTTAAAGCACATTCCTTTCCCAAATAACTTCTGGAAAAAATGAAGTGGGTGAGAGGAGGAAGGTGATGTGCATGTGGCAAAGCCAGCAGTTTGCACAGGCCAAGTTCCCCCACCCTTGGCTAAACTTTCTCTGGGCTGTGAACCTCAAACAAGGATCGGCATCTGTAAACCCCACAGGCAGAAACATTCCCTCTGCCACCCCTCTGGGGGAAATGTGATGAAAGGCAGGGCGTGCCAAAGCTGGCACTGTGGGTTCTGTGCCCTGCTGCTGCTCACTGAGTGCTCTATGTGCCTTTGCTTGCTTGCAGGGATCGGGCTGGCGCTGGCGGCGGCAGTGAAGGGTTACCGCTGCATCATCGTCATGCCAGAGAAAATGAGCATGGAGAAGGTCAGAGCTGCCTCTGCTTGCAGGAATTTAAAGATAAACATGTCTGCACCTGCAGAGCTCCTGCTGCAGATCAGTGCTTCAGTAACAAAGGTGCAGGCTCTTGGCCAGGGAAAACTCTGCTGAGTTGCTGTTGCCAGTGCCCGGAGAAATCCAGGCTGGCTGCCATGGATAGAAAATGTCTTTAAGACCCATCCTCACAGCACTGCCACTTTGAAAACTCCCATAATTGTTTTAAATACAGATGTCAAGACAAACTGAGGTTTGCCTGGCACATTGAAGTGGTTACCTGTGCCCCAGGTGAGCTGTCCCTCGCTGAGCAGAGGATGAAGGAAGACAGTGCTGAAGCTTTGAATATCCTGCAAATATTCTGGCCTTGGGGCTGAGTGTGAAGGGAGCCTGTTAAGGGTGTTTTAGGGTTTTGTGACCACCTTTATTTGCTGCAGGTGGATGTCCTGAGAGCTCTGGGTGCTGAGATTGTGAGGACCCCAACAACAGCCAGATTTGATTCTCCTGAATCTCATGTGGGAGTGGCCTGGAGGTTGAAGAATGAAATCCCCAATGCACACATCCTGGACCAGGTGAGAGCCAGGGTGTCAGAGATGCAGGTGTAGCATGGAGGAGGCTCTGTGGTGTTCTGGGTTGTCTGTTCAACTCTCTCCATGTGTCTCTGGAGGAGAAGATGCTCCAAACCTAGACCTGAGCAGTCACCACGTTGTAGGAAAGGATGTTCTTACAGTCACTAGAGAGCAGCAATGAGCTGGTGTTTGCCAGAACCACAGCACTCAGGGTGTCTATTGCCAGTGAGTTGGCAATCCTGTGAGGAAGAATGGACACAGGGGTCATGTTGCTAGGAGTGCTGTCTCACAGACAAGACTGACTTTGGCATGGGAGGGTGCTGGCACCTTAGGACTGCGCTTAAATTAGGTCACTCAGGAGGCCTAGTTCCAGATAATACACAATGAAACATTCTGCAGAGAGGATTTTTTAGGTGTTGTGGGCTTTGGGGATTCTTTGAAATGTTTTTGAACTCGCTCAGAATGTGATTTTTTGTACTTCTGATCTGTTTTATGGCTGATGTGCCTTTCAATGTAGTACCGCAATGCCAGCAACCCCCTGACCCACTACGACACCACAGCTGAGGAGATCCTGCAGCAGTGTGATGGTAGGTCTGCTCTACTGCTAAACCCCTGCCAAGAGCCCCTGGCAGTGCCCTGCTCTTATGTGCTTGGAGAGTGAGCCCTCAGATGAGAAAAGCATGGACTGTGATGAAGCAACCCCCATAGATGTGCTGTGTGTCATTAGAGAGTTACCTTGTTTCAGTGGGTGTGGTATTTTCTGGGACCCCCAATGAAGGAAGGAGTGATGAATCTGACTCCACGTTCTTAGAAGGCTAATTTATTATTTTATGATCTATATTAAACTAAACTACACTAAACTATACTAAAGAATACAGAAAGGATACAGACAGAAGATGGTGATGAAAACTTGTGACTCTCTTTTCAGATCAAACACAGCTTGGCCCCAGTTGTCCATTAAGTCAAAACAATTCAGAGCAGAAACCAATGAAACAATCACCTGTTGGTAAACAGTGTCCAAACCACATGCCAAAGCAGCAAAACACAGGAGAAGCAAATCAGATACTTATTGTTTTCCTTTTTCTCTGAGGCTTCTCAACTTCCCAGGAGAAGAATCCTGGGCAAAGAGATTTTTCAGAAAATATGACAGTGACAAGTGGTCATAGTAATATTTTTTTTTTCATTAAAGAAGATTCTTTGTTTTTTAGACTTCTCTGCCTGTGAGCAGGTAGAGAAAGCAGTGGTGTTTCAGTTACCTTAAACCCCCCCCCCCCGGATAGACTGGTATGGAATAGGGTCAGTCTTTGATCACAAATTCAGAAATAGGTGTTTTAACATTCCCAGAGCAAATACTCTTATACACTGGAACCATCTTCACTTGGGAGTGAAGATGTGTGCTCCTTAGTGTGCTCCTCAGGAGCACAAGCTGCTCTGTGTCACAGCTGTCACCAGCAGGACCCTCTGGCTCTGCAGGGCTCTCTCCAGTGCTGGCTCTGGGCAGCTGAGCCCCAGAAGGGCTGAGCTGAGGCAGCAGAGCTTCAGCTTGGCTTTTCTCAGCTCAGGGACAGCTTTGAGAGCTGTTGGAGACATTCCCTGTGGTGCTGCAGCCACGTGGGCATTTCCATAGTGCACAGAAGGGAGTCCTAAGAAGGCTTCAGACTTGCCTGATTAAACAGTGTGGTTTCTGATTGGACTTTCTGATAAGAAAATCAGCAATTAAATTCATTCACATAAAGATGAGGACCACGTGGAAGGTTCTCCTCCTTCCTGCAACTCTGGCAGTTCAGAGGATTTGCCTTGTCTTTCTGTGACAAACTTGGAGATAAACTGAGTACACTTTTACAAGCTGCCATCCCACAAACTGAGAGTCTAGATGAGTTCCAGATTTAGGCTTCTTGTTTCTGTTAACTTCCCCTTACAGCCCAGGCACTGTTCAGTTATCCTTGCTTGGTGGGGTGTTATTCTTTTATTCTTCTGTCTGCTAAGAAATTGACTTTGTGTGTGAATTGGTGACCTTTTAAAAATCCTTTTTTTTTTTTTTTTTAATTAACAAAGCTGTCATGTGGATGCACCAGAGAAGCTGTAGGTGGTGACACAGGGATGAACTATCATCTCCACACTCACTCTGGGTGCTAGTGACCAAAACAGCCTTTTTCACATGAAAATGAGGGAGTAGTTGTGTTAACACTTCTCTCCAGGGATGCCTATCCCATGCTCTTGGCACTCAGTTAATTAACAAACATAATGGGCTGCTCAGTTTAACTCAGAGAATGAGTTATCTGTATCAGCATATACAGGAACAGGAAAAGTGCAGCTGTCAGCTCTGTGGGCCACATCCAGCTGTGTCCAAAGTGCCACAGATTGGTTCCTTGCCAGGCCTCTGGGGGGACATTTCAAAACCCTTGCTGGAGAAAATGATGATTGAGCAATGCAGTTTCAAGGCAGGTCTCACCACAGGTGCTGGGAAGCAAAGAGTCCTACCCTGCCCTTTTCAGCCACTTTGTGCATTTTTTGTTGTGGAAAGTCCATCCTTAGCTATGTGAGCTTTCAATCCATCCTTCTGCTGGAGATTTCACACTTTCTCCCACACCCTTAAACAGGAAAGGTGGACATGGTGGTGGCCACGGCTGGCACAGGAGGGACCATCACTGGCATCTCCAGGAAGCTGAAGGAGAAGTGTCCAGGGTGCAAAGTAAGTGAGAACTCCACTGCTTTTGCCTTTAGTGTCTCCTCAAACTGCTCCCCTTGGCACATCCCACTCCTTGTAAGGCTCTCTGTGGGAAGCTCTTGGGTGTTCTCAGTTAAAAGGTAGTTCTAGCTGCAGAGAGGGTTTCAGAAATCATCATGCTCTGGTCCCACTGGTGACCAGAGCTCAGGTTTGGCTCAGCAGATGAACACTCACCCTCAGATCCCTCCACGGGGTGCCTGGGAAACTTCCTTCAGCCTGGGAAACTTCCTTCTCTGGAAGTTTCTTCTTCTGCTGCTGTGCTCTGCAGCCTTGTGTTTCCTCCCTGGCTGTGCCTTCCCCAGCAGCTCTGGAGCTGCTGAGGTTTTCCCCAGTTTGTGGGATTGTCTCTGCACACACCAGCCTGTGGGATGTGTGAGATTTCCTCACTGAACTTGGGATCCTGCTTCAATCTTGAGAATTCTCCTACACAGGCAGGGAGTGGTAAAGAAACTAAAACTGATCTGCTTGCACTTGGCACAAAATGAGTTCTCTGTGATGATGCCTGGTGTATGAATGAGGACAGCCTTGTCTCAGGGAAAACATGTTTTCTGTTTAGACCAAGTAAAACCCGTGTGTGGAACAAGTGGTGCCATCAGCCTGAGGAGGTGGGATGGGTTTCCAAGGGGGCCAGAAGCAGCAAAAGCTTTGAATATTGCCAGGAGGAAATGAACAGGAGAGCAGGTTGGCTGTGTGCCACCAGCAGTGGCACAGTGACAAGGCCAGTGCTCACAGGGGCTGTGCTCTCCAAAGCTGTGTGCCTTGGAGGCCTGAGAGGAAATCTTCTCCAGATTATAGGTGTGGATCCTGAAGGCTCCATCCTTGCTGAACCAGAAGAACTGAACAAGACTGACAAGACAATGTATGAAGTGGAAGGAATTGGATATGATTTTGTCCCCACAGTGTTGGATAGATCTGTAAGTCAGATTGCTGGGTTTACTGCCCTTTGCCCTCTGCTGGGATGCAGGACTGAGGTTAAAGGCAGAGAAAAGCTTGGGGAAGAAAGGATTTCTTTGAGCTGGAATGGAAGGGTTGGCAGACAGAACTACTCCTGTTCTTTCCATCAGCATAAACAGCCCTTGAAAGGCTTCTGGCCACATTAGTTTTACATTGGTCAAAATGCTGTGAGTAGATAACATTTTCCTACAACACACTCTTCTTTTTATGCTTAAAAAAAAAACCCAAAACACACCTGAAAAAAAAACAATCATGAAACACACACAATAAAAATAAAACTGTTGAGTTTGTGAGGGTCCCCAGGATGAGGTGAGAGATGAGCAATTGAGAATCTGACTCCATGTTTTCAGAAGGCTGATTTACTATTTTATGATATTATATTAAAGAATGCTATAGTAAAACTATACTAAAGAAAGAGAAGGATACAGAAGGCTTAACAAGAATCAATAATAAAAACTCGTGACTGACTCTTCAGAGTCTGACACAGCTGATGGTGATTGGTCATTAAGTAAAAACAATTCACATGAAACCAATCAGACATGCACCTGTTGGTAAATAATGTTCAAACTACATTCCAAAGCAGCAAACACAGGAGAAGCAATCAGATAATTATTGTTTTCATTTCTCTCTGAGGCTTCTCAGCTTCCCAGGAGAAGAAATCCTGGCAAAGGGATTTTTCAGAAAATATGACAGTGACATAAAACAGACACACAGCAAAGAACACCAATTTACCAATCACAAAAAATACTCAAAACAACAAACCCAAACCTTCCAGCAGAGCATCCCAGCCCCTGCTGGACAAAGGGGTTAAGACTGTCCTGAGCAGAGCCTGTGTCCCTGGGATGCCTTCCAGGAGGGGAGGAAGCTGATGCTACCTGAGGCTGACTCACAGCAGCCTGCTCTCAGAAGGGTTCCAGTAAGGAGCCTTCTGTGCTGTGATATCTTACCTTGGCAAAAAATCCCACTTGGCATTTGGAGGAGGATGGAAACCCCGGGCTCAGTAGGGCAGCTGTTCCCTCAAAGAGCCAGGGCTGAATCCACACTGTTTGTGCAGTTCCCCTGTCCCTCCCCAGTTAAACAGAGCCTTGTTTCTGTCTCCTGCCCCTCCCCAGGCAGTGGACCAGTGGTACAAGAGCAATGATGAGGAGTCCTTTGCCGTGGCACGGATGATGATCCGTGAGGAGGGGCTGCTGTGCGGTAAGAGCAGGCAGGAGCCCTCTGCCTTCCTCTGATGCAGATCAGAGAGCTCCTTCCACTTCACATCTTGTTTTCCTCGCTCTGGGCTCCTCTGTTCTGTCAGCTCCTCCCTTCTGATGGCTTCCATGAAGTGGTTTGATGGTTTTGTCCCTGCTGTGTGTTCTGCAGGGGGCAGCTCGGGCAGTGCCATGTCTGTGGCTGTGAAGGCAGCCAAGGAGCTGAAGGAGGGTCAGCGCTGTGTTGTCATCTGCCCTGACTCCATCAGGAACTACATGTAAGGACCTGCTCCTCTTCTTCTCTGGGGGAGGGGTGAGGGAGTCCCTCAGACCTTGGAACAGCCAGTTATCCCAGCAAGGAATGTCTTTGGGGCACAAGTTCTGAGCTGTCTAAAAGGGGTCTGGCATATGGAGCAGGGAGGATCTTTCCCCCCCTTAAATCTGAGCTCTGATTTCAGTAGATAATCATCACTGGTTAGCATTTCTCACAGCAAAGGCCTTGCTTTCACTGTGTTATTTGTGGGGATCACTGGTTATCCCATTCCTGGAAGAGTTCCTGTGCCCACAGCAGGATCCAGTCCTGCAGCAGCAGTAGCCACACTCAGGGGGAGTTTGCAGGTGGAAATGTCAGGGCTTTGAGCTATGCTGAGAAGTTTTTCTCCAATCACATTGAAGCATACCCCCAAACATGGTATTTTTAGCTGAGTTTCCTCACCTATGTTACATCCAGCTCAATTATTAGACAAACAGAAGCTGCAGACAAGACACATCCCCATTCCAGGCTGTGTCTCTGATATTGCAAGGGGCTGATGCAGTTGGAGCTTTGTTTCCTGTGGGATTCCTTTTTCTCCCCATGAGTATTTCCTCTCTATGTCCCTGGCTGCTAAGCTTGGATGGCCAGTGATGTCGTATTTCCACTTTATCTGTTGGTGGCAGTGAGCTGTGAACAGTTGTCTCTGTTTGCTGTCAGATGTTCAAGCCCTGCTAATGAGCTTTTCACTTCCTGGTGCTCTGCAGGTCCAAGTTCTTGAGTGACAAATGGATGATTCAGAAAGGGTTCATGAAAGAAGAAGACCTTGGCAACAAGCCCTGGTAAGCCAGTCAGATCCATCTGGATTTCCATCAGTCTATTCAATTGAGTTTATGGCAGCTGCCAATTTAAAGCTCATTTCAATTTACACTTCTCCTTTGATTTAGCTGATCTTCCACGCTATTGTCTTGGGCAGCTGTTAATCAAATCTGCTTTAATTAGTTGACATCCTTTCTTGAGTTGTACGGCAGCAGCAGAAAATTTGGTACTAAATGATTGGGTTTTTTTAATGAAAAGCGTTATATCTGGAATTAAAAAAAAAAAAAAAGGAAATATGCAAAGAATCCTTCCAAAATCAGAGTTCTTGAGTGCAAAGCACTGCAGGTCTACATAGCTAGAAGGGAATCTTCCCTGAATTGTTGCCTACAATGACTGTAAATACAGATAGGTCTTTGAGTAGGAGTGCAAAATTTTCTGTGTGAGAGATAAAGAAAGAAATTGGGGAGATCAGTGCTCTCCACTGACTGTCTGTAATCAGAGAAAGCAGATGAAATGAGGAAAAGGGTTTTGATTTCCAAGCCATCTCACACTTAGAGACTTTCTGATGCTGGGAATAACACCCGAGAGCCCTGAGGCTTTATTGACTCTGGCTGAATCCTGACTCTTCCCTGCAGCCTTTTGTCATTCCTGTGCTGCTGGAGGCCACTGTGCACAAAGGGCTGGTTCTGTGCTCTCCATAAAACTGCATGGGATTGTTTTTCACTCCATCCCCAGGTGGTGGAACATCAGCATTCAGGAGCTGAGCCTCTCTGCCCCCCTGACTGTGCTTCCAACTGTTACCTGTGCAAAGACTGTGGAAATCCTCCGGGAGAAGGGATTCGACCAGGTACCAGTTGTTGATGAATCTGGGTATGTGCACATATATCACTCTTCATCCATTTGTATCACTCCCCTCACCAGCTCCTCCGGGATGTCTTTTAAATGCTTGCTGGAAATAAAATGTCTTCTCACCCATCCTTTTTCATTTCTTAGCACAGTTCAGAAGTGTTGCCTTGAACATGCCAGTGCTGGGCTTTGTGTTTTCATGCCAGGACTGTCCTGCCCTTCACATGATTCTAATGATTACTATGATATAATTACTCATTGTGTCTCTGCAGGATAATTTAATTTCTTTTCATAATACCAGTTTAACTTATAAAAGCAAAAATTCCTGTTTAAAACAACCAACCCCAAATGTGCCACATCTATCAGAGCTTTCTTCAGCACACTGTGTTACAGTGCAGGGCTGCAGTGACCCCCATAAACCAGGGTGTCCCCAGCAAGCTGGAATGTTCCTTATCACCCTTCAGCCCTCCTGCAGACAGGCTGAGTATTGAGGAGTTGCTCAATTGTGCTGACCTGAGGGATGATTTCTTGTAGATCCTCACAAGGAGAAGAGAAATGACCCCAGCTGGGGTGAGCTTGTCCCTGGCTGTCACACCTTTCAAAAGGACAGATGGGAGTGTGAAAAAACAAAGTAGTTTGTGCTTTCCAAAAGCTCTCTGAGACTGCAGGCAGTTCTCTCCAGCTGCAAGGAGCAGAGATGAAAAGGTCCTGGTGCTCAGAAGGACCTGCAGCACCTGCTGCCTTGTGTGTGAGTCGCCAAAACCTCTGAGAGCTGCACTCTCTCTCCTGCAGACACACAGAATCCAAGTGTGCCATCAATAATGCTTCATTATTACCATGAAATAGCTGAACTGACTCCTCCAGGCTGGCTGGGACTGGATGCTCATTTCTACAGGAGCCACCTGAGGCTTCCGTGTTGTTTATCTCTGTCTTGTCTCTCCTTCCCCAGGGTGATCCTGGGCATGGTTACCCTGGGTAACATGCTTTCCTCACTGCTTGCTGGAAAAGTTAAGCCTTCTGATGAAGTCAGAAAAGTAATCTACAAGCAATTTCAACAGGTAGGCAGGTGTATTCTGCAGCTCCTGGTTGCAAGTACTGGAGTAGGTGTGCTAACACTGCACAGGCTGGGTGAGGTTCACCTGAGACCATGCCAGCAGCTGTTACTGAGCACAGAATTTCCTTTTAAAAACATGGAATGCTTGACTTAGTTTCCACCAGGATTTAAGTTCCAGCACTGTCCCAAAGTGGGCTGAGGGCTGTGTTCGGGAAGTGTGTTTAATGCTTCTGTTCAACCTGTGAGCCACCCGAGGCTGCTGGTTCTTTATGGACAAATGTGGATTTATTTTTTCCTCCCCAGACAGATAATCCAGCATCATGGGGAAATGTGGTGCGTAACACAACTGCCTCGTTCATGTTCTCCCTCCCTTGGACACTTCAAGAGTTTCTGGGGCTGGTGGTGTAGGATGGTTTCTGGGGTTGCTTTGGTGCTGGCTGCATCAGCCAATTCTCTGCACTTCTGAGGTTGTGGCTCTTGCCATGGGCAGCTCAAAGGCTTCTTTAGTAAAGAACAGCTTAACCATTTCTTTTCCCTTTATTTCTGGTATTTTCTTGGTGGAGGCTGAAAGGGGAGTGACACGAGCTGTGGTACTGATGACATGTTAACTAAAAATGGTTATTTTCTATTTGAATTGATGGGTTAATGGAGAAACGTGGTGGAATGCACCTAACCTCAGAAGTACTGTGGATTTTGCTTTTCTTGCCACTTTGGTCAAGCTGATATGGCTTTTTTATGAGTGAAATTGGGAAAATGAATCATCTGTGTCACCAGAATCACTTCTGGTATTCTATATGGGATACCACAGCCTGCATCATGTAAGAGGCTTAGCCTGCAAACCTGGGCAAAAGGACATTTTGGAAAGATGGGTGCTTTGGCTTTTTTAGGTTGCTCAGAGAGTTTGTGGATTTCCCATCCCTGAAAGTGTTCAAGGCCAGGCTGGATGGGGCTCTGAGCAACCTGAGATGATGGCAGGTGTCCCTGCCCATGGCAGAAGAGCTGGATGATCCCAAAGATCCCTTCCACCCCAAACTATTCTCTGATTTTACAACATGGGCAGCCTGCTTTGGTAGGATCACCTCAATTAATTTATGATAATTCTTAGAATGGAACAGAATGGTTAGAGCTTTTTTGAGAATCCCTGGTACAATTTCAAATCTGGGGATTTGAAACACCAGTCACAGGATAATTTATCAGCCCAAACAACTGCTAGTGGAGGGAGGAGCCATCCTTGTGGAGTCAGATGTTAGTTCCAGTGGTTTGGCTTCCCAGTCATTTGTAGTGTAGTACTCACTGCCTAGAGACCTAGTAAGCTTAAAAACAAAGCCTAAATGTGGGAAAACCTGTGGGAAAAATGTTCAAGAACCTTGAACAAGCAGGTGAAAACTCTGTGGAGGTTCTGTTAAATTTCCACTGAGCATCTCCAGGCATGTTTTTGCCTTCATGGTTGTCCCAGTGCTGCCAAGGGGCTGCTTGTCCTGGTTCTCTGTAGCCTGGCCAGTCCCTGAAGGCAGATTTGGGACTGGTGGGTGACTTCATGTGGCAGATTTCCCACCTCCTTCCTTTCCTGGTCCCCAGGTTTAAGGATTGGTTCCTATAGCAGGTCTCTAAAACACAGGCTGCTGGGAATCCTCTGACTCCCAGTATGGAGACAGAGCTCTGTGCTCCAGTGCAGCCCAGCTGTTCATACTGTGGCATTTATTTCTCACAGAGAGGCTTTTTGAACCTGTAGGGCAAGACTCTGCTCTGAGTTGCTTTAATAAAAGGATGTCAGATGGTGAATGCTGGGGAGAGTCACCTGGTTCATGGAGCTTGCTGCTTCATCTCTTAACTCATGTTTGAACAGTTTTAGGCATTTTTTAAAATTATTGCAGCAGGTGATTGCTGAAGTGTTTTGGAAATATCTGTATTTTCTCAGAGCTGGCACAGGTGGTTTCTTGTTCAGTCTGAGCAAAGTTGAGCTTCACAAAGAAAATGAATTATTAAATCTTAGCTCCTTGATTTGCACCCAAGTCCTGTGTTAGCTGAGCTTCACCCTTGCTTTTGGATTTGGCTTGTTTGGGCTTTTCTGCCTTTGCAGATCATATTCATTTCCATAATGATTTGCAGCCTGATTAATTCACTTTTTCAGTCTTTTTAGAATAAAATCACCAAATATAAAGACTTTTATGGTCACTTCTTTTGTTGAGACACATGGAACATTTGACCTTCTTTGATTGCTAGCATTTTTCAGATCTTCATTCTATTCATTATGTTTACAGAACCAGAAGGAATAACTTCATGTAGTGCTTAGGGTTTTTTAAAAATTAGAAACAAAGAAAACTGATCCTTTAAGTTGGCCTTGATTTGTTGGTGTTTTCTATTGCTTCAGGTGGGAGCAGAACACAAATGCTGATGTATTGATTTTAGTTCTGTACAAAGTGTATGGGGATTATTGACTGCTAAACCTAGAAAAGAGTGTTTTATTCAAGCTTTGTAACTCTCTCCTCAGATTAACCTGAAAGACAACTTGGGGAAACTCTCTCACATCCTGGAAATAGACCACTTTGCTCTGGTGGTTCATGAACAAATTCAATGTGAGTACAAAGTGCTGCACCTTGTGGGAGCAAATCTTTGAGTGGCACCAAGAAGTAAGTGGGAGTGTGAATGTATAAAGGGAGCTCTGGAGAAGCAAAATCCTCATTCTGAGTCTAACTTTGTGCTACTGAGCCTAATTTCCATCCTTGGAGGTGTTCAAGGCCAGGCTGGATGGGGCTTGCAGCAACCTGGTCCAGTGGAAGTACCCCTGCCTGTGGCAGAGGTGGAACAAGATGGTTTTAAGGTCCCTTTCAACCCAAACCATCCTAGGATTAGTAAGACTAAATAAATATTCAAATCACTCTTATATGTGAATAATATTTTGTCCTGTTTAGTCTTCCTAGTAGCAGACAACTTTGCAAAGTTACAAACACAGAGAAATGAGACTGAAAACAATATTAAGTTGTGCCAGATAAATTAATCTTTAGCTTCTCGATTATAACTGGAAAAACTATCAATTTTGGGGTTGTTCTTGATAATCTCCATAAGGATGTGCTCTTGGCTCTGAGCTGATCATTTATAAACCTGGAGTCTCATTGGAAGCTTGCAGTGAAACAGAGATTGAGTGAAAAAAAAAAGCCCAAGACAGTCCAGCTGACTGAAAATAACTGAGAATAGAAGTATATTAAACATCTCAGTGTACAGGCAGACTTTAGGAACTGGAATTTAGACAATTGATAAAGGGCCAGAGGTCGTGTGGCCACTTGGTTCCCGGGTCAAGTCCCAAGACAATGAGAAAATCACTTGAACTTGTGCTCTCAGTGCAGCAAAGACTAAATGGCTAGTGCATTTTTTGGATATAAATGGGGTATTGTGGTTTTTACACTGACTCTGTGGTTGACAGGGATGCAGGAAGATGGTTGTGTCACATTTCCTCCTCAAAGTGTGGTTCCACTGGGCCATTCAAGTGGGGTCACAGGGTAGTGCCACTTGCAGCTGTTTCAAGTAATTAATGTTTGAGGAAAATACCCTTTACAACAAGAGGGCCTGGTTGGAATTTTTGTGTCAAGAACAATAAATCCACTGGATCCGTATCCTTCCTTCCATAAAGTTTCAGTGTCCCTTTTGATGAGGAGCCTTTCTGAGCTGAAAATCCTTGCCACTGCTCTGTGACTCTTGGCCAAAGGTGCCTTTTGGGTCCCCCCTCGGTGTGCCAGGATCACCCCACAGCTCCAGGATCATGGAGCTGGGATGGCTCAGCTCCCCATTTTACAAACACTAAAGCCAAGCAGGAGGGGGTGTGTTTGTGCCTCCTGGAGCCAGAATTGCCTTTTCTTCCCTGCAGATCACACGGATGGCTCCTCCAGCAAGCGGCAGATGGTGTTTGGCATCGTGACAGCCATCGACCTCCTGAACTTCGTCACCGCGCGCGAGCGGGAGAGGAAATCCAACTAAAGCCAGCAGCAGCCTGGAGCCTCCTCAGCATCCTGCAGCCTCAAACAAAGAATCAGGGTCATGACTTAAGTACAATTCTTTTTTTCCCCCTTTTTTTTGGTGTTTTTTCTTTTTTCTGAAAATCAGCAGTCAGCCATCCTGCTGTCAGCTACCCAGCCAATGTGTCTTGCTGCATTGCCCAGCTTCTGTGACCTTGTTTCTTAATCAGGCTAAGCAATATTTCTTATCTCAAGACAATTTATTTTTTTACTTATATATATATATATTTATATATGTATGTGTAAAAAATAGTGCCTAAATTAACTGGGGTTTTTTTCTTACTTGTTTTGTCTAAAGGCTGGCTTCCCAAAATGTTGTTTCAGAATCATAAAATGTGTTGAAATAAAGAGTTACTGAAGCAGAGGCCCAAGAGAGCTCTGGAAAGTTCTGGATTTTTTTTCCTCCCCCTATTTAAGGATGTTAAGTTAGATATTACCTGTGTGGAGACAAAATTGGGACTGGAGCATGGGGCGAAGAAAGGAGGGTTTCCCTTTTGGTGGCATCATTGTAAAACAAGAAAAAATCCTCAGGGCTGAAGCTGAGACTTGCTCTGCTCTGAGGAAAAGCTGGTTTGAGTAGAAGCATGGCAGTGAAGTGACAAACATCAGCCAGTGACTCTGTTTCACACAGTGCACCAGCTTTCCCTGCCATGACAGACCTGGTTTTTTCCCCAATGGCATCCTAATAAGTAAGCACAAGTAAGGAAAGATTTAAAAGGTAAGATCAAGCATCTTGCCTGAAGATTTTTTAAAATCATGCTGTTTCATCTGTTACCTTCCTCTTCCCTGCCTATTTATCTCAGAGTGCCTTTTTTGTGCCTGTTTCAGGAGAGCCAAAGATAATCTGTCAGGAGCTGTGAACTCTTCCAAGTCTTGTTCAGGTGCTCCTACCCCGTAGCGCCTGATTCCAGGAGAAAGCCCTGCCCTGGCTACCCCTTCAGATTGGGTCACTTGCCTTCAGCAATAGCCCTATCCTTACCCTAAACTGTGGTTTGCCATTAAGTTCATACACTTCTTTAAGATTTAAGACAGTTTTTCCCAAGGCTCTGGGAAAAAAACTACTATAAACCAAAAAATTTACAACTTCAATAGTAATTGAAAGTTTCTAAAGGGTGATAAATTTCTTTCTGCCATTGTAGATGACACTGCTGCTAGATTTTGGCATTGCTTGGAATATTTACTTTACTGGCTTTTATCTGATTTTTTCCCCCATTTTCCATCTGACCTTTGCTGACAGCAGCAGGGAGGGAGGTGCTTAGCTCCCTAGGGAGGTGAGTAGCTGAGGTTTGTCCTTTTCCCTTGTCAAACCTGACCTAACTGAATTCAGCAAGAAATATGAAAATGATAGAAGGAGGGTCCCAAAGCTGCTTTTCAGAGCAGCACAAGAGGGGAGTTAAAGGTGGGGCAGCGAATGAGTTAGTTATGTAGAAGTGTAAAGATTTGAATCTGTTTTTCTGCTTCACTGTTCATAGATTAATCCCTTTAGTGCTATGGAAACTGGCAGAATTGTGGGCTGGGAAACAGGGGATGGGAGTCTAAACCATCCCAAGTAAGCCAAAGGATCCAGAGAAATTCACCTTCTCCCCTGGGGTTTGCTAAGAACAGGAACTGCCTCCTGCTCTGCCCTGGCACAGGGGGGAGAAGGCTTTTCTTATTCCCCATGGTGAGACCAGAGGAACTGGATAAATAAATGATGTTGCTGCACTACTGAAAAACTTTCCAGAGCTCTTTCCCATGGTAGGGGTGAAGGCAGCAAAGGGAAGGGGACAGGGAATCCAGCAGGGCTGAAGTTCCTGTGCAAAAGTTTGTGAATGTGATGCTTTTTTGCATGTCTGAGAACCTCACTGCTGGCCTGGTGTTGGTTAGTTGTGGTAGGGCTGATTAAAACTGGGCTTAGCTTTGTTTTAAATACTCTGAAGACCAAGAAAGACACTGCAGTTTGTTCAGTCTTTTACCTGAAATTGAAGGCCAGAGCCTGAACAGAACTGTATTTTTTTTTTCCTGAAGTGAGTGCTGGCACCTTCTGTTTATCTTTGCTGCTGTTACAAGCACTGACTAAACCTGAAAACTATTTTGCACATGGATATTTTTATCAACAATTTATGCTGTATTTGTTTGTCACTGTAAGAGATTATCAGTCCTAATGTTGGCTCTGCAAAAATACTTTTTATTTTCTCACCTGAAGACAGCTGTTCAGTAAAATCTGTACAATATTTTGCAAGCAGTTACCAGGCAATGACTTAAGGTTCATTTTCACATTGTCTTGTCCAGTGTTATTTCCCCATTTCTTGTACAAGCTGTGGCTGACTCCAGAACTCTGGCTAGCAGGGGTTCCTCTGAGCAGCCAGACCAATTTCATCTGCCCGCCAAGCTCATTTCTGAAAACTTCTGTTTGCTGTAAATCTCACACAAGGCTCACTGTCAGAAGTTTCCTGACATTGTCCCTGTCATCCAACAGCTTTTCTTACTGTGCAGTGTCAACCAAGGGAAAGGGAAGACTCCTTATGCTTCAAGGAGCTGGGAAAAATCACCACTATGAGCTGTATTTATTGCACAGATGTTCACAAATGTACCATACAAAGAGTTCAATAAATGCTGTTTGGTTGCAGAGTGGCTCTGGGTTGTTTTTTTTTTTAATGCCAATTCAAGTTCGTAAGTGTGTTAGACTGTAAGATTGTGGTTTTTTAATGCCAGTTCAAGCTTGTTAAGTGTTCTAAGACTGCAAGATTGTGGGTTTTTAATGCCAGTTCAAGCTTGTGTGTTAAGACTGCAAGATTGGTTTTTAATTTTAATGCCAGTTCAAGCTTGTAAGTGTGCTGAGACTGTAAGGTTGTTTTTTTAATGCCAATTCAAGCTTGTAGGTGTGTTAAAATTGTAAGATTGTGTTTTTTTAATGCCAGTTCAGGCTTGTAAGTGTGTTAAGACTGTAAGATTGTTTGTTTTTAATGCCAGTTCGAGCTTGTAAGTGTTAAGACTGTAAGGTTGTTTTTTAATGCCATTTCAAGCTTGTGTGTTAAGATTGTAAGATTGTTTTTAATGGCAGTTCAAGCTTGTAAGTGTGTTAGACTATAAGAAATTTGGGCAGGAGACCCCTGGCTGTCAGTGTGAGGCTCTGCAGTCCTTTCCATGTCTCCAAGCTGCCGGGATGAGTTCCCTGCCCTCATGCTGGGTGTTGAGGTACCTCCCCACACACACAGTGCTCTGTCCTCAGCTTCCTCTCCTTCCCCTGGTCCAGCAGCATGGGCTGGCTTCATCCTGCACGTTCTTCTCGTGGGGTACCTGAAATGCTGCTGTTGCTGGCAGATCCCTGCCTTCCCTTCTGGCAGCTCCCTCAGAGGGGGAGAAGGGATCCTGAGGTCCCAGCCTGAGGGCAGCAGGCCAGCATCCCTCCCGTGTGTGTGAAGAGCCCGTTTCAGCAAAAGGCCAAAGGCTGCCCCAGCACAGAGAGCTGCAGGAAGTGTGAGGGATCAAGTTCCACCTCGCAGCAGGCTCAGGAATCCCTGGGGAGCCACAGCAGGCTCTGCTTGCAGCCCCTGAGGGCTCAGGGCCCCTCAGCAACCCCCAGGCTGGAGCTGGGAGCGGGGCACTGCCCAAACCCTGTTTTTGCAAGAGCTGCTGACAGCTGAGTCACAGCCTGGTGACAGCCCCGGGACCCCTCTGTCCCCAGCCCCTCCTCCTGGGTCACCAGCAGGAAAATTACTGGGTACAATGAGCTGTGCTGGCTCTGCAGATAAAGGGAGGACTTCAGTCCAGGAAGGTGCCTTATGGAAGCAATAAATTCCCTTTGGGGGAGGAGGAAAAAGGAAAAAGCACAAGCACCAACCCAGGCTCGTGTTGCTGATGGAAGTGCTGCTGGCTTTTGTCACGTGCTGGAGGATGGGGGGTGAGGGCAGAGCCCACAGGACCTGGCTCCAGGGCACTGAGAGCAGCCAGCTCACCTGCCACCACCCTGGCCTGTGGAAAAATCCACCTCTGCTTAGAGGAGCAGCCAGGTGCTGTTCTCACTGCAGGTTTCACTGCTCTTTCAGGAGCTAAAAATGTGCCGTGGCTTCTCTCACACCTGCTGAAGCCCAGGCCTGGGGAGGCCCCTGCCCGGCCCAGTGGCAGCCAGCTGGGTTTGTGTGCCCAAACAAGCAGGGCAAGGGCTCTGTGGGCACCAGCTGGCCCTGCCTACCCTGGCACAGGCCCTGCAGGGCCCTGGGGACTCACAGTGGGACCCAGCAGGACACAGGAGTGAGCCGAGCTACCCCAGAGCAGGTCTGACAGTGCGGAGGGGGCACAGGGTGTGCTGGGAGCTGCTCATGGCTCGTGCTCCTGCCAGGAATTGCCAGCAGCTCTGCTCTGCTCCTGCCTGGCTGTCTCTGCAGCCTCCACAGCAGGTGCAGCATCACAGGGAGCTCCTCAGATGGACTGAGCACTCCAGGGGCTGTACTGATGCCTTCTTGGGGATACCTAAAAACAGAGGCTGCACAAAATTAAGGTAAAAAGCAGTTATATTTATTGAAGGGCCTTCAGGTACATTTATGGCAGACAAAGCCCCCCAGGGGCTACACCCAAAATGGACAATGGGTCATGAGTTTTCACACTTTTATAAGTTTGGTCCATTTGCATATTGGGGGTTAATATTCCAATTACAGCTTCAGGTAATGAAGTCATTGACCCCAAGTTTGCACCCCCTCAGCTCAGTTTTGTTTACACTTTTTGGGGCCTGAGACAGTGAGGTGTCCTTGGTTCCCAGGCCTGGAGAGGAATTGTGTTGTCTGACCAAAATGGGAAAGCAGAAGCTCACACTGTGTATGGAATTTAGAGCTACACACTGAAGAATTGCAGGGTTACAAACATGAAAACTATAAAAGCTGAAATCCTAAGGCGTCAGTCCAAGCAAATGGTGACCTCCCCTAAAACAGGAGGGTGTGATTGGCTGCTCCAAGGCAGTAACACAAATGTAACTTTTCTAACCTATTCCTGCCTTGGCCTGGGACAGCTGGAATCCTGTCTCAGCTGCCATCATTTTGCACTGCAGTAAGACTTTTACACCAAGTGTGTTGAACAGGCAAAAAAAATTATATTAAAAGCAAGTGACATGCTCCCTCTTTCCCAGTTTACCCACATTATTCAGATAGCAGGTACCATCACCACTTCTCCAGCTCACAGGCCAATTCTGCTCAACCAGAAGCAGTTTTAACCTCATGCCCTCACAGCAAGATGTTTTTTCTCTACTGGCCAAAAATAAGCCAAGAACCAAGGAAAGCCTGTTCTGCCCTGAATTATTTGCTAGGCCCTCCCAAAACATTGCTAATCCTTCTCCTGTCGTCTCTCAAGCCCTGATGTGGAGCTTCAACTGCTTTGATAAAGCCATTTTGAATATTAAATTTGAATAATAAATTTGAATACTAAATTGCATGGGAGGGAAAATGTGGATTACTTCCCACTTGGTCCAGCAGAATCAGGAACATTTTAAAACTAGTTTGTTTTCCTCTTCTAGGAAAAAAATCACTGGTGGGGGGTGACTGTGGTCACTACAGGTCTTTCTTCCCAAGTGCCCAAAAGTAAAACCTGAGTGCTGCATTGCCACAGGGGGATGGTTTGGGTTGGAAGGGACTTTAAAGTTCATTTCATTCTACCCCTGCCATGGGCAGGGACACCTTTCACTGTCCCAGGCTGCTCCAAGCCCTGTCCATCCTGGCCTTGGGCACTGCCAGGGATCCAGGGGCAGCCCCAGCTGCTCTGAGCTCTGCCAGGGCATCTCCACCCCCACAGGGAAGATGAGGTGAGAACTTTAAAACTCCCTCTGCAAGGAGTCTTTTGGATGGTGTTTTTGAGTCCCTCTCCCTGGGCATGGAGGTTTGTGTCACAGCCTCTCAGAAAAGCCCAGTGTTCTCAGCTGCCTCCCCTCCCCATTTTTTTTGGCTGGCTGATTGCTCTCTGCAGTTGTTTCTCCCCAGCCTGGGGATGCAGATGTTAACCAGTGCAATCCTGCAGGTTAAATGCTGCAAGGCAGCTCTTCAGGGAGAGGATGGGGCAGTGCAAGCCTGCTGGGGAATGAGCACCTGTACCCTGTGCTGGCTTGTGATTTATGAACTTAGTGACACCAGCACTGCAGAACAGCAAGGTGAAATTGGATTTTCTGATGTGTACAGGCTGTGAAATACCTGGTGCTCCTGTGTGGGTGGGAATGTGGCCAAGATCCCAGTGGAGACCCCAGCCCAGCTCCTCCTCTGCTCTTAACCCAGGCACAGGCAAAGCAGGAAAACCCACACCAAAGTACCTGCTGACCTCAAAAAAAACAATTGTGTGTGTGACCACAGGGCTGGTGATGCTGAAGAGCCCATGTGCAAAGCAGCTCTGGGGATGGTGGTGGTGGGAAAATATTGTGGTTTAAACCCAGCCAGTAACTGAGCCTGAGCATTCAGGCCAGATGCAGTGAACAGCTTTAACCTTGCCCCCCCCAAAAAAGGTGAGTTTTTTCTTTTAAAGTCCCCAAACTTGCCATTCAGATATTTTTTTAAGAAAGTATTTAATTTAAAAATGTATTTCTTTGCAGGAAGCATTTTATTTCAAAATTGTCTTCTGTCCCTCCAATACCGATCTAAATCTTGTTTCCTTTCAGGTTGAAAAGATCCCCATTTCTTGCAGTTTGGTCACTGAGGGGAATAATCTTATTTTTGAACACACAGTACTGCAGGAGACAACCAGGAAGGGGTGGCTGGGTTATTCTGTAACTACAATGCCCAGAAAACATAATTCTTGCTGGGGTTGGGGTTATTTGCAGACTCTTCACAGGAGAGCTGCATGTTCTCTGTCACATCAGATAGCCCACAAGAGTTTTCTGTGATGGATTACCTCTGGCAATGTTTTCCAGAGAGTTCATTTATTGCAAGAAGACCAAAGGTAAAGTCATCCCTGTGCTAATACCTACACCAGTCTCGTCTTCAAAAGTTTAATTCCAAAATAAGCATTCTGACAAGCCTTATTCTTGCCTGATCATGTCAGCAGTGGGGAAGTTTCCTTCACCACTGTGTTCTAGAGGAGCACAGCCCCAGAAGGGACCAGCAGCTCTGTGTGCTGCCCTGGCTCTGGGGAGGAGGGGGAAAAAAAGGGACTGAAATTCTCAGGGGCTCTTCCTCTTCAAGCAAAATCTGCATCTATGCAATTTCCTGATCCCCAGGAGCTGGTGTTTGGGAATCACCATGGAGTAGAAGCTGTTCAGTGCTCTCAGCTGCTTTGATAGAAAAGCAGTTGCATGAGAAGCAGGAGACAGAGGTTTAGGGCTGGAGGTGGTGCAGAGACCAATCCTGGGAACCCAGGGGGCACAGAGAGGCCTCACCAAACAGCACCTAACACAGTATATCATTTCTGTCACCACTTCTGCCTGATTCAGCAAGGCCCACACTTGCACAGATGAGCTGGGTTTAAGTTCCAGCACAAGACATGAAACCAAAACAGCAACGAAATTTCTACAACCAAACTGCTGGGGGAAGGGTTCAGAGCACTCCTGGAGATAAGTATGTATTAAAAGAAACAATAAATGGCTTATCTCCTCTTTTATGCCCCAGTCACCTCCCCTTGCAGAGCAATCAGGTGCTGGGCACAGCGAGGTGTGGGGCAGGACCCAATCATGTCCCTCCTGCCGCTTGCAGGTGTCCCTAGCCACCAGAAAATATTAACTGGGGCTCAGGCTCAGCTCAGACACTTGCCTGACGGGCTGCAGGGGTGAGTAGTGGCTCATCTGTCCCCTCCCTGGGAAATGGGGACCCTCAGTGCCATGGGGAGATCTGGAATTTGGCCTCCCCAGCTGCCCATGCTGCGCAAAGGGTGATTCTCACCTAGGGGGTGGCTGTGCCTTCAGTAAGTCCTGAATGAATCAGGCAGGAGGGAGGGTTTGGCTTCACACTGCAAGGGCAGTGGGGCGGTGGAGAGGGTCTTCTGGAGAGATTGTACACCTCCATCCTTGTTGGTTCTCAAGGTCAAAGGAGGGCAAAGCCCTGAGCAGCCTGGGCTGAATGAAGTGTGCCCCAGCTTTGAGCAGGAGGCTGGACTGGGACCTCCAAGGTCCCTGCCAGCCTGGCTCATTCAATCATTCTGCTAAACTGATGTTGCATTTGTCTTGCTCAAAGGCAGCAATGCTGTTTCTTTAGAATAAGGCAAGAAAAAGGCATTTTGGTTCAAATGGAGAGAGCTTGCACGTCCCTCTTTCTGCCTTGCTGAGTTCATCTAAGTTTTCCCTCACTTTACTTAATGAGAATCTTGATTTTCTCTCCCTTGAAGTTAACAGAGCAGCCTGATAACCTGATAACTGCAATCTCCTATCTGCAGAGTGCTCTGTAAACGTTAGCATGTCCTCCTTGTCATATATTTTCATTAAGTGGCAGCAGCTGGCTGTTATCATTCCTGGTCTCTTGGCCTGCTTCCCAGTTCCAGTGGAGATTTCCATTTATCCTTTGCCCAGTCTTATGCCCTCTCAAGACTCTCTATTCAGCAGCGAGTAACGGGGTTGTGGCAGGACACAGCAGTGGCTCAGGTGTGATCTGGTCAGCCACCAAATACAGCCAGGGGTTGGGAGGAGCATTGGGACACAGGTAAGAGTTTTGGTAATCCAGAGAGGATATATCTTCACTTTGTGGTCTAAAACTGAACTGGAGGCAGTGTGGGGAGATGTCTGCACTGGATGTTGCTCCTCTCAGCCATCCCTGGCTGCAGTCCATGGCTGTCCTTTCTCCTCACACCCCACCCAGCCTGTGCTGATGGATGTCACTGAGGCTGGCAGCAAGGGACCAACTCAACCAGTGCTAAGGCCTCCAAAAGTCCTGGATTCTTCCCATCCTTCCATGCCATTTCAGGCCATCTGCTGTCTCGTTTTGGAGGTTCTGCACTTCAGGCAGTTTTCAGTTACCCTCAGAGCCACTGTGGGGTTTTTGACTTACATTAATGTAAATATGAATCCAGACTCTGAGCACAGAAATGCAGTGATTGGGAGAGTGTTTTGTAATGGAAGGAGGTCATTCATGCCATTCCTGCAGCACCAGGAATTGCCCAGCCCTTGAGGAGACACACGTGGCATTCTCCAGCAGAGAGGAATGTGGATGTTGACAAGTCAAAGGCCAGCCCTGGCTTCTTTGTTCCCTGGGTGTCTAGAAAATGTGTCTGCATTCACTTTGGGTGAGAGAACAAATGAAAACCCCATTCCTGACTTATTTTTGTGTCAGATGTCGGGGAAACTGAACACAGTGAGGAGAATGCAACCTCATTTTAGAAGGTGGGGGCCAGCAATGCTCTTCCTTCCATGAAGCCCTCCTGATCCAGGGCTGGAGGGGAGAGGGGGCTTGTGTGGTGAAGCCCTGCAGCCCCAACAATTTCACCCTCCTACCTTGTCCCTTTCCACCCCTCCACGATTATGGTAGAGATGGGCATCACCAGAAAAAGGGAGGAAAAAAAAAATACACTCATAAAATCTATTTTGCCAGCTGCTGATTTTTTAATCTTTTTTTTTTTTTTGGAGGGGGTTAGGGCTGGAATTGGAAGTGCTTGAGAAGGAATTTTATGTTTGGACTTAAAAGTTTATTATTTTTATTTATATTATAGTCTTATAATCTGTGAGTTCTATAGTATTTCACTAACAAGTTACAAAATGGTTCTGTATCTATCTCTACAAGGTCTTTTAAGGAAAAACTATCTAATTAAGAAATGACACTTGAATTATTTTTACTTTTAATCTAATAACTAATTACTTATGTCTTGCAATGTGGACATTTTTGTCTAATTACAAAATACTTCTTAAACTTATGAAGAAGAAGGATTAGCTACTGCTCTAAAACTTCTCTCTAAAAAACTATCTTCTATATATATTCTAAAACTTTATATTCTAAAACTATATTCTATAAACTATATTCTATAAACTCTATATTCTAAAACTTTAAACTCCAAGTTTTCTACTATGTGATATTACACTTTTTTTTTCAAACTACACACTCATAATCTTAATGCTGTTATTCAATTTTGGAACTTTTCTCTACAGCTTCAGGTTAAATGTAGTGTTCTCTTGAGAGCCTGTGTCTTTCAACACAAAAAAATCTAAAATTCTCAATATCTGGAATTTTAACAGCCTGCATTTTGAGTGCTAGCTAGTAAGCTCAGTTGTGAAAGCCTGCTGACCACCTCTGATACACTGTGGATTATCTCTTATTTGTCCACAGGTGACTTTTGCTCCTTCCCAGCTAATTAAATAGGTAAACACAGAATTGCTTTGGGAGATATACTCAAGGCCAGCATAACTCCTGGCTTGCAAAGAAATGAACCATTTTTTCCCCTCTAATCGCTCTCAATGAGCAGCAGTGATGGGGGAGAGCACTGGGAGACAAAGTTTGCTGGGAAAGCTTCTGTTAGCTGCAGGATCCAAGGCATTTTGGGGTGACTGCCCTGCACCCTCATGGTTTCCTGCTGCTCTCTGAGGCTGGGGGTGGTGTCTCTGGAGAAGAAAAGGTGGCTGAGGGTCTGGTGTGGGGCTGGACCAGAGTTCTCTGTCTGCTTTAGCTGTGGGGCCAGGTTCCAACAGGAATTGTTGACCTCCTATTTCTGAGATGCTGTGGGGCCTCTGGATAAGGAGAAGGTTCAGCCACACACCATGAGCTGTTCCATCCCTCTGGTGTTGCTGGAGTAACAGTGGGGTGTGTTTCTGTATTCCAGGGACAGCCCAGCCCTCAGGGACCAAACCCAGCCCCATCCAGAGTGGAAGCCACCAGGGAATCACAGTACAGACCTCGGGCTGTCCTGCCAGGCTGCTGCAGAGAAACTCCCACCAGGAGGGTGAAAGGAGCAGGCAAGCAGGAGGAGGATGGCAGAAATGGTAATTAAGGCTGCCCATGGGCTCATATGTCAAGCCACAAAGAATTCAGATAATCAGGACTCAGCCACATCAGCGTGCTGGCCACTGTGTGAAATAGGAGTCTCTTTGAGCCAGGTCTCATAAGCTCTTAAAGATATATTTCACAGCTAAGATAGCTCAGCTACCTTAGAAGGCATAAAATTAGCAGAACAGCTTCTTTGGCAGTGTTAGAAACAAAAAAGCTTTTAATGAAAGGCAAAATAACAAACTCTTTACAGAGAAAAACCCATCCAGGTGCAAGAGGCCCTCCTGCCCCTGGTAAAACACCTCACAAAAAGCCATTAATTTCTTTTTCTCTTCTTTCTCTAGTAAATTGTCCACGCAGGACTTTTTGGCTCCTGTCCAATTAGATATCCTTAAGTTTGAGGTGAAGTCTCTTAAGTCCTATGAGATGCCTTTTCATCTAATTGCGGAGTGACACTTCTGGGCTTATTTCCTTTTTAAGGAGATAGCTTTGTCACTCCATCAACAAAGAGCACATTCCTGTAACTGTGAGCCACAGCTACTGGCAGGGAGCCCAGGGGGGACAGGGCTGTGGCTTTATGAAGCTCCCCAACTAAACTGGATTTCCCATGGCCCTCCATGTGGCAGCAGGTCTTGCCCTGCTGCGGGCAGTTTGCTGTGTTTAGAAATGGGATGTTTCTTCTTTGAGTCACAAGTTTGGTTCTGTCAGATGGCAAAATGATGTCTTTGTTCTCAGTCTGGAGTTAAATGCAGAAGGAATGTCCAGCATCATGTCTTTGACCATTTCTGCTGCAGCAAAGGTAAGGAAAGGGTTAGACTTGCTCTAATTACAGAATGCACCATCACAGATGTGTAGGGAGACAGGGCAGACTAAGCAGCTTTCATCATCAATCTAAGTGAGACACAAGCCTCCATCCATGACCCTGTGGAGTTTCAAGGTTCCTTTATTCACTAATGGTTGAATCAAGGTAAATTCATTCTGTGAACAAGCCAGAAAAGGAACTTGCAGCTACCAAAACTCATGTGGTTTTTCCTCCAGCTGGTTCTTTTTTTTAGCACACACATGGTGGATGGATTGCAGAGAGGATCAGAGCAGAGAAGTCACACCAAACCTGCATGTAACCCTTCTCTGGGTTTATTTGTTTCTGCTATTGTTCAGTAGCAGATGCTGAAAATAAACTTTGAGCCCAGACTCCTCCTTTTGTCTGTATATGCACCAGCAATACCGAGAGAACAGCACAGCAAATTGCCTTCCTGCAGAGCACTGATGCCATCAGGGCTTGTGTGCTTAAAATCTGCTACTGAACTCAACCCTTTCTAACTTGTTTAACCCTTTTTTCACTCCGTTTTTTATCTGCTCTGCCTCTGTAGTTGTTTCTGATAATTCCATTCTGCCTTGTTATTTACTGCTCGTTATTTGATGCACCTTCTCCAACTCCCCCAGGATTTAGAGCCTGCTCTCAGCACCAGCCTCTTGTCTCATTTCCAGCCTGATCAATCCTCCTCTCTTTAAGCTGGGAGTTGTAAGTACCCCAAGCAACTTTCCTGCCCTTTGCTGTTTTATTTTTGTTGGTTCTTTTTTCTCAATTTTAATGAACTTGGATAACAGAGAAGAGGTGACCTCCAAGTCCCACCATCACCATAAAAGCATTCTCCAATTATTGCTGGGTGGATTTACCTGCAGGTTCTTCACTGCTAGGGTGAAAAAAGCTGTTCTAGACCAAGTAATTAAATTAGGAGCATAAAATTTCCTAGTGGAGGTGATGGTTTTGAGATGGGGAAGAAGATGTACTGGAGAGGATGCCCAGGTGATGTATGGGGTCTGGCACATCACTCCAAAAGAGCAATTTTGTTATGGAATCATGGAGTCATGCAATTGCTAAGGTTGGAGAAGTCTGTTGTGATCATCAGGTCCAGCCAAGAGCCCACACCACCATGTTCCCCATGAGTCTGTGTCCTCAAGTGCCATCTCCACAGGAGTTTTGAACACTTCCAGGGATGGTGACTACACCACTTCACTGGAAATTCTATTAAAATGCTTTACAACCCTTTCATGATTTTTTTCCTAATGTATAATCTAATTTTTTTTCAAATGTATAACCTCCCCTGGGGCAGCTTGAGTCCATTTCCTCTTGTCACACCACTTGCTCCCTAGGAGAAGGGACTGACACTCACCTCACTACAACATCTTTTCATCTGTTCATCTCCTTCCAGCCTCCTTCCAGCCCTACAACCTCCTTACCTACCTACCTTCGTGTGGTTGAGATGCCAGCAAGATGCTACAAGTAGCCTGGCCACCCTGCCTTCACACCCAAAGGCCATTTTTTCCCCTTCTGCAGCTGTTTTTCTCCCAGGTGTCTATGTGACTGTGGTTATTTATTGTTGCAGTGTTTTGAGGGTCCTCAGGACGAGGTGAGAGATGAGAATTGACTCCAAGTTCTCAGAAGGCTGATTTATTATTTTATGATATATATACTAAAACTATACTAAAGAAAGAGAAAAGAGATAGACAGAAGGCTTAACAAGAATGAATAATAAAAACTCGTGACAGACTCAGAGAGCCTGACACAGATGGCTGTGATTGGCCATTAATTAAAAACAATTCACATGCTGGGTAAACAGTTCTCCAAGTCACATTCCAGAGGAGCAAAACATGGAGAAGCTGAAGCTTCCCAGGAGAAGAAATCCTGGCAAAGGGATTTTTCAGAAAATATGACAGTGACATGTGACCTCTGTTTCTACCCCTCAGGAGCTGAGTAAGAAGTGCCCCCTGGTGAATGGCAGGGCTGCCAATGGGCAGGACAGCACCTGGATCCTTCCCAACTTGCCCAGTAAGTGCACATGGACAGCCACAACGTCTGCCAGCAAGTCTCCACACTCCTGTGTTCCCTTGTAAGTAATTCCTCTGTGCTGCTTTCTCCAGGGTGCAGCTCAGCACCTTTTCCTGGAGGTTGTTGTTACACCGGGATGGTCATGGCCAGAAGCCAGCTGTTGTGTTCATGATGGTTTATTTTCCAGATGGCAAAAGCAGCTTTTCTCTTTTGCCATCTCTTTTTCACTCCCTTTTATTTTGCAGAAGGATGTGGCTGGCTTGAGTCTCAGGCTCTGTGTTTTCCAGAGCATCTCTTTGTTTGGGGCATCTTATTTTAGATGGCTGAGAGGCCTTCACAAAAATGGATTACCAGGGCCTGGGCTTTTATATCAGCAGCAAATGGCCCCAGTGCAGAGAAAATTGCTTACTCTGAGCTGTTCTTGCCCTCACAGCAGCAGGTTCCCTCCCAGGGTGATGTGAGGGCCCAGACTAGTCCTGACAAGAGGTGCTTTAATGACCCTGCAAACCAGACACAGACAAGCTACTAAAGATAAGGCTGTCCCATAAATGTCAGAGGAACTGCAGACACATCCTGCAGTGCAGAGATGTGAAACAGGCATCCAGCTCCAGCGAGTGGAGTGAAACTCCTGGAGTCCAGTTGCAGGAATTGGAGGCCATGGGAGGTGCAGCACTGCTCTCCATGGTCATGCCTGACTATGTGCCAGGCAGAACAAGGTCAGGGCACAGCCACCAGCATGTGGGTAGCCCAGAGCAGCCTCTGGGCCTATGCAGGAGGGAGGAAGGAATGGAATGCAGGGCCCTGGAGCTGATCCAGCAAGCTGAGCATGGCTCAGTCCAACCCCTGCAGCTGGTACCTGAGGAGAGAATCAGCTCTTTTCAGTCAAAATATTTTTTTTTCCTCAATTATCATTCTTAGCAGGATAATTTTTTTTTTTTTAACAATTTAGCATCAGGGTGCCATGGTGGTGCCAGTGGCTGGGCCCATCCCACCCCCAGACAGGAGATGGGGAGACATTCCCCAGCCCTGGGCATCAAACACTGCTCTGGGAATGGAGTCTGGCTGTGGGGGGCCACATAGCCGTGCTGGGGCAGGAGCTGAAGCATAACCCACTGTGTAGCAGGGAAGAAAATACACTGGGACACGTCACACCTCTGCAGCAGGGCGTGGAGGGAGAGGTGGTTTGGTTTCCATGCTCTGGGTAAGCCACAGATGGAGCAAAAATCTCTGGACTTCCTGAGATTCCCAGGTGAAATCTGATTGAGTTTTGGGGGTAGAAGCAGAGGGAGGAGACAGGTTGTTATTTTAATTAAGAACATTAAATATTTAAATTTCTTTGAGAGATACAGAAGTAGACTAGTTCTGCCCTCCCTTGAGCTGTTTCTGACCCAGCATAACCTCAGCAGGAATCCTTTGCTTTGCCAGGACTGGTTTTCCCCTGGACATCTCAAGGAATAGCAAGCCATGACTAAAAGCTGGAATCTTAGGGGAAAACCATCCTTTTTGCTGTCCTGAACTGACATCAGCACCTGCAGGATGCAATCCAGATTTGCAGTGCAGTAACTCAGGGCACTCTCAAGAGAGCCAGGCTCCAGTTGAACCTTACCTGAAGGAGCCAAGGCTCAGCCCCACTGAAATCCTTGAGCATTTCAAATGTGGCTTTTGGAGCAGATGGGCAATGGCTGCAGCTGTGGGGGAAGCTCTTTTATTGTGCCCCACATTTGGCAGCACTCAGTGGAGCCTGAGATGTCTCTGCAAACACTTCCCACAGAGGGAAGGGTAACAGCACATCCCATCATTTCTGGGCTAGGGATGCAGGGAGCCTGGAACCTCTTGGTAGGAAAGACCTTCACTAAACCCCTGCACTCCTGCAGGGTGTTTATGTCACACTTGCAGAACCTGCAGGGAGGGGTGTGAGGTCCCTGAGTCACCCCTGTGCCACCTGGGCTTCCTGCCAGCACACAGCCACTGCCTGGCCGTGACAGGGACAGCACAACTCCAGTTCAGGGGTGCAGGGATGGTGGGAGGTGAGGGCTGTGCACAGCAGAGCTGAGCAGTGAGGGAATGGGGAATTGTCACCCCATGGGAAAGAGAAGTCCCATAGAAGTCCAGGCAGTGCCATGTGTGACATGGACACACAAGAGGTTCCAACTGTGTTTCCTGGGGAAGCCTGTGTTACAAGAGGGACTCCTCTCTCCTTGATGAACTGAGAGTTGATTATCTGAAGGGTGGTAACTGAATTGAGAATCCAAGGTTTTGTCTCACTGTGCTGTGTTGGAAATTTGGTGGGGGGAGGAGGAATATGTTGGAGGGTTTTCATTCTGAGTTGTGTGTGTGTTCCTTTTACATAGTATAGCTGTAGGTTAATAAATAAATGTTTCCTTTATTTCCAAGCTGGAGCCTGCTTTGCTCTATTTCTGGTCACATCTCACAGCAGACACTGGGGAGAATATATTTTCATGGGGGCACTGGCATTGCACCAGCATCAAACCATGACAGCTTGTGACCAGGATGTGGCCCAAACAAGCACAGCCCTTATCATCTGTGAGAGAGCTCAGGGGTGTGAGTTCCCTGGCAAGGTGTCTTGGGCAAACAGGTTTTTTTCAGATTGCTGATGCTGTGGTTTTTGGCTCCTGCTGGAACCTGACAGTGACAGGCAAATCTGGACAGCTGGATTTCACTGATCACAGAGCTGGGTTCAACTGTTTGCAAAACACCCCCCAGAACCCTCTGAGGTTTTGGCTTCTCTGATGGCTTGGAGCCATCCTTGCAAGTTTGGCAGTCCTGGCCAGCAGCACTTGGGCCAGAGGGAGCTGGAAATGTGGGGAGCAGAGATGGGGCTGGGCAGGAGGGGGAAAAGAGGAGGAGCTTCGTGCTGTGTCTGCTGGTTTTCTCACCCACAGCATAAAATCCTAAGGCTTGCCAGCATCTTCTCACTCATTACAGATCTGGCCTAGGGTTTTGCAGAGCAAGGCATTTCAGAACAACCTTGAAAATAATTTGCTTACTTTTTATGTAAAAGACCTAATAACTCATGATGGAGAACTGTAACTAACTCCTGGTGCCACTAATTGTTGATGGGGACTTTTTCTCTTGGAATTGGGGTGTGTTTGGTGGCCTTGATAAAGTTGCTGAAACCTCAATCAGATTTTCTCTTGGTTCATGTTGCACAACAATAGTTATGATTTGACCTTTTTTTTGTTTTCCTGCATTATTTCAGGACAGAAGAAAAGAAGATCTTGCCCAATATCCTCAAGAAAATTGGCCACACCCCAATGGTCCAAATCAACAAGATTGGGAAGTCCTATGGGCTCAAGTGTGAGCTCTGTGAGTGTCCCCTTCCCAGCAGGTTTTTACATGCCACGAGGTGAGGGTGAGGGGTGCTGCAGGAGGGGGGCCTTCAGAAGAGGCTCTGTGAGAGGAACAGAGATGGGGAGGGGCAGATGTAGCTCATGTTAGACTCTCCTGCTTTTTAGGCAGTAATTTCTTGGGCCAAACAGGAGGTTTCAAGCAGTAACGAGCAGAGGGGCAGTGGTAGTGAGGCATCTGTCCTGCCAGATAACAGCAGCATAAGCTCAGAGCAGAGCTGGCCCAAATTTGGGGATGGATCTTAGTCCTCTCCCTAAGGAGATGTTAGCTGGTGCTGTGTCATGTAAGGCTTGCCTTTAGGCTGGTCCCCTACAATCACAAGGATGATAAACTCAGATCTGTGCACATGGATTTTTCAGTCTCCTTTCCTATAACTCCTAACCCTGATAATTAATTTGATCCAAATTGGGCAGAAAGGCAGATTCTGAGAGGCAGAAAGTGCCACAAGTGTCACACAGCTGTGTAAGGAGAGACTTGCTGAGCGCTCATCCTTAGCAGAACCCTGCAGTGCTGTGTGGCACCTGGGAACCCCATAGTTATTTATTAAATAACTATGATTAAATTAAATAACTGTGAATAACTATAAGGGCAGCCAGACCCCACTGAGCACACAGACACAGGGAGCACCCTGGGCTTTCCCACCTGATCCCTTCTCAGCATCTGGGGTCCTTGGGCCACCAGCCCTGCAGCCTCCACACTGGAATACCATGGATGGTTTTCCCCTAAGATTCCAGCTTTTATTCATAGCTTGCTTTTCCACACTGCACTACCTCACCCTGCCCACAATGAGAGCTGAGGGGACACCAGGAGACCGTGGAAGGAGCTGCTGGAGGTGGGAGGACAGATGTGCAGTGCCTGGTGCACCTCTGGAGCAGCCTGTCCCTTGGAGGATGTCTGGTTGGTGCTTTAGGTGCTGGGAATACCAGGCAGATCCCACATTTTCTGGGATGGTGTCTCCCTCCCCTGGCACAGGAGGGAAAGGAGAGCAGAACAGAGAGCAGAGCAGCTCCACGGCCCTGTGTCAGCACAAAGCCCCTTCCCAGCAAACACAGGAATGAGAGGAAGCAGCTACAGCTGGATGGGATTGCCTGGTGTTTCCAGTGCCCCCAGGACCCCCGTGCAGCTGGAGCTGTGGCACTTTGCATTATAAAATGTAATGATAAGCACAAGATTTCCTTTCCTGTTCAGGCTGCTTAGGTACAGGGCTGATTTCCCAGCCTCAGGTCGCTGTCTCTGCCAGGGTGAAGTGAAAAACACCCCTGGAAATCCCCATTTCTCCCTGTTGTCCATAAAACAGAGCTCAGTAGCACCAGTTCAGCTGCAGATGTTCATCAAAGGCTTGGTAAGAAGAATGCTGTGGTGTGGAGGCCCCAGTGAGGACTGAGATGTGCCTTGGAAAGTTACTTGGCTTGTTGCTAGCTCAGTGAAAAAAAACTGTAATTTGGCCTGACACTTGAAAATGTTCTTTCTACTGTTTGGGATTTTTTATGGCACCTCAGTCAGGACTACAGATCACCCCTGCAAAAGGGGAGCTTTTTAGATATCTGTTAAAAACCTCAATGCCCCAGGATAGACAGTGAGACCTTGCTGCAAACCCTTGCCCACAGGAGAGTCCTCAAGGAGTGTGGGATCTTGCAGTGACCATGTCCAGCTGATTTTAAACCCATCCTGGGCTGTCCAGGTTGACTTCACACCTATCCAGAGTGAAGGAAACATGGGGGAAAGAAGGACTCTGTGCTGATGGATAATCCCAGACAAACAGGTGGTGGATGCATTCCCCTGAGCAAAGGACAGTCCTGCAGGGGAGGAAGAGGTGTCCTCACACTGCAGTGAGGCCTGGGGGAGCTGGTGCCTGATGGAGTCTCCCCTTTGTTTCCCTTTCCAGTGGCAAAATGTGAGTACTTCAACGCGGGGGGCAGCGTGAAGGATCGCATCAGCCTCAGGATGGTGGAGGATGCTGAGAGAGCTGGGATTATTAAACCAGGAGACACCCTGATTGAACCCACATCAGGAAACACAGGTGGGAAGGGCAGGGATCCACCCTCTGCCTGGGAACTGGGCAGGGGGGAATTTCTGAGGAGCAGGGATTTGCATTTGGAGTTACAAGGTTGGCTCTGGCTCCATCCTCCCCTCAGCTCCCCTCCTGGTGGCCATGGGCTTCCTGGAATGCTGAGGTGCCTTCCTGATGAAATTCCTGAGGGTTCTGTGAGGGTCCCACACCTTCACAGGTGTGCCTGGAAGGTCTCCGTGTGGCAAAGCAGACAGCATCAGGAGCTGGGGCAGCCCTGGGTGTTTTCAGGCTGGGAAGCTTTTGACTTCTCAGAGATTCCCAGACACCATTCCTCTGATGGGTTGGAAGAGAATTCCTGTAATTTTTGCCCTTGTTGCTGTCACATGTCACCCCACCAAACTGTGTCACCCCAGTCCCCCAAGCCACGGAGCCAAGGGGGTCTGTGCTCCCCCAGAGCCGTGTCCCACGTGGATCACACTGGCTCCTTGCCTGCGTGGGGGCAGCTGGAATGGGACCAGGCTCCCTGCAGCCCCTGGCAGGGACATGCTGCTCCTTCCTGCTGCCTCACCTTCCTGCTCTAGCTGGGAGCAGCTGGCTCCATCCATCACCCCAGTGAAACTGGAGCAGAGGTGCCATGGAGTGACATGTGGAGTCCTGTCTGTCTGTCCCCCCACAGCTGAGGGGGAGGGGAAGGCACTCCTGAAGCAAAACCACCTCTCTCCTGCGTTTCCAAAACCACAGGAAGGTGGCTGAGCCTCAGTGAGGGGAGAAAAGCTCCACCCCTGGGAGCAGGAGTGATGCTGCAGCTCCATTTGCCTGTCAGCACATCCTCCCACCCTCCCTGGTGCTCCCAGCACATCCCAAGGGGCTCGTGGAAGGTGCCCTCACCTGTGGCTGCTCAGTGATCCCTCCATGGTTCCATCCAGAAGAGAGGAGCGTGGGAAGGGGTGCCTGTCAGTTGCTCTCGCCAAATTGCCAAATTTCCAAATTCTGGTGCTAACCAATTCCCTGTGCTCCCCACCCCGCAGGCATTGGGCTGGCCCTGGTGGCTGCACTCAAGGGTTACCGCTGCATCATCGTCCTGCCAGAGAAAATGAGCATGGAGAAGGTCAGAGCTCTCTATGGTTTTACCCCACAGCCAGGGAACATCTCCTTCCTCCCTCTCTCTGCCTCTCCCTCCCTGGAGCCCTTTGAACCTTGTGAGCCTTGCACACCCACTGCCACAGCTGCTCGTCAGAACTTTGCCTCTTGAGGGAAAAAAAAAGCAGCCTGTGGTGGCCTGGTGGCTGTCTGGTGTCAGAAGTGCAGCTGGGAGAGCCAAACACAGTGTGTGGGTACAGAGGAACAGAGCAGGCTCTGCTGCATGTGAAGCACAGCAGGAGAGGCAGGGCTGCCCTGCCATAGCTGCTCTCTTCCCTTCTGACATCTGACAGGTCACTTGGTCTCACTGTGTGTTTATGGTTTTCTTTCACCTGGAGACACTTAGAGTTGCCTGAGCTGTTTGTCAGGGTGGTGTCTCAAGTCACTTGCACGAGAGCTGATGGTAAGGGGAACACAGAGTCCTGGAGATGGCAGAAATCCCTCACTGGTGAGCCAAGACCCTCACACACAGCTCAGCTGAACTCATGCCAGTGCAGCCAGACATGCACCCTGACCTGGCTCAAGAATGAGCCCTTCTCCAAAGTGTCACCCTCAATTCAACCTAAATCTCACTCAAGCTCAGTCTGGGTCAGATGCCACCTCCAGCTGCCATGGGCTTTATCTCCAGGTGTCCCAGCACTCCCCTGTCCCACTGACAGCCCCATCTCCCCGAGGAGACACCCTAGGGCTGATTGCTCCTTCCCTGTCTTTGGTGAGAAAAGAGAATGGGCTTAGGGCAAAACCAGCTTTTGGATCTCCCCTTTGCATGCTGGGGCTCCAGTCCCAGCACACAGGAGACCCTGTTCCCTGTCCAGCTCCCTCTGCCCTTTTCCTCTGGCCCCAGGGAGCAGCACACTGTCACCTCCCTCCACCCTGTCCCCAGCCTGCCCTCCAAGTAGGACAGGGCACAAGGCCAGACTCAAATCCCTGTGCCAGCTTCAGGCAGGAGGCCCTGGGCTGCTGGAACTCGTCAGAGACAGCAGAGTCCAGAACTGGACATTGTATCTCCACATGATAAATGTCTCCCACATGCAAAGCTGTTCTGGCATCTGGCACTGCCCTGAGCCTGCAGGTTCAGATTACCATCCCTGAGTGGGATCAGCTGTGTGCAGCTCCTCTTGTCCTCCCAAAGGTCGATATCCTGAAGGCCCTGGGTGCTGAAATCATCAGGACGCCCTGCACTCGCTTTGATGCCCCTGAGTCCAATGTCCGCGTGGCCTGGAAGCTGAAAAATGAAATCCCAAACTCTCACATCCTGGACCAGGTAAAGGCCATCCCTCCACTGGCTCCCCTTCCCAAAGGAATTTACAGGGTGCTCTCCAAGTGTGCCTGTGTATGAGGGCTCCATTTGGACTGGCACCAGAGGCAAATTTCATCAGTGTTTTATGGCATTTGAAATTTAATCGCTCCTCTGCAAAGCTCAGGGGGACAGAAACAAAATAAGGGGCACTTCCAAACCTGCAACACTTCTGCCAAAGCCTGGATGTGGGTGAGGCTGGGCTTTCTTACACAATTCAAAGACTCCTCAAATTGCTTCGGATTTAACTTTGACCTGGAAAAAAACCTCACTTTTTAAGCCTAGCTAGCAGCCTCAAAAATAAACCTCATGCTGTAAAGGGCAAACCCTGGTGACTCATGCCAGAGGTTCCTGCAGGGAACTTGGTCCACTTGGGACCAAGGAGGGCACTTGGTCTGACCCCTGAGTGAGGAGCCCCTGGAGTGCAGGAAAGTCAGACAAGCTCCTTCCTTCTGAGAAAAAAAAAAGTAGCTCAAAGACTGGATGAGCTTTTCAGCTCATTTTTTAGTCCATGGGTGTGAATGTGGGGTGCACAAATATCAGTGCTGCAAAATCCCTCTGTGCATGAACCATCCCCACACCTAAAGGGCACCAGGTGCTGGACAGTGAGGGTTTCCACACTTGACCTCCCAAGTGGGCTTGGAAATCTCTGCCAAAGGGCCATACAGGAGGAACACCTGTGACCTGTTCTGTTGGGGTGGGTTTCTCCCTGGGCAGGGAGAGGAGAGGGCAGCTGCATGCTTTGGGTACAGCTCTGTCAGGAGCTGTTGCTGGTTTGGTATTTGACCTGCTCTCCCCACGGTAACCCCTGCTGTTCTCTGCTGGAATGAACAGTACAGAAACCCCAGCAACCCCCTGGCTCACTACGACACCACGGCCGAGGAGATCCTGGAGCAGTGTGAAGGTACTGTCTGTGCACAGGGCTGCAACCCTGTCTGAGAGGCTTCATTTACATCAGTTATTGACCTGAATGTCTAGAAACAGCTCAAAGGGCCTCTGGAGGGGCAGGCAGAATCATCTTAATAACACTGACACACAGAGTGTAGCAACCTCTCCTAATCCACCCCAGATCCACCTCAGCCTGCAGGGCTTCCCAGCTCTCACCTCCCATTGCAAAACCTAGAGGAGGACACCAGAGGCTTAAGGAACTCAGGTTGAACCTAAAGGAGCCAGAAAATGTCTCTTGGTGGCCATAGTGACCTACCAGCTGGGAACACAAGAGGTCCCACGAGGCTTTGGAGGGGAATATAAATCCACCAGGGCATGGCAAGGCTGCATCTGATCCAGCACTCTCATTTGCAAATCAAAACGGACTGAAACCTCCCAAATGAGTGCCATGGAAGTGAGGGCTGGGGGAGGATAAAGGGCTATCCCAGTACATGTTTGTGCAGATAGAAGTGACATTTACTGCCAGTTCTGGGAGCATTGTAAAGCATGACCAGGACTTGGGTGTTTTAACTGGAGAGCAGTTATCAGAGCTGTAAAACAGTCAGGTATCAATGGCAACAAGAGAATCCCAGCCTTGCCTCCTCTACAGTGTCAGGATTTGCTCCAGCTGTCTGCCAGCTGCAGGTTGCAGGTCCGCCTTTTCCAGTGCAGCTGCAGCATCAGGTTTTGAAGGCCAGACTCCAATTCTGCTCCTAGCAGCCCTAAATCTGTATCATTTCAGTGTAGCCAGCAGGGCAGCATCTGACAGAGGCAGGTGCCAGGGCAGAGCTCAGCCCTGCCTCCACTGTGGATGCCAGCACAGGCTGGAGGTTTGCATGTTAGTGATATTCATGTGTGAGGCTTTCTTTGATATGCTGTGGTTTGAAAGGGGTGGATGTGCTGAGATATTCCCTCCCCTTTGAGCCACAGAATCACAGCCTATCCTGAGTTGGAGAGGACCCAGAGGGATCATAAAAGTCCAACTTCTGGTCCAGGACACCTAAAAAGTCACACCCTGTGCCTGAGAGAACTGTCCAAACTCTCCTGGAGCTCTGTCAGGCTGGTTTTGTGACCACTTCCCTGGGGAGCCTGTTCAGTGCCCAGACACCCTCTGGGGAAGAACCTTTTCCTAATATCCAGCCTATACCTCCCCTGACACATTCTCATGCTGTTCCCTCTGCTCAGTAGATGCCAAAGATGCAGAAATCATGGAGAGCTGCAGTAGGAGATCTGGAGGTCACCTTCAGCTCCCTGAAGCAAGGCAGGATCAGCTGTGCTCAGGTCCTGCAAGCTCATCTGAGCTTCTGCACAGGACCAGGCTGTGGCCACCAGCACGGCCTCTGCCTGACCTCTGCTCACAGGGGGTCTGGGGGACACGGGCTCTCACCTGCACAGGGCTCTGAATAAAGGGCAGATCCTGCTGGGGGCTGTGCTGAGCCCTTGCAAACCTCTGTGTCCTCGATCTGCAGGCAAGGTGCACATGGTGGTGATTGGGTCTGGCACAGGAGGAACCATCACTGGTGTGGCCAGGAAGCTGAAGGAGAAGTGCCCAGAGTGCAAGGTAAGGCTGGAGGCAGGACTGCCGGGGATTTCATGGAATCACTGAGTGGTTTGGGTTGGAAGGAACATTGGGGATTGTCCCATTCCACCCTCCTGCCATCAGCAGGGACACCTTCCACCAGACCGGGTTGCTTAGAGCTGGCCTTGAACAATTCCAGGGATGGGGCACCCACAACTTCTCTGGGCAACCTGTGCCAGGGCCTCACCACCCCCACAACAAGGGATTTCTTCCTATTGTCCAATATAAATCTCCCCTCCTTCAGCTCAAAGCCATTCCCCCTCGTCCTGTCCCTGTGTGTCATTTCTTGCCTAACCCCACAGCTCACCTGAGGAAGTAGTTGCTGTCTGCACTTATTTGTTTGTTCACAGCAATCCTGGCTATTGTTGGAAGCAATTTGGTGATGTTTAGGCTGATCTAGACCCATTCAAGTGCCTTAGAGACCAAAGTTTCCACAGCCCCACAAAACCTCCCCCTGCTGGTGCCTTGCGCTGTGCAGGTCACTTTGGGGAGCACAGACAGCAATTGCTTCTCCTCTGGCACTGCAAAACCCTCTGTGCTTTAGGGTTAGCATCCCTCACAGCGCTCATCCTGCAGAGCTCATGCTTCAAGGCACACTGGAGGCATGCACACACTGGTCTGGTCAGGGTGTGGGTGATCCCTGATCCACCAGGGAGGTGTGGAGCCACTGGGACATGGGGTTGCTTCCCTGGCAGTGTGCAGCTGTGTGTGTGTGCAGTGTCACCATCCCTTCTTAAGCTGCCTGCTGAGGGAGGTATGGTGTGAGGTTCTCAGGATGAGGTGAGAGATGAGAATTTGACTCTATGTTCTTACAAGGCTGATATGACATGATATTATACATTATATTATACATTACATAGTATATAGTATATATTATGTATTATATTGCATATTATGTGTTATTATATAATAATATATATAATATATGGTATATAATATATACTATATTATATTACACTATATTATATTACATTACATTACACTATACTATATTATACTTTACTATATTACAATATATTATAAAACTATACTATAGAAAGAGAAAGGATACATCAGAAGGCTAAATAAGAATGAATAATAAAAACTCATGACTGACTCCTCAGAGTCTGACACAGCTGATGGTGATTGGTCATTAATTAAAAACAATTCCCATGGAACCAATCAAAAATGCACCTGTTGGTAAATGATTTCTAGACTACATTCCTAAGCAATCAGATAATTATTGTTTTCATTCTTTTTGAGGCCTCTCAGCTTCCCATAAGAAAGTCGTAAACAAAGAGGATTTTTCAGAAAATATCATAGTGACAGGGAGGCACCTCAGCCCAGACACAAAGCTGTAAATATCCAGGGAAAATCACCAGAAATCACCATCAGCCAGCACAGCTAGACCCAGAAAGGATGTCTGTATCCACAGGTTTCCACAGGTTGGAGCTCACTGGCTAGCTTCACCTAGAGCAGATTAAGGAGCTCTGGCACTTTCCTCAGGGTTGGGCTTTGGAAGTGGCAGGCTCTGCCAAGGGGGTGATGACAAACACCTTGAGAGTGATAACATTTTAAGCCACCAGTCACTTCTGCAACAGCTGAAGACTACCTAGGATCTATTTAAGAAGACAGTGAAAAGCAGCACCCTTTTATCCTGGAAGCTCTCCATGCTGCCAGTGATTAGGAATATTAATGAATGTCAGAGGAAGGAAATGCTGTTGATAAGTGTGAGAAACAACTGCTCACTTTGAAAATTTAAAAAGGTTTATTAAACCTAAACAAAAATACAACAAAGGACTACATAAGGAAAAAGCTGCAGTGCTGGGAGCTGCCCCTCGTGCACACCACATGGCCAGTTCATCTTCAAGCTGGATGCTCAGTCTTTTACACCCCTGGGGGTTGCATCAGCCAGCCCTGGCCCCTCCCAAAGTCTGTCAGTCAGCTCTGCTTTGCCATTTATCAGTGCAAACTGCTTTCTTGTCACTGGATTGGAGGTCAGGTGTTGCCATGCCTCACCCCCAAGCACCCCCTGAGCTTTTCCATTCCCACCTGCCCCAGGTAAGGGACACATGTGCAGCTTCTTTGTACCTGTCCTGGACAGCCCAGGCTGTCTGATAGCAACAATACAGGGGGGAAAGGGAACTGTGGGGAGAACAGAGAGCATCTAAACTACAATAACATAACTATACATCACTAAAGCTTTTCTTAATATTCACACAATAGTTATCTTTTAATTGTGAGAGCCAATTATCTCATTATCCATCTGTAACATAAGGGTGTGGGTAACTTTTCCTTTGAGTTTTGTGCTTGGCTGTTTCTGAATTCCCATCTTGGTTTGACAAAATGCCTTTCCCTCCCAGATCATTGGTGTGGACCCTGATGGCTCCATCGTCGCCCTGCCCAGCGAGATGAACAAGAGCAACACCACAACCATTGAGGTGGAGGGCATTGGGCACGACTTCATCCCCACTGTCCTGGACAGATCTGTGAGTAACCCTGTGAGATTGAAGCAGGCCAGCCCCTGTGGTAGGGAGAAATGGTGAGGAGGACTTCATTTATATCAGAAGGCTAATTGATTATACTATATTATTCTATACTTATTACACTATATTACATCACATCTAAACTGAGTCTGCCAAGCACTCAACTGCACTCCACTGCCCAGAATCTTGTGGCTGTCACCCAACAGTCCCAACACACACACCTGGCCCTGACAGGCCAAGGGAACAAACCACCATCACTCTGGGTAAACAATCTCCATATTGCATTCTACTTTTTGCACAAACACAGGCACAGCAAATGAGATAAGAATTGTTTTTCCTTTCTCTGAGGTTCAGAGAATGTGAATCTCAGAAATATTCTTGGGAAGAATTGTGCCTTGCTTTTTTCTGTGAAGAGAAATGTGGCTACACTCTGAGGAATGGCCTCTGCCTGCTCTCTGCCTTGCCATCCAGCCTGCTCCCAAGGCCAGAGGTGTGGTGGCCCTGATGTATGTTCCTAGTGCAGAACAAGCTGTTGTGGGGGAATTGGGACACCCAGTTACTTTCTGAGTAACTCTGATTACAACTGTCTTTTGGTTTGTTAATTTAAGATCTCCTCAAATTTAAAATTTCCTGGCCAATGCACCAAAGAGTGTGGTAGGTTTTGGTGCTGGTCAGCACTAATGCATTCCCTTCCTGCTGTGAGATAGGCAAAGCAGGCTCAAAACTTTAAAAGGGTATAAAGAAAATTTTATTAAAAGTAATTAAAAGAAAAAAAAAGTGATTAGAATCAAAACAAACCCTTCAGAACACTTCTTGTCCCCCCACAACCTTTTCTTTCTCACTGATAATGTAAAGAAACAAACCCTAAAATTTCCACTTGGTTTACTACCTTTAAAATAGTTTTTCTTTAGTTCACTTAGGGAGAGAAGTCCCTCTTGTTAAGGTTATGGAGACTTTTCCACTTTTCCAAGAGATAAAAAACATGTGTCTTTCACAGAGGCATATCCAGCTTTTTAGTGGCTCAACAAACTGTCAGTTACACAAAAAGCTTTTCCCTCACTTCCCTAAATTCCTCCCATGTCAAACTATGACCCTGAGCCACAAGGAGAAGGCAGATAGAGGTGAAAAGCAAGCTTTTAACACGGTGTGAGTGTCCTCTGCTCAGCCTCGCTGTTGTTCAGATGTGCCCCTTTGGCTGTGGTCACACAGATGTCTGTGCTGAGGCTGCTCCTCACCACCTGCTCCTTCCTGAGCCTTCTCTGCCTTAGGCACCACACACAGCAAGCAGAAATCTGCACCACGCACAGGCTGGACACAAGATCCAAGCAAGACAGCAGATCATGAACCTTGTAGCTCTTCTTGTCAAGTTCCCTCTCAGTGTATCAGCTGCCACAGAGCTTTGAATCCCTAACACAGGCTGCCTGTGTTGCCCTGGCCTCATTCTAGGAAGGTCCCTCACAGCTTCAGATTCTTTGTGCTTTCAGGTGTTAACTACGTCCCTGCTGTCAGCACCTTGCTGGAGAGCTGTCACCTTAATAATCCAGACTGATTCTTGTAGCTAGATCTCATTTTGATAAATTCTGAATCATTAATGTACCCTGGCCTGGGACATCATAAATACCCTTCCACATCCTAACTCTGGACCTGTCAGGCATCCCTAACTCTCCAAGGAAAGGGTGCTGGAAAGGCGTGGGTGTCTGCAAGCAAGAACTCCAGACTGTGGATGTTCTGACAAATGCTTTCAGCAAGTGTGGAAGGCAGCTCAGAGCTGCCAGATGTTGTGGGCATCAGCACCATGGTGTGCTTCAGAGGGTCAGGGCAGCCTGAAATGCCATTTCCAAGACTCATCCTCCTTGCTTTCCTTCCAGGTGGTGGATCAGTGGTACAAAAGCAACGACAGAGACTCGTTCCTCATGTCCCGCAGGCTGATCAGAGAGGAGGGGCTGTTGTGTGGTAAGCACAGTGCAGCCACAACAGTCTGTCCCCTTAACAAACCTTCTGAACCTCATCCTCTTGGGACCAAAACTCTCCAGAGGAGATGCCCTCTGTATTTTGTGTCTGCTGGCTCAGCAGGGCTGAAAGGCTGAGCCTTGGGTTGTGCAGAGGTCACTGCAGACTCCAGAGGTGTGTCCCTCGGTCTGGTCTGGGCTCTGACTCATCAGCCACAGTAATTATAGAAGGAATCATTCTCTCCTTACTGGAGCACTTTGCAGTGGAACTGGATCTTTGGGCCGTGTAGAGTTACAGAGGCTGAAGGGAGGATTAGTGGGGCTTGGGGCAGGACAGGTGGGCTCTGCCAGCAACTCAGCAAGGCCGTGCTTGGTGTCACTGCCACACCAGAGGTGCCAGCTTTGGACCAGCAAGGTCTGAAAGCAAAGAAAGTGTGAGATGTTCTTATGGAGTATTCCTCCCTGTGCCAACAAGCTGTAAGTGATCCCACTGGCTTCCCAAAATGAACAGGTGCTCTCAGACAGACTCTGCCTGTACCCTGAGAGCCTCCACAGAGCACCAGCCTTGTTTTCAGCCTTCCCTGACGCCAAGCAAACAGACACAAGTTTGCACCCAGGAGCAGACACTACATAGGCTCGTAGTTACAGCTGATAAAAGCCCTGAGCACTCATATCCAGGGAGTTTTGGAAAAGATCAGCCTATATATATGTAATGAAACACTTAAATGTTGATTTAACCTAGCAGGCACGGAGTCACTGTGTTTCAACAGAAACCACTTGTTTGAACTCAGCCATAATTTGTGAACAGCTTCGTGTTCCCTGAGCTGCATTTTTCAGGGCCGTTCCTCGTTTGTTTGAAAAATGTGACCCAGGGATAATTAACCTGCTGTAAAATACGTGCTGCCTTGAATGCAGGGTGTAATTGGCACACAGATAGTGGAATGTGTTTGACTTCCAGCACTCAGACTGGTGGTGGAGGAATTGCCTCTGTAAAGCAGGGAGCTGCTTTCCCTACGTGCAGCAAACCACATGCGTGCACACAGACACGGGCAGCATTCAAGCCTTCCCATCATGTTGGCCTGCTATTCCAAGCATGAATGAAATGTTTATGGGTTTTTTTTTTTCAGTCTTTACAGTGCATTTAAAGCCAGTCTTTGGCTGCCAAGTATGTCAGCCAGAAGCTCCAGAACTGGCATGGTTTTCTGCCCATGGGAAGGGAGGCTGTGGTGTGGGCAGCGTGTTCTGAATGTCCCTGCATGGCACCTCTCAGACCTTAGTCTGCCCACAAGAAATGCTTTGTGAGCTCCATGAGGTGACTTCCATGCTGCCTCCAAGGCCCAAGAGCCACCATATGAGCACATCCCATCAGTCCCTACCTCTGCCTGGCCCTAAAGCCTACAAGGCTTTGGGGTTGACTGTCCTCCCATCCCAGTGTCCCAAGCCACCCTCCACGAGGTGCCACCTCTGCACCCTTATCTGGGGCAGCCTGTGCTTGCCACCACAGGACAGTGGCCCTGGGCAGCCCTGACCCTTGTCTCCCTCCCCTTGGTGTCCCTGCAGGTGGCAGCTCGGGCAGTGCCATGTCTGTGGCTGTGAGAGCTGCCAGGGACCTGCAGGAAGGCCAGCGCTGCGTTGTCATCCTGCCCGACTCCGTCCGGAACTACATGTGAGTGTCCTGCTCCCTCCCCTGCTTCCAGCACCAGGGTGGAAGCTCCCAGGTCCTCCTGTGACAGCAGCTCAGCCCAGGTGCTTGGGGTTCTGGAGAACCACCCCAATAAATCTGATAGCAAGGCACAAGGAGTGAGCCCAGAGCTGGGAGTCCCCCTTGGGCAGATCACAGGGAAAAAGCAAAATAAACAGCAGGGAGGAACAGCACATCAGTGTGGCAGTCACCAGGGGATGGGTGCTGGGACACTTGGGGGTTATTTCCTCTCCTCTCTGACTCACTGCACGGAGCAGGACTCAGCCAAGCTGCACTTTCTAAGCGTGCATGCCTAAAGTGAGGAAGGCAAATAGCTGGCGTGCTTCGAAGAGTTACTGAGCACCCCATGCTCCTGTTGACCTTAAAAGGGGCTGAGAGCAGCCAGCTGCAAAAATCATCAGAGCCCCGGGGGCAGTGCTGTGGTCTGGTGCATGAAACAAAGCATGTCTTCTTCTGGAAGCCTCACAGACTTGCTCTTTGTTGGTGATTTCTAGGTCCAAATTTGTGAGTGATCAGTGGATGATAAAAAACGGGTTCCTAAATGACACCCAGGAGCACAAGCCTTGGTAAGACAACTTCTGCTGGGATAAACTGTGCTGAGGGAATCAGCTTTCTGAGTCTGGAAATCATTATCTTCAAAGGAAAATGTTCCTTTTTAGTGTTTAGGACAAACACAGTAAATTCCAGGCCCCTCTGGGAAGGCTGTAATGTCAGCTCCTCTCTTTTGAGTGGTTATCTCTCAGCTCTCCAATCAAAGTCTTTAAAGGAGCCATTTCTGTCCCAAAGTAGCTGATCCACTCCCACGTGGCAGCCCAGGCCACCTAAACCCTCTGAAAACCTCTCTCTACTCCACATCTGATGTTCAAAGGCCCATCAGGCTGCTGGGGAAGTGGGTCCCTGTTGTAGCAAGCTCCCTTTCAAACAGCTCTGCAGCTCTTTTCAGGCATAAACCAGGAAATTTTCACCTTCCAGAGCTGCTGGCCAGAAAACCTGGCCAACTCTGCCGTCCCTTGGATACCATGGGGAAAGAGTCCCCTCAGGGAGTCACAGGCAAACTGCTGATGCCTGCTGATGTGTGGCTGGGCAAATGCCAGTTGTTTAGAAAAGCTCTTGGTCTCACCCTAAAGACAGCAGCTATTACTGATGTCACCTTCTCCTTTAGCAAAAATTATTGTAAAACATTTCCTAAAAACTTAACACATTTCCAAGGCCTCTTGTGTCTGGTTAGAGTTGCTCTTGGCCCTTCCAGGCTCCAGCATTGCCCTGCCTTTTCTGCAAGGACTCAGGGCTGAGATGTTTGGGAGCTGCTTGTGCTCCCCCACAAACCAGCCCAGCTTGTCCCTCATAAATCACACGAGCATCTCTGCAAGGCTCTCTCCTGCAGGAGCTGCAAATGCTGCCTTGTGAGGACCAAGGATACAGAACAAAGGAGTGAAACTGGTAGGTCACCCATTTATGAGCTTGAAGTGCAGCCCTCAATAGCTTCCTTGGATTCAGGACAGCTCAGCACCTTGCTGGTCTCATCCCTGCCTCTGGAGCTGCATGAACACTGGGCATAGGGAAAGCTTGGCTTCAACAAGACCTGGCCGTGGTGGCATTTCTGCTTTGGCTCTAGAAGTGGGGCTGGCTTTTCAGGCAGACAGGCTGTCCCTCATCTCCTCTGGCCTTGCCCCCTGCTGAAGGCCACAGCTGTGCAGCAGTCACAGCTCAGCACTGCCATTTGTCTTCCAACAGGTGGTGGAACATCAAGGTGCAGAAACTGAATCTCTCGGCCCCTCTCATCCTCCTCCCAGAAGTCAGCTGTCAAAAGGCAATTGAGATCCTGCAGGAGAAGGGATGTGACCAGGCTCCTGTTGTTGCTGAGTCAGGGTAACTATTTCTGCTCGCTGCAGATGGGCATTTGTACCGACAAATCAGTCATGATGAAGCTCAAGTCCCATTTACTCATTCAGAGCTGGGGCTCTTGTGTTGGACTCTGATAATTTTAAAAAGATCATCTGCCTCCTTGGGAAGAGTCATCAATAAAACTTCTGTAAAAGATCCAGTTAAAGCCCAGTCCAGTGCCCACCAAACCAGAAGATGCTGGATCAGTTTACAGGCAAGGGGAGCCCAGGGGAGTGAGAGCTGGGGGGAAATCCACACAAAAAAGCAGCTGGAGAGCCCATGGGTTTTCCTTCTCCCAGCTGCTAAGTCCTGGACTGCAACAGCAGATTTTAACTGCTGTGAAACCAACAGCTTGGTGAGGACAAAGACTCCCTTGTTCTGCTCAAGTGAGGAGAAACCTGGTGCTTCCCCCCAACAATTTAGTCACTGACTTCAGCAAGAGCAGTTCAGCCCCAACAAAAAATGTGTGTTCTACCTCAGGTCTGACCTTCTGGAAAACTCCCTGTTCCCTTACAGGCTTATTTTGGGAATGGTGACCCTCAGCAACACCCTGAGCTCCGTGCTGGATGGAAATGTGGAGTTCTCAGACCCTGTCACCAAGGTCACCTACGACCAGTTCTCCAAGGTACCACTGAAGCTGGGCTGGTGTCAGCCTGTCTGGGGACAGGGAGAGAGGGAGAGGTGTACCTGCAGCACCCTGGGGTGTGAGAGGAGCTGGGAGAAGAGGTTGGTGAGAAGGCAGAGAGGAGTGGGGAGGACCATGGTGACATCTTGGAGATGAGAGTAAGGACAAGCCCCTGTAAAAGCCCTGCAGAGCCAGCAGGGCTCAGATACAGGAGCTTTTCACACCAGGAGCCAAGCACTGACAGGGGATTTCATCCAGCTGGGGAATCAGCACCCTCCAAAATCAGAGCTCAGCCACTGCCAGGTGAAGTAAAACGTTAAATGTTACATTTTGCCCTGTTCAGATCAGCCCGGAGGACAGCCTTGGGAAGCTTTCCTGCCTCCTGGAGAACGACCACTTTGCCATCGTTGTACACGAGCAGATGCAGTGTAGGTACCTGCAGAAACTCCCCAGTGCTTGGCCACAAGTGTTTGAGAGGGGAGAGGGGAATTCTCAAGCTGATTGTGGCAGGTGTCAGTGCAGCTGCTGCACCTGTGCAGCCCCTGAGCCTCTGCCCCACAAGGGGATTCTGCTCTGCAAAGCCCTGGAACTGCCCACTCCTCACCCACGACTCCTCCTGACACCACAGGGATGAGGGGAGAGGGGGCAAAGCTAGCAAGGGGGGAATTAGGGAGATCTGTAGACTTCTGTAGCCCACAGGCAAGGTCAGAAGGAGCATTTGGCCACATCAGGTAAAGCCTGGATGGAATTCAGGCACCTAAGATGAGGAAGCTGAGAAGAATTGGGGTGGGCATGAGCAAGCCCTGTGGCACAGGTCATCAGGGACACTGGTGTGTAGCCTGGGGCAGCTGTGTGTGAGCCTTCCCTGGACCAGGGCTGGGTGGGGGGATGCTGTGCCAGTCTGGGAGCACCATTAAAGCAGGTTTTATTGGTTTTATTCTCAATCCACTGCACAGCCACCTTCCCCTTGGTGTACAAGCCAACCCAGCAGCACCACAGCAGCATCAGGATTGCTGACACATCACAGCAGGGATCACCCCTTGTGCCTCCCATGAGCCAAAAAAGGTGTGGTGGCAGGTGCTGCTCAGCACATCTGACCTGGCACACCTTTCCAGTGCAATTACACCAAAAGCAGCACAGATTTGACCTTGGCTGGGAGAAGTGAGCAACACAAAAAGCAGCCAGAAGAGCCACATTTAGGTCTTGTGAATTAGAGCTGAAGGGTGTGATTGTGCTGATTTGATGGCATGGCACACTGAGCATGCAAAGCATCCCTCAGGTGAGCAGTGGGTGGCTCCAGCAAGGGGCTGCTCAACCTGAGGCCTCCAAAACCCAAATATCCCAAACCTTCTCTCTCCAGGGCCTGTTCTCCCAGAGCCTCATCAGCTCTGAAGCTTACAGGCCCATCCATGTTCCCACAACAGGTTGCAAACAAAAATCTGTCACTCAAAACTGCCTTTGGTGCACGTTTCCAATTCAGTCACCAAAATTAATGCCAGGCAGAGTTTCCTTTCACAGCTATGTTGTCATAAAATAAGGAATATCTCTTCTGTATCATGTTTTGATATAAATTAAATGGTATCAGCAAATTAAATGGCACCCATCATCAAAAAATATCAGCCAGCTGTCTGCAGCACCTCTTGCTCTGATTTTCAAACAACACCCACTTGCTTTCCAGAGCTGCTGTTTAATGCTGTCACAGCTACCCCCTTACTTATTACTTTCTTCCCACACCTTTGGAGCTTGCATTTTATCTTGTGTTTGGGCTCTGGTGGCTAGTTTTCTTTTTATTTAAGAAAACATTTATCAGACAGTTAAAATAATTATTGAAGTGCAGTTTCATTAATGGTGGTGTAGGATGTTATGAGAACAGAGAAGAAAAGTGCCTGACTGCTGCTTTTAGAGAGTCTCATTAGTTTGCTCTGAAAAGTTCTGTGGTGATAGGAGCAGGACTGGAACAGAGGTTGGCTAAAAACAACTGAGAAATTAATTTTCCTGCTCTGGGAAAGGCGGGTTATTTGCAGCAAAAGCCTCTTTGGTGTGATCACAGTGACCTGACTGAGGCTCCATCATCATTTCTGTGGAGGTAGAGTTCAGACAGATGCTGTCCCTGTTGGGGTTTTCTTTTAATAAGTGCACAGCAGCCTCTGCACATCTGGAAGGTGCTGAGGGGGGTGGTGGGGTTCTTTTCTATTTTTTTTGCCACTAAGCTGGAATTTTCTGTGCTTCCAGTCAGTGGAAATGGCAACTCCTTCACGAAGCAGACTGTGCTTGGTGTGGTCACATCCATGGATTTCTTCACCTTTGCCAACAGGAATGAGAAGAAGTAGCAGAGCAGCTCAGCTGCCCCCCCTCCTACAGCAGGTCCAGGTGTGTCCCTGAGCCCAAACCACCTGGGCAAGGGAGCCTCTGGCCCAGTACAGCCAATACTTTCTCAAAATGCCCAGGAGAAAATTGTGATGTGTTATATTTGTCTGCCAAATGCCACCCAGAGTATCACTAAAGAGGAGATAACTGAAGAAATTGTGTTTAACAGCCACGTGTGCTCACATGGAGTTTCCCAGGGCTGGGCAGGGAATGTGGGAAGGTCAGCATGGGAAGGGGATGGTTCTTCCTGCCCAGAGTTTACCAGGAGGAGCTTTGGTGAGTTTGGCAGCTGCAGGTACCTGTGCTCTGCCCGTGGTGCCGCTGCTGAGGGTTATCCTTGGGGGCAGAGCCCATTTCTGCCACAAGAGCAGCAGGGCTGGGGGCAGGTCAGGGCACTGCTGCACCCTTCTGCTCCTCTCTGCCCAGCCAGGCAGGCTACAGGTACCCCCAGGAGCCATTTCCCCTCATCCCTGGGGATGTTTGCTCCCAAGAAGGCAGCAGGAGAGTGTGGAGTCTTCACTTCTGTTTGCCAGGCTCGGGATTAAATGCGTGAGATGGTATTTCTTGTTCTGACTCAGATGTTTATTAGTTCTTATCTCTGTTACAGTCCCACAAACCCTGAGTTCTGCAGCACTTTAACAAACTAAAAATGGAGCCTTTTCTCTCTCTACATGGCCTTTTAAGGATAAACTGTCCAATTAAGAAATGACAACTAAATTATTTTTACTTTTAACCCAATAACCAACAACCCATGCCCACAGTGGGGACTTTTGTATCCCATTACACAAAACCACCCAAACCCATGGAGACGAAGGTGAAGAAGAAGAAGCAGGTGAAGAAGAAGGAGCAGCCTCTGCCCTAAAACATCCATTTTGCTTCATATCTATTACTGTATTCTAAACTCTTAAACTCCAAGTTTCCCACCCTGTGACATTACACACTTCTATTCAAACTCCACACCCAGAATCCCAGCTCTATAATTTCATTTTGGTAGTTTTCTCCATGGCCTCAGATCAAATGCAGTGTTCTCTTGGGGGTCAGTGCCTGTCAGCACAGAAAGCCCAAAATTCTTAGCAGCCAGGGTTCCAACAGGAGAGGTCTGACAGGGCGGGATGAACACAGAGCCCCAGGAGGTGAAAGATGTCAGCAGGAGGGGTGGGAAGGAAAAGCTGAGGGCTGTGATGAGCAGAGGGGATGAGGTGCTGGGCTAGGGGTGAATAGTCCCCCCTGTGGGAGCAGCTGGACTTTGGGATGCACCTTCCTCACCTCTGGGGGAGTTGGTGGCACTGGGTGCCTCCTGCATGGTGAGGGGACAGTGAAGGGAAGGCAAACAAGAAACAAAGACTCAGACACAGAACAGTGACAGGGGCCATGGCTTCATCCCTGAATGTGCATCCTGAGAGCTCCTTATCAAGGGCTGGAGCAGAGGGCAAGGTTTGGTCCTAATTCTGCTGTCAGGCCATGGTGTTAGTGAAGGTCAGAAGAGCCATTTGCCATGGCTACCAAAAAACTTAAATGAAAGCAAATGTCCAAAGTGGGCTGTGGGAGCAAACTGAAGTGCCATTGAAACCCAGTTTGAGTTTGGGGGGTTGCTCTCAAAAGACCCAGAGAGGTTTACAATCCTTCTAGAAGTTTCTGGAGCTGCTCCAAGATGGCAACAACCAATTTCAGTTTCAGCTAAGTGGCTACTCCATATTCTCAATCTAATCTAGTTTGTACAAGACTTTTATTAAGTTTTAGAATGCTGAAGTATTTACATTTAGGAAAAGTGCCTCTGCTGTGTTGTTTCCTGAGTGACATGGGCTATTACCAGATTTTCTGAGAGTTTTTGCTTGAGCAATAATCATATTTGTCCAAAAAAACAAACTGATTAGCTCAACCCTTATTGTACCCTATTTATTTTATCAATTCTGTTGCAAAGTGAAGCATGTTAGTCCATGCATGTGCTCCAAACTCACATGAGTAAGTCTGAAAGTGCCCCATAACTCCATGAAGCCCAGAACTGAGTCTGAATCTGAACCAGCCTGGCTGTTATGGATTAACCCAAAGCCCAGTGCTTCCAGCAGCAGCAGCAGCAGGGCTGCAGGGCAGTGGCTGCCAGCTGCAGACAGGCTCCAGGACAGGCAGATGCACTTCAGCCAAGGTGAAGTAACTGCTGAGTATCCACCTCGAATATTTACAACTGCTCCTCTATGTTAACTATGAGTGTGGGAGCTAATAAAGGTGGGTGTGAGCTCCAGATATCCCAGGATTGCTGCACCTGGGCTGGAGCCAGGCTCACCAAGGCACTCCTGGGGCCCCTTCCCCTGTCCCTGGGGCTGCCCTTTGCAGCACATCCGACAGTGGCACTGCCCTGCCCAGGGATGCTGGTGCTGGGTCTCCTGATGTTTGCCAGGCTGTGACTCTGAGGATGTCCCACAGGGCTGGGTGACTGGCTGTGCCATCCTGCCCTCCATGTCTCTGGCATGGGAGAGGCCTCAGGAGGCAAGGGAGGAGTTTTCATTTGAGTTGTCTGCAGAAATCCCTGCAGGACCCATAAACACGTGCCCATACAGTGTCAGGACCCAGGACATCCCTCTGGCTGTCCTGAGCAGCCAAGACCCCTGCCAGAGGTTTCAGAGACCCTGGCACAGAGACCCTGGCACAGAGGTTTCAGAGACCCTGGCACAGAATGCCTGTGGTTTTGATTATGACCTGTGGAACAAGTTACCAACCTTACATAAGGATCTGCAAGCCACGACAAATTAAGTAGAATGACAGGGAATTTATCACAGGGTGAAAAAGTAGATTTTGGGGTTTCTAAAATGGAGGTTCAGGGGGCAAGATGGAGGGATCTGGGTGTGTCCTGCCTTTCTCCTTCTTCTTGTTGGCCTCCATCTTCTGCTGTGATGGTGGCACTTTTGGATTGGTTTAGAGTAGAAGCTCACTGTCTAACACAGGTGATGGGTATTGGGAAGTAATTTTAAACATTGTTCATATAGTTTTTAGTATAAAGACATAACACTGTCCTGGGGGCAGGCAGAGTGTCCTGGGCTGTCCTGCTGAACAGACCTCAGCTGGACAGGAGAAAGAATTTTATAGATAAAGAACAATAAACAACCTTGAGACTGAGAAATGAAGAGCCCTGACTCCTTCTTCAAGTGCCAGGCTGGGAAAAGAGACTTTTTAACATTTCTTAGGGTTGCTCTGAGCAGCGAGAGGCCCCGAGACAATACAGCATCAATGGCAGAAGCAGCGTGTCTGAGAGTCCCTCCCACCACCCTCTGTCCCTTCTCCACACATCCCTGGGCCTCTCCTCTGACAGTGATGACCCCCTCTGGATAAACAGTCCTTGGAGTTTCTTTTCCTTCCCCTAGCACTGAGTCCCTGTCAGTATTTTATGTCTCCAGGGAGAGGCAGCTGCCCAGCTTGGCACAGCTCTGTGGAGCATGGAGGTTCTGGACCAGAGGGATGGGGGTCTCCAGGCTTCAGGAGCCATGAGAGGGGAGCAGGAGGTGGATGAAGGCTAGGCAGCATCCCAGCCCACTGTCCTGAGTGCAGTGCCCAGCTCCAGTGCTCCCTCAACCTGCAGGTCCACCCCTGCTCTTCTCCCAGCACCTCCCGCTCCAAAGGATGAACGAGTGTGTGCTCCAAAACCCTCACTGCTTTCCAGCCCCATCTGTCCCATGATGCCTCTGCTCTGCACCCCCTGTTCTGCAGGGCTGGGGGCACATTTCCAGGGAGATCACGAGTACCTCAGTGCATTTCCACACCAGGGACCAAACGGCCCAGGGGGAAGAAGCTCGGGCTGCCCGTGCTGGTCAGGGCACATAAATTTGTACATCCCTTCTCTGCTGAGATCCAGGGCCTCGGCTCCCGGCAGCTCAATCCAGAGGAAAACAAACCCCAAGGGCTTTAAAGGCTGCATGTCAAGCGTGTGGCACAGGAGAGCTGCCCTGTCCTGGGAAGGTGTGTGCCCTGAGGGGCTCCGTGCCCACTGCTGGCTCCTGCATTTTGGGGTGCATCACCCCGGAGCTTGCTGCATTTCAGCTGTGCTGCCTTCCCACAGCTTTGAACTCATTTTGCTCTCCCTGTGGCCCCTGGTGTCCTTGTCCCCAGCAGTCTGGGAAGTACGGGGGGCTGCTGGTGCTTCTGAAACCCTGGTGAGGTTTGCCCAGAGGGGCGTGGGGAGCCAGGACAGAGCTGGGATTAGCCGGAGCTCAGGCAGAACCAACACCAGCAGCAAGATAAGCATCTCGCTGGCCCTGCCCAGCACCTTGGAGGCTTCCCCGCCTCCCCTTTCCCCCCGCCAGGGCTCCACCGTGCAGCCACATAAATAGAGGGGCGGGCGGGCCGTGGGACAGGAGACAGGAGCGGGGCTGCCTCCCAAGGGATCCCAGCGCATCCCAACACATCCCAGCGAATCTCAGCGCCCGTCCCACCCTGCAGGTAACCCGGGAGCCACGGGAACCGGGCCAGCCTGCATCCCCAGAAGGGAGGGGAGGCTGAGCACTTCCCCAGGGAACAGCGGGAGCCTGGTGGTGCTGCTCAGGGACGAAGGCATGGCGGGGTTTGGCTGGAAATTGGCTCTGGTGGAGGTGCCCAATGTCACTGCGGGGTGAGGTCGGATGTTTTGGCCATGGGTGGGATTGGTGAGGTTGGGGTGTGAGAAACCTTCTCCCACGAGTCGGTGATGGTTGGTGGGGGTGTCCTGCTCTGTCTGCGTGGGGCAGCCAGGAGGGAGCTCTTGGGGAAGGGAGATCCTCTCCAGAACCCTTTCCATGGGGAGCATGCCAGTCCTCTGGGAATGGCAGTAAAATAACCAACAAGATTAAAATGTGTGAATGAAAGGAAGGGGCAGAACAACTCCAGCAAAGATAAAGCAGGTCTAAGTAACTTGCAAAAGTTGCTTTAAAACCAGAAAAGCTTCAAAGTCTTTTTTTTTTTCCAAATTGATAATGGACAGGGTCTGTGCTTTGAAGGGTTTTTTTTATGGTTATGCAACTTGCAAATGTTTTTTGTTTAAGGAGATATTGAGAAATAACTGTGAGTTGTTGCATGCCTGCAAGAGTAGGAAATTGGTGTTATCAAAGGGTGATGATAGAAATGTAATCAAAGGTGGCAATGGGAGAAGAGACCAGAGCTGGAAGGACCCAGTGGATGAAGGAAGAAGGTGTATTTAATACCCCAGGACAGAAGGGCACTCAGACAGAGGGAAGGGATCAAAAAAAAATGCACTTAAAGGAAACACTGGGTCTTGAAGAGCTGGAAAAAAAAAAAAAACCACCAAAAAGAGTCCTCAGCCTTTAAACAGGAACAGGATTCAGCATGGGCTGCCAGGTGCTGTGCATCCAAAGTGTGAGTGGAGAAGGAGGAGGGAGCAGAGGGAGCAGGCACAGGGAGGGAATTTCATGCCAGGATTGACCCTCTGAAAACAGGCTGGCCAAGGAAATGGAGAAGAAAAGAGGTGAGTGCCACAGGAATGCCCAACACTGGAAACATCTTCCTTAAGAAAAAAAGGTTTTTGCAGTTGAAGTAGGGATGGAGTGACCCCCTTGGCTTCCTTTGAAGGAGTGAGGTGGGTGGGAAAGGCAGGCAGTAAGTGGCACAGCAGGACAGGCTGGGAGTGACACCCAGACCTGGTGCCTGGAGCAGCCACAGGACAAGCCCCCAAAGCAGGCAGTGCCTCTGTCCAGGTCTGCATGTCTTCCAGGAACAATTAATTAGTCATTGAAATGTCCATTATTAGCACCACCAGAGGGTGAACCATTGGCCAGTCAGGACAGCCATGCCAAGGCCCAGTGAGTGCTGCAGTGTGGGCAGTGCCCAGCAGTGCCCACCTGTGTGAGCCCCTGGGGATGGAGGGCATGGTGCCTGAGCCAAGATGGGCTCCTGGGGACGAGAGATTCTGGTTTAGGGCAAACCCCCCCTGATGCAGTTGAGTCAAGGATGGAAAGAAAGACTCCAGTCTTCAGGTGGATGAGAAGGCTCACTTTAATGAAAGTAAAGGGTTTTTTCTAGTGTGACTTCCTAAAGTGATCCTTGATTGGTCTCAGAGTAGAAACATCTCACACCATTGGTGACTATCAATGGCACACTGTGAAGAACCATAACTATAAACAATAGTTACAGAAAGAGAGATGATAATTGTTTTAATTCTTCCCTCCAAGATTCCCAGGCTCGGCCTGAGAGAAATTCTCTCTGTTCTTTCTTCGACTGAACTGAGAATCTCCACAGGCAGCTGTGGGTGACCCAACCTCCATCCATGGGCTCCTCAAGGAGATGGGGCTGATCCCCTTGGCTTTAAACTGAGGAGGGGCCAGCCCAGAACTGGGACCTTCAGTGTGGCACTCCCTGCGTGTGGCACTCCGTGCGTGTGACAGTCCTTGCGTGTGACATTCCCTGTGTGTGACACACCCTTCAGTGTGACAGTCCCTGCTTGTGACAGTCCTTGTGTGTGATATTCCCTGCGTGTGACACGCCCTGAGTGTGACCCCTGCTCCCATTCCCCCTTTTTCCCCCCTCAGAACCATGGCTCTCCCCGCCGCCCTTCTCCTGTGGCTCGCCTGCCTCCTGCTCCGCAGCGCGGCCCCAAAACCCACCTGCGACCCCAGCGCCTGCCCGCCGTGCCCCCAGGGTGACCCGGAGGTGACAGCCAGCCCCGGGGTCACCGGCTGCTGTCCCCCGTGCCCGCTGCCCTGCTCCTGCCCGCCCTACCTGGAGAGCGACTGCGAGATGCAAGGATTCCCCGACGGCCGCGTCCCCGCCGGCCGCTCCTTCTACATCGACTTCGCCCGCAGGCTGTGCACCTGCCGGCCCGGCGGGGACATCGCCTGCAGCCCGCTCTGCCCCCGGCCCGAGCCCGCCTGCCGCGCCCTGGGCAGCCCGGTGGCCGATGGCTGTCCCCGCTGTGTGTGCTACGACCCGGAGGGGATGGCGGTGCCCGCCGGCTCCTCCGTGCGCCGCGGCTCCCGGGAGTGCCGGTGCCCTGCCCTGGGCGGGGAGCTGCTGTGCGGAGAGCCTGGTAGCGAGGAGTGAAGCTCTCCTTCCCCCTGGCTGTCTCCGGCAGCAAAACCTTCCTGGGCTTCGGGGCATCCTCGTTGAGAGGCTTTGAGAGGAACGATGGGTTTTGTCTTTGCAAGCTGTGGGTCTGTTGGTAGATAAAACTAGCGCTGAGAGATGAGAGAAACAGTGGGGAGGGTTCTGCTGATTGATGAATGGGATTCCACTGATTGATTAATGGAAAAAGAGATTTGCTTTTATGGATAAGCTTTAGGGTTGCTGGTAAATGAAATTGGGCGTTGAAAGGTGAAAGAAGCAATGGGGGGGGGAACCCCCAAAATTCCATAAGAATTAAAAATTAAAAGGGAGGGTTATACATTAGAGGGGAATCTCTGGTATCAGGCATTCTGGGCAGTCTGTACCTCTCAAGTATCTCAGCCAATGGGGAAAGAGAGAAGGGAAATGTGTGGCTGGGAAATTGGGATAAAAAGGAGGCTGCGTCCTCCAAAAACTCAAGAGACCCCAGGGGAATGCCCCATGGCCTCTCCCTTTATTCCAATAAAGTCACAGGACTCCTCTGTCTCCTTTTTGGGCCCTTTGAACAGCTTCAAAGGATCCCTGAGGACCTGGGGGTTGCTCCCCTCTGGACAGGGGGGATGCCACATTCTCTGTCATTTGTAGGCCAGGGCAAAGTGTCTGCAGAGGGGGAGCTTGCTTGCTCGTGAGGTTTGTTCCACAAACTGCAGCTAGCGTGTAACTGGAGCAAACACAGCTGTTTATTTATTTGGAAGGTGATTCTGCTTTTGTTTGTGTTTGTGTTTATATAGGCTGTTTATATTAAACTCGCTGGAGCTTCCTCCCAGGAGCCAGGCTGTTTGTTCCTGTAACGCTGTTGTGTGGTGGGACCAAGATCAGAAGGCTGGCTGACACCCTCCCTCCAGTCTTTACATGGTGTGGGAGGAGTTGGTGGGTGAGAACAGCTCTGTGTTCTTGGGAGATAAACCCCTCTCCTGCCTCCATCCTCCGAGCAAAGCCTTGGCTCACAGGGGGATGGTGGCACTCAAGGCTCTGTCCCTCACAGCCACCTTGATCCTACCCATTGTCAGTCCCAGTTCAGCAGGAATGCCCCAAAATTTGTCTCAGTGACTGTGTGCTCTGGATACAGACACAGGATGCAGAACACTGCATCTTCTGAATGCTTTGACATATATAAACACACACACAGGCAAATATATCTATATATAAACCCCACAGCTTCATCAGGCTGTGTTATTAACACATGTTAATTGTTTAAGGATTGAATAAAAGCATTGTTACCTATGAACTTTTCAACTTTTACTGAAAAGGACACATATACTTCTTGTCTTAGCTGGTGCTACTTGGGCCACACAAGGCTCTGTCCAACCACCTTGGCTCCAGGTACACCTGGACACATTAAATGGGTCCCCTGGGTTATTTTAATTTTCTTCTCTTCTGCTCTGTCTGATGCTGTTTGACCGCAAAATACAAACAAACAACAAAAAACCACCCCAAAACAACAACCAAAAAAGAAAAAAAAAACACCAAAAACCCCCAGTGAGCAAGTGGGTTTCAGGTGGAGGGTAAAGAAAAGGTTGGAGGAAGCAGGTGAATTTGGGATGCAGTGGGGGTCTCCATCCACTGGGGAAGGGACCTTAAGGATTATCCAGTTCCAACTCCCCTGCCATGGGCAGGGACCCCTTTCATTGTCCCAGGTTCCTCAGAGCTCCATCCAGCCTGGCCTTGGGCACTTCCAGGGATGGAGCAGCCACAGCTTCTCTGGGCACCCTGTGCCAGGGCCTCACCACCCTCACAGTGAAGAATTTTTTTCCATATATCTAATTTAAATTTCCCTTCTTTCAGCTTGAAGGCATTCCCCCTTGTCCTGCCATGCCAGACATGGAAATTCTCTCTCTCCATGTTTTTTGTAGCCCCTTCAGGCACTGGAAGGCCCCAAGGAGGTCACCCCACAGCCTTTTCTTCTCTGGGCTGAACAAACCCAATCCTCTCAGCCTTTCCTCACAGGACAGCTGCTCCATGCTTCTGTTGCAGGAAAGGGGGTTTGACCTGACAACGCTTCACCCTTTGCTCTTCCCCATTCAGTGTAAAAATCTTAGTTTTTAATGAGGTTAAAGCTCATTGTTCACCTTCCAGAAAGACACCAGACATCCCATGCCACTGTGTCCACCAGCAGCACAAAAATTTCTTCTTCCCATGACAGGTTTCTAATGACCTGCTGTCCAGGTATTTACAGATTGCTGAAGGAAGCCACATCCTGTATGCCCTTGTGAGCTGAGGGTGTCTGAATCCAAGGGGTTGGCTCCCTTTTGTGTCTGCCAAGAATTTAAGGAGATCAGGACGAGTTTGCAAGGGCAGTGATGGGTTTTGCAAGCACAGGGATAATCCAGAGGGAGTCATGAGGGATTTGGAAAGGCTCCTCACTGCCTGGGGAGGGTGGTGGGCTGCTGGGCTTGTTTATCCTCTGTCACACATCTTATCTGTTTGGGGCTCCCTGCTTTGTGTGACTGATAACCTTGGAGCAGGGAGGAATGACCGACAGATGGGCAGCCCCTGCATAATATTGGGATTGTCTGCAGTACCCAGTGTCAGCACGGGGACAATGAGAGAGTTATTGTCCAAATATCCCTGCAAAAAGGTCCCTGTTGGCTCCTTTGCAAGCTGCTCCTTGGAGGTGGTGCAGAGTTTCTTTGCTCTGCCCCCAGCACAGATGTGAAACACCTTCTGTCTCCAGGATCTCTGTCTGCATTTCATCCCACTGAAAGCAGGAGCTGCATTATTTTCATTTTACCAAGAACAGCACATGGAAAAAAAATTAAAAACTCACAGTGATCAGCTGTCAGAATTTATTCACTTAAATTGAATGTCCTGGGGTTTGGCATGCTTTGTTTGGATGGGTGCTGCCCTGGATTCTCCAGGATTGTTACCAATGCACTTTTCAAGCACCCATGTGCTTGTCTGCAATTTGGACACAGTATTGCTGGTGTTGTTTGTGTTTTTCCAGGTCAGATTTTCCCCAGTCTGGGCAGGGCTCCAGTTTTGTGGCTACTCCTTCACATGGTCACTGGCACTTTGCATCACAGCCAGGCAGTGTTTGCAGGGAAGGACTGTAAATGTTTCTCCAGGGCAAAGCAGCACACAAACTCCTGTGGCATCCCTAAGTGAGCCCTGAGAACTGAAACCAAAGCTGAAGTTTGCAGCTCCTAAAAAGAGCTCATTTTGCACCTGGAGCAATCAGGTTTTGGGTTTGTGGGTTTTGTTTTTTTTTTTGTAAAGGATCATTACTGATGTTTAGTTAGTTGTGGAAGGGACAGGGCCTTTCTTCACTGTGTTCATCATAAAATGATTGATTTAAATAAATCCATGCTTTAGCCCTCAGTCCTTTCATCAGCCCTCTCAGTTCCTGCCTCATGAGGCTGTAAAACATTAAAATATTCATGAATGAAAGCCCATCAGGAGCTTCCTTTGGGCACAACTGTGTCAAGAAGTTGAAGTGTTTGCCCAAGTCCTTCTGCCTATTCCAGCAGCCTGCCAGAAGAGAATTCCTCAGGTGTGGTTCACCAGACAGCTTTAGCACCCAGACTACACTTGCAGAGCCCAGGTGTGGGGCCTGGCTGCTTGCCATCTGTTTTTTCCCTATTGTGTTATTATGCTCTTCAGTGATCAGAAATCTTGATCCATGGCAGGTTCTGCACTGGTTATTTCTGATCAGGATGAGAAGAGAAGTTTCCTGATTAAATTAGAACAGTGTCTCAGTGTTGGTAATGGACTGAGCACACCCCCTTAGAAATAATTTTTCTTTGAAATTTGGGGCAAGGGAGAGAGGTAGCATTTGACACTTTTGAATGTGCTCATTATAGGAAATTTTAGGCTGCCCTGACACACCAAAGGTGCAGTGAATTTATTAACAGCAAATTGCACAATGATGGGAGGCACACACAAGTGCACTTGGGTTTTTTATGATTTAATAGGAGTGCTCTGGGATGGGGACAAAGTGGGGATTGGTGAATGGTTGGGCTCTGTGATCTTGGAGGTCTTTTTAACTTAATTGATTCTGTTCTATGATTTAGCTTCAGCATTGTGCATCTGCACTGAAACCAGCTTTTTAAAAAGTCATTCTGATACTGCATCCATAGCAGCACCCACAGCTCATTTCTCCAAGGCTGTTGGGCTTTTTCCAGCAGCTGGCTTTGAATCCTGGAGTGATTTGCAGAGTCATTATTCATGGCTATTCACAGTTCAGAAGTTCAAGAGACACACACAAAAAAAAAAAAAAAAAGTCCAGGGTATGTAATCAAAGATTAATTGTTGCCAGTTTCCAAAGAAAGGAAGGGGGAAGCAGAAAAAACAAAAAACAAAAAAACCCTATAAGAATGCAAAACCAGTTGTTTGAAAGCAGAATGGAGTATCTTAGAGGAAAATTATTGTTTTATTGTTTCTGGAGCTGCTGAAAGTGTCCCTGGGTGTACAAGTGAGTCAGGAACATTGATTCCAGCCAGCATCTGGAAGGCTGGGAGAGCAGCATAGGCATTACCTAACAAATGCCAACCCAGTTCCTCAAAAGCTTTGGAATTTTGCCATTTTGAATTTCATTTGATTGTGATGCTTAAAATTTTCAAGAGCTTTCAGGTCTGGATCCAGCTACAGCACCGAGTTAAGAAACTTAATCAGATTCAGCTGTGCAAAATAGTCCTTTTGTGTATTAAAAAAATAAAATAAAAAAAAGCAACAGAAATATTCTCTCTCCTTCCTGGCCTTAATTGGGATCCTGCCCATGGAATCACATATATTGTAAATATCTAAGAAAAATCAGAACCTGCACAGAAATTGAATTTGTAATTATTGCAATTGCACATATCAGTAAGTTCTGATGTCTTTTTTTCTTTTCTGTGTGCCAGTCTCTGCTGAGAGCAAGGAGTCTAAACCTCAAAAACCAAACAGGGCCATGAACTGAGCTGTGTAGAAATGTGAGGAAACAGAATTTGATGAATGTTAAGAAATTAAGGGAAGTGTCCTTAGTTTGTAGCTCATAGTGAGATGTTGCAGGAGGAGGGACAGACACAACCCTCAAGATGAAAAGTCAATCACTGGTTACTTAATCACAGAACTATTAAGGTTGGAAAAATCCTCTGAGATTGAGTCCCAGCTGTGCCTGATTCCCACCTTGTCCCCAGCCCAGAGCTCTGAGTGCCACCTCCAGGCTTTCCTTGGACACCTCCAGGGATGGGCACTCCAAACCTCCCTGGGCAGCCCCTAATGTTTAACAACCCTTTAAAGGATTAAATTCCTGCTGCTGGCCAAGCTGAGCCTGCCCTGGCCCAGCCTGAGGCCGTTCCCTCTGCTCCTGTCCCTGTGCCCTGGGAGCAGAGCCCGACCCCCCCGGCTGTCCCCTCCTGGCAGGGACTTGTGCAGAGCCACAAGGGCCCCCTGAGCCTCCTTTGCTCCAGGCTCAGCCCCTTCCCAGCTCCCTCAGGGATTCTCCAGCCCCTTCCCAGCTCCATTCCCTGCCCTGGACACACTCCTGCCCCTCCAAGGCTCTCCTGCACTGAGGGACCCAAAAATGGACACAGCCCTCGAGGTGTGGCCTCAGCAGGGCCCTCAGGGGGACAATCCCTGCCCACTATGATCTGCATATTTGTTCAAGACTTCTAAAAACCTAACTTGAAAAATTCTTGGATCTTACAAAAAAGTTATCTATATTAATTTTTATTACCACAGACACATTTAATGAGTGCATCCGCTTGCATTTAGGATTCAGGATCAAGTTAATGAAAAATGTGCAAGGAGTAATTTTCAGGAGTAGGTCCAAGGGCCTCAGCTCCTGCTTTGTGCCAGTGGTGACCCCAAAGTCCAACAGAGAAGGTAAATACCCACAGATTTCCCCTGAGTACTTCACAAGCCCTAGATCACAGCTCAGTTGCATCAGGAAGAGAAACCAAACTTCACCTGCACAGGTCACATTGCTTTCAGATTTTAGGAGGGTATCTAAATAGTGATTTTTAATTCTGTGTTTTAAACACATTACAGATGTAATCCCACATACCTCACACACTCTGAACTTGCATGAATTTATATATGGATAAATAAATACCAGAAATGTGTCCCAGCTACGTTGTTGGATTGGTTTTGCAGAATCCTCATTTCACACTGTGTAGTTTGTTTTCCCTTGTTTTAGCTTTGAGGATATTGCTCTGGTTTTTATGAAGAGAGTTATTTAGGAACAGTCCTAAGTTGCAGACTAAAGGATTTTGTAAACTGATGCTCCAAGAAAACAAACCAGCTGACCAGTTATTTACAACTATTTACCCCTGATTCCTGTAATGGCCTCTTGAAGAGGGGATTTATCTCTCAGGGGAATTTGAAACCATCCAACTAAAAATACTCAAAATGGAACCTAATTTAGTTGACATAATCATATAATCACAGAATGGTTTGGGTTGGAAGGCACCTTTAAGATCATCCAATTCCAACTTCCCCTGCCATGGGCAGGGACACCTTCCACCCTCTCAGGTTGCTCCAAGCCCCAGTGTCCAACCTGGCCTTGGACACTTCCACAGCTGCTCTGGGCACCCTGTGCCAGGGCCTGCCCACCCTCACAGGGAAGAATCTTTTCCAGGATCTAACCTAACCCTACTCCCTCTCAGTCTGAAGCCATTCCCCTTTGAACTTTACAGGTGGGGCATTTTTTTGTTTGTTAGGTTGTTTAGATTAAGGAAAAAATTGCTCCCTGGCAGCAGTGGAGTTAAAATTATTTCCAGTTATATCACCAGGAGTTATTGGCACTACTCTCAGACACCCTTCTAATGCCAGACAAGGAAATGATAAATACTCCTTTGTCTAGAACACAAATGACTTGTCTATCCACAGATTAACCCTCTGACCACAAAACATCATCCAAAATCTGCTCTCTTCCCTTCTGGAGGCACTCGTGGGTGTCACCATGCCAGATGCTGGGGAAGAGACAGCAGGAATAAATAATGCTCCAGCAGGAATGAATAATGCTCCAATAGTCAACAAAGGTAAATCCAAGACTACCTACATCTGATTTAATCTCTGCTGAGCAGAACTCGCTGGATATGAAATGAGTTTGACATTCTTAGTTGAGAAGAATCTTGTAATAAAGGAGCTGCTCATTTCCTGAAGGTTTCTGATTTGGTAGAACATGGTAATTTCAGAAATGTGTTACAGTCTGGCTAAACAAGTTAACATGTGGGATTTGCAGAGAGGAAGTGTTTTCAAATAAGTCACTACCACATATGCTTGGAACCATTACTTGAAGTTTGATGTCCATGCCATTTTAATTAATAATTTCGAAACAACAACAAAAAGAAAAGCCCACCCAAAGTCACAAACATTGTGGACTATTTACCTGCTACTTCTTTCTTTCATCCAAGCTGCTCCTGCATTACAAAAGTGTAATAAAAATCCCCACACTGGTAAGAACTAGTAAACATTTTTCTTCATTTGCATAAACAAGAAACCTCAAACAAATACAAGGGCCAAGGACTTTCCCTGGCCAAGAACTGGTTAAATAGTTTGAAACTATACTCAAGATTTCCTGAAAACGTATTTGTCTTTCAGCCAAACAATACTGTTAAAGCAATGTAAATGCTTTGCTTCCAAAATGTGCTTTTTCTGTTCACAGAGAGCAGCAGTGTAAAAATAAATCATCCAGGAAGCATATTCTCATTTTTAATTTCATCCCTTGATAGATCAGTTGCTTCGAAATCCCTTAACAACCAAAGAAAGAAAAGTTACAGGGTTCACATTTTAAAGATTGTCGATTGTACAGACCCAGTGCTGCTAATCCTTGGGCAGGTCATGGGCAGCTTCTGTCACCACCTCAAACACTGGATTTTATTAACACCAACTCTGAGTCTTTATGGGTGCCTTCAAGGTTGGAAAGGCATTTCCCTGCCTTCTCACACCTTGCTTTTCTCTGGCAAAACCAACTGTGATCACTCAGCAGGTCCTAAAGAACAAAGTCACAGCAAAAGAACGGATTTTGTATTTCCAGGTGACAGGAATGAACCAATTACCTGATCTGGGCAATCACCAAAAAACACATCAGTGCCAATTTCACTGCACTCTGCACTGGACCGTCGGGTTCCTGCAGGACTTGAAAATTAAACAGCCCAGAAGGTCTTTGAAGGAGTTGAGCATGCCAAGGGCAGGGAAGGGGGGAAGGAATCCATGCTGAGTTTGAGTTTGGCAAAATGAACCCACAGCTCTGCTGCAGATCGAGGAGCAAAGTGCATCCAGCTGCTGGTTGGGTGGTTTGCACATCACAGTCACACGTGCATGTTCATGGATCTGCTGTTTTCAGGAGGTGGTGAGAGTTGGAATTTATTATTAGGAAACCAAAACATTTCACTTAATTGTTTAACATGCGAGGTTTTCAGGAGGGAACGAAGGTTAGTTACATTTCCAACAGGATTTCAAAACTACATTTTGCCTGTTCAACTCTAAGCCAAATGTAAGGCTGAAAGGTTGAAGAGACTAATCAAAGGAACAGAAGTCAGAGAGACAATAACAATACAGTACCTAAAAATGGGTAATTCACACATTTTGGACATTTGTGTCTTGCATAGACAAATACTTATTCATTTTTTTTCTCCCAAGACGACTCAGCTTCAGAAAATAAAATGGCAAATCAACTTTAATTACAATTAAATACATGTGTTCCAATTTTTCAAAACACCAGGGTGTTCTGGATTTTTGTTTGTTTAAGTGCAACTATCATCCCTTGGAAAGGCTTTGTTTTATCCCTTGGGCTGCCAAGTTCCTGAAGTCAGGAAGGTGGACTTGTGATTCTCCCAGAAACAAATCCATGGATTATTTCACAGAACACTCTGAGGTGGAAGGACCCACAACGAGTCCAACTCCCCAGGGAATGGCCCACGTGGGGATCAGAGCTGTGCCCTGGCTGTCACTGGCACCGTGCTCTGACCAACTGAGCCAAGCTCAGGTCAGGAGCCAGGGTTTGAGCCACTTGTGCTCCTACTCCATTCCAATATCCATGAATCTAAAGCTACTTTGGAAGCACAGGAACTGGGAACTGCAATTCCTCACTCAGGTCTGGCTCCTGGCTGCATCTTGAACATAAAAAAATATTAATTTGTTGCACCCCGGGTCACCATGAAATCCTGCCCTGCCAAGCTCTTCATCCACACCCAGGTTTCCACTGGAAAAGACCCAGGTGTGCAGCAAGGTAGAGCTGGAGGGCTCTCCAAAAGACTCCTGACAGAGAGCAGGTACCAGGAGAAGGCAAAGGAGCCTGATATGGATCCATGTGGAGCCTCCCTGAGGTCAGCAGGACTCCACTGAGACACAAAATCCAGATGGAGAAAACCTTCTGCAGAGCCAGAGTTGATTCTGAGTATTTTCTGACGTGGTTGTTTCTTTGTAACAGTCATTCAGAAACTTATCCTGATTGTTTTGGAATTGATTTGCTGAACTGCAATGCTTCCAAAGTTAAAAAAAATAAAAAAAACAGAAAAATTGCCTTGCCTGTTCCAGGAATATTGAAAAAATTGGACTGAGAACCCTGGCTTGGGTTATATTGAAAAAAAAAATTAAAAGTTTCAATAATTGTGTTTGCAGAAGAATCACATTGATTCAAAAACCAAATTAGTTCTATTGCATTTGAATATGACTTTAACTGGAGGCAGGGGGAATTATACACAGACTCGAAGTCAGGTCCCCTGTAAAGACTTTTACCTAATGTAAACATGTACCTTTCCTGAATGGTGATGCTTTGCTGAAACCAGCAACCTTTCCTACATAGCAGAAAAAAAAAACCAACAAAAAACCCCCAAAAAAGTTTAAAAAAAACTACTTATTTTTTCTTCTTTTAAATCATGAAAAGAACAAGCACTTCCCTGCAATTCACACCCACTACAGAATTCTCACTGAACAGAAAGAAAATATTTGAGTTTCACATGTTAAGCAATACTTTTACACTGGTGAAGCCTTTTCAGTTTTAGGAATTCAAGTCCCTTTATTATTTAATGTTTCTAATCTGACAGTGAAACTATTCCATACTCCCCTTCCACAGTAAACTCTGCCAACTTTAGTCTCCAGGAATTGATAAAGTAGCTGAAGACAAGGTCATGTTTTGGAGGAATAGACTTCTGCTGCATGTAAGGTGGGGGGAGTAATAATTTAAAATAAAATAAAAAGAAGTAACTAGAAAATGGCTTCTTTCTGAAAAACTTTCAGAAGTTTGCAAACCCTGAGGCCTGATTGTTTCCAATAAAAACCCCAAACAAACCAACAAACCTGCTATTGAATGGAAATGGTGGGCACTCTTGCAGTTTAAAACAATTAAAGCACCCTTGCAGTTTAAAACAATTAAAAACAAAAATACAGAATCTGAGTTCCAGTGATCTGAGCTATCTTTTGTAGGGGCAGTAGACTGAATGCTTCCAAAGGAGCAGGATCTGTACATGGTTTGTCTTTTAAAGGGTTTTGGGGTCAAACTGGATTTGACAGCAGCCTTTGAGATAGCCATGCTGTGTCAAAGCCTTCCTAATTCATCTTCCATTATTCATTTACTGTGCTGTTTAACAAACATGGCACATTAGTGGCAAAGCAGAGAAGTCAGAAGAAAACAAATTCTTAGAAATCACCAGTCCAGTGGAGCAGATCATGAGAGCACTTGGACTAAGGAAGATCCTCAGCCAGGACTCAGAGAGCCAGAGCAGAAACACCTCTTGTGTTGAGTAAAAACCATAAAAAAAAAAACCAAACCAACAAACTCCCAGTCATTGAAAACTCCTGTAATTCTCCATGTGTGTATGGCAATGCCACTGACATTTCCTCCTGAAGCTTTTCTTCCTACCAACTCAGCCTTGCCTTGGAAGACAATCTGCCATGACCAGCTTCCAGCCACTTCAGCATGTCCAGCAGCACAATCCTTCATCCTCCTGAAATCAAGGGGACCTCAGCATGGGCCTGAGTGCTCTGAGAAGCAGAAATGAAGTACTCAATTAAATATCTGCAACTGCCAAAGGGCTTTGTTCAAATGCAGCGTCTGAAGATTCTAAAGGTGACCACCTTTCTCCCTGTCATGTTAGAAACACAGATTTGGTCAAAATCAGAAGGAAATTCTGGCTTTGATCTAAGCCAACACTGTGACAAATGGACAGGGACAAAAGAGGGTGTTGATCATAGCATGAGGCTCGTGAGTCTCTTATTGGTACTCAACAAGGGGAAATACAAAGTTCCAAAAGCAAATGTTCATGGATAGACAATCACAGACTTCAAACTTTGGGAAAATGAAAGAAATGAACTGTTACCACAACAACAACAAAAAAAATCCCAAAACAAAACCAAACCAAAACCCAGCTGTTTTTATCACCAGCTCTTTGTTTTTTAAATGACACACAAGAATTTCCTACTCTAACAAAGCCTGCTGTATATTCTGGTAGTAAACTTCAGATCTGAAGAAATTTTATATAAATTCATGTTATATTTTTCTTTTTGTATTAGGGGAAAATATTTCAAATGCAATAAAATAGCAGAATTCATGACTGTATAGTAGGCAACTTTTCATTCTTTTAGATTCAGTTGTACAAACTATAAACTGTTAAATTTCTCTAATAATTGGAAAAATTGTGGGTATTTGAACTTACTTACCTGAATATTCATTTAGCAAATATTTTCAGATACAAGTCTAGATACACAGTTATGCAATTTGAATATTAGTTTACACATAATATAAATCAATGTTTGACAATATCAAAATCCCATCAAACAGTGGGCCCTTCTTATGCTATTATCAAATATAGTATATCACTGTGGGATAGCTGAGAATCATAGAATGCTACTGTAGGCTTGTTTATTAAATTGGGTCAATTTTCAGACCTTCCAAATAGGAATACTAAACATTTATTTTTCCCCTCTGGAAATTATTTTTTTTTCCTCCTGCTTAATACAGTTGTCATCCCAATTTCTAGTGAATTTATAAAAATATTTTTTTTATCCAATAACCCCAGCAAGGTAAAAATAGGAGTTTTTATAGCAAATGATAAACAGGCTCACGGACTATGAGAGAAACTAAACTTATTTAAATTGCCATACATTCTCTACTGAATCACACATCAACAGTTCCTTTTTATGTGTGTTGCTGTCCACCTCAGACTAGCAGTTTTTAAGGTGCAGAAGCATCTTTCAAATATATGCATCTAACTCAATAATCAAGTTTCACACACTAGTGTCACATGCTTTAAATTTACATCACCTGCCCATCAAAAGCTGTGTTAAATAACAGCACTAATTGAAACTGCATAATTCATCAGAAACTGCAGCACTTCCAATTCAGAGAACAAAGGGGTGCTTATGTGGTTCTTTATATTACTAGATATAATTTTCTCAAATAAGGAAAGGAAAATAAACAAAATAAAAAAAAAAAACAAAAAAAAAACCAAAAAACCCAACCAAAAAAAAAACCAAACCAAACAAACCAAAACACATTTGAAAGAAGTTGCTGCACCTGCAAAAACACTCTTTAAGCTTACTATGAAATACAAAAAAGTGCACCCTTCTATATCTACATATAAAACATATTAGAAATAAAACTTGTGTAAAATGTTTGCTGTGCAAACTATAAAAAGTCAGTCAGTCAGTCCATTCTTTTTCCTAAGTGTTTTTCTCCAGGCTCTCTGGCTTCCTACTGCAGGGAGTCGCTGTTATCCAGGACCAGCCCACTGATGTTTGCTGTCGAGAGGTCGCCGCCGTCGTCCTCACCGCTGTCCACGGACTCGTCCTCGCTCTGCCCTGCCATCATCACCTGCTGCACAGCCAGGGTGGCACCATCTGAGGACAAGGACTGCAGACTGTCTACATTCATGTTCACTGGAGCTGTGATGGTCACGACAGCACCTGCAGGAGCACAACCACAGCACTTCAGCACCTTTCTGGCCTTCTGCTTACGTGTAACGGAGCTTTTTTCTAATCAACAGCTACCACAGAACAGTTAGCTCTATTCAACAGTTACCCACCACAGAAACTCAAGGAACTACATTAAAATAGAAGATATATAGGCTGTCAAATACTTAAATGTCAGGAAATGCCAGGATTAGGTTGGTCAGGAATCTTAAACTTTGTGTTGTGAATCTTACATCTGTCTTTTTGTCACCCGCTACAGCAATTCTCCAATCAAGTCATCACAATGCCATTTCTGCAAAGTATTCCAGCTTAATTCCTTGCAGAAGAAGGGGAGTGTTCAGATTCAAGGTAACTTCAATGGATAAAGCTGCTGTCAGATCCAGCAGAGGCTGAAGGAAAATTTGTTACAAACTGGAAAGAATAAAGCAGCAAGCAGCAGGACAGGAAGGATGATCCTGGCATTAAAGCAGTTATTTATCTTTCTTAAATTAAATCTTTTTGTTTGATATGACACTGAGGAAGTTACTTCAGTCAAAGTCTGTGGAGGTTCTGTGATATTTTTCTGCCTCTCATTGTTGAGCTGGAAGCATGTGAGGCAGATATAGAATTGCAGCTGCCCAGCCATGAAGCTGAAGCTGCAGCCATTGCTGCTCATCCAACAGGACACTCCTGACGTGCACACAGAGAGAACTCAGCTGTACATCTCAGTTTTACATCTTTTATTCTGTCATTTCATAACTTCTGAAACAAAAGCAAGATTCTCAACATGAATTCCAATACAATACCCTTGTTTAAACCACAGAAAAATGTTAAAGAGAGGAAAAAGCGACACAATTCTGTTATGCTTTCCCAGATTAAAACCACATCTATACTGAAATACCCAGAAGTTTCCCTCCTAGCAGAGTCATCAAACCCTCCCTTTCCCTGTCAGAGAAGAATTAACTTCATGATCCATGTTCAGGCAGCTCTCCTCACCATCTGACATCGTGAGCTCGTTCGATTGCTGCTGAGCAACTCCTGAGGCAATGGAGTCAGGCCAGAACCTCTGCACTGGTCGGTTCTGGGCTGTTTTCTTCTTTGTTTTTGGAGTTTCAGAACAACTGGAATCCAGCATTGGCTGAAGAATTCGCCTTCTAGCATTGATAAACCTAAATACAAGTAAGGGCAAGGTGAACTTAGGACCAGTTGGCTGTAAATTCTGTGTTTCTCTCTCACATTCACAAAGCATGCAGCAGGAAAAAAAATTAGGAATATGAAATCTTCTATCAGCTGGGCTTCATATTCTTTTTAAAGTGTAAAACCACTCCTAGAACACCAGCATACTTCAATTTTGGCAAACTAGCTAAGAAAGCACTTCTATCATTTTGCAGCTAACAGCATTTTTCCCCCACCTCAGAAGGAAAAATTCTCCAGACAGCACAACAGATGTACACTTCAGGATCTTATTAAAAACTAAGCACCAGAAAACCTGCTGACAGCCCAGCTCAGAAAGCTGATACTCCTCTCATTAGGGTTCACCTAAAGTCTAGCCCCTAACCTGCTTTGTTTGGTCTGGTTTCATTTACTCCTTTAAGCTTCTGCATTACTTATTTTACAGGCTCCCTGGCTTTCCAAGGGCTGGCTCCTGATCCAGGAGATGACAAACACATTTGTCAGATCTGTCCTGGTTCCTTTTAGTTCTCTGATTTTCACTTGCTTACTTTAGCATGCTAATTGCTGCCCTTCCCCTTTCTGCTAGTGAACAAGAAAATACTTAAACTGAATCAACTTCAACATAGTGAGCTTTGGCAGGGAGTTGTGACTGAAGACATCATCCCTAAATACAAAACAATACATCCAGGTCCCAAGTTTACCTGCAATGGGAGGAAATCAGGTGTAGCTGGCAGGTTTCTAAGTTGTAATAGAATGCTCTGCAAAGACAGCAGTCAGATCCCAGCACAGAGCTCCGTGGCCACATGTAACACAGGCACAGCCAACCCTGTTCCACTTCTGGAAGCAGTGTTCTGTCACTATCTTGGCTATTTCCCCCCTGGACCCCTCCACAGCCTCACAGCCAGTGTCATCTTTGAAATCTGAGGCAGATCCCAGTAGGACTTTGCTGCAGCAATTTTAGGAACTGATGCCACAAGACAAACAGGACATGTGTCAGCACCTTCCCTCCTCTCTTCTGCAGGGCAGGTGTCTTATCTTACACCTCCAGGAAAGAAAAGACATGACAAAACCTGCTGAACCATGAACTGGTGTAGCTGAGGAACTGCCTCTCCATTCAGACATCACTGCTCAGGAGAGCATCCTTTGATACAAGAACAGAATCTGCTAACAGTAACTTCTTAAACACCTGCAGCCACCAGGCCACTAAATGCCTTTGAACTTCACTTGCAGAAGAGAGATGAGAGTACTTCCATCTCTCTCAGAACTGGAACAGAACACAATTCCTAGTGCTGCAATGTTTTCTGGAGTCCTTATATAATTTAAATGGCATGAATATTATTATACCTTATAAAAATAACATGCTTGTGTGCCAGTGAATAGCTCTTGTATTTCTATACATGTTTTGTGACATATGTAGAATATTTAAGTTCAACTCTAGATTGTCCAAGTTATCCTCCTCGCTATTTCTGAGCTGTAAGCACATGGAGGCAAGGACAGATATTAAGGGCTTTGCTCTTACCAATTGTTAACCTGGAGTAGTGTCAGATTTGTTTGTGCTGCAATCTGCTTCTTCTCATCCTCTGTTGGATATGGATGCTACAGAGGCCAGAAAAGAAAACAAATAAGGCATAAGCTTGTTTTCCATCTCCTCATCAAAAATAAGAACTCCTTTATTACATCTGATTAAAAAGGGTGGATTAAGGCCACCTGACTCATTAAAACACAAACCTTAGAAACCTCACAAACTCTTATAGACGAAAATAATTCAACAAAGAGTGCTTTACTACACAAAAACCGATTTTATCCTTGAGAGTGTCTGTGGCACCATGAAGCTGCTGCTGTGTAATTCAGAAGAAAAAGCTTCTCATGGCTGACAGTCTTTATTAAAGAGCGTGATCCCTGGGCAGCACAGCATGTGAGCAGCTCTGATTAGTTCTGCTGGCCAGGGCAGTGTCATATGAGAGAACTGAGGAGCACTCAGTTAAATAAAGGAGCACTGGAGTTAAATAAAGCTGCTCTAAGCAGATGAGGACAGGGCACGTAACACAAGAAGTACACAGGCAGCTTCCCTGGATGAGTTCTCTGCTGCAAATCAGTTGTAAAAGGCAAAATATCAATCAACTCAACATTGAAATAGCTTGAGAGCCATTTATCCTTTCAAAGTATTCATGCAAAAGGAAGACAATTGAAAGCACAAGCAGATAGTGACATGCTTGGTACACATCAGAAGGACTGGAAAGGAGATTAAGATAGAAAATTTGAGATTTTCCTCAGTCAAAAATACCCCTAAAACACTGCAAAATACAGGTGGAATTACTTTTCCATGTGTCAAGAACTAGGGTGTAGAGAACATTAAGTTCTCAACACAGTGAAATGCAGAAAGGCTCCTTGTAACAACACTTATTGAGACCATGCAGTACAAATGTAACATATTTATTAAAATATTACTAAAAAGTCAACCAGCATTAGACTGTGGAACTACTCCAAATGACTCCAGGGAAAGCTGAACTGAGATTCCATAACTGACAACAGAATAAATTCACCTTGTTTATGAAGAAAAACTCTAAGAGACCACATGGAAGAGCTACATGAAAAACTGACCATGCTCAGTCCTTACCCCTATGTGCTGAAAAAGCCAAGATCTCATCACATTTGTAGCGTGCTTGGGAAGAACTCCTCTCTTATTTTTTGATGAGCCATCATCTTGATGCAAGATGCCTAGATCTTGGTTTAATTGCAACTGGAGCTGCACATTTAATTTTAGGAGAAATAAAGCAGTTAACATAGTAATGGCAGGTCTGTATCAATAAATGAACAACTCATTTATAGAAGGAATGAAAAGAAATTAGGCTTGAACATCTTGGATATACTCACTCTGTGCAAACATAAACAACTATGGAAGCTGTAAAATATAACTGATTTAAGACTTAAATGAAGGATGAAGTAAAATTAATTATTGTGCTGCAGTTGCAAAAAAAATATGCTAAAGGTCCTGCTAAATAACTGTATTAAATTCTCAAAGAGCAGAACCTATAATTCACTTTACAACATTCATACTACTTCCTAAATATTCATATTTCTTTCTCTTTGGTTTTCACTTCCAATGGATTTATCAAATCATTTGCACATTGGTAATCTGAATTGGGAATACACTCTTAAATGTTTATGCAGAAATAGAAAGCAACAGCACAATTTATGTGCTGTCACATAAGATTCTATTTCAGTCAATTGTAACCAAAATAATTCTAAATCAGGTTTTCCAGACAAATTGGAGCAATTTCTTAAGCCAATCAATATGTAGGAAATTATTTTTAAACAAGGTTTAGGTTATCAAATTACTACAAATATATATCTGGAGCACATTTTAATTTCCAAAGTAATGTCTAACATTCTAAATAACCTGCTTGCATAAGGAGGCTTTATAATGAACTTTCAATAGCTTTTCTACAGTGCTTTTCTCTACCTCCACAGCATTCTGAAACACTGAAAAAGAAGACACTGAAGAAGGATTTTCAATTAGTGACCTTCGCATAGGTGGGTTTGGAGACTCCTCCTAACACCAAGAGTAGTCACAGATGTATACAGAAGGTCAAGTCCTTTTTTATTTATAGGCTAGAGGCATTATTTTCCTCTCAGTATTTTTTTTTTCATAAAAGGTAAAAAAACCCCAATTCTCCCCAATTCTTTAAGTTCAGGAGTGTAATTTTACACTCTTCTTTCTGAGAGGTGTGTGAGGACAGAGCTCTCTGTGTTCTAGGGAGGACATGGCTGAGTACAGATATTCTCCTGCCAATTCAAAGAACACTCTGTGCACACTTTTTTGGTTGGAAGGCCAGAAAAAGGGGGAAAAGAAGCCAGTGAGTCAGTGATTACCAACAGATTTTATGCTGTGGAGATGGAGCTCCTCATTCACATTTCTAATTAAATCCAGATTCCAGGAAGATTTGGTTTACCACTTCCAGAGAAAGCCAGCAAGGTTTTCTGTACCAGAAGATGGTCTAGTTTTCATGTTTCTTTTTCTTCAGTTCTTTTTTTGAACTCTTCAGATCCAACTTTTAAGAGCCTCCCACAAAAGAGTGCTGGCCCTTATATTTTAGGGTATAATGAGACAAAATTGAGGATCTCCCAGAGTCTCAACTAAATATTTTGAAGGTTTTATAGAAAAATGTTTCTCAGACTAGATAAGCTCTGAAATACATAGTTTCACAGTTCTGTTGGTTGCCATTGCAATAAAAAGTCAAATTTCTCACAATAGCAGTGTGGCACCTTAATGCAATACATTAAATCTATCCAGCCATAAACAAAGTTCAATGATTAGAAAAATTATAATCACTGAAAAAGTATTCATTTAATTCAGAGGGGTTTTTTGTTTGTATTGGTGTGGTTTTTTTTGTTTTTTGTTTGTTTTGTTTTGTTTTTTGTTGTTGCTGTTGATTGGGTTTAGAGGTGTTTTTTTTTTTAATTTAAGTTTGTTGTTTTGATTTTTTTTTAATTTCATGTACCTATAACTCTTCTGGCATCAGTAAAAGAACACAATTAAAAGGTAGGAGCTCTGATGAGCTGTTGTGGCAAGGAGGACTTTATGACATATCCTACAACCTGTACCTCCCACAGCAGTGGCTGCACCAGTTTACAATTAATTACTCTGTGTGTACACAGAGCTGCTCCTGCCAGTGTGTCAAATTTAAATCTAAACTCCTAAACCCCTGAGATGTATTTCCAGCCAGTAAACACCATTCTGTGGAGCTTATGGAACAAACCTGAGAGTTCTGGATCCGAATAGTGCCAGGTGACAGTGCCTGTGTCACCACCTGTCCTTGTGGAGTGACCACAGTGACTGGCTGATACACTGTCCCCCCTGGAAGCAAAACAGAAACACAGATTATGGGGAGGAAAAACCCCTTCAAGTATTATTTTCTTTAAACATATCACCACTGCACACCATACAAGAATTTTAATAATATATTAATTACTCTTTTCTAGTCAGCAGGCAAGATGTGCTCTTTGCACACTAAAATTTTCATCCATTTATAAAAAACTGTACGAAATTTGATTCTATTTCCCTGTATTTTAGGCATTCTAAATCAATTTTCAAATGAAAGTGCAATGATTATCAGGCTATAAAACAGTTCTCCATGTTGTTTGAGCTAAGTCTTCAACCAACAAGGGTCCCAACACCAAAATCACACCCCAGTGTGGCCAGTTCTTAGGGCAGCTGAGTTTGATTTAAAACCTTGCTGAGAGGCAAGACTAAACACTTCATCTTAAATGTAATTTCCATATAACAAGGACATGATGGATTTTACAAACTTGTAGGTGTGGTTCCAAACTCCAAGGAGTGTGAGGCAACCAACAAGTGCAATGGTTTAGGTAATGCAAGTTTTTGTCAAATAGAATTCTTCTTTTGGAAGGGAAAAAAGAAAGTCAAACACCAGAGTCTATGAAAATTTAACAAATGTAGTGTTGCACATGAAGATCTCTCAATATTATATATGTAACTGCCACTCCCACAGACATACTTGGAAAACATATAAATTAAACATTCATGCACCAGTAGAGCACTTGACTGTACTACAACAACTTTTCAGGCATTAAAACACACTTTTTCAAGCATTTGTGTAGTTTTTGCAACAACCATGAAGGAAACCAAGATGAAGAGCAAGGTGCCAGTTGTTTTTAGTGTGCCATACCTGCTACTGTTGCCATAGTTACATTTCCCTGCTGCAATGCTGATGCTGGCACCACGATCCCTTGGGGACTGAGTGTGCCTGCAATGGCACTTGGAATTTGCTAGAAAAATAAAACAATTAGTTGCTTACATTTTTTTAAACTTTTTTTTTTGATCATGTAAGCAGATCAAGCATGCTTGTGTATTTTTGTAATTTGTTTTAGGTATTTTTGGCTCTAAAATATGTTTGGAGTTTAATCACAGGATTATCTTCAAAGAGAAAAATACTTCATTAGGGTTCATCATTACCTACATTAGCTTCCTCATTATCACCAACCACTGCCTTTGAAAACCCTCATGAAAGCAACTGCTAGAAAAGATGTAAAACAATTTTGAGAAATTTTAGTTCTAGTTGTGTAAAGAATAAGAAACAGTTTGCAAAGGCAAGAGGGAAAAAGGACAAATGAAATGACCCTTGATACTCTCATTACAAGCATCAAAGGTTTAGAATTTTAGTTATTATCTCAATTCCTTCAACTTGAACATAATGTATTAAATATTCAATATGTTTTATTCTGCTCAAGATAGCCCCTACTCAACCTTGGACATACAAACTCTTATACATTTCCTTAGTATATATGAATAATCTGTTTTGATAACAAATGCAAAATGGGTCCCTCATGTCTCTACAGAAAAGTGTAAGAGATAGACAGAAAAAAACCTTTTAAAAGCTGGTTTTGCCTAATTTTAGAATCTCCTTTCCACATTTCCAGACATTAAAACCTATAAAAGGAGTCCAGAAAGTGAAGTTTAAAAGTCATTGGGGCTTTTTTTAATACAGAGCATCAGATACATGAGTAATTCACAGAAGGGTACTCGGGTGGCAGTACCCTTCTCACTCTGCAGCATCTGACAGCAAAAACATCAACCCTAACCTATTAATTGTGATCCATTTAATACAAAAATGCAATATTGCAACTTTAATCCATCAGATACTGTCTATTTATTCCAGAATACAGGTTGTGTATAAAATGCATCAGTCATCTCAATCTTGTAATGAAGGAGGCAGACTAAGGAGGCCTTAACAAGCAAAATTTTTCTTCTCTGTTTATTCTGTTTCCTAACCTCCTTCCAACCAAATAGCAAATCCAAGCTATTCTGAATATCTCCACTTGCTGAACTGAGAGAAAATCACAAAAGGAAGACAAGAAAAAATTGACTCTGTGCTCTGGGATACTTCAACAAATTTGTCCATTGGGCAGTAGCACAAAAAAAACAACGCTCCCCCCCCCCCAAAAAAAAAAAAAAACCAAAAACAAAACAACGAAACAAAACCAAACCAAACAAACAAAAAACCTCTTTCTACTCCTAATTTTCTACTCTTAATACCTGATTTGAGAGAATACAGGAAACTGCAGAAACTCTGCAAACTGATAGCAAAAGAAGTATAGCTGTAACTTCCTAAGGAAATCTAAGCAAAAATCCACTGAACAGCATTGGAAACACACCTGAGATTGCACAGGTGAATAAGGACTTCCAGGCTCTCCACTTAGTAGAGTTTCACTATTCATTTTTGTCTTCAGGCAGGCAATATAACGACTACAGAAATCCTTGCAGAGTTCATTGACCTTTTCTAGCTCCAGCAGATGGATACGCAGAACTTGGATTGCTTTCACCATCTGAGGGAGAGCATTGGAAAAAAAAATCAGAAACAAAACAACTGTTCCTTAAAATAAAAAAATAATGTGAGATTTAAGCAAACACTGCTTTTCAGAAACAAAGATCATCCAATTAAAGCAGAGGTTCTAATTGCTAAATCCTGGAATGGGAAAGGAACACAAGGAAACTGCCACACAGGGGAAACAGAACAGGACAACAAAGTGATCTTTGTCATGTGTGACACTTCAGGAAGACAGAGCAGCTCAGGTGTCACAGGGCACAGGATGAGCCTGGACGTCCATGTGGTTTTTAACCTCCTTGTACACCTCTGGGGCACAGACCACACAAGAGTGGAAGTGATGGAAAGCAATCCCATCCACAGAAATGGTTTGGAAGGCAGGGCTGGGACAGGCTTGGCCAGCAGCAGTTCTCTGGAGCTCTATAAATCAGAAACACCAGGTTCAGCTGCACCCTGACACAAGGAAACCAGAAGGGTTGGAAATACAGTGAGAAAGAAGACACTCCTGTGATTAAGCATAAATTTGTTCCATAGATTGCTAGGGAGGATGAAAGCTTTTATTTTTCAATAAAATTAGAATAAAGAGATCCCAAATTTAGTCACACTGTTCAACAAAGCTTAAAGTAATCAAACAGTTCTTCAGTGCTACAGCTTCCTCTGTGATTGTATGTCAAAGATGAACAACTCCCAGGTAAAATCTTGTAAGAACTTTCAGGTGAGGAGGCTGATTCTGAAATACAAAACATTAAATACAAAGCACTAAACCAAATTAAAAAAATAATCCATGTTTAAGCTAAAATCCAAGGACAGGAGATATGTCTGTGAGGAGAATACTTGTCATGTGAGAAAAACACTGTAAGCCTGGATAACCAATGGTATTACATACTGCATAAAAATAGCTTAGGTGATTGCAAGGGTCATGGCAGAAGATCAGAAGCTAAAACCAAACCCAGATGGTCTAACAGCAGCAGGAAATCCAGGACATTCAAATATGTACACAACACACCAGCAAAGTAATTATTTTTTATACAACATGCCACCCCCAGCATTTCTGTGCTGTGCTGGATCTCTGAGACAAATATCCTTCAGTTTCACGAAACTGAACAGTTGCAATTTTAAAGCACAGTGCAGAGCTTGACTTTACAATTATTTGGGAAAATCTGTCCTACATGAGGGGTTATTTACCAGGGCAGAACACTGATCCAGGAAACAGAAGTTAGACCCTCCAGACTAATCTATTATTTCCAACTCAAGAAACCAACTGGGAGTTGAAGATGATTTTACTCAAGTCACCCAAAAGAGATCAAGGCAGGAAAACTTTTGAGTGTGCTGCCATCTCCATCATGACACTTTAGCTTTCATTGAGACAGATCTTTTCCCTGTTTTTTCAGCAAAAGGTTCTAGGACACTCACTCAGTGTAGACAACTGTGCGTTAAAATAAACAAGAATAAAAAAAAAAAAAAGAAATTAAATGATTTTAAAAAAATTTCTTCTCTGGGATAAAAAGAAAAAATACATCTTTCAAAAAACAGCTGCAGAAACACCTGAGCTGTTGATTTGAGGGAGTTGATCCAAATTAAGATCTGGTAACTCTTGTGACCTATGACACTGAAAGCCTTTGAAACACTGAGTGCAGTGACCCTGAGACACAAACCAGTGATTTTCTAACCCAGCCCAGGTTGCTTTTTAAACTGTGCTTAAGCACCTTTAAACACAACGAAGTTAAAGCATGCAGATGTAACTAAATTTTAACACAAAACAAAGGTCATCTGTGTTTCAAGAAATTCTGTCTCTGTTTCAGAGACAAAAAGCTTAAAATAGAAAATTCTTCATGTGTGACTGATCAAGAAATTGCACATCATATTATTGAGTGTTTGAAACATTCAGCTAAAACTGAGGTAACAAAATATGCTTTTGGACACATCATATTGACCATAATAGAGAGTAGTTTAGTTTTGCTTAGTCAAGAGAGTTGGGGTTTTTTAAACATTAGCCAAATTTGTACTGTTTATTTATCAGCATGTGCTTGGAAGAAAACTGAAAGTCCTTTCTTCAGCTTAGACTTAGTTTAAAATTAATGGTTGATACTTGAGGTGAAAATTGAATTAAAGTCAAAATTACCCACAAACCCAGACTCAGTAACACTAGCCAGGTTTCTGCAGGGCCCCTCTCCATCACACTGCTCCTGCAGGAGGCTGTGCTGCTGTGGTTAGGAGGAAAACAAAACTTTGTAAATATGCCATGCCTGTCACCAGGACTTATTAATTCATTTACAGCTACATTAATTGTGGCCATATGGCTCCTGCTCTCTTGCAGCACAGGTAGACCAAACTAAATGTCAGCAAAAGTTCATTTTTCCCTTAAAACTAAAAAAAATCAAGAACTCCTGATAAAAAAACTCAAGTTGGACAAAGGAAATATAAAAAGGTGTTTTCAGACAGGTCACAGCAGCAGTAATATTTCATTCAGGGTTACTGCATAGAATATACCACAGAAAAATGACATTTTATAACTGATTCAGTCTTTTCAGCTGTAGCAATAAAACTGGAGTATCACTTCAGAGAAATGCACAAAGATGAAGTAACCATGAGATCTGTGTATATTCACACAATCCTAGAATGGTTTGTGTTGGAAGGGACCCTAAAAATCACCATGTTCCAGCCCCTGCCATGAACAGGGGCACTTTCCATTATTGCTGAAATTGCTGTAAATAAAGATAATGGTAAGCTATTAGAGAAAGAAAAGTTATTGAAAAACTTCCAGGTCTTGCTATCAGAAGCCTATTCATATATAAATATGTCTCCAAATTTAAGAAATTTATGCTATCTTTAGCCTAAATATGCTCTAGGTTGTGCTTGTGTCCTGCCTTCAGTGCCTCAAGCCTGTGGTGCCAAGGCACAGACAGCACAAACTGCCTCAGTCCCCTGCTCACCTGTGCTGATGTAAAACACAGAGCCACAGTTTTCTATGCATTTCAGAGCACATCAACTGCACATGTGGGCAACACACATGAAAGAATCTCCATATACTGACACATAATCTCACTCAAATGAATCTTCATTTGCAAAAAAAAAATTAAAATATATACATTCACAGTTTACCTACCTCCCTGACCCAAATCCTCCTGCAGCAATTCAGATTTTCAGTGGAAGAACACAAACTCTATGAGAAAAGTTATTTTGTTTTCATTTGTTTTGATTTGATAACCTCACTTCTCTATTTTGAGTCCTCAGCTATGAGACATAGCTAGAAAATGTGGAACTAGAGGTTTATGGGATAGTTCTGCATATTAAAACAGCAAGAACACTTTTCAGAAAGGCTTGGTCAGTCAAAATTCAAATGACATCAGCTGGCTTCACCTCTACCACTCAGGTTCCAGACACAGCTAAGAATTCAAGAGAATTGAGAAGAGGGTACTGAACCAAAAATCCTTACCCCAAATGAAACAAAAAACTCGGGGGTCTTCAAAAAAGGCAGTGTCCTGTTCAAATACAAAAGGGAGAGCAGATTTAACACCCCTTGTTTTGTATTTTGTCTAGACTTGACAAAGCCATAAGTAACCTGCTCTGGCTTCATAGCTGACCCTACTCTGTGCAGGAGGTTGGACTAGAAACCTCCTGAGCTTGTAGTCCAGCCCAAACCATCCTGTGGTCCTGTGAATGTGGAGAAATTAAAAAATCCACCCATGTGTGGGAAGAGTTTACTCTGAACAGAGGAGGCAGGAACCACCCTGAGGCAACGTGGTATTTCTGTAGAGTCTGGGTTAGCAGTGAGCAACAAAAAAGTGTTAAGCAATGAATGTCTTTGAACATAAAATAATCTGTGAAAGGTCTAAAAAAACTCTCTGCAAGCACCCATGCTGAACAACTTCTTAGACAGGGAGGAGTCTGTGGATGTCCTATGCACAAAATGAGACTGATGGAGAACAAAGAGAAGTTGGTGCCTTGGTTCATTCCAGGATCTGTTTTCTCTGTAAAAATGAGGCAGGGATAGCAAAGGGTAAGGGGAAAAGTGTGTGAAGCTCCAGCAGGTGATAGTCCCAGTTATGTGGATAAGCTGAGCACACTTCCAGAAAGCAGCAACAGAGACCACCTGAATCTGCTTACTGACAGCAAACACACATCTGACACTGATGCTTGGTAAGAGGACTAAGGGAATACAAATAACATTCCAAGAAGATATGGAGGATAATGCAGCTCTAGGAAAGCACATTTCCAGTCTAGTAAGAACACAGGCACAACCTTCAGCTTCCACTTCCTTCTCACAAGATTTGAAAACAGGCGATCTGCAGGATGAGATACAGGGTCATCCCAGAACACATGGCCCAGGATTGCACCCTGGTAACAATTCTCCTGGATTGACTATGATCCTTTGCCCTGCTGATTCAAGATCACCAGCTGATGTTGTTGGAGAGCTGAACTGGGAAGAACAGAATCCCCAGAACAAAATCCCTCCATCTGGACAGTAACAAGGGTTTGAAAGCTGGTTTACAGGCAATTTAGCAATTTATCCTTAAAATCAAGTTTCAGGTGGATGCTACGCACATTTCCCAATGCTGAAATCCTTTTTAATACTAAAGCAGGAAGCCCCCAATTAATTCAAAATGGGAATTATAATACCAAAGTAACAAGATAATCTAGACCATAGCTTAGTAAGAGTTACTCAAATTGGAACAAGCATCCACTGCTCTTAATGAACTTCCTTTCTGGTCAAACTGATCTAATGCCTGTGCCACCCAGATTAACATTCTGTGGTCCTCTGGATGAACTCCAAACTCCTCTTGTGAAGTATTCGAGGCAGTTCAAGTGAGTGCACAATGTGGAACATTGCCAGGACTGTAAGTGACCCTACAATCACTATCTGTGACCCTTCCTAATTTCTGTTATCTACTTAATTAGCCCACAGGCAGCACAGAGCATGGAATTATATTCTGCTGCTTTGGAGCTGTCAGTTGAAGCTCTGTCACAGAAACTGCAGTCTGGATGAGTTCTACATGCCACAGTAAAAGGAAAAAAAATGAAACAGCTGCCCAATTTCCTTACTGTAACAGGCCTGTGATTCTCAGATAGGATTTGAATTTGGCTCTTTAGTGTTGTGATGCTCAGTTCATCTCAGTTCAGCTCTGACCCTGAGTTGATCCTACTGAGCAAACTTTACACCTTATTTGTTTGACTCTGCTCCACCCTTCTGGCCCAGTCTAATTATCAGTCTTAACAGCCTCTCCTTTCAGATGAATGGTTGATTTAACATTGGAGTTAAAAAGGGAAGGACAGCATGAGGAGAAGATGGAACAAAGGTGTACAATAGTGTTTCTTGCTACTAAACAGACTTTTTAATCTCTATAAAAAATATAAAAGTGACAGGAGGCCGAAAAAACTGCTTGTCTACAGCCTTCCCTGTGGCAAGCACCAATATTTCAAGGTGAAAAGAGACTGAAAGCCATGCTATCCAGTTCTGAACTTAAGAGAAGCTTGTGCTCACTGCCCCACACTAAATGAAGAGCCTGTCAGAATGTCAGCTGTTCAGAGCTCCCAGCCTCCAGGACAGGCAGAGGACAAGCTGCACTCAGGTTTCATCTGGTATCCAGTAACAGCAAGTCACAGCTCACTATACAACCACAGGACAGGAGTTCAATGCCAAGGATTTTTGATTTTGCAATGTGGTTCCAGTTTAAGCCACTACTGACTTCAGCAGCCATGGAATCCAGGACATAAATAATTCCTCACCCACCTCAAGCAAAACCAGCCAGGTTTGTGCAGCCCATCAGCAAAGGAGAACACCACATTAATCCAAGAGACTTTGTCACTAGAACCACAAACTGAAACCATAAACAGGTCAGCGACAGGAAGGACTTTTTGAACACACCAGACCCAGCGACAACCAAAGCAAGCTGGATCTGTGAGAGTGTTTATGCATGACCAGAAGCACAGGGAACAGGCCAAGGCAAGCAGGATCTTTGGGAAACCAATCTTTGGAGGCTCACAGAAGCCACAGAATTGGAATTGGCTGAGGCTGAAAGGGACCAACAGCTGAGGCTGGAAGGACCTCTGGAGATGGTTTAATCCAACCCTCCTGCTCAAAGCAAGGTCAGGTAGGGCAGGTTCCTCAGGTCATGTCCAGCTGAGTTTGACTGTCTCCATGGATGGAGACTCCACAACTCTCTGGGATTCCTTCTGCCCATAGATGGGGCAGAAGGAATCTCTGAGGCAGGATTTCAGGATCTATGGGGCAGACAGGATCTATGAGGCACAGGGGATCTATAGGGCAGGATCTATGGGGCAGAAGGAATCTATGGGGCAGGATTTCAGGATCTATGGGGCACAGGGGATCTATAGGGCAGGATTCAATCACCCTCACAGTAAAAAGGTTAAATGGAACCTCCTGTGTTTCATACCCATTCCTGGGTAAGTTCATGTCCATCTCCTCTTGCCCTGATGAGTCAGTCTGTCTTTTTTTCCCCAGCAGGACTTGGCATTTTCCTTGGCTGAATTCCATGAGGTTCCCATTTTTCTGCTTCTCCAAAAGCAATGAAGTATCCCTGAATGGTGGCAGAGCCATGTGTGCATCAGCCCCTCCTCCCAGTTCTGCAACACCTGCAGGCCTGCAGAGGGCTCAGCCTGCCCCATCAGCCCAGTCAGCAATGGAAATGTTCAACAGTTCTGGTTCCACAACCAGTCCCTGGAGTACAGCACTTATGGGAGCCCTCAACTGGATTTCATGCTGCTGACCAGAACCCCTTGAGTCCAGGGGTTCACCCATTTTTCAGTCTACCTCACTGCTCATTTATCTCATCCCTGTCTTGTCAGTTTGTCTATCAGAACGTTGCAAGAGTGCTTCTGAAATTAAGATAGATTAGTATTAGAGAAATATGGGAAAACTGATTTTGTGCTAGATTCAGAGAGTTACAAATAAAGAAAATAATCTGAGGCTTAACAAGTCAGCAGACCTGCTTCATGCAGAACAGAACTAACTCCAATTTTGAGTAAAATATTGAAGGCAGGTATATTCAAAATGGGGAAATTACAGCTTCATCACAGGAATGACTTTCAGAAAGCCTAAAGGAGTTAATGACATGAAAGAAAAATTATATATGGTAAAGACTTTCTAAGATCATCTCATAGCAGCTCTTCCCTCACATTAACTAGGTGAAGCATGATTTAAATAAAATTGGAAAAAAATTACATCAATTACATGTTTTTGATAAATATGTTAAACACCCAACACTCTAAAATTAATTTGCAGAGTCAGTCTGGCTATGGAAAGGATTTGTTTCTGTTTGTCTCCAATACAGTCATGCCAGCTGAGAACAGGAAACAACTGTGAAGAGCCCATTGTAAATTTACAGATAAAAGGGAAAAGGGGGTCAGAAGAAATTTTTAAGAATATTTTTAATCATGAACATGAAGAAAAATCTCTCACAGGCAGAAAAATGTGAGGAGAAACTGGAAGGACCATTTGAGATTAGAAATGAGGAAGAAGCTGCAAATGGGATGGTTGTTTCAGAAATGAAAGAAACAGCTAATACTTACCAAATTATCAGTTTCTGGATCTTCACAGAAAAAGGGTTTTCCTTCTTTCTCCTGCTTCCTCACAAAGTTTTCAATATCTACATCAAAACTGGCAGAAGTTGTGCCTTCTGAGCCTTGTGTAGATTGTTCACATTTTTCAAATAATAGTGCTAACAAGGGAAATAGTGGGTGCCTAGAAAAAAAACCCAGTTTAAATACATGAATAAGTATTTCCACTTATGTGAAAATTAAGACATCTAGCTCAGAAAAGCTCACAGTCACTCATGTGAATGTGACAAGTTCTGGAAGAGACTGCAAATAACAGCATTGGCTGAGCAAAATAAGATAAAAATTTATTTTCATTTTGATTTACCACTCCAGAGGCAAATACAGCAGTAAAATATGTATATATTTGATTAAAGAGAACAATCACAAGCAAAAAAAGCTCTGACTGTTCAATTCACTGTAATTGAGTGGCACTGAGACAAATTAATACAGTGCACTAGAAATAAGATTTAGGATTTACAAAGAGGATGAATGCAGATTTAAATGAAGCCTGATAAAATGAATTTATTCTTCAATGTGGGCCATACTTACACATCATGAAATAACTTTAAAAAAATTGAGAAGAATATTCAGGCTGTGCTCAGAGGCCTCCTGTGAAATCATGCTCTAAGGAGAAGATTTTGCTAGCACAAGTCTGTAAATGAATGGATACATCTTTCTGCCTCAGGTTGAGGTTTTTTTGGTGTTTTGTTTGGCTTTTTCCTGTTTTGGTGGTTGTTTGGGGTTTTTTTTTAACCTGAAAACCAGTAATAATTCTGTCTTTATAAAGTAGTTCAGGTGAAAGAACACAACCCCATGAAAACTGAGCAAACTGCTTAGCACAGCACTTTTCACTGAAAAATCTCAAATTAGTGTGCTCATACATCAATATTTAATCCATTTTGAGCTAATTACTGGGGAATAGATTGCTATCCCTAAAGAAAAAGGAGTAAAGATTGACCTAATTACTATGAAAGTAAAAACTCGCATTAAAGATAAAAACAACAATATGACAAAGAGTGACCACAGTTTAAAGGCTAAAACAGCTTTCTAAATTTGGCAACCACACTTAGAATACCCTTTAAACCTGCTGAAATTGAAAGATCCCACAAGCTCAGGAGGTTTTTCCTTGGCTGATGACTGCCAGTGAAGCCTATTTGGTCTCACTCTTTCCCTAAAACAATGGAGACAGCCAAGAAATCACCTGATTTTAAGCTACTTATTATTTATTTATTAAAAACCCCCAAATCCTCTACCCTATCCTTTACCCTTGAAAAGACAGAACAGGAGTCCATCACTACCTGTAAATGGCCTGCTTGTCTGCATCCATTGGAGTCTGAGATTCTACAGGGGCAGGACTCACCCCTTCGGCATCAGTTTCAGAGCAGTTGGGATCCTGTTCAGTTTTTAACTCTGTTACCACTTGCATCTGTAGGGAAAAAAAAAAAAAGTAAATTTGTAGCCCTGACGTAAAATAAGGGTGCTGTGTTCTAAGGAAAGAGCAGTGCAAAGGGCTCCTGGATTGCCAGAAGGTTGGTGTGACTTGGCAGTGACACAAGAAGTTGTAGCAGCAACAAAACCCCTCTTTTAATCCCTGACACTTTTTGACGGATAAAGGTCATTTCCAAGTTTTAGCATTTGGCTTTAAAATGGAAATGATAGATATTAGTAAATTGTTGAAACATTTTGTCTCTGAAGTGGCTGGTTTTGGAATAGCCTAGAGGACATTGCTCCAAAAAGTTCATGGGAATGTCTGCATAAAAATCCTTTAGGATTAAATCAATGTAAAGAAAAAATTATGCACTTAAGATTTCTTTTTTATTTTTTACTGCGCATTGTATAAGGGTACTGAAGGACCTTCTATTTTTTTTGTCCATTAAAATGCACATTTGCTTAAAAATATCTGAAATATTCTGTGTCCCTCCAGTCCTTCAATTATAGGAGCATAACCTCCCATGACCTTTAGCACTTCATTTTACATATTGCAAGAACCAAATATTTTAGGGCTATCAAACTACAGGAGAACAGCAGTAACTCCTCCTACACATCCATTTAACCCACATTTATTCCATGGAAAAGCACCACAGAGCCACAGCTTCACCTGAGCACCTCCTAAATTGCATTAGGAGGCGGGGCACACCTTTGGGGTGCTTTGAAGGTGTTCCAAGTGTTTTTTGTATCACCTCCAGCTAAATATCTTTTGGACTAAACGGTCTTCCAGGAACCTGAACTGTGAAAGTCACAGCTTCCACCCCTCAGCCCAAACTCTTTGGTTTTCTCCCATTTGAGCATCTGCACAAAGACATGAAACCACTGCAATCTTTTCTCTTCATTCTCTTTTATCTCAGGTAGAGGACAGACACTGTTCTAGGGACCTCCAGGCAGCCAGAACTGACAGCTCCAGAAACTGTGAGAGAACCTGACTTTAACAGAATTTATTTCCACATAACAGGAGCAGAAAAATTTATAGTATTCATAAGAGTGTGGGAGAACCAAAAGGTTTGTGCTTTATTACCTATTGGGGCCAAGCCATTTCCTAGAAAAATCAGAAACTGAGAAAATTCAGCATCTCCCACCCAACAGAGCAGCCTGCCTTGCAGAGAGCTCCCTCAGCAAGCAGAGATGATTTTCAAACCAGAATGCTCAAAAAAAAAAAAAAAAAAGTAACTAATGGACTAATTTCTTGGCTAATGACAGGAAGGAGGAGCAAATTAGAAGGGGATGACTCAGACAAGTCATAAATTATAAATTTAGATTATAGATTATAAATGTTGGCCATAAATCTGCAGAGTTTGAAGGGAGGGAGTGTGCTCAGTTAGGGTTCTATTGCCCTAGGAGGAGGAAACAGCTCACTTAAAACTGCAGGTTTTTTTCTGTGGGCCATTTCCAAACTAGAAAAACAGCAGGCATCTGAATTACCTGTCTACCTTGGACACTGAGAACTTGAAATACACAACAAATAGGAAGAAAAAGCTCTCTCCCAATCTGTTTTTCAGAAAAAAACATATTTTACTTTCACTGCCACAGGATGGCATGTATTTGCTGGGGGCAAATACAACTTGTATTTGCCCCCAGCAAATACATGCCATCCTGTGGCAGTGAAAGTAAAATATGTAAAGTAGGTAAGAGTCAAATATGTAAAGTAGGTAAGAGAAGAGAGAGAAATTAGAATTGCAGTAAGGGAAACAAACAATAAAAACTAAAAATCAAAAATCTGACAGCATTCAGATGAACATTTTATAGGAGATGTGGAAAGTTGCTGGTTTTTTTCTGACTGTTCCCCATTATTGCCATCTGCTGACAGAAGTCCTTGTAGTTATAGCTTAGGGCTGACACAGAGTAACAGGAAAATGGGTCTTCAGAGGAGAGGCCAGCCCACTAATTGCCTCCAATTAACAGAATTTTAATTCAGCAATTTAAAATGTCAAACTACACAGCCTGTTGTACAAAAAAGAAACATGACCAGATATACATGACTATGTTTTGTTATTCCAGCTTAAACAATGCCAAAGCAGACACTAAGGACAAAGTCACTATTTTTTTCCCCCTTTTCCTAAGTGTATTTTGTTCCTAGAGAACTGAAAACACACCTACCTGTTGTCCATCTTGATAGTTGTCTATACTTAATGTCTGTGTTGCCATCATGGTTATTGAGACATTAACTGTGTCAAATCATCATAAGTGTGCACAAATAGTCTTTAAAGAAAAACAAATAGTCAGTTAAAAAGGTGGCCACTTAGAATCCAGTTCTAAAGGGTGAAGAAAAAATAAAGGTAGAAATTCAGATTTATGCACATCTCTCAGAGTTTATTGACAACAACAGCCACATGCAAATTCAAACAACAAATAAATTCAGTTTGGAAATATAACAGGTTTTATAAGCAAAAAGTTCATTGTCTCTTTATATTTTAAAGTAAAACTTTTAGTAAGAGGCTGAGGTTTTTTTACACTCACAAGCTCAAGTGAACTTTAACATTAATTTCTGCACTACTTAACTGACATTCTAAGGTCATACCACATTAGAATTCTAATCCTAATAGAACTGATACTACCTAGATTTTTCAATGAAATCTGGAAATGGGTAGGTTTGTGTTTCTGTGTTTTGAAAAGGCTCCCAACCCACTGAGCATCACTGTAACTGAAATAATAATAATAGTTTAAAATGATGAACTAAATGCAAAATGTTAAGAAATACCCTGTACACTTTTGGGTGTGAATCCCAGACTCTAAAGTAGGGATGAAATTACTTTCAGAGACCCAGCCTCAAATCACTTCTGAGATCAGGAATTTGCCCTCCAAGTCATTTAAGGTTCAACAAAGAATGGAACAATATCAAACAATTTTTAAACAATTGGGCCCACGTGACTATAAAGTTTCAAAAGGGACCCAGGAATTCAGAAGTCTCAATTTCTGAGACATTTGATACTTTGGGAAATATTAATTTCAATAGGATTTAGACACAAGCAAATGCATCATGTTATTCTCTCTAGGCATTAGCTGGAGTTTGGTGTCCAAATGAGTGAAACATTTTTAAGTTAAGACATACTGTAATTAAAAAAAAATAAATTAGCAAAGCACCACTACCAGATAGAGTGTAGCCAACAAATTATTACTTCACATTTCATTTTCTTGTCAGATCTGCAGCCATTACAACTGAAATCACGTAACTCATTAAGCTATTACCAGTAACTATTAACACAGAAGTCAATTTTCCTTGACACATGGGAGTTCTAATGTTTAGCTACTATTAAAAAATCCATATTAAAAAAGAAGTCAGAGCTCATGTCTTGAAAAACATTATATCCAGGTAATAATTCCAGGCTTTCTGCTCTTTTTCACTTATGTCAGTATTGAAAAACTAAGTTTTCAAATTTTCACCACTAAGATTGGAAACAGAATTTTTTTTCAATGTGTTCAATCACTACAAATTTTTCAACTATTTCAAGTCTTTCCCTTATTGCATACTACTACTGCATTTTTAAGAGCAATTTTTACATTTCTGGATATTTTCCCCTGCAGATTATAACAGTCTCAAGTGAGTGTTTCATTTTGCAAACACAGGACAAATTTCAATGTTCCCTTCTTTGAGAACAGTTTCAGGCACAGAGACAAACCAAACTCCTCAGGAGAAAAACCTCAAGCCTTACTTTGCATCAAATTCATTCAGTGTAATTCCTAATTATGAGTACAATTTTAAAAATCTTTTTTAAACAGCTTCAAAGACCAGAGAAGTTCACCAAGATGATGTAAGCTTGGTTTCCTCTAAAAACTAGGTTATATCTGTTTTTACAGAACACATTAGTATTCTTTCTTTGAAACTCCAAAAACATTACTGATTTCTCCATCAAAACTAAAAATACAAAGGGAACAACCTAAGGGCACTCACTGATAGAAGTACTTCAGATTTTAAATTTTTGTTACAGTTACAAATCATTTAGTGTTAAAAGTTAAATCAGCATTTGCCACAATAAGTGAGACACCTCTCAAAATCCTTTAAGGGAACACATTCTGAAGCATCAGCCCTGTAAGCATTTGTCTGATGTTTAAATATTTATTTTCTTTTATAAATGGCAGCTGACAGCCAATGCAAGTGCCTGTCTGTATTGAGAGAGTGAACAGGCACACAGAAAATGCTGCTTTTCTTCCTTCTCAAAAGACATACATTTAATTTATGACTGTGACATCCAAAGCATGGACCAGACTACCCCTCAAAATAAAAGCAGAACACTTGAAACGATCAACAAAGAAAGAGCAAACACTATTTAATGATTATTTTAAAGCTAAGCCCCACAGAAAACACTGCTAAAGAAACTGTTTAACTGTGGAAGAAAGATGAAATTCTTAGGCAAAAATGAGAAAATAAAACTTCGGTTGAAGTTGTAGAAGAGGAAGAAAGATTTAAGAGTTCACAGGGACGTAAGATCATATTTGTGGCACGAAGAAAAACCTGGAGAGGGAGGCCACAAAGATAATACATGTAAATTGGTAAAGACAGTAGGACATGGCAAGAATTTTTGGAGAACAAGACAAGCAGGACTACCCCCCCTTCCATATTTCCATAATGAAGAGACATCCCACATCTGGAAGGCCCTCAGGCCACACAAAAGAAGAAAGGAGGTGCACAGCTTTGAGCTAGATCCATAGATTATTGCATCTAGAAGGACTTTTGCCATATTTTCTCCCAGGGGAGTGACTGGAAAGAACTCCACATGGGCACTTCCTTCATTTCTCACAAGAGCTTCCCCTCTGACTTATAATTACAGTAGAAAAAGATTAAACTATTAGGCAAGATAGGAACTGATGAGATTTAGTGAAGACAACCACTGCAAATCAAGAAGAACAAATTGAGCTAATCACACACTTAAATTGAGGCAATTAACTGAGGAATTACTTCGGTTCACTAAAAAGAAACATTTCCTCATTACTCAGTAGAGGCAAGAAACAAAGTGAGTTAAACTTTAAGAAAAGTAACTGAGAAGGTATTTACAGATTTGTCTTTCACAACCTCATTTGGGATGCAGCACCCAGGCTCGTTAGCAGGCACAGCCCCAGCAGATGCTCAGGCTGCAGACAAAAATGGGGCTGCTATCGCTCCCAGATGTTTATCACTGCCACAGCTAATTACTTCCACAGCTCCTCCACCGAGCTCACACAACACGTGGATGTTTCTGATGCTTTTCACACCGAGTCAAGGGGGCTGGTTCAGGCTTCCTCCTGCTGAAGGTGGCTGTGATGGAAAGCAGCTGACTTGGTCTGAAGCAGTTGTGGTGCACTCCAGCAAGCCCTGCTCTTGGCTGACCTACTCGAGTGTGTCCATTCTCAGCTCACAGACCACCTCCAGCCAGCACACCCTACCTCAGGACACAGAGTGTTTGGGTAGCTGAGGTGAACACAAGAATATATACGAATTCAGGACACCTCAGCTTTCAAAATGCTAATTCTCTGTGAAAGAAATCGAGAGCAGAGGGGAAAATGTGTGTTTTTATTTTATATTCAAAGACTTACAAATAGCAAAACCTGAGGGTGAGTCTGCTGGTCTGCTTCACACAGAACAGAACTAACTCATTCTATTTATTTTGAAAGTAAAGTGTATGGAAAACCCAAGGAAAAACTTGAGGTCACGTAACTGGAAGCTGATGCATGACCTACAATCAGAAACTCCACTGATACCTGTGGTGAAAGGGAATTCATAAAAGATCATGGTCTACAAAGCAAAGGGAAAAAAAAAAAAAAGAGAAGCCTTTTATAAAATGAGGTATGAAGGAAAATGTAAAGCAGAAAGGAAGCTAAATGAAGAGGGGTAATCATAATTAGAATTGTGGAGAGCTTGTGCAAGTTGAGTATGTAAGTGAAGAGATTAAATGTGAGCTGAAACATACACACAAAGTGATCACTTAACATTCATCACTCCACTCCTCACTTGTTCCACTTACTCCTTCATAATTACGGGCACAGGGACCACCCAGTAACGTTAACAGAAGGTACAAGTGAGCTGCTGGAGATCAGTGGTATCATTTTTAACATATACAAGCTACAACAGATGTTTGTAAGAGATATAAATAGTTACGCTTCAGGCTACGACCTAACCACCAACCCTCTTAGGGTTGTGAGGGAACTACCCAACAGACTTGTTAACAAGTAATCATTCCTTCTCATTTTCTTCATACATGTTTCTTTGAAGTCCTCCAGAGAGAAATGCATGACTGGCAGATTCAGCATGGCTCTTTGTTCATTCTTATTTCACTTTAGTCCTGGCACTTGCTATGTAACATTAGATGCTTACATTCACACAGCAAGTTAAAAAGAAACAAAAATCAATTCTCTTTGACACATGAAAAGCAACTAGAGCTGGCTTCCTTTTCAACACAATACAGGGTGATATTTATTTCAAGGGCACGCTGTTTTCTAAAGAAGAGAAAATATTGGCCATGAGAAAGCTGCTCACCCCTTTCCTTCACTGAGTTGAAGACATTATCTTGTTCCAACACAGAGATCCCACTTACATACAAGGTGGAAGACAGAAACCTAAAAACCAACAGAGAAATAGTCAGAAGAAAATAACACCTTCAAACACACATACTAAGACTCAAAATGATTTTTTAAAAAAAATTGTTTTACTATGTGGTTCTCTCATCAAGCGTTAATGAACAGATAGGAATTTCTTTGCACATTTTGCTAATCCTTGCATTGTTAATAATCTCTAATCACACCTATTATCCCACGCTTGAACTTCTTATCCTATTATTTGATCTTTCTCTCATCTTATTCCATTCAGTCTCTACATTCACCTTTGTCTCTGTTGACACCTCTAACAGAAGGCTCCATTTGGATAATAACTCCCTCACTGTTAAACCTTCATATTTTACTCCTTGGCTTGGTGTCTGTCTGCCAAGACTAGACAAGACACATCCCAAAAATAAAACCATGAAATGCAAATAGGAGTAACTCACCACTGTTGTGTAAATTAAGCATGAAATCAAGAAAGGTGAGAGATTTTTTTTCCTCCCCATTTAAAGCTCCTTCATCATCATTTGAATACAATCCATGGTAAAATCAAAGCATGATGCTAGAAATGGGCCATTGTTAGGATCCTGTCTTCACAGAAGCTGCTACAGGATTATTTGGCCATTTTAAAAAGCTTTCCAAAAATTACCACTTAAAATTATTTTAATTACATTTAATAGCACACATTTGATACAGTGAAGCTACTTTTAAAAAGTAGTAAGGATTGTGAAAGCAAAGTAGCAAAGATTGTGAAAACATACATAGAAAACACAACTGCTGAAAAGCATTAAAAAACCATCTCAGGAGAAGATCCAGACACTAAGGTTGCACAGAGGCCACCAGAAATTAAATGATGGCTAAAACACAGTTGAGATCTTGAATCTGATTATCTCTGTTTCTCACACAGATAAAGTTCACAGTAAGAACCAGAAAGTAACTCCAACATTTTTGAAAGCAAGATGAAATTGGTCACTGAATTGGCCTTTAAATTAATTAAAATTTATGCACATGTTGTTTTCCAAGAAGTTTTTCAGACAAGTTCACAGAAAAACAAAATGTGAAGGGCCACTCAATCTAGATGCCATTTCTGGTTCTTGAAACCTGGTTCTAAACAGGGCAGGGAAGGTATGTGAGGAGTTTTAAAGTAGTTCAAATTTCAGCCATTGGTTAGAGACTAAACACTGAGCAAGAAAGAGTTTCAGCCCAAAGTGATAGACCTGGTCATGAAGGTTCAAGGAGCAGATGGCACATTAAAAGTTCTTACCACTTTTCCTTAAACTGTCAGAGATCTATGTCTTCAGAAAATGGGCCTCTCTCATTTTTGCAGCTTGTTAATTCTGTTCTGAGGACAGTGTAACCCTCTTACTCCCTTCTTCACATGCCATGCATTTTGGTACTCATTCTCACCTCAATTTACTGGGCTACTTTCAAATAAAAGACTTCTCACTATTCACGGCATCTTCAGAAGAGGTCACTGACAGATAAATCAGGATAGATAAATAGATGAATTATCCATTCCTTGTCTCTGCTCAGACATAAGGAGGACTACTGCAAACCTGAAAATCCTGCTCCCACATTCAGAAATAACTGCAGCCAAGAACTGGTGGAGTCACTGCTGCCAGATCTGGTCAGTCAGATATTCAGGGTATGAAGAAGTAGCCCTTGCCTGCAAAGCCTTCAGCTGAAACTCTGGAAACAGCAAATTTCTAGGCAGCTTATGATATATCCAGGGCAAGAACAAAGAGGTGCTAAAGGAATGCAGGTCTGGGTGAAAGACGCTGCAGAGGAAAGGATGTGGCTGAGGAGGAGCCAGAGGATTTTTCAATGATTTTGCCCGTTTTAAAGTGACACTGGACAACATTAAAAACTGCTGAACCCTAAAACATATCAGACCAGAGAGATCTGAGGTTGCAGATGATGATGTCTTCTTGCACATTTCAGTGGTGGCAAGAAAAGGGAGCAGATACACCTGTTAAAGGGTGGAGACAACACCCAGGCACTGCGGAGTCTTCACCTGGACTTGCTATTGCCAATTCTTGTTTCCCTTTAATTCCTCTGGCAGACAAGCTTTAAAGTAATGACATCATAATAAAAATACCTAACTATGAAATCAAAACAAAGGGCAACTTGCTTTGTCTCTCAGAAAGTGAATCAGCACTGAGGGTTTAACTACAAAGTGAAATAGGAACTTGTTCATTCAAGCACTGAAGAGCCCTCGTTTGAGTCATCCTCTCGTTCTGCATTTCAGATCACAGGAAGCAAAGACCTCTGAGTACATTCACATGAACAAATATGAGCAGACATGAGGATCCATGTATTTTTATAGATTCAAATGATGATAGTAATAATTGATTCAAATAATGAAGCAGTAAGTAGAGCACACATGCCGACATCGAGGATTCATTCCACCTTTGCTGCAGTTCATTTCCATCTCCACTGACTTGCCCACACAGAGTCATCCACAGAAATTAAGACAAACAAATCAATATGAAGTTGACGCAGACAAGTTTATTAAAACTCTTCTCCTCATTCAGGTCCAAGGTGGCTTCCATTTCCTCTGTCTCATGTACTTAAAAAGTACAACCATTATTTAGAATATTACAGTTTTAAGAAAGACAATGTTCCTGTTCTGGAACATAATACCAGCCTCAGGGAGTTCCATCACACAGATACAGCCACTCAGTTACTCTACAACAGCTATGCTGTCAATTGCCCTGGGAGTCAAGCCCTAAAAAGCCACAAAACCAATTTTGGGCTGCAGTAAAATGAGATTTATTTTGTGTCACTTTGTTCCCTTTATTGTTTGGTGGTGCAATAGAGTTATTTATATGTTAATCTTGATGAATATGAGATTACATTTAAAAAAAAAGAATGCAAATAATACTTTAAGAAATAGAAAATTAAAAAGAAATTAAAATCCACAACTAAAGTTGAATTTCTGCAGAAATACAGGCTACACTCCAAGCTACCATTAACCCTTCTTTACATGTAGAATTTTGAACACAGATGCTATGTAATAGTGACTTTATTCAGCAAGGCCTCTCCAACAGTGTATCCACTGCTTTGTTGTCCCATTAATCTTTCCTAGCATCCTCTTTTCATATCCTTCCACCTCAGATCTTAACAATTCATACAAAGTACCACAGGCCACCTCCCAAACACCACCACACACTGTCACACAGCGTGACCAACAACCATCTCATTACAAGATTTGTGTTCCTTTAGCAACTCACTCCTTGTTTAAACTCTGCTTTTGGAACATTTCATTCTATAAATTCTCCTATTTGCAAATGCCAAATTAAAAAATATATTAATATAAAAAATGTGCCACTTTATAAGCTAAAATTGCATATGCTGTTAACTGATAAAATGAATATTAAGGATGCATAGATCATAGGGATTTCTCCAGGCACAACAGAAATAAAACTGAGGGGATCTTGGAGGGAAGAACTCCAGCTCCTGATTCTGCACACATCCTTGGTGTGTACACCAGCATATTTCTAGGGAAAGGTGCAAAATCATGGGTCACATTCCTGACTCCATGTCATCACCAATTTACCACAGTCCTTCTTAACAAGGATGAGAAAGATGAGGATGAGGAATTCTACCCAATCCAGTCATAAAATGATGGATGCCAGGTATCCTGCCCCCAGGTAGCTCTTGGAATTTTGAAGGGAAATCCCCAGGTTACTATCTTACCTTCTGCAAAATGGAATCCTCATTCTTCCGACTATGGAAAGATCCTCAAATTCAAGGAACTTCCTGCAGCATCTCACTTCTCCTACCCAATTCACACTGTAATTTGACCCTGCTTTATTAGCCCCATTAAGTAATAGTAAGGAATTTAGGGGACTAAACTGCAATTTTGGCAAGAGAAAAACAAAACTTGGGGGAAAGGAAACCTCCCTCTTTAATTGTTCCAGGACTCTTGATCGATTAGGGTATGAGGGAGCAAATATATTTCCCATCACTCCTTCATCCACCACCAATATTCACATAATTAATGAAGATTCCTTTTTTTTTTCTGTATTCTTAACACTACCAACAGAAGGACTTTATGGTCCAGCATGAGAATCCTCACACACATTTATTGTTGCAGGACAGAGAAGAAGTCTTTGCCCTCAGTTTTTACCCAATGTGGTTTCATAACATGTTGGACCCAAAACTCAGGAAGATGGTGTCACATCTGCCTTGCTGCTCTTGTGGCAAGAGGGTGGCATTGGAAAGACTCCAAACACTCCTTAGATCCCAGAGGATGTGTATCACCACTTCCACAGCTGGAACTGATCCTGTACAGCTCTTGCTTACTGTTATTTAATTACTTTTTCAAACCATATTTCATTAAAAAAAGACAAAACCAACTCAATAAACAGAGAAAAAAAAAGGTGAGAACTCCACCAGCCTCACAATTTCTCTGCATTCCCCACATGGATAAACAGGGTTGCTTAAGCCCTAGACAAAAATCCATCCCTCTGCCACTGAAGACTTTGGAGTATCCACATCCCAAATTTCTTAATTTTGGAGACACTCATGCAACCATCTCCTTCCAGGCAAATTAATCCAAAGCAACAGGAAATCCTATTTTAATAATGATTTGCATCAGCACCCAATAAACTATGACTGAAATGAATTTTGTTTTGTGTTTATACTTTGTGGTTTCATAAGGAAGACACAGAATAACCACCAGTCTCTCTGCCTTTATTGCTATTGAATACTTTACAATGTGAGCAGTTTGTGTAAGCATATGTTATGTTTTCCAACCTTTTTATTATAATACTATAAAAGTTTCCAATTATTCTGTGAAGGACTGAATTCCTGATGCTATTGAAGTACAGTTGAAGGGCGAACAGGAGCTTTTATTTAAATAATAAATGCATTTAAAATGGACTTTGGATGTTGAATGGATAAGAAAATGCCCTCTACACATTTTTGGCATTTACACAATTCATCAAGATCAAGATGTTCCCTTACCAATTATTTCATTTTTGTATCTTTAATGATTTCTGGAATAACAACCCCATTAATGAATCAAGCATTAACTTGGACTTGAAAGTGACACAAAAAACTTGAAAGTGACAGAAAATCCTGGCCCTGCAACCCTTTGTGAAATCCAATTCCAATCCATCACTAACTTTTCCAGAATCTTCCCTGTTCTGACTCCAACATTTGGTCAAACCTGAACTTGTTTTGCTACTAAGTTTAGGTCTTAAAATGAACTGTTATTTTCTTTTTCAAATGAGGATGAAATAAAAACTCTTCCTTTCCTGCTCCACTCTTGTTTCCCACCCCTCCCAAACACAAGTCTCCATCCTCCCAGGAGTTACGACTGCTGCCTGAGTGCTCTGGGGTAAAAAAAGACTATTTAGGGTTAAACTTACCCATCACCTACTGCTGTGAGCTGCATTGTGCTGAACTGCTTGGTCCAGGTGATGCCTGCACCGGCAGGTGACATGCAAGGACCAACAGACAGGAGGGCATTCACAGAATATTCAGGTAGTTTAGATAATAAATATTTGCCCACTACCATCTAAAGCAGGTTTTCCAAGAGGTTTTGGTCTGTTGAAGGTTCTCAGTGAACAGCCACATGCTCCATGTGAATGCTTCTGATCCTTTCCCCTCTGCAACACTAAAATCCACAACTCAACTGCTGATATGCTCTTAAATAAGAATCCTGCCCTTCTTATAAATTAACATATTTACTAAGAGTAATTCTCAAGGTGCTGAGTCATTTCTAAGTTGGCAGAATAACCCTGCTCAAACATATTCATCGTGGCAAATTTTAGTAGGACTAAGAATCAAGCTACTGAAATTAACACCTCAAAATAACAATAACAATAACAATAACAATAACAATAACAATAACAATAACAATAATAATAATAATAATAATAATAATAATAATAATAATAAAGATAACCAGGTACTCTTCCTTCTAGCATTGCTACTATCATGGTCTAGACCACATAAAAATGGCCTAGAAAACATAAATTAATTGATCACAGACTGACCCAGAAGTTCTTTAGTTACAAAAACATACAACACAGCACACACATTCTCATGCCCCTCTTCTCTAGGCATGTCAAAAACATGTAAAGATCTAATTTTTGTTCTCTAATTGCCTGTGTTTCCTTGTAATATAAAAGGCTTGGACTTTATTTTTCAGCAAGTACGATAATATCCTTTTCCCTTTGCTTTGTTTGCTGGGTAACTCATAAAAAGCCAAGCAGGATGTGAAGTACAGCCACACTTCCTAGCTTCTTCTGCCATCAAGAAAAAACACAGGCAATTCCAAAACCTCACCAATAAAATAAAAACTGGAATTTGGAGGTTTAAAAGAAATGGATCCCTCTTTCAGTATATCAGAAGTAAGCTACTATATTCTGCTTTTTGCTTGAATTTCCCATCAGCTGCAGAAGAGAGCTGCACATCCCTGGGCACAGCAGGGTGAGGGACAGTCTGTGATCATCACACTCAGCTCTCATTTTCAAAAATCACCTTTTGACTCTCTGTGTACTTAAACAGCCCTCAGGTTTAACAGCAAATACCTCTTTTGTACACCTAGGTAATAAAAAATGAGAACACCACGGCCTGGAGCAGCTGCCACATGAAACCCCAAACAATGTGTTCCTGTCAAGTATGAGAACCAACCATGCCAGAACAAGATCTGAGTTTTATTTCCCTTTCTAGCACCAATGTTTGCCTCCCAGTGCCACACATGACATGGGATCCCCTCACTGCTAGCAGGGACCAGAACCAAGTTACTGCCCCTCAGCAGCTTCATAAAAACGTGCCACAGCTCCATAACAACAAAACTGGCATTTCCAGATCCATAGTGCCATTATTTTACTTTCCACCCCACCCCTGATCTACCTGATGAATCCCATGTTCCACAGTTCTGGCATGAAACCACCTCACAGTGAACAAAGTGAAGAACCTGCCACAAGTGTGAATATTTCACTGTTCAATTCCCTTGGGGAGATCTAAAATGGTCTGGGTAAAAGATATTGGCAACATCTGGCATCAAGTAAGCAAATGAAAGAACTCCATCAGCAGCTTTTTCTCCTTGCTCTTGGAATCCTCTTGCTTAGAAGAGCAGTAAGTTGTTTTACATTTTGTACAGCACTGAGCTGTAGCAAAATGAACCCCTCTGAGACTTCACATTTTTAAATCTACAGACTTTTTGAACAAGTGAGAAGTGAAGTAACCAGCTGCTGCTGCAAGAGAAGTAACATTTCCAACATTTTTAATTTCACACAAAAAAATTGCATTTGGTCTTACTTAGACCAAAATAAAAATATTAATCTGCTTTACTGTAAGCTTTCACATATGTGCCAGTTTTGCAGAGGCAACATTTGGCTGCCAGACCACGACATAATATTCTGAAATACAATTTGGACTGCTCCTCTCAGGACATTAACATGGCCATTAGAACAGGCAGTTCCACTGCCACAGTGGCGGCTCTGTGATCAGCCACCCTCAGCCACTAACACTGGGTTTCATTTCACCAAAGTTACTCTTTTCCAAGAAACTGAATTGCCCCTTAACACTCCCAAACTTGCTGTGGTAGTAATCAGAATTATCAGGGCTTTATTAGAGCACTGCATTTACAGCACAGAAAAATACAGTTGGAAAGCAAAATTCTCAAGAAGAAATGACAGCTTCCAGGAGATTTACCATTTTATAAGACTAAAATATTTAAAATAAATTAAATTTGTATTTCATTCATTCTGAACTCCTTTCAGTCCTATCATGGAAGACTGCAAGGATTTAGCTTTAAAATGTTATTTTATTTAACCCAAATATTACAACTGTATTAAGAGTACAAATCAAAGCTGTAAGTACTTAATACCAGCTTGACTTTTTACATGCCAAAGTGAAATTTCCAAATGCAAAACAAAATCCCCACCAACCCTAACAACAACAATGTGCTCAAAATGTGAAGAATTCTTGGGATTTCTATCAGCACATGAGAAATGGTAACAAGAAAAAATTTCAGCCCAGCAAAACACATAAGGAGAGATTAAAAAAAAAAAAAAGTCATGGCCAAAATCCTCTGGGGAGATCAATGAGAAATGATCTGAGCCTCCAAAATCTCAGTGCAGCACAACAGCCCCTACTTTACCCTGTGACTTTCCCTTTTTACCCTGGGACTGCAGCACACTGAGCTCTGCCTTTCACCACTGAACTGCAGATTATGTAAAGAAAACACAGTAAAACCTACACTGAAATTTTCCTGTGGATACTTTTATTATGAGATGACAAGAAAATATATCAAGTGGTGACAGTCAAAAAAAATATACTGTACAGTTCATAAAATAAACTGAAGATAGAACATTAGTGAGAAAAATAATTAGAATTATTTTGAATATATTATGTGAAATGTTTGGGCAATTTTTTCCTTCAGAAATTTTTGAAAACTTGACTGCAATGATTCTATATGTGATGACACAAAGACTCAGAAAAGGATAAGTCTGCAATTTTACTTGACAGAAAATGCACCCAATATGCATTTGCTGTTGTTTGATACTGTAGCAATGACAGAGCCTGGAAATCCATGTAAGGATGGATTTCTGATACAACCCCAACATCTTGTTTCCTGGTTCAGTGTAATCCATAAAATTCACACATGCAGCTAACAGGGACTGACCAGGGCTCCATCCAGCTGCAGAAACCATCTCACTCCAACCACACAGAAACAAAGCTAAAGGGATGGAACCCCACAGCACAGGCAGCCCACGAACAATTAGATCCCACAGAGGACAGGGACCTGAGAGTGTGTGCACACTATGGAGAACAGCAGGATGGGTGGATATCCTAAGCCATACTTGCTACAATTCTCCTCATCTAGTAATCTACACTAATGAAATTTTGTGCAAGAGCACACTCAAGAATAAAATTAGGAACTAACTAAATGTGCACTTCTTTTGTAAAAACTAAGATAGGATTTTTTTAGTTAAAAAAAAAGATATTTAGCATACTTTGAGAGTGACCTACAGCCTCTTGCTTTTCTCCACAGGATTTTGGCCCAAGTGTTTTCCCACATCCAGAACATAATGCCCATGTTCCCTGTTCCTGGGATCTGTTTAATGGAATGCACATAACCTATTCCAAAGAGGGGCAAGGACAAAAAAAAAAAATGAATCTTGCCTGGGCAGCACTCAAGTGCAAGTGGGGGGGGAAAAAAAACAAGCCAACAAACCAGCAATTCCTTCACTTGTAAGGGTTTCATAGCAGATATAGTGTCTTGCATTAGGAATTAATTATTTACTGCTCCATCCCTAGAAGTGTCCAAAGCCAGATTGGACATGGGGCTTAGAGCAGCCTGGGATAGTGGAAGGCGTCCCTGCCCATGGCAGGGGGTTGGAACAAGAATTTTTAGATCTCTTCCAACTCAAACCATTATGGGATTCTCCCCCCCTAAACCACACCAGTCATTTACTCACACAAAACTACAAAAAGGGACTAAAAACGACAGCAGCAGTAGATTAAACAAATAAGCCAACACTGTGACCTGTCTATAAAATTCCACTACATATCACCATTTAAGAAAATATTTAATAAATTATATTTTTAAAAATAGCAATAAGCTATACAGAGAATTATCACACGAACGTGTTAACTATCCATATTATTATATTGTTAATTGACCAACACCGGCGTGGTGGAAGGAAGGAAAGCCGTGGGCTGCTCCATGAGACCTGGGACATGCGGCTCACCGAGGCAATAGTTGGGGATAAAACCAGCGCTTGATTTATTATTGTTTACACACATCCCCAGCAGGGCCTCTGGGCAGTGTCAAGTCTCAGCTCCTAATTGCGGCCGCGTAAACACCCGGCAACCCTCGGCCTGGCTGTCGGGAAGGTGTCTGCTCCCAAGCCAGCCGGGAGAGCGCGGGGTCACACCGAAAAGGAGACAGGAGCGAGGGACAAACCCGGCCGAGCTCTGCGTACACGGCCGCGGCCGGGCTGCGCTCGCTATGAACGCCGGAGGCGGGGGGAGCATCCCCCAAAGCGGGGCACATCTCCGCCTCCCCTCCCTGCGCTCCCCCCGGGCAGGGCAGGTGTGCAGGAGGAGCGGGATCGCAGCAGGGACAGGAGGAGAGCGCGGAGCAGCTGCCGCTGCGGAGCGAGCCCGCGGTGCGGCCTCGGGGCCCGCGGCAGAGCCCCCGGAGCGCCCCCCGTTTTCCCCCCGCCTCCGAGGAGCGCTCGGCACGGCGCTGCCCCTTTAAGCATCGCGTCGCCTCCTCTCCCTCCTTCCCTCCCTCCCTCCTTCCCCCCCATCCCATCGCCCCCATCTCCTTCCTCCTCCTCTTCCTCCTCCTCCGCGCGGACCCGCGCGCGCTCTCGCGTCCCCTCCCCGCGCGCGCCCCCGCCGGGACACAACGGGCGCACGGCGGCGGTTCCAGAACCTTCCTCGCTTCGCTCCCCCCCCCACACCCCTCCCCGCTTTTCCCCTCCTTCCCCTCCCCGCGCCCGCCACCGCCCCTTAGACCCCCCGGTCCGTGCGAGCGGCGGCGGAGCGCGGGTGCCCCTTTCTCCCCTCGCCGCCGCCGCCGCCCCGCTCGCCCCTTCCCCAGCCGCTCTGCCGCTTCCCCGGTGCGGCCGTGCCCGGGCGGCGGGCGCGCCGTGATGGACGGCGGGGCTGGAGCGGGGTTTGAGTGACAGCGCTTACCTCGGGTGCCAATCTTCGTCACACTGACAAGCGGCTGCAGCAATCGGGACCCGCACCGCCGCCGCGCGCGTCACCGCGCGCCGCCGCGCCCGGCCAATCACCGCCCGCGCCGCCCCCGACGCCACGGCGCGCCTCATCAATATTCATCGTTAGTGGGCGGGGCTTGGGTGCACCGCCCCTCCGCATTGGGGCCGCCCGTCTCTCCCTCATGAATATGGATGAGAGGGCGGGGAAAGCCGTGAGGGTGAGGCCACGCCCCTCGCCGTGTGTGTGAGGCGGGGGGGTGAAACCACTGTGGGAGTCGGGGGAGGAGGGAGGTACCAAGTGGCTCCGCCATGAGGGGAGAGGCGGCGGCCGCTGTGGCGGGTTCGTGGCGCGTTCCCTCGGGCAGCGCTTGGTGCTGGCCCTGGGGTCGCCTCAGGGCGCTGCTCTCCGGGCTTGGGGGAGTTCCTTTCCTCGGCTGTTGGCGCCGGGAGCCCCCGCGCCTTGTGGGATGCCCCCGGGAGCCGCCCGGGGCGTGCCGGGGTCGCCCCGGGGAGCCCCGGGTGCGGGAGCCGCGCTGGAGGCTCCTCACAGGCTGTCTCAGGACCTTCTCCTCCGGCCTGCGTGGGGTGAAACTGCTTGGATGAGCCTTGCGACCCTTCCAGCCCCAAAGCTTCTCCCCCCCTTTCTCTCTAAGCCCCCAAACTGAGGGATCGGAGCGAAGGCGGACCTGCGCTGTCCCTCAGGATCCTGCCCACGGAACCGGCGCTGCTCGGGTCCTGCCATGCCTTGAAATAAAGATGCTGACACCACACAGGTGTTTGGTACTGAAACTGCACTTGGGTGGAACCAGTGCGGCCACAGCTTCTTCCCCCATGAGTTACCGCTGGTAAATATTCCCCCTTTTCCCAAACCATTCCTGTACAAGTGTCAGGAATGTGTTTTCAGGAGGCTACCCTATGGCTTGGCCCTTTTGCTGTGGGGATATTTAAAAAGTGACTCTGCTGTGCAAAAGGGCTGGAGTGCCTTTGGGTCACACATGTCACAGGTGATGGATCTGCTGTCTCCACCTTGTTCCTCATTCTCAAGGCTTCTGAAAGATCATCCCCACATCACCTCGCTGGCTTTGAGAGCAGAGGTTTGCAAGAGGAGGAAGAAAGTGACACATAAAAAGCAAATCACATTTAGGAAGCTCACTTTAAACCCAAAGCAGTTTTACTTTCAGGTCCCTCTACAAAGCCGCCACTGGGAATCTACTTGATTATCCTGTTCCCATTAAACTGGCAATACCCTACATTTTTTCATGGTCCATGTCTCTCTCTCTGGTTTAAGCAAATCAGCTGGTTTTTTTTTTTTTTTTTGGTTTTACATTACACTTTCCCGGGCCAGGCCACTTTTCAAAGATCTGGCTGATAGTTTGGCAATAGAAACAGCTACTTAAATGTTCCTGCAATGTTCTGCCCTCAGTCCTCTGCACGTCACTGGTGTGTCAAGACCCTGCTCAGCCAACACAGTTGCTTCAGGAATCTTGTCACCCTGTCCACACTGCCACCATTTGTCCACTGACAAAACAGTTGCTCCATCCCCTTGCCAGACTGCCTGGAGCCTTCTCAGGAGTTCCTTTTCCATTGCCATTTTCCTCTGCACAGTCAGAGCCACGTGGACATCGGGCTTGTGAGCAGAGAGAGAACTTCTACACCAAGCAGAGAGGGTGGAATTGAGCTGTGCTAATCCAGAGTGCTCAGATGGGTAAATCATAGCACAGTGTTAATGGGAATGATTTATTTAAACAAGATTAGGAAAAAAAAAAAAACAAAAACAAAAAAAAAACCCCAACCAACTCTTGGTTTGTCTCATTCACAGGAGAATCTCTGTTTCCGCTCCTGTGCTGTGTAACAGCACCTCTCATGCAGTTCCTTTGGCCAGGTTGGCTGCTTCTTCCACAAGTTTCAGCTCTCATTATCCCTGACACATTCATTAGTGACACATTCACTAAACAGTGCTTAAAATTAACTGCTTCCCATGTCCAGACCTGCCTCTTCTTCAAATTTGATTCTCCCTGCAACCCCTTTGTTCTCCTTCTGCCTCGCCTGCACTTCTTTGGATGGGAGTTTACTGATTTCTTCTGAGAGTGAACAGATTAAATTAAAACTAATTTAGTTTCTGTTTAATCTCTCCTCCCAGTGATCTTCAAAGCCTTTCTTGATGCTTTTCCCAACTTGAATTTCTTTTCTCCTCCTGCTTCCCTTTGCTTTTCCTTCCCTTCCTGGCTGCCACTTTCTATTCCTGAGCTCCCCCCTCATTCACAACAGGTGTAGAAATTCCTCATCTGCTGCTTCCCCGTCACCCAAGTAATCCCATATTTTGGTTGCCTTTGTAGTTAAAGTTTCTCCATCCATTACTTTCCTCAGCCTCTCACTCTTTTTGTTATTTCAGTAGATGTTTTAACTCCCTCGAAATTAAAGCTTGTTATCAGAATGAAGAAAGCCTGGTTCCCCACATGTCTGTGCCTCATGGTTTGTTAACTTTAGGGTGTAAGGTGCCAGTTTTAACTGAAATCTCTTCCAAATTTTTGATTTATTTAAGATTTCTCTTTAGCCAGTCCGTGCTGTTGCCCAGAAGTTCCCACTGCAGATTTTCCATGATTCAGGGAGAACATGATACATCCTCCCTGCTCCGCAACTTATTTTCATGAAAGTCACAGGAACTAAATTATTCTGTCAGATTTAATTCTGTCTGGAGTAAGCCAGTAGATTCAAACATTATTAAATATCATGGATACACCCTCAGATATATCTCTGCCTACATGACATGACCATATAAACCTCATTCCCACAAGAAAATAACCTAAAAGTCATTCCTGATCAAACTTGTGACTTCCAGCTCACTGAAAGCTCTGATCCCACTCACTGTCAAGAGGTCCCTGCTTTTCAATTTGTCTTCAGTCACCTCTGATACAGCTTCTGCAGGCCTAATTTTGAAAGGTTAAGCTTAATTTTTAAAATATCACAGCTGAAATGGCTCCAGGAGATAAAGATTTAAGAAAAGCTCTAAAAATTACAGGACCCTTGAGAGGAGCCGATAACTTGGAAAACAGGAGCAGCAGGAGAAAAAGAATGAAGAAGTAACTGAGATGAATGATCCAAAAGCAAACAACAAAAAATCCCAACAAAATGAAACAGAAAGAGAAAATACAGGTGCCTTTTCTTTCCATTTCTGATTGTCCAAACAGTGTTGTCCCTTATCAGTTCTGCAAAAGAACAAGGATCCAATCCAGGGGATGGAAGACAGCACTCCTGAGAAAATTCTCCATACTACAAATCTTATAAGAACTATTACACAGCTGAGGAGGTTTTGTGTTTGGAGCTCCCATTGGTATGGGTGCACTCACTTCAATGCAGTGGTGAGAGGGCTGCTTTTCTTTCTAAAAAATCAAAATGCCAGGGTGAATGAAATGTCATTTTAATACTTTGTAATAGCAAATTACAAATACACAAAAATGGAGTTTGACAATATTCAAGCAAATAACACTCAGGTTCTCTAACTTCTGTTACCTTCTTCACATGATACATATTAAATGAAATTATTAAGTATAGCTCATTATTTAAAGCATGCCCAGATAGGTTTGTGGGGTCAGGACCTTACCTGACTACTCAGAACATTCCCCAATATATAAGAGCACTCCTCGCAGCTGGCACAAATAATTGCACACACTGAGCTATTGAGGTCCTACCTCATCAAGCACTTTCCCAAATCTCTTCTCTTAAATACACTTTCAGTATCTATTTAGGCACAGTAGGATTGTGTAAGTGTATTGGGGGGGCAAAACTCTACCCTACATACAACTGCTAGAGGAATTAGGCTTACTCTGACATCCTTCAGCAATTACCAAGTTATGAATATTACAACTGAGTGCAAAACATAACATTCACCTGCATTTAACCTGTTCAGATCACTTCTCATGCCTCTCGACTGTGCACTGGCAACTCTTTCATAATTAAGCTTTCAAAGGCAACATTTACATAAAGGTGAAGGGATGGGTTTCCATGCAGGTGGCAGTAATCTGTACTCATAACTTGTGGAATAAAGCCTGTAATTGCAGTGATAAGACTGGAATAATCTAAAGAGAACAGAGTTTCCCCCCAGATTTCCATAAAAATCAGGTGAGTTTTTAAGTGTTGATCTCCTGACAATGGGAGGCCTCTGCAGAAAACCAGTTTCTCCTTTCGTCACTCCAAGAGAATAAAAGGATGTAGTAAGACATGACAACAGCTTAGATGTCCTCTGGCTGTTTGGAGAGCATTCCCAAGCAGCCTTGGTGTGCCCTGTTTGCAGGCACAGCACATTCACATCTGCAGCCACAACTTTACACGGTATAGGAGGAGCCTGGAAAAAAGGTGTGATTTACTTTATGGTGGATACAGCTTTTAAGATCTTAAAGCCGAAATTAATGAGTTAACTCAGTCTAAATAAATGCTATTGCTTGAACTAGATCATGGAGATCTGTGTAACTCGGCTGGGAACACTCCCTCTGGAGAAATTAGGAGCTCGTGTCCCACAGCAGGACTTGGGCTCAGACCAAGAGCTGGCACTGCAGTGCAGCACGGCTGCAAGGAGTTTCTGTGCAGGGACCAGGGATGCCATCCTTTGAATCAGCTGTTATGGGCTTATGTTTTTCTACTCTGTTCAGTAGAAAAAACAACTTACTTGAAGCCTCCTTAAACAAAATGAAAAATTAGAAATGTCTTATTCAATATTTCTCCTCATGTTAAATCGAATTTGAATTTTCCAGAGCTGTACACTAGCTGAATCACTGGCTGCACACTACTCACTCCATCTGTTTATATGGTTGAGTCACTGCATTACCAATATTTTAACACGTTACTTGGAAAGAATTTTGGGCGATCTGGAGGACAACCCCCCAGAGCTCTGTAAGATAATGTTCCCTTCTCTGGGCACTGTAGCACCATACTCTACTCAATGCTCCCTTTCTGCTACCAGAAAAATGTTAATTGGAACAAATGGCTATTTTAGCAATAAAAGCACTTCCACTTAAAAAGCTGAAGATTGAGCTGTGATGTACAAATCCACTGTCACCTTGTGTGCCATGTCTTGCCCTGGGAACTGTGCAAGGAGTTTCATGGTGATGGAACAAACATCTTTCACAACCCAGCATATCTTTTTTCCACTTGAGATACTACAAACAGGTTATTTTCTGAGGGCAAACTGTCTGGTTTTAATGATGCCAAAAGCTGAGGGTATTTTATTGTTCAAAGTTTCTTCCAAAATGTGGTATATGTAAAAAAAATAAAATAAAATTATTTACCTCTGTGTAGAAGGGCAGGAGGGTGGAAGGGGCCAAAAAACAGGGTTGAAAAACAGAGTCAGAAGAACAGAGGTGGAATTGCTGATACGCATTTTATTTTTACGAAAAACATAAAAAGAGAATATTTTTTATGAATGTCACCATGGAGGACTATGAATGCATTCATCTTATTCTGGGAGTTGAGAAGCAGAAAGTGAAACCAACTGAAATAAAAGAAAACCAGTGAGACTAGTTTTACTTTTCAGACCAGGGGTTTGATCCAACTCTTGCAGAAGTCGGTGGAACAATTCCCACCGGCTTGTGCAGGATTTGGATTCAGCAAAGTGAAATGCAGAAAAAAATGACCAGGAAGCACTAATGAAAGGTTCTCAAACACTGCTCTACAGAACACTTTCTTCAGTCCATGGGGACGTGACTTCCCTCTCCATTACTCATTTACTTCCAGCCGCTTTTATGGGTTTCTGCATTTTGAAGCTCTGAAGGGCTGAGAGGTGTTGGTAGCCAGGAATGAGAATGGCCGGCCAGCAGAACTGGCTCTTTTGGAGATGGAAGAGGAAAAGGAATAAAGAAGGGACCATCTGAAGGAGCAGAAGGCCATTAAGCTGAGAGGATTAGGTGGCCTTCAGTGAGGATTAGGTGCTTTGCTGCCTAATGCAACTGTCTAGCCAGGCACCTGAGCTCCCAGCACAAAGCAGAAGCAAAGCTGAGCCCCACACAGACGTCTGCATGGAGCTGAAAGCAAATAGGAAATGCCAAGGGCAGAAGTCTTCCACAAATATTCCCCTTCTCCTCTCTGCCAAGGTAGGATTTGTGGAAACTACCACACACCCCCTCCCCTGGGGTGAAGGTAGCCAAGCCCATCTCTGATGGTCCACACTGCAGCTCTTGCACATCTCTTCCAGGCCCACATCCACACTGACATCCCAGAGCCGACACACATTCCTACCACCACATCTGGCTGAAGCCCAGATCTTTGGAGCAGCCAGGCCTCTGGCCAGGCTCTGGATCAGCTGATGGGTTATGTTTGGGGCAGCATTCCCATTAATGCTTTCAGGCTCTTCCTCAACACAAGGGGCTGCTGTCATCTGGGTACAAGAACAACACATGCATTTAGGTTGGGAAAGACCTCCAAGATCATCAAGTTCCACCTTTTTTGATCTCCCTCTTGTCAGCCAGAGCAAAGCACTGAGTGCCACATCCAGATATTTCTTGAACACCTCCAGGGATGGGGACTCCAACACCTACCTGGCAGCCCCTTGCAATGCTTGGCAGCCCTTTCTATGAAGAAATTTTTCCTGATGTCCAGCCTGAACCTCCCCTGGCAAAGCTTGTATCTTTCTGAATCAGAAGTTGCAATCAGACCATCATATTCAATGGCCAGTGGCAGACTTCATCTCCATTAATTCCTTTATTCCCATTTTTAAACAGATTGCAATTCTATAATGTCCTTTTGCCTGCCAATTAAGTCTCTCCTGGAGTCGGATTACCCAAGTCAGCCTTTCCTCATAAGAAAAAGGAGATACAAGAGAATTTCCAGACAGTTTTTCTAAGATTTCCTGATAAGAAAACATTCTAGGAAAGAAAGGCTGTGTCAACACCTTGCAGAGCAGTAAGGCATAGAGATCCCCATACTGGCTCTGCATGAAATAGCTTTGGATCTGGAAGCAGCAGAAGAAATACCAACCTCAGCCTGTGGCTGGGTTAGCTGGTGGCCTGGGAGGCAAATTGGCTTGAGACTGAATGCTCTGCCAGCAAGGCAGCGCTGCTTCTGGGATCCAGGCTTGATTCCCTGCCAAGCTCTGCTTCTTCCTCTGAGGAAGACTGGCCCATTCAGCCCTGGGCTGGGGATGGGCAGCACAGAGATGCTTTGTGCATGGCATTCTCCCAAAGCTCTGCAGTGCCTGCAGCTACAGACCCAGCTCCCCCATGGACCACCAAACTGGGCAGTGACTTTTCAGCCCTTTCCAGTTTGCAGCATCCTGTTCATTTCCCAGAGCAGGTGCAGAGATTTAAGCCTCCTCCAATAGAAGGGGTGCATGAAACCCACAGACCCCACAGCCCATAGCATGGCTGTAGGGCCTCCTGGGACAGGGGCTGTGCCCTTCCAGCACTGGGATTCTTCCTCATCACACACAACATTTATTCATTGACCAGCACAGAAAACAATGGAACAATGCTCTGTAGGGGGATATTTAGGTTGGATATCAGGAAAAAGCTTTTCACCCAGAGAGTGGTTGAGCATTGGAACAGGCTCCTCTGGGCAGTGGTCACATCCCCAAGCCTGACAGAGTTCAAGAAGCCTTTGGACAATGCTCTCAGGGACATGGTGGGATTCTTGGGGTTCCCGTTCACAGCTCCAAGCCACAGCCAATGCAGCCCTGGAGAGGAGAGCTGTTACCAACTCATTTCCTTTTACTCATGTAAGGAATAAGTCACATCAGTAAGATTTTTCTTTTTTAAATCTAGTAAGTGAAGTTCATGTAGACTGCATCTCTTTTCTAATAGTCTGTATATTTTCAAAGAAACAAAGAATACCAGAATGGTGTGGGTTGGAAGGGACCTCAAAGGTCATTCCCCTGCCATGGAGAGGGACACCTTCCCCTAGACCAGGTTTCTCAGAGCTCCATTGAATCTGGTCTTGAATACTTCCAGAGATGGGGCAACCACAGCTTCTCTGGGCAACCTGTGCCAGAGCTTCAGCACCCTCACAGGGGAGAATTTCTTCCCAATATCCAGTCTAAACCTACTCTCTGTCAGTTTGAAGCCATTCCCCCTTGTCCTGTCCCTCCAGACCCTTGTAAAAAGTCCCTCTCCAGCTCTCTTGTACGGTCTCTTCAGGTATTGGAAAGACACAATTAGGTCACCCAGCATATTTTGATAACTTTACTGTCATACATACAGCATTGATCATGGCAGAGAGACTACACTGGAATCAGCAGAGACCCTTCAAAAGGTTCCAGAAACAATACTGCTTCTGGCTTTGCAGGTTCACAGAGCAGGGCCAGCACTGCAGACCATTTCATGAATAAACCCTGCTCTCCATTAGTAGTTTAAATTAACAGGAAAGGCAGCAATGAAATCCACCCTTCATTGAGAGGTGACTCTTGGTCTGCCCCCTCCGCATTTCAGGGATTTACAGTTCAGCTGCCTCCAGGGTTTGCTTCCCTCAGTTCTGCTTTCTGACAGCTATCACTAAACCCAGTCAAAATTGTGCTTTTGTTTTGCACTGCCTTCTCCAATTCTGTTCTAAAAATGGTCATGCTTTTGCTTTTCCAGTCACACAGGAATCAAAAAGCTGTTTCAAACCCAGCATGTTTGTCTCAATACAACATCCCACATATAAAACGTGTGCCTAATTTGCATGTCAGTCTTCATTATTTTCTTTGCAGATACAGGAAAACAATCATGAGACACATAGTGGATTTTTTTTTCCCTTGGTGCTTTTTCAGGATGCTGGCATTCCTTTGGCTGCCAAGGAAGATATTCCCTGACTTCACAGTCTCCACAAGCAGCAAGCAGCGAAGCTCCCATGCACCACTTTGTGCAACAGACTGCCTTTGCACAGTGAGATTCAATCCTGTCTGCTTTTAGGGACATTCTTTCTTTTTGAAAACTTGGGAACAAAGTTTTACATTATCAAAGGTTTGGTGTTTTGTGTTTTTTCCTCCCAGTTGCTGTAACACAAGCTGCATGTAGCCAGAATCTGTGTTGACTATAAATTCCAGCTGCTCCCTGGTCAGTGCAGTGGTAGGACACTACCAAGGCAGTTAAACATGGAAAAATGTAAGTTTTCAGAGCCTCCATTTTCCTGTCATACCTAGAGCCAGCCTTGCCCCTTTCTCATCCTCCTGTTCCATTTTGTATCACCACCTCCACTGCTGACAGTCCTTTTTTCAATGGGAATATCACAGCTGCAGCCACTGCCAGAATCTCTTGGCAAAGGAGCTGCTCTCTGAGTCAGAGCCTAATGCCATTACAAGGTCTGCAACAGCTGCAGCAGTCAGACATCTGCAAGTCATTTGAACATTTTATGATGAATAAAAACTATCCATTACATAGACCTATACATTATATATTAACCCTAATACTTATTCAGTTACACTAACAATAACCTTTTCCCTCTGCATGCTGTAAACTTCTTTGGCTGCAGCACATGGTAACAGAGATACTCAGAGCTCCAGTCTGGTGGAGCAGTCCCTGTGTACATATTACCTAACTTTTCTACCTATTTAACCATGAAATGATGGAAAGAAAGAAAGAAAGTGAATGCAAAGCTATAAAAACTCATACCATGCATAAGGAAACAATTTTTATATAATTGCATGAGACTGCATACAAATGGAGAGGATACAAAACAATGAGAAATGCAGAGGAAGAATGAGAGCATGGACTCAAAATGTATAGTGAAGAGATCTGATTATGATATGCACAGATCTCAGAGCCATTCAGATGTCTCCAGCCAGCAACCTGATCCTCAACACCACAGCCAAACCATTTGAAATCTAAAAAATCAGAATACCAAAGACAGAGGAGCAAGGCTTATGGAAAAAGAAACTGGAGTTGTGAGTAGTTAAAATCCTTTAAAATAATAACGACAATAAAGAAACATAAATGTGGTTTCATGAAGGAAATATATCCACAGCCACAAATTATGAAGTCAGCCCTCCAGGACATTGCATTCCTCATGCAACCTGCTGAGCCCGCTCCACATAAAGAGGTGTAAAATACACTCACCGGCTGGGTGACTTCAGCAGTGGAGCCCCATATGTGATTCCCTACCTCTGAGTCCTCTACATATGTACACTTTACAACACCAAATGCAAACTGGGCAAGGCATACCTCTCCCTGAGTTTCACCATAAGAGTTTTAAAGAGACAAGGCGAAAGTCTGGCATGACAGAAGTTACCATAAATTCTCCATGAGGTTCATCCAGAGCCAGAATTTTCCTAGCAATCCATGTGCACGTCAATATGATTTCATGTTTGTTCATTTGTATCGTTTGCAAACTCTTTGAATCTCAGAAATGCACCCCTACTGCTTCCCATTCACTTCTACTCTGTATTTCAAGTGGCAGTTCGGTGCTTATCATAACACCAGTATTGCTTTGGAAGCAGAATGTCAATTAACTTCCACTTTCACACCAAGTTAAATGTGTGGATTAATAAACTGGAGAACAGTGTAGGTTTAGGTAAGAATCAGCCATTAGAATTGCCTAACAGTTAGAAAAGCGACTTTTAGGAAATGTTTTCTTGACTTGATCTGCTTCCTCTGTGCAGTCAGAGGCCAAACTGTTTATTTTACTGGCAATCCATCTTTATTGCTTGTGTTGGCTTTAATGTTTTCATTCAGACAATGCACACATTAAATATGAGAAAGGCCCTAATATCCTAAAATCCTAATAAGTTTACAAACCATTCATTTAAAATGGATTCAAAGGGAGTCCAGCGAAGTTCTTTTTTTTTTTTTTAAGAGTCAGAAAAGCATTACATTTCAAGGAAAAAAAACCCACTTTTCTTCTGACAGATGGGACACTTTACAAACATGACCAAATCCCCACCATCAATTTGTGGAGCACCTTAAAATTTTCTTAAAAAAGGAACAATTTTTTTTTAAAAAGGGAAAAAAAAGGGAAAATCCTGGCCCTTCTGATGGCAAAGATAACTTACCCAGTGTGACGTGACGCAATGATGCCTTTCTAAGTCAGCAGCCAGCCAGCTGTCTCCCTGCTGCTGCTCCTGCTTTTCCCATGCTCTGGAGGAGCGGGGCTGGAGCAGCCAGGCCACTTGCACAGCCGCTGTCAAGTCAAAGGGCAAGAGCAAAGCTTAGAATAAACACGTTGTTTTCACCCGCTCCCTTGAAGTGCTGCCAAATCTCTAAACATCAGCGCACATAAATCGGAGAGGATCACGGAGCCTGAGGCCCGAGCAGCAGCTGGAATCTTGTAGCTGTTACCTGGAATCCTAAGGTCCGAATAAACAGCTTCCCCATTCCTTGGGGCTATGTGGAAGAGCTCAAAAAACACAATCGTAAAAGTGCAGCCAACACCAAGGAAAAGAACCCCCAATTATTTCTTTCTTTGGTTCTCTTTTTTTATAGTCATCTCAAATTTGCAGCGATGGAAGCAGAGGGGGGAGGAATGGGGTGTCCTTTTGGAGATCTTAAAGATGCTGGTTTTCCAAGACTGTGCAGAAGAAAGCAGCCATTGATTCTAGAGATAAATACTGAAGTTATTCAGAGGGGAGGAAGACTGAAGATAAGCAGCTCTGGGCCCAGCAGTAAAACCCAAACAGCAGGAGCTGAGCAGCTGCAGGAAGGGTAGACTGGTCGATTTTTCTCAGTCCAATGGTGACCTTCAAGAGGCAGGAGTGGGGCAGAGTAGTGAAGTTCCTTCCCTGAACTCCAAAATTCAACAGCTTTGAAATGGTTCTTCAGCAAGGACTTGAGAGAAAAAGCTCCTTCTCCACATCCAGCTGCCAAGAGAAAAGGAGTTGAAAAACACCGATTTCTTATGGCTAACGGGAGGGTGATTTAAAAGATGGAGTCCATTGACTGGTGTCCAGAGACAACAACCTGGTATGAATTCCAGCACCATTCCACTTCCCAGCAGCTGGATTTCTCACCAGGGTGGATTGCTGGTTTTGGACACCTACCCATTTTTTCCTGTCTGTTAACAGTCTTCCACTAGTGAGTATTTGGAACAGTTGTAAAGCTTTTTTTGTATCTCAACGGCCTCGCCATTGCCTGAATGCAGTTTCAAAATCTCTGGCATTTCTGCCCAGCCTATCTGAAGTGTATTTTTGTCACGCTGTTAATAAGCACTGCATCTCCTGGGAGAACCTCAGCTAGCTCAGAGCTCTTAAACAATGTGTGCCCCCAAGACAGAAGTTGTAAGGAAAAAATGTTTCCCATGTTTTGCTCATTTTTATTCTGGGTTGCTTGCTAAGTAGATGTGATGTACAAAGAGAAAGTTGGGACCACTAACTCCTCATCTATAAAGTAAGGATGAGAACCTAAGGAATTATGCAACTTGCCAGGCAGCCAGAGGGCTCACAAATGATCCAGTCCAACACCTGAGTCATAAGGAGTCATAAGGACCATCCTTGCTCTCAGTTCCTGCATTTTCTTTCTGTATTCTGAGTTTCTTTCCAGCTCCCCTCACATTTCTCTCAGTCCTCAAACTATAGGATGCAGCTCACTTTTAGGAATACCCCAGGAGGCTTTGGGAAACATCCATGCAGTTCCTAACGGCCTTGTCTGGCATGATTTTAATCTAAATTAAAAAAAAAGCATGGGAGATGCCTTTTGGAAAAGGAGCACCTGGAAATGAGCAATGGAAGCGTGGAGGGGTGGTGATCTCAAGTCCCTTTCCAAGCCTCCAGGGAAGGGTAACTCTTGCTCCATTCTTTGAGACACAACATGAGTGTTTGTGTAGCACAAGGTGTGCCATGGCTTGCATGTTCCCTCTCCCCTGCCAGAGAGAGGCTGTCACACATTTTAGAAACCAGTTGTATCCCCATGGCCAAATGGAATAGCAAGAGCACCTCACTATCATGGACAGACCCAGAAACAGAAAATGAAGCAAAATCACAACCAAAAACAACCAAAAAAAGCAAGCATAAATAATCTACATTACCTATTTTTTTTTACATTACTGCTTTAGTAAGTGTCTGTTTGGGAAGGGGCACTGCCACTGGAACCACATTTCAGACTGGAGGAACAAAACCAAGCCCATGAAGAATTTTAGGTGTTGATTTTAACAAAGACACGTGGCATGGGCTCTGTGAGTGTTAGAAATTAAAATGCATATAGGCTGTATTCTGTGATACAGATTTGACAGATTGACATGTTCCTGTCAATCTATTTTGCAGTTAAAAGTTTGTAAAGAGGTCAGGAGAGACCAAAACAAATTTTGGGACTGACTCCACACACTCAGCCAAAGTTTTTGGGATATTTCATTATAAATACATGTACTTAAACTTATGTTTCTAACTATGCATTGATACATTCCACCCCAAAACTGCCACATATCCATGACTTCCAGAGGTGGGTATGAATTTCCAAGTGTAATTGAATGTGTGTAGGCAAAAATAAAAAAAGGGGAGCTCAAAAATATTTGTAGATTGTGTTAGGAGGGATCCTGAACTGAACACTGAGGATAATATCTAAGCATTGAAATCATAGAAACATTAAAAAAATTATTTAAAATTCCATTAAAAAGAGCCACATGACAGGAGAAGGATGATCTGGAAACTTGGTGGGATATTTTGTTTAAAATCCTAAGAGTTTAATTAATGTTACTCAGAGTTGAGAGAATCTCTGGTTATGGAGTCAATCACTTGGGTGTTACAGAAGTAACCTGAAGGGGACAATAAGGGGGAATTCTACCTTTAATCACCTCCTTGGAGGGTGCAGAAAGGACAAAGCCAGGCTTGTCAGAAATGGGGAGTGAGGATCAGCAACAGGAGACAAAAAAAAATTCTAATTATACAACAGGTAAAGGTTTTTTGTTTTTCTTTTAAATTACAAGAGTGTCCAAATGCTAGACAGACACTGGGGATGTACAGTGCACTCAGTGAAAAGTCTCATTTCCCAATTTGAAAGAGAACTTGAAGAGATCCTTATAGATTTCAGTTCTCATCATGACTGGAGGACACAGGAAGCCCCAGAAGGAGCAGAAAAGTCTTGAACTTGTAATACCTGAAGCTGTTAATACCACAGGTTGTGTTTCCAGTACCACTTCTGGACCTTGGATTAGGGATTTCCAGTGGCTGTCCAGAACCTGGTGGGTTCCAAGCTACTTTGAAAGATCTAACTGTGAGAAAATTATGAAAAGCAATTTTGTGCAAAACTGCACTTAAAAAAAAAGTTTAAAAACCATCCTCTTTGACAAGGAAAGTGTTTGCTTCATCTTTTCAACGAGAGGAAAGTGAATTCTACTTTCCAGATTTTCTGTTACTCCCCCAGTAGTGCAATTTACATTGAAGACCCTGCTTCTGAAGTCTGTGCTGGGCCTGAACAGCTGGTTTTCACAGAAACTAAGCTGAGACTTAATTTCTTTCACATTAGAGGTTTTCCAGGAATTATGTTAGTATCCTGGATTATACATTCTTCCATACAAATCCCTGATTTATCTGACAAATGCCTAGCACAGCAAGACAAAGTTACTAATGTTACAGAATTTGAGCACATTTTGTCACATCCTGCTTGAAATTCAAATGTTAGCATATGACTCAAGCACAGCAACATCTGATAATAGTCAAGGACAAAACCATTAAGCCTTTTTCATTGAAATCCAGGAAAACACAACAGTGGGAAAAAATTCTTGGTGCCTTCCTTGCATAATCTGCCTTCCCAGGGCAGACTGGTTCACTGAGCAGGGCAAACCTAAGACATGCATCACAAGAGTTATGAGGTTATTTGACTTCCAGCTTCATTTTAGAGGTGCAGAAAGATCACTAGAAGACACCAAGGCAGGGTTACATGAGTAGAAAAGGCACCCATCATTAATTTTTGCTGTGATCTTTAAACAAGGGTAGCAAAATGCCCGTCCCAAAACCAGATTATAATCTCCTTAGAAATGGAGCTGAGCAGAGGGTGGGAGTTGACTGAAAGCAAGATACATTTCTACCTCAACTCACTCCTCCTGGGCTAGTCCAGTCCCTGTTTAGAACACCAACCCTCCTGAGAAATAAGAAGGGCACAAGGTGAGCAAGTCTGACTCCCAACAGCCACCCATGACAGCAACTGTGGGCAGGCTGAGTTAAGACACATTTCACTTTTACTGCACAGCGTCTGACAATTTGCAGCCTCCTGCAATTCCAGAGCAGCTCAGAGCACAGTTCAGCACCAGTGCAGCTCTGAGTTCTGGGGCTCAGGTTACCTCGTGGGGTCTCAGGTAATAACAAATCACAGCAGCATTACTGGGGCCTCCTGTGGGCCCTTCACAAAGGAAGACTCCAATTCTTTCATGTTTTTAATGCCAGCAGCAAATTTCTCTCCCTTTTACAAGTACAGAGTACATGGGACCACTGGTGTCTCCAAGTGACTTTCTGTTCTTTATTCCTCAGCACGTGGATTTATACATTAACAGATTTCTAAATTTCAGTTGGAGTCACTAACATGCTCTTTATTTTTTACAGGACAATAAAATTGCTTGCCAGGGGTTTCTGACTTAAAATTCTACACAGCAAATTGATGTAGGCCTCTTGATCCTTCTTACCACATTTTTGCGAAGTTACAGTATAAAATATCTGATCTACTAATTGCACCCAGGGATTCACATCCAATACCCAGATAGACTCCTAAAGCTGACTCTGTTTTCCTTTTGATCTTGCCTGGTCTGTTGCTTGAAAGAATACAGACAGGTGATGGAAAATGCTGGAGTTATTGCAAGAACTGCTTAAAGGCCAATTAACTCCAAAAAAGCCCAAAATGAACAAGAAGCCAAAATGGAACTAAACCCACAACAGCTGGCGGCCATCAAGGCGATTTTCCCAGAAGGCAGAAGACTGTTACTAATAGGATGGAAATACAAAATTTACTGAGACCAACTGTAACTGCTGATAATGTGTATTGAGAAGTGCCTCATGGCTCACATTTTCTGCAGAGCAAGACTGAAGCTGGACAGCAATTTTAACTTTTAGTGTGGGGAAAAAAAGAAGTGGGAAATTAAACATACTCCCAACAATTAGTACCAGGAGCTGTTTTTACCCTTATGGTATTTTCATCACATTTAAAAATAATAGTTCAAGTCTTTCTATCCATAGAAATAGTTTTTTTTTTCTCCAAGTTTAATCAACACAGTAAAAGTCTATTAGGAACTGCCCACTGAGATTCTCTTACATTTAAAATTATTTCAATTACTGCTGGAGCCCCCAACAGATGATTAAATAAAGTTGTATGTTCTGTTCTCCCTTTACAAGAGCAGAGGTTTTGAGATGTTTCAATCACATTACATAAACTCGCATTCCTCCACTAACACAAAACATTCACTCTTGCCACAGGAGACAAACACTTCTTGTGCTGCTCCCAGCCAATGATTTTAACTCCCAAACCCAGAGTAAACATTACCTCTTCAGGGCTGGGAACACGTTTGTGTGCAAGGAGCACAGCCCACTGCAGTACAGTGACACCAAATTAAACATGGCAGATACTCCACAGGAGTTAAACCCCACGGGAATCTTTGATGTGGTCCTGTAAGAATGGCCAGTATCCAGAGTTTGGAGACACTGAAAAGTCAGGACTTTTTTACACTATCATCAAATAATATATATGGAGAGGTAGAAAAGATACTTTTATTCAGTGATGATTCATTTGCAGTTCACTCATAAAAGTCAAGAAGTGAGGGACTCCAACAGCCAGGAAGAACTGTTCAAAAGCCCAAGTTATTATGCCTTTATTATTTATTATCTGATTGCAATTATACAGATGAAGCAACAGTGCTAAACAGAACAATTCACCATCCTGCCTGGGTGTTTGTTGTGAGTGTGGCTCTCTCAGTGCCTTGGTGATGGTCTCCCAGAGGATGGCTGAGGCTGCCTGTACTTTGCAAGGATAGCAACATAATCATGGAAGGTGAACGTGGTGTAGTCGTGGTGCTGCAGGTTCCTGTAGGTGGAATTATCGAACTCCTCTGCAGGAGGCTGAGCTGGCTCTGTGAAAACAAACAGCAACTGGTGACTATGAGGATGCCACACCAGAGGACAATGTTTTTAAGCACTGAGTCAGCCTTCATAAATTGTCAGATCCCTCATCCAGGCAACATTTGAAAGAAATAAAAGTCAGCAACTTGAACAAAAGGAGAAGTTTACTAAGTCCAGCGGGTGCCTAAAGCAGCCCATGCAGTGGGGAACAGGGATCAGCACAAGGCATCTTGTACAGGTTTTAAACCCAAACCACCACCTAATGCTGGGGGTGGACAGGGCAGAACATTCCATTTATCTCTGGAAGACATATGTCTGCATTTCCTGGCTTTCTCATATTTGCCTTGGTTTTCATTCCAGCCAGAACAGTAGGTGACATTCTTAGCAAACCAGGAGGGGCAAAGGAGCAGTACAAATGATGTATCATCCTGTCAGACCACGAGATACAGCTCTCAGAGCTGCTTTACAGATTGAATTTTTGCCATGGGGAGAAGGAATGGAATTAGCAAGATCTCCACCATTTAATTTCTAATGTGGTTATACCAAACAGTAATCTATCAAGAGCCTTTGATGTAAATATGTTTTCTTGTAAATATAATCTTCTAACCTTTGTATCAACTCTCCTTCAAAAAAGAATAACCCAATAAAGTTATTTAGAACTCCTTACTTCCTGTTAAAGCCAACATTAATTCTCATGCTTTCAGAATATTATGCAAATCTGGGCAGCATAATTTACATTAAAAGTTCTTACACAGGCTGATTTTACAACCAAGCAAATTGCAAGAAATAAAACTTTACTCCCAGTATTAATTTATTCTTGTATACCCAGTGTAGTGAAAAGCTTTTCTGTATAAATTTGTATGTGGTGGCTCAGGTTAGATTGTAATAAGCCCTTATTTTAACAAATCCATCTACAATAAAAACACAAGAACTTGAACACCAGGATTTTCCTTTACTTATGACATAATTACTGCAGTGTGACACTATCAGATTAAGAGAAACACCCAGAGCATTTAGCAAGGCTTGCTTATAAAAGTCAAGGTAGTAAGTCATGGTTTCAGCAAAACATGACAGGAAATATCCCTGCTCAGTTCTCCTGACACAGCTCACAGGAGATGAGATCCAGGGAGAAAAGGCAGATGATGCTCTTTGCTGCAAAGAGCCCCAGGAACAGGCAAGGAGAGGCAAGAGTAGCTCAACCTGCAAGAGCCAGTTGCTCCAAATTCAGAGACAGATGTGCAGGAAGGGAAGCAGATGGAGCCTCATTCTTCCTGCCCAAATACATTGCACTTGGCTTCTTGAAGGAAAAATTTATTCCTGAGTTCATCCTCCCCACACTTCATCCTTCATCTCTGCTTTGTCTCCTAAAGAGCAAGCACTTGGGCTGCTCTTCTGAAATGAATCACAGACCTATTTCTGAGTTCCCAGCTACAACTTTGCTCCTCACTCAGCAGTTCAAGGCAGCAGTTTTTGCTGACTGCTCTACAAAGGGATGACATCACCTGAACATCCAGGTTTGCACTGAGAAAAATTTTAACATCTTTTGTGTGGCTGCTGCAGAGCTTAAAGACATAAGGACACAGGGGCAGGACAGAAGTAGGAGTTACATGTGGTACAGTCAACTGTGAATGTTGAACAAGGAAAAGCAGTGGCTGCTCTCAAAGAAAGAAGAGAGAGCAGGATACATCTGGAGACACCAGAAAAGAAAAATGTTTGAGCATCTAGAACTCCACTGTGGATGAATGGTGAGAAAAACATTATCTGTAGATAAAAACAAAGAGCCCTTCCCAAATTTTTGTTATTTTGACAAGAAAGCTTATGCTGTTGACTGTAAAAAGGAACAAGCAAATCAAAATATCATTTGCCAACAGTGCTGCATTTTGGTTTTTAAACTGCAGAATTATTTAGATTGGAAAAGATCTCCAAGATCGAGTCCAGCACAGAGTGCCACTTCCAGTCATTTGAGCTGCCATCAAAGAAGAAGGTAAGGAAACATGAAATTATGAGCCAACTAACCCCTCAAAGAGAAGGCAGGTATTTTACTCAGCACCATCTCCAGGAAGCTGACATAGAAATGCAATTACTTTGTCTCTTAACCTGGTCAGGCACAGAATGGCTGAGGTTGGAGGACACATCTGTAGGTCAGCTGGTCCAACCCCAAATGCTCAGACAGGATCAGCTAAGCAGGAGGCCCAGGGCCCCATCCAGACAGTTTCTGAGTGTCTCAAAGGATGGAGACCCCACCACCTCTCTGTGCAACTTGTGCAGTGATCCATCACTCACAGTAAAAAAAGTGTTTACTGATGTTCAGGCAAAACCCTGTGTTTCAGTTTGTACCCACTGCTTCTTGTCCCATCACTGTGCACCACTGAAAAGCCTTACTTCTGTCTTCTTTGCACTCTCCTTCCGTTATTTCCACACATGGATGATGTTCTGTCTAAACCTTCTCTTTTCTGGGCAGGACAGTCCCAGCTCTCTCAGACTTTCTCCACAGGAGAGATACTCCAGTCCCTCCATCATTTCAGTGGCACTTTGCTGGTCTCTGTCCAGCAGCCCCACATCTCCCTTGCACTGGGGAGCCCCAAACTAAGCACTGCACCCCCAGTGCACCTCAGCTGGGGGGGAGCTGCAGCTCCCTCAGCCTGCTCCTCCCAGGTCACCCTTGGTGGCCTTTGCTGCAAGGGCATGTTCCTGGCCCATGTTCAGTTTGCTGTTCCCTTGGCCCCCAGGGTCTTTCCTGAAGAATGACACCCAAGCAACCTTAAATTAATGCTGCTTTTGCTTCCAAACAGGCAAATTCTTTAATTCAAAGTAGCAATGAGAAGAGGGGACTCAAGAATGGCAGATTTATACTGCCTAAGATGAAAAGCAGAATTTCAACAGATCAGGACAGAGAGACATCTGCTACTGAGATACACAAAATGAGATCAGCAGGACCATCAATTAACAGGATGGCAGTAAATAAGAAGGGCAGGTCAGATAGGGAAGCACAGCTGAGGAGATGATTACATGATGGTCTTTCCTGAAAACACACCACTGTCTCCTCCCCAGCTCTCTACAACACTGACTCACTACTTCCACACGAGTTGCTTGCAACCTTCCAGTCTCAGAATCAGCAATGCCTGTTTCTGGCATTACACTATGATTTCTCCAAGTCCTCTGAAATCTGAAACACTGACAGCTTTAAAAAAACCCATCAAAACAAAACCCAAAAAAGCCCAAAACAAAACCAGAAAGATGGCAGGGTTTAAGCAACAATGAGATGGCACCAAATTGGACTCATGAGAATGGCAGCTACCAAATCCTTCCAAGTAAAGAGAAGAATGAAAACAAGTGTTGTCATATAAAACCCATGAATTTGCTCACAGTGGAAACAATCTTGTTTCCATTTTATAAGTAACTGTTTTATGAAACTATAAATACAGAGAAATGAAACCACTTCCTTTCCCAGCATAGCTGGAGACTGAGTATTACTGACAGCTTATAATAATTAGCAGTGAACAATTTATCTTCCAGAAAGTCACTGCCACTCTGCCAGCTTCAGTACAAAGATCAGAGAAGATGTGGAAACCCTTTAAAAAAGTCAAAGCCTAGCCCAGATGAATCAATACAGTTCAAACAATTTAAAGCTGTACCCTCTGTTGTGCTGCTTTCTCCAGCCTGGACTCCTGCTTCCTGCGTGGTCTCCTCCTTTGCTGTGGTGCCCATCACCAAGGTTGTGCTTCCAGAAGTCTCCTCCACTTTAGGAGCAGTAACTTTTGCTTCCAACTCCTGCGCCTCCTTCATCTTTTCCTTCTTTCCTCTGGATAGCAGATCTTGCTTTTTGTCTTCCTGAGTCACTGCTGAGGTTTTCACCTGAATAGTTGCTACCTGGGGTTCAATGGACTTTTCCTGCACATGATCAGATTTAGCAGTGGCATCGGTCAGGTCCAGACTTTTCACCACGTGTGGTTCTAAGACCGGCTTCTGTTCTTTTGGAGGGGATTTTACTTTGGGGTCTCTTGCTTTGGACTTTGATGTTTCCTGGCTGACTGATGTTTTAGAAAATTTGACCTGCTTTACAGGAGACACATCAATTTCTGGTTTCCGTGGCAGCTTCTTAATTCCATATTCTTTGAGAGATTTCTGGGACAATTTCTCTTTTGCCAGCATTGATGCCACTGCTGCTATACTCTCAGAAAAGATGGGATCTCGTCTTGGAAACTCAACTTTAGTTTTAACGGCAACTTCTGAATCATCAACACTCTCATCCTCGGAATCTGAGCTAGAATCTGACTCTGAGCTGGATGAAGATGAAGACTGTTCCTCAGCTAACTTTTTCCTCAGGCCTCCTCCTGTTGCAGGTGTGGTGAGGTTTTCCTCCTCACGGGAGGAAACAGCTCCTTGCTGAGGAAACGCGACCTCAGTTTTTTGTGGCATCCTCTTGTCTTCAGCAGGTTTTGCAGCTTCCTTGAGGGTGGTACTAGAAATGCTCTCACCCTTGTCTGCAGACAGCAGGAGAGAGCTAGAAGACAACATTTTACGAAATTCAACTGGTGCCTTCATGGCAAGCAGCTTGGTGCTCCCCTGTGGTGCCACTACATCTAGGAAACGGCATAAAGAGGATTATCATCATTGTATCTAACATCACTATCACTGATCTTAATCACACAGTTTTAACTTTCAGAGATAATCTGCTACAAAAATAAACTGAATGTAATTATAATGCTAAATAGAGGCATTGCAAAGCAGAAAGCTTTTAGACTTTTTAAGTTAAAGGAACTGGAGTTCTACTAGCACGTAACAGTTTTTGCTGCTGCGATGCCGAAACTCAAGAGATAAACCCTTGTGCTCCTCACTTTGCCAGATCCCTCCAAGAGCTGGTTTTCCCTGTGCTTCAACTCTGCAGCACTGGAAAAGGTCTGCAGACACTGCCCTATCCCAGGTGAGCACTAGGATGGCTTGTCAGCCAAGCTCTTCAAGCAATGCTGCAGAGACAACACTGGTCTGTGAACAAGCCAGCGAAGCAGAGACACAGTAAAGAGAAACAGCCACAGCTGCTTGCAAGAGTTATCCTGGGAGCAGAGGGCAGGGATGACTCCCAAAAGGAAAAGCAGCAGAGTAAGAGATACCTGAGGCCATCCACGAAAGTGTTACTTGTTCACTGCCCTGTGAGCTCAGCTGAGATGTGCCCCCACAGCTCAACACTATTTCCCCAAGACCTCATCTACTCCAGGCTTCACTTCTATTTCTGCTTTGAGACCTCTTTGTTAAAGAGGTCAATAGAAGATCTCCTGATGCTTCATAGTTGTTTCTGTCTCAGCTTCTTCTCCCTCGTGGATACCTGTATTAAGCTAAACTCTCCAGACAAGGAACCAACACTTGAAGGAGAAGGCAGCAATTTTCAGGTCCTGTCAGGGAATCCATAATATCCCTCGGATGCTTATTATCATCCTCAAGAGGCTGAGCAACAGCAAATACTGTAGTGGTTACAGAAAACAGGAGGTCAAGGAGGGCTGGGAGCACACTAAGAAGATTCACCACGGCTGAAATTGGCTATAGCAAAGCCAACTCCATTACAAGTTGCACCACTTCCAACCAGAAGCAAAATTCAACAGATTTCCTGCCCATTATGCAGATTTTTCTGCAGAGTTTGGAAATCCAAATCTACTTTATATGCCCATAAACTAGACACAGCTTTCCCCTCACTGGTATTGTATGGTAATACTTTGTATGATTCAAGGAGTTATTACCATTAGCTCTGAACAGAAGCAAGTCTTTAGCAATGTCTAAATGAAAACATCACAGAAGAGACAAGCACATGAAAATAAAACCAAAGTATTTAAGAAAGAAATGCAAAGATTTATCATAACAAAATACAATAAAAGAAGGTATCAAGCTTACAGGTTGTATTTTGAATATTTCAAGCACATACTTCTCTCTGCCAGATGGAAGGTGCAGGATGGGAAGGAAGGGTAGGGGGAGGCAGGAGGATGGGCAGCCACCTTTGGAAGAGGTCTGACTCCCTGCACAGACTGACCCAGCCAAACAGCAGCCTGGAGAAACTAACACGTGAGGAAGCATCATTTAGGATGGAAGAGTTCCTCAGAGAGGCACAGAAGAGGTTAAACTAACACAAGGATGGCAAAGGGAGGACAGAAAAGGGAAAGCTGAGCAAAACCTGAAGAAGTATTAATGTTAAAACATCCTAAGAAACCAAGAAGGCAGGGAAAATTCAACTTGACCATTAGTTACTGGAATAATACTTTAAAGAGTTAAGTTTGGATAAGTGAAAAAGATAGATTTTATGATTAAAAGCTGAAACATCCAACACAACTAATCCACTTTAATTAGGGTATTTCAAACTTTGCACCAGCTAACCTGTACCTGCATCACTTTGCCAAAAGAACAACACCCCCAAATCAGTCACAAAAACAGCATTCCCAGATGTGTTCCTCCTGCATCATTCCCAGCATGTATTTAAAGGCTGATCACACTCTGAGAGGTGACAGGCAGAAATTACAGGTCTATTTCCCATCATTGATTCTGTATGTAAACACAACCATTTTATCAAAGCAAGGAAAATTTGCACATCCTGTTCCAGCCAGAATCTGGCAAAGGCAGCTGCATCCTATACATCCTAATTAACCTGGAGTGCTGGCAGGGGAAGCAGCTGGCCTAAGAGGGCTCCTGACACAAATCAGAGCTGCAGGACAGTGAATCCAGAAACTGATACCAAAGTGCATCTCAAACACACTTAATGCAAAAAAATAAATCATCATAAAAAGTAATTTGCTGTTCAATCAATCAATCTATGCAGTGAAGGCTTTCTTAATGGAACTGCCAGGCTTTTATTTGCTTTGGCATTTAAGAAGGTGGCAGAAGTCTGCCTTCAACTGCTCTTTCAGTGATCTTTTCAACAGCAGTCAACAAGTCTGATCACTCCTACATATGGTTCCATGGAGCTTTCCTGTTTCAGCACCTGGATCTCTAATTTGGGACAGGAAACCTCACTGAACCACTGAGCCTCCATTTATACAAACAAAACCTCAGTCTCTGAAATTTGTTTTGACCTTGGTCAGGGATAAAAGGGGCTCAAATACTCCTCGATGCAGGGCAGCATCCAAAGCAAGGTTCAGGCTTGCAAATCTATGGGGCAAAAAGCATTATAACCAAATTTAACACACAGGGCCATGGCAGCTTCTTACACTGCTGCCTGGAGCTGCTATTTGGGATATTTGGATTTTGTTAGTCCTTCTCTAAATCCTTCTATTTTTTAACCCTGGTAACACAAACATTTCAAAGGACAAGGACAAACACCTTAAGTTAAAAACTAGATTTTACACCTCATTAAAAACGATTCCAGGGATAGGGCATCCACAGCTTCTCTGGGCAACCTGTGCTAGGCCTCATTTTACTCTCAGTAAACAATTTTTTCCTGATATCTGATCTAACCCTAATTTCTTTCAGTTTGAAGCCAATTGCCCTCATACACATTGAAGAGTCTGACACTGCCTTATCCAGCCTGGCCTTGAATATTATTAAGGTAAAGGTAAACAGGAAAGAAGTGACAAGCTCATAAATATAAAACTATATACGTATATATGTACATATATAGCTTATAAATATATGCCACACAGCCAGACCTTTACTTTTACTTTTATTGCTACAAGGTACATTTTATCAGACACCCTCATTTACATGGCGATGACCTTTCAGTCCTTGTTCTTCCCAGCTTATGCAGCGCCTCTTCCGAGGCGTGACCCTTCCCCAGCTCTCCTCACCCTTTCCTTTTACTGACACCCCGACACCTCTCACACCCAAACCACCCTCTTACTCTTTGGCGGCGGCGGCGCCGTCCCAGTGCCCACCGGCTTCGTGCAAAGCCCCCGCGCCTCCAGCTGCAACACCTGCACGGCACAACACAACAAGAGTTAACAGAGCGGGAGGAAATCGCGACAGCTGAGGGGGTGATGGTGCAGGAAATCTCCCGGAGGAGCCCCTTTACCTCGCGGGTCACCGCCCTCCCGCCGCCCCTCAGCGCCGCGGCCGCCGCCATCTTGCCCGGAGCCCTTCGCGGCCTCCGGGTAGGCGGGGCCGGCGCGGGGTGACGTCATGGCGGGGCGCGGTGACGCTATCGCGCACGTGGCGGCGCGGGCGCATGGCGGGCGGCGATGGCGGCGGGCGCAGCCCCGGGGCCCGCCCGGCGCTGGCGCTGCGCGGGGCCCTGGCGGTGGCGAGCGGCGGGGGGCGGCTGCTGGCGGCGCGGCCCGGGCACGGCGGGTCAGTGCGGGGCCGGGGCACTGCGGGGCGCGGGGGGTCCGAGCGGGTCCGAGCGGTGGAGGCTGCCCGGTGCCCCCTGAGGGGGCTCGCAGGGGCCCGTGTGGGCTGAGGGGAGGTGCTGGGGCAGTGGGGAGCCGCTGGCCCTGCTGCGGTTCGTGCCTTTCCGAGCTCCTCGTCAGCGTTTTGTGGTACAGAAACTTCACTTTTAACTTCCTAGCCTTGGCGGTTTTCTGTCACGGTTTGCCCCCCCAGTTAAACTATAGTATATAGAATATATAGATATACACACACCCTATATATATATAGAGAGAGAGAGAGACACACACATACATATATATACATATATGTTATAGGTATATAATATTGTATATATGTCTACATAACTTACAGGAAGCATATATTATTATACATACAACTACATTGTTATACATAAAATTATATCATTATCATAAAACCGCATTATTATACACAAAACTATATTATTATACGTAAAACATACATTATATGTTAAATTATAAATGCCTAGAATGTATACAATATTATTTTGTAGATATGTATATACACACATATGTATCCATGTGTAATAATGGTCTATTTTGTGTCCATGAGGAAGGTGCATGTAAATATCTCCAAGGTGGGTACCAAAAGGATGGTGCCAAACTCTTTCCATCTGTTGCCCAGTGACAGGGTGAGGAGCAGTGGCCATAAAATAAAACACAAGAAGTTCCTCCTCAGCCCAAGGAAGAAGTTCTTTCCATGGCGGTGGCAGAGCTGTGGAACAACTGCCCAGGGAGGGTGTGGAGTCTCCCTTTCTGGTGACATTCCAGAGCTATCTGGACACATTCCTGTGTCACCTGCTCTGGGTGACCTTGCCTGGGCAGGGGATTGGACTGGGTGATCTCCAGAGGTCCTTTCCAACCCAAATACTTACAGGTATCAAGGTATGAGGTATCTGTGTAGTGTCAGAGGGTGGGCCAGGCTCTGCTCTGTGGTCCCCAGCAATGGGACAAGAGGCAAGGGACAGAACTTGATGCCCAGGAAGTTCCACCTGAACATGAGGATGAACTTTTTTATTCTTAAGTGACCAAACACTGGATCAGATTGTCCAGAGAGGGTGGAGTGTCTCTCTCTAGAGGTGTTCCAGAACCATCTGGACACAATCCTGTGCTGTGTGCTCTGGGATGGCCCTGCTGGAGCAGGGAGGTTGGACCAGCTGACTCACTGTGGTCCCTTCCAGCCTGACCCACCTGTAATTCTGTGACTGGGTAAATGCTGCTGGCAGATGTGCTGAGTCTGACAGAAATAAAATTCATGCAAAATGCAGCCTTACTTCACCATTATGGGAGGATTTCCTTTTTGACACGTGCACAGAGTCCAAAATTTTAAGCTTCTGCCACATCTGTAATACTCTGGGAGCCCACTTGGGCAGAGGTGGTTCTCAAGATGGGGGGTAGTTGTGCCCAGTAACTAAAAGGAGAGAGTTTTACAAAAGAGTTGCCACTTTCCATAATTAAACATGGTTGTTCTAGTGCCAGTAATTTTAGGTGTGTTTTCCCTTGCAGTGATGAGAGTCTCTTCGTGTATGATTGCAGCAGTGCAGAGAAGCAGCCCTTAGGAGAAAAAGGGTGAGAAAATCTGCTCTTTTCTGGAGGGTGCATCCCTGAGCTTGTGTGGCTGTCAAGGCAGCAAAAGGAAGCCACAGGATAACTCCTTGAGCAGGTGAAGGGTTGGTTTTGCTAACCCTGATGGATATGTATAGATCTATATTTTGTTTCTGTTTCATCCAGAGTTTCATTCCACTGTGCACCTTTTTTCTCTTTTTTTTCTAAAAAAAACCAACAGTGGCAAAATCAAAATCAATAATTCTGTCTCTTGTCAGTCAAGACATTTGTGGAAATTGTGTTAGACATCTAGGACAAAAAAACCCACAAAGCACTTACATAAATTCTCCTCCAGATCTGTTCTGTGAGTCACGAGAATTCAAAACACACACACACAAAAAAGTATTTTTCTTAGTTTGGAATCAACTACTGGACATTGTTTTACTTGTAGCCAAACAAGAAACATTTTACTGGTTTCCTCATAATTCATATCAAGATGTGCCAGCATCTTGTTTTTAGAAAAGTTTTCTAAAACTTTTGTTTTCTAAACAGGCTTTGATCCAGGCTTTGACCTGTCAGTTTCCTTTGTCTTGGTTTATTTCTTTGCATTAATGTCCATGTTGGCTCAACATTCTAAGCAGAAATAAAAGCATTTAAAGTTTTACTTTGTTCCTCATGCTCCTGGAGGTTTGGGAACAACCCCCTGAAGGAATTTAGTAGCTATCAGGTTGTGAACTGTTGGTTCCCTTCTCTCTATTAGGCAGGATGGAAAAGGGACAGATAAAGGAAGTGATGACATCCTGGCTTTTGCCTTCTCCCCATCAGGAGGTTATTTTGCCTTGACAGATGACAACAAACGCCTGATTCTGTTCCGTACGAAGCCGTCCTGGGAATGTGTTAGTGTCAGGTAAGGAACTGGAGTTGTGGCTGATGGATTTAGAGTTCTAAAATGGGAGTATTTGGGATGTTGATATTTGTTATTACTTAGCTTCCTTTATTTTTTTTTCATTCCCTCACTCAAACAAATTTAATGTTTATGGGAATTTGGAGTATTTGTCAAGGATTGATGTGTGGTCTTCCCCTCACCAAGAATGGGAGTGCAGATGTTTAATATCACTGTCCAAGGAAGGATAATCTCTTTCCTTATCACAAACACAATATTTTTTATCTTTAAGAACTAAAACTCTACCCACTCTTGGTACACTGGGGTTGGGCCTGTAATACTGATGCCCAGCAGTTCAGTGAGTGCATTCTCTGCTCCTTCTGATTTTGAGGACTTTTGGGGAGTTTGTGAACTTTATCTTTTCAAAAAGCCCATCTTTAGAGATGCTGCAGCTGCTTTTCTTCAGTACCTTCCTCTTGAGGAAACAGCCTGTAGCTGTCCACCAGAGGTCCTCTGGTTCCAAGTTTTCTGCTGCTGCTGCTTGTGACAATTCTCTGTAGAAAAACCAGGATTGTGAAGGGCTTCCTGAGAAAGTACCTGAGCATGTGACATCTCTGTTCCTGTTGATCTCTGACAAATGTAAGATCCTGGTTGCAAAAAAAAAATTCAAGTCTCTGTAGCTTGGCTCTGTGTGTAGGATACAGGATGGACCCTTGGGGCTAAACAGTGTTATAGTGAGGAAGTGGTCTTGACATGAAGCTGTACCAGGGGACATTTTGGTTGGATATTAGGAAAAGGTTTTTCATCCAGAGTGGTTGAGCACTGGAACAGCTCCCCAGGGGAGTGGTCACAGCTCTGGAAGGGTTTGGACAGTGCTCTCAGGCACATGGTGGGATTGTTGGGGTGTCCTTTGCAGGGCCAGGGGTTGGACTCGATGATCTTTATGTGTCCCTTCCAACTCAGGATGTTCTGTGATAAAACCAGAAATGCCCAATTCTGTTCATTCTGTGTCCTGCCTTCCCTGCTGCCCTGCCTTGTGTGTCTTGCTTGTAACATGCCACTGTATAATAGTTTGGTATTTATTTTCTGCTGAAAGTTTAACTAGGACCACAGATTTTTTTGGAATGTCATTACCTCCTATTGGGAAAATGGGAATACAGGCTGAAGGCTTTCTGCATGGATAATAATGCCAAAGTTTGAGCTATGTGACTTGTATTGGTGTTTTGTAGCAAGCTGTATAAAGGTCTCACACAGTGCTGGCCTTTGTAGTCAGCTTGTGTCAGACAAAGGGGAACTTTTGAATCTTTGTGCTCAAGATCACAGGTTGGCAGAGTAACCTTTTTTGGAACTGTGTTGCCTGTGATCTTGTTGTTGTGGTGTTCCTTTAAACAGCCACTGAAAAGTCTGGGAATTTCTCTCTTCCTACCTGAAGCATAGTGTATTGTCCTCTTGCCTCTACGTGGCCACAGAATTTCAGAGTAGGTGAATATAAAAATCCATTTCCTATAATCCTTGGTGCTAGCACACAGGATGTGTTTTCTGGCATCTGTGGTCCTTATATTTATCTGAGTAGATGTAAGAAAGCTGATACCTGCTACACTGGCAGCTGGAAGTATGAGATGGTGGCAGGTGATGAGGGAAACTCTTGAGTTCAAGTTCAGAGCTTTGTCTGGACAAGGAACATGGACCCTGTGGCTCTGTGACTTGGGATATGAGGAGAAAAGAGTTCCAATGCTCTCCATTCAGGGGCTTCCCTTTACAGTACAGAGTGATAACTGGAGTGGTTCCTACACAGTTTTTAAAAGTGTTGCTGCAAAGGACTCCCAATAGGACAAATCCTACTTTGTCTTTTCTACGCGTTTAACTCATGTTTTTATGATGTAGAATGCAAGGAAGTCTACCACTCCTCATTAGAATCCTGGCATGCTGCCTGGGTGAGGTGCTCAGATGAGAAAATACCAAAGCAAAATGCAGTCATGCAGCTTTTAATGGTCTCCTGTTCCTCTCCCCCACCCCAGGTGTTTGCTATTACATAAGTCATTCATTTACTAGACTCAAAAGTGCCATTTCAGCCTCTTGGTGTTACTCTCATTGCTGCCATTTCAGTAATGTTGCATCTGAGAGCTTTTTGCCCAGCCTCTTGGTCTCTTTAACTTCAGGCTTGCTGAAGCTGCCATCCAGAGCTGTTCAAGCTGTGCCATTTGTCTTTCAGGTTTGTAAACAGGAGATGCACATCCCTGGTTATCACAGCTGCAGAGGATAAGATTTTTGTTGCAGATAAGTCTGGTGATGTCTATTCTTACTCAATAACAGAACCTAAAGCAGATGGAAAACTTGAGCTGGGTCATGTCTCTCTGCTGATGGATGTGGTAAGTGTGTGCATTTACAAACCTGCATTCCTGCTTGTGCTTGGTCTCTCATTGTTGCTCTTGTCCCAGATTCCTGGTTTGCTTTTAATTTTTTTTTAATTATATAAATGCAATGGGATCCAGATTTCTTCCTACTGGGTTTTTGTTGGCAGAGTTTGGTAAGGAAAAAAGCTTATGAGTGTTGAAAAAGTCTTCACATTACAGTCACAGAAGTTTTGGTGACAGAGTGCCTATGGGAGTTCATCCACTGCTGTGTCAGCTGAGCTCTTTGATGTGATGAGTTTCTTTTTAAAATGGAAGGGGTCTTGCAGCTCTGCTGTTGGGGCTTAGTGGCTTTCACTGGACCTGGAAGTCAGTGTTGCTTGTCTTAGTGAGTGAGAACATTACTGTCACAAAGATTTAGGCTTCCATTGTGGGTGGAAAAAAGCGGCTTTGTGTTTGTACCTGCCTTTTGGGGTGAGGAGATAATTTTTTTTCTTAGTTAAGGAGAATTTCAAGCCTTGAACTGCTGGGTACTAAAGCTCTCCCTTTGCCAACAGGCTCTGAGTGCTGATGACCAGTATATCCTGACTGCAGACAGAGATGAGAAGATCAGAGTCAGCTTGACAAAGGCTCCCTACAGTATTGTGTCCTACTGCATGGGTCACAGAGAGTGAGTGCCTTGTGTGCCTGTGTGCAGCCATTCCCTGCACAGCCACCTCCATCCACTCTCAGTGGGTGAAATCTCCTCAAATCACATTAAACAACAGCTTGGTCTGTGGTAGAGTCATGGAATGGCCTGGGTACAAAGAGACCTTTAGAAGTCATCCAGTCTAACCCCTGCCATGAGCAGGGACATATTCAGCAATCAGGTTGCTCAGAGTCCTGTCCAAGCTGGCCTTGAATGTTTGCAGGGACTGGGTTCTACCACCTCTCTGGACAACCTATATTTCACCAGCCTCGTTGTAAAAAATTTCTTCCTTATATTTAGTCTGAGTCTACAGTGAGTTTAAACCTGTTCTCCCTTCTCCTATTGCAGCAGGTCCTTCTAAATGTCTGCCCCATCTCTTTAAAAGACCCCTTTAGGAAGGCTGCAGTAAGGTCTGCCCCGAGCCTTCTCTTCTCCAGGCTGAACAGCCCCCAGTTCTCTCAGCCTTTCCTCACAGCAGAGATCCACCCCAGGAGCTCTCCTGAGCTTCCAGCCTGTACATCACCAGTCTCTCACACACAGGTTTGGCGTGCTGCTGTGATTTGAGATGCTCACCTGATCAATTGTGAGCAATTGTTTTGGTAGTGCTTGAAATGTAGTTTTGTTTTTTTCTTGTCATTTAATGTGGCATAAGACCAATTAGCAATGAAATAGCACTGTCCTTGTCCCTGCTGCATGCATGGAATTAAACTACCTACTCATCTGCTGGGTTATTTGAGTTCACCTCACCACCCATCCTGCTGTGTGTGATTTTTCATATGAATCTCTAAAAACACTTCTTTCCCTGCCCTCTGCTTGGTTTTGTGGCCTCCTCTGGACCTGCTCCAACAGGTCCATGTCCTTCTAGTAGCCAGGACTCCAGAGCAGGACACAACCTCTGGGGCCTCAGCAGAGCAGAGGAGCAGAATCATCTCCCTCCACATGCTGGTCACAAGAGGCTCCAAAAGTGGTTAGCTCAGGATGGAGTCTGTCTTTGTCTTAGGAACTGTCTTTTGAGGTTTGAACATATGCTAATTAAATTAATGTCATCTCAATGCAGAACTCAGGCTTGTTAGGTTCTGTGGTAGTACAAGAAAACCTGGCTGTGCCACCAGGGTGGCTAGAACATGCCTGTCTGGACACCAGACTGCAGTGGGAAATAAACTCAAGGAAGATGAAGAGACTCTATAAGAGCTTGGAGTGACAGGACAAGGGGGAGTGGCTTTGAACTGACAGAGAGTAGGTTTAGATTAGATATTAGGAAAAATTCTTTACTGTGAGGATGGTGAGGCACAGGTTGCCCAGGGAAGTTGTGGATGCCCCACCCCTCGAAGTGTCCAAGATGTTCATTAGTGGTTGCAGAGTGAAAAGCAGTGTAAATTATTGAAATGTATTTAAAAATTCAGTATTTAAATTAGAAATTAATTTAAAAGGGTTATATAAAGCAATAATTGTCTCATTTCACAGTCCTGGATTTTCTTCTCTCAGTGGGGCTCATGGTAATTCTTGCTGGATCTGTTTTGTCCTGGAAGTTGTATTAGAGTGACCAAATCTCTTCCTTCTTTTTTTTTTCACTCTATGGCTTTAAAGCTATGCTTGTTTTCAAAGGCAAGACTGTCCCATTCAGGTCATGTTCTGCTCAGGTCAGTGTGTTTGAGACTGGTAAGCTCTGAGATAATATGATCCCCAGAAGTTCAGGTCACCACTGCTCACCAAAGACAAAACAGGATCACCAACTTCTGGAAAACAGAACTTCTGGCTGAATGTAGGCGCTGGTAAAATGCCACATTAAAATTCTCTAAAGATTGCTTTTAAATCATCTCCCAGCTGTGTCTGGGGAGATGTGGCACTCTGGAGGCTGAGCCATCACTGATGTATTTTAAATGATCTGTTGATTCATGTTTTTAATGTGCATCATGATCTGAGAAAGGGGAATTTACTACCTGAGTAAATCTGTCTCCATTGGCACTTTTTGATCTAAATGACAATGTTCTCAGCTAGGAGGAAGTCAGTAGAATTCCCTGAGTGCAAATGGGGAAATTTAATTCTTTATTAAGTAGGAATTCAGTAGTTTGTGTAGTGCATGTTTACTAAGTACTGGTGACATTTTCTTCTTCCTCCTAATTATCTTGATGTGGAAAATCTGTTTGTTTATTGTAAGGTTCTCTTTAAAACTGCTGTTTTCTCTTACTGTGTGTGTTTAAAGACAAGGGTGTCAAGCAAGAGAGTTCAACTTTTGACTGCTTTTCCTTTAGGTTTGTAAGTAAAATACTTGTAATACCCAACTGTCCTGACCTGCTGTTGTCAGCTTCTGGGGTATGTATTGCAATTTCTTCCAAAAAATGTTGTTTTTCTGCATGTTTAGATTTTTAAATTATTGTTTATACTTGTGTTTTGGACAAATTCATTGGGATACTTGGAATAATCTCTCATGGTTTGCAGCATGGGCTCCCTCCTCCTCCTGCCCCTTTTTTGTTGGTTCTGTTCAGTGTCCATTCTGTTGCTGGATCACATAAGAACCTTTTATTGTGCTTATAGTAAAAGGCATCTTTGGGATGGTGAAATTACCATTAACTCTTGCTCTGGAGCACAGACATTGTCTTCTTGGGTGAGAACTGTAGAAATGAACATTTCCTCCCTTCCCTCTCCAGCTATTTTCCTGAACTGATGGCATCCTGCTGCCATGCCACATCTGTACAGAGATGGAGCTGGCCTAAAAGAAGGGAAGCAATATTCTTTGTTCCCTAGACTACCAAAACTGCACAGGAAACAAATAATGTTTCCTGTGAAGATATGAAGATCACAGTAACTCCTGGCATTTGGTTTCAGCTGCTGTTCTTGCTTCCCTAAGGCTCTTGTCCCTCCTAATTATTGAAGCAGCTCTAGTGCTAGTGCTGCACATGGCTGTATTTCACTCTTAGCAAATGCTCTTGGCTTTGTTGTTTCAGAGAGGTGTTTAATCTCTCTTCAGGAGGTTGCTAAATCAAATGACAATTTGGTTGATAACAAGAGCATGGGGCAGAGAAGGGCAGCCTGGAAGAACTGCCATTAAAATGCTGAGCACATGCATGACTCTGCTGTTTGAGACAGGCTTGAAATGCCCTCCTCCAGCTACCCAATTTCCACTTCAAAAGGAGAATTAAAATTATCATGATTAAATAATTTAGAATGCTGGGGGAAATTATGTTAATTATAATGCTTTATCTGCAATTTGAGGTCTTAACTAAGTGACTATTTAGCAACTTCTGTTAGCAGCTTCTGGGGAGCTCTTCAGGGAAACAGGGTTTAGCTTAGCTGAAGGCCAGGAGTTACTGTCAGGCCTCTCTTTGCCTGAGTGCTGATAGTAACAGACTTGTGTCCACTTCCATCTGTCCAGGACTCCACTCTGAGACTTTGGGAGTATAAAAGTGGAGAAGAAGTGCACTGCTGTCAGCTGAGTACCATCTGTGGGCCTCAGGCAACCAAACCAGACCAGGTATGTCCATGAGTTCCAGTGCTTTTGCTGTGCTCCTGATCCTTGGCACTGCCAAACGTGTTGGTTGCATTTTCCCTTCTGTCATTGGGTTTAGAACTTAAAAAAGCTGTTACAACAGTCTGGGATTTTGGGAAGACAGTCCCTGAAATCCATTCCTGTGTTTTGTGTGAGTTTCTAAACTCTGCCAAGCAGCGACCAAAAGAAGCTGCTTCTAATTCTTCCCAAATTTAAGTTCTGCACAGTGGATAAAGCCTTCACTTGATTTTTTTTTTTTCCAAAACCACAGGTGTTATGGTTTCCTAGGCAGAAAACATCCTGTGACACTGGAAAGATCTAAACATTGGCCCATTTTTGAAATGCTTAGAATTTCAAGTGATTAAGTTGCAATTTTTCTGAGCAAAAAGAGGCTTTGTAATATTTTTAACCAGTGACCTGCAATAGTGCCCTGTGGAGTTAAAATGCTGGGCTTGTTATTTTAGGTTCTCTTGCAGCAGGTTCTGGACAGTGTCCAGAATTTAAATGTGTGAGTCCTACAGGAAAACTGAGCATCCCAGGAGCTCTCCTGAGCTTCCAGCCTGTACATCAGCAGTCTCACACACACAAGTTTGGGGTGCTGCTGTGATTTGAGATGCTCACCTGATGTGAGCAATTGTTTTGGTAGTGCTTGAAATGTAGTTTTGTTTTTTTCATGTCATTTAATGTGGCATAAGATCAATTAGCAATGAAATAGCACTGTCCTTGTCCCTGCTGCATGCATGGAATTAAACCACCCACTCATCTGCTGGGTTATTTGAGTTCTCCTCACCACCCATCCTGCTGTGTGTGATTTTTCATGTGAATCTCTAAAAAACACTTCTTTCCCTGCAGACCACAGCTGCCTCCCAGTTGTCAGGTAGCTGGGAAGCCATGCAGGGCTCTAGGGGCAAATCCACTGTGGAATCCATATCCAGGCAGAAACTGAATTGAAAATTCTGCCTTCTCTCCTTTGTGTTGTGGTTTTGGTGGTGGAAGTGTGTTGTGCTTCTCCTCCCAGCAGCTGGGGAGCCACTTTCATCACAGCTGTCCCATTTACATACTGGAAATCTTGGGTTTGGCCAAGGGTTGGGCTCCTGGGTTCCTGTTAGCAGAAATTCAGGGTGATATCCATATGGACAATTTAACCTGTTCCTTGGACCCTGGAGTCTTCTTGAAAACACACCTGAGGCACACACCTCTCACACACATTCACGAGGTCTCTGCCTCATTTCAGCTTGATGCCAGGACTTGAAATCTTTGAAAAACCTCTTCTTGGGGTTTTTGGCAAGTGAAAAATGTACAAGGTTGGGTCACAAGCCCATCTGACTGGTATGCACTGATACTCTGGGTGCAGCAGGATTTGAGCATTTGTTTTAGAAGGAATAATGGGTTTATTTTAAAACAGTTGTAAGATCACTGTGGACAAGTAAGCAACTAACTGAAGTGGGGAATTCTGTGATTAATATTAAAATTGCTATTTGTTGCATAGACTGGCTTAGCATTATTAAGATGGCTTGTAAGTAAATTAGCAGTGCTTGATCTCACACTGAGCCCTAATTCCACTGATTCCAAAGTTAATCAAAAAATAATATTGAATTATATAATAAACCTTGAATGTAGCATTGGATAAACAAATGTCAAAAAACTTTTTGCTGCAGGTGGGAGCCAATCTAAGAAAACCTCTCCAACTCTCTTAGAATGTTTTTAAATGTAGTTTAGCAATATTTGCCTTGTCTCCTTTCCATAAAATCCCCTCCATAAGATACTCTACATGCTGATATAACCTCAGGAGAAATTGGAGGTGCCCTTTGCTTGAGGAGTCTCCATTTAGCTTCTTAACCCCAGTGTGAGTAAGCAAAGACAGAAAGGGAAAGCCCATAAACTGTGGGTTAATAAATAGAACCCAGTAATTAAGTAATAAACATTATTCCTGCAGTGCTTTGCAGTTTTTCCATCCACTGCCACGTGTAGTGGTGCTGTTGGAAGCCACATGGTGGCCTGTGACTGGTCTCTGTGAAATCCTGGATACTGCTCACTCTCACAGGTGTTCTGCAGTGAAAAAAACTTGTGTTTTGCTGGCATCATAGTGCTAGAAATGCCAAAGGTGACATCTGGTGACAGTGTTTAGTCATGCTGAGCATCCAGCTATGTCACAGGTTATCTCCATAACCTAGAATGACATTCATGGTCTGAATTTAAGGACACAATCTCTTGAGCCAGCACTTTGCAGCTTGTAACAAGCACAGTGTCTGTAAAGGACTCTGCAGCCAGAGATCAGATGGGGATATAAGTGCTTTTTCTCTTTTTTTTTCTTTGTATTGTTACATTTCATTTTTACCATTGATAGCCAGTGTGAATGCACTGGAGCTTTAAACACAGCTTGAAGCTCAATGAGGATGGAATCATCAGTAATGGTGGGTCATGTGAGCACAAAAATGTGGGCTTATTTTGTTTGGCAGATGATGAATTTGTGTCTGTTTGGGGAATGTAGGAGTGCTTTGAGCAGTGTACCATTGGTTTCAGCTGATGGCTTACAGATCCTCAGTTCATTTTCCCACTAGAATGGGAGTAATTCTCTTAATTCCTTAGTGCTATATAAATATTTTCTTGCTTCAGAGCTTTCACCTCATCTGATCCTCTTGACAGCAGAAGCTTGTTTAAAGTCCAGAACATGAATTGCACAACTCTACCCCAATGCACCAGTACATTAATTTTTTATAGGGTCACCTCTTCTCACAGATGACATCAAAAGTTAATTTTAAGGTGTTGGCAGGCTGATAACAGTGCCATATAAATACTGTCTTGAGTTCAGAGAGTATCAAGTGAACATCTGTTTGTCACAGAATGTTCTTGTAGCCCTTCCTTAACTGATTTCATAGCCTTGTCCTTGACCACGATACTGCTGTGGGTCTTGCATTTATTTTGCTGATTTTTTTAACTTACCCACATGGAAAGAACTTGGAAAGAAGATGCATTTTCTTGTCTCTTTCCAGCTGCGAATAAAACCTGGTTTAAATCAAAACAGCCTCCTCCTCCCTCCTCCAGTGGGTTTGGGAGAGAGCTGCTGCCTAATTCAAGTTCACAGAGCCCTTTGTCTCTCTAACAAAGCTCTTGGCTGTGTAGGTGGGCACTTCCCTTCATGTTTGTCAGACAACAGGCAGAGAGGCAGAGCTTTGTTATTAGAAATAAATAACACAGGTTTCAGCTTTTATATACCTATATATATCTATATATCTATTTTGGCCTGTTACTTCAAGTGTCTGAAGAACCCACTCATGGCTTACAGTAAATAGGAGCTGTCAGTTCTACTCCAAAGCTGTGGTGTAAGTGGCTCCATCCTGCAGAAACAGCATTTAGCCACATTAGCTACACAGAACCTTTCTGGTTCAGCCCACTCATCCTACCTGGTACTTGTTTTTTGTCTGTGCAACAGGGGTCCTGGGTTCCAGTGCTAAACATGGACTAATAATTTCATATTTCTGCAGAGTAGCAGGAGATCAGTCCCATCTGTTCCCAGGAGCTCTGAACCATATCAGTCCTTCTGATAATATTTTTTATTAAGTGCTCCTCTTCTTCCAAGCAGGTGGTTGAGATGAGTGAAAAGTGTGTGCATGCTGTTCTTGCTTCCCCCTATGAAATTGTGTCACACAAGTTTTCTCATGTGCTGGAGGAAAAAAAATTGTTTTCAGCTCTGTTATACCATGAATTAATTTTCTTTCCCACAGTTGGTTTATCTCTTAGTGGTTGCATCATGTGCTGTTGACAAAATGGTTAGCTTCTGGTGTTAAACTTGCTGACTTGAATTTTTGGAAGCTGTGCAGCTTGTTTTGCTTTCCTACATGGATTGCAAAACTGTGAAACAAGCACCCTGACAATGCCTATGCATCAGCTGGTAGCTGCAAGGATAAAATCCTGTGGTAACTCCCAAATTTACCCTAACTTAGTGAACCAGAGGTTCTGTCCAGTCACCAGTGGTGTGTCTGGGAAGAAGGTGGAGGTTAAGAAAATGAATATTTGAGGATACATCAGAATTCTGCCAGCAGAGTGTAAAAAAGATGTATTTTCCCTGCCCTAAAGGAAATAACTCTCTGCTTCTCTACTTGGAAGGTTTTAGTCAGCAGCAGTGTTGGTGTTGTCACTGCTTATAAAATACACTTGAGAACCCCAGCCTTTTGCTGTTGCAGTTTTGCTGTTCACATTATATAATAGATGCTTTTGAAAAAGCACCCCAGGACATCACTTTGCAGTTTTTCTACTCCTCCCAAGTTCTTCCCACTCCAGGAGCCTCAAATCAGTTGTTTTATATTTCCAGTAGAATGGTTTGTGCAGCAAAGGTGCTGCTTCTCTCCCAGATAAAACAGGAGTGTGATGTGGGGGTTTTTTTGTTGCTGTCTTGGTTTTGTTGGGGATTTTTTTTAATGAGGAAAATGGCCTCAGGCAGGCTTTCCTTGTTCAGAACACATTTTCTGTGGAGCAGGATGGCTTCAGCCAGACCCAGGTTGGAACAGAGGCAGCACAGCAGGGATATTGGGGATATTAGCTATGCATCACTATCTCCGTTTTTTAACAAACAGAACAGCAGCTAATAGCTTGTGTTTGTAATGTCTGAGCTGCTGGAGTGATATTCTGTCTGAGCAGGCTTAATGCCAATGTGTTTGTCATTAGCATTGCGGGAGAGAATGTTTGGAGGTGGTGTATTTTCCTTCATCTCTTGGTTTGTCTGCTAAGAGTAGTTCACTCAAACCTTTACAATTGATCTCATGACAGTGTGGAAGGGAGAAGTGTGGAAAACTTTATAAAGCAGCAAACACTGATACAAAAGTAACCTTGACTGCAGTTAGAAGGTAATTAAGTTGCTTAACTTGCTGTAAATTAAGACATCTGCTAAATTCTAAAAGCTCATAGTGAAATGGAATGTGAATTTTCTGCCCATAAATGGTCTCAATTTATAAGGTGCTTATTTTTTTTTTTTTTCGTATTCCTAATAGAAATACACTGTGTCAAGGATAACCTACTGCTGTCAAGGTGGTTATGTTGCCATTCTCTGTGACAGGTAAGAACACATGGAATAATGCCTAAAATCATCCCAGCTACTGCAAAGACATGAGCAGCTTTCTCTGCTGCCCTGGCACTCCCTGAGCCTGGAGTTCTTGGTACTGTGGATCTCCAGATGTCCAGGAATGCCTATGGCCTCCCAGGGAGACTTTGTCTCCTGGACTTGTTCTGAGTGCTGTGGGTAGTGCAAGGGTTACCTGGCTCAGTTAATTTTTGTGATTCAAACATGATTCAAACAAATGATTCAGAGTTTGTGATGCCTTTCCCTCAGTGGAGGATACACAAGGATGAGATGTACAAGAGCTGGGGGATGTTTTATTTTGGCTGGTGCTCAGCTGTATATTTACCTTCAAGTGCAGCCATGTAGGCCAGTGTGTCACAGTGCAACACACTCATAAAAGTCCTTAGTAATCCTTCTGAAATTCCCTTTACTACCCTTTCTTTTAAACAGGAGAGACAGCACTGGCTGCTTTTTCTTTAACATAACACTTGAAAAGCTGTTTGACACTTTGGGTATTTACAGCTTCTGACTCAGATCATGTAAGCAAACAGCATTTGAAGTGCTCATTCTAACCACTTGGCTTTGGCTCTGTTTGGAATTGGAGTGGGTGTCTGTAGTTTGCTGTACAAGTGATGGCTGTGGTGGATTTGGTAATAATGGTAATTAAATTTTTCCTCTCAAAAGTATTCCCACAGTCTACATCTTTCAACTCGATGCCACTGCCCAGCAGCTGCTTTACAAACAGCAAATCTCTCTGAAACACAAAAGCTGGGACATTGCATTTGAGGAAATTGGAGACCTGTGGATTTTGCAGGAAGACAAGGAAGCTCCTCTTCTTTTGTACAGAGCATGTGATGGACAGTGGAAGGTACTTTTTTAATGCTGAAAATCCTGAGGGTTTGATGATGTCTTGACGCCACAACAGAAGTGGAGTTTGCTGTCCATGGAAGTTAAAAAGGCACCTTTCTCTCTGTCTTGAGATGGAGTAAAAGCCATAGATACACATCTCATTCTTCTTCACACCTGTGTGTGATGCAAAGGCGTCAGGAGCTTGTTGTGAACACCAGCGTGTCTGTTCTCAGCTAAAGGTGCCATCTGCCACAGCAGGATCAGAGTGCTTGTCAGCACTCACTGCTTTAAACCATTGCCTGAGCTTTCTGTGGGCTACACTTGATGATTTAAAAAAAAAAAAACAAACAACAACAAAACCACAAACCGGCAAAATCCCTTGGATTTGCTCAGGAATTCTTCCCACACAGCTTTCCTTGTGCCTGCCTCTGAGGGATCCTTTGCAGGACAAGGCATCCTGGGAGCACTAAGGGAATTACTTTGATTTTCAATGAGAACAGGGAATCAGATTTGGGTTATGTGCTATCAAGTTCTCTTTTATTGCCTATTAAAAAACTGGAAACACATTTGTTATCCTTGTAAGTCCCCAGCTAATTATGGTCTGGTTATGAAGAGGTTGAAATGAAACTTCTGAGTGTGTTCTTTGACCCTAATGTGTTCCTTGGGGTATTTCTTCTCACAGATTAGTAAGTGGGAATCAATTTATTTGTTCAAATGGCAAAGCTTTCCTAGCAGAGCTTGAGATCTCAGGCCAGGTTTCAATAAGAGTCCTAGAAAAAAGGAGCCTGGAAGAGATCATGGAGGTTTTACACCTGCTCTGTTTCTCTACACACTTCTGTGAGCTGGTGCATTTTCAGCATGCTGTGGAACACAAAATTGTCTATTAATCCCAAAATAACATGCAGCCTTCCTTCTTTTCCCAGGCTGTAACTGATGACAAGGGATTACAGAAGATGTCAAAATACATTCAAGACAACTGGACAGTGTTTGAAGGTGAGAAATTTGGTCTTAAGCTTTAGGGAATGCAGTTTTTACAGGTGAACATAAGATTTAGAGCAAGATTGGAGTTCAGATCAGTGCAGCTGGCTCTTGAAGTCACTCAGTCTTTTCTCAGTTTCATCACTCTGTCTGGTGTGGAAGTCAGTGCAGGTAATGAAGTGTGTTGAGGGCTGTGTTATCACAGAACCATGGAAGTATTTAGAGCTGAATTGCAACCTTATAACTTTTCCATAGACACCTTATCACAGGGATGCATCAAATAGCCTCTGGCAGAGCTGCTGGAGTCTGACTTACTGCTGTGGTATCAAAAACCGGTGTTTGTTGTCTTGTCTCCTGCCTGGGTGTGAGACTTTATCACAGGTACAGTGGAGACAGTCAGGAATGGAACAGCTCTGCTGTAAAGATGGGCTGTTGGGTTCACCTTGGCAGGGCAGGATGTGGAGCCTGATGTGACTGGAAGGTGTGACCCTGGATGGGACAACAGATGACATTGCTAAATGTCTTGCTGGCTCATTTTGTTCTTGCTTCCTGCCCCACTCCCAGTCTCAGTAAGAAAAAGAGTGCCTGGTTTCCTCATTCAGACTCACCCTATGTTTCCAGGATTTTTTGAATTATAAAAAACACCCAGCTGAAATTTTAGCAGTGGTTGTGGCTGCAGGGTAGAGAGGGGCTGTGGCACGTGCTAAAATCTCAATTATGTATTGAAACTTCATTCCTATAGAAATTTCTGTCCTCTACTTTGCTGGGAGACTGAAGTCTTCCTTAAAAAACATGGTACAGTTCCCACCAGTCTTATGGTCTGTTCATGGTGGCCATGTGTAAAGATGGAAGAGCTGCAGAAATGTTTAGTCTGGTGTAAAGTCTCCTTAATATCTGGTACTGGATGGTTTAGCATGTAGCTGTCATTAAGTTGGTCATTAAATTGTAATTAAGGTGGTGCAGTCTTTGTAAGTCAGGTGTTCCTTTGGAAGAGAGATGTTTGCATGGAGATGTTGCAGACTTGATAGTTACAGCCAGGCAGATAATTAGGAGGATGAGGGCTGAGTGGAAATGAGCACAGAGGAGTAGAGAAAGCAGGTAGGAGGAGAGGTTCTGGGCATAATTAGCATGTGGAAACTCAGTCACCAGCTCATCTGCAGCTGAGAAAGGAGCATGGCTCACATGACAGGGTTCATTAGTGTTAATTAGTAAGGGGAGGCTCACTTGATGAGCACTTATTCCAGTGCATAATTAGTGCTTTAAAGGGAGTTATGTCTTCTGAAACAAGTGATCATTACATTATTTGTATTCAGTCCCAATCCCTGCATATTGTCCTTTTATAAACTTTTCTCACCTGAGGTTTCTGTAGGATTTAGGATGCAATGGTCAATCTGGAAGTATCACAGAATCCCAGGATGGTTTGGGTTGAAAGGAACCTTAAAGACAGCCCAATACAACTCCCTGCTGTGGACAGGGACACCTTCCACTAGTCCAGGTTGGGCAGAGCCTCATCCAGCCTAGCCTCCAACACTTCCAGAGATGGGGCATCCACAGCTTCTCTGGGCAACTTGTTCAAAGTGCCTCACCACCCTCACAGGGGAGAATTTCTTCCTAATGTTGAATCTAAACCCACTCTCAGTTTGAAGCCATTCTCCCTTGTACACATTAACCAGTGTGACACTGTGCTGTAACTGATCCCAGAAAAGGATTTAGTACAGACTGATCAAGTGGAGAGCAACATGGCTGTTCAAACTGGCAGCATGCAATTTCTCCCAGGGCCAAAGGCCAGTAAAGCCTGTGTGAGTGCAACACCCCTAAAAGTGAGAGCTTGAGCATTGCTGAGTACCACAGAGGGAAACTTGCTTTGGTTGTCTACCAGGAAACAGGGGGATGCTGTATATGGGTTTCTGTGGGGTAGCACACTTAGCTTCAGGACCAGATCTTAGCAGGTACTGGATTTCTCTTCATTTGTTCTTTAAAGACTGTGAATTTTGGTGAGTGGGAAAAGATGAGAACTGGAGATAACTGGCTTTGTCAAGTGCCATTCCAACAATTTTTTTAGAAATATGGACCCAGCCAGCTGGTCTCATTCTGTGTTCTCTACAGAAACAATCTGATGAGGCATTTTTGGATAGCAGTTAGTTCCCTGCTAAACTCATCTAAACCCACAGTCTTGGGGATGCTGTGAGGAATATTACCCTGAATCCACAGAAGGTGTAACATGGGAACAAATGTTTGGGAATTGATGTGCTATAGAACATGACTATTTGAAGTCTGCTCCTTTGTCCTTCTTTGAGAAAAGCAACTCCCTTTGTAGTATTTGGGTCTCAGGAAACAACTTCAGCAGTTTAAAAACAAGCTCTGAAGTTTGCTAGTGTCCAGTGTGTGAGGAGAGCTGTGCCCTCTCTTTGTTTCACTGTGAGCTGCTTGAGTCTGTATGAATTTTTTAGCCTAAAAGTGGAGGCTGTGCCTGGCTGGTGAGTGCTGAGCAGGTGCTTGCCAACACAAATCAGGCTTACACAGTGTAAATGTTGATATTTAATCACAGAGTGGTTTGGGTTGGAAGGGACATTAAAGATGATCTCATTCCATCCCCCTGCCATGGGCAGGGATACCTTCCACTATCCCAGGTTGCTCCAAGCCCTGTTCAGCCTGGCCTTAGACACTTCCAGGGATTCAGGAACAGCCACAGCTTCTTTGGGCCCCCTGTACCAGGACCTCACCACCCTCACAGTCAAGAATTTCTTCCCAATATTTACTCTAAATCTGCTCACCTTCAGTTTAAGGCCATTCCTCCTTGTCCTGTCACTACATGCCTTTGTGAAAATCCTTCTCCAGCTCTCCTGGAGCCCCTTGAGGTATTGGAAGGCTGATGCAGTGGATAGGACCACAGTAAATTAATTGGAATGCCACTATCTAAAATTACAGTCCAGGAGGTCATCTATGAGACTGCTGAGGGAATTAACACCTGTGTTAATTAAACACTTTGCTTTGCCCAACTCCAGGTTTTGTTGGTGCAGGGAGCTACTACAGTCACCTGTACAAGGCTTCCTTTGATAACATGGATGAGTACCTGCAGAGGAAGGAGAAAAGGTTACAGCAGCAGAAGAAGAAAAAGCAGGATCTGCAGCATGGTTCAGGTGGACAGGCCAAAAAAAAGATGAAGACTGAAGAGCCATCACTATGACTGCTGTGAGCTTGTGGTCTTTGCCTGGAGGAAAGGAAGTGATCCAACTGTGGACTTTTTATATGAAAAGTGAATTATGCAAAAGGACTGGTTTAAAATTTTATTCAGGTTTTCAAGCAGGCTGATAGGGCAATATCCTGTTTGCAGCAAGTAATGCATTTACAACATACCTAAACTTTCTAGCAGAATACAGTGTTAGTGGCTCAGTCCTGTGAATCTCTGATGCATGTTATATGAATATTGGAGATGGTCTTTTCCTTAAAACAGGATGTTCTTTTTGCCTACTGTGTTCAGGCTTTCTTTTTTAAGTGGAAACATGCTGATTAAAGTGGATGCAACTTTGTTTTTATTACTTTTGATTTGGGTTGTTTTGGGTTTTTTTTTTTAAACTTTTTTTAAAAAAGTCTGTTAGTTAATGTAACTAATTTAGTGTGCCTGGGTATGGGAAAGGGAGCATAGAAAAAATTCTTGCTGGGTATGAGAGGTTTTAGCTGAGACTTTGCCTTCTCTGTTTTTATCCTTTAACTTTGGTTCATATGGTTGGGATTTTGCCTAGCTTCTAATCCATTACTTCCTACTTGTGGAATATCTCTGTAGGAAGAAGTGCAAAAGTTAATTTTGTATGCTGTAAAGTAAAAGTAAAACGTGTCAGTCAACATTGTGTTATTGGAAGCTCTTTCCATTGCAATATGATCCTACTGGTGTCTGTGAAAATCATTCCAGAGGCCTGGGAGCAAAATTTGGAGTGCATCCTGCTTTTTTCATCGAGAACTTTTCCATTTTAATTATCCAAGAGATACATCTTCTTGAGAGGTTATCAGTGAGAGCCTTAAGGAGCCACTTGTTGCTTCATCAGGGGGTCAGAAGATGTGTTCATCTGCCAGATGGTATCATGTTCATGTGGAATATAATGTCCTTCACAAAACCAGGTGTGGAAATCTGTACAGTCCATTAAAAGTACTCAGAATCAACCTGTGCACTATGAGTGGTTCTCTCTGCAGTGTGTGGACATGTAGAATTTTTGCACTCAAATGTAGATGAGGGGCCCAGCTGCTTGGTTTGCTGACAGCTTCTCCCTTTCTCCTGTGGAAGATGCTGAACGTCAATAATAGAGCTCAGCCACAAGTAGGTAGATTTCTTGGTAGTTCACAGAAATGCCATGCTGGGATAAAAACCCTTTCAGTCTTCTGAAGGAAGGTGTGGTGTGAAAACCTGCTGGGCTGTACCTGACCAGCCAGTGCAGTGGTACAGCACTGGTGATGAGGATTTTTCTTGGCTCTCAGGAAAGGGTGAGAAGCTGCCATCTGAAGTGCTTTATATTGGGTAGGAGTGGTGGCTTGGCTTTTGAAACTTGGTGGTTCTTATGTTCATTTCATTGAAGAGAGGCTCTAGGGAAAGAAGTTGGGGAAGCATTTAAGGAAGCTCAGGCTCAGAGTGTAGCTTTTATTTAGGAGTAGAGTTTGCTGGTGTGCAGATTCTGTAAAACACCACCAGAAACAGGCTTGTATTCACACAGTCTGTGAACCAGACAGGACAGGAGGAAAAGGTTCTGACTAGACCTTTTGCTGGCTGTGAAAAAGAAATGATCCCATGATGAAGCTTGCAGACACCATGCAAACTCTAACATTTCTTAACAAATTTGAATCTGCAGCAGGAGCCTGTATTGGGTCACTTCCAATCCATTTTCTCATGGAGAAAAATCTGAGGAGGACACAGGTAACTGCCTTCAGTGGTTGGTTTCAGATCCTATATGTCAGTATTAAACTTCTGAAGGATCAGAGGCTGCCATGGCAATTCCTGAGGGATATTTTTCCCCAGCACAGGATAGACCTTGACAATGATCTCCACTGGCTGCAGGCACTCCTGTGATCCTCACCCTGCTGCTCTCCTGGAAGAAACCCAAATTTTTTTCCAACACTTGAACTCATGACAGATTTTGATGTGTGGGAGTGACATGAGATGTGATATCTGGCAGATGGCTCAAGCCTTTTTGTTCTTCTTCCTGCAAGTTCTCCTTTCCTATTTCATTTCATGTTTCCTTTTCTGCACACAGCAGCTCCTGAGCTTCAGTTGTGAGACCATGTGTGCCTGGGCATTGCTTTGAAGGGCTCTGTGCAAAGTGATCAGAGAAAAGAAGCTTTGCTGGAAGGTCTAAATCCTTTCAGATGTTTTTCAATCTGCCACAAATCATTAAAAGGGAGTGGATACCACTGCTGCAGAGAGGAAGACAACACTCCTTTCCCTGGAATTTGAACTGTTTATTTCTAGTGGTTAAACCTGGTGTCACTTGCTTGTGTTTATTTTCTGAACTTGAACCAAGGCCTGTCTGTGTGCCTGGCAAAAGGGAGTGGGTCAATGAGGGTGTAGTTTTATAGCAGGACTGGAAACCCTCAACCCATTCCAAGAATATTTGTAGGCCACAGAAGTTCACCCCATGCTGCACTGGAGCTTTTTGTGGTGATTGTGCAACTGCCCTGCCTCTCTCCAGAGCGCTGACATTCCAAGGAGCTTTTAAAAATGCAGATGGGGAAAAGGTGTTTCTTTCCCTCAGTATTTCAAACCAAAACACATCCTTCCCACTCCTGTTGCTGGGATTTCACCAAAACCCCCTTCAGCAGCACATAGTTGAGCAGAGTGACCCTTTATCTGTCACAGCAGGAAGGAACTCTAATCAAATGCAGCCCAGAACTATGCTTTGGAACAGTCCTTACATTTTTAAGAAAACTCTGAAAACAAGTTTGTTCTATAAACAAAAATGACTGTAAACAAAGATGTTCCTTTCTTTAAAAAGAAAAACCCCAAAACAATGCAGTTGCTTGATCTCCAGGCTAATAAAAAGTTGCTGCCAATTTCAGTGCACTCCAAAATCTGCTTCAGCTTTCTTTGCTGAACTATTTTATGTGGAGTGCTTTGATCTGAGGAGGAAACACCTTGTGGGTTTAACTCTTACTGGCTGTCCCTGCTGCCATCAGTCCTGGTGATGTGGTGTGAAAGCAGACCAGGGTGTCTTGGAGTGTGGTGAGGGAAAGGACAATGTCATTTGTCAATGGCTGTGGGTGCAGAGGCTGGAAAGAGAATTAAATACTGATTTTAAATGCATTTGCACAGGTTATCCCCCACTACTGCACACAAGAGTTCTTTCAATACTCTATTTCCCCCTCTCCTTTTCTATTAATAGAGGTAATGGGTGTGTTTGCACAGGTAGATGTGCCCATGGGCATGACCTGAACATCCAGAGGAGTGGCTGCCCCTCATTTCCTAAGCAGCACTTACAGCCCTGCCTGTGAACATCTTCTGGAAAATTTATTGGAGTCACTACATTGGAAATGGGAGTTGGGTGCTGTTGCTTAATTCAACATTGAGTTCAAACAACTCTTTATAGTTGGGTGGGGGCAGTAACTCCTGACAATCAGCATGAAGCAAACACAGGTAGAAGCAAACTGAACTCAGCCATGGAGCCTCCCCTGCTTCTGCCAGGCTCCAGCTCTCCATGGAAAGCTTTGAACAGTTACTCCCCTGTCTGAGATTTATCACATTTACACCTGCAGGCAGGATGTAGTTTCTACATGTTGCCATAGGGATAATAAGAATTTAATAGTCTTATCTGGCATGGAAATTCTGATTTTGGACTGACAGACCTACTTTTATATATATATATATATATATATATATATATATATATATAATATATATATAAATATATAATATATATATATATATAATATATATATAAAATTTTTTAACATATATATGTGTATATATATAATATACACACATATATATGTGTATATATATAAAAAAGATACATACATATAAATATATAAAAATATAAAATACATGTATGTATATGTATACATATATACATATATACATACAGATAGAAATATGTACATATATTTAATTTTTTAAAAAATATATGTATATATTTACATATACATATTTTATCCATATATATAAAATATATATGGATAAATATGCATATCTATATGGATACATATGAATATAAATATAAAATAAAAATAAAAATAAATATAAATATATATATGTATATGTGTATATATATATGTATATGTGTGTGTATATATATATATATATATATATATATATATATATATATATATATATATATATATAAGAAACCCCCCACCAAACAAAAAACCCCAACTATTCATGGACCCAAACATCTTTCTAGCACCTCACCATGTGCTGTATCTTGCTGTTACATCACCCTTTGGCTTAAGCTTCATTTGTACTTGGGAAAGGAATTACACTGCCTGCTGCACGTGGCCCTCACTTCCTCACCCTGCCTGGGAGAAAGAGACAACCTCAGCCCTGTGAAGTGCCCAGGGAGCAGCACAGGTTGGCACCTGAGAGTTTTCCATGCCTTGTGTTAAAAAAACCACAGCATAAACAAGGAGCTGTGCTGTTAATCCTTTCTGAAGTGATTGCAGGAGGGAGGCAGTAATGAAACACAATATTCAACGTGAAAACACAATTAAAGCATCCATTTTTGGCATTCCATCTGTGCAGGTTTTCAGACTTGCAGCTTGATGCACTGCCTTTACAGCTGTGCTGCAACCCACCAGCGTTTTGTGCTTTTAAATAAGAGCTGTGTCACTGTATTTTCTCATCAGCATCTTGTCAAGATGGCAGCATCCCATATATTATTCTGGTTAGCTTTTTGCAGTGCTGGATGTTTTGGTTGTCCCCGTTGACATTTCCCCTTTATCACTGCAATATTTCACATAGCAGTGCTTCCTTTGCTTTCTAATATTTCAAAGCTCAAGAAGGGCAGAATGTGACACACCAGCTATATCAAATTAAAAGCAATATTACTCTGATTTTTTTCCCCTGCTCACTGGCCTGTGGAAGAATTCATATTATTATCTACCTGCATTTTATTTTACCTGAAGTAATAACTCATCATTGCCTCTAAAGCCAACAGTATTCAGGAAATAATTCAGCAATTTGAAAGTGAAAGCTTCTTATCTTCAAGGAAATAATGATTGTAGTATTTAGTCACTGTCTCTAAGATTTGCATGTACTGCATTTCTGGAATGCCTTACTGGGAAATTCTGTTTTGTAAACAAGGCAGAATTGTTCTGTGTCATGCAACTTCTAGTAAGAGCAATATGAATCAGCTGGTACTTCTCAGCTTTCCTGGAATCTGTGAGAGTTTCTTTAGGGAGAAGAGCAGCTTTTATTTGTTTTAATAGAGAGGCATGGAGACTTTGGTCATTACATCATAAAATTGAATTTAAGCCTTAAAATTGGATTTAAGCCTTTTCCCTCTCTTGGCACCACCTTCATTAAAAGCCAAAAAAGATGTCCAAAACCCTAAAGTGACAAACAAAAACAACCCATGGAAAATTAGAACAAAAGACCCCAGTGATCCCTCTGATCCCTTTGCTCAGGGTAAAGCCACCTAAATAAGATTCCAAATTTTTGGTCAAAAGTAGTCACATCATATCAAGCTCTGTCCCTTCTCTCCTCTCCATGGTGCAGCCAGGAGGAAGTTTCAGCACAGGTACAATCTACAATAAAAAGAAAAAAATAAAAAGAGGGAAATCCTCCTGTTTCACCTTAGCATCTGCAGAGACCCCTGACCACTCAGAGCACTCAGGTGTAGCAGCTCTGTTGGGATGTGTCAGGCACCAGCACAGAAAAGCTGCTGCTGCATTTTCATTTCCTGAAAATAAGCAGTGGGTATATTCAAGAAGGCACTGGAAACAAGTTGATTAAATCAAAAAGGAAGAGGTTTTTTTCACTTTCAGATTTTGTTGTGCTTGCTGGGAAATCCAGCAGCGTTGTGGAAGTAGCAGAAGGGAAATAAATCCATTTGTGATTTAATCACAGCTACAGTGGATATTTTCATCCCTGATGAAGGAGGAATGATTCATCTGACTCCATCTTATCAGAAGGCTAATTAATTACTTTATCATACTATATTATTCTATATTATATTACACTATATTACATTACATCTAAACTGAATCTGCCAAGCACTCAACTGCACTCCACTGCCCAGAATCCTGTCTGTCACCCAACAGTCCCAACACACAAACACACACCTGGCCCTGACAGGCCAAGGGAACAAACCACCATCACTCTGGGAAACAATCTCCATATTGCATTCTAGTTTGGTACAAACACAGCAAATGAGATAAGCATTGTTTTTCCTTTCTCTGAGGTTCAGAGAATGTGAATCTCAGGAAGAATTGTGCCTTGCTTTTCTCTGTGAAGAGAAATGTGGCTACACACAGCTGCTGGGGTTCTTAGGAGGCTCCCAGGACACTTCTTGCCCTGTGGCTTTTCTGGCACCACAGAGGCAATGCCCTGTCTCACTCCTTGCCTGCCCTGTGCCACCCTGCCCTGACATCTGGATTGTCCCACAGAGGTTGAGGGATGCTCTCCATACCTGGGGTTTGTGCTGCTCCCCTTTTTGGGGAGACAAGGCATGGCAAGAGCTGCTCCCTGCACTGGCTGGGTGTGGAGAGGAGGCTGCAGAGCCTGCTGAGGGATGTGTGAGCCATCAGAACTTTCACCCAGCTCTTATCTCTGCTCTGATGTGTCCTCTCTGCTCCCCTCACTGCATCCCACCTTGCCATCCTGTCACTGATTCCTCAACTTCTGGGTCTCAGGCTGGGCCCTCTCATGGGGCTCCTCCACACCTCCTGGAGTGGTCTTGTGTCAGGAAAGAGAGACACACTGGATCTTTTCAGTCTTCAGGTTCTTGTTTATTGTTATCTAAAGTTTTGCACGCTGCCCACACCAGGCTCAGCGCTGGAAAAGCACAGCAAAAATGGCCAACAGTCTCTTGTTCCAAGGTGTTTTAAGACTAAACTATCCAATTAGGAACTGACACCTGGATTATTTTCCCTTTTACTCCAATAACTGAACCAAAGAGCTGCCATGGGGACTTTCCTGCCCAATTACAAAATGCCACCCAAACCCATGGAGAAGGAGGAAGAAGAAGCATGAGGAAGAAATCCAGGACCACACCCTGTGCCCTCCATCTTGCTTCCATCCACAAAACACTAAAACCCCCAAAACCTCAATTTCTCACCCAGTGACACACCTTCACTGCTCTCTATAATCTATTTCACACTTCTGTGGATTCCAGTCTATCTTGAAGTCTGGGAAACTTTCTCCATGGATGAGGGTCAAAGTCAGTGCTGCCCTGGGGGCCAGGGCACTCCAGAGCAGACAGAGAAATATTCCCAGTGCCCTGGGCTTCCACACCACCTGTGCTCTGACACGTGCCTCAGCCTGGCTTGTGACACCTCGTGTCACACTGACACAAGTGACAAGTGGAGGCTGTCCCCTCTTTCAGGTGTCACTGGCATGGCTGCACCAAATGCTCCAGCGATGGGGAACAGAGAAGCTGCTCTCCTGACAGGGCTCTCCAGCTGCCTCCTCTTTCCCACACTCATCCCTCATCACTCCCTGAGAGATGCCACCTCCTTGTTCTGCAAGCATGGGCAGGTCCATGTGCCCTGTGCATGGGGAGATAGAGGAGGGAGGAAATTCCTCCCTGTGAGGTGCTGAGGCACTGGAACAAGTTTCCCAGAAAAGTTATGGATGCCTCAACCCTGGAAGTGTTTAAAGCCAGTCTGGATAGGGCTTGGAGCTACCTGGGATAGTGGAAGGTGTCCCTGCTTGTGGCAGGGGGTTGGGAAGAGCTGACATTAAAGGTCCCTTCCAACCAAACCAACTGAGATTCTTTTTTTAACACAGATCACATCAAAGTGGCAAGAGATGAAGAAAGGGTCAGGAAATGGCACTGCCTGGTAAGCAAAGAGCCCTGGCAGAGTGGCTGCCTTTATTCCTGCCTGGGGGATCTCAGGGATGAGCAGGTGTTTCACCTCTTGGACACCCAGTCCTTTCTGCTGCCCTGGGAGCAGTGACAGAGCTCCCTCCCCAGTGCCCACTGATCAGCTTCTCTTGGAAGCAGCAGGAGTAGGAGAAACAGCCAGGAGGGAGCCTGGCTAGGACAAGGCCAGGGAGACAGGAGAGCTGGCAGGCTGGGAGCTGCCTGTGCCTGAGGACACACGCTGGGGGAACTGTGGCTGGGTCCCTGCTCACTGTAGCCATATTTTTACAGGACTTTTTAAAAGGGAATATAGTGACAGGGCAATGGATAATGGGTTTAAAAGTGAAAGAAGGAGGGGTTAGATTAGGTTTTAAAAGAAATTCTTTCCTGTGAGGTGGTGAGGCCCTGGCACAGGTTGCCAAGAGAAGCTGTGGTTGCCCCATCCTGGAAGTGTTCAAAGCCAGGTTGGATGGGGCTCTGAGCAACATGGGGGAGTGGAAAGTGTCCCTGTTCTTGGCAGAGATTCTTAAAATGAGTTTTAAGATCCTTTCCAGCTCAAATTTGTTAGGAAAATTAATCCACAAACACCAGAGGTTTATGTCCAAAAAGGAGACAGAGGAGTCCTGTGACTTTATTGGAATAAAGGGAGAGGCCATGGGGCATTCCCTGGGATCTCTCCAATTTTTGGAGGATGCAGCCTCCTTTTTATCTCAATTTCCCAGCTGCATTTCCCTTCTCTCTTTCCCCATTTGCTGAGGTACTTGAGAGGTACAGACTGCCCAGAATGCCTGATACCAGAGATTCCCCTCTAAGGTATAACCCTCCCTTTTCTTTTTTAATTCTTATGGAATTTAGGGGTTTTTCTTCCCCACTGTTTCTTTAATCTTTCAATGTCTCATTTCATTTATCAACAAACCTCAGGTTTATTTGTAAAAGCAAATCTCTTTTTCCATTCCTCAATCAGTGAAATCCTTCCCATTGTTTCTTTTATCTCCCAGTGCTGGTTTTATCTACCAGCAGACCCCCAGCTTGTTTGGAAAAACGAAAAATCCACTGTTCCTCTCAAACTTTTCTGTGATTCCGTGGTGTTTCCCTGCCCCTGGGCAGATGGCAGGGGGACAGGGGGTGTCACTGGGAGCTGATCCCACCCTGGCCAGCTCTAAGCCATGGAGGACATTTGCAGAAGCAGATGCCAGGGAAGCCAAGCTGCCCTCAGGCTTTGCTCCAGAGCTGGGGGAACTCCCAGTTTGCAGCACTCAGCTGCCAGCCCCTGCCCAGAGAGAGCTCCTGTCCACCTGCAGCACATCCCACACACCCAGCCCGCTCTGCCCTGCCTGAGCCAGCCCTTCTAAACCTCCAAACAAAGGGAATCCAGCCTTGGGAGCCCCGAGTGCTCGTTTTCAGCCTAGACAGAGGAAAGCCAGCTGCTCTTGGAGCAGTCAGGGCTGCACCAGCCCTGTGGTCAGCCCTGAATTACCCAGCCCTTGCTCACCTGGGAGTGAGAGTGACCTGTGCTGACATTCTGCCCTGCTCCCCAGGCAGCACTGGGCACTGATTTCCAGAGGAATCACGTGTGGTGAGTAAAGTACACCCCACATAGAGGAAAAGCCTTTCCTGGGATGGCAGAGGCTGCCTGGTCTCCCCCCAGTGTTCTTTGCTTTGTGAGTTCAATGGGCTCTTGGCTCTCAGCTGGGCTGAGCACGGTGTTCCCAGCTCAGCTCATCCACTTACAACAAAATGACTGATTCATGGTTTAAATTCATCAGAGGAGCTGAGTGCTCAGGGGAACACAGGGATCTAGGGCAGGAAGGGAAACTCTTCCTGGAGCTGAGGTTTCAGCCTCTGGGAAGCGGGCAGAGCCCTCTGCAGAGATTCCAAGCAGGATTCTGTCTGTCTGTCTGTCTGTCTGTCTGTCTGTCTGTCTGTAGAGGAGCTGCATCAGTCCCTGCACACCCTGCCATGGGGAGGAGTTGTGCAATCAGCAAATCATTCCTGAGGAACAGCAGGAGAAACAAGCTGTGGCCATCACTGCCCCTGCCACAAGCCAGGCAAGAAACTTCAGCCAAAAAAAAAACCAAACCAACCAACCAACACCAAAAAAAAAAAAAAACCAAAAAAGCCCCCCCAAAACCAAACCAAACCAAACCAAAACCAAACAACAACAACAACAACAACAAAACCAACAACAAAAAAAACCTAAAAAATCCAAACAAACAAACAAACAAAAAAAAAAAAAACCAACAAAAACCAAAAAAACCCCACAAAAATAAAGTGCAAATGGCTTTGCACTGGCAACTTCTTTCTGGAGGAATGTAATTAGTGTTTTACTGCTTGGGTTCTGCCTGCTGGTGACTGCTGACTCTCAGATGATCAGCACTGTGCTCACACAGAGGTTCAGAGCAGGACCTGCACAAGGACTGAGGTGGGAGGAGGAGTTTGTGTCCCTGCAGAACTCCAGCACCACCATCATCTGCTGCCCTGCCCTGAGGCATGCAGTGCACCCCTGGAATTCAGGAATGTCCCTTTTTGGGTTATGTGCTCAGCTCCTTGAGGCAGGAACTGTGCAGAGAAAGTACCCTGCAGGATTGGAAGTGGAAAGAAAATGAATGTCCTCTGCTCCAACTTCTCCTAGGAAAAGGAGACAGCCATTCCCATCTTGTCCTGGCACACCCCTGCTGGGATGTGGCTGTCCCTGGAGAAAGATGGATGCATTTTAAACAGAGAGGCTCCCAGAGCAACGTGACAGTTTTATGGAGCCGTGGGGATGAGCACTGTGGAAGTGCTGTTGGAGCCAGACTGGAGAAGCAGTGTTTAGATTTGAGAGATTGAGTCTCAGATTTGAGGTCAAAGTTGCAGCTTGAGCCAAACCCATTTGGGATGAGTCACATCAGAGACCCTCACTATCAATAATGATCACATCTGTGATTATTGTGAAATTGCCAGCTGGTAAATCTCTGCTTGATGTGGAGGAGGAAAGTACTGGAAGAACTTCATGGTGGACTCAGTGTTGAGAGGGTAAGCTGTGGCTCCAGTTCAGCTGTTGTGGTTTTAGGGGATTTTTTGTCTTTCTGGTGGCTCTGCCTGTGGAACCACTCGGGGCTGGGTGGCTGATGTACATTTCTTATGGATTCATATTCCTGGCAGAGGTGTTGGAAGTGATCAGTAGCTCTTGATAGTTGCAAAATTTACTGCCAGCACCATGTAATCACTGAGAAAAGTGGTTATTATCCTCTCCACCCCGCTAACTCCTTGAGGATAAAAATAATCTAAAAATTTTGTGTAATTTTCTTCTTTGATCCTCCCTTGGCAATTCTTTAGAGCTGTGGTTGTGCAGCTGGGAGTGGGGAGACTGATGTGGGTGTGATGTGAAGGATTTCAATGTGTTTTGTGAAGGGATAATGTAATGAAACAGCCCTCAAAGATGGGGAGTCCTTTCAGATGATTAGTCCCCTTCACCTGGGTGAAGACAGACATTAATATTCTTCTGGGACTTTGTGAACAGTATGTACCAGCATGAAAAGAAATGCCAGGCTCTTATACATGTCCTTGTTATTATGCTGCTTTTCCTTACATGAGAGTACATTTAGATGGGCTAAAAAGAGGCTTTTAATGGACTGGAGTAGCTAATACTGTAATGCTGAAAAAATGAGACAGTGGAGAGGATAAAAGGTTTCAGCTTTGGGCAGTGTGGGACATGGCTGGGGCTGATGCCAGCTGATGAACCTGAACTTGGGCAGGAGGAGGTAAAATCATGCCTGATGTCCTGCCTGCAGCCATCACATGGCAGGGATCCACCTGTTAGGCTCTTGCACCCACGAATCTCTAACTGGGATTTTGTCTAAAGAGCCTGGTCTGCAAATTAGAGTGCAAATGGAAGTGCCAAACCTACTTTGTTAAAGGTTGTGCTGCAACTTGAGAGACACCCCAGCAGCATGGGGACATTTAGCTGGTGTCCAGGTGACCTCATCCTGGTGCTTGGCAGCAGTGCCTGGCACTTTGCTCCTGGCTAAAGCCAGCCCAGCCCTCAGTTTGATTCTTTACACACAGGTGCAGCTGAGGGGGTCAGTGTCCTGTGTCCTCTGGCTCCTGCCCTGGGGGCTGCACCTTGCATGGAGCCCCTGCAGCAGGAGGGACCCCAGTGCCCTTCCCCAGCCTGGAACAGGATCCCAGGATGGTCTGGGTTGGAGGGGACCTTCAAGGTCATCTTGTTCCACTCCCCTGCATGGCAGGGACACCTCCCCCTGTCCCAGGCTGCTCCCAGCCCCAGTGTCCAACCTGGCCTTGGGCACTGCCAGGGATCCAGGGGCAGCCACAACTGCTCTGGGCACCCTGTGCCAGGGCCTGCCCACTCTGCCAGGGAAGAATTTATTCCTAATTTCTAATCTAACCCTACTCTCTTCTGGTTTGAAGCCACTTCCCCTTGTCCTGTCACTCTTTAAGGGCCTGTCCTTGCTGGAGTGCAGATTGCAGCATGAGCTCCCTGTCCTGCAGATCAAAATCCTCCTGCTGTGCACCAAGAGAAATGGCAAAAGGATTTGGCTGCAGATCTCCCTCAATGCCTGCAGTGATTCCTCCTCCTCCTCTGGGCAAGGGAGGAAGGCAGAGGGAGCCCCAGAGCACAGAGCATCCATGGCTGTGTCCCAGCAGCCAGGGCAGCATGTGCCACACCCAGAGCTGATCCAGGCACTTCCATCTGCCCTGCTGTGGCCACAGACAAGCTCGTTTTCCAGGCACTTCTTGGAGCTTCAGGAAGACTGCCCTGGGTAAATGCACATTCAGAGAGCACATTTTGATATGACTCTGGGTGGTGAAATGAACTTTTTGCTGAGCTCTGAAAAAGACAGGGCTGGAAAATAAAATTTAAAAACCTCAGGCAAACCCCATCTGGCAAACAGGCTTTGATTTTGACCCCACGCTATGGAGTAATAAATCCATCCATGAAGCAAAGCACAGGAGTCAGTTCTTTTTTTGAAAGAATGTCAATGTGAATAAAGGTTGTTATTCACTTTTACAGTCTGCAAACACCATTCTCACTCTGCAAACTCTGAGTTCCTCCTGCAAGTCACGCCATGGAACCCCTGTCCATGTACAATGTGTCTTGCAGAGTGATGATTGTCTCCCTGGTTAAATGTTAACGACTGGGATGAGAAAAGACCTTTGTCCTGGAGATAAATTCAGAGGTGTCACAAGGTTGTTGCACTGGAAATAATGGACTTCATCTCAGCATGGAAAGTAGTGAACACTCTGAGTTAGCCTGCATAGTTCATGTTTGAAAGAAAGAGCTGTACCATACTAATTGCTGCAAGCTTTTAATATTAATCAGCTTGCAACCTTTTCAGTTTAATTTTAGGTATTTTCATGCAAAGGATGCCTGGATTTGTAGAACACCTACGTGAAGCCATGTGAATGTCTATAATTCAGTGCAGTTCAAAGCCGTGGGAGCTGCTGAGTGCTCACAATTTTCTCCTCAGTAGAAACAGTTAGATAAATGCATAAATAAAAATGTAGGCTTAGAAATGCCATTTTTTTCTGCCTTTTGCAAGCAGTTGCCAGTGGATGAAGCTGAATGACCTGTCCTATCTCAGTGTTTTATGAAGGTGCAGCCATCAGGCAGCACCTGATGCTTCCTGCATGGGTGGGAAAGGCAACCAGAATCACAGGTCAAGGAGTGAATCACCCTGCAGGGTAGAGACATGACACAGCTGGGAGGATAAAATGAGAGACTGTAAATAAAGGGGACATTCCTGTACTTTTTGTCCATTACAAGCCAGGATTTCCCTGGCTCTGGATGACACAGCCTTGGCTCAACAGCCCTCAAATGGGTGATGTGTCCTCGGCAGGCAAAGGAGCTGGGAAGAGCCACTGCCCTGGAGATCTGCCCTGCAACACACACAGCAGGCAGGAGGAGCAGGAGGATCAAAGTCTTGGGTGAGGGCGAGAAAAATGAAGAAGAAAAGGAATGAAGAAATTAAATTGTCCTTTATGACACACCCACTGCCCCGGTGAGCTGTCAGGAGGACATGGGGGTTTAAACCTGTGATCCCAAAACCTTCAGGAATATATCTTTTAGACCTGTGACACCAAAACCTTCAGGAATATATCTTTTAGACCTGTGACCCCATACATAACATTTAGGAATATATCTTTTAGACCTGTGACCCCTTTAGGAACATATTTCTTCAGCTCTTCCCCACGATAAGAAATCCCCTCCCTGCAGCCAGTCCTGGAGGCACCAGTGATTCCTGTTACCCTGGGCAGCACTGGGGAGTGGTGGGAGGGCAGCTGCCACTGGGGAAACACCAAATTCCCAGTGTGAGCAGGCTGTGGTGGGTATTTCACCTGCTGCCTGCACAGCTCCCGGTGCTTTATCCACGTCTTGGCTGCCCAGCATGCTCCCAAGGGCAGCAGGGATCCCAGCCCCAACCATGAGTTTCCATGGCTGCCTCAAAGCCTGGCAAGGAAAAGTGATGGAAAACACTTCTAACAGGCATGTTGGGGGTTTGTTTGTTAATATAACTCTGCCTGAAATGAATTTTTAGTTTTTTGGAAGGGAAGTAATAACTCAAACACATAAGCACTGCTCTGAATGCTCATTTCATTTAGCTGGGGCTTGCTCAGTAAAGATGATGAAATTTCAGGCTTTCAAGTTTGTACTGGTTTTTGGGCTTTTGGAGGTTTTTTGTGGGGAATTTGCTCATCAAAAGGGAAATCTTTCCACCTTCCTAGAGAGGTGGTTAGTGCCCCAAGCCTGCTGGTGCTTAAGGTGTGTTTTGGCAATGCCCTGAATGACAAGCTGGAATTTTGGCCAGCCCTGAAGTGGTAGCAGCAGCACTGAGGGACAGACTGGCTCCCAGGGCTTACCCAGGGCATTCCAGAAGGCACAGCTTGGGCACACAAATCTGAGGAGGAGTTATGTGGTTTTGTGTTGATTTTCTCATGCCATTTTCCAGCCTGGAGGGTGTCCCAGCTGTCCTGAGCCCAGAGCCCCACCAGTGGGCTGAGAACAAGATTTTTGGTTTGTTTTGGGATTTTTTTTTTTTTTGTGTGTATAAAATGACAGAGCTGCTCCAAGTCCCTGTCAGTTTGGAGCTTTAGGGCAGAGGATCTGCTGGCTCTGCCAGCCAGGCTGTAACTGTGCTTCCACACAGATTTTTCCTCAGAGACTTTACAGCAAACCTTGGCTGCCACAGCACCGGTTTGCACTTTCCAAACCCTCCTGGTTCTGAGTTTGTCTTGCAACAGAGCCAAGAGTGGTGCTACAAAATTGTCTGCAGATAGCTGCTTTATGTGTGTGCTTGTGCCTGAGCACACCTGTGATTCCTGACCACCTGCCAAAATAGCCAGAAAGGGTTTTTTGTGTCTGTGAGTTTGACTTGTCTCTAGCCAAGAGCCAGATTTGCTGCACCTCAGTGTCTGACCTGTTGGTTACAGCTCCTTCCTTGATGAGGACATCCAAAAAGTGGGGCTGGCCAGAAGGTTTTATTTTCTGGTAATGGGAACTGTTGGGTTTTGCATCCAAAAAATCACAAGGTGCTTTACAAATGTGGATTGTTTGAAAGGAGAGGGAAGCCCTGGCTTGCTGACTCTCTCTAGAAGGGATTTGAAGCCAGTGACAGATTATTAAATTTATTATTATGATTTACTGGTGAGAGGAATAGGATTTGTCTCAGCTGTGGTTCTGCTGGTACATAAAACTAGCTCTGGGAGATAAAAGAAACAGTGGGAAGGATTCCACTGATTAATGGAAAAAGATGTTTACTTTTACAAATAAACTTCAGGTTTGCTGAGAAATGAAATTAGACATTGAGAGATTAAAGAAACAATGGGAAAAACCCCTGAATTCCATAAGAATTAAAAATTAAAAGGGAGGGTTATACATTAGAGGGAAATCTTTGGTACCAGGTGTTTTGGGAAGTCTGTACCTCTCAAGTACCTCAGCCAATGGGGAAAGAGAGAAGGGAAATGCAGCTGGGAAATTGGGATAAAAAGGAGGCTGCATCCTCCAAAAATTGGAGACACCCCAGGGGAATGCTCCATGGCCTCTCCCTTTATTCCAATAAAGTCACAGGACTCCTCTGTCTCCTTTTGGGCATAAACCTCTGGTTTTGTGGATTAATTTTCCTACCACTGGGGTTTTTGTGCCATCTCAGCATTCCCACACAGACCTGCAATGTCCCATTTTTTCAGAGTCCAAACTCCATCTCTGCCTAGGCAATGCCCTGGAGAGCTGAGAGAGAGGAGAGATCACCTGCTGAGAGATCACCTGCTGCTCTCCCATCCTGCCTAGAAAAGGAGCATCCAAGCTCTTCCATTTCAAACACACCCCAGGAAGTTCTTGCTGTATTTTTCTGGTACTAAACAATCCTGGTGACCAGGGTGCTGTGTGGAAGAGGGTGGTGCATGACAGGGGGGCTCAGGAGGCCCCAGAAGCACCTCCTGGGCAGCAATTTCTTTGAGCTGGGAGTCAGAGCAGCAGCTGGGTGGCCCTGCATGAGGCTCCTTCCCTAAAAACTCTTCCTGTGGGCTGGGGGTGGAGTGCTCCTCATCCCTGACAGGCTTGATCCTTTGTCTTATAGCACAGGTAAGCCAAGGAGATGGGAGACAGGCAAAGAGGGGAGGCTCTGTTCGTGGGGTAGATGATTTGCCTGCTCTCTTTGATCTCTCCCATGAATTTTTACAGCATGACAGGAGAATAAAAGCAGAGAGTGGCTCTTAATCCCACAGACCAAGCATGAAGGTAAACTTTGGATTAACTTGCTCTTCAGATGTTTTCAGAGAGATGTTTGCAGCAAAAACCTCCTGTTTAAAATGGGGAAATGGGACAGTGCATGACAGTGCTTCTCCTGACAGGCTCAGACTCCCACTTGGGGCAGATGCTGTTGTCATTGCTGCTCAGAGGCAGCTCTGGGATGGACAATTGCCATGTACAGATACTCTGTGGTTTTACATGACTCCTGCATTAACAGACACCAAACCTCCCTTGTAAATTGGCTGCTGTGGGGGCACTCACCTTTTTAAAAAGCTGTTTTCCTCCCAGGACCTGCAGGCTCAGTTTGAGCTGATTATCAAACCATACTAAAGCACAGAGTGATGGGCTGAGGGATCTCACAGCTTAAAAAAAAAAAAAAAAGAAAAAAGAAAAGAAGTAAAATCCCAGAGCTCATCATTGTTTTCCCAGGCTAAATGGTGTGGAATTGTTATAACCCATTGCAAGCTCAGCTTTGATCACAAGTCTAGGACAGCAGTGCAAGGCTGGGGTGCACCTGGCACTGTCATGATGCTGAAAGCTGCAACAGGTCATAGAAAATCCTCTGTAAGACACCTCCTGCAAGCAGAAACAGCACTGAGACACAATACCCACTCTTAGTCACTGGAACAGGGGAGAAAAGATTAAATCACACTCAGACATCTGTCTCCCTGCCTCAAAAAACTTCATTCTCATGCTGAGTCTGGTTTTAAAATGTCACCTTGAAAATGTGTGACATTTTAATGGGCTGATTGCCTGAGATTCTCAAATCCTTTAATTAGCATATGAATCACAATGTTAAATATTGTGGGAAAAGCATAAAAAACTAGAATTATGAGAGAATGCTTTGCATTTCCCTTGGTTAAACATATCTTGGGAGGATTGTCTCATAGAAATCTACTATTACAAAGACAAATGAGATTAAAAAAATTTCTGTGGTAGTCCCATTTATACCATCAGCTGGTTGTGATTGCATGGGGTTTTTTTTATTTTACAGCTGCCTATGAAAGCAGCCTGGGTGTTGCCTGTTCTTTCAATAACCCTGAGAGCCCATGGCAGCATCACCACAGTCACTACTGGAGCCCTGAGGATGGGTTGCATTCCCTTTTTCCACTTTTCTGATGCAGCTCCAAAATATTCAGCAGGATTTCATCAACATCTTTTGTTCATCTCTCTCCAGTAAACAGCTTTTTTTAAGAAGCTCCTTGGTGCCAGGGCTGGTGGGAGCTAAGCAGATGGATAAATAATGGCTGGATTAGGGTTTGTGGTTAGAGAGAACTTCCAGCTGAAACAAAACTTCCTGTAAGGATCTAACTCTTAGGAAGTTTTAGTGGCAGGAGGGGACAGTGAAGTTTGCACAGCAGGTTTTCATCTGTGAGCAGCTCAGTGCAGGAGCTGGCAAGGCCTGAGCAATTGCTGATGGCTCCTGCACAGCTCATCTGCCCTGGGAGCTGATTTGGGACAGAAATCTGCCTGAATGGGGGTGGCAAATTCCATTTACTCGTGCAAAAGTGGTGAAGAATTCCACAGAGGAACAATCTGGGAATGTACTTTGGATTATAAGATTGAGGAAAGAAAAAGGGCACAAACCACCTGTTAAAATGGATAATGAGATGATTGGCTCTCACAGTTAAGGGATAACTATCATGTGAATATTAAGAAAAGCTTTAGTGATGTACAGTGATGTTATTGTAGTTTAGATGCCCTCTGCTCTCCCCACAGTTCCCTTTCCCCCCTGTATTGTTGCCAGCAGACAGCCAGGGCTGTCCAGGACAGGTACAAAGAAGCTGCACAGGTGTCCCTTACCTGGGGCAGGTGGGAATGGAAAAGCTCAGGGGGTGCTTGGGGGGTGAGGCATGGCAGCACCTGACCTCCAATCCAGTGACAAGAAAGCAGTTTGCACTGATAAATGGCAAAGCAGAGCTGACTGACAGACTTTGGGAGGGGCCAGGGCTGGCTGATGCAACCCCAGGGGTGTAAAAGACTGAGCATCCAGCTTGGAGATGAACTGGCCATGTGGTGTGCATGAGGGGCAGCTCCCAGCACTGCAGCTTTTTCCTTGTGTAGTCCTTTGCTGTATTTCTGTCAAGGTTTAATAAACCTTTTTAAACTCTCAAAGTGAGCAGTTGTCTCTCATACCACGTAATTCAGGTTCGACCTTCAAGCATCAGAAGTCTGAGGTTAATCCAAACTAGGGTGTAGTTCATCCATTCATGGAGATTCTGTGGGAGCTGGAGCTGACCCTGGGCTTGGATCTTTCAATTTCCCTTGGGATCTGTTCAAATCCAGGGATCAGAGTTTGCAGCAGAAAGCCCAAAAGCACACACAAAAAGCTGTTTAAAGGAGGAGGCACCAGCAGACAGAGCCAGCTGTGAGTCTGTCCTGGGTCTCTGGAAATTTCCACGTAGGAACAGAGTAGAGGGATGGATGTTTTGGGGTAATTCGGATCTCCCTGAGAGATTGGAGAGTAACTGCAATAACACAATTTGTGTGCTGATGAAAGAGACCAAACACAGGAAATGGCACTGGGGGAGAAACGAGAGATAAACTCAGGATTAATGTGCAGAAACAACAGGAGAACAATCTGAATTCCCAGAGCAGGAGGCAGGATTTGCTGTTCAGGGCTGGTACCAGAGACCTGCCAGAGAGGCTGAGCTGCCTGAAGTGTGTCCAGGGCCATGGGGGGAAGGATTGATCCCTTTCTGCTCACCCCTCTGACAAACCAGCTGCAGCTTTGGGCTTTGCAGAGCTGGGGACCAAGGGGAGCCTGAGCAATGTCCATGCCTGTGCCTGCCAGTGTGGGAGATGCCAGCACTGGGTGCATGGAATCCCTGCTCCCACACCATGGCAGGGCCTGAAACCCCCAGCAAAAACAACCTTTCCCAGCTGGGAGAGACCAGGTGAGCAGCATGGTTCCTGTGGGGGATTTATTCCAGCCTTCCCTTTGGTGAGGTGGTGCCCAGGAACCAATCTCAGCACTGTCTGCTCTCACTGCTGCAACACCTGGGCAGAGCTTGGCTCCCAACCATCACTGAACCACCAAGGGAACTGCAGCTTTCCATGATGTACCACAGGAATGATTCCAAGGCTTCTCCTCCAAGGAAAACCATCCCTCCCCTCTCCTGTACAGCCCCTTCCCTTCCATTCATTATTGGTCTTTAGGAACATGGACTCTTCTCATGTCAACACATACACAAAATGAAACAATAACACCCATTTCTGTAGAAGAATATATTATTTAGCAGATCAGTTTAAAAGTTAAAAAAAAAATCTGTACATCTTTGAAGGTGTCTCTTGTTGTTCTGGTTTTTTTTTTGGTTTTTTTTTTTTTTTTTTTTTTTTTTTTGCATCAACAAGGATAAAAATGTGTTTGCAGCATGGTTTTTTCAGCTTTGTGCTCCCTTCTTTGCTCATGCTGAAGGATCCCATGGTGTCCAGCTGTACAAAGCAACCCTGCAAACTCATTAAGGTTTCTTCTGATTTCTTCTAGTGTAGAAAAAAAAAAAGAAAATTGCATCCACTATGCTGGGCTTCTGAATGTACTGTGAACACTATAAAATTCAGAGAATAATGAGGAGAAATGTGTCATTAGGGCCTACCAGGCAAACACAAATGCATGCCTGGACCCTTGTCAGTGTATAACATTTTTGCTGTAATTAGCACACTGCTGTACACACACAGAGAGTGTCTTGACTAAAACAACCCCTGGTGCCAGGGCATCATTTCCCAGAAAAGGCTCCTTAGCTAAACTCTGATTTGTCTCTACAGACTGTGGGCAGCTGGGTCACCAGAAAGGCAGATCTGCTGGAGGATGGAGCTGTGCTGCAGCCTGAGCAGCATCTGCAGGGAGAATCCTGCCAGGAGGCTGTGGTGGGAATGCTGGAGCCTGGGGAATCCTGCCAGGAGGCTGTGGTGAGGATTCAGGAGTTTGGAGAATCCTGCTAGGAGGCTGTGGTGGGAATGCTGGAGCCTGGGGAATCCTGCCAGGTCTGGGAGCCCGCAGTGTCCGATGGCAGCATCCCCTCTGTGAGGAGGCTGCAGGCTGTGGATCCATCTCTCCCTGCATGGTCCCACTTGGATTTTGATGTAGCCACCACCTCTGCTTGGCTAATGGAGCATTTCTCAAACCAGAGTAGCCTCGAGGCTCGTGGTTTGTTTGTTCAAAGGCTGCCTCCGCTCACTTTTCGGTACTGCCGGTGGTCAAACCTTCACTTTTCTGTTTCTGCAGCTGGAATGAAGAGCAGAGCAGCATTAATCCCTCTGACTCACACTCACAGTGCTGCTCAGAGTCCCACACTCAGCTCTCCACAAAGCATCTGCCACATTTCCTGGGAAATAATAGGCAGCAGCTTGGAATATCACAGGCATTGTTTCATCCAAACAGCTCTGGATGAATGTCCTGGGCAAGCAGAACTCAGTCTTTCTCATCAGCTATTGTACCAGGCTCTCAGATTATTAATTTAGTCCTCTTGTTTCAGAATATTTCTGAGTTCAAGCAGCTCCCATTTTTAAGGTCTCTTGTGCCAAGACACTGTAATTAAAGCTCCATCAGTTTGTGTAAAAATGCTGTTTCGACAGCTTCTGTAAACCAGAAGTAAAATCTCAGCTCAACTTGAAAATGAATAAAACTCAGAAAGTCTGGCAGTTGTATTTGAGTTCTTTTGCCCTTGTTTGACAAATGCTGCTGTCTAAATGGAAAAATGCTTAAAAGGCTTTGTTCTCCTTTAAAATTTAGTGCCCTCAGAGCCTCAGTACTTGAAGTGCTGAGGGGCTTTTTCTCCAAGCTTGGAGAGGAGATGGGAGGAGATGGGAGGAGATGGGAGCTCCAGCAAAGCTACTGTTCCACTCATGGATGATCAAGTGGAGGAACCTTCATTACCCACATATCAGACAATATCAGCACAACTGGTGCTCCAGGGCACTCCCCAACTTATTTTAGTGATGGAGTGGCTGATAGTGGCCTGCCCACATGGTGAATTATTTAATGTCAGAAGCTCCCTGCTCTGTGATGTCATTGGGGCAGGTTTATAGTGGATCTTGGCAGGGAAAAGAGGCACTGGAGGAGGTGTGCAAGAAAGGAGTGCAGGGCCATTGTCACAGGCTGCCGGGGGCTGGACCAGCACTCTGACTGCTGCCCTGGGCACTGCTCCTGCCCTGCCAGGCTCCTGAGGCAATGCAGAGAGACAGCAGATGTGGTTACCTGAAATTCCCACCTCCCCTGAGCCTTACAAAATGAGAGATGCCCTGTACATTAAAGTCCCCAATGGGCAATTAAAGGACTTCACTGATTGTGTGTTTAATCCTCCTGGGTGCTTTGCATGACAGAGTGGTTCCTCATAAAGTGCCAAGCACTTCCTTGATGACACACAGGTGACTGGAAGTTCCTTCCCAGAAAATAAACTCATGCACTGGTGCTGCAGGGCCTTGAACTGCCCAACCCCAGAACATTTTGCTGCAGTGTAACCCTTCCCAAGGGAGGGCAGATCCCTCCAGGGAGAGCTGTGCTCCCTTCAGGGGTTACCCCTGGGGTCTGTGCCTTGCAAGCAGCTCCTGTCCCGTGCCCATACTTGTGTGGCTCCTGGTGGACTCTGCAAGGACTTGTTTTTACTGCTTGTGGCACACACCTCTCTCCAGGCAGGTGTAATGAATGGGTTTCTCAGGATAATGATTACGCCACAAGCATTCCCACTGTTTCAGAATTAAGCTGCTGCTTAATTACAACGTTTGGCTTATTCATTACAATGCTTGCTGTATCAAGGAGATAACTGGAGTTTACCTCTTTCATAGCATCATCTATCTGTTTTAACCCCTCATAGTGGTCCCTGGATTCCCACAGAGGCTGGAGCATCACCTCCTCCACTTCTGGGAACAGCTAGGTGGGAACAAGAGAAAGACTATCAGCATTTCCTTTTGCATTCTTCAGCTTGCTGCATCATTTCAAGGAACACGCTGAAGAAGGGGTGTGGAAGGTCCATCCCCATTGCCCTGGGTCACCAAGCACTGCTGGGGGCCAACCCTGCAGCTCTGCTCTCCCCCTCTCTGGTTTCTGGGCCTGGGTGACTTTACCTTGGTCACTGTTTCGAACATGGGGATGAGGACAAACTTGAGGAAGCCGATCTGAGCCGTGGGTTTGGTCACTTTGTCGCGGTCCATGAACGGCGCCACCGGGAGCCCCTCGGATTTTTCTCGGTCGCTCTGGAACAAACCCAGAGAAACAACCCCGAGGTAACAAAGCCAGAGATAACAAATATTAATCCTGTCTAGCAGGCTGCGAGGAGAGCGAAGCACCAAGCAGATGAGCAGCCCTCAGATGCAGATCACAGAGGTGCCTGTGGGTAGCACAGGACAGTGATGTGCTGCCCTCAGGCCAATGTCTCTGCTTTGTGGAGAGCAGCATCTGAATAAAGAGAATTCTGTTCAGTTAATTCTGCTCAGCACCAGCGTCAAAGTGTTCACCTCCAGGCTTGACTCCATTTGCAAACCCACTGGACTTGTGAGGAAAAATATTTCAGGGCATACAGAAAGCTGGTAGTGGCTCTTGCTACTCTGAAAAAGAAGGAATAGTTCTGTGATTTCCTCATTGCTCTCCAGAGAGTGATTGTTCTCAGGTATTCAAACAGAAATCATATCTCATTCTTTACTAATGATTAAAAGAGAAATTCAGTTGCATCCACTTGCTTGCTGAGCGGGTTCTTTTGCTGGCATCCTTCTCTGATTTTTTGCAATAAAAGCTTTCCATGGAATCATAGAATGGTTTGGGTTGGAAAGGACCTTAAAGACCATCCAGTTCCAACCCCCTGCCATGGGCAGGGAAACTTCCACTAAACCAGGTAGTTCAGAGCTAGAACCAGACTGGGCTGTCAAACAGCAAAGCACCTTTGGGATTTGGAAATAGCAGAAAATTGTGAAATTGTGCAATTGCATCTCTCCCTCTCTCTTACCTGCATAAAATACTCCTCCAGCAAGCAATCTACCCAGGGCTCTGCCACCTCCATGGGGCGGACTTCGTTGGAGATGTCACAGCATTTTATCAGCACCATCTTCAGCTGAAAGAGGATAACACTTCAATGCTGCACTCCTAAAGCCAGCCTTTCCCCCCTTCCCACAACCCCTGTCCTTGCACTGCACTGGCAGGCAATGCTTTCAACCAGAAAGGACAATTTCAGATTTACCAGAGCTCTTAAATGGTCTGGATCCTTTTTCCCCTCTCTCAGCTGCTCTGTGTAAATCACTTATCCCCTCTCTGCCTTGGTTTCCCCCTCTGGGATGTGTCACAGAGGGATGTGCACTTATCTGCTGCAGGAAGAGATTCAGTCACAAATGACCTTAAAGTTTTTTATGGGGCACTCAGAGGCAGCTGGGAGAGGATTCCCCTAGAAATCGAACACAACTGCACTGGGGAATAGAGGAGACTAGAGGTTTTACTCTTATGGAATTTTTTTGCCCCCAGACTAAAAGATGGTAAGAATTTGTGGCCTAATAGAATAAAATTTTTATTTTCCTGATAGGACTTCAGGATTTCTAAAGCTGGAAAAAATCTATTTAATATAGATCACTTCCAAATTGTAATTATTTCTTGGTGTAGGATGGATTATTTTTTGATAATATATATTGAATCTCAGTTTTTCAACAGACAAAAGCTAACCTACAAGCTTTCACTCCATACACAGAAAAATAACAATCCACAAAACCTCCTTACACAGGTCATGTGTTCTTCATTTGTGTAATCAAAGTTTTCCATTTTTTCCTTGAAAGAGTCCAGTATTTCTGCGTGTCTCGCCATGTCTGTAGCCAGGATTAACGTAATTATCCCCTAGCAAAGAAAACATGTTCACATATTAACTTGACATTCCTTACAAGTCCTGCTATTGCAAAGCCAAGCAGGGTCTGTCTTGCACACAGAATGCCTCAGATGCACTGAATTGCTCATGCTGGAAGGGGAAATTTCTGTCTTGGAGCTGCCAAGGAAATGGGAGGGGGGTTATAAAGAGTTTGTGGTACATGAGGATCATGGTTTTATGTGATATTCCAGAGACACTGAGGCTTTTCCTTTCTCACTGACTAATTGTAGAAAAGCAAACTGTCCAACAGGATGTTAAAAGCCACACTCTGGCTGCCAAGATCCACTTTCCTCTCCTTGGAAGGCACTGTGGGTTTTGCTGCTGACTCTTAGTGGCCCTGAGACAAAAAATCATGATGTGGATTTCCTTTGTGCCAGCTGTGCCCATCCTTTTTGGATTAAGGGCTTTAAAACACTTGGATGAGGACAAGGAGCTCTGTATCCTCCTTCTGTGCAGAGTTTATGATGGGAAAACATGTGGTTAATTTAAAGTTGTGGGTTTTCATACACAACAGTCCATTTTGGGCCCGTGCCAGTTTCCCACACACTGGCAGAACCAGGAACTCCAACCAGCCCTTACACTGCTTCTTCACTCAGTGTGAAGGAAGGTGGAATGTGGAAATTAGGACTGAATTTTAGCCCTTAGAGCCCTGATGGCATTGTTCAGTGCCTCAGAGATAACTGTGATGACTCCCAGTGCACCAGGGCCTTTTCCAACAGCACCAGTGCTCTGCTGCTGCAAATCTTTTCCCCTTTTGAAGCCCCTCTTGAAATTAATACAGTGTTCCTGTAAAACACAAACTTCTGCCCTGAGAGCTTAATCCTTCCCCAGTCAGAGCTAATTGGCTCCTCCAACAATGCAAACATCTACCCCCAAAATGTCATAGGCTTTAATAGGCAGGATGCACTCATTATTCCCCAGCAATGCATTCCAGGGAGTGCTGCTCTGGAAACTTTCCAAGAACCCCTCTCAGATCCTGTCACTGGGATATTTTCTGAAAAATCCCTTTGCCAGGATTTCTTCTCCTGGGAAGCTTCAGCTTCTCCATGTTTTGCTCCTCTGGAATGTGATTTGGAGAACTGTTTACCCAGCATGTGAATTGTTTTTAATTAATGGCCAATCACAGCCAGCTGTGTCAGGCTCTCTGAGTCTGTCATGAGTATCTATTATCATCCTTTTCCAGCCTTCTGTCTTTTTTCTCTTTCTTTAGAATAGATTTAGTATATAATTTTCATATAATAAATATGATATGATATTATAAATAAATATAAATAAATAATTGTATAATATAAATATATTAAAAACTATAAAATAACATAATTATATAATATATATTAATAATATATATAACAAATAAATAACATATAAATAAATAAAAACAAATATAAATATAAATAACATAATAATATAAATAATAAATACTTATAATATAAAACTATAAGTAAATATTGAATAAATATATAAAACTATAAAATACATATATACATATATGTAAGACATATAATAAATAAAAATAAAATAAATAAACATAATGAAACACAAATATATATAATAAATAATACAAATAAACAAACATATTATGAAATAAATATATTAATATAATATAATACAATAACATATAATATATAATATAAGAATATAATATATAGTAATCATAATATAATATAATATGAATATATATAATATAATATAATATAATATAATATAATATAATATAATATAATATATATAATAAATATATAACTATATAATATATATAAATCAATATAATAAATATAATATTAAATAATATAATATAATATAAATAAATATTATTAAGATAATATAATAACGATACATATATCAATATATACAATATTACTGCTCTAAGAAACTTGGAGTCACATTCTCATCTCTCACCTCATCCTGGGCCCCTCACAGCACACAAGAAGATCCTCCCAGGTGTGAGGGCCTTTTCCAGCCCTGCCCTCCAGGGAGGATGAATCCCTCCCATCGCCGAGCAGGGAACTCCCTGCGTGTTTATAACCTCAGGGACGGTGTGCCCAGCATCCCTACCTGTCTGATCTGCTTGAACTGGTCCTGGTCCACGTTGGAGAAGATGTTGCACTCGGGCTGGGAGATGATCTGGAAGGCCACGGCGCAGTGGTGGTTCTCCAGCGGGGAGATGTCGTTGTAGCGCACGGCCAGCTCCGTCCGCGCGTTGATCTGGTACCTGGGGGAGGCAAACCCTGAGCACAGAGCTCCCCAGACACCCCCAGCTGCCCCAAACCACGCTGCTTCCTCCTGCTTGCATTCTTCTCTGTGCTCATTCAATGGGCTGCGCCTCTGGGGTTTTTTGGGTTGTTGGTATTAAGCCAGATTTTCACAGAAAAGAGATATTTAATATAATCTCAGGTGCTGATTCCCCTCAGTGGGTGAATACCAATAAAGAAATATAAATATACTATAAAATACCAAATTATAATATATAAAATACCAATACCAAAAAACCCCAAAGTTTTTTATGCCTTTTTTAAATTTTGCCACATTTCTAGGTTAAACTTCTAGTTTAATATTTTGCCACATTTCTGGTTTAAAAGGATGTAGAACAAAACCAGTAGGAACTGGGTTTGGTTTTTTTTTGATTTTGAACAAATCAAAAATGGTTTTGACGTTTTTTCTACCTCTAAAAAAATATCTAAACTGGTTTTTTGGGTTTTTTTTTTTGTTTTGTTTTTGTTTTTTTTGTTTTGTTTTGTTTTGACGTAGAACAAAACCAGAATTGAACTGGTTTTAATTCAGTTAAACAATTTTAATTTTAACTGAACTGTTAGTTCAGTTAAAACTGAACCCTCCTAATGCCAAAATGCAGAGATTCACACTGATCCCAGTCAGAACTGGGTTCTGCCCTTATTTAATGAGTGGTTACAAATAAATCAGATTCTCCCTCTTTCACATGCACACAGAAGTGTCTGTGGGTCAACAGCAATAATTTCCTCACATGAAAATAAACAGAGTAAAGTACACTTCATGATTTATAATTATGAAATAAAGTGTAAGCTAAATCCCCCTTTGAATTTTAGTGTAATTATTCCATTATAACATTTTATAGCTCTGTTACCAGCTGTAAAGTGTTTCACCTTGTTTTCTCAGGAGTTAGGGGGGAAAGTGTTTGAATAGGAATCTGAAAATAAAACATTTTCCTTACAGAACCAAGGACAAAACTCCAAGCTGGCAAAACCCAAGCTGGCCAACCCCAACCCAGACCTGAGCTCTGCTTTGAGAATGACCATCAGGGCCTTGGGAAAAGGTCAGGCTGTGAGAAGGAAAACCTGATCTACCAAAAATTGCCAACCAGTGTTACCTTCCCAAGAGATTTTAAGGGAAGAGAAAGCAAGAGAGCAGACTCACGTGTTGTTATAGCCTGGATGGTCCAAGTCATGGCACACTGCTGCAGTCATGAGAATCAAAATGTCAATCTGGGAAAATTTCTCCTGTAAAATACAAAACATGAATGTAGTATTGTGATTTCTACTTTCCCCATCCCTGTAAATCAAAAGAAATAAGGAAACCAGACATATTTACTTTTTAGAGAAATGCAAATCTGAGCAAAATGAAGCATTTTTCCTTAGATGAATTTACTTCAGTCAAGAGAGAGAATTTTGCCTTCTCTTCCAGTAAAAATGACTCAGATTTGCCTTTGTTGCATGAAATAGCAGCAGCTCAGAGGAGGCAATTTCCTTGAAACTTGCTATTACTGCAGAAATTATATAAAAGCACTGAGACATTACTGCAGTCTCTTACAAGTCACTTGAGCACCCTGATTAGGTAAGGGGAGGGCTGGAACATGGCTCTGTTGCATTCTGCATTAAATAAAGCTAGGAAAACAGCAAGAAAAATTAAATGTTGTGTTCCAGCAGCTTTTGAATAGCATGGACTTACACTAAAGCAAATTTTTCTTCATACTGCTACTGGCAAGAAAACAGAATTAGGCCAGTAACTGATATGTTTAACTATAGATAAAAAAGGGTTTTTTTAAGCGAAAAAAAGCAGTTTTGTCCAGCAATGAAACCAATATATGAGTGCAGGTTATCCAGACAGTGAAATTAATTGATGCCTATAGTTTTGGACAAAATAAAGGTGAAATGTGTGTCCTGCATACACTACATGCCAGGCTACAGGACAAGCACACATTTGGAGAAAACCTCTTTGGGAACATTTTGTGTCCCAGACAAAGAACAAACCCACAGACCATAATTCAGTTGGGGTTTGTCTCTCATTCCTGAACATTTCACTCCATCAGACTACAAAGTGTGCACACCCAGGAGGTGAAGTTACCTCCCCAGCAGCCTCAGAAAGCTGTGCTGGGGCTGGGGTCAGGAATGGGATGGCTGAGGTGGAAATGCAACACCTCTCCTTGTGTGCCTGGGTGTCAGATTAAGGTTTTTTTCTCACCTAGAGATGGTGTTTAAAAATTTTTTATTCTCTTTTCAGTTTCACATGAAGGGTGAGACAATAGAGATGTTATAATTCATGCCATCACAATCAGAAGTCAGCTATTTCTTAATTGTAGCACTCTACAAGTGTTTCTTGGCCTGTTAGTTTTTGCTATGCTGTACTTTAAATAATACTGTAATTAATACTGTAAATGCCTTAAAGCCAATAATCTAAGATCACTCTTTGTGGGTCAATACAATGCACCTTTCACAGTTCTATTTCCCTAAGGTATCCAGAGGCCATCCTTTGTAAGGCCATCCTTTGGAACTTGTTTCTAGCTCCATTTCTCTCTCCACAATGTCTGTCCCATTCCAGGGCATTTCTAAGTCAGCATTTCTTGTCTCAAGGTTTGCACACAGATGCACACTGGGTGAGCCTTCTGTCAGGCTCTGAGAATTCCCTACAAATCCATTTCCCACACCCGGGGACTGAGCAAGGGCAGCCTCCTCCAAGGCCACCACATTTTGCAGGAGAAGTGGCTCAGGTTTCAGGGTGGGAATGAGTGGGTGCCATGTGTCAAAATCCAGGACATTCCTCTGGCTGCCCGGGAGGACTTGAGACCCTGGCAAGGGGCTCAGAGACCTTGGCATGGAGTCAAAAACAGCTGTGCCTTTGATTTTAGCCCATGGAAACAATTACCAACTTTGCGTGAGGATTTACAAGCCCCAGGAGTTTGAGTAGAATGACAATGAATTTGTCACAGGGTGAAAATGTAGAATTTTGGGGATTTAGAATAGGGGTTCAAGAAGCAAGGTGGAGGAATCTGAGCGTGTTCTTTCTCCTTCCTGTCCTCCATTTTCTGCTGGGATGGTGGCACTTCTGGATTGGTTTAGAGTAGAGACAGACTGTCTAACATAGGTGATAGGTATTGGAAAATTATTGTTAATAAAGCACACATAGCTTTTAGTAAAAAAAGATATTGGAATTCAGGACACCCTCTGGCTGTCCTGGATTGCCAGAACCCCTGCCAGGGGGCTCAGAGATCCTGGCACAGAGCCTAAGACACCTGTGACTTTGATTGTGACCCATGGAAAAAATTACCAACCTTATATGAGGATCTGCAAGCCACGAAAGTCTAAGTAGAATAATAGTTAGTTTGTCACGGGGTGAAAAATAAGATTTTTGGGGTTTTTAGAATGGGGGTTCAGGAGGCAAGATGGAGGGATCTGGGTGTGTTCTGCCTTTCTCCTTCTTCTTCTTGGCCTCCATCTTCTGCTGTGATGGTGGCACTTTTAGATTGGTTTAAGGTAGAAGCTCACTGTCTAACATAGGTGATAGGGATTGGGAAGTGATTGTAAATAAAGTACATGTAGGTTTTAGTATAAAAAGCTAACACTGCCCTGAGGGCAGTCAGTGTGCCATGAACCTGCTGGACAGACCTCAGCACGTTGGAGAAAGAATGTTACAGATAACAGAAAATAAACAACCTTGAGAACGAGAGCCAAGGAATTCTGCCTTCCTCTTCAATCTTGGGGCTGGGAAAAAGAGCCTTTCTAACACCTGGGGGTCATCTGGACACCAGAGCCCTGGTAAGGCCAGGGAAGGGCTGTACCTGGAGGCTGCAGAGCGAGATCATGCTGTACATCATCTGGGTGACGCAGAAGCAGTGCCGGAAATTGTGGAAGGGGTTGTTCCTGTAATTGTCGTGGATACACAGCTGCAGAGAGAGGGAATGGAGCTGTCAGAGGTGGCAGAGCTGTTTGCCAAGCACTGGAAACCCTTAAAGGAGTCCTATTGTGATATAGGGATCTCCTTGAGCCAGGTCTGATGAGCTCTTGGAGATCTGTATCACACCCAGGATGGCTCAGCTACCTCAGATGGCAGAAAATCAGCAGGATGGCTTCTGTGGAAAAGTTTTAATAAAAGGCAAAACAACAAAACTCTTTACAGAGAAAAACAGAGCCAGGTGGAAGAAGTTCTTGCTCCTGGTTAAACACCTCACAAAAGCCATTAGTTCCTTTGTTCTCTTCTTTTTCTAGCAAATTGCTCAGGCCAGACTTTTTGGCTCCTGTCCAACTGGCTATCCTAAAGTTTGAGGTGAAGTCCCCCAGGTCCTATGAAGTGTATTTTTACCTAATTGAGGAAAGAAACTTCTGGGCTCTTTTCCTTTTTGAGGGGACAAAGGATAGTTTTGTCACTCCATCAAGAAGGGGCACATTCCTGTACTATGGGGCTCAGGATCATTCTCTGCTGGGACAGAGTGACAGCACAGGGCCTCTGACACTTTCTGCCTTCCTGGGTGATATTTGTGTTATAGATACATATTACAATATTGGCTTTTTGCAAATATTAAAATGGATTCTCTAGGTGTGATGTTAAAGTAACTTAGTTACAGAGATGTAGTTTTTATTTCTGTTGTTTATTAAGCTTAGACATGGTAGTGACGTAGCTGCTTGTGTTAAAATTCCTGCTTGGAGGGGATAACACCCAATGAACACAGGATGAGGACACCTGTACAGATCTGCCATCCATCAACACTCTCTGTCTGGAAACAGTGTGGACCAAGGCCCAAAAACTGGAGGTGATAAAAAAGGACTAAAACCACAGCCAAGGAATCTGCACGCTCAAAAAAGGTGGATCCCAAGGAGGAGATGTGCTAAACAATTCTTGGAACATGTAAACCAGTTTGGGGGAAAAGTTTACTATGCATAAGGGTCTATAACTATGCAAAGGGCTGATGTAATTAAAAGGTTTTTAAGGGATATCCCCAAGATAACAGTGTGCTCTTGCTGAGTGCCAAGATGCACCCATCATAACCTCTGCTCTGTGGTCCTTGTCTCCTATTGTCCTTTATTAAACTTTTAAATTTTCACAGCAGAGTGCAGGTGTTTTTTCACATTTGTGTGCTCCAAGAATTCACCAGCAGGTAAAGCTCACAGAAAATCCTCTCTCATGCCAGCCAGCAAGGGGCAAACATCCCAGCAGAGCTGCACCTCATCCTCAAGAGAGGACACTGCTCTCCTCCTGAATTTGTATTTCCAACCTTGCAGTGGCTAAATGGGGACTGTGAAGGGCTCAGAGCCCACCCTGGCCCCTCTCCTGCTGAATACAAACTGCAGCTCTGATACCCTGAGGCCTGAAACGTGCCTGTCACGTCATTTCCCAGGGCTCAGAGGTGGCACTTTGGGACGTGTTGCCTGGCACAGGGAAGATGTGAATGCACACCAGGCTGGGCACACCTGGGTGGGTTTTCTGTGCCTGTCAGCCTGGCAGAGATGGAGCTGTCACGGGCTCACAGGAGCCATTCTTGTGTGGTTTAACTCTCTGCAGATCCTGGCTTGGTTGCCCTCGTTTCACAGGCAGGATAAAGCCTGTCTGTCCCTGTGTCCTGGCTTGTGCCAGCCAGGCTGGCAGAGGGAGGCTGGCACATGTTGACACATGCCATGGCCATTATTCCAACCTTCCTCTGGTTTCCTGGCCCTCACGAAGCATATAATATAATATAATATAATATAATATAATATAATATAATATAATATAATATAATATAATATAATATAATATAATATAATATAATATAATATAATATAATATAATATAATATAATATAATATAATATAATATAATATAATATAATATAATATAATATAATATAATATAATATAATATAATATAATATAATATAATATAATATAATATAATATAATATAATATAATATAATATAATATAATATAATATAATATAATATAATATAATATAATATAATATAATATAATATAATATAATATAATATAATATAATATAATATAATATATCATCTAATATAATATAATCAATATCATTATATCATCTAATCTACTATACTCTCCATCGGTCATCTCATCTCTCACTCCCGATCATTCCTTCCTCTAATATCCTATACTCTCAGTACTTTGTTCCAGTCTTTCCCTGTATGTTTATTGTACAGTACTTTGTGGATTGTTGACAGTTTTGATATACATATATATGATTTAATTGGTTACTGAATTAAAATATTTACACTAGAATTTAATTATTAATTTATTTTAGGTCAATAATTTTTTATAATGTATTTTACTTGTGAACAAACACAGGTGCAGCAAATGAGAGAAGAATTTTTTTTTTTTTTTGAGGTTTAGAGAATATGAATTTTAGAAATTTTTTGGGAAGTTGTGCTTTGCTTTTTTCTGGGAAGAGAAATGTGGCAACACAAAGTGATGCCCACACTGTGCCACTTTGGAGCAGAGCCCTTGGGGCTTTTAAAAATCATCTTTCCTTCTTCAAGAAGATGGGAGACGTCACCCTGCCTGACCTTTGTAGAAAATCCACAACAAACTCCCCTCCTGTGCCCAGAGTGAGGCTGTCTGAAATGCTGGTGCTGACAAATTGCTTGGAGACTCAGCTCGGGGAAGCTGCCTGCAGCAGAGTGTGTGGGTGGGCTGTTGGTGTGTGTTGACATATCACCTTGCTTCCCATGTTTTTGGGCTGTGAAACAGGAGGAGGAGGAGGAGGAGATCTGCTTTAGCTACTACTCTGTGTTCCCCTTGTTTGTGTTGGGTTTCATCCCACCCCTTGTCTTCAGCTGCTTTATAAGGTCAGCACCACCCAGCTTTTCATTTGCCTCCCTCAGAGGGAGAGATTTACCAGCTTTTGATCATTTTTGGTGTCTCCTTTAATGCAGTCAATATTATTTTTCTAAAAAAGGCTTCACCAGCGTGGGGAATAAATTTCAGGAGAGCCTCCTGCCTTGTGTGGTGACATTTTATCCCTTACTGCAGGCTGTGCTCAGCCTTGTGCCTGGCTGTGTCCCTCCTGCAGCAGGACACCCAGCAGTGACAGCCCCATTGCTGTGCTCTAACACCCAGCCCCAGCCTTTTCTTTATCCTACCCAGCTACCTCTTGGTTTTGTGACATTTTCTAGGAGTCTACACCCACCTGAAACAGTGCCCTCTACTCTCTGCAAGCCCCTCAGGGAATTAGAAGAGATTCATGAGGTGTAAGTCTTTATTTTACACAATATCTGTATGATGAATTCACACCGTGATGTTTTTAATTATTGTCTCAGTCCATTTGTGAGACACAGAGGTAAGTTTTTACTAGTTATAATTCCTCAGGCTATCCCTGTCTGCTTTTAAAACAATGGGTAAAATATTTACTGGCTTACAGTTCTCTAAGAACACGATGGGTTTTTTCTAAGAAAGCAAATATATTCCTCAGATTTTCAGCAAACACTTTCTTTTGCTCTCCCTTGGACCTGGAAACTCATTGCTTTTAAAATATTCCAGTGTTTCTCCCTCAGCCATCTCACTTTTGGTATGATCTCATCTTTCTCACATTTTGCATCTTTGCAACATTCTCACATCAAAGACTGAGGCAAAGAAAGTTACCTTCTCAGCAATTCCTTTTCCTTCCTGACTTGCTCTTTCCTCTGCTCCCTGTGATTTAGCACTTTGAAGGATTGTTGCACTTTCCAGCTATATCTGAAGGCACTTGTCTTGCCTCCATTTACAGTAGGTATCAAGAGCATTCAGCAGAAATGAGTTGCTTTCAGTAATAGAAACCTCAGCAAATGCATGAAAAACAGTTTAAAAAAAGAGTCATTTGTGACCAGAAGAATGCAATCATTTTCTGAAGTACTTAAATTTAAAGAATTTGTACAGACTGAGTGCTTTCACTGGGGTTACTCGTGCCAGTCATGTCAATTCCATGACTAAATGCCTTGTTTATTGATCCTTGAACGTGAAAAATTGCAAACACCAACTTGAAATACTCACCAGCCACCTCTTCAAGGTGATGGGGTTGATGTTGAAGTCTCTGACCAGCCCAAGGTCGTGGTACATGTGCTCCAAACAGCTCAGCATCTGCAGCCAGGAACAGGCAGGTTATGGCTGGCTCTGTACATATCCCTTCAGGACACCCTGGGAAGTGAATTTCCCTCTTGCAAGCATCAAATCATTGCAGAGCCCTCTTGAGATGAAAGAAAGATGTTCAAAGGCTGCATGATTAAAGGCAGTGCAAGAGGGGAGGCAGAGAGGGCTGGGAGCTTTTGGAAGCAGACACGCTGCTCTTGACTTCACAGGTTTTGTGCAGGGCTTTGAATATCACACCAGCCCTCTGCAGTGGCTGTGATCTGTGTGTATCACAGCAGTTCCTGCCCACAGAAAAAGCATTGCCACTTTTCTAGTTCAGCTGGGATGTGTCCTGTAGCTCAGTGAAACCAGTGGGAGCCTCTCCCTGGCTGCACAGAGAGGGATCAGGCTCCAGCTGGATAGAGAATGACAGCAGGAAAGAAGAGATCCCTGAAGAAACATTTATTTCAGACCTTTGTCAATACCTTCTTTCTTTATGACTTCTTGTGAGCTCCTAACTCCACTATCTTGCCTCACATTTCTTGTTTAAAAGATTTCCCATTATAACCCTACAAAACTGCAGCAGTTTTGTGATTTTCCCCTCGTGGAGGCTGTGACTATGAGTGCCTACAGCTGAAATGCAGGCACAGGCAGCTCTTCCTGACAACATCTGCTCTGCAGCCCCAGGGGGGATTCAGGTGATTTAGCACCACCCCTCATGTTCAATCATCTGGGCTTGAAAGAATTAAAAACAAAAGATATTGATAATCTCAAAGAATTGAAAACAAAAAATATTGATATCTCAAAGAATTGAAAACAAAAGATATTGATAATCTTAAAGAATTGAAAACAAAAGATATTGATAATCTTAAAGAATTGAAAACAAAATATATTGATAATCTTAAAGAACTGAAAACAAAAGATAGTGATAAAGAATTGAAAACAAAAGATATTGGTAATATCAAAGAATTGAAAACAAAGGATATTGATAATCTTAAAGAATTGAAAACAAAAGATATTGATAATCTCTATATATTGATAATCTCAAAGAACTGAAAACAAAAGATAGTGATAAAGAATTGAAAACAAAAGATATTGATAATATCACAGAATTGAAAACAAAGGATATTGATAATCTCAAAATATTGATAATCTCAAAGAATTGAAAACAGAAGAAATTGATAATCTCAAAGAATTGAAAACAAGATATTGATAATCTCAAATAATTGAAAACAAAAGATATTGATAATCTCAAGGAACTGAAAGCAAAAGATATTGATAACCTCAAATAATTGAAAACAAAAAATGTTGATAATCTCAAAGAACTGAAAACAAAAGATCCCGATAATCTCAGTCTAACAGCTTCCACCAGCCAGAAATGAACAGGTTTCCTGGAGCTCAGGAGTTTATGTGTAAATGCATTCCCATTTCTGAAGGCCCAATCTGCAGGGGATGGAATGTGGCCCTTGTGTTAGAAAATGCAGTTTTTAGACTGTAAAGCAAACCAGGGGTTTCAACATGAGGGGTATCATGTCACAAATACAGCCCTGGGGGCATTCTAGTCAGTTTTCTGTTATTTAGGCTCTTAGAAACTCACCAGAAAAAATTATTTATTCTAATGAAACTTTATATTTATCCAGGGAAATATAAATATAAGTCATGGAGTAACAACAGGGCTGATTTTGAGTAATCCAAACAGGAAAAGCAAGACCTGAGGGACAATGCCATGAGCTGAATGCTGTTCAGATCACTTGGACTGCATTTTGCTGAAAATCCCCTTCTCCTGGTGGAAGATTTGTTTTGCAATAGTTCCATAAAAGCCTTTCCAAGATAAGAAACTTTATCCAGAAGTGCTGAATTACCCTTGGAAATGCAGCTGTTGCCGAGAGAGCTTTGGGTGAGTGAGGAGGAGACTCTCAGACCCAAAACACAGGGGAGTCTCAGTTTTCATGGTCAGCTTTCCTGGTCAGCAGCAAAAGGCTGAAAATGGGACTCTTGTAAGGCTTGGAAAGTGGGAGGGCATTTGAGAAGGAGCAGCCAGGCTTGCTGCAAGGCTGTGTTTGCTGAGGTGCAGCAGGGCACATCCTTCATTTGCTGGCAGCTGACCCAGCTCTGTGTCCTGCCTGTCCCCCTTGGAGCACGTGGGCAGTCTCACTGCTCAACAAGCACTGACAGAACTGAAATGTCCTCTGGAAACACAAAGCAGAGCTGAGAGGGACAGATACACCCATGGGGTGCCCAGCTCACCACAGCTTGTGGGGAATCTCATTTCTGAGCAGACTCCTCCTTGCAGGGCAGGTAAAATCTCCACACCCTCCTGTTTGCCTTGTTCTTGCCACCTGGCAGTGCTTGCTAGCCCTCTGAACGAGTTGCTGTGCTAAAGCACTGTCCCCCAGCCCACAGGAAACCGTGGATAATGGGTTTTGTCTCTCCTCATTCTTTCTTAACAGTCAGAGCAGCAATAATCCAGCAGTGTTGTGGTGCACCTGTCAGGCTGTAATTCCCTCTTGCCATGGTGCAGAGAGGGAGCAGTGGCTGCAGAGCACCTCTGACCACACAAGGGAGGCTCTCAGTGGATGGGAGATGGACCCAGAGCCACCAGAGAGCCCTTCTGTTCTTCTTCCAGACACAGGGAATACCCTGAAGGGAATGTGGTTGGCGTATGGGGTGTTTCTCCTTGTCATGCTGAGCCAGAATCACTCTGCCTGCAGAACCTCTGAGAAGGCAATTTGGGTGATTGCTGCTGGGGGTGCTGCCAGAGGTACCCAAGCCTTCCCCTGGGAAAAATCCAGCACCAAATCCCTGGTTTAGTCCTGTCCTCCATAATCCTTTCAGTGAGTGAGATTTGCTAGTGCTTGCTAAATCTGGTTTTCCATTACATTGTAAGATATCCACTCTTAACATCCTTCTCCTTCATGCTTCTGGAGGTTTACACATAGAACCTTCCAGAACCTTCTGCAGTGCAAGTGATGAACCATGAATAACACTAATAGCAGTTAAAAACAGAAGAAAATTAAGTAATTTGTGATTGCTGCTGTGGGTGCTGCCAGAGCTACCCAATCCTTCCCCTGGGAAAAATCCAGCACCAAATCCCTGGTTTAGTCCTGTCCTCCATTATGCTTTTATTGAGTGAGATGTGCTAGTGCTTGCTAAATCTGGTTTTCCATTGTATTATGAGCTGTTTTTACATTAAATTATATATATCTGGTTTTACATTATATTATAAGCTGTCCACTCTTAACATCCTTCTCCTTCACGCTTCTGGAGGTTTACACATAGAACCTTCCAGAACCTTCTGCAGTACAAGTGATGAACCATGAATAACACAAATAGCAGTAAAAAAAAGGAAAAGAAAAAAGCAATGAGATACTAATTGGCTTTGAATGCAGCCCTGCAACCTCTTCAGAACAAGCTGCAGAAAAAACCCCTCAGCTGAAGGGGTGTGAATCAATGCCTGCACCTCTGCCTGCTGCTTTATTGATTTGAGTGGAGTTATTGATGATGTGCTTAAGCACACACTTCACTGGGGATTGATTTGTTCAGATAAAATGGGATGGGACTACTCATGTGGCAGTAATGACAGTGCACCACTTGAGGGACTTTACTAGGAAGAGATTAAAGAGCAAATAAAGAGGAGCCAGGAAATGATAAGCAGCATAATCTACCTGGCATCTGCTAGGAAGAAGCACTGCATTTCTGGTGTGGTATGGAAATGAAAAAAAATATATAGAGAGAGGGGCAGAAAAGGGGGGGAAACCCTGCAGACTGTCTCAAAGGGCTCTTCTGGCCCTACTGGCTCTCAGAAAGTGCCACCCCTGCCAGCCTGGCATCCTCACCTCGTTGGGCTCCCACAGCCAGACGTCAAAAGTCGGTTTCCGCAGAGCCTCGATGGTCTCCTGGGACAGCATGTACTGCAGACAGAAAGGCAGGAGGGTAAACAAGGATGTCCCTGCCGTGGGAATGCTGTTGGCACATCCTTGGGGCTCCCAGGGTTCCATTCATGAGGGATTTAGCCACATTTCCCAAGGAGAGAGAAAATGATCTCTCCCTCTGGCCAGCCAGCCCTCCTCACCCTTCCTGCCAGCTGGCAGCTGCTCTTTGGGGTAGATCCTTGTGGAGCAGATCTTGGGAGAAAAGGGAGAGTGGAGGTGTTAAGGAGAGGGCCATGCCTAAATCCAGCAGAGAAAATCAAGGGCACGGGGCACAGACCCATCCCTGCACTGGTTCTGCTGCCTGCAGAGCATCAGGCACTCAAAGCTGCCAGTTAGGGAGGGGTGGTGTGAAGTGTCTCTGCTTACAGTGCTAAATTAGCTGGTGGGGATGATATGTTTATTTTCAGATGATTTATGCTCTTGTTTCGAGTGTTTTTTCAAGAGTGCCCACAGTTTCAAATTGGTTGTCAGCCTGCAAGATTCAAGTGATTTTTTATCATTGTGCTCAAAGCCTAAAACAAAATCAAGCTCATTCACCAGTTATGGCTGTATACAAAATGAAAAGAAAAGGAATGTGCAGGGCTAAAAGACATGGGGATATCAGGACTCCACAGATTCATCTTTTCAGGATCCTCTTCATCAGTGGTTTTGGGACTCAAAATCCTCGTGGCTTCAATTGGCCCATTTACCATGGCTGTCTCTAGTTTGGGTTTACCCAAAATTGTCATTCTCCTGAGCAGGTGAATGACAATTTCTGAGCCATCAAATTGAGACTTAATCCAAGGAGGAACAACCTAAAAGATTAATTTTTCTTCTTCAAAAGGCAAGGAGTTTTGCATTTGCACACACAATGCACATTTAGTGTGACTTTCTGCAAAAAACCTGCAAATTAGCAGCACAGATCTGGTGTTGCAATGATATCTTCCTTCAGCCTCTCTGACATTGGACAAATCCAGCACCTGACAACTGATAACAAATTTTGCAAATCTCCAAAACCCCAGACTCCCATGAGTTTTTGTCTAGGAATAATGCAGAAATACAAAAGTTTACTCTGAAGTGGTTCAGTGCAACTCTTTGTAGCCTTTATTCTTAATTCAAGATCCTAATGCAGCAGTCCATCAAAGTTTAATCTGACATATCTACTTATCAAGGGAAAAAAAAACCCTGGCTTAGAACTGCTGTGTTCTGTGAAATCATGTGTTAGTGTCAGGAGCACAAGCCTCCTGGGCAACAGTTAACTAAAAGAAATAGAAGTGCCAGAGTCTCTGCTTTAGTGGAGGTCACTTTAGTGGGGCAGAGCAGAACAAACAGCAGAATTTATTGCTCTGCTGGGCTCTGAGGACAAATGTGCACAGAGCCACGTCCGTGTCATAGATCTGCATCACCCAGGACTGGGAGGATTCAGGGTGGCTGAGCCAGCTTTGGTGTGTGTGAGGTGATGCTCATGGTTCAACCATGATTTGCAAATGGGTGAGCTGGTGTTTTGTCAAGGTCTGAGCTGGGCACTGGGCAGGCATCACCAGGCAGCTTTAAATAATTCTTGTGGGCAAAGACTGCAGGTTCTGGGATTCAAGACCCTGTGCTCTTGATGGCTTCAGCCTCATTCATCACTGTGGATTTGTAGTTGTGCTTGCCCAGGAGACATTTTTCTTCCAGCATTACTATTTTCTCTAGCAAACACTCTAAATCATTTTCACAGGGATAATGAATCATTTTGGAGAGGATCCAATGTTGCATTTTCTCTTTGTTTCCCTAAGTGAAGCACCCCCTTAAATTACTTTTTAAATTAAAAAATAATCTATTAGGAGAAAACAGGCAGCAGTACTACTTTCAACCAGAACACAGCATTACAGGGTGTTTTTGATTGTTGCTATGAGCGTGGAGAATAAACAAATATAACCAGACAAAAGAGTGTTAAATGTTGATGAATGCACAATGTTCATTAACATTTCAAACACTAACGGGCTTTCAAGTATTAAAGACTACTGAGAATTAAACTTTAAGTCACCACGGGCAACTGATGGCTTTTTCCATTGGCATTTTGGATCAGACCCTGGATTTAGAATAACAGGGAATTAATGGCTAAGGAGGCACACATGGTAAAGCAGCACTTGTCAGGGTGGCAGCCCTGCAGCAGGAATATGGGAAGAGAAAATTGTGTGGTACCTTTGGGTAGGATGGTACATCCCTCCGGGGAGCTGGCCTCTTGTTTTCATCCAAAAAGCTGTACTTGCAGGGACAGTTAGTCCTGAAATGAAATGTTCATCTCTTAACATGGAGGGAAGACAAGCTCAGTGCCTCAAAAAGTGCCAGAAGTGCTCTGGTCTCCCAGTGGCCACCCCTCAGAGCAGCACCCTGCTCCACAGCCTCTCCCTTTCTAATGCAGTGTTCAAAATGCTTCGGAAGTGTGATCCTCCTCAGGATTTTCTCCCCTTGTGCAACACCCCTGCTGCCCTTTCTCAGTCTATTTGCATTCAAGAGAGAAGCATCTGAGTTCAGGCAGGTATCCATGGATACCTGTTCCAGATTGCAAGGCAGGATGTATTCTATTTGCCATCTGCATGGCAGTTGTGTTTTGTCAAGTGGGCAGTTTTCCTTATCTCTTCCTCAATCACTCCTCCCTCTGGGGACACACCTGCTGATAACAGGCTATTGGATGTCACTGCATGGCTTATAAGAACTACAGCATCCCATTGGGAGATGTGAGCCCAGAGGGAGGAGCCAAGCATTCCTACCTGGATAGAATCTGGAGATTCTGGAACACCAGCACGGCTTCTCCACTGGATTTCCAGAGGAACAGCAGCTGCCTCTTCCCCTGGATCTTCAGAGGAAGACTACACCCTTTTCTACAGGATCCCTGCTCCAGCAGAACCACCCCTGACACTCCAGGAGGACTGCAGCCACAATTCCAATGGGACTGCTACCAACACCCTGACCAACAGGGTGTCAGGTGTGTTCTGACTCTGTCAGTGCTGTTTTGGTTTACTGCATTGTTTATCTTATCCTTTTATTTTCTTCCCTGGTAAAGAACTGTTATTTCCTACTCCCATATTTGTTGCCTGAGAGCCCCTAATTTAAATTTTGTAGCAATTCAGAGGAGGGGGTTTACATTTTTCCATTTCAGGGAGGCTCCTGCCTTCCTTAGCAGGCTTCTGTCTTTCCAAACCAAAACAATACCCAACCACTTCTCCTTAAACTTCTAGTGAGCAGCTTGCTCACTGTCCATGGCAGGCATCCTTCTCCAGGGCTGCCAGGGACCACGCTGGCTATGGGCACACCTGTGCTGATTCACTGCTGAGGGCACCCACTGAGCCTTGCTGCAGCCCATGAGAACTTCCACTTTGATGTTGTGACCTCCTTGGCTGCTGCCCCTGATGTGGGACAACAGCAGAGAGGCACGGACTTGGCAGACACCTCTGCTTGGCTCCCTGGTCCTGGAGAAAGGGAGCCACTGCCAGCAATTACAGGTAATTAACACTTGCCTGGTTATTAACACTGCCAGTTATCTACTCTTCTTTCCTCTGCATATGGAAAAGCCAAGCTGATGCTTTCCCATCTGAGCAGAGGCCCGGGGGGACCTCATCCCTCTGCAATTCCCTGATCAGGCTGCAGCCAGGGGAGGGTTGGGCTCTTCTCCCAAATGACCTCAAACTGTGCCAGGGAGGGACAGGCTGCACATCAGGGAGAATTCCTTCATTGAAAAGGTGGTCGAGCACTGGAAGGGGCTGCCCAGGGAGGTTTGGAGTCCCCATCCCTGGAAGTGTCCAGGGAAGGCCTGGAGGTGGCACTGAGTGCTCTGGGCTGGGAACAAGGTGGGGATCAGGCACAGCTTGGACTCCATGGCCTTGAAGGGCTTTTCCCAGTTAGTTGTCCACATGGACTTTATTAATTCTTGTGTGAAGCTGATCTTCTTGCATTTTGCATTTACAGAGTCATGGAATGGTTTGGATTGGAAGGGACCTTAAAAATCATCCAGCTCCACCCACCCTGCCGTGGGCAGGGATGCTGCTCACTGGGTCAGGTTGCTCAGGGCCCCATCCAGTCTGGCCTTGAGCACTTCCAGGGATTTATCCCTGGAGTCCTAACATTTGGATTATCCTCTCTCAGTTTTCAAGCTCCCTGCCAAAGGAAGCAGAAATAAACCTCCCAAAAGAAGCCAAGCAAAGCATTCCATTAACTCGGTTTGTGCATTTTTGATTATTACATTTTGCATTGTATCTCTTTTGAGTGATTCTCTTCTCTGGTGGGAATTAGTCCAGGTCTCTTTTCTCCTCTTAACATTGATGCCTGCTGTCATTTCTGATGGCAGTGTCAGAATCCTGTGAAAGTTATGTCATTTCACAGCTCATGGTGGTCAGCTGACATCAACCAGCTGCCTTTTCCTGCCCTGTTTAAGGAGATTCTCACTTGATGAAAAGCTGTCTTAACCGTTTCTAAAGCCGTTTCCTCAAAACTCCACTGTGTGGGGTATTAGTAGGATAAAAATAGTGAGATTGGGGCTTTCCTTGCCCTAATTGGAGCTGACTGCCAGGGTTAACTGAGGGTCAGCCAGCTATCTCTAATTCCCAGCTGTAGTAGGATATTTAAGCCTTCATCCCAGCACACTGGGGAACACACCAGTGCCAGGATGCATCAGACCTTCACAAATGCAAAACTGGATCTGCAAATGATCATGATTTTAAATGACACCATAATGCTATTAGCATCTGCCAGTGGTGAGTGCAAAAAGCAGACAAGCAGAAAAACCCAGCAATTTGAGGAGGATGCAAATGGAGCTGCTTTGGTCTTCTGAACAGAGAGCTGTACAATTCACTGTGCTTTTATAAACCTGGCTGCCCTACCTTACTCTCTCATTTGGTAATGTAACAGCAAATATAAGGACAGGTGAACACCCATACAGCTGTGTACACTGTGATCTTATTGAAGGAATACAGGTGCTCACAAATATTTATGTACATCAATTCAATTTAGATGGGATCCCTAACTGCCACCACAATGCATTAGCTAGCAAATGACACTGCACAAGGATGACAGGTCTAAATGAGAGCAAATAACATTTCCACTTCCCTGGGATGCCTCTGTTCCCACACACATCTCATGCCAGCAGAGAGGGTTTGCTCAGCCACCCTGGGGTGAAGCATCCCTAGGCTGGTGACCTGGGGCTCTGGTGCCTTGGGAATAAGGAACCTCAGCTCATTCCTCAGCAGCTCCTGATGGGATCCACCAAGGAGCATCATCTCCTCAGTCTTGTACCCACATCTAGCTGCTGCTTTGGCTCCCACACCCACGGGGTGCAGAATTCTGCATGAGCAGGAGGAGCCTTTGAGCAACTGGGAGGAGGGAGAGGCAGCTCAGGGTAGCCAAGAGGAGCTGTGACAGAGCCACGTGGACACAGCACCAAGGTGATGCTGAGCAGAGTGAGCCCTGCTCCTGCTCCAGAGAGAGCAGCTGTGAGTGTGAGCCCAGAGCAAGCCAGGGTGGGTGTCTGTGCCCAGTTGAGCCCACTCCCATCTTCAGCACATCTTTCCAGCCTCACACCCCGTGCTGGTCTCTCCTTTTGGAGCCTGTCACATCTCACCACCAGCCCTCGGTGAAGGTGACACCCCAGCTGGAGCTGGCTGCACTGAGCAGATGGAACACCTCCCATTCCAGCTTTTCTTGTTAACAGCTTGTTAAGACCACAAAATATAGATTGGAAGGTGACAGGATCTGGGATGGGAATTAGTCATGGCTGCTGGGACAGTCTCGTACTTCCTGATGTGGTGTGGTGGTGACTGGGTGAACATGAACTTGCCATAACTTCTTTTCTTGGACCTAATTCCCTGTCCACCTGTGCATCACTGCTCATCATCATCACTGTGCATCACTGTTCAGCTCTGCCAGCTCCCTGCCACAGCTGAGGCAAAGACACGTGGGCACACACGTTTCTCACATCACACCCAGCACAAATCAGCACACATGCTCCTGCATTGCTGCCAGCCTGGGCTTGGATTTTTCTAATGAGATTTCTCCACACACCCCAAAAAGAAATGATGCAAATCACAGGGCAGGCTGCATTCCACCCTGCTGGGATAAATCTGAGGCACACAAATCTGAGGTTAATAATGTTACCCTGCGTTTATGCTAATATGACAGCTGAATTTGGCCTTGGACTTCATGGGAATGAATTATCATTGTGCCTCCTGACATATCTGCATGGCAACATTCCCAAAAACGAGGGATTATAAAGCCTGAATCTTTTAGCACATTTCCCACTGCCCTCAGTAGGAAACAGTTTTGATTAAGGGTCAGACAATTTGACCCCGAGGCTGTCAAGACAGCAAAGTTACATTTGCTGAGAAAAATCCCCTTCACCCACATTTTGAGCAGCAGGGTATATTCCTCTCCAGCATCTTTCCCAGGAGTATTCCCAGTCTCAGACTGATTTGTTTGTCCTAATGGGGCACTTCAGTGACACAGGGGGTGTTTTCCAGCTGAGACCACGCACTGTAGGAAATGCAATTTTTTCTGCTGCTGTTTTAATTACAGCAAAACCGAGCTCCACCATCACAATGAGCCCTTGCATTAGAATGCAAATTCCCAATTTCTCGTTGGATTTGAAACGGATGATTTATAATAGCATGAGATCATAATTAGAGGAGCTGCTACATATTTATTTGGTAATTTCCCAGAATATATTGGAGCTGATTCGAGTTCCAACTGGTTCCCAACCAAAGGCTGCAATGTGCAGAAGTTCTTTTCCCATTCTCTCTCTCCCCCAGTAAATCTGGATGAAGAATTCCCATCCTGTATGATGACAAATAACTCCCAAGACCTTTTTCTCTATTCCCATGGCCCAAGCTAATTTAACTGGTGAATGGCTATAAATCTTCAAATGGTAAAATAAAGCCACTGTCCTTGATGGTTATTGGTTTCCTTGCTCTCTTACTTCTAAGCCCAGGAGATAATTCTGTGGAAATGTTGCACTAGGGTTTGAAACCAGGCACTCCTGTGGTTGGATGCGAGCAGAACTTACCTGCTGCTCCTTGCTGCCATTTCCTCCCTCATCTTTTTGATGTCACGCTTGCATTTCTCAATCTCCACCACTTTCAGGCCTTCCACTGTCAACAAAGGGAAACAACAGGGCTGTTACCATGGCCAGAAGTCTCAGGGTCTGGTTTCACAATGGTGCAAAACTTCAGGGAGCTCTGCCAGTGGGGTTATCCAGTGAGGCAGCAGCTCCCACAGGCTGCCTGGGCTCTCCCACAGGTGAGAGGTGCTGCCAAAGCAAGAGGAGATCTTGGAAACCCACAGGAATTCTCTGCTGCCAATGCAGATAACATCCACAGGGCTTTAATTCACTCAATGGCTATAACATCTCAGCTTCTCCACAGCAGCGGGCAGCTCTTCTGCTGCCTTCACTCCTGGGCTGCAGTGCAGGAATCAGAGGAAATCCTGAGCAGGAAAAAGCCCCACTCCCCTGATGGGATGATAAGCAGGGCTATGCAAACACGTCCCGGTAGGATTAGAATCCCCATTAAGATAAAAGGTTTTAATTCGGAAGTTCATGCAGAGCATTAAGGAGCTCTGAGAGGCATTGCTGGATACAGAAAAACCAAAGGGAGAATGCAGGAGGGAGAGGAAAATGTTGAAAATTCGGCTCTAATGATAGATTATTTTTTTTTTAAACTATTGAAATCCTGTCACTTCTTTTTGCCGATCAATTCTGTAATCAAAGGTTATTTCTACATGCAGCACAGAAAATCCTATATTTCCCTTCTGCATGTAATTGTGAGAGCCACGAGGCAAAAAGTTTGATTGCCTTTTTATGCAGCAGGGCCCTTCATTCCCCGTAGCTGAGAGAGCCCAATGCAGTGAGAGTGTGAGAATAATTCTCCCTTTTCTTTCCCCCTCGTTGAACTGTCAGTGTGATCAAGGACACAGCACCATTTATTAAGTCCATGTCATTCACATGCAATCCTTTCACAGCTCATTTGTTTACTGAGCTCGTTGTTTGCACGGAAGAAAATCAGCATTCAGCAACTTTCTTAGAAAATCACAGTCTGGATCACACTTATCTGGAGAGCAGGTGATAAAACCCTGCCTTGAAGGGCACAGCTCTGGAGATAAGCAGAGACCTCAGTTTTATTTACCTTTAGGAGAGTAACAACAAAGATTGCAGCTGGAACTGGGAAAAGGGAAAGAGATGTGTCTGAGCTAAGCCCAGAATGCCACATATTAGGGGAGGAAAGGGAAAGGGGGGTTTGTTCATTTTTGTTTACAGGGATGCTCTCTTAAAAATCCCATTTAGACATTTATATTTTTTCATCTGTCATTGTTACAGGCAATTTCTTTGGGTCATCACAAAGTGGTGATGCAGGCAAGCTGCTGTCCTGCTCATTGGATATCAGTTCTGGATACCTGCCTGCATTTTTTTGGGAGCTTTGTCCAACTGCTGATGGTTAGCTGTGGCTGACCTGGAGGCCTTGTGCTGCTCTGTGCACCACTGGTGCAGTCACCTGGGAGAAATTCCATTTGCCAAGGTGTCTAATTGGTGACCAGTGCCCATCTGAAGCAGTGGGAGCCAAGCAGAGTTTTCAGTGACAGGGAAGTGGGGCAGGCAGCTGCAGGGGGGAGGGGAGTTCTGGTGCAGAATGTCAGCCCTGAGCATTTTTTCGTGTTGCATCTCTTTGGTTTTCATCCCAAATCTCTCTGGGGGAGCAGAGAATTTACATAATTATTTTCTTAAGGTAGATGTGAAGTGCTTACAAATTGCAAAGGGTTTTTTTGCCAGCTTCCTTATTCTTGTATGGGTGCTGTGCAGAGTAAGTCAAGCCACAGGACAAAGCATTCCCAGTGCCTGCTCTGCATGGGCTCATTTTCCAAGGGGAAGTGACAAGCTTTAGCTGGGATTTAAAAATCAACTGCAAGATTTGGCTCCCTGAAAACACATTTCTGGTGAGGTCTCTAGGCAGGAATGGGAAGGAGGCTGAGAACATTTCATGTGAGGTGCAGATGCAGTGCTGTCATGAGCACTTATCCCCACACACACACATCCCCTCTGGGGAAGAAATCCTGGAGAGCACAAGTGGAAGTGGTGGAGAAGGGATCTCTGAAGAAAGCAGGAGAAAAGGCAAAATAAAAGCACAATTCTTTCCACAGTTGGCTTGCAAATGATAAATGGCCATGTCATGTGCACTGATGAAGGGCCCATTGCATTATTCTGCAGTGAGAAATACCTTCTGAAAAGACCCTGTGCTGTCTAAAGAAATCCTTGGGCTGAATCCAGCAGTGAAACATGGCTCTCAGAGCAACCTCTGGGAGTCCAGCTCAAGCAGGGAGGTTGGACACTCCCTCTCTCCCACGGTTTTGCTCCTCAAACATGACAGCCCAGGGAATTATTTCAGAATGCTGCAGACTGGGCTCAGTTGCAAACTCTGGAAGTCTGATTTGGAGCAGAGAGGCAGCCCAGGGAGCTCCTTCCCACAGATTGCTCCATCAGCTGCTGGTTCCATCAGCAGTGGGACCCACTCAGGGAGAGAGCGCTCCTTTGGGGAGCAGGGAATTCAGTCCACCTGCCTGGCCCTGCAGCTCTAGGCATGCTGCCTTCCCTAAAACAGCACTAAATAAAGTGCTGGAGTGGGCAGGTGCTCAGTCTTTTCCTGCCAGGAATGGCATGAATGCCTTGGTTATCTCCCTCCTGTGCAGTGAGCTGCCAGTGTTGAGAGGCAGAGTGTGTGCCAGGGATCCCAAAAGCAGCCCCTGGCTGGCTGGGATTGCTGCTTTCTTGGGCTGCCAAGGGGATACAAAGACCCACAGCTTACCTCATGTGCTCTAATCCATGGCATTTAGCCCTGAGGAGTGGAACTGGTCAGAAGTTTCACTAAAAATGCAGAGTGACTGAGCTCATTTTTCTTTTCTCTCTTTTTTTTTTTTTTTTTTTTTTTTTTTTTTTTTTTTTTTTTTTTTTTTTAGGTCAAAGAATAAACCAGCAGAACCTTGGGAGAAACAGCAGCCAAACAGGCAGGGAGGAATTCATACCTGGGTTCAATTCTGGGGGTAGGCAAGCTGCAGGTTGCCCCTTCCATGGACATCCCCCAGCACCAGGAGCCTGAGGCTTCCCTGCAGCTGCTCCTCAAACAAGGACATTTCTTCCTCTCTCTGCTGACAAAGGGATCAGCCTCCCTGAGCAGCTGCAGGGTCAAGGTAGCTTCTGGTCAGGGGAAGTTTCAAGAACCAGAAACTCTTTTTTTTCCCAGCTAGCTCTTGTGGGAAAGTTGTTTCTGCAGCTGCAGTGCTGGGAAAGGCTCTCCCTGCTCCTGACTTCAGTGCTGAGCATCCTCAAGGAGAGGGGGTTTGAAGTCAAAATTGGATGGCAGCACCTTGTCCATACCCCTCCCTGCATCTCTGGGACCTGTGTTCTGCCTGATGTACTGCACCAACCCAGGGGGAAACAAAACAACCCAAAACTCCAGGAAAGGAGCTCATTGGCAGGATGCATTGAATTTGGCTGTTGCACTGTGACAATGTGGTCGTGTTGTGGTGCAAGGAGTGATTGAGGGAGCTGGGGGTGCTCAGCCTGGAGAAAATGAGACTCAGGAGTGCCCTCATCACTCTCACAGCTCCTGAAAGGTGCCTGTGCTCAGCTGGGGCTGGGCTCTGTCTGCAGCAGCACTGACACAGCCAGAGCTCACAGCCTGGAGCTGCACCCAGGGAAATACAGGTTGGAGAGCAGGGAAAAGGTTTTCAGTGAAAGAGTGATGAAGTCTGGAATGTTCTGCCCGGGGAGGTGGTGGAGTCCCCATTCCTGGGTGTGTTTAACAAAGCCTGGAGGTGGCACTGGGTGCCAGGGTTTTGTTGGGCTGCTGGGGCTGGCTTGGACTCGATGGTCTTTAGGGTCTCTTCCAATCCAGGGATTCTGGGATTCTGTGGAGGGTGGGACTGAGAGCAGAAGGAAGGTGCTACCCCCTGGAATTACAGACCAAACAGCCCCAGTGAGGGTGGGATCAGGTTCCCCAGAGTCAGAGGATCAGGGAGTGCAGAGGGATGGGGAGGGGGGGTCACTGCTGGGTGCAGGAGGTGACAGACACCTGGGCCATGGGGACACGGGGGGCTGGCCAGGGGCTGGGAGGGGGAGATGGGGAGGGGGTGGTGGACACCCTCTGCCACAGGGGCATGGGAACAGCAGGACATGGCCCCAGCCCCAAGGCTCAGTGGAGGGCTCAGCAGGGAGGACAGGAGGAGCTCTGGCTGCTGGCAGCACCAGCCAGCCCACCCTGGTCCCCACACCAGTGCCACCACAGGCTCCCACCATCCCCATGGGCTGACCTGTGGCCTTTGGGGCTCAAAATTGGCCAAATTACAAGGGATTAGAGAAAGTGGAGGAGGAGGACAGGTCAGAGGTCGCAAGGCACCAGTTCCCACTGTGATAGCAATAAAGGGACACTCACATTCAACCTTTTTCTCCAGCATTGCCAAGTGATTAGCTACTTCCGTTTTCAGTTCATTGATTTTAAAAACCCTGGAAAGAAAACCCTCATGTATTAATGTTATACATTTAGTGCTCTACCTACCCTAGGTGCTAAGGACTTTTGCTGGAAATGTCCATATTTCTGTCTCTATGATTGATCTGCCCAGCCCACGTTTGTCATAAGGAAAAGCAATTTTTCCATGGAAATGCTAACACTGGGGCAGAAAATACACCTGGGTTTAATTTTCAGAAAAAATTAACAAGAGATATATATTTTTTTATGGCCCTGGGAATGTCCTGTGGCTCTACAACACTTCATCTCCCCCTCTCTCAGCAGTGACTTGCTACTGTAACCCCCAGGGAAGCAAAGTTAAAGTGATAATTGTTCAATTGGTAATTCATAATTGTCCAAGAGCAGCGTCTTGGTGTCTGCAGGCTCTGAACCCTCCTCCCCTCCTGCCGAGTTACGCTGCTGATTTCTGGGCTGTGGTGGGACTGGTCTCTCTTATTGAAACCAGCTGGGATTAAATAAGCAGCTGCACAGATGTTGAGAAATCCTCTCTGAGGAGAGACATTTTTGGGTGAAAAAGGGGAAAATGAAACAAATCTGATTATTTGACTGCCCAATGAAGCAACATTTCTTTTGCTTCCTAAGAGGGAAGGAGCATTTACAACTTGATCTCCTTTTTAGATCAAAGATAATCACTGAAATTGCTTTTGGTTTGAGCTACTGTATTGCTGTCAGCAGGAAATAATGTGTCCCAGACCTAAATTTGGCAGGCAGAGTGGGATTTGAAAGATGTCTTAAATGCCCCTCTGCCTCCTGTGAAAATTTCACTTCAGGCTGATAAAAGAAATAGCATTTTAAATTAATAATGATGTTCAGTTTCTTACCTTGAGAACTGCTCAGCAATCTGTCCCAATAAATTCTGGAACAATTCTTCTTTCTCTGAAAAAAAAATAGAAGGAAGACATGATAGAAAAAAATGAAAGAAGACACCCTCAGCCCTTCTGCAAAGTGGTGTCCCCAGGCTTCCAGTTCTGATGGTGAGGCCAAAAATGTTTTAGGTCTCTGAAGAGTGACAGGGTTTGGGAATCATTCCTTGTCTCACCTGCCTTGCTCTCCCTGCAGGTTACAGCCAGGGTTGCCAGAAGTTTTATTTTTGGGAGGCAGGATCTCTGAGAGGTGGCTTGTTGTAAGGCAGCCCTTTCTGGAGAGGAGACCCTTTCCCAGAGCTTGGGTGGGACACCCAGAATCCCACCTGGCTTCTGAGAGTTCCTGCTCACAGTCAGTGTCTCTGCATCACCTGTGACAGAGTGCCCATGAACAACCCCTCAGCTCAGGAACACTCAATAAAACCCAGCTTGCCTTTCAGTCTTATCCTGGACACCAATTTTTTTCCTGGTGCAAATGCCTGAGGATTGTGCTGCCTTGCATGGACTCCAGGCAAACACGAGATGACAAAGTGCTGTCCCTGCAGAATGAGCTCTGCCCTTCCTGGTTTGTGGGATGGACACAGCAGGGCACAACTTTCCCAGCCCCTTTTCCCTTGAGAACACAGCCTGGATGGAGCTGCCACAGGGATCCTGTCAGGATCCCATTGTTCCCTGAGTTCCTCCACACTGGGAGCCCTCGTGGGCTCTCAGGATCTTCTGCTGGCTCAGGAAAGTCAGCCTGATGAAGCCCCAGCCTCTTCCCAAGATAATCACAGGACTGTAATTCCCAGCACAAGGAAAAGCAAGCAATCCCTCACAGCAGGACCCTAGATTTCAAGGGACGGCACACTTTAGGAAGGAAGAAGTATGACAGCAATGTTTTCCCATCCTTTAGCATGTCCACACAGAAAGGGGAAGCCCAAATCCCCTTTGCTGAGCCCTGAGGTCCTGTTTTGGGATTGTTCCCTCTTTCCCCCAGCAGCTAATGCAAACTGCCCCAAAGTGCTGCGGTGATTCCTGCACTGGGGCTATGCTCAAGGAAAGGAAGCACTGAGAGCACTCAGAAACACGCTGCAGGTCACACAGCACCTGTTTGTACCCCACACAGAAACACCCGATGGCATTTCTGCAGATACTTCTCATCCTCCCCCGAGGGAACACGACATCTCACAAGGTAAAACACATCAGACAGAAATACAGCCCAGCATTTGCCATTTATTTCTAAAGAACAGCTCTTGTGCCCGTTGAAAGGATTGGCAGTTCCTCGGGTATTAGAGACATCAGCAATACTTGTCAGGAGCATTCACATCGCGGTCAAAACAATTTGCCTGTCACCCCCTGTGTCTCAAAACTGGAGCAAGCATTCTGTGCTCTGAAAGTCTCAGATCTAATTCCCTCTTTTTTTTCTTTTTTTTTTTTTCCCTTTTTTTTCCCCCCCAGCTCCCAGCAGAGTGGCTAGCAGAGAAAACAGAAATTGCTTCTTCTCACCGAGACCCATTTTCCAGATTTCTCACAAAACCCAAGTGCTGGTACAAAGCAAACGCCGGGTCCTGTTTAAGAGAGGAGGAAACTTACCGTGGGCAGCGCCTGGGATGGCACAGAGTCCAACAGGGAAAACAAGCAGAAAAAGCAGAGAAACCCCTGTCCTCTCCCTTCGGTGCTGCTCAGCCCTCTGACAGTGGCTGGAGCGTGCCAGAGACTGACAAGTTCCCTATAAACACTGTTCCAGCAAAAAAAAAAAAAAAAAAAAAAAACCAAAAAAAACCAACCCAACAATCTTACTTTCACTCCCTCCCCCTGTCAAAACTCACTCTGAGTACTAAGAAATTCCCATCCAGGGAACAGTCAGCTGCAATCTGATGTTTATGGATGTAATAAAAGACTTTCAAAATGAAGATGTATGTTTTTATAACCCTAGGGTGCAGTAAAGATATATGACTAAGAGTGGCAGCTCGCCTCATCTTAAAGAGACAAAGATCCATTTCTCTGCCCTGTTCCTTCCAGAGGGGAAGACCTCTGGTAACCCCGGGTTCCGAAGAAAATGAGACATTGCTCTGACATAATTTAGTCTTGTTTGTCCCCTCCTTTGTAAAACAGGAGGGCTAAGTGTGTTTTTGCTTCCTCCATTACCCTCTGCCTTCTTCTTTTTATACCTCTGGGCAGGGCTGAAGCCCCAGTTTCACACAGATACCTTTTACCTTGGATTGCTTCCTTTGTTTTGCTGCAGTTCCCTCCCTGAAAAGGAAATCCTGCTGCAAAAAGCACTGGCAGCAGCTCTGGGTGCTTTGCTGAGGGTCCTGTTGCAGCATCCCCAAAAAAAACCCTTTCTTCTCCCCTCACTCCAAATGAGCAATATTTACAGGTGTTCAGCAAGTCAGGTTTTTGCACAACATTCTGGGTGTTTTGCAGCTGACAAATGACAATCAGACCCCCCAGAAGATGCTGCAATGGTTAATGCTGGGCAGGGCCAGGCCAGCCCAGGCTTCCCCAGGCTGCCCAGGGCTCTGTGCCCTGCTGCCTGCGGGCACAGGCGCTCCTGCTCTTTGCCCTGTGGCCTCTGCCAAGCTCAGCTGGGAGCTTGGCCAGGACACCATGGAGGAAGGAGCTGCTCTGCCTCATCTCCAGCAGGTTCTGGGAGGAAAGCAAGTGTGGGGGGAGATGGCAGCAGCGTTTTTCCTGTAACCCCTGCCGCGGCCGGGTGGGAGGCTGGCAGGGAGAGCCCACCTTCCCTGCCAGACTGTCACCAGGGGCACACTGAGCAGCTCAGGTGAGCTGCCCTGGCACAGATGGTTCATTACCCACTGGCAGACACCCTCTGCCTCCCACCATCCTGCTCACAGGGCCTCTTCCTGAACCCTCTCACCCTCTGGGATCATGGCCAGGGAGCCACCTCCATCCTCCCACTCCTGAGGCTCCCTTTGCCACCTTGCCAGCCTCTGCCACCCTGCCAGCCTCTGCCACCCTGCCAGCCTCAACAGGCTGTGGGCAGGGAGTCCCTGGGCTTGGGGGGTGGCTTGGCTTCCCCCTGGCTTTTCTGCTTTGGCCAGGCAAGGCTGGGAGGGCATGGGCATCTCCCTTTCCTTGCCAGCATCAGGCTGGTGAATTCCTGCCCTGTTTCTCACAAATGCTTCTGCCTCTGGCTCAGGCTTCTCTCTGCATTTCACTTTCTGTGGTTTGCTTGGATCAGGGCAGTCAGAGGAATTAAAAATACCCACGAGCAGCCAGGGGGACAAAAGCCTGGGGAAGGGGTGAATTTCAAGCCCGAGCCCACATCCATGAATCTGTCACACGGAGCCCCAGATTCATGGAATTCACAGCTCAGGTTAATTTGGGCTGTTGCATGCAAATTCCCCATCAGGTGAGCAATCCCAAAGGAGTTGGCCACATCCCAATGCACGGAGCAGCAGTGGGAGGAGGATTTTTCTCTCCCAGGCTCTGCTTCCTCAGTCTTGCCTGAGCTGAGAGCATGAACAGCACTCCAAAAGGAGGAGAGAGAGATGCCAGAATAAGAAGATTTAGACACAGTGATGAGTTTCTGTCATTTTACCAATACCAAAGCACACAAGATCTCAGGTATTGGATCATCCAGGGGGAAAATCATCCCAGTGCAGCCACTGCTGGGCTTTGCTGCCCTAACTTTGGAGAGCAGGAAAGTCCCTGAGAATGTTTTCCTGTCCTGTCAGGACCACAGTGGGTCAGGCTCACTTTTGATCTCCACAACAGCTCCTTTCTCTGCACTGTTAGAAATGAAACAGATTTCAATTTCATCCCTCAAGAGGATGCTGCTAATAGAGTTTGTTCATCTAATTGTCACCCCTGTCAAATCTGTAAGTGCCTGCACCCTACTAATTAGAGCAACAGCACAGCCATCAATTTGTGAGTTGTGAGCCAGTTCCACCAGGAGGACACAGACCAGAGCCCTTCTGCTGGTGGGAGGGAGAGGATGCTCATTCAATGGGTTTGGGAATTAAAATATCACAGAGAAAAGGGTTTGCCACAGGGGTTTTGATGTTCTGCATGGATAGCCATGAATCTTCTGGTCCAAGGCCATAGGAGGAGGGACAGGCTGTGATCCAGCAGCTTCACAGGCTCAGAGCCAGCCAGCTCAGGCCTCCTCTAACCCTCACCCTTATCCTGACCCTCACTTGCAGACAGCTGACCCCTGACACATCCATGGCTGCTGCATCCAACACTCTCTGCAATAATAATGTTTTTATTTCCAACCCTCTCCCCTGACTATGGCCAGGAAATGAAGAACTTAGCAGGACTCCAGTGGGTATCTCCTCTGCTGGATTGTAGCCACTGCTTATGTTTTTCCTCCCTAAGGATTGTATTTCCCAGTCCCACCTTTTACAGCCTCTGTTCCCTGTGTCATTCTCCTGCAGCTGCCTGGGAGATTGCTAAAAGAGGTTCATTACCTCCCACCACTGTGAAAATTGGGGTGACCCCCTTTTTGGCACCTATTTGGATGAGCTGCTTTGGGAAGCAGAATGATTCAGGCAGAGTTGTGTGAGAAGTGAAGAACAGAACAGAGCTGGTTTGTTGGTTGTTTTTTTTTTTCTTTTAATGAAAAGGAACAATTTATCACTCTGTTTATTCTTCCTACTGTCAGAAAAATGTCAGGAATGCTTAAGATTAATGACAAGCCATGTGAAAGAGAAAAAGATACCAAGGAACATTAGTTCCATCACACTCAGCTCAGCTTTCTTCCTCTTTCCACTGCAGACTCTGTCTTATGTTTTGACAATCTATGGCCAGAATTTTTCTTGCCCTTTTCAGCTCAGATCTTTGGAAATCCTTGTTCTATGAAGTGCAGGGAGTGAAGAGAGATCTTGCTGACACAGTGAGCTGTGCTCTGCACAAAGCAGAGCCACGTGCTGTCAGCTGGGAATGACAAATTAGGGCCTTGGGAGAGTGTGAAAAGTCATCCACAGTCCTATAAAAATATACTGCTAGCTTCATGTTAGGGGAATAAAAAAAATGCATTCAAAAATGAGTTTATTTTCTAGAAAGCCCCTCAATCAGCTTCCCAGCTGGTGTAACTCAGTGGCATTCCCAGCTGGAGCCATGCTGGCCCCATTTCCCTGCCATGGGGCAGCTGGGGACTGGTTACTCACAGCAGCTGGGACACAGAGCCACGTGCTCCACCCCACCTTTTCCCTGTGATAATGCAAACTGTGCTCCCAGAGCAGGAGAGTGATGCTGCTGCAGCAGGGTTTGTCACCATAAGGAAACACTTTGGCAGACAGCTCCTTCCCCTTTGCAGTCACACGTGTCCCTTGGCTGGGACTACCTCCCCCTGGCAGTCACTGACCTGGGGTTTGTTTATGGCTTCCTACAAATCTCACTGTGGGTAGGTTCTTCCCCGTTCCCTCTGTGCTCTCTTTGCTCTCTGTTCACCTTTGCTCCCTGCACAATCTCCCTGCTGGTGCCTCTGTGTCCTCCCCACGTCCTCCTTTCCAGATGTTTCTGCCAACAGCCTCAGCTCCTCGTGCCTCCCCTTCTAGAACACACACAGTGCTGTCAGACACTCTGTTTCCATCCATCATTCAGGACCCTAAGCCAGAAGATGAGGTGGGACCCCCAAAACATCATCTCTCCTGTCCCAACAAACCCACCTGCTCCTGCCCACCGCTTTTTCCAGCCCCAGGCTTTCTGTCTCACTCCTGTTCTGTGTTTCCAGGACAATCACAGCCTCTTGCCCTTTGTCTCTCCTATCTTCCCACTTGACTGCTCCAAGGAGTGTCCCCAGCTGATGTCTCCTCTCCTGCTGCAGCCCTGCCAGCCTCTCCCTGTGGCTCCAGAGTGTCCAGGCTGCCCTGATGTGAGTGGCATGAGACTCTGCAGCTGCACAGGTGAGAGAAACCACGAGCCAGATGCTCACAGGAACTGCCCCAAGCCAAAGTTCTGCTCCAGTGTCTGAGAGCATGATACTGACAGCAAAGAGAAGTGGGAGGAGTGGCACTCCAGCCCTGCTGTGGCTGGGGAATGTGCTCCAGATGTGTTCTTTCACCCAAGCCCTCTTTAATCTCATCAGGTGAGTTTAAATATTTATCACACTTAGAGCTACCATGCCCACAACAGAAATTATGTTCTTTCCTCAGCCATTTGTGAATAACATGAGGCTCAAATGTTGTGCTCAGCTTTCCAGCAGAGGAATGGGCAGGTTTAACAAAACACTGCAGGACAGGCTTTCATTTTCCTTGCCTGATCCCCCCCCTGCTCCATTCAAGGCTTTCCCCAGGGCATCAGGAGTGCTGAGTCAGACCAGAGCAAGGCACTGGGAAAGACCCCTGGACTCAGCCATTCACCTGATCCTCAAATTCATTGAAATTCAGGCACATTTTTAAAGCTGTCCTGCAGAACACTGTGATCAAACACTTCTTATTCTGCTGCAGCTACAACCATGACAGCGACATCTTCAGGTTTTTGCCTCATGGCCACATAACTTCCACATGCAAATGTTTGCAAATTCAGCTTTAATTCAGCTTTAGTAGATTCAGTTCAAAAGGGTCATTTTACCTGAGAGCTGCTCAGTCATAACTGGTATCACTTTGTATGGGGACCTGGAAGAGCCACAGAGGGTTGATGTTAGCAGCACTCAAAATGCAGTTTGCATTTCACATCTGTGCTCCCTGAGCAGTACAGAGAAGTATCTGAAGATATTCCAAGCTCTCTTAAAACCTGTGAGTGTGAGTAAGCAATGGACACTTTTTCTGAACACAGAACCCTCTGATTTACAGAGAATTTACAAACAGAATGATTATATTCTCTGATTTAGAAACAGAATCATAGAACATTGGAATGGTTTGGGTTGGAAGGGACTTTAAAAATCACCCAGTCCCAGCCCCTTGCCATGGCCAGGGACACCTTCCAACATCCCAGGCTGCTCAGAGCCCTGTCCCTGTCCAGCCTGGCCTTGGACACTTCCAGGGATGGGGCAGCCACAACCTCTTTTTGCCCTGTGCTTGTGCACTGTCCTGGGCAGGAGCTCCCTCCCAGCTGCTGGGGCTGCCCCACACAGTATCAATAAAGGCAATGGCATTGAAAAGTCATCATGAAATATGGGCCAAAGCCAGCCATGAAGAGACCTGAACTCATCACAGGCTTTGAGTTTGCTTTTCAAGTAACCTGCTGGTTGTGCCCTAGCAGGGCAATCAGGAGTGGGGGAACAACAGAGCTTTGTCAGCAAACAGGGAGGGATGGGAACAGATGTGCTACACTGAACACATAAAAGCAGCATTTTTTCCCCTAAGACAATTCCTCCAGCTTTAACAAGTAAAAATCTTCCAAACCAGCACCATGCTACAGCCAGCACACATTTCCTCTGCCATCCCCCTCCCTCTGCTCACCTCCCCCTGCACACCAAAGGCTTCTGCAGGCAGCCCCCTCCCTTGCCTCGGGCCTGAGCCTGTCCTGGGGGAGCAGGAGGCAGCAGGGCTCACCTCTCTGTGTTGGCAGGCATCGTGGGGTCGATGGACACCATGCAGTTGTCTGCTGTCAGAAGGGAGATGGTGGTGTTCCTGAAAAGCAAGTTCCAAAGAGGGTTATGTGACCTGGAAATGCCAGCTGGAATTCTGTGCTGCTGCATGTGATGCAGAGCCATCCTCCCTCCTGCAGATGCATCTTTTCTCCTTGCTCCTGGCACCTCTGTTACCTCAGAGCAGAAAGAGTCAAAGCCCAGGGCAGGGTAGGCTTGATGCTTCACCCATGTAAAATGTGAAGTGTGATAATTGTTGATCTCAGGGCAGACCTTGCTCCCTGCTAATTCATTTATTCTTTTGACTCATTGTATAATAATTTCTGTTAAAAAGCTGTATTTTGTGATACATTGACTCAGCAGCCACATATTGACTCATGCCATAAAAATGACTTTTGGTGCTATGAATGTTTTGAAATTATTTAGTTACTCATTTACCAAAACAAACAAAACAAATATCTCGCTGAATATGGGGTAATCCTCTTTTTTTAATTACTGTGCTAAGGGTGATCTCATAGGCTCAGATGTAAACCTTGGAGGTTTACTTTGGCTCCAGGATCCTGGTTGAAATGCAATTTTCCGTTGAAAATCTTCTGATGAAAATAAAATGCCAAATATGCAGCAAACACCCTGACTCTGAATGATTAAAACTGCTGAACAAAGTTTCCTGGGTGATGGAGTGGAAGTCTTTGACATCACAGGAAAATGAGAGTTATTAACCTCTCTAATGTCAAATGGAGGAAATAGAACAAACAGCAAAGGGCATTAATTCTGTCCAGCAGCTTATGCAAATTCAATTTTATCTTTCAATCCTCAGAGCTGGCGTCATGCAATAAAACCATTATTAAAAGACTGGCTTATTTTTCTCCTGCACTTTTCCTGTACTGTAAAGTTGTGTGTCCAGAGATAAAGGCTTGGCCTTGTTGCAGCCAACCTGTGCTGCTCCAGGTCCTTATTCAGACAGCAGATCCCCCCCTTCTCGAGGTGATTAAGGGATCTGGAGATGATTGAGGGGCTTCCCTCCCCTGCTCCAATGCCTGGAGGTGATGGATGGATGGATGATGGATGGATGGATGGATGGATGGATGGATGGATGGATGGATGGATGGATGGATGGATGGATGGATGGATGGATGGATGGATGGATGGATGGATGGATGGATGGATGGATGGATGGATGGATGGATGGATGGATGGATGGATGGATGGATGTTACACCATCCACCACATCCCAGCCTTTCCCACACACCTTCCCATGACCCTGGACCCCTCTCAGCACTGAGGTTTCACCTGGATACTGCTCTTGAAGTTGAAGGGAACAAATCCCATTTGGATTTTCCCCAAATGGAAAATCACAGCAGGAGGGTTACAGGGATTTTGTGAGACAACATAAATTAGGCAATATGTGGCCTGGGAAATGGATTTGGAGATATTTATGCTCTATAAAATGGTTAGGCTGGGGTGCTTTGTGTTTGACTATCCCACACCTGGGACTGGATTTTAAAACATCTGAAGAGAAAGCTTATTACCTGGTGGCAATACTTCTTGTTGTCCCCATTTTCCCCTTAAAAAAAGGTTCTAAACAAGTGCCTGCATTTCACTCAATGTGGGCAAAAATGTAGTACTGAGATATAAGAGGTAGGTGTGCCCAACCTGTGTGTACTCAGGGCTGGGCTTCTTCACTTGATTTAATTTTAGATTATTTCTCCTCTGTTCTGCTCTGTTCCACTCTGTTCCTCGTGTGCAGCCAACACTGAGGTGGCTCAATTCCCTGCCTCCACATTTTCCAGCTCTTGATTGCCCCAGTTTCTTCTTCCACCAGACTGGAACAAGAGACAAGCCTGAATAGCAGCTAAGTAAATCATTTGGGGCCTGTCTTTGAATTGCTCCCAAAGGAAAGAAACAAAAGTGAAATGAATGTCACAAATGACAGACCTACCTCGGTAACCCTGTTGCAATGCAGAAAAGGTCCATAATATCTTTGGAATTGCAGTATTTACTGAAGATCACCTTCCAAAGGCAACAGCAGCAGAGGGGAAAAAAAGAAGAAAAAGAGAAAGGATGGTTAGTTCCCACAGAGATATAAATCCTGTTCAGGCATGCACTGGGCTAATTTTTACAGCACAGTCTGTGATTTCAATTATCTGATTTGATTTCTGAGCTGGAATATTTCTCTGCTCCTGTGTAATACCTGTGTCTTTGTCAATAAAACAAGGAAGCTCTGGAGGTCTAAGTGCTGCTCAGAAGTGTAGCAATAAAGTGTGTGAGCTGAGAGCAGGGGGTTCCTCAAAATGCAGTGCTGCTGTGGGATGATAACAACTATAAATTAAAGAGGGCAAGAGCCTAGATTTAGGTAGAAAACTGCCCAGATCTGAGCAGGTCATGGGATGGTATGAAAGGGCATTGCTTTTTGGACTACACCAGCTTGTACTAGGTTGAAAGTGAGCAGAGCCTGTGCCAAAATTCCTACTGACTGTCAGATGTTCTTGTTGTTAGGTCAGAAGTCAGACCTGGGATTACAAAATTTGCCACTGTTACCTTCCCATCTCCCCAAACACCTCTTCATTCCCCCACCCTTCCACACACACCAGGCAGCCCCAGTGCAGAGAAGACTGAGCAGCACATCCCCCAATCCCATTTTTCTGTTCCTGCTATTCCTGTGCTTTCAGTGGCACAATCCCAGCCACAAGACTCCTGTGTCCATCAGGACTGGTAGTCATGGTCCTCTCAGCTTCTTCTGCAGTCAGAAAACACTTTAATGATGCCATTACAGCATTTCCCATCAGTCTCACTGCGCCCCAGTGCAATATTTAAACTCTGTCATCTAAAGCTTGTTAAATTACTTGCCCTGTATTTTATCATGGGTGAGTGGCAGGCCAGAAACAGAGCCCAGGAGTCCTAATTTGATGTCTTGTTGGATTAAGAGACAGCACACTGCCTCTGAAAGAAAAACACTCAAGAATTCAACAGCAGCCCTCTGCATGAGGAGTGTCCCATTTCAATGAATGTGTATTTGTAGGATGTCTGTCCTTGTGACTGAGGTCCCTGAGGTTGCTTCCAATCCAAACCCACATCTCCTCTGTTGGGTGCACGTTGCACCATTGAATCTTCCAGTGCTCTAAATCACAATCTTGTTCCTAGTGGACTTATTGGGGAAAACAGCCATTGACAAGGATTTCTGCTGCCAGTGAAAAAAAATTAAGTGTGGGTGGAATAAAAAGAAAGTGCAGACATGAGAATGAAGGATGGGGCTTGAATGCTTCTGCCAGTGTTGTGCCCCTTTCCTCAGAGCAACTCTGAGCTCCTCTGAGTGGCTGTGGTGGAGGCTTTGAACCTGTCATAGAATTTAAGTGCCTCATTGCAGCCAGACTCTCCTTAAAGCCAGGAAAAGCAACAAGCAGGGGGAATGGTTTGTCCAGTGGGAATGGTTTGTCCAGAGGGGATGGTTTGTCCAGAGGCTGCTGGTGCTGATGGGATGGTGCAGGGGCTGGCAGGACAGGAGCAGTGGTGTGGAGGGGGGCAGCTTCCCTGCCCAGAGCTGCAGCCCTCTCCTCTCACATCCCACAGGAATGAGCCACAGAGCCTCTGGGCTCAGGATGCAGCAGCTCAAAGGCCCTTGTGGAGATTGTCCTAATGGCAAAACTCAGTAGGAACAAGAAACTTGCATTTTGCAGATGAGCAGGGACATCAAGGTCTGAGTTCTCTCCTTGCAAGTGTCAGAAATGGGATTTTCCACCCCCCAAGAAGTTTCTCTTGCCACCCACCACAGGCATCAGGGGTGTGCATGTCCACAGGTCAGCCTGGAGGCTGGTGACCCAGGAATAAGGAATGTGTCACCTGGGATGACAGCTGGGAGGAGACAGGGGGCTGCAGCCACCCCCACCCCGACTGAGCAGGTCCTGTGTGTTCACTGAGGTGAGGACCACGCTGGAAAAATAACAAGTCACCATCTAATTAAGGACTCCTCTGAAAGGTGTAGGTGCCAGGAGGTAATTCAGCCTGCAGCTTCACTTTGTCAGCCTTGACTTTCAGGTGCTTTAATTCCTAATTTGTCACAGCACTGGTGACACTGTTCCCCTGCTCCTCCAAGGTGCCTTCCAGGCTGCAGGGGAAGTCCCTCACCTGGAGCTCTGCCACTGGAAATGGGGAAGTTCTGGGAGATGCCAGTGCCAGCTCAGAGCTCAGGGCATGCCAGCCTGAAGTACCAGGACAGTCTGGACAGCACAGCAAGGCCTGGCTTGCCCTGGTGGGCACAGACACTTGATGAAAGCTCCAGCCTTCAGCTTTCAGTGGTGGTGAGGAGCCTTCTCACTCCTGAGCAAAGCATCAGGGGGTTGGTGGCACAGAGGAAGATGATGGTGCTCACTTCTAGAGGCGGGTGTGACCCACACCTACACTCACACCCACCTCCCTGTGTTCTGCCCCAGGTGAAATTACTCCAGGCAGTATCTTCACCAAACCTTCATGTGGCATTCACGTTCTCCAAAAAAATCCCTTTGCCCAGGATTTTTCTCCTGGGAAGCTGAGAAGCCTCAGAGAAAAGGAAAACAATTCTTATCTCATTTGCTTTTCCTTTGTAGTGCTCACGTGGAATGTGTTTGGAGGTTGTTTAGCCACAGGTGATTGCCTGATTAGATTCTGCTGGGAGTTGTTTTGATTCTTTGGCCAATCAGGGCCAGGCTGGGTCAGGGCTCTGGAGAGAGTCACCAGTTTTCATTATTATCTTTTTAGCCTTCTGTAAGTATCCTTTCTGTATTCTTCAGTATAGTATAGTATTCTTTAATATAATATAATATTATAAAGTATTATAATATAATAATATTATATTATTATAATATAAAGTATTATAATATAATAATATAATATTTATTGCTTTATAATATTATAATATAATATTATAAAGTAATAAATTAGCCATCTGAGAACATGGAGTCAGATTCATTATTCCTGCCTTTGTCAGGACACTCTCTGCAAATACATCACCTTTATGCCCTTGATTGCTGAGGCAGGGAGTAACTGCTGCTGGGGAAATGGGTGTGTCTTGAAAGTCAAGACTGACCCTTGGTTATTAAAGAACAGAAGCAATCAAGGCAATAAAATGCAGCCAGTGGAGTTCAGGCAGGGCTGAAATCCTGCTCCTAGCAGAACCCAGCACCCTGACAGACTGACAGCTGCTGAAATTGGCTGGCAGAATATTGGAGTACAGCTGGTACAGGCAGTAACTGGGCAGATGATGTCAATTGTGGCTGAACAGAGGCCAAAGGCTTGTCATGTGCCAGGAGTGCTATTTCAGGTATTGAGGTTTCTTATTCTGGAAATCAATTATTATTGACCAGGAAAGACAAGAGAGGAAAAGATAAAAAAAATTATTAGGGAACATTAAAGGTAAGAAAGTTGGCCTGACACATAGAAGCAGTAGGAACTTTCAACACACTGAGGATGAATTTTAATGTTTCCTCTTACTCCATGCAATAGTGAAAGAGTGGGAAGCGAAACAAAGGCTGTGATACTAGATCATGAGCATCTCCATACATGCTCTTCAGTTTTCCATACTTGGCATTTTTACTTAGGTTTGCTAAAACTGGATTTGTGAATCACCCACTGCAGTTTTGTACTCATCTCAGGATGCTTGTCCTCAGCTGGTTGTTTTTTTTAATCAAAAAGCACATGCTATTAAAATTTCCTTCTGTTCTGAGCATCTCCCTTGTGCTCTAAAGCACAGCAGCCAGCCTCAGATGTTCTGTAGGAAGGTGCAATTGCTCCTGGTACTGTCCCCTGGTCCGTGCTCCCAGCAGAGTGGATGCTGGTTGTGCTGATGGAACACAGCTGGAATGTGGTTTGGAGGGTGGGAGGAGAGCCCTGGGTGCTATTGATGGCTCCAGCACAGAACAGGAATCCTGTGTGCCTGGAGTCCATCACCCCTGGGGGGACATCAGCAGCAGGAAGGCAACGTGGGGACGCTTGGCTGGTGGCCACACTTTGGTGGCACGTGGGCTGTCCTGTGCCCTGCAGCTTTGAGGGCAGGCAGCCCTGGCACTGGGGGCAGAACATCTCACCCAGCCCTGTGGAGCTGTCCCTGCTCAGGCATTGTCCCCAGAGCTTTCCTGCTCAGCCTGAGTCTCCATGGTCATACCTTTCTGGCACTGTCTGGGGGTCTGATCCACAAATTTCATCTCCCTTCAGACCTGTCTCAGCTGTCTCTGACCCACATCTGGGGTCCCTGTGGGTGACAAGCCACTGCTGAGCTGTCTCACAGGACCTCTTTCCCTGCATTAATGCCTGGTGCTGGAAGATATCCTTGCTCAGCAGAAGATTGAGATCTTGCAGAGGCCAGAATTGGGAGAGCACAGCAGCTCCTCCAGCTCTGGCAGTGGGCTAAGATCATGCATGTGTAGGGTTTCCTGTGATGAAATGCCAGGTTTCCTCAGAGTGCACATTTAAAAAGTGCATAGTCATGCAAGTCAGCCCAGAAAATCCAGGGATGAACCTCCAGGGATGAAGAAAAAGAGGATACAGGGACTCTGATATTGCCTGGGGGCACAAAGGTCTCCTGCAAGACCACTCAACACACAAGACACTCAGCTGCTGAAAGCAAATGCAGGACTGAAATCAGGTCTGAGCAGAGTCACAGCAGTGACAAACCACGTGGGGAAGGGAAACAGAGGCCTCTGCTTCAGCTTGCAGACTGATGGCTAATTGCCAAGAAGAAAATCAGCCACATACAAACCCTGCTAACAGCATTTCCCTTGGGTTTGTGCCAGGAGGAACAGGCTGAATTCCTGGAAAGTCATGCAGCATCTGCAAACAGGTTTTTTTTTCCCCCCCTGGGAGTTAACATGATTTCATATTTCTGTCCTTGCTGTTGTTATCCAAACCTCTGAGATGGTGGATATGCCATCCCTGGGAACATTCAAGGCCAGGTTGGATGGGTCTCTGAGGAATCTAATCAATTTGAAAATGTCCCTGCTCATTGCAGGGGGCTGAACTAGAACCCTTAAGGGTCCCTTCCAACCCAATTCTATGATTCTACCACGTGTAGGAAAAATAAACAATGGCAGGAAAAGCAGCTTTCTCTGAATGCTTGACTTGTTAGTGCCAAGGAGTTTCCACCAGGATCAAGAAGCAGCCATTCCATTAAAGAGGGCAGCTCTCTGTGTGCCTTGGGAGCAACGTGATGCAACTGGGGGGAAGGCAGGATGAATAATGGCTGAGGCTTTTTGGGGTGGAAATAACATTGTGATGAGGCATGCAGGGACTGCAAAGTAGGACAGCACAGTTTGATGGGGATGCCTGGTTCCTGGCCTGGCCCTCAATTCTGTGGGACTGGTTTCTTTCCTGAAAACAGTCCTGCTTTTTTTTTTTTTTTTTTTTTTTTTTTTTTAACATTTTCTTCTGAAACAAGGAGCTGTTGTCTCTTAATCCACAGTATCCACCTCTGGTCTAGGACAAGGATTTAAAAACCCCTCTTGGGAAGAGCAGGGATTAAGAGCCCTGGTGCTCTGGGCTGGCTTCCCCACTTGGAGAGGAGCTCAGATTAAGGGCTGGGATGGAGATTTTACAGAAGGACCATTGTGCACAGACTCTGCAGCCAACCAGTTTATAACTAATCACATTATACTTTGCTTTCAGATAGGATAGGTAAAAACACAGTTTAGAAATCCAATTTGTGTTCTATATTTGATCCTCAGAACAGCTAATCCTCTCTGTAAACAGCAAACTCTGTCCAGAACATTATCATGTTCTGATCTGCTGTCTGTAATTGGGTATTCTTCCAAGAATTTAATTTCTGTTTGATTATTTTTATTTTACTCTGGTAAAATTCCTAAATAGATAATGTAAAAATATTTTTGAAGCCAGTGTACCCTCAGTTTCCAGTTCTACTTCATTTCTTCTGGTTTCAACCTGCTGTCTTCAATACTTTAGCACTTGGTCATGTCTTTCATTCAGCTCAGTGAGCAATGTTCACAGTCAGGGTTGAAATTGCAGGCTTTAAACAATCTAAATTACAGTCTTTCACTAATGAGGGTGGGGGATACTATGTCAGAAAAGATTCTAGTAAAATTCAGATATCTTGCATGGACTGTGAAAATTGCTGCTGTTTCTGCAAGAGCAGCTTTCATGGAGGGTTTCTGAGCTATTAAGGCAGAAGATTCATGTGAAATTTTTCATTGTGATTTTCCCTGTCTTTCCAGAGGTGTTTGTCATCCATATCAAAATAAAGAACAATCCAGAGGTTTTAGGTATCCCTCTGTAGGAATCTCTGGAATGAATTCATATTTCCCAACCCATAAACAAATAGGTCTTCCTCAAAAAATATAAATAAATGTCCTCTCTGTCATAGTGCCCAATATCCAAAAGAAGTTTCACCTAAAATCCCATATTTAAAAACATTCCAGCTTTCCCATTCTTTAAACTCAGATACAAACATAGCATCAGCCCAATTATACCCAAACTCTCAGTCTCCTTTTTTATTTCTGGCACTAATTAACAGCTGATATTCAGAAAACCACTCATTTATCTGAGCTTTGACTGTTAGGAGCATTAAAAATAGGCTGCCAGATTTGCCATCTGTTTGATACAGGGGGAGCTTCTCTGAGAGAAGAAGAGAAAACCAGAGCATGTGTGCACGTCCATGTGTGGGGGAGAAAACACGAGAGCCCTCAGCTGAGCAAAAATGAAAACTCCCTGAGTTTTCATTTGGCTCTGACAGGGGATGAGGAGTGTGGCAGATATTTTATCCCAAAAGCCACAGCTCTGTAATGCTGCTGATTCACACAGCTCTGGGCAGGACGTGGCTTAGAATGTTCTTTTCAACACGAAATGTCCCTCTGGGGTTTGTTTGGTGTAATTTTAACCCTCCCCAGGCTCAGCATCCCTCGAGTGCATCTCTGCCAGGTGACTTCTGCTGCCAGCAGAAAAGGAGGACAATCTCCAAATCAGCCCAGGTGTCTCCAAAACCCCTCTGGGATGGGATGAATCATCCCTGGAGGTGCCACCTGTCCCCTCAGTGACTCCAGGGGAGCCTGCAGGACTCTCCTGGAGCAGCCATCCCTCCCCCTGGGATGCTGTGGTTAACTGGGGTCAATCCCATTCCTTTCCCCATGCATTGCCCTAAATTAGGAAACAGGAGCTGCCAGACAGAGCTGGCTACCAGGTTCCTGAGGCATGTGGCATGTGGTAAGTCACAGTCCCCACCCCTGTAACAACCCTGAACAGAGAGCTGTGGGAAAATAGATTTTCCTCTTTTTAGGAGAGAAGAATGTCCATGAGGCACTCTGAGGTGTGTGAGCCCAGGACAGTCTGGCAGATTGTCCCTGGGAGGGGCAGAGTGGCAGAGGTTGGCTCTTCCACTGGGAGCAAAGAAGCATCTCAGTAAATTTGGAGTCATCAGGGCTCACAGAAAAAGGGAGATTACATTCAGGAGAGACTTGTGCAACCTACTGACTATACTAAGGGGCACATTGCAAATATTGCATCTGTCAGTACTAATTATTAATGGCAGAACACAACCAGGAGCCAGCAAGGCTGATTGTGAGGGGCCAGGCTGAAAGTTTCCTATCTTCTGCAGCAGAAATATAAACATTTCATAAAAGCATTTCAACCTTTAACAACCAACACAAATGTCTATATTCTGGCTTTTCTTAACACAAGGAGGGCACATTTGCTGCTAATGGAGTACTAAGTGCAATTAACCCTGCAGCACACCAAGGCATGAGGCTTGAAATGTTTTGTAAACTGGATAATAGGGATGCTTTAGCACCAAATGTTCTCAGTAGCTGTGAGTGAAAGTGCTTGTTTCCAAGCTGCTCACACAAATAAAGTCTGACATTGGAACTGGCTTGGTAACAGAGGACTCTTGGAAGGAAAATGTTAATTAATGGAGTGAGGAAAAGCAGGTTTGAGGAGAGACCAGCAAAAGGCTGACTTGAATCGATAAGGCAAGTTCATGAGGAAGGTTCTGATGCCTTGAGAGGCTGCCTGGAACAGAGGCTGGACAGTGTTAAAGGATTAAAGTAGGGATTTATGGAAAAGGCCTTCAAAGGATGCACCTTGGACTGTACAAGAGCCTGGCCAAGGCTACACCCAAGATGATCACAACTTTTCACACTTTTATAAGTTTTGGTCCGTTTCCATGTTAGGGTTAATTGTCCAATAACAGCTCCAGGTTACACAGTCCCATCCTCCCAGACTGCTCCCCTCTGTTTGCTCTTTGCACTTTTTGGGGCTGAAGCTGCAGTGGTGTCCCTGGTTCTGGGGCTGGATTGTTTTGTCTGACTGAACTGTGAGGAGAACTTGCTGACACTTTATATGAAGTTCAGAGTTCTGCACTAATGCAGTACAGGATCTGGAAAATATGAAAGCTAAAACTAAAGGCATCAGTTCTAGAAACAGAATGATTTTGTCATGTTTGTGAGGAGCCAGAAGAGTTGTTTGTGAGGAGAATAAGCTATATTTGCCTGGTCTGAACCCGTAGGTAACACCAGAGTTACCTATGAGAAAAGTGTTAGACCGAGAGTGTTAAACTTACACTTTGTCTGGACTAGTGTGAACATAAACTGCAATAAATACAATATACTGAGTGTGACTTCACAAAGATAAACAGCAGTAAACAAGCCTTGCTGGGTGATGGGTGTGGAAGAATTTTGGAGCTGTGCTGGAATTACAGAGCTGTGCTGGGATCATGGTTTTGTCCTCTAAATGCTCTGAGGAGCCCCCACTGAGGAGGAAGGAGAAGGGGGAGTAGAGGAGAGAGAGGCCCATGTGTGACATTATTTTTCATGTTTTTAAAAGCATGGGTTGAAGCCATTTTTACCCCTTAAAATGTTTATGTGCTGCAGTGTGACAGAGTTCAAGGAACCTGCTGCTCATTTTGTGCTGCTTTACAAGAACAAGCAGCCACCTCGAGTTCACCAGGGCCAGCTGCAGTGAGAAAGCCAAGGTTAGCCAAGACCTGGACAGACTCAGGCTGCTCCACCTTTCCCCTCCCACACCCACAGAGCTCTGCCAGCATTAGGAAAATGGCCTTGGTCCCACACAAACATTCCTATGGCTCACCGTGCTCAGGCAGGATGTGCAGCCCCCAGAGGTGCCCATGTCCTGACTGCCATGAACACCCATCCTGTGCACCCCTTTGCTGTTTGGCTGCTGGGAGGGTGTTGCCCTAAATCCTCAGTGCAAACAGACACAGCGTGGGCTCTGTGGGCTTGCCTTGCTGTGTTGAAAGAGTCGTGGGGATGCAAAAATACTTCATCGCCTCCGAGGGATCGTCACGCCATTATTTTTCCTGCCGTGTTTTGTTTTTCATCTGAATCCAGTTTTGCAGGTTAAAAATAGCCTGGTGAGCCTTGGAAAAATCTGTTGGCTTTGCTAGAATCTGGGCATTCATAGCACAGATGCTGCTGCTGTAGCTGAAAGGAAAATCTCACGTGACAGAAGCGATTCCTGCGCGCTGATGTTTCGATGCAACAACCTCAGTACCAAAGCTCAGTCTGAGCCTTGTCCTCTCCTTTGGGGACCTCAGGCCAAGAGGAACAATGGCTCAGTGTCCTGCAACACAAGTCAGGTCAGCAGACACCCAGAAAGCTTGAACTCAGTGCATTTTTTTGAGGAAAATGAAAAGGGCACATTTTCTGCTTAACATCCAGAATGACTCAATAAACCAGGAAAATGACTCTAAAATTCTTTAGTTGCTTTCTGAGGAAAATACCATTAGTGATTTCATAGAATCCTTGACAAAGGCAACAGTCCTCTTCTTTTTTTCCAGTTACTTCAGGCTCTGTAGCTCTCTGATTTTCCATACTTGTTACAAATATGATGTTGATTAAGACACTGGAAACAGAAATCCTCTTGAAACAAGCATTTTTCTCAGATGAACTCCTTAAAACTCTGCAAGCAAAGCCACTAGCCTGTGACATTTAAGAAGGAGAGCCATGAAGCCATCCTGCTGGGAATAAGGCCACTGGCTGGTTCTGCTCTGCTACCATTTAAATCTCAAAGGTCAAAAGAAAATGTTCTGAGTAGTTTCTCCATGGAAAAAAAGATTGGGCATGAGCTGGGGAACCTTGGGTTTTTGTTTTTTTTTTTCCTGGTGGATGTTTTAATTCAAAACAGACTCAATAGGAATTTTTCTTCAAAAAGCAGCCAAAGGGTTAATAACAGTGTGAAGGAAAATAAGCCTCCAGATCTGGCTTAAATTTGGCACTTCTCCACTGATATTGGGGGTTTGGGTGCTGGACCCCATCTAGTGGCACTCCAGGAAGTAGAAGAAATCCGTGGGGGTTTGATGAGATCACTTTATCTACATGAAGCACAGCCAGGGCTTCCCCTTGCCCTGCTGTCCTCTCCTGGGCCTGGCAGCAGAGCAAGGCTGGGCTGCACATGGAAGTGATTCCCTGTGTGCTCAGCCCCAGGTGCTCCTGAGAAGTGCAGGGGGGAGGTGTTTGTCCAAGCAAGTGGGTGGTGGACTGCTGGCTGAGAAGATCTTTTACAAATAAATAAACCGAGCATCCCTTGTTTCCCCCAGGTGTGCATCCCTTGACCCCAGTGGGTGCTGGATAGGAAGAGGGTTACACTGGAACTTCATTTTTCACCCAGCTCCAAGAAGAAGTGACCTCTTTGAAGCTGTTCTGTGCAGAGCCCTGGATCTGGAGTGTGGCTGTCATCCCACAACCTTTGATCTTCCCCTCCCACAGCCCTGCATGACCATACCTCTGCCAGCTTGGGGTTTCACAGGTGGAGTCTGCTGGGCTGGGCCACCTCAGGTCCTTCCTAAAGCTGCCCCAGCTTGGAGAGGTGTCAGCCAGCTCTGCCCACTGGGGGAGAGCCCAATGCTGTGGTCAGCTTTGGTGAAGGCAATTTTGTGCCTGGTTGTGCCTCTGGAAGGTCAGTTTAGCTCAGTCCCCTCTTCTCCAGTCTGAATAGACCAAGTGACTCCAGTTGCTCCTCATACAGCTTCCCCTCAAGGCCTCCACCATCCTCATGGCCCTTCTTGAGACACTCTCTAATAGTTCAGTGACTTTTATATTGTGGTGCCCAAAACTGCCCCCAGCACTCGAGGTGAGGCTGCCCCAGCCCAGAGCAGAGCAGGACAATCCCCTCCCTTGCCCAGCATGTGATGGGGCACATGATGGCCCCAGGACTTGGATGTCCCTCCTGGCTGCCAGGGCACTGCTGATCAATATTCTAATTTCTGTCAACCAGAACTCCCAGGTCCCTTTTCTGGGTGCTGGTCTTCAGCATCTCCCTCTCCAGTCTATGCACACAGCCAGGGTTACTCCATCCCAGGTGCAGAATCCTTCATTTTCCCTTGTTGAACTTCATCCAGCTGGTGATTGCCCAGCCCTCAAACTTGTCAAAGTCTCTCTGCAGGGTCTCCCTGGCCTTGAGGGAGCCAACAGCCCCTCCCAATTTAGTGTGATCAGCACACTTATTTAGTATTCATTACAGTCCTGTGTCCAGGTTGTTGATGAGGGTGTTGAAAGGCACAGGAGCCCTCCAGAACCCCACCAGTGACTGGACACCAACCTGATGTCACCCCCTTCACTACAACCCTTTGTGCCTGACCTGTGAGCCAGCTGCTCATCCACCATTCCACACAGTTATCCAGCTGTGGGCTGGACATTTTGGGCTGGACATTTTGTCCAGAAGGACATTGTGACAGACAGAGATGGACTTCAGCCCTTCCTCTGGGACGTGCTGGCACCGGCGTGGTCCTGCTTTCAAGAGGGGCTGATGGTGCCTCCTTTATTTTAATAACTCCTGGGAAGGATTTCAAAGCAAGCCAACTCTTCTTTCGTAAGCACCAGGTCCCTCTGCCCTCCCTGCTGTGCCCCTCTGGACCTGCCAGCACACAAACCTACTTAGTTTAGCTCCTCTCTCCTGCTGCAGAGCGCTTTGCAGCGCTCACCTGCGGGGCGCAGCGCCCCGGGGGAGGCGGAGTGCGGCTCCCCGGGCCGGGTTTGTCCCTTCCTTTACCCCGGTGCCGAGGTGAAACAACTCCTCCCAAAGTCAACAGCACACCCTGCGGCAGCACCGGTGGAAATTCAGGATGAGGCCATGGAAACGCAAAAATTGGCTGTGAGCAGCTGCAGCCACAAGCAGCGCTGGGCTAGGATGCTCAGCTCTACTGCACGGTGCCCAGCAGGGCCAGCTGGCGATGGAGCTGGGCCCTTTCAAACTCAACAAGTGCTGTTATAATGAAGCTCGTTCTTCGTTATTGGTTGACAAGAAGCTTAGCATTGATTTAATGAGTTCCCTTCAGAAGCCTCCACTGCTGCATTCCTTGGAAGATTAAGGGCTGCTGCTTTTATTCCCCCCTCCCTTCTGCTTCTTTCTAATGATGTTACTGAGAAGGCAGGAGAATCTGAGCTATGCCCTGCTTACCGCTGGGTGAACCCCATTTACACGGCATTTTTACTTCAGGAATCCTTCCAAACATTACACGGGCGGGATTTTACATCTGACAAAAGAAACAGTTAACATTTGCCGAGATTAAACCCCCTTTAATGCTGCCTGAGTTTGCATTTGCTTGCTCATGTGACTGTGCCTCTCCTGTGCCTTTAGTGTTAAAACTACTCTCCAGAGGCTGGTTGGAGAAATGCTGTATTTTTTTTTTTTTGTTTGTTTGTTTTTTTAATCCAGCATAGATGACAAACACTGTGCATTACCGACATCTATGGAAACACTCACCACCCTTTCGAAATGCCAAAACATTTTTTGCATTGAAACTGAACTGTACTGGAGGCTCCATTCAATCCATGCTTCGGCGGGGGGCCACCAGGCAACCAATTTATTAAACCCTGGAAAAAGAGAATCAGAGCCCTCAGCTCAGCAGAGCCCGCAGGGACCATCTCCCGGCAGCACAGGGACCACCATCACGACTAAGCTACGTCTAAGATGGATCAAGAGGAGCAGCTTTCTCTGGGGAATCCGGCACAGATCTGGATTCTCCAAGGTCTTGTTCCTGAGGACGCGACTTTGAGCGGTGGCCGTGGGTTTCCAGGGCAGTGCTGGAGGGGGCTGGAGGCGTGTGTGGTGGGATGGGACTGTGAGCACCAGCTCCCCATTCACTCACACAGCGCAGGGCAGGGAAAGGACGGGGCATCGTTGCTGTTTCTTTACAAAATTAAAAACAAAAGGCGACACGGGGCGAGCGGAAAATTTAGAGCAGGAAGACGAGAGTGATGTGAATTTTGAAAATCTGAGTTTACTTGCTCTGGACCCTCTCAGCAGCTCTGTTACAGAAAAGGCACTTGGTTTGCGGCCAAAGAACTGCTGACAAAGAGAAGGAGAAAAAAAAAAAAAAAAAAGGCTTGCAGAAAGGCGTCGGCATTGTTTCTGTTTAAAAGCAGCGGGCTGTCAGCCCGACAGCATGCGAGCTTTCCCTTTTAGCCAGGACACATTTCTCCCGCAGCTCTCCCTGCGCTCTGAACCGTGCTTAACCAAACGAGGCAGGCGAGCGGCAGTGAAAGTTTGAATTATCGGCATTTACCGGCAGCTCGGGCAGAGGCGGCACGGGGGTCCCGCAGCCCCCGGCGATGCGGCGGCATCGCGCAAAGAGCCGGGCACTGCCTGACCTCCAGCTCGGCCCGAGCCAGGTGCCCACGGGCAGAACCAGTCTCCAGGAGCTCGGCACGCTGTATTCCCTGCTCCCACTGCCTGGGGGGGAAACCTCGCCCCAGGCTAAACTTTGTAAACACGGCTCGACGCCGCTCCGGGAGCGGAAGCCAAGGCGGCTGCGAAGCCGAGGATCCCCGCGCCGGCAGGGAGAGCTGGCAGCGACTTGGTGTTGGCAGCGCCCAGCCCTCCCCTCTGCCAGCCTCCCCTTCCCCTTTAAATAAACATCCGTGTACAAAGCAGAAGGCACGCAGGATTCCCCCCCCCCTTCCCCTGGAAAAGGGATGCGGAGCCCGTCTGGGATCGGCCGCGCAGCAAACGCCGCCCGCAGCCGGAGACGCCGCTCGGTGAAAAACAGCAAAAGTACCTTTTGAATTCTTCCATCAATGTCCAAATAAATACATTTGGGCCGGTAAGTGGAGGAGGCAGATCCCATCTTGCTACAGCCGGGCTCTCACCGGACTTGTTTCCAGTGTCAATCAGAGCAGAAAATCAGGTCTGTCCTACCCAGCCGAGCCACCGCTGCCTGACAGTTTGGTGTCCCCGCTCTTCTGTATCCCACTGTACTCTCATTCTGGGAAGGTCCCTCCTCTAACATGCATGCATTTTGCTGTGCCTCTGTCTCTCTCTGCCACCTCCTTTTAGTTTTGCTTCCCTCCGAATCCAGCTGCCTCGGACAGGGAAAGACACAGGCTCCAGATGCTGCCTGCAAGCCCCCTCTCCATTCCCATAGCAACAACCCCTCGTGGCTTTAAGGCTGAGAGTGGCTGGGCATCCGCACTCGGGCTCTGACCCTGAGACTGGCCGGCTCCTGTTATGCACGAGATCGAGTGGCATTTATCCCCTGGGGGGCTGCGGAGGAGGAAAATCCCCCTTCATCGGGGTGCTGAGAGATAGAATTCGATTTTACGCTGAAATAGGACCGCAATTATTAGTGAGTGCCTCTCCTGGTGAGCTGCTTGCACAGTGACAGGCTCCCGTCTGGAAGTGCCCTGTGCTGGAAGTGTCCTTTCAGACACCCACTGCCAGCCAGGGCTTGGACCGTCTCAATCCAAACTCAGCAGCTCCATTTCCACATCCCTCCCGTTATCATCACAAGGACAGAAGGAGCTTTTTTCCCCCCTGTAAGCACCAGCAGCACGAAGAAACCACAAACCCCATCCTCTCGCCCACAGCCATCCGTGCCACCCCCGGAGTGAAGGAATATGTTATTTAGGGGAACGTGAAATCTCCTGGCAAAAACATCTCTCCCGAGGAAGGCAGGAGGGAGCGCAGCCCCGGCGGGGCTCCCGGAGCGATGCCGGGCGCTCCCTGCCGTGCCCGGGCTGCGCTGCCCGGGAGCCGGGCACGGTCTGGGCACGGCGGGCACGGAGCTCGGAGGCAGCACAGAGACTGCACAGGCAGCACAGAGACTGCACAGGCAGCACACAGCCCCTTCTGACGGCATGGGCTCTCTGATTTTCCGGGGATTTTGATGGAGGGACTGCAGAAGCATTTTCTGGCCTCTTCTGGGCTGTGCGGGCTGGGAGAGCAGGGTTGGGGCAGCGCGGTCAGGGATGCTCACCCTGCCCACCCCGAGCCCTCTGTGCAGCCAGAGAGAGACAAAAGTGACCCCAGCAGAGGCCAGGGGGCTTGGCTGTGGCTTGTCCTTGGCTGAGGCTTGTCCTTGGCTGTGGCTTGTCCTTGGCTGTGGCTTGCTGCCCCTGGGAAGGCAGACAGGGCTCTGCTGCTCTGCAAAGGGGATTTGTGGAGGTCTGAGTGGGTCCCAGAGCTGACTGGCAGTCAGAGCTGGGCTGACCCTTCAGGCTGAAGCCAGTGGTGCTTCTAAAGCTCTCAGAGGCAGCAGCAAGGTGGTTCTTTTGGGAAGTGCAAGCCTTTGCTTCACATCCTTCCTCTGCCAGCCTGGAGCAGGCACTGGGAGTCTCTCAGGAGAGAGCCCTGAGCACTGCAGGGGTGTCCTGGGGGTTGTCCTGGGGGCTGTCCCCTCAGCTGTGCCACAGCCTGTCCCTTACCCCACTACCCACTTGACTGTCCTCTGGGCTGAATTGCAGTCTGTCCCACAGACTGGCCTGGAAACTCTCCCAGAGGCTGATCCCTCAGATCACCCCACAGCTGATCCCCATGGGTGTTCTGAGCTGCAGCTTCTCCCACTTCACCAGCCCTTCCACACAACCCCACTGCTTCTGCCACCAGTCAGGAGCTCTGTGACCCACCATTCCACACCCTGCTCTGCTAAGCACTGCCTTGATCCTGTTTTGCTGTGATTCAGGCCTGAGTGACTTGGTTGACCCAGCAGGTTCCTGAGGAAGATGGCCATGATGACAAAAATGCAGCCATTTGGAAAGAGACAACAAGAACACTCACTCTGGGGGATGCACATGGGACATTTGGGATTGTAGAGAGGATACTGAGCTCTCCTACTGTCATCACCCACTCCAGGAGTGATCAGACATCACTGGGGCATTTCAGGACTTGATCACACATCACTGCCTAATGATCAGAGTCTCACACTGGTAAGAATCAATTTTTTAATATTTTTTTTAATGTGACCAGCTTCTCCAGCCAGCAAAAAGACAAGCTCTGAAATCCAGATGATGATCCTAATCCTGCCTCTCCACTGTCCTTGTCCTATCCACTCTCCCTATGTATTTGAAATTGTGTTTCTTAAGCTCCAGCACACATCCCCCTCTCCCTAATTACATTAATACTTGTTGGAAAAACTGCTTTGCTGTACAACTGCTGACTATTGCTCTTTTCAAGAACTTCATGTATGAGTGAATCTTCAAAAGCTGAGCACTCAGAAATTATGACAAAAGCCTGATGCAATCAAAGGCCCAGTTTAAGACCAAGCCTGAAAGAAGACAAAAGATAACATTCATCAAAGAGAGTGTGCAGCTCCAGCAGATCACTGCCTCTAGCTGGTTTAACCTTCCAGAGCCTCCTTATTTCACTATACACTGGGCAATGGGGGGCAAAAATTATTGGGAAGCATTATCCTATCTCATCCAGTCCTTCCAATCCAAGCCCAAACCCAAGCAGAGAGCCAGACAGTGATTTTCCATCATTTGCCCCAGAGGGATGTTTTGCCCAGCTCAGGGCTCCTGTGCCCCTGACCACATCAGCTGTTTCACAGCTCTGCTTTGCCTGCCCTGGGTGTTTTACTGAGGCCAGCACCCTTCCCTCTGTTCACTCCAAGCCTGGGATGTGCCTTTTGGAGAGCCCAGGGTCCAGCCTGGGCCCAGGGATGTGGCAGTGCCCCAGCCAGGTGTCACTTACCCCGGGGGTGCTCCCAAGGAGTGACAAAGGCACTTCTGTCTCCCAGCCCTGGTGTCAGCTCCGTGGGGGTGGTGCAGAGGCAGCTTTTTAGGGTTTCCAAGGAGCAACCAGAGGAGGTTCAGATCCCACATTGCCCTGGGGCTGCTGCTGTCGAGGCACAGCTCAGCCAGGCTGGCTTTGCACGGGCTGAGATCTCCCCCTGCTGCAAACCCTGCTCAGAGGGAGAGGGAGAAGCTTTAAGGATGAAAGGGGCTGTTCCAGTCACTCTCCATGCAGGCCTGAGGTGGGGTGGCACCATTCCTGTCCCCTCCCATCTGTGTCTTCCCCAGCCCTGAGGTCACTGTCTCTCAAACTTGGTTTTCTTGCTGCTCTCAAGAAATTCAGTGCCCCTTGCAACCCACTGTGTGCCCATCCAGACCTGGGCACTGCACAGCAGGGGTCTTCAGAGGGACTGAAATGGGGGGAAAAGAGCCAGAAAGTGTAAAACTTCAGTGAAAGATATTGTACTTTGAAAAAAAGTGTGCCTAGAATTAGAAACAGGGAATAGAAAATAGAATTAAAAACGTGAAATCAACTTTTTTCCTCACAAGTTCCATGCTTCAAGTGCTTTCTTTGCCCATAAATCCCTTCTGCTGCAGGTCCCTTGTGTCTGTCCATCTGTCTGTCTGTCTCCATGTCCCCACAGGGCCCTGACCTGCTGCTTTACTGCTCCAACCTGCCAGAATGCCAGATTGCCCCTGGAGCTGGGAAGGTTTTCCTTCCCCTCCCACAGCTCCTCTTCTCCCTATTTCACTCAGTCTTCTCTCCTTCTTTGGTGTTTTGCCATTTTTGCTTCTAAGTTGTTTTTTTTTCCCCAAGACCTGAAGTCATGCAGGTTTCTGCAGGAATTAACTCTCTGACTGATGCTGTTAACAGCCAAATGATGGCACTGGGAGCTCCTCCATGCAGAGCCCCACTGCCCTTTCCAGCCCAGCTCTCCCTCCTCTCCCTGAACCCACAGAAAGATCATGGCATGCTGCACATGGAAATTTTACCTCACTTCTTTGCACATTTCTTTTACACTCTGCCAGATTTCCACAGGCCCACTCCTGGAATTGATCACATTGAATGTTAATTAGAAAAGGACTGATAATTAATATTGGGACCTTGACAGGATTTCTCCTCACATGCCCTGAGGGTGGTGTTTGACCCCTGCCCTGTCAGCAGCACAGCTCCCCACCTCACTCCTGGCTCCAGCCCCGTTTTTGGGTCCTGCTGCTCACCCCAGCCCCATTCCCAGTCCATGCAGTGCAGCCACACTCGCTGCCAGCCTGGTTTCCATGGCAAACCCCCAGGAACGTGGGCTGGAAGGGAGCTGTGACATCTGACGTGGCTGCTCTGGGGCACTGGGGTGCAGGAGCAGAGCTCTGTGGGTGGGAGATGTGGGATTACTCACCCAGGAGCCAGCTCTGCTCTTCACTCCAGCAGCCTTGGCCACCCTGGTGATAATGCTGCCTTCTCTCTCTTTACAGCTGGAGGGGAAATTCTGGTGCCTACCAGTGATTCTTGCTGTGTCTCACCCCTCAGAGCCAGGTAATGGGCTCAAATCTTGTGGAAGTGAGAGCAGCCACCCCTGGTACCTCACAAATATCTGTGTGTGCAGTGCTGGCCTGGAGAAGAGCAGACTCAAGCCATAAAGAACTTATAAAGCACTTGTCCAACATAACATCTGGCATTTCTTGGCTTTTCTCTTTTGTCTGCTGAGGGAAAAAAACCCTTTTTTCTCCTGCTCTATGTTAGCATTTTTTCAGTGATCTGTTTTCTACAGCACTTGCAGTGCCTGGCAGGTGCCAGGCTGGTTTCCTGAAGGTCTCCCAGTGGGGCAGACCCACTGCCTTTCCCTGCTGGCTGAGGAAGGAGCTCACTCTCCACAAGCATTTCCTTTTGCTAGAGCAGAGGCACCAGGTCCTTGGCTCAGCCCACCCTCCATCCTGGTTCCACTTTCCATGGAATTCAATTCCAGTTTCACCTCCAGGAGCCACAGGACCCCAGGAACCTCCATCCCTGTGCCATGCTGTGCCTGCAGAGAGCCTTGGCTGCCTCCTTTCCACCGCAGCCTCTCTGCCTGATTTCCAGCCTCCCTTCCCTCTCTGCTTTCCATTTCCTACCTCTGTTTCCCACTGCCATCTCCTCAATCCAGCTCTCTCCTCCTAGGCTTTCATTTCCAGTAGGAGAGAGCCAAGAATCCTGTCCCAGGCACCTCTGCAGGACGTGGAGCTTGCAGGGCAAAGCACAGACACACACACACAGAGGGGCCCCAGCTGGCTGGAATGACCCTGCTGCATCCCTGGAGCAGAGCTGCTGGGAAAGCCCAGCTCCCAGAGCTGTGTTTTCATAAGGTTATGGAAGGAATTAAGAGACCCAACTGGAACTTTCAAGAGCTGATGAGAAAAAAATAAATGAAATTAAGTGTGCCTGGAGTCACCCAATAGATCATTTAGAGGGATGATGGCCAAGAAGTGGAAAAATCAATTCCCTCCATTGGGCAAGGCTGGCTCATGCTCTTGGCAGCAAAGCCTGAGCAGGGGCTGCAGCCCGTGGTCCCAGACTGCAGGGAGGGGATAGTTGGCTCCATCTGGAGAAAGCTGCCTGGCATTTTCAGTGGTGCAGGAAAGTGAAGTTCCCTGAGCTGCCTGTTTTGGGAGGCTGCCATGTGAGCAGCTCAGAGCTGTGCAGTGACTCACTGGAAATCAGCTCCTCCATCTCCCCGACAAGCAGATCTCAGACATCCCCAAGTCTTGGCAAGCCAAAGATTAACCCAAAGGCTGAGGGCTGCTGATCCTGCTCAGCCTGGTGCAATCTGTGCCACAGATCACAGAGCTGGGGACAGGGGGTGTCTGGGCCACAGACCTGGCATGGGCAGAGCAGGAGGTGATCGTTCCTGACTCATCCCTGGAGCCTCCTTGTCTGCTGATCACCCCCTGCAATAACATCAGCACAGCCCCAGCAATGTCTGCAAAGGGTTTCACTGCTTGGGGCTGCTTTTCAGTGGGTGGGAGATTGTCCCTCAGCTGCATCACTGCAGAGCCAGCCATGAGGAATTCCTGGAGGGTCAGGCAGACTTTGCACAATTCTTTGCAGTACATTGAAAATTAGACTTTCCATGTTAACATTTTCAAAGTAGAAGTCTTCATAAATAGCTAGGTAATCTCTCAGATATATTTTTTTCTGTGATGTAGGTATTTTCTCATTTTCCTGCTGTTTGTGCATGGCTGTTTCCATTAAGGGGCAGGAGAACATTTTCTCAATAGAAGAGATGAAAGAGTCTCTCAGCTTTTAGGGAGGGAGGCCAAAAAACCGTCACTGAATCCATGAGAAAAAGATGACAAAAGCCTCCAGTAGCTCTGAAACTGTCTGATGTGCTCTGCCAGAACATTTGAAGCCAACATGAAATGGGGACATTTTTAACTAATTCCCAAAATTATGAGTACTTGAGTGTGACTTTTCCTGGGAGTCACACAACTCTCCAGAGCGTTCCTACCACCTCCAAAAGTCTCAGGTCACCACCAAAGGAACTCAAAAGATTGGATGGCAAATCATTACTGTCTGCCTTCAAATAACACATTTGTGGCTCTTCTTTTTGGCTGTCTCCTCTTCACTGAACCTGACTGTTCATCCATGTCAGATACATAAGATTCCCCCTCTAGAACTTTGAGAGCCAGAAACTCTCACTGAGGAAAATTGAACTGAGATTTTCATGCAATAAGACAATCCAATTTCCTGAGGAAACAGTAAACATCATGGATTAATGGTGTGGTCAGGACAGAGGGCAGTGCTGAAGTAATGCAGAAAATGAAAGGGAAGTAGCTTAAGAGGGAAGGGAGTGCTTCATACAGAACTTGAATTTTATTTTATTTTTGGATTACTTTTCACACTGCTTTCTCCAGCCTCCATTTGATTGGACACAGCCCAGATTTTCACCCCAGTGCTGGGTTTCAGCCCATGCCTCCCCTTCCCTCCTGCACTCTCCTTTTCTTAGAGGTGGCCCCAGGCAAACCTTTTAGTGAGAAGCTTCTTCCAGAGGGGCTTTGTTAGAGGCTGGACCCTCTCCAGTCACAGCACAGCTGAAGCCATGACTCCTTCCTGGTCCTTCATCCTCCTCTTTCTCCTTTCTCCTTCGCCTTGGAATGGATTTCACTGGATTCACACAAATTCATTTCCCCCCCACTAAATCCTATCCTCTCACCTTCAGCTGCTCCCACGCAAGCTGGACACTGGATGTGAAGGCTTTCCTCTGCTTGGACCTTAGCCCCTGCCTAAAAGATTCCAATAGGCAGGAAGGAGGTTTTCAGACAAGAAACTGAGATCAAGGACGTACAGAAATAAACACACAGAAATAAAATGAAAACCCAGGAGCCCTCTGCTAAAAAGGGCACAATGTTGTACCCAGCTCTTTTCTCCAGCCCCACATCTTTTTTCCTGCACTTTTTACTCATTTGTTTTCCCCTGCTGCTGTTTCCTCATCACCATCATCTCCTCTGGCCAGTGCTCTGCTCTCCACTCCCTGCCTGGTTGAAGGGGCTCCACACTCTTCCCCTGCCCCACTTCATCCCAGGGTTTCAATCTCCCTTCAATCTGCCATCCAGCCCTTCTGCCAGCAGAACCAGCAGCTCCCTGCCCCCCTCTGCCCCAGGAATTGTGCCCAGGGGCAGCAGCAAAGCCCAGAATCACTCAGCAGCCAAGCAGGATTCCTGCAGAGGAACCCAAGCCCTGCTTCCCTTGGAGCGTGGCACTGGGGAGAAAGCCAAAGGCAACACCCCACTTTGTTTCTATTGCTGCAATGGTGCTCTTGGTCTGTTTTATTTCTCCTCACTGCTCTCCCCTCCTCCCACCCAAGCACATCACATTCCCAGGGTGAGGGGCTGAGGCTGGGGCTGTGTTTGGGGAAGAGGAGCTGCTGCTCAGTGGAGTGCCTGGGTTGGGTGCAGGTTTTTGCTGCATTCACACTTTCTAGAAAAATCCCTTCGTTCAGGATTTTTCTCCTGGGAAGCTGAGAACCCTCAGAGAAAGGAAAACAATTCTCTCATTTGCTTCTCCTCTGTTGTGCTCATGTGGAATGTGTTTGGAGATTGTTCACCCACAGGTGATTGTTTCACTGGATTCTGCTGGGAGTTGTTTTGACTCTTTGGCCAGTCAGGGCCAAGCTGTGCTGGGGTTCTGGAAAGATTCACAAGTTTTCATTATTATCTTTTTGGCATTGTGTAAGTGTCCTTTCTGTATTCTTTATATAGTATAGTATAGTTTAGTATAGTATTCTTTAATATAGTATCATAAAACAATAAATTAGCCTTCTGAGAACATGGAGTTAGATTCATCATTCCTGCCTTTGTTGGTGCACCCTTCAAATACACTAATCTGTGAGCACAGCCATGTCTGGGAGAGTCTCTGCAGAGCTTGAAGGCATAACCTGCACCATGAACAGGCTTCCTTCCCCCTCACACACACACCCACACCCACAGAGACTGCTGCTGGCTCCAAGAATTAAATATTGCCAGCGTGTTACAGCATCACGTTACAACAAACATCACCATTAGCATTGCTGAATGTTAATTTTAGGAATTCCCACCGAGTCCTCTGCAAGGATACACAAACCTCCAACAAGATTAAGATATCCCAGCACTATCCAAGAGGAGCCCCCCCCTCTCCTCATGTTTTGGGATCCAGTTTCTCCCCAGTGCTGCCTCTGCTGCTCCCTGGATGCATCCACTCTGTGATCCCTTGGGAGCCTGCTGGCTTCAGAAACCAGCTCTGCCTCTCAGTCCAAAGCTGAGGTTTAAACTCCATCAAATCCTTCTGAGCCCATCACTCAGGATCACTTTGTGAAAGCATCCTGCCCTTGGCAGCCCAGCCCAGCCTCCAGCACACGCAGGAGCTGCTGCAGGGCAGCTCAGATATCTGCACAGGCAGAGCCCAGCAGAGGCTGCTCCAAAACAGCCCAGGATTTGACTCTGGGTGAATCAAACTGTAATTCACAAAGTAATTGCTTGGGCAAACTTGCTTGAAAACAGACTCATGCCACAGAATACTAAACTTGCATGGAAGGCACACAGCACTATCTTTTTTTTTCCCCCCTTTTTTTTTTTTCTCAAAAATAAGACCAACAAGGCAGTTTATCATGGGGATGTGTGTTTTTTTTGCTGTTGTTCCAAGCAGAACCCGTTTAAGCGGACAATTCCAACTGTTATTGAAAAACAGAGACAGCAAAAACAATGCAGAAGGCAGCTCCTGATGTTTATAGAGATGCATAAGGTGAATGCACCAGAGCAGCTAATCAGACCTTCTGACTGCTTTTATGGGTCTGGGAAGGCTAAAAACACCCTGTGTATGGGAACTAGCCTGCATTTTGGAATAACATTTCCCCTTTGATGACACAGAAGGATGACATTTAGATGCTGCTTTGACAGATGCATTATTTCATCAGAGGATTTCAAGCAGGCAAACAGGGGAGCTTGTTTTCCCTGTTACTGTAAGGCTTACATCATCTGCAACCTTTCTACCAGGAGGTCTCATTTCAAATTTCACTGAATATTGTTCTGAGAAGTGCATGTGCTAGCTCTGCTCAGATGTTCATGGGATTTCATCCATTCCAGCTCCATTTCTAGGTGCTTTGCTGGTGATGGATTTCACCCTCCTCAAAAGATTATGTGCTGACACCTGGGGTAAGTTTAGAGCTTCATGATATGCCTGGCAGGGATTTGTATGAGAATTTAATCTATCTAATTTAGCTGTAACACAGGTATCTGTCCTAAACCAAACATCCTTGGGCTTCTCTGCCTGCACCCCAGATTTGTCAGTCACCCTGGCTCTGCCTTTTTGGGCTGGGGACATCTATTTTGAGAATTGCCATTGTGAAAATCAGAGCAAGGAAACCCAAAGGTTTCTATTTTTCTCTGCTTTCAGCAACTGCACAGATTTACAGGCAGACACACAAACCAGCTGAGATAGTGGATCTGCCTTGGTGCCAAGCAAATGGCCAAAATTTGGAAGAAAGACTATGGCTTTGAGATATTTTTTCACCTCTTTTGTTCTTTTTTTACCATATTGTCTTCCTTTCATGTAACTGAAAAGCTGCAGCCAGAGGGAGAGGGGGAGGAAGATTTTATGAAGACTTTTAACAGCAATGGCTAAATTGAATCCCATTGTTACCCTCTCAGAACAAAACTAAACCTGCAGATTCTGCCACAGAAGGACACAACATTCAGCTGCTTCCAACCAGATGATCAGAGCAATTTAAGAATAAAATTCAGAACCTGCTGTACTTACTAAGCTGAAGCCTCCTGTGGCCTGTGGTGAAATTGGGTGACTCAGACTGGAATATAATACCCTGTCCTTGCAGCAGAAATAACAGCAGCGTGTTTGGTGGAAGATGCAGAGGGAACTCACCCCTTCCAAAGGTTTTTCCTGTGTCATTCAGCTGTGAGGGGCTGCCCACACCAACCACCCTTCACATCACAGGGAGGAGATCTGAGAACTCAGACATTATTGATCTCTTTGTTTCAACATACCAACTCGGGCTGCTGCTCCCAGCTCTGGCCCCAAGGCTGGAAGCAGCTGCTGGTTTCTGAGTAACCCATGAAATTCAGACCACCTGTTCAGGGTTTAGGTACCAGATAAACTGAGAATAACTCCAGCCTTGTAACAGCATTCCAAAGTTCATTCCTACATGGCAGCACATGTGAAGTCGGTTTAGTGTCCTCCTCTGCTGAAACAAACAACTGGACCAAAGGGAATATTGTGGAAATGTGGGAATTTGTCAGCTGCTTTGTAAGGGAAGGAGGGAGAGAAACCCTACCCCAGTAGGACCATGAGGTGAAGAAAACATCCTTAAGTACAGCATCAAGAGACTTGGCACACACTTTCATAGCTGATCTCCTGATGCTGGAGTTGAGCAGGATCCTGAAATATGCTGAAAAAAGTTTGGCTCGTGTATTCCCAGTTTACAGAGCAATGTTTCACTGCAGCCAAAGGGGAACTGGTAGACAAAGGAATTACAGAGGAAAAAAAACCCCAAAAACCCAAAAAACCATCCCAAGCATCAACTAATTATCTCCTTATTCAAAACTGGAAATTAACCAAAAGAAGGGAGACAAAGGAGGAAACAACTAACACTTTATAACAGCCCAGTTTATGAAACTCTTGGGCAGTGAGACATAACCCAGCACTTCAGGTCACTGGACATGAGGCTGAGTTCTACCAGCAGTTCAACCTTCCCCTTCCCTCTCCCCAGCCATGAGGATGACAGTCACATTTTTAACTCAGCATGGCAGCAAATGTAGTTCAAGGTCCCCAGAGCCCCAGAGCAGCAGACACAACTCCCAGGAGTGTCTGCAGTCCCTGCAGGCTGTGACAGCAGGGCAGGACGTGTCCCCACCATCAGAACAGCAGGGCAGGACATGTCCCCAGCATCCCCTGCAGGCTGTGACAGCAGGGCAGGACGTGTCCCCACCATCAGAACAGCAGGGCAGGACATGTCCCCAGCATCCCCTGCAGGCTGTGACAGCAGGGCAGGACGTGTCCCCACCATCAGGACAGCAGGGCAGGACATGTCCCCAGCATCCCCTGGCTGGCTCAGCAGAGAGCAAAACAAAGCCAAACCAGCCTTGCTCCAAGGTGAAAAGGGCATAGGTCAGCAATGAGAACATCCTGTCAGAGGTTGGGACAAACCATGAAATAATCTAATCTAACATTTACATAATACACAGGCCCTAAATTTAGTTCAGAGCAGAGATTGCCACCATTACCCATCCTGGGCCTTGTCATTTGATGGAATTGTGATCAATCTTCCCCAAATAATTTCTGTATGAAATCCACCAGCCTCCAACAGCTCTAAACACCCTCTGGTTTCATTTACACCCTCTTACACCTGCCTAATCCTGAGTAGCACAAACCACCCCAGGCATCAGTTGTTGCAGAAACCTTCCAGCAGCAACCAAAGAGCTGAGCCTAAACACGAGTTCAGCCAGAGTCTGAGGCAGCACAGCCTTGGCACAGCACACGTGGAGGAGTCCCACTGTTATTCTGAGGATGCTATGCCAGAAGCACATGCAATAATCTCCTCAAAGGAATGGCAGAATCCCTTCTGGAATTTCCCTTACTAGCAAAACACACAGGATTAAGGCTTGGTGCACCGAGTGGGTTTGTAGAACTTAGAGGTAAAAGGAGTCCCAAAGCAAATGATGAACACAACACTGCTGTTCCTGCTATTTATTTACCTTCTTCCCACCCTACAAACCCTTCCTACACACAGAGACAAACCCCCCTCAGCCTGTGCAGCAACAGCCAGGGCTTCACAAAGATTATCACAAGGGAGGCTCCTGCTCCCCATCAGGCAGAACAGAAAGTGGGATTTGAGTCTCCCTTCTTTTATCAGGCACCCCAGCTATTCTTTGCTTATTCCTAGGAGGCACCTGATCAGAATTTTGATCAGAAATTCTGTAACCAGAAGTTGTTTTCCTTTCCAATCAGTTTTTCCCCAGTGCATCTGTGGTTTGGACGTTGCATGTCAGGCAGAGGCACAAAAACCCCCTCAAGCATTTTAACAGAATCAAGACAATAAATGTTGGAGATGATCAGTGCTAGAGAGAGAGGATGAAGCTTCTGCATGTCAATTCCATATACACTGAAGAGCAAGCAAAGCAGACAACAAAAAAGTCACCTTAAAAGTCACCATAGGAGTCACACTCAGCCCAAATTTGACTCAGGCAAATGTCCCAGCAGGGATGTCTGTCCCTCCAACCAATAAATGAAGCATTTCTTCATGGAGATGGTAAAATATAAAGTACTCAACACTTCTCTGTTTAGAAGAGAATCTATTTTTATTCAGCACAGGATGGTGAATGGATAAAATTCACAATAATCAGCATTAAAAAAAAAACAAAAAAAAAAAAAACACAACAGAACCAACTCTGCAGTCACATTAAATTTTTAAATTTGGCTGCCCCTACTGGTCACTCACATTTTGACACACAAAATTTTGTCAGTCTTGCCCATTTCCAGATGTAAACACCTGATACTAACAAAACACACAGTTTATTCACTATTTGGGGGACCTTTAGGGTTTTTTAAAATAGAAAATCAAATCTTTTTGTCCAACAAATTTGTATCTTGGAGGAACTGAAATGTAATCTGTCATTACCCCATACCCAAGTCACTGCAGTGCAAAAGCTATTCAAATAAATAAATAAATAACAGCAGCAGCCACAAGAAATAAAACCCAAAACACACTTAAATATCTTCAGAAATAAACCAAAAGCTTTTTAACATCAGACTTCAGCCCACAGGGAACAGCTTCTCAAAATCTGAGCACAGCAGAGCTTGAACTGTTTCAGTAAACTAGTGTAAAGCTCTACACACATTTTTGGGGAAGGGGACTGGGATCCCCAGCTGAAGTGGTCCTCCATCCATCTCTCCCTCCTTACACAGGCACTGAGGTTGTGCCAGGACAGCTGTTTTGGGCTTGCAGTGTTATTTCTGCCCCATCAGAGGCTGTTTCAGCAGTGCCTCAGGTTCAGCCTGGTTGAGTGAGGAGCAGTTGGACATTCCAGGAGGATGGGAGCCCTTCCAAGTAACATTGCTGCACAATTCTGTCACATTTAACCACAGCCCAAGCACAGCACAGAGATTTGAGTTCAGTTGTGGAGAATCTCCCCTGGTTTACTCTGAATGTGCAAGGTCAACCTTCCATCCATTAAGTGCAAGGACAGGACCCTCCTAGAGCTCCCTGCAAGGACCTGGCACCTTCCCTAAGTCCCTGTGGATCATCCTTGCACCTCTGCTCAGCTAAACAGCTAAAACTGAGCCCATTCTGACACTGCCCAGGTCAAGCATGAAGCACAAACCAGTAGAAGCAACTCAAAGACTGAGCAGGTACAAAACAGCCCTGGAAATTAAGTGTTAGCAGCAGCTGATGGGACATTCCTGAATATTTTGCAGGGCTTTTAAAGTGTTTTGCTAATCAAGTGTAAAGACTCTTGCACTGTCTTACAAAACTTAAGAGCATAGAGCAAGACAAAGGCCTAGAGCTTTAATAAATACAGTTAAGGATAACACACAGTTTAAATTACCTAATCTTTGTGATCTAAGTATAAACACCCCATACAAAAAAAGATTTCTTTTCACTTTGTACATCTTAAAAACGCAAAATAAAATCACAGAAACATTCTGTTTTCAAAGCAGACAGCTGTAGAAAGAAATGATATGTTCTGAAGACATTACACCATCTATTTTCTGGGTAGCACTAGGTACTCAAATGTTCTCTTACAAACTACCACCCACACAGATAATTTTTCTCCTCTGATATTTTGGTTCCAAATCTAAAACCCAGAGCCACTTGATAGAGATTTCTGGATATTAGGGCCCAGATCTGATGATGACTTCCACGTGCACACCCAGCACTGGAACCCAACAGGGACCCCTGTGCCAGTGGGCACCAGAGCAGCTCCCCCTGCTCAGTCCAGTGCTGCTCACACAGGACAGCTCACCGCTCTCTGCCACCCCAAAGAAACCCCTCTCATGTCAGCCCAGCCTGGCAGGGAAGTTAAAATGCACAACCACTTTATAATGTCCTGAAAAATCATTAGAGCCCCCACTGGAAATTCTGACTCATAAACTGCTTTTTGTTGCTCAGGACTCTTTTTCTTTTCTTTTTTTGCATAATCCTAATGGAGTACTAACATTCATCCAGAGGATCTGTGAAAACTGCTAAGTGCAGTACACAGCAAGAGTAAATTCTCTTTTATAACCTACCAAAAGGCTGGATGCTGTCCTTGGGATGGAGAACTGTAGCTAAAACTTAATAATATAGCCAGGTGATTATTGTGTGAGCAGCTTCAAACCCTAATAGCAGCACATCTTAATAACCAGCTGATATTGTCCTCTATGAAGTGATGCTCTCAGTGTACACAAGATGACATAAGAGACACACTGCTAACTGATCCTGGGACAGCCCCTCATAGACTGTTAAAATTTCAACTTCCTCCTGCTCCAGCTTTGCCTTGATTGTTGGCAATTACACAGTTCATAGTTTCAATTAAAAACATCCTATCAAAAGAAACAAAAAAGGCACTTGGTATTTCTCTTTGGCTCAGTTGAGGCGTGCTGCTGAAACCTTCCCCAAGTCCCCATCTCTTCTCTGATGGACAGTGGCCATCCTGAGGTACTTATTCATGTGCAAAAATCAGAGCTCCAGGGATTTACCAAGTCTCACACTGCTCCCAGCAAACCTGCAAGGCTCCTGACCACACAGAGACCCTTGAAATACAGAATCAGCTGTGCCATGGGGTTTGGTTCTCAGGGAGCAGCTCCATCCACGGGCACACTCCTCATCCCAGCTCTGGTAGCTCAGTGCTCTTTGAACCTGGGGAAGAAAAGCAGCCAGGCAGGAAAAGCTGAGGTGTGAGGCAGAACAGACACCAAAAGGCAGGATCCAGCCCCTGCTGGGCATTTTTCTATTCTCTCCATTTTACTTCTCCAAAATTCTACAATCAAGGGCTCAATTTAGATTTTGTGTCTGGATTCAATGGATTTTTTTTTCTTAATTCAAAATACTGTAAATTCAGAGTCACCCTTTTCTTTAAGGAGAACTTTTCCAAACAGTTACATTTTAAACTATTATTAAACACAGGACAGGCAATTCCCCACCTGCACAATGAAACCCATGGAGGATTAAATATTTGGGGAAAAAAGCCCCCATAAACAAGAGGCTGTGACAGAAGTGTGTTTTCAGAATTTTTTTTGAGAGAAGATGTTCTAAAGGAAAATGTCCATGGTTTGAAAACATCAAACTGAGGTTACTCTTTTGAAGCAGAATTAAACCAGAAAGAAATGGATCTACACAAACCTTAACATGCCCAGTCTACATTTAGGTAATATGGGACAAAGGCTGGAATTGATCTTGGAGGTCTTTTCCACCCTTAATGATCATTTATGGCTATATATGGAAGGCTTAGAAATGTATTTTCAAATGTTATTAAAGAGCAGCAGCCATAAAAAACACTTACAGGGTGTGATCTGCATGACACTGAAGTTCCTTCTGGATAAGACGGAGTAAGAGCTGCAAAAACAATCACAAAATCTCCTTTAGCATCATCCTTTAGATAAACAAGAAGCAGAATTATTCATTGTTATTTGGAGAGTTTCTCATTTGAAACATTACCCTGTAAATGCTGAATTTGGTTTAAAAAAAAAGAAGATTTACAGATGTTCAGTAATGTTTGGCAGAGGAACTTTCACAATAAGCAGGCAAGAGGAAAATAATTTCCTTTTTGCATCTGAGAGATCAATTTCTTTATAAAAACCACAATGGTTTTCTGGTTTTCCTTTACCAGCAAGTGTGTAAAGAAACCAGCAGAGGGACCCCGAGGCTTCAAGAAAACGTGTCTGAAAGAAATTGCAGCTGCTATTTGCAAAAACAACAGTGTGTGAAAAGCTTTATTCCCACAATTAGTCAAGGTGAGTGCAGACAGTCACCTTGGCTTGTCTGTGCAGCATCAGGGATTTCAAGTGCACTTGAAAAGGATTATTCAGATAATAGCAGGAAAGGGATTTTACAAATACAACATGATCGTTCTCATGTACATTAGAGATAGAATTGGAGCTTTCAGGGTTCCTCACTATTTCAGGTTATGTTATCCTCAGAATTTCACTATTGTAAATGTAAGTTTGCTCACTGCTGTAAGTATGAATACTTCAAGAAGTTAAATATTTTCAGAGGCACAGAAGTGGCCAGGAATGACAGAACTGAATGCCACATAAGAGGATAAAGCCCCCTCCAGGTATCCTTGCAGAAATAGCATTTGAACACAGGTATCCAAATGGTGCACTGCAAAACCCAGGAAAACAGAACAGTTATGCAAAAAAGGATTTACTGCAACTGCAGAGTCAAACCTCTCAAAACCAGAGCTTTGCAAAGATGTTTTAATTGATTCCTCAAAGAAATGTGGCTTTTTTTTTTTTCATTTTAATCAATAACTGCAAGAGAAAAACAATGAGAACTTTATCTAGGAAAAATACGACAACCTCCCAAGCCTCACTCTGCAGCATGAAATACCAAATATTGAAACAAGCTGCTGACCACCAGTGGCAACACACTTCAGCTATTAACTTATCTAATTTATTTATTTAATTTCCACAGAATTATTCATAAACATGAAAAAAATTACTTTTGAAGTTGGGGTTTAATTTGAATTTAGAAAAAAAAAAAAAAAAGCCTCAGTTGTAACCCAAAAGGCTTCCTGATTTTCTAGTGTCAGGAAGGGAATGGTCTGACACTCTCAGCTCCTCTGCAGGAAGCCAGAGCTCAGTGCTTTGGACCAAGCCAGCACCTGTGTGCTCTTCTCTTCTTTTCCCAAACATCTGCTCCTGGTTACTGTCAAAAGCCAGGATTGCCAGTTCTTCATCTAATTTAGTACAGCTGTCTCAGGGCCCATCTGGAAAATGTGCTGTATTAACTTTCAACAGCTTCATTATCAGGGTGATTTTGATGATGGAGCAATGTAGGAAAATGCTTTTTATGGCTTTGAGAAACTGGCTTTAAAGACAACAGAAGCGATTCTTCCGTGAGTGGAATCTGAAACAACTTCTAGGTCTAAATGTGAAGGCTTACTTGCAATTATGCCTGCTCCAAGCTGCTCAGCCAGCAATTAACAGCTGCCTATTTGCTCAGGAATTGAAGTTCATCAGAACTGATCTGCACTTCTGATTAAAATTAGATGAACATTTCAAAACAAGCAAATTTGCTGTTAGACTGAAAAATCTCCTACACCACTGGAAGTCTAATACAGCACAGGATATTGAAATGGCAAAAGGACAATTTGTATTTTGGGATAGTTTAACACAGAGGAAATACACATCAGCTAAAGTTTTATACTTACTAGCAAGGCACATGCATCTGCCACCATGAGCATGTAAAACACGTTGTTCCAACCAGAAGGGGAAATAAGGCCAGCCAGGAGAGGCCCCAAAGCTGCACCTGAAATACAATACTGGCATTATATTTTGGTATTTGTATTACATACTGTAGGGACTGTGCAGTGTAAGATTCACTGTACTGAAATGTAGTTATCCTGAATTAGAGTATCCATTTTTCCACCTAATTAACTCAGTATTACCTAATGGATTAAAAAGTCCCAGGAGGTACAAGAACATTACTGGTACAAATGGGAAGCTGGAAGACTTAGATGTGTGATAAACATCTGCCTTTGGTCAACAAAATGCTCATGCCAGTCTGAGCTGAATTTTACTCGGTTTTCCCTTCTATATTGAGGGCATAAATAAAATATCCCTGATCCCAGGACAGCCCAGTGCCATCTCCTTTTGCTGTCTGTGCCCAGTATCAGCTGATGCCTTGAGAGGCTGCCTGGAACAGAGGCTGGACAGTGTGAAAGGAATAAAGCAGGGATTTATGGAAAAGGCCTTCAAAGGATGCACCTTGGGCAGTACAAGAGCCTGGCCAGGGCTACACCCAAGATGGCCACGAGTTTTCACACTTTTATAAGTTTTGGTCCGTTTCCATGTGGGGTTAATTGTCCAATTACAGCTTCAGGTTATGCAATCCCATCCTCCCAGACTGCTCTCCTTAATTCCCTGTTGATTGCACTTTTTGGGCCTTTTGGGCCTTTTGTTGTTTGCACTTTTTGGGGCTGAAGCTGCAGTGGTGTCCCTGGTTCTGGGGCTGGAAAAGGATTGTTTTGTCTGACTGAACTGTGAGGAGAACTTGCTGACACTTTATATGAACTTCAGAGTTCTGCACTAATGCAGTACAGGATCTGGAAAATATGAAAGCTAAAACTTAAGGCATCACAGTGATCCCCTTCTGTGGTGGTGTCTGAGGGTCCCCAGGATGAGGGAAGAGATGAGAATCTTGACAGTATGTTTCAGATGGCTGATTTATTCTTTTATGATATTATATTATATTAAAAGAAAATGATACATTAAAACTACAGTAAAGAAAGAGAAAGGAGACATCAGAAGGCTAGCAAGGAATGATAATAAAATCTTGTGACTGACCAGGGTCTATACAGCTGGACCATGATCAGTCATCAAGTAAAAACAATTCACCAATGGAACCAATCAAAGATGCACCTGTTGGTAAGCAACCTCCAAACCACATTCCAGACATTCCAAGCCATCAGATAATCATTGTTTACATTTCTTTTCTGAGGCCTCTCATCTTCTCAGGAGAAAATTCCTGGCCAAGGTATTCTTCAGAAAATATGTCAGTGACACCCCCTTCCTCCCACCCTCAGCTGTGGGATCGCTGGAGGTTTCAGGGGAAGTTTGTGCTATTCCCCATTTCCAAAACTGCTCTGAATCCTGGCCAAATACGCCCTGAAGAGCCCAGATTTTTGCAAGTGCTTTGTTGTAACCTGTCAGAGCTGGGGCAGGTGGCCCTGGCTTACCCACAGATCCTGTCCCGTCGATGATCGCCGTCACCGTGGACAAGGCTCTTGCGTTCCCCTTCAGGCTTTTGTGGGTGCCCTGGAGGGACAGAGATGGTTCAGACCCACTCTGAGCTGAGCTCTGGTGACAGCACCCATCTCCCAGCCCTCCACATGGGCTCTGTGCTGGGGAGATGCCTCAAGGCCAAGGATGAAGTGGGCATTGCCTGGGGTCACCTCGGTCTTGCCAACACCTCCAGGCCAAGGACAGGGCTCCAGAGGATGCCTGGAGACTTCTGCCCTGCTCCTTGTGCTGTATTTAAAACATTCCTAAAAGTCCAAATAAGAGGAATTTTGCCTCTTGCTTGGTGCCCTGAAGAACCAACACATTACAAAACAAATTTCCAAAGTCTCCCTGCTGAGCCATGTTGGTGTTTTCACATGGCATCTGTGACTTGGCTGACCTGATCCTGCTGGAAGTGATGGCAGCTTAAGTACCTGGACTTTTTATTTTCACACGCCTTTACTTGTGTTAAGGTCTGTGCCAGATATAACTTTCTGATGGGAATTACATCACCAGCTCATGTCTCACACAGCTACAGCTCCTTCAATCATTTAAAAATGCAAAATACAAAAGGGGACAAGGCACGTGCACAGAGGCCAGGCTTTGCATGCAGCCTTCAGACTCAATCTGGGCTGTCACCCACAGTCTTGTGAGTGGTCAAGAATGATTTAGAAGCCTCTCACAAGCACGGCACTCACTCACACTAAAACACAAACTCTAAGTCCAATCTCAGTGGCTGAGTTCAGCACTGCCTTTTTCCAGCTTCTTACTCCTTTGCTTTGGGACAATGCAGCCCCTTCCCTGGTGACCCTGCAGAAGTCAAAGGGCTCTCTCTGGAGGACAAATGTCACAGGGAAAGCCAAACTCACCAAGTCAGCAGACACAGCAGTGGTGATCAGGGCATAAGGGCCATTCACCAGGGCACCACTGATAAGCAGCATCACTGTTCCAATTAAAAAAAAAAAAAGTGAGTTGTATTTGCAGGGAATGTCCTGACAAAGGGAGGAAATGATGAATCTGACTCCATGTTCTCAGAAGGCTCATTTATTACTTTATGATACTATATTATATTAAAGAATGCTACACTATACTGTAATAAAAAATACTGAAAGGATACTTACTGGATGCTAAAAAGATAATAATGAAAACTGGTGACTCTCTCCAGAGTCCTGACACAGCTTGGCCCTGACTGGCCAAAGAGTGAAAACAGCTCCCAGCAGAATGCAATGGAACAATCACCTGTGGGTGAACAATCTCCAAACACATTCCACATGAGCACAACACAGGAGAAGCAAATGAGATCAGAATTGTTTTCCTTTTCTCTGAGGCTTCTCAGTCTCCCAGGAGAAAAATCCTGGGCAAAGGGATTTTTCAGAGAATGGGAATGCCACAGAGTTGTATGAGAAACTGTTCACCAAAACAAGAGGAGACATCATAGCCCATGGCTCCCAAATGGTTTAGTCCTTCCCTGGCTCCCCTGACCCAATACAGAATTGGGAAAGGAAGAAAAGCAACCATTCCTCTCCCTGTTCAGTGCTCACTCCATGATGTGAATTCTCAAATGTACCAGAAGATGGGGCTGAGACAAAAGCACTTCCAGAGTATTTACTGATCCTGAGAGGTCACAGAAAAGGGAATATTTGACCAAACTGGCCATGAGGGCAGGGGTTGCTCACAAGATGCACCCACAAGTCCCTTCTCTCCTTGTAGAGCAGCAGAGGAAAGGGAAGGAGGCCTGCAGGCAGGTGAGACAGCACTGCCCCACTCCTGTTTCTGGTTTGAGGTAACACACAGAAAGCCACAGGTGAATTCTGCCTACTCAAGTGAAGTTAATGCTGCTGTCAAAAGTACTACAGGCAATATTTAAACATCTCTGACATCTGGCACAAGGGATGTAAAAAAGCCTGTGCTGACAAGCTCCAAGAAAACTGATGATAATAATTAGATGGGTTCTCTTGCCACTCCTTACTCATTTTCTACCTTCATACTTCAACATGTAAAAAGCCTACAAGACCAAATTTAAAAAACTGATTCCATACTTCCTCCTCTAAGGAAAAGATAAAATAGAAAACACAAAGGAAAAAGCATCAAAGCTCATAAATGCAAAGTTCATAGAAAGCCAGGTAGAATAATTTACAAATACTCACCTACAGTAGCCTCAAGGCCCATTTTACTGACTGCAGAGAACATGTACAGCTGGAAAGAGAATAAATAAGCACTCAGAATACCAACACATGGACTAATCCTGGGTTCCCCATTTGCCCCATGTTAACCACAAGACATCTTAATTGGTATTATATGAAAGCTTCATGTTTTACTAAACCCTTTCAGGACACAGTAGAATGACTGTTTGATTGGACACAGCAGGGAGATAAGGGGTAGGATCCCATTCCTCTATGTCCTTTAAAAAGGAAGGGCTGGGTTATGAGACCACTCAATTTTAAACTCTCCAACTGCAGCTTCAACACAGCACAGAATACAACTCATGAAAAACATCAAATAAAAATGTCTCATGTCCATCTTCTGGTTTTCAAACAGTTACAGCTCAGAAATTTTAACCTTTGAGCAGCTAAAATTCTGGCTAACAACCGAACATCAAATTTTACAAGACAGTGAAACTTCCCATATATTCTGTAACAAAAAAAAATTACATGAGACTTTTTTAGTAAACAAGCTTGCTAGCTTGTTTAGCCCCAATATCTACACTTGCTCAACTTTTCATGCCAGTTTTTAACCTGGCCTGGACTCTTTACATCCAGGCTGGGAGATGCTGCCTGCAGAACTGTCCAGGGAATGGTGTCACAGATGTGGGACAGGCTCTTACTGTGGGTGCTGCAAGCAGCAACATCATTCCACAGGTTGATGCTCTCTTCTCCAGCCTGTCTGAAATCAGACCTGCCAAGATCCCACCTGAAAGAACACACAGCTGTGAGGAAAACATTCAGGGTGTGTTTTGCACAAAAGACATCAGTTTAATTTAATGAAACAGAACCCAGTGGTTTTTGCTGCATAGTTACACAATTCACACAGCAACATCCTCATGAACCCAACCAGTTTTGACCTGAAGACAACAGAACCAGAACTTGCTCCTCCTCATTATTTATTCCAAATATCCAAGGCAAAAAGCCTTTTATCAGGTACCACATGGCCCTGCTGCTGGAGTTCTGGTATCCACTCACTGGTCTCACATTCAATAGAAAACTTGGTTCTCTGCAATGGGGGAAACAAACTAAACTGTCTGCATTGGCATAAAAATTTATTCAGTGGTCACCTTGAAAATTATACAGGAATAGCCTAGTCCTTATTATTATTATGATCTCCCAATTTTATCACATCCAGTTCTATAAGACATCAGGAAAAAAACAGACCAAAACACCTGTGGCCATTAACCACTAATCTTAAGTTAGATAGGCAAAAAGAAGTATTTTGATGGGTGGTGACCAAGACTCATAGGCCAGAGCTCATGGAGATAAAAGATTCTGTAATTTGTTTATTCTGATCTGTACTGGGCAGTAGCACTGGCTGTGAAGGTATTTTACTAGATTTTCACTTTTCAACACAACTCTCAGCTCAGTACCTTTACTGCTACTCTTCTTCAGTAGAAATAATGAATATGCACTATAAAATATGTAAGCTGTGTACACCAGAGCCTTTCCTGAACTGGTGTGGTCAGGAGTGAATAAAATTAAAACTTACCAAAGATCCCACCCACATCAAACAGTGTGGAAAGGTCCCCAGCTCTTTTGGCATCAAGATGCTCTGGTGAGAGAAGCAAAACATTTGTCTGATTTCAGGATTATAAAACATGGAAATCTCAGCAGTCTTGTAATGCCAGGACAAAGGCATCTTACAGCAGAATTCTTCGTTCAGATAATCCTCAGTAAGATGACATTGTGTAAATTAAATAAAAACAAAAGTAGGTATTCAGCAATACAGACTTTTGCAATTATTCTCACTGGAAGAGACATTTTACTACTTTTATAACCAGAGAATTACAGAATGCTCTGGGTTGAAAGGGACCTTCAAAGGTTATTCAGTCCAACCCCTCTGCTCCAAGAAGGGACATCTTCAGTGAGATCAGAGCTCAGAGCTCCACCCAGCCTGAGCTGGAATGTTCCAGGGATGGGGCATCCACAGGTTCTATGGGCAGCCTGTTGCAGCATTTCACCACCCTCACTGCAAAAGATTTCTTCTTTATAGCTACTCTAAATCTACCCTCTTTTAGTCTAAAATCATTACCCCTTCTTCAATCAAACAGACCTTGCTAAATAGTTGGTCCATCTTGCACTCTAAAAGTATAAAAAAAAAAATCAAACCAGCAGTACTGAACAGAAAAAGGAACTCATTTACACTATTTTGTGTCTGTTTTAACAGGACACTTCAATCTCGAAAAATATTGTTAGAAAGTAAAACTTTTCATTTGTTTGCAAGAGCCAAAGAGACAGCATTTATGCTTGGAATTACTGAAGATAAGCCAGATACTTCTGTTTGTTTTGAAAATGCCCTCTCACAGAACTGAATTCATAAACCTGCTTGGTGACTTACAACTCCCCTGCTACTGCAGCACAGAAAGCCTCTTTCAGAAGCAGTAATGTTTATTTGCTTATTTATTCCAAGCTCCTATGTGCAGAGACTCTGCAGCCATAATTCAGTACCCCTTTCCTGTAATACTCACCCACATTTGTGATGTAGAGGGGAAGCCAGAAGAGGAAAGTGTAGCTCACCAGCTTTGCAAACAGGAGACAAAGGGAGAACTCCACAACTCCCTGAGAGAACAATGAAAACAATTAGTGTCTTAGATCTATTTGCTTCCACAGACCATTATGAAAATGGTTTCTAGGAAGCATTTAGGCTTTTCTTTTTCTCTCATGAATTCCCAAGAAGCATTTTTCCCCTGAGAGCACAAAGCTTGCACTCTGAGCAGACTCAGGTATTTTACTTACATGCTTCCTTTCAATTGTACTGAACTGCCTGAAGAGAGAGCACTAAAATGGTACTGAATAACCTGAGCAGAGAACACAGAAATGAATGGGAAGGGTTTTACACTGTTTGGGAACACCTGCATCACTTATTTCCTTTAAGTAAAGTTGTTATACAGCATTATAGCAGGTTTGGAGTGTGTTCCAGAGAAACTGGCATCTTTTTGTGCTCTTTATCTCCTTCTTCAGATGGGTTCAAGATTCCTCCCTTATTGCTCAGCTCTGGAAAAAGCCAGTAAACCAGTGTGACACAACTCAGATCAGAATGTGGTAAGAGCACATCACAGACTGGGCAATGACCTGTTAAAGCTTTAACTTGCTCCATCCTCTTTCCTGCTGAGCACATAAAAGTGCATTTACTGCACAGAGCTGCAACTAAACTGCAAATTACCCCATCTTCATTCCCTTCACCATCTGATAACTTCTTGTTTGAAAGCAGGTTTCTTAAATCCCTGGTATGCAGGGCTGCAGTTACCCTGAGGAACAGCAAACACACTCTACGTGCAGCTGGGACCCTTCCCAACACCAGGCAGGACAAATCCCACAGGGTTTCAGAGATCCCAGGTGGCAGCAGCAGCAGCAATTTGTCACCCTCTACTTCCACCCTGCTACAGGAAAAACAGCAGAGGACCAGACTGAACAAGAGAAGATGCAGGAATTCAGTGGCTGGGTGCAGGATCTTTTTTTTACTCTACATGTGGTCCAAATCAATCTGCAAATTATCCTAATTCTGCATTCAGGTTGAGAGGAAAATCAAAAATGACATGTTCTGACCTTGAGGAAACTTCCTTTCCTTTACCAGCAGTCCAAATGTTTGGGCTGCCTGAAACTTCTCAGACAAGACATTTTAAGATAAAAGCTTTTTAAAGCAATGCTGAGGAATGTAAAAAGGGAGCCATAGAAGGAAGTTCTGACACACAGAAGTGCTTATAGATTCAGTTTGTTTTTCCACCTTAACAACTACATGTCATTAAGTTCAGTCAACTTCTAGAACAGACTTTAGGACAGAAAAAACTATTTCAGCCAGAAGGGACCTACAGCAACCACCCTATCCCACTGCTGGACTCCTTCAGGGCTGGCACAAGTTGAAGCATGCTGATAAGGTCATTATCCAAATGCCCCTTGAACATTATCAGAGAGAGATCAGCAGCTCTCCCTCCCCTCCTCAGGAAGCAGTGAGGTGCCCTCTCAGCCTCCTTTCCTCCAAATTATCCAAGCCCAAAGTCCCCTGCATTTCAAGACTGTGAAATGAAGTTAATACCCACTACTGTCCTGTCACTGACATATTTTCTGAAAAATTCCTTTGCCAGGATCTTTCCTCCTGAGAAGCTGGGAAGCTTCAGCTTCTCCAGGTTTTGCTACTTTGGAATGTGATTTGGAGAACTGTTTACCCAGCATGTGAATTGTTTTATTTAATGACCAATCACAGCCAGCTGTGTCAAGGCTGTGAGCAGTCACAGGTTTTTATTATTCATTCCTTTCCAACTCTCTGATATCTCCTTTCTCTTCCTTTAGTATAGTTTTAGTAAATAATTTTCTTTTAATATAATATAGATCATAAAATAATAAATCAGCCTTCTGAAAGGAGGAGTAAAGGTTCTCATCTCTTCCCTCATCCTGGGGACCCTCAAACACCACCACACTGTCCCACCTAGAACTTCATGGAAACATGAGTTTTGAGGCAAAACTCCATTCTGAAGAGGAGCAGCACAGGCACTCACAGGTATCCTCAGGGCCCCAAGGAAGCTGATGGCTGATGTCCCATGCCTTCCTTCCCCAGTGGCCAGGGTGCAGTTCTCACTGTCAGTGAGTAAATGCTGCATCTCTGCATCCTGCAACGTCCCCCAGCAACAGGTAAGAGAGAGAAGAGAACAAAAACACAAAGCACACATGAAGAAATCAAACAGCTCCCAATAATTTTTAAAAACAAATACCTAATTTGTCAGAGGAAGTGACAGCTTTTAAAAATGTCTTGGTGTGGACAGCCAGAATACACAGAGAGAGCAGAGACTATATTTAGAGTATCAGGTGGTATCTGTCAGTGTGCATACAGTCCATAACAGAATCAAGAGCACTTCAAGTCAGAACACTTTCTGTTCTATTGAAGAACAATTTCAAGTTGCAAAACCCCCACATATTAAGAATACATTCCATGGAATAAAACAATTTCCAATTTTCCCTCTCCCCACCACATAAATGTGGTCCAATTAAAGCTGACAAGCTACTTATCCTACAACATTGTGCACAAGAAATTTCTGCAAGGACACGTCTGTATAAAATCATGTCTTATCTTCTTTCTGTACAAATACTAAGCCAGTTTTTCAGGCTCTGCAACATCATCTTACTGACTGACCTAAGCACAGACCATCTTTCCACATGAATTATGGACAGGGAGTGCTTTATGTTAAACAACCACTTTTTTTTTGTTTTGTTTTGTTTTGTTTTTTTTTTTTTTTTTTTGTTTTTGTTTTTTTTCAATCTTTTCCATTTGAGCACTGCAATCCCTAAAATATAAAAGCCTGGAGTTCACCAGCATTGCCCAAGTTGTGAATTCTGAGTTCTTTTCTAGTACTAAGAAGGATTTTATTCCAAGAATTCCACTGGCTGCTAAGAATACTTGTGGAGCAAGTTACCACTGCACAAGAACAAGCCATCCCAGTGTAGCCAGGAGGGTTGATGTTATTCTTAATCCTCTACCAGACTGAAGTGAACTCAGAATAGAACTGAAAATTTACATCTTACAGCTGTACACAGAGAAAAAAAAAAAACAGGCATAAATAGACCTCAGTACTTCTTTTCCAACTTGGAAAAAGGATGGGAGGCAGCTATCCTCCCTTTCACCTGCTTGCTGAGAGGCTTTACCAAGCTGTGCACTTCTCCTATTTATGTATTCCACACACTGTCTTCCTTCTCCTAATTCTTCAGCATCTGAGCAAAGCCTCAGTGAAGAACTAAGCCTCAAATACATATTTGACTGTAGGCTAGAAAGGATATAACAGCAGGCTGTTCCATTTCCAGTGCTTATTGCAGAGATGAAAACTTGGATTAATATTTACTAAGCTGATGGGGGAAGAAAAAAAAACGTAAGTGCTGGAAAAATTCAATTCTGCTATTTTACATTCAGTGATTCTAAAAAAATTCTGTTTTTAAATAACATGATTTAGGAGAGGGCACCAGGGAACCATCTGGACACCTGAGCCCAGACACTCAGCACAGTTTTAGAAGCTGCCATGCAGCATCCAAATTTTAGACTTGATTGTTAGATGGGATTCAGGACTTAAAGGAGTCCAGTGTCTGGGCTCAGGAGATAAAGCATTAACCAGAAGACAAAAAACCATCCAGAGACCTTTGACATGGCCCTGCAGACCTATGCCATGGCCCAGGAGTCACTCCATCATCATAAAAACATTTCTCTTCTGAATTACTGGAGCAACTTCAAAACTTGAACTATTTTAACAGCACCAATTCAAACCATAAGTTATTAAAAATTTTTAAAATATGAGAGAGAGAGAAGAAAAAGAAAGGAAAAAAGAAGGGTTTAAGCAGTGAAGCTCCCCACTGGATTCTAGATGGTGTCTGAGCATCTCCTGCACAATCAGCACAGCAAACCCAGCCAGCACTGTCTGAGGCAATGCTGCTGATTTCTCAGACAAGCAGCTCTCAATCTGCTTTAGAAGAGTGGGTAAATATTGCAGCAGAGGTGACCAAAGTCCAAATAACTTATTTAAACTCATGCTGGAAACTTTTGTTGATAATTTGGGGGGTTTTATGCTGCACAGAGCTAAAGGATAAATAAACTCAGCAGTTTGTGCTTGGCAGAGATGACTTGTACAGCCTTGCCAGCTTGTCTAGAGCATGATTAGGCATATGGCATGCTCTTGATCTCTGGGGAAGGATTCATTATCCCACAATTTTGGGTCATTTTTAAGAGGCCAACCTAACACAAGCAGCAATGAAGGCACAGAGGTAATTCAGGTCATGCAGCCAAAACCACATTCTGCTTTCAGTCACTGCAGACCCTGAGTATTTGCTTCCTTTTTACAGTAATTGCAGAGGTCAATGAAAACCCAGTAAAAGCTGCCATTCCAGTGTGCTTGGAGACCAAGCCATAAATGCAAAACATCTGCTGTTTGTAGAGGCTCAAAAGCTGCCTGTGAAAATCAGCTCCAAATAAGTGCACCACAACCCTGTGAAAAGGGGAAGATGTTCAGCTTGGCTCTGACAGGAACAACTTGTTCTTCTGTCACTGGCAGAAAATCAGGAAGCCCCAAAAAGCAACAAAGAAGGGGATTTAATGATTTTATTATTTTTAAACCTTGTTGAGACTGTATTACAAACACACCCCAGCTGGTAGGGAGGAGAAAAGGGGGGATATTCCAAGGACTGCCAGCAGTTCCCCCAGCTCATTGTCTGTGCTGTCCCTCTGTCCTGCTCCCAAGGGACACCAGTCAGGGGGACAGGGGTACAGTTTCCTCACCCTTGGCTAGGCAGACCCTTCACAGAGTGGCAGTAGCAGAGTTAGAAAGGAAATCTCTGCCTACTATTTGCTGATTTCTGTGGTTTTTGGCTCTGTCATCATAACTTAGAATCATAGATTGGTTGGGGTTGGAAAGGACTTGAGGATCATCCAATTCCAACCCTCTTCCACATTCCCAGGTTGCTCCAAGCCCCATCCAGCCTGGCTTTGGACACTTCCAGGGATGGGACAGTCACAGTTTCTCTGGGTCACTTGTCCCAGTGCCTCACCACCCTTTCTTTCATACATTTAAAGAATTTCTTCAGTAAATTCCATCCTGTCTAAAGACACCTGCAGATATTCTTGCATCTCCCCTTACCTTCCAGGTTGTGAAACAGCACTGACAAATGGTTTCTGGGCTGGATTCTGTTGTTGGGCAGCTCAAAACCAAAATAATAAACTCAGTACAGAGGGGCTTTAAGCTGTATTGAAGTGTTTCCTCAGCAAAAATTTCAAAACTTTTTTTACCAACACTGATTATTCCAGCCTGTGAATGCTCATTATTATTCTATGGGCAAAGGATAACGAGAACAGGAAGTTTCTATTTTCCTGGAAAAGTGTGAAAGAAGTTTAAAAAAAGTTATCCTCTCAGGATACAATGTGCCAAGTGTACTGAATACAGACACAAAATTTCAAATGGAAATTTTCAGTTCATGTCCATCACAAGATAAAATGGTATTTTGCCCACAAAATGGGCAAGTCCAGAATTCATCTTCTAGTGAGAAATAGCAGTCCTTATGGTTATGAGTTTTAAGCAAGACTTTTGTGAATAATTGTGTATATTTAGAACTCTCCATTTCCACATATAATCTTGTTAAGTACAGACAGCTTTTGAAAGGAAAAGGGAGAGAAGTGAGACTGCAAGGATGGGACACAATATACATAATTTAAATATTTCAAGTGGGCTGCCTTTACAACATTTTGCAGTGCATTATTTTTGATGGAATTGTGTCAAGATCACAAAATAAAAAAAGACCAATTGAGCAAGCAGTGCCATCTCCAACAGCTCAGTTTGCATTATTTATGGCAGCTAATGCTTAGTTCCCTCCTCTGAAGTTACATTCGTGTGTGAAGATGGAAGTAGATTTCAGCATCATAAAAAGAGGAATAATCTTTACAAACAGTAAATATTTCATGTGAGCCTTAAGAAGTCTTCTATGCTATTTTACAGCAATATTTTGTTTTTTACCTGAGGTTTGCCATTTTCCTTAGCATTTAAGGTTGGCATCTGGATTCTGCACCGAGAGGCACCGTTCAGGAAGGTTTTAGAACTCTAAAAAAAGAAAACAAAAAAACTCAATTTTTTCTGCTTTTTTTTCCTTTTTTTTTAGGATTACATTAGTGTCAACCATCTGTCCAGAAAAAGTTTTTGTGCATTGTAACAAACATAAACTGGAGCATCTTTAATTTGATGACTTTGTGTTTTGAGATTTTCAAGTTCTTATACAGACCTATGGCAATGGACATAAAATGCACTCACAAATGGATCTGAAGGCTTATTCCACACTGGTTTTACACAGAGGAAGCTGAATTCAGAGCACTGTCATGCCCCTCTCAACATCTTTAGCTGCTTTTTCCTCTACTGAACTTACTGACATTGCACACTCAGTTTTTGCTTTAAGCAGATAATTCCAACAGCAACTACAGGAGTTGATTTGCTTAATGAAGATCTTGATTTTTCACTTTCCTAATCCCTTTAAGAGAAAAGTTCATCCCTTTAGCTTATATTCAGTAAAAAAACCAGTAAGACTAAATTCTTTTAGCCCATAAATTCTTGTGTTCTTGTGGACAGGAGTATTGATGAGGAGTCTGAGCACCTCCAGCAAGTTCCAGAAGAAAAAATGAGACAAAAATCTACATTTTAGGCACCAGATGGACTTGCTTTTTATCCTCACTTATTAACAAGTACATTCCTGTGTCAGTTCACACCAAAATTCACTGGAAAACACCATTCTGAGATCTTTAGTCTAAATAGATTTACCAGGGACATTCAGATTTGCCTGCTGAATTAAATACACAGCTCTAAAGCAGGTTTGCAGTCAGGTATGGACAACCTATTGCTGAGTCGAAAAGAAGCACTGTGTATTCCCCAGGGATGAGATGCTGAACTGTCTAATCACACACTGGATGCTACAGTGAAAAAAAAAAAAAAAGCTAGAAAAATAAAAAGCCCTACAGACTCTGTCCCAAATAATCCCCTCCTCAAGCTCACCACCACAAATAAAAAAAGAATGCAAATCCTCACTGAACAATCCAGCTCAAAATCAATCACTGGGTAATTCTTCCCCCCTGCCAAAAAAAAAAAAAAAAAAAAATCAAGAGTATGTATTTCAGTGTTTTTTACACAAATTGCCCTTCATCAGTCAAATCCTTCTAAGAGGAAAAAAATACTTTTGAGGATAAACTGTGGTAGTTCTGCAGCTCAGTTCAGAGCTGAGACACAAGCAGTATTGGACATGCATTCCTCAAAAGAAACCAACAACACTCGAGCCCCCAGGGTCTGATCAAACAGATTTTTAAGTTATATCTTACAGAAAATCTGGTTCTTGTCAAAAATGTGATTTACAAGAATCCACGGGGAAGAAAATCCATCACCTAGAGACAAGTCATCTACATTTATAATCAGCAGCTCAGCAGAGGAAAAATGAATGACTTTTTCATTTGACTGACAAAAAATAAGATTTACTACGGTAAGGAGAAAATGTCTGGGGAAAAGGACTAGACTGAGAGGCTGCACATTTAATACTTGGGCTTCTTCCTCCTTTCCAGGAGATAAAAATTGCAGCCTGGTAATTTTTAAATGCACAAGCACTTTGTAACAGGAATTTAAGGGAGGGAAGTTTTCTGAGAATGCAAAGTTGATACAAAGGAAGTTCTCAGAGTACAAAGATGAGTTTGCATGAACATGATGTAACTATGGGGGGAAAAAAAAGGCACAGGAAGAAAATATGAGAAGCAATAAAACCAGTTCTAAATCACATTTCCCAAAGGGGGGAAAAAAATTAAATCTCCTCTTTAACTTTCAAAAAGGAAGTGCAGCAATTCTGAATAACACCCACTGACTTCTCACTTGCATTTGTCATAGGTACAGCCCTTCAGAAAGTCAAGATTAAGCCTCCAATGCCAGCATTTAGAAGCACTTTATTGTCCTCAAGTATTTATCTGGAAACAAATTTCAGCTGGGTAAATCAGAGCCAAGATGAATTCAGGCAAATGCAGCACAGCCCAGGAAACCAGAGAATAAAGAGAAAGAACCACACACTCAAGGCTCTGTGCCTGACTCTCCATCTGTGGCTTTGGACAGCTCAATGAAATCAGATTACTCACCACTACAAACTCTGTGGAAATATTGGGCTCAGGACCATGCTGCAAATAAACATTAGATCAAATTCATCCAAGACTGGCATCACACAGAGAGGACTGTGATCTCTCAATCTTAATATAAACCCTAAGGCCTTCCCTCGTGCTGAGCATTTATTTTAGTGCTGCTTAAATTTAACTGGCCTCATTCTTCCACAAGGAGATTTAGTTTTTAGTGCAGAGCTGCCTGCACCTACCCAGGACATCTGGCCAAAATTAGCTGCCACAGCCTTAGGAGAAAGGCAAGTGTGTACATTTAATACCTCAAAAAAAAAAAAAAAAAAAAAAAAAAAAAAAGAGATTTCTAACTATTTGCAAAAGTACATAAGGTTGTTCAGGTTGAACAGAATGACTAATCAAAAAAAAAAAAACCAAAAAAAAAAAAAGGACAGCAAGTATTTTACACCTGATAAATTATAGCCCTTGTGCAAAACAGATAAAATATTTCCCCCTATTTTACTACATCAACCTCCCTTCAATCAGCACTCACTTTGCTTTACAGTCAGAAGCTGTCATCACCACATCTACATCTGGACATCTTGAACTCCTACCCAATTAATTTCTTTAATTTCTAAGGCCACCTGTCTGCGGTGAACAGAAGCTGTGAGCCCCTTCCACAGGGGTTTAGAACCCTTGCAGACCACTCAGGAGTGAAGTATTTGGGCAGTTCCAATGAGATAAAGCTCCCCAGGACAAGGCAAACCTCAGCCTGAGAAGGGTCCAAGGCAAGTGGGGAAGCCCTGTGATAAACTCCTCCCAGATTTCCAGATGTGAAATGGGAATAGGGGAGGAAGAAGTGATTCCTTCTGCTCTGCAGAGTGAGGTTTCCAGGGAAACAGGAGGTCAAACATCCCACACAGTGAGAGTGAGCCTGGGGCAGTGACCCTGCTGCTGCTCTAGTGAAGATTGAGTCAAATCCTCCTCCTTTTCTGCAACTGGGAGGAATTGCTCCTAAATACTAAATGTTTTGTTAAAAGAATCATGATAAGTAGATGTTCCATGTCAGAATTTTCCACACTAGCTCACTGAGCCATATGAGCAACATATTGTGCAGAGCTCTTTAGTTATGCTTTCCAGTTGAAGTGTATTTGAAGTAAACAAATATTTATTTCCATAAAGCTTAACAGGATATTCTGTAAAAACAATGCTCTGAACTATATAGAATCTAAGGAAAATGGGACTCTTAACAGTAAGCAATGAGAGCCACTTCAAATACTCTCAAGATTTACTGAAGTTACTTCTAAGAAATTAAAGAGAAAAAAAAAAGAAAAATACAGAGCATAGTGTGAGCCCACCTTGTCTCACAGGAATAAAATAAGAAGTTCCACAGACCATCAGAAGCATTCAGAAGCTTTATCAGAAGTGCTTCATTAAAGATTAAAAAAAAAATTAACTGGAAGAGAGAACACAGAGTAGCAAAGTTGGCCTCAGTTCCTATTCAAAAGCATTTAAAACTCCATTGACCTGAAAGCATTAGGGGTAAAAAATGTACAATCTGTACAATCTACCTGTGAGCCTGGCAAAGAAAATGCATGGTTCACATGATTCACATGTACAGACAATTCCCATGTGGGATTCCCTTGGGACTTTCACCAACAGCCCTGATTTGCCCTCAGACATGGAAAACCTCATGGTCTGCTCTGCCAATCCCCTCTACTATTCCAAAACAATACCTGGGAATGTGGCAGACCTGACTGCCCAAGGGTTCCTGGGAGCCTGGAGCAAGAACTGCTCCAGATTCTGGCTGCAGTAGAGACAAACACAGAGCAGAGTCTCAGGGAACACGAAACAAGATCAACCTGTGAGCACAGTCCTGAGCAAAACTGGGCCAGGAATGACATTGCTGCCATGAGAAGTTAAACACAGCTGGTTTTCCTAATGCTCTTTCTTGCCTTTCCTTGCTTTTTACTTTTCTCCAATTCCATTTGGATTGCCTTCCTCCTCTTAGGTTCATGAGGCAGAAAAGGAATCATCTCACACAGTAACTTAGGACTTCCTAGGGAAATCTTTTCACCTCTGACACAACATTCTAAAATACTTCATAAATAAATAATATTTATTACTTATTTACCTACCTTAATACTAAATAAATACTTAAACAAAACACCCTACACAAAGATGCTCAGGAAGACTGAAGAAAATTAAGAAAACTCGAGAAAAAGAAAAAAAAAAGAGATATTAACAGTTTTTACTTGGTTTACTGTAAGATCATCTATTCCAAAACAAATTAATTCACCTCTTGATTCATTTACTTTGAGAGAAAATAAGCTCCTGGTTTACCAGTGAAGCACAGAGGAGTAATCATTGCCTCAAGCACAGCATCAGTTAGAACAGCCTGGCACAAAGAGCCACACACACAATCTGATTCACAGAGCCATCTTATTAAATGTGTCTGTTAGGAGGCAAAAAATCAAACAAGAAAATGCAATTACTTACACTAGATGGTGTGCAGGAGCAACTGACATCTTTAGGATCTGAAATAAAATACCACACAGAGCTAATAGTGAAAACAAGCCTAAATCTCTTAAAGCATTTTTAAATAGTGAAACTTACTGACAATAAACTGACAGTAGAGATAAAAAGTGCTACTCTGGCAGTCCAGCTAGTCACAGAATTCTTGTTGTATCTGCCAAAATTACCTCCTGAGACAGGACAATTCCAGTAAAACAAAAATTCACATGTCTGCATAGGGACAGGATGGGATTTCATTTCTAATTTAAAGTGCCAAAAGCTGCTCCCTCAGCTGCCTCCTGTCATTGATGGCACAGAGGATGATGATGGTGGGGGCTGAATGGCAGCACAGAACATTCACTGCAGCCAGGTGGGACCTTCTGCCAAGGGACACTGAAAGCATTTACCACCCAGGGGGCTGGTGGCAGGACAGTGGGCTGAACTCTGAAGTGTCACTCTCTCAGGGGAGCTGGGGAGAGGTCTGGGGCACAAACCAGATGAGGAACAGCTGAGGGGGCTCACCTGGAGAAAAGGAGGCTCAGGGGTGTTTTACTGCTGTATTTATTATTGTCTGTAATTCCCTGCCAGGAGGGGTCGGGCTCTGCTCCCAGGGCACAGGGACAGGAGCAGAGGGAACGGCCTCAGGCTGGGCCAGGGCAGGCTCAGCTTGGCCAGCAGCAGGAATTTAATCCTTTAAAGGGTTGTTAAATACTGGAAGGGGCTGCCCAGAGAGTTTTGGAGTCCCCATCCCTGGAGGTGCCCTGGACACTCAGAGCTCTGGGCTGGGGTCAGGGTGGGCATCAGTCAAAGCTGGATGTGATGACCCTGGAGGGCTTTTCCAACCTCAGTGATTCTGCTGGAAAAGCTCTTTGAAGGCACACAGGCTCTTCCCCACCAAGTGTTCTGGGAAGGAGCTCTCTAAGCAGGGGCACAGCTGAGCCCTCCATGGCTGTGTCCCAGTGACCACTCACGTTCAATGAGGAACAGGAAACAAACAACCCCCATGAGAGCCACGATGACCCCAGGCACCACAAAGGAGAGACCCCAGCACGTGGACACCCAGTAAGCAGCAATCAAGGATCCCAAAATATTCCCCACTGAAGTGTGTGAATTCCAGACTCCCATGATCAAACCTCTCCTGCATTAAAAAAAAAAAAAACAACAAACCAAACATACAAACATTAATTATAAGCATTAATCTCTTGAGAAAAGTGTATCAAAATGGCTGAGCAGCTGTGGTGTCAGTGAAATATGTCTTATGGTTCTTTATCTGATCATTTATTTATGCTACAACCTCCACCTGGCAATTTCAAGGCACCTAAATATTAATAGAACTGTTGTAAATCCTCTGTGCATGACAGAATTTATCCTGCACTTCCTGGCATTTAAAACCACCACTAGGGTTTGCATATTTCTGGACAGTTTCTCTGATTAAAACAAATATGCTGATGTTGTGTAGCACGTGGACACCAAGTCTGATGCTGTTGGGAATAAAAATCCTCCTGCAAACACACTGCACTGATAACCTGATGCTTGCAGGACATGTCAGACTTGTCATGGAGAAGAAAACAAACTGTAGAGGATAGGGGGAGCAAATTCAGTATTTTCTGATCCCATTCTGGACTTGCTGGGCTCTGTAGAAGGTGACACCTGCACCAGCTTGGATAAACACACACCAGGTTCCTGTCTGCCTGGAAATCCCAGATTAGAGCTGCTGCACATCAGCTCCATCTGAGCTAAGATAAAGCACAAAAATCCCACTGAAGTCATGAAAACAGGGATTTTTTTCCCTTTTAAGTCACAGGAAAACTGCCTTGCCCTCAGCAGGATTTTACCTGGAGCAGCCTAACTTAAATAGAATCTTTTTCATGGCCTGAAGACAAAAGTTAAGAGTTCTGCTCATGCTTCATGGAACTAGAGCAGAATGAAAACAAGGACCAGGTCACTGACATTTAAACCAGAGCCCTACTCACCAGCCCACTGTGTGGCATCCTAAAAGTAAAGGATGCTGGATGCTGCTTTTGCACAAAGCAAAGCCTAAATAAATGTATTTATTTTGCACAGACTCCCCAGTCTTGTTCAATATTATATGATAGCTACCATTCTCTGCATTTCCTAATGGAAAATTAGTTTGAGGCTACATCTTTTTAACTAACATCTTTTTAACTATCCTGTGGTTTATGTCAAAATCAAATACTGAATTTCAGTACATCTTTCTCCGGAACTGATTAACAATAATGCTCTACATGTACAAAGGATGGTACCACAGTAGCATTATTATATGCTACATGCATCAACCATTACCAGAGCCAGTGGGTTTGGCATGCAGCTCTTGCAAAATTTATGGAAAATTGCTGTATGGTGTGACAAAATAAACATCATGAGTGATCACAGTGCAGGATTAAGATTAAAAACAAAAAAACCAAAAAAAGCTGATGATTTAAAGAAGGTGATAAAAGAAAGATTAAATCAGTTGCCATATGTATTTTGTCTTCTAAATTAATTTTCAAGTTTATGTGTGTTAGAAAAAGACATTAAAAAAAGGTATTTTTTACAGTTATGCCCTGACAACTGTTTTGAAACACAAATGAAAACACAAGAAATTTCACATTAAAATGGCATAATAACAGCCTTTACTAAGGATAGTTTTAGACTGTTTATATTTACAAGAATTATTCTAATACAATTCTGAAATAATTCATCTGAAGAAGAGCTACCACAGAACACTGTTTTGACATGAGGGAGACAGTTCCAAACCAATATATAAATTAAGCAGCATAACAAAGGAAGCTCCTCTCAAGAGTCTAACTGATTTGTTTCATTCAAAAAAAAAAAAAACCAAACAAAAAAAACCCTAAAAAACCCACAGAAGCCTAAGAAAGATATTTAAACAGATATTATAATATCACAGCCAGAATGTATTGATCTGTACCTCCAAAGCTTTGGATTTTGTGTAATTTACCTTCCTTTTCCAAACCAGTTGCCAATACATGTAACGACACTTGGCCAGCCAGTGGTTTGCACCAGCCCATTGGCTATCTGAAAGTATATAAAAAATAATAAATAAACATTTCCTGTCATAAAACAGGTTCCTACACAATTCCTGCCAAGTTCTGCATAGGGAAAAGGAAGTCTACAGAAATGCATTGAATTTAGAAATTTAGTGGGGGGTTTTGAAAGCATTTCTTCCCCCCCTGCCCCAAGAATAAACAAGTTAGAAAGTTTTGCAGAATCTTCCCTCTACCTCCATCTCTATAATTAGTTTATGATTTAAATCACAGAATATTGTAATTCAGTCACATATTTACCAAAAATCACACTGCTCTGAGCTGAAAAGAGAAGTGAATTCCCCACAGTCAAGCAGCAGCATAACACTTATCTCAACTTGAGCATATGGCAAAGCATGTTTGCAATCAAATAAAGCAGAAAAAAAGCAAACTTTAGGGGAGACTGGGTAACTTAAAAATGCTTAACAGACATCTGTAAATAAACTGAGAGGAGGAATTTAATTTAATATATTCAGGGTGAAGTAAGAACTATTTCAGTCTCCACATTGCACAGAACATTAACTCATCTCAACTCCTAAAAAGCTCCCTGTCTACAACTGCACCATAATACAAATACCCAATACAAAACCTCACATGCAACAAAAACCAAGCTCACTCCACCCAACAAAAACCAATGGGGCTGGTGGTGTGAGACCCCCCTGGACTTCTGGGCTCACTGACCACATCCCACAGGGCAGAGACAGTCAGTTCAGCTCTAGAGGAAGTTTTTCCTGTCCTGGAAAACCCCTGATGCCAGAGGGCTGGGGTTATTAATTAATCACAGATTAATTGATGACAGGGTTACAGAAGTGCTGTGCCAGGTTAGTATCTCTGCATGCCACCTTGCTGACTGCCATGCAGATGTGCCAGAGGTGAGAGTGTTACTGCAACAACACAGGAAGCAGCAGTGCAAGGTGCAGACCTGCTCAAAATGACCCCATTGCCAACCCTGGCCCAGTCCTGACCTAAATTCCATCTTGGCCAATGGTAAAAATTCTTGTGACACCTGACCAGAGCTCTGAAAAATCTCCCACAGTGAACTGGTTACATAAGCTGCCTGTTCCCAGCCACACCAGTGTGGGAGACTGCTCATCATTAGCAGTGTAAATGGAATTTTCCTGCAGAGAAAGCCAGGATGTGTCACTCAGGTCTTGGCAGACTGACAGAAGTAAACACGTTTGTTTCAAAACTCACCCGCATTTAAGCTTGCAAAGATCTGATTGCTGATTTGACACAGAGTGAAAGACATTAATTTGCTTTCAACTAAATAAAAAACCCCACCATTTTTCAAAAATGAAGCCTGGGGGTACCCACTCTATCACTTCTGCCTGTCATCAACAAGCTATTCTAGAATTTACATCCTCCCACCCAACCATCACTGTGTGCAAGTGAAAAAACCCCAGTATCACCCTAAACAGCACCATGGGAGGAACTCTGAGTGTCTCAATTCACACTGTGCCTACCTGGGCCATGATGTAGAACCAGAGATTATGCACATTATAGAAATAACCCAATCCAAACATTGCAGTGAAGAGTCCACTGGCCAGCATCCCCCCTGTCAGGTAGTAGCGGATGGGCAGCCGCTCTCCGATGAGTCCACTTGGAATTGGGGAGGAAATAAAGAGAAAAGCCATCATTAAAAATGAGAACACACCCCAAAAGCCTTCACAAATGAAGGATATTTTGTGTTGTTTAAAATTCTGGTTAAAGAGAAACTCTACTGCTAACTGCTGCTTGCCTTTGCAGCAGCAAAAGAGCAATTTTTAGCACTTGACAGGGGAAAAAAAGCCCCGACAAAAGTTCATTAATTGCTGAGTTCTGACATCTGCACAAGCATCTTTCAGGGAGATACTCATCTGGAGCATATTCAAAGTCATTTACTTACAGAGTCATTTCCCAATTCTGTGTCTCCAGCCATTGAAAGTGAGACTTGGCTCCCTTGCTGACTACTCAAGTCATGAAGTCTTTAGTCAATAAAAAGAAGCATCTCCACACAGCAGCTAAGACTGCACACTTTATGATGGGCTTGGTATTATTTTAGGAGGTGTCTGCTCCCATTTTTTGACCAAAGAAAGCCAGGACAATAACTTAAACCCAATCAGTGCAATTTGGAGACTGGCTGGAGATTGACTGACTGATTGATTTACACTCTAGATGAAAAAAAAGACAGGCTAGACTTCAATCTGGAAAATATTCCTGCACAAGGCAGGCAAGATTGGTGCAGCTAAAAAGCTTTCTGTGTATCAGAGATTGATACCACTGGGGCTCAGAATCATGTTGGCTTTTTTCCCCTCAGCAATCAATTTCTCACTCTCCATCAGAACCTCTGCAGTAGGAAAGCACAATATCACAGAAGTCAAATAACCTCATAAATAAACAGTAAAGAGAGTGGGGTTTTACCTTAAATACATCCCAACTGCATATGCACACAAAAATGAGTAATCCAGAGCTCCCAGTAGCTGTTTGTAGTTGCTCTTATCTAAGAATAATTTTCAAAACAAATTGTCACTTTAAATGTGCTAATTACTTCCCAACCATTATTACATATAACAACAAAATGTCAGTGAATGTGCACTGACATTCAATTTCCCATAGGCACATTTAGACTTCAACAAACATTTTGTCAATGTTCTATTTAACAAAACAATACCCTTCTGCCTCTAAGATATTAGGAAAATATTGGCAGGCCTCTCCTAAACTCTACCTTATTTAAAACAGACTTTTGGAAGAGAAGAAACATCAGTTACTAGCAAGGTGCCCTTTTCTTAAAAGGCCTTAGGCAAAAGAAAATCCAAAATCCAATTTAACAGACTTGATTAAAAGTGATAAGATGAGTTGCAAAAGCATGAGGTCCTAACAGTCAAAATGTCTTAAAAAAAATAAAAATCCATCATCATAGAGGCTTTTAAACAATCAGCTTAATATTTTTTTAAATATTAAGTTATTTAAATATTTAAAATATTAAGGTTTTTTTTTAATGTGTAAAGCCTTTTGTATTTAATTTTCCAGCTATTCACAAAGCACAGAGAAGTTCTGCTCAAAAAAACCCGAGTTCTGCCCTGTAAAGCAAACAATCACACCTAAATGGGAACTGCAGACAGCACAGAGGGAGCAAAGGGGCTCCACCCCCATGGAAACACCAACTCAACTCCCAAGGGAGCTGAGCTCATATCCAGACATTTTGTGCATTTATTTGCAATAAATTGCCACAATTGCTACAGGCTCGGAGCACAAAGTCACAGATATTAAAGCAAATTCCTTCCTCAGTGTTTTTCTGGCAGAACTCCCAGCTTTACCAGAAAAACACCTGAAAGAACAAATCTAGAGTGCCAATCCAAATGGGCAGCTTGGCAATAATGTCCATGGAAAAAGGAGGACATGTGGGCTGAGAACACTCATTAAAAAAAGTCAATCAATATTTCAGACAAACAAGCTCAATTACCCCTTGGCCAAGGGACAAGAAACACTGCCCAGCTTTAAGTGTATCCTTATTCAAACTGGGGGGATTGAATTTTTCCAGTAGACTCTGAAGCAGGAGTTAATACACTGGATTTTGTCCCCAGAAACCCCAGAGCTCAGATCTTTAATTATCTTTGAAGAGAGCAGGACTTTTTTTTAAATTACTAATTAAAGACTAATTAGAATGTATGGCTACACAGACTGGGGTGGACTGGCACATTGACAGAATGGACTAATCTGTTTCACTGAGGTTTCTGGGAGCAGTAAAAGTGTCAAGAAATGATTCAAAGTCTCATTTAAAGTCAAATACGATTAAATTAAAATTTAATCGTCCAGTAGGCAAATATTTTTTTTCTATTCAAGTGAAAGGCCAGGTTCATAAACTATCCAGTAAGTTGTCAAGTCTCAACTGCAATGAAATCTCCCCCTTTTCTTCATTAAAATGGAGAGAAAAATATTCCTTCAGGCAGATAAGGACTCTGTAAAGTTCCAATTTAGATAAGCACCAAGTAATTTCACTTAAAAGATTGCTGGAATTAAACAAGCAGAAAATAATAATGATTGATTTTATTCTTCACCCTTTTTTTCTAAGCAGACATGCTAAAGACAAAACCCATTCTCTGGCTGAAAACTGAAACCATCTCTTAGATATAACAAGTAAAATAGTATCACTTATTTAAGTGAATAAGTAAAATAATATCACTTATTTAAGTGGCAAAAAATCCTAAGGTAAGCCACAACTTCACTTTCTGTGGAGAAATCAGTGAGGACATGGAAAACAAAACACTCCTTCCATGCACATCCCTCACATCTAAATAAATAGCTAAACATTAATACATAATAATTAATAACCTAATTAAGAATATCAGCTCATTATTAGGAAATAAAGATACAAAACCAAAAAAGCCAAGCCCTACCAAATGGCTCCCATCCACACTGAGAGGCATTAAATGGCTTTTTGACAGGCTGGATCTGGGCAGCATATTCTTTGGAGGAGTCAAGTTCAACTTGGCTTGCACAATGCTTATGCAGCTCTCCCTGAAACAGAAAGGACAAAAAAAAATGGAAAATTCACTTGCAAATTGGAGACTGATAACTCTCCTACAGCAAGAAATTTAACAATTCTAGATTTATGTGTACCTGTGTCAAATCTAGCAAAATCAGTGAAATTGTTGGCCCTAGTTAAATTGCTTGGTATTTTGCTGGGGGAAGCCACCATTACATGGTTAGAAAAAAAAGCAACATTCTACAGTAAACTGGTGTTTCTGACAGTGAAAATCCCTGAAATTCTGCAGTAACATCAAGTACTTTGCCCACTGTTACTCCTCAGTGTTATGCAATGCAGTACTGGGGAATTTGGCTTGTGTCTGACAAGTTATAAACACTGAAGATTAAAATAACAAACCCAGAATTAGAGAACTTGTGTCATCAGCTTCACTGGGAACAACCACAGGGGTACAGAAAATGATGACCATGATGCTCAACAGTACTGGGAACACTCTTGTAAATGCCAGTGGAATGTTCAACTCATCAGTTATGAGCAACTTTCCTCAACCATAAGAATGCAGAGCTCTCAAATATCTCTAATTAGATTCATTCACATGAATTGAGCACAGGCACAGCTGCTTCCAGCCCAAACCCCAGACTTACATGCAATATTCTAGGTGTGGTCTCACTAAAGTTTATCAAGCAAATATCACTGTGTGCCAGCTTTATCAGTCTCTCATCATGAAAGCATTTCAAGTTAAAGGTTAACCCTGCCTTCCACAACAGGAAATACTGAAAAAGACAATAACATCCTTGTCTGGCAGGAGCAGGAGGATGTTTAAACAAGGGCAACACCTCTCTTACCTTCACTATACTGATAGGTTTCCTTGAGAGATGGAAGCTGGCATACAGCAGGAAGGTGAGAGAGAAAATGAAAGCTCTATACCTACAATAGGAAAGGAAAAAAAAAATTGAAAATTATTTTATTGAGATTTTCTTTTAGCACCAAGTCACACAGAACCATAACACAAGTCACTGATAATGCTGGAATAGTGGAAGATAATTATTTTGAGCTCTCCAGCAGCCTGAAGAACCACCCTCCCAGTTATGCTGCTTCCCATCTGCTCTGATGTGGCCTTGGGAGGGAGCCTGGTGGCACATGGGGACAGGCAGGACAACATGGCAGTGCCCTGAGCCCACAGAGCTGACCTGCCTGGTGTGCAACCCTCCTTTGGGGGCTGTTAGATATCAGCTCAAAGTTATTAAACATCAGCTCAACACCTTCCTGTCTCGTTGGGTTTGGTTGCTAGGACATAAGTGATGGCTCTCTTAATTGTCAGTTTGGAGAGTTCCTTCTGTTCTTACTGCTTTTAGGATTTACTTTTGCTTTTCTCTAACAACAGAAATCAGTCATTTTTCCAGAGATGGACAGTGGGACTGACACTGGAGCACATGAACAGAATTGAGCATCTTTGGGCTTGGGAAGGAATTCTCCTTTGTGCCTCACTGGGATCCTTGGGTCTTTCTCTACAGTTCAGCTGAATTAAAAGGGCATCTTAATTTCACTGTCACTGCAAGCATTAAACAAAGACAATATTCTGGTCTATTCTATTCCCTATCTGTGGTTTCAGTTGTTTAAGGAAAGCATTTTGTGGATTTGTGCTTTTAAAAATTCCCAAAATGTGTCTCCTGGCTCCTTCTAGCCTTGATCTTAAAATTAACATCTGTAAATGTAAGTACATATATATATACAAATATCTGATTATCACACTGCCTACTACACTCCCTGATGTTTAATTAACCCTTTTCAATAATTTTTTGCCTTTTGAACTTTTACATAACCATGTTTTATAATTCTGGCATATTCACAGGAAAAAGAGTCATCCCACAAGCAGAGTTATTCACCCTCATGACTGAAAACATCCTCACAAGGGATAAAACTGCAATTACTTAGTTCCTGCTGCTCAACTACTGAAAATGTCATAAAATTGCTCAGATGAAAAGTGATTTTTCTTTCATTTGGTTTTTTTTTTGGTTTTTTTTGTTTTGTTTTGTTTTTTTTTGGTTTTTTTTGTTATTCACACACAATTGATTCAGTATTCTATCTCAGGAACCACATGAACTGATGCCATAAAACTTCCAGGATTAGTTTTCCTAATGCAAGGAGGATTTGATTTTTGTTTGGTTTTGCTGGGGGGCTTGGTAGTTTTTACTTTTTTCAATATTGCAGTAGCAAGAACTAAAACCATAAATGAACAAGTCTGTATCACACATCAAATTAATGGGGAGAAAAGACACTTCTGGCTAAGAAAAGAAAGCCAATCTTGAGCACTCCTCCCACCTAGGATCTTGAAAATGCAATGTACTCTTTCAAATCCATACCTTGCACAGAAAAGGACAAAAGGCTTTATTCTCTAGCACACTTTTCTAGTAAGGGTTGGTCTGGGTTTCCCAGCAAAGTATCTCACTTTTTATAGGTCAGCAATATTTATTTATCATACAACTGACTGTATGTTCTTCCTGGATGTATTAAACAATGAGAAAGCAAAAATTCTGAGCAAGGCAACAGATACAAACTCACACTGTGCACAGCAAGGATCACCACCACCACTTCCAGACTTACCACTGATCTCGTGAGAATGAAGTGATGAAACGGATCCCAGGAGGAAGCTGAGCCATCTACAGCTGCTACCAGATTTCAGGTGACACAATTATGGATGTGTGGCAGTGTTATTTGTTCTTCTGCAAGTGTAACAAAGATCCCCCAAAGCCTGTGGATTCCACAAATGTGGAATGTCTGCTGCTGGGCTGATCTCCTTGCAGGTTTTGTTTTTTCCTTCTACCTTCAGTCACGACGTGGCAAAGTCTTCACTCTGCCTTTGTTTACTGCTGATCTTCAAATAAGAGAAGCTGGTAAGTAAACAGTCTGGTTGAGTTATTGAGATATTTTCTAATCATAATATTGAATCAGCAATTATCCATTCCAGAGGTAAGTAATTCACATCACTAAACTTCACATTAAACATGTAGTGGAGAATTTTAAGCCTATATAAATTGCAGCCTTCTCTGATTTTATAATTTATTTTAAGAGCTTGTCATGACACAAAGCAGTGGAGACACGAAGGAAAGATGCACTCAGAACTTGATCCAAAGCCAGCTTATATCAGAACACTCAGCTTTTGTCCCAGAATGACTATGAACAGGCAACTCCCCAGCTCACAAAGATCTGTTTGAGCACATCTGGAACATTTACGAGCTTGCAATTTGCTTAAAAACGGCTGTAGTGTTTCCAGCCTGGAATGAGAGACTCCTCCAGCTTGAGAGTGGGTGCTGCTAAACAATGCTGCCAGCAAGGCTTGACCAGAACTCCCTCTTCCATTTCCCTTACCCAGTATCAGCACTGCACAAAGCTCCACATCATCAGAAAGCCTTGGAAAAGGAAAAACCAAGGGTTTCCACCACCTGAGCTCCCTACAGCAGCCAAAGGCAGGATCACATGTGTCTCAGTACACAGAGAACAGTGAGACTGCAGTGGTTTGGTTCAAACTGGCACAGAGTTCCTCCTGTTTGCTCCAACATGGGCTGAAGCCCCTTGACAATAAAACCCCCCAGATTTTATTCCAGGTGCTGCAACAGGAACTGGCTGCACTGTTACCTGGCAGCTGCTGAGTCAGGTGGCCAAAGGAGCTGTAGGCAAAAAGTGTGACCACACAAAACCAGCAGGATCCAGGGACACTCCAGGACCCCACAACCTTCCTGGCAGCCCTCTTTAATGCCAGCACAAGCCACTGCCATGCTCCTGATGGGAAGCTGGTAGCATTCAGGATGAGCTCTCCTGGTAAACAATGGGAGGTGAGAGGAAGCTTGAAAGCACAACTGCCAAACCCACGGCTGGTGTTCATCTTGTTCAGAAATCAAAGCTGCTGGTCCTCAGTCAGTTAAGTGACAACAAACAGGATCTGCCACATCCAAGCTGGCAACTTGAGAGCTTCACCACCTACCCAGGCTTTCTCCCCAGGAATAAAGGACACTACCCCCTCTTTACATAACTGTGTATCCCTCCAAAAGATCAAGGCTCTGCTCCTTGATGCTAACACATTCTTGTCATACCTCTATTTTTTCTACAGTGTCCTGGTTCAGCTTGCCACCTTCCTACCCTAAAAGTGAATTGACTTGCTAATCTCGTTTGGCATGTTCCACCCCCTCTCTGGCCCTGAATCAGACTGTGCAATTAATCAAACCCCATAATCATTCCCGCCCAACACGAGTTTCCTATCTCCTCTCTGAGATTGCTGAGGTTAGAGAAAGTGCAACCCTACCCCCTCCTCCCCTCTCCCAACTCCAGATAAAGATCCCAGTCTCCCTTGTGTCAGACCTTGGCTCAGGTGCCTGATCCATCAGAAATCCTGCCCTGAAATACAGTTGATCCAATAGATCATTCTGTGGCCATAAAACTGCCACACAGAATAAATCCAAGGTAGCAGGGGCATAAAGACAAGGACTAAAAACTGGGATTGCTCCTTACAGCTGGCTAGTTAGGTCAGATTTCAAAATTCCAATTTCAAAACAGCTATTTCTTATTAGTTATATCTGTGGTTGAAATGAGCTTCAGACAGCTCCAAGTGGGAGAAAAAAGGTAAGGAAAAAAAAGAGGTTGGCACAAGTAGCTCACAGCAGGAGTGAATTTTTCCTCCAGCAGTAACAGATTCATTTCAGGGTGATCCTAAACCCCATTTCTCCTCTCTCACAGTTCTCTCCAAACACCAATATGATTGCATCAACCACACCAAGTGAGATGACAGAAATACCTAGTGGGGAAAAAAACTGAGAAGCCAGCAAAGAACAAACACCTGAGGTCAAACACTTCCTTAAACAGTTCTCTTAAAATATAATAGGACAGGGCAATCATCATTATAGCAAAGCAATTGTTTAGCAGGTTACTATTTAACAGGTCTAGTGCAAGCAGGAAAAGACTTCACACATCTTACAGAAGGTTTCAATGCTCAGTGGTCCCACCAGGCTGCACATCTGTGCACCTGCTGCTCTCACACCACCTCCCAGCAGAGTATCCTCAGGATAAATCCCATCACAAGAATCCCAGTCGTTCAAACATGACTGGGCTATCAGCAGCACAGAGAGAATGGCAGCCTAACTCTATTTGACAGGGTTGATTTCATTTTATGTACTGCAAGCAAGAACACCTGAGTTCTCATTTACATCTCAATAACTTGTTTCTGTCTTTGCATATTTCTAAGTTCCTCTGACATTCATGTGCATTTTAATAAACATAAAAAATACCCTCCAGATGTTGCCTTAAGTTTTAACTTTCATATTTTCCAGATTCTATACTGTATTAGTATAGAACTCTGAACTTCATATAAACTGTTAGAAAGTGTTTTGAGACAAAAAAAAATCCTTTTTTAGCCTAAGAACCATTGCAGCTTCAGGTCCAAAAAGTATAAACAATAGCAAGTTGAGGAGAGCAATCTGGGAGGATGGGACTGCATAACCTGAAGCTGTAATTGGACAATTAACCGTAACATGGAAACGGACCAAAACTTATAAAAGTGTGAAAAGTTGTGATCATCTTGGGTGTAGCCTTGGCCAGGCTCCTGTACTGCCCAAGGTGCATCCTTTGAAGGCCTTTTTAATAAATCCCCATTTATTCCTTTAACACTGTCCAGGCTCTGTTCTAGGTAGCCTCTCAATGCATCACATATAAGCAAAGAAATTTGTGGCAATAAAACTTGTGATAGCAGGTTGTAAATTTCACCTTTTACTGGAGATTAAAGCAGACTTTAAAAACCAAGCTATACTTCAGTAATCACACTAATAGGCTACAACACATAACCAGTAGTTCATCAATACAATTTTTTACATTTCAGTGTTACTAATGAAGCCCCATGTCCCATTCAATCACTCAAATTAGTGTTTTACATTCTTTCACTTTCAGCAACTATTTCTGCCGACAGCGAAACCAACCCTCCGCTTCCTCCTTGCTGTACCACAACGCACAAAGCCATATTCCCGTATTTACTTTGAAACCATCTTTACCTTTCAAACTTGGTACTGCTCCTTCGCTGCAGTGGCTGAAGCATTCCTTCCTCCCTATTTCAGGAAAGCAGTCAGCGGGGAGCGGCTCTTTGCCCCTGCAAACACGGCACAGCCGGGCTCAGCTGCGCTGGGGAGGCAGCGGGAAGGTCCTGCCCGGACACAGCGCAGCTCCCCCGGGGCTGAGATGAATTCTGTGAATGTCTGTGCAGACACCGGCCAACCAAACCCTCCCCGGGCTGTCCTAAAGGGCTCACAACGCCTTCGCACACACGCGGATCAAATGCAAATTGTGCTTAATACCCGGCAGCTCTGCACCTGAGCCAGAACCTGCCAAATCCATCACTCGGCGCCTTAAATAGCCGCGTTCCTTCTATTTAATGCAGGGGGGGAAAGGGCTCACCGTGCTTAGCTACAGAGCAGCACAGCTGTAAGCACACGGTGCCCTGGGAGCCGCACAGCGACCAAGGCGGCCCCAGCATCCCAAAGGTCAAGGGCAGCGGAGCCGAGCAGGGGAAGGAACAGGCACCGCCTTCCCCGGGACCACGGGCAGGGCAGGTGTCGGGCAGGGCAGGGCAGCACCGGGCTCAGTCTCGGGTCCCACCGCAACCCCGCGGCACCGACCTGCGGTGCCACCCCCGAAACCGAGCAGCGCCTCCCAAACGACCCTCCCCGTCCAGCAGGATAGGAGCTCCGGGGAAAAATAAACGGGAGAAAAGGAGACAAAAGGCGGCGGAGCGCCGGCGGCCAGCGGAGTGACAGAACGCCCAACGCCGCGGCCGCCGCTCCCCGGCCCGGCCCGGCCCGGCCCGGCCGCCGCTCCCGAGCGGCCCCGCGGCCGAGGAGCCGCCCCCGCTCCGCCCCCGCCGCGGGCTCGGCAGGTGCGTGGCCGCCCCCACCCGCACTGCCTACCCCGGGCTGCTGCTCCCGGTACCGCCGCTGCCTCCTTCTTCTTCCTTCTCCTCTCGCTGCCAGCCTGCCGAGCCGAGCCGAGCGGGCCGGGCGCGGCTGCGGATCGCCGCCCGCCGCCGGAGCTGCGCGGCGGGACCCGGCGGCCTCGGCCCCTCCCGCCGCGGAGGAGGAGCCTGCGGAGCGAACCCTTGGCTTGGGGAAGAGCGGTGCCCGCAGGTCAGCGAAGTGATCCTGCTCCTCTGTTTAGACCAGGCGAGTTTAAACAGAGGGGTGCTGAGTCCAGGTCTGGGCTCTTAAAGACAACAGAGGTGTGGAGCTCCCTGTAGCGGGTCTGTCGGAGGCTACGAAGATGAAGGGACTGCAGCATCTCTGTGATGAGGAAAGGCTGTGGGAGCTGGGGCTGTTTAGCCTCTAAGGAGATAACTCTAAGGGGACCCCACTGATGTGTATAAATAAAGAAGTGTGTCAAGAGGATGGATCCAGGCTCTGTTGATGCTGAGCAAAAGGACAAGAGGAATGGGCAGGAGCTGATGCCCAGGAAGTTACACCTGAACAGTGTCTGAGCACTGGGACAGATTGTCCAGAGAGGCTGTGGACTCTCCCTTACTGGAGATATTCCAGAACCATCTGGACACATTCCTGTGCCATGTCCACCAGGCAGGCTGGACCTGTGACTCACTGTGGTCCCTTCCAGTCTGACCATTTTTTGATTGTGAGCTGTTGCCTTAGCCTCTGGCAGGGCCCCAGCTCGCCCCTGTCCTGTCAGAGAGGGAAAAGATGCTCCCTTGTACCTGCGGTCCCCATCTGTCACCATGGCAGCCTCTTCCACTCCAGGTGTTTCAGAGTGGTGGCTGGACCTCTGCACTGCCCAGCATTGCCAGTGAGATCCCCAGCTTGGGCAGGTGTGCACAGGTGCTTCCCTGCAGCACTGTCGGACACACGAAGGTATTTCTGGTGCCAAACATTCACAGATCATCTGAAAGGCGAGGGAAACATTCAGCAGGAATTCATTAAAGATGAAAGAATACATTTGCTTTACTTGTCTCCTGGTTTCCTGATCCTGCTGTGTTTCAGAAACCCTATAGCAAAGGTCAATTTATTTGTATAAATGCACACTTCCTGCTACAGGAAGTGTGCATTTATACAAAGTGTATTTCTTCATCATGACTACCTCACCAGAGCAAAAAACCCTGTACTATTTCCCTCATCCAAGACTGAATAGCTGCTGAAGTTTCCTCATGCAGGTTTAAATTCATCTGTGTCTGTCCCTTGTAGAGCACCACGTCCCTGGCAAATGACCCCCTTAAGGCCCTCACTGAAGTGTCCAGTGTTCTCTTTTCCCTCTCATCTTGCACTGCCTGTGCTGGGAATACCAAGAAAAGAAACTCTGACTCCCAGTGTGATGTTCCTTAGGCTCCACATATCAAACATTTGGACACATGCTCAGCTTTGCTCCATGATCCCAGAGCACCTTTCCTTCACCTTCTCCCAGGCAGTAAAGGAACCCTTCACCCTTATTTTCACATTTGCAGAATCAGGGTCTCAGAGTTGTACCTGAACCATTGCAAATGCAGGTGGGTGCTGTAAAATCTGCTGCTTTAAAGCTTGTTGGTGGCAAATATTGATTCCATCTTTCTTGCTGAGATTTTTAACATGTGAATCAGAGATTTAATAAAAAAAATGGTTTCTCCAAATGCTGCAAATGTCTTACTTGGAAAGTTAATGCACTGCTCTTAATAATCACCAATCATACCTTCTGAGGAGATGATTTGAATGAATCATGTGGCTGCACTTCTGCACAAGCACCAGAAGGAACCCAGGTACTGTCTCTTTAGACTGGTGCACAGATACAAAAAACAAAAAACAAACAAACAAACAAAAAAAAAAAACAACCAAAAAAAACCCAACCCCCCCCCCAAAAAAAAAAAAAGAAGACACAACAAAAAAGATTTGTCCTCTTACAGCAGAAAAGGTCAGACCCATCACAGTGCATCTGTATTCATGGTTAGCCCTCACAAATTATCACAACTATTCATCATCATGTGAAATCCTTATTTTTTAAAAAATTGCTGTTGCCTTGGCCGTTTTGTAATTCCTTAAAGAATTTAACCTTGCTTGAGTACCTTACTATTCTGTTACAAGCAGCTTGCAAAAAGCATGAGCCAAACAGCCCCAGAAAACCCTGATATTTTTCATACTTAAAGTAGAAACTGCATCTCCCATTCAAATAAATGTTTCCTGTAATCCATTCCCCTGGCATCACTGAAACCTGCTGGCTGCCACACTTGGCACAGCTGCTGTCTCTGCTATGCCAGCGTGGGTCACCAGCAGCTACAATTGCCAGAAGCCATGAAATAAGTAGGAATACAGGGAGAGGCAGCAGCAGGAACTGGTGCTGCTGGTTGCACAATAACCTCACAGAGGGGCCAGAGGTCGGGCAGAGATAAAAGGAAATCTACATGGTTAAAAAAACAGAACACGCACACCCACAAGGTTTAAAATAACATGTGTAATCTAGAGCCTCTCAGAAAAAACAAACAGAAATCACGCTTTGCTAGTTGCTTTCCAGAAGGAAACACAAATGAAGGGTTTGGGCCAGGAAGTTGTTGTGTTGGGTAGAAAGTGTGGCAGTGGTTTGGCTTTTTAAACCCTGGCAGTGTTCGTGGCAGAGGAAATAGAAAAGGATGAATTCTTGTTTGCAAAAGCAAACAGAAATAAAGGTGTGTGAGTTGGCAGATGCTTTCATGTGCTTGTGATGGTGCTTCTCTCAGAAGAGATAATCTAATTTCCCAGTTGACAGGTAAATTTTACTTTCACAAGCAGTGCTCTTAACTCCTCAAGTTCAGACAAAGCAAAACTCTTTGAAGTCAGTGGATGTCAGTGTTAACTTTCCTTCTCTGAATAGGTGATGCTGGCTGAGCAGAGGTCTGGATGCCAACAATTGCATCCCTTAACTGATTAAAATACTTAATTTCTTTCCAGTATAGTGCATAAAAATATCTTTTATGATTCATAATTGCACAGTTGGAAAAGACTAATCTGTTTGGCCACAGAGTGATTGCTTTGTCTTAGGGGAATAAAAAAATTCATAACTCATTTACATAAAAAGGGTTGTTAAATGGTATTTAACTACCCAAAAATTGGTATTTACTTAGACTTTACTCTTGACAAGTAGCAGGATTCTGAGGACTGATATAATCATGATTTTTGGTTGCCTTTATTAGTTTTGCATGCTTTGTTTTCCCAACAGAGCAGCTGGAATATTGTATAAGCAATTGACATCAGCACTGGGTGCAATCCAAATATAACCTGCCATCGAGCTTTGGCAGGCAAAAAAAAAAAAAAAATCCAAAGGAGCCAAAAAAAGAGAGGCTTTGAAGGCTGTGTCTGTGTTTGGGAGTAGATGGGCATTTGGAGGGGCTGGAAGCTGTCAAGCTGAGTTAGCACATTATGTCCTGTCTGTTGAGAAATTCTAGTGCTGGCTCAGTGCCACACTAACATGACCACAGAATTTCCACACTGGTACTTCCATTGCTTGTTTCATGCCAGAAATCCAGTGGGAATCACCAGCTGGTAGCTTTAGGAAAAGACACCAGCAAACAAGACCACAGGGCCAGCAGAGGCTTTTCCCCCCGCAAAACAGGGCAGTACCTGAGTACTAAAGGTGACTTATGAAGAAAACACCCTGAAACATGTGGAACACAGGCAGGGAGGGACAGTAAAACTGTGTACAGATGCCTACATAAAGATAGATACTGGTCAGCCTGGAGGACACAATTAGAAATAACAGCATTTATTTGAAACCTGTGAGTTGTCTATTGGACCCTGCTCTGACTCTTCCCAAGGCTTTCCAGAGGGCTGGAGAGTGGGATGGTTAAACCACCTCATGCTGCCTAAGGAAGGATCTGTTTAAAAGGTGGCTGTAGCAGCAGTGGGGTGTTTTGGGGATCTGCTGAAGGGAGCCCTGGGCAGAGCTGCTGCATGTGGCCTGGGATCATCGGCTCCTGGAGCAGGGATGGAGGTCCCCTGGAGCAGCTCTCACACCTTCAACCACCTGCTCACAGAATAATGAACAAAAATGTTCTGAGAACGCAGAATTTAAAACAAAAACACAACCAAAGCCAAAACACAACCAAGCTGTATTATTATACATCATGTAGACCATGGTCCATGAAAAATGCAAATCTATTTTGAGGAACTTATCTTGAAGAATTTAATTCTGCTTCCTGCAGGAAACGGGATTGTTTTTCTTGTTATTTTGCCCTTATTTCTACTCTTAGATTTCCTGGAGAACTGGGTAGAAGTGCAAGATATGGCTGTAGAAACAATTGCTGAGGAGCAAACAGAGTGAATTAAGCAGGTAGGCTGCTGGCAGATTTTCTTTTTCCTTGCTTGCAGACTTGGTCACTGAAGGGTAGTTAGATGAGGAGGGAGCACTGAGGCACCTTGTAGCAGAAACCAAATACCAGAACCATGGTAAAATAGAAAGCAGACCAGAGCAGAGCTTGCACTAAAGCAATTGTCTTGCAAGTCATGAATAAGAAGAGGATGTTAGAAGGTATTTGAGCTGACAGGAATGAGGAGAAAGCAAATTAGTCCCATCTACCTCAATCCTTTCATTACTGTCTATTGAATTAATTCTGAATTATCAGATTAGGATTTCAGGGGCATGGACAAAATGATTGGGCTGCTTGAGCTTTATGTCATTACAAGCTCTGCCTGAACAAAGAAGCTTAGGCTTGGGGTTTTATTTAATTAAAAAAAAAAAAAACCCAAAAAAAAAAACAAACCAAAAAAAACCCAACCCAGAAACACTTCCACAGAAAAATAGAGAAAATTGTAATATTGGTGCTGCTTTATTCTTATACTGACCATAAGATTTTTTTTTTAATTTTTTTTTTTTTTATCTCATGAGTGCCAACTGCTTTCTTGGTATCACTATAACATTGACTGTTGTCAAAGTCTTGAGAAAAGACATCAGCAACAATTTCCCAAATGGGACCACAGGGACCTCTGTATGTCCCCACTGCACTTTAGTAAAAAGGGAGACCCCTTAGGTAATAGGAAAAACCTGTCAATTTTCCCAGATGTCTGAAGAATGGAATGCAGACTGTACTTCAAATTGAGCAGTCAGGTCAGAGAAATGGGAGGCAGGATGTAAATACAGCAGAACTTTCCCTTTGATAATCTGCAGAAGGGAATTAAAAGGTCATATTTAGCCAAGAAACAAAAAAAGCATTATCTGTATTTCAGGAATGGCTTTCACACAAATTTAGGTTTTTAGTCGTCCTGCCTCAGGGTATGCAATGTTAATTGTACTTGGAGGAGGCATTTGTAAACTGAGTGGCTAGAAAGGTCATTTTCTTGTTCTTCTGACTTAGTTATGAGCAAAAAAGAGGCTATCTTTACTTGGCATATACACAGAGTAAGCAGATTTCATTTTGCCTGTAAAGAGCCTAAAAAGAGCTGTGTGGAAAGAAGTTCCCATTTTGCAAAGGATTTTGTCATTTCAGAATCTTGCTTAATACTAAATTGGAGGAAAAAAAACAGTATATGGAACTTGGTGACAGTAAATTCCACTTTGTCCACTGTTTTTTCCATTATCTCAGAAAATATTGAAAGTGTGCCTGATGATATTGCAGAATATTAAAAAGACCTGAAATGCAAGAACTCCCCTTAGGATATTATTTCAATTCCCTAATCCCACATTTTTCCTCCAAAAAAGGCTGTTGAAAACAATCTGGTTATATTTAAGTGTCAGGAGGAACAGATCTCATTTCATTAAGTTTTTCCTGACAGCTCCTGTTGACACTTTGCTAATATCTGTTACCAGCCATAAACACTTTTATAAGGAGAAGGATGGAAATTACTGTCTTCTAAGAGGGGAAAAAAATATTTCCTTGCAGATTTCTGTTTTTTAAAGTCTGGTCAAAAGACATAATCCTGCCCAGGTCTGCCCTACCAAAAGCAATGAAGGATCAGCTGCATCTCTAATTGAGCCCAGAGCAAAACTCAAACTGAGTTCAGTGCCAAGGACTGGCCCTTCCAGAGTCACCAGCTCTGTCAGAAATTGTTGAGTAATGTGAGAAGTGAGGACACCAACCTGTGAGTCAGGCAAATTATCTCCACTTGTCCTGGTGATTTTGATGGGAGCAGATGAAAAGGCAGCTCCCTAGAGCCCCACTGCTGGCAGGGTGGAGAAGAGCTGGCTCAAGAGGCACTGCCCCTGGAAGAAGGATGCATGGTGGGACAGGGGCAGAGATCAGTGAGCTCCTGAAGGCAGGAATTCCCAAGTGCACTGAGTGGGAATTAAGCTGCATCCTGCCTTTAGCACATGAGAGGCTGTGTGTGCACCCTGCTGTATTTTTATCACCCCTTTGAAGCAGGACACTGATTGAAACACAAAGGTCAACTAATAGTCCTGTAGTTTTGAATGTTCATTGTGTGTTTTCAAAGCTTGGTCAGTGCTGGAAGTAAGTGTTCAGGATGTTTCACAGGCCTGGCACAGCAGCATTTTCCCTGCAAAATCCCTGAATTGCAGAAGTGTCCCCCTCCTAAGAGAGAGTCAACTCCAAGGTGAAACAGGAGCATAACTGGCCTCAAAAGTGCTTTTTGGGCATTTCTTTCTGCAGAAAAGCTGAAAACGAAAAGAGGAGCTTAAAATAAAAGTGAGGCCTTGCAAGGCAGGATAAAAGGAAATCCAGGGCTGTCCTCTCCCACAGGAGACACCTTCTGACTTCTTCATTCCAGCAGCCTTTTCCTTTCCTCTGTTGTTGTCTTTCTCTGTTTTTAAGCACCTCTGGCAGCTTGGGTTTTAGTGGCTTTGGGTTTTAGTGGAGCTCTGGCTCCCTGTGGGGCTTCTGTCAAACTCAAACCAGGAGCTTCCTCAGGGTCACTCACAGCTGTGGCATTTCTGCTGTCCCTGCCAGGGTGACTGGCAGTGCTGGCAGCTGCCAGCTCAGCCAGCAGCAAGAACAGAGCAGGTAATCAGCACAAATTACCCTCTCGGGACTTTGGACAAATGAAATTTGTATACAGGATCAGCAGGACCTTAGGAATATTGGTCCTTTGACAGAAAAGGGAAAAGAGCAGGAAAATAAGGATGATAGCAGATCTCCTTTCAACAGTGACATACCTGAAGCTTAACTTTAATCTGACATTGAAATGCATCCAAATTCAACTAGAAGACAAGAAACTACAAAATAAATTCTTCTTGACATTAATTATATATAAGCTGTAGCTGTCCTCACAAGACAGTTTTTAGGTATAGAAAACTTTAAATTATGCCTCCCTCATTTAAGTAAAATGATCCTGTTGTAAAGACATTTATTCTATCTGTCACTTCTGGGTGCTGAGCAGCTTAACTTCTATTAAGAAAAAGTTCTTAGGTGCTTCTAAAGAAAACTGAGCTGCTTCAGACCCTTTTCCTTCTTCAGAGCTCTGAAACAATAAGCAAGAGCAGTTAATGATCATTATTAGTGGTCATCCAGGGGAGTGGCTCTGATGTCTTGTCACTGATGTCTTGTCACTGCTTCCTGTTTGTGTCACAGCTGTTCCCTGAGCCACGTCACCTTCCAGGGCAAAAGACACGTCTGGTTATTTTTGTCCTCGAGTTTTAACAGGCAGCACCTCCCTATGCATTCCAAACATTAATTCCCTTGTCACTCTGAGCCCCAGTGTCTGCTTAGAATTAATTTGCCATGACAGACCAAGTGAGCACTTTTATAATTAGAGACATTACCTTATCACAGCTAAAAGAATTTAAGCCAATCTTAGGTGCAAGGGAGAAACAGAGGCATCACCAAGATGTGCACTCATGTCAGCTCTGCAGGACGTGAGCAGAGCAGCAGTTTGCATATTCTGCAATTGCTTATTACCAGTACATTATGCAAATTAGGCTTCCCTAGTCAAATGCTGGAAGTGTGCAGGAAAGAGAAATAGGCATAGAGTTTGGAGTCAATAAATGTATGATGCTCTGCCAGCTAACAAAATTTAATTTCAGCATTCTTAACTGCTTCAAAGGCAAAGTGCTCTCGAATGAGTAACTGGATGTTAACTCAGAAGCTGGAAGGGTTCCTGTGAACACAGAGGTATTTACCAATAGTCTCTTCCTTTTTCATCTTTACCCAGCTGAAGTCAAAAAGAGACTTGCCACAGAAGGGACACCTTATTACTATTCATACATTATTTAAATACTGGCTATTGCAATTCCTGCCTATGAAAAGGATGAAACCCACCTGAATATGGTATATCTTTGTAGAGTGATGACCCTGTTTTTCTTCTGGTTTGGGTGGTGTAGCTTTGATTTAGGGCATAAGGTGACCTCCACCCATTTTCCAGCCACTTGCCAATCTTGTCTACCTGAGAAGCATCACCTGCTCTGCCCAGTGCCTGTCTAGCTCACTGCTTTCCACCAAGCAGTGAGCTAGACAGGCACTTGCCTGGCTCCTCTTGTGAATCCTTGGCCATTAAATTACTGTGCAAAGTGATGGTGAGGTGGTTTGCCTGACTCCTATATGAGAGAAAACAAAAAGTGGACTGTTACTTCTGAACATCAATAAACCCGCCCAAAAATGAAAGAATCTAGGTGGAGGAATAGGTTTAAAATCTAAAATGTTGTTTTCAGGCCAGACCAGCTGAACTGCTGGGGGCTCTCAGAAGGCTGATGGGGTGTCAGGTCACATCCCAGATACCAGCAGTCTCAACACACAAAAGGCACTGGCTGGGAAAAGCTGGGGGGGAGAGGCGGAGGGTTGGAGTGACCTCAGATCAGCCAGTCCACGCCCTGCCAAGGCAGGGTCACTCAGAGCAGTGACACACAGCACATCCAGGTGGGTCTGCAATGTCTCCTGAGAGAGAACTCTGTGTCCTCCCTGGGCAGCTGTTCCAGAGCTCTGCCACCCTCCACATAAAGAAATTCTTCCCCATGTTGAGGTGGAACTTCTTGTGTTCTATTTGATGGCCATTGTTCCTCATCCTGATGCTGGACACCACTGGATAGAGTCTGGCACTGTTTTAAAAGGAGCCTGGGCAGCAGTGGGAGGAAATGTTGAGAAGAGCTTTAATCTGTGAAACAATTAAGAGTTGATGGGCAAACTCTGGGTGATGTCCCTGTGTTAGAAAACCAATTAAGAGTTTAGGGCTTGACATAGTTTAGTGCTCACAGACCTGGAGAAGGAAGTTAGCAGAGCCTGGGAGGGAAATTTATTGTTGAGAACTGATCAGAGTTTATAAACCACATCACATAAAGCAGAGATGCCCTATCTGGGAAAAAAATAATAAAAAGACTGAAAAACACAGACTAATTAGCATGAGAAGCGAGAAATCAATAACAAATAGAAGACAGAATACTAATTAATTAAGAACTAGAACCCTGTGAATTGCCAGCTAATTAACATTCATCTCTTCGCTGAAATGTATAAATAGATAAGCGTTTTGATGACGGACATGCATTTTGCGGGGAGCCATCCCCGTGTTCCTCCAACACCGAATCACGAATGCCACCTTTCCAACAAGCAGCTTGGAGAGTTAATTTTTATTTCCCGGTGCTCGGGTTGCGGTGTCCGGGCAGGCCCCGCTGAGGAGCCGCGCTCGCTCGGTTGTCACAGCGACGGCGACGCCGCAGCCATGTCGGATGCGGGCTCCGAGGACGCCGAGTCCGGCGAGGCCGGGAAAGACATCGGGGTCCGCGGGGCCCGGGGGCAGGGGGGAAGGGAAAGGGAAAGTGAAAGGGAAAGGGAAAGGTAAAGGAACAGCCCCGCTCAGTGCCCGCCGGGCCGGGCAGGGTTGCCGAGGGCAGCCCCAGGCACAGCTGTGTCACCTGCCCGGCTTCTAACGCTGGTTTGGAACAACGCGTCCGCGCTTTGCAGCTGTGTGCCAAGAAAGCTGGGGGTGCCGGGGTTTGGAGCCGAGCTGGAGCAGCTTTCCTCAAACACCTGTGTCCCTCTGATGAGTTGGATGGTGGCGGGCCCAGCCCTTTAACCCTTTTCCCTCCGCGTTTGGCAGGAGTACGAAGGCGATCGCGATGGCGAAGGGCAGCGGCACGGCTTCGGGAAGGCGCGGCTGCCCAACGGTGACACCTACGAAGGGGAATACGAGCATGGTTTGAGGAGCGGACATGTAAGAAAGACACCGAGCCTGGTTGTGGTTCTGCTTCTGCAGTTGGGCTGTTCGGGCTCTGTATTGAAATAAGGGTGAGAACTGATGGGTGCTTCATCTGTACCAAATGTGTTTCAGGGGACCTACAGGTTTAAGAACGGTGCTCTCTACACCGGGAACTACCTTCAAAACAAAAAGCATGGCAAAGGTGTCTTTTTTTATCCAGATGGATCAAAATATGCAGGTAAAGCAGTGAACACAATTGCAGGGATTTCTGTAGCCAAAAGGACACATTCCCCCCTCACTCCTCCTCCCTTCACAAATGAAAAGAGAGAGTGGAGAATGTCTTATTTTAATAAGATAGAAGATATTTTCTTCTTATTACCTTTCTAGTAACAGTTCTGAGAAGCTTGGGACTTATTTATGGTGAATCATGTTAAGACATATATTAGGTCTATCATTTAAAAAAATAGAGCCCTTATTTAGGGATTGGGATACCTGAAGTTTGAAGAAATAATGAAAGTTAGAGTTCCCCTGCTTGCTGGAGAGTACCTGAAACAATCAGAATCTATCAGTTAAGTTTCAAAGGACAATATTTCCCCCCTTATTTCTAAGCTAGGAAAGAAAATACATTCGCATTGTGAAAGCTAAAAGCTGAGAGCAAAATGAGCAGCCCAATCTTGCCTTGCAGGAACAGATGCTCTGAGTTGTTTATTTTTATTTTTTTTAATTTATTTTAAGTTTGATTAGAAGAATAATTAAGACAAAAACCAACTAGCAACCTTCTGAATAGATGTGCCCCAATACTCACAGGACAGCTTCAGAAAATGAGTCAAATTAAAGTAGCTCCTCTTTAAATTAATGTGGAAATGTCACATTATCTAATGCAACTATAATACATTTCCCAATTCAAAGACAGGACTGGGCTGTTATGTGCTCACAATGGTAATAGTGATAATGAAGGCAGGTAATTATAGAAAAATGGAAAGGGAGGTCAGGCAGCAGCATTAATGATTGTGGAGAGGAACAGACTGATGGAAAAAGAGCAGGGGGCTCTACTTTAGAGTAAGGAGTGGTGTAAGGAATAGTGAGGAATTCCAGTAGTGCCATAGCTTTCTTTTCCTTCTCTAATACTTGTGTGATAATGTTACAAACTGGACACAGTGAAATAAACCAGGTCTCACACTCCTTTTATCCTTTTGTCCTTGAAGGAGACTGGGTGCATGACCAGAGACAGGGCTATGGAGAATATCTGTATGCAAATGGAGACACCTATACTGGAGAATGGGCTAACAACAAGAGGTTTGTTTCCTTCTCACAGGAATGTTTCAGGTCACCCAATGGCATTAAAATGCAAACATTATTTTCAGAGCATGTCTGACTGCAGCAAATGAGGTATAGGGGTGACCTTGGCAATTTAGTCCAGCTTGAGTAGTTTCAGCTGCTTAATTAATAGAGTTTTAATATCTTAATTATAACAACAGCCTAAATTCATAATATTCATTGCTATAAAACAAAATTATTATTTTCTCCCTAGGCATGGGCAAGGCACATATGTCTATAAAGAGACAGGATCTAAGTATGTTGGTTGTTGGGTAAATGGAATCCAGAATGGACCAGCTGAACTTATCCACCTAAACCATAGATTTAAGGGCAGGTTTCTCAATGGAAAGGTAAGTGTGCTTTCTATTCTGAACAGTTAGCATGGAATTGCCTTAATATGACCTATTTCCACTTAAAACAAGAAGCTAGGCTTCTGATCCTTTGTACCATTTCCTTTACCATAAGTGTAACACATGAAACTGAATTATTCTATAAACACAATGCCAAGTTTCTTTGCAACATTGCTTTCAAACTGTAGTGTGACTGACTGTTGTATGGAATTTGTAGTAAAGGATATTTTACATTTCTGTGCTTGTTATGGGTTAGCTGTTCAGTTCTGCTGATGTTTTTGTGTTTTTATGCAGCCTTTAGGTCGTGGCAAATTCATCTTTGATATTGGATGTGAGCAGCATGGTGAATACATACAACCAGTGCAGGTAAAAGAAACAGTGCAAGAGCACTCAGTAAATCAAATCTATTGTTGAGGAATATATAAAATGCCTTACAGACAGTGATGTGAAAGTAGATCTTATGAGTCACAAAGGGTGGAAACTCATGCATTCTTAAGAACTACATGAGGTTTCATTTTGCCTTTTTAAAATGTTTTCTACTGTGTAAGCTTTGAAAAGTACAAGATGTGATTTTGCACTGCTTGCAGACATGAATCCTTTCTACTTAAAAAGAATCAGGACCTTTCCAATACATTTGAAGCTTCAAATCACAGAGGAATATAGAGATATTTGTATACACATTTAGCCTCTATTGCATTTTCTTCTGAGCACCAGAAAACAATGAGCAGTATTTTTTTTGTATTTCTGAACTGCTTGGTGCTATGCATACAAATGGTAATTTCCAGCAGGGTCATGTTTGGGAAATTTGTCCTATTGTTGTTCTGGTCATGTTAGGAGCTTAATATCCACAGCTTCTAATAATTGTAGGAAGTGGTTGGGATCAAAGTCTGTTTTCCCTTCTCTATGCATGAATGTTTTGAAAGATATCTGTTTGATACGGTGCAAAAATAGCTGCAGAAGTAGGAAACATATTTTAATATAACTGTTTGATTTTTTTTTTTTTAAATGCCACATTTTAGCTTAGAGTTTTCTGCCTCTGTTGTCTGACACATTAGTTCCTGTTACACACTCTGAAAACTCTCTGATGCAGCAATCATTCTGAAGGATAAAATAATAATCATCAAAATCCTGTCAATTGTGAGAGAGATTTGCAAAGCTTGGAGACTGTTATGCTTGTTTTCTGGCTGAAAGCAAGAGATCCTCAAATTAAGTGTCAGATTCAAAGGAGTATCCAGAGTAATGTGTGTTTCCTTAGTTCAGTTGGGAATTCTTAGGTGAGTTTTTAAAGCAAGGGACAGTTCTATCACTAAAGTAAGATTAAATTTTACCCTTTTGCTTTAGTTGAAGTAATTACAGAACAAAGCCCATTAAAAAAGGAAAATAAATTAGCTAATAATACAGACAATGATTCAATTATTTACTCCTTCATATTTGTAGAAAAACCATTATTTTTTTAAATTGTAAAAATATTTTCCCATTTCAAAACCATAAGCTCTGTGCACAACCTTACTCCCTCCTAGACCCTTTCAAATGTCCTCCCTAGGCAAAGATTGAGGCAGAAAAAGTTGTTTGTTCATTCTGGTTCTCTGTGACACAGACAGTGCAGCCTCTACCAGACACAGCATCAGGTAGCAATCATCAGTAACAGCCAGCTGATTTCATCAGGGTTCAAGAACTTGGTAGTTCTTGTCCAAGATTTGCAGCTGCTGAAGTTCCTCCACCTTGTAAATACTTTCATTGCCATTTTGATCCCAGACAAGGAGGTTAAAGTAGACTAACCCATCATCTTCGTTACTGTCTGCAGGATGAGATCCTGGATTTCATGAATTCTCTTCTAGGAAAAAGAGGAGGAAGATGAGGATGAGCCACCATTACCTCTTGAACCAATATGGAAAGTATCAGAAATTACCAAATTAACACCCTGGTCTCCCCATGATGAGGAGCTGCTAGTCTCCAGAGAAGCAGCAGGTGCAGTAGCTGAAGAGGAGGAAGTTCCATCAGCTATAGGTTTGTTCTGGAAACATCTGGAAACTCCATGTTTTGACTATGGTGACCATTGTTTTAGGGGTTTAATATCAAGTGATGTGAGAGGGTTTTTGTGTTTCATTTTGTTTTTCCTGTGATTTTCCATGCATTGAATGTTTGGAACTTCCAAGTCCATTCATAAACTGCACACTATGTATGTATCTGTTTTATTTCACATAGCATGAGATAGAACTGTCTTGGGAAGCCTGTGAGTTATTTGACTCTATATCATGGCTTATTATACAAACTTGATTATAAACAGAGAAGATTTTGTGAGATTTCTCTATGTGAACAACAACTGCAGCCTTCAGTAGGACTTAGAGGTTATTACATGGAAACAAAGGCTGAATGCAAATTTGTAAAATTGGTTTTCTTTGGTATTTCTAATTTCTTATATTTCAGATACTGAGGAGGGTGGGGATCACCTTGCAAGTGATGCAGGAGAGGAAGGTGAGGGAAAAAGAGAGGAAGAAGTAAATCAAGATCAGGAGGATCAAGGTGAGAAATGGGGCATGTGTGCTCATATTTTAATTAGCAGTCAGAGTTTGAAATAGTGGATGTCAATCAGCTGAAGCCATGCTGCTGCTGGGAGACCATGAGAATCTCTGCCTTTCATAAGGAGGACAGTCCTCTGGAGAAGTAAACTATGAGAAGTTAAATTCATATACTGCAACAGAACAAATTAAAAGTGACACTTCTGTGCATATATACCTGACAGCACTTGCAGAGCTGAATTTGTAAGAGATTGAATTTCCAAACTGTGTATTTTTAAAGAAAAATGAGAGAAAATATGGCATATCCTGAGAAGTTCAGGAGTTTTGAGCACTTCGCTTTTCTCTCATGAATACAACTGTGTATACTTAATTCTCCCAAGTGTAGTTCAAAAGCAGGCAAAACAAATATGAAGAAACAAAGTTTTGGTGTCGTTATACATTCTGATTTGAATAGTCTTTGGTTGGTTTTTTGGTTTCTTCTACAAACCAAGGAGATTTGAAATTCAGGTGCTCAGGTTTTCTTCCAGGCAGTTCAGAAGCCTGTTTTAATACACAGTTACAAGAAGCAACAGGGATGCATCCATGTTTACTCATATTTAGCTTAGAAGCCTCCAACCAATTGTGTTCTTTGTATTTATCCTTAAAATTTACAAGCTTGCCTATCAGATATGAAAATATCAGATAAATTTATCCAGTTTTAATCAGCCCATTTTACAATAAATCCAAGCCAACCACTGTCTTTAGGGATTAGAAAATACCTTGAACCATATGAAAATGCCTGGAGGTATACACTAAACATTTAGGTCAGCTCTTGTAGTTTTCAGTTTATTTGCTTTTCATTTTCAGCTCTGAAGGTGCTCTCCAGCTTTAGAGCAGGACAGGCAGTTGGCTGACTTGGTGTGTGGGACTGACATCTTATAGGATCCCTGGGCTTGGGTCAAATCCATCAGAAATCTCAGCAGATCATAGCTCAGCTTTGGATTTGGCAAAAGTGCATTGAGTCTGGTTTGTCTCAAAGACCCTTGGACTCAAGTAACCATTTGGACTGAACTTGATTCTAATAAATTTTCTGGCCCACCACAACAAAGCAGTTCTGGTTTTCCCAGTGGCTTTTCTAGGGTGCTTTTGAGAACAAATGAGCCCAGGTGTCTGTCAGATATGGCACAGAGGCAGATGCCAATGCCTGAAAACACAGCAAAGTGATAGATTGAAAGTTCCCTCCAACTCTTTGTTTCCAGAATCAAGGAATTGGATGATTTTAAACATTTTTCAGCATAGGTCTCCATCCATAATTAATAAGGCAATATATTGTTCCCCTTGTCTTTAGGTTTAGCAAGATTAAGTTATAAGAAGGAATGATTTGAAGAAGATATGCATCCTGTGAAGAGCAGATATAACAAAATCTGTCTACTTTGCAGCCTGGTATTCCCTGCCCCTTTGTCATCATTCTTTTTCCACGCAGAAATTCCCTCTTTTTTGTTCTGCATTCTTTATGATATCATCTAACCAGGAGGCATTTTTGGCTGTTCAGAGTTACATATGGGCTGGCTGGCAGTCAGTGTGGGCGTACTGAGCCTGTCTGCCAGCTGACAAACAATGTAAACAACTTCAGTTCAACTACTGGCGTTGAAAGGCAGTGGGTGAGGAGGACTGAGGTGGACAGCAGAGTTCTGCAGTTACGTTTTAGATTACTGGGATTACTTTCCAGTGTTTTATAATAAAATGCATCTCTACGCCCTGTCTTTCCTTCTACTCTACAGAAATTACTGATTTCGGAGGATGAACCAGAGGAATCAGAGGAATTGGGTATAAAGGAAAAGACCCAAAAAATGAAATTTTTAAGTAGATGATTTTGTGTGGTAAGCCTGCAATATTTTTCTTTGTAAAAGGTTGTGTTAAGATGTTTTAAATAAACATTTTTAGGTGCTTTGAATAAACATTTCTGTCAGTGTTCTGTCTGGAATGTGTATCTTTGGACCTTTTATACTCTCAGATTCTCACAGCAACTTCCTTTACTCCATGTAGCCAGTAATAAGGTGTCAAATCCAGTGTGGAATTATTCTGGATTCATGAAGCCATGAAGCTGTGTCCTCACAACCTAATCTTCTACTCCTGATGGTTGTTGTCTTTCTTGAACCCTGCCTCTGGGCACAGAGACTTGGGGGTCTTCAGGTGAAGACAAAGGCAGTACTGGACTTCCCAGCTCTCTCCATTTTCCCTGTCACTAGGGCACAATTCCAGACCTACATTTTCCTTGTTGATTTTGTTGTTATCCTTGCACCTGTAGAAGCTCTTCTTGTTGCCCTAAATCTTCCCTTGCCAGTTGGAACTCCAGTTGAATTTTTTATCCTAACACACTGGTGCAATGTTTTTAAATTCTTCCTCTTTTGGCTGGTTTTCCTTCTGCTTTCTGTATACTACTTGTTTGGTTTGGTTTGGTTTGATTTTGGTGTGTTGCAGCTCAGTCTCAAGATCCTTCTTTACCATGTGCCTTCCTTAAGCTGTTTCAAGGATATTGAACTGATCAGGGTGAAGGGGTGGCTCTGTAACAAATTCCTGGCACTCTGCCACATCATCCGAATGACCACTGGTGATCCACAAGCTCTTAGCAAAAATGTTGTCCGTATACAGAATAGTTTCATGCATTCAAGCAGCTTCTTCACATGGAGAAAAACTCTCCTCCAAATTTTACTTTTCTGTCTTTATTAATGAGCCCTTCATTCACTGGAGAGCTCTGGTTACGTGAGCTGTCCCACCCTGTTTCAGTTTTCCCGAGGATGTCACTGTTCTGCATCTGAAGCAGTTCCCAGTTCCTCCTTTTCCTAGTTTTACACATATACACTAAGGCAGGCTCCTCTTTGAGTTGTTTTATCTTCATGATGGGTATCTTCCTACCATCACTCTGCTCCACTTACGTGGCAACCCTCAGCTTAATTCCTTAGTGTAAGCAGTTCTTGCCATCCTCCAAGATACCAAGTTTCTCCTCATCAGATTCTCAAACCTGTTGGAAAACACACTTTTTGTTGCTCAGAGGAGCCATGGTGAGTAAAACCAAAGCAGGAGTGCTGTGCTCCTTTCTCTGCTGAGGTACAAGAGGTAGCAAATGCAGCTATTCACCTGCCCTGCTCAGCTTCCCATCCCTGCAAATGTGCTGAGGGAGGGCTGGATCCACTGCTTGTGTTGTTGGGGAAGCCATGCAAGAGCCCTGGGGCCTCTCTCATGAGGAAGCAGCTCCTGGGATGTCTCTGTGCTAGAGCACGAGAGAGATGGAAGAGGACAAAGTGAACCCCAACTCCCAGCCCCTTGCCCAGCTGGCTGAACACCAGGCCCTCAGCAGGCACTTGGTGAGGGCAGTGGGGGGCTTGTCCTGATAACAGCAATCACGCAGCACTGTTTGCAGACAGTCCTTAGTTCTGAACTGATGTTGCAGGCTGTGGACACAATGAAACATGGAACAGGCTTTCTCCTCCTTCCAGTTTGACATTCTCAGGAAAGGAGGCAGCAGGGAGAAAAAGGCAGCTTGCATTCACCCTTCACAAGACACAGGGCAGGGGGAGGAAAGGTCTAGTCACTGTAGCTGTTCCCACAGGGATGTGAAGGCTGATACCAGAACCCCAAGGGTCACTTTAAGAGGTGCATTCCTGCAGTTGTTGGGTATTGAGGGCCAGCACTGCAATTTTATTCACTGGGCTTTGCAATTCTGCCACAAGCCAGGTGCGTAGGCCTCAGCCTCTTGGACACAAAGATTCTGTGATCTTTCTTTTTTGGAGGAGAAAGCCAGGCCCATTGGTAGCCAAAGCCCAGTGCCCAGAGGTGACACTAGCAGGGTTCTTTATTGCATGAAAAGATGTGGGGGGCTGATTGTTTAACTCTGCAGTTGTTGCTTAGTGCGCAAACAGCATCACTCAGTAACACTGAGGGAAGGGGAAACCTTTTGTTGTATGAAAATCAACAAAAACTCTGAATTTGACACTGGTGTCTTTGGCAGGCCGCTGAACGCCCTGGCCCAGTATCCCTAAGGAAAATCTCCCTCACAGGGGCCAGGGCACATCAAGGACTACAAGTGCCGAGTCTGTGGCTGCTCCATGCTGCTTCCAGAGGGATCGGCTGTTGAAGGGCTGTCGGGTGTGGCCCTTTGTGACACAGGCTTGAATTACCAGGGCCCGTGGTGCTGCAGGACACGGTGGCACCCAGAGGCCCTTGTGACACGGCAGAGCCCCGCCCTACCAGAGGGGTGTCTGAGGGGGGTCTGAGGGGTTCAGAGCCCCGGGTGCCCAGTCCCAGCAGAGCCGCTCTGCCGGGAGGAAGCAGCTCCCCTGAGCGCCTCTGTGGCAGGGCACAATGGAGCAGCTCATGGAGGAGGTGAACCCCAACTCCCCCCCTGCCATGGAGCAGCCGGGCCTGTGCATGAAACCCCAGGTGATGGCCAGGCATGGAGGAAAAGGGGACAGAGGGAGCTGGCATGGGGCTGGAGGCAGAGGCCCAGGGGCCAGGGCTGGGCCAGCGACTGTGCCAAGGCGGTCGCCTCCTTCCCCCACACCCAGGGCACAGAGGCAGGGCCGTGCCCCACACAGGTCCTGGTGCACCCCCAGCCGCCACCCTGGGTGGCTGGAAGCCCTCAGGGAGCAGAGACAGGGGGCAGTAGGGGGTTCAGAGCTGGCAGGGCCACAGACTGTGGAGTGGGACTTGGCCAGGAAGGACAGAGGGAGGAAAGCCTATGTGGGCCGGGAACTGGCCCAGTGGGGAAAGGAGAGTGGCCAGGAGCTCAAGCAGTGGGAATATGAGAGATACCAGGAGCTGTCCCAGTGGGGAGATGTGAGAGTCCAAGGACTGTTCCCTTGGGAATATGAGGGACACAAGGACCCTTCTCCTTGGGGAAATCAGAGTGTCCAAGAGCTGGACCAGGTGGAATATGAGAGATACCAGGAACCTTCCTACTGGGAAGGCATGGGAGTCCAAAAACTGTTCCCTTGGGAATATGAGGGACACAAGGAGCCTTCTCGATGGGCAGATGAGCGTGTCCAAGAGCTGGACCAGTTGGAATATGAGAGATACCAGGAGCCTTCTCAATGGGGAAATGAGAATGTCCAAGTGCTGGACCAGTTGGAATATGAAACATACCAGAAGCCTTCTGGATGGGGAAATGAGAATGTCCAAAAGCTCCGTGAATGGGAATATGATAGATACAAGAAGTCTTCCCAGTGGGGAGATGTGAGAGTCCAAGAACTGTTCCCGTGGGAGTATGAGGGACACAAGAAGCCTTCTCAATGGCAAAATGAAAGTGCCCAAAATCTTTACCAGTGGGAATATGAGAAATACCCTGAGCTTTCCCAATGGGACAGCTCCACTGACCAAGAGTTGTGCAAAGAAGAAGTCAGACAAGACACAGAGCTGTCCCAAAGGGGACACGGGAGAGACATCGAGGAGCTGCAGAAGGGTGGGGAGGAGATCACCATCACCACTATTTGGATCAACCCCAAGTACGCACAGTTCCTGCAGGACCCCGACGCTGCTCCCCAGGACTCGGCCAAGGCAGCAGAGGCACAGGGCCAGGGCCCCCCAGACCCCTCAGCTCCCCAGGTGGGAGCCCAGCCCCTCAGGGAGCAGCCGGCTCCCCCCAAGAAACGCCCGTCCCGCTTCAGGCGGGCGCTGCGGGCGCTGCTCCACTGGCCCTGCCTGAGGGCACAGCCGGACAGTCAGTGCCCACTGCCAGAGCCAGGCTCAGTCCCGCAGGCCCAGAGCCTGCCCCGTGTCACACGGGCTGCCTTTGATGTCCAGGGGTCAGGGACACCAGTTCCATGTCGGGAGAATGACCTGGCTGAGGCTTAGGGCTTGAGAGGCGCCAGCCATGTCAGACCAAGGGCAGGTGCACAAAGCCTGGGGAGAAGGAGCTCCTGCTCAGAGGGAACACCAAGGATGCAGAGTGACAGCCACAAGGACATTTGGCACAACTTCCCAGATAAGGACAGAACTCATAAAGCCAACTCAGCAACTGTGCTGAAATTAGCTCCAGCTGGGGAAAAGGTACTTCTGGCACGGGGAGACAGTGACAGTGACTCCCGGCCCAGTGACCGCAGAAACACAGCGAGAAAAAAGAAGAGACAGACTGAGCACAGAGAAAGACTAGTTAGCATAAAAGCAAGGGAATCTTTAAACCAGTAGAAGAAAAGTATCAATAGAGATATTAATGCCAAGATACTAATATTAACTATTAAGTTATTGTAACTTATTATTATTCAATAATAAGATAAACGATTGCATCAATATGTAATGCATAAAGAAACAAAATACCATTATAGAATACAAATATAAATATTGTATAATATTTAATAGTTATAATGTCTATATATAATAACTATTGAGAAATAATATAGTTTGAATAAGATGTCAAAAATGTAATACATGATCTAGAACATTAGAGTTCCATATAATAGAAATGTAACATCTAAATATTTATATATGATGCTATTAAAAAAAAGAAAATAATTTTAACAAAAAATAATATATCAACTTAATAAGAGAGCCATATAACTGGTAGCCAATGAGCACGAATGCCTTTGTTCACTAAAATGTATAAATAGTGAAAAGTTTTGATAGTTACTGTGCTGGCTCTGTGGATTTCCCACCCAGCACCTCCTTCTGTGCAGAACTGTAAATAAAGGAAATAGCTGAACTCTGTGGGGATTGGTTTCTTGCACACAGGGTGAAAGAATCCCTTTTGGGACAGCAGCTTTGCCATGGCCACATGGATAAAAGATGCTGCTTTTCCAACCAGGCTCAGCTGTGCCTGGCCCATCTCGGAGCCAGCCAAGCAGCAGAGCAGCAGAGATCTGAAACTCGGCAGCTGCGCAGTCGCTGTGGCCCAGACAATCCCACAGCAGCCACGAGAGCCCCTCTGGGAACGAACACCAAATCCCAGAGGGCACCTCTGCGAGCCGGCTCCCCGAGTCCCTGCACCGAGGAGTTGTCCTCCAGGTGTTTGGGGAACCTCCTGGGGCTGCTTGGACCAGCTGTGTGGTGTTCCAGTGAGCACCTGGCAAGCTGAGTTCCCCCACAGGGACAAGGGCAGCTGGTTTGGAGGCATCCCCTTGATTCCTTAAAGAATCATTTGTTGTGGTCATTGTCCTGGTTGGGTGGCCAAGAGCAGCCTCCCACAATGATAATGTACATTATTCTCTAACAGATGTCCAGAAGCATGGTCACTTCAGGTAAAGAAATGTCATTTTTGGATAAAGTGATTTTGATGCAATATTCCATGCTGAATTGGCATATGAGAGATGTGATATACTGTACTTTCTCTTCATCATCTCTAGAATATCCATTACTCTGAAAGTTCAGGATGTCAGATTTACTACAGATAAAAATCCCAACTGAGAAACCATGTGGGCTTTCTTCTTCACAACCAACCATGGACCCAGCTCAGCTATGGAGAGGCCACAGGGTCCTGTGGCTGCCCTTATTGCTGTGATCATGGGAAGCAGCACTACAGAGCACAGCACTACATCCTCCCCTTCTCCTTTCTCTTCCCGCCATCCTCCCACCTGCTCATGGGACAGATGATCTTAGATGATAGCAGAACCTCTGCTATCTCTGTTGAGGATGCTCTTAAGGTACTGCTGATATGAACTCAACATCCATCTACTGGATATGATTACATGGAACAGTTGAATCTTTCAGGGCAGGAGCACCTTTACATTTCCTGCTCTCTGTACAAGGTCACTGATTTTTTGAAACAACCCAAAAACCTGAACTCCTGACTGGAGTAATTGCCATGTAAATATCTGGAGTTTGATGCAATTCTCCGGACAGTGTTGTAAAGCTGTCAGATGTGCAAACTGAATTGCTGACTGCTAGGGGGTTAACTAAAATTCTGCTTGTGAAGACTGTGATTCTGTTTCATTTGTTTGTCCTTCAGTCCTTCCCCAGGGGCTCTCTGGTGCCATCACCAACAGCAGCTCTGGGCATTCCCACACCTCCAGTACATCCAAAGCTCCCAGCAGTGTCCTGCAGGCTCACACACAGCCCTCACACTGACACACTTAGGTCTGAGCAGGGACAGGGAACATTGATGCTGCTGTCAGAAATCATGAACTTCAGCAGCTTCCCTCAAGGGTGTCATGCTCTGCTGCTCCACCCAGCACAGTCCCTGCCATCCCTCCACCCCAGGTTCAGGCTGTCACCTCTGTGGAGCTCCAGCTGATATCCCATTTTCCCTCCTTAAAAGAGAGTAGTCCGCACACCTTCTGAAATTCCTTGGACATAGCGCCAGGACCACCACACACCTCCCTCAGGGAAAGAGCCCAGAGCCCCGGGAGAGGGTTGGACACAATGTCCCACTGCCCAAACCCTGTCTGGGTATCAAATGCAGGGAGCCCCTGACACAGGGAATGATTGGCATCTGACTCCATTGGTTCAGAATGCTGAACAATAGCTTTATTAAAACTATACTATATTATAACTATACTAAAGAGATACTAAAATACACTGTGTGAAAGGAAAACCCCTGACTGTCTCCAGACAGACAGACACAGCTTCGAGTGATTGGTTAATTAATGCACACAACCATCACCAGAATCCAAGTACCAAATCCCTTCAGGTAAACAATTTCCATAACACATTCCATATGTGCAAAACAACAGGAGCAGCAAGTTGAGATAAGAATTGTTTTCTCTTTTTCTCTGAAGTTTCTTGCTGCATTTCCCAGGACAAGTGCTTGGGAAGTTGTGCCTGCTTCTCTCTGTGAAGAGAGATGTGGCCACATCTGGGCTGTCACCAGCATGGTGCCAAGGGAAATTGCTCCAGAGTGCTGGAGATCAGGCCCAGTGCTTCATCAGCCTTGGTGCTGCACAGTTGCCACTGCTTGGAAGAGAGTTTCTGCCATTCCCCAGCACCCACACAAATTACCAACAGCTCTGCTTGCTCTGCTCCCATCTCCCAGGGGAAGAGGCATCCTTACAGAGCAGACAAAGCCCAGCGGTCCCTATCAACAGGCAGGTGATTGCTTAACATGCAGTTAACGAAGCTTTATGAAATCAAAAATCAAAAAAACTTTTTTTTTTCTTCTAATGCAGCTTTTTGAAATTAAAAACCTGTCAATCAGGAAGTGGCTGGCGGGACACAGCAGCTGCAGAACCCTCCTAGAAGCTTCCAGAATCAAATGGAAGGACATAAATAGTAAATTAAAAGTATAGAGCCAAGGCAGAGCTGTGCAAAGTGTTGTACAAGCACTAAATTCCACTGACAGATGGTTTTCTCTCTTTGTGCAGGTAAATAAAGCCGCTCTGAAACTTTTTTCCCTGATAATTTGTAAGCAATACCTTAATTATTATGTACACCTGTCTGGTTTTAATTGGCTCTCATACTGTGGCAATTTTGGTATGAATATTAATGGGCCTGGAGCCTGAGGTAGAGTTGTCAGCCAGTAGCAGTTTTTTTCTGCTTCTGAAGTGAAACAACCAGGTTGGGCCCATTTGGCATGAGATGTTGTACTGGTATTGCTGAAACAGGACTTACATTTCCTACTTCTTCACCTCAGAGCAAGAAATCAATATTAAAGTTTTAGTTTAGAAAAAGAGGAAGAACATTTTAGCAATTCCCATTTCTCTGCAACTCAGAATTCCAACAAAAATGTATCTGGAAGTTTGAAAGTTAGTGATAAAAACAGATTAAGAGAAAGTGGAGATAGGGAAACCAGTCATATGAAATACAGTTTATTACTTCTTCTTTGCAATTTTTTCTTCTGTCAGAAATATCATAGTGATAAAATTCCCATGCAATCATTCTTCTCCTATCTTACATTTTGTTTGCAATTTCTTGTCACACTGATGTCCCCCAATGCTTACCTCAGTGAGCATTCTCTTTTCCTATTTTTTGCTTTTTTTGATAAAGAGTTGTGCTGCATTTCCATTATTACTGTAGCTATATCAAAGCTAACTTGCTAATGTTGTGGGGAGGAGTTTAGTCTTTTTATAAGAAAATTAAGATAGTTTACTTGCTACTTTTTTTTTATATTCTACTGTAAATGTGAGGAATATCTGCCCAACATAATTCCAAACTCCCTTCCATTTTAACGTCATGTTCAAATCAAGCTGAGTTCATTCTTGGATAGTTTAAATTACCTTTTTCCTCTGCAGCACTGTTTGTTAGTACATGAGTGACCTCCAGTGGTATTCCTTAGAAAAAATAGAAAGCCTCCTGCTTGGAATACAATCAGGGAAAGCTGAGAACATCTGCAGATCTCTAGTGTGTTACAGGTTGCTCCTGAGAACGGGACTTGCTCCTTTTGGAGATCCCCAGTAAGTAAAAAAAGAAGTAAAAAAAAATCCACTCAACTGTTTTATTCCTGACCTGTGACTTAAAATTGTGCAAAGAATAGAAATATCTGCTTCTTTGACTCAGCAGAACCATGCATAATCCTTGCACCAGCATTATTGCTGGCACAAGGAGAAAAGCTTGGAAAAATCAGGATCAGAACATTCATAGCATGTTGTATCTCACTTTTCAGAATTTGTCTCAAGTGTTTTTCCAAGCTCCTCTGCCTAGAAGTAGTCCCAAACAATGCAATTTTTGATGTTAATATCCTTTCAAAGGGTATGGAAGAAGCATTATTGTTAAAAAAAATTGCTCTTCCTCCTCATCTCTCAATCACACCAGACTATTTGGCCATATAAATCTGAAGTTGTTTTCCCACAAGGGGTCACCATAGATTAGCCTCACTGCTGGTCTTCATCAAATGAATTTGTGTTCTCACATTTTAAGATACAAAGAAAACATTCAGATTCTCAAACCAGTACTAAAAACATCGATTGAAGCACATAACTTTGTAATAAAATGGTTCCAGTGAAAGAAAACTGCAAAGCAACAACTAATTCTAGAAGTTGCATAAAAACACAAACCAAACTAATAAGCAAAATCAAAAAAACCCCAAAAAAACAATCAAACAAACAAACAAAAAAAACCACAAAAAACCCCCCAAGAAACTGGAAAATAATTTCTTATTTCTTTTGCTTACCACAAAAATAACTTGGAAGACTCCAAGGACATTTTCTTCATTTCACCTGTGTTTCGTGATTAGTCTCATGCTGTGTACACACCACATTAGGAATTCTCTCTCTCCCAAGAACCAGATTGTACAACCTTGGGTGTTAAGAACATCATTTTAGCTCTGAATTTAAAGAGTGATTAGGGTTGAATCTGTGCTCATGGGGTCCCAGGAAAGCCAAAAGCAGAGTCCTTGTGAATAGGAGAGCTTGTAATGCCCTTCCATTATTAAGACTGAGATGGTTTCAATGGGTTCCTGAGTGTGCTGCCTGTTCTTTCTGTTCATGTTCTTTCTGTTCAGTTTACTTAAACAGCAGACATGGAGAAGTCTTTATAACTTTAGTACAGTATTTTGTGACCAAGCATTTGTTCTCACCAGAAAAGAAAACTTAAGTTCCCAAAGTCTCTTCTAAACATGCTCTGAAGTTTAATTCATTGCTTTCACTGAAGTAAAATTCATTGGAGTGCATCTGTATAAAGAATAAAAGAAAAGCACAGTGGGATTCTGGTTTGAGTGCTTTAGGAATCTGCCTGTTAAGTATATGTAGATTGTCAATAGTGTTGTCCATGCACTGTGGGCATCTGATTAGATGCCAAAATTCGGTGGACCAGTAAAATCCATCCCCTGTAAGAGACAGACAGACAGACAGACAGACACTTCCCCCAGCCACATCCTTCTCCCCTCCTGTCACCTGCCTCTAGGGAGCTGCACACACTCATTAAGGATAGGAGCTGGATGGATAATAACAGGATTAGAGTACCATTAACTAGCTTTCAGCAACATTATTTCTGCAGACCAGAAGGACTGAAAAGCAAAAAGAAATTTCATTGTTATATTATACACAGTGGCAGCAAGGTAGGAAAGTGTTAAAGAAAGGATGATGCTGTTAAAGAAATGAGATGATGCTGTACTTACAGGTTATTTTTCACAACAGACCCACCCTGACAATACATCTGATGCCACTGGGTGAAGGGAGAGATCTCACATGGTATTTTATTTTGGTATTTTAAAGGAAGACACAGATTCTTAAACCAAGGTGGTGTTTGCAGCCCAATCTAGGATTAATGTATAACAACATTATGGAAAAAACCCCTTGTTATCTCTAGAAAGGTAGAAGAAAATTTGTAATGAAATTTAACATCACTAATACATTAAAAATGACCAGTCTTTTAGGTGGCTTTGCTGATTTTTTTGTATCATACATGCCTTTCTCAGCCAGACCTGTGAGTCACTGCCCTCCCTGCTGGCCACAGAGGAGCCTGGCCACCACCTTCAGAGCTCAGAGCAAACTCATCCCTCACCACACCTGCCTCTCTTGGCTGACAGCAAGTGTGTGCTGGGCTGAGACATGGAGAAGTAGCCAAGCCTCAGTCCTCTTAGCACTGCAGTGGCATCCTCCTTCTCCTGATTAAGAAAAGGTTGTGGTGACATTTGGTGTTTTTATCTTTTTCTAGGACTGCAGCTGTAGTCCCATCTCCTGAGCTTAAGTCCTGTGCCATTGCTCATTAAAGAGCTCCTGTCTTGGCCCTGGGACATTTGACTTTAACTGTAAAATTGCAGCCCTGTCAGAAAACTGAGAGCTCAAGCAACTCCACCAGAGCTGGAAAGTCAGAATGAATCATTGCAGCTGCACAGCTGAGATAACAAAATCTCTACACCCACAGATAAAGCTGCCTGTCAGTCACTTCTCAGTCCCAAAGCTGCAATGTTGGATGGGCTCCTCTGCATGCCCCCATGGCTAATGGCATGCAGGGAGATGTCACATAGGAAGAGCAGGTAGTGAGGAGTGAAAATGAAAACATTTTTAGCCATGCTCTGAGAGAAACATTATCATTTTTTCCTTTCATTGAAAGAAACATTGTACTTTCCTGGAGGCAGTTATCTGATAAGCAGAGAGTCAAAGCAGGAGAAAAACAGACAGTGGAAAGGCATGTTCCTGTTTGTGCATAAAATTTCAGGGCTACATTCTGTTAATTAAACACATCATGTATAGAAGAGCTGCAGAAACCTTCCAGATGATCCACTGGGAAGGTGGGTCACCATTAATAAATTCAGCACAAACCAGCAGAAAAAAGAGCTGTTCTACTGCAAGTGCTGCCTTGGGAAGGATTCAGAGTTAAAGCTGCTCATGTCACAGTTTTGTCACCAGTACAGTAACACAGGGCATCTTTCCTTTTCCCAGAAACAGTAAAGCAACCAGTTCATTTCCCTTCAAAAAGAAATAATTTTGACCCTTTTGCAATATGCATCACTTGAGAATTGCTGGATGAGGAGCTGATGTGATAGAAAATGGACTCACTTCACAGAACAGGTGAATAAAGAGTCAGTGTGGTATTTGCTCTCACAGAACTGATGGAGTGAACAGGAAACACAGTGGCTTTAGCTAGAGCTGGTCTCTTCTTTGGGTAGGAGTTGACTTTCTTCAGTCCCAGTTTTTCTGTTGTCTGAAAATATCCAAGTGACTAAAGAAGGGGGGAAAAAGGAATTCTTGCTGGATGTAGTTCAGTCTTGTTTACTTCAGTGCTCTTGTAATGGAGTTTATAATCAGGTAGTTATATATCTATATTTATTAAAAATTTTTATGCTCAGGAAAGATTAAAAGGTGCTTTTCTCACCACCACCAGAAGTGTTATTTCTCACTTGAGCACCATCTCTCAAGTTCATTCTTCTCAGTCAGCAGAATAAAAACAAAATCCAGGCACCAAACTCAGAAGTGTTTTTCTGTGCTTTGACAGCTCAGAGAGGGCATTTCCCACCTTCTGTGTGTCTTCTGGATGAATCATTGGACTGTGATGAACCATAACCTGCCTTTGGCTCCTTTTTGACTACTGCAAAGGCAGAGATGGCCTTTTAATCTTCCATGATAGCATTTCTCCAGTTAAATGCTGTGTTTGCTCCATGAGTTAATGTCTTCACTGGTGGGCTGACCATCTGCCATTTGTTCTCCTCTTTCTGTTCTTCACAGAAACACATGCCCAGGGCAGGGATCTGAGAAGGAAGTTACCAGCAGGGTCATTGCTTTGGCATGAAGGAGGGGCTTTGCTACAGAAAAGAGCAGCCCCTGATATTCTGTCACTTCTGAAATGAACTAAAACCAGGCTGGAAGCCTGAGGGGTGAAACTTGTGTCACCACTCCACATTCATACCTGGGCAAGCTGTTCCTGTGCCTCACCCTCTCCCACAGTAAAGAATTTCTTCCCAGTATCCAATCTAAACCTACTCTCTGTCAGTTTGAAGCCATTGCCTCCTGTCCTGTAACTCCAGGCTCTTGAGAAGTTTCTCTCATCTTCCTTGTAGACTCCCTTCAAGTACTGGAAGGCTGCAATTAGGTCACCCCAAAGCCTTCTCTTCCCACTTTGAAAGGAAGGAGACTAGCTCCAAGTGGGGAGGTTTCCAAATGTGCCTCATGTCTCTAGGTGTTACATGGCATTGACTTTCCAGATGAAAATCTTCTCCAAAGACTTAGCTGCCAGTCACATACAAAGCCCCCAGAATAAAATCCTTCTCTTTACCTCCAGTGCTTTGCTAAACCTGTGTGAGACCCCTTTGGAATGAGAGAGCTGATGTCACAGCTGCTGGCAGGCTGTTACATGTGTCTAGCTGCATAAGCAGTCTCCTTCTTAAAAACACAATGAAACAGCCCAAGGGCTTCCTGATGGAATGAAATGCTCTCACCTTCTGTACCATCTGGGCAAAGTCTCTGCTGTCTCTGCTGGGGAGCCCTGTGAGTGCTCGGGTGAGAGGTGCCAAGGAGGAGCCATGGCCCACGATGAGGATGACACCTGGCATAGCAGGAAAAGCAAAGAACCATGGTAAGGGAGCTGCAGCACTGCCACATTCTCTGTCAGCAAATGGGGATGAGGTGGCTTTGGGGCTGTTCATCTTTGCAGACCTCTTTGATAATGTGGCAGAGCATGTTGTGATGGGCAGAAAATATCTGGGGTGTTGAGCATGCCAGCTACTGAGAAGGTGTTTGTGAAAAAGCTTTCCACAAAAGCATATTATCTTTTGCTGAGGTACATCCTGATGTAGAAAAATGAAGAAAAGCATGTTTTGCAATTTAGTACTCTACTGTCTCAGTTTTATTTTACTTTTTTCATTTCTAATCCATAAATTGCATTTATGTTACTTCAGTGTAGCCCAGGGCAAGCACTGAGTCTACCTTAAGCTCTGTGCAGTGCCAACAGCTCACATGAAATGTGTTTCTGTTGGCAAATCTCTGCCAGTTCCTCTTACTGCAAGAGTCTGACAGAATATTCAAAGACCTGAAACCTCTACCTTTGCAGGGGCAGGCACTGATGATCTGTTTTATCACCGCAGAGCTCCTGCTGACATAGTCTTCATAACTTTCCGAAGGCACCAGAGAGGAGAGTGGGAAGTTGCCCCTGACAATAAAATCACAAATATATGTTAATCTACATGAATACACTCTTAGCAGCATTGAATGACTACACCAGAGAAAAGGCACTTAGTTAAAAGGTTTATCTACTGGCTTGGCTGACACACAGTAACCTCTGCTTGTCTGAAGCATTAGCTTCTCTCTGAGTAATTTCCATTAAATTTCATGGCTAAGTCTCATAGCTCATAAAGCACCAGATACAGGGAAAACCAGACTTCAATAAAACTTGAAGTTTACAGTGGAGATTATTTAAAGCAGGATTTGTGCCTAAGAAAAGCTTTGAGCAATTCTGCCAGCAAGGACAACTGCCCAGACATGAGCTGCAGAGCTGCCTGGGTCTTCCAATCCTGAGTTCAAACAAAGGAGAGACAATAATGAGACAATAATGAGAATGCTTGCAAGATTTGGTACCTCAGCATTAATCTCCTCAATAAACCAAGTAAATAAAAATCTACATTTCATGTGGCTTATCTGCAATGCTGGCTAAAAGGATAGTGAAGACTTCTGCTGTTAGAGTTTAAAAAAAAGGTGTTTCTAGGGACAGAAATCACAATGCATCACTCCAAAATATCTGAGCACTTTTGCAAGACCAGGCAATCTTCTTTCTTTTTTATACCAAGGCTTTTCAGGCACCCAAAACAGCTAAGAGCCAGACCTTCACACTACTGTGAATCAGGGCAGCCTCAGAGGTCTGGTGGGGCTTGGGTGATGGACAGCATTTGCAGGGGTGGAATTGGTAAAACCAGACCCTGCTGTCCCACAAGCTCAGTAGTAGAGTGAACCTTGCCAATGAATTTTGTTGTGCTGACACTTAATTTTATATCTGTTTTTTACTGATACCCTTTGCTGATGATTCTTTAAGTGATCTCACTCATTCATAACAGCTGGCACCCAAGGATTTTTTAGCCCTACATGCGGTGGGAAAAAACTGACATTCTGTGTGGAAGTTTATAGTCCATCCACCCTGTTTTTGCCTGGACTTGAGTGAACTGTGAGGGGCCTAAACACTGTAGTTAACATTCCCTTAGAGATTCCTCTCTGAACCTCCCACTGCTGTGCATTTGCACAGTTTGTGGCAAGTGATTTTGGACCAAAAAAAAAAACAAAAAAAACAAAACCCTAGAGAATATTCTGTTAGTGAAAAACACACCAGAAAGACCTGTGCTCTGAAAAAAAAGAAGGATTTTGGAGACTATGCTCTCTCTCTAACAAAGATATATCCTTGGCTGTAAGGCATGTGTTAAGACATAAGATGTTTCCTTTCCTCCTTTTTTGAATATGTGGGAAATCCCAGAGACAGCTGAGTAATTTCCTGGATCTGCCTGTGCACTGCAAACACTGAGCAGCCTGGTTTGTGAACAAGATGAGGAGTTAGACTGAATTGGAGGTTTATCATTTCCTGCCTGGCTGTGGTTTGCAAGTGCTCAGAAAAGGCTTCGACCCTCACCCTGCCAAGTTATAAGGGCTCCAAAAAGTCCTTGCTGAGCACAGTATTAATCTTTGAGCAACTTAAAATGATGTCAGAAACATCAACTAAAGTGAAATGCTCTTATCTTGCCCGTCCCCAAAACCTCTTGCTGCTGCCCTGCAGACCCTCAGCCAAGGGCTGACTGACCTTATATAACATCACATTTCATTGTCACTGAAAATCAGGTTATTCTTCACATTTCCAAAGTTTTTCACATGAACCAAAGATAAAAGCAAAGCTCCTGGGACCTGACATTAATGTCCATAATGTCAAGGCAGCACCAGAGGAGGGCTGGTCCCATGCACAAGACATTTGTGCTAGTGCACCCATGTGCTGGTGACAGCATATCTTATTTCTATATCCTATTTTGATCTGAATTTGATCAGAATCACCCCATCTTTGTGGCTTTTGTAATGATTTGTGACACATAAAAGGACAAGATATCTCAGGGAAAAACCCCACAGCTTTATCAGCCAGACACAGAGAAGTTACCTGTAACTTGTGTCTATGTCGTAAGATGCCTCCACCAGCTCTGCCACAGTCATGAATTTAGGGATTGCTCTGCTTGCTTCCCAGTTGGTCCATTCAAATAGTCCTGGTTCCACCCTGATTCTGACTTTTTGATTTAATTTAAGCCCTGCAAGAACAAGAAGTAGATCTTAGGAGACAGGTACACTTGAAGTGCTACATTCAGGCTATATTCTGTCTTATTTGCTGTTGTACTTTTATTAGTGAAAATGAATTACTTATTATCAACAAATTGATTAAAGGAAGCCACCATTATATTCTTGTATGACTAACATAAAGGGACTGCAAATTATTATCATCATCATTATGATAATCATAATTTTGAAGCTCTGTTGTGATGCTCTGCTAGAGGTAAAAAACTCAATTTTGTAATGTTGCAATCTAAATAAACTTCCACCAGGAAATATTTTTTACCATTTTTATATAGCATTCTGCTCCTCAGTAAGGCAGTAAACTGTCCAAATTGTCCAGTATTAGAAACTGAATTCTCTTGTCAAAAGAAATATTTTATTTTGAGTATTCTCAAGACAGGTTACTCCATGGCAGTATGCATTCTGATGTAAACATGGTAATGAACTGTGAACTTGCTGAAAAGAACAGGAGATGAAAAAAGAAGAGAGGGAGAGGAAAGGAAGGCAAAGATGTTCTGCAAAATGAAGGATTAAAATAGTTTGGTTTGCAAAAGGAAATATGGAAGCAGTCTTCCCTGATCCACAATCAGATCCTTCAGAGCTCTGGAAACATCTGATACTTGGGTCAAAATATTTTCTGGAAGAGGTGGCAGTGGTGATTTGATGAGCAGCTACTAATGCTGAATTCCAGCAGATATGAAACACCTCTGCTTTATATAACATGAGATTCTACTTTAACTAGGAAGGCCCAGAGTTACCCTGATATATCCCACAGAATGCACACACACCACCGGGTCCATTCTAACTGGGGAAGCCCAGAGTTACTGGGATATATCCCACAGAATGCACACACATCAGCAGGTTTGTTGCTGCCTGTCTTACCAGCAGTCAAAACCATCTTGTCTTGCCTGCTTAAAGAAAACCACAAACAACCACAAAGTTGTGCATCTTCCTTAATTGCTCATGTCAGAGGCGTCACAGAGGTTTGGTGAAGATGTTTGCAGTGTGGCAGAAGCACCTGGCAGGTTTTGGTCCCTTACCCTGCAGTACATGCTGAGCTGTCTGCACGCAGCGCAGGGCAGGGGACGAGTACATGTAGCTGACTGTCACCTCCTGGTCCAGCAGAGCTTCCCCTGGATAGCAACAGCAAATTGTGACAGATGAGAGATTACTACAAAACACTTTCTGCAAAAAAAAAAAGCCCTCAGAGCTTTGTAATTTCATCAACATGGGATATATTGACAGTTCCTTTCTATTCATTTTTCCCACTATCTGCTGATTGAGCTCATTAGAAAGCTCATTCTGGTGGAAACATCTATTCTAAAATGAGTGTTGGAAAGATAATTACAGAAGATTCACCCTAAATCTGCAAACAGGAATTATAGGCATGTAGCTGTCTCCATATATCTGAACCATCAGAGACAAGCAATTGCAGCAGACCAGCACTGTCACAGTCATGCCTCTTGCTCAGGGAGCACAAACAACTTCATCTGGTGAATTGAGTCAGCCTAACCCACACCACCCATCCTCCTGCAGTGAGGTGAGCACACTCTGCTGACCATGGAGCTGCTTCCTCTGGCCAGCCCCTTCACTCCTCACTGTCCACTCAGGGAAAACTGCACAAGACATTCATCCCTTGCAGACAAGCAGCAGGGCACAGTAGTGTTCTGGCTTCTTCCAGGAACTGGCAGAGGGAGTCCCAAAAACAAGTAATCAGCTGTGTTCTCTGTTTTGCTATTTAAGAAGATATTGCAGTGGTTGCCCACAGAGAATTGTGGCCACAATTGAGTGCTGGCAGGAAATTTTTCTGCTGCAAGACCAGCATGAGCTTTGGCAGATGATGACAGTCTGCTTCCCAAACCCTGACATTTGCAGGAGGATAATATCCAGCTTACCTATAAGCCTTGACTGGAAAATACCACAGCAAGATAAAGGAGGATCACATTCAAACTGCTTCATGCTGTCTTTCTGCCTTGGCAGGGAGGAGGGAAAGTTCAGATCTGCTCTGTAGTATTTCCCTGAAACAAGGCAGGACATTTTGCTGTGGCACAAGGGAGGCAGCAGCTGTGTTGTGTTTGTTCTACAGTCAGTGTCTCACTGATGAAAAACAGCCAGTGCTATTACCTTAAAGGGGCATGTTTTAAGGTCACAACACTGGCTTGGGAAATTATGTGTCCTAAGAGAATAGCCCCTCTTCTTCAAGCTCAGAAGGAGCAAATGGGGAGGAGGAGAGGAAAGAACAGGAAATCAGGAGAATTTGTCTTTGTGGGACTCGAGAGAAACAAAAATTGTCTCCCTACCTATATTCTTTTACTGTTGCCAAAATGACTGAAAAAAAACCCATTTCCACTGAATCAAAATGAAAACAATTGATTACTGATTATACAGCTATATGGTACCACTCTCCTTATCTGCTGTGAATTCCATGCCTTAAAGATGGGAAATCTCCAGCATAGCAAGGCAGACTTCCAGCATAAACCTCTCACTTGTGAGCTCCCACCTTCTTGTTCCCCTCCTTCCTCCTGACACACATTTCCCTGTTTTTGGTTAGTTTTCTTCACCTGAAAACATACCTTTTTCTTTTTATTTTTTGAGGGAGAAAGAGGAAATTCAGATTTTAATGTAGGTCAGCTCTGACATTTCATTTCCACCACAGATTGCCCAGGTTGTATTAGTGATGTAGTGTGACTCTGATCGAGAGCCCGTAATTCCAACTCAGGCCCAGAAAGGTGGAGGGGTCTGACAAGAACCATGTAATGAGAGGTGATGAGGGTGCTCCTGTGATTTGTTCATGTACAGTGAGACGTACTTCCATCAGCAGCACAAGGGCTTTTTTTGTCTGAATTTAGGGAGCATAAACATGAAGGACTTAGGGACATTGTGACCTGGTTATGTGCAGGTTGAAGCAGCGCTGTGCCTGACTTGCACTGTTATAATTTAAACAAAGATTGAATCTCTTCTACCCATTACTGGGCTTAATTTGGTTTGGTCCTGGTTTTTGAAGATCCTCCTGTTACCTTACTCACCATCTGCAGTCAGGCACTGCTGAAGCCAAGACTTGCCAAAGACCTGATCCACTCTTTCCCCATGGCGCATCACCAGCACCCCTCTCCTCAGGGCAGCGTTCTGGGAAAAGGGAGTTTCATAAGGATGTTATCTACAACCTGCAGGAAAAGCCTGGATTCCTGGAGAAGAGACAGCAGAATAGATGCCTGTCCTTAGGACAGTGGTAAGCCTGACTGGTTCTCCACTGAAAGCAAATGAAAGAGAATCATAAAATTATTAAGGTTGGAAAAGACCTTCGGGATTTTTGAGTCCAACCTTTGACTGACCAGCATGTTGTCAACTCAAGCACAGCACTGAGTGCCACATCCAGTTGTTTCTCGTACACTTCCAGGTTTGTTGACTCAACATCTCTCTGGGAAGTCTGTTCAATGCTTAACCATCCTTTCAGTGGAAAAATTCTTCCTGATATCCAGCCTGAACCTCCCCTGGTGTGGCTTAAGGCCACTTCTTTTTGTGGTCACATCCCTGACCCTCACAGGCTGCAGGGTCTAATTCTGTGTTAGCACAAGTGAAAGGAAGTGCTGGTAACAGATCTTTTAACCTCAGTGTGGGAAGGAATCATAACTTTAATTTATATCATATGGGTGTTATAAACAAAAAGCAGATAATTCGCTAAGATATGACTGGTAATGCCCTTTTCTACACCAGGACTAACACTAAGCTTCTTCTTCTTTTCCTAGTGAAAATACTATTTCTACATTTTCACAACTGTGTGGCCAAATCAACAGTGAACCCAGATCTCCTACAAGGCCACTTTTTTTACTCAGGCTGCATGGAAGTACAAATAAATTTGAAGTAGTTTGGGGTTAGTATACAATGCACATTAAATACAAATGAGAAGAAGAAAAGGAGAAACAGGTCAAAGGTTTTAAAACTTTAAAACAGTGTTACTGTGTAAAACAGCACTGTTAACAGTGCTGCAGCACTGAATTAAGTGCTCTGCATCTTCAGCAACAGAAAAGGGAACTCTTAAGAAGTTGTTTGAGGTTGATATTCATGCATTGTTTTAAGTACTTGCAATTCTGCCATGAAACACCCATCAACTGCCACAAGATCAGAGTATAAACCCAAGGTTTTGTGGTCTTCCTCTTCTTGAGAGGAACCCAGAGGCCAGGGAAATTCTAGACTGGAGATGTGCCCTTTTGCAAAACATGTTTCTCAGGCCAAGCCTTGGCTCTGCCACAGATCTGACCTGGATAAGAGAGGTCAAGAGCCAGAAGAAGGACATCTGACTTATTCAGAAAGTTCTTTCAGTCATACAGATGGTGTCCTGGAGGCCCCAGGATGGAAATTCCCTCAAGGTGCCCTCAGTTCCTCTGAAGTTAGCACAAACCAGCCAAGGGTTATTGCCCAGCACAGCAGGAAAGAGGCTGTGGGGCCAGCAAGCTAAAGGGGTTTCTGAGACATGTCTGTGCTGGAAATGCATTTTGGCATCTCTGACAGAGCCAAAAAGGCAACACAGGTGCAAATGTGCTGTAGGAAAAAATCAGATTCCTTATTTGTTTTGCTCTTCCTACCAGAAGATCAGTGGACATGGGGAAAATTGATACCTGTAGATTTTGGACCTGGGTGAAAAATGTGATCCTACCAGTGCTGTGAATCACTCCAGCTAGCTGTCCTGTGCAGTTATCTGCACTAGCTACATATCTAAAAATAAAGAAGAAAATTGAACATTTAAATGTCATCTGGGGCCATGGAAACCTCCAAGATGACATCCATAGAATCCAGATGTAAGAGCGGCTGTGAACAGTGAGCCTAATTCTGATTTATTTACTCTGCCTGAAGCCATGTGGAAGTCAGGGGAGGTTGGCCTGTGTCTCACCTGTCAGACTTGTCTCCTTACCCACTGAGGCTGTGCTCAGAGAAACCTGAGCAGAGAACTCATGTTGTGCTACTCTGGCAGGAACGGGGAAAGATTCGTGAAAGACAAGTGTGATATACATCATCTACATTATAGAAAAATGTATGAGATATGATACAATACATATGAGTGTGGATGCACATATAAATGTACAATATTATAAATAAAACAGTGTGTATAAATGTACAATTAAACATGAAAATATGAGGGAGAAAAAGGAAGATGCTACTAAATTTACTAAATGCCATTAATTAATAGCATATCTGCCAACACATGTGGCAAAGATGAGAAATGGAAAAAACAATTACCTGAAGAGGAAGAACATTGGTTACACTCCCTGACATACTGAGATTATGGGCTTTCCCATTTGGCTTTACATTGGGTTCCTTTTCTGTTTTGGTGAATGATCTTGAAGCTGTGTCAAAAACATATTCCCTGTAGAAAAAGCAGAAGCAACACACGCACACAAATAGAAGAGACTTTTGAGTCATGATGTTTTTTACAGAATCAGCAAATCAGGATTCGTGTTTCATTCAATAAGTTTTACACACTTGCAATTTCACCTCATAGCTTTGCTGTTCATTTAGAATATGCCCCATAAAAATGAGGTTAAAATATGAGGATGGTGTATATTGGGTGTAACCCTGCCTAAGTGGAACCTTCAAGCAGGAAATAACTACCTGGTGGCCTCCTCCCTTTCTCTGAGACATCAAGAAGTGCACCAAAACTTAGAAAAATCAGCTCTAATCTACAAGTAGCATCAGCTGTGCTGCAGAATGTCAGCTGCAGAATGAAGAGCAGGAAGCCAGACAGGTGCCTTCTGATGCAGGGCACATCAACAAGATAAGGGTGGTGCCAAGGTGGTGGAGCAACCTTTGTGTGGTTTCATTTCAAGCTAACTTTACAAGCCCTTGAAATGAGGAGGAAAAAAAAAAGAGAGCAGAGAGCCAGGCTGAAGGCTGAGCCTGCCCTGGCAAAATGTGCTCTTTCAAAATTCATTAGGGTGTTCAGGTTCTTCAAGAGCGAGCAGGGGTCATCCCTGGAGCGGCTGAACTTACGAACTCTGCGTGCCTGCAGGTGTGAGTCCTGTCTCTTCTCTCTCAGAAGATGTCCCAGCATCCCACCCAGACCCTCAGGATTCCCAGCAAGGAGGAACTGCCAAGCAAAGGCACAGCCATGAACCCCCAGATTACCTGTGCTTGACCCAGGTGTCTGACTCGTGGGCTCTCTCGGTGTAGTTCTCGGGCAGGAAGCCCCTGCAGCCGGTGCGGTGCGAGGTGCCGATCACCCAGCCCTCGCCAGCCTCGCTCTGCTGCCTTGGATCCACGTAGATCAAGTCCCCAGGGTTGATCATCAGCTCATCAATGTTCTGGGGCTTGTACTGGAAGAGGGCCCTCAGTCTCTGTGGGGACACACACAGGGTCAGGGTGTGCAGCTGCTCAGGGGGTGGCTTTTTGCCTCTCCTGGACACAGAACCAGCTCTGTTTTCCACTCTGCAGCCTGCTCTGTAGTGGCACTTTGGCAGAGGAAAAGTGTGGGGGTTTTGGAAAGAATTTGAGATGGGACCTCTGAGTTTTTTAGATTATGTGATTTATTCTTCTTCTACATAGGCAGTAAAGGTGAGTTCAGCTCACATCTTTACTGCATGGTTCAGAAGGTCACAGGACCCCTAGTTACAAGGCCTTTTAAGGATTTGCTGACCAATAAAACACTGCCAACAAGGATATTTATGTTTTTGACCCAATTCTTAAATATTTAGTCTTATGGACCCATGTTACAGTGTAAGCTTTCTTAGCCAATCATGTTACGGCACACAAACCTACAGTACTGCATTCTAAACTTCTTGTTTACATCTCTAACTACTTTTATTTTTCTAGATCTTGCACTTTGGCAGAGGAAAAGTGTGGGGGTTTTGGAAAGAATTCGAGATGGGACCTCTGAGTTGTTTTAGATTATGTGATTTATTTTTCTTCTGCATAGGCAGGAAAGGTGAATTCAGCTCACATCTTTACTGCATGGTTCAGAAGGTCACAGGACCCCTAGTTACAAGACCTTTTAAGGATTTGCTGACCAATAAAACACTGCCAACAAGGATATTTATGTTTTTGACCCAATTCTTAAATATTTAGTCTTATGGACCCATGTTACAGTGTAAGCTTTCTTAGCCAATCATGTTATGACACACAAAGCTACAGTACTGCATTCTAAACTTCTTGTTTACATCTCTAACTACTTTTATTTTTCTAGATCTTACACTCTAAAACTCTAAACTTTCTTCTACTTAATGTCTCTCTGCTTTAAGCTGTAAATCCACATTCTCACTTCTAGCACCTGTGTTTGAAAGCCTTTTCCAAGGTATCAGATCAAATCCTGTGTTTAATTCTAAGCTTTGGGTTCCAGGCCCAAAGTTCTGAGAGTTCCCTGCATTTCAGATTCCAACAGAAAAGGAAGACACCACCACACTAACACAATTTGTTTAAAAACAGGCACTTGGTTTTCACAAAAATACTTTTTTCCCCCTCTCTAACTGCTTTTATTTGAAAGCAAACATAGATCTGACCTATTTTTGTGATTGCTTGCAGCTCTCCTGATTGTGACTAAAATCCAACACAAGACTTGTGACAAAGTGATTTACTGATCTGACAAAAAGCTGTTGAACATTCCGTAATTTAAATTTGGAAATGAGAACTGAAAGAATGTTGACTGGTTTCAACTAAGAGTCTGCTAAGCAGAAAATCATCAACGAGAACTGACCCCTGCTCACAGCTGCAGTTTTCATCATGGCTGTAACAATCAAGAAAACTAATTTTGGTGAAGGGGATTTTGCTGCAAAAATTGTAAACTGACAAATCCTCGAAAATATTAAAGAATCATTATTTCCTGTCCCTTATTTTATCATGTCATGGTAAGATTAGTTTTTTTTCCTGGGGTTTGGAATTATATTTTGAGACATGCAGGGTCAAGCAACCTACCAAAATAAAGGTTCTTATCTATTGATTCAGGAGTGCAGTTTTTCAGCCCAAAATGGCACTGGAAACAACTATGCTCTTTGAAACACTGTGCTGAGCAGGCAAAGATTTTCTCAAGAATGGAAAAGGCAAGAAGACTGTAGCAAAGAAAATGAAAGGCTCAGGAGATGAAATAAATCTGATTCCAGTACCTGGTAATGTACAAAACGCATGTCCCGTGAATAGAGAGCAGCCACCCACTGGCAGGGCTCCCCTGGGTTAATGCATTTGGCCAGTTGTTCCAAAGTCTTCTGGTGGTGAGGATAAAACCTGTGAGCCAAGGTAAGGTGGAACTGCTTCAAGGAGGGCTTCACATGGCAGTCTAGGGGTGAAACAATCACAGCACAACATAAGAACGAGGTCGTTTAAAGCTCCTCTTGTTTTATCCTACATAATCTGCATGACGTAGGAAATATCACAGTAACTAGTGGTAGAGCAGATCTACTGAATAATGGTCTTGATGGGTGTCATGGTTTTAATCACACTAAAATCATTCACAAATGTGGACTGGATTTGCTTCCTGGCTTCATCTGTGAGGAAAAGAAATTATCATGGTTGGATTTCCTCTCTCTTCCAGCCTGAGGTGTACTGAACTCATTCCTCCCAGACAAAGCTGTAGTGGGGCTGTGCCCCTTCAGTTTCCCTTGGAGAAGGTATTGGGCCCTATTCCTAGGGATGCAGCCAGGCCATCAAGCTGCCACAGCACCATGAGGGTGGAGATCTGGGATGTGTTATGTCCCTGCCCATCTCAGATATCCTGATCAATCACCTGCCAAGTTGCACACAAGATCATTTCAGCTTCTAGGCAAAAGTGCTGTGTCTTCAAAGATTAAAACATGTTCCTCTGGCTACTCTGCTTGCAAATCTGTAGGAGCAAAGGCTGTTACCTGGCAGAAAAACATCATCTAAGCTCCCCTGGAGACACAGGGAATGTTTCAGTACTGTGGCTACACATTTGTGCTACCACCCTCCCATTTTCCCTTGGGTGTTGGTCCTACCTGCCAGGGCTGAAGCCTCTGATGAGAATGCCACAGCAAAGTCTTTGAGGACATTTGCCTGGCTGTCATCAATGAAGAAGCCAAGGTAGCTGGGAGATGCATGTAGTGTTAGGGAAATGGATGGTGGAAAGCTCTGGGAAAAGCTGTCACCCACTTGCTTTAAGATGTCATACAATAATTCCACTTTCTGGTCTTCACACTGAAAGAAAACAGAGGAGGAATAGGCTTTACCCACCAGCTCACAGCCAGTGTTGAAGCCTCTGTCATACAGCACTGCCAGAAAACTGTGGGGCTATAAACTTCCTGAGAAACACAAAACACCTAGGAATTTGCCTGAAATTCCTGGTGTTAAACCCAGCAGTATTTGGCAGCTGGAGCAGCACAATGTCCTGGTTCTATAACAGGAGGTGGAGCCTTCAACCCAAGGTTTATCTAGCTTGGGTAGGAAAAAGCCAAAATATTTTACCATCTGTCAGGTGGGCAGGAATCAGTCTGAAATGAGACAGGGATCATGATTTCCTTCTTCAATTCTAAGAGCAATTTGTGTTATTGTTATCCTACAGTCCTTTACTGAGGTGGGCAAGGTGAGGGTTGCAGTGCAGTCGTCTCTTCCAGACAGGCCTTTAAACTTAATGCCTCCCAAGAGCATGGCATCCATTATTAATGAATGATTTTTGTTCTGTATAATTGTGTTTAATGGTCACAGAGCACCACTCAGTATTTTGCAACAAAATAGTCTTATTTTCACTGTCTCTACTTTTTGGCATGGTTGAGATGACCCATCCTTAGGGGGAAGGAAGCACTTAATGGTTTAACACAAAAGTGTGATGAACAAAGTAATTTTTGTTCAGCTGCTCTAGCCCAAGCTTGTTTCAGCACATCCCAGACACAGCTGATGTTCATGTCAACATGCTAAAACTGGATTCCATGAGGGTCCAGAGTTTTTTCCAGACCAGTCCAGTGCTGGACTGGACATCACAAAAGATTTCACAAAATCTTCACCTTCAATAAAAAGAGTAAAATCTGGGATATACCAGATTTATACCACAGCAGTGACCAGCTGATGGGGATCTCTTGGGAAGGCAAATCTTTTCCTGAGATTCCCACAGGCTTGTACCAAAGCTGTCTGCATCCTAGGATAACATAACACTATCCCTGCTGCACAGCTGGCTGGGAAAGTTTATCATCCTAAATCCATGCAGCAATGGACACATGGAAGCCTGACAGCAGCTGGACTGCACAGGGCTGCTCTAGATGGATCTACCAAAATGGCACTGGAAACAACCATGTTCTTTGAAACACTGTGCTGAGCAGGCAGAGATTTTCTTAAAGATGGCAAAGGCAAGATGATTGTAACAAAGCAAATGGAAGGCTCGGGAAATGAAACAAATCTGATTCCAGTACCTGCTACCAGCTACCCCAAAACACCCCACTCAAACATTAACTGTGACCCAAACATTCAGCATCACTCAGAGATTAAACATCACTCAGACATTAAGCATCACTCAAACATTCAGCATCACTCAGGCATTCAGCATCACTCAGACATTAAGCAATGTGCCTGGACCTGGGTCATGTCACTTGATCACCAACAAGTTCTGGTGTCAGACAACAGCAGGTGGCCCAGTTTCACCAAATATCACCCGGCTGAAATCCGACCCTTGCACTCTCCTTGCCTCACCGTGAAGAAGTCGCAGAGGGTGACGTGTGGGAAGACCTCGTGGGCTCTGTTCTTGCCGCACTGGCGCTTGCTCTCCCTCCAGAAGTCCTGCAGGCGGCTGTGCAGGCGGCCCCGGGGGCATAAGTAAAGGGCATATTCCTGGGGGATTGGGTCATCCAGGGAGGGGTCGTTGCAGTGGGAATGCAGCCTGAAATCAAGAGTACAACGCTGAGAGTGAGTGTGTGTACCGCTCTGGTTTCCTGTGGCTGAAGGGCTCTATAGCAGAGATTAGAAAAAGGAAATAGTTTTATTTTCTTTCAAATTAAAAGCTGAAGTTAAAGCTCAGTTTTCTCTCTGCAGCACTAAATAACTGAGATTTTTTTTTTTTTCTGCTCATTTTTTGACTACTTTTCATTTTGTCATGTGTCTTCTGTCAGTGTCAGCCAGCTGTGCAGCAGGGACAGTGTTATCCTAGGATGCAGACAGCTTTGGTACAAGTCTGTGGCAATCTTAGGAAAATAAGAGAAAACAAAAAATAGCTTTTTAGGGTTTGGGGTGGTTTTTCCCCTTTTTCATGACTGGAAACAGAGAGCTGGAGGAGGAAAAAGGCAGTGGGTGGAATGTGTTGAGGAATGACAAAATTAAAACCAGCTGAAGATTAAAAAACCACTCAGAATGAGCCTTTTTATTCAGCCCTAAGAAAAGCCATCAAGGCAAATCAGAAACACTCAAGGAAAGGTTAGAAATTTATATGCCATGTGATGATATTGTTCACTATGTCTTTCACATGATGTATGTTTGTCTTTGCAGTTGGGAAGTGTGGCAGGATCCCTGAAAAAAATTATTTGGAAAGGATATGTCATTCTCAAATGCCTCCTCTGTCTTTTTATAAAAGAAAAGAAAATGGAAGAAAAGAGAAAAAAGCTACTGAACCAAGGAAAAAAAGGAAAAAAAAAAAAGCAAAAGAAAGTACAAGGAAAGACTGAATTTAATGTGAAGGTGAATTAAAACAACAACAAAAAAAACCAGTTATCAGCACATGAATGACACTCTCACTCTGTGAGAGTCTTAGTAGAGAGGAAAAAACTTCGTGTCATTCAAAACTGAGAGGTGATTTTAATTGTACTGATACCTCCCTCTGACCATCAGCCTTTCACCTTAATTTGTGGTGGGCCTTTCTGTTCCCCATCAGCTGTTGTTTCTGCACGTGTTTCTAAGTGCAGTCATGGGTTCACAAAAATTTTCCCTCTTTCTTTGTTCCTTTCTCTCAGGAAGCTTAAAGCTGAGGAGGATTTTCTGACCAGACCAGCTGGTCCTGTGAAGTCACTCATCAATAAAAGTAAAAGTAGCTGCTTGTTTTTAATTTACCTGGACCTTCTGCAAGCTACCTTGTGTCCCAGAGTAAGTACAAATATAAATACTTCTTTCTCTGAGTAAAATAAATGAAAAAAAAAAATCTTAAATTCAGGTTTGTTTTTTTTTTTATGGCACCTAACTCAAATTCAGTGACAGGATGAGCACATCAACAAGGATTTTTAGGCAGCTGTAATGTGAAGGCACACCTTAGAAATCACAGGTACTTACCATTTTACTGCATCTTCTACTGTCTTTTGTCCAGTAGCAACCAAGGCTTTTTGCCTAGAAAAAGCACAAAATTGGTTCCTCAGAATTCCTGGAAGAAAGCTTTTATGTAGGAAAGACATTCAGTGACTTTGGTCATCAAATCTATTTTCCAGCACAGGCAGGAGCTTTAGCAAGAAGGCTTTTCCTAGCAAATGTTATTGCTCTTGAATCCTTTCAGACAGCTTTTTTCTCACTGCAAGTCTTTAATTCCTTGAAGATTGGTAACCTGTCCTCCCCAGGAGATGCCTTTCTTTGTGTTCTGGAGGTGTTTCCTTAGCAGCCTTACTGACTAGATGAATTTCCTTGGGTTAGATGAACCATCCATCCAAGCACTGTAAGAACAGGGTTTTCTTGGTTCACAGCAAAAAGGGGCTGATTCAAGATGCCAGGGCCAAGCCCACACATTAAAACTAAGCAAAATTAGATTGGGGTTTGGAGTCTGGATTGAGGACCCCCAGAGTCAGCAGAGTTCCAGATCTGAGCCAGCAACTCAGAAATGAGGGACAAAATCTCTCATTTCTCTCTGTTAATGCCATTTCCGTTCTCTGGGGTAGGATTTGGTTTCCTTTTCTAACCAGAGCTTTCAAAAAGCTCCGTGTTTCACATGAGCAAACCTTTGTTCCTAAATACTGGGTGATGGGTGAAGGATTCCAGTGTTCAAGCAGCAGCTGCATTCATGAACCCCATTTCCACCCCTGAAATGCACCTACAAACTTCTCAGAAGAAACATGAAGGAGAAAGAGAGAGGACACTGGAAGGAAACGACTGAGTTTCTTCAACATCTGATGATGTTTTTCCTTCTCTTTTGAGGCCACCTTTTCTGGCCACTGGCTCCTGAGGGCCTTGAGTTGTGTTGTCTCCTCCCATTTTTGTTCTTCATCCATCCCCATGACACCATCACACATCAGCAGTGTGTGCACTGAGCTGCAGGACTCAGGCTCATCCTTATGTTCCCTCTCAGTCTTCTGTCTTCTCTTCAGTGTAAAAACTACACTTGGGCTTGCTAATAACATTTATATGTAGCCATTGCTGGCTCTTCAGTGGGGGTCATCAGGGAGGAGGACAAACATGAGCCTTTCCACTCAGACTTTACCTTCTCCCTCTCCTCTGAGCCCTCCTTCTTCTTCTGCCCCTCTCCTCATGCAGCCTTTTCTGCTGTGCTGTTGGATTAAGCCTTTTTCTGACCCACAGATGGGGCAACTGAGAGGCATTTTAAAAACTTTTATTCCATTTTCAGTCTCATGTGAAGGGTGAGACAATACAGATGTTATAATTCACACCAGCACAATCAGAAGCCAACTATTTCCTATTTACAATATACTGTAAATGTTTCTTGGCCTATCAGCTTTTGCCACACCATGCTGTAGATGTCTTAAAGCCAATCATCAAAAATTGCCCCTCGTGGGTCCTCCTCCAATGCATCTTTCACAGTTCTATTGCTCTAAAATATCTAGTCTTATTTGCAAGGCCATCCTTTGAAACTTATTTCTAGTTCCATTTCTCTCTCAGCAATGTCTGTCCTATTCCAGGGCATTTCTAAGTCAGCATTTCTTGTCTCAAGGTTTGCACACACATGCACACTGGGTGAGCCTTCTGTCAGGCTCAGAGAATTCCCTACAAATCCCTTTCCCACCCTGTGCCTTGTGGAAGTGTCAGTGGCAATGATGCCAGGGTTCAGAACCCCTCACTGCACCTCCAAGGGAGGGTTTTACCACTTCATGCCATGCCGCTCTCCCACCTGGGCACAAGCTCTGTACGAACAGCTCTGAAGCTAAAACCGAGCTTGGCTTCAGCTTTTCTTTACAATGAGGACTTCAAAACTAAATGTAATAAGACAAGTGAGAGCTGAGGCCATGAACTGCCATCCTGCTCAGTCCCATCGCGTTGTTCTCTCGTGCTCCCCTCCATACCTGTCCCACCTTTTGTCTCATCACATATGAGGATGTGATTTCCAGCAGGAAATTCCAGTAGGATGATTTCCAGCAAGGTTTATAGAGCCCTTAGCACTAGGGGTGTGACTAATCCTGCACTTCCAAGATGAGAAGTCAAAATTGAAAAGTAATGCAAAGAATAAGTTCTGCATATACCAATTTCTCTCAGATAGAGAGAGATGAATAAACCATTGAGAATCTGTAATGAAAGTAGAATAAAAAAGCATCTACAGTCAGAATAAGCTGGCTCTTCCCTAAAACAGAAACTGCTGGCACTCTTTCTTGTGGAAATGTTTTGATCTTAGGCTAGATTTGACCATCACATATTTGAGTTTTGTTTATTGGGGAAATGTTGCTTTGGCCTGTTGGTTCTACATGGTGAAAAATTTTGAAATACTTCCACCCCGCCTCATATTTCTCAGGACAGGACATCTCAAAATAAATTTTCACTACTTTCATTCATGGTTTAATTTAGGGACAACAGAGACAGCTGAAAGGTTTTTTAAAAACATAATCAAAATTTTGAAGGTCTCAAGGCCAATAATAGAAAATCCAATTTTTTTAAATTGCTTTTTGATATTTTGTTATCTTACATCAATTTGCACAGTGTTTCTGCTGCTGCTTCTTGATTTAGAACTGGGAAGCACAAAGTCATCTCAGTAACAGCAGAAAGTGTTTTGAAGGGTATTGGAAAAGCATCACAGTAAACAGAAAAAAATTCAAAAGTAGCCATTACTTTGGCCTGACCGAAGTTACAATATTAATAGAGAAATTACAATATTAATAGAGAAATTGTGAGCCATATTTTCAGCTAAGATTCCACTGTGCATCGCTGGGAACAAGGGACTCACAGTTCCCTTGTGAGCTGTGCCCATCGTGTCTGACACTGATTGCTACCTCAGCTGTTCCCAAAAAACAGCCCAGCACTTACAAAGGGAACCTCTTCCACTCACTTCATTTTCAGTCCAAAGGTAGAGAAATATTACTCTTCTTTCCAAAATATATTTATCAGGGGTTCTTTGAAATTTAAATAATAAGATTTATTTTTTTGAACAGTTTGAACAAAAATGTCCCTACTTGCCATCCAGAAATTGGAAAATTCTCCCCAAAATGTGCCTGTCCAAGATGAGAGATGCTTGGAGGAGGAATGACCTGCATTTTTCTTTTGCATTAACTTGTTTACCTGCCACCAGTTACTCTCTCATCTGCTGGAGTTGCCAAGAATAGAGCCTCATTCTTTACTATGACATTTTTTAGGCAGGACATGATCTTTGGAACAAGATCCTGATTCAAGACAGGAAGAAAAATTGACAGACTTAGGGGGCATCTTAAGGACAAAAACTAGTTTCCAGTGACACCGTCCAGCAGGAGATTTTTGCCAGGCCTGAAAAAAACCTTTGGCTAGAAATTACACCCATGTTTAATTCCCTTATAATAAGAGTAATAAGGAGAAAAAAATGAAAGAGGATGTATCCTAAGAGCAAACTATGGTCAGCTTCTCAACTCATTGAGAAGCCTCTCAAAACTCAGGATATGGAAGGGTTTGCATCTTTAGGTTTACACAGTATTTTAAAATATTGGGTAATGAGCTGATTTGTTTTGCTCTGTGGGCAATGCACATTATATATGAGAATATATGAGAATATATATCAGGATATAGATTTAGATTTACACACTATTTTGGATTTACACAGTATTTAAAAATATTGGATATTGAGCAGATTGATTTTGCTGTGTGGGCAACACACACTATATATGACAATGAATGTCATATATCATACTATAGATTTAGATTTACACTATTTTGTATTCACACAGTATTTTAAAGTGTTGGCTATTGAGCAGATTGGTTTTGCTGTGTGTGTAATACATGCTATATATGAGAATATAACATATATCATACTATAGATTTAGATTTACAGAGTATTTTAGATTTACACAGTATTTTAAAGTATTAGCTATTGAGCAGATTGGTTTTGCTGGGTGGACAATACACACTATATATGAGAATATATACCATATATATGATACTATTGATTAAGATTTACGCAGTATTTTAGATTTACACAGTATTTTAAAGTATTGGCTATTGAGCAGATTGGTTTTACTGTGTGGGCAGTACACACTGTAACACACTATCTATTTGAATATATATATATATATATATATATATATATATATATACACATATATAAAAGAGAATATATATCATACTATAGATTTAGATTCACACCGTATTTTAAAATATTGGCTATTGAGCAGATTGGTTTTGCTGTGTGGGCAATACACACTATATATGAGAATATATAAATGAAATATATATTATATATCATACTACACATGAGAATTTCATATATGAAATTCAGAGCAGGACAGGTCTGATCCCTACTTGGGTACATCACCCCCAGGAGCAGCACAATCTCCTAACCAAAAACCCAGGCTGCCTGGCTGGGGATTTTATGGCAAACCCCTCCTATGTTGAATAAATCTCCCAGAGCTTTATGATTTATTGTAGAGCTGAGCACAGTACTCACGCCAGATGGGCCGGGAATCCTTTGGCCAGGAGAGGCTCGAGGAGGGCAGAGGGGCTCCTGCCCCGGGGCTTGTTGGACACCTTTGCGTACAGCTGTGCCTCAGCCACCGCCATCTCCGCCCTGTCCTCCCTCTCTGTGCGCCCACAGCGCTGACACAAACTGGGAGGTGGGAGGAGGGTGTGAAGGAGAGAGGGAGGGAGTCAGAAAATGAAACAGAGAGAGAGAAGGAGGCAGATGAAATGAAAAAAAAAAAAAGCAACCTTACACCCCTTGTGATCTTTTCTGACAAAAGCTGACATCCTGTTTTCATAGAATCTGCACCTCTGAATTTTTGTCGTAGGGTGGCTGAAAAAGCAGAGGTTTTTCCTATCTGCCCTGGCAGAACAAGGCGAGGAGCCCAAAGGTAACCACCACAGTCAGAGTGGGCTTGCTGAAGGGGCTGAGGTGGAATCTTTTAGCTTTTCACTATAAACTGTCTCCTGAAAGCCACAATGTCCACCTGAGCAGCAACTGCATCGGGGGGAACAAGCGGGGCTGTCCTGCAGCTGGTAGGAAGTTAGTCTGGAGGCCAAAACTTTCCTTTTTGGGCTCAGTTTTCAAGTCCTCCTGCCCATATAATATGTGACTCCTGCTTTGGTCTTCTCAGCCAAAGGCAATGAGCAACCAAACCATGGAAGATTAAACCCAATGTCCTATCCAGACATCACACCCTGAGGCTGAGCTTGGAGCAGCTCAGGGTGGAAGAAGGGAGAAGAACTTTTCCTTTCCAGTGGTGCCAGTCCCACTGTGGGAGCCTTTGCAGAGCTGCCCTGGCTGGTCTCCTTCTAGCATGGCCAGAGTGGGTAAATTGGTTGGAGACAGTTTTTTCTGTCCTTATTGCAGGTACCAGTGTTCCCTCTGGAGGACAGGACACCTCACCCCATGGACTGAAATGATCACCTGAGCTGCTGGTCGCCTGAAATGAGCCCTCATGTCTTCCCCACTTTGGCTGAAGTTCTCCTTGGGACACCTGGCCAGCTTGAGCTGGCTCTCCAGCCATTTGGAGAACCATCAGAACTATCTGAAGCCTGGTGGGGAGAGTGTCCCCATTTCCAGAGAAGGCTGCTGAAAGTGTGACACAGGAGATGATGAAGGATTCTTGATGTCACGGCTTAAGTTAACAGGATCATGAGTGTCACTGTCATATTTTCTGGAAAAATCTCTTTGCCAGGATTTCTTCTCCTGGGAAGCTGAAAAGCGTCAGAGTAAAATGAAAACAATAATTATCTGATTACTTCTCCTGTGTTTTGCTGCTTTAGAATATGGCTGGAGATTGTTTATCCAACATGTGAATTGGTTTTTACTTAATGACCAATCACCATCAGCTGTGTTGGGACTCTGGAGAGTCGTGAGTTTTCATTAGTACCTTGTTAAGTCTTCAGTAGTAAGTATCCTTTCTCTATTCTTTAGTATAGTTTTCGTATAGCATAATATCATATCATATCATATCATATCATATCATATCGTTATAAATTAACCTTCTAAGAACATGAAGTCAGATTCATCATTTCCTTCCTGCCACAGGGGACCCCGAAAATACCACACATGAGGTGGTGTCCTCTCCTTTGGAAGTGCCAGTCTCCATTGTGCACAGAAACGGGACTGAAGAGCTTCTCTCATCTCAGCCATATTCCAGGGAGATGGGTTTTACCATGGAAAATTTCATATCCTCCCTGGCCTCTCAGGAGCCTTGTTACACTTACACTCCTGTGGCTTTTTGCATCATCCTTCCTTCTCCTCCTTCCCGCCATCCTTCCCTTTGTCAGGAATCTCTCTTCTAAATGAAAACAACCCAGCCAAACCATTACTACTCTCGAGCATTCCTTGCAGCTGAATGTACATTTCCATTTCCTAAATCCCAGAGTACAACCGAGTTGATCCTTCAGCAACGTGAGACGCTGCTTTTTCACAAACCCTCTGCCGGCACACAGCGAAGGCTAAACCCAGCGAAGGAGGAGCAAGGTGAGTCTGGGAGATCAGAGATGAAGAGATGAAGAGATGAAGAGATGAAGCCCCGGGGCTGCTGCTCCCTGCCACCCCCAGCTCTTGTTGTTCAGGGCGTCGCTTTTGGCGGAGAACGAGCGAGCGCTCACGTGGCGTTGGCGGGGCTCCTTTGCTGTGGGTTTATGGGAAGGTTTGTAGATCCCACAGTGTTGCCTGGTGTTTTTCAGCTAATTAAACAGCGTGCTGCATTTTTATCTGCCCCTTGCCGTAGCCATGCCATCCAGGGCCACCCGATACCCCTCTCCAGGTTGGGTTACACGGGCTGTGGCCTTGATGCAGCGCGCAGCGGCCGGCTGGAAACCCTCCCCGAGCAGAGAGGCTCAGCAGACTCTGAGTTTGATAATGAAGAAGGAAAACAGTTTTGCTTTTAACTATGACTTCTCAGGAAGAGGTGAGTGAAGCTTTGGGAGCATGTGATAGCCTCGGAATAAGCAAAATGTCAGTGTTTGCCTTGCATGTAATTTAGTTCACAATGCTGTTTTGTTTCCTGATGGGCAAATTATGCACCAGCTAGAAGTCTTTTTGGTTTTAATATTTAACAATCATGCTGGCAGATTCTCTACAAAGTTTAGTTTATGTTCAATGAAATCTAGGTGAAATTTTACCAAATGAAAGAAATGAATGAAATGAAATGAAAGAAATAATGAAATAAACCTTTATTGCTGAAAGGTGAAAAAATTCTCCAGCATATTTTCCATTATAGATATATCACAGATAAAACATATATTCTTTGCCTAAAATGTGTCACTGTCAGCATTTTCTGGGACTGACTCTGCAAACATGCTGCTTTTACAGCTCACCAGCTCCACTGTCTTTAACAAACCTGGACCTATTTCACATCATTCTGAGATCAAAAATCTGATTCTTTTTGCCATTGTGCAGAACCAGAGTCAGAAATTAGCATTTCAAATCTATTTGCCCCAAATTCTAGTGCAGCTAACTTTATTTTTTTCTCCTGTACAGTAAGTCATCAAAAGTCTACTGGAGTAAAATTGCCCTGAATGAGGATCCTGTCAGGTGCTGTGCTGCTGTCCTATACATTTTAGTGTTTCTCTTGTTTTCTATTGCAATTGTAGAGCAGGGGATGGATTCACAGCCCCAGTGTGAGTTATTAAAAGTTACTCTGGTGCTTAGACAAATCTGAACAAAAATTAACCTCAGGAGTTTGCTGGTAAATTAATCATAAGTGCTTCTCTCATGAAAATTAGGTACATAACAATGTATTGTTATTGTCCAGCTCTGAGGTCCCCAGCACAGGAAGGACATGGACCTTACTGGAGTGAGGCCAGAGAAGGCCAGAGAGATGCTCAGAGGGCTGGAGCACCTCTGCTGTGAGGAAAGGCTGAGAGAGTCGGTGTTGCTCATCCTGGAGAAGAGAAGGCTCCAGACAGACCTTGTTGTGGCCTTCCAGTACTCAAAGGGGCTGCAAGAAGGTTTAGATGAGATGTTAGGAAGAAATTCTTCACTGTGAGTATGGTGAGGCCCTGGCAACAGAGTGCCCAGAGAATTTCTGGGTGCCCCTGGATCCCTGGAAGTGTCCAAGGCCAGGCTGGACAGGGCTTGGAGCAGCCTGAGATAATGGAAGGTGTCCCTGCCCATGGCAGAGGGTGGACAAACTTTAAGGTCCTTACAGCTCAAACCACTGTGACTCTGTGACAATCTGTGACATTATAATGATTATTATCTTTCTTTTTTCTTTTTTTTTTTTCCTCTCCTGTTGAGCCAGGTTCAAGAGACAAATCCCACTACTGGAAGTCTTGAAATCATCTCCGTTACAGAAGATGAACCGCCAGTACCACAAATTCAGTTTACCTTCAAAAGATTTTTCTTCATACCACAAGCAAGAGTGGACCCGAGTGCAGATGGATCTGGTAGGACAATCCCCAGCCCTCTGGCCTTTGGCTCCCAGTGGCCACTGAGTGCCAAGCTGTGCTTGCCCACCCAGAGCAAGCAATCACACCGAGGAGGAGGAGGAAACACGAGCTCCCTCCCCCAGGTGTGAGGTTTGCCAGCTCAGTGATGTGATGACATCTTGTGTCCACTTGCACACATAAGCATTTTTCACTGCCAGATTATTCACACAGAAGCAAATGTTTCCCCACGCTTTCCAGACACATTTTTGAATGGTTTGTTTGAAATGTTGCCAACCTGGAAATTGGTCCATCAAAGAACCTGAATATGCAATGCAGCAGCCTTGGAGGATTAGCATGTCTGTTTGCTGCTTCCCATTGGTTTCAAAATAACCATGGGCTCCAACAGAGCCAGGCTGAGCTTCCAGAGTGAAAATAGAGCAATTTAATTTTCTGGTCCATTAGCTGCTACAGCTGTCTAAGATTTTTGGCATTCCAGACACCAACTCCATTGCCAAAACCAGTTACTCAGCTGCTCCTGAGAGTCTGAGGAAGCTGGGATTTACCTGGAAAGTCCAGAAACCCTTAGAGACACTCCTAGACACTCCTTATCCTTGACTGATTGTATCTGCCAATCTCAATTATAAAGCCTGAGGAACGGGGAAGTGAAGAGCTGTATGAACTCAAATTAAAGACAAGGTTCTGTCAGTTCCCTTTGCACTCCTGACCCAGCTGTGTTTGCTATTTCCCCACAGTTTGTCCCTTGTATATCAGAATACATTTGAGACAAGTGAATCACTCCTTATTTTCAGCAGAATCTCTTGTTATCTTCCAGACTGGCAATATCACTAAGCAGAGGTCAGCTCTGGAGGTCAGTGCTTGGTAAACAGATCCAGTTCATGAAATGTATCCTGCAATAACTACTGATTTATATTTTAACTTCAGATGCATCTTTTTGGACTTGATAACTCAAGACTCAGCCTCGTGCCATCACTCAGTTCTATTCTTGCCTTTATAGCAAAACTTTGAACAAATCACTTTTTCACAGTTTTTGAGATTAGGTAGAGGAATAGTGATCCTTATTTTTTTAATTTTTTTTTTGCAAATTTAGCTTTCAATAATTTTCAGTTAACCTTGCTTCCAAGTCCAAAGGGACCCATGAATTTCCTCCTTCTTTCTTGACCTTCTATTTATGAGCTGCACACAGGTTTGATTGCACAGACAGAAGAGGTCTGATTTTCATTTTTATCCCAGGACTCAAGTTTTCAGCAGAGGTGCTCATATGCTTGAAAAGCTCCCAGTGTGAGGTAGCCCATGAAAATGAAAATTTGGAGCTCACATTGCTGATTGCATTGAGGACAGGCCGGGTGCTCTGCAGGGGCACAACTCAGACCCTCCCAGGGCAAATGCTCAAGGAGTGTCTGAGAGCAGCAGGACCCCCAAAGCACTTGGAACCTTCTCATTCCCTGAAAGTGCAAATCTAAATCCCTTCAGGTGAGGTCAGCCCAGGAAGCATACCCAGGAGTTATTGATGAAATCTAGTTTAATGTTAGATAGATCATTTTGATTGCCAGCTCAGCTGGTGTAACCTCACAGAAGCTTTCCCTCTGTCTTTTTTCCAGGAGATATTGAACCACCTTCAATGTGCCATGCTCTTGTCTCCCTAAAATACTTCCCATATATCTGTGGTTTATTCCTTGCAGTAATCCTAGCAGTTGCCATTGGTCTGGGTGGTGAGTACCATTAGTTATTTATTAAGTTCTCACTTAGCCATTCAAATGCTGAATTTTTCATGAGCCTTTTACTGAGAATGGAATTAAACTGCTACTGTGGCTTGTTTGTGGAAGTAAAAAATCTTGTTGAGGTGATGGCTTTAAATTTTATTTACATGTAGGGATAAAATAGGTCTGGCACTCCTGAGTGGATTGGTGTAATATTTACACCACTGGGGAACCTGCAGCTTCAGGAAACCTTTCTCCAGTAAAATTTTGTCAGCTTCCTTCAGACAATGAGCTGAGTTTAGAAACTGGGGGTAAAAAGGCTCCTGTGGGTAGCCCACACCATATTTCTGTCTTGTGATTCACTTCTCTAAGTTTGATTTCAAAGAATTAAAGAACTTTCCCCTATCAAAACCAACTTCTATAAAGGAAAAGAAGATGCAGAATGAGTTTAGTTGTGGCTGGGAAGTGTGACCTGCCCAGGTGCAGAGGTTGTTGTGCCTCCACACCTGGAATAGGGAGGCTGAGGCATCCCCCTGGGGAGAGCAAGCACTGGATGTGTTTTCCAAGGGTCTCCCAGATTTCCTGCTCAGGGTTTGAGGCACCAGGCAGGAACTCACCCTCGAGTGAAACCTAAACTGTGCAGAGGGAGCTGGGAAGGAGGCAGCACACAGAGCAAGGCTGACTCCTCCTACTAATAAATGTCATTACTAATAAATGAGTTTTAGCAGCACCACGTAGCTACCTCCAGGTTGTATTTCAAAAGTTCCTGGAGTACAGGAGCTGGCTTTTCCTTAGCAAGACTGAAATCTGGACAGATACTGGAATGCAGAAGTGTTAAATTAAAACCCAAGTGTGTTTTCATTGCCCTGTGTTCTTTCATTGCTTTTAGTCCAGTACAACTGCATTGGGAAGTTTCGCTGCCGTTCATCCTTTAAGTGCATCCAGAAATCAGCCAGGTGCAATGGTGTCTTCAACTGTAAAGAAGGGGAGGATGAGTACAGATGTGGTAATTTAATTTTGGTTATAAATCCCTCCTACCTCCTCCTGTAGAACTGGCAAGTTATCAAGGAATACTTGTTGTAAAGAGTTTGGGTGAGACCAGAAAGACAGAGACCAATGGAATACCTAAATCACCACTTCAGAGGAACAACCTCTCTGAGGTACTGATTTACAGCTTATGAAAAATCTAACTGCTTCTTAGATAAATGTGATGATTGCTGAATGTTGTTACTGCCATTTTTGATCATTTTCTCCATTAGAATCCCAGTGCTTTTTGACTGCTCACATTTCCTCTGCCTGCAGGGTGTAACCCCACTACCTTACGGTGTGTAAATACAAAATACTCTGAATTCACTGGCACTCCATTGTGCTGTGTCAGTTCTGAAGATTGCAAAATCCTGGTGTCATCTTAAAGGATGTGGGAATGGGAGAAGTCAGCCTTTTATGCATTCAGTGCTGCAGAATTTGCTGCTTCACCTGTGAAGTGTGTAACTTATTTCTGAGTTTCTCTCTGTGGTGGTATTGGGAATCACAGGGATATTTAAATGGTACTTCCATGTCCTGTGCTATGGAAGGTGACCGTGGTGTCCACAGCCCCTGGAGGGAAAGGACTCTAATTTTAATAAACACAATAACTGGGTTTTAGCTCAGTGCACTTGTAATCCTGGCTCCTGTACCTACAGCTAAGGAGGCAGCACAGCTTTCCATCTGTGCAATAGGAGGAGTGACAAGAACCACAAGGTTTTGGCCCCAGCTAACCTTGCACAATGTGTTCAGCATTTGGAGAGCTAACCCCAGGAAGGCTCAAGGTGTCAGTGGAGCCAAGGGCAACACCTCTGTTTCTCCTGTCTTCCTTTGCAATTCCAGAACACTGGAATGGTGGGCACGTGTGGGAAAGCCCTGCTCAGCAGTGACCAGGTGCATGGCCTCCCTTCTCCCTCACAGATGTGCCCTTTCCCAGGTCCAGGACAGCTGGGCACATGTGCATCCACCTCTCTGACACAGGAGGTGCCCACCACCTTCATCCCTTACCCTGACCGCGGTTTTCCTCAGGGCAAAGCATCTGCAGCTCCAGCTCACTGCAATCAGACTTGCTTAAAGCTCACTGCAGGGCCAGGCAGCCTCCCCCACCTGTATTAGAGCTGGCATTCCCATCAGCAAAGATTTTTTTCCTGTAGCTGTCCTAGCTCAGAGTACCTTAAAACACAGACTCCACAGTGGTGCCTTGGCACTGTCACCTGCCTGTTGTGTGCCTGGTGTTCATCCCTACAGCTCACTGAGGCTTTTCTTGTCCTGAATCCCAAAGTCAGGCTGAGTGGGAAGAGGGCAGTGCTGCAGGTGTTCACCTTCGGCTCCTGGCGCACCGTCTGCTCCGACGACTGGAGGGCAGAGTATGGCAACAGCACCTGCAGGCACCTGGGCTTCTCAAGGTAGGACCACCTCCATTTGGCATTTTGAACAAGCTCTGAGGTCTTTGGTCTTTCTAATGAAGCCTTGTGTTAATTTGTGCCTTAAAAATGATGTAACAATCCACCTTTGTGAGTCACAAGGTTGAGGAGATTTGAGATGATGGACTTGTACATGGCAAGTGCCTTTTATTACTGCTATAAATCCTGCATGATGGCTAAAGAGAATGGCTTGGCTGAATCTTCCCTGTGATGCAGGTGCCCAAATCCTATTTGTCACTCTAGTAGCCTGATAGAGAGGCACTAAAAACATGAGCAGTTTCTGCTTCTTTTACTTCCCCTGTAGGTAAATTGTATACACAGTAATGTAATGACATCTGATAGGATTTAAGGTCCACCTCATAATTAGAGAAGAACACGGCATGGCAGTTCTTGCTGGCTTGATCTCATTCCTGAAAAAGCACCATTTCTTTCACAAACTTTCATGAAACTGAGAAAGATTCGAAGTCATGATTTGGCATGATGCTCTGTTACTTCTTACCATAGCATCATTCTGATTTCTGTTATAGTTAGCAGCATGAAGCTGCTTTGAATAAATTCTTGTTGCCTTTAGTATAAAATACATCTCAATTTTTCAACAAAGAAGAGAAGAAAAAACTAAAAATTATTCATCCTCCCTGGTGCAGAATATAACTATAGAAAAAAGAGACAATGAGCTTGTAAGTGGCTCAGGAAATGTGCCAGCCACTTACAATGAAAAGCTTCATTGTAATATTACAATTAAAATTTATTTTCTCTGCCAGTTAAATACATCTCAGCACGTGTGGCTTCCATACATGATTATGTCAAAAACACATGCACGTGGTAAGGAGCATAGGGGGAGGAAATAATTACTTTTATCGAATGCCAGAATCTGATTATTGTGGTTTTCATTAGCAGAACTGGTGAATTATTTAAGCAGCTTGCTGCAATGCTGTCTGGGGAAGCTGTGTTTATGGTTTATTTGCAGTTATGTGAGTTCAGGTTACCTGCCCGTGGATGCAGTTGAAAAACAGTTCCAGAGACATTTCGTGTCCCTCAGCCACTGGTTCTCAGCAGATCAAGTGACATCCCTGCACAATGCCACCAACCTCAGGTATGCCTCAGCTGCTGCAGGAAGACAACAATCAACAGAAGTGGAATGATTGATTGTTTGGGATTGTTGCTGTTTTTCAGGCACTTTGTGTTTGGTGGTGTTACACATGCTAGACTGAGGTTCAGCAGCAGTCTTGCTGGAATAGAAACTGAGTCTGATCCAGGACCCATTAAAATCAGCAAGGGCTTTCAAATGAGCTGTTTGAGATGACTGTTTGTCCCATGATGCCATTTTCACAAATGGATAGGCACCAGGCACTGCTGTTTTTCCATTATGAAGAAGTTTGTTTCAGTTTGCAGATCCTTACACATTTCCCAGAGGGTTTATGAACCCTTTATGGTGCATTTACTCCTCCTGACAAATGCTGGTTTTTTAGTTACCTTCCAGCGAGAAGGGAGCAATGGAACCAAGGAGATTTCAGATGTCCCCTGGTGGAAGAGTGAACCCCTCCTCAGGGTCTGCAGCCTCCTGATGGTGGCCAAGCTCCCAACTTCAGTATTCCAGTTAAAGGCCCTGATTAGATTGGATGAGTTCATGCCTTGTACCTCTTTCAGTATATGAGTTACTTATATTTGTGTGCACAGGAAAATGATATAATGTTGAAAAAAGCCAAGGTATTTGTGAATTGGGACTAATGCTGCATTGTCTTCTCATCTCAGGGAGGAATGCACTTCTGGCAATGTGATCATCTTAAAGTGTTTGGGTAAGAATCAGAAAAAGTGAAAATAAAAGCAGAAACTCTCCTTCCTTATCCACTGCATGGCAAGAGTTGGGAGCAGCTGTGTACTCAGGGCATATTATACTATCAGTTTATCACACCAAAGAAAAATTGTATTTTTATTGTAAAATTTGAAAGAATTTCAGAAAGTGAAAATAGGCTGGGAGGGCAGATTGGGAGCATCAGATAGCAGGAGCATTTCAGTGAGAATCCAGCAGGAGTGTGTATTTAAGGACTGTGTGTTGAGTCCATGGACTCACACCATAATTCCAAGTCTTTGGCATCTTGGCAGGAAAAGGGAAATTCTGCCTTGATGGAATTTCCATCCCACACCTCTCCATGCAGCCTAGTTTTCAGATTGAGATACAAAAAATCAAAATACAACAGCAAAATCACCATGAGGGGAGAGGAGATGCTTGAGCCTGCCTGTGTGGGACCCTGAGGATGAAGGAGAGCAGAGCAGGGGGGCTTTACAGCTCAGCTGTGTGGTATTTGCTGGGTTTCCAGTATGAAGGAGGAATTGAGAATCTGACTCCATGTTCTCAGAAGGTTAATTTATTGTTTTATGTTATTATATTATATTAAAGAATGCTATACTAAAACTATACTAAAGAATAGAGAAAGGATACAGACAGAGGGCTTAACAAGAATGATTATGAAAAACTCATGACTGACTCCTCAGAGTCTGACACAGCTGATGGTGATTGGTCATTAAGTAAAAACAATTCACATGAAATTAATCAAACAATGACCAACTGGTCAACATGTGGTCTGGTAAACAATGTCCAGACCACATTCCAAAGCAGCAAACACAGGAGTAGCAAATGAGATAATATTGTTTTTTCTCTGAGGTTTCTCAGAGGAGGGAGGACCCAGGAGAAGAAATCCTGGCGAAGGAACTTTTCAGAAAATATGACAGTGACACAGCTGAGCACTGCACCTGCAGGGAAGGGAGAGACATGGACCCCATAAACCCCGGACCATGAGTGACCTGCAGGGATGGGAGGGAGGAGGAGAAACCCTTGGGATGTGGCCTCGGGGATGGGGTGGGGATGCTCCAGCTGCAGAGACCTCCCACCCTCAGCAAGGCTGGGATGAAGTTTATTAAGTCTAAGTGCTGAGTTCTACGTTTTGGCCACAAAAATCCCCTACACCGTTACAAGCTGGGGATGGTGTGGCTGGACAGTGTCCAGGCACAAAGGGACCTGAGGGTCCTGGCTGACAGCCAGATGAATGAGAGCCAGCAGTGTGCCTTGGTGGCCAGGAAGGCCAATGGCATCCTGGCCTGCATTAGGAATTGTGTGGCCAGCAGGAGCAGGGAGGTCATCCTTCCCCTCTACCTGGCACTGGTGAGACCCCATCCTGAGTGCTGTGTCCAGGTCTGGCCCCTCAGTTTGGGAAGGATGTTGAGATGCTTGAGTGCATCCAGAGGAGGCAACAAGGCTGGTGAGGGGCTTGGAACACAAACCCTGTGAGGAGCGTTTGAAGGAGCTGGGGCTGTTTAGCCTGGAGAAGAGGAGGCTCAGAGGTGACCTTATTGCTCTCTACACCTTCCTGAAGGGAGGTTGCAGAAAGGTGGGGTTGGTCTCTCCCACTGGGCAGCACTGACAGAACCAGAGGACACAGCCTTGAGTTACAGCAGGGAAGGTACAGGTTGGATACCAGGAAAAAAATTTCACAGAAACAATAAAGTACTGGAATGCTCTTCCCAGGGAGGTGGTAGAATCACCATCTCTGGATGTGTTTAAAAAAGACTGGACATGGCACTTGGTGCTGGAGTCTGGTTGAGGTGTTAGGGCATAGGTTGGACTCGATGGTCTTAGAGGTCTCTTCCAGCCTCATTATTCTGTGATTCTGAGAGGGGCTGAATGTGACCCAAACCAGGGCTGTGTTTCCTCTCTGCACTGAAACCTTTTCCTCCTGGCAGCGTGCGGGACTCGGGCCAGCTACGGGCCGCGCATCGTGGGGGGCAACGCGTCGTCACCGCGGCAGTGGCCGTGGCAGGTCAGCCTGCAGTTCCAGGGCCACCACCTGTGCGGGGGCTCGGTCATCACCCCCCTCTGGATCCTCACGGCCGCCCACTGCGTCTACGAGTGAGTGCCCAAACCCCCCTGCCCAAACCCCCTGCTCGGGGGACACTCAGCTTGCTCTTCCAAATGACCCACAGGATGCGCTGCCTCATCCGTGGCTGATGCCTTGGGGTTTTGGCTTTTATGTTTGTCATGTGTTTGTAGTTCTGTAATTCTTCAGTGTGCAGCTCTAAACTCCATTGGTGGAGTTTTGAGTGTTTAGTATTAGTATTATCTGCTGCTTTCTCATTTTGGTCAGAAAAAACAATTCCTCTCCAGGCCTGGGGATCAAGGAGGACACCTGTCCTTTGCTGTCTTGAGCTCCAAGAAATGTAAACCAAAGTGAGGTGGGGGAAAGAGCAAACTTGGGGTAAATGACTTCATTACCTGAAGCTCTAATTGGAATATTAACCCCTGTGAGAAATTATATTCATTTCCGAAATTTGAAAAGGTTTATTAAAACCTTATAAAAAATTACAGCAGAAGACTGAATTAAAAAAAAAGATTATGGGCCAGGGAGCAGAGGACCTTTCCCACCATGTGCTTATCCACACAATGGAGGTTTTGCCTTTTAACCCTTTAGCCCCTCCCAAAGTTCTGCCCATTGACTCCTTCTTCACTGTCCAGTGGTGGAGTTTACTTCCTTTAATCTCAATTAGAGGTCAAGTGCTGCCATAGTAACAAGCTGACCCTCCCAAATGTCCCAAATCCAGGCCACCCCATAATAACAATACAAGGAGGGGGTAAAACATAACTATATAAATCTATAAAACTTCTCTGAACATGTATACATGATATCTGCCTTTTAATTGTGAGAGTCAGCCACCAAATTACTCATCTATCACACCCCAATATGCAAAAGGACCAAACTTGTAAAAATGTGAAAACCCATGACCCATTGTCCATTTTTGGGTGCAGCCTCTGGGGGGCTTTGTCTGGCCTGAATGTACCTAATGCCCCTTCAATAAATATAACTATTTTTTATTCCCTTAATTTTGTCTGCCATCTGTTTTAAGGTAGTCCCCAAAAGGCATCATAGCATTTAAGCTGTTCCTCTCTTTTTTGCATGAGTCTTTATTGAAAAAAAGTTTCCCCAAGAAGTGATCTAAACCCAGGACTCCAGTTCCCAGATCTTCTGGCCACTCCCAGCTCCCCAGGCAAACATCTTAAAACGAGATTTAAGTGCTAGATTTTAGGTATCCCAACCTGCAATTTCTGCAAATTGCACATACAGAATTTGTATTTGGCTTCTCTGATCCCCTGGAGGTCCAAAATAAATTACAGGATTCTTTTCAAGTTGACAGGATCAATCAGTGATGATTACTCACTTGTACTGTGCTTTGTGCCCTTTGCCACTCATTGCTCCTTTCTATGCAGTTGAAGAGGTCTTCAGGTGATAAATAGATGCTAAATAGTTATTTAAACTCTGTGTAATTACAAACACATTTATAATGAGCTGCCTGCTTTTGCAGTCTTGTTTGATGCTAATAGTGCAGGAGCATCTCTTGCTCTTATAAACTCCTGGCCACTTTCACCAAAGACATTTAGACAGCTAAAATGGGATTTGTCTGCCCACTTTTATGCACCTACAACATGGATGCCTTCTTCTGAGTAAGTTCCTGTAGGATGCTTTTATACCCAGCAGAGAGAAGAGATGGGATAGACAAACCCCACTCCTAGTTCCTATTTAGAGCCATGTGTTACCATAAAAATAATTACTTAGGAATTCAGCATTTTAGAACCTTTGTCCTTGACTTTGTCACCCCAACCCAGTTGGCTGTGGTGTGTTTGAAGGGTGATGGGGATGGGAGCTGGCAAGACCACTGCCATCCCTGGAGCCTTTTCCCAGGGGAGTGAGGCCAAAAGGAGAGGAGGAACTCTGGAGGCTGAAGGATGTGCCAGCTCATGAACTGGGGCAGAAAGACCTTCCAGAAGGGAAGCTTCTCCTTGAAAACACCTTGCCACAAGTGCTGCTGAGGTCTGGCTGAGTGCAGGTGTGCCAGGGAACAGCTGTGGGATCTCACAGGAGCACAGACAGCTGGGCTGAAGAAAAACTCTCAGATATTGGTAGTAAGATACATATAATTGCCCTGATAATGTACCAGTGACCCAGTGTCTTACTAAGGTTAGCCACCCACTGTCTTACTAAGATTAGTTTTACATTTTTAAAAATTAGATGCAAAACATGGCCATTATTAATAGAGAGGCAAGCCAGCACAGCAGACTGGAGTTATTTGCCTGTTGTATGTGTAAGCTCAGGGGATAATGAGAAAAACCTGAGGGTTTTCCTGGAGGTCTGACCCTCTCTTCTACCTCTTTGTTCCAGCCTGTACTTGCCGAGCTCATGGAGTGTCCAGGTTGGTTTTGTGACTCAGCAGGACACCCAGGCTCACCCCCATTCAGTGGAAAAAATCATTTACCATCGGAATTATAAACCCAAGACCATGGGGAACGACATAGCCCTGATGAAACTGGCAGCACCTCTTGCTCTCAATGGTAATTTAGCTCTGTGAGCTTGCATTTGACTTCCTCACCTCCCCAGCTAAAACACCCCTGTCCACACAACACCAGCAGAAACCCCCCAGCCTCAGTGTGAGCATCTCCTCTGTGCTCCATGTCCAGGCATGGACAGCAGCAACGTGCTGCAAAATGTTCCCAGTGAACTCTGGTATTGATTTACTGCAGGCATTTATTAATAGGCAAACATTACCTTTATTCTTTCTTAATATTCTTCCTATCTAAAATAAACACCCTGCCTCATTCTGCTTGGAGGTCACAGAGATTTTTATCATGTCCTTTCCATGAGTACTGGGGGATCCAAAAGTGTCCAAAGCTGAAAATCAAGCTTGAATTTCAAAGAGAACAGAAGGCAACTTGAATATATGATTATTTAAATGAAAACTACTTTTATTTTCTTGATAGGATGCTACCTGCAGTTGATACAATGAGTTGAAATAATATGTAATAATATTGTATGAATTGAAATACCTACCAATACCTCCTAATCACTGTGAGCTGGCTGCAAAGGGGAGCTGGTGCTCTTTAACACATGTAGACAGTCATTTTCTAAATCAATTCTCTTGTAATGGTTTAAAATTTCACTTTTAATGAAAATAATTCTCCATTTTATTCTGTTTTGTCTCTCATATTTCTGCTGATTTCTCCTGCTCATGAATAGCTTTGGGAATAAGGAATGTTAAGTGATATTTAAGGAATATTTAAGTGATATTTAAGGAATGAGGAATAGTAGGAAGAAATAGTAAGGAATAGTAGTGGCTCTGCACCTGAGCATGATCCCACTGTGTTCCATGCTGGGGGCTTGATGCCTTGGGCTGGGATCACTGCACTGTGCAGAACAGAACCCCTGGGAGCTGCCCAGTTATATTTTGTATTTCCCCTCCCTTTTCTCAGCGCTAATTTGTCCCTCCAAGCATCAAGCTCTGATTTTATTCCATGAAATTCCATGTCCCAGAGCACAGAGGCACCAAAACTCTGTGAACTGATGGGTGTGAAGCAAAGCATCCAAGAATCTTTTTGCCCTGATCTCAGGGATGTGTACACCCAGCTCCTTGTCTCACCCCAGCAGCCCCAGAGCCTCTGATCTCCCCTTCAGCTGCATTTCTTCTTTGCTCATTCTTCAATTTATTGACCTGCTGATACCTCCTTGTTTTGCTTCATACCCAAAACTCACTGGGCCTACTGTGGGTGGTGTCTCAAACCCTCAGTGTTGCCCACAAGACAAAAAACCTCAGAAAACTGCCAGGCTATTTATGTGGGGAGTGGGTGGTGTTCATCACAAGTTCATTGCAAGCCAAATCTTCAAGTTTTTCTGAGACATATAAACTTTTTTTTGCTAAATTTTGATTCTCTTCTTTCTCCCTCTTTTTTTTTCCCTCTTTTTCTTTTTTTTTAAAAATAGGTCACATTGAACCAATCTGTCTGCCCAATTTTGGTGAACATTTCCCAGCAGGGAAAATGTGCTGGGTATCAGGATGGGGAGCAACTGTGGAAGGAGGTATTTTAAATTGTCTGCTGATGATTTCACTACATGCACACATCTTACATACAGTAAATACAGGATTTGGTTGGGGCACTGTTTAACACTAAATTTTCTGGAATATCTGGAGGGGGAAAGAAAACATGTTACTGAACTTCATGTACAAACTGTACTGCAAAAGTGCTGTGCAAACTCTTATCATAAGGAATGGATGGGCATCCTCTGAAACAGTTGAAAATTACACATATAAGACGTCCCCAGTGTTGTACTCAGCCTCAGTCAAACAGGCTGTGCCCTTTAGAACTCCAAGCATGAGAAGCACAGCATGAATGCAAGAATTAACCACCCCTTTATTTTAGAGAAAGAATATGTGTTATTTTAAGGCAGGCTGGGCGATGTGAAAATTGGATAAAACAAAATCAAAAAGAAAAGGGAATTTTTTTTTCCCATGACTCATGGGTCATGTTAATCAATAATATAAACTGAACCACCTTCAAGTGAAAATGGGTGAATTGTCACCCATTAATTGTTTTTTATCACTCTTCATTCATGTCACTGAACGTGTTCCTGCTATTCAGAGAACAAGAACAGAACATTACCTGACCCACAGATAACAGCCAAAGGTGGGGAGAAAATGAAAGCAAGGTTTGCCACATTAAAAAGCCAGCCCTAAACTGACAATAGGCAGTGTGCAAATACTCCCATTTGTAGAAAGAACCTGTTCAGGCTCTGAATGAAATAAAATAAATATTTATAAATCAGATGTTTGCAGATGATTTGTTGACTAACAGAGCAGGCGATAAATTCAGAACAGGTTTTGGCACTGGTATTGAACACAATGTTCAACAAGCCTTTTGGTTTTTTTAGTGTCATTAATTGTCTAGTTTGAAGTGGAAACACACAAGGTCCAGATTTTATTGTTATTTTATACACTGTGATAATCCACATCTCTACAGAGTGGATAATTGCTGTGTTCTGTAAATGATGAGACACCAAGTTGCCTTACTTTTGTCTTGCCATTTAACCACATTCCTTTCATCCTTCCTTGCCAATTCTTTGTATATAAAGCATTCTCTGTTTATAAATGTAGATTATTTTCAAGGACAGGAAGGTTTTTACTGTTTTTTTTCTGTTTTTTTAACAGGTGACACCTCTGACACCATGAATTATGCAGGTGTTCCTCTGATTTCCAATGCAATTTGCAATCACAGGGATGTCTACGGTGGGATCATAACTTCTTCAATGCTTTGTGCTGGTTTCCTGAAGGGAGGGGTGGACACCTGCCAGGTATGGAAGTTTCCAAACTGCAACTGTGCTCATTGGAAATGGAAAAACATCAGTGATAAGTTATCAGAAGGCACTCCCAGGCTTTTCTTGGGCAAACATCTGGGTTTGTGCCATTTATTCTGCTTACCACAATTATCAATCCCTGACCATGTGCATTCACATGCTACAATTTCCTTTTTATACTTCTTCTCTGAGCCTTATCTGTTACTTCTAAAGCCAAATTTGCTCAAGACATATTTTGCTGCATGTGCTGCAGCACGGTGCCATCCTTTCTCTGCCTTGGCTGTGACCTCTGCCCTGCACTGAATTGCACTTCCCTGCACTGTGAGCAGCCCCAGAGACCTGCAAGGTGCAGAGGAGGCTGGGGAGGAATTCCTAGTGGAAGATGTCCCAGTTCCCAGCAGGGGGCTTGGATCTACACGTACTTCAATTTCCCTTCCAACCCAAATCTATTATTCTGTGAACTTCATGTTTCCAGATTTGCTCCATCCCAATCACACTTAGGACAAAAAAAAAAGCAAAGGTTCCTAGATCTGCATTTCATGCCCTTTTTGCACATAACCTCCCCAAAAAGGCACTTGGCACCAGCTGTGCCCAGGAGACCTGGCCAAAGGCATCGTGCTCAGCACACAGCTCCACGTGACAGGAGGAGCCCTGCTCACCAGGGGGACAGGCTTGTTCCAAATTCCCTTTTTCCAGTTGTTGTGCTGGCTCTGATTCTCACAGGGCAGGAAACTGCCCCAGCAAAGAAGAAATGGGAAGTTTTCAGTACTTAGATGCGAGTCCATTGAGCTGAATCTTCGTAGCAAAGGGCCTGGGAAGGGCTGGAAAAGCAGGCAGGAGCAGGCAGGGCAGGAGGGCAGGTGTGAGCTTGGTGTTGAAACCTTGGGCTAAGCTCAGCTCAATAGCCAGGAGCCAGGGAAAGAAAAATATGGTCTCCTACATGTCTCAAAAATCTCCAAGCCCTGCTGTAATGTGCTTTTCCCAGGACACAGAACAAAGCAGGAACAAGAAATTTTGAATTACTGGACTCAGTCTCTCCCCCTACCTCCCCAAACAGACAATTCCCTCCTTTTCTGGGACACTGACATTTGTTTTAATTCTTTTTCCCTCAGGGAGACAGTGGGGGCCCTTTAGCATGTGAAGATATGAGTGTCTGGAAGCTGGTGGGCACCACCAGCTTTGGAGTGGGCTGTGCAGAGAAGAACAAGCCAGGGGTGTACAGCAGAACCACCTCCTTCCTGGACTGGATCCACGAGCAGATGGAGGTCTGGGCTTGCCCTGCTCGTCCCCTCTGGTTGTCACTTTGTGCCCCACGGGGCTTGGCCCATCTTTGTCAGAGCTGAGCTGGGTTGTACGGACCTGTGAAATTGGAGGGGGGGTTTGGGGGTTGGCAGAGCAGGGGGCTGGGGTTTGGGGAGGGGCTGGGGGCACCCACAGGGGTAGAGAGGAGAGGACAGCACATCCACAGGGGTGGGAATCACAGGGGAGGAGGATGGAACAGAACAGGGAACAGGGAGGTGAGGAAGGGCTGAGTCAGGAGATGGGGGCAAGGAAAGAGATCCTTGGGGAATATATCGTGTACAGTTGTGGTGTCCCCAAAATGGGAAGGGCATGGGAAGGTTGGAGCAAGTCCAGAGGAGGCAGAACATTGCTAAGAGGACTGGAGCACCTCCACAAAGAAGACAGGCTGGGAAAGCTGTGGCTGTTCAGCCAGAAGAGAAGGTTGTGTGGAGACCTCAGAGCACCTTGCAGAGTCTGAAGGGGCTGCAGGGAAGCTGGAGAAGGACTCTTTGTCTGGAACTGCAGTGAGAGGACAAATGGAAAGAGGGGAAATTTAGGTTAGTCAGGAAGAAATTCTTTACTGTGAGGGTGGTGAGGACCTGGCACAGGTTGTCCAGGAAGGTTGTGGATGCCCCATCCCTGGCAGTGTCCAAGGCCAGGTTGGATAGGGCCTGGAGCAGCCTGGGATAGCGGGAGATGCCCCTGCCTGTGGTAGGAGAGGTTGGGATGAGCTGATCTTAGAGATGCCTTCCAACCCTTAACATTCAGTGATTCCCTGACTTGGTTTGAAGCCCTGGGGCTGCTCCAGAGGAGCCTGGGGAGTGGAAACTGAGTGGGCCAAAAAAATTGCAGAGGGAACACGGTGTTGGCTGGAAGGAGAGCAGGGACAGGGAAGTGACACTGCAGCCACCTTCACCTGACCCAGGGGTGACACAGTGACAGGAGAGCAGCTCTGCTGCTGTCAGCACCTCTCCAGTGCTGCCAGAGAGGAGCTGGGTTCAGGCAGCTGAGCACAGACAGGCAGCTCACCCTGGGCTGCATCCCCATGGGGAGGGCTCAGATACCCTGCAAAGGCTCAGGTGGTGCCAAGTGCACTCAGACACCTCAAGTGGCACTAGACAGGGAGTGGTATTTTCTGAGACCCCCGACAAAGAGAGGAAATGATGGATCTGACTCCATGCTCTTAGAAGGCTAATTTATCATTGTATGTTGCTATATTAGATTAAGGAATACGACACTAAACTATACTAAAGAATACAGAAAGGAAACAGACAGAAGGCTAAAAAGATAATAATGAAAAACTTGTGGCTCTCTCCTCCAGAGTCCAACACAGCTTGGCTGTCATTGCCAATAATAAAGACAATTCACCTGTTGGACAAACAATCTCCAACCACATTCCAAAGCACCAAAACACAGGAGAAGCAAATTCCTTTTTCTCTGAGGCTTCTCAGCTTCCCAGGAGAGAAATCCTGGGCAAGGGGATTTTTCCAGAAAATATGTCAGTGACAGACAGGGCAAGTGCAAGGCAGGAGAATCCTCCTGCAGTGCCCTAGGAGGGTTATGGACAGGTAGAGAGCTGTGCAGAGGCTTTTCATTGAGATTTTCCAGTCTTTGTGGCAAAGCCACAGAGTGTGCATCCCTTTCTGCTGCAGCCTTGCCCTGGCAGACAGAGCTGCTGCTCCCACACCCAGCCTGGGGGGATGACATGGGAATAATGCAGGGATAGCAATGCTGCCTTTCCAGCAGCAGCAACCCAGCAATGCAGGCACCTGCTGAAACCACCCCTGTGGCCATCTCACTTGTGAAATATGTGAGACTTCCTCCTCAAACCAAACTGCCAATATCAAACATTCACAGACAGGCAAATTCCCAAAATAAGGTGATGTGTGCAATTTCAGCTCAACCCACCTCTGAATGCTGGATGACACATACTGTTTTCACAACCTGTATTGCACATGATGATTTGAGCTATCACAAGCCTACCTGTCACTCAAAGAAAATGGGAAAACAGGATATTTCTGAGTCTTCAAGACCTGTAATATTACTTCATTTTATTCCCCCTGAATATATCACTGTGATTTATTTGCATATACAATCATTTCAGATTAAGAGCTCACATCCCATGAAATCACAGATCTCCATTACAAAGCAATCAAAGGAGAAAAAAGGTAGATCAAAATCTTTGTTGAGCCAAGGGTAAAATATTGGAATTTTCCAGAGGGACATCCTTCAGATGTAAATTTGTCCTCTAGAAAGGATTTTCAGGTGCAGCATGGAAACTTGGACACTTTTTAATGGACTCTGAAGCAAATCTCAAGAAAGTAGAACTAGTGTGCCTTTGGAAGTGGGGCCAAGGGAATGGCTTGAGCCTGGCAGAGCTGCACTGGGCATAGCCCAGATCAAACTGGAGCAGAGAAGCTTTTCAGCCTTCCAGTGCCTGAGGGAGCCTGAAAGAAGGAGAGAGACTATTGACAAAGGCCTGGAGTGACAGGACAAGGGGCAGTGGCTTCAAACTGACAGAGAGTAGATGTAAATTAGATGTTAGGAATAAATTCTTCCCTGTGAGGGTGCTGAGGCCCTGGCACAGGGTACCCAGAGCAGTTGTGGCTGCCCCTGGATCCCTGGCAGTGCCCAAGGCCAGGCTGGATGGGGCTTGGAGCAGCCAGGGACAGTGGAAGATGTCCCTGCCCACTGCAGGGGGTTGGAATGAGATGATCTTTAAGGTCTCTTCCCACCCAAGCCATTCCATGTTTCTATGATCCCACTGGCAGGATCAGCTCCAGCAGCCCCTCAGTCCCCTCAGAGAACTGAGTGCAGTGAGAAAACCCTTCCAGAGCTCCGTGGGTGCCAACACCAGCCTTTGCAACAGATGCACAAATGGTTTTCTTTGGTTTTCTTTCCCCCAGAGAGAAGAACTGCAGACCTGAGGGAAGTGGCTGTGCTCTGGGCTCCTGAAAACCCACACCACGCTCCAGCCCTGCAGAAGGACCCAGCCCACTCTTCTGGTCACCTGCTCTGAGCCCTGGCCCTTCACAGAGCGCCTTTCACCATTTCTTTTTGTTGCTGGCAGCTGCACTTGATGCAAACTGTTGCACATTCAGCCTGTTTTGGGTGCAAGATGCAGATGGATGATCAGCACATGTGTTTACTGTCAGCTACAGATTTTACATGGAGGGAAAAAGCTAAGACTGATAACCCTGAATGCTGTCACAAACAGTTCTGCAGAAAAAAGACTAGAATAACTATAGATCAGGTTGCTCACTTTTATTTTAGTACTTACCTTCCAAGAAGCAGACCAAAAAAATACCTTTTTCCCTGAAAGTATTCATATAGGTCCACAAGAGGTCTGTGCTCTGTTGCACAGGCAGCAGCAGCTTCCTTTGAATCCAAAAGCAAGCAGGAAGCAGAAGGTTGGCACTTTTGACAAGTATGTTCAACTCTTAGGAAAAATAATCTCTGAATTCAAATGTATTATCATGTGTCTGTGAACAAAGTTCATAAAAATCAAATTCTTCTGTGTTTTCCTGCAGTAAATAGCTCTGAAATGAGCAACAGGTTGTAACTTGACTTGAAAATTCTGAGATTACTGAACTTGAATGGAAGAGGAGCTTCTTTATGCCCTGCTTTCCCTTCTTTTCTCTGCTAATGGGACAATACAGATCCCACACCCTTTGTGCCTCCTAGTGACATCAGTGTGTGGATGGACTGATGCCAGCCAGACAAAGGACAAAATACCTGAATGCTGCTGTGTTTTCCTGATTTCCATTTTAATACAACAGTCTCAGCTATTTTCAGGCTGGAAAATGCCTGATTGTTTGACACTTGCCCTTTGTAAAACTCCCAGGGTGAAAGTTGTCAATTTCAGAATCGATTGTCGAGGATGGCGTGGGCTGAATAATGGATAATATTGTCAGAGCTTTCCAAAATCAGCCAAAATTGATCTTATCATCTGATCAGGTGCTGGTGATCTGCTTGAGATGAGGTTTTGGATGCAGTCTGCATGCTTCTCAATCAGTATTTGCATCACCAGTGGTGCAAGAAAGCGCCGGCAGAATCAGAACTGGATTTTTGCTGCAATGCATCGGGTCAGACCTGAGAGAAAACAGCAAACCCACATGGACTGCCAGCCTCCACTTGGTTCTGTGGATACAAACCTTGATATCACAGGACACTGCTCCAAATTCACCCAGACTGAAGAAACTGCAGTGCAATGGAAACACTTCCCAAGCCTTGCATGTTGTTAAAAAGAAGAGGGAATTGTTATTGCAAAGCTGACACCAAAACTGGAATTAATTTCAACTGACAGAAGCATGACAGAACTACAACAAAGTATGTTGAACCCTTGGATAGTTGAGACATTTTCAGAAGAGTTTTAATGTTTATTGCTTGCTATAATGACATTTTCACAGCCCAACACGGCTGATATTTTAGTATTATCAGCAGTCTGGTGATGAGGGTGCTGCTCTTGGAGCTGACAGTGTTGTAATTTCATATTTCTGAAAGGACACCTGAAAAATTCCTTTAGAACTCTTCTGTTTCTATAAAAAGGCTGTATGATAAGTATCCATTGTGGTCTACTTTTGTATTAAAGAGAAATCCAGTGTAAAATGTGGAAAGCTACTGAAATCTTCCCAACCAGAAGCCACACTGACCCCCAGATCAATGACAGTCACTTATGGATAGAGCCATCCCAGTGAGCCTGCAAATCTTCCTTCATTCTTCCTTCTGATTTCTGCTAGACCCCTTGCTGTGCTGTCTTAATAATGCACAGGCAGGATGTAGAGTCACAGAATCATGGCATGGTTTGGTTTCTAAGGGACCTTACATCATCCAGCTCCAGCCCCCTTGCCACATGAAAGAGTCTCTCCCTACAGCTGGATTCTCCTCCCCCTCCATATGCCATTAACATTCATGCCAGAGGCTTCAAAATAAATATAATCACAATATTAACATATTTCTTTATATAAGCCAGGAGAATATACCTGGGGACTCAGGACATTTGCTGTGGGAAGTGGTTTGTATGGACATGGGCATTGTGTTTTTTCAGAGGTGAGGGACTGATGAACTGGTTATCAGCATTACAGCTGGAATGAGCTGGTGCACAGAAAAGCAACTTTTCAAGGAGTTTTTAAGGCAGGTTACCAAACTTTTCCTTTTCCTTGGCATTTCTTCTCTTCATTCAACAAAAATAATTTTTAACACTGCATGTGCAGGTACAGAGGGCTGCCAAAGCAGGTGGGGCTGAAGGCAGCCCTGGCTTAAGCAATCCTGATTAGGGGTTTCATGGTAAACACTTGGGAGTGTTTAACACCTTTCTATTAGGGGAGTGTCTATTTGGCACCTAATAAAGAGGCTGATGAAACAGCCTGTGCTTTGGGAACTCGGATCACTGGTGTGACACAGGGTTAAATTACAACCACAGTATCCCTTAGGAACACAGCCTGCCTGTGGGCACAGCCTTGCAGCAACATGTCACAGACTGTCAGGAAATTAATCCAATGTTCTCCACATGCTGCACTTTGTCCAGCACGTGTAGAAAAATTACTTTGCCATTCATCATCTCCTCCTGTCACCGTGACAGTTTGGCCAGGAAACTGAGACAAAGCTGGGAAGTTTGGATGAACCACATGTGACTTTTATTCAATATGAAGTTTTTCCAGAGATTCTGAGAAATATCATATGGATGAAGTCTCCTTTGGCCAATCCAAAATATGGTTTCTTTCCACTTTGGATGTACAAATAAGCAGGGAATTTCTGTAAAGAGTCAGAGATAAGCATAAAAATGAGAGCCTAAGTTTGGTGTCTGAGGAGGGCAAAGTGCCTTCTAAGGGGTGATGTGGTATTTTTTGGGGTTCCTCGTGGCAGGAGGAAGGATGAATCTGACTCTATGTTTTTAGAAGGCTTATATTGAGATATGATGATATGATATGATATGATATGATGCTATACTAAAACTATACTAAAGAATAGAGAAAGAATACTTACAGAAGTCTTAACAAGATAATAATGTAAAACCTGTGACTCTCTCCAGAGCCTTGACACAGCTGGCTGTGATTGGTCATTAAGTAAAAACAATTCACAAGAAACCAATCCAACAATAACCAGTTAGCAAACAATGTCTAAACTACATTCTAAAGCATCAAAACAGAGGAGAAGCAATCAGATAATTATTGTTTTCATTTTTCTCTGAGGCTTCTCAGCTTCCCAGGAGAAGCAATCCTGGCAAAGGGATTTTTCAGAAAATATGTCAGTGACAGGGTGACATGCATTTAATTTCCATTTAACTTGCATTTGAGCTGCTTTTAATACATCCTGCACCAGGGGCATCCCAGCACAGAGGTGGAGATCTGCCCAGCTCTGCTCTTAGGGCAAGATTCAAGCAAGTCTGTAAATGCAAATTTAAGAACTGCACATTAAGCTTAAAACAAAATTAGATCTGGCTCTTCCCTTCTTAGAGTGCCTCCAGTACCAAAACAAAGCAGGTTGAAAGCTTTCACTCTAAGGGCTGCACTGTGCATCCTGCTGATGCTGCTTCCAGCCTGGCTGGATCCCTGAAAGGTGCACGCACTCCAGCATCTCTGGGAGTGCAGCACTGTTTAAGACTTGCAGGCCAAATTTATTTCCTCTAACAAAAAGCCCTGTGAGAAGCAGTATCAGAGTTGTGGGCACCAAGAGCCCCAGATTACATAAAGCACAGTAAGAAAGGAGCTTACCTGGTGTGTTTGACTTTAGGGAAGGTACAAGGAAGTGTTTCTTATCTGGGCTGAAAGAGCACATTTGATCATTGCCTCTAATCTCTCTTTTGATGTGTTTAACACCAGCAGAGGCTTCCAAGTTTGTTTTGTTGCTTTTGTCACACTTTGTTTTCTCTCTGGTGGAGCTCCAGCCCCAGCAGAGGACAGCAGGTTGTGGCCCCAGCATTAACACCAGGTATATGAGTAAGTTTTTGAGTAGTTTGCATCATTTTTGGCAAGGGAGAGGTAAAAAAGGCACCCAATCTTATGGGTTCTCAAAATACAACCAGACCAGTATTTCCTGATCAAAAGAAAACTGACTCCATCACCAGTTTATTTCCCTGAAGAGAGATTTAATAGTCTGAGCAATGCAATTGTAAAGAGCAATGAGCAAGAGGAAAAAAGATTATTGATTTCCCCACCTCCTAATGCTGGAGTGTATTTACTCAAGGTAAATGCAGGCACAGGGCTGGCAGCTGAGACAGGAGCCTGGCCTTGCCTCGGGCACCCAGGTCAGAGCTCTGCTCTGAGGCTGCCAGCCATAAATTTGTCCCCCTGGAGCTTTCAGGTGAGACAGGGAAGGCAGAGAGGGAGAGGAAACTGAGAAGGGAAAAGAACAAGAATGCTTTGAAGCACCACAACATGAAGCACTTAGAGGCAATAATTTGCGCTTAAAATCACCAGTAAATCACAATTCCTTCCTACAGGTTTCCCACTGTTTGAAGGGCATTTTGCATAGGGGGGTCAAGTGGAAAGGGAGTTTTAGATCCTTTTCCTACCACTCCATGTGTCATTTATTTGGTCACCTTTACTCTAAGCAGCATTATCTCTGTCAGAAACAAATTTTAAATGCTCATAATCATATGAAGCCCTCGGCAGATGGCAGCATACAGCAAAACTTTGCCTCCATCCTCTGTTGAAAAATAAATAAATAACCTGACCAGTTCATGCCCAACCACCAGCAGTGGATAATGCAAATGCAGCCACAGCACTTGTCACATTTTTGGCAGTTTGAGGGGAGGTTGCTGAGGATTTGGAGCTCTCCCAGCAGAGGAGGGGACTCTCAGGCACCTGGGAGTGTGGTCAGAGCATCCTCAGACCTCCCCAGGTCTCCTCTGGTGGGTGCTGGCCCCAGCTCCCCAAACTGTGTGACTGCTGTGTGCTAGTGCTGCTGGCTTCTCACGCTGTGGGATGCCCTGGAAATCACAGCCCCAGGATTCCTCATGCTTTCATATATTGTTATTTTCAAAATATTGAAAAAAATTACAGTGGAATAGCAGTAAGATGTCACTGCTGAGCTGGCTCTGATCCTGAGAGATCTGCTGAGCAGTTTATTATCCACATCTCCAAACACCTGTCTAATCCCATTGGAGGCTGAATTTATAATTGGACATTAACAGTGAAAAAGAATCTTCTCCTTAGAAATTATTTTGTCACTCACCAATGACAGAAAGAAAATAGTTTCTTTAGAGCTTTAGCAACCTCCCTTTTTATTAGCACTTTTACTAAGGCTGGGATGGGATCACATCTTACAAAACTAAGACCATCTCATAAAATTATTTCTGCATAGGTACCCAGTGCTAGACACTTACAGCCATGTAGAGATAACTGAATTTTAACAAGCTGGTAGGGAAGTGGAAGTTAAACCTCTCCAGAAACAAAATACTTCACTGCACCATGGCTGCAATGAAGAGGGAAGAGAAAGGTGACACCTGTTCAAGATTTCCTTCACCTCCTCCTGTCACTGTCATATTCTCTGAAAAGTCCTCCTTGCCCAGGATTTCTTCTCCTGGGAAGCTGAGAAGCCTCAGAGAGAAATGAAAACAATAATTATCTGATTTGCTTCTCCTATGTTTGCTGCTTTGTAATGTGGTTTAGATTGTTTACTAACTGGTCATTGTTTTATTGGTCTCATATGAATTGTTTTTACTTAATGGCCAATCACCCTCAGCTGTGTCAGACTCTGAAGAGTCAGTCATGAGTTTTTAATTCTTATTCTTCTTTGTAACCTCCTGTCTGTACCTTTTCTCTATTCTTTAGTATAGTTTTAATATAAATACATAAAATAATAAATCAGCCTTCTAAGAACATAAAGTCAAACTCATCTCTCCACCTCATCCTGGGGACAACACAAATACCACAAGGCAGCAGCCTCTCCTCCTCATCTCCTCAGCCCTCTGGGGTGGAGCCCCTTGTCACCTGCCCTGTGCCCCTGTCACAGCCCCAGTCAATCCTTAGCATCCCTGGACTTGTCCTGCTGTCCCTGCACAGGTGTCACTGGCAGCAGATCCTTGTCCCCTGCTCCAGTGACATCTGGGCAGCAAGCCCTGCTCCTTCCCAAGGGAACCACAGCCCCACTGGCCCCCTCACCCTTCATTCTTGTGGAACTGAGCCTCCTGGGTGTTTGCAGAGAAAAGAGAGAGGCAGAGGAAGGAATGGAGCCTCCAACTGCAGATAGGCTTGAAAATAAACATAAGCCAGCAACCAAAAAGGGGGAAAAATGCCTTGGAAAAGAGCTTTAAGTTTGTGGTTTATATCCAGGACCTTCTGCTCTCCCTTTCACAGTGCAGGAGCTCCCAAAAGGCTGTGTTTGGTGGAGACTGGGCTCCACAGAGAAGCTCAAGGCCAGGTCAGTGGCTGCAGAGGCAGGGCACACCTCACTGCCTCGGGGGCTCTGGGCACTCAGGGCTGCTCCCCTCCCTGCCAGCAGCAGATGGAGCAAACTGGGAGCATCCCAGTCTATGTGTTGACAAATGCCAGGCCTGCCCTCTGGCAGCCCTGCTGTGCAGTGCCAGATGTGCTGCACCTCTGCATCAGCCCTTCCCAGCTTTCTCAGCCTGAGGGCCACAGTCATTTTAAACAAAGTCAGGAACATCTTGGACCATGCAGCCAAATGATTTTTTTATTTACAGGTAGAGATGCTTGTTTATTTCTGTGACTTCCCTTTTCCTGTTCACCCATGTATATGCATGGGCATGTGTTCATACTTATAAATCTTTCCCTTTCCCTTTTCGTTCCCTTTTCATTTTTGCCAGCTGCTGTGCTGGCCAGCAACAGCTGTGGTCACTGACAGATTGGGACTGGAAATTCAGAAATGCTGCTTCAGGTGATCAATTAATCCCTTTCCCATTGCAAAAGCTGATTCTAGGACTTGAAAATCCTGGTCCCTGCCTGAGATATGGATTTGCTGGAGAGAAGGAAGATGACTGCTGTTCCTGACAGCCCTCTGAGAGCTGCCAGCATCCCTTTGTGAGACACCAGGGGTGTCACTGTGAGACCTGTCTTCACAGGGACCTGCATGACAGGGGGATTTGTCACACATGAGAATCACACAAATACCACACACAGCTCAAGTGTGAGCACTGCAGCAGAGCAGGGATGGAGCCAGAGCCATCCCAGGGACAGGGGAGTTGTTGGGGAGAGATCCCAGCCCACAGGGCATCCTTCCCCCCAGGAAGAGCTCCTGCAGTCCTGCAAGGGCTGCCCTTTCCCAAAAGCTGCCTGTTCCCAAGAGCTCCCTGTTCCCAAAAGCTGCCTGTTCCCAAGAGTTCCCTGTTCCTAAAAGCTGCCTCTTTCCAAAAGCTGTCTGTTCCCAAAAGCTGCCCTTTCCCAAAAGCTCCCTGTTCCCCAGGGCTCCCTGTTCCCAAAGACTGCCTTTCCCCAAAAGCTGCCTGTTCCCAAAAGCTCCCTGCTCCCAAAAGCTTCCTGTTCCCCAGGGCTGCCTGCACCCAGCTGGTGCCTGCCTGGGGTAACCCCTCCACCCCAAACTTGGCAGGCAGCAGTGTCACCTTTTGTACCCCACTGACGTCACCAGCCCTGCAATGTTGACTGAGCCCTAATCAGTCCCTATGGACAGCAATTACTGCAATGAGTGTGGCTTTAATGAGCTCTCTTCAGGCCATGGGGAAGTTCCCAGGAAGCAACAGAAACCACAGGCACACACGGGAATGGGGCTTCTCCCAGGCTTTTTTTGCCAGTGATGGTTTTGCAGCAGAACTGCAGCTCCACCAGACCCATAATCCAAATTTCCCCAGGGCTGCAACCCCTGCACATTATCCAGCAAGGCAAGGAGAGCCTGGAGTGGAAGGATTGCACCCCTGCTCTGCCTTTTACCTGAAGGCACAAGTACCAAATCTGCCAAACACTGGTAAAAGAAAGGAGGAATAGCAACAAGCCCCTCTGCCAATCCTGTCTCATTTGTGGCTGCACATATTTGCCTCACAAAGAAAAAACCAATTTCTTCCCTTTCCCCCCCCCCCCATCACTGTTTATTTTGTCCCTTGGACCCCATCACTTGCATAATTTAACAAGCAAATAGAAATTATTGCTGCACACACATATAGAAGCATTGATCTGGTGATTCACTGTATTGGATAACTTATTTAGCAGCTGGCAGAACACACACCCAGTGATAAATGAGAGCCAGGCTGGTGAGAATGCCCAGCTTGATGGTTGAACTTCCCTTTGCCCAGGATCAGCCACTAGCCTGCTTTAAATGTGCTAAAAACATGTTAATCAAAAGTGACTAAAAAAATTAAAACAGTAAAAATCAGTGTGTATGAGTAAACACAACCAGCGTAAATAAAAACCTCCAAAGGGATTGTTTCCTTTGGATACACATCCTGCCCAAAGCCTGCAGATGGACATGATCCTGAATCCTGACCACCTCCCTGGCTGTGGGGCAGCAGTGACCCAGAGACAAAGCTCGGTAGTTTCTCAGCATCCAGGAACTGCAAAATCCATCATCTGAAATTAGCCTGGGCTGCTGCACAACACTTCATAGGGAGCTTGCTTCACTATCAAGAAATATTAAACATTAAGTGAGTATTATGCTTCTAGCTGCAAAGTTATGTGCAGAGGTGAAATGCAGCTCAGTACAGGATCATGGTGGACATGATGGACACAGCAAATTAAGGCAATTTGAGCATTATTCCTCAGAAAAGAAGGGGGGGGTAAAGGTTGGGACACTAATGATTTGTGTTTCTCTGAGCTGTGGTAGCACAGTCACACAGAGATCTGCTGTCCCAGCAGTGCTGCTTTTTGAGCAGATCAAAAATCGCATTTTTCCGAATCAGATCAGGAATTATTGCAGCTTCTTTCTTTCTTGAGTTGGTGAAAAGCTGGTTTAAAGCATTCAGTAGCTCAAAGGGAGCAGCCCCACCCTACCAGCAGAGAATTAGGGAGTACAGCTGTGTTGATGCTTCCAATTTCTGTATGGGTGCCTCTCACTCTGTTGTGTATGTCCCACCAGGAAAAATAAAGTGGCTTTGAGAACATACCCCAAGGACTGTGCTACAAAAGATCAAATCAATTTTCATTCTCCAAGATAAATGAACTCCAAAAACAAGCCAATATTCAGAAGGGAAAAGAGATTTCCTAAAGGTTTAGTTAATCTGCTAACAGTGTAAAGTTTATTTAAATAAGTTTCTGTGGCATCATCCTGTATAATCCGTGCTGTACACAGCTCAGAAAGATTTCTTATGGAGAAACCTTTCACTTTAGGGTTCCTTATGGAGGTGCACTTAGCTGCCCTGGAAAGGAGCAGTAGGAGAGGCACAGGGACAGGCAGAGTCTCTCAGGGGTTGTTTGGGCAATACTTTGTGAAACAGGAAAAAAGGATTTGTGCTGGGGGTGTTTGTGCAGGGCAAGCTGTGATGCCTCAGAGCTCCTGGCTGGACCTCTGGCCCCTGGGGGATCCTTGGGAAGGTGGCTGGAGCAGAGCATGGCCAGGGGATAGAGGAAGAAGGGCTGGTTTGCCTCAGAGGGGGCCAAAAGCAGCCACAAAACCCATCATTAGTGCCATGCTGGAGCTGAGGGGCTTTTCTTGAGCCTTTTGCTTGTCATATGAGCCATCCTCTGTCCCATGGACAGTCCTTTGTCACATGGATTATCCTCTGTCCCATGGACCATCCTCTGTCCCATGAACTGTCCCTGGCTGTTGGGAAGGATGAAAATTTGGCAAGAAAATCTAACAGATATCTTTACTTGGCAGAAAGATTTTTGAATGTAGAATCTGAAGAAGTAATAGAAATTAAAGCAAGTTTTGATATAGAAGAAAAGAATTACTGAGCCAGTCTGACTGGATAGCCAAGGAGGCAAAGGGTCTGTAGTTAGAAGGGGTTTTTGTGGCTCAGAGCAAAGGACAAACACCTCAAACAAGAATATGCTTTTACCAAGAAGAAAGATAGCACAGGCAAACAAGTCAGCAAATGTTGCAAGTAGAAAAAAGGTCTCAGAATTTTCCACTGCAAGAAAACTGAAAAACAACTTCTAGATTACACTGTAATGTACTGACTGTTAGTGATTGGAGAGCAGTGACATGAATATGGTGATTACAGGAGTTATGATAGGCTATAGGTAAAAGTTAAGGTATAGATTGGTTCTACTGTATGAAGATGCTCAGCAAAGAAAAGTAAATAATGCATTGTAACCTAAACTAAGGGTGTCCAGGCCTGCCTGCAGCTGGAGCTGACAGCTGTGGGCACAGCTCTGTCACCCACCACCCTGGGCTGCTGTAACTCTTGGATACAATAAACTGCATTTTGGAGAGCAGCCTGGAGTCCTGCATCCCTCATTTCAGCTCCTACACCTGGCCCTGCTCACAGTCCCCTGGCATCACTGATCCCACACTGAGCCCTGTGCTGACACCTTTGAATAGCTGATGTTCCAGCTTCCAGCACTGCCTGTTCCCATAGGGAAGGGCAGTGGCACCCCTCAGGGGGCTGTTCATGGGCACACCAGCCTGCACAGCAACGTGGTGGCTGCAGGCATAGAGAGGGACTGCTAGGAATAGGAAAAAAAAAAAATCTCAATAAAGTGTCAAGATTAATATATTCTACTTCTGACAGCAGGCTAGGACCATCACCTGTGGTGGTGCTCACAGGGGTCCCAGGATGAGGGAAGAGATGAGAACCTTGGCTCCATGTTTCAGAAGGATGATTTATTATTTTATTATATATATTATATTAAAAGAAAATGATATGTTATAACTATACTAAAAGAATAGAAGAAAGGATTTCATCAGAAGGCTTGAAAGGAATAGAATGGAATGGAATGATAATAAAATCTTGTGACTGACCAGAGTCTGAGCCAGCTGGACTGTGATTGGCCATTAATTAGAAACAAGCACATGAGACCAATCACAGATGCACCTGGTGCATTCCACAGCAGCAGATAATCATTATTTACATTTCATTTCTAAGGTTTCTCAGGAAAAAAGATCCTAGCAAAAGGATTTTTCATAGAATATGTCTGTGACAATAACCTACTTCACTGAGCAGCCCTTTGCTCAGAGGACTGACCTGTGTTGTGCCTGTTTTCAGTGGCAGTGCAGCTCTGAGCTCATGGCTACTTTGGATGCAGGTTTGGCTCCTCACCAGGGCAAGGGCAGGTGTGGCCCTGACAGGAGCAGAGGGAGCAAGGAGAAGCTGCAGGAGGACCCTGTGTCATGGCAGGGGGTTGGAACCAGATGATCTTTAAGGTTGTTTCCAAGCCAAACCAGTGTGTGAATCTGTGACATGCAGCCTCAGGGGACAGTCTGTGCTGTGGTGTCCCTTCTTCCAGGGCTGTGGCACGGGAGGAGGCACTTGGGGATACTGGAGAGGCAAATGCCAGTGTGTGCCCACAGCAGTGATCTCCTGAGCATGGCTGGGAGCAAGAACAAGGGCTAGGAGGAGCTCTGGGTAATCCTGTGCTCGCCCAAGCCAAAGGAAAACAACTCTATCTCGAGGTCATTAAATACACAAATTAACCAGGAAAAAAACCAATTCCTCTCTCCTGCAGCAAGCTCAGGCATGGATGGGCTCAGATGCTGATGGAGGGAGGGAGGGGAAGGGGGAAACTTGTCCCTTTAGAACCCCTGGGTGATGGGAATCCTTTAATCCAGCAGCATAGTCCCACCTGAGCACAAGAACCAGGGCAGGGCAGAGAGGCTGGGCGTGGATTGGGATGCTCACTTGGGGTGTGGTGCAAATTCCCCAGTGGTGCTGCCCAGCTCCCAGGGGTGCTGCAGATGCCATGGGCTATTGTAGATGCACCAAGGGTGCAGACAACCAAATTGAGCCCTGAGGGACGGCACTCAGGGACTTGGGCATACCCAAATGTGCTCAGTTTGTCAGGAAAAAATAAAGACCTCCATCTCTGGTAATTAATCCCTTCATATTCCTGTCCCAGCATTGCTGAAGAAGTGGAAAGCTGGAGGAAAAATGGAATTTGCAATTACCAGCCCTTCCCCTGCAGCCCTCAGGATGGCTCCAGAGGTGCAGCTGCTCCAGGTCAGGGACAGCCCCAGGTCAGGGTCCAGCAAAGGCTGGTGCAGTTCTGCCCTCCCTGTGCCCACTCAAAGCTGAACTCCTGCTGCTTTATCCCTGGGCACTTTTGGTTTCAGGAAAGTGGGGCAAACATTGCTGGGCTGTGGCTCCATCCGTCCCCATCTCCTGCAGGGATCTCACAGTTCAGATGGGTTTTACTCCCATGACTTCAACTGTGAATTATTAACCACACCCCACAGCACATGGAGGAGAATTTTTTGGACTCCATGATCTCAGAGGTCTTTTCCAACTTAATTAATTCATTATTTCAAAACCAGTTTTCTAACTTTTATGTTTGTTATGGAGGACTGGAGAGGACAGAACACATCTGAGTTTAGCTGGATGGCAAGGGGGTGAAGCAGAGAACCTGCTGAAATCTGCTTTCACCCTGCTGCTTTCCTGAGGAGAGGGATGGCTGACTCTCTCCTGTGAGGAAAATGAGGTAGGAGCAAAAGGCTGGCTCCCAAAACCAGGGAAAGAGGCTGATCCAGCAATTCCAGCCTTGTTCCTGCAGGATCAAACACTGACCCAGCAGGAATGAGGGGCTCAGGACAGCCCTGCTGCCTCCTGGGGTGTGTAGGGAGGTGCAAAAGGGTCTGGCCACCTCGGTCTGGGGTTCCTGTAGCATTTTCCTGGAACCAGGCTGAAATCCACCAGCCCAAGCAGGAGCATTAGGATGGGGCTTTTGCAGGGCTGTTTTCCCTGGTGACCATGAGCAGTCACATCAAGCCATCAGTGACCCACACTGAGCTTCAGGGGACTTGGAGTCAGAGGGGTAACCTGCAGTGCAGCAACCCTGAAGCTGTTAAAGCAAGTGTTGACTATGGCATGAGCAGTTTTTTAATTTTAAAATGTCTAGAAAGGTAAAAAGATGATGAGAGAAAATTTTTTCCTTCTCCTAAATCTCACCCTCCTTTGAGCTGTGGCATGAGAGAGGGATGAGTTCAAGACAGGAAAGGCCCAAACTTTAATAAAGGACAGGATTTAAGGCACTTCTGCTTTGTAGGGGTCTCTATGCACAAAGCCTATTGGATTTAACCAACTCAAAAGAGGAAGAAAGAGAGGAAGAGATTATTTAAGGGTTCATTTTCTCTCTATCAGTCCCACAGACAGATGACTCACATTTTTATATCCTAGAGGAACATAAAGATGACAGATGGAGCACACAAAGCCCTTTGTCCTCATCCTGTCCCCATTCCCCCCCTTTGCTGCCACCGTGGCACAGGAATTGGTCTCTCCAAGGACACAAGCAAGCTTGTTTTCTTTCTTTCTGTTAAAAGGTGAAAGGAATGAGGTCAGAAAAGTCCCCAAAAGTCCTGTTGGCACTAGGATGACCCACCTGATGTGAATGGGAGCCAAATGTTCATGCCAGGCTGATCTCTGACCCTGGTGGCATCTAAAGCAAATTAATTTCACCTTCCCATGTCCAGACAGGCTCCTTCAAAAAAGGAGAAAGTCTCATTGCCAAGGCTGCCCTTTAAAGACCTTCCCAGCTGTCCTCTCACCTGGAATCTGTTTGGGAGCTATCTTTCAGGAGCATTTCAGCCAGGGGTATCTCATCCTTTCACACCCTCTGCAGCTCTGTGCCTCCCCAAGGCCAGTAACAGGGATCACTTACCTTGAACACTGCAAACCTTTGAGAGCAAGGTAACCCCAAGAAATTCACCAAATTAGGCCTTGCAGTAGTGATTATTTTGTTACATCATGCAGTTATAATGGCCAAGTTTAGTTCCAGCACGGGAAGAAAACCTCTGACTAAAAATTCCTGACCAGTGTGTTCACTCCCATAACTGGTAGGGAACGTTCTAATCAAAGTTTGTATAGAACTACCCTTAGGAATAGCAAACAAAGCATTTACTAAATAACAGCTCCTCTGAACAGATCCCAGCACAAACAGCAGGGCTTGTAGAGATGGCAACAAATAATTTAAATCATTGGCAGGACTTTTTTCTTACTGCTAATGTTATTTTATTAAGTAAAAATATCTTTAAGGGGCAAAGGGACTGAGCCAGGGATTTACCTCCAGTCCAGGCTGGAGGAGAGACTGGGGGGAAAAGCCCCAATCCTGAAACCTGCAGGTGAGAGCAGCTGGCTGGGGCTCCCAACTTCCAAGGCTTCATTCTGGCTTACACAATTCCCATCTCAGCTTCTCACCCTCTTAATGCAAACAATTAAATGGGCATTAGGTGGAAGTGGCTGCTCCTGTTGCCAAAGGAGGAGGACATTCAGCAGGCAGGGAAGGGTTCTTCAGAAATCAGTCCCCTATTTTTCCAGGGGCCTCATGTTCTCCACATTTCCCAACCTCTCCTTTGTTATCGAGGAGGTGAATAAAGAGGTTTTGAACCACTCCAAACAAAGTCCAACCAGGCTGGGACCAAAACCCAGAAAGAGCATTTGTACAGCAGAGGAACAGTGGGTTCCAACAAGCAGAAACTCTTAGTTCAGTTCATTAGTCATTAAACCCCACTGGCCTCAGTGGGTGCTGCCAGTGCAAAGCCCTTCACAGGATGGGTCAGGCTCACCTGGTCCCTCCTCCCTGCCCAAGCAAGGGCATCCCAGAGCACAGAACTGTCTCCAGGTGTCTCTGGAATATCTCCAGGGAGAGACCCTTGGCTGCAAAGTGCTGTGGCCTGTGCTCTGCACTGGTGACCAGCTCAGAATGTAACACAGTGGCTCTCTAAAGGTGCACGAGGGGGACATTTGCCACCAGCTCAGCATTTCCAGTGGGGCAGGGCTGGTGAAAGAGCTGGGCTCCTTTCCTTTGTTTACCTGCCTGGCATGAACATGCTGTAATGCTGGGCCAGAGCCTGTTCCAGCTTTGGGCAAGCTGGTGTAACTCTGGGAGAAAAGCAGTGTTTGTTGTGTGGCTGGTGAAATGAGAAGAGCTGTGAGCTCCCCTGAATCCAGCAGGTTTCCATGCAGCTCACCAGTGGCAAAGCCTGCTCTCAGCACATCTGTTTTTCCTCTCAGATGTTGCTGCTGCTTTGCCCTTCCAGAAGCTTCAGTGGCTTTTCCCACAGCCTCTGGATGTCACCAGCACATTTTTAGGGCTGACACCAGCATGTCCCCAGCTGTGATAGATGAGTAATGTGATGATTGACTCTCACAATTTACAGACAAGTATCAGGTATACAGGTTAAGAAAGTGGGTTTTTTACCCCTTGTGTTGTTATCAAGGGACAGCCAGGGTTGGGACATTTGGGAGGGCTGGCTTGTCACTATGGTGACATCTGAACTCCAGTCAGAATTTGAGGAAGAGATCTCCACCACTGGACAGCAAAGAAGGAGTCAATGGGCAGAATTTTGGGAGGGGTTAAAGGGTTAAAAAGGCAAAACCTCCATTGTGTGGGTGAGCATATCTTGGGGAAAATCCTTTGCTCCCAGCACCACAACCATTTTCTCTATTCAGTCTTCTGTTGTATTTTTGATAAGGTTTAATAAACCTTTCTAATTTAAAGTGAGTAGCTGTTTCTCACACCAGCCCTGTCCATTCCCCAACCTCCCTGCACACCACCACAGCTGTCTGAAACCATGCCCAGCCTGCTGCCCAGTTATTTTTGCTCTCCCAGGTCCTTTTCCTCTCCATTCTGCCTTGCAGCCCTTCATCATTATCTCCCACAGGACTATCAGTAGCATATCTGTCTGACACAGGCAGTTCCACTGCCATAAATTCTCCACAGCCCATTGAATAGAGACCTTTTAATTAGATTTTAAGAATTTTCCCATTAGCAGAGAGACATTGGGAATTCAGGTCTCATTTATGAAAAGCACAATATATTAGAGAGGGAAGCTGCTTGGTTTACTGCAGTATTAGCATTCCCCCCCTTGTATTTATGGGCATGGATTAATTGCTGTTTTGCTGCTGTGGATAGAAATATGTTTGAATTCACATTGAATATGTTTCAATTCATTTTATTGTGCTACAAATGACAGATTTAACCCAGTGATCCAACGTGAGAGCCCTCCTGGGCTACTGCATTGTTTGTTTAACATATAAAGAAAATGTGAGCAAAATCTTTCATCATCAACAGTGGATTGCTCTGCTATTTGCACCAGGCTAGCTTTGTGTTCTCATTAACAAAGAGGTTTTCTGGCTTGCACTTTGCCCTGAAGATCTGAGCTAGGACTTCATATGAGAGTGGGGAAGATTGAGGCAGTGCCACATCCTTGGCAAGTTGTTAGGAAGGATGAAAGTTTGGCAAGAAAGTCTCACAGCTATGTATGTTTAGCAGAAAGAATTTTGAATGTGGAGTCTGAAGAAGGAATAGAGATGGAAGCAAGTTTTGATATAGAAGAAAAGAATTGCTGAGCCAGTCTGACTGGATAGCCAAGGAGGCAAAGGATGTGTTAGTTAGAAGGGGTTTTTATGACTTACCCACCCCAAACAAGAAAATGTTTTTTACCAAGCAGGAAGAGAGCACAGGCAAACAAGTCAGCAAATGTGGCAAGTAGAAAAAAGTTCTCAGAATTTTCCACTGCAAGAAAACTGAAAAACAACTTCTAGCTTAAACTGTAATGTACTGACTGTAAGTGATTAGAGAGCAGTGACATGAATATGGTAATTACAGGAGTTATGATAGGCTATAGGTAAAAGTTAAGGTATAGATTGGTTCTACTGTGTGAAGATGCTCAGCAAAGAAAAGTAAATAATGCATTGTAACCTAAACTAAGGGTGTCCAGGCCTGCCTACAGCTGGAGCTGACAGCTGTGGGCACAGCTCTGTCACCCACCACCCTGGGCTGCTGTAACTCTTGGATACAATAAACTGCATTTTGGAGAGCAGCCTGGAGTCCCACATCCCTCATTGTGCCATTGTGTGTTTTTAGAATCGGTTATTCCTTTTGTAACTCAATAATGGTTCGGTCCTCGGTTCCCCCCATGTACTTCCCTCACAATGGTTTCTCCCTATTTCCTCCCTTTTGGAGCTGCCCTGCAGCCCCCTCCCCTGCCTGTCATGGTAACCACCCCCCTTATCTCGAGATTTCTCTGTGTCTGCCATTCCTTATTCGATGTATGATTTGCCCCTGGGGTTTTTCCCCTCCCCTGTGTGATCCTCAGTGGCTTAGCTGTAACCCACGCTCCTCCCTGGGTCCTCCTTATTGGTAAACTTTGTGTCTCCTCCCATCGCACCCACGCCCTTTATCAGCGCCCTCCCAAAACCTCGTCCTTGTTGCCCGTCCCTATCCGCGGTGGGGAGCAGTAAAGGTTTCTTGGTTCTTTTACAGGTGTCTGTTCCTCCTTCCTTTGCTTTGGTACCTCGTAGCCGAGATCCTGCCTGTGCCACCCACGCCGCAGACGGTAACCACTGCCCAGGGTTCCCGAGGGAATCCGGGAGTGGCACTTGGTGTGGCATCTTCGGCCGGGCCGGGAGCACCCAGCCGGGCTCCCGTACAGCCCCGAGGCCACAGGAGAGAGGCTACACCTCATTTCAGCTCTTACAGCAAGAAGGGCAAAGCTTTGCTGCCTTGGGCCCTGGACACACTTTTGGCCACAAAAAGAGGGGAAGTGTCCCCTTCTCGTGTCCTCCCAGCTGCTGGCTCTTCCAGACTCAGGGAATTCATGAACCAGGTGTGGTATTTTTGATGCAAATTTTGTTGTTGCAAATGGAATTTTGTAGAGGTGACAAGGACCTCTCTTGCTTGTCCCATCCCAAAACCCCTTCAGGTGGGGAAGGGCTGTCACAGCACTGTTCTGCCAATGCAATCCTTGCAGGCATCAAGGTTCTGCCTCAATCCACTCCTCCTGACAAAACTTTGTGTTGGAGAGATCCCAGCCAGCTCTAGCAGCTGTGTTTGGATCCTGCTGGGTGCGTTTGATCCAGCTCTTGCTCCTCAGCTGTAGATCAGAGAGTGGCTGCAGCACTTTTCCTGGGGTCACTCCAGGTAAGCAGGACACAGCCAGGGCAGCCTCAGGTGCCACTGCTTGTGCTGTCGCATCCTTCATCCCAGCTGGAAACCTCCAGTGTGCTCCTCTAGGCTGAGCTCTGCCTTCTGCAATGCTCTCGCCTGCAGTAGCTCTTTGTCTTATTTTACCTTTTTTTTTTTTTTTTTCACATTCTTGTTAAGATTTTCCTGTCTCAAGAGAATTTTTCTTTCTTTTCTGATTCTTGCCAGAACTTTACAGTTCATTTTGTATGCCCAGTCTCTTTAAAATCTTTAAAATGGGAATTTCAAAGGAATTTCATAGCTAGCCTTTCTTTTTTCTGTTGAAATTTCTGCTTCTTTTCTCTCTACTTTCTACTTTTCTCTATCATTATTTTGTTAAACCCCTTGAAGAACTGAACTGAATAGAGACCCAGTTTTCCCTGAAGTAGCTCTCCCACTAATCATCATATATCAACTCTTGCTAACACTGGAGCTTAATATTTCTCCCTCTATTTTTAACCACATTTAATTGATGCAGAAAAACACTTCCTAGCCAATATGTCCTCCCTTCACAGTCATCAATGAAAAGAGCAGTAAGTGAAACTTGCTAAAAACAGCAATAATCTCGACTCCACTCTGCCAGCTCTGTAGGTAATTTTTGCTATCAGCTCAGCTGAGCCAGCCCAGGTCACTTTCTGACCTCAATTCTTCCACAGACCCTGTCACACTGCACATCCCTCTCAGCCTTCCCAGTCCTCACCAGCAGCAGTTCAGGCAATATCTTTTTACTGCCCACTTTTTAAACCACTAGGGCAAAACTTCTCTGAAATAACCTTTTACTCCCACACAGGGTCTTAGGCTCACTTATTATTTCCCAAGTCTCCTGCTTCTCCTATTTCAGGCATTTCTCATTTGTATTTCTTTGGCTATTTGTGTCAGAAATAACCTTGCAGCCCTTTGCCTGCATTGCCTGGTTTTCCAAGTTTTGATCATTGTTCCCACAGTGGCAAATGAGAGCCATGGATTCTTTTCTTTTTTTTTAAATCTCATGTGTCCCAAATAATATTCAGTCCTTGACATGTGAGGTGAAACCCAGAGATCTCAATCTGCTCTAAGAAACTGCCAGAAAATGAAAGGGGTAACATTTCCCTTTAGCTTGCAGGGTGAATGGCTGCTGACCCCTGCCTGCTCCAGTTTACACTGCTAATTGCTCTGACATTAATGAATGAATTATGTTAAAGTGATGTGTGAAAAACGCCAATCACTTGTTTTTAAAGTTTTAAAAGTTTAATAGTAATAAAATGGTTATAAAATAGCAGTATAACTACAGTAATAATAATTTGGACAATTTGGATTAGGACAATATGAGACAATAAGAACAAAGAGTTACAGACAGTCTGGGTACCTTTTCTGGGCAAAATAAGCCCGAAAAAGGACCCACGTTAACAGAGGATCAACCCTTAAAAGCAACAGCCTGTTGCATATTCATACACCTCATACATGATGCATAAATTCCATTCAAACAAAGGATTCTGTCTGGTCAGTGTCAGCTTCTTCCTCTGAATCCTGGTGGCTCTTCAGGGCTGAGTGAGGCAGGAAGAAGTTCATTTCTTCTGATAAGAGGGCAAAAAATTATTTTTCTCTTAATTAGGTGTCCTGTGGCTGCTGTCTGACTGCAAGTCCTTTCTTTAAAAAAAGTATCTTACATAGCATAGTTTCTATTTAAACCTAATGTTATAACCTAAAACTATATTTAACACATTACTTAAGCAAATTAATACAGCAACACTTTCTAACACAACACAGATAATATTCATTTTAATATTCGAGAAAAGCCAATCATAAAATAGGCATTTTTCCCAGATGCAATATGGGCAATATCAGCTGTTCCATGCCATTGCCCTCAGAACATCAGTGTTAGGGGCTGCTGGGTGACCTCAGTGACCCCTGTCCCTGTGTGCAGTGAGAGGTGCTGGCTCAGCCCTGGCTGGTGCTGCTCTTTCACTGCAAGAATCCCTCCCTCCCTCCCTCCCTCCCACCAGTCACTGTGGGAGGGAAAAGACCCCAAAACCTTCTCCACGTCACAATTGGTGCTGGATTTGGGCTTTCCTTCTGGGAATCACAGCCACTCCACAGGTGTGGGTTTGCTTCAGGTTTTGGTGAGTTTCTGAGTAATCTGTGAAGCTTCACCCATCAGCATTTTCCACTCTCCAAACCAGGACATTTTTACCAGATTCAGTATTAAACCCAAACTAGATTATCTTGGCTTTGAGCTTGAAACTTTCACTAGATGATTTAAAAAGATGTCCCTGAGAAATGATGAAAATCAAAAGATGCAATGATAAAATCCTGGGATTGGCCAAACTAAATTAACCTCTCCCTAGCCCAGTTTCCTGACCCACTTACAGGTGCTCACAGGAAAACTTCAACAAGGAGCAAAGATAATCCAGTCATACACCACATGAATCTCATTTCCCAGTCCTGCTCCATCATTTTATTGAATGCTTTCTGGTTGTTTTATTCTGAGAAATGAAGGGTAACTTTTGCTCAAGTCCAGCCAGGCAGAGGCAGTGATACTTTCCCAAAAATACCCTTCCAGCCTCCAAGGATTTGCAGCTTAGACATTTCCTGAGATGCATGTGCAGGTTGGGGATTTTACAGCCCCAAACAGTATCTGTTCAATGAATTCATCCAGGTGCTTTTCAGACTTGTGGGAAGTTTTAGCATCCACAGCTGAACTGCATCATATCCCTGTGTTGGTGAAGAGCCCATCTTCCTTCATGTGCTTCTAACTTACCACTGAGACTTTTATGTTAGATGAGACCACGGGCTGTGCCTCTGTGACCTGTCTGGACCTGGAGAGACCTGGTGTACACAAATCTTCCTGATGGGAATGCTGTCCCACCCTGCTGTCAGGGACCTTTTACAGGCTGGAGATTGAGAGCACAGCATGAAATGTAGACACAGAGTGGGTTTATAAAATGGAAAAACTTTGTAAATCTGTGATTCTCAATTCCTTGCCTAAGAATTGTTAATCTGTCACTTGCTTTTGTCCTGGTTGCTAAGCACTGAGCTGGTGTTTTCTCCAAACTGTGTTATCCTCCACATGCTCCTGCCATCCTCCCCCTGCACTCACAGGGGCCTGAGTGAGCACCACCAGCCCAGGGTCCTTTGTTGGGGCTGAAAAGGTGGGATTGCTCCTTTTCCAGGTGTGCATCTGTCCACATCTCCAGATATGATGCCTCACATGCCACCTGTTATAGATGGATAATGAGGTGATTGGCTCTCACAGTTAAAAGATAACTGTTGTGTCAATATTAAGAAAAGCTTTAGTGATGTACAGTGATGTTATTGTAGTTTAGATGCCCTCTGCTCTCCCCACAGTTCCCTTTCCCCCTGTATTGTTGCCAGCAGACAGCCAGGGCTGTCCAGGACAGGTACAAAGAAGCTGCACAGGTGTCCCTTACCTGGGGCAGGTGGGAATGGAAAAGCTCAGGGGGTGCTTGGGGGGTGAGGCATGGCAACACCTGACCTCCAATCCAGTGACAAGAAAGCAGTTTGCACTGATAAATGGCAAAGCAGAGCTGACTGACAGACTTTGGGAGGGGCCAGGGCTGGCTGATGCAACCCCAGGGGTGTAAAAGACTGAGCATCCAGCTTGAAGATGAACTGGCCATGTGGTGTGCATGAGGGGCAGCTCCCAGCACTGCAGCTTTTTCCTTATGTAGTCCTTTGTTGTATTTTTGTTTAGGTTTATTAAAACTCTTTAAATTTTCAAAGTGAGCAGTTGTTTCACACACATCCAACCCTGCAGTCATTCCATTTTGCACAATCCATCAGAGCAGCTGCCTCATATTTTCACTGCCACTGAAATTCTGTGTCACCAACAGATTTTACCCTCTCACCTCCTCTTTCAGATGGTTTGGGAGCCCATTGGGCTGCAAAGGTCTCAGCATAACTCTCTGCAGGAGCCCTCTCATGACCTCTCCCTGCAGTGAAAACCACCCTGTCCTCTGCTTGTTTTTATCCTGGAGAAAATTTCCCCATCTGGCCTGGGATGACTGAGTTTCTGAGATCCCAACTCTCTTCAAAACATTTTTCCATAGCTCACTGCTCTCATGAGCCAGAGGGCTTTTCTCAGCATCTCTCTAATTCCTGTCTCCTTTTTAACCCAGGGCAGCCAGAACGTCACAAAGGGACTGGGACTGAACCAGAATTGTGTTTTCGCCTTTGTACTCCCTTCCTAACAACTGCTGAAAGCAATTTGCCTTTTTTTCACTCTGAATATTCAGCTGGCACATGCACAGGGATGGGAAGCTCTGTGAGTGACAGCAGCTGATTTGCAGCCCATCTTGGTGATTATACACTTAGGTTACTCTTCCTCCTTGCACTTTACTTTTTATTTCATTTACCATTTATCACCCAGTCAATCTTGTAAAATATTTCCACCCCTGTTCAGCTAGCTGCACTTCAAAAAAAATATGAAAAATAATTCTGAATCATCAGCATATTCATTGCTTCATTATTCACCAAGCTCTCCTGATCATTTATGAGTATGTTGAGCAAAAATCCTCTCCTCTCCTCTGTGATTTCTGACCTTTGTCTCCTCTCTGAAATTGTTTACCTCTTTCTGAATTTACTTCCCTACAGTATTTTTTTCTATTTTCTTTATTTTACTTTGAAAAAAAAGGTGTTTTTTTTTCTTCTAGTAGCTTCCTTTACTCTCTCATTTAATCATTCTGGGTCTATATGAGTGCCTGAGGACATCCCTTTCATATTTTTGGGCTCGATGGTAAATATTTACTGAGTTTTTCGTATTGTGTCTTTCAATAGCACCCTGCTGTTTGCCAACATCTCACACATTTTACTCTCCCTTTAAGCCCAATTAAATTGATTTGTTTTTCCCTTTTTAGAAGGTTTTAGGTCAAGATTTGGGCTCCCTCATTTCCTGTGTCATGGCAAACTGGAATGCATCATAACCATTATCATAACAAGACCTTTCAGTGGCCACTTTTTGAACCAGATCTGCATTTCTCAGGGGTTTCTTCCTTTCATTACATATCTGATGGGGTCTAGAAAAGAAACAAAATACATATTTCCCTGCTTTGCTAGCTCCATCCAGTGTGTCCTCTTCTCCACAGGCTCATCCCCACCTCATTTCAGGAATGATAAGGATTTTCTCAGGTTATTTTGGTGCTCGCAGAAAATGATGGCAATGCTGAGATCATGGACTGCTTGGAGATCCCAGAAGCATTAGGGAGAATTGCTGGCTCAGATCAGTATTTCTGAACTGGCACTGGGCTCTGCAGTCACAATCAGACCTTTTGTGGTGTATCAGATGCTGAAATTCAGGCTTTTGGATCTGACTCAGCTCTGAGTTACACATTGGATTCACTTCAGTAATTAAATCTTTCTTTTCACCTTGGGCAAGGATGTTTGCCACAGAAATGTGACAAAAGTCCTCTTCCAGCACTGTCTGTGGTTTGCAGAAATGACATATTCCTTTAAAAAATTCCCCTGAAGGAGTTTGAACTCACAAAGTTCAAGTTGATTTTGACAACTGCACGAATACATCTGTGGTAGGGAACTTTGTCAAAGCCATGGGTCTCAGGGGTTACTTTGAACTGTCCATTTCCAAAATGAAGATGTTTTCTCTGGTTTTGACCCCTCAGACAGACAGATATTGTCCTGGTTTGAGGAATTTCCTGTGCCAACTCAATACTTTTCCATGCTCACACAGCTGGAAGGAGCAAATTGCACACACCCCTCTCCTTTGCCACTGATCTTTTTCTCTGTTATGATGATTTATTTTAGAGACCTCTAAAAACTTGGGATTGACTTTGTGGGCTCACAAGCAGTGATGTTGGCCCAGTGACAGATTTCTTCAGCACCCAAACTAAGAGTTACCACAAACAGAAATTCCCTTCAGGGCAAAACACTCCCTTTAGGATGAAAATCAAAGTTGTACTGTTTGCTTGTTATTTTAAGTGAAAAGAGATAAAAAAAAACCCCCACCCTTATCCTTCAAAAATTCTGGATTAGGAGAATAAAGAGTTGCAGGCTGCTACCAGTCCACAGCAAGGCCCAGCTGTGGTTTCTCCTTGCTGGGAAGGAAATGAGAGCACCACAGTGCAGCTGAAAGGGACCAGGGAGGATGAGGAAAGAGGATCTTGGGTTTGGTGTTGCTGGAATGGCTTTTGAGGTATTAAAGAGTCTTTTTTCCCAGCTCTGCCACTGAAGAAGAAGTCAAGATTCTTCAGCTTTGGTTTTTAAGGTTGTTTATTTTTTCATCTAATACATTTTTTTTTTTGACTCAATGAGGTCTGTCCAGCAGGTTGGGTTGAGGCACACTGGTTGCCCTTGGGGTGCTGTTAGCTTTTTATACTAAAAACAACGTGTACTTTATTTACAATCATTTTCTAATATTATTATTTATGTTAGGCAGTTTGTCTCTACTTTAAACTAATCTAAAAGTGTCACCATCACAGCAGAAGATTGTCATGAACATATTTTATGAAGAATCTTTTTGCTAGGATTTTTCTCCTGAGAAGCTGAGAGACCTCAGAAATGAAATGTAAACAATTACTATCTGCTGCTGTGGAATGCAAAATGTGCATTTGTGATTGGGCTCATGTGCTTGTTTCTAATTAATGGACAATTGCAGTCCAGCTGTGTCAGACTCTCTGGTCAGTCACAAGATTTTATTATCATTCCATTCTTTCCTATTCCTTGCTAGCCTTCTGATGAAATCCTTTCTTCTATTCTTTTAGTATAGTTTTAATATAATATATATCATAAAATAATAAATCAGCCTTCTGAAACATGGAGTCAGGATTCTCATCTCTTCACTTGTCCTGGGACCCCTATGAGCACCACCACAGAAGATGGAGGACAAGAAGAAGAAGAAGAAGACGACGACGACGAAGAAGAAGACTAAGAAGAAGACTAAGAAGAAGACGAAGACAAAAATGAAGAAGACGAGAAGAAGAAGAAGAAGATGAAGAAGAAGAAGAAGAAGAAGACAAGAAGAATACTAAGATGAAGAAGAAGAAAGAAGAAGAAGAAGACGAAGAAGAATACTAAGACAAAGAAGAAGAAGAGGAGAAGAAGAAGAAGAAGAAGAAAAAGAAGATGATGAAGAAGAAGACTAAGACAAGAGGAAGAAGAAGAAGAAGACAAAGACGAAGAAGAAGAAGACGAAGAAGAAGAAGACGAAGAAGAAGAAGACGAAGAAGAAGAAGAAGAAGAAGAAGAAGACGAAGAAGAAGAAAAAGACGAAGAAGAAGAAGAAGAAGACGAAGAAGAAGAAGACGAAGAAGAAGAAGAAGAAGAAGAAGAAGGACAGAACACGCTTAGGTTCTTTTATTTTGCTTCTTGAACCCCCATTCTAAAAGTTCAAAATTCTACATTTTTACTTTGTGATAATTCACTCACATTCTCTTCAAACTTTTGTGGTTTGCAACTCTTCACACAAAGCTGGTAATTGTTTCCATGGGTTCAAATCGAAGGCACAGGTGTCTTTGTGCTAAGGTCTTTGAGCTTCCTGCTGGGGTCTCGGGCCTTCTAGGGCAGCCAGAGGAATGTTTTGGGTATTGACAGGAGGACACGGAGCCTGGAGAGGAGGGAGGAGCCTGGAGAAGAGGAAGGAGCCTGGAGAGGAGGAAGGAACCCTTCAAACCCCTCCTGGCCATGAGCCTGAGATCCCTCACAGAGTTACTGAAAGCTTCAGGCTGGTGCCGGCCTCACAGAAGGAAACACATTTACAGGGAAACCCCAGATAATTTCAAGGCTTTGCTATATACACATATTAAAGATCTTTAAGTAACCCCCTGGCAGAAAGCAGGCAGCTCATTCCCTGTGCTGTGTTTGCTCTGAGATGCCAATCAAACGCTCTTTCCGCAGCGAGAGCTCGGGGCCAGGTTTGCCTTTGTGCCCACAGCTGGGATCGGGCCCAAGGGGTGACAGCCAGCAGATAAGGGCTTAATTAATGTCCAGAAAGGAGCAGGAGGGACAAACCTTATCTGCAGTTTCAGCTGACTCACACGATGGGCTGATAGTCTACTGAGAATTCCATGGTCCCCCTTGGGATTGCTGCTTTCCTCCTGCAGCCACCCTCACTGCCCATCTCCCAGGTTCTGGAAAAGCTCCCCATGATTTCTCTGCACAAGGCATTGTGGTGGACCTTTGCACATCGGGGAAAAACTGGATTTTAAAGTTTTCAGTCCGTTTTCTCTAAGTGATGGAGGTGAGAAGTATGATCTGAGTGATGGAGCTGCAGCAGCTCCCTCTGCCTCTTCTGCCTCTTCTGCTCCATCTCCCTCTCCTGCCTGCAGCCTGGGCTCTTGTGACATGGAGGACACACAAAATATCTGATTTGCCATCACTGCAAAATATCTAATTTATCAATTGTGGCTGTCAATGAGAAACGCCTCCCACGGCTTAAATAGGGATGGCTATAAATAGAGTTCATAAAGTATTGAATAAGTTCACCTTTAAGGAAAAGAACCTTATTATTTTTTTCCCTTGTAGGACCAAATCCCTCCCACTTTGCTGGAAATACTTTTCAACAAATAAACTTCCTCCAACACACAACCATAGAGGCTGAAAGTTCTCACTTTGAGCTTTGTAATGGAAAGATGCACAAAACTAATTCATATATAATAGTCAAAGATGCATAAAGTGTATTGGATGTCTTTATTTTGGTGATGAACAGGAAGGGTCACCTGTGGTTTTCCCATAGGAAAAGTGATGCTGCAGAGCACCCAAGGGGCTGCAGCCTGCCCTGCCTGCTCTGCAGGTGCCTCTTGTGGGGAGATGATTCCACCATCCCACTGCTTCTTCCCTCCCTGGCCCTGCTCTGATGGTTTTTAATAGTTGACAAGTACCTAGAAGTTAAGAAGTGTTACAGTAAATGGTAGGAAATTGTCCAAAAGGAAGATAAAAGCCTTCAGCAGTTCAAGTTCCAAGGCCTGTTGTGCCAAAACAACCCAAAGGCTGCCTGGGAGGCCCCCTTTGAAACCAGGAAAAAAGCAATCAGGAAATTATTAGGTCAAACACGGTGCTTCAGAAGTTTGGTTCTGGCAAAACATATGGCAGGTGGTGTTGGATGGTTGGGGAAGTGCTGCTTTGCTCTGGGGATCAGCAGAGGGGGTGGGGACAGCCCCTGTGGTGGCACCTCTGGAACAGGATCTTGCACAGGGCAGCAAGATATAAAATAAGATATAAAATAAAGATATAAAAGAAAGCTTGGACACTCAGGACTGATGCCTGGGTGAGCACAGCACCCGTGGGGCAGGCTGAGATCATGAAGAAGCTCTCATATCTTCTCTTGTCCAACAGTCTTTTGCTGTTGGACCTCTGGGGCTTTTGGGGTTTGGTTTTTTCCCTGCTCTTACCTTCTTTTCCTAAATCCCCAACAGTGGCCTTATGTGCTCAGTATTTCTCTGCCACACCTTCCATTTTCCATGTTTATGTATTTTTTCAGGTGCACAGGGCTCTCCTGAAGCTTGGAGGTATCAGAGCTCCAGCCCTCCTCCCTCCCCTGATTCAGAACAAGCATAACCAAAACCTTAAGGGCAGGGGAAAATCAAGGCAGAAAAGATACACTGAGTAGAAAATATATGTACCTGTTTTTCAGTAGTGACTGGCAAAAAAAACCTGCCTAGAGACTTAAAATACTCTTAAGGCAATGAAAACAGAGAACAATGAAGTCTGGCACTCAGAGCCAGAGCCTCTGGCAGCCAGAGGCAACCAGCAGCATCCATTTGATTATGGGATCACGAAATAAATATGGATCTATAGGCACGTAACAGATATGTGATCAATAGCTCATGGCAGCCCAGAAATTTATCTCTGGGATATCAAAATATGCATGGCAACACTTCCTAAGCAAACAAAAGAAAACCCAACCTTCTGGGTGAAGCTTCAGAGGGAACAATGTTATCAGAGCTGGCTGGGCAAACACCAGGAGTGCATAAAACCCAGGGTTTCCAGGGAAGGCAGCACCTCTCCTCCTGCAAGAGCCATGGATCTCAAGGTGCTCTGTGCACTCTCCATCACCCTCATCATAGCCCTCAGCAGCCTGGCAGAGGGAGTTGCACCTCCAAGTAAGTACCTCCATGTGCTGCTGCCCTCCAGGTACGTGTGGGACTCTCATCCCACTGAGTGCAGCCAGAGCCTGCCAGCTTTGGCAGAGCAGACAGCAAATGGCTTTCCATGCTGCTGCTTATCCCCAAAGTGGAGCCTACTTTTTGGTTTTTATCAGAGAGATCAATAGCAAAGAAAGACTGCAGCTGGACTCTTGGGTTGTTGGGATAACCAGGAGCCCGCTGCAAAGGCAGAGGTGGTCACTAGGACAGGACCAGGGCTGGAACTGGAGCCAGCTCTGTCCAAATTTTCTTCTGACGTTTGGTTTATGCTGCTTTGCCTCGTGAATGCAGTTTTAAAGGAGTCTATCTGCCTCCTCATTAAAGGCAAGTCGTGTAGACAGCCCCAGAAGTGGAAAGCAAGTCACTCAATGACAGCTGGAGGACAGCTCCAGAATTTCTTGGTTGTGGCTGACTGTGCAAATGACTTAAAATGTTAGAAGCATAGCTGCAGCTATTTGCACATCATCCTATGTCTTAAATTATTGCAAAGATTTTGTATCTTTCCACCTGTTTGAATATCCACTGGACCTTTAAGTTTTTTCCTCTTCATATGAGATGGGCAAAGCAGCAAAGATTGAATAGCCTAATATTTGTAGTTTCGGGGATTTCCCATTTGATGTGGTCGATTTGAAGCCCACAAACCACACTGTGCTGGGCTGGCTTGGCTGCAAGGCAGACCACAGACTCTCAAAATGGGATGTACAGCCTTGACCAAAGCTGGTAGTGGTATGAAAGCAACTTTTAAAGCACTCAGGTTGTGGTCTTAGCAGGGGACTGAAATGATGGAAAGCATCTAGGGGAAGAGCATTTGATAAACACCCCTCCATGACAAGTGTGCAAACTGACACCTGTAACTTGATCCTTCTGTCCTGAACAGCAAAATGCCAGTGTAAAATGCTTCCCAGGGAGAGGACAAACTGTGGCTACCCAGGGATCTCAGCAGCAGAGTGCAAGAAAATTGGGTGCTGCTTCAACGCCTCAGTCCCCAACGTGCCCTGGTGCTTCAACCCCAAACCAAAGAAAGGTAATATCTCTGCCAGAATCACTGATTTACCTCGTGTTTGATTACCCAGAAATGGGTACAGCCATGGAGCAGTTCTGCTTTTCTCCTTAGGCAAGAAACGTGGGCACAAACCTCTTCTAGGAGACCAGGGGCAGCAAAATGCTTCACACAATTTATTTCCTCTTCCTTCAGGCTTCTTAGTTATCAAACAGCCTGTGCTGATTCATTAGAGACATTTCAGTGTCATTTGTGGCCTTGTCCATGGGCAGAGCAAGGGGCACTCAGCACTTATTTGAGTGGGTTTGCTGTGTGGTTACACCTGTCAGCATCCTGCTGCTATTTTTTACCCTTATTTTCTCAGAGAGGATAACAGCTGCTCTCTTAGTCTTTCTAGGATTAGCTGTATATTTTACATAACTGTGTTATGTAATGGAGTGTAATTAGCTGTGTTAATTAACTCAGTGTAAGCTGCATTTGCTGGACTGACTGCACAGTCTCAGCAGCTGCACAGGTGACATGAAAGGAAATGAGGGTGCAAAGGCAATGTTACCCAACAGAAGAACCTGAAATGAAATGGAATTAGTCAACAGGGATCAGAATTACAGTAGGAAAAAAAATGGCTTTTGAGCACTGCTTGCAATTCTTGTAAACCTTAAAAAACAAGCTGCAGCAACTTAGGGTGGCATTCTCATAGAATTGCTTTTCTGAGCAGAACTGATCCAGGAGAGGAAAACTGAAGTATTCAAGCTGGGTGGTATAATCTCTTTACTTGGGATTTTAGCTTTAAGTGCCTGGAAGAGCTGTGATTTCCTCCTAAAACACTTATTTCCTTTCTGTACCTTCAGCTGGCATGCAGGGAGGGCTGGGTGGTCCTTTCCCTGGGTTAGCCAGGCTGCTCTGGGGTTAGCATGGGATCAGGTCATGGGCATATCTGCTCTGAGGCCAGTGTGAGTGTTACCACTGCAGGAGACACAGGACTTTTCACCCCAGTGCTGCATTTAGGATGGGCTGCTGCCAGACACTTCCAGGGGTGAATTTTGCCTCCCCTTATCCCTGGGGCACAGCAGCAACTCATTGCCCTTTGGAATTTAATTTGCCTAGGAGGCTGGGTGAGGATTTGGGTGAATCTGCTGGTTGAAATTGTTTCAGAGGAGGTCATCTTGGCCATCCCATCTTCCCAGTGACCTCATCTTTTTGTCCTGCCTTTTATTTTGAATTATGTCACCGGGCTGACAGAGCACGAAGTAACACAACTTCCTTCCTTTGTTTTGCTGGGTTTTTTTACTTTACACAGTGAAGAAAGTGTGTCCCAATGATCCCTACACCAGGATAAACTGTGGCTACCCTGGCATCAAAGCCAGGGATTGCACGAGGAAGGGCTGCTGCTTCAAGGCACACCCCGCCGGTGTCCCCTGGTGCTTCTACCACCGTGTCGTGGAGGAAGGTAATGTCCCTCTGGAGATGTCCCCAGTGTGCCCTCTGGGTGCTCTGGCAGTGTCCCTGCTCTGCCCAGGCCTGGTGTGCTGTACCAGACAGAGAATCCTAAGGGTGTGAGCACAAAAAGGGGGCTAAACCCTAAAAAACACCTTCTTGTACAGGGAGGGGCAGTGTCCCTGCTCTGCCCAGGCTTGGTGTGCTGTGACAACCAGGGAATCCTAAGAGTGTGAGCACAAAAAGGGGCCTAAACCCTAAAAAACAGCTTCTTGTACAGAGGATGGGGTGCTGCTGATGCATCTGAGCCAGGGTTTGGTGGGCAATGTGAGCTTAAGACCCCAGCTAATCCCAGAATAGAGGTGCAGTCATAACCACTTTATCATGAGAGATAAAAGGTTTTGCTGTGGAAATGTGGACTGAAACTTACAGAAATGCTGTGCCAGCCAGGGAATTCTAAGAGTGTGAGCACGAGAAGGTGGATAAACCCTAAAAACCAGCTTCTTGTACAGAGGGTGGGCTGCTGCTGATGCATCTGAGCTAGGGTTTGGTGGGCAATGTAAGCTTAAGACCCCAGCTTATTCCAGAAGAGAGGTGCAGCCACCCAGCTCACATCCACCTATCATGAGAGATGAAAGGCTTTGTTTTAGAAATGTGGGGAGAAACTTACAGAAATTTCTGATCCCCAGCTAACTTTGTTTTAGTTGGGATTGACCTTTCAGCATATTTAATAACCAATAGCCTCAGCCACATTGTGTCCTGTACTACACACAAGTCACCATCATTTGGTTTTACTGGATCATAATTGGCAAATATATCTATGTATGGGGGTCGGTCAAGATGGCTAAAAAATTGTCTTTTGGATGTCCTACATTGAGGCAAAACTCTTCCTAGCATCTTGTGTGATTTATGGAGAAAATATGCCCCTTAATCTGCTTCTCCCCCTTTCCTCCCCAGCTTGTTAAAGGAGAAACTTCCATCGAGAACTTTGCAATCTTTGGATCTACTCCAACGGAAGGACAGATGGAGGGCCCAGCTCAGACTTTATATTTTGCAACAGCCATGATTTCTAGGCTGGTTTTTTATCTGGGATCGACTCCTTTCTGATGAAAAGTTACTGGTAGCTTTTATTCTCTCTGTAGACTAGCACTGCACAGTTTTTCACTGTAATAAAACAAGTACAACTCAACTTGTGAGGGGTTTTTGTGGGTTTTTTTCTGTTTCTATTTAAAAGCTGTGCATTTCTCCGTTTCCCAGGAAATTTGGCATGTCAGCAACCTGCTGATGAGGGAGCAGGCACCAGTGCTTCCAAAAGGAACACAGCACTCAGCTTTTTGTGTTACTCTTCACACTTGCAAGTGACTGCTTGAATTTGTCAGCTGGCATCACACCGGCCACCCATCCTTCTGAATGCTGGAAATATTCAGAGTTTGCCTTTATATAGATTTAGTTGTGGGTTTGGGCTTTAATTTCCCCTTGAGACATAGGGAAGGGTGCCTTTGATAGCTGGTCTGACTCAAACACCTCCTGCTCTCTGCATCTCCCTGTCCCTGGGGCTCACCACAAGCAGGTCCCACGGGTCACACTCAGGAAATGTCTCTGCAGCACAGAGGCTGCATTTGAAAATAAAATAAAATAAAATACAATAAAATAAAATAAAATAAAATAAAATAAAATATAAAATAATAAAAACTAAAAGCACCCAGCCCTGGCCTAAACCTGAAGTGGAGCTGCTGTGTCTCACCAGACACAGGAGAAGCTCCTGTTGAGTGTAGCTGCTTTCTCCTGGGAGTGTTTAATGCTCAGCACAGACTCGAGTGCTTCCCTGCTTCAGCTGAGTGGGAGCTCAATAAAGAGCCTCTGAGAACAGTGCTGGGAACAAAGTGGGGACCCTGAGAGTGCTGCAGCAGCAAACTGTGCTCAGGGCTCAGCAGGGAAGAGCAGCTGTACAGTGTGGGATTCACATTCTCTGAGCCTGAGAGAAGCAGGGAAGAGAATGATCAAAACAATTCTTATCTCATTTGCTGCTCCTGTGTTTGTGCACAAGTGGAATGCATTATGGAAGATTGTTTACCTGAAGGGATTTGGTAATTCTCTTCTCTCAGGTTTGGAGAGTGTGAATCCCACAGTCCAGGGCTGTGCTGCAAGGAGAGAGGAAAAGATGGGAACACTGAATCACAGAGCCATAGAATGGTTTATTTGCAGGGACCTTAAAGCTCATCTAATCCAACCCCCCTGCAGTGAGCAAGGACATCTTCTACTGGATCACATTGCTCCTAGCCCCATCCAATCTGTCCTTGAAGTTTTCCAGGGGTTTTTCACCTCTCTGAGCAACCTGTTGCAGCCTTTCACCACCCCCACTGTACAAACCTTCCTCTTTTCCCTGCCTCCTTGGAGGTTTGATTTACCCCTGCACAGTTTAGTGGTGAGTAAGTTTATCCAGGCAGGTAAAAAATGAGTCATTCATAAACCATGTGTGACAGACTCAATAAGATGATTTGAATATGGTCCATATTCATGCTGCCCATATTACCCAACATCACCTGTTGTAATATAAGCCATGAACAGGGCAGTGTGCTGAAGGTCTTTGGAGGTGTTCCAAAGAATCACAGAAAATGCTGAGCTGGGAGGGACCCACAAAAATCAAATCCAACTCCTGGCCCTGCACAGCCCCCAGAATCCCTGTGCCTGAGAGTTGTTCAAACATTCCTTGAGCTCTGCCAGGCTGGTGCTGTGACCAGAACCTGGGGAGCCTGCTCAGTGCCCAGCCATCCTCTGGGGGAGGAACCTTTTCCTAATACCCAACCTAAACCTGCCCTGAGACAACTTCAGGCCATTTCCCCAAGTCCTGTCAGTGTCACCACAGAGCAGAGATCAGAGCCTGCCCCTCCTCTGCCCCTGTGAGGAAGCTGTGACTGCAGTGAGGTCTCCCCTGAGCCTCCCCTTCTCCAGGCTGAGCAGACCAAGTGCCCCCAGCATCATCCCTGGACATGATGTCACCTGCAAAAGCCATGAACCACGTTCAAGAGCCATGAACCAGAACTCCCAAGAGCTCAGCCAGCACTGGGGTAGGGTTATAAATCAGAGTTAGCTGCTCACAGCACCAATGATCATTACCTAAGGATCTGCCATCATCTCTCAGTCCAAAGGGATGATGTCAGTTCTGGGAATTTACCTTCAGGAATGTGATAGATGAGTAATGCAATGACTGACTCTCACAATTTACAGACAAATATCATGTATATAGGTTAAGAAAAGTTTTATAGATTTATGGTGTTGTTGTACCCCCTCATGAGGTTATCAAGGGACAGCTGGGTTTGGGACATCTGGGAGGGCTGGCTTGTCACTATGGTGACATCTGAGCTCCAGTCTGGATTTGAGGAGGAGATCTCCACCACTGGACAGTGAAGAAGGGGTTGATGGACAGAACTTTGGGAGGGGTTAAAGGGTTAAAAAGGAAAAAACCTCCATTATGAGGGGGCTGAGCACATGGCAGGGAAAATCTTTTGCTCCCAGCACCGTAACTTTTTTCTTTATTCAGTCTTCTGTTGATTTTTGATAAGGTTTAATAAACCTTCCTAAACTATGAAAAGTGAGTAGCTGTTTCTCACAGGAAGAGCTCGAGGTCTCTCTAGGTAGACTGTTCTCAACACCCACAAAAATGAACCTGAAAAAACTTGCCTAGAATTCTAAAGAGGAACATTTTTGGTGAGAAAATAAAGCTGGCAGAAACAGAGTGGAAGCTGCAGCTGCTGAGGGTTTGAAGATGACAGGCAGAGCCAAGGCAGAGCGAGGTGAGATCCCAAAACAGGAGTGCACACCAAAGAGAAGTGTGCAGAGATGTGGGTCCTACAAAAGGAGGGACCTCCCTCTCCCGAGGGCTGCCCTCACCTGGGTCAGTGTCCATGGGCCTCATTTACAGCCTCAGAGAGAAAAGGCCTTGAATGAACTCACCCTTTGTATCTACAGCCCTGCACAGCCCCATTGCCATGCAGTGAGTGATGAGTAATTGTGAGAAGTGCGTGTTTTATGATTGGCTTCTGGCAAATATTCAAATTAATATTATGTGTGTTATGTTAGAAAGTTATGCTGCATTAATTTTCTTAAGTAGTGGGTTAAAACTAGTTTTAGGTTATAACATAAGGTTAAAATAGAAACTATGCTATGTAAGATACTTTATTTAATGAAAGGACTTGCAGTGAGACAGCAGCCACAGGACACCCAAATCTTTCAGAGAAAGAGAATTTATTGCCCCATTATCAGAAGAAATGGACTTCTTCCTGCCTCACTCAGTGATGAAGACGCCGTCAGGATTAAGATGAAGAAGCTGACACTGACCAGACAGAATCCTGTGTTTGAATGGAATTTATGCATCATCTATGAGGTGTATGAATATGCAACAGGCTGTTGCTTTTAAGGGCTAATCCTCTGTTAATGTGGGTCCTTTTTCAGGCTTATTTTGCCCAGAAAGATGTACCTGGACTGTCTGTAACTCTTTGTTTTTATTGTCTCATATTGTCCTAATCCAAATTGTCCAAATTATTATCACTGTAGTTATATTGCTATTTTATAACCATTTTATTACTATTAAACTTTTAAAAATTTAAAAACAAGTGATTGGTGTTTTTCACAATAAGTAAACAAAGTTCTGAATATTTTTATGAAGGGGCAAAAATTGAGTCAGTGTTGTGATTTTCGTCAGCCAAGGTTCTGCAGGAGCCCATTTGTGTCAATTTGTGGCACAAAGGCTTTGTGCTGATGGAGCCATTTACACAGTGAGTGACGCTGAAAATCCCAAATACCCAACAGTCCCAAATACCCAACAGTCCCAATCCCAAATACTCCAACCATGGCAGCTGAGTGCCACCACAGCTCCAGCTTCTAATAAAGGCTGAGCAGAGCAGGTTTGACATTGCAGATTGATTGCAATGGTGCTGCAGCGAGTGAAGATCTTCTGCTGGCTTTTAAAGCAATTGTCACCAAGGGAAAGGTCTGGGACATGGTTCATTTTGAGGTAATCAGGAAAGCTGTGTTTGGCTGTCAGGGAGAACTAATGGGAGAAAACTAAAACTGGGACAGACAAGGAGCTCAGAGCAGGTGGGTGCTAGCAACAAAGAACAAACCTGTAGCCCTGTGAACACGGGATTTCACTGCAAACACCTCCAAAAAAGGTGTGTTTTTTAATGTAACACTTCCTTCAGGTGCCATTCCCAAATGACCCCAGGGCACGGATCCTGCTGCAGTGTCACACACCTCCTGTGGCAAAGCTCGAGTTCAAAAGAAAGATTTCAGACAATGTGATAAAATGAAGTGGAAAAGAATATGGGAACTGAAATCTTCCTGTGCTGAGAGCAGCTCAGTCACACACGGTGCTGCCTCGGGTCTGTGTGAGCTACTGGCTTTGCTAAAGAGTGAAAACTCAACCATGATGCCATTCAACAGCTTGGAGAACAGAAAATAAAACACAAGAGCCAAGCCTGGCTCCCTGTGTTGACCCACACAGAATGATGAGCTCCAGACCCAGATTCAGTTTCCAAGGTTGCCCTCACTGCCAGACTGAGCCCAAAAATCAAAATTCACTACTCTGGGGTGATGGCTGCTAAACCTTCCTTAGGAAAAAATTCAGGTGAGAGTTTCAGAAGCTCTCAGGTGATTTTTCCAAGCAGCTCTCTGCCAGAAACAACAGTCCTCTCAGGGCAGAAGAGTCCATTACTACTCTGCAGGCTTTTCCCCCTCATCTGAGCCTTCTTCTGAAGCATTTGAAAGCTGCCAGTGCTGGTATATGAACGTGAGCTGCCCAACTCCCATCCATGGATGGTCTCTGCCCCATCACATTCACCTGGTACACAATGAGACCAAAAATGTCTCCTCAGTACTAGAAAAAAACAGCCAGACAAACAGGCTTTGCTGTAAAATATTTGTGATACAACAGAATGCATTCAGGCTCCAGAAGCAGCTGGGTGGCACTCAGGGGCTGTGGAAGAGGATGCTCCTTTTTTCCAGTGTTTGCCATCCTTGGGTGCTCCTTCCCCTACCAGTGAATGGTGAAATTTTCCCATTTTCCACTTCATAAAACTTCATTTCATAAAATTTCCATGTACCATGGGGAAAGAAAACAAAGTGCTTTTCTGCTGGAGAGCAGAGTTTCTGTTCACCTTGTGCTTTGTGATCCCCTTTTGCACACCCACTGTGGCACCCAGAGATCCCCCTCAAAAAAGCCACCAGAAAAAGAGAGGCCCTTGTAGGGTCCTTGTAGGGTCCTCAGGGTTCCTTCAACATGTGCTCCTGTCTCAGAGCATTACAGAAGGTTGTTTTGGTGAACAGCAGTTTTGAGGGATTCACCACTAGGACACAACCATTGAAATGAGAAGCTGGAAGTCTTGAATTGAAATATTTCACTGCAGCTGAGCCAAATATCTGAATTGCAGAGAGATGTTCCTGCAGTAACTGTTGCAGAAATTCCAGGAAATTCCCAGGGGTCTGACTTGCCACCAGTGTGGACTGCCACTCCAGTCTGGTGTTTTCAGAAAGCTGCATGAGAAGTACATTTGGTAAGTAAAACCCAGCTCCTTCTGCCACAAAATGAGATTTTCCCTGCTTCTTACCCTTCTTGAGACTTGGCATCATTCCCCATCCAAGGGAGGCTGCACCAAGACACAGAACTGAGTTTCAATGAACAGAAGGAGAAAAATCAAAAGGTTTACTTTCACTTTTGTTGTTTCTTTAAGTACTTTGGGGTTACTGTCTGATTCTTACACAGGAGAAAGACAAAAAGCACCTGCAAGACTCTTGATGAAGCCACAAAATCTGCTTCACATTTGATTGTACTGATGCCATGGGGATAAGAAGAAAGGTCCCAGGAACAGGTGGAGCCTCATTCTGTCTGCCAGCAGGGCAAAACAGGCAGTGGGACAAGAGAATGACTCTGCTAGAAAGATTTGGGGGAAACAATGCAAACTCTGAGGGGTGTTTTAGCTGTCAGAAGCTGACAATGGATTGGCTTCATGTCTTGATAATGTTTTCTGTCTGTGGAAGAGAGAGCATTGACTTTTTTGTCAGCCTTCCCATGTGTGTGCAGGCACAGGCTTGGACAGGAATGTCAGGAATCCAGAAAAGCCATCAAACAGAGTTAACAGTGCATAATAAAATTCACAGATCTTGAAAAAATCTACAAGGCACAGAAAGGGAACAAAAAAAAAAGACACAGAACCAAACGAGGCTATGAAATTTCTCTACCCACCTCCTTGGCTTCCCATGCTTTCCAGCTTTGCATTCCAAAGCAGGATTTCAATGGATAACTGTTAGAAAATAATGTTTCCTTTAGTTTCAAACACTCTTTATTTTAGGAATCCATTTGGAGAGCACAGTGGATGGGAATTGCATGTAAGGTATATTAATTTTTGCAGTGCTGCTAATGAGAAGTTTATGGTTGGGTTGTTTAATAGCATTAACTGCCACATAAAATGCTTAAAGTAATTTATGTTGCCACTCAGGCTATGAAGGACTCCTGTTCCCCCTCTTCCCCTCCTGATCTGTGGACAAAAATTGGCACTGGGAGGCATCAAGTTTTTGGGAACATAATTCCTTCAATTTAATATTCTTTCCAGGGCTATGAAACATAACATAAAGTATGATCTCTGTCATTATGAGAAATCTGTGCTGAAAGTGTAATCCTATTGCATCCTTAGGGCAACCCATGCTTCAAGCATCACAGCTCATGGTATTTTTGAGTGGGTACTTGTAAAAGTTAGGGCAGTTTTGTTTGAGCTGTGGTGAGCAAGGCAGTAATTTGGTTGCTGGGGTGGTCTGGATGGGTGGCACAAAGACAGTGATGTTGTCTAGGCTTGGCCTCAAGTCCAACACACAAACACCATGAAAGAGCCTTAAAAATGCCTGAAAAACCAGCCAGGCAAAGTGAGTGTTTGCCAAAGCACAGAACACCAGCCCTGAACCCTCCTCCTGGCACTGGCATTGCCCTACAAGGTCAGGATTTCTGCCCAAGGGTTTCCTGCCAGTGCAGAAGGCAGCAGCAGGAACAGTAATGTCACTTCTTGGTCAGTGTCACTTCATGGCCAATGTGGATCTTCAGGAGAAACGCAAGAAATGAAAATATTGACTTTCTAAACCAACTGAAGACTTTCGTGGTGCCAGAAATGCCCTGAGGGCTGCAGAACATCACACAGGAGCTGTGGCAGAATGAGGGAGAGGGTGTTTGCTAAAATGGGAAATGGACAGGTGGGACTGGCAGGATGAAACTGAGTTTTTGTTCATCTGGGAAGAAGGGAGGAAGAAATGCACCCATTCCAGAGTGCCAAGCAGAAGGCAAACAGGGAATGATCCTTTCCTGCTTCTTGCAATGAAGCAGCACAGAGAACATCTGTCTCTTGCAGGTAGCAAGGGCAAGATGAACAGGTTAGGCTGTGGAAGAAAAATTCATCAAAACTGGATGAAAATACAAAGGTAATTAATTCCACTGGTTCAGGAAGTCCTTCAGTTGTGCAGGGTTTCTCAGAGAAGCACCCCCTGATTTGGGGGTGTCAAAAGCCTTGTTTGGGTTGGAAGGGACCTTAAATATCCTCTAGCTCCAACCCCCAGAGTTGGAACAGCAATTCATGAATGTTTGCTGGATATTTCTGTAACCCACCTGTGTGACAATGTTCACAGGTGTCCCAGGATGAGGGAAGAGATGAGAAAGTTGACTCCCTGTTTCAGAAGGCTGATTTATTATTTTATAATATATATCATATTAAAACTATACTAAAAGAATAGAATAAAGGATTGCATCAGAAGGCTGGCTAAGGATAAAAAAGGAATCAATAACAAAGGTTTGTCTCTGACCGAGACAGTCTGGACAGCCAGACTGGGATTGGCCATTAATGAGAAACAACCAGGTGAGACCAATCCCAGATCCACCTAGTGCATCCCACAGCAGCAGATAAAATTGTTTACAGTTTGTTCCTGAGGCCTCTCAGCTTCTCAGGAGGGAAAAATCCTAAGGAAAGGATTTTTCATAGAACCATGTCAGTGACACACCTGTAATTGGGGGTTACCTGAAACCACCACAATTGGAAACAGGTAATTCCATGTCCTTGCTGGCTGCCAGGATCAAGGAGCAGGCAGTGAAAATGTGTCACTACCAACACATCTTCCCTCAGAGTGAGAACAGGAACAAAGGCATCTGTCTGAAAATAATAACACTTTATTTGATTTTTTTCTGTGTGTGTGTGTGTGTGTGTTACATTATCATAAATGTTCTCTAGTCTCAGAAAACAAAGCCCTAAGTCTGGAAAATAATGCACATACAAATCTCTTCTTACAGGTATTAAGTATACAGAAATATACAAAGATTTCTCTATTACTGTAATATATCATCAGAATGCCCCACATCCCACATTTTTACTCAGGTCCACTGTACCAGGAAGCATAAACTACAAAGGTAACAAGCAACCTGAAAAAGACATGGTTTGTATAATATAATTACAATATATGTATATATATATATCTACAACAGTGCAAATATATCACAGCGTGCAGGCAGCAATAGTCTCTAGAGAAGCAGAATAAAATTGATTCATAGTAATGCAAATGCATTACAGAAACAAGAGACAACAATGACATATTAGATATTCAGAGTATGCACACTTTAGCACGCTGATTTTAAATCATACCTTGCATTGACTCTTGCTTTGAAAAACAAAAGAACCAAATGTTAAATAATTCAGTAACAGGTTCAAGGGCAGAATCTCACAATAAGGTCAACTGACTCAGAAAAGGTATTTGATAAATCTTCACTGACACAGGTGAAGGCTTGGCCCCACTGCAGGACTTGTTATCTTCTTCTTTTAAGGTATATCAGTGTAATAGTCTCAATTTTAATTTTCCTTTGCCATAATTTAAGAGATTTTTTTCCCATATTAAAAAAATGTTCAACAACTAATTCACATTTGGAAAGGTTGGTGTAATTATCACTGAGGCCAGGAAAGTTTGTTTCTGGAAGTGACAGAAAGGAGTTTGTATAATGATTACCCTAAATGGGCCACTAAAATAAGCTACAACAGGGTCAGAAAAAGAGACATCACAGATGCCACTGAAGTAGAAAACCCCGTCAACCTTTAAAAGTAGAAGCTTCCATGTGGCCTTGCAATCTGCTGGAAAAGACATTTTTAAATTATTTTGAGTGAAGCACACCCAGAGATCCAGCACATTGGGGTTTTGATAGCACATTGATCCAGCACATTGGGGTTTTGGTAGCTCAGAGAAGCCTCAAAGCCATCCCTCCACCTTGACCCATCCTGCACTCTTCCCAAGCAGCTCGTTCTCACAGCCCAGCTGGACAGCAGCCATGGATAGCCAGAAAAAAGGGACACCAGCAATTGATGGGCATGGGCTGAGCTGCAGGGGAACCCCCAGGGGGGGAAAAAAAAGAACCAGCCAAAGCTGGATGTGTCCTGAAGGCACAACCAGTGCAGAGAATGCAGGCTGAGCCATGGCCACGTTTGTGTCACAGGAGACACATCCTGGCTGGTCACCCTTGGTTTCACAGGTCCCAACAGAAACCTAAATCTCTTAAAGAAAGGTTCTACAGCTGACAAGTGCATAAAATTATCATTCTTTGTAAGATTTCAAAATAACAAAAAGACTGCTGCTAAATTTTGTACAATTACTCCTTCAGAAACTCTATGTGAAATATGCACAGAAACAGAAATAAAGCATTAAACAGAATTAAAATGAAACTTGCTGTGTTTGCAGGCTCAAACCTGAAACTTTTAGACATGGAGTATGAAGAGTGCTATGTGGGCTGACAAAAATCACTCAGTGGGATGCCCCACACCAACCCCTCTGTGTATTATAGGAACAGGAATTTGAGAGGAGTCGATCCCTGAAAATGCCACTGCCCCTGTTCACAAATGGCACAGCTCCTGATTAACTCCAGTGGCACTCAGCACTTAATTAATGCACTCACCAGTGCTGTGTGGCACTGCAGTGATCAGCCTGTCACAAGCTGTCACAGAGGACATGACATGGTGTCATTTTCTGCCTACTTCAAGCTCCCAACAGCTTTTCACATGATCATACATTATAAATGGATGTGCACACAGAAATTCCTGAGCAGTTGCACCCCATGGGGCTGTTCTGGTAGGAAATAAAGGATGGCATCCAAGGAAGGATGGAAACTCTCCTTAGTGCTGTATTTACAGAAATATTTTTTATTGTCTTTTGCAGCAGTAGCCAGATTAAGTTCTAGTTGGGCTTTGGCCCTTCTAATTTCTCCTTGAATAACCTCACAGTGTCCCTGTAGTCCTGCTGGGCTGCCTGCCCTTTCTTCCAAAGGTCACACACCCTGTTTTGTTCCCTGAGTTCCAGCCAAAGCTCTCTGCTCAGCCAGGCCAGTCCTCCTGCCCCTCTGGCTGATCCCCTGGCACAAGGGCATGGATGGCCTGCTCCTGCTGTGCCTTTAGGAGTTCCTTCTGCAGCATCCCCAGCCTTCCTGCACTTCCCAGCCCTTCAGGGCTGCCTCCCAAGGGACTCTGCCAGCCCAGCTCTCAAGCACAGTCCGCCCTGCAGAAGTTCTGCTGCCACCCCTCCATCTCCCCAAGAACCAGAACCTCCCACTTCACGTTCACTGTGCCCAAGAGGATCTCCCACAACCCCATCACCCACCACCCACCCTCTGCTCACAAACAGGGCCAGTGGGGCATCACCAGGGCCTGGTTCCCTGCCCAGCTGTGTCAGGAATTACCCCCACACACTCCAGGAACCTCCTGGACTGTTTCCTCTCTGCTGTGTTGTATTTCCAGCAGACATCTGGCAAGTTAAAGTCTCCCACAGGAGAAGGGGCATTGGTCACAAGACCACAAGACTTCCCATGGAACATTGCACCTGCCTCCTCATCCTGGCTGGGTGGTCTGTAACAGATTCCCACCAGGATATCTGCTTTGCTGGCCTTCCCCAGTTCCCAGAACCCCAAAATCCACCCAGCACTGTGTAAATGGGTCAGGCAGGATCTCCTGTGTGGGGATCACTGGGGTGGCACAGGTCAGCATGTACCACACTTCCTCCCAGAAACAAGTGTTTAATAAAACATTCCTTTCTGCTGAGAACACAGAGTCTGACACAGAAGTGTGGATAGAGCTGTCAATCACCTGAGACATCCAGTTCTTGGACTCAAGTTCATTATCTCCCACTTACATAACCAGCTCTCCCTGTTCCATGTGCACATATTCCTCTCTTTTAATTCAAATAGCTACTTTGTACTCCAAATTCCAAGAGCTGGAAAGGATTTCAGCACCAGTCTCTTTCCACTCCCTTTGACCAGGTAAAGTTTGGCATTTTCTACATCCAGTTCTTTCAGGGTGGCCTCTGATTTTGACCTGTAACAATGGAACCTTCTCAATTTCTGAAGAGTAGAATCTGCTTTCTAAATCTTTTATTTAATTGTAAATAATAATGCTTCAAGTTATTTTTAATCATATGCAAGTTTCCACAAAGTAAAACAACAAAAGAAGCGTGAAGGACCTAAAGTCTTAACTAATGCACACAGTAACCAAAGCAACATCTCAAAACAAGTCAAAACAGGACAAGGAGGCCAGCAGGACACTAAAGTCTTCCTGCAATCCCAACAAAATCATACATTCAGTTTTCAAGTGAAACCTTCAGCCTCTTACATAACTTTCAGCCAGGCTGTGACTGGTTCAAATGGTAACTGGTAGTGGCATTGATTTCAGAGAGTTTATGGCTCTTTATATATGGCTATAAAACTGAGGATTTGAAAATTGAGCATTAGAAGCCTTCAGAACCTTGCTGGCCTTATTTTTCCTCCAAGTGAAGCCTCCAGAGCTTCACAAAGTGCTGCTCAACACAGGAGCACCTGCATGCTCAGCCCATTAACCTGGGAGTGTGTTTTGGACCAGCCTGTTGGAATTTATCTCCAGTAAAGAGAAAAAAAGCCAACCTAAGACTACATTAAAAGTCTTTGCAGTAGATGAAGACATAATTAGGATGGATTTTAAATGCTTCTGTCCCAAAGCAGTGACAAAAGAGAGATCATCAGTTAATTTGTGAGCTAGGGAGAGAAACAATTATTATCTCATCTGTGTGTCACTGAGTCTCCAGAGAATTACCTCTTTACTGGGATACTACAGTCTGAAATCATTCCTAAGAATAGTAACTTCCAGCTAAATGCTGCCAGCAGAAGTCTGGAAAAGGCATATCTAACAAAAAAAGGAGTGACAAAAAATATTCCCAGAGCAGGAATTTTCTCAGGAACACCCGTGGAGGACCAGATTTTTGGCTACCATAACACAAAACAAAGTTACAGTACAGGAGGACATGCTGGAGGCTAAAAACATAAAATGAGACAGTCTAAAACCAGAGGAACAGGCACAGACAACAAGACAGTATCCAAGGAATTCATACAGCTAAACTGGTCTAGATGGGAGAGAACAGCATCCTGCAGGATGCCAGTGTGGGAATGGCAGCAAAGTCACCTCCTCTGGAGCACTGCAGGGCATTGCCAGGGTGCATTTGGTAAATGGTCTGGTAAACACAAAACATCAACCCTGAAGGGACTCAGTGCCAGGGACGTCACACGCTCTGACCTCAGCTTGGACCACAAGTCTGCAAGCCAAGAGGAATTTGGCAAATGAAGTCCTTTGTCTGCTTGCAAAAAGTGTTGGAACTGCCTGTGATAGTCACAAATACGTTGAGAGTCTTGAAATAATCAAAGCACGTTGTGCTAAAGAGATTTCAGCTTGTGCCTTGTTTAAAAACTGCTCACAGCTATGAGTTTTATTTGGAATAGCTCAAATTCTTAATTTCTCAAATCTGACAGCCATAGAGGTTTGTACCTGCTCGTGATTATGCCTGGAAAAGCTGCATAGCTGCACAAAAGCTTTTTGAGAAAGAACAGCAACAAAAATTTTACAAAGGGGCTGTGCAAGGAATTCGGGTTTTCTTCTACAGTAAAGATTGATTTTGCTTTCACAGGTAACCCTTATTTTCAGGGAAAGTTCAGGTAGCCTTCCTAAAATATGTGAATTGATTTAAAGCCTTCCAGACCCCAGGCTTAGTTCAGATGTCCTGAGTTTAACAGATACATGCAGTCTGTGTCTGTATTGGTAAATCAAACAGAGCCTGGGCATGGGCCAGGAAAACTGGGAAACAATTTTCTCCCCTGCTAAATGGCAGAGCTGCAACCAGCAGAGCCAAAGCTTTGGCAGACAGTGTTTGGGCTGAGTAAAAGTCAGTACAGGGGCCATTCCTGTTAACCCCAGCTGTCTGAGGACTAACAAAGCTGGGCCTGGCACTATTTATATCATAGGAGAGACACAGCCACAGAGTCTTGGAAAAGTTTGTGGATTTTTGACAGCTAGGGGCCAGAAAATGCATCAGGTCCCTCTTATCTACCCTGCTGCCACGAGCTGCTGGGCTCCTCAAGGGTTTGCTGACATTGTGCTGCCTCCAAGCTGCAAGAGTGCATCATCCTGATGGGAATAATGCATTTACAGAACATTCAGGCCTCACTCAGGGGTCTGGGACACCCAGATAAATTCACAGTTGTGGCAGAAGGCTCTGCAATTTACACCAAAGCTCACCAAGGTGTCCAGCGTGAGGATGGTGGGTTCATTTTGGGTTGAAAATCCAAACCCATGAAAATTCACATCAGCTTGGAACCAGAATTCCCCCTGCCAGATTTACAGAGGTGAGACAGCCAACATAACAGTTTCATTGGTGTTCAGAGCAATTGATTCTCATGTTGTGCATGTAGACTTAGGGAAGAGAACAAAACTGCCTGGCAGAGTTAGAGCTGCAGTGTTTCAAGGTCATGTGTGTGTGTTTTTGGGAGGGTCCCACACAGAGGGTGCTGCAGATACAATGAACACCTCTGGATGAGGCAGTCACAGGTCTTTTAACACAGCAGCCCAAGCTCTGATCTGTGGACAGCTCGAGCACTCCTTTAACAATCACTTTAGGGACAGATCCTGCTTTCACAATTTAAATAAAAATAAGCCTTGGAGTGCCTTGATTTTTTCAGTGGCAGGAGGTAGATCAAACAGATAATGAACAGAGCTAGTATCCCAAAATATCACAAACACTAAGGATTTAAAGACACTGCAAAATAATATTTTTTTCATACCATTCAGTGACAGCTTGACCATGTCTAACTGCATGTGCTATCCAGTGCTGCTTCCAAATGGGACCACAGTGCAGATTGAGAATCTGCCTTTTCCTCCTATCATTACAGTTTTCAGATATGAGACCAGCTCGACAAGTAAAGCACCAGAATTCTAAATTCAGACAGAAACAAAAATAATTACTTGAATCACTTTAGGTTTCTTTTAAAAAAGTATCCATATTAAAAAGATATCTTTACCTTATTAATACATTTACAGACTTTTAGCCAGAAGGGGGTAATTCTGTGGAAAAAATTGCAAAATAATACATAGAAAACTGCAAAGATGAAATTTAAAAATATGAGAGAATCCTATTTTCTTTGCATACCTCATTTTGCATCTCACTACCTTGTCAACTAGAGATGACATTTATACTATTCTGGCCACCAGGACTGGGATCCTGGTGACCTTATCCCAAAATTGGTTTTCATAAGGAAAGCTCCTGCAGCCAGGTTTCTTGTTACAGTTACACTGCCTCGGTATTGATATCCTGTGGTGTAAAATTCCCTTCTATAGTTCTTCTTCCTAGTTAAAGCTAGAAAGTGTAATGAAAACATGACCCAACCCAACTGGACTGATTGGCTTAACACTGGGCGTCCACTATCCCATTGTGGCTCTCCATGGGCTCGGTCAGGACAGCATCTGGCTGTCCCCACTGGGGACCAGCCTGCCACAGTGAGACAATGTCAAGTGCCCTCTATTTGATGTCTAAAGTTCTCCTACTGCCTTGGTTCAGCTGCTTCTCCTTTACCTCTCCGCTCGGATTTTGTATCTGAGGACAAAATAGGCAATCAGGCGCAGAGAGAAGAAGAAAATCCCAAGAACAATGAAGTCCAGGTAAAGTTTGGCATTTTCTACATCCAGTTCTTTCAGGATGGCCTCTGATTTTTGGAAGTGGCAGGTGTCATCTTTGTCACAATGCAGATCTTCTCGATCCAGTCCGTAGATGGAGAGGATGACGCCTTCGAACCCATACCTGGGAAGAGGAAGGAGGGATGACAAGGAAAATCCTGGTGGTCTGGTTAGAAGTGCAGCACAATCCCTGAAAGGCTGAGGGGTTCAATATTGCTCTGACACATCTGTCTTGGGGCGAGTTCTATCCCTGCTGCAATCAGGCACATCACGTGTCACGGGCACTTTATGGAAGAGGGAGCAAGGGCAGGAGTTTTGCCTTTCATGCTTCCAGTTAGTGCACAGAGCAATTTCTCCAAAAGAAAAATGTTAAATCAGAAAGCAGCGTGATTTCAGCTCTTATTCAGAAATTCCCCATTTAAAAGTGACATCATTATTTTGCCTTTTTTTTTAAACAAGAAACAGGGATAAATTATGGCTTGAAGTCAGAAAAATGTTAAAACCAGCATCAATCTAGAATGTCCCTTCTCCTTCCCTCTGTACATTTGCAGTTTCACTGATAATATTCCCAGTATTTGCTTTTGTAAGGAGATAAACCATCATGGATCTCCTGCCTATGAAAGCTCCCTCTGGCTTCAGGAGACCTCACATGAGCCAGGCAATGATTTAAGGCCTCACCTTGAATTCTAAGTATTAATTCAGGGGGTGCAGTCTCATTATCTTTGACAAGAATCTGTGTAGGACCTCACTTGGCAGCAAAGAGGATTTTTTTTTGCCTGGGATTTCTCATTAATAGTGCAGGGTGGGGAAATGGGGAATGGGAAAATTCCCCTCTCCTAACTTCAGCTAAAAACATTTCAGCCTCTTGTCTAAACTATCCCTCCCTATTTCCTGGTGGGAATTGCCCCATCCTAAGACAGCTGAGTCAGACACAGACAGCAGACAAGGTGCCTAAGGATCTTAAAGCAGCAGTTTAAATTAGAGGTGACACAAATCCTATGCCTCTTGTGGCAGTGCTACTGCAAAACTTTAAAACAGGCCTTTATCCAACAAACCTATCTAGGATATGGTGAATTAGTGAATTACACATTTTCTACATTATACATAGTGATATATATAGTGAATTATACATTTTCTTCCAAAATGAGGTGCTGGCATCAACTTCTCAGTTGGTGATGTCTCCATTATTTCTTACATCCACTACTGCAAAATCCAGGAAGATTTTCATGCTGCGCATTCCCACTGAATTCAAAGGGACTGACATGGAATTGTGGCCAGCAACCTGTTCCTATTTATTTCACAACATCAACAACTTAAAATGCAGAGAGATAATGTGGTTTACATCACATGTGTTGAGTATGTTTATACTCTAAAAGAACATGCTGTGAACAGTCCCTCTGGCACCCAAAATAACCAACCACCCAAGCAAGCAAAGGCAAACAAACAGCGTGTCCAGATGGGAGGGTGAAGGCCTCCCCAGCAGTACCTGACATAGGAAATGTAGGACATCCACTGGAGGTATGTTGGGATGGTATCAAAGCTGACAAAGAACCCAGAGAACAGGAGGACTGGGATGGCAGTAACTGGGCCCACAAAAGTTGCCACCTGTGCAGAGAAGGAACAGAGTGTCTCTTGTCAGAAAGACATAGAAAAAGTGAAAATGAACTTGCTCTTCTATGACTCCTAGGAATAATTCTACTGCCCCAAATTATCACAGTTTGAAATACTAGAAAATTGATGATTTTTTTTTTTTCTTGTGAGGGGAAGAGCAGAAGCACAGGGATCATGCAGTAAGGCTATGCTGGTCTCCACAGGGTGGCACAGAGAGGGAATCAAGTGTTCTGCTGCAGAGGTCTTGACAGCATCAATGCATATTGAGGTCAGAATCATCTGTTCTGCTGTGGAATGGTCACCTCAGCACATCTCCTGCCAGGAGTAACGTGGCCAGCTTCCAGTCATGCCAACAGCTGCCACTCTCCCTTCCTTTCTGGAAATTTGGGGTGTGGGCAAGCCTTTTCCTACCTTTCTTTCTACAGCTTTTCTGGACACGCATGGAAGAACCTTCTCCTGAGCTACTGTGGAAAATTTCCAGTTTGTGGGGATGCAGAAACACATCAGTCCTGCAGTTCCCAGGACCTGCCCAGTCTGGGATGAACAGCAAGTGACAATCCACCCAAGCAGGGGCAGGCACAGCCCCTTCAGGTGAGGCAGGAACTTCAGAGCATCACATCCAGGGCATGTCTGTGCTCTGGGGTTAGGAGGGAGCAGCAAGAACTCTGCTACAGCAAGAAACTTTCTGCCTGTCACCTCAACAAACATCCTGGGGACACAGCAGCCGTGACAGGGAGCAGAGTTAGAACAGAGCAGAGCTCCTGTGAGACACAAAACACCATCAGTACTGTTTTAAGTTGTAAAATGTAGCTAGGGATGTGTATTCTATCAACATCTGTCAGAGCTGGGACAGTTCTCTGCTGTTCCTGGGGCAGTTTGTTCTTTATCTCTCTCCCACAGCCCATCCTCCCTCCAGGAGATCTCTGCTGTCCATGGCCAGGGAGTGTCCCTGCAGGGCTGATCAAATTCCACCATCCCATGGGGAGATGCTGCGCCCAGGGGAGGAGCCAAGCATTCCTACCTGGATCCAATCTGCCCTGGGAACAGCCCAGCAGCCTTTGCCCCCTGCATTCCCAGAGGAGCAGCTTTCTGCTGCCCTGCATTCCCAGAGGGAGAGCAGGCCCATCTCCAGCAGCCCTGGAGCTGCAGAGGAAAACTCCCCCCTTGTGCAGGATCCCTGCTCCAGCAGAGCCACAGCTGGCACTGCAGGAGGGCTGAGCCCCCCTGGGATGGGACTGTGCCACCACCCTGAGCCCCCCTGGGATGGGACTGTGCCACCACCCTGAGCCCCCTGGGATGGGACTGTGCCACCACCCTGAGCCCCCCTGGGATGGGACTGTGCCACCACCCTGAGCCCCCCTGGGATGGGACTGTGCCACCAGCCTGACACACAGGGGACAGGGCATGCTCTGACTGTGGCAGTGTTGTTTCCTTTTTGTTTGTACTATTGCATTTGAATTTTCAATTTTCCTAGTAAAGAAGTGTTATTTCTACTCCCATATCTTTGCCTGAGAGCCCCTTAATTTCAAAATTATAATAATTTGGAGGGAGGGAGTTTGCATTCTCCATTTCAAGGGAGGCAGGAGGGCTGAGCCACTATGGAATGGGACTGTGCCACACCCTGGCCCGCAGGGTGTCAGAGCAAGTTCAGACTCTGTCAGGGTTTTTTTTGTTTGTACTATTGCATTTGCATTTTTAGTTTTCCTAGTAAAGAACTGTTATACCTATTCCCATATCTTTTCCTGAGAGCCTCTTAATTTCAAAATTGTAATAATTTGGAGGGAGGGTGTTCACATTTTCCATTTCAGGGGAGGCTCCTGCCTTCCTTAGGAGACACCTGGCTGTTCAAACCAGGAGAAGTACCTGGAGGGATGTGGAGGCTGCCCCTATGAGCAGGCCCAGGGACTGAGCCACCAGGGATGTCATGGTGCCCAGGGCGGCGAAGAGGACGAAGCGCAGCGCGTCGGAGGGCTGGGAGGTCATCCAGTACACGATGCTGCAGTAGGCCACAGGGAACATGATCTGCAAGGAAAACACTGGGAGTGAGCCCCTGACAGCCAGACACTCACGGCCACTCTGGGTGAGACAAGAACCTGGGGGGGTTCCCACTGATCCACAGCTCTCAGCCTTTCCATTACATGACAGAGGGAGGATAGCTGTCTTTCTGATGGCATTTAAAAAGGGATTCCACTCCCAACCTTTCACCCTCCTGTGTCACAGATATATTTTATGAAAAATCCTTTTGCCAGCATTTTTTCTCCTCAGCAGTTGAGAAGCCTCAGAGGAAAAGAAAAACAATTACTCTCTGCTGCCGTGGAATGCACCAGGTGCATCTGTGATTGGGCTCATGTGCTTGTTTCTAATTAATGGCCAATCACAGTCCAGCTGTCTCAGGCTCTCTGGTCAATCACAAGATTTTATTATCATTCCATTCTTTTCTATTCTTTGCTAGCCTTCTGATGAAATCCGTTCTTCTATTTTTTAGTAGAGTTTTAATATATCATTTTCTTTTAATATAATATATATCACAAAATAATAAATCAGCCTTCTGAAACATGGAGCCAAGGTTCTCATCTCTTCCTTCATCCTGAGACCCCTGTGAGCACCACCACACTCCTGCAAATAAGCAAAGTTGGTCATGTGTTTAATAAAAGAATGTTGGGTCAGGTCTCAGCTTTTGTGAAGTCCTGCACTCTCAGGGTGCTTCTGATCCCAGCACCCAGAAATGGGAATTGAGATCCCCAGGGCCTGGCTGGGGAGTCAGTCCCACACAATCCCAGCTCCATCGCTAGCCGTGCATCCCAAGCAAGTGAGAAGAAGCAGGGAAGTCATTCTGTGGAAAAAGAATTCCCAGGGACCTCGTTGTGCCTGGAGCAGCAGCTCTGCAGCTGGAGTGGAGGGAGGTGCCCTGAGAGCAAGGAAAAGCTGGGAATGAGCCCTCCTAAGCCTTTCCAGCCCATCCTGCCTGGCTGGCCGTGTTTCCACAGCTTTGAATATTGATCCATGGGCTGGGAGGCTCTGGAATGACCTCTGTGCTGGAGCAGGGAAGGGACTGCCTGGAATGGGGCATGGCTTGGAGTGACTCAGGAGTGCCCTCATCACTCTCACAGCTCCTGAAAGGTGCCTGTGCTCAGCTGGGGCTGGGCTCTTTCTCCAGCAGCACTGACACAACCAGAGCTCACAGCCTGGAGCTGCACCAAGGGAAATACAGGTTGGATATTAGGGAGAAGTTTTTTATGGAAAGAGTGATAAAGTTCTGGCATGGCTGCCCAGGGAGGTGACGGAGTCCCCATCCCTGGGTGTGTTTAACAAAGCCTGGATGTGGCACTGGGTGCCAGGGTTTAGTTGAGAGGCTGGGGCTGGGTTGGACTCAATGGTCTTGAAGGTCTCTTCCAACCCAGGGGTTCTGTGAATTCTGATTCTGAAGCTCCACCAGACACATGTGGACATTTTCCCCACTTTTCCAATGGATAAAATACCAGTACTAATCTTCTTGGCAAGTGGGCTTGTCATTCATGAACTGAAATGGTTCTGTTTCATTGAAGAGTAGAGCATGTACCTGAAAAGGAACATCAGCCATGGTCTTGGCCAGGTAATAGGCTTTCAGGCTGTACCAGTAGTTCAGATGCTCTCTGAGAAATACTCCCATCTCAAGGGGAACTGCAGAGAACACAGATTATTCAGTCAGATTGGCAGGGTGCAACACAGCTTCACATAAAAACAACACGAATGTTGTTGTTAAACATAAAATCAAGACTCATCCATGTCTAATCCTGCACAGCTGCAGTCCCAGGGTGGGAACTCCCAGGTCTTTGACAGAGCAGCAAAAGTTTCAGTGATTTGTAATGGAATATAAAAGGTCAGCCCCTAGAGCTGCTCACTGCTGAGACCATGGACCAGCCTACTCAGATGACCTGAACCTCTCTTAAAGAGGATTTTTCAATTAAAAGTGGTGTCAAAACTTAAAGAACTTTGTTATTCTTTGTGGTCCAACAGGGAATCCACAGTAACAGCACTCCCAGAGCAAGCATGAAGCAGTCCATTCTGCAGGAGTTTGCTTCTGACTCCACATGAATAAGCTGACTTTATGCAGGAATCATAACTTGGAAGCCCCAGAGAAATTATTCCATCCTCCCCAAGTCCAACCACGAGTTCAGGGCACGGCTGAGATGCACTGGAATAAGGAGAAACTCCAGTCCAGGACTGTAACACTGAACTGTCTGTGCTGGAAAACACTGGGAAACCTGGGCAGGGAGAAGTGCCACGGGCCCAGCCTGTTTCTGCTTGCACAGCAGTGCTTCTGGGGGTGCAAGGTTTATCCCCACACCTGCCTCAGAGGTAGAACCCCAAGTCAGCTGCTGTCCTACACCAAACCAGACCCATCCCAGCATTGCAGCACCCCCTCCCTTGTGCTGTGACACAGCACCCAGCACTCACAGGTGAGGACAGTGGGCATGAGAGCAGCAAACATGAGGAACAGCATGGAGAAGAAGAGGAACCCCGAGTTGCTGAGGACTTTCTTGGCTTCATTGCCAATGCCCAAGTAGAGCAATCCGATGAGGAGCCCAATGCCAATGTGTGAGGTGATCCTCAGGTGTGTCAGGACCTGTGGTAAGCAAAGAGTGGCATTTATCAGGAAGCTTGGGCTCAAAAACAGTGACAGTGTGGCTGAAATTGGGTAGATTGCAGGAAAGGAGCACTTATGCCCAGAAAATCTTGTCTAGAAACCATTGAGTGGTTTGGGTTGGAAGGTTAAAGATCACCAAGGTCAACGCCCCGCCATAAGAAATGTTAATTTCCTACTGGGTGACAAAAATGATGAGCTTCCCATGAAAATTTCTTCCAGATAATACAGGCAGGAACTGCAAATGCTGCAAGCTGAAATCTCACTGACTGACAATATCATGGAGCCACTGGCTCTTACCCATCAGGGGAAAGAGACTTTCTGACTAAAAGATACATTTCCCCAGAGCAGAAGAGAAGCAGAAAAGGCATTTCAGGCTTGTGTAGACCCAAGTAACTTCATCAGGAATAAATCAGCTTTCTGTGACTTCTCTGCAACACAGTATTCCCACAAGAGGCTTGGAAGAACAAAAGAAATAATAACATTGGGAACAACTTCAAGCCTTTAGAGCGGAGCAGGAAAAAAATATATTAAAAACAACATTGTCCTTCAATCTATGCATCAGCAAATCAGTTACAGTTTCTCCTGATCTTAATCCATTAATTTAATTAATCCTTGTTGACAAATGCACTTATAAAAATCAGAAAGGGAGAACAAATTATGGCAAAGAAGCAGAAACTTTTTATCTACCAATTTTCTATTTCCAAAAATGAAGATTTTAAGTGGTAACATTAAATCACACTGAAAAAAACCCCACCATCCTGAATTTTCTGGAAAACCTAATTTTGTGACACAGCACTACGACTTCCCACTCACTTTTCAGCTGGATTAATAACTGTATAAGGGACCTGCCAGCACAGAGGGGAATTTAAACTTTGGGTTTTTAGGCCAGGTGCTTCTGAGTGCTGTGTAGAAAGCTGTCATTGCCAATGAAGATGGTGGAGTTAACAGCAAGAGAGAGAGATCAGCCTCTTCCCTCTGGAATTCTGTGATAATCCACAGATGGGCTGCTGGACAGGACCTCTGAGGTGTACTGCAGCTGCACAGAACTTTTGGCCACAAAATTATTATCAAGCCATTCTTACCGAGTCCCTCATGATGGTGAGGAAAGTTCTTTTGAAGAGGATGCAGAACTGGGTTAGGCAGCTGGCAGAGAAGCTGTGGCAGCCTTCAGTGGAGGAGGAGTCCTGCAGAAACACACCCAGAATAAACCCCTTCCTCTGCAGTACCTGCTTTGCTTTTCATTCACAAAAGCCCACTCACATCAGCTGAGTGTGCCCAGAGACTCCTCCACCGAGGGAGGATTTGAATTGCCTCCCTGCCCCTGCAGAGATGCACACAGTACCTCTTCAGAGGGCCGGTGCCAGAGGAAGGGGTTCAGCTCGTGCTCCCCAGGCACGTCTCTCTTGTAGTCTGAGTCACAAATCCTCTCCCTGACCGCCCTGACCAGGCGGCCGCTCTGGTCCCCGTACTCACCCGAGGCCACTTCCATCACTGCAAAAACAGAATTCCCAGTTACTGCTTTGCAAAGGCTGAAGTTACTGCTGACCAGGTACAAGCCTTGCTGTTAAATCCCCTTGGTGCTGCAGCACTGACAAAAACAGATTTTAATTTTTTTTTTATTTTTTAGTACAGGGTTTAAAGTGCCACATGGAAATTCATATCTCTACAAAACCAACATTTAAATGCATCTTTCCATAAATCTTCAGAGAGATCTCTTCATCCTGGAAGTTAAATGAAGCAGTTCAGAGGAAAGGCAGTGAATACAGAAAATAGATAAAAGTCTATCTGTGTGGCACTTTCCATTTTTTTTTAATTTAAGAAACAACACTGAAAAAACCCTCAATGCTCTAAGCTGTACAATACCACAGTGGCTGCCCAAGATAAAAAGAAAGCAAGCAGAATACTGGAGCCACTTTAAAAAGTCACTAACACAAGTTACTATGAAACACTAAAGAATACACTTTATCTTTCATTTCCTGAACCTGGACTTTTAACGGAGAGAAATATTCACTAAATTGTACCACTAGGTGGCATTCAAATTACTTTGGGAGAAAAAAAATATCTGATTAGTTTTATTTTGAATTTTGGTTCATATATGGACAAAGCACATAAGAATATATGTACAGAAGTATAAATCACACCATGATTCCCCTTACCCTGAAGGTGATAAAATTATAAAAAACAAAATGATAAAATAAAAAAAGAAATTAAATAAAGTATTCAAGCTGTCCTTACCAAAATCTGCTGGGTTGTGGTAGGTTGGACAATTCAGCCCCAGATCTCTCAAGTAGGGGACAAGGTTTGTTACCTTCCCACGGTAAATGCACTGACCTTGACTTAGAACATAGAGCTGGAAAACAAAAAGAAAAGGAGAAAAAAAAAAGAAAATAGAAGAAAAAGAAATAAGAAAAAACGTGAAATAGTCTCAACCAAGAATAACCAAGTTCTTTCAGGTTTGACACCACTTTTAATTGAAAAATCCTCTTTAAGGGAGGTTCAGATCATCTGAGTAGATTGGTTCATAGTCTCAACAGTGAAAAGAAAAAAGAAGAAAAAGAAAAGAAAATAGAAGAAAAAGAAATAAGACAAAATGTGAAAAAGCATCAAAACATTTGAACCTGTTGCCTGATAACATCTCCTTGTCCCTGTGGGAAGAACACTTTGGGGAGATCTGTCACCACTCGAAATTAACTTTGCATGGAATCACAACTAATGGAAAATTTAATGCCTGGAATTGGAATTCTGCACACATTGCCTGCAGGACTTCAAACACATTAACACAGAAACACACTCATTCCAGCCTTTGGCACATGCTGAAAATAGGCAAGGAGCTGGAGAGCCAAGCCATCTAATTTCCACACATGATGGATATTTTGGGCTGGGATGGAAGGAGAGCTGGGACAGCACAGCAACAGCAAACATCTCCATCACTCTCACTTTTAGCCACGATTTTGACTTTAAATAAACCTCCCTGCCAGACTGGCAATCTGCAAGGGTTTGTTCACCTGTGGTGGTGGAGGTTTTCTCTCAGCTCTCACAGGACTAATCTAAATCCTCTAACAAGACTAAAATACATTTTTTATCTAATCTAAACACACGGGGTCCACATGCCATTGTTGGCTTGGAGAGAAGTTCTCTCACCGACTTAATTCCAATTAATTTTCCATGCTAAATTCAGTTATTATTATTTCATGTGAATTAACTCTTCTCAATCTAGACTGTGTATCCAGGATACACAGAAATATTGCAGACATTGACACTGCAGCTCTCCTGCTTTTATGTGGCTCTGATTTACTTCAGTGACAGCCCTGTGCACAGGAGCAGGGCTGGCTGGAGGCATGATAATCACCAGTGCAATAGTCTTGATTTCACAAACCTAACAGCAAGATTCAAACATTACTCATAAATAAAGGAAACAGGCGGAGAAGAAGGAAAAAAACATAATCAAAAAGTATGTTTTGCTGTTATTTATTTAATTTCTTTATATGATTTGTAGCCATCAAATAGAATTATTAATGTTTTTTGATTAAAGAGATGGTTGTGACTTTTTGATGTTTTTTTGTGTTTTGATGGTTTTTTGATTAAGAGGTGGTTATGCCTTGAAAGCATAAGCACCCTGAACTACACATGAAGGGAAAGTCTGAGAGCAGTACCTGGTCAAAGAGCTCAAACAGTTTTGCACTGGGCTGGTGAATTGTGCAGATGATGGATCTGCCACCCTGGGCCAAAGCCTTCATCAGAGAGACCACCTGGAAACACGATGCACTGTCCAAGCCACTGAAAAAAAACCCAAACAAGTTTGTTATCCACAGGCACCACCCAAAACCAGCACATGCATTTGCTCCAGGTATCCCATTATTATCCTTTTACACATTTTCTCTGTAGCAGTTTCATTCTATCATATGCCAACCTTAAGCTTGTACTTCTCCATCAGGCTTTTAATTAAGTTGGAAGCATGCCTGAGAATGAAAAGGAGTATTCTCAAAGCTGCCTTAAGGGACTTCTGCATTTTAGGGCTGCAGATTTAAATGCTCCCAGCTTTAATGAATAGATACATATTCATAGCTTTGCCAGCCTCCTCCCAGACTGATCACATTCATTACCAAAAGTCACATTTTAAAATGTTTATATTCAAGCAGTCTTTGCTGGAAAAAGAAAATCCATGCCACAATATTTTCCTCTCTCTTTTCCTTCCTCCTGCAGTTTGTGAATGCTTTAAGTATTAGTTACAGGCAGTTTGTGAATGCTTTAAATATTACTTACAGCCCCACAGCCCTGCAGTTCCAGCAGTGATCCAAGGCACCAAGAACCCAAATCAAATTATTTCTTGGCCTAATTCAGTGCTTGCAGACAACACCAAATGAGCCTTTTCCAAGGATTTAGAGGGGAATAGCTTTTCTGTAGCCCTGTTCTACTATGCAAAACCATCTTGGCCTCTGTTTGATTTTTGGCCTTGAAGTACCTGGTGGGTTCATCAAAGAACATGACAGGGGGGTTGTTCACCAGCTCCAGAGCAATGGCCAGGCGTTTCCTCTGGCCCCCAGAGAGACTCCCAGTCCTCGTGTTGGCACACGTCAGCAAACCAAGGGCTGTCAGGATTTCCTTCACCTGGAGGGAGCAGAACATTCCAGGTTGTGGGAACATGAAAAACCTCCAGCCCCTTCACTGATTTCCATGGAGGTTGCAGACCAGCTCACAGCTTTGTTCCATCACCCACACACTAAAAGCCTTTTCCATCTCATGTATTTGTTAGTCATTTATTAGACTCAGTGTTAACAGGTTTTTTCTGCCATTTACTGTTTTGACCCAAATTCTGCTTGTTTGTCCTGCATGACCTCACTCAGCAAAGAGGTGAAAAAGGAGTGGAAATCAGTTCTTCTGTAGCTGTGTATTTATGGGTATGGCACTGACATCAAAAGAGGTTTGCAGCATGTGAGAGGCTCTTACACAGTGAAACCAAGAAGCTTCTTTCAACACAACTCTGGGGCTGTCCCTGCAAGGATCTGTAACAAAACCCAATGGTTTCTGCAGAGCAGTGACCTGCTTTATCTCATCTGTTCTCCACAGTCTCCTCTTTCAAGTGCAGCCATTGATTTCAAGTGTTTTCATTCCACTCAGAGTCAATGCAGCTGTCACAGGTGTTTGGGGTTTCCTCAAGGCACAGCCTCAGGAGGGCACAGCTCATCCCAGGGCTTTTGGAGCAAAAGGAGAACAATCCCAGGCTCTAGGATTTCTTCTGTTTCAGAGACTGTAGGTCTGGGCTGGTATTCCTATATAAGGGAAATAACTCTTTGGCTTCAATAAAAGCATGGGCACAAAAATGAGTGAATCCATGAGCTACATTGCTCATTCAATTAACAAACTCCACCACTTCAAAGGCAGAAAGCAGCCCAGACATTTAATACTTCACTGAAGTTTAGAAAACAGAGCCCACCATTTTTCAAAGCATCAACTGCTTGGATGGAGAGAGTTTTCCAGAAAGAGTGCCTGCCCTGGTGAAAATTGGTGAGACCAACCACAGCCTGACCCTTTGCTTGCCCTGATTTTGATTTCCAGGAGCTCCCTCTCCCAGTAAGGGGGAGTAAAAAATAACAAAACCCACTAAGCCTTGTTTTTTAGAGAAAAAAGCCCAACTACCTCGTTCCCTTTATCTCTGGGAAGGGTAAACAGGACTCAGGCAGCACAAGCAAGGACAACTGGAAACATAACCTGTGGTTCAGCTGAGGATTTTCACTTGTCCCTGCTTTAAACAGGAGTCTGCAATCCTGCTAGCACAAGGGTATAAATTCATAACATTTATCTGTGATAAACATTTACACTCCAATTTACAACAATAAAATGAATTATCTTCTCTGCACAGGCCAGTAACACGAAGTAGAGAATTCTTCTAACATGTGTTGGATAAACACAGCACAGATTTTAACTCCAAGAGCTGCTTGTAATTACAGTGACAGTGTGAACAAGTGAATTAACTTGCTTGGCCTAACTTCACTAAAGTGTAAATGAGGCTTCCAAAGTGCAATTAAGTTAACAGCTGTTTCTATATAAATTTACTTTCCAATAAAAAAACAACTTGTGTTTGTTTTCTTCACAACAATCTGATTCCTGTAAGTTTCCCTTTCTGATTGTCAAGGATTCTTTTGAGTCTGAAGAAATGCCCATTGCTCCAATTTGGAAATAAACACAGAGAAAGGACAGTCACAAAACCAGCTGATCTACCTAGGAAGTTGCCACAGTTGCCACATATTCCAAGAGAAGTTGTGCTTTTCCCCATGGATGGGTTATAGGAGTGCAGGTCCTGGTGCAGGTCCAGCTGGGTGATTTATCTCACCCCACAGGAGATGCACATTGGAGAACCCAAGGTGCATTAACAGGGATCCTGCAGAACCTGTGGATTTGTTTCAGTAAACCTTTTACAATTTTCCAGTCTTGTACTGAAAGCAGCTTTCCTGGAGACTGCAGTGAACCTTCTGTCCTAATGACACATGTCAGCATAGAGAATATGAATTATTCTGTCACTGCAAGTCCAGTGCAGCTCAGTGTTAGATAAAAAATGCCTGCTTTACAGAGCTCACTTCTAGGCATCCCCCAAATTCTACTTTGATGGGCAGTGTACATACCATTTCTCTCCTCCCTTCATCTTTCTCTTGAAGTTTCAGATGAGCAGATACCTGGAATGCAAAACACTGCAGTTTGATTTTCTGCTGGCCTGAAGCACAGCCACCACTTAGAGCAGATGTCTCAGGCACAGCACTCCAAGGTACCACTTAAACAACTCCTTTTAACCCAGTCAGAAAATCTGAACTTGAACTACAATGCTCCAGTCACAAACAGCACATTTTTCTGTGCAGTAAATAACTGAGTTTAATTTGACTTAGGCAAAGCACCTGCCAGAAACTGTATTAGAAAAACAGGACACACTGCAAGTCAAAGAGCTTTACAGGAGGATGGGAAAGTGACATATTTTTCACATCCAAAATTTCCCAGGTAATGCTAGAAACACAGTTTATTTGTGCTTCATTCTCACTAAGGATAACTGAACTCTGCCATTCTCCAGCATGCAAACAAGTGAGCACAGAAATAAATAATCTTGTGAAAGATGTCATCTGCTGTCCTGAAAGGCAGCTCCACGAAACATCATGATTAACCTTTATTAAAAGCAATTATACTGTTAGGTAATTATTTTTTGTCAGAGCCTTGATTGATTAATTTTAGACAGCAACTATAATCTGGGCCAAATTCTGCAAAAGTGATCCCCTGGGATTCTGATGAAAACACTCAAGTAAACAAAAGAGACAAAAAAACTTCTCCACAAAAAAGAGCCTTTACAAAAAATTAGCCACATAAAAACTGGAGTGATTTCTTCTGGCCTTAAAATTTGTGAATTGAGCTGGTACAGTGTGAGCAACCTGAGCCTTGTTTTGATAACAATTTCTGAGAAAAACTGGCTCATTTCTCAAGCTGAGCTGCAGACACTTCCAGACTAACTGGTCATGCTGGCAATTCATAAACTTGCTGATGTGGTGCAAAACAATGAGAAGAATTAACACTGCCCATGGATCTTGGACTTCTTCTGTTCCTGGCTTTTTCCCCATGAAGAAATGAAAGACATTTTATAAAATGCCTTTGTTTTTGAAAAAGCACAAAATTGTAGAAGTGGAAGAGAGATCACACTGAAGTGTAAACACCAGTTTTCAGTCAGCAGATGAAAGATGGGGAGAAAGAGAGAGAGATGAGGTTACTCATCCACCACCCAAGCAAACAGATGGTCCCCACCAAGGCTCATTTGTGAAGAATTTCAGGTTCTATTCTCTAGATCCAAGGAGCAGACACTTAGATCTCCTTCCAAATCATAACACTGGGCACAAACTGGAAATCATAAAGCCAAAGAAGGATGAGCCTGAAATGGAATTGAAGGCATCATCAAATCCCAAGGACTCTCACTGAGCGGGACCGGACAGGGATCACATCTTGTGGCACTGCCAGGGGTAGGACCAAGGGCACAACACAAACCATTCTCCATTTCCCCCTGCTCAGATAAATGAGAGCAAGGAACAAAGCTCACCATCATAGCTTCCTGGACAGTGAGGTGAGGAAGGAGCATGTCATCCTGCATGATGTAGCAGGAGACCTTGCGGAAGGAGCGCAGGTCGCGGGGCTGCCCGTTGATGAGGATTTCTCCCTTCATCCCTGTCTCTCTGCAACCAAAAAACAAAACAGCCAGAGGTCAATCTCACCATCACTTGTGCTGCCAAATGACTGAGCACCTGGAAGTCTTAGGCAGTTGTTGCCACCGTGAAATAAATTTGGTAGACTGGATAGAAATGAAATTATTTCCTGATTCGGCTTTCTTTCATCTAGAGCTTCTTGCCACGATGCTGAAAATTTTACTCAAATGTGTGCTGTTGTATATAAGTCTGAAAAACTATCAAGAAACTAAAGGTGGGGTTTTTTTCAGGTTTCTCTATCCTGTTCCTTATGCCCCAAATGACAAGACAGAGACACCTTGTATGGCCACACAAGAGGGGGTTTAGGAAAAAGAAGCACAGTCACTGCACTTTGGTGAGGAAGACATCAACATTATGAAGTGGTGACTAAAAAGAGTAGATTTTTCAAGTGTTTATGTGATTTTAAAAAACATCACACTGTGATTTTAAAAAACATAAGAGACACTGAGTCAGATTTGTTACGCAGCCAAAAAAAGAGGTTTTCTTTATATGTGTGTTTTCTGGATTTTAAATTGCTTTTTATTTTTGGATCAGACCTGTTAAGAGATAAATCCCAAGTGACCAAAACAGGACACAGAGGAAAAAAGATAAGCAAAAAGAATCTAATTCAAAATCTTTGAAGTGCCTGTTTTTGACAAACTCTAGGCCAAAATTTCTTCTTCTGTTGTCTCCAAGGAGCCCTCAGCCTCAGTGATCTTAACTTGGGATTTTCATTGGTACTGACCTGTATCCTGCCAGAATATTCATAAGTGTTGACTTCCCAGCTCCTGAAGGTCCCATAATTGCAACGAGTTCTCCACTGCTGAACTTCCCTGAAATTCCTTTCAAAAGGGTCTTATAACCTGGAAGAAGAAAGAAAAGTTCACTGAACCCTTAATCACATCTGGGGAGCAATGAAAGTTCATTTCCATGGAATATTGATGGAAACCAGCCATTAACAGCCACCTCCTGAGAGGTTGCTGCCAACATCAGCACGCTGCAGTATCAAAAATAACTATCAAAAGCCAAATTGTGAGTGGGAGCAGCAGTTCCTGCCATGACACAAATGAGATTACAGGGTCTCACACTCTTGCCTCGCTGCAGGATGGTTTTTAAACACGGCTCTGAAGCCTTGCTGCCATTCTCTAAGTGACAGCAATATAAAATACTAAAATGCTATAATACCATAAATACTCTGAGTCCTCTCAGAGTATTTTACCAGGATGCTGTTAAAATATTCAACACTCCACAGCTAACAGTCTTGGAGCAGGCTGACCTCCAATCACTGCAGTTTCAGGGCCAAAATTCTGCCCTCTCATCAAAACAGCAACTTTTTAGAGAGAGCAACAGCTGAGATCTCAAAGACCTTTGCCTTTTTCCATTAAAAAAATGGAAAAAATGTCCTTTATGACAAGAAACTCAACAAAAGGAGACACACAAACTTCCTCATTCTCTTGCCACAAGAACTCTTTTACCAGAGGAACTTTAAAGGCTTTTCTAGACAGGGAGACTGACCACAGTAACTGTAAAAACAGTTTCTAGGGAAAATTTCTAGTTAAGAACATGCAGAGTGTTTTTCTCCTTTAGATTAATCCATTCCAAAACTTCATGCCACTATAATTACATCCCCAGGCAATGATGTTCTAGAGAGACAACACCACTTCCTTCAAGCATTTCAACTTATTTCTGAGTTAATTATCTTTGCCAGTAAACCTTTATTAGAAGCCTTTACTCCATGTTGTTCTAAGTGTAAGCAAACTGTGCTGCAATGAGAATTCCAGATTTGGACCAATTGTATCCACCTTGCCCTGCAGGATTTCCATGTAAAGACCTAAAAACTGTAAGGAAGGTGGAGAGAGCCCTGACCAGCATTTAAATTTCTCAGGATCTCTTTCTCTTTTGTCTTTTTTTTTTTTTTTTTGCTTACTTTATTTTAATTACCAGTGCTTCTAGCTAAAGCTTTTAATAATAAATAAATGCTAAGTAAGGTGTGAAAAAACAAACTTATACGTTGACAATGTTTATGTGGTTTAATTAAAACTAAAACAGAAGGGTGGAAAATCCATTTAAATGCAGAGTCAGGGTTTGGCAATCCATTTTGCCACCCTGGTGGACATGCAGGCAGAATGTAAATTCCACATGAAAACTATCCCAGAGCTCTGATGATCAGCACAGGCTGTAGCTGGAACATGGAAATGCTGCAAAAAGCCCCACATTGTCTGCAAGCTCCAAGAAAAAAAGAATTGTGGGTTATCTTCTTATTTCTCTTTCTTCCTAACATCATGATTTGTTTTCATCTCCACTTATTCTCTTTAAATTTTCTTCTTGTCACCATTCTCTATTCACACTCCTCCTGTGCCACAAGAGAGCAAACTCTGCACCAAAACCATTGTCATGCTGCCGTGGGGTCTCCCAAATCCACAGCAAATCCTCTTCCCCAGCACACTCCAGCCCAGGGCAATGCAGGAGCCCCAAAACCTCTCTAGAAACATCTGATCCTACAGTTTTCATGGCAGATGTCCTAGAAAATGTAGCTGACTAAATGGATCAAAACGACCATGTCTTTGAGTGGGTTTTTTGTGTTTTTTTAACAGGCCAGTAATTTTTCACTATAAATCTTGCCCTGGACCTAGAGGAAACAACTTGTTTGGAAGCCACAAAAGGGTCACAGGTACAAAAATAGCCCAGCATCCACACAGCCTGTTTATGGCACCAGTCCTGAAAAGGAGAGAAGGACAATCAATCCAAAGGAGCAGCAGCTCTGAAGAGAGAAATCCATGGCACCCCCACAAGGTCAAGCAGCTTGTCCTTCACACCAAGGCCCCCATCCACAGCAGCAGCTGAAGGCAAAGGGCAAGGAACAATCAGGCCTTTCAGACATGGCAATATTTAATAAACTGGATCTGCAGGAACAAAGTCCTTCATTCTCCCTCCTCAGTGTAATGAGAACCTGCTCCCTCCCAACCCTGTTAAACCTGTAAGAGACTTAAATATCAGAATGCACCACCAATTATTTGCATTATGCACCAGGCAGTAAATATTGCACTGACTTGTGAGGGAGGATAAAAAATGTGCACTGCCATCAATGAGGGACATGAAACCTAAAATACAGGCTCAGATATCACTGCCTAAAACTGAAAGCTTTCCTCTCCCTCCATAGGACTGTGAGATTTACCATTGCACACATTAAAGTCACTTTTCCAGAGTTTCACAAGTGATGATTGGTTTATCTTTAACTGCAGTATTTTCCCCCTCATGACCTTCACGTGTTCCTGTCCCTCTGATAGAGTTTTCCATTTTAAGTATCCTGCACTCAATGTTAAATCAGAGCAGGACTCATCACAGAGACACTGAATCAGCTTGAAAAAGACCTCCAAGATCATCAGGTCCAAGCTCTGACTGATCATCCCCCTGTCAACCAGCACAGAGCACTGAGTGCCACATCCAGTCATCCCTTGGACACCTCCAGGGGTGGGGGTTCCACCACCTCCCTGAGCAGCCCCTTCCCATGCCTGACCACCCTTTCCATGGAGAAATCCTTCCTGAAATTCTCAGCAAGTCATTTGCAGTACAGTGGAGAAATATGCTTTAAGAAGAAATAAAAGTCCTAAAAGTATGAATATTAGATTAGGATCCTAATCACTGGCATTTTAAGTGCTACAAACTCAAACTCGTCTCCTCCTTTGTCTGGAAGTGCATAATAGGCTTTTCCATTACAAAGGTTAATTTATCAAACCCACAAAAAGATTTGACACTGTGGCAGCAGTGTGGTGCCCCAGTATAATCCTTCATGAGGAATTAAAGTCCCCTAAGCAACCACAGTCTCCACTTTCAGAATATTGAGGCTAATCTTCAACTGAATCAGTTGACCTAAAACTTCTATACGGGGCCACGTGTGTTTCACAAGAAACAGATTATGCATTTGGAGGGGATTGTGTTCTCACTGAGGGCCTGTTCCACATCCATACATCAGGAATTTCTCACTGCCTGCAACCCCAGCCCTGTCACCATGTTCTTCCAAAGTTCTTCTAAGCCTTCTGATGTTTACGTTTTTGTAATGGAGTTTCTCACACACTTTTCATGTAAATAATAGTTGGTTTGCATTCCTTTCTGGAGGAGGAGAGAATTGAAGGACTGTTGGTTTGACCAGTGTGGTTGGAGAGGCGGCAATTTCATCCTCCAAGGCATGGTCACTTTTGGAATTCTGTAAATATGAAGTCCAGAAATAAATGTGCCTTTTTTTGCCTTAAACATCTCAGCATGTGAATGTTATTCATTTTGTGTCATATTGTGACACAGCCACCTCATTTTCCTCAGTCCCTGCAGCAAGGAGCTGGGATATGACAGAGTTTGGATATAGCAGAGTTTGGATATGGCAGAGCTGAGATATGACAGAGTTTGGATATGGCAGAGCTGGGATATGGCAGAGCTGGGATATGGCAGAGTTTGGACATGGCACAGGTTGGATATGGCACAGGTTGGATATGGCACAGCTGGGATATGGCAGAGTTTAGATATGGCAGAGCTGGGATATGGCAGAGCTGGGATATGGCAGAGCTGGGATGTGGCAGAGCTGGGATGTGGCAGAGCTGGGATATGGCAGAGTTTGGATATGCAGAGTTTGGACATGGCACAGGTTGGATATGGCACAGGTTGGATATGGCACAACTGGGATATGGCAGAGTTTAGATATGGCAGAGCTGGGATATGGCAGAGATGGGATATGGCAGAGCTGGGATATGGCAGAGTTTAGATATGGCACAGCTGGGATATGGCAGAGTTTAGATATGGCAGAGCTGGGATATGGCAGAGTTTGGATATGGCAGAGCTGGGATATGGCAGAGCTGGGATATGGCAGAGTTTGGATATGGCAGAGTTTGGATATGGCAGAGCTGGGATATGGCAGAGCTGGGATATGGCACAGTTTGGATATGGCAGAGCTGGGATATGGCAGAGTTTAGATATGGCAGAGCTGGGATATGGCAGAGCTGGGATATGGCAGAGCTGGGATATGGCAGAGATGGGATATGGCAGAGATGGGATATGGCAGAGCTGGGATATGGCAGAGCTGGGATATGGCAGAGATGGGATATGGCAGAGCTGGGATATGGCAGAGCTGGGATATGGCAGAGCTGGGATATGGCAGAGCTGGGATATGGCAGAGATGGGATATGGCACAATTTGGATATGGCAGAGTTTAATGGGAGGCTGGGCCTCAAAGCCAGCTCACTCCAGGGTGGGTGCACACCTTGGGCTGTTCAGTTCCAGTTCTCTCCCTGTGAAAAGTGCATATTATATGGCTCTAGGCAGGCATTTACTATATGTATTTTGTTGTATTGACTAATGGTGCTGTATCAACATTTTAATAGTATGATAAATGTAGTTTTGTAATTAAAAGGTAACTTTTATAGTTAAAATAGGAATTATGTATGTGGGATATTTTTTTAATAAAGGAATGAGGTACTTGCACCTGATAGCAGCCACAGGACACCCAAATCTTTCAGAGAAAGAGAATTTATTGCCCTCTTATCAGAAGAAATGAACTTCTTCCTGCCTCACTCAGTCCTGAAGAGCCACCAGGATTCAGAGGAAGAAGCTGACACTGACCAGAGAGAATCCTTTGTTTGAATGGAATTTATGCATCATGTATGAGGTGTATGAATATGCAACAGGCTGTTGTTTTTAAGGGTTAATCCTCTGTTAACATGCGTCCTTTCTGGGCCTTATTTTGCCCAGAAAGAGGTACCCAGACTGTCTGTAACTCTTTGTTTTTATTGCCTCATATTGTCCTAATCCAAATTGTCCAAATTATTATTACTCTAATTGCATTACTATTTTTATAACCATTTTATTACTATTAAACTTTTAAAATTTTAAAAACAAGTGTTTGGTGTTTTTCACACTCCCTTTGGACTCAACTTACACCAAGAGAAAGTGTAGAATTGTGACTTTCTCTTTTTTCACTTCTCCTAAAATTGTTTCAATTTCCAATGGAAATCAGCCTGGATCCTTCAGTTTTCCTATGTCCCCTCCTGAAGTTACTGTGACACAACCTCACAGACTTCTAGTGAGGTTTACAGGATGATTACCAATATATATTTAGGGGATGAAACCCATGGGAATTTTATTATGTTTTCAAGAACTACTTAAAATACAAATTTGACATTAACACACCATCATGAACCAGAACAATCCCTCAGCAAATGTCTCAGCCCAACCCCCTAAAAATAGAACAGAGCAGACACAAATCAAAACCGAAACAGAAAATTTTCTAGTGACACAAAACTTTTTTTGTCTTAATTTCACCTCACATTACATTCTGGGGTCCAAATGCTTCTCCAGAGAAGCAGAATGTGTTTTGTTTTCCCATGTTAGGATTTCCCATGAAATCAAACGTGAGGCACTGAGATATTTGAGCAGATCCACAGCTGCACCACCTGCCTGGCCTGAGCAGACCTCCCTTCCAGGGGTGGGATTCCCTCCCTGCCTGGCAGCAGCACAGAGCCCACAAAAGTCCCTTTTTCAATGAAAGGACAGAGGTGACCTCGTGTCTCTGATGAAGACACTAAAGGAGCTCTCCTTGCTCAAGTCAACAAAATTTTTTTACTACTGGAATCAGCAAGGGAGAAACATGTTGATAGTTTTATCTGCTTCCTCGTGGATTCTACAGAGATTGATGGGGAGATCTGGTTTTACCATTCCCATAGAAATTATGATTAATCTGGAAAGAAGCAAGCCATCCCCTCCCCATCCTCAGGGCAGGAATAATGCTTCAGGATGTGTCTGAGTCAGCACCAATTATAACCAAAACCCACTCCTACCCCACAGTGAACTTCCTCAGGTAAACACCACCTCTAGGTTTTTGACTGAAGTGCTTCATTCATTTGCATTTCATTGTCAGTAATCCTCATTTGTTACTCAGGGAAATGTCACAGAGGCTCATGGAAGTTTCTAGGGGCTGTAACCTATTTCTGCCTCCATCAGTGGGCACACAGACCCCATCTCAGGTCCCAGGTGAGCACAGCAGGCTTCCCCTGCTGCAATTAGAGCAGGATTCGCCCTTCCCAATGTATCTGAACTGCTTCTCTTTCCTCACAAGCTCTTCTGGAGGCAGGAAATCACTGCTGGAGCCCTGCAAGTGCCACTGGCCTGAAACTGCTCAAAGCTTTCTCAGAGCACTGACTGAAGTAAAAGGGATCAGGGGAAATTTCAACTCGAGTTGGGCAAAGCCACAAACAACTGGAAACTGAGCCACAAAGAAATCAGCATTTGTCACTTAAAAATCAAAACCAGAGACATCATAACCTGCCCTTTCCACACTCCCTGCCAGGCAGAAATGAAGCATTCCTTTATTAAAAATTAAATAATTGTACAAGGACTATATTTCTGCATAGTTTTGTGGTGGTTTTTTTGGATAGGATGCATTTCTGCTGAGAAATACCCAGCTAGAAATTCAGAATACAGCTCTGGCAACTACTGTATTACTTACGTGCCTTCCTTTAATGCTTTCAACAAGAAACATGCTTTTTAAACAGCAGTTTAAATTTCAATCCACAGATTTGTTCTCTTACTGTACTATCCTCCAAATTGTTTTCTAAACTGTGACAAGAAACCACAGCAATTTCTTGGCACTCTATATTGACCCATTAAAGAATCCCTATTGTATTTTCCTATTCTAAAGTTTGTCAGCTCAGCCCTCACTTCCTCTTACATCAATTAAAAAATCCCCAAACTTATGTAGAAGTCCAGGGAATTTCTTGGCACTGTATATTGACCCATTAAAGAATCCCCATTGTATTTTCCTATTCTAAAGTTTGTCAGCTCAGCCCTCACCTCCTCTTACATCAATTAAAAAATCCCCAAACCTATGCAGACGTCCAGGGAATTCTGCAGCACAAAACTGAAATAAGGGGACATGGGACCAAGCTGTCCCATCTTTCCCCTTGAGGCAAAACACTCCTGGAGAATTCATGAGTTTGCTGCTGCCCCTGAGATCCACCAGAGTCCCACCCTGATGGCCAAAGGCCATTCCCTGGATTAGGAACTGGAACTGCTCAAGTAAGGGAAAAGCAGGATAACTTGGTCCCATGTCACACTGAAGTTGGAGTTAGTGACTTATGGCTGAGAGAGGGAGCTTGCAGAAGTCCACCCAGACTCTGGAAACATCCTCAGGTGACCTGGCAGGAATTTAATTTACAGACTCTTCAGATTTCTATCAGAAAACTGAACAGCTGGGAAATACTGGCAGAAAGTCTGTGGAGAAGCACAAGATGAGAACCACACACAGAGATAACAGCTCAGATTTACATTTGGAGATGCAATGAAATATTAGTTAGGAAACATTTTTCCTTACCATTTTTACATCACCCTTTTCCAGGTGGGAATATGCCAGAAATAAATCCCCTTGCCTGCTCCTTCTCAATCTATTACTCACTTTCTGCATGTCAGCCCTTTCCTCACTCCTGAGAAGCCACCCTCACAGAAAACATCTTTGTGTGTACTAGAAGGGACCACACCAATCTGCTTCATCCAGTGATTTTTCATCTAAACCAACATTAGATCAAAGGCAGGGTGTTTCCCTAAGCTGGAATATAGTTTGCCATATATTTCTAATTCTGCTTTAACCAGCCAGGGCACTGTGTTCCCCACCCACTACTTGAGTACAGAGCATTTTCTTCTCCCTGCTCTCAACAGGGTTTGTAGGTGTTTCAGTTTGTAAATTCTCACTTGAAAGGGATTATCTGTATCAGTTGATGATTATTTAAATAATTTGGATTTTAAAAACCCTCTTGATGGGGATTATTTAAATGGAGGTTCCTTTCCCAAGCTCCACACTGAGTTCAAACAAACTTAAGTTAAAGTGAATTACAGGTACAAATACTTGGGAAGAAAAAAAGCATCTTTTAATTCCCAGAAAATCCAGGGGACAGAAACAGCTTTCTTGACAAACAGAGTGAAAAAATATATTGCTTTAATAAAAGGCATCTTCCTAATTCTATACTGGTTAGAACTGTACCTCTGCAAAGCCTGGAGGGGCAAACTCACACTAGAAATAATAAACATGTTTAAGCCTACTAAATAAAACCCATCTGTGAACTTATATGTCATTGGTTCATCATTTCTGCCATCCACTGTGTATCAAAAGTGAGCAAACCTTTTCCACTAATCATTTTCTCACTCTAAAACTTTAGAATCAACCCATCCACAGATTTATTTCTGCTCAGTTCACACAGTCTCTCAGGGACACTGAACAATAGGATTCTCCATTGTCTAAGCCCTGAGCCCTGCTTTAGGACAATTAAGGGAATTTGCAATTGTAATGTATTCTTGTACCTCGCCTCAGAGAAACGACCTTCGTTATGTAAATGTCTCTAAAACAGCAACCAGGCACCAAAACATCAGGACAGCAAGGGCAGAGAAGCAAGTGAGTGCTTGAAGTAACCAAGTTCCAGCTCAGAAAGGAGGAATTTGCTCCTCCCAACCTAAACGAATAAGTCTTTCAAGCTTTAAAAAAAGAAAAGAAATCCCCCTGTGGGCAGCAAAGCTCTTTCTTTGTAGTGGACTAAACTGCATTTCTTAATATAGCCCCCAGCCAGGCCTTGTCAAACATATTGCTCTTGATCCACAGCCGATTTCCCACTTAGTGGTCATGAGGTGGATTAGTCCTGGCTCAGATGCAGGGCTTAGCCCCTGCTCACAGCAAGGCTTGGGGTGCTCAATCTACCTAATCTGACACATCAAAATGTTTGATGCTTAATTCAAATTCACTTCTAGGGCCCATAAATTATCAGTGCATAGGAACTGGCACACTGAGGTGGTGATTAATTCTACTTATTTTGCGTTCCTGCTCTGGCAAGGGATAAATAACCCTGTGAAAGTGCCCCTCTCTTCACTGCAGTGGGAGTTTAGGACAATTAGCTTAGGTGAGCCTCTTGATGCTGTGAGAAATCCCATCCACTGCCAAGAAAATGATGGCTGACTTTAGCATCTTTTTTGTGGGTTGAAATGCCAGTTTGATTGTGGTCCCTCATTTGCTTGCACCATCAAAGCACTTGAGCACAGCAATTGCACACTCCCAATCTTCAGGCTGGATGGGAGCTCCACACCTTCAGAGGCTCCCTGGGCACTCATCAAGAAGAGGCCATGCTCAGGATGTACAAAGGTATCAGATGCTGTTTTCACTCTGATATCTGGGGGCAGTTCACACATTTTTTTCTTCAAGCTATCCCCTAGCTCCAGCACACAGCCCTGTGCTGGTAGCACTGGGTTTAGACTTCACCAGAACATCTCAGAGCCTGAAAAACCCAAATGAGCTTTGGAAGATGTTAATCAAAAGCAAAATATTTAAGGACAAACTTAAAAGCAGTTTTTGGATTTGGTTTGTGTGAATGCCTAAGGTTAGACACCACTTCCTCTGTGCTGAACAGTAACTTCCTTCTGTGGCAAGTCAGAGAAACACAATAAATTGGAGCCTAAAGAGTGACTGTGAGACCCCAAGATTTACAACACAAAATCCCCAGTAACTGTAGGTCATGTTGTATAATAAAAGAGAATGAGAAGAAGGCCAATCAGGCAAGAAACCAAGTTCCAGCAGAGAGAGAATCTTAAACCAAGCTGTAGATTATAAAGAATCTGCAAAGTCCTTTAACTTCATTGTTCTCTCAGATCCATGGACTAGATATTAAACTTATGCAAGACACTGGATGTGACAGTTCACATTGTGCAGTCAAACAAAAAAAGCCCTGACTAAGTAAAGATTCCACTCCTTTGAAACTCTGAAATAGGAGTTATGAGCACCATGCTCTTTCTCTGTTATCCTGGCTGCTCATCACATTACTTTAGTATCTGAATGCTGCTCTTCCTCAGAAAAACTAATTAGTTATGACACTCTGTTGGGCTTGCAAGCCCCCTAATTTTGAGTTTGAAGGTTTAATAGACTATACAACCACTCTCCCCTTATTTGGAGAACCCACACCTCCAAGGGACAAAAACCAGAGGTGGATACAGAATTCTGGTTTTCTTGACAAACGTTCCAGCAACAGAGGAGAGGAACAAAATGTCACCAATATCGTGGCAAACCTCCTTGCCCCTGCTTCTACTGCTTACACCTCCCCACTGTGCTGGGAGATAGATGGGTTTGTGCCAGCCCCCCTTAATTCCATGTTTTTTATGGTTATGACCAGAGCAGAAGCATCTAAGCCACCTGTGTCTCCTTGCATTCACTTTTTCTGCCTCCCTTTTATTTGGTTCTGCAGCGTTCTAGTGAGGTTTACAGGAGGATTACCATTGCATGTGAGCCCAGGGGTCTTATTCTTATTCTTATTCTTATTCTTATTCTTATTCTTATTCTTATTCTTATTCTTATTCTTATTCTTATTCTTATTCTTATTTTTATTCTTATTCTTATTCTCATTCTTATTCTCATTCTTTTATTCTCATTCATATATTGCTATTATTGTTATTGGTTTTATTATTGTTATTATTTTTATTATCACCATGCTACATCCATGTTAAGATTCAGTTCTGGGTTTTTTTCCCTGTGGAATGTTTCTGCCTGAGAGAGTTAAAGCTGCTCCTCTCCCTCCACAGGCACATGGAGCCATATGCCTGCAGCCAGGGATAGAGAATGACAATTAAATAGGTCAATGAACGAAAGTAACCCTCAAACATGAATGCAAATAAATCTCTGCTTGCAGCAGGACCTGATGGCTCCAGAAGCAGTTATTTACATGTTGAAGCATTTTGGAGATCTGGGGCATAGCTTGTACTTTGCCTGTACAGAAAATAGCTACCCTAATTTATCTTCAACCCTTAGGAAATATGAAAGGAGAAAAAAAAAAGTATGAATGACGCACAGCTTCATCTTTCCTCTGAATCGAGTAGAATTGTCTTTTCCAAGCAATACCCACAGCCTAATCTTCGTTTGATAATTGTTTTTTTGCTGCCTTTTCTTTTTTGTTAATTGCCTTTGTTTCTATTACTTCAGTGCACAGGAAAGGTCTTTCCTGACAAAAGAAAAGCCAAGCCAGTTTGAAATGAAAGGCTGACACATTCCCGGGAATGACAAACTGGAGTCACGAGCCTGATGCACTGTGAGATGAAAGCTGTTTATGTGTGACAATCAGGCAGAAAGCAATTTCTCATAATTGCAGCACCTTCATACATCAAGGTACAAACAGCGTTATTCACAGTCTTACAAACAAATAAAACCAGAATCCTTCACTACAGCCCCTTCCTTTTGGAAAAAAAAATAAAAATCTTCAAGTGGGAGATATTCTGAACTATCCCAGCAGCTGTTCTGAACTGAACTGCCCCATCTGCCTTCCCTGCCAAGCGTGGATGCAGCTGGGTCACCCTGCAGACAGAAAGCCTTCCTCCATCAGAGAACACTGCTCTGGCTCTCCTGTGCTGCTGCTCAGAGTCCCCTCTCACTGTGAACCTCTCCCTTCCTCACTCAGATGTACCCAGAGCAAGAAGGAGGGAAGGGGATAAAGTAAAACTTTGGCTCTTTCCTCCTGTCCAGCTGTGTGAGGGTTAGAGGGGAGCCCTGGGGCTTTCCAGAGTTACAGCAGAAGCAGCTGAAGGTATTTAGCATCTCTTTCCTGCACACTGGGCCTCATGGCAATATCTGGCCCAAAGAGCTTGGTGTACAAAGGAAAGCCTTCTGTGATCTGCATCACACACTCTAGGTTAAACTGGAATGTGATGAGATGTCTCCTGTAAGCTATAGAGGGAAAAAACCTTTTTCAGACTATTAGAAACAGAGTTTTGTCTAAAACAGACTTCTGCCATGGTTCACACCCTCACAAGACAACACTTTGTCCCCAGCCTTCAGACATGAGGAGAACCATTTCCTAGATTTTGAAAAATGTTTTCAGCCCCAGTCACTGCAATTTAAAAGCTGACAGAGAGTCTGATATCAAGAAAAAAATCACAGATCATTAGTCAGCTTTGGAAACTCAAAATGTTACATCTGACTCCAAACAAATTCCATTTTTTCACAGCAGTCTAGCTGAGCTGCACTAGTGATGACAGGAACTTTCCTCTGAAGTACAGGTGATCTCTGCCTCTGAACACCCCCTGCACATCCCTGCCCTGCCTCTCCCACCCTCCCAAACCAATTCTGCACTGCAAACTGCAAGATGCACTTCCATCCCCTCACATTCCCACTGCTCCTGCCCCATCCTCTCCCACAAAGAAGGTGAGGAGCACTCAGAGCCAACAGGACCCTTTGAAACACACTCAGGGCAAACATCAGAGCTGTTTTAAAAAGTAAATTTTAAGCTCATGCACCGAGTCTTTAACCCTACTGTGAAAAATGGGTATTTTATGATTGGCTTTTCACAAATATTAAAATGAATACTATGTGTATCATGTTAGAAAGTTATGCTGTATTAATTTTCTTAACTAGTGGGTTAAATATAGTTTTAGGTTATAACATAATGCTAAAATAGAAACTATGCTATGTGAGATAATTTTTTTAAAAAAAGGACTCACAGTGAGACAGCAGCCACAGGACACCCAAATCTTTCAGAGAAAGAGAATTGATTGCCCCATTATCAGAAGAAATGAACTTCTTCCTGCCTTGCTCAGCCCTGAAGAGCCACCAGGATTCAGAGGAAGAAGCTGACACTGACCAGACAGAATCCTGTGTTTGAATGGAATTTATGCATCATCTATGAGGTGTATGAATATGCAACAGGCTGTTGCTTTTAAGGGTTAATCCTCTGTTAACGTGGGTCCTTTTTCGGGCTTATTTTGCCCAGAAAGAGGTACCCTGACCATTCATAACTCTTTGTTTTTATTGTTTCATATTGTCCTAAATCCAAATTGTCCAAATTTTTATTACTGTAATTAGATTGCTATTTTTATAACCATTTTATTATTATTAAACTTTCAAAATCTTAAAAACAAGTGATTGGCGTTTTTCACACTGCTATCCACACCCAGGAGCAGAGACATGGACAGGAAGCTCCTGATGGGCCTCCAGACCTGGAAAAGCTCTGTCAGAGGGAGCAGGAGTTGTCTTTGGGAGAGCAGCCCCGATGGCAGCAGGACATCCCTGCTCCCTGCCATGGGGACAGCTGCAGCACGTGTCCTGGGAGGCTTCTGTTTCCAGAAATACTCTGGTTCTCATCATTGCTCCTCCAAACACTCAAGACTTTATTGAAACAGAAACATAGGGTAATGTGTTTAGTTTTTCCACACTAATCTGGTAAAAGCTACAACCTATGATTCTGAATGTAAAAACCAAGGAAAACCTGAAGTGTGTGCAGAAATAAACCCTGGATTACTTCCACTTCTCACATTTTACTTAGAACAATTGTGGTTTTACCTCTCTCTTCTAGAATATTTCCACTAATGAAGCTGCCCAAATGAAAATACTTTTTGTTGTCAACAAAGTAAATATAATAACCTTTAAACACCTCAGAATTAATTATCATCTTCTGTAGCATGTCAGTGTTGAATACCTTACAAACAAAAGCCACTGCACAGGGCATTGTTGGTTCTGGAATAGAAATGAGGTAGAATGAGCACCTTTCATCCCTCTGATTTCTGCTTTTTTTTTGCATTTGGAGAAGTTGGCAGCCTCACAGAGACATACATCCATTGCACTACCATAAACTCCTGAATTTCCATCTGTTTTCAAAAGCTCCAGCTGACCTACATTTTATGTTATGGATTAGTTGAAGCTTATAGAGTAGCATGAGCAAAGCAGGAGTCTTGCTGCTAACTACATATCATAAGCAATTAAATGTTTCATCAATAAATGTAAATCAATAACTTGTCCCATGGAAAAATCAAGAGTTTTTAAGAGAAAAACTCTACACACAAACCAGAAAAAAACATTTATATACACACTTTAATTGGAGTATAAATACCATCCATTTGAATAATTTTGATTTCACAGACTAAAAAAAAAAATCAAATGTACACATTAAAATGATTTGAAGTTTAAAAAAAAAAGGATGAACTTTGATTCACATTTTCAGGACATACTAAAATAAGGCATTAGAGTCATTCAGCATTTTGGGAATCCTGTATTTTTGGAATTATCTACATAATTATTATTGAGGCAAGGTAGGAAGCAGTAACTGATATCACAAAAGCATGACTTCCACTACAGGTTTTCCACCTTATTCTGTGGCAGAGAGAAAACTCAACCCTGAGTTTTGGAGCTGGATTTTTTTTTTTTTTTTTGCTTGGTTATGTTCTTGGCAAAGCAGCAAGAAGTCACTCCAGAGGCCAGTGGAACTCACTGAGCCGAGGATGATCCAAGCCCAAGCCCTTGAGTTGGATCGAGAACTTCAGCTTGGGTCTCACAGAGTTTCAAGTGCCCTGGTCACCACTCAGCTGGGCTTTCCCTCTTCTTAACTATTAAAGTCCTCCACCTAAAAAATCTCCTGCATGAAAATATAGCCAGAGGAAAACTCAGTGAACAAACAACAAGTTTCTACTCTGCTGCACTGTCATTTTCCAGCAAAGAGAGGATATTGAGAATTTCCAGAGGGATTTTCATTACAGGCTCATCAGGAGGCCCTCTGTGTTAACAGCCTCTTTTCCCCTTGTATTTTTTACTCTGCACTGGTTCATTTCCCAGTAACAACTGTAACTTCTTTTGACATTTTCTGTCCTTCTTTACAATTAGGTTATTCAGCTCTTCAGTGAAGAGGCAAAGGGTAAGCTTGGGCTGATTTAAGCTGGCTGACTCAACTGGTCTAATTAGACAGGAGAAATTTGGTAGTAAAAGCAGCTGCATCCTCCACAAACTGGAAGTCCATCAAAAGAAATGAGCTGTTTTAATGGCCTGAAGACTCATGTATATCATTAGCAAGAGAGAGACACTTGAGAAGTGCTGGTCTTCTCAAACCCTTTTAATTAGATATCTCTGTAAACCATGTTCCAGTGCGCATCTTTCCTCCCAAAGTCATGTTTCCATTTTTTCCTGACCACCAACTAAACTGACAAGGACATTTCAGAAAAGTGTTGGTTGGATGCACTACCAGAAAATTCAACTTGTCACTCGAGGTTTCTTTATTCCCTTATTATAACTTTGTATCACTGGCCCACCTATACTTTCCTCCTTTTGTAAGTTGTTTATCTCTGCTACCTATTAACACATCAGCACACACAGAAAATAAAGAGGAGATAAAGATTCCAGGCTCTTTACACAGTTCTCCCCAAAAATACTGTAATTTAAAATGAAATAATGAAGGGACACAGCCAGAAGAATATCCGTGCCACCTCAAAACCTGCTTTGATCCTAAAAATCACAGGCTCTCTCCACACCCAGCTCCTGCCAAACAACACAGCACCACTAAAATCAATACTGTGGCACAGAGTTGTGTTGGTTCAGAAGCTGCCACAGGCTCAGGGATCAAAAGCAGGGATTCATGACAGCCTAGAGAAGATGGAAACCTTCCATGTAGTAACACTGATGTATCAGGAACTCAGAATATCAATGTGGGGTTTTTTTAAAAAACCAGCTGCAAACACCTTTGATGTAAACATTAAAAGTGAGCTGTTCTGCTGGGTCTGGCTGGGACAGAGTGAATTTCCTGCAGAGCAGCCCCCAGGGAGCAGTTCTGGAGCAGAATTGGTCACACACTGAGTTTTGGCTATTGCTGGGCAGGGATTGCACCAAGTCAAGGCTTTCTTTTCTTAGAGTGGCCTGGGGTGTGCCAGAAGCTGGGAGGGGACACAGGCAGCTTGGCTTCACTAATTAAACTGCCCTGATCTTCATCTTCATAATTTTCAGCTTTTGCTCTGCCCTGTTCTGGGGGCATGGAGGAGACACTGAGGGAGAGGCTGAGAGGATGCTCAGCCACAGACCAGAGCCACCCCACCACAGCTATTTCCCCTAGGAAATGTGGAGACTCACTTGTCTTTCATCTTTTGGATGAAATTCACAGTACGAACAGTCTGCTGACCATCAATGAAATCTTTTGCCAATTAAAGGAGTCAGGTTGATGTCTAATTTGTCCCTGTGCTCTTACACAGCAGGAGCCTGCATGGATTCAAAGGAGTGGCACCTCTGCTGTGAGGAAAGGTCTGGAGAACTGGGCTGATTCAGCCTAGCAAGGAGAAGCTTTTGGCCACCTGACTGTGGCTTCCAGTGCCTGAAGGGAGCCAACAAGAAAGATGGAGAGGGTTTATTTAAAAGGGGTGGAGTGACAGGACAAGGGGAAATTGGCTTCAAATCAAAACAGAGTAGACTGAGATTAGATATTATAAAAAATTCTGCCCTGTGAGGGTGGGGAGGCCCTGGCACAGGGTGCCCAGAGAAGTTGTGGCTGTCCCATCCCTGGAAGTGTCCAAGGCCAGGTTGGACACTGGGGCTTGGAGCAGCCTGGTCTGGTGGAAGGTGACCATGCCCGTGGCAGGGGATTGGAACAAGATGATCTCTCAGTTTCCTTCTAACCCAAACCATTCTGTGATTCCAGGAATGTGTCCAGCCCTGTTTCTCACTGCTGTGAGACACCTGAGGAAAAATTTGCTCCACTGCTTATAGATACAACAGCTCATGCAATGCATGCTTTTTTAAAATACTTTAAAAATAAACAATACCTTAAAATCATTTCAAATCTCATTGTCACATGAATTACACACAGTGGTAAAGCCATTGTAGTCTGCCAGGCTACTGACAATTCTCAGGGCAGCATGTTCAGCCCCATATGGGCAATGCACAAGTTCCGAGTTTTGAAGCAATTTTTCCTAAGTGTATGTGACAGAACAAGGCACAGCAATAACAGCTGTAGCCTGCATGCAAATGTAAAAATAAGCACCTCTAATATAGTTGGTTTTCATTTCAGTGCTGGCTAAATGCTTTTGATCATTGTGTGCAAGTGATGACTGCACCACCTGTGTCTTTTTTTGTCCTTGTGCCAACAGGTGAGATTACCTTATTCTGACAGGGGCTGCAGCAAGCTGGGTAATGGCACAAGTACAGAACATTGCTCTGTTGCCAGATCACAACATTTTCAAAATATTGCCATGTTTTTAAATTCCTGTGTGTATGTGTTAAAACTGAGTCACTGCTCCACTTCCAAAGAAGACCTGAGTGGAACCCAACACTCTGCTTTTAAGCTCTGCTCTCTGCCCCCAACAGATGAGCTTCTACCTCTGTACTTGTGATATCTGTAACAGTTCCTGTGCATTTCCAGCTGATATCACTGTTAGCACAGCAGCCTCCACATTCCCTGGTCCCATGTTCTTAAGTCTACTGACACCAAATATTAAGCTCAAGATCTTGGAGCAGGGACAGGATCTTACCTACTCAATTCCTGTCTCCCACACTCTCCATTTATTTGTTGATGATAAATTGTCCTTATACAACTGAAGGATTTGCTGCAGCTCCCACAGCACTGCTCTTCAGTCCCTCATATGTCACCATGATATTTTCTGAAAAATCCTCTTTCCCCAGGATTTTCTTCTGGGAAGCTGAGAAGCCTCAGAGAGGAATGAAAACAAAAATTATCTGATTGCTGCTCCTGTGTTTGCTGCTTTGGACTGTGGCTTGGACATTGTTTACCAACAGGTGAATGTCTGATTGGCTCCATGTGAATTGTTTTAATTAATGACCAATTACCATCAGCTGTGTTGGACTCTGAGGAGTCAGTCACGAGTTTTTATTATTCATTCTTATTAACCTTTCTGAAGTATCCTTTCTCTTCCTTTACTATCGTTTTAGTACAGTATATTATTCTTTAATATAATATCATATCATAAAATAATAAATCAGCCTTCTGAGAACGTGGAGTCAAATTCTTATCTCTCACCTCGTCCTGGGGATCCTCACAAACACCACACTCATATGTCAGTAAGGCAAAGGTTACATAGAGTGGTTCATTCTAAACAGAATAAAAATTAAAATTTGGCTTTGCCCACAAAAATCCCATCATCTGTTATGTTAAAATAATGCTTGGGGAAACTGCACAAGGCATGCTCTGGTGGAGGGGTGTTTGCTGAACTTAAACCAGAACGTACTTTCAGAATTGATGAAGAAGCAAGGGCAGAGAACAGGGCATGAGTCCCAAAGTACATAAACCCCAAGAATGGGACCTGGTCTAGTAGAAATAGCATGGATGGCTCACAAACAGACCTTGTACCCATGAATTCCAACAGAGCTGTTCTGTTTCTGTCCCAGCAGAGCAGGGACAGCAGAGCAGGGGTCACTCCTGGAGATCACCCATGATGGTGCAGGGGGGCAGAAGTGTCTGGAGGCAATTCACATGAGGAGAACATGCAACTGCCTTTGGGGAGGTTTGCAGCTGTCACTTTTTCCATCTTGCAAAGCTGCAAAGAAAATGGTGTAGGAGGATGGCTCAGGATTGCTCTTCTCAAAGGCTCCCTCCTGAAATGGGTGCCTACGCTCTAATACTGACTAAGCTGCTGGGCTTTGCTCCTGATCTCATTAGATAATGATACTGCAATACGAAAGGAGAGGTTAATCTTGACTATATCCCCAATCTCCTTTCCTTGTGTACAGCTGTAAACACCCTGGAAGCATTTGGAGCCACCTCTTCCTCTGTGGTTTTAGGGTCAGCACTTGCACAGAATGGCTGCTGCTGTGGGTGGGGGAGCCGGAGGAGGGACAGGCGGGACTGTGTGTTCTGAATGGGCAATTCACACCAATCCCGAGGTGTGGCAGTGCCAGTATGGCCAGCTAAAATGCCCTTACAGCTCTTGTCATCCCTATCCCACTCTGCTCACTGCAGAGCACTCTGCTCACAGCTCTGAGATGTGGCAGGGATACACAGTGTGGATCCTCTCCAGGCTGACCACAAACAGAGAATTCCCCCCCTAGCCCATTCCCTTTCCCACATCAGAGGTGCTCAGGGAAGGCAGAAGCAGCCACAGGGGAATGTGGACACCCACCACGTGCACAGAGCTCTTCCTGGGAAGTGCCCTCCAGCTGTGCATCTGCAGTGCTGTTTTTGGCCTTCCTGGTGCAGTTAAGGAATGTTTCTAGTCCCCAGAAAAATCAGCCAGAAGAACATCTCCACCATTTCCCTGTTCTCTGCACCGCTCTCTTGGTGGCTCTTGCAAATCAAAACACATTATTCTACTTAAAACCTCCGTATTTTCCTTCTGAAATCCAAGATACACAACTCCCCCCGGGTTTCACCAGCAAACCACTGTTGAAACAAACAGAAGTAGCAGCCATTTGTCAGGCACATAAACATACCCTCCTTTACACCCAGCAGGAAAGCAAGCTCCAAAGATGCTCAGCTAATGAGGAAATTCAGACAATGATGTTGTTTGCAGCTATAAGCAAGCAAAATAACCCAAACAGGTCTGAATTGGACCCACCACTGCTACACATGAGAGCTCCAACCAATTCCTACAACTTCTAAAGGAAACAAGAACAAAGCACAAACAATCTGATTACCAGAGAAATGACTGGGAGCAGAAAATTACTCAACTTATGTAATGTAATAAGTCCCTACTGAAAAGCATCTGCAAAATGCTGCCATTTCTTCATGCCATTCTTTTCACCACTGACACTCAGATAAAACAGTTTCCATTTTACATTCATTTTTCCTGCTATTTTAGCCTGCTATGCTGTTAATCCAGTAGCAACAGACCTGAACCACTTCTAAGCAACTGCTACTCTCTTGCTTTTCATTAAAAAAAAAACCAAAATCAGGTTGCTGCTGCTTTTCCATAATTACATCATCTTGTCACTACAAAGGAGGAGGAGGAGGAATATACACCTCGATTAAAATGTTACCTTCAAAGTGTTTGCTGCAGTGATATGCAGCCAGTTTTAGTACATAAATAAATATACCTGAGTGTATGTGCATACATATATTTAAATATGGAAGCAGAGATAATCTATAAATATCTATATAACCCCTATATATATATATATGGCCTGTGTTTATATATATATACTCACTCATATTTACAGGTATCTCTACAGGTAAATTAAATGTACATATATTGAACGTATTTATATCTAGAAAGACAATGCACATACAATATACTTGGGATATATTGCTTTCAGGGCTCTGAAGGGAGGTCCTCTGATGCTTTCAGACACATCTGTATGGGGTGGTTTCTGCTGACACATTCCACCACCATGTAAACATGCCGTGAATGTTGGTGACATTCAACACTGACATTTAAAATGAATTTCATTGGCTTCTATACTTTTTAGAATGTAGTTTTAGCAGTGAAACATACAAATAAGTGAAAAAGTTCCTTCCGGGTACTAGGCCATACTCTTCCTTCATCAAACTTTATTACTTTTTGTTAATTTTGTCCAAAATGTTCTATCATAAGACAACAGCCCTGGCAGAATGCTGATACCTGTTCCTTGGCTAAACTCTGCCCAATGTGTCATTGCAGTGATTCCAACATTCCTTTGGGCCTGTACTTTTAGAGCAGAACAGTTTGAGCATCCAAGAAGAATTGTAGGTTGGCTTTGAAGTTATTTTTATTTACTGTAAAACATGTGCCTCCCTTTGTCCCAATTCACTTTGCTGGAGGAGCTTATTTTTACTGCCTGTCAATAAGAATCAAAAGATGAGTGCTAAAATGTCACAGCCATGCCCTATATGGGAAGGCCCGCTTTATTTTTATTTGTTTGGTTGATTTTATAATGCAAAAAGGATGTATGGGATTCAGGAGACTGAGGCCCATATTTCTGCCAGGATACTAAAGAGTAAATCTGTTTAGTATTATCATGTACATTCAGAAATTTCATCTTTTTCTTGGTGTCCCCAGATGTCAGACTACTGCACAAGGCACAATCATCCTCCATGAACACCAAGTCTGACAGCGACCCCAGGGCTCAGGGACTGGTGAATACTTCAGGTTATGAATTTCTCCTTCAGGTGTAATCTATTTCTCCTTCAGGTTATGAATTTCTCCTTCAGGTTTAATGTATTTCTCCTTCAGGTTATGAATTTCTCCTTCAGGTTTAATGTATTTCTCCTTCAGGTTTACATCATCGTTCTCCCAGGCAAGAAATCAAGTATCAAATCCTCCCTCAGGGCTGTCTGTCAAGCTCCTCTGACTGTTTGTGATATAGCAGCTCACACATATTGTCATAACTCAGCCTGTAAGACAGCAGGACCTGATTTATTATAATCACAAGTGCAGCAGCTCCATTCCCTATTTGCAGTCACTCACAACTTTCCTGAAACTTTCACAGGAGAGGGTAAAAATGTGCCTAAAGTGAGTTCCACTTCAGTGATGATTTACATCACAGGGAAACTTTCCATGGGCTTAAACAAACAACTGGCCAGCCATATTATTTCATTTCTATTTAAATACAAAGCTTAGAAAAATCAAACCAGCTGAGAAGGTCTAGCAATGGTCTGCTCAGTTATGTGATAAAAGGCCAGGCAGAGTGAGCACAGAGACTGAGGTGAGGCTCAGAGGACACAGCCCCCTGAATTGGGCACTCTCAAGATGCTAAAATAGAAAGGATAGGACTGCTGTTCCTGGAGGAAAGCCCTCCAAGATGTGTCCCCAGGGAAAGTGTCTCAGTGGAATGCTGAACTTTACCATGCCATGCAGGGAGAACAGGAGTTTGGGGTGGTGTAAAACCAGCCATGGGGTGTCCATGGGAATTACAGAGGGACAAACATCCATCACAGCACACATAGGGGACTTGCCAAAGGCAGGGAAAGGGATGGATCAAGGACTGAGGAGGAACAGGCCTGAGAAAGCAGATGGAAATGGGGATTAAAGGGGCCAGAGGCGTGTCAGGAGCACTCCCCCGTCTGACAGAGCTCCTCCTCCCTGCAGCCCAGCCTGCACTCCTGCTAAACACCGCTCCCAAATTTCTCACGTGGGAATGTGTCGCCACATTTCTCTTCACAGAGAAAAGCAAGGCACAATTCTTCCCAAGAATATTTCTGAGATTCACATTCTCTGAACCTCAGAGAAAGGAAAAACACTGCTTATCCCATTTACTGCTCCTGTGTTGTTCACAAGTGGAATGCATCATGGAAGGTTGTTTACCTGAAGGGAACTGATAATTGGATTCTGTTGTGAGTGTTTTGATTCACTGACCAATTGAATCCAGTTGTGTGTGTGGGGACTGTGGGCTGACAGCCACGAGATTCTGGGCAGTGGAGAGCAGTTGAGTGCTTGGCAGATTCAGTTTAGATGTGATGTAATATAGTGTAACATAATATAGAATAATATAGTATAATAAAGTAATTAATTAGCCTTCTGATAAGATGGAGTTCTCCTCATCATTTCTCCCCTTCATTAGAGGCAAAAATATCTACGATAGGAATGTCCTCACCCCTGTGAGTTCATGTGCAGGAGACACCACCATGGACCCAGTGGTCAGTAGCAGAAATTTTTCCACACCAGTTGCTGGAGAATGAGTTTGCAAATCTGAGGGGTTACTGTAGGTCCAGGTGCCAGCAACTGAAGGAGACCAAAGTCTGAGGGACTGATGGGATGGACAACATGTCTAAAACCCACGGTTGAAGAGATCTTCTCTGTGTGTGTGTGCAACCCACAGCCAGCCAGAGAAGAGGGATGCCAGTGAGGCACTGGGGCTGCTCAGGTTTGCCCAGGTGTCATCTGTGTTTAGCAGGAGGGTGCTGGAGAAGACCCCTGTTCTCCTGCTGGTCCATACAGCTGCCTGGGTGCCCTCCCTCACCACCAGCTGGACTTGCAATTCCAGAACCAAGGCTGCCATACACGAGGGCAGGAGGAATCTCCTCATGTCTCAAAGCCCCCCCAGCTCCAGCTGCTCCTAACAGTTTAATTTTTATTACTTTCTAATTATTGTCATTATCATTGGACACCTCTTGTGAAGAACTCAGCAGTTCTGGTTACAAAACAGACTGACCCAACTCACTGTTCAAAGCTCTCCCATCAGTCACCTCTGTATTTATGTACTGTCAATTTGTTTCTCTGAGGAAAATTCTTCAAGCAGTTTTCCAAGACTCAGGGTTAAGATGAAAACCCAGGGGAGTAACTTTTCACTGCCAGCTGTGCACAGATGTGCCCCCCTGCACTGTCCTTGGCTTCCTGGCTCACATTTTTCTGGTGGCAGCTTCAGAGCTTCACCTCTCCAAGTGGAGAAGGAAATGGAACTCCATCCCAGACAGCCACCCACAGGCTTCAGCATCATGAGCCTCAAATAGCATTTTAGACATCAGCCCTTGATATTCATATGCAATAAGCTGGCTGCAGTTTGTGGCTTTTTGACCCAGAAAAAGAAAATGCTCTTCCTCTAATAGCAAATATTTAGCTCAAATCCCCTTTCTTTTAATTGGGTACTCATTTACCCATTCCAGCCCTGCCATGCTGGTGTTATTAAAGTGCTTAATTTTCAAAGCACTTGAGGTAATAACTGCATCATGACCAAAAAAAAAATTATACTGGCCAGGCTCTGCTGGTGCAGCCCCATCCACTTGACTGCTTCAAAAGCACAAAACAGATGCAACAGGGCAGAATTTAACTCCAGTGCTTAACAAGAATATTAAAAGCTTCAGTTTGTGGTGGTTTTTTTTCCTTTAAATTTTATATTAACCAGGTGCATGGCTTCATTTGAAACTTCTTTCTTCTGTCTGGCATAAAAGCCTACCCTCTAAAGCTCAGCAGGAGACAGAGCACAGGTCCATTCTCATTCACCCAGGAACCTGACCACTGCATATTCAATCTACTCCTCTCTTTTGCAGCAGATGCTCTGCAATTATAAACAACATTTGTCATTACTCTAAACATGTGAAGCCGGAAGAAATATGATTCTTACACAAAAGATGCAGGCTGTACATACTAGATGAGAGGCAGATGGTAAATTAGCTTGTAAAGCCAAGGTCTCTGCCCTTTATTTTTATTTGGAACAGATACATAACAAAAAAATGAAACCTGAACAAACAAGTGGTTATCTCTACAGCTATTATGTAATTCCATGTAGTTCTGCCTGGTAAGAATCTGGATGGATTTATCCCTGTACCTTCTGAAGAAAATTAAGTCTGCAGAGTGCATCTGTTTCCCCCACAAATCAGCAGAGCCTAAATGAGCTGCAAATGGGAACAGAAGCCCAGCAGTGACAAGAAGGTCCAGTGAGGACCTGCAGGCTGGCTCGAGCCACATTGCAGCACACATCTCCAGCCACACCATTTCCATTTCCTAGACAGAACTGCTTTGTCCTCCTTCCAGAGACACTTACACTGCACTGGTCCTGCTGTATTTTATGCCACCACTCACATTCAGATCAAATATTCTCTCTGAAATCTTCTTTTCTAAGCCACAAAGTGTCCACAAGCCAAATTAAACTCAAACATCTGCACCAAAGCACAGAATTCACAAGGGAGCAGCTTTCAAAATAATCATTAGTGGGATATTTCAGCAGGCCTCCTTGCAGTTACATGTAGGAAGTTACTGAGCTTCAGAGTTACTGAAAACAACCAAAACTGTTTGGCCTCTGTCTGTGCTGTTACCCTTCTCCATCATACCTGGGGATGAACAATTTAAAGAATTGGTTGAAAAGGGCAGTAGTTCTTCCATGCATGGTGTATTATGTATTCCTCTGGTGAAGCTGGTGAAAAAGTGAGTACATTTGGACAATCTGAGGACCCTCAGTTTTTTCATTTCCTAATAGACTTTGATATTAAGAAGAAGATGTCTGTTAAAGCTTGGTCCTGGGCTTGATAAAGAAGACTCTGCCAATACCAGGGCCTAGAGCTCTGCTTGTAAATTATTTTCACAGAAGAAAACTACATTTTCCACATGGTAAGTAAGAGCTTGTGGATTTGTAGTCTTTATGTACCAATGGTGCCAAGCAAAAATTGCTGGGTCCAAAGCCAGCACAGCGGGCAGGCAATCTGAACCACCAACACCTCAGCTTCTTACTGACCCAAGGCTTTTTGATAACAGATAAAAGGCCTTGTGCAGAAGTTTCTGATATAAGATTTGGCAATATTAATTGCATGTGATTTCCTTTAGAAGGAATACCTTAAAAAAAGGGGGGTATTTTGTCAGCTGACAGGGATGTCACGTTTCAACAAGGTATTTTATTAAAGCTCTTAAATAAATGAATCCCACAAGAAGGTAGGTGGTCAGTTGTCTCAGATGCCTGCAGTGAAGGAAGGGACTCTGGGCATGATGACCCAAACTGCCAATTTATTTTTGACAAAACCTCAGTCTTATGTAAGATACATGTCCTTCTGCAAAGGGGTTAAAGCATCACTGGCTGATTTAGGCTTTGCCTCAATGACTTTCATTTTGAGAATGAACACCCACCTTTCAGTTTGCAACACTTTAATTAAAAATCCAAATCAGTTCATTCCCACGTGCCAATCATGTAAATTTTGCTGGGGATCTACTTGCATGTTGTTTCCTGTAAGTCTTGACTTGTTATTTTAATAATAAGACCAAACACTGTTTTCTAATAGAAGACAAAGTTATCCATCCAAAGTTTAAAGGGTGCAGATGTGAATTATAAAGCAGCTGAGTTGAGTGAGGGCCTGCCACGTACTGAGCAGTGTCATGCTCTGACTGTCTCCACAGTTTACCTACAAGAAAAATGCTACATTGTGAGAAGGAAATAATTTCTCAGAGGATACAGAGCTGAACTCTGAAATATTAAATCCCCATAGAACAAAAATCTGCCCTAAAGAGCTGGTAAGCTCAGACCCCGAGGACTTCCAGAAGGCACTTTCCAAAATGGTATGAAAGTGCAGAACAAAAATGAACTTAAACAGCATTTTTACTCAAGTTAGCTTCTGCTTTTGTCTGCTCTTGTGATTTCTCTTTCCTTTAGTGAGGTTGTGGAAAACCCTGATCAACCATGTGATGTCTGAAGTCTCCAATTGCAAAATGCCTCTTGCCTTGCTTCATCTTTCCTCAGCCTTCAGATGAATCTCCAGACTACAGAAACCAAAGTCTACTTTGAAATGTGACAAAAGTACACCCAGATGCTGGTGTTTGTTGCCTCTACCTCCTCAACACCTCAAGCAGGGCAAGACCACCTATGGGCAGAGGATAAATCATTTCATCAAATCCCACTCAGCATACAGCAAGTTGTAGTGGAAGGGTGTCAGGGTGAGCTACAGCCAGCCCCCAACACTTTTTGTGAGAGATGGAAACAGCAAAGACCAGAGCTCAGATTCCCAACAACTCACTGTGACCACTTCCTGGCACATGAATCCTATAAATGTTTAATTGGTAACTCTCTAAAACCTCCTTCCTCAGCCACAAGTTTTCACAGCAGCAGTTAATAAAATTTATTGTATCAAAACATTAGTTAGAATGAAAAATGGTGAGGTCATTGTCATGTTTAGGTTTAACAAACAATACAGCAAAGAGAAAGAAGATGTTCTGCTTTAAGACTCAGTGACCAAAACACTGAGTCAAACTCAGGGCACATTTCTATAAAAGCCCCAGAAACAAAAAAGCTCCAAACAAACAAAAAAATCCCAAACCCCAACAAAAACAAACCCACAATAACAATAGATTCTGCCTGAAGGAAAACAAGTAATGCTGAAGTAAGGGCATACTCAGCTGGGAAATAGTAGAAGGATCAGAAAAAGGGGCTGACCAAGATTTGTTCCCAATAACCTCTATTTTAAAGAACACATGCAAGATGACACTGGGAAGAGTTATTTATCACTTAATAAAACACTGTGAACTATTCCAGTAACAGCAACTACTCAATATATTTTTACCATCTTGACACAGCTTAAGTGTTAAAAGAAAAACTACACAGATTTTATCAAGGTTAAAACATGTGCTTAGAAACCCTCTGCTAAAAAATCATGCCTAGTTTTAATCAATTTTGCCAACACTTTAAGCCACTGAAAAGGAATCTACACAATATTTGCCTGAAAACAGCCTTTTACCAGTATTGCAGTTGGTTTCAACCAGCCTAACTTGTTTATTCTTCCTAACATATGGATCTTAATTTGCACAAGAGATGAAAACAACTCTCAGAAAAAGCAGGCAAAAAAATGGTGGAGAACAATACAACCCATCTGGCAGAGAGAGGCAAGGGAAAAAGGAGGGGGGAAGGGAAGGTTTGGGAAGGGAAGGTTTGGGAGGAAGGGAGGGAGGGAGGGAGGGAGGGAGGGAGGGAGGGAGGGAGGGAGGGAGGGAGGAAGGAAGGAAGGAAGGAAGGAAGGAAGGAAGGAAGGAAGGAAGGAAGGAAGGAAGGAAGGAAGGAAGGAAGGAAGGAAGGAAGGAAGGAAGGAAGGAAGGAAGGAAGGAAGGAAGGAAGGAAGGAAGGAAGGAAGGAAGGAAGGAAGGAAGGAAGGAGAAGGAAGGAAGGAAGGAAGGAAGGAAGGAAAATAGGGAAAGGAGGAAAGAAAGAGAGAGAGAGGAAAAGAGAGAGGAAAAGAGAGAGGAAAAGAGAGGGGAAAAGAGAGGGGAAAAAGAAAGAAAGAAGAGAAAATTCTCTCTCGGAAAGTGGGTTTTTGCTCGTTCCTGTTCTGCATCTTTCCCTCCCTCCTTCCCATCTTAGCAACAGCGGCAGGAGCAGCCCGGCAGGCGCATCCCGGGTTACTGCAGTGCATTGCCCGGCAGTAACCGCGCCGGGCGCGCCCGGGCGGGCATGCGGCACCTCCACCGCACTGCACCTGCCCCAGCAACGCCGGCTTTTTCCGACTCCCCCAGCACGGATTAGCACATCATTTAGGCCAAATCCTCCCCTGCCGGTCCCCCCTCCTCTCCTGTGTTTCGTTTGGGTATCTCCGGAGGGGATGGGAGAGGGGGGGGTGTGAGATCTTTTCAGTGAAGTCATAGAGAGGATGCTGCAAAAAAATTAAATAAATAAAGCTCCCAGCTAAATAAAAAGAAAGGGGTCTGTCTGATTGTGTATACCAGAGCTAATTCCTATGACAGCACCGAAGCAAATCAGCAAAGCTCAGCCTGTTCAAATCTCTGCTGATGATTTGACAGCGGTGAAGTTTCCATCTTATGCAGAGGACGGTATTAACATCACACACAGCGCTCGGAGCCGGCAGGCAGGGATCGCGCTGTTCTGAGGACACTATCTCGGGCTGTGACGGCGACTTCTGGCCTTCCATGAATACCAAACAACCTGCCAAGGGCTCCGTGTTCCCCTCTCGGACACCTCGGAGCCATCCGGAACGAGCCCGGTACTTCATTCCCCTCCCGCCGCCCAGAGCTGCGGAACAACAACCTTGACAGCAAAGACGGCAGCAGCACCTCTCCGCTTTGCTTCCACGGGGTTTGAGCCATCAGAACAAACCCGAAATACCAAGAAATGTGGCGTTTTCTGCTGAGCATGAATTTCTGTCGTGAAAATCCCCGGCTGCATTGTGCCCGGGCAGAGCCCGTTCCCTCAGAGGTTACTCCAGACCAAATCCTAGCAGAGCTCGCACTCGAACGTAGCACAAGTGACTCATTACAGTCCTAAAAATAACAACGGAGAAATTTCCAACTAAAACGTTGCCTAATTAACCATGAATACTGAGAAGTGTGAGAGGGGAGGGGGAAAAAAAATAAAAAGCAAAGCAATCCCTGAGTTGTTGTGGTGTTTTGCAAGCAAATTTATTACTATTTTCTTGCTGGGTGCACTCAATTATATAGGCAGAATATTTCCATCTCCATCCTATATTATAGCAAACCCACCTAAAAACAATAGAAAAAATGTCCTTTTGTGGCTATATAGAAAGTATGTATCTTTTCAAGTAAAGCTGAATGCCTTTGACTGAGACAGAAAGCTCCAAAGTACTTTTCATGCCCCCTTTGTATAGGGGACTATACATAATTCATCCCCAAACCACAATTCAGATTATTTCATGGTACTTTTAACAAAAATGACAGAAACCCGAGGCACTGACTTTTCCACCAAATCCTCTTTCGAACAGTTTTCAGGAGTCCTAGTACGAAAACCTACATGTCTGTAATTTTTCTATGAACTGGTAAAACCAATCTCTGTGTTCCTGTGATTTCCATTTCAAACTGCAGTTTAAACATACAGCTCAGAAGCCAAGACCCACTTCCATCTCTTTCTCAACTCTTAGATAAATGGCTTTGTGACAAGACAATAAAATTTTGGCCATGTTTTGTTCCAAAACTCTGCAGATTTTGCTTTTCACATTTAAAGATCCACACTGGATCTAACACAGGACTCTTTCTTTTTCCCTCCAAGCCAGCTGGGTCCCTCATCCTAAAAGGAAGGAGAAGTATCCTGACTAAGCAACCCTATTATTTTTACTAAATGTGCTGAAGTTCCCTTTTTCTGGTTTTGCCAGTCCATCTTAACCTCACAGCAGTTCCTCCAGGAGCCCTGGGGCTTTCTGATATCATGAACCTCACTAACCCACAGGAAACCACCAGGACATGCTTGAACACGGCCTGGATTCAAAGACTGAGACACATTTTCAGTTCTGGAATATCCTTAACCTCACAAGTCACTCAGAAATTCCTTTCCTTCAAACCTGAAGGAATAGCTGTTTCTACCTGTTGACCAATTCCCTAAAAGCTTTATGGGGAAAATGCCAAAGTCATCTGAGACCTTCTGAAACTTTTACCTCTTTAACCTCTCCCAAATTCTCATATTGGCAACAGCTCCTACTGAATGGAATGGGTCAGAGAGAGCAGCTTTGATCAAGGACTGACCTGCCCTATTCCTTCCCTGTTAATCCCACCAACCTCAGGGGAAATCACAGCAGGAATTAATCAGCTCCAGAGTCACACCAATCTCTGCCATGAGTCTGATAAAACCTCATAAGGAGAGCAGCATTTATCATATAAACCTTAGAATCAAAATGCCCCTCCTCATATTTAAAGAGAAAATGATATTTAATAGTTTAATTAAGCAGTTTAAGGCTGAGACATAAATACATGAAAAATTCCAATTTCAAGTCTACTGTGGCTTATTTAGCTTCTTTGTTGTTGACAAGCAATGCAAATTCACCTTTCTTTGGGCTTTTAATGAAAAGTAAAAGACATGACATACCATGAGTTGCATTGTCTGAACAATCAAGCTAAGTACAGAACACAATGGCAGCACTATTAATTATTCCTCCTTCTGCTAATTTAGAGCCTAACCTTAACATTACTTTGCAATGCCATTTTACTGAAGGGAATTGCTCTTCAGCTGAATTCCTGTCCAACATGCTGGCACAAATTGTCTTTGCAAGGAAACTGTACTTCTGCCTTTGTGATCTAACACTCTTGAAAGGTTTTAACTAATGCATTACAGTCATAGAGAATGATGTAGAAATAGTAGATTTTCTTTTTCAAGCTCCATTTAAGAATAGAAACACCATTAATTAAAATACATTTTTGAAACAGCATTCCTTATCTCTTCTTACCACAACCAGCACCCAAGAACAATGTGAACTGAGAGACATCTCCTTTCTTTTTTTCCCCAGTATGTTTTCTGCTACTCTTCTCATAAAAAGTGAATTCAAATATTTCACATTACAGCAATGAGAGAGACTTTTAGCACAGGGAACCCACAAGGAGTGCTGAACTGAAGCAACCACCAGTGTTTGAGGCACAATATTGCCCTTCTCTTGGGCACTGCAAAGTCCCAGTTTCTCACTGGAACTATTCTGAATACCTTATACCTGTATAAGGTATTCAGAATAGTTTTATATGTAATGCACTCAGCTACAAATCCACCAGATTTAAACAGAGATATCCCAAATACACACAAAAAATCTTCTACTTGCAGAACCACTGTTCAGATAATCTGAACTGTTTGGTTCCTACCTTCACTGGGGACTATTTAGGCAATTTGGTTTTCTGTTTCTCTAATGGAAAATCTTTTCTCTTAAAACCGATATATTGAGCCAGTCCCTGGAGAAGGGAACATGGCTGGGAGGAAAGTTTGGTTCTAGAATGTTTCTATAATCTGACCAGCAAGTCACTGAAACACTGGAGGAAGAGACCTGTGGAGGTCACCTGGCCCAGCCTTCTACTCAAAGCAAGACAACCATCGGCTCCAGATCAGATCAGCAGCTCAGCCACAGGTCCCCACAGGTCCCCCTCTGTCCCTGGGTGACACATCCCAGTGCTGCAGCTGGGGAACAGGAATTTATTTCCTGGTGTCCACCCTGAACCACCCAAACTGCAACGTGTAACCATGAGCTCTTGTAATTTATCATCTGGCACTATTGGCAGGAGCAGCCCAGACTCCTCAGCTGCTCTTTGTAGGTCCCCTGAACCATTTTTTTACCCCTTTAACAGACCCTTTCCAGCTTCATATCTCTGTTGATATGAAGCACCTAAACTGATAGAATATTCCAGCTGTGCTCTCAGTGATGAGGAAGGAGAAGGGTAAGGGCTTGTCTCCAGCTGGGAATGGCCTCAGCCACAAGATGTGATTCACCTCCCTGGCTGTGAGAGCACTCTTTGGCTCACCGGCACTTGGCACTGGGTGCAGACCTCCCAAGTCTGTGTCAGCTCCTTGGCAAGCAGAGGAGAGCCAAGCCCTGCTGGCAGACAGCAGCTCAGCCCCTCTGAGCCTGTCCTTGGTGGTCCCAGGGGTGACACGAGGTGTGAGAGCAGCTGAGGAGGACCTGAACACCTCCACACAGACAGCCAAGAAAGTTCAATCTCCTCTTTCAAATCCAAACGTGGTGACACAGTCATAACCCTATCCCAGAGCTAAATACCTCCACAGGTCATTTTCAGCAGCAGGATGTTTTGCCAGGACATTGTTTTGTCCAAGCCAAGTCACCCAGGCATGTCAGAAAATCTGAACAGAGGTTTTGGGTATAGAATACCTCAATCAATTCTGGCCAGTGAGAAAGAGATTCAGTTAGAAATCTCAAGCTTTTAAATGAGACATTTTGGCATAGCTCCATTTCTTGGAGGACAAAAAACCTTCAGTGTTTTGTGCTCATTCTGATAAGATAAAGAATAATTTTGAATGTACCAAAGTTGCTGCCAAACCAAGCTGTTCTCCGATGGACAATGTGGCTCCATGCAATTTTAGCAAGTAATTAAAAAAAGGCCAGTGGGTCTACATACAGTTTTGATGTTGAAAAACCCATTAAAGCATGAAATCTGCAGATCTTTCAACAAATGAATAATTGTATGCACAGCCTGTCCGCATACAGTAGCACTTTCATGGCAACAGCTCCAGAGCTTTTCATACCACACATTTTTAGACTATTGAAGCCTTGGTGTTGTGATAATGATACAATTTACAGACAGCAGCCAAGTACTTGGTGAAACAATTTCAAGTGGAACTTTTAAGCCAGTGGATTTGTAGTTTCAGGGCCAGTGCAGGTATCAAGTATGGCTCAGGTGAGGGCTGCACTGGCAGGGCCTTATCTCTAAAAAGAACTAAAGCACACAACCATGCCAATTTACATTACTGGGAGAGAATTCCTCAAGGAAGGGCAACTATGTCATTTATTGCACAAATTTCTCCTGAAGATTTCAATATTTTTCTCTTGGGCATACTTTTTGCTAGCAGGAATTTACTTCATGACCTAGTTTTCCTTTCAGAGAGGACCAGTCACACACACCACAAAAAAAAAAGAAAACCCCAAAAACTCTCTAGGAAACACATGGTTACACAAGGCAAATTAAGGCAGGAAAGGAATTGATGCCAAGCAGAGGAGAAAAGGTAGAATAACCTTTTATAACTGGAATCAACCAAGAACCTATAGAGAAGAGAGCTGAATAATCTCTTCTTACTCAAACTTCTCTTCTTTGAGAAGTGCCCAATATCTATCATTTAGGTGCCCTGTAAACTCTTTGCAGCATGTATCAGCAAAGGAGCTACCCAAAGAGCATCCTGGTCCTTGACTGAACCTCAGGATTCAGTCCCAGCAAGAGCCAGTGATTTCATCACAGAAATTATAAGCTTTGAGAGACCCATCTAAGCTGTAGAGAAACCTAGAGCTCACAGCATTTCTTTCCAAACACAGTCCTTAAAGAAAACTGGTTTTTTCCTGGTGTAAAATTCCTTCTCAAATTCTGAAATAGTCACTGTTCTGAAAGAGTACTGAAAAAACAACCATTTCACAAAACAGCCAATTGCAGGAGTAAAAAAACAAAGCCTCCTCACTTCCCCCACCCCCATGTTTAAACTCCTGCATGCTCTACCCACCCTTAACAATAATTTGTAGACAGGCAAGATCACAGGACAGATATTTGGCAGCACAGCAATACTATATTTACTTCAGATCCTTAAGAATTGGGAGGCAGAAATGAGCAGTTGTATGAACTGCTGCCTCTACAGCCTCTTGTGGATGAAACCTTGTTTTCCTCACCTTTCTTTCTCCACCATGGCCCTTCCTGGATAGAGTAGGATAGTTCTTTAAACTCAATGTTCACAGCTGGCCTGCGGGGCAGGTAGGAGAACCTATGAGCTTCTGTCAGAGCATTGTCCACTTTTTTTAAGTGTCCATTGATGAGGTGAATGTCCTGGGTGTCTGTGCCATTGGAGACCACCTCGTCCACAGAAACACACACAGACTTGGGCTCGGCCATGGTGCAACCAGAACTGCTGCCACCCTGCAGGGAAAGTGGAGAGAGTTCACAGACTTTTGTTTAGGAACACATTTTAAAACCTTCTGCACCAGAATTGTTCTTTAAATAGCACAAAAATCCAGCTGTAATGCGCTGAAAGGTGAAAGAGGAGTAAAATAAAGCAATCTTCTGTTGGTTCTTTTGCCTGAGCCTTGACAGAAGAGGTAAAGGAGCCCTTGCAGCACATACAGTTCCTTTAGCACTAGTTCTTCTTTCAGATCTTGCACCAGATTAATACATTTATAAGTTCAGTCCCCATTGTATTTGGTTTCTCATGCACTCAAGGAATTTAGTTCTAGTTACTCTGATTCCAGGGCTTGGGACAGAGCTGAAGGGGGAAAGGAGGTGGCTGAACAATTATTTGTGCAGACATTTCAAAAGACAGCCACTCAAAATGCCTAAGAGCTCTTACTCCTCTGGATCAGCCTATGCTTCTGTCAAGATGAAATAATATTTCTGAGAATTTTCAAATGTACTATTTCATGCCTTATTTTCCCCTGCACTGCTAGATCTGGAGACTTTGCAACCTGGACAATACAAGTTTTTTTCTGCTGGTCTTTTAGCAAAGCACAATGCTTTGCACCCAAAATCCTTGAGTGTTTTCCATGCTTGATAGTGATAACTAATGGAAATCTTATCAGCTACATGAGCACACAAACCCTGCTCCAGTTCTTGCACCAGTGACACTCTAAGGTCAATAAGGTCAATGGCCTGTGCTCACAGCCATCCTTCTTGCTACACTTTGCCTATCACAGCACTCTGTGCAATTCCACTTGGCACTTTTTGGACTAAACCTCCTTCCCCTCCCCTCCTGGCCATGACAGTGGCCTTCCACCCATCTTTTTCTACTTTTTTTTTTTTTTAATTATGCCTACAAAATTTGGATTTTTTTGGTTTCCTTTTACCACCACAGGTGCCTTGCACCAATATGAGCAGGATGTGTGTAAGCTCAAAAGAAAAACAGTCATGAATTTTCTTCAGCTAAACAGAATTTTGAACAGTTCTGTTTAAAGGTTGTTCACTGTAATCTGTTGTTTGGTGGATGTCACAAGCAGAGGCAAACATCTGCACAGTTGTCTATTAGGAAATTTAGTATTTTTGATGCAGATTTGTATTGGAAAGGGCTTCTGTAGATGGCTGATGTGCCAGGCTTTCCATGCTGACACATAATACAAAGTTATCTCCTGGAAAGCAGATGTGCTGCACTACTTTTCAATGCATGAACACAAACAGAGCTGCAGATCTTGCCACTGTTTCCCTCTATTTGTCTAATTCAGCTAAGAAGTGGCACTGCCTCCTCTTGCCTGTGCCACATCCATTTCCCTTTCATGGTTCCTGGTCTTCCCATCTTTGCTGTAAGAGCAGCCCAGCTCAGATCAGTCACTTGTCATGAATGCTGACAAAAACATTTAAACAACCTCCAGTGCTACATAATCACTGATGAAAAAAAAGTACTCCAGCTTAACCACTCCATAGCTGGCATCTCCACATTCTTCACGCATAAGCCCCAAGTTCTGGATGAAAATAATCAGCTCTGCTCACCACATTTTCTCAAGAAAGAGATTTTAATCATGCTCTCAACTTACTTAGAGGTCAGGTATCCACTAACACTTACTGTCAAATTCTTAAATAGTTCACTGCCATGGTATGTAATTTGAACATAACAAGAGTAATGTGAAACATCTTAGAGCTCAACAATTAAAGCAGGGGAACTTCCCTAGAAACTAAGAGAAGGCGAGTTAACAATATTCTTCCCTGAATGTTTTCAAGGCTGACTCTGGCACTCATAATCTCTTTTGTTCTGAGGAACAACTGGGCACCTTCAAGCAATCAGAGGGAATATCCAAAAATGAACTCTGAATGAGCAGGTCACCTTGATTATCTAGGTGACAGTCAGAGCTTCCCCAGTTTAGATCGATTCAAAAAGAAATATCCTTTGGACAAGACCCTTGCCTCTGACTACTCAATCATGCAAGAGTATGAAGCCAAAGATTTTTGTTACTGGGACATTAAACAATTTCAGTCACTGTGTGGACCGAACTCCCTGTTCACACACCTTCCTCCTCCAGGGACCACCCGCTATGGGTGAGGATCCCCCCAAGCAACTGGGATGATCCAAACGCCTCCTGGTATTGGAATCACCTTCGCTTGGAAAAAGCTGGGCAGTCCCAGCTTAGCCAAGCCGTGTGTAAGGCACAGACACACCTGAACCCCCTCTGTACGCCCCAACACCTGCAGCGCGCTCTCCTCTCCGCTGCCACCCCCCAGCGATGCCCCAGCCCCGCATCCCGAGCCCTGCGCTCGCAGGACCGGCCGCTCCGCAGGACCGCGCTCACCTCTCAGCTGCTTTTGGACACTTTGGGCTATTTCCCATGTAGTTTGATGGAGCCGGTGAGGAGCCGGGCCGCTCCCGGAGCCCGGCGGGGACGGCAGCGCCCGCCCGGTGGCAGCGGCAGGACGGTCCCGCGGGCTCTGCCCGCTCCGTCCCCCGCCGGCCCCGGGTGTTATGCAAAGGTTACGGTCCCTCCGCAAATCCGCCGGGAAGCCGGCGGGGCGCAGCGGCACAGGGAGCATGCTCGGCGATAATCCCCCCGCCTTAGCTACAGACAGAGGTAACCAACGGTCAAGTCCCGCCGTGCGCCGCCAGCCGCTCGCACACTCTCATCCTTCATCCCGCATCCTTCATCCAGCATCCCTCACCTTGAACCCTGCATCTCGCATTCCTCAGCCCCCATCCTGCACCCCGCAGCCCCGGGCGCACCCTCCGACCCTGTTTTTCCCTCGGGAAGCGTCTCGGGACCCGAGCCCTGGCTCCATCTCCGTCCCCCAGCCCCGCACCTCGCCCGGCGCTGGCCGAAGCCCCGCGGAGGGAAGGCAAGGCGCGCCTTACCAAAGCACTGCCCAGGGAGAAAGCCGCCATCAGACATGCCATGTGCACCGCTGCCCGCCCGGCTGCTGGCGGAGGAGCCCTCCAGTGCCGCCTCTCCGCCCCGACTGGCTGCGGAAGGCGGGCGGGCCGGGATGGAGCTGGGGCCGCCCCCGCCCCGGCCCGCCCCTACCGGGGATGGGGAGAGCGGCGGGGTCGGGGCACCCCTCGGCACTGGGGAAGGTGGGCAGCGTGTCCCCAAGCCGCTGGTGGCCGTGGCTGTCGCTCTGCCCAAGCACGCGGCAGACGCTTGTCCTGAGGACTGGGGCACAGAAGGTCGCTCGCCGGGACAAAATGAACAGGGCAGCCAGCATTGTACCCACGCTCCAGGCAGCGACAGCTTCCTAAAGAGCTCCCGGAGGCCTTCCCTGAGGAAATGGGGAGTAGAAGCACCATCCAATATCGCCTTGTGCATTCCATCTTCGTGAGGACGAGGCAGTTCTTCTGGCCCTGGGACTCCTACCCACTGATTTGTGAGCAAGCCATTGTAGTTCAGGAATGGAGAAGAAGGAAAGTTGTCACTGAGTTACATTTTCCATTCATTTCTACATTCTCCTCACACCAAAGACCTGTATTTCAGCGAGGTCACACAATCACAAAATCACAGAAATTGTCAGGCTGGGAGGGACCACAGTAGGGTCTGCTCCAGTAGGGTCATCCCAGAGCACACAGCACAGGATTGTGTCCAGATGGTTCTGGAATATCTCCAGTGAAGGACACTCCACACCCTCTCTGGACAATCTGTTCAGTGCTCAGTCACTGCTGAGGAAAGTTCTTCCTCATGTTCAGGTGGATCTTCCTAGGCATCAGCTTCTGCCCATTCCTCTTGTCCCACTGCTGGGCACCACTGAGCAGAGCCTGGCCCATCCTCTGACACCTCCCTTTGGACATTGAGGTCCTGCACGTGAAGGGCAGTGAGTGGTGTTCACATGGCACTAGGGCTGTGCTGGCTCTGCTGGCTTGGATCTGGATCCATGACTAGGCTTGGAGGTGGATTCATTGGCTCTGCCACCTGGGGACAAAAATATCTACCCCAAGAAGCCAGATGCTGAAAACCCCACCAGCCATTTGCGTGTTCCCATTCCTGCTGGGACTGTTTTAGGTGTGTGTTGAGGCTCCCTCTCAATTCCCCTGTAAACAGCAGAAAATGGAGATAAAATACAGCAGCGGTCTGAGAACTGGTTTCAGAGCAACTACCAAACATGACATACAGGAGTTCATAATCTGAGAGAAATCTTCTAATCAGGGAGCTTCCCAGAGTGGTTGGAACTCATGTAGCATTGTACAGACACGGGATAAGCCTCACAAAGCCCTGGGAAGCAGGTAAGTATTTTATTCCTGTGTTTACCACAGGCAGCACGGCGCTGCAGGGAGGGAACTGCTGCTCAGAACATCTGTGCCAGGTCAGATGTGGTCCCTGCCCTGCAGTGCCCTCCCTCCTGACAGTGGCTGCGAGGTGGATGCACAAAAAAGTGCTTCAGCACAGGGTTGGCTTCTGTCAAATGTCTCCCTGATGCTTTCCCAGCCCACAGCTGTTCTTGGCTCAAGGATTTCATTGGGAGATTGTCTCTCCAGAATGGGCTAATAACCCTCAGTGGGAATCTCTTCCATGAGGGAAGACTCTTCCTTGGAAACATGCAAAATTCACCATCCACTGCAATCCTTGGCAAGGAAGAGTGTGGAGTCTCTAAGCTCAGCCTTGGATTCAGTCCTTTGGTGTTGCAGAATGTTATTTATGTATAACTCATTAATTGGGGAAGAAGTATCTACCTGATGTGGAATACAACTCAAACATGGATGGACCCATCCGGAAGTTCTCGCTGAAGGCTTAAACTGTGCTTGAGTAGACATTTTAAAGACAAGTATCACCTAATATTAGGAATAAAAAGAATTTATGATACAGTCTTCCAGTGAGGATCCCAGGGTTTTAGTTAACTTGATTTGGAGCATGTGTTTGTAGCACCCACAATTTATTCAAGCCCATCTCTTGTAGTTTCCCTTAGAACATTGCAAAAGGTGCATTATCACCATACAGGAGCTGAAAAGGGCTGTGAAATACTCTGTGTGTTTAAGGCATTTACAGGGTAAAAAAAAAATACTTAAAGATATCACTATTTTAACTTTGAGGTGGAACTAGAGACAGAGGAAGCCATACCCTGATCCTAGTGAATGTGTGATGCAGACCCAGCACAAGGTTTGCTATCCTGTTTTAACTTCCTAAAGGCTGAGAGAGAAGCAAGGAAAGCAGCATAAAAGCTGTAGCAGAACTGAAATGTCCAGTCCTGAAATCTGCTGCACAAACCAAGTTTCAGCTCTGTCCATGAGAAGTTTGTGGTACCAAGGTGCTGCCTTCCACAAGAGTTTTTCCTGGGCAAGTGTAAATGACCAGATCCCTGGGATTTATTTTTATCATGGTGGCTGCAGTATCAGTACCTAAAGGGGTTTCTTGTAAAACACTGACACATAAAACAGGTTTATCAGAAACCAAGGTCTATTTAGTATTTTGGTATCTATTTTGATACCACACAGGGGAAAAAAAAATTATTACATAAGATGAAGCATGCTAAAAATAGCATTCTCCTGCATTCCTACATTCCCTCATTAACTCTTCCATTAACTTTACAGGTGATCCCCTGGTCCCTGCAGACAAAAAATAGAAAGAATACAACTCTGTGTGAAGGGGGAAAAAAGAAGAAGGGGAAAAAAAAGGAGAGAGTTAAAACTGTGTTTAAAAAAATCCAGGACAAAAAAAAAGAAAAGGGAAGTTACAAATGAAGGTGAGGACAGGCAGGCACGGACAAAACCCTGACTACTAAAATAGATGAGGAAATAGTAGTAGCTTCCAGGCTTTAAAGCAGGATAAGCATTACAGACACTAGACTGGTGCAGCCCACAGGAAATAAAAAGAACATTGCAAGCAGAAATGCACTGGGAAGGGCAAGGAAAAGTGGAAATGCACCGATGGCAAGAGAGGGCAGATGTTCAGCAGAGCAACAGGAGGCATTTTAGTGCAGCACTGCTAGCTCGGGTGTCTCTGCAAGAACTGGTTCATGTGTAGAAGTGCTGCAGCCTCAGGAAATGCAAAGGCCACAGTGGACTTCAGTGCTGGGATACAACACGTGGGAAAAGTGCAGCAAGAGAGTGGAGGAGGCAGATGGGAAAAAGAAAGAGCAGTAACAGGCAAAATATTTTAGATGGCGTTCTCACTCAAACTGTACCCCAGGCTGACCAATTTGCAAGTTGCTGTTAATGTAAGCTGGTATGGGCAGAGTTGAAGGAGTTTTCTGGAAAAGATTTCAGGATAAATCTTCTTAAAGAATCAAGCTGAGAGTAAAAAGGAAGTGCCCACTGACAAAGGCTCATGCAATGATTTGCTGGAACAAAACTGCAACAACAGTTTGTGGTGGACAGAGCCTGAGTTTGTGTCAGGTGGTAGGTGTGAGTGCTCAGTGGAGAATAAGAGAGAAGAGGAAAGGAAATTTCAAGGAAAGGAAGGGGGGTGGGGGGGTATAAGAACTAAAGTAGACTAGTGTAAGAGAAGAATGAATTTAAGGAAAAGGGAGATTTTGTCTCCCATGAAGTGAATGGAGTGCCTGTCCTCAGCAGGAGCCACATTCATTTGCCTTGTAACAGCTCCCGCTCATACAGAGCACTAATCCTTTGCAGTCTTGCGTTGCGGAGATTAGCAGTAGCTCCATCATCCCAAGTGTACCTTCTCAAGCGCGACTTTGTCGCCCGGCCACATCCCAAGCTGCTGTCACAGGAGGTTCTCCGCCTCGACGCCGCGGGGCGTTGCATGGACTGCTCTGAGCACACGCCCACGGAGTCGTAAGGACGCACACTGCCGCTTGAAGTGCCTTGTTCAGGGTCGAATCTAGGCTGCACTTGCACGATCGCCAGATTCGAACCTGCGCTCAGCGAAGCGAGAATTCTCGGGCGGTATCTCAAGGCTCTGAGCCACGCCTTCAGTCCACGCTATCTTCCTCGACGGGGCTACTCGTTCCTGCCCCAAGGCCCACCCTGGCTGCCGTCTTCCCCATTGCCCTGCGCCACCCAATGCCTCCAAGCCCCACCGCAGCCCTCACCGCCTGCCTCCAAGCCCACCACACACACACAACAGCCCTCACACACACCTCCATGCCCCACACCACCCCCGACACACCCCGTACCACCCGCACACATCCCGCTCCACCCCGCACCGCCTCTCCTGCTCACACCCACCACCCCTCACACGCCCACACCGCACCCGCCTGCCCCTCACCCCGAACAACACCGACCCGCGCTCCGCCGCGAGAGGATGATTTTGGCATTTGAAATCAGTAGGTGGTTGGGATGGCTTGTGGAGTATGTCTGCTGTCTTCTGATGCCCTGTGACCTTTATTTCTGTAGATTTATTTATCATCTAGGGAAATAAAACTGTTGGGGGGGCAGACCAGCAAAAAGTCTTGTGGCTCTTGTCAGTTCTTATTCTAGGGGAAATTAAAGTGGAAAGAAGACAGGCTTGAACAACAGAAAGATGAGGTTAAGGAAAAAAGTGATAGTGTGATTCTAAGCCCCTGAGTTTGTGTCAGGTGGTAGGTGTGAGTGTGCAGTGGAGAATAAGAGAGAAGAGGAAATTTCAAGGAAAGGATGGGGGGAGGTTGGGGTAAGAAGTAAGTAGATGAGTGTAAGAGTAATTTGAAGAAAAGGGAGGTTTTGTCTCCCGTGATGTGAGATTGGGAGTGCCTGCCCTCAGCAGGAGCCATGTACGTTTCACTTGTGTATTCAGCTCCCACTTGGGCAGAGCACAGATGGTTTGCAGTGCTGCGTTGCTGAGATTGATAGCAGTATGGTGGGTTGACCGAAGTGTGCCTTCCTCGTGCTCTCGATGTAGGCCGCAAGCACCTGACGACACCACAAACGGTAACGCGTGCAGCCGGATGTTCCATGGACTGCTCTGATCTCACAGTGTCCACAGCAGAAGATGCAGAATCGCTCCAGGAGGGCGCGATGTATGGGCGGTACCGAGGGACTCGAACCCGAGCTTGGCGGAATATTCTCCGACAGGTCCTAAGGCTCTGAGCCAAATATTCGGTTTGCTCTGCTGTTCTCAGCCGGCCTACTCATTCCTGCCCCAAGGCCTGCCTTCGCTGCTGTTTTCCCCATTGCCATGGGGCACCCAACGCCTCCAAGCCCCACCGCAGCCCTCACCGCCTGCCTCCAAGCCCACCACACACACACAACAACCCTCACACACACCTCCATGCCCCCACACCGCCCCCGACACACCCCGTACCACCCGCACACACCCCGCTCCACCCCGCACCGCCTCTCCTGCTCACACCCACCACCCCTCACACAATCACACCGCACCCGCCTGCCCCTCACGCCCCGCACCCCGAACAACACCGACACGCGCTCCGCCGCTTGCCCCCAGCCCTGCACTCGCGCTCCCACAATTCCTGCACAACTCTCCCGGCCCAGACACTCCCGACACACAACTTCGCACACAGGGGCCCCGCTGCAGCGCGGCAACGACTCCGCTCCCTCAGCAGGGCAGCCCCAGCGCCTCATGCACCGAGCACAGCCCCGCTCCCGGCTCCCGGCCGCAAGGGGGGACGAGGCACAGCTGCCCAGGATAGGAGGGGGTTTTAACTCTGGTTTTAGTTCTTTTCCTGCTCTGGTTTTCTTGGCAATAAATTCAATTAATTAATTCAATTAATAGCCCCAAGTGAGTCTGTTTTACCCATGATTGTGTTTAGTGAGGGGTCTCTCTCTCTGCCCTTAAATCATGAGCATTATATTTTCTCTCCCCTGTGAAGGGACAGTGACAGAGTGGCTGTGATGGGTGTCTGGCATCCAGACAGGGTCATCTCAGCAGGTGACCCCAGGAAGAGCAGGGCCTGTGCTGTATCTGATCAGAACCCCCTGGATCCTGTTTCACCTCAGCCCTAGACCTGAAATTGTCTTGGGTTTTCTGGGGAAAGAATCTGCAGACAGGGAAAAATCATATTGGAGACCAAAATGTAAGGAGAGGCATAGTTTTTTCCCCTCATATTTCATAGTAATCATTTGAATAACTGTCTGTGGTATAACTTGGGTTATGCATTTTGCTAAACCTAAGGCAGTTTGGCCAAATTATCATTTTTCAGGTTGTAAAAAAAAAAAAAAAGGAGGGGAAGGTATAATTGCACATATTTTTAATAAAGGCTTGTTAAAATATACTGAATACCCTGAGGATGCTTTGGTTCTGACTTCAAAGTTACCCTCCCCTGAAGATTTGATTTCATAGCTCTGGTCCTTCCTGTTGCTCCCCTCCCCTGTTTATTGGAACAACAGTCCTCAACCCACTGATTTTTTTCATGTTTTTCTGTACATGACATTAATGCTTCCCTGTCCATACTGGAAATACTCCCATCATGCCATTTGAGAAGAATGGGATCAATCAGCTGAAACAGATCTGCCTTCAGATCTATTGAATACTGAAGAACATAATCAGTCATTCCTTTCAGGTTAGGCATACTCTGTGTCATGGGTGGGATCCATCTCTAATTTTAGCTGCCTGGGAAATTGCTATCTGAGCTAACCATGGGGATTCTCTTTCAAAAGAGGGAGGATCTCTGAGAGATTGGAAAGAAATGGGCATCTCCAGAAGAAGAACATTCTGGCTTACCTTCTTCAATATTGACCTTGATTTGGGGTGGATTCTGGATCCATCTTGGCTTCCCTGTCCCCAGGGGAAGGCTCTAGACACTGAGGTGGAACTGCCATGGCCAGTGCTACAGACATGGATGCCACCTGAGCTGTGTCTTCCACATATTTGTCTTCAGCTGACACTTCCAGGAATAACACAAGAGGTTTCCCATGCTCATTTCACACCGGATTTTATCTGCATTTTTACATCTGGCTACTGGAGCATCCCCCTCCAGAGATGCACAGGCAAGAAACTGAAAGGCAGAACAGCAAGCTGTGTCTGAGCAGTTCAGCTGCAGTTCATTTCTGTGGCTGCTGCCTGTGGCACTCCAGGTAATCAGCAGGGTACAGCCTTGCCTATGATGTAAGGGTTTCGTTTTTCTGAATATTTTGGTTGTTTTTTAAGTTTTTTTTGGAACAAGCAAAATGAATGGGGGTAGCAGTGGGAAGAAATGCGCATCAGGGGCTTAGCTGAGCTCTGCAAGAGCTGGTGGTTCATTACTTTGTATCTAAGTAGCCCTCAGTTGCCAGCTGATCCCAAGATGTGCTAGGAGAAGGCAAGAAAACACACTCCCAGGCTTCCTGCTTGAACACATGGAGTTATTTTGTCAGAGACAAGGCAGAATTTCTGTGAACTCATTGCTTTCAACAGATGTAAACAGAGCACGCTTGCAGCCTTTCCCTCAGCTATCATGAAGGAAGAACCAGCAGATTTTGCTTCATGCTGGAAGAAGACAAGGGCTCTAGGGAAAAGGCCCCCAGCACAGAGGCTATTTTGGACATCTTTCTGCATTCCTCCAGTGCAGTGCCCCTCAAATCATGCTGCCCTGGTTACAAGCAGAAATGTGCACACATGGCTCACGCTCATGGCTGGAAATCATAGCTGGGTTTCAGGCACCCCATCTCCCTGGACTGTACCTCCCCAGACTGCAGCCTTAGGGTCTGGGCACAGGGGACAAAGTGAGAGCACTCACACAGTGACAGCCAAGGGAAACCTTCAGCAAATCTGTTGGGAGCAGGTTAGGAGAAGGAAATATTCTTGCAGTCTGATGAAAATGCTGCAGCCTCAATTTGCAGGGCAAGGTGGAAATAAGCCATGGCTCCAATCTCCTGAAATCCTTTAGCTCAGCCTCCCTCTGCACTGCCAAGGGATAGAGTCAAGCACCTGGCAAAGGGACACACACACACATCACCAGGAAAGGTTAGGCAGAAGGAAATGCCTGAAAGAGAAAGATTGATGCCTGGAGGATTTACCTTGGACTTAGCACCTGAAAGCTCTTTTCAAAGGCAATTCTCATCCATGACCAAAACTCATGTTTTTCTCACCAAAAGCTACAAGCAGCACCTCTCCCACAGCACCCTGCCCCTGACTACTCACCATAGAGATGAAAATAAATAAATTTCAAATTCAGTCACTCCTCTGCTGCCAGAACATGCCTGATGGGACAGGACAGTGCCTGAGTCACTGCTGTTTAGTATTCTGTGGGGAAAGCTTTGTGTGTCTTTCCCCTCACAGTTTGGGTTTTTTTTTTTTGCTTTGAAAATGCAGCTAAATGCCAACTGGGGAAAAATGTGAATACCAACTTCCTCTTTTTTCCTGTGTGAAGTGGAACAGCTTCACGAAATCCCCAGTTTCACCTATGTGCAGCTCTTCTGCAAAAGGCAGGAGACTCTGAATGACCCCACCTTCTGCAAGTTGGCTGGACCAGTGGCTGTGCCTGGCACATGGGCCCTCTGATGCTCCACATGAGGAGAAAAGGAGTGCTTTTCCAGCCTGTCTGCTTCAGGTGTTTTTGGAAATGACTGGCAGCAGAAGAACAGAAGATTTGAGATTTTCCAGTGTGATTCCCTCTGCACAAGGTGCCTGCTCAGCAGGGAGGTTCCCAAGGAGGCAGAGCAGTCATTGCCCAGGAGGGAGCCAAAGTGCAGGCCCTGCACCACACTCAGATTTGTCCTGGTTATTGGAGTGACAGTGTGTCAGTTTGGAGAGATGAGCTCCTTGGAGTCCCTGGCACAGCCAAGAAAGGCTGGAGAGTGGTGAGCTTGGAATCCTGCAAATTCTTTGGCACCGTCACAAACATCTCAGCTGGAATTCAGTCAGTGCCTGACTTCCTTGGTCAGTGCACAGAAATGACATGAAAGCCTTTCACAATGAGCTGCTCCTAATTCCTGCACATTTGGCCACTGATGGACTGGCATGTGTCACAAACCTGTCATAGCTGGCCATAGCTGCTACTCTGCTCCATGGAATCCCAGCAGTCCTTCAGCCATGCAGTTACTCCCTGTGGGAATCAGCAATGTTCAGCTCTCTTCCCTGTCCTGGCTTTATTTGAAGTGCATTTTAGTGCAGCACTGCTAGCTCGAGTGTCTCTGCAAGAACTGGTTCATGTGTAGAAGTGCTGCAGCCTCAGGAAATGCAAAGGCCACAGTGGACTTCAGTGCTGGGATACAACACGTGGGAAAAGTGCAGCAAGAGAGTGGAGGAGGCAGATGGGAAAAAGAAAGTTAGAACTGTAAAAGGTAAAATATTTTAGATGGAATTTTCACTCAAACTGTACCCCAGGCTGACCAATTTGCAAATTGCTGTTAATGTAAGCTGGTATGGGCAGAGTTGAAGGAGTTTTCTGGAAAAGATTTTAGGAGAAATCTTCCTAAAGAGTCAAGCTGAGAGCAAAAACTGCCCACTGTGAAATTTTCATGCAATGATTTGCTGGAACAAAACTCCAACAAAAGAAATTTGTGGTGGACAGAGGATGATTTTGGCATTTGAAAACACAAGGTGGTTTGGATGGCTTGTGGAGTATGTTTGTTGGGTTTTTTTCTGCCCAGCCCCAGTTTTTTTGTTGGTTTATTTATCATCAAGGGAAATAAAAGGGGGTGGGGGGGTTGGAATCACCATCAAAAAGTCTTATGGCTCTTGTCAATTCTTATTCTAAGGAAATAAAAGTGTAAAGGACACAGCTTTGAAGAGGCTCTTGTGGAAAAAAAATGCTGGTTTGATTGCAGTCTTGATTGTGAGCCTGTGGGTTTGTGTCATGGGGTAGGTGTGAGTGTGCAGTGGAGCAAAAGGGAGAAGAGAAAAGGCAAGCATGAGTAGGATAGTGTAAGAGAAGAATGAACCGTAAGAAAAAGGGAGATTTTTGTCTCCCATAGTGGTAGATTGGAAGAGCCCGTCCGCTGCAGGAGCCGCGTGAGTTTCGGCTCCCGCTTGGGCGGGGCACAGAGCTGGTTTGCAGTGTTGCATTGCTGAGATTGTCGGCGGTGCTGTGGATTGAAGGCTCATTCAACCACGGCGTTCTCAGTTCTGTCTCTCCGCACGTAGAGGACACTGCACAAGGCTGCCCTCAACCGCTAAAGGAGGCGATGTTGCGCAGCTGGGCCAAGGTGCGGCTACCCCACGGGGCGGCGCAAGCCGTAGCGGAGCTTTAGAAGCTGGCAGAGGTTGGTTTCGAACGCGTGGACGACTAAAGCTGTCGGAGCAGCGCCGCAAGACTCTGAGCCAAGCATTGGCACCGCTCCGCCTTCCTCAGCCGGGCTACTCGTTCCTGCCCCAAGGCCTCGCCCCAAGGCCCGGCTTTGACGGCATCTTCCCCTTTCTCCCGTCTCCCCCACTATTCCCACACCGCTCCCATGTTCTCACTGCTACAACGCCTCCAAGCCCCACCGCAGCCCTCACCGCCTGCCTCCAAGCCCACCACACACACACAACAACCCTCACACACACCTCCATGCCCCCACACCGCCCCCGACACACCCCGTACCACCCGCACACACCCCGCTCCACCCCGCACCGCCTCTCCTGCTCACACCCACCACCCCTCACACAATCACACCGCACCCGCCTGCCCCTCACGCCCCGCACCCCGAACAACACCGACACGCGCTCCGTCGCTTGCCCCCAACTCCTGCCCCAGCCCTGCACTCGCGCTCCCACAATTCCTGCACAACTCTCCCTGCCCAGACACTCCCGACACACAACTTCGCACACAGCCATGGCCCGCCGCAGCGGCCCCGCTGCAGCGCGGCAACGACTCCGCTCCCTCAGCAGGGCAGCCCCAGCGCCTCATGCACCGAGCACAGCCCCGCTCCCTCACAGGTCACGCCTGGCCATAGCTGCTGATCTGCTCCCTGGAATCCCCACAGTCCTTCAGCCATGCAGTTACTCCCTGTGGGTCAGCAATGTTCAGCTCTCTTCTCTCTCCTGGCTTTATGTGAAGGTATCAAATCAAAGGAGTGCAAGATTATCTTTAACAGTTTCCCCCCCCCCCCCCCCCCCCAGTTTGTCATTTGCTATAAAATAGCCTGTAGAGTATTTACATACCTACCCCAATTTCCAGTTAATTGGTTACATGTGTGTTTAACCAGGTTTAAAAGCCCTTTGCAGGTTGATGCTTTTTCCTCTCCTGGTCCCAAGAAGGTAAATACCTCATAATAACAGCGAAGACATAATGAAGTTGTGTCCAGTCTTTTGTTCTTGTGGGTTTTTTGGGGGTTTTTTTAGTACAAACAAAATGCACAGAACCCTTCAGGGCTCCCTTTGTGGCAGTTTCTCCAGCCATCCAATCATTTGAAGCTCGTTTTTAGCACCTTCCCAGCCTTTCTTTTTAGCAATCAGTGCCAAAACCTGATGTAGCATTTCAGTGCTGATCCCACTAATGCCATATTCAGAGTTAACATCTCCTGCCCTGCTAGTGCACTGTTAATCCAAGCATCCCATTAACCTTTTTTGGCCACAATGTAACTGTGGGGGAGCTCAGGCTGACCTGCTTTTCCTCCCACTGCCAAATCCTTTGCTGAATCCATTCCTGATGGGAGATTCAGCCTCCTGTTCTGGACTCATGGCCTTCATTCCTGATTCTTAAAAGTGCATTTGGGCACTCAGCTGCTTAAATACTTTTCACTAAAGTGAGTCAAGCTTATCAAGAAGTCAAGATTGTTGCATTGCAGCCGTTCTTGCCTCTTTGTTTACCATTCTGCATAAGTCACACACCTTAATCAGCAGAGGAGTTATATTTACTTCCAAATCACTGATTCAAATATTTAATCTCTTCAGGCCTAACAGTGCCTCCAGTGCAATCTTAATCAAAACATGCCCATTAGAAGCTTTCCCAGTCATAAATGCCTTGAGGGATGTTATTTTACCTGTTGCTAAACTATTTATGTTATTTTATGATACTGTACAGTGTGGGACAGATTAGGACAGGATACTAATTCAAACCTCCCAAGAATGTAGCTGAGTCACATATAAAGGTGTGCATGCCCCATCCCTCAAAGTGCTCAAGGCTGGGTTGGATGGGGATCTGAGCAAGCTGGTCTGGAGGAAGGTGGCCCTGGCCACGGCAGGGGGTTGGAACTGGATGATCTTTAATGTCCCTTTCAGCCCAAACTATTCTATTCTATTCTATTCTATTCTATTCTATTCTATTCTATTCTATTCTATTCTATTCTATTCTATTCTATTCTGGAATACAAAAGAAATAGAATATAAATGTAAATAGAATTCTATTCTATCCTCTGAAAAGAACTGGCATCAGTGGTGCCTCTGCAGCCACTGGCTTCTGATCTAGTAAGACAGAAAATACACAGCTACCCTGTGTTGAGCACAACATTTTTAAAAGTTACCAAATCAATACTTTTTAAAATTCCAGTGTGGGTTCAGCACTGACAGCTGCAGACAACAGCTAAAAATCTTTCTCCTTTTATTTCCAGCAAGGTGCACTCTGCACAGTGCATGGACAGCAAACATCTCTCTTTCCTTTTTCTGTTTTGAACCATTTAGATCGACTTTCTACCTCACCTGTGCATGCTCTGTGGACATCTGGAGTTTCCAGATGTAGCACCTGTGGTGAGAATCTCCTTGCAGCCAGTCATGTACGTGCTCATGGTGTAACAAATGTTCCATGGCAGCAGGGTGTGCTGTTAAGGGCAGGAGCACACACGGGGCATCCCAAATTTTCACAGCAGTTCTTCAGACTTTGCTCAGACACCTGTTTTAAGTAGGACAGGCCAGATTGCTATGACAGCCCCAGAGACTAATGGAAACATCTCTAGCATAATTTTATTCAAGATACTCTTCCAGTTTTGTAGAGCCTTTATTTGGGAAGGTAAGGGGAGGAGGAGAAGAGGGTTAGGGAAGGAAGGATCCTCAGGGAACTTTTCACTGTTGAGCTCCCCACCATCCTATTTGAAGCAGATTGGAGGCTGACACCTGCAGCCTCCCTGGCCAGTCTGAGCTGACAGGAAATCAAGCAGGATCCTGCAGAGCCATTTGAATTTGGCAGTTTTCCAATGGCATGTTTTTGGCCTAGAAAAAATGACACCTAGTTCTGTAATCTTGAGTCCGTGTCAGAGGTAATTCCGAAACTGAATAGCAATTTCACTCTCTTTTAAGTCCCTCAATTCTTTCAGCTCTTTTAAGAACTGAGTAGTCAATTAAATAAATAAATGAATAAATAAATCATGATATGTGATGATTATATCCTTAACGTAAGAAAAACTATTAAAGTCATAGTGAAATAATTACAGACTGCATTGTGCAATGTAGAGAATGAAAAGGGCAACTGTTTCTGGCTACCCTTGGAGATATCATTTAATAAAAGAGAACAAGACAGAGACAATTGCAACACAAGTTGCAGGACACAGCAGAAATCTCAGTTTCCTCATATTTAGGATATCAGTCACTTCTACCATTACACATGCTGAACAAAATCAGATTCCTCTTTACAGTGACCCAAGAGCTTCCTTTGCTAAAGTTTTTGCTTGTGGTTTTTTTTGGTGTTTTTTTTTGGCAGTGACAGCCTAGAGCATATTTTCCTGTGAGAGAACTGTAAATACCTGACATGCCTTTGCACCCTCATGTTGCAAAAGGCATTAAGGACAACCCGAGTACAGAGTAGTTACAACAAAGCAGGAACCAGTTCCTGGCATGAGACTGAACAACTCAAAGAAAAGGGCATTTTCAAGCATGGCGTAAAACTGCAGATCTATTCTCTTTTCAGCACTTCTTACTAGAAATGAGGACACTCATTGTTAGCAACAGGCCAACCACAAACCTTTGTACCTAGACAAAATATATTTTAAAAAAGGAAGAGGAGGGGTTTATCTGGTTTCCATCTCAGTATCAGCTGAGCCACCCTGCTGCCAGCTGCTTGTCTGAGGCAGGCAGGTTGCTGGCAGTGAGAATCAGAGCAGGTGTCTCCTGTCAGGCTCTCAGTCACAGCACATCCCTGTTTTCTTGCTGCTCCCAGGGCTCTGTGTAGGAGCCTGGGCACTGACCTGCCATGAAGAGGGAAGCAGTCACAGCCCTCCTAAATTTTCTTAGTTCAGCCAGCACACACTAATTTGGCATTAAACAATTTTTCAGCTTATCCTTGCTTTAATCTTTTTTTTTTTTTCTGTCTTCCCCTCTCCTCCTGAGTTGCTCAGTCTTTGCCAAAACACAAGATCAGGCTGCAGCTCTGCATGCAAGGAGGATGAGGGCATGTGCAATAGTGCATTTTCTGTAATGTGTGTTTGTTGAGGTCAAGATGCATTCAGCAGGCATGGTGAGATGGATATGGGATGTAAAGGATCTATATCCTATCCCACACAAGACCAAAATCTTGTTAGTCAGAGCCATCCCATTTATACAGTTATTTAGAACTAGAGGAAGAGGCCTCAGGCTGAACCAGGAAAGTTCAGGCTGCTCAATAGGAGAAATTTCTTCATGGAAAGGGTTGGTCAGGGCTGTTCAGGAGGTGGTAGAGTCACTATCCCTGGAGATGTTTGAGGAACAACTTGATGTGGCACTCAGTGCTCTGGGCTTGTTGACAAGGTGGGATTGGGCACAGGCAGGACTCAACAACCTTAGAGGTCTTTTCCAATCTAAATTATTCTGTGATTCTGTGATACTCAAAACAAAGAGGGGAGGAAAAACACCAGTTATGAAAGAAGAAGGGGTAAATAGACCCTTTTGGCAAAATCCTGGAAAACAGAGAAAAATTCTAGTGCCACCTGTGTACCTGCAGAGCCACAGCCTCCCTGATTGCTGCTGCTGAACTTCCCTTGCTTGCAAAATCTCCTGCTCTTTCTTCATGAAACAAAATAATGTTCTGCCTATGCCTATAATGCCACAGATCTGCTGACCCTCCTCACCAGGTGTTGGCATGACAGACAAAGCTGGTACCTTCTTCCAAGTCATGGAGGGTGGGAAAGGAATCTTTTTCTGAGCTGCTGAAGCTGTGCTATGATGTAGATCATGTTGCTGTATGCTTCCTTCAGATACAAGGGAGAGAAACAGCCATTTCTGGGAGATTTCATCTCCTCTGAAGTAGACACACAACACAGGGCACATGAATCATGCCCTGGAGGTGCTCATTTTTCTCTTTTGACAGCAGAGGCCAGCCCAAGGCAAGACAGAAGCTTCATCCCTGCCACAGCATCACACCCACAGCAAACACATCCCTGCATCCCTGGGAGAACTCAAAGCTGTGATTCCTGCAAGGTCTCCTTCCTCCTGGGTAGCCCTGCTGGGTGGCAGCCCCCAGGCCAAGGATAAGCTGCTCCTCCCAAGTCCATTTCTTCTGGAAAGACAGAAAGGAGAGACAAGAGATTGTTCTGCCTATCCCTTTGGAACTTTAGGGCTGTTCACTAGCCCATGGCTGGAGGGTTATGGCACAACACCTGTGTCATGTCTTGGTTTGAACAGACAGGTGTCTGCTAAGGAAAGCAGGAGCCTCCCCTGAAATGGAAAATGCAAACCCCCTCCTCTGAATTGTCATAATTTTGAAATTAAAGGTTTCTTAGGTAAAGATAGGGAATAGGAGTTCTATCCCTATAGAACTATCCCTATAGTTCTTTAATAGGAAAATTTAAAAATACAAATGTAATAGTACAAAAAAAAAAAAGTCACTGCCAGAGTCAGAGCATGCCCTGGCCCCCTGTGGGTCAGGGTGGTGGCACAGTCCCATCCCAGGAGGGCTCAGGCTGGTGGCACAGTCCCATCCCAGGGGGGCTCAGCCCTCCTGCAGTGCCAGCTGTGGCTCTGCTGGAGCAGGGATCCTGCACAAGGGGGGAGTTTTCCTCTGCAGCTCCAGGGCTGCTGGAGATGGGCCTGCTCTCCCTCTGGGAATGCAGGGCAGCAGAAAGCTGCTCCTCTGGGAATGCAGGGGGCAAAGGCTGCTGGGCTGTTCCCAGGGCAGATTGGATCCAGGTAGGAATGCTTGGCTCCTCCCCTGGGCAGAGCATCTCCCATGGGATGGTGGAATTTGATCAGCCCTGCAGGGACACTCCCTGGCCATGGACAGCAGAGATCTCCTGGAGGGAGGATTGGCTGTGGGGATAAAGAAAAACCTGCCCCATGAACAGCAGAGAACTGCCCCAGCTCTCACGGATGTTGATAGAATACACACCCCCAACCACATCTTACAACCTAAGATGTGTCCTGTAGCTGAGCACCACAGCAGTGACCCTCCTGGTGGCCTCCTGCTGGCATCTGTTGCCCATCCATGCTCCTATTTCCCTATTCCAGGCATTGATTCAGTGAGTACCAGGCACAGATTTAGGCACCATCCAGCAGAAGGGAAGAAAAAAAAATGATCTTTTCCTTAAACATTAATTAGGGTTTAATAACTAATGGCACACTATTCAGCCTTTTGTATGTGATACTCAATAGCTGCTCTCTGCAGCTATCCCTGTCCTTAAACAAGGGGAATAATGAGACATGGGAAATGACCTGACAGTGAAGAAAAGTGACAGTTGAAATATCTCATTTTTTAATTACCAAAAGCTAATGTTTAATTACATTTTTGATTCATGGGGTATTTTCTTCACAGATAATTTGGCCATGGTCATGAAATTATATCTTTTTGTAATATTCATTTACTTAAATTGTTGGTTCCCTGAATCCAATGTGAAAATCTTCACAAGGAACAACTGAAAAAATAAAGAGCCCATAGGCTGCTTAAGGTTTCTGATTATGAGAAATCAAATTAGGATTTCACATGTATTTCATAGGCAATTAACCTTTTAATGAGTTGAATAGTTTACTGTAGCTATGAGACAAATAAAAGTTTAGGAGCTGCTGTCAATATCTGACCACAGTGACGATGAGGTGGCTTTGGTAGTGTCCAACAACCACATCAGTGCCTCAGGGGGAGGCAGGTGACTAACAGCTTGAGTTGTGATGTCCTCATTTCACCTCACACCAAACCAGAATGCAAAAAACCCCCCAAAATGTAAAAAGGTGGAAGAAGAGTTTGTGGAGCAAAAAACCCCTTTTTCTTCAAGTATTTTTGAGGGTTCAGGGCTGTGCTTTAGGCTAGTATTTAGATGCTCAGAGAGACAGGTAGGATCGTGCTGAGATTCCCACAGACACCTTTATCCCTTCCTTTTTGACTGTAATTCCCCCAGGAGCCTAAGAGCATGTGCGACCTGCATAGCTCCTTATGCCTGTGCCACCACAGAGCTGCTGCCAGGGCACAGCCAGGGTCACACCTGCAGGATGTGCAGCTCCCCTGGTGTGCCCAGGGTCACCTGCAGGATGTGTACCTCCAAAGATGTGTCCAAGATCACCTGCAGGATGTGCATCTCCCCTGGTGTGTCCAGGGGTCACCTGCAGGATGTGCAGCTCCCCTGGTGTGCCCAGGGTCACCTGCAGGATGTGCTCCCCTGGTGTGCCCAGGGTCACCTGCAGGATGTGCAGCTCCAAAGGTGTACCCAACCTCTCCTTGCTCTGTGCCACCTCTCCAGAGCAATTAAAGTTATTAATTCCCCAAACTCAGGGCATTTCACGTGCTGGGGAAGAAGGCACGGCTTGAAGAGAGAACTGAAGTGCACTTAAGCCATTGGAAGGAAGTGAGTTTCCAGGCTGCCCTATAGCTGAGCGAAAAATGGGTGAATTAGTGAAGATTTTGGTGCAAACAGGTCTTGGAGCAGCTGATGCTGGCACAGGGAGCGCTATCTGCTGGCTCCTGCTGCACAGTGCAGCTCTTTCAGATCCCACACCTTCCTGGATGGAGCGTTTTCCATGTCCAGTCAAGGTGTTGACAGGATTTATGGGGGCTCAGATGTGGTGTTTTAATCATTCAGCCTCAAATTTAATTTAAAAAAAAAAAGTTTCTTTATGAAGCTGAAATTTGAGAAGGAATAACTGGCAGTGAGATAGCTTTGAAGTCAGCCCACTCACACATATCCCCTTTTCCAATTAATCCATTAAATAATTTTTTTTGTTGGCTGTGCACATCTGCTGTGGGATCCCACAGCTGCACTGACTCACTGCAGCAACTCAGCCAAACTGGGAGAGCACAGGAGTGCAGAAAACGAAGCTGAACTTGTCTTCTGTGAGTCCGCTGTTGGTGTAGGAAATGCCTCAACCACTGACAGGACCAAGCCATCCTAAAATCATTTTGAGTCGTTTCTAATCCTGCCTAACCTGTGCTGCCAGCACAGGATCATGAGAGATTAGAACAGGGCATGTACAACACCAGCAACAACAGCTTAAATATCCCTTAATTAAAACATCAATTGTTGCTATAGTTTCTAGCCCAATTTCACAAATATTCAATATTTCATTTATTACTTTCTCTATTCAAGAAAAATAAATTTGTCCCCCACAGCAAGAGGAATGGAGACAGGTTTAACCTACAGCTCAAAAGACCTTCAGTTTCTCAGGACAAATTTTAAGTGGGGCCACGGGACAGCAAAGTGGATGCGAGCTGGACAAATCCCAGTTTTCCACAGCAAGCTTTCTGACCAGAAGTTGAGCACAGCCCTAATTTTTTTTAACTGTTCAGAAACAGAGTCCTTTAAAGAACCAGTTAGCTGGAAACAATTGGCAGGTGGGTGTGTATACATGAAAAAAAAAGTTTAACTCCTTTTCAGCAGCAGCACAGTCTGGATCTGCTCAGAAAGGGAAAACTGGCTTTCCAGCAGGCAGATACACCAGCTTGATCTAATTAATGGTAGCTAAACAGGGATGTTATTGATTTAGGTTCCCAGAATGCAATGCCCTTGGACAGCCCAGCTCCCATAAAAGTGACTAAAATGACACAGGTCTACTTGGATTACCAACAGTAATACTTCTGCTTCTGGGGGGTTTTTTCCACACTAGTACAGTTAGAAGCTGATGTCAGCAGGTTTTTTTATTCCAAAGTCAATCATGAGGACCAACCACAGCCAGTGGTAAAGCCCTGCAGTGTCCAGTGCAGGGAATGTGGGCCTGAGGAGGGGGCTGGCTGATGTCTCAGCAGCTCATGCCTGTTTCCGTGCACCAGCTGCCAGTCCCAAATCCCCCAGCTTCTTTTCCCAGGCCGTGCTGGGGGCACACAAACACTCCTTAGGCTATAGTTCATTCTGTGCTTGGGATGTCCTGAAGTCCTACAGCCCTTCCTTGCTGTTTGAGGAGAGGGAAGCAAGCAGCTAAATTTGGGGAAGGCACATTGCTCTGCTTTTTGAGACTTGGACCCTTCTTGTTGCTGGTTTGTGTCACTTGAGTGTCTTCAGACCCTTTAGTGTCTCACTCCAGTCTTTCTTCCAGCACATGGCAGATCCAGCTCCCTGCAGAGGGAACTTCTGGCCCTGTGGCTTCCCTGTGTTGATCCCCAGTTCCTTCTGTTCCTCTGGCACCTGGCTTGTCACAGGCTGGGGGACAGCAGGACAGACTTGGCATTCCCAGTGTTCCCCAGCCCTACTTGGGTAAGTCTGAGAGCTTGTCCTGTTGCTTTCTTCCTTTCAAGGTGTTGTTCCATCATGAATCTACATTAACAGAGGCACTAAGGGAAATTCCTAGCACAGCCTAAATAATCTCAGTTAGATAGATGGCAACTCCCCAGCCTAAATAATCTCAGTTAAATAGAAGATGGCATCTCCCCAGCCTAAATAATCTCAGTTGGATAGAAGATGGCATCTCCCCAGCCTAAATAATCTCAGTTGGATAGAAGATGGCAAGTGCACAACCTTCTCTTCCCAAGCTTGGCTTTATCCAGTCCCAAACTGCCCGTGCCCTTGGGAATGCAGTGCAACAACTGGCCATGGTCCTGGTTCCAGAGCACCATGATTTTCCGATACTTGTGAAGAAAAAGCTTTTGGATATTGACATCAGCTGGAATAATAAATTGTGGGAAAATGGAATTGTTTAAAAAAGTCAGCTGAAGACTTGAGTGTCATCTCTTCAGTTGCAATAGGAACAGAACACATCATTTCCTAAGACCTTGGCCTTGATCACAGCATGCAGGGAGGCATTGGTAGCTCAGGTTTTTCTAGATCATAGTTCCAGGGGGGGAAGAAGCAAGTCTGAAACAGGCAAAATGCCCTTTTTCAGTTACAGACATCCTGACACACAAAAATGGGGGAATTGCTTAAATCCCACTGATTCCAACAGGAGCCAGCTGCCTCAGTAAATGGAGTGTCTTATCCTCAGCCATTTATTTCTCTGTGCCACTTTCTTGCCTCTCTCTGAGAAGGGAAGATGCATGAGGAGCCCCTCTGAATGCTGTTAGGGAACATTCCCAAATGCTCCTCTGCGGAAAGGGGAGCTCTGGTTTCTCCTGCTCTCATTTTCAGAGAGTTCCTCCCAAGTCTAGACTCCACACTGTTGTGGTAGGGGGATTTTTATTGAAGTAGAAAGTAAAAAAGGATAGATTCAGTAGATCTTCTCTCTTGTTTAATTTAGCCCCAGGAGATCATCCTTCCATGTAATCATACCAAGGTTAACTCTGTCGTTGACTGCACTGGCCACCCTCTCCCCCCCTGCAGGTAGAAGAGGCTCTGAATTACATGACAAAACAAGAACAGCAGATTCCTTCAGAATGCACAATTGTAAAAATAAAGATTTTATTTGTAAAGCATCTTTGAGAAAATATTTTAAAATACCACTTTTTTTCCCCCAAAGACATTAAATACATTTTGCATGAACAGTCCCAGCATTGTTCAAGCCTGCTGTACATGGTCTCTATTTAACACTATTTACAAGGACATGAGAAAGGTTTACTGACAATGAGGATTTACTATTCAAAGTAGATCCCTCAAAAAAAAAAGAAATAAAAGAGTATTAACAGAAGCAAGAGCACTCTTTGTATTTTCAGCAGAGCTCCCTGGAGAACTTGTATTTACTAACAGAATGCATTGTTGAGTGACTACTCAGTGAGTGGAACACCAGAGCTAGCTATATTTAAAAGTCACATAATATAAGTTTAACTAAATACTAATCACTCTCTTCCCACCAGTGAGGTGTCTGTGACTCCACACCCCAGATCTTAATCAGGATAGACAAGTTGACCCTACATGGAAGGAAAGGGAGAGCAAGGCATGCAAGACCCTGTTTCATAGGTCCCTGCTACTAAAAATAATGTTCCAGACAGGGTCCTCAGCAGGGCTGTGCCAGGATCTGTGTTACAGCACAGGGAAGGAGGGATGAGAAGAATGAATGCTGGCTGCACAGGGAGCAGAGCAGAGCTGCTTGTGCACTTCCACTCTGCTTGTGCTGCAGTTCTAGCACCAATGTGCTCTAATGTGTGCCAAATAACCACAACCTAACCCCAAAAACCAGGGGTGTTCAGGGGCTGTGAGCCAGGGCCTCAACATCATGGGTTAATACTCAGTGCCTCAACAGGAATTCCAAATGTAGGCAGACTGGCAAAATATACAGATACAGGGAGAGCTTGTGTGAAATGAAACTCATAAATCCTGCTGGAAATATGTGGAGCAGTAAACTGCCCCTTTGCCATCTGTTCAGCACATTCCAAGCAGAAAAAACTGCACCACAATAGAAACAGAATGTAACTTCACCAGAACTGAAGAGTGGTGGGAAAAGGTAAAGGGCATTTCTTGTAATTGTTCTAAAGCAATTAGAAGAAATCTGAAGCAAGGTCTGCTCCAATGCCACAGGAGTTGCTTCTACTGGACTGGACTCTACTTGGGCATTATCAAGAGCAGGAAAAAACTGCAGTATATGGCATGTCCTTGATCAGCCAACCATTTTTGACAGGCAAAAATAGGTGAGTGAAATACTTCTGGCTCAAACTGACCCAATGTTTGCCTTCCCCACCTCTGAGACTATGCTGTGAAAGCACAGCTGAATTTAGCATGCTACACATTTGACACTTGCAAACAGTTATTTCTTCATAGCCCAGCAATTAAAGAAACCTTGAATTCAGAAGCCTCCAAATCAAGTTTCTGGTCCACTAGACTCCTAACTAAGATGTATCCCATTTTTCTCCAAACTCCTAATCAAGCTGCATATGCTGGAATGCTAATTACCCTGGGCTCATTCTGCAGTCACAGGAGAGAAAAAGGCATCTATCTATCTATCTATCTATCTATCTATCTATCTATCTATCTATCTATCTATCTATCTATCTATCTATCTATCTAATTTTATACAGTGATAAAAGTCTCAGGGGAGGTGAATCACCCTCGGGCAAGTGCACAAAACTCAACAGGATGACTCTGGGCTCAGTTGAGCATTCAGGTGACCTGCCACAGCTCAGTCACCCTGTTTTCAGTGTCACCTAAATACAGTATTGAGTAGTTTGGGTCTTTTCTCTCTAGATTGCCAGTGTTAGGAGTCATTGCAGTACCTATAGAGGATAGGCTGAAGAGAAGTTTCTCTGTTCCTCACTCTACCGTGTGTACAATGGGGAAAATTCCATACCTGTTTAAAGGAAGATTCATTAGGTGTTAGAAGCTCAGGAGTTTGGCAATGGACATTGGGAAGGAAAGGGTGGAATTATCCTAAGTTATTATGCACAATTAACATTGAATTATAAGATAAATATATTAATTTTCTGCCTTGCCCAAAACATTGAAGCGCAACTGATGGTTTATCTTATAATTGCTTGTAGACAACCATTCCGATGAGTCCTGAGGGTTCAACCAAGTATTTACCTGATCTTCTCCTCACATAGATGTAAAACAGTACTGCCAGCAGAATCAGCAGTAATGCAACTCCAAGTAAAACTCCAAGGACAATCACTGCTACTCTCCAGGAGGAGCTGTTGTCAGTTGATGACTGAACAGACAGAGCTGGAAATTTAAAGCACATTTTAGGAATGTTAGCTACAAAAAGTAAAGAAGTGGGTGTAAAAAATCCTGGAGCCCTAAGTGACAGCTGTGTTTAACTGCTTGGCAGCTTTGAAATTTTGAATAATACTGAAAATGTTTCTGTATGTGGTGAAGATTTGTTAACTAGAAATCTTTTCTGAGGGTCCTTGTGATCTCTTGGTGACACCCATAACAGCTGCTCTGAGGATTTGCTGGATGGATGGTATAACTTGAGAATCTTTAGATCCTTTAGTGTGAAGAGAACCCATCCTTTGAGTCTGGAACTGGGTATGTGTAATGGCTCTTTAAAATAGGTCCATAATCTGTATTAAATCACTATATGCTCAGTGAATGTTTAAATAGATTACCTGAAATATTTGCATTTCTTAAAAGAAAGAAGTTAATTTATCATCTTAATTTAACAGCAGTAGATCTGACCCTTTAATCCCCACACCATTAATGAGAAGCTCTTTCAGCATCACTTACTTTGCACTTCACTTTGGTTCCCAAACTTGCTCCTTAATACATTACTCAGGAGTGTCTTTATATCACCCACATCCCTGGCTTCTTCTTTTGGCAGCAGGAAGAGAAAATCAGCGATCACACTGCCAGGTCTTAGCCCCAGCACCAAAATATCAGAGTGGGCATTCCCCAGTTCAGCATGCATTGCTTCAACAACCTGTGCAAGGGGAAATTGATATTTATTCCACTTGTCAGTCAGCTGAGGCAGAGCAGGAGCACACATATCCTGCACTAAATTTATTAAGGTATGAAATTTTCCTCACTTACTACTCTTTCAAGGCAATTGCTTTGGGATAACAAATGAAAAACCCATTGGAAGAGGATTCCAAAGTGATGCATTGTCTGTGATTGAAAATGTGAAATCTGAGTTTGACTTCCAAAGCTCCAATCTGTTTAGCTAGTTATCAATGAATAATGCATTTAAACAAGTTGTCCTCCTCCACAAACCCATATGGGACCTTGACTATACAAAATTTGGAATCTACAAAGAGCACCCAATATTTCTAAAGTTATGCTCAGTGTCCTCTGACTTTTTTTAACATCTGCAACTAAACTTCAAGCATGGTCCTGCACACACTACCAGCACAGAACTTCATGTGAGAAGTTTAAAATTTATTTTTGTCACCAGATTTTTAAAGTCATGACGTAACAGAATACCTTTGCAAAGAGAGACAAGGGTGTGATTTGCCTCTCAATCATTCTGGCATAAACCAAGTGTACTCCTGTGACATCAATCAAAATCAAATTAATTACACTGATATCTCCAAAAGTGGAGCTTTGCTTAGTGCTTTCATATGGATACAAAGCAAGAACAAGCAGTCCCCTTTTTTAAGTAAGACTGGTTGAAATGTTTTTGTCGGGACTAATCTTTTCAGATAATTAGGCATTTGATTCCACCCACTGAGAGAAGTTATCTTCTCCCTGTGGATAAATATGGTATTCTACCTGAAAAGTCCGAAAGATTACTATTTTTCATAGATGATCACAAACCTTGATCTGAGTCACTGCTCAGTTTTCTGCCTCCATCTTTTCTATGGGATAAACCCCCCACTAAACTTTATATCCCTTTAAGTTCTTTGGACAGAGGCTTCAAAAGTTATTTTCTTTTCCTCAACTTGATGAGCAGTCTAGATAGGAAACCTGACTTATGCAGGCAAAACTGTAACATTTCAAAGCTACAACTACAGAGTGGAAGTACTGTGGAATATAAAGGAAATAGTTCAACATTCAAACTGGGGGAAAAAAATCCAATAGAGAAATTGTCTATATTTTCAATCATGTTAGTACAGCCTCTCTTTGATTTTGCCATTTTTTTGAAGAAAAGCTGACACTTTGCATGAGGTAAAAGCTTATTAAAAGCCAGTAAAGCAATTCCTGCTGCATTCAGTCAGGTTGGAAGAAACTTTTTGCATCCACTAAAATAAATTTTCTATCCATGAAGTGGAGATGTTAGCAGTCATAAGACAAGGTTACCTCTGAGTTGGCGTGGTGAGAACAAATTAATTACTGCTTTTGAAATCTGTGGAGTTTCTTAGCTAAAGGGTAAGATCATCACACTAAAAATAGTTGTGTTAGCTATTTAAAGCAGTCTACCCCAATCTCACAGTAGATTTACCTTTTCAGCAGGTTGATATACATCAGGATTCCTGAGAGGTGTTGAAATTATTAGGGGTTTTTTTTTTAACATGCTGCTAAAGACAGTTGAGTGGCAGACTGATGCTTCTGCCTGTCAGCATTACTGGCTCAAAGCTTCCACTTTCTCTCCTCATTTTCCCCCTGAGATGGACCCCTTGATACTTTGCCCAATCCTGCAGCCATTTCCATGAGGTGAATTGCCAATAATCCATGTATTGCCAATTACAGTACTCACTTACAAAGCTTTCATGTTTCCAAATCTGTGCTAAAATGCTGGTTTTGAGTAACTCCCTTTTTTTGTCTCCACAGGCATAAGTTTAGTGAAGTGGGAAAAAATAAACAGAACGGGATGTTCCTTACAAAAATAGAATTTTAAAGTGCCTTTCACTAAATAACTTATATTTGAGGATGGCTTAGGGAATGTAGCCCTCCTCACTGGACAACAAGCTCTCTGTCCTGGGCAGATTTGGTGCTTCCTGTACTGCTTTTTTCTTTTTCACCTGATTTAACAATGAATGCAGGAGACTAAGGCTGCTAATCACAAGCCTTTCTGCAGTTCATTCATTGACAAAAAAGATTGTATCAACTTACCTCTGCTCTGAGACTTTCAGACACTGTTACATAGCTTTCACTATCAGAGTTATAAAGCGTATTATTAAATATCTGGTTTTTCAACCGAACTCTGCAGGCAAATGCTTCGTTATCTGGAAAATATAAAAAAAAAAAGAAGAAAAAATTAGGTGAATCCCAGGATTACCTCCAAACTTGGTCTTTGGACTTTATTATCCCATAATATGAATTATATTTTATAATCTTATAAGATATAATTTTATATCTCATATAAAATTTTATATATTTATATATTCTAAATTTTTTAATTTTAATTTTAAAATTATAAATTTATTTGTGTTTATAAAATTTTATATCTTTTATATATTATAAGATAATAACTTTATTATCTTATAATATGAATTGATGAAACCAGATAATAATAATATAATAATAATAATAATAATAATAATAATAATAATAATAATAATAATAATAATAATAATAATAATGAATAATAATGAAGTGTATAATGTGTATCTAATGCAGTGGCTGGCTTTGGAACCTTCAGAGCTGATTCTCTCCAAGTTTGTCAGCCATCACAATCCTCACGAATTGTTCACCATTCCTGTATTATTTAGGGTGCATCCCACTCCCTAATTCAACAGCCACTCTCCCATTGATTCCAGCAGAAGTAACACCAGTCTGTTAGACTCTGCAAGGCTCTGAGTGAGTTTAAATTCTCCTGAGTAGGTGGATGAGCCCTGAGCCAAAAGAAGAAAGCTTTACATAGAAAAGTCCAGACTAAAATAGAGCTGGAAGCTGACACTGAAGTTTGATGGAGGCAGCTTCTTCACCAAAGAAGTGTGAACTTCAGATGCTGTGTGAACTGACATCATAAAGCAGATGGCAAAATACTCCTGGGAGATACTATCTTGTGAAATAATACCCTGTAGTTATGGATAAACAAATGTTGAGGTTTATAAACTTACTGGAGCACACAATGCCTTTTAAGTCAGAACAGCCAGTACTTTGTGCTAAACAAAACTCAGTTCTTTCGAAACAGGAGCGAGAATCTGCAAAATAAAGGTAAAAATCAAGGTAATCACTTCTGTGCATGCATTATTAATGCTAATAAAAAAAAGTATGGAATAGGTGAAAGTCTTTAATTATGGCCAAGGAGTCACCCAAGCAGCAGTTCCTTTGGCCCAGTGAGAACTTAGAATTGCAAATGATAAAATTGGAGCATATCAAAAGAGAGGCAGGTGGTGGGTGGGTAGGTGGTATTTGAGAGCTCACTAAAATAGCACTGAGAACTCTGATTTCTTATGAGAGCTAAAGATATAGGTTGTGCTATTACGTGCTTGTACAACTCAGGTAAGCTAGATGAAGTTTTCAGAAGTTAAATTCACTTGCAATTTATTTTGCAAAAAGATATCCATCATGGAGTCTCAAAACCTCAGTATGCTGGTCTGGACTTGCTAATATCTGAATTATTTATGAAGGGTCAAAACCCATTAAAGGCTGGTATTGCAAGTTTTATGTGGTTAGCTCATTGGATTTTATCCCTATTCTCATAGAATTGAAAATAATCTTTAATTTCACATGAAATATGGATGACTTGGTATTTATTGTTCTTTTTAATCAGCTTACAAACCATTTTCTGGTAGGGCAGATGGCTCCAGATTGCAAAAAGAAACAATTTTTTATTTTTCTTGAATAGAGAAAGTAATAAATGAAAACCAGTGAACTGAAGAATTGAAATATTTCAATGGAAATAATGATAAGAATTCCTTGGCTTTGTGGTCCTAAAGACTAAGAGAGAGGGTAAGTCCATCAGAAGGAACCCCACAGTCCACTGCCAAAATAATTGCCCTAGAAAGGTTTTGAGAATAATCACACAATCCATCAGAGAACTCAAGAAATGATTGCAACAAGGACATTTATGTTTTAGAGGTCAAGAAATGCTGGAAGAAAGTAACAATTGCCAAAAGTCAAGTTAGATCTTTCAAGTTATATAAAAAGAAATCCTGAGCACTTTATCAGCCACTGGGAAAGAATGATAAAGTACAGCACAGTTTTATCAAACGTGGATCATGCCAAAATAAACCAGTGACTTCCTTTGACAGGCTGACTTTTAGATCTCTTCCAGTGATGGAGAAGCAGCAGGATGCAGTGCCAAGTGGTAATTTGTTTAGTGCCAAAAGTTTTTTCTAAAGGGATTGGCTAAGGGGGAGATGCCAATGGGGAGTTTTAAAAGGAGAAACCTTGGTTTAGAGGGATATTATGTGTCATGTTCCTGCAGCATCAGTTTTAATACAGAGACACAATTAAACTGTTTACCTTAATGTCTATAACCAAGGATGAAATGAAATAGGTAACAATGACAATTAAGGACTGCCTGCATTCACAAGAGCATGTAGAACCTAAACTTCACACTACCAGAATATTATCTGGTAAATTTACAACCAAAATATCCTGACTTCTGTACAGAATTATCTGGTTCAATAATCCAACAGGATCAGAAATTTTACAGAGCAAGCTCTTACTCTTGCAAACTCCTGTTGAATTCAAGCAGTCCCATCCAAATAAGGGGATGAGTCAACTTGCAGGAATAAAAGTGTGTGAGATCAAATCCAGATCATATGGCAACGAGACACTGTGAGTTTCTATGAATTAAAAAGGTGCCAGGGTGATGGAGGAGGTACCTGTTCGGACAGTGACTGAAGCAGGATTGTTCTCAGCACAAGATGACAGTGCCACAGAAATGGTGTACACATGGCCAGGAAGCAGGTCTTTAATCACATCTTCTGTCTCATTTGTAGTTCTTGTATGAATCTCCTTTCCATCCCTGACAGAGATGTTGTAGAGGCTGCCTGTGCTGCTGCTGCTCCAGCTGAGCTCTATTTCTTCTCCAGTCACATTCAAAACTTCGATGGACACTGTCCCTGCAAAGTGTGAAAGTTTCAAACAGCTGAGAGCAGCCCATTTCACATCTGTAATTCTACACATTTATTATTGAAGGAAAAATATTAATTAAACCAATATAAACTCTTGTGTGTTTTTTCGGAGCTAATTTCAGTTTTCCACCTCATTCTCCCAAAAGAGCAGAAGTGAACCACTTGCTCTACAGACAGAAACCATACATTAATGTACTTTGTTTGATGGTTCCAAAACACAAATGAGGGACATTCTGCTTGCTCCTTGCCTTTGCAACTGCAGGCAAAGTGTGGTAAATGGTCAGAGTTGTAAAATGTTGCTTTTGGATAATAGAGAATTGATGAGGCTGATTGAGGAAAACATGAGCATTCTGAAGTGGATTGATATTTGACTCATCCTGATATCCTCAGGAGGATGGATTTTTAAAATGCCACCAGAAAATTCTAAGTTCAGAGCAGTAGAGAGGCATTTATTAGATGTGCTTCATAGCAGGGTTAAGAAAACTCACCTATCACCGTGGTTTATGCCTGTAAGCAGACACCCAGTGAATATTTACTGGGTCCAGGAGAGTTTTACCAAGGTGTAGGAACTGCCTTGATTGACATTTGCATTTTCAGTGATTTTATCAGGCTTCCCTTTCTAAAATTATATCCAGGAATTTTACCTCACAGTATATATGACCAATGAACAAGAATATTGTGTCTAATTGGATAATTTTCATTCTAGTATTCAGTATCAAATATTTACTTACTGCAAGGTGCTGACGTAAATGTGGTAGTGAAAACGGAATTAGATGCAGTTCCTGTAAATCCAGTTGTATTGGTTTTTGGAGAGACTGTAGTTGTGTGTTCTGTGAAACAGAAATTTGGAGGCAGTGAGTAGAATTTATCTTGATGTTCACCAAGTTTATGCTTCTTATTTTCATAAACAGCTTTCAAAAAACAAGCCCAGAAAACATTCTTCTATTGTGCGCCTAAATATTTAAGTGTGGTACCACCCAAAATCCAATCCCTCCAAGGCCAGTGTACGTAATTATAGAACAATTAAGGAGGGTCAAGGTCAGAAAAGACATTATATGCAATTATTTTAAGGTTTGGGTTGGGTTTTTTAATTTATATAAAGCAGTTACGTGGAGGTTGATCCTGGTGACAGATTCTCCCTGGAACTTTAGGACTTGTATCAGTGAATCCTTTGTTGCATTGACAGGAATAAGTGGCTCCTTCAGCAGTGCAGGTAGCATTTGGGCCACAGTCATTTGAACCTGCCTCACAGCTATTCCAAGCTACAGTGGAGTTGAGCAAAACACAAGAAGAACAAAGATTTAAGTCAGTATTGGAAAAAGAGATAAACCAAGTACCATTTGCCTTTCCCCACCCAAATCCCATTTCACCACGTTACCATCAGTGAAAAACACACACCACTGCTTAAGTTCAGAGTGATGAACAAATCCATACCTTCTACAGAAGTGTTTTTAAGATCAACTTGAAATACTGTGCTCCTGTTAAGGGCCTTGGTAAAAGCATCTGAAATCTCTGATTTTGTTATATTTTGTCCAACATCCAACACAATCTTAAAGATCACAATCACACTGCCTTCCTTGATGCTGTTAATTACAATACGTATTTTTGTTCCATTTTTTAATTCTTGTATCTTTGGTGGCAGATGTTTTGTTATCTGCAAGGTCAAAGGTTTAAGTTAGTACCTGTTCTTCTTCTTTAACATATAGCAATATGCTAGCCATGATTCAAATAAAAGCAGCTCTCACAGTAGGACAATATCTATAACTTCCAGACAGAATTTCATTTAAATCAGGGCCTCTGAAGACAAGATAAGTGAAAAATTACTTCTGCTTCATTTCTAATCATCACATAATCTTTCCCACCCCCATTTAAAGTATTTATACCTAGGTCGTCATGATTATTTACATTAGGAAAAGCTTATCAGAAAATAAAAATTTTAGTTTAGAATTTATAGCAAAATACCTCCATAATGAACTTCTTTTCAAACTCCTTAAATTCTGTACTTGATTTATTCTGATATTCATCCTTGAAAACTTCATTGGTAATCCTAGTGGTTCCACTGTAGACTTCAGCAGCTGTGAACATATGAAAGAATAACCAGGAAAAATGAAGTTATTGTTTAAAACTGGTTTCTCAGCTAAGTAAGGCTTGGGAGTACATGGAGCTGGGAGAGGCTAGAACACTGAACCACTGTGGTTCTAGCTCAGGAAAGTTTTGGATTTGGCAAGAGGACAAGTGAGGCTCTGGATCTCTTTTTCCCCTTGAAAAAAATTGCAGTCTGACTTTAAATTTCTGAAAGTTTGACCTTCTTTTGCCTATTCATTTAAATATGTAGCTTATTCATGTCTAGGTAGATGCTCATTGTAAAAGAGCTTCATGTTCAGGCCATGAATGTGTTGGTTTGCTAACAGAAAAAGAAAAAATTCCAGAGGAAATACCTGTCTGAACTGTCAAGGAGGTGCTGACATTCTTAGAGCAAGTTAAAACATTCACGGATATTTGGTACCGTCGAGCAGAAAGCAGATTTTCAAAGGCAGTGCTTGTTTCATTTAGGATCCTCTCTTCCTTCTCCTCTCTCTGTTCTCCCAGCAGCCTCACTGTGTAAGGACTGTCTGCTCTGCCACCTTGAGGTTTCCAGCTGAACTGGATCGTTCTGCTGGTCACCTTCTGCAGCTGGATGGACAGAGTGATGGGAGCTGAAAAGCAAAAAGGAAATTCCTGTGAAACACGTAGTTACAGTCGATGTGTCTTTAAGGGGCAAAGTGTTAATGGGAAACTGACAGTCTAGGGAAATGTTGAAGTCTCTGCAACGTTTTTATAAAGATATGAAACATAGAATTGTATCACAAAATCACAGAATGAATTGGAAGGAACCTTAAAAATCATCTCATTCCACCCCCTGCCATGGACAGGGACACCTTCCACCAAACCAGGTTGTTCCAAGTCTCTATGTCCAACCTGGCCTTGAATACCTCCGGGGATGGGGCACCCACAATTTCTCTGGGCACCCTGTGCCAGGGCCTCCCCACCCTCATAGGGAAGAATTTCTCCCTATTATTTACTCTAGCCCTACCCTATTTCAGTTAAAAGCTGTTTGTCCTGTCACGTGCCCCTGCACAAAGTCCTTCTTGTAGGTTCCCCTAGGAAGGGAGTTCTAAGGTCTCCCCAGAGCTTTCTCCAGGCTGAACAACACCAACTCTTTCAGCTTGTCTCCATTGTAGAGATACCCCAGCCCTCTGAGCATCTTTGTGACCTCTTCTGGACCTCCTCCAGCAGCTCCACATCCTTCTCATGTTGAGAGCTCTGGGGCTGGAGGCAGCTCTGCAGGTGGGGTCTCACCTGAGCAGGGCAGAGGGCAGAATCCCCCTCTCCCCTGCTGCCCACCATGCTTTGGATGCAGCCCAGGACACCTTTGGCTGTTTGGGCTGTGGGGGCACAGGGCTAAGCCATGCCAAGCTTTTCCTCCACCAAAAGCCCCAAGTCTTTCTTCTCAGAGCTGCTCTCAGTCTGTTCATGCCCAGCCTGTGTTTGTGCCCAGGGAGCCACCTCTGAAGCCTGTCCAGGTCCCTCTGGATGCCATCCCTTCCCTCCACAGTGCCAACTGCCCCACACAGTGCAAATTTGCTGAGGGTGCCCTCAATCCCTCTGTCAGTGTCACCCACAAAGACATTGAGTGGTGCCAGGCCCAGGAGTGACCCCTGAGGAGCCACTGGCCACTGGGCTGTCCTTGGCCATGGAGCCACTGTCAAAGACCAAGCTGTACCTTACTGTGTGTGTGCATATCTCCTACTGTACTCCATGAGCACTGTGACTCCAGATAAATGACAGATTAACCCCTGGGACCCCTCTGAAGAATACTCTATGCTCTATTAATTCTCTATTATGCTCTAAAAATGGAAGTCATGCTGCCTTTGTTTTTTGGGTGCAGAGTACAAAAAGGCTGCATTCTCCTCTTTTCCATCTTTGCTTTGCTTTTTTATCCCATTGAAAAATGATGAAAGGTTCATTACTGCATATTTTTTCAATATGGGCAGATAGCCCTTTGGCAAAAAATTGAAGATGCACTAGAAAAGAATTAGTATTGAAACAAGTAAGAATCAAGTTAGCAAAAAAAAAATTCAGTTGGATTCTCCCAATGAAGGAACTGCCTCTAGTATTCTGTAAAGGGAAATTTCAAGACCAAAATCAACAAAACCAATAAAAACCAATAAAAGTTCCTATTGATATAACTTGGCCTAGGCAGCATAACTATAAAGCATTTTACCCCTGTGGCACTGCCTAACACAAGGTCTGTGATTTCAAAAACAACTCCAGACAGGAACTGCAGCTTTTCAGAAAATAGATAGATGTATGGATTCATATTCCTGGGCTCAATTCCCAGCTTAAAAAAGACATTGTAAAGAGCTCAAATTCCAACAAAAAAAAAACAAACAAACAAACAAAAAAAACACAACAAAAAAACCAAACCAAAACAAAAGGAAAAAAAACAGTAATGAAAGAAAATTATGCTCAATTCTTCCAAAAAAAGAGCAAAATAAGTTTAGTATCATGTGTTAAAATACTCACAGCAAGTCATAGTAAAAGAAGGATTAACAGATGTTGATGTGCTGAGGTTTGTCATGGATGGGGTTGCCAGGGATGTGGCGGGGAGGGAGTGGGAGGTGTTGGCAGTGGGCTCAGTTGTTCTGTCCCCCTGGTTCATGGTGGAACTTTCCCCTTCTCCAGAAGGAGTCGTGGCCCTGCTGCCTGCAGAGGCCGTGGCTGTGGAGGGCGAGGGGCTCCCCGTGGGAGGTGAGGTGGCCGTCACCTGCACCGAGGGCTGTCCCTGGGGCAGGGCTGTGGAGCTGAGCTGAGGTGTTGCTGTCCCCGTGCCGCTGCCTGCTGTGGGTGAATGGCTGGGTGCAGTGGTTTCTGAGGCAGGAGCCACTGGGTTAGTGCTGGCTGTGCTGGGAGCTGGGCTGAGTGTCACCTGCTCTGCTGTCACAGTGTCTGACCCCACATCTGTCACAGGAGCAGTGGAGAACTCCTGGGCAGTGGATGGGTGGGATGTGGTGGCCAAGGGCATCCCGGTGGTGCTGCTGGTGCTGCTCTGCTGTGGGCTGGCAGGCACAGCTGGGGAGCCCTCAGGAGAGGAGGAGGATGAGTGGCTCATCACTGTTGAGCTGAAGGACAGGGAAGAAGCAGTGCCACTCTCTGGGGCAGTGGTGGTGCCAGTTCCTGCTGTTGGGAATGATGGGCTCACTGCAGCACTCCTAGGAGACGTCACCAGTGAGGCCCTTTCTGACATTATTGTTGTGGGTGCAGTGTCCATCCTCCCTTCTCCACCCACCGTCATCATCGTGGACACCAGGGATGTGGCTGGGAGGGAGTGGGAGGTCTCAGTTGTTGCTCTGTCCCCCTGATTCATGGTGGAACTTTCCCCTTCTCCAGGAGGAGTCGTGGCCCTGCTGCCTGCAGAGGCCGTGGCTGTGGAGGGCGAGGGGCTCCCCGTGGGAGGTGAGGTGGCCGTCACCTGCACCGAGGGCTGTCCTTGGGGCTGGGCTGTGGAGCTGAGCTGAGGTGTTGCTGTCCCCGTGCTGCTGCCTGCTGTGGGTGAAGGCCTGGCCTCGATGGTACCAGAGGCAGGAGAGGTGGAAGCCACAGGCCTGAGGGTGGTTGGGCCCTTTGTCTCTGTCCCAGCTGAGAACTGAGCAGTGGAGGATGGAGAGAGCGCCAGGGTCGTGGGTGGGTGGGATGTGGTGGCCGAGGGCATCCCGGTGGTGCTGCTGGTGCTGCTCTGCTGTGGGCTGGGAGGCACAGGTGATGAGCCCCCAGGAGAAGAGGAGGAGGAGGAGGAGGAGGAGGAGGAGGAGGAGTGGCTCCTTGTGGCTGAGCTGAGAGGTGGGGAGGAAGCAGTGCCAGTCTCTGTGCCCATGCTGGGGGCAGTGGTGGTGCCAGTTCCTGCTGTTGGGGATGCTGAGCTCTTGGCAGACACCCCCCAGGAGCCACCTTCCTGCATTTTTGTTGTGGGTGTGGTGCTCATCGTCCCTTCTGCACTCATTATCGTCGTGTTGGACAGCGAGGTTGTGCCCAGGAGGGAATGGGCTGTTGAGGTTTCAGGCTCTGCCACGGAGCCATCTGAGCTGTTTGCAGCTGGGCCAGTTGTGCTGCTGTTGTTTGTGCTCCTCGAGACATTCAGAGGGCTCTCAGAGGTAGCAGTCATTGTGTCTCTTTCCTCTAATGCCATCAGGGTACCTGCCAGAACTTCAGAAATGTGGATTATGGATTGTTGCCCTGAAATTCTGTGAAGCACTTTAATAGTTACCAAGTGTAACTGTGTACTTATGTGAAAAATTCACTCAACAGTCTCATCTTCATTGTTATTCCTTTCCTCCCTCATTTCCACTTTCATATTCTTTGCTATTCCTCAACTACCATGAAATCTCTGTTACTTCCTTTTCCACTTGCATAAATTTGAGGAGATCTTAACCAATTTCTTGGCAATACTTTGATTCTGTATTAATGTAGAGATTTATATTACCTTTCTATTCCTATTCTACATATTTTTTTCAATTTTCTATGCATTTTTATTCCTGTAAATATTATTTTATTTACAGCAAGGAAAGGGTTAGGTGGTGGGCTCATCAGTGTTAGGTTTAAGGCTGGACTCGACCCTAAAGGTCTTTTCCATCCTAAATGATTCTGTGATCCTCTGATTGCTCTAAAGTAAAATTCCTAGAGAATTAACAGGAAAATTAAAAATTAGCAGAATGAGTTTTTCAGCACAATTTTCTTCTTACCTGTTTGTGCATATTTTATTGCTTCAATTTCTTTGCTTTGCAAGGCATTTATTTATTTCCTAATTACTTTCTGTCAGGCAGGAGAGAACAATTTTTCTGAGGATATCTTTCTGTTGATGTTCTAATTCATATTAATTCTGATGAGAATTCATTGCCTTCCTGTGTTTACCTCTATTTCTAACTACAAATAAATCGTAACTCCTGTAGCTCCCAAATGTGAAGGTGACAACATTTCTAACACTCTCAAAGTTTCTTTAAGAGGAAAATCAAACCCTTTTATCATTGTGATTAAACAACCAGGCTAATTTGAGTTTATTTAATTTACTTAATCTGGTAATTCAGCTTTGATTTTGAAGAGTGGCTTTGTTCCTGTTGAAAACCCAGACATATCCTTCTGCCTTACTGCAATTTTACTCCTTAGCAACACTTAATTATTATCCTGGATCTTTGGGTTTGGCTGAATGAAATTTAGAGGATTCTTAGACAGGGTGTACTGGAGCAACTCTATCAAATTCTTAAGGACCACATTAATTAACTGCTTTTGACTGTATTCACCTGTAAAATCAAAGTGGTATTTTCATATTGTTTTAATGTCTACATAGTAACTTGTAATGTTACAATTCATATTTCTCAAAATTCTTCCTACAGACTGATATCTTTTGACACCCAAATACAGTTTGAATTGTGCTTGATCCTGTGCTTGTATCTCCCAGATTTTTAACAGCAGGTATTGATCAGTCAAGAAACTTGTGTTCATCTGCAACTCAATGTCTTGAAACCAGACATTAAGAATAAAATAATGCAGCCCTCTGAATTTCTAGATTTTTTTTTTAATCCCTTGCAGTGCAGTGAGAACACAGCCCAGTTCACACAACCTAATCCATGCTTTTTTATGTGTTTTTTACTAAAGAGTCTTTTGGAGGAGAAAAATTGGCAAAATGCATCATTCATAAACAAGCTTAGGGATAAAAAAACTCAAAAAATCTGGTCAGACACTGCACGTTTGATCTTTTAGATGAGTTTCCTGAATACTTTGCTCTCATTCTTTTACCTACTTACAGCTTTATGTCCCTACTAAAAAATCTGCTGAAATCCAATGGATGCAAGCTAAACAAAAAAAAAACCCCAAACAAACAAACCATAACCCTGTAAATATTGCACATTATTAGATTTATATTTATTTTTAGCAGCCCCCCTTCCCTGATCATCATTTTGAATGCTTCTCAATGACATCCTCTAAATGCACAGTGACCATAAACAAACAAATTAATATTTACTCACAGAGGAGAACGGAGAGGATGAAATGCCAGAGGTAATTCTGAGTGCCCATGCTGAGTGTCCCCCTCTTGCAGGGCTGAGAGTGGCATTTTGAATGGAACACTTGGGGAATTTAAAGAGGGGCGAGGCTGCCAGTGTCACCTCCCAGCCTCTGCACGTCGGGACCGCAGCCAACGCAACGAAAACCTCACACCTGACCTGCTCTGTAATAAATCCCAGTTTTCTGTTCAAGCATGCTTGCTTTTCCTTCATGGAGCAAGGCCTGAGTGGTGAGCCAAAGGTGAGTCAAAGACAGGAAGAATTTAGTGAGCAGTGCAACACATCTGAAGACTCTTTTTGTTCAGGGTATGCAATAAGTAAAATATTTTAACAGCCTTGGGGCAGGGCAATGCATGACTTAGCGGCAATGCAAAACTTAACATGAGCAAAAAAGGTGCTTTAAGGAAGTAATAAGCAAATATATTCTAGTAAAGCTATAAAACACAAAACATTTAATAAATGACACAGTTACAAAAGTTTCTTTTTAATTAAACCAAGAAAAGAAGCCTTGGGTCCACAAGTTTTGCCCTAATGTGTAGATCCACCTTTTTTCCCTCCATATTTCCCTGTATTATTAATTATTTGGGAGCAAATGTTTAAATATTCAGTTCTAACCACCATGTTTACTGTATTAGAACAACAAATTGCTGGAAATGCACCAAACAGATGCCAGTCATTGCTTCTGCAATACTGCAGAGAGACTGAAGTGGTTGTAAATCTCCATTATTTTACTCCTTTGCAGGAGGAAAATAAGGATGACCAGGTGGAAAATACTGGATGAAGCAGGTGGAAAATACTGGATGACCAGGCTTGTCATTCTGAACTGAGTTTATCCCCATTTTCCTTAGCAGGTAAACTCCTCCTAACGACAGGCAGCTGCCATGGACAGTCACCAAATCTGGGTCACAACTTCAACTCAGTGATGTCAAACCTGCCTCTGTGTGCCTGGGGCTCATCAATGATTTAAACATTTACATTTTGCCATGTTTTTAATACCCTACCCTGCCTGAGGTTTATGCTGCTAAAAGTCTTCATTAAATCATTTGCAATGAGATTTTTTTTTCCAGCCACACTATGTGAGAGGAATGCTGTCCTGAGCAGGGTGGGATGGGGTGGAGTGGGCAGAGTAAGGCCTGAAGAGGGAAGATCATTTTTTACCTTTTTTTAAATTTTTTTTCCCCAAGTTTTTATAGACCTGCAAGACTTGGCACATCTATAACTGCATAAATTCCAGATTTTGCTTCTGCAGCTGTTTTCTAAAATTGGTTTCATTTTGGTTTCACTCTGACAGGAAAGTAAGACAGAAATATTCCTTGAAATTAACTGAAGAGTATTGTTCTCTGGTGTGAGGCAGCAATTTCAGCTTTGTGCCTTGTTTGATGTAAAAACTCCTGACTCAGTCAGATCTTTTCTTAGCAACCACTTGTTTACAGATCTAACTGGAACTCTTCAAGATCAAAAACAAGCTATTTCTGCTTGCATCAATAATTGAAATCACATTTTCCATTCTCCTTAGGTGAATGTTGTCAGACTTCTTTCTTTTGGAATTCCATAAGACCAAACCCAGTCTCTAATTCTTGCTCATGGTATAAGAATTTGAGATTCTTATCTCTAATAAGATAAGATTATGCCACCATGGGGACTATGGTGGTACAATTCCACACACCAGGGCAGTTTTTGACCCTCAGCCCCTCCCCTGACCTCTGCAGGTCCAACTCAGGTGCAAATAAGCTTTAATGAGATTGCAAACTGTGGAGTACAGGGTGGAAAATGCCACTCCCCACTTTCTTAACCAGGATTTGCTCTGAAATGACATCCATGGAAACTTGGCTGCAAAGCCCATTAAGTCAAATTCTTAGTATCTTAGAAGCACCACTGGTTCTTAGTGAAGTCTTTTTTAGTAGAGTCTTGTGTGGAGTCTCTTATGAACCAAAAGAAGAAACCAAGTTCAGATTTAGCAGCATAAGTCCATTTTTACTAAAATACATATGCAAATGACACATTGCATTTAAAAAACTCCAAAAATCTTTTTTTTTTTTTTTTTTCCTCAGGAAATAGCTCCAGCAGAGGGGCTGGGTGTTGCATTAGAGCCTGTCCCAGGGCTGAGGCTCAGATAAGCTCTTCTTTTAGGCAGCCTCAATTCCACAGCTTCTCTTCTTTCACCTTGACAATGCCCCAAAACCGACTTTTCATTCAGCTTGTCGTGTACTTTACAGTAAAAGTTGCTTTCTGGTAAACACAGAACAAGTTTTGCCACATGCCTTACATGTAAGAGTCTTTCCAGTATGAAACTGGTGACCCTTCTCAAATATTTTAAGTTCCTTGTGACTCATCTCACCAACCTTTAAACTCAAGATTTAAATGATCACTTAATTCTTACATTTCTTTTTAAAAGATGCTGAAGAAACTCAGGTTTCACCTAGAGTTGGAAGGAAGATACACAAGGAAATAACAAGATGAAATGACATGTAGTTCACCTGCAAAAAACCTTGTCATTCCTTTGGGGTGATCAAAGACTCAGGACTTTGAAAAAAAAACCCTCTCTTTAGATTCTAATTTCCATCTGCTTAAAAACACCTTGTTAAAAGCCTGTGTTTACCAAGGGTTTAACTTCTCAAAACAAACAAAAAAAGAATGATGAAGCTAAAAGAAATACAGAGGGCAGCTGAATTGGTGAAGGCAGACTCTGGTATTAAATCAAAGAATACAATGTGGAGAAAAACAAAATTCTTGTGGGCTTCCAAGCCCCTCAGCCAACTTGAATTAGAAGCAGCAAATGTTGGGGAGAAATTCTCAGTGACAGCTGAAAAATAAATAACCCATTCGGAGGCACTCAGTTTTCTAATTTTCCCTCCTGACAGCCATCCCCAAGCACTTCCAGACTCTCACTTGTCATTTTGAGAGTCAGAGATGGAATTTCTTGTAGAAATCACAATTTGGGGGAAATTATTAATGCTGCTTTCACCTTTTTTTCTCCTGCAGTAGTACCAAACTTACACCAAAGTCCAAGAACTTCCAGAAACATGTCAGCACTGTCAGTGAGGATGTGCATTGCTCTGTGGGTGTCAGGAGTAAAGGAAAAATGAGGTTTTTAGGTAAGAACTGTACTTCCCATGTGTGTAAAAATGTCTGTAAGTTCACATGCCTGTCATTGGTAAAAATCAAAACGTGTTTTATTATTAGTGAACAACCCCAAAATTTTAATATTTGTGTTAGAAGAGCACAAACAGGGCTCTGCAGCCAACCTGTTCCCATAAGGAAATGCTGATGGATGAAACAGCCTTAGAAACAGGACGTGCCTGCACTGTCACAAAGTGTGCTCACCATATGGATTTCAGACATTCAAACCCTCCTGCCTTCTACAATCACTCAAGATTATTATTACTGTTATTGCTGTTGCAATTTTCTTTAGTTTCATTATTATTATTAATAACAATAACAATAATATTACAATTTTTATACTAGCTCTGGGTCAGTGACATTTCCAGCTGCCATTCTGCATTTTTTACAGCCACACTTCTGTAAGAAGTGCCCTACTACTGAATTTTCTCTGTAATTCCTTAGTGTGTGATTGTGATTGCACAGGGCTCAGCACCCCTGAGCTGCATTATTCAGAGGAAAGCACTGGATTTGTTTCTGTATCAGCCTATCACATATGAACTCAGAACTGTAGGTTTTTATTTGATGTTTACTCTCTCATCAGTCATAAATCACAAGATTCTCCCATGTCTAAAAGTGCTTCCATGCTTTTGTCATTTCAGTGCCAGACAGAATGTGGGGTTTGTTTTTTCAACAACTCTCTTATTTTCAACTGATTTGTGCATTTCTAATTTGGTGTGATTTCAAACAGCACAGATATGATAAATCCCAAAAGCCCCAAAACATTCCAAGTGTTTGCCTTTAAATGAGCACTCAAAACTTACAGGTCATGAGGGTTTAAAATGTTACAGGGTAAAAAAAAAATATTTCTGAGAAGCATTAAAGTTTAATCAGATATAAGGAAATTAGATGGTATTGGCAGTGGGTATTCAAAAAGTACCAATTGCCTTGGCAATTTAACAACTCAACATGTTCCAATAGTGTCCCTTCCCCCATATCAACCACACTGAAAACCTTCTTCTAACACGGTCCAAAGCTCAGCCCAAGCAGGCTAAGGAAAGTCATGGTTTTTTCTTAAAAAAAAAATTAAAAGGAAATAAATAAGAGACAAAAGTAGCTCTATTTGCCTCCAAGATTTGGGGGATTTGGAGTTGCTGTTGAGATACTTTTTAATGCTTCATGAACTATTGCTGTTTGCAGTTGGCAAAGCAGAATTCTTTTGTGGAGGACTGACAAGGCATGGTGCTGAGCCCCAAAGGTGATGAGTGGGCTCTGACTAGCTCTGCCTAAATGAAACCCACATTTTCCTTCCCAGCCTTGCATTTTATTATCCTGAAAAGAGCAAATGGAAGAGGAATCAAGTACAAAACACCAGGACAAACAGCACAGATGAAGAACCAGAGATGCAGCTGAAACAAATCAATGCCCACAGGTCACAGCATAGCTTGGAATCCCCAAGGATTCCAAATCATGGATTTGTCAAAATGCTCTGGAAATAAGGGTAACAAAAATAGGGAGAATTTCTGTGCAGGAGAAGAGTTTGGAAGGGGGGGAAGGAAGTTCTGCATTTGGGCAGGGCACCAAACCAAAAGCACAGCACCATCAGAGGATGCTGCTGCCCCACCCAGCAGCACTGCCCAGAGGGATAACTCAGACTGGAGCAGCCAAGGCAGCTCCAGGGCCAGAATCAGAAAAACTCTGATAATCTTGATGTAGGCTCATGCTGCTTCTGTGACTGCATTTCTGTACTTCTTTCTGTACTTTGCATTCCCTCTGCCAGGGAATAAAGCTGTGTATATAACCCTGTCTCCATAATTCTGGACAGGAAAATGAAGAGAAGATTCCTGCAGAGAAGGAATCCAGCTCTCTACGAAGCAGCATCCCCAACACAACTTCTGCTGCAAGAACACATTAAAATACCCCACTGTCAGAGAACAAATACCCACATCAATCACAGACCACAGGTGAGAAAAAGAAATTACCTGTGGGTTCCAGGGTAGAATTCAAGAGCAATGAGCCAGGGATTGTTGTCAGCAGTAAAACTTCAATAAACACAACTCTGATGCTCTGTAACCACCCTTGTGATCAATTATTTTGTTTCACCTATTGATATTGGAACAAAGAATCTATTCAATGAGCCCCTTTTTGCCACAGGTGTTTCAGGATGTTTTTGAGAAGGGTATTTTATAAATCACTTTTCCCCCTTCCCAGCCTTAGTCCACAGAAGTGAGCCACAAAATTTTGAAAATTATTTGGGCTCAGCATTAACAAAAGCAGCAGGAGGTGTGAGAGCCACAGGAATCACTGTTGGTTCAAGGCTCTGAACCTTAACCTCAAGATTCAAAATGTCACCACTCTCCAAAGAGCTGCAAGGTGCTGTGAAAAAAGGATTTTCAGTCTGAAGGCAAGTTTTGGTTGCATGAAGGCTGAACAGTCTGGTTTTGACTCTTATCTGAATTTAAACACTTTGATTTCCCAGCTCTGTGAAATGACAATGTTATCCAAAATTACACAATTATAAAGGCATAGTAAAACTTATTAACAGCATCTTGGGAAGAACTGTTGTGAGAAGTTTTCCATGATAATTCCAGTGAAAACAATCTACTTCTCAGGGAGATTTTCTTTTCATGTAAACAGGTTTTGTTTTTCAATAGTCTGTTCTCTCAGGGGAAAAAAAAAACATAGTTAAAGACCTTTCAATGGAGAATTTTTTTGCCAGTGACTCCTCTGTGTTGATCATTTTCTTTGATATGCTTTAGGTAATGATTGTGCAAGAAAACCTTGCTCCATCTTAGGCTGTCTTATACCTCCACCCTTTTCATATTAAATCATTACTTTTGCTTCAACACAATGTGAAAAATACCACCACAGCCAAGATCAGGGTTCCAGACTTCCACCACCTTTTTCAAATTGTTGTGGTTTAAAAAAATTAAAAAAAAAAAATCAGTTTTCTTCTAGAAATGGGAAGTGAAAAAGAAAAGGAGGTGCCAAAATATCATCCTCAACACAACTATCCCTAAATAGGAGCTGTGGACTGCTCCTGGGCCCCAAGGCCAGGGACAAAAGTTGGCTAAAATGACACTGCTTAGAGCTCATCCCTTTAAAGCAGCTTTGTCTTGGGGGGAACCAGGGAGTGGGTTAAAAGTCAAGCACTGTGACAGATCAAAGGTTCAGTGCATCATCTCTCTCCCTGGCCCACACTTTGTCAGAAGCATAAATGTCACTGGGAGAGTGTGTTACCTCTTCTTATTCAGAGAAGGCTTTTGTGGAAGCTTTTCTCTGGGTTTTGGGTGGGTTTTTTTTTTCTGCAAGGAAAGGCTCCAATCATTCAGTTTTCATTGTCTCAATGACAGGTGCAAGATCTCAAAGATTCAGGACCAAAATAGAAGATGAGAGCATCATGAAGAAAATGTGCTGTGGGGATCTCTTTTGGCTGAGGACTGAATGTTGACCATCAATTGGTTGCTGTGCTAAAGAAGTGATTTCCTCCCAACAATTCCCTCTATATGTTTGCTTTAACCAACTGTGTGCAGCAGCCAAATATTCCATGCTTGAACAGCCTTGGAATCCAGTCTGGGTTGGATAAACTGCACAAACAGCACAAGGGCAATGGAGCTGCTCCCTGCTAAACATTCAGGCAGAGGGGCTGACCCTGCAATGTTAGGTCAAATTTTCTTCCACCAAGTCAATTTTTCTCTCACAAAGAATTGAGATTTTGCTCACCAGCAGCAAGGCAGTTATCACCTGTTTTTCTGGACAGGTATGCCTTCTGTAGAATTATCCCAGCAAGAATCTGGGATTTATCCTCAAACACCTTAAACCCTGGTATTTATCATTAGAAACAGTTAATAAATGAAGGTATGAATCAGGTAAATGACAATATAATGAACATCTTCAAAGCAGCGAGCAGATATGAAAATGAGATAATAGGTGACTCATGTAATTATACAAATATAAATATTGGATCCATTATAACACACACTACCCTGAGGGTGTGCACAACACAGAGTCACAGGATGATTTGTTTTGGGAGGGACCTTAAAGATCATCTCACTCCAACCCCCTGCCACGGGCAGGGACACCTCCCAGTACAAGGCTGCTCAGAGCCCCATCCAGCCTGGATACAGAGTTACAGAAATTTCCATCCCTAAAAATACCCAGCCTGACTCTCCCACTCTCTGCCCATCCTCAGCACCACAACAGAATGTCAGTGCCATTAAAAAATTTAATTTTTTAAATTAAATTACAATTAATTACAAAGGTAATTCCATGAGTATGTGGGTTATTGAAAGCTTCTAGCTGTTTTGTTGGGGTTTTTTTTCTCACAGTGAAAAACAGCTTCAACCTTTGTGCACTTTGAAAAAAAAAAAAGAATTAATTACCTGTAATGAGTGCTCAGTATACCAGGCATGGCATCACAATCCCTTTTTTTGCTCCAAAGCCTCACAAAAAATGTCCCTACACAACCCAGGTGTGGGAACAAGAATTCAGTGACATTTGTGAACAGGGTACAAGGAGCTTAAACAGCCTTGTTTGCAACCCCCCCCATAAGTTTGTGAGAGATGTTTCAGCCTAAGATGATTTTGAATTTCCTGTGATGGTGCTCTGGGGCAGCTCTCAGACACCAAGCTCCTTTCCAGGTTAATCCCACTGCCAGGTGGGCTCAGCTCCCCGTGCCTGTTCCAGCTCATTTCTGAGAAACCATTTTGCAAGTCAGATAGGAAAACACCAAGGGCTTAGCTGGAATGCAAATTATTCTTCTGGGGCCTGCCAGCTTTAATGGGAGGAGGATGGGACCCATAATCTTGTTTTGTTTCTTTTCAGGACTAAATATAATGGAAGGCTCTGTTTCCCTGTTACTGTCTTCCTTTGAGGGCTCCAGCAGGAGATCAATGACTAAGACTTGTCCTCTGCTGTAATTTCTTTGTCTCAGTTCCTTAAAATGCTCTTTTCTTTCCTCACTTTAATCTGGTTTGGTTTGCTCTCCTGAGGGGTATTAATTCAATAATTTAGGTATTAATTCAATAACTTTCTAAGCTAGACTCTGGCCTTGGAGACTTTCTCCTCCACCAGCCTGATCTGTCCCTGCTTTCAAAACAAACACATGGGAAGCTGGCACACTTATCTCAGAATACACCAGAAACAAAGGGATCTCTAAGCTAACAGTCCTTCTCTAAAGCACCAGTTCTTCAAATGAATCACCACAGAACAACTCTTCAAATTTTTGTGTGAGCCCTGAAAAGGAAATGTGTGTGAGCAGCAGAGGGGCAGCACCAATCTCTGCTCCCTGTGAACGGTGCCAGGGCTTGAGGGATTGGCATGAAGTGGTGTCAGGAGAGGTTTAGGTTGGATTTTAGGAAAAGATTCTTCCTCCAGAGGGTGGCTGGGCACTGGACAGGCTGCCCAGGGAATGGGCACAGCCCCAAGGCTGCCAGAGCTCCAGGAGTTTGGACAACATTCTCAGGCACGGGGTGGGATTGTTGGGGCGTCTGTGCAGGGCCAGGAGTAGGACTCTGATCCTTGTGGGTCCCTTTCAAATCAGGATATTCTGTGATTCTGTATTTCAAGTGTAGAGTGCATAGGATAACAAGAGGATCTATGACCACTGGCAAATAAAACAATACTAAAATAATTAAAAATATCCATTCAAATCCTCCAAGATTGTGTTGACGTTGGCTGTCATTTGATTTCAGTGCCTAAGTGTCACCATGATATTTTCTGAAAAATCCCTTCACCAGGATTTCTTCTCCTGGGAAGCTTCAGCTTCTCCATGTTTTGCTGCTTTGGAATGTGGTCTGGAGAGTGTTTATCCAGCATGTGAATTGTTTTAATTTAATGATCAGTCATGGTCCAGCTGTGTCAAGGCTCTGAGGAGTCATGGGTTTTTCTTTATCATTCTTGTTAAGCCTTCTGGTGTATCCTTTCTCTTTCTCTAGTATAGTTTTAGTATGGCATTGATAATATTAATATAATATAATCTAATATAGCATATAATATAATATAATAAGTATAATATAATATAATATAATATAATATACTATAATATAATATAATATATATATAATACTATACTATAATATAATATAATACTATAATATAATATAATATAATATAATATAATATACCCTTCTGAGAACATAGAGTCAAATTTTCATCTCTTCACCTCTTCCTAGGGACCCTCACAAACAGCACACCTTAGGATTATGAAACAACCTTCAAGTTTGTAATGCTGCTGCAGCTGCCATTTGAGATTTTCAGAACATTCTGGAAGCACGACTTGGCCACATTTCACAATTCATCTGCCCCAAGGGTTTCCCTGAGATGGATTTCCCTTGTTTTATTAACAGAGGAATTCAGTGGTTAGATATCTGGCTGAAGTACTTCCACAAAGATTTCCTGAAGACTACAGATATCATTCTTAAAGACTAAAAATCTGCCCACAACTGGCACAGAAAACTTTCAGATTAATTAGTGCAGCAGATCAACTGGTACCACAAGGGGTGAAGAACTGGTGTGTGGAAATCTCACTCGGAAAACTTTCTATTTCCCTGCAGAAAGCTTAAAACCTAAATAAATGCAAGTGATTGAACAACATGAGGATATGTATTCTAATTATTTATTTTTATGAAAGCAATGTAAGTTGTGGAGAGATGTAGAAATAGAAAAGCTTTAGGGCCGTAAATGTATTTCCTCAAGAAAGGAAGAAATAGTTACCTGCTGCTAACTGGAATACTTTGAGGTACTTTTTCCATCTGCACATTTCTTGCTCATTCTCCACCACACATCTCTCTGACCAACAGGTTTCTGAGGGTGAATGGACACCAGTGTGCAAAACAGAATGGGTGGCATATGTGTCACCATCATATTTTCTGAAAAATCCTCTTTGCCCAGGAGTCTTCTCCTGGGAAGCTGAGAGGCCTCAGAGAAAAAGGAAAGCAATTCTTATCTCATTTACTTCTCCTGAGTTTGCTGCTTTGGAATGTGGTTGGAGATTGTTTATCCAACAGGTGATTGTTTCATTGGTTTCGTGTGAATTGCTTTAACTAAATGACCAATCACCATCAGCTGTGTCGGGACTCTGGAGAGTCATGAGTTTTCATTGGTATCTTGTTAAGCCCTCTGTCTGTATCCTCTCTCTATTCTTCAGTATAGTTTTAGTATAGCATTCTGTAATATAATATAATACAATACCATAAAATAATAAATTAGCCTTCTAAGAACATGGAGTCAGATTCATCATTTCCTTCCTGCCATGGGGGACCCTGAAAATACCACAGGTGTGGAGGGTGGTAAGTGCTCCTTTGTGGGGAACATAAGGGGAGGTGGGTGCAGAAGTCACTGAAATGAAAAAAACCTCAGTGCTTGAGGTCCTCATGAAATATGTGTCCTTACAGATAGAGAAAATATCTAAATATATCCACATATGAAGTATAAATCACACAGGCTGTTGGTAAGCAATCTCCTTTTCTGTGATGTGGCATATATTACTGCATGGGAGATGTGTTACTGCATGGTATTAAAAAAAAAAACCACCCATAAATATTTCTTAGCTCAGTGGCTGTATTTTGATACAGCTTATTTCTTCCACTGTCACTTAGTGCACTGTGATCTCCTTGGGAAAGGGACAGTCATGTCAGCACAAAGCACAGTGGCTCCACTGCCAATCTGCCCCTGCTCTACTGTGACACAAATGCAACCCTCTTGCTGGGCATTTCTACTGCCTTTGTCTTCCAGTTACTGCTAAAAGCACAAAAGGAGCTCTGAACTCCATCTCAAGTAGTGAAAAATGGCTACAAATTCTGAATTAGCCTTGTAAGACTAAGCTGAAAATTCAGCCTACAGAAAAGATGGAGAGAAACTATTTATGAGGGCAGGCGGTGGCAGGGCAAGGGAGAATGGCTTCAAATTGGAAGAGGGTTGGTTTAGATTAGATATTTAAAAGAAATTTTTTATTTTGAAGGTGGTGGGGCCCTGGCACAGGTTGCACAGAGAGGCTGGGGCTGCCCATCCCTGGAAGTGTCCAAGGCCAGGTAGGATGAGGCTCTGAGAGCCACCTGGGATAGTGGGAGGTGTCCCTGCCCATGGCAGGGCGTGGGACTGGATGATTTTTAAGGTCCATTCCAACTCAAACCATCCAGTGATTCTCTGATTCTGTGACAACTTTCTGTTCAGCTCTGCTACGTAACAAGGAAGGGGAAATTACACAGGGATGAGGTGAAAGGGAAGGGGGAAACAAGCCAAGGAAGGAGCCCCTCCTATTGGGAAAGGAGGGGAAGGAGCAATCCTGAATCCACACATCACTTTGCAGTGTTAATAGTCAGGTGAAAACTGCCTTCTAAGCTGAGTTACTCAGACAGCAGGTGAATAAAATTAATGGGGAAAGATTCATGTGCAAATGTAAAAGAAAAGCGCACACCCCGGATATTTAAAGAAAAGCAATAATTCAAGTACTCTTGAAATATATTTCCTTATAGGTTTCCTATTCAACTGTGGGATTTATTGGCTGAGTGAAAGTATTTTCATAAATCTGACTCCAATTTACACTGCAGGTGCTGTCCAAACAAGCAACACCACCTGAAAGTTGGTCTCTAAAATTAACCCACAAAGGTCAGAATGTGCGCGTTCACTTGAGGAGAACAAAAAACTCTGTTGCCATTTCTGATCTTATCACTGCAGATCTGTGTTTGCTTTTGCTTCAGCACATTCTCTTCTCCTTGTTCCTGGCTGGAAGTGCCTCATGGCCCAGCCTGAGAGCAGGACAATTGAGGGCTTTTCCCCTTGTCCATTATGATGTGGCTGACTGCACTGGGGTAAGGTAAATGTGAGGGATGAAGGAGGGACCAGCACTGCACTACCTGAGAGGAGGTTTGGGAAAAAAAAACATGGCTTGGCCACAGCCCAGCTCCTCCAAACACAAAAAGGTAGATCCCAGCTAGAAACAGAGCACACCCCACTGGTGTTCAGGTGATGCCCTAAAATCTGTCTTAGCTCTAAGTCATGCTATAAACACTTTGCTTTGTACTTTGTGATGTGCAGACACTTCAAAGCACCTGTCCCCTGTCCCAGATGTGGTTTGTAAAACCCCTGCCCTCACTGCTGCATGTGCAGCTTTGGGTCACCTGGGGACAGGGAACCAGAGCAGCTCCCAGGAGAGGCAGATCCTTTGGTAAGCAGGACAAAACAATCTCCAGGCCCAAGTACACACACAGCAGGTCTCCATGGGCTCAGAAAAGAGTCTCATTAGCTGTCTATATCATAGACAGGTTTGTGGTTTTGCTTATTTCCTGCATTACTGCGCTGGAAAGCAGCCCTTTCCAAACTTATGCCACTTGAAATTAATAGTTATTGTTATTGCTGCCAGCACAGAAACAGAGGGGGTGGAGGGAGGAGCACTGAGAGGTTCATTATCTGACTGCAAAAACATATTTTCTTTCCTAGGCTGGTCTTCTCTCCACTAAGTGATTCATCCAAAGATATTCTTGTAGGATTCCAGGATGGATCCACTCTAATCCCATGAAGCCTGAGATTTGACTCATTGTGGTTGGCTCTCCAAACTCCCTTAATACCTGAAAGTTTTCCCTCCTTTCTCCAAGTAAACAATATCTTTGCTTTCCTGTGTATAAAAGAATAAAACCAAGGGAGGTTGTGATTTTGTTCACATTTACCACCCAAACTCTGGTTTCTTGACACCATCAGCAGGTTAACCTTGCTGGTGTAGTGAAATTACCAGATATACTCCAGCCTTGCAAGAATTTTGGTTTTTTCAGTGTATTTTCAGCCAAACTATTGTTGGCTGAAGAGGGAGAGGAGTCTGTTTACCCCAGGTGAAAGGGGGAAAGAGGAGGACAGAGGAGTTTTGAAGGAGCATAAATGAAAAATCAGTTTTCAGTAGGGATGGAATCACACAGCAAGATACCTCAAAAAGGCACCCCTAGAGTGCACAAGTTTCTGTTCACCTTCTAGCTGGTCAAAACTGGGGAAAAAAATGAGGAGAGGAAGGACAGAAATAATGACACACCTCACTAATGGCTGTCCTTGGCTTGTTCCCCTAGTCTGGGGAAATTCCCTGCAGCAGAGGGAGCAGAGAGTCAACAGCTTCACCTGATGGTTATCAGCAGACACTGGGACTATAAAAAGAGTAATTACGTCACCTCCAAGGAACAGCTGTAAATAAATTTGTCATTGCATGCAAATATGGGAGTGTGCAACAGGTGAGCTCATCCAGCTCTGTGAATGCCGTAGTTGGAAGAGCTAAAACATTGCCCACATCCATCAGGTCTCAAATCCTCTTTAGGCCATGGGGTGCCTTCCAAGGAGATCATGGACAGATGGGCTGGGACATCTCCTGAGAGTGGATTCAGGAACATTCCTGACAGTAGATTCAAGTGCATAGCAGAGGAAAAGCTACATGAAAGAAGATTTGCTCTGCCCTTCTCTCCCATCTTTGGACCTTCACTTCTACCAGAGCTCATCCTGTGAGCTACAGAGGGTTGGCTGCCTTTCCTCTTTCAGTTCAACCCATCTGACCCCAAAGTTTTAAACTGTGCCTCTGGCTGCAGTAAGAAACTAGTTATTTCACAGAGTCATAGAATGGTTTGGGTTGGAAGGGGCCTTAAAGTTCCAAAACACCTTCCACAATCCCAGCTTGCTCAGAGCCCCCTCCAGCCTCATCTTGAGCACTTCCAGGGATCCAGGGCCACCCACAGCTTCTCTGGGCAACTGTTCCAGTGCCTCACCACCCTCCCAGGGAAAAATTTCTTTCTAATCTCCCATCTTTGAAGGACAGTTGGTTTAGAGTCCCGTTCCCCCTTGTCCTCTCACTGCATGCTCTTTGTATAAAGTCTGTTATTCTGTTGAGTGATTGAAGCCACAAACAGGATTTGTGTTACAGAAGCCATTTCCACTTGAAGAAGCATAGAAACCACTGAGTTTCCAGTTCTGTAAAGAAAGTGATATGTCCTTTGATGTGTTATTATTTGCCACAGGGCAAAGAAAAGAGAAATCCACAGGCAATGATAAAAGTCACAGTGAGTGGCAACAAACTGTGAACAGCTGAATTATTTTATTTGTTGCTGTTTTAAATGGAGAGCTTGAGAAAGGTGCGGAGAAATGAGTAAAAAATTTCTGTCCTGTGGTCAGAACCACCTGCACAGACTTAAGAGGTAGTTACAGGTCAGGCATCTAGGGAAAAATGCTCTTTATATGTTTTGTGTGATCTCTTTATCACATATAGATTTCTTCTGCAGGGCTCTCCACATCCCTTTGTCAGCTCAAAGCACACATATATGAGAATTTACATATATCTGTGGTACAAAAGAATGTGATATATAGTGTGCAGAAATAAATGTAACCTGCCAAGACATGGCAGGACATTAAACTTTAAAAAACGGCAGAAATTATAAAATACTTTACGAAGTTTAAACTGGACATATAAGTATAGTCACAACAGGAAAAAAAAATCCTACCAAAGGCCAAAAGCATTTATTGTTTGTCAGGAAAAAGGTGAGAACTTGTGCTATTATTTGGACAGGGTTTCAAATTACTTTGTACAGTTATTTATGTGTCATCTTCTGCTTGGTAGATAAACAGAATAATTTGCCAGATTGCTGAGGAGTTTCTCACTGCAGAATGAATCACTGCACTGAGAACAAAACAACACTTTCGTTTTAGATTCTGAACAGCTTCCACCTTCTGCTGGGAAGGAAAATCCACCAGGGCCAAATCATGTGACAAGGAAGTGATGTGACAAAAGCACTTTGTCCACATGTACCTCAGTGCTGGCTCACCTTGGCATGTGCAGTACAGCTGCCTTCCCCCTGCTTTTGGGATTATGAAATCTGTGAAAGAAAAGGAGGAAATTGACTTTGCAGTGTTACACAACAGGGTAATTAAATTAAAATTGATTTTTTAATAATTTATATTATATAAATATAAAATAAATATAAATAAAATTTTTAAAGGTAAGAATTAAACACAGTTTAATACTTAGAATCATAGATTCATTCAATGGTTTGGGTTGGAAGGGAATTTAAAGATCATCTATTTCCAACCCTCTTCCATGGGCAGGGACAGCTTCCACTAGAAGTGGTTTCTGAGAGCCCCATTCAACCTGGCCCTGGACACTTCCAGGATTGGGGAATTCACAGCTTCTCTGGGAACCCTGTGCCAGGGCCTCCCCACCCTGACAGTGACCTCTGCCTGCCTTGGGTGCCCCCCTAGCAGTGGCACCAGCACATGGTCAAGCAATGGCAGGATAAGCAGGAAAATAAAACCCAAACCTTGTTGGCAGGAGGGAAAACAGTTTCTCTGTGGAAGGCAGAGGAAGGGTTGCCCTCTCTCCCGGGAGCAGGAGCAGCCCCTGCTGCCAGCCCAGGGGCCAGGGGCTGGATGGCTGATCCTCACCAGGGCACCTCCAGGAAGGTGTGTTTGGTCAGCTGTGACCTCAGAGGGTGGTGTTTTACCAGCTGCCAGATTCCTGGTCTCTGCCAGCTCAAATCCCTCTGTGTGTCTCTGAAAGCAGCTGCTTACAGCTGGACAGTGAGAGGGGCTGCTGCTGGGGACTGCAGATCCTCTCCTAGCACAGCTGAGCCAAAGGCACCACTGTGAGCTCCCAGCACAGAGCTCATGTGAAAAATTAGAATTTTATTATTGGCTTTTCACAAATACTAAAATGAATATTATGTGTGTTATGTTAAAAATTTATGCTGTATTTATTTTCTTAAGTAATGTGTTAAATATAGTTTTAGGTTATAACATAAGGTTAAAATAGAAACTATGCTATGTGACATACTTTATTTAAAAACAGGACTCACAGTGAGACAGCAGCCACAGGACACCCAAATCTTTCAGAGAAAGAGAATTTATTGCCCCATTATCAGAAGAAATGAACTTCTTCCTGCCTCATTCAGCCTTGAAGACACCACAAGGATTCAGAGGAAGAAGCTGACACTGACCAGACAGAATCCTGTGTTTGAATGGAATTTATGCATCGTGTATGAGGTGTATGAATATGCAACAGGCTGTTGCTTTTAAGGGTTAATCCTCTCTTAAGTGTGTCCTTTTTTGGGCTTATTTTGCCCAGAAAGAGGTACCCAGACTGTCTGTAACTCTTTGTTTTTATTGTCTCATATTGTCCTAATCCAAATTGTCCAAATTATTATCACTGTAGTTATATTGCTATTTTTATAACCATTTTATTCTCATTAAACTTTAAAAATTAAAAAAAGCCACAAGTGATTGGTGATTTTCACAGCTCAGAAAACTGGGAAACAGGTACAGAACATTAGCTCACCTGCCTGTGCTGAGTGAATCAGTCAAGGCTGTGCTGGCAGGGGAAGTGCAGTAAAACTCTCCATGAGATTTTACTTGGGCATGTGAATAATGTAAGATTGGTTTGTAAGGGCACCAGGATAAACTTATTAAGTCCAGCAGCTGTAATTGCAGATTTTGTGTGCAACTAGACAGAAAACCTGAGTAAAGCTGTGTCAGTAAAGGCAGAGCATGGCTAAGGGATTCTGTAGGTTAGAAGGGTCAATCTGACTCCCCAAGGAAATGCTAAAATAGACACAGATCTGTTTGCATCCTTATGGAGACTGGGAAAGGAAACAAACTCCAAGCAGGTGACTTTAGAGCACAAATACAATTTGTTCAGCTGACAGTCACTAGAATAGCCTCAACAAACAAAAGCTGTACAATCACAGAAACAATTTAAGGCTTTGTTTCATCCTTAATTCCATCTCCTGCTTCATCCATCACCTGCCAAATGCAGCAGGAATTCCAGCAAGAAGCTGCCATGAAGACTTACCTCAAATATCAGCAACTTGCACAAAGGGGGGTTGTATTTTCAGCCCCACTTTCAAAAAACCCAGGCACCATCACATTAACTTCAAACTGCATCTCTTACTCTTAATTTTGGATTTCCTTGACAAAGTTGAGCAGATGCCTACACAGGCCTGAGTGAAGGCTGCTGGGAGGCAAATGTGTGTCACATCTTGCTCTCAGTGACAAGTGCCAGGGGCAGTCGCAGCAGCTGAATGGATTTGAGTGGCACAGGGGAATTCAAAGCAGGAAATGCAAAGATGCATCACACCAAGACATGGCACAAATATCAGTTGCTCATATGGATGGGAAGACAAGCAGAGGCCACCCCAGGTGCTCCTTTCTCTGGTGTGTATGCCTTTATCCCATGAAAATCCCAGTATCAGTTTAAAAAATTCAGTTTTGGGGGAAGTGCTAGAAATAACAAACCTGGAAGATGCAGAACATGCATTTTCTCAGGGAGGCCACACAGACTCCAGTCTGTGTAGGGAGTACCAGAAGAGTCACAGAAGAACATAAAATTGTGTTCTCTTTGGGAGTGCTGTGTCACAAGAGAAGTGCAGGATGCAGAACATCCCAGATACAGGACAAAGACACAGCATGGACATCCTGGCATCCTGACTTTGGCTTTCTGAGAACTCAGGGGAGAGTTAGATGTCCTTTCAGGGAAGAGACTAAACTTCCCAAGGTCATGCTTCTCACAGACCTTTCAGAAAACAGAGGCGCCTTTCTCCTGGTCAAGAATGTTTGATGTCACAGCTGTAGCCAATCGAGTGAAAAGGAGGAGAACAGGCAGTCAGATAAATGCTGACAGGTAATCAAATAAATGCCAAGAAACCCAGGAGATTTGCAGCAGTATCTACCAACTCCTGTGACTAAGCCAGCTGATTTTTATATGGGCTACAAAATGTAGTCTCAACTTATCAGCTAAAAATCCTTCTGGGACAATGAAAACATTGCCCAGAAGCAAACAACACCTTATTCAGGTGTAACTCCTGATGTATTCCTTAGAGACACACACAAAGGTGGGGGCCCAGAGCTGCTCTGTAAAAATTAAAGTTGGATTCAGTAAAACATGGCATTCTGAATTTCAGTTGCTCCATATTTTCACTTTTTTGGCTGAGAAACCCAGTGGACAACTTTACTCACTGGGCAGGTATGGTGCAGAGCACAATTAAACGTGCTGGAATAATGCTGAGAACGTTTGATAAGTAACACTCAGTAATTGAGTAATGAATGTTGGGGGCTTTGTTTTTATTAATTGATATGTTTATTTATTTACAATTGTGTTTTTAAATGGTAAAAATGTCAATATTGGCAGCAGCCTGGGCTGCAGTGACCATGCCCTGGTGGTTTTCACCAGGTTTTCTCTCAAGGCTGGCACCAGAACAAACACACCACCCTTCTGTCTCCATGTACCAATAATAGCTGTGTTTGTTCAAAATGTTGCTGGGAATCCCTTCCTTCATCTTTCCAAATTGCCAGATGCCAAAGGCAGCTAATAATGAGAGCACTGTTTGTGGCCAACATTCCATATCAAAGCTCCAGACACTGTGAGAGGCAAAGCCAGACATTTCCTGAGTGGATTTGCAGAGTTTCAGTATCACTAAGCATAAGCCATGAAGAATCCACTCTGTCAGTAGAGTTATTAGCTGCCAGCACGTTCCCAAGGATGCAGTGGTATTGTTTGCTGGAATACTTGCAACTTAATGAAAATTCTACCCAAATGTCTCTGTCAGGAAGGCAGCCTCTTCTTGGAATTCAGAGTCACCTTCACAGTCATGGAGGCAACAAGTTTTTTTGGGATGGATTTGTGTCAGCCTGCTGAGAATGCAGCTCCTCATACCCTCCTGAACCATGCCTGATCTGCCTCCAAATACCAGTGAAAGCAACTCCACAATGCCACCATACCCAGAGGTCCCAAGCCATCCTCAATGCTTATATCATTTTTTTCCTTGGATTTTCCCAAAGGCTTGATCCAGGTGAGGAAAGAGTAAAAGTCCTACGCAGCAATTTGCCAAATATTCACTGCATCAGCAATAAAGTAACCAAAGCTTATTTTTTCTTTTCATTTTCCTTAGGTTCTGATCCTCCTCAGAGTTCCCTGAAGCAAAACCAGACACCCAACAACTCAAAGAAAAGCAGCTGCCAAATGATTGTGTTCTTTATGGGCTTAAACAGAAATATTGTGGAAGAGAAATGCCACTTTCCTTTTGGAATTGATTACCTCTGTCATAAAGCAGGAAAAGGAGAAAAACACTGTTTAAATAAAAGTTTATTACTTCACCTGTTCCTACAAATGCTTGTAATTTTAGAGAAGGTATTAAATATTTTTATATGTGAGAAAATTACCTAGGAAAAAGCACTTTTACTAATATTCCCTCTGTAAGGACAGGGAGAGGGAAAAGGGGAAAAGGTGAGATCAAATTGATCTCTCTGCACTATAAAACTGCAGTATTCCTAAATATGCTTAACTTTCCCTAAAACACACCTAAACAAACAAAAAGATAGTTGGATAAAACTAATATTTTTTCATTCCTTACAGTTATTATTTCACCAAATCCAGTTTCTAAGCAGAAACACTCATTTACCCCATCCATCCTAATTGTTTTAGCCTTCATCATAGAGAGGACTGAACACCAGCTGATTTAAAGAGAATTTTGTGTGGAATGTTTTGAGATCCGTTGCAAGCACTACACCAGTGTTTTAATTGTGAAACTTCTATACAGAATTTCAACTTCATTGCTCTGATCTTTTCCTTGCTATCTCCAAATATTCTGCCTTTTTCTCAATTCTTCTTTCACACTTGCACTGGGGTTGTTTTTAGTGTAAATATTTGTGTTAGGTCTCTGAAATTCTTCCTTCTGTGGATTTCAGAGGAAAAAAATCACTGGGGAAAGGAGGGCAGGAGAGGCAAGGAAGGGAATTTTCTGCCTGTGGATCAGGGAAGCCATTAGGAGGCTCTCTGCTCTAGGCTTTTGACTAAATCTTACTCAACATCATGGTTTTAGATCAATTGCAGCCAAACTTTTCCAGTTCCTCTGTTTCCTTCCGCAGCCTGCAAGAAAACTTTCCAAAGAGGCATTAAAAACCTGTCTTGTTTATATTTTAATGGATGAGGAAATTTTCCAATATCTCAGCTTTTTCCCAGCCCCACTGGGACCAGAATTTGGCAGCATGATAATAATGGGGAAAGGAAGAGTGGTGAGTGTTTGCATCAGGTGTCAGCAGTGCTGGGCTCCCAGTGAACAATGGGGACATTAGACAGGCACACCCCTGGCCCAAAGTACTTCTTAGGAAACAGGGTGAGGAGCCAAAACTAAATCTTCATTTCTCCACATTTTCCATCCATTGTTTTAAATAATTATTTAGAGCCAGTGTTTAATTGCAAGAACAAAATATGGGCAATGCCAAATTGGAAAAGGGGAAAGCAGCTCAGGGATTTGAAAGCAGTCAGTGAGGCTCTGGGGCACAAAGAGGTTAATTTCTTCATCCAGGTGATGGTGCAAAAAGGAGAGGAAGCATTGCTACACCTGTTGCTTACCAGCATAGAAAAAATGAATGCTGGGGGCTTTGTTTTTATTTATTTATATGTTTATTTATTTACATGTATGCTTTTAAATGCTAAAGATGTCAACATTGGCAGCAGCCTGGGCTGCAGTGACCATGCCCTGGTGGTTTTCACAAGCCTGAGGTATTTGGCCAGGCAAAGAGTCAGAACACTGAATTTTAGAAGACCAAACTTTCAGTTGTTTAAGGAATCAGTGGATACAACCCCCTGGACAACTTCCTTCAGGGATAAAGGAGCTGGGCAGAGCTGGTTACTCTTTAGGAGCTTATTTATTCAAGCAAAGAGCACTCAATCCTTCTTTTGGAGCAGGTGCCAGAACTGTGCAAATTAAACACCTGGGGAGGCTGGTGTGACAGTAATTTCAGATTGAATCACCACATTGCTGCAATAAATTGGACTGGGAATGTTGAATGCTCTTTTGGTTGTCTTTGCTGGAAAGGATGAAACTCAAGGGTATTTACCCATTGTAAAGATGAAGAAAGAGACCCTTAGGAGGCCTTTTCTCTTGCAGTTGGTGGAAACTGCAGTCCAGTGGGGTTTGGATAAGGTTCTGTGTCATGCTTTCAGTGATTTCTGAACATTATCCTGGTACTGGAGCAGTTCAGAAGCTGCCACACCCACCAAGTGCACATCTTTAATACCTGTGACCAAATCACACAGGAAAACATAACAGTACAGAAGTCAACAATAAGTTACAAGGCTGCTTTTATTAAGATACCAACATTCCTATAAGCAGACTCAGTCACAAATAACAGTTTCTGCTGAGCATGCAAGGTATCAAATACAAGCTACTGCTTGACATTTCATCCTGAGGAGTGCTCAGCTTTTGAAAATGGCATAGCTCCACCAAAATCAACAGGCAGATCTCTAATCCTGTCACCTCCGAGAAGTTCAGGATTATAAGTACTAAAATCTAGAAAAATATTTATAGTAAAATAGCTGATCCTGTCACTGAGTGCAGAAGGCAAACACATTTCCCATTTGTCAGCAAACTGAGCAAAAGTTAAGAGACTCCTACATAACAAGAACTGATGGTTATGTTGTTGTCCAAAGAAGTTGTGGACTCCCCATTCCTGGAAGTGTCCAAGGGCAGGCTGAGCACCCTGGGACAGTGGAAGGTGTTCCTGCCCATGGCAGGGACTTGGAGCTAGGTGGTCTTTAAGGTCCCTTCCAACCCAAACCATTCTATGATTCCATGTTCATCAGATTAAGACTGCAAAGATAATTTATAGTTTCACCACTTACAACTAAATGGAGATATATAAATATATATATATATATATATATTTTTTTTTAGATCAGGATCTGGTAACTCTTACTTCCATAAGGAAAAGACAAGTCAAAGTGTCTTAGTCCTTACAGAGTTACTTGAATCTAAAGCAGAATTCAATGATTAATCTGAAATTTATTGATATAAATAATCTCTAAAATCAATCAGTTCAACCTCTTGCAAAATGTGGAAGCCTTTTACCCAGTAATCTTACTAGTACCTAATGGAAATTGGACTAGGAGGATAGAAAAGCCACTTTCCTATGCTATTCTGTACCCAAAAATCAGCACCACAGTGCCATGACTACTTGGAAACATTCATGACTTCAAGTTAAGGACCATTTTCCACTAAGAGTTATTTATAATGGTGTCCATTGAGCTAAAGGAGGAATTTATTTATAAGTTACTAAGTTGGATGTGACCCAGGCACAGCAGATTATCACTGTGTAGGAGGAGTGACTGCAGCAAACAGAACCCAGGGCTGGTGGGACAAGTTACTGACACCTCTTCACCTCCCATCTTCCAACACTCACTGAGGAGGAGATTTGGGGCACCAGAGAAGAGCAGCCCAGGAAAGAGCCCTGCAGGAGATGCTGACTGCATAAAGAGATTTTTGCTCCAGTTTATCCAGCTGACCAGACTGTTGTTGTGCACAATGGACTGTGTAAAGTGAGCCTGTGCTGCTGCACTGATGATTGTGCAGCCAGGCAAAATTCAGGTCAAATTTAGAACTCTTCATCTGCAATTAGAGAGCTCTCACTTAGGTGGGCAGCAGTGTGTGGCTTGACTGCACAATCATTAGGGTCTAATTGAGCTGAATACACAGGGACCAATTGATTTATCTGGAAAAACATGGGCTGCCAGAAACAAAAATAAATTCTTTTTTTGTTTTTTCTTCCTTTTTTACTGAAACCTTGTCAATTACAGAAGGAATCAAATTCAAATACTCATGCTGAAGAGCACCCTGAGTAGGTTAAGCCCCAGACCCACAGTGGCTATTCCTTACTTGGTGGCAAATCCAATGCTGGTTCCCCAGCTTCTGTATACTTAAGGCGTTGCACAATTAGCTCTTCAACGCTGTTACAGCTCAAAGTTTCAACCTCACCCTGAGTAAACAGCAAATTACAAACTGAAAAAGAGATCTGTCTGAGGGTTTGCTGATTTACTTCCTTGAATATCAATGGAAACATGCAGCTTGTCAATATGAATGGCACAAGTGATGCTAAGAGGAGCACATAGTGATATGTCACAGCGAGAAAACCAGATCTCGAAACTTGAGGAGAGATCCAGATGTCTTTGTTTTCTTCCCTTCTATTTTATTAGTGGAAAAACTGCCAAAATTCACTTCAACCTGGAGCTGTTGTCACAAAGAGTTCTTAGGATACCAGGGAAGAAACAGATTGCTAAGAAAAAAAAGAGGTGCTGGGGAGAAAGGGGGTATAGAAGCTTTTTTAATATTACAATAATTTGAAAGATTCAGTGATGTGTAGAGCAAGGAAAGCCAAATGTTGAGTGAAGACAAACTTCAGTTCTCCATGTGATGAGATACGATTCCACTAGAAAACAAAATATAAACCAAATTAATCAGGAGTGAGACAAGTAATCTCTTCCAAAGACAGTAAATACATAGGAAAGAAGAGCTGAGTAGTGCCAGCTCCAAAATGGAGCCATCAACTGAGGCTCCATCATGATATAGAAGTGTTATCAGCCTGACAATATCCTTTATGCTACAGCTTCTTTGCACAACCCCAGAATTCCCATCGCTGAGGTATTACTCAGGAGAGAAGAATGATGAATGCAAGAGAAGCCACTCTTGCTCTGTGGTGAGACTCACAGATTTCATGTGTGGGTTTGAATTCAATGAACCTCAATATGCCCTTTCTGCTGGCTTATGGTTCCATGGTGGGATTTATGATGGAACTGCAGCTGCTGGAGTTGTACCAAGGAGTCCTGGGTACCTTCCCTTGGGGCTCCTGACACATCCAGCCCTTGGGAAGCCACCAGAGCATCACCCTCACCTGCAGCCATCTCCCAGGAGCTGCCCAGAGATGGGTAAGAGGGATGAAAGAGATGGAAATACAGCAAAATGTGACCACTCAGGACTTACAAGCAGGGATCGTGCTCCCTGCCCTTTGCCTATATAATTCTGTGCTCAGTGAATTGAAATGAATTATCTGCAAATGCCACAGGGATGTGTCCAGTGCTTTACTGAGGCCATGGCATTGTCCTGTGGGAGGCCTGCACCAGGGAAGGGTCACTGACTAACTCTGGCAATAATGGCAAATAAACCCTTTTCCAGGAACAGAGTTCCATCCACAGCAAACATCCTTGAGCTGTGAAGTGCTGTTAGGTGTTGCTCCTCAGCCTGTCAGCTTTCTCACTTCTCTCTCCTCCCCTTAAAGAGACAAGCAAGCAAATGATGCTGAGCTGCTAGAACAGACTAATTTTACAGAAAAAGTGCTGAATCCTGTGGTATCCTGAAAAAGTGTTAAATTCCCAAGTTTCAGAGGCAGACCATGTGGCAGTGGTTAAGTCTCCCCAGAGCTGTGTTTTCAGGCTTTCTGCAGGCACATGTAAGCACTGCTTATGCATCTCAATATTTCAAGTTCTTTATGCTTAACATCCCACTACTTTCTCAAAAAAAATAATAATTAAACCCAAGCTTTTGCAGAAAGGCTTCTGAGAACCCTTCTTGAACTTCTGAGAAAAAAAATTATAAAGAGAGTGGTAAAGTTTCTGTCTTTCATTACACTAGTCCCTGGTTTAAACTCAAAAATTACATGGCTTTTTTGTGGAAATGCTTATTGGTGTTTTCTAAGGTGATGTGTCATTTACTCTGACTGAGATCAAAGCCATGATGAAGGACAAAATTCTGCCTTCCTCCTCTTGTAGTTTGCATCATTTGAAAACAAACTGAAGAACAGTAAGAATTTCTTTGTTACTTATATGGCCTTTACCCACAGTAAAAAGGACAGCAGCTTCAAATGTTCTCATATAAAAGGTGGTCATATAGAAGAATGTCACCATTTCAGGAAGAGATAAACAGCTAAAAAATGCAACTGATCACAATTGAGTACTTACATGTGGTAACCTATGAACCACTAATCATAGAACACTTGGTAGCTGAAGTTGTCAGACTTGATCCTGAGGTTGTATCTCCCTGTCTTTCTCTGGTACTGGAAAATGAGAAGGGTCACAACTCCCAGCACAAAACCCAACACAGCAAGGGCTATGAGGATGATGTATCCAATTCCCATTCCAGCCTCCTTCTCTCTCTTGGAATCAGATGCTAAAAAAATAAACAATAAAAAATCAAGAGGTGAAAGAAAAAATCTTGACACTCCTACATTTTTTACTGGGGAGAGAAACAAGCCCTGCATGTTAATTAGCCAATGTGCCAGTACAGAACTGTGCTACAGAAGTGTGTCAGCCTTCTGGGGAGGGTGATTCTCATGGAAAGGGTGTGAGGACAGACCATGTTCTCTTTTTACAGACCAGTGTAGAGTGTCTGCAGACATGAGTGTGATTTTCAGCTAATGTAAGAATTAAAGAATTAGTACTGGTGACTTTTTAAATTCTGCCTTACTTTCAGGAGTACTTTAGAGATGGAGTATTCCCCTATCTTAACCCTGCCTCCATTCATCTATGATTATAAAAATGACTTGATTTGCTTTTATCATGTGTGTAAATGCTCTTCAAACACAGAGTATTTGGGGGAGGATTCTCTGTGTCTGCTGGGTCTCTAAGCCCCCAGCTGAGCCAGCAGAGGTGTGGCTCAGTGGAGTGACACTGCCTTGGTCACCACAGGCTCAATGCTGCACCTGAGCAGTCATTGAGAGCCAGCTGAGCAGCCTGAGGCTGTCTGCAATGTCTGCACAAGTCTGGCAGACAGGGCACAGGACCTGAAGGACACCTGTGCTCTGCTGGAAGAGCACCCACACTCAGAGGGGAAGCAAAGAACAACCCAAATGACCCAGTGTGGGCAAGAGCCAAGTCCCACATTGCCAAGTGCCCCCCAAGGCACCACAGATCACAGACAGAAGGTGTTCTCCTGGTTCCCTTTGAACCACTTCCATGTATTTGTCCAAATCTGCAAGCAGAAACCCCTCTCCCTCTATTATTATGCCTCTCTTCCTGTTTGTACAAGTTCATATAATCCCTTCCTGCAAGGCTGGATGCACCTACAAAAACCTGCATTTGTTTGCTTACATTTTCAGGACAGCACTTGTTTTGTACCCAGGCACTTGTGTGGTACCTGAGGTACACAGAAGATAAATATCACTGCAATTAGAGACAAGATTTTTGGCCAGAGGGCACTGCTGGCAGCAACAGAGGTCAGTAAGAGCAGTTCAAGCTACAGACACCCAGGACATCATTCCAAGACAGGCCAAAGCAGTGCTGTGTAATATATTCAGTCTCATTTTTGAATTTGAGCATGAAACAAAGGAATAAAGTAGAACAGGCACAGTGGAAATGGCAGCCTGTGGCCAGACACAGAGCAGGCCCTCCTGGGGACATGGAACAGTGGCCTTTGCCATAGCATGTGACCAAGTGTGGGCAGAGCAGGTAAAGTTTTTCATGTTTCACTGCAGCATTTACACCTATTGTTACCTGACATCATTAATCATGTTATCCCCTTCCACACAGAGATGTTGACCACTTAAAATGTGGGGTGGTTATCCAAACTAGAAATAAGAGACAGCATCCAAAAGTGCCACCTTTGCCTACAAATCCATTTAGCACAACCCAGAGGAAGCTCTCCTCACCAGAGGCCCTTTAGGGAAATGACCATTTCAAAATTAGAAATTAATCAGGATCTCCAGCAAAACTGAGAGTGAGAGCTACTTGTTGTAAGAGCTAAACAAAGAAAACTGCATTATTTGCTTTATTTATTTTTTAAAAAAACTAATCAGAAATGACCACTGAGGGCCTGTTTGAACAGACCATGTAATGGAAGAAAAATACATTCTTCTAAGTCAGAGTCAGTTCCTTGGTCCAAAAGAACATTATGAACTGTCTGTTTATGGCAGCCATGAGTTAAGACTGATATTGGTGAGCCCAGCCACTCTCAATGAGTGTTTTATGTCAAGAAGTTATAAATGTAAAGCTGGAAGGGGCCAAAATGACTGAAATCATGAGAGACCACAGGTGCCCTTGAAAGCATCAGTCAGGTTAAATGCAGAAAAAGCAGGTGCATAAAAAATTAGACTTTGCTTGTCCCTAGTGCTGGTGTTGCCCTCAATTAACCTTCATTCCACCAAATTAACCAAGGGTGCTGTGCATCAGCTGTGCTCTGCCACTTCCCCTCACTGTGGTAATGAAGTCAGTAGCAGGGAGCCAAGGGAAACACAACAGTAAAATCTCTTACATCCTCTGATTTGGGACTTCAGAGCCCCAAATTGCAGACTAACAGCAGTGTAAACACTTGGAAGAACCAATTGCAATCTGAAAGATCAACTCTGCTTTCACACCTTACAATTGAAATAACTGTTTGATTTTGTGGTTGTTGCACTTGCTACCCTGTGCAAACATCCACACAAAAGCACTTTATCTTTCTTTCTACATTCCCTTGACAACCTGACAGTCCCTGCTCCCAGGAGGGCATGTGCTTCTCCATGTGGCCACGTGGCTCCAGCAGGAATGCCTGCTCCCAAGGAATATAGAGGGGCACAAAACCCCTGTGTGTCACAGGCCCTCAGGTTCCTTTGCCAGCACAAAATAATCCTGGCATGACAGTCTGCTCTCAACTCACCAGCTGATTTACACAGGGGTCCCCAGGATGTTCTGTGCAGGGCGATGGTTTCTCCAGCCTTCGGGAGCCGAGCCTTTGCATGGCACCTCTGCAATGATCAATTCAAACTCCAACAAGTCATGTGGCTTACTAATTCAAAATACAAAACCTTCTGATGAGCTTGTGAAAGCCCAGTGCTACTCTCACCATCCAGCTTTTGTTTCTTAATGTTATGCTCTGTTAAACTGAAATTAGCACCAACAGAAATGGCACCAGGGAAAAATCAGTATAAAATCTGTAATTAGTCTCACTGGAACACACTGCTGTGAACAGACACTTCACACAGACAACCTTTTCATCAACTTGCTGTTTGTTTTAGAGAAACCTTATGGCAGAATAAATTTATCCCTAATGCCAGGGTTTTGCAAGCACTTTTGTTTGGATGTTTGTGCTGCCCATGGCAGGCACAGCAGATCCTGCAGCCAGCACCAGCAAAAGCAGCAGCAGCTTTCAGACCCTGCAAAGCCATGTGTATTCTGAAGCTACCCACAGCTTCAGTGACAAGTGAACCACTAATCTGGGAACTACAAGGCTGAAATCCCTGTCCTGTGGGATGCTGGGGCTCAGCTGCTTTAGCTCTGTGTGAGCAGCCCTTGCACAGACATTTTCTGTGCACTTCCTTTTTTTTTTGTTTGCTGCCTTTTCATTTTAAGTCACAGCCCAAAGGTCCCTGATGGGAACCAATACCTCCTGGCATTATTCAAAGGGTACTGTGGCTCTCCTGGAAGGGCACAAAAAACCCCAGAGAAGTGGCAGCATCATACCATGACCAGCAAAATCAGCAGGGTGTCTTACCAGCTTGAATTCAGCTTACACCAGAATGTCCCATCAGAGTTATGAGTTTGGCTGCACTGGAAAACCTCTACAATCCACTGCCAGCAACAGTGTCTTCAGCTGGGTCAGCCCCCAGAAAAATACCCATGTGGTTATTTAAGACTTTGGTCTGCTCTCAAGTAGCTTTCCCAGGTAGGTGGATCCATTAGAGAACACATTTATGTAATTGCTCCCTAGTGGAAATAAACTTTTGGTTCCACATGGCCATGGAGCAGCCACATTCCACCAAACATCTGCATGGTGGTGGCATATCACTCCTCTTCCCATTCAAAGTAATTTTTCTTACTCATTTCTTACTGCTTTTCTCCTCAGCCAGTCCATTTTTTTTCAACTCTAAACTTCAGAGCACCTTACTCTCTTCTGCAGAGAAAACAAGGTATAAATAGACTGAGTTAGAAGAACTAATCCAAGATGTAAGTATTGAGTGTGTGAGTGAAGAGCTGAGCTAAACCTGCCCTGCAGCAAGTCACTGTTTCCCAGAATAACAGAGCAGAGGGTCACACTCCAGACCCAGGACACTTTCCCAGCCATCTTGCTTTATTTACAAATATCCTCTGGTCTTGCTCATCTTCCTTGATCGTTGCACCTTCTGCAGCTCCTCTTCCCTTCTTTCTAAAAGCCATTGCTCACCCTGTGTGCTTGTACCTGGTGCTTGTCTTCTCCACATCACAATTAACCTCAATTGAAGGTACTGAATTCACTGACTTCTCATAGAGGTAAATTTTGCACAGGAGAAAGAACAATGCATCCTATATATATTTATATTCATACTCAGCTGCAAAAACTGGAGCCATCTTACCATTGTCATGTTTCCTGTCCCTTTTTTTTTGTTTTTTTGGTTTTTTTTTTAATCAGGAGGAAGCCTTATACTTTGAGAAAGGAAACAAGCATCTTCTGTAGCCTTTTAAAATCCTTTAGGAAGAGATCATTTGCTTTATAATGAGTTTAAACTTATAATGAGTTTTATTTAGAGCTAGAGGAAAGTGTTAAACAATGGGAGAACACCAAACTGCTAATGAAAACATCCTTGATAGAAAAAGAACCAGGAAGGTTGGCAGAGGAAGAGGAGAATTCCCAAGTGTCAGTTAGTAATAAAAAAAAGTCATCAGTTAAACATATTTTTCCTCTTTCGATGGTAGCAACACATTTTCAGATAAAGCTGTGTATCACTTACTTGCAAGTAAAAAGAAACAATGCAATGCTTTGTAGCACAGACAATTAAAAACTGCAGTTCTTACCAGAACATGGCTTGGATAATTGCTTTAAAAAGCAATCAGGCTTTAAAAAGCCATAATAATCTCTATTAAAAGTCACAGCCCTAAAAACTTAATGACACTGAGCTTCCTTTCCTGGCACCTAAACTCTCAGTTGAAGAAGCAAATCTGTAGGGGATAAGAAAAAAAGGACATAACAAAATATAAATTTACTCCGACATTCTTCTGATGCTGCTACTCTGGGAGTTCCTATTTTGTGACATCTCCATCTGAGCTGATACTTTTCTACCCAGCCTAATTTCATTGCTTTTTATTCATCCTTAAAATGAGTGAAAGGTCCAGTTCTCAGGTTCCCCAGCACTGTGCAAGCTCCATGCTTTTTTCCAGCAGGGATGAGCCACAGGAGGAAAAGCTGAAACCTCCACATGGTTGTAGTGTTTCCTCACTCCTCTCTGCTCTCAGCAGAGAACAAAGGAAAACTCTAGAGTTATTTTAAACCTTGTTTGGAAACATTACTCCCTCCATCCCATTGCAGGACTCCATGTAGCACTGGAGAAAAATACATTTTTTGCGGGGGGAATAGCATATCAGAGCAAAACACTTACAGTCCTGCAGGTGCTTCCTGGTGACTCCATACAAATACGAATTCTGCAGTGTAAGTAAACCACAGAGTTGTTGACAAAGGAAAAAATTTTCATCTTAAACTGAGCTTTGCTTGAATTCCCATTTTCCAGCAGCGTGGTGTAAGTATTTGGGATGGGACAGCTGAAAAGGGAGACAAAAACCACACAGAGCAGCTAAGGCAAGAGAAGGCAGGTTTTGGCTACAGCACAGAACTTGGGTTCTATGGTTTTCCTTCCATTAGGATGTCACAGCCAGACCCTTCATGAAGCAGCTCTGGCAGTGCAGTGGTGATAAGGGGCTGTTTGCTGCTTTATTCTCACAGTAACCAAGTGGAGCTGTGGTTGGAGAACTGGAGAAGGAGGGAAAGAGTAACAGAAAGAAAGATTTAAACTTGGCTTCACCAAACACAAATTGAAAAAAACCTCAAACTTAAAGGACTAGATTGTGTTACTGAGCAAAACTATTATCCTGTATAAGGTTTTTTAAGGTGAGCCTAAAAAATATGACATTGGGGTGAGATCAGGGATCCAGTCAGGAACAAACCTCCTCTTTCACCAGAGGGTGCTCTAATATCATGTGTGAGGAATTAAAAAACCTATTTCTTTGTTGACAAGAGACACATAAGCTCTTGATAAAGCTGAAACCACAGAGAAACCTCTGAACCACAGAGCAGGAGATAAAGCACCTACTTCTCAAATGCTCTTTCACTACTGAATGCCAAAATCACCTTCAGGTGATTTCTTCAGGTTAAAAGCACAATTCCTTCACAAAACTGGAAGGAAGACAACCAAACCCAAAAAACTTTCACATAGCCCTTTGAAATCCCTTTTCATATCTACCTTTCTTGTTCAAAGGAGGTGTAGCCAGGCCAGATAGAAAGGGATGGTGCATGTGAATGATGAGAACAGATGTAAAAGCCATTTAAAATACAACACATAATTAGTCATTTGCAAATGGTATTTGCAAATGGCATTGCTGTACCTGTTGCTGATAAAAACAAATGACAGGGGATGCACTGAATTATTGGTTGGAGTGGCCCAGCAGTCAGTGAGAACCACCTTGAGCTGGCTGTCTGCCCTCTGTATCCCCACCTCGATCAGCACATCCTCGCTGGCAGAGACGCTGAAATTTCTGGGGACTGGGGAGTTTCCAATTAACAACTGCATTTCTGTTCTGAAGTATCCAGATCCATGCAAATCCTCAAAGATGGTGTAAAGTCTGAAAAACCAATTATCCTTCTTTAAAGACCACAATTTGACTGTGAGTTTCTGCAAGTCTTAAATCAGTGCTTGTTTCCCCACATATTTAAAATCTGCAGTCCAGGATGGCAGGACGCTGTTCAAAAGGAAGGGTGTAAAAGCATTGAGTTTTCATCTGGGAAGGTAGAGAGAATGGAAACACAAGTGGGAAAATCCAAAGGGTGGTCTCAGCAATTCAAACAGGGCAGAGAGAAATACCAGAGTGGAGTAGAAGGGGAACAAGGCCATGAGCTCTCTGAAAGCTCAAAATAAGGACAGTAAAAGCTTAGTGCAGAAAAGAAGAGCCAAGAAAACAAGACAGGGAAAATCTGAACAGAAAGTGAAAGGCATGAGAAAATTATAGAGCTCAAAGAAAAGTGGCCTGACAAAGATTTTGCTGGGGAATAGGAAGGAAAATACAATCTCTGGACAGGGCTAGGAAACAGGAACTGGATTTGGTGCCAATAGTTTAAGCAGGATGATAGGCAGGAGAGGGAGTGCACTTGTCTGAAGGGAGGACATTCCCCATGACAGAAAGGCTTGGGCTGTCATATTTTCTGTCAGCACAGCCTTGATTTTCTGTGCAGTGTGGCTCTGATTTCATCTTACTTGAAGGTGGGGCCTTCCACAACAAAAAAAGTATTTGCATGATGTATCTTCTGGTTTTTCAAGTTGACCAAATAAGGATTTTTGGGGGGTTAAAAACTGCCATTCTCAGAAGTCACATAGCAACCTACAGGCTCACATCAGGTGGAAAGACACACAATTGATGTGTTCCAAAAGCAGGAAAATGCTGTTATTGCTACAAGGGATTGCCAGGAAGACAGTGAGGAGACATTCTGACTCCTGAATCAGCAGTTCCCAAAGGTTTATTTCTACCTGTGGTTAGCCAGGTAAAGGCCAACTTGTTGGATCTACTGGCACATTAGTTGGAGCAGGAGAGAAGAACACAGCAGGGATCTCCTTGATGCCTTGGACTGGCTACTAGAGCACAGGCTAGACAGAGTTAGAGAATAAAGTGGATATTTATTAAAAGCCTTTAACAGATACACCTTGGGCCATGCAGGAGCGTGGCAGAGGCTACAGCCATGATGGATGAGGGTCATGAGTTTTTTTAAGGTAGATACAAGTTTGGTCTATTTGCATATCAGAGGTTAATTGTCCAAGTAATTAAGTCACATTCCCTCAGTTTGCTTCCCCCCAGTTTAATTTTGTTTATACTTTTCAGGCCTGAGGCTGTGATGATGACTTTGGTTCTCAGGCCTGGAAAGATTGTTTTGTCTGACCACACTGTGAAGAGAGCTTACAAAGTCTATACATGGAGTTCAGAGTTATACACTACTGCAGTAGAGGATCTGAAAAAATATAACAGCTAAAACTTAAGGCATCATTCAGAGCACAGGACTCCCAGGATGGCAGACTGCTCCCAGTGCTGCCACTGGATACAGCTACAGCCCCTGGGGGTTTTCCCAATGCAGCAGCACTCAGCCACACAGCAGAATTTCAAAGCAGAGAGAGGTGCTCCTCACCTTTCTGCAGTGTACCCAGAGGAAGTCAAGACATCATTTTGAAACACACAGTGGATGGGACTGGCAATGCTCAAGTGGTGGATTACTCCCTGAGCAGAAACATCATTCTTAAGGGTGGTTCTCACCACTGTAGTAGTCATGTTCTGCAGCACAGAAAGGAGAAAACACATCAGTATTTTCAGGGTTGTACCAGAGCTTTCCAGTTTCAGGTGCTTAGGTGTTCCTCATTCTCCTGAGAGCAAAAAATCAAACAGATTAAGCCTCCAGTATCTTTGTTGCTGTACAGAGTGGCAAAGAAAATACACCAGTCTTCCTCCTTTTCCTTTTTGTCACATCATAGAATCACAGAGCTCCACCAACAGCTTGGGTTGGAAGGGATCTTAAAAATCATTAAGTTCCAAACCCCCTGCCATGGGCCAGGACACCTTCCACTAGACCAGGTTGCCCAGAGCCTCATCTAACCTGGTCTTGACCACTTCCAGGGATGGGACAATGATCATTCCTTAGCAATGGTCATTGCTCCAGGAGGGAGTTTCTGTACTTTGGCATGGTCTGAACACAGCCATTGGTTAGGGATCCAAAGAGAACTGTCACTCTTTGTCCCCACACTGGTAGCTATTAAACTATTTGTCAGCATGATATGATGAAATTACTTTTAAGAAAAGAGAGATGCAAAGGAACCCAGAAGAGGCATGGGAAGTGACTCTCAGTTTGGACAGGCCCTTGAATTTTGCTGCCTGACCTCAAAGATTCCTCTTGTCTTTGGTGAGAGAGTTAACTTTCCATCACAGGAAGGGGATTCCTTCCTCCAACAGAAGTTCAGCAACTAAGAGACTGCACACCTAGCTAAGGATCTGCCACTGCCTCTCCCCTCCTGAAGGAGAAATAAAGTGCTCCAGGGCTTGCTGGCATTCCCTTGATCAGAGGACTTACAGTCTCAACCTGGGTGCCACAGTCGCTCCATCCTGCCTGCAGCACAACGTGGGTGCCATTGCTGGTGCTCACATTGCAGCCAGGCTCCCCCAGGAACAGGGAACTCTCTGGGATAGACTCCTGCTGCAAGAACCTCTTCTGGATGGCAAGGACAATCCTCTCAATCTCACAAAACACACTCACAGCGTCTTTAATGGAAACCTCTTGGGTGGGTTTGACCAGGGGGGCTGGAGATGGTCGAGGAGAAACATCAGGACTTGCCACGGGATCCATGGTGAGAGGACTCAGCACTGTGCTGGAGGACATGGCATCCTCCTGAGCTTTGTGCTCAGCAGGAGAGAAGTCCAGTGAAGCAGGGGAGGAAACATGAGCTGAAGTTTGCAGAGATGTCACAGGTAAAACTGTGCTGTTCACAGGTTTCTCATCTGTCACTGTTGCCTTCTGGCTGAAGTGAAGTGCTGAAGAGTGCCAAAAATAAAGGTACTGTTGTAATTTGCATGTTGAGATTGATCTCATTAGGCAAAAGCAAACTCTTAGGAGGAAACTCACAGTTACTGGCAGGAAACCAATTCCTTTTGTTCTTTTAACCTGCTCTACTTACTGCCAAAGCTGGGGCTTTTTTTAGAAAGGAGCCCATGAGACACATAAAATGCCCATCAGTAAAGCTGAAGTGCTTTATTTCCTGGCAGCTGCAATAATTAGTGTGAAACACATGTAGATACAGCTTTTGGAAGAGAAGTGCTTGCACAATATTCCCCACTGGAGGTTGCTCAGCAAGTGCTTGTATGTTTTTGCCTGGAGCTGTAGGAGACTGCCCAGTTCTGGCTGGGGGCATCACCAGGAGTTTGATTTTAATAAAAACCAGGCCTCATTTGTGACCAGTTACCACCCAAAAGATGGGATCTTGAGTGCTCTGAAAAACTCATTTTGGGGGATGCATGGGACAATCCTCATGTGGCAGCCCCATACTGCAGCTGTGTCCTGAGAGAGAGGAATAAATGTGTCACTGGCAATCTGTAATGGTTCCAGGAAGAAAAAAGTGGGGAAAAAAGGAAGCACAGGTTCAGATCAATGTATGTGTCAAACACCAACATCCAGCAGTGGTCTGGGGTTACACCCTGAGTATTCACCCACCACTGACTGAGAGAGAATCAAGATAATAAACTCCATTTGCAGGGAAGCACAAAAATGTGTGTCATTGCACAAAACTTCTCTTAAATAGTTTTAGTGGCTAAAACATAAAAATACCACCTATTTCCCAAGCAATCTATAAAATCTGTACACACATATACATCCTTATGGAACTGCCCAGCTTCCAGAAATGCCCCAAATAAAAAAGTGACTCATTTGCACAATAAAGGAAGGCAAATAAAAGTTGGAGCTCTTCCAGAGCTGGATTTCCCAAAAGCTTATCATCACATTAATATTTTAGTTAAAACTGAACAAAGGTTGGCATCAATTGACAAATCATCATGACTTCCTTATCATTGTGGTTACAAAACCAAATATAAATTACTGAAGAAGCTTAAGAGAATTTAGGAAATTAAAGACCCATCATACATCAGCTAACAAATGACCTGAGGAAATAGAAGCCAGATGAATCAGCTCATAGAAAAATGTAGTTTGTAACATCAGCATTTCCTCCCTGCTGCCATACAGAGGTCAAGCCACCTATCAGGTATTTTCTGTTACTTTTTCTATTACCTCTTCTGCCCCCTCTGCCACTGCTAATGAAAATCACTAAGAATCTTGAAAATCCTGTCTAATTTTTGTGGCAAATATGAGAATCAGAACTCTTAAAAGAATCTCACAGCATTAAAAATTAATATAGTTTATTACTACAGCCAAGGAGATGCTTCTAACCCCAGGGGCCTCCTCAGTTTTTCCCCCATTTTGCAATTCTGAGGAGATGCTGAGTAAATGCACACCTTGGGTGAAGCAGAAAGTTTGTGTTGCTGTCCTAATTTTTACCTGGCCAAAATTCTCATTTTTGAGAGAAAAAACATGCTTTTACTTCTCTTTCTCTTTCCAAGGTCTAAAAACCAGAGTAAACCAGACCATGGGTGGGACTCAGAAAGCAGCAGCAGCCACCTGCTCTATGGGGACCTGTCTCTAAACAAATCCTTTGTTTTAGCCCAGGTTTGAGGGGGGCAGGCACTCTACAAAGCACCACCACAAGACAGTAGAGATCCTACCAATTACCTGGATCTGTAACTTTCCAGATTTACAACTGTGAGTGTAACAGCAAAAAAAAAGTATTATAGAGCAGAGCATAAATATGTTTTTGAAGTAATTTTTCATGAGATTCTAATTGACAGCTTACAACAATGTTCTTTGGAGAAATGGATTGTGTCAGGGATACAGTATTTCTTTTTTCCCAAAAGTAACTTGTGAAACAGAATTCAGCTGCTCTTAGTCAGGAAATTAATGTTTTTTGTTATTTACTTCAATTACATATAAAAGAAAAGAAGTTGTACAATCAGCCATCATGCTGGGCTTGGCAAAGTGTGGGCTTTCACCTGAGCTCCAGACCCATCAGTGTGTGAGGAAAACAACTATTCCCAGCGAAGGACTCACATATTCATTTGTTTCTTGGGATTTCTATTTCAGGGAAAAATTATTAGTGCAAAGCAGAGAGTAATTATTTTAATTATTTTAAACAGTGCTGGTTATGGCTGTGTTCAGGGATTTATTTCCACTGTTAGCTTATAAATCTCTCAATTCATGACCTCTAACATCTCCTTACCTTTTTCTCTGTAAAAAACTGATTCTAGATACTGTCACAAAGACCAGTTGGTTTTGTCCTTTTGGATCAGTGGTACCTCACTTCCTGTGTCATCTGTGGGTGTTCTCTGAAAAACTTACTGGATGGATAAGCAGGAGCAATACAAGGAGAGAGAAAGGCTTTTCATCCAAGTGTTTTACAGGTATTTTCACCTCAGAGGACACAGATTAATAATAGATTTTGTCATTTATCTGGCTCGGAAGAATTACTGAGGCACAAGCTGCTCCTCACCGTGTATGGAGAGGCTGCTCCTGTCCATGGTGAAGTAGGAGCTGTGTTCCAAGGCCTTACAAAAAGTGGTGATGACATGGTGGACATCCACTTCTTCTGCAAGCAGCAAACTGAAACTTACCACTGGGCTCCCATTAGTAACACCAGCTACCAGCACTTTAATCAGACCAGCATCCATCTGCTGGAGCACCTCAAGGGGCAGAGATTTCTTCACCTGGAATAAAAACAAAATGTATGTGGGGATGGGCAGATGGAACAATTAAATTCCAGGCTGTGTACACTGCTCAGAAATGAGTGTTGTGCTTCCTGCTCTGGAGGGATGCAGCAGAAAATTGACCTTTTGCTTTGTAACATTTTCAATCCAGAGCAGCTGAATGATGTGGTGCACATTTAACCATGAATATTAAACGAGCCAAGCGATTAAGACATCTCATCTGTCATTTGGCACAAGCCCTTGCCTCTGGTAACAGAGAGGGAGGGAGGAGACTGCAGGGAAGCTCCCACGTTCCGCCTCTCAAAATGCCTCTGGGGAGAGAGACAATCCAAGGAATTCCAGTCCAATCCAAGGAATTCCAATCCAATCCAAGGAATCCAATCCAATCCAAGGAATTGCTGGTGGAAGTGAAGGTGCTCCTGACACTCCACACTGCTCAGAGGGCTCTCTCAGCCCAGGAACATTACAACATGGAGCAGGTGACCTCCAAGCTTTGCTTTCCAGCTGATTTCTCACCAGAGCCAAGCAAAACCCATCTCTTTCTAAATACCCACACCAGGGTATTAAGGGGCCAGGTTGGGGCTACTACACTGTGGCCACCTCCAACTGCTTCTTCCTCTCCCTGATTTCTGCAGGGAATATCTGGAGCAGCAGGGCTGGATTTCAGCCATGAGTTTAAGGCACAGTTTATTTCAGTGTGTGATTCTCAGGGATGCCAGCAGTGATTCCCACCAGGAAGAGCCCAGGGAAGAGGCAAGTGCTGGGAGCCACCACTTTGTTTGCCTTGCACCCACGCTCAGAGATGGTGCTTTTAGTGCTGGATTTTCACAGCTTTTGCACAGCCTTGTGCCCTGCCTGCTGTGCATTACCCAGCCCTGACTTCCCCACTGTCTGTTACCCAGCTCTGCAGACGGTCCCAGGATCTGCAGGTGTCCTGCAGCCCTTCCCTGAGTCCCCAGAGCTGGTGTGTTTCTCGTGCTGGGTGCCAAGGCCACATGGCACAGAGCAAACCCCCTGTGTGCCCCTGGGAACAGCTGCCTGCAAGTCCCACACAGCAAAGCCGGGAGTGCCTCATGGAGCACACAGGCAGAGCTGGGAGGATGGAGACACCTGGCTCCCCTCTGAACACCTGGGCAGAACATAAGCTGTCCTTGTCAGACCCCAAATCTCCCCTTTCACCAAGACAGGGCGTCTTGGGCTCCTTCTGCTCTCTCTTTCTGCTGTTTCACAAGCAGGTACTGAAAAATTGGAGGTCAGACCTGAGTTTTCAGCTTTTATAATTTTTGTCTGAACTTCTCAACATTAAACACAGATACTTGTGGCATCCTCTTAGCCCACCCTGATTTCATCCTCTTTCCCTATCCGAAAATCTTTTCAGTTCTTCTCTTTTCACAGAATCACAGAATCATTGAGGTTGGAAAAGACCTCTAAGATCATCAAGTCCAACCTGTGACCAATCCCCACCTTGCCCCCAGCCCAGAGCACTGAGTGTCACCTCCAGGCCTTCCTTGGACACCTCCAGGGATGGGCACTCCAAACCTCCCTGGGCAGCCCCTGCCAAGGCCTGAGCACCCTTTCCATGCAGGAATTCCTCCTGATGTCCAACCTGAACCTCCCCTGGAGCAGCTTGAGGCCATTTCCCCTTGTCCTGTCACTTGCTCCCTGTGACCAGAGCCTGACCCCCACCTGGCTACAGGTGTTTGTTTGTTTCTTTCTATCCTTATTCCTATTTTTCTTCCCAAAGCACGACCCAGAGCTTGAATAGTGTCAGGGCACATTCACAGTATTTGTATTTAACCACTAGGTGCCACTACAAAACCCTTTATCCAAGAGACTCCAGGATATCCAAACAGGTACCACACCCTGGGTTATCAAAACAACGCTTGATGAAGCAGGGCTAGGAAAAAAGAAACGGGATGGGGGTGTGGGAACGGAACTTTTTGGAATGAAATATTCAACATATAATACCCTTGAGTATGGGGAGTTCTTACAGGAGAAATTATCTTCAGGTCTGTCATTATATCTGCAATGTCTATAGCACACAAAGGAAATCTAAGCAAGGAATGCACTGACAGTCTAGAAACTCGGAATAAGTAAAATTATAAGTAAAATTAGTAAAAGATACAATAATTTAAACATAACATTGTTTGAAGACTGTTTTTTCTCTTAGAGAGGAAAAGAAAAATAACCCTCCCCACTGTGTGTGGTTTGGGTGCACCTTCAGGGAGAAGGTACCAGAGCACACATCTGCCCAGCCACCATCACCAGCAGCTTCCAGGATGTGAAGGTGGATAAACTCAAATTAACAAAAGGATGAAATTCCACTGAAATAGTGAGAATTCCTGAATCCCTGTTCCTACACTCATTCCACATTCATATATCTTCAACTACAATCACTTTAGGTGCGTTCAGCTACACAAACACAGGCTGTGTGGGTGCCTTCCAAATGAGGGGGTCACTCATAAGGCATTATCATTTATTGGTTTCACATCTTTTGTCACTCAGCTAAGTTTAAGACACCCAAATTCAAAACAAGCTTTCCACTTGGGAATTTATTGCACCTCAGTGAATATTTTTTCAACTCAAACCTTTTCCTTTCCCAACATTTTGTTAAGGACAAGCCATGATATCCTTCTTGGGGTGTTGTAAAACACAAGCTGAACAAACCCCAGGACTTAAATACTTTTTTTGCCTTTAGCTATGTCATTTTTAAGTTGCATTACAAGAAAGGTGGTGGAACTGGCCTGGACAATGACACTGCAGGTTGTAACATCAAGTTTTTACCTCCTTCTCATCATTTAAAGGATGATATTTCCATTTGCTGTGCTGCCAATTTAACCTCGTGGCACTTAAGTGCTGAGGCTTAAGAACATTATACACATTAGGATTTATAAATCTTCTGAATTGTAGATTATGATTCCAAAGAGGTTTAAAAAAATGTCTGGCAAACTGTATTTACCTGGAACCTGAGAGTGCTTTTAAAGCTCATAAAACTTTCCTCATTTACTTTAAAAGATCAATTTCTGGTCCTCATAACCTGAAAAGAAAATATACAGATCTTTCTGGTCTCCTAAATTTTCTTTGGCATCTAGAAATGCAATATTTATAATATTATTTACAGTGGTTATGCAATTATAGCCCATTTACAGAGGCTCAGAGGTGGAAGGAATCAACTCTAACACATCTCTCCAGCTGATCCACAAAACCAGAGTGCTGGGAAAAGGAGTGAGTTCCTTATAATCCCAAATGATCATTTTCTGCCTGAAAATTTGAGACTCAGGTAAAACTGACACAAAACTTTATTGTGTTCCTTTACATGTAACCATTTTACAATTTTTCCTGAATATAGTCTGGACTAAGATATCTGACTGAATGAAGGAGATACATTAATTTCAGTCCATTTCAATACTGTGCTGTTCTGAAATAGCCTCAGGCAGAGCGTGGTGCTGAATGAGAGAGAGGTCAGTGGAGAATTGCTCCCTTTTCACTTTGCTAATCACATCACTCTCGTTTTGTCACAGTTTTTCTGATGTGACAGCTTGGGGCCAAAACAGCACCAGTAAAGCTGTGCTTTGCTAACACACCCAGAAAGGTGCAAACCAGTAGGAAACTGATTTGATGTGCAAGAAGGATAAAAGGATCACCCTCTTCCCTCCCTGCAGCTGTCTGTGACCCCAGGCTGGCTTGGCCTGTGCCCCTGTGCCAGCTGTGTTCCACTGGCACGTGGTGACTCTGTCCCCAGTGAGTCTTGGGAGGCCTCTGCAGGATTTGAAAATCCATCAAACTGCCAGTGATGGATTTATCACCACACTTATCAAAGCCTCTGCAAACACAGACAGTTGAAGGAGTGATAAAGGAGGCAATAAAGCAGCCCAGCATAACCAGTGGATTTCCAGGCATGGGTGTGTTGGAGGGAGCACCAGAAGGAAGAAACTTCTGGCAAATTCACTGCAATATTAGATACTGTCAAAGGCAGCGCCCCAGAATGCTGAGAGGGTTAAAGGCACAGCAGATATCATGTTGTGCTTTGATATCCTGCACTCCAAATAGAAGTGAGGGCAGAGGTGACTTTTCAAGAAACCACTCCCTTTCCAGATATGAGGCTACAAAATCCAGGATGATTACAAGAACTGTCAGCCTTGAGGTACTGCTGCAAAGGATAATAACAATTATACAGCTAATTAGGATAGTGCTGTTCAGGCAAGGGTATCAGAGCACTTTGCTGGTTCCATTACCTTTCCACCACACTCCTGGAGGAGATCAATAATTCAGTATATCTAGGTATGACAAGGAGAGGACATGGAGGTACCAGAGAACCCAAAATCCTGATCTTGCTCTAAAACACAGCTCCACACTTATCCTGCAGCCTCAGGCAGTCAGGGGAAGCCAAACCTTACAGGTGTGTCAAGGGACACACATGACTTATACAGGCTAAGGGGAGAACAGACCATATTTTATTGAGACAGGTAACAGGTCACATCCTTCTTCACCACTTACTTCATCCACAAAGAGCTGTGCAAAGGTTTGATTTTCCTCACTGCTGTTATTGCTAAAGCCTGGAGAGTATTCCATGTTTGTTATCTGAACTGTGCCACTAAGTTTCTGGAAGGCTGCAAGGTAAGAAAAATATAATAAAGATATTAATATATTATATAAGTATATAAATTATATCAATTATAAATAAATTATATAAATATAATATGTGCTTTATGGGCTGCAGTCCATGGACAGGTGTGTCACAGTGTCCAGCATTCCTGCCTACATGCATCCACTCATAGCAGCAGAAGGCCAGCCCTCTGAAATGCAACCCAAACCCCAAAAGTCTAAAAATAAATCATCCAGCATCTTAGTCTGCCCTGCCTGAGCCCCAGATGGCTCTCAAGAAAGGCACTGACCTCTTGTAGGTCTCATATCTGCCAGCTCTGCCTTGGATCCTTGGGGATGTCTGGAATGTTGCTCTATTCAGGCACTGGAATTGCTCTCCCAGGCTCAGCTGGGTGTCCCACCAGTCCCTCCAGAGGGAAACCATTGCAGTGCCAAATCCTCCCTGCAGCCTCAGAGGAAGGCTGGGCTGCTGCCTGAGCTTACACATCTACACTTTGGACAGCTGTGGTGGGATGAGATGAATCCCAGGAGGGTGTACACTTCCCTCCTATTCACATCTGCTGAATGACATCAAGGCAGACTCAAACATTTTGAGTTTATTTCCTGATTTCTCTGTGTTTCCCAGTGTCTTTGGGCTTGGCATTGTTACTCCAGACACTGAAGTGATCAGAGATCAGAGAAAGGGCTTCTCAAGGCATGGTTTGTGCCCTAGCATGCATTTAGTGATGACTGCAATCATCCAATGCTGTGACCATTGCCAGCAAATTGCCTTCACTCTGCCCCCAGCTCCTAACAAATCATCACTCCTGACACAGCAAAACCTAATGTTTCAATGGTTTCTATAAATACACGATTGTCTTCACCAAAAGACCTCAAGAACTTTATCATCTAGCTAAGGATTCAGTTTAAAATTACCAGTCTTTACCTTCTGGTGTAGCAACCTGCTTTTCTCCCTGCACACACCCAACTGCACCTCCACAGGGTATCAGGCCCCAGGTTCCAGCTCTGAGACTGTCAGACTCCTATATTCAGTTTTAATCTGCCATTTTAGCTGTTTCTATGAAACAGAAGGAATTATAAATCTCTGCATAAACTCTGTGGACCACGTTACACCCAAGTTCTACTCACATTGGGAAAATAATCACTTGAACTAGGACAGGTACTGGAGGAAAAGAAATAGTAACCAGGTAAAGCTTTACAGGGGAGGGGAGAAATGCCTGTCTGAACCTCCTAAGCCCACTGGAGAAGGGTTCCTTCATCCCAGCATAATTCTGATCCCAAAGGAATCCTCACCACTGACAGTCAGATCAAAGGATTTGGGTTTGCTCTTTGCCATGGCTTGTCCTGTCATGTGAACATAGGTATTTAGGGGATAAAACACATTCAGTCGTCTCAGGTGAGAGAGGAAAATGTTCTGAACAATTCTCAAATAATTTTATTTGAGAATTTAAAAGACCAGACTATGAAGAGTTGGCTGAGGTTGAGCCTCCAGGTCAGATATGATGCCACAAGGAGGAGCTGCATATGAAGCTTTACCAAACATGGGCTTTTGACCCCCAGAATTCCTGCTCCAGGGTAGTGAGATGCCACTCTGGTGGCTCTTGCTCTTATTCCTTAGGCATAATCCCTTCACAAGGTTCTTTCCCAGCAAAAGCACTTGGCTGAATATTTGATTCATCAGGAATATAAACAAAGTTTTTATAAACTGAACTCTTTTTGTGTAGAATTCTTCATTTGTTTTTTCCAGCTGGGAACAGCTTTTATATTGCTTTTTGTCAGTTTAAATTTGCTAATTTTATGCTTAATTTTTTTTTTTCATTTAAAAAACCCTAAACATCTTTTTTAGGAGGAGAGAAGACAGCAGCTGAGCAGGGCATTGGCACAGCTGCCCAAGGCAGGGCAGGATGGCAGGAGGGGACACCTGGTGAGCAGGGCTGGGGGGACAAGAGAGGCTGGAGAAGCAGCAGAATTGGCTTTACATGGCTGAAAAAGGCATTTTCCAGGGGGAAAGGAATGAGGGAGTACCACAAGTCAGGCTGCATGAATGGAGACCACCAGGAACATGAGACAATGGGGAGAGGGAGATAAAAGAGCAGCGGAATGAGTGACTGGGGATCAGAGAGATGTGGAGGGCATGAGAGACAGAATAAAGACAAGCAGAAGCAAAACTGAAATAGCCAAACTGAATAGTGACACACTTCAGAAAAAATATACATTTAGTGATGGGCAGAGACAGCAGCATTCCTACCCCAAACAGAACTGTAATTTTAACACCAAATCTGACTCTCTGAAATATGATTCAGCTTCAATCAACAGAAAAATCCCCTAATTAACTGCAACACATCTGCCCAAACCCAAACAGATTAAACCTTCAGCAGCCTTGTTGCTCTCAATTGCATCTCTTGAAGCAGTGTCTCTCAGGTTTCCAGGCAGCTCCTGCCTCCCAAGGGGATTTGTGGAGGACTCTGACTAATCATCCTCTGCTCACAGCAATGGGAAGGCAGGTCCTTTTCCTCCCTGGCTCCCTAAATTAACTCCACAGACAGCTGCTGCTGCTGTGTCCTGGTGCCAGAGGCTGCAGGAAAAACCAGGATGCGTGGCAAAAGGACAAGCAGCAAATGTTGCCATGAGCCACATTTCAGTGCACTCTTTTATGTGCTTCCTCCTCTTGGAGTGAAGAAATGGAACATCAAAAAAAGCAACTGCTAAATTGCCAGGAAGAGGAATTGTTTTCACAAGCTGATTTAGCAAAGAGAAAGTGCCAATCCCTGCAGAAAATATTATTGATACAGAAAAAATTGCAGGCACCAAGACAATAACTTTGACATTGAAAAAATAGTTTTAGATGGCTTTTTCTGAACTCTGAGTGAGACTTGCTTCTCCCCCAGGTGAATTCCCACGTGCAGACCCCATGGGATGTGTACTCACTGCAGGATGGGCTGGGGGCTGGAGAGGTGCCTGGCCAAGCTGGTGTCCCCAAGGTTCCAAAATGTCCCTCAGACCAAGGGAGCTGTTCTCCCTTCCCACCTCTTCATCTGCTCTGGGGGAGGCAATGCCAGCGTTCCCAGTGACCAGCACCAGGTCAGGGCCACCTGGAGAGCTGCCTTGGGGCACTGTGTGAGTGCTGGTGGCAGCTGAGGCTGTTTGAGTTGGGAACAGCCAAAGTGAGCCGAGCTGCTCCTGCCTGGCCGTGCCCACAGCTGTGTTTGGGAGAGCAGCCCTGGCCATGGAGCTTTGCTGCGCTGGGCTCCTGGCCTCCGTGCCCACGGCCAGTGCCCTGCTGGGGGTTATCCCCATGGCCACAGGGCTGCTGGATGTGCTGAAAGCCATCTGTGGGGGCAGACCTTTTTGCCAAGGGGTTGGAGGAGCACTGGTGGGACTGTGATATGCTAGTTTGTCACACAAGGCCAGCGCAGCAGGAAGGACTGTGGCGGTGCCTGACGCGGGGCCTGCAGCAGCCGCTGTCTCCATGGCCAGTGCCCTGCTGGGCAAGACCCCCATGGCCATGGGGCTGTTGAAAGCTATCTGTGGGGCCAGACCTTTTTGCCAAGGGGTTGGAGGAGCACTGGTGGGACTCTGGGACACTCTTTTGTCACACAAGGCCAGCGCAGCAGGGAGGAGTGTGGCAGTGCTTGACATGGGGCCTGCAGCAGCCACTGTCCCCATGGCCAGTGCCCCGCTAGGCGTGACCCCCATGGCCACGGGGCTGCTGGCCCTGCTGAAAGCCATCTGTGGGGTCAGACCTTTTTGCCAAGGCACTGGAGGAGCACCGGTGGGACTGCGGGACACTTGTTTGTCACTCAAGGCCAGCACAGCAGGGAGGAGTGTGGTGGTGCTTGACACGGGGCCTGCAGCGGCCGCTGTCCCCATGGTGGCAGTGGGAGCAGGGCCTGCAGGGCTTCTGCCTTCTTCAGGAACCAAGTTCATGCTGGTTTTTATTTCAGGAGCCACGGTTTCAGTGAGAGGATCCACAATCTCACCTGCAACATAGAAAACACACCCTGAAATAGGGCCTGAAACTGGAGGAGGAGGCACCAGGGCCTGGCCCGAAAATGGCACCGAGGGCGCTCAACCACCCATGGCAGCATTACAAAACCAGGTCTTGGATGGTCATGAACAAAGTGTAGAACACGTGATTTTTGTGGGGTTGAATCTGGTTTGGGCTGACACAAAGAAGCAGGTTTGATTCCTGGGTCTCCTGTACTGGTTGGCAAGGATGTGGATCAATTTGATGGGAGGAAATTAGCCACAGACATAGCAAAAGAAGGAAAAGTACTCCTTGTAGTTATCAGGCTTATCAAGGAGGATCTCAGAGACATTTCACTTGAATTTATTTATTATTTCAATTTTTATTATATATATATATATAGTTAGAGACAGGTCATATATACCCCTTCAGCCACAGACTGTAAAGGGGCAATTATATAAACAGATACTCTAAAGCAGATGTAAGACCCCCACAACTTATTCCAATGTTTCATGGCAAAAAAAAAAAAAAAAACCCTACATGCCAGCCTTTTTCTTACCCTCACAGTTTCTTCCAGGTCGGGATGGATTGGTATCCATGGTTGTCTTGCACCTGCACATGTAGGAGCCCATCAAATTGATGCACTCTGCAAATACTGAGCAGTCATTCTCAGCTTGGGAAGCACATTCATCCCAGTCTGTGGGACCAAAACAAGAGCAAGGGTCAGAGAGCCTCCGTGCTGGTTGCATTAGGCTAGAAATAATAATTAAGTAGTCCTTTTTTAATTTACTTATATGGTTTTCTTTTTCATCATTTACCTGTCAGCCAAGCTTTGAGTGATGCAGAACACTAACTGTTTTGTTATTCTCTTGTTCGTGTACTCTGGAAAGTATTTTCTCTGAGTAAAGACTTTTAAAATCATTGTTTTTAGAGGTAAACACATTTAAAGTGAAAAAAAAATGCCGTAGGTTTTGAACTACAATTATATCAAAACCACTCACTATACCAAGTTCTGTGAACAGCACCTCCAGATACATCAGGTAATGAATAGATCTGTTACCACTAGTTACCAGTAGAGACAACATTAAATAGAGACTTAATCCAAATAATCTTCTGCTTCACATAAAAAGTAAATGCTAGTGACTCCCAGGGGAAGCACTGTTCTGTTCTTAACAGAGGAAGTGCTAAGGGCAAAATCTCTTTTTATACAGTTTTTCTTCTCAAAAGTAATGCTGTAAAACTGTGACCCTCTTCCTGGTAGTGTCAGAAAAGACATCCTGATTCATCAATGCATGAAGATGCTCTAAGGGTGTTTCTTATGTCTGATTTCAGCTGCTCTGAATCAGTTGGAGGGGCATTTTCATGCAGTTATAGACCCTTTTTATTGTTGAGTCTCTTCTCTTTTAAGGGATTTATTTCTGGAGTCTTGTGCTACTATTCACACCCTGCTCCAGCAAATCTGCAAGAGCTGATTTAGTTCTTTGGACAGGAATAATTCCAGTGAATCCCAGGTGAGCCCTCCCTGTGTGACAGCCTCCTGCACTCACCTTTGCTGCCTCAGGGCTCTGAAAGAGGGAGAGCAGCAAATGAGGCTAAAAACTGCATCTTGGAACAAATAATTCTGATCTAAGGCTAGAAAATTGTTCTGAATAACAAATTAACATAAGTGCTTGTTCTGTAAACTTGCAGATTAATGATGGTGATTATTTCTCTGAAACAAAGGACTGTCCCATTCCATGTGCATGCCCATACACACATTCATCTTTCTGCTTGCTTTCCCTTCCTCCTAGCTAGTATTTCAATTCTTTTCACTTTTTTTGTCATTGGGTAATTGCTGTGTCCATGATAGTCTCCATAAGACAATTTCACATGCCTGTGGCCAGCAGTTGCCTATTATGTTCCAGCCTAAGCCACTTAGAGGGAATGCAGAAGTGTGCAGGATTGACTGAACACCAGAGATGAAATCTCATTAATTCCTAACTGTGCTATGAAATAATTGTGACCCTCGGTGGCTTCCAACACCATCTGAGAGATGTTAATTGCCAAATCACTCACATTCACTGCCTCCATTGTCTCTGAGGGTTTCCTTTTTCCTCACTTAGCACGGCTTTTTAAGCAAATTCCTTCACCTCTGATGGCCACATTCAATCATGCATCGGGTCAAAACGCTGGCACTGACTGGTGCATCACGTGTGCACATCCACACACACACACACTGCACTTTTTTTCCTCTCTAAACCATCATATCTCAGCCAAAATCTGCTCTGAGCTCTCTTTCTGCACTCTTGGCACCTCTCTGGCCCTTCACATTTGGCACTTCCCTACACACACCTCAACCAACAGTCCTGGTCCAGAAATTACTAAAAAGCCACCTTTGTGTTCACTCTGATTATCTATGATACACATGTAAGGGGTACATGCAAAGGGTAAAAATCTGTGAAATTCCTTCCCAAATGATGTTGCAGATGCTAAAGATTTATCTGATTTGATGGGGGAGATTCATGGGGCATAAACAAACCCAAAGAAATCCCTCTGGATCCAGGGAGTCCTGGAGCTGTAAACAGTTGGCTAAGGGATTATTTGTGGGAGGTGATGGCTTCTCCAGGAATTGGCTCCTGGATGGGACATTGTGCTAGAAGGATCTTGGGCCTGACTCAGCACACATCCCTTTCTCTTCTCTCACCATGCCCCACAAAACAGATTTGATTGTCTTTATTCATCATGACAATAAATTTAATAATTGATGCATCTTCGAAGAGAACTGGTCCGCTCCCTTCAGTTGTGCTGTCCCTTCTGACTGCTCCTCCCTGCTTTTCACAGTTGAATGGATTGTCACTACACCAAGCACAAAGCCAGGTTGTGGCCAGGCTGCAGGGAGGATCCAGGGGACAGGATTTGGGTGGGTTTATTGCCAAAGGTCATGTCCTGGGGCTCTCCAGGGTCAGGAAGGAAAACAACCCATTATACAAATCCTTCCTTCCTGTGTTTCACTCCTTATTTTCCACTTAGGAAACTCATGTTGAAGAAACTCTTCTTTGGGTAGAGCTAAGAAATAAACCCCTTTTCTCAGCCAGTAAGGAGGAGTGGAGGTGTTGGCTGTGCCCCTGGATAAGTGTGGTGCTACTGGAAGCCACCTGGTTTTCTGCAGCTAAAGTGACAGTCCAGAGCCATCATCTTCTCTTCCTTAGCCTTTTGGTCCCAGGATCAATAACATTTACAAAGTATTTTTGGCACACATCAGCCTCTTGCAATTCAGCTGCCACTGTGATACTTGTAGGCTTCAAGTGCAATTTATCTCCTGTTTTTTCCTGTCCTGTTCTCTTTAACCTGCATGTGCTCTGCAACTCCAAAGGGAGTTTTTCCTGCTCAGAAAAGACTCAACACGCCAAGAGAGAAGAATTCTGTTGGCTTTGGCAACTTTCTGTCTCTGCCAGCTGGGAAACCTGAGGACAGAACTCAGTCTTTTGAAGATAAAAGTGGTGATTACTGAAGATCAAACAAAGGCCTAGCTTAACATAAATTCCATGCATGTTTCTTCAGTCCTATTCACAGTAAGGACATTTGGGAATTCCTCTGGCTGGGTTTCTAGAGTTAAGATGTTAGATTTCTTAAACCTTGGCACAAATACAGTCCCCAAACTTGGAGCACAAAACTGTCTAGAGGGTGTGTAGATCTAAAGGCTACAGATATTCCACAGTAATCCTCTCTGCCTTTTAGCTTGAGAAAGATATGGCAAACTTCCAGCAGGGGACAGAGAGGAGAGGGAGGAGAATGAATAGGGAAACCAAGGGCTCCACTTGAATTAACCACAGTGAGGAGAAGCAATGCCTGCAGGTACCTGGGGACAGCCAGTGCCCCTCTGTCTGACCCTTCTGGGCTTATGGACAAAACCCCTGGAAGAATTCTCACATCATGGTTTTCTCTTCAACAAACTACATACTTTGTTTTTCTATTTTGTGAAGAATATTGGTGATACTGCATGTGATCAAAACACAAATGCTGCTTATTTCTTTGAAAAAAAATAATAACAAAATTTACCTTCTACTGCAGTGTTTTGCTGATCCACCTCTAGCACAGAGCCATTGTGCAGGTAGGAAAGCACTGGGGCAAATGTGGAGGCATCCACTGGAAACTCGGGATTCTGCACGGTGATTCTGAGCCTCACAATGATGCTTCCTGCTGCCAGGGATTCAATCTGCACTTTCAGCTTCCCAGATTTGTACAAAGCAGAAATGTTGGGTGGGAATGAATTTTCAAGCTGAGCAAAGGGAAAGAAGCATTGACAATTAGGGAGCCAACAGGTATCTCTTTAAATATTTATATAAGCACAACATAGAAGATGCTGGAAAAAGAAAAGTTCCAAAATGTTTCAGAAATCTTATTTTTCAGATATTACTGTGACACAAAGTGGTGTTGGTGCAACCCTGCTGAGAAGGACTTGGATGTGCTGGTGGATGAGGGGCTGGGCATGCCCTGGCTGTGTGCACTGGGACCCAGAAACCCTCTGTGTGCTGGGCTTCACCAAAATCAGGAGGAGAGGGGGGAATTCTGCCCCTCTGCCCCTTTCAGGTGAGACCCCACTTGCAGAGCTGCATCCAGCCCTGGGGCCCAGCACATGAAGGACAAGGATCTGCTGGAGCCAGTTCAGAGAAGGCAGCAGGATCAGAGTATCTCTGCTGTCAGGAAATGCTGAGAGAATTGGGATTGTTCAGCCTGCAAAACAGAAGGCTCTGGGGAGACTTAATTGTGACCTTCCAGTACTTGAAGAGTACTTACTGGAAAGATGAGGCAAGACTATTTACAAGGGCCTGGAGTGACAGGGCAAGGGGGAATGACTTCAAACTGACAGAGGGAAGGGTGAGATTAGATATTAGGAAAAACTTATTTACTGTGAGGGTGGTGAAGTCCTGGCACAGGTTGCCCAGAGAAGCTGTGGATGCCCCACCACTGGAAGTGTCCAAGGCTAGGTTGGACAGGGTTCTGAGCAGCATGGTCTAGTGGAAGGTGTCCCTGCCCATGGCAGAGGTTTAGGACTGGATGATCTTCAAGACCTCTTCCAAGCCAAACCATTCTGTGATTATATAATTCTGTGATACCTCTGAAAACTGTATCCATCTGACCATTGGTCTTACAAACAAAGTTCCGAATTTTGGCTCAAGGGAGCAGAATTCCCCCTGGCCCTGTTTGCTTGCAGCAGAGCTGAACTCTCCTGGTACCTGCGTGCCGCAGAGCCTTGATGTTATCTCTGTATGTCACACATACATTTTATTTCAAGTGTGGCCATGGCTTTAGTTCCCAGGGAGCATTTGAAACTCTCCAGTTCAAGTTCAGCCTGCAGCTGAGTCCAATAACAAAGAAACGTCAGACTGAGAGACCAGGAAAAATGGGGGTGGATAACTTTAAAAAACGTGTTTGAGACAGCTCAGCTACAAGGGAGCATCACAATTACATTATGGTTAATTACCAAACCAGCTGAACAAATGGCATTACTCTGAACATTGAAGCTGGCACATTGCTGTCAGTGTTTGAGCTGTGCATGAAGCTAGCAGTTTCACCTTACATATCTAGAAGGCAGCTCCTTGCTTGAGCCTTTTGTTGCTGCATCCCCCTCAAAGTGTGCCTTTGAGCAGGAATCCAGAGCCATAAATCAGCACAGCTTTGTTCCCATTCAGTCAGAGCTTGCTCAGAAAGATCCCTACAAACAAACTGTGTAGCTGGTCTAAGCTCACATCAGAGTAGAGAGGCAAGAAAATGAGGAGAGAAGAAATGAGAGTGCTCACAAACACCCAAGGAGGCAGAAGCAACACAGATGAGCAATGCTCCTTTTTCTTCCCAACCTGATGAAGCCAATCAGGCCTGCATTAATGTCAGAGAGAACTCACTCACCAAAATCTTCCTACACAACAAAAGTGAACAATTTGCAGCTGTGGGAAATAAAACCATGTGAGGAGGTTCAACTTGCAATTTCTGTTGGGCAAATGCCTCTTCTCTGCTGCCCTTGAACGTACAGCTCCCTTACTGTTTTGGGCTTTTCTCTTGCATTTAAATTCACACACAATTACAAGTCACCCTTTGTTTTGGGGAAGCCTTGTGTTGGGTGGAGATCCAAATTCCCCTGTGTGGGCCCTGTTCTGTGCAGCAAAACTGTTGGAGATTGCTCCATCTGAACCTCTCCCTTTTCTGGGAAGCTCAGAGCTGCCACCAGACTTCATGACTCAGGTTTTGTTTCTGGCTGATCACACCTGACTGTGGACAGTGACCACATGTGTGCAGGCAAGGAGAGGAAAGCCTGATCTAGATACTTTTCTTGAAAGAAGAAAGACAGCAGGCAGTGAACTATTTATTTGAAAGGAGGAAGACATTTATTGAGCAGACTGTGCTGAAATGAATGCCAGGAATGCCATTTCAATAATTCATTTAAAAGCCTCAAGTTAATTTACTGTGAGTTTATTGCCAAATTAAAGGAAAGGAGCCCCTGTTGCATGCCTGCATTTATAATTCCTTCACTCTTCTGCAGGGGAAAATTCTCACTGGCTTCATTGCTAACAAGGCCAAGGGGTTGCTCTGTTTAGTCAGTTGAATTTTGTTGTAATTATAAAGAAAGGTCACAGGAAATAGTATGCTGATTTTTGAAGGAATATTTCACCCAGTCATAATATCCTCTATTAGATTAAATAAATTTTATGTTGAAAAATATATATATATTACCTAGAGATATAGTAATCTTACCTCTGTAAGCAACAGCCTTGAAAATTCCTCATATGCTGAGCTGCTGGAATTATGGAAATCATCAGTGAAGTTGTAGTTGAGAATCCTCATAGTAACATCAAATATCTTGGCCTCTGTAAAACACAACATTAAAACACACTGACAAAGAAGGAAAGGATTCAGTTAAAATTTATAAACCTGGACCAAAATCTCAGCTGATGGAAGAAAGGAGAACAGGATTGAGAGATTTTGGTATTAAATTAAAAAATTAATGCATATAGGCTCCTACAAGCTTCTGATACATTGAGAAGGTGCACTTACATCAGGTCTAAAGAGATATTTTGGTGCCTAATTGCAACTGCATGAGAAGTGGGTGTACACATACTTTATGTCTGGGTTTACACATACCTATCCTGGCCCTACATAACTCCTGCCCTGAAGTTGCACCCAGGGTTGAATTGCCTGTGGGCTCATCTCTGGCCCACCAGTTACAGTTTTTATTTATTTATTTTCCCAATCTTGATAGTGGGATAATAAAAATATTCTTAAACTGAAAATACAGCAAAAAGCTGTGCATGTCCGCTGTGTGTGTGGTGAGCCCTGACAGATACTGTACAGAGCACAGGAGCCAAAACCAAGAGCCAAGGAATCTCTAACTGCTTTGTACTGTATAAACACTCCCAGGCTGTTACTCCTTGGACTGATCTTTGGAAAAATTTTCTTTTTCTCAAAGGCTCCAACTTCATACTCTGAAGTTCAGCCCTCTGTTTTCATAACCACTAGCCCTCCTACTTTCCCTCCACAAAGAGAGTAATTTCCTTCTGACCCAAACTGGAGTCATCCCTCATTTCATCAAAGGGAAGGTTCTTAGGGATAAACATGAACAGCAGCATTCCCACTGTGGTCAGTAATAAAGAGTTCACTGCCTGCTCTTTGAAAAAAAGGGGGGAGATTTATTTCTTTATTTGCATGGAGGCTTAGGAAATAATTTAAGACTAGAGAAAAAGCAAAATTATGTTTGATCAACACACTAGGGCCTCAGGAAGCTCCCACCACCAGTTAATTGAACAGAACTGGGCAGGTAGTCTGCAGCTTTCTTACTCAGAGCTTTTAATTCTCTTTAATCCTTAATTCAGCAGAATCTGCCCTTCCTCTGGGCACTCTTGTTAGCTCAGCTGAGCCCTTGACAAACCAGTTGCCTGGATTTCCCTCTGGCACAGCTATCAACCAGGGAAAAATGAGGCCTGCTGGGAGATGGATGGCAGCAGAAAGCAGTGCCAGGCACCAAAGGAGTAAATTTAAAAAAAGAATTATAGCTTAGCCTGATATCTGTAATAGTCTAATCAGCTCCAGCGCTGCTTTGTCACTAAGGCCAAAGTTCTGCTGCCTGATATTCTGGATTGGATAAATGCTGGAGTAGATGAGATAAAAAGTGCTGAAAATGTTGCTCAGTGAGGACCAAAGGATCATTGCAAGTGAGTGGGGATGGAAGGAGGAGAAGGAAGAAGACAGAGCTATACATATTATATATATGTATTTTAAAGTGTTTCTTTACCTGTTTTAACATTTTGATGGGAGATAATGGTTTTCCCACAAGTTTCATAGCTGATCTCTACTGAATACATCACACCTGCTTCCAGGTGAGACACATCCACCTGCATTTCCTCTGTCTTCAGGTTTTGCACAGTTTCATTGCCCTTGGCCACCCGGACTTGGAAAGTGTGGTTCAGAGTGGAGCTGAGAAGCCAGGACATTTCAAAGCTGTTGCTGGTAACGCTGAGGATTTGATGGTTTGTAACTGCAGAGGGATCTGTTGAAGGAGTTGGCACAGAAAAAACAACATTTCACTTTTAAAACCTTGTGATGTTTGAAATCCACTACAGATAAGCACTCTGACAGTCATAGGGTCAGGACAGAATCTGCCCCTCTCACACCAGCAGATCCCCTCATCCATGAACCATCCCACTAGAGAGACAGATTTAGTGTTTAACCTTTTTATTTCCTGTTACTATATGCATTTCTGTTGAATCATAGAATCACAGAATAGTTTGGACTGGAAAGGACCTTAAAGATCATCCAGTTCCACCCTCTGCCATGGGCAGGGACACCTTCCACTAGACCAGGCTGCTCAGAGCCCCATCCAGCCTAGCCCTGAACACCTCCAGGGATGAGGCAGCCCCAATTCCTCTGGACAGCCTAATCTCCTCCAAATCTCCAGCCATGGAGATAATCAGCCAGTGAGCTACAGGTGCAAGCAACAGCAATGAGTTTGGAAGAGTGACTCTGGGTACTCTACATGTGTTGACACCTGCTTTGCCTCCTGTCACTTTAATCATCAAAATGCCCCCATTCAGGCAAAGGTTGCCTGGATTTATCCTGGCAAACCCCCCAGAGCCCAGCTAACAGAGGCTGGGGGAGAGTGGTGTCCCACTCTAGTCCAGTGCAATCATTGTCATGTCGGTGGGAAAAGACAGGGCCCTTCAGAGATGATTCCAGTCCTGGCAGGAGGAGGTGTTTAAGCTGGGTAGGATGAGTTGCCCTGCAGCAGAGCCAGTCTGTCTGGCTCGAGAGAGACAGCCCAGACAAGACACCTCTGCTGGAGAGAGCTGGGGCCAGGAGAGATGAGCATCACACCCCACACTAACCCAGAGACCACAGCACGCTGCTGCCACAGCTTTCATGCTAATGGTTAGACTAAGGAGAAAAGGTTGTTTTCATAAATTCATAAATTGTTTTCATCAACAGAACATATTTTTTCCCAGCACTCTGAGCCAGGTGGCTGCCAAACACCCCAAAGCCACTCCCACCCTGTGCTAGAGGGGCCACAGTTTAATTCCACTGGCTTCAGCTTTGATCAGAAGTTGTGGATGAAGATCAAGAATACCCAGCCTGTCTCTCTGAACTCTCAAAGAACAACTAAATCTGTTTCCTCCTACAGAAGAACAGGATGTTGTTAAAAGGATTGTAATAACTCTTGCCTGAAAGGGCTGGATCACCCATATAAACACAAATCTACTGAGGTTTGTTCCCATCACAAATCAAGAAAACCTTTATTAAAATCCAAGGTTACTTACAGCACCCAGCATCTGTAGATTGGTTGGTTATGGACAAGAGACTCGATTTCCTTAGAGAAGGAGAGCTACTGCCAGTGCTAACAGCATTTACTGAACTTGGAGTAGATGCTGCAATGCCTAGGGGAAAATCATATTATCAGAGTTAGAGTATGTCTAAGAAAACAAATCCAAAATAATACCATTCAGGTTTTCTACATGAAAAGCAGCAATAGAAATAATATAAATAAAAAATAAAAGTGTTACCATGTCACAAAAGCATAAAGTAATACATTATCTGCATTTTTGAGATTAAGGGATTGTAAAATTGTTTTCCAATTAAAGCATTGAATCTGCAAGCAGTTATTCATCTCATTATCTTAAAGCCTATTAGCAGGCCCATTGATGTCTGGGGGCTGTAAGTATGTTTTGCTGAACTGGTACCACAAGGAATTATTTCAGCCAGTGCCAAACTCCAACTGCTTGCAGCTGAGAGCTCAGCAGCAGTGCAGGAGCTCAGGATGGGATCATACAAGCACTGAGCCAGGCTGCAGTAAAAACAGGAACAAAGGAAATAGAAATAATGCCTTTAATTGTTTTCAAGAGGCTGGGGAGGTGCACTGACAACAAGTGACTTGCTCTGAGAAGCAGGGTGTGAAGTTTTAGGTTTTGGCAGATGAGTGAGGACAGCTGAGGGTGAAATAGAGCAAATACAAGGGACTGTGAAATAAATTCTCTGCATTTCCATCAGAAATAGGTAACAGGTTTATGTGGCATTTTCTCCCAACAGGAAGAGAAGGGGCACTCATGCACCAGAAATTCCTGCAGGTGACTCCTGTAAAGGAGCACAAAGTCCTGCAGGAACATCCTCAGCACTCCCCAGGGTGAGATCTGCATTTCTTACCTTCCTTCCTAGGGCTTAGCCAGTGAGGGATGACAGTAGCATGTTCATGTTGGGGCTGGCAGCTGTAATAACCCTCCAGGTTTACACAGCTGCTTTTCTCAGGGCAAGCATTGAATCCAGCATAGGAGCATTCATTGACATCTAGGAAGAACAACACACCTTGCATCAAGAGCAGCATCGAGATTGATTTGCACTGTGTGTAAAGCAGGCTTTGGCTATGAAAAATTCAATGTAAATCTGCAGTAATGCTTTTAAAGCCACTCTGGATGTTACCACCCCATCACTTTTTACCCCAACTCTTTGGAATTAGAGGACAATTAGGGGCAGCTCCTGCTTACACCTGTGGAATGCCATCCAAACCTGAGATGTCAGGACAGGAGGAAGGAGGACTACCCAGTGATTTCACTGAAAGCTGGACTGAGCAAAGACAGAATAAGAAAAATGCATTTCAGGAGTGAAAATGTTCAGACAACTGCAGAGCAATAAGCAGCCTGACATAATTTAAAATTAATGTATTGAAATGCTTCTGTAGCATTCAAAGAATGTGTAGTAATATGCTATAGTAATTAACAGACTACAAATATGACTTGTTTCATACAAGTTACTGGAAGTAATATATTTGCTTCCCAAGAAAACAGATTTTTAAAGAGTCTGTTTAATGCAACTAATGATTGTGCTACAAATATGCACATATTTGCTTTTTCATCTGAAGAACAATGTTACTGGGATAAAATAAATTTGAGGTTTCAGAGGCATTCTCTTCCAAAATATTCACTCCAAAATAATCATTAATTCTCTATCCTATAACAGAAAGGTCAGGGCTGAGTTTGCAAAGTTTGCAAGATTCTCTTGCTACCTTTGAAAGCAAATTAATGATTATATAAATGAGATCCCAAGTGAAGAGGGACAAACCCCTTAAAATGTGACAGGATTACAGTCAGTGACCTTGCACTTGTGTGTCAATCACTTCATGCACACGCTTCACCATGGCCTTCAGGGAGGAGGAAACCTCTGCCAGAGGAGCTGGATGCTGCATGCCCAGGAGAAGCTGGGAGGCCACTGTCCCAGCGTAGATGTCCCCATGGTTACTCTGGATGTGGTGCACAGAGGCATTCAGGGGCTGCAATGCACCAGTGATCTGGAAAACAGGGCAGCAAACACTGGAGCACCTTGGTCATTTCCCAGCACATGAATTATGCAGTGGTTATTATCATAATCTGAGTGTAGCAAGAAATTCAGAAACCAGGGCAAAGTGGTTTACGCCTGTATTGATGCAAGGTGAGTTCTTATTTTCACATTTCACAGCAGATTTATGTTACTGAAATGCCAAGCCCAGGGAGGTGTGGAGCTGATCTCAAAATGCTTTGGCAGAAGGAGCGTCCTGGGCTGTAAGATGTGTGTATTCTACTTCCCATCTGTTAGAGGTGGAGCAGCTCTCTGCTGTTCCTGGGGCAGTTTGTTCTTTATCTCTCCCACAGCCCATCCTCCCTCCAGGAGATCTCTGCTGTCCATGGCCAGGGAGTGTCCCTGCAGGGCTGATCAAATTCCACCATCCCATGGGAGATGCTGCGCCCAGGGGAGGAGCCAAGCATTCCTACCTGGATCCAATCTGCCCTGGGAACAGCCCAGCAGCCTTTGCCCCCTGCATTCCCAGAGGGAGAGCAGGCCCATCTCCAGCAGCCCTGGAGCTGCAGAGGAAAACTCCCCCCTTGTGCAGGATCCCTGCTCCAGCAGAACCACAGCTGGCACTGCAGGAGGGCTGAGCGCCCCTGGGATGGGACTGTGCCACCACCCTGAGCCATCCTGGGATGGGACTGTGCCACCACCCTGAGCCCCCCTGGGAAGGGACTGTGCCACCACCCTGAGCCCCCTGGGATGGGACTGTGCCACCACCCTGAGCCCCCTGGGATGGGACTGTGCCACCACCCTGAGCCCCCCTGGGAAGGGACTGTGCCACCACCCTGAGCCCCCTGGGATGGGACTGTGCCACCACCCTGAGCCACAGAGGGTCAGCTCCTATTCTGACTCTGTCAGTGTTGTTTTTTATTACTACATTTTTATTTTATTTTTATTTTCTTCCCTAATAAAGAACTGTTTTTCCTATTCCCATAGCTTTGCCTAAGAGCCTTTTAATTTCAAAATTATAATAATTCATAGGGAGGGTTTTTTTACAGTTTTCCATTTCAGGGGAGGCTTCTACCTTCCTTAGCAGACACCTGGCTGTTCAAACCAAGACAAGGAGTAACCCAGGAGGAGGTGGGAAAAGTCCTGCTTTGCAAAGTCTCAATGGAGTACAAGAAATTACACAGGCCACTACAATTCACCTGCTATAAATCTTTCCAACACTTCTTACTTTGAACAGCTAAATGGACTGCTGGCCAAGGGAATAGAAAGAAAGAGAGGAAAAGCAATAGACTCGGGATGAGGGGTGGGATTAAGAGGCACAGAGAGACTCCAGAGAGACCAAGCCATCCCAACTGAGAGTCAGGAATGAGAGAAGGGATTTGCTGGTGGGCTGAGCATTAAGAGTCAGTGGAACAGACAGCAGGACACTCTGAGGAGCATTGAACAGCTTCACTTCACCTCCCCATTTCTTGTTTGACTTTCACATTTCTTGTTTTAGACCAAGATGTAAAATGGATCCTTGCCCCTACTCCCTACTACACAGCAACAGGACCAGGGTTTCTTGCTTTTTTAGGATAAGAGAAGGGGAAATCACATAGGAGGAAGAAGGACACCCATGCTGTTTTTATCATTTCTATTCTCCTGCCCATCAGTGCCAGCAGATTATAGGTTTGTCTTGGAAAGGCTTAACTTAAAATTCCATCTCAGAAAACATCATGGTTTGAAGGTCTTGAAGTCTGGTCCCAGTCTGTCATAGGCCCAAAACTGAACTGAGACAAAGCTGGAGCAATCACTACTTAAGCAGAAAAAACCCCTTTATTTCAGTATGTTTGAATTTCAGATCTCTTCCAATTGCCTTTGGAAGAGACCTGAAAAATTTGCTAAAGAAACTGATAAATCAATGATACTTGAATTGCTTAAGGATGCAGCTGGCATTCAGTAATCAGAAACACAGAAATAATCAGAAATACAGAAATAATCAGAAATAGGGCCAAAAAAAATCAATCTGGCAGAAGAGGGGGGAGCAAAGAATGACTCCTGAGTAACAGAATCGTGGCACAAGGAGGGAAGAGTTTGTTTTTGTACATACCACGGAGTGCAAAAGGCGGGAATGATTCACAAGGTGGGAATCCACTCGGACCAATTCACTAAAATCCATTTTCACCAGCACTGTCACGTTGTACCAGAACATCCTCCCTGCAGTGCAGGAAATAAAACAGCCAAGTCATCTGAGGTCTGCTGCTACAGGAGGCCAAAGAGATTCAGGAAGGCTCTGAGGAAACCAAGCAAGATTTCACTTGGCAAATGTTGGGGAGCCCCCAAACAGCCCAGCTAGGGCCTTGTATGCCATATGCCACAGGCACAGGAGCCAGCCAAGGAGAAGGAGCCAGAGAAGGTTTGCTGGACCCACAGCACCCACACACCACTCAGTGCTCACGGGTGCAAGCACTGAGGCTGAAAATCCTGGAATCCATCCAAGGCAGATTCCCGTATTTGTTTTAGGAAGAGCTATGGTAACAGTTTTCCTGCCCACTCCCACCCTCAGGAGGGAAAATGAAGGATATTTCTATTAGAAGCAGGGTTGAATTTATCAGTAACATACCCTCTGGCACAGGATCCACACAGCCTGCTCCTTTGGATGAGCTGCAGCATTTTTTCAGCCCTGGACATTCAGTATCGAACGTGCAAGGATAATCAAATGTTTCCATATCCTTCACTGGACAAACACCAGGTCTTGAGGCAAATACACTGGATCTATTGAGTGCTAAGTAACAAAAACATTTCTGAGAACAAAAATACAGAGAGTTTTTCCATAAAATTGTGATATTTAATTTATACCAAACACCTCCTCCTCATTTTAGAAGCGTGTCTGTTCTGAGTTTTTCATGGGAAGAAAACAGCAGCCTAAAATATCATTATTTCATTTCAAGGATGTAAATATTCTCAGATCTTTCTCTTGTCCATGACATTTCTGTTACAGAAATTTTGAGTTCCTACCTTTCCATTAATAATTATGGATGGTTGGGCTCATAGGTAAGTTTCTAAATGTGGAGACACTGAAGCACTGAGAAACAGAAAATGTGCCTGATATCAGCTGTGACTAATCCAAGTAATATATAATGATCAAAGAAAACAGGTACTGTGTGAGATAGAAGTTGAGAACTTTCATTTAACATTTTGTGGCACAAATTTAACCTTAGTTGCACTAATTCTTTTCCAGCTGGCCACTCCAGGAGGTTGGTAGCCCACACCAGAGAGCCCTGCAGAGAGGGCAGCTGAGGCAGGAGGTGGCTGATTCCCAAGCCAAGGGCAGACAGTGGTTCTGGGTCAGTGCCAGCACAAAATCTCTTCTAGGGAGGAAAATGAAAATTATTTCCAAGCCCTACCAACTCACTTCTTTATCCACACTCTCAAACACAGTTCCAAGTAATGCTCAGCTCTGGTCTTTCTAAGCAACCTGAAAGAAATCTCTTTTCCATTCGTTTTGCACTCCAGGTTTTTGATCCTTTACTGAGTAATTGAAGTCAGCCAGGAGAAAAATGAACCTGATTGCTGCAATAGGAACAGTTGTGGTGCAGGAAAACCACATTTGACGCAATAAAACCCATAGCAAGTGAAAAGTCCACAGCAAACTATAAATCTGTTCTGAACAGTCAGATTGTGGGTTTGCAATTTCTGTTATCCCAAGGCTCTGGATGAGAGTAAATGTGAGGTTTCTGCGAAGCAGGAGGGGATATTGAACCAAGCACTTTTGGCCTCAGCCAAGTAACCTTCTTAGCCTGGGAAATTGTCTTGATTAACCAAGAATTAAACTGAATCTACATAACTTGCTGCCAGATAAACGTTCCAGGTGCTCCTCTCTCTGGGGCTGGCACTACAGGTGGTTCCCCCAAACAGGTCCTTTTCCTAGAAATATCCCTCTTGCTTTTCAAAGCCACTTTCAGGTGTGAAACAGCCTCAGCTGCCCTTAGCTGAGTCCCACACACATTCCCTGCCTCAAGTGATTGCTCCTTCTCAGCCTCCTGGGCAGGGAGCTAAGCAGCCTCTCACCCTGGATTTTGCACAAACACAAGCACCAAGGGATTCCCTTGTGTTAGAAAATTCCCTATTCACCAGTGCTGCCCCTGTACAAGCCAGGCAGCTGGACCTAGGTGTGGAAATTCTCCAGCTCTGAGATTCAAGTGCAGTTCAAGCAGGTTTGAGGTTCAAAGCAGGGTTTTTTCCCCACCTGTGTCTCTTTTTTGTGTGTGTGTGTGTGTTTAACTGCAGTGTAAATGGTTTAATGAGTCCCATGCAATCTCAGAAAACACTATTGAATCCTGGCTGGGTGCCACAGAGCCATTTATCTGAAATCAAAAGGTCATCTTTTTCAGATCAACGGAAACAGAGATGGATTCACTTCACATTTCTGCCTAATTGTACCAGATGCACTTTGGAAATTCAATTTATGCTTTCCCCTTCAATCATGCTGGGGACAGTCACCTACCAAGCAAGCAGTGAGGAGAAGCCAGCCAACTCTGTGTCGTTTGGATGAAGTACAGGCTTTTCTCCTCTCTTATTTACATAAATGTATGGAAGCAGAACTGCAGCTTAGCAACCAAAGGTCACTTGCCAGCCTGCCTCTGGACAGCTGCTGGATCTGCTGTGGCTGCAGGATGGGGCATGTCCCAGGAGATTGATGCTGAGGGACAGCATTAGCTCAGCCATACCCCCCTTCCCCTCCCTCCTTCCATCTGGAAGAGATGGTGTCTTCCAGAGGGTGTGGTGGAGCCATGGACCAGCCCCCTGCATTTGTCTCAGGTATCAGAAGGTGGAGACAAATCTATGGAATTACAGGGGAAGCCCCTGGGAAAGTCTGTTCCAAAGGCAGGCTAGCAGTTTTCATCATACAAGCCTGATTTTGGGGTCCTTGAGCAGTGGTTGGCTTTACTTGCTCAGGTGGATGTTTTCCATCCTGATTGCCTCTCCAGGGGTTTAACTGGGATTTGTGCTGATCCAGCATCTGACAAATTTTTAACACCCTTCCTGGCTGTTCCTTTTGCCTTGGAGGGGAGAAGGCAAAGGGGGGATGTGATCAAGGTTTACAAAATCCCAAAGGGAGGGGGCAGGGTGAAGGTTTTCACCAGAGCCCACAATAATAAAATGGGTGAAAGAACTCACTTCTTTACACAAAGAGGAGGGAACTTCTGCAATTTGTCAGCACAGGGGGTGTGGAGACAGACAGCTTCAGAGGGCTCAAAAAGGGACAAGGCAATTCCCAGGCAGCATTCCATCAGCAGACACTGAGGAGAACAGGCAGGGATGTCAATAATCCCATTTCTTGCAGCTGCTGGGGGCACACAAGGGACACAAACTGCAGGGCAGGCAGAGCCACCTGCTTCTGGGTGCAGTCCCACAGGGCATTCTGGCACCTTCCCACCCCAGGCTGATGCTGCAGTGCTGCCCATATGTGACACCACTGTCTCCTGGCTTTCCTGTGACAGCCGAGCACAGGGACAGCTGTGGCCAGCTCCTGCTGCTCTGGTTACAGCCAGCATGGGAACATCTGCATGCCAGCTCTGGAAGGTCCCAGCCCTGCTGAGGAGCTGCCTGGACACCTACAATGAGCCTTTTTTTTTTAACTTTGTAGTTTTTTTTCTGAAAATGTTTTTCTGAAAAATTCTGAAAAGACTACTTCAGAAATTGTACATACAAGGCACACTGATTAAAGCCTGACTTCAACATTGCAAATCAAGTGCTCTCAAGAAACTTCACAATTAAAGTTGTCTTGAGCCTTCTTATTTCAAGGTATTTTTGCACATGTGTGCTTAAAAACCAGCCTTCATCATGTGCTTATGCACTCTTTCCCTCCCTAGCTGGGGATCAGGCAGGGTTAGATGGCAGATAAGGAGCTCTCTGGTTTCATCTTCTGCTGGAAAGTGGGCAGCAAGCCAGCCACCAGGAGAAATGACCACAACATCCATTCAGACAGCTGGAAACAAGCCTGGAGAGCTGGATCCTGTCTCTACCTAAAAGACAAGATGCTGGGGGAAGTTTTGTACAGTGAAACAGCCTTCAGGGTTTCACAGGTCCATGAGCTTGACCTGCAGCCCTGTGCCCCAACAATACAAGTTGTTAAAAGCAGCACTAAGCCCCATGAAAATCAGAATAAATCCATGAAAAAATCAAAACTGCACCCAAGGTGTCTGAAGGCAGGTCAGAAACCAACACAGAATGGTTTGATCTCAGTTTCTCTGCAGCTCAGTTGCCCATCTGTGAACGACACAGAAGCTCCCTCGCTTCCCACAGCCTTTGTGAAGAAAAATTGCTGCCTGTGAATCCCCCAGGATTCACCTCCAGAGGTGGTAAATAATTCTCTACTCAGTGAGAGGCTGAGCAGAGCACTGAATGTGGAGGTCAGGGTGGCACACCCTAGGGAGTTCCTCAGAGGGGCTCCATCATCCCTGGGCACTGGGAAATGGGGCAGTGTCCCCCAGTGGTCCTTGGGGCACTGCAGAGCTGGATCAGGTAATTATAAGGGTTCACTAATCTGCAGGCATGGACAAAAAGAGAGAAAACAATTTTTTAAAAATTTAATTCTACCTTAAGAATTCATTCCAGCACTTCCTAACTTTTGGGTATTTAACTTTCCAGCTGTTATTTTAAAATGTCAAAGTAATTTGTGTGTGCAACTGTAACACTGTTCTGATGGACAGACACACAACTAGTGAGAGCTACCAGAGCAACTTGACCAGTGGTCTAGAGTTAAGAAATAATAAAAGCAGGGCCTGCCATATCCCAGGTAGGGGTAAATGTTTCCCTCTAGGAAGAGAAGGTGAGGAGTGGCCAGGAGCAGGCTGCTGTGAAAGGTCAGGGAGACCTTTCCACCCCTGGCAGGATGGGGAGCACGCCAGCATGGATAATGTCAAGAAGAAAATAACAGCAGCTCAGCAGTGTGCTGTGCAGTAATTTCTGCAGTTCCAGTTTCTCTTCTCATCATTTATTTAAGACTGTGTCTAGACAGTGCATTACCATTCACAGAATTTATGACTAATGCCCTGAAAAGCAAAGATACCAGAATAATGTAAACATGGAAATCACCTAGAAGCCATACAAATCCTTAAATGGTTTTAAGTATTCCGAAATTAAGTTTTACAGGAAAAAGTGTCAGGCTGACCACAGTATTTCATGGACAAACTTGCCCAGAGTCCCCATCAACAACATGGGAAGGGCAGGGTGGAAATTCTGCAGCTCAGCTTTACAAGAGATTTACAGATTTGTTCATGTTGGATGAAACAGAATCATCAACAGCTCTCAAGCCTAAAATATCCCTAGAGATGCTTTTCTGAGACAGAATTATACTGGGAAAGAAATATTTCAAGCATTACCAGGATGCTTTTTTTCCCCACACAAGAAGATGGTCTTGACTTTCAAAGGTTCAGGAACACCTGAATTTCTTGTGCAAACAGTGACAACCATGGTGACTTTTCCACATTTAGCTGGCACAGCTCTTTCCTTGTACTACAGAACTAAAAAGCCATTTTCTCTGATTGTCTCTCAGTCTTGCCATTTGATGCTTACAGGCACACATGTATGCACATGTCTGTATATCCAAAAGACTTCACTGAAGTACCTTTTCAACCATAATTAAATGCACTGGAGATTTTCCCCAGTGTGGAACTGATGCATGAAAATAGAGATGATCAGCAGCAGGTCCTTTGCCTGTCTGACAAATCTGCTTGAGCACACAGTAACCTGCAGCTCAAATTCTTCTTTGCTGGGACTGCACAACAGCCATGGAGCCAAACAATAGCAGGATACAGTAAATTAGAAATTATGCTTGAATTTCTCTTCTCTAGCAAATCATTTTAAGAACAAATAAAACATATCAACCATTTTTGTGTTCCCATCCTGTTAAAATCCTGCTAGACACAATATTCTACCTGTGACTGTGGAAAAAAAAGGCCTGGGGTGAAAATAAATGTTTGGAAGTTCTTTTTCCAATGCTCTGAAGCAACTTAAATGTGGGATGAGCACATTGTTCTTGACAGATCCCATGACAGGACATATGGCTCACCCCCCTCATGCCACGTTACATGATCCTCTGCAGGAGCAGGTTTGGGGACATTCCCACACATCTGAGTCACCCAAGTCCTATGACCCAAAACAAGGGCCAGGGCTGCAACAGGACCTTTCTTTTCAATCTGCTGTTCCTGTGGGTGGATATGTAAATGCCCAGGTCCATACTGAAAAGTGGAAATACAGAAAATGTAATGTCATACTGAAAATAGGAGACAAAACTACATCCTGCAGAACTTTTCTGGATGACATAAAAGTTCAGTGCTGGTTTAGATAATTCAAGATGCCTTCTCAGCTTAAAAACATCTAAATTTATCCAATGGAAAAAGAAAGTTCCTTTTCCTCAAGGAATCCCCTCCATCAATGTCTCAAATTCTGATAAAACTGGGATTTTCTGATTGACAACTGGTAACCCTGATATAGGAAGGGGAAAAAGCTTCTCTCTTGAGACAAAGGTGATAAGTCTTCCTGAACAGAGTCTTATTGACACTCAGATGTTAGAGCAGATCCACCAAAAAGTTCACCATTTCTCAGACCTCCCACTCAGTCACAGGTAACCAAGTAAGTCCTCAGGAAATGGGTCCTAGTCTAGTTTTGGTTGAAAAGCTTCTGGTATCACATTGTCCTGAGGTCACAGGTTCTACATTGGAACCAAAATTGGGTTTGCATTCCTGCTCCACATCAAAGGAGATGTTATTCCAAGTGCATCCTGAATTACTTTTGAGGAGAAAGTTCCTGGTGTGAATGCAGGCAGGCTCAGAGCAGACAGCACCAGACAGTGAATTATTGCTCTTGGCCAGGTAATGAGCCCTTGGAGGGCTAGCAAGCAGGTGCCTTCCTCAGGCTCTCTGGAAGTTCAGTGAATTTGTGACTAGAGGTGGCAAAGAGCAAGAATCAGGGGCTTTAATCTGCTATGTCTACTCCTTGCCATGTTAGACAAAGTTTACTGCACATTATTTTACACTCATTTATTTCAGTGAATAGGAACCTATGGCCCAGAACTGAACTAAGCCTTTACACATCTCAGCTGAAGTGAATCTTCTTCCATAAGAAGCATTTATTTCCTCTCCTAATCTGACTAAAACTTACCTAGAGAGCAGTAGAGTCCAACTTGTTCATACCCTTCACAGCAATCTGTGAGAGTGATGGTTTCAGGGATTTCAACACTGTGAAACTCTGTTCTGTGGTGTGTCTGGGGACACACCATCCATGGGATCCAGCCTCTACAGGATGTCTTCTTCTCATAGGACTTTTGGTAGACAACCATTCTGGACACATTTTTGGTCAGGGTGTAGTTGCACAGATGGTACCCTAGCAAAGAGAGGCCTTTTTCTAGGAAACAGAAACAGGAAAGAAAAGGATCAGCATTAATTTGTCACCCTGCTGGTTTTTGGCTTCCTTTTTCTGCCTCTGTCGAGGTCAGGATTGAGGGCACTTGAGATGAGGGCACTTGAGATGAGTTTGTGTTCACACTGAGGTGTTTATTGTTTTTTTATCAATGTTACAGTCTCACAGCAGTGAGTTCAGCAGCTTTTCCCTAGCAAGGCACAAAAATGGTTAACTATCTCTTGTTCCAAGGTCTTTTAGGGCTAAACTATCCAATTAAGAAATGACACCTAGATTATTTTCCCTTTTACCCCAATAACTGATCCCTCAAGCCCACAATGCAGACTTTTCTGCCCAATTACAAAACATCACCCAAACCCATGGAGAAGAAGGAAGAAGGTAAAGAACAACCTGCCTCCAACTTAAAACCTCCATCTTGCTTCATATTCATTTCTATATTCTAAAACCCCAAACTCTAAGTTTTCCACCCTGTATATTACATACTTCTAACCATCCATACCCCCATAATTCCAGTGTTATCAATGAGTTTTGGAAGCCTGTTCCATGGCCTCAGGTCACATGCAGTGCTCTCCAGGGAGTCAAGGTCTGTCTGTGCAGAAAGTCTAAAATTCTCAGCATCCAGAACTCCAACATCACCCCAGAGCAGAAGTTCCCTGCAGTATCCAGTGGAAAACAGAGTTACAAGAAAGCAGTGACAGAACCAACAGAGATGAATGATTTCCAGGAAGGCTGATTTTGGGAAGAACATCTCTTCAAAAAACAGACACAAGAAAGAATTGGTAGTGACTGCTTGTCATAGGCATCACTTTGGTCATGAAAGGATGAAGACTGGCAGAAAATTCAAAGAGTTCTTGGTGCCTTCAGGTTTGAGGCAGAAAAAGGGCAATTTAACTCCAGTTTATATTAAATAAATTTACATATGTTAATATAAATTAACATGAGAGCACAACAGGCACTTCCAGAGCAGAGTCATCCAAGTAGTTTAAAAGCCCACTCCAGCCTCCTGCTGCCAAAGCCTTCATCACTCCCCACTGACTATAAAGGGAACAAAGGGTGAGGAACTCATGGGCAGATGAGTCACAGTAGATGTCTGGAATAAGACATCCTTCAGACATCACCCTAGGCTAAAACTGGGTACTCATACATCACTGGGAAGCACTTCCAGGTATCTGACACAAAAGGTATTCCTGGAGATCCTGCACTGCCTCTCCGTGTTTGTAGCAGACCTTGTTGATCAGACACTGGAAACCTGCAGTGATTCACTGACTTAGAGTACAAACAAAGTTGGTGACAAGGTCATTAACTGCATCATTTCACACTGGTCTAGGGATGGGACTGAAACCATTTCTGATGAGGAGTGAACTTGTTAGGTGCTGTGGAAGCCCAGGGCACCAGGAATATTTCTCTGCTCTGGGGTGCCCTGACCCCCAGGGCAGCACTGACTTTGACCTCATCCATGGAGAAAGTTTCCCAGACTTCAAGATAGACTGGAATCCACAAAAGTGTGAAATAAATAGATTATGGAGAGCAGTGTAGGTGTGTCACTTGGTGAGAAACTGAGGTTTTGGGGTTTTTAGTGTGTTGTGGATGGAAGCAAGATGGAGGACACTGGGTGTGGTCCTGGGTTTCTTCTTCACCTTCTTCCTTCTTCTCCATGGGTTTGGGTGGCATTTTGTAATTGGGCAGAAAAGTCCCCATTGCAGCTCTGTGGGATCAGTTATTGGGGTAAAAGGGAAAATAATCCAGGTGTCAGTTCTTCATTGGATGGTTTAGTCTTAAAAGACCTTGGAACAAGAAACTGTTGGGCATTTTGTGCCTTCTAATGAAAAGCTGCTGAATTCACAGTAGAGAGACTGTTTCGCTGATATGAAATAATAAACACCTGAGTCTGAACAGGAATTACTGTGTCAAGTGCCTTCAATCCAGACCCAGAGAAACCCACAGCTGGTACGGCCACAAGGTGCTTTGCCTAAAATTGAAATACTTCAGCAGGGATAGGGGAAAAACCCCAACACCAAACAACAGAGAGAAACCTCAACAACAGCAACAAAAGCAGATGGAGTTTAAGAATTAGCAGTAGGCAACCTACAGTCATGTCACAGACATCCTAATGAGATGTTGTAGAAGCCAGAGGGGCTGAGTCACCCTGTGTCCCACTTGGGAAACAGATCAGATGGAATTAAAATGCCTGTATCATCCTCTAGCCAAAGCAGAAGAAACTTTAACAAGATAAATATGAATTAGCTGCAGAGATTCAAATATAGCAGGACTATTTTCTTTTTTTCTGAGAGCTCTGAGGGCACCAGGGTCAGGCAACAGGCAGACTGAAGCTAACACAATATACACAACAGGCATACAATTATAACATTTACAGTTTATCATATTTGTACAACTTATCTCCTGCCTCAAAACATGAAATGTGTTAAAAACAATTCAAGAAGGAAAAAAAAATTGCCAGGCTTTTAGGAATCCTGTGCTTTTATCACAACTGAACAAAAGACATTTGTGCAATTTGAGCAGGACTAGGAAAACAGCTTTGGAGAGGAGGATCCATTTGCAGTGAAGGGACAGTCCAGAAGAAAACACGGAATAGACTTGGTGTCTAGAAATGGCCTCTGGGAGCCCAGCCCTGCTCTGCCTCACTCATCCCTGCCTTCCTCCTGCAGCCAAAGGCAGAGCTGATGCTGGGTTGTGCTCCAGGGAGTGCCTGTGAGAGCCAGAGAGCTCCCAGCAGGCTCCAGGAGCTCCGTGCTGCTGCTTGGAGCAGGTCAGCAGGAAAATCCTGAGAGTGGAAACCCCACTCCCTGCTTCTTCCTCCCAGCAGCCTCCAGCAGGACACCTCTGTGTCTCCCTGGGGCTCTGGGGACACAGCTGAGGTCTCCACACCCCTGAGAGGCACCAGGCTGCTCTTTGTCCCTAAGCAGGGAGTGGGAGGAGGTGGTCAGGAGGGACAGGAGACCTCCAGCCTGGCTCAAAGCCTGGCTCAAGGCCCAGAGCCTGCCTGAGCCAGGTGAGGAGCCCAAAGGCTGGGATGGAGTTCTGACCAGGACATGGCTGTGCAGGAGGAAATGGAAGGAGAAGTGAGCCAGAGAAAGCAAGGTGACCTCTCCCTCTGGCCAACTTTAGGATTACTCTCTGGGACAATGGGAAAGGAAAGCAAACATGGGTTCTGGAGCAGGAATCAGAGCTCAAGGGCTGCTTTTTATTCAGTGTGTTTGATCCATTAGCACCTCACATGAGGCGCAAGTGCCTGACAAGAAGCAGGCAGCTGTCATTGCATTTTGGAAAGCATTCCCTTGCCATGTGTTAACACTGCTCCAAGAATACCTTTCTCTGCAAATGCTTCTAGGCATGTAGGTGTGGGGGGAAAAAGTCTTGCTCCAACTTTTTAATTTGTTTTGGAGTTTTGTTTTTTTTTTTAATTTGTTTGTAACCTGAAAGGCTAAATGACCAGAGTGGAACAGAGTTAATACCTAAATAGTTTTGGTTATAGCCTTTCTCTGGAGAAAGTGCACAAACATCTGTTGTGACCAGGGAAGGAGGCAGGAATAAGACATCCATTCATATTGTTCTATGAAAATGAGGAAGAGAAATTCCTACATTAAGGAATCAGACTGTTATAGGATATAATCAGGTTTGAGGGGAGTAGGGCAGGTGAGAAGCAAGAGCTCAGCCTTGTTCCTCATCCCCATGATCCCTCCTTTTCTCCAGAGCTCAGTAAAGCCTGGCAAGAGCAAAGCAGGGACTGGAAGGAAAAGCTCAGTGAGGAGAGCACTGAGGATTCGTGCTGTCCATGCAGAGCTGAGGCTGCAGCACTGGAAAGCTAAAAATTCCAGTGTCAGCTGAGCTGGCTTAGTCTTTATAGCCATGTGCAACATAAATGCAGGTATGAAACTGAGAATAAGATGGTATAGAATTAGACACAGTTTATAATTGGAAGCTACAGCTGTCAGAGCAGATATGAAGTCATATTTCATACTTAAACATTGATACTAGGTACATATATATATACACACACACACTAGGTCTAGAATGAGGCTGCCAAAGCCTAGAGGGAAGCTCTGAGATGAGGTTGTGGTGGTACAAAAAGATGCCCTCAGTGCAAGGAGTTGGGCTGAAGGTGTCAGGGAAAGGTGCAGCCCCACCAGCCTCTGCCCCATCCATCACTTCCAGACCATTCAAAACAAGCTTTGACACTCACAGAGTTCAATTCTTTTGCTGACAGCAGTTTGCTGCTGAGCAATGTGGCTTGGATCAATTTGGGCTCTTTAGCAAATTGGCTTTCTGTTCTCATTACTCCCATCTGTGGGATTATGGCACAGTCAAATGGAATTAAAATGCACTGGCTGTTGTTTTCAGTGCCTCAAAGCTGAAGTCAATGGCACAGCAGAAGGCAGTCACCTGCCATTAGCCTGGATATGTTACACCTATCATTTCTGGATTTCAGAATTTTGTCTCAGAAACCACCAGCTTTCAGCACCATCAGGGACAATATCAATTTTGGTTTTATGTTAAGCAAGAGCATAAACAATTAAAGCAAACCCTTCATTAATAGGAACAAACACTGAAAGGAAAGCAAAAGCTGCACAGGAACAGGCTCCTTGGAACTCAAGGTTAAACCCAGATAAGAACTGAGAGCATGACCAAAAAACAGCAATAAAAAAAAGCTTCATAGCATTTATGCCACAGACAGAGCTGCAATTCTGGAAACTTCTCCCCTCAGGTGTCACAGGAGCCACTGTGAGCTAGGATCTGCAAAATCTTTTCTTTGTGGAGAGCAGTCAGACTGAAAGACAATCCCCTTTCTTGTCTTGACATAACCTTAAAAATAAACTGTTGGAGCAGGTTCATGGAGGGCAGATTCAAGCTCAGTTTTGAACTGCAAACTCTCCAAAACATGAATGAAAAAAGGATTATGGACTCGATTTCTCTACAAATTCCAAGTTTCAAAGTCAACACCAGTTACTTTAAATGGCACTGAGATGGGAATTCTATTGGCTCTAATGTCTGCAAACCTCTTTTCAGCTGTGGCTTTGACAAAATAACAGAAAAGTCTGCAAGGTTCTAAGAAATATGGTTTATATTTAAGTGAGACTCACAAAACCACAAAAGTAAAGAAAAGCAATGAAAAGCAGTCAAAAATCATGTTTTCTCATTTAAATGAATCAAACCAGAAATTAAGAATAAATTAGGGGTTCATTTAGCAGTTGCAGTTGGGTTAGGGTTTTTCAGAGTTACAGCCCATACCACAGGTGAAATTTAAGCATGTCTTCTACAGCTTCATCTTATCCAACCCTAGGAATTTGCCAGGCACATTTCCTGTTAATGCTTATTTTAAAGACAAGTTTCATAAAAATTTGCACAATACTGAAGACAAAGCAGAAATTCTCCTTGTTCATTTCTGGCACAAAGGAAATGATGAGGATTTTTGCCTGGGGATGAAAGGTTGGGGACAAAGGTTATGCTTTTGCTTGGTTAAGTTTTCTCTGTTCAATTATCAACAGAGGATTCTTAAATGGTCACTGGGACATTGCCGGTTCTCTGGAGAGTGGCCACCTTGGCTGGTTTATTTCAAAGGAATATCTATCCACAATCCAAACTAAGCTGTCCTGTGGCCAGGTTTGCATCACTCACCTGTAATTTCATCTCCCATTCCCTGCTGTGTGGCTGCCCAGAGGATGAGAACAGAAATAAGGGTGATCCTGGCCATTGCAGGGCCCATCCTGGAAAACCTTTCTTATCCCTCTGTTTCCAAGGTGGCAGAGCTTGGCTGTCCTCACTGGTAGCTTTTGGAGTAGGGGAAAAGGTGCTCTGGGTTTTTTCCTTTTGCAGGGAGGTGATAACTGCTGGCAACAGAAACAAAGATGCTCCACTGGGAATTTTGCTGGTTCTCTCTCCTTTGTGTTCTCTCCAGGGAATTTGCCTCTTCTGCCTGTTCTACTTGGCTCCCCCAGCCTGACTTTGAGAAAAAAGGCATTTTAAAACTGCTGGTTTAGTCCCTGTTTATCCTTCAGAGCACTTCTTCCCTCTCACCCCTTAAACACTCAACATCTGGGAGCCAGACTGACACACCTCAAATGCCAGGTATAAACATCTTGAATTGAGTTCCTGTCCACACATCAGGTGGTACTGCTCTGAAGGTTTTTAATTCTGTACCTTGAAAGCAAACCAAGAGTAAAAGCAAATCTCTCTGTGAATGTTTATTCCTGAGTTTAAGCTGTTTGTCCAGTTGCTGTCACTGTGCTCCTCATTTCACTGCAACTCCAGCATCCCCTAAGACAGAGCAATGCCAGGCAATCAAGAACCTTGTTAAGCAGGGCATGAATCAGGTCTGAAAAACCAAAAATCCTCTTTTTTTTCCCCATTGTCTAAATAATCAAGGCACATTCCCAAGATAGATGTGCCTCCAGCTTTACAGCACATGACAATAACTTCAGTGCAATGTCACTTGGCTCAGGCAGAGACAAGGAGTGAACACAGGATGATATTTTATGAGGAGCTGACACTAAAGGGTGGAAAATCACAGGTACAGCTCTTGGAGCTGAGGCAATATGTTCAGAGAAGCACTTAAATACGTTTCACAGTGTTGGAGACAATTTCATGTAGGTGAAAGGGATCTGGAACCACAGACCCTCTCATTTGTGTATGTTCAGGTAGCAGAGATGGGGCCTTGAGTAGCACTGAGGCACTTGTGAGCTGTTCTTCTGGCTTGGAAAATCGAATATCAGGCTCATCACAGGGAAAAGAAAGTGAAAAGGAAGAAAAGCAATGGGAAAGTAAAGCTTTCCCAGGGAAAAAAAAAAAAAAAAAAAAAGAAGAAGAAAATCACTATCGCTGAGTGCTTGAATAAAAAATTTGAAAGAGAAAAAAAGAATTGATGTGGAAACAATTCTGCTCTAAGGACAATGTGCACCTTAGCACCAGGATGTCTTGCCAGGCTGTATCCACAGATGCACCCCTTACATATCCTGCCAGGAAGGCAACAAGAAGCCTCTGGCTGTAGGCTGGGCAGGGGATGCCCTCTGACTTAAAAATCCCACTAATAAATAAATAATCATAGGAAAGAGGACTTAAATCAGTGAGATTTAATGTTCAGATAGAAATATTTCTCTTAATGATCTGTATTTTTTTTTTTAACTATCTAAATTTTCAGGAAAAATACCTTGGTTGAAATTTTTTGGCTAGCACTGACAAAACCCAGATCTTTAGCCCTTAGAAATTACTTGGTCCCTCCTATACAGAAGTGTATGTCTTGTCCAATTTCAAATATAGGTAATGCCAGACTGACATGTGAATTGGATTGTATCTGAGTTGAACCTCCACTGCAGTAGTGAGTTAATGGTCCTTAAATATAGAATGTGCAGAACCCTCTTTTCATATTAAAATTTGAGAAAAGTCAGTGAATGGTTAATCCAAACAAGAAATGGCTACAGAAATCATGAGTATTTCAGGATTTACCTTGCAATTTGGAAATTCTTTGAGGTTCTGATTTATATCAGCATCATTTCTTCAGTTACCATCAGTTAGGCTCACAACAATTTACTTTTTAGCAATTCAGGCACTGAAAAGACCACTCAGGCAATTAAGGATACAAACTGTGTCCTGTCCAGCCCTTTTCATATCTTCCAGCCACATTCTTGTCTTGTATTAATTGCAGCAAGTTTAAGATTGTGTCCTGCATCCCCTGCAGCAGCACGTGTTCATTGTGACCAGCTGCACTTGCTCAGCACAAGCCAACAGTCTCCTGCAGGGAAACCACAGATTCATCAGTATTTTGGGTAACTGAACATCTGTACATGCATGGATGGCTGCACATTACTCCAGTTTTAGTTACCATCATTGTATTTCACAGATACATTTTTGGTCTTTTCTCCCTTATCCCTTTTAAGTGCTTTTTCCCAGGGAACAAGTGGCAGAACAAGAAGAAATGGCCTCAGGCTGATCCAGGGGAATTTCAGGTTGGAAATCAGGAGGAATTTCTTCACTGAAAGAGTTGTCAACACTGGCAGGGGCTGCCCAGGAGGTTTGGAGTCCCCATCCCTGGAGTGTCCAAGGAATGCCTGGATGTGGCACTCAGTGCTCTGAGCTGGGGACAAGGTGGGGATGGGTCAAAAGTTGGACTTGATGATCTTGGGGGTCTTTCCCAGCCTAAATGATTCTCTGATTCTGTCTCAGGACTCCAGCAGAAGATTTGCCCACTCTCTCTTTGGTGGTGGGGAAGAACAGGAATGGAGAAGGAAAAGCAGATGTTGAGAATAAAAGCCCTGGCTGTGTGGTGCTGGAAGTGAGCTGGACTCCAGCCTGGAAGGAGCTCATCCCAGTGCTCCTGGCACAGTCATCTGGAGCTGATCAGTTCTCCCTGTTTATACTTTCTGCAGTTACATTTCTAATGTCTAAACTGATCTAAAGTTTGCCATTTAAACAAGGAAGGGCTAAAAGCCACATTGAAATCCATTTGTGGATAATGTTACAGGATCAAGAAGCAGATTTTTAGAGATGGGATTTGACTCTCCTAGACTGTACTATCAGTAATTGAAATATTGTAGCTGACAGCAGGCTTTCTCATCATACTTTTTCAGCATTTATTGCTTTAGACAGATTCCCTTCTGATTTAATTAGTCACTTAGAAGATCCTGATCTTCTCTAGGCAAGGGGTTTGACACAGAAAGGTCATTGCTGGAACATTTCTTTCTTGCTTGGTATTATTTTATCTATAAAGCAATCATTATTTCAGATGCAAAAAATGGTCATGACATTTCAGGACAGACTGACATGCATGAGGGCAACAGGACTATGGGCTCATTGGGAATTTATATTTGAGGAATATATCATTGGGAATATAACAAAAACTGCTCTGTTACACAGAAACTTAATTGTCTTTGAGCCTGCAGCTGATCTGTCAAAACTGGCTTAAATCAATCAGCAAGGCCAGTGAGTCTCAGAAGAGAGGAACAGGCTGACTTAGCCAGAAATAACCTTTTTGCAGCCAAATACAAAAACCAAATCATTCCTGCCATCAGGATACAAATTTATTCCTGCTTCTGAAAATGAACACATACAATGAACACCTTATTGTCTACTTACTACAGAGAAAAGAATTTCTCAGGAACTACTCAGCTCTCAGGTTTAAAACACTTGTCTGTGATTTTGGGGACTTGAATTCCCTGCCACTGCCACGGAGCTCTTGGGTTGTGAGTCACACAGGTCAAATCTGCCACTGCAAGGAAGCCATGGAGATGGGAGGGGGCAGAAATCCCAATATTTCAAACCTTTTAAGAGTCACAGTTACAACACTATAAATGTGCTTCTGTTTCTGTGACCTGAGAAGAAAGTGGAAGAGAACAAGTACAGTTTTGCCAGCATATTTTATGTCTGTGTTAGGATGGACACAGCAAAACTGGCAAGTTTTTGAAGGGGTCATTGTTTCCCTGAGCTTCAGGCATCCAAAGAGTGGAAGAGTAACACTTGTGTTTTTCACTGTTGCATTTCAGAGAAGAAAGCATTAAAATGAAGGGACATACACAAATGACAGGATAAAAAAATCCCTGTCAGCCCTTGGAGCTCATTAACTGAACTGTGCAGGCAGAACAGTCCCTGACAGCACCCAGTGATTTGTTCTGTCTCACCAACAAACCGTTCCTCAGGAAAATCTTTGAGTTTTTGGTTCTGTTTTTTTTTTTCCCTGAATACACACAAACTGTGTGTATTTCAAAGTGACTCACGAGGAAAAAGTTCTTATTGGTAACAGGAGGAAAAAACATGAGTCAGGCAGAGGTCAGGCTGAAGCTCTGCCTGGCCCTGCTCCTCTGACAGAGGAGGTTGTGCAATCCCAGCACAGGGAAGCTCTTGTTCCCTGCAGCACTTCCAGGGCAGGATCCCATCCCCAACACAAGCTGGGCACCAGATGAGATTTGATCACACCTCATCTGTGACTTGGCAGTGCTGCAGGGGAGCAAATCCCATCTCAGACATTACGTGGCCTGCTTCTTGTTTTTAGCTCTAAGCCCAGGTGGTTTTGAGGGAAAGCAGCCTGGGAAGGGGAATTGCCCTTTGCTATGGAACTTTACTGGGTGGAGAGTCAGAGACTGTCCTGCTCAGTATCCCCCAGGGGTTACAAGGACCAATCCACCTGGAGGTCCCATCCAGGTGGGGCTCTGGCCTGTCTCAGCAGCTGCTGATGGGACTGAGCCTGTCCTGGCTCTGCTGGCTGGCTGAGCCATCAGATCCCTGCAGCACATCTGGGAATGGGCCCTGACACCAATCCCTCTTGATCAGATCCCTGCAGCAAATCTGGGAATGGGCACTGACACCAATCCCTCTTGATCAGATCCCTGCAGCAAATCTGGGAATGGGCTCTGACACCAATCCCAGCTCCCCATGGATGCCACAGGGCTCACAAACAGCACATATCAGGGACCAGCCCAAAGATCTGGCCCTGCTTCACTGGTTTGTGCCCTTGCTGCTCCTTGGAACCCGTTCTTGACTGAAGGCACCTGCTGCTCCTCTTGGGAAAAGGATGACTTCACCTTTTTTATCCCTCCAAATCCTATCTGACAGAGCTGAGATACAGATGGGAAGGACAGGGGACTGTGCACGCAACTGGAAATTCCACTTGTGAATCATTCTCCTGCACACAGATGTAAAACCTGCCTCTGTTCAGCAGCTCTGAAGCACAGAATAAACCAACCAAAGCCCACAGTTTGCTTTTTGCTGTTGGTCAACATAAGGTTAAACCCCCACTGCCAACTAATAGTTACAGACACACAGACACAGACCCAAGCACACCTTTGTGATGAGAGATTTTCCTAAGTTGTTTCAGAGGTGAATCTGGAGTCCAAACCCCAGAATCTGTTTCACAATTTCTGCCAGAGCCTCTCTTGATGCATTAAATTAAAATGTTTATAGGAAGCTTCTCATTTTTAAGGACCTTAAGGCACAACGTTGTGTGTGCTCCTGAGCCAGCTCAGCTAAAAGCAGAGCATGAAGGAGGAGGAGCCCATGAAGGAGGAGCCCTTCAAAGCAGAAACACTGGATTTAGGGATCCTAAGGTACAGACAAGGTATGGAATAGCATCCTGCTCCTACTGTGTGAATACTGAGTAAGGAATTCAGTCAGGTTTGCAAAAAACCAGCACATTTTAACCAGGTTAGAAGACACTAACATTTAAATAGATTTGTTTAGAAGGAGGAACAAAGCAGGTTGTTTGGGGGAGGTGTATTGTTTCTTTTTTCCTCCCTGTTCATACCTGTAATTGTGACTAACCCAGAACAAATACTGGATTGCTCAGCACAAAGGAAGTGGGGAGCTTTTAATGTGAACAGAAAAGCACCAGATGACTGAAACAACAAATTATTAAAACAAATACGAAATGAAAGTTTGAGGTACAGGGAAACTTGGGCTGCAAGGATAAGAATACATGTTTTAATATTTCTGCCAAAATGCAATGGCCAGATCAGTTATGAACCCAAATTTGGGTGTCTGAGGTAATTCTAAACAAACAGAAAAGAAAATTAACTGGTGGTTTCACAGATCTCACAGTGAAGAAATGCTTCTTCTTTTTGTTCTCTTTTTTTAAAAGAAAATCCTGGCTGGCTGTCAAGTGTAACTGTTGCTTTATTTCTTTTATTTTTAGGTTGATACTAAATCATCCATGCAATTAAAATCAAAGCATCTCTGGGATTTCCATGGCCTTGCTCACACCCTTCCCCCAGCTAAAGGCTGCAAACTCCTTGTAAGAACCCCTGCACCAGGTGTCTGTCAGGAACAAGCCAAATCTGAACAGAAATGCAGCCTTGCCAGAAGGCAGTGCTGGCCTCATCCAGGCTGGGGATGGCTCCTGCTGCTGCTCTGGCTCTGCATCCTGGCACGTGGGCACTTGCCATGGCTTTGCCCCCCGAGCTGCTCCAAAGCATCTGCTGAGCTGAAGCTGCTGCTGGAACAGAGGAGGTCAGAGCTCCAGCTTGCACAGAGCTCCCCAGCAGGGTTTGTTCCATCAGCACCTGGGAGCTGAGCACTGGAAGAGTGCAAGTCCAAGAGTAGCCTATGGTTTCTCTGGGTCTGGATTGAAGGCACTTGAGATGGTGTTTGGACTCAGGTGTTTATTATTTCTTATCAGTAAAACAGTCTCACAATCATGAGTTCTGCAGCCTGTCATTAGCAAGGCACAAAATGGTTAACTATCTCGTGTTACAAAGTCTTTTAACATTAAACTATCCAATTAAGAAAGGACACCTAGATTATTTTCCCTTTTAACCCAATAACTAATCCCTCGAAGCCCTCAATGCAGACTTTTCTGCCCAATAACAAAACATCACCTAAACCCACGGAGAAGAAGGAAGAAGAAGGTAAAGAAGAACAATCTGCCTCCACCCTAAAACCTCCATCCTTCTTCATATTTATTTCTACATTCTAAAACCCCAAACTCTAAGTTTTCCATCCTGTGATATTACACACATCTAACCAACTACAATTTTGGAAGCCTGTTCCACAGCCTCAGGTCAATTGCAGTGTTCCCTTGTGGAACACTGCAATTGTTCTTTTAGCACAGAAATTTTGAAATTCTCAGCATCCAGGGTTCCAACAGTAGCTCACAGGTGTCTCACAGGGGGGCACCTCCAGGGCTGTGCAGCTCCATGCTCGGAGCAGGAGTTTCACACCACTCCAGGGAAGAGCTTCTGTCTCCCTGGAGTTTCTCAGCACTGATATTTCCACTTCTGATGCCAAGAAATCTCCTGCTCTTTCCACACCCCTCTCCAAAGTTCAGCCCCTGCTTCAGTGAGGCAGCACTCTTGGATTTTCCAGGTACTCAGGAAAAGAGAATCATTCCCACCTCCTAACGGCATCAAGTGCTGACACAAACTTTGGCAGTTTCTTTATGGTACCAGAGTGCTGAAAGGAGAAGCAGAAATGTAAATGCTTTGGAATAAAGATTATATATTGCATCACTGGTTTGGTAACCCATAAAAGAAACCATCTATCACCTTTTTTGCAAAGCTAATCAGGAAAAATGAGAAATGCCTGGCAAGGATGTTCTATGTTTGGAACACCAGGAGACTTCACACCAGGTTTTGGCATTCCCAGGTGAAGATAAATATGTGGTCATGCACTGTAAAATAGGAGGAAAATAATTTTTCTTTCCACAAAAACCCCAACTAAAATTATCTCATTCTATTTAACTAGAAGAAAAAAAAATATTCCACAACAAAACTTATTTTGTCAGATATTGAGTGTGGATATTTAAAGCTCACAAGATGATTTTCAAAATGTTTATTGGCTTGAGAAAGCAGTGGGTTATTTACTGAATCTGTTCTGCATCCTTAATTAGCACAAATGCCAGTAGGGGAACTTCCTGCATGTTTTCTCCCATGCTGACCTTCTGCATGAGAAAAAATCCCTAGTGAAAATAGATTTTAATTCCCTCCTTGAAATCAAACATCTGGCTTTGGTTAAGGAGACACACAGCCCTGTCCTTTGTGATACTTGGACTGCAAGAGCTCTGGGGCAGGGAGGATTTTCTTTGTTATTTGCTGCTGAAAATGACAGGAATTTCAGTTTATGGATACAATAATGCTAATGCTGCCACTGAAAGATGATGAGAGCATGACTGTTGATGTGATTAACATTCATTTATCACTAAAATGCCAACTATAAATCAGCACACATATTTCATCGCTCTCCATCTTTGCAATTAGTTTCTATTATATTCTAAAAGCTATTCAATATTGTTCAATGTGAGAGACAGAGCTCACAAACTGATCTAAAGCCTCAAATTCTTGTGGAAAGGTGGGAGCCAAGGGTGTGTCAGCCTCCTCCATAAGGCAGCACTGCTGATTTAATTACCTGAATCAGTGAAATCAGCTTAATGAGAGCTAAGAGATGTGCATGCCTTGAAAAGTGGGAGGCAAATGAAATAAGTTTGCATCCACCACACTTTTGTTTGGTTCACTGTTCTTCTCAGAGATCTGATAGGGTGGGTGGCCTGGGACCCACTGGCAAAGTCACAAAAGGCTTTAAGACAGGCTACAAAACTTCCTTGCCTTTGCTGCAATTTATTGCTTAAATAAGAATGCAAAAGCTTGGCTGATGATCAGAATAAATGAACACTTTGCCTAAATGCCCCTGTTTCAAACCAAAAGGAAAAACACTGAGGGGCATCATCAGTCCAGCTTGCAAAATATCTGGTTTTGATAGGCCTTGTCCTTCCAAAAGCAAAAGGAACAAAAATACTTAAGACAATTTTAGGCACTGGAAAAGTTCACAGGATGAGCCCTGAGGGCTTATAAACAGCAGCAGATGGGTAAAACCTTAATCATCAGTCTGAGAAAATCACCCTGATGTCAGTGCTGGTATTTGATGCTTCCTCAGGATGTGGAGAAGATGTTTCCTCACCAGCAAGTGGAAACCTCACTCTGTGAAAAGTATCCTCATGGTAACAAGGATATTTTATGGATAACAAGGGTCCAATAGGAAAGGATTTCTCATATGATCCACAACTAAAGCAACATTTCCATGTCAAAACCAGCACGGCTGAGGCAGTTTTGCACTCTGAAGAGCTGCAGCAAGTGCCAGGAACAGCCAGAAACTCAGCAAATTACCTGGAGTTCAATGCACAACAAAGGATGATGTACACCTGACAACATCTGTGTAATTCTCTGCTCCTTGAGGCAGAAGAAAGAAGGATTAGTCAGAACATTTTTGCTTGTCAGATGCTGCTGAAATACACTCCAAGGCAGACATGATCAAGAGTAGGCAAAGTCAAATTCCACTAATACTTGTGTTCCCTTCTGCAGCAACAACAACAAAAATGGGAAGCCCAGCTTCATTTTTTAGAAGCAAACATCCACATTTTAAAGAATCATGTGCCTACATTATGCAACTACCTTGTCCCTAACAAAATGGGCTGGTTTTCTATCTAGACTTGTCTAAAAATAAAATGGAGAGGCCTGTTTTCCCAAAAGGGCAAGGGTTATGCACATAACTCAGGGTCCACTTGGAAAATCTCTTCTGCATTCCTACCAGCAGCACTAATGATTATCTAAACAAAAAGATCTTTTTCATCTCATTTACTTTTAGTCCCTCTTCTGTCTCCACTCTGAATATTAAATGAAGATTCATGTTTTGCTTAGTTTTGCTCCTTTACGTCTTTGCCATTATACACATTTATTTTTATATACATGCATGTCTAAATGTGTGTGTATATATATATATATATATACATACATACAAACATATGTGTTTTGTATATTTAAACAAATACATACAAGTACAAAAAAAAACCCCATATATAGGTGGATAAACACATCTATGCAAAGATACAACCCTTGCAAGAGGAATTGTGTTTGATTCAATACTGTTAATATTTATATTTAATATGATGGAACTGTATCAACCTGTTGAAACTTGCCTTGCAAACCCCACTTTTCAACCACAATTATTACATTCTTTAAGCATCACATTTTTTTATTGAAAGCAAATGTGATAAGGATGAAAAAAAAATAAAGAAATGGCAACAGTGAGTTGCAACTGTGTGCAATCCATGAGGAGGGAAATGCTCCCTGCACCTTGAGTGCTGGAGCTGGATGCTGTAAACACCCTGTAAAAGCTTTTATCTATCAGTTTCCTTTAAGCCTCAATCTTTAACAAGTCTTTACATGTGCATCATAAAGGCAAGTCCCACAGCACCTTATTAAGTTGTTTATTCTTTCCAGCCCTCTGCATTCAAGCTAAATCACATTATGCAATTAGCTGCTATGAAAACAAATGAAACTTATTCTGTTTTTCCCTGTTGAAGAAGCAGTTCAAAATCTGTCCTCTTCAAAAAGTATTTAACAGACTGAGTTAGGATCAGTTTGGTGTCTGAATTATTTCCTCCTGTACCATGAAAAGAAGCTGCTGCAGAGGTTATGCTTAAAACCATCAAGATGCTGCAAAAAAAAATCTGTGACTTGAACAGGGAATTTTGATTACTTAGATAACTTCATCACCTTTCCCACAAAAAGAAAAGAATTAATTACTTTTAAGATGTAGGAGTGACAGGGTGGTCTTGACATGCCACAAAGTTCAACTGGTTGCATATTAGTATTTTTTTCCTTTGAGAAGCCTTGCCTCTAAATTTCAGCATAGAAGTGATTCAATTATTAGAAACTTCTGCTGGCAAGCAAAGGGCAGCACTCTCTGCTGTGCTGCATGACATTCATCTGTATGGGAAGAGGAAAGAGACAGTTACCATGTAAACAAAAGGAAAACAAGGACAAATCTCACTGGCTCTGTTGAGCTCATCACCAGCCAAGCCTAACTTTGATCAGCTCTCCCTCCATCAGTTGGATCCTCTCTGATGGAATTGACCATAAAAGGAGATTTGGGGGTTACAGTTATCACAGGGATTGAACAAATGTTAAAATACCAGTGGAGACAAGAAATTCAGAGTATTTTAAACTGTTGATTTTAGCAGGCATTTGCTTTCTAAATGTGTAATAGGTGACTGTCATCAGAACAGCTCTGGGTGATTTATTTCATGACCTTCTTTGAGGAGTCAGTTCACACAAGCCTCTTTCCAGTGTTAATGTATTCCCCCAAAAATGCAAGCTGGCTCTATCCCACGTCATATGAAAAAATTATTCCAACCCAAGAAACAATGGAGGTTTCTGCCCTCCTCTGAGCAGTATACTCCAGGGAAAAGAAAACCCAAAACATTCAATTTTTGTGGGGTTTTTTGATTTTTTTTTTTTTTTTTTTTTTTTTTTGTTACAGGGGCTAAATTCAGTCACAAAAATATCCCAGTGCTACAAGTGATGGTAAATACTGTTGTTTGGGGAGGATAGAGCAGCTTACCTGCCTGGAGGATATTATGAAACTTATGTCTTCACATTCTTCTATCAAGCACAGGACATCATGGTGAATAACATTCCCTTTAAACCATAACAAATATATGTATGGTTAATAAAATGTCATCTAGAAATACATTAGAAAATTCCTTATTCCTCCATGAAAAAAAGGGGGAAATATTTTTACTTGCCATGTGAAGACAGGATTATTTAAAAAAAAAGGAGTACATAAAAATCAACTAAAATTTAAATTGTGCTATAATAAGCTGTTCAGAGTAGTTTCAAACTAATTTCCACTGAAAATAAGTGGGATGAATTGAGACAACACAAGTCTCTGCATAAATATTTCTGGAAATATAGAAGAAGGAATGGAAACTTGGTCATAAATTTGCCAAGATGAAAAGAAGGTGTCATTAATGTTTGCTCTCTCTGTATGAGCCATGGGTTCTTCCTCTTGGGGGAATCACAGTGGAAAACTGTAAACAAATTTTTCTGCACAGCATCATAAAATAAACTCCCAGCTCTGTATGCGGTGCCAAAGACATTGCCAGGCAACAGAAAATTATTGCTCTATCTTGAGAGAATGCCCTGAATTTATTATTTTTAGGTCATCTGTTAGTGACACAAGTCAGTTTCACCCAGGTTTCATTCCAGTGAGCCCAGTCTTGAAGCTAAACAGATGTCCAGAAATTTCAGCAGTTTAAGACACTCCAATCCCCTTAGTTCACCAAACTCTGTAGCTCCTGAGTGACAACAATCAGCAGGCAGCTTAGCAGGAATTAGGAGTTTGGCTGTGCCCACTCAACATTACCTGGAAATATTACCTGGAGGGCTGCCCCATTTGCAGCTCCAAGGACATCTGGGGGGGAAAATTCCCAGCTGAAATTTTCCCAAAGGCTCTGGACACACCACCACACCTGGGGAACATGCTGGGCACATGCAGAAGCACAGGAACCCAGTGGTGGTGACAGGGAAGCCACCACATCCCTCAGCAATTTTTTCCAGTGCTTAATAATCCTCATGGTTAAAATAACCCTCCTATTCCTCTGTTCTTGAATTTAGAGCTCCCAGTCCTGGAAACTTTAATATTAATTACCTTTTTTTTTTTTTTTTTTTTTTTGCTTAAAATATTTCAAAAGCAAATGCTCATTCTTTCCTAAGTTTTAATTGGAGAGGAGATGACTTTGAAAGGTTCAAGTCTGTCAAGCAAGCAGAAAAGGCACAGCTCTAATAGAAGCTATAAATTTAGTGCAGGGTTAATGAGAATTATTTACATGCAGAGATGTATTACACGATTGTAATTAATCGTCCTCTTTGCTTCAGGATTTTAAATTCCCAAACAGAAAATTTCTCTGTGAGTAGCAATGACAAATTTCTTCCTTTTCAAATGCTTCCTTTCAACTGTGAATGCACACAGTGCCTTTGAACACAAATCTAATAACAATTAGCCTCATGGATGGCACTTTTAAATATAAAACACTCTTCTTAGTATTTTATTTTATTCACCACTGGCTACAAGCATGCTTCCAGCCAGATTTTTCAGTTTAGGTGGCCAGTGATGATCTGATAAGCTGTGGTTAACTCCAGCACTTGCCATGGTCTCTGCACACCCAACAGCTGCACCCTACTGACATATGGAGGTGCAATTAGGTTAAGCCCAGCTCTTAATCACTGCACACAGAAGCAAGTGCTGTCCTGTGCTGGGTGGGGGCTGTTCTTGGTGTCTGCAAGCATCTGGGTGGGAAAAGGTGGGAAGAAAAGCAATCATGACAACCCTAGTGTGTTGAAAATGAGAACAACTGCTGCTGGAGTGTCTGAAATAATCAGTAAATGTGCTGATCCAGGGCATCTCTTGACAAGCTTTACCTGCAAGGATTTTTGTACATACCTGGCTGTACCTTAAAACAGATGAAGAGTCACTTGTGGCTAAAGAAAAGGAGTCAGCTTTCAGTAGGGGACTGAGTGAAACTCAGCTCACTCCCTGAAAAGCTGGGCTGCAGCAAAGACAGGAGGAGAGAAACCACCTGGGACTGAGGAAGGTGAGAGGGGGCACCAGGGAAAGCAGAGAAGAGAGAGGAGGGAGGAAGAGAAGATTCACAGAATGGTTTGGGTTGGAAGGGATCTTAAAGGTCATCTAATTCCAACATCCCCTGCCATGGAAGGGAGGAATGAAGGGAAGGAAGAAATCTGTATGTTGTTAGAAATAGCATTGACAATTCTATACAGACTGCTATGACTCTGAAATCCCAATTAAGGCAATGGAAATGCAGAACCAGTAATGCAGAGATGAATCATCTGACCTAAAATAGAGGGAATGATGAAACATACGAGGGAACAAAGTGTGTCATTTTAGCTTTTACAGCAAAATAATTCCAGACATACTCTCTGAAAAATATTTGGCCAACAGAAGCTCTAAGACAGTGTTGGTTACTGCAGCTCTATGCAGGTACAGTGGAGAATTTCTCTCTCACAAGCCATCATGAACAGGTCTGCCTTTCTGCAGGTCTCAGACACAAAAGGCAGGCAACACCCAAAGTACCACACATGCCAGCCCGTCTCCAAGAGTCACACTGCCAGTTAAAGATATAAACTTAATCAAAAATCTGTTAATCATCTTTTTTAAAACAGGATGTCAAATACATCATGAATTACCAGGTCCCACTCTCACTTTCTCTCCTCCAGTGTAGTTCTAATAAATAAAATGAGACCAGAGCTGCTCTCAGGTCTGCAGCAGTTGGGAAGAAATGGGGGAAAAGTTTCCAATGAAGAGACTTTTCATATTCACAGAACTTTTACAGTCCTAATTTAAATGAAAAAAACCTCCTGCTTAAGGGGGGAAAACCCCATATCCAGGCAGATGAGCAGCCTGTCAGAGGGGAGAGGAGAGAATTTCTGATGTACATCACATATTTCTGCAGATTCCTGGGAAAAAATATATCCCTTCAGTAACTGTCCATTGTCAAGACTGCAGGGGTCAGATTCCTCAGCTACTCTAGATTAGCCTGGAAAATGCTAAACTCTCCTGTGAGTGTGTCAGGTTCCAGCTGCAATTCCCCTCTATGCCATCCTTGCATCATGACATCCTCTGCCTTTTCCCACTTCCTCGTCCACATGCAAAGGGAAATTTGCATTTTCACCATGTCCTCTCCAATAGGGAACTTCCCTTTTGTATTTAAAGGCAACTTTATTGATACTTTGTGCTACTCTGGAAAGAGGAGACCTCAGGAGAAGAAAGAACAGCCACATACACTGAAATGCCACAGCTGACTCCTTCTGTGCCACTTTGAGACTCTCAGTATTTTCTCTGCTTTAATTAGACATTAATTGACCAGATAGGTCCATATTATTTTAGCCCAGCCCCAAAATATACCTGCATAACCTTGAAGGCCATTTCAACCTAAGGCCCAAATGTCAACATAAGTTTTTCCTAGTCCTGAGTCATCAGCCCTCACAGCTAGTGAAATGTGCAGTACAGACAATAAAGCTTCAGACACACAAACATCACAAAATACAAAAATTTAAAAGCTTAAGCCAGATTTCTCTGTGTATCTTTATCTTTTGTGCAATTACTTGATTAGGTCTCAGTAGATCTGGATAGTTCTGCCCATTAAAACCTTTTATTTGTAAAGTTTGTGGGTTTTTTTCCCCTCAAGAAGGACCATGACAACACCAAGGAAGATGCTGTAAGAAGTCACCAAGGGTCTGACAAAAAAAAAAAAAACCACCAGTGCAGCTCATGTGGGATTTTACCATCAGGTTTGTTTTCAAACAGAAACCCTTGTGCTGTGGCTCTCCAGGACATACTCTTGCTGTAGTGGTCACACATGACCCAGAGCTATGACCTCTGTGAACATAACTAAGAGAAAGACATTGGAGAGATGTCATTTGTATAATTGAGAGAAGGGATTCCAACTGTGTAATGGCATGGACAAATTTTGTCTCTTCACATTCAGCATTCAAAATGCTATGCACAGACAGAGCTGTGTAAGCACATGTAGCTCCCAAATCCCTGGAATTTAACATGTTACAGCCAGTTGGTCCCCAGCAGGATGCTGCTTCTGGAGAGGCAATCAGCTTCTCTCTTGCCCAAATATCACTGGCTCCTGTGTAATGAACTGCCACGGGGAACTGGGGGAAAGAGTGTTAAATTGACAGAAAAGCAGGTCAGGTGAAAAGGCCTCTTCCAGTGCACTGCTTCTGTCCTTCCGAACTGTAAAGCAACACTTCCTAAAGAAATCCCCATTCTGTTCTGGGGGCTGAATTCGTCATGCATAGAATGTAATTTTACAGTCCAGAATTGACAATAAATTCAGTCAGTAGCCTGAACATAAAGACATCAATAATTCTGTATCTTGGCTATTTTTGCTCTGCCACTTGAGCCTTCCCCTCAGTGATGAATAAATCCATGTGGAGATGACATCAGTCAGAGTGCCCAGGCCATAGAAATGCAAAGCTGTCCCTCAGCTGTCACAGGGCAGAACTTCCACTCATGACCTGAGAGCAAGTGTTATCTCCTCATCTCACACCATGGGCATGTCTTTATAGTGCACAGAAAGGCACAAGAATAAGTCTGAAGTTGTTATAAATTGCAAATTCTCCTTGAAATACACATTTTGTCATTTAAGAACCAGCATGTTAACATCAGAAATTAAATTAAATTAGTGACACAACAGCGGCGTGGCACAATCTGATGAAACAAAGAAATTAAAACATATTTTTTCAGCAAGCCAGTACCTTTCCTTCCTAACTTGTGCACTTTCTGCTTGACAAGAACTTACCACACATCACCTCTAATCTTGCATACAATTGCTGAAAAGAAAAATCATTTACTCAACATACACCACACTTTTCTAGCATCGCAGCAAGGCACAAACACAAATGGACTGGCTGAAATTCTGGGAATTGCTGTCCATCTCTGTGGAATCTCTGACCCCAGAATGTTGTTATTTGAGGCCAAACTGACTGATACTGAGGAATGAAAGCAACAAGCTCACTTTTCCAGTGTACCATAGCCCTAATAGCTCTTTGGTGCTCTCTCTGATTGGCTTACATGAACCTTCTCAAGAACTGAGGCTACAGCCACGCTGCTTTCTGCCAAGAAACTCGATCCCTAAAGCCACATTTACAGGAAAGCAGGACATTAACAGAATTACTGTACTAAAACAAAATTTTGCACTATCATTCCGTTTGTTCTTCCTGGAAATTAGCTTTGTTAAACATGAAGCAAAACATAAGTCCTCTTATTTTAATTTTTTTTTAATAATAAGCACCAGAAATTTTTTTTCTTGCTTTTCTTTGCTTGAACTTATTGTCTGTACGGAATGACAGAAAATGCTTGCCATATCATCCATCTCTCCACTTGGTTTTTCCTGAATTTCTTTACATACACAATGAGCTGGGATGAACACACTTGTAACTAGGAAACCAAAGCTGCTTTTTAATATTCTTACACACTTCCACTGTAATCAGAATACTCAGGATTTTAATTTTAGAAGGCTCAGACACCAAACTCCAGCTGAAGTAACACAGAGCTGGGAGAGCTGCTAACACAAAATTGCACCATATCTGCTGTGCTGTGACAGATTTTCTATTTCAGTTGTTCCTGCAGCTTTTCATCAATGTGTTTTTTAGAAATACCCACGAATTTGCAACCCCTTCCTAGCTTCAAATGAAGACTTTTTTATGCTTTAATCATAGTAACCCATGACTGTCTGCCCACTTTAAAAAGGCACACACCAATACCTGTGGCTTATTTGTCTCTGAATAATTGCCCAACCTGTGGAACAATCACCTTTTTAAACAGGAATGTGTTTCTTGCTATTTAACAGCTTTCCAGGTTAAGATTGCCACCCAGCTTGTCACTGTCTGGCACCATTTATCTGAACCTGTCCGAGCTGCTGCATGTGGGCTCCAAGTGGAAAATATTAACTAGATTGTGCTATTTGCAGAAGAATGAGGCTGACAGCTAAAAAAGCTCTAGACCTGGCACTCAGAAGCAATAACAGGAATAAAGGCAGTTTTACATTATTCTGTATTATAGTTATTTTCCTGTAAGAAATTTACATCTTCAGGGAGAGTCTTGTCTGTGTGCCTTGTATCACACCAGTAGTGGAAATAGCAATTTTTTTTAATGTTCACATTGTGTATCTCACTGTCTGGTTTTCCCTCTGAATACTGGGAAGTGTCTCTACTTTCATGACAAGATAAGTGACAGGTTTTAACTAAAAAAAGTAAGATTCCTTACTTTACCTGCTAGTATTTGTTACAGGAAGTGTCATCTGAACACATGAGAATAAATAAATAAAAGTCCAGGCACCCTTTACAGTGCACAGCTGTCAGCAGTGAGAAACTGGTGGAAAATTCTGTGTTTGCATTTTGGCAAGTCATTAAGTTTTGGCAGAATATTTGGAATCAATAAAGAGAGACCTCTGGAGTTCCCAGGAACATCTACATTCAAAGGAATGGGTTCATTCACGTGTGTTCTGTGATTCCAGGTAACTGTGCTCCACATCCCAGAAGTTCTGGGAGAGAAGCTGGTGTCTGAAGGAATGGGGCAACAGCCACAGTATTTGCACCACTGGTAAGATTTTCAGGGGCAGAGAGACAGAAGGCAGTTTTTCAGAGATTAACCATCTCCCTCTGCAATATGTCCTTGGCAATAATCAGTTCCAGAGGATTTGGTGAGAAACAAGAGACAAAACTCATGTGCCTGGGGTTTTGCATTTCCACTTTTACAGTCGTTACAGGAGGAGTTGGAGCTGGAAAAGTCCCACTGCCAAGAGGGAAAGGGTGCTCCAGCAGGACACACTCCTAAAGCCACCAAAGTACAGAACAGATCACTCCACATGGACAGAAGACTCAAAGAAAAGTTAAAAGATGAAAAATGTTAGCACCTTCATCTAGTCAAGGTTCCCCCATGGAAATGAAGCTGCTTCTTCTGTTCTTATCCTCTCTCCTCCCTCAAAACCAAACTCCCCTCTGCAAAACTCTTTCCCAGCTGTTAATAGAGGAGTGCCTCAGGGTATCTGAGCTACTTCTAGGCTCTCTGCAGGAAAAGAACCTAATGTCATTAGATTTAAATTAATCACACAAGGTCCAAATCTTCATTAAAGAAAATTCTAGGATCTCTACATGTAAAAGAGCCGAAACTGCAGATCTAAAAAAAAAGACAATTATCTCCAGGATATGACTTCATTTCAACTATTTTTATATTGAAAATGTTAGTGTCAAAAACACTGAACTATTCAAAGTACACAACTTGGCAATTTATTGCAATATTTACACTATGAAAACCAGTAATTCTCATACTTTCAACCAATGCAAGGGTTTTAGCTTTTACATGTTAATTTGCTCACAATGTCCATGTATAATCATCCTTCATTTTCTTCACAGTTTCTTTACATTCTACATTTTGCAGGGGCTCAGTTTTTAACAAAATTCCAGTGATAAAGCTTGTTGGCAAGTATGATCCAAAGTTAATCTGAGCAGTTATTGGATACTCCAAATGGAGAACAAACCTTATACTTAACAAACATGCACCTGGTAATAACAGCTGCAACCATACATAAAGATGAAAAATATATCAAACTAAGCCCCCCATCAAAGCATCTAAAATTAGAAATGTTGGAAAACACATTCATAAACAAGCTAATCTTGAAGAACCAGAATACATTCAAATAATTGGGAATGGTACATTTGACAAAATTAACCTACTTAGAGACAATTTAACCCCCCTGTAATTCTACAGAATTAATTCCTTCCCTAGATTTCATTAGGATCAAGAAAAATCTGATTTACAGGAATATAAGGCAACCATAAACTTTAATAACATCAAGTCAGTCAGACTCAATCATGAAATACAACCAGATTATGTCTTTTTGAATCACAGAATCTTGGAGGATAGCATTTAAAATTTTCTCAAATCATGTATTTGTAAGAAAGACAAAATTATAGAATCATAGAACATCAAGGGTTGGAAGAACACCTTGTCCCACCCCACTGCCATGGCAGGGACACCTCCCACTGTCCCAGGCTGCTCCAAGCCCTAGTGTCCAACCTGCCTTGGACACTTCCAGGGATCCAGGGGCAGCCACAGCTGCTCTGGGCACCCTGTGCCAGAGCCTCACCATGCTCAAAGTGAAAAATTTCTCAATATCTAACCTGAATTTCCCGTTTTCCAGTTTGTACCCATTCCCCCCTGTCCTGTCACTCCAGTCCCTGATGAAGAGCTCCTCTCCAGCTTCCTTGCAGGTCTCTTCAGATCCTGAAAGGTGTTTCGAGGTCTGCACACAACATTCTCCAGGATGAACACCCCGATTTTCCCAGCCTGTCGCTGTAGGGGAGGTGCCCCAGGCTTCTTATCAATTTTGTGGCCTCTTCTGGACTCTTTCCAACAGAATTATACAAGCCACTGCATGGGCTCTGTTCTACTGGCTGCATTTTCAGTAGGGACCCTGACAAATTAAAAATACTGGTAATAAATACCTGCACAGCAACACACACACACACACAAGTGTACACCACCTTTCAGCAGGGTAATTCTGGGACAGAGATCCTCCATCTCTGCCACAGGCCCTTTTGGAGAAGCACAGCTAAAAAATTATGCAAGACCAACTAGTTTCTGCTTGGCTCAGAAGTAACTTACACATGAGGAAAGAAAAAAAAAAGAAAAGAAGAAGAAAGCTCAGGTTAGCTCCCCAAATCCTCCCCTGGCAGCACAGCCAGCCTCACTGCACAAACTGGTTTATGGGAACAGATGCAAGTGCTTTCCCAGTTGTTTGTTCCCATCACCACAGCAGCCCCCGTGCCAGAGCAGTTGTCTGCACTGCAAACCAGAGGAGGGAATTCTTCCAAAGAGCTTGCTGGAGTTTTGTGCTGGCTCACAAAGCAACACTCACATCATGGCACGAGTCCCTGAGTGAGAAAACCCCACTCCTTTCACAAGCAGCTTCCCCAGTTTCCAAATCTACGGAAAGAGCCAGCAGTGACAAAACAAACCCCCAAGATCTGGAGAGGGGAAAAAGGAGCCAGACCCAGTAAGGCACATCTCCTTCCCTTACGTGGGTTTTAGCCCATTTGCAACAAAACCTTGGCAAAAAAAGGCTTGAATGCATCCCTAAAAACATTCCAGGGATTCTACAGCTGCTTCAGAGTATTTGTGACTTAGGTGGGATATCTGAAAGCACACTGAAAACATGTATGGGATTAGATGCTAATCTCTAGAGCTGTCCTTAATGAAAAGATAACACACCAGATTAGCCTTCGACAAAAACAAGAGGAATCTTGTAATTCTTAATTTCTATTTTAATACTTGCATTTTGACACATAAAGCCCTATTCAGGTATTTAATTCAAAGCGGATAATCACGATGAGAAGCCAGCCTAAAGCAATGATAATGGCCATTATAATTTTTTTCTAACCAGCAGTTATAAAGGGGCTGAGCCAAAACCCACCAGGATCTGGGCGTGTGTGTCCCTGGTGGCAGCAGAGGGTGGTGGGCTGGCTTGGGAGGGGGACGGTGGTGGCCTTTGAGGGACAGTGGGTGGCTTGTGAGTGGGATGGTGGTGGCTTTTGAGAGGGACAGGAGTGGCTTTTGAGTGGTTGCAGGGGTGGCTTTTGAGGGGAATAGGGGTGGCATTTGAGGGACACTGAGTGGCTTGGGAGGGGTTCAGTGGGTGGTGAATGGGCTATTGGGTGCCTTGGGGGAGTCGGTGACTTTTGGTGGGGACAGTGGTGGTTTCTGACGGGGACAGAAATGTGATGGGTTGGGGGTGGCTTGTGAGGGACACAGTGGGAGGCACTAGGCACGGTGCTTCTTCACAGACCACACAGGGCCTTACCCCTACACCTAAAAAACCCTAATAATCATAATCACCACAATAAAACCTCACGACGAAACAAGAACAAATTCCAGTGAATCGCGCACTAACGCTGCACGCGGGTTCCCCCTCACACCCACAGCACACAGGCCCGGGGAGGGTGGTGGGTGCAGGTTACCTCAGCGGCACCTCCCGAACCCCTCTGTCCCCCGCCACACGCACCCGTCCCTCCGTGTGTGTCTCCCCCGTGCCGGGCCACCCCCACCCGCGCGACGGCTGCCTCAGTTTCCCTGCGGCGGGGCGGGCTGAGGGCGGCGGCCGGGGCGCTGCGGGCGGTGCTGCCCGCGCTGGAAGGCGGCCGGCCGGGCTGTCGGTCGGTCTGGCGGGCGATCGGGGGATCCCCGCTGCCGTCCCCGCTCCGTTTCCCTGTTCCCCCCGCAGTGCCCCCCCCGCCGCGCCGCCCCCTCGCCCCCCGCTCCCCCCCGGCCCGGCCAATCGCGGCGCCGCGCACGTGACGAGCGCTCCCCGCGATGACCTCATCCCTCGGTTGTGGGATGACGTCAAATTCAAGATGGATGGAATCACGGCGGCGGCGGCGGCAGCGCGGGCTGAGCCCTGAGCGGAGGCGCCGAGGGGGGCGAGCAGGGGGGGGCGGCGGACAGGGTGAGTAGCGCCCGCGTGTCGCGCCCGTCCCGGGGGCTGCCCGCGCCGTGCGGGTCTCCCCGCGCACAAATCCGTCTTTTCCTGACGTAACTCTGAGGTGGTTTTTTTTTTTTTCCCCTTTTTTTTTTTTTTTTTTTTTGCTTTCCTCTTTCCTCCTTCCCCCCCCCTTCCTCCACCGAACGGGGATGCGGCTCCCGCGCGCATGCGCCGGTTACGAAACTCTTCCCCCCGTCCTTGGCGGGGCGCGGCGCAGGCGCCCGGAGCGGGCGGGAGGTGCCCGCGGCCGCCACCACATCGCCCGCCCCGCCTGGGCCCGAGCCCCGAGGGGGCGGCGCGGGGGAAGCGCTCAAGGCGCATGAGCGCGTCCGGCAGCGATGGAAGGAAGGATGGATGGAAGGAAGGCGGGGAGAGGCGGGTCGGGAGCGGAGCGTGGGGAGCGGGAAGAGGTGCGCCGTCCTCCGGCTTCCCCGGGCTGCGGCGCCTCAGGAGCCCGTTACCCGCTGCTGCGGGGCGTGAGGGCCGCGAGGGTCCGGCCGCCCCAGGGCGTGAGGGACCGGTGGTGTGAGGGACGCTGGGGACCGGTGGTGTGAGCGATACCAGGCACCGGTGCTGAGAAGGACCGGCCGCCCGAGGGGTGTGAGGGACCGGCGGTCCGGCGCTTCCCCCTCCGCCGGAGACTCCGGGCTCTTGCCCCCGCTGCTGTCCGAGCTCTAGAACAAGAGAAAGGCGCCGGGAGGGCCGTGACTGTGACACGGCTCCTCCCCGGTGTGCCTGGAAGGGAGAGCGCGTTTCATCTCCCCCCAGCGAGGTCCCCGCGTGTAAGTGCAGACAGGTACCAAACCTCGTCAATGTCTGTCAGTCTAGAAAGGGGAGGTGTCCGAGGATGGACCGGGCTCTGCTCGGTGGTGCCCGGCAGTGGCTGGGACCTGATGCACAGACATTCCACCTCAGCATAAGAACTTTGCTTTGCGGTGCCCGAGCACTGGACAGATCGTCCAGAGAGGCTGTGGAGTCTCCCTCAGTGGAGATACTCCAGAACCATCTGGACACAACCCTGTGCCGTGTGCTCTGGGATGACCCTGCTGGAGCAGGGAGGTGGGAGCAGATGACCCACTGTGGTCCCTTCCAGCCTGACCCATTCTGTGGTTCTGTAAACACAGTGTGAATTTGCTGGTCCGAGCACTCTTGGGCTGGATTATTCATCAGAAGGATGAAGCACATTTCACAGCCAGGTGGGGAGATCCTCAATGGTGGGCTTTGCCTATGCACAGAAAGTTGTGGAAGGTGTTTTCCCTGCTCACAGCTGTCAGAAAGATCTTTGCTGTAGTCCTCTGTAAAACCCAAGCTGATGTTATGCTCATATTGGATGAGGCTCGTATAAATAAACAGAAGAAAAACTACAAGGAGTTTCTATTCGACAGGAAATAATTGTGGAATGTGTGTGTACTGAGTAAGCTCATCTTAATAATTAAATAGCAATTGCTTTAGTAGCTCTTCCTTTTATTTTGTAGTTGGACTCCCAGTGGAAGTAAGAGGTAGGTAGGCTGTACATACAAGAAGAGATTGTGATGAATTACACAATCACAGAGCTTTTTGTGAATACACTGAATATCTTGTAGTTAAATTAAAATTAATATTTTATCCTTAGATAAATTATTGTGAAACTAGATTTTTTTAAAATGTATTTTTATACAGGAAGTCTTTTGATATTAAATCAGGAGTAGTAAATGCACACTGCAGGTAAATCTAGTACTGTTTTATGTGTAGGTTTAGTGTTCTGTTCTGACTTTGCTCAAACTGACAAAGTGCTCTGACTAAAATTTTCCACCAACGTTATGCTGATCCTCTTGAGGGGAAATTTGGAGCAAATTTAAGCAACTGTTTTTATAAACCTTGTTAGCAAAAAAAACCCGAATTATGTGGCCATCTCTTGGGTGGAGGGGATCCGACATCCCATTCTCTCAGATGTGTGTTTCACCCATATGCTGCAGAGTTGTAATTCCTTAAGAATATTTTGTTTACTTGTGGAAAGTCCACCCATCCTGACTGGATCCTGACCATTTCAAGAGCTGTCATTTACATGTTCTCAGCAGGGGCTTGCAGGGAGATGTCACAAATTAGAACCACCAGAGTTCTCAGCTGTAGGATTCCTTGGGGATTTCACCACTTGTGGGCTCCCCTGATTCTGCTTCAATGTTCAAGGTACCTTATCCTTTAGACCACCTTAGCATTCTTATTGAATATAAATCAGGCAGCAGCTTTAGGAAGTTCCCAAAGTCCTTTTTGTGCTGTTCATTCAGTGATAAATGTGAACTTTTGTGCCTCCTGTTCCCATGTGTAGGTTCCATGTGCCAGGGTGATACTCTGCCACATCCATCTCACACTGAGAACTCCCTGGATCAGTAGAAGCTGGATATTACTGAGAATTAGGTTTTCTGAGCTCATGGGGGATTTTTGTGTGTGATGCAGGAGAATATTTGCACACAGAGAATTAAGTGCTCTGATGATCTGGCTGATCACACTTTCCTCAATATTAGTTAGGGGTAGTTCAACCTTTGGATTTAAAAGGACAACTTGACAGAAAGCCTTGAGCTTTCTTACTGTATTGAAGCTGTTTTGAGCTTCAGGATATGAAGCAGTTCCTGTTAAAAACCAACCTGCTGGAGCTTTCAGGGTTTTGAAATTTGCTTTATCTGCAAAATGGTGATAACTTCAGTGTGTGACCAAGTGTGGACTCGGAGGGGAGAGGAAGTTGAGCTGTAATCAGCACAAGGTTTGTTCGGCACTGGGAGGGGCTGTGCTCTGAGTCACACGCTGCAGTTGCAACAATTTCAGCTCCCATTAAACTTTTGAGCAACTGAGCGCCTTCATTTTGAAATCTGTCTCATGAGATGATCTGAGATCCTCAGAGATCAACAAAAGTCTTCAGAAGCAGCAAAGTCATGCAAAGCCTGCAATATGCCCTGCTTTAAAATAGGTGTTCTGTACGGGGTGGGGGGAGGGGTCCTTTCCAAATATTTGTTGTAGTTTAATATTAGTCTTTGTACTGTAGTGTTTCCATTTTTTTCCCCTACTGATATTATTAAAGACATCAGTTCTCTTATATTTTCTTTCAGTTGGCAGTGAAATAAAAAGAAATTTGTTGTCTTTTCTTATTGACTACTTTTTGCTGTTTTGGAACAGTTCAGGCATATTTTATGAACAAGGAAAGAAAGTGTTGGGCAGGTCTTCAATCTTCCTAAATTCCTTCCATCCCCATCAGTTCATCAGTCTTGCTGTCCATCACAAATCTAAGTTTAAAATCCCCTGGTCTTGATTGTTGAGGGGTTTTCCTTCTGAGATGCAGTGAAACACCACATCCTTCTTGTGCAAATTCTCTCCATAAACTCTGATGAAAAGACATGAAAAATCCTTTGGCCAAATAAATATTTGTTTTAAATGCCACAAAACTTTTCCTTAGATAGTAATTTGCATACAGCTAAATTGCATTCTTTGGGAAAGGGAGAAATATTTTTCCCTTTTATGTCTGGCAGCATTAATCTCCTTATCCAAGGTTTATCCTACCTCAGTACTGAACGGTGTGAGTAGCATTTAGGTTGCAACTCATTCTCATCAACCTCTGACAATTTGTGGTTACTGCAGGGACAGTTCTGACACAGGGCACAGAGAGTGTCCCCTCCACCCCCTCACAATCTGCTCTGGACACATTTGTGAGTATCTTCAGAGCACTTCTAAAAAACAGAGTACTTGGGACAGCAAATATGCCTCACAAAGCCCCTTTTAATGTAAATTAAGAGCCATGGAAGGAAAAGCAGCAGAGTTACAGTGATTTCTAATCACTGCCACACTCAGTCTGTCATAACCAAAAGGAATTTGTTTATTTTGTACCAAGACATAACTCTGAGTACAGTCCTTCAGCTGTTGAGGTTAAAGGCCAGATTTTCTGGAATTCCACTAAAAATATGACCATCTCCGTTCTCATAAATACTTCTGAGGAGTAAAGAAAATACAGCTCTTGTTCATGGAGCTGAATTGTTTTTAACTATGTAAGACATAGCCTATCTTCAGTTGCATGTGGACTGGAGTAAACTGAAAATCTTCCACATGCTATTCATGAGCTTGTAAATCTCTGAAGGTAAAACTCAGCTAAAATTGCTGTTGTCTTTCCTGTGTCATCTTCCCAGTCTCTTGTCCAGAATCAGTGATGGCTGAATGACATTTTCTTTGGATCTCTTCAGTGGTAGGGATATACCTGCATTCCCTGAATCATAACTTTCTCACTTGGAATTTTTTAGGCTCAGCTTTTATATTCTGCATTTTTCAGATTAAATGTATGGCTTTCCCCCCTCATGTCTCATTTTCTTAAAGAAACCTTAGTGTAAACACTATTTTGTTGATGGAAAAGTACATTACAGGGATGTGTGGCTTCTCTTCCCATCCAAAATACATTGTGCCTGTGAAAAGCACCATTATAGCAATAGAAATATGACAATTAGGGTTTGTCATTTTTACTACATGAGCAAAATTAAAAGGTGTATGTTGACAACTTTTTAATGTGAGTTAGGCCAGTTAATGTGTCTCATCTAGTAAAGCAGATGACTGAATATTACTCCATTTGATAAGTATATCTCAGCATTGCCAATAAAACAATAAAATCAACGTGTAGAAATAGTACAAGTGTACACATTTGGTCTGCAATTCTTCAAATTTCATGCATCTCTTACCAAAAAATTCCAAGAAGTATTTCTGGAGATGAGATTTCTGTAGGTGTTTAAATTTGATGGCCATCAAGCGTTTCAGGTTTGTCCAATCAGAGAGTTTATTTGCAACATTACAAAGCAAACGTTGCTTTGTATTTTGCATTACAAAAGAAACATTTCAAGGGAGTGAAAGATGAAGAACTCCTAGGGAAAAGTATTTTTAAACTTTTTAATATTTTTATTTAGTTTACAGCAATTTGGAGGATGAGTTACACACCTTTTAGTCCAGTCATGGAGGCCAGGACAAATATCAAATTGTGTTTGATGTGATTTAATCTTCACTAACTGGTTCAGGAAGAACTTTGAGAGCTCCCAGGCAGCATTTCCCTGCCCTGTCCCTTCCATCCTGTCACTGGATCCGCTCCCTGCTCTCACACAGGGAGCCTTTCCTTGGAGGGGGAGGAGGAGACACGGGCTGCTCCTTGCAGGAGCGATCCCTCCTCAGGCTGCTCTGAGAGTAGGATGAAATTGCACCCTGAGCTGCTGCTGGGTTGTAAACAAGAATGGGAATGACAAGAGGAGCTTTGTACGCTGGCATTCTGTAGTTTGCTGCACGTCAGGGGGAGCTATTTTAAGTGTCAGAACGTGAAACTGAGGGTATGATCTGAATGGGAAAAGTAGCCTCTAATTTCTGAGTCAGTTTCATGTCTGTTTCAGGTTAGCTGCGAATTATCTGTCTAGAGCGTAGGGCAAAATAGACAACAGAATATTCAAACTGAAAGTAGGTTTAGATTAGATATTGGAAAAAAATTGTTTACTCTGAGGGTGGTGAGGCACTTGCACAGATTGCCCCATCTCTGGAAGTGTTCAAGGCCAGGTGGATGGGACTCTGAGCAACCTGGTCTAGAGGGAGGTGTCTGCCCATGGCAGGGGCGTTAGAACTGGGTGATCCTTAAGGTCCCTTCCCAAACCATTCTGTAAATCTATGATTATAAAATTTCTTCTTTTTCTCTCCCTAAATTTCTGCCTTTATATGTGTGGAGGATAAATAGGCAGAAATTAGTCCATCAATTTCACACACTGGCAAGCATGTTATTAATCTGATTTTGTGCCTGTCTTCATACCAGTGAGTCTCTCTGTGCTGCTGACTATTGGAAATGAGAAACGTTTGTTTTCATGGAGAATTCACAGTGCTGTCTGCAGTGGAAAACAGCCATAGCAATGAGATCTTATTTCATTAAATCCAGGAAGACATAACCCCCAAACATGCAGCAAGAGATTATTTATTTAAGTATTTAGGTAGAAAAATATTATAGAAATGCAAACAATATTCCTGTGTGGATTTGCAGCTTTTACCTACAGGTTTTGGGTGTATATAGGGAGATGTGTAAATCTGTATGTGCTGTGGAAGAGTATCTGTGTTGCAAAGGCAACACAGATAGTGTTGATGGGAGAAAAGACATTTTATAAACTGTTGTCAAATTCAAATAATAAAATCTAGCATAGGGTCCTTGAGTGGAAGCTTAGGCAGTGTAGGTGCCTTTTTCATCTGGACTTGTAACAGACAAGTAGGGGACCTTTCTACTCTTCTGGTGTCTGAAACAGCACCAGAATTGTCAGAGCCATCAGATCCTCAGCAAAGCACTCAAATGAATGCAATGTTCCTGCATTTTCCAGGGGTTGCCCAGGAAGTCACTTGTATGTTTTGGCTGAGTCTTATAATCCACATTTCTTTGCTTTCTTTAGTGGGTTTGTCCCTGCCATGCTTCTTGTGTGTTTTCCCTGTTTAAACCTGTTCAGTATCTTCTGTGTGTTTCCTCCTCCATCCTCATATTTTCTTCTTCCACCTGCACTTCCTCGCAGCCCTGGCACCTCCTTGCTGCATTATTGCATCTCAGAGAGGGTTTCAGAACATCCTCTTTCCCACTGCCCCCCACAGCACGCTGTCAATGGAGCTTCTGCTGACAGTGATTTCCTTATCCTGGAAATCAGAAGGCAATATCAACATCTCTTAGTTGCTCATGTATTTGAGGATGCAGCTGTTATACTGAAACCACACCTAAATATCTGCCTGATTCTGCCTGGGATGTTTCAGCTGTAAAGTTGGTGGCTCTGTTGTTTCTAAAGGTGAAATTTCAGGTGGAGGAAGCTGATGGAACAACTTTCTGACAAAGAATGGGCAGGTGCATGGCTCCTCTTGCTGGAACCCTGATGCTCTCAGTGAGCTGATTAAGCTGCCCATCCTAGAAAATAGCAAACAGATCTAAAATTCTGGAATTATTTTATTTCTTTTTGTTCCCTGTTTAATTTTAAGGACTTGAATTAACTCACTGGGAGATCAAATAAGCAGAGTTGGTGAGAGGAAGGGGAGAGTAGCACAGGGCTAGGAGGAGAATGAGAGTAAGGAACAGAGGAAAGGAAGGGGAGCTACCACTTCAAAGGGAGGTTGCTGTTGAAGATCAAGAAACTATTTGGTCTAATATTAAGCTTTTTGACCCTTCCCTTGTAAAGAGCTTTCCTGAGATTTCTTTTATTTTACAAAAGTTATTTTGAAATAGTGGAGGCATCTTTTTCTGTCCTTATTCAAAATATAAAATAAAAACAATGTTATACCAAATATGGTACTTAGGTTTTTGAAATCTAGTTTTCTGAGATCAGTGGAGGGCTGTTGAAGGAGGGAATTAGAGGACTGGGACATCTCTCTTAGAAGGAAAGGCTATGGGAGCTGAGCCTGTTCAACTTGGAGAAGGGATGACTGAGAGGTGCCCAGAAACAGGACAAGAGAAAATGGGCAGAACTGATGCCTAGGAAGTTCCACCTGAGCATGAGGAAGAACTTCTTCCCCGTGCAGTGACAGAGAACTGGGACAGACTGTCCAGAGAGGGTGTGAAGTCTCCCTCTCTAGAGATATTCCAGAACCATCTGGACACAATCCTGTGCTGTGTGCTCTGGGATGGCCCTGCTAGAGCAGGGAGTTTGGACCAGCTGACCCACTGTGGTCCCTTCCAGCCTGACCCATCTGTGATTCTGTGAAGGCTGACACTAAAATCTCTTTGTGGCCTCTGAAGGGTTCCTGCTGCACTGGCCCTTCCTTGGTCTGGAGTCTAAGCTTAGTCACTGTTCCTCCTGAGGACCAGCAGCTGCTGTGGCATAAGGCACCTGCCACCAGACTGTGGGAGATTTCCTGATGTGCTCCTGCTGTTTCCATGATGTCACCTGAACATCATGGAAGAAAAGAAGAAAGCTTTGTTTCCAGTCAGTAGCGAAGGTGGCTGGAAAAAAAGGGTTAGAGAGAATAAAAGCAGATTATCTGGAGGAAAGATCTTAGTGAGAAGTAGGAGTACTCAAACACCTGGAACCAAATCTGGTGTTAGAGGAGGCTGCCAGAGTTGTGTGTCTATGCAAGCTTTTGTGTGGGGCTAAGCACAGGCAGCCAAGCCTTGTTCTTGTCTCCTGTGGCTGTTCCTATTGCTGCCTCTTGAGTTATGCCAATGCAGTAGTTCCTGATGTGGTTCACTATAAAAATCAACCAGCATTTGGAAAGAAAGAATGGGTGTTTATTTATTGTCTGTTCTGCTACGTCATACGGGCCTGCAAATATTTTTACTGGCGCAGCTGAAGGAGGAGTGACCTGCAGTGTGCAGGTAAGATGAACACAAGAGAGCAGGGATGACTTGGATCAACTTTGTTATTGAAAACTATTCATGTAGTGAAATTTTAACACATTGTACTCTGACTTGGGTATTCTTTGGGTTGATTTTTTTTCTACTTCTAAATATTTCAGGCTTTCACATGATCTGGGTAAATGTCTTAAAATGGCTCTGTGAAACAGTTCTGGTGGGTTTTTTTGCTGTTGTTTGTTTAATTTCTGCCTGTTGTGTCTAAAGGCTATTATGCTGAAAGTCAAGCCCTTGAATTAGGAAATACCAGGATTAAAGCTGCCTTTGGAGGATTGATTTGGTCCTTTGCCATTTGTGTACGTTGCAGCCTTGGTTACTGTTAAAGTGACAGAGTTAAATTGCACCGTGAGTGACTAGAGGGATGTTTATGTCTGCGGTGTTTAATGTGATGAATTGAAGTTGTTGTAGGAAAGAAGAAGGAAACTGTGGCCAGAAGGATGGGTGACTGCTGGATTCTGCTTTAGTCCTGCAGATTTTACACCACTCTCTACAGGCTACACTGCGCTGCTGGGTTACGTGGGCAGAGGGACACATAGTAATTACATGGTGTTTACTCTGCCAGTTTGAAAAACACAAGGGCAAAGCAGATTAAAATGAAAGATCTTAAAATATTTCAAAACATTTGACTAATACACTCTATTTCCACTGTGTCCTTGAAGTGTGGGTTATGCAGCAGCTTCTATTGGGTGTCTCTACACCATAGTTAAAGATTCCTAAGCTCTGTTGATTTGCTACCTCCATTTACCTTCTGCAACTTGCATACCAGAGGAATCACTTAAGTTTGCAAACTCACTTCCTTCCAGGTGAAGGGAAAGATGCCTCCTGGAGCACTTACAACTCTGTAAGTGTTAATGGGTGCTCAGACCATGAAACTGGATTAGGGCCAGCCACACTCTGCCACTTTAAATTGCAGTGACATCCTCAAAGGAGGAGGGTAATGAGCCACCATCCTCACTCCCCCACCTCCATCCTCCCAGTGTTCTTAAGTAAAACATAGAAAGCAAAGCAAACCAGATTGCTTTCTCAAATTGAGATTGACTGCACTGCTTTTTATAGATGGAGTGGTGGGGTAATTATGCATTATAGCTATCTAAGGTGAATTAAGGATAAATTAGTGTTTATGAAATGACACTACAAGGCACTGAAATACTCAGTAAAGACTGATCTGGTGAGGAAACAGCATTCTGGTTTTGCTGTTGCCGTGTCACTATGAACTCATTTGGTATTTTTAGGTGTAGAAGTGGTAGCTCAGTCCTTGATATGATCAGTGCCCTGAGACACTGCATGCAGCATCCTTTAAGTTATTTCCCAATAATACCAATTTAGACTTTGATCACTTATTTATACCCATTAGTTTTAAGATTTACCATCCTCATTTGTTAACCATGGGGTTGCAGCTTTTCAGTACTGTTTTTTTATTTTGATAAACTTTGCAGTTTTGCTTGTAAGCTGATAAACAGTGGAACCTTTTTGTTGTAGTTGCATATATCATGTACAAATGAAACTAAAAAGTAGTTTCTCAAATCTGCTGTAAAAGTAAGAGAATTGCTTTTAACAGACACATCATTGACTTGTTTTACAACCACCATGGAGGTAGTGTAGAGAGTGTCCATGAAAAAAATAAGAGAATTTAGTATTGTTGATTTCTCTATGTGTGTTCTTGTGCACAGATATATAAATTGCAACTCCTGCCATTGAATTTCTTTGTTTAACTTAAAACCTGGTTATCTTCTTTTGTTAAGCTCTCATCAGGAGCTTGAGTTATCAAGACATATCAAGTATGGAATGGGCTGTGTTTTGAAGCACATTGATCATGGAGATTTCTGCACTGCAGCTTAATTCAGCTTAATTTATCCTTACTGTGCTCTTGGATGCAACCAAGGGTAACTGTTCCTCAGATATATGAGTTGTAGGCATAAAGTGCTCTAATGCTAATGAATGAAACAGGGATTCCAGTTCTCTGGTTGTTTTTCATCCTGACAAAAGCAATGCAAGGATACTTCAGTGAAAACTGACATTTCCCAGAAACCAGATCCTGGTTTTCCAGAATCCCATTTCCCAGAATCCAGTGCAGTTTTAAGTGATACATACAGTTAGAAGTAATATTAACAGCACTTATGAAGCATGAGTAAACACGATGAATTTAAATGACAGACAATGATGTGTTTTCTTCTCCCTTCCCAGTATTAACACCCTTTCCTTTGTCCTATTAAAAGTGACAGCAAAACCCCCTAAATTTGTCTAGTCAGCAGGAGACTGTCAGGGTTGCTTAGCTTCAGAAAGGTGAGTTGCTGTAACTAAGCCTTGTATACCTGATCCAAGAGTCCAGAGTTTATCAATCCAGTTGTCAAGATCTTTATAAAGCTGAAGCAGAGAAAGAGATGATCAAGAGTGAAATGATTGAACTGTTCCTCCCTGTGGAGAGGTGTATTAGAACACAGCCCACCCATCCACCCATCCACCCATCCACCCATCCACCCAGCCATCCATCCATCCAGCCATCCATCCAGCCATCCATCCATCCATCCATCCATCCATCCATCCATCCATCCACCCATCCATCCCATCCACCATCCATCCATCCATCCATCCATCCATCCATCCAGCATCCATCCATCCATCCATCCATCCATCCATCCATCCATCCATCCATCCATCCATCCATCCATCCATCCATCCATCCATCCATCCATCCATCCATCCCCCAGTTAGTTAGGTGCAATATTCTTGGTATAAGATTAGCAATTAGAAGGATATTTGAAAGTGGGAAGATAAGCTGGTTCTTCCTATGCCTGTGCCTTTTTTTGGGGCTACCAGTTGTGTTTCATTCCCAAGCCTTTCCTCCAGACAAGCTGTTTCTTCAATCACTGTTTGATGGTGGTTTTGCCAGTTTACAAAGTACAGGAGATGTGTTTGTCTCTAACAATTCATATAAGGCAACCTACAGCTTTGTTGTTGTTGTTCTTTTTCAGGGACATCAGAATCATGGAGGGGCTCTTGCATTACATAAATCCAGCACATGCCATTTCCCTCCTGAGCACCCTGAACGAGGAGCGTCTCAAGGGACAGCTGTGTGACGTCGTGCTGATCGTAGGAGACCAGAAATTCCGAGCTCATAAGAATGTTCTGGCTGCCAGCAGTGAATATTTCCAGACTCTCTTCACAAATAAGGAGAATGAGTCTCAGTCAGTGTTTCAGCTCGACTTTTGTGAGCCAGATGCTTTTGATAATGTGTTGAACTACATTTATTCTTCATCCTTGTTCATTGAGAAAGGCAGCCTCGCAGCTGTGCAAGAACTGGGCTACAGCCTTGGAATATCTTTTCTTACAAACATTGTTTCCAAGAGTCCTCAAGCTCCTTTTCCTTCTTGTCCTATGAAAAAAATACTCTACCAAGATGAAGATGAAAGTAGTTCTCAGAAGAGAAGTGTCATCGTCTGTCAGAACAGAATTGAAGCACAAGCGAAAAGCGTAAATCAAACACAACATGACTTAAGCCATACTCCTAAACCTTCACCCTCTGTGGCTGTCAAAGCTGGCAGCAGACCACAGGTAACAAAACCAACTGAAACCCTTCACAACTTATCACTGACTGAAAGGAGGTGGCTGAAAGAAGGCCCTGTGAGCTATACAAAGGTTCATGAAACTTCTGGAACTGTGGAGGATCAGAGCAGAGGTGCTTTAGTGAAAAGGAACATGGTGCTGCCTCAGATGTCTTTGGCAGAGAAAGAAATGGCAAGCGGTGAGCCAGGAAGTAGCGCTCAGCTTCTGAGAGGAAAAGTTGCAGAGATGTCATTGAAAAGACCACGTCCACCAGTCTTGTCTCTGCGTGGGGCAGCAGAGTCCACGTTTCTGCTGCGAGAGACAGGAAAAGGAAATGGTCAAGGGGAAGACAGGAATTTGCTCTACTATTCCAAGTTAGGGCTGGTAATCCCATCTAGTGGGTCTGGCCCAGAAAACCAAAGTATTGACAGAAGTGGGCCCCTTGTAAAAAGTCTCCTTCGAAGGTCACTGTCTATGGACAGCCAAGTTCCTATTTACTCACCTTCTGTTGACCTAAAACCTGCGCAGGTATCCTCGTGCTCCTCACCGGGAACTAATGATTCCCAGAAGACATTTAATGTTGCATCCCAAAAGTCATCCTTGAAAGAGTCATCGGAGAAGTCGGCCTTGGATGAGAAGCCACAGGTAATACACCCACATCGCCTTAGGTCTTTCAGTGCCTCTCAGTCAATGGATCGGGAGGTGGCCTCCCCTCTCTCAGAGGTGCGGATCAAAACTGAGCCCAGCAGTCCCCTCTCAGATCCTGCTGAAATCATACGAGTCACGGTGGGGGATGCTGCAGCATCGGCAAACAAAGACTTTGCTTTTAAAACTGAGGATGACCGTAAGGAACCAAGCAGACTTCCAGCCAAAAGGAGGTTCCAGGATGATAGGAGGCTACCGTTCAAGAAGCTGAAGGCGGATGAGCAGGGTTCTCCTGGCTCAGAAGAGAACTTTGAGGAAGGCTCAAGCCCCACGCACCTTGATGCCGATTTCCCTGATTCTGACGTCAGTAAAGATGAATACAGTGAGATGGAAGAAGCAAGACCAAATAAAAAATTTAAATGTAAACACTGCCTTAAAATTTTCAGATCAACAGCAGGTCTTCATCGCCATGTTAACATGTATCACAATCCAGAGAAGCCCTATGCTTGTGACATCTGCCACAAGAGATTCCACACCAATTTCAAAGTGTGGACGCACTGCCAGACGCAACATGGAATCGTGAAGAATCCCTCACCAGCTTCCAGTTCTCACGCCCTCTTGGATGAAAAATTCCAAAGAAAACTGATTGATATTGTGAGGGAGAGAGAAATCAAAAAAGCTCTGATTGTGAAACTAAGACGTGGCAAGCAGAGCTTTCAGGGCCAGTCAGCTTCCCAAGCACAACAAGTCATCAAAAGGAATTTAAGGTCGAGAACCAAAGGAGCCTATATTTGTACCTACTGTGGGAAAGCTTATCGTTTCCTCTCCCAGTTCAAACAGCACATAAAAATGCACCCTGGGGAGAAACCCATTGGAGGGAATAAGGCTTCTAAGCAGAAAGATCACATTCATATTGAAAACCCCGTGGAAAACAAGGAGGTTTATCAGTGCCGTCTCTGCAATGCCAAGCTCTCCTCACTTATTGAACAGGGAAACCATGAGCGACTCTGTAGGAACGCCACTGTCTGTCCTTACTGCAGCCTTAGGTTTTCTTCTCCAGAGCTGAAGCACGAGCATGAAAGCAAGTGTGAGTACAAGAAGCTGACTTGTCTTGAGTGCATGCGCACCTTCAAATCATCCTTCAGCATCTGGCGTCATCAGGTTGAAGTTCACAATCAGAACACAATGGCTCCATCAGAGAACTTCTCTTTGCCCCTCCTGGATCACAATGGAGAAGTCACCAGTTCATCACGGCTGCCTCCGCAGTCGGAATCCAATAAAATGAACAATTTTGTTGCTGCAAAGGAGGACGGTGTGTTCAGTGATTCGTCAGAACAAATCAATTTTGATTCTGAAGACTCTTCATGCCTGCCTGAAGACTTAAGTGTTTCCAAGCAGTTTAAAATCCAGATCAAAGAAGAGCCTGCAGATGACATAGAGGACGAGGTCACCGAAACGAGCAGGGAACCTAAGGACGTAGTCTCCAAGAAAGATCCCAGTTTGTGGCCCTGTGAAAAGTGTGGGAAGATTTTCACCTTACGCAAGCAGCTGGAGCGCCACCAGGAGCTCCTGTGCTCTGTGAAGCCCTTCATTTGCCACGTGTGCAACAAGGCCTTCCGAACGAATTTCCGCCTCTGGAGCCACTTCCAGTCTCACATGTCCCAGGCTGCAGAGGAGTCCACAAATAAGGAGCCTGAGATATGTCCACCAGCTAATTCCCCATCACCCCCACCCTTACCCCCACCACCTCCACTCCCCAAAATCCAGCCTTTGGAGCCCGACAGCCCCACGGGCTTGCCGGAAAGCTCCGGTACTACTGAGAAGCTGTTTGTGCCGCAGGAGTCAGACACGCTCTTCTACCACGCCCCGCCGCTCTCGGCAATCACCTTCAAGAGACAGTACATGTGCAAACTCTGCCACAGGACTTTCAAGACGGCTTTCAGCCTCTGGAGCCATGAACAGACACACAATTAGCTTTAACAGAACCCTTGCAGGGCTGGTTTGGGGGGGCTGTATTCAGGATCTCAGAGGCCTGCCACATAGACTACAAATTTAAGAGGATCAAAATGATGATGGATGATGATGGTAAATCTGGAATTTGTGATGCTGCTTGGATTTGAAGATTAGGGAAAACTATAACTTGGTTAGTAGGTAGAAAGCAGAGTAATTTAAAATACTGTGTTCTGGGTATAGTAAGAGAATAAATTTTATTTTATTTCATTTGACACTGAAGTACAATTGCATCTGGATTGTGTGCATGGATCTTCATCCCGTGATGTTGGTGTGTGCGTGTGTATTATATATAAAGTTACATATTAAAAGAAAGAGAAACAACAATTTGGATTCTAACTGTGAGCTTATAGTAGTAAAATACTGTAACCAACGTCATCATTTGTTTTTCAAAAAGAAACCAACACACACAAGCTCCATGTAAGTGGTTGCCATGCACTGGCAGTTTGAGAGGAAGTGGATGATGGAGTGTCTTGCTGTATTGACTTAGGTCTCAGAAACTTTTAGCAATAACAAATAAACCTCAAGTTTGAGTAATCTTGATGTTATTGGATACGAATGTTTGCTATTTTAAGGGAACATAGAATTGTTTTGTTGTTGTATGGAACTTGTGCAAATTAAAATAGAATCTAAAGTCAGCAATATTATTAAGATTTTATATAAGAAGTAGCAGCAAGCCTGCTTTCAGCCATTTAATCATAACTTTCTAAGGAAAATTGAGAGAGGGGGTACTTTGCTTTATATAATGTCCCAAAGACTAATTTCCTATGGATACTTGGGTAGCTGAAGTCATTGTGTAACAGCCATCATAATGCAAATGGTACTGTTTATAACATGAACTGAGGTTGAATGGATGTCAGACAAGTTTCATAGTTTTGTTTCCACTATTTGTACAACTGTTTGTAATTTTAACTACAAAGGAATGTATAATTAATAAATCATACAGAGAGAGCTCGTTAAGGGAGAGAAGACGAGTTGTGTTTCTAAACACAAGTAATAAGCTCAGCCATGAAGTACAAAGATATGTTTTAAGAAAACCTAAAAATGTAAATATTTGTGTAGACACCTGTATAAATGAAGAAGTATGTATTTGAAATTTGTATTAAGCGTACATATCCAGCTCAAAGCAGAGGAGAAAATCACACTACAATCACTGCATTTTATGGATACAATGCATATAGAGTAGTTCTTTCTGCCGCTTTACTCATATGTGACTGTGTTGCAATTTTCCAATTTGTTGAAAATTGTGGTAATAATGGGCTGCAGATATTCTGTGTGCTTCCATTATTTTACCTCAAGTGGCAACTGGAGCATTTAGTGTAAGTAGGATCACACATATTTACCAGGAGCTATAGTAAGGGTCCAATTTTTTTCTGTAAGTCAAGGAAATATTTACCCAGAAGTAGGAGGTGAACCAACAGTGAGATATTATTTTGCTAGAATTTTAACTTAGTGGAGGGGTGGTGGGTTAGAGTGAACATAAATGATGCAAACTGTGTTTATGATCCTGACCAATGTTCCCCCTGCTGGGCTGGGAGAAGGGGGATGTAATTCCACCCTGCTGAGTCAGAGCCCAGTCTGTGTCCACTGAAACCAGCAGGAGTTTGGTCACCAGTTTCAGGGGGAGCCGGAGCGAGGCTTGAATTCCCTGTGTAAACCATGTGTGTAACTGTTTTTTCAGTATCCCAAGTTCAAAAGCTAAAATTGCAAGCTGATGCTGGGATTCAGCAAAATCAAGCACAAGTGTAACTCCTAAGAATCTGAGGATGGGCACCCTTAGGCACACACCAGATTTTTCTCAGTGAAAGCCAAGTGTGCCACCATCTTTTTTTTCCCAACAGATATTTAACTATTTTTCCTGTAAGTGAAGTTTGAAAGAATCAGCTCAGGATGGACCCCTGATTTTTTTCAGCTACCAAAAATTTGCAATGTTAGTTTCAAGCCTCTTCTGCTTAGTTTTCTTATGATCTAAAATTGCTACTAGACACCCCTGAAAGTAACATGTTGTTCTTTTTTGTCCTCTTTCAGGCAAACTGTGGTGAGTATGATTAGGCTAATTTGCTTGAGTATCAGTTAAACTCTTTCAGTGGCATTGCAGTTAAAACAAGGTACTTGCTTAATAGTGACGTTTCCAGTTACTGACTTTTTTATTCCACTTAATAAAACTATAAATTTCTTTCTTACCAGAAACAATTTCAGAATAAAATGGTTATTGCACTTAAACCTGGTTTTAAAAATCAGAAAAACATAAAGCCTTGCTAAGTACCCTTTATATATGTTTTAAAAAAATCTGTGTGTATAAAATATGAATGGTTCCTAAGTTTTCCTCAGTGATTCCTCTGCACAACAGCCTGAAAGTTGAACTATAGCCTTTTAAAATTCAGTGTGCTTTCTGAAGGGAGGTGGCAACCAGCTCATCTGGGTCACAGCCATCTCACTTCCAGCTGGGATTCGGCTCTGTGCTATGATGATAAATTCTACACACTTTAAATCAAAACCTTGTGCAACATCTTTGAAGAAACCCTAACCTTTTTCCTAGTATACTAGGTATTATAAAGAATCCATAAAATATTTTTGGTCTAAGTAGCCTCCTAAGTTTTTCTTCAGTTGCTTTGGTTTTGAGGGGGTTTTTAAAGTTTTGTTTTCCACTTTGAGTGTGTTCTGTGTGATTTTTAATTTTTTTGTTTTACATTTGGTTCCTGTTGTTTAGTAAAGGAATTCAGGATCTCTAAAATTTAAATATGAGATGTTTATATAGCAGTTCTGGTTTTCTATTAGCTTTTATACAGTATCTTAAAAAGCCCTTGATAGAAGTGTTTATTTTGGAGGATACGGAATAAATATGCTTCCACTTATATAACTTTAATATATGTCTTAAAATTTAAATTATGGGAAGAAAATGTTAGTTGCTTGTTTATAAATAAAGGTCTTTTGAAGAGTGTCTAGTTTGGCCACAGCCAAAATAAAAGGCAAATTTATTGATGCTAAAGCCTGTTTTCATCATATTTTGTTTAATTTTATAGCTGTGTATTGAAGTGACAAAAAGTTAAAGGTCTTGTTAAATATAAAAAAGTGTTTTGCTTTTTTTTTTTTCTAAAATTTGTGACAGGAACGTGCAGATGTTTTAATATATAGATTAGAATCTATAATTCTGTCCTTTTTTTGCTATTTTTATAACCTATCAGATAAATCTCAGAGAACTATCCTGCTTCAGTGGGAGTGGAAACTAGTGTTGCATTTCAGGGGAGCAGTGTTGAGCCATGAAATGTGTTTTGGTTTGGGACTTTTTTTTTCCTTTCAGGCACTGTGTTGGCAAAGCCTCTAAGCCTATCTTAAGTCCATTAAGATCAGTCTTTTTTTTTTTTTTTTTTTCTTAAATTGTTCTGTGCAAGTTCTTTGCTGAATTGGGACCATGACCAACCTTGAAAGTGAGCAATGGCAGCAAAACACAGGAACCAGTGACAGAACTGTCTCTAGTTTTGGGTTATTGTTCAGGGAGAGTGAAACACCCTGTGGCAGGTGATGGAGGAGATAACCTGGTGAAGAGAGTGAGCCCAGAGTTTGTCTGGGCTGTTTCAAAAATGAGATGTTGCATTATCTGTGACCCCGAGCAGCTCTAAGAAGCAAGGCAGGAACATCCAGGAGGTTTTTTTGCCTGATGTTGTTCATTTTCCCCAAGGGGGACACATGGGTTTGCTCCAAAGCTCTGCATGTTCTCTGTTGCCGTTCCAAGCTTCCAGTGTTAAAACGAGTTCCTCCCATGGGATAAGGACAGACTATGCCTAATTTCTTGGCTCTAACAGTGGGGCTGCAAATATCTGGCATGAGCCTGTAATCTGGCATGTGCCTATACTGTTCAATAAAATTGTTTACATTTTCCTACCAGAAGATTTAGGTAAAAATCAAAACAAGCTTAGGGGGTTGGTTTTTGTTGGTTTTTTTATATGTTTGTTTTGGTTGGGGGTTTTTTTAGTGTTGCTGTTATTGAATCAGTGTTAAAATATTTTTTCTGTTGTTGCTGAACACAGCCTGATAGTATTTTTAATGTTATTGATTCTTGTTTATTTAAAATGACTTGTGAAAAAACTGTACTGTAACTGCTCTACGAAAAGGGACACTATCAAGAGAAAGGCTGGGTACAGAAAATGAATATACCTATATTAGAACTACTTTATAGTAATAAATAATATTGAAGAATTTAAAAACAAATTGAGTCATAACACTTGAGCTGCTTGAAAATTCTATTATGGGCAGCCTCAGTTGTTGCAAGGATGTCTGAAAAATGTAACTGAATTTGGTGGGTTAAGCTGAATTTTCATATTGCTTTTCCTCTCACTATTCCAGAATAAAGGACTCAATCCTTTTTTTTCCTTTTCCAGACGTAGTGATACACATTATCTTTTAAAGACACAAGCTTCCCACTATTGCAGCAGCAGCAGCTTTAATTCAGATATGTACAGAAAAACCAGAACAAACCCTCTTTTTCAGCGTTAAGTGCAAAATACACATAAAGTACATCTTTTAAGGCTTATTCTTGACAGTGTCCCTTTTTAAAAAGCAGGAAAATGGGATCACTTTAAGTGCTTGGGTACAGGGGAATAGTTTCCTACTAGAAATTGGAATTATCCAATATATTTTCTAGAGAGTTTTCCAGTTAGTTACACAAAATCACTTGTCATTTTAAAGGATTATAGAAGTAAGACAAGCAACTCTGGGTTTATAATCCTGTATACATTATACATTCTATATCTGTTCAATACACCAGGATGGGTTTTTACTTTTTTTAGGACTGAGACTTATTAGCTTAAGGCAACTTTTTCTTTAATGTAATGTAAATCCATTGCTGCTTTGTACAACTTTTTCTACTGTGTGTTTTCTTTACTTAGATCTTGACTAAGAAATGTTGACGTCCAATAAACTTACACTTTGTTTCTTTTGAGTCACTGTGTCTTCTACTGGAATCTCTTGGCAGAGGGTGGTGTTATTGTACAAACCATTGTGTCTGCAGGGTAGGAAGTGAGTTTGTAAGAGAGCATCTTTTGTTCTGTTTGTTGGATGTAAGTGCTACTTGTACATTACTAAAATAATGGGGGATTGTTTGTTTTAGTAAGTGCCTCGCTGAACCTTTTACTGGAAAATACAGGGAAACCAACTGCTCCAGACAATCTTTTAAAAACTTGAGCATAGCCCAAATCCTGTTTCATGTGCAATCAGTGATTTGTGGGAGGAAGTGTCTCTATCTAAAACTGGACTGAGGCAGATGTTTGAGAAGACACAGCAATGTTTCTGGTTTTGCAGCACTCTCATCCAAAGCAGTTTTGCTGCATAAATGTCTCTCTTCAAAACCCCCAGTGTGGGAATGTAGTGAGTGGGTTCCCATAAAGCAGAGAATGAGCTTTTTATCTTTAGGGAATGGGGTTTACTCAGTTCCTGTCTTCACACTAGGTGTGACCTGTCTTTGAGAACACTTAGGCCAGTCTTCTCAACTTCTTGGACTCCACTATTGCTCTATTTTGCCATTTTTGCTTTGTGCAGTGTGGTTGGACCCACTGACCAGTTTCACCCACATTTAACAGAGGAGACAAGGTCTCAAGAATTAATGTCCCACAAGCTTCATGCAAATCCCTGCCTGGGTGTCGAGGAATGATGTCAGTGGAACACCACAAATCCAGTGGGCAGGATAAGATTTGCACAGAGGATGTACTGAGCACTCACCTGCACTTTTTACCCCAGCACTTGTCACTTTGTGTGTGCACTGACCTCTCAGAGGGAGCAGGGCAATGGCTCAGGTGGAGCACAGGGCAGAGCTGCAGGACCAGCTCTGCCAAATGGTTGGATCAGGGGTTAAAAGGGCACTCTGAGCTCAGGAGATCCGGGCATCTCCTTGAGAATGGGGACAAAGGGCTCGTGGTCTGTTCCTCTGTGGGGTATCCCTGCCCCTCACAGGTTAGGGGAGCTGTGGAAAAGGAAAAGAGAAGGTGGAGAGCTGCTCTCTGACCCAGTCACAGTCTTATATCCCCAAAGATATGGTTCTCTCCTACTCCTTTCAGATCAGAACAACTCCAGCTTTTCCTGCATCCAGTTAATATTGACATACAGTCCTCTCCATCACTGTTTCACCACAGACTGACCTCTGCTAGAATGGTTCACAGAAAATGCTCCAGAGAACAAAAAGCCTGTGTTGGACATAAAACTCAAGAAACAAATAAAAATTATTAAATGTGACTGATAATGCCATGAGCATTGCACCTGTTTTTTGGTTATTTTTGTTCCGATTCCAGCTGTCCCCTTCTAAGACAGTTGGTGTGCAAATAAATCCAGCAATGTTTACTTTTCTATTCACAGGATATTTCCATCTATCATTCAGTATACAAACACAGGGACATCCTTACTATCAGACCAACAGGGGTATTATTTCTGTTTCCAGTCCTGAAATACACTGGCAATAAAAATTTTCAAGGTGTTGGCTGTAAGGAAGCAACATACACAACTTTTATTTCCCTTTCAGATTCCATGTGTTGAAAGAGTACATTGAAAGTCACAAAGATTTTGCTTTAAATTGATAAACCCTTAAAAATTTATTAATGTCTTGTCAGTCCAGGATCTGGGATGGATTCAGCTCTTCAGTGTCATGCAGCCCTGGTTGTAGTCAGCAGCTTGAGCTGATAATTGAGGTGTCAGGCTCTCACCCAGCCACGGGCATCTCTCCAGTGAAGTCCACAGGTGTTAAAAACCTGCTGGGATTACTGACATCCAGGGATGCTTCTGCTGGAAGGAAGAGACCAAGCTGGGGTTTGCAGGCTCTGCAGGCAGATTGCTGAAGGAACAAAGACAACGAGGCAGAAGAGGAGGTCAGACAAAGTCTGCTGACAACAGCAGCAGAGTGTAAGATACAGAGGAGAGCACGCTGTGACCCTGCCAAAAAGAACAGGAGAAAAAAACAGCCTCTATTTTAATAATAGAGTGATTAATATGGCTCTTTTTGGTTCCCACTTATTCCCTTCTTCCCTAATGAATGTTCCTGAGGTGTGACACCTCTAACCCTTTTTGGCTGACAGAAACTGCATTTATTACTCTTGTCATCCATTAATTTATCCTATGAAGCAGTTTATGGGAAAAAACCTACCCAAAAGATATTTAATGTTTCCTCTACAGTCTTGCAGCAGGGGAAGTTTTGGTGCTCTTGGAACAGTCTTTGAAGACTGCACATCCTGAGGGCTTCCCCAGGTGTGACAACTACAGCTGTGCAATATTTGCTGCTCCTGCTTCTTTACTCATCAATCATCTGAGCAGCCAAATGCCACAAGAAGAAAACTTTGCCTTGTTAACTCACATTCAGGTTATTTGTTTCAGGAGAAATTTGACAGAGGTCTGCAAAGACATGTAAAATGCATTTTTTAAAAGTATGAGGAAAAAAACTATAAAAATACCAAATTCTAAATCTGGAGGAGATTCACAGATACTAAAATGAGATTTGAAATTGAGTATTTTTTACCAAGTATTTAGTGCAAGGCTTAAGAGAGAGAGAATCACATAGAATCTTTGTTTCATGGAGATGGTCCTATAATCTATTCTGTGCCTCTAATGCTGTGTGCAGGCATCAAGGAGGAGACAAACAAAAGACTGCACCATCACACTCAAAAGCATCACACTGAAGGTGAAGCCCTCTCTCCACATATGCACAGATCCTTGGATTTTTTTATCTGTCCAGCTGAACTGAAGCATTTTCACTGTTCCTCTGGTGGAAGGCATTATCTGAAAAATAGGAAACCAGTTGGTTTCCTACAAAATTCCTTTTTGTGCTGCTGTTCTCAGTCTAAAACGTGAAGATGTCTTTTGCTACTTACCAAGTCCTTTCTGATGTCCCACATTCCCAAAGCCAGGTGGTCTGAGTGTCCTCAAGCATTTGTCTGAAGGGCTCACGGGTGTTTGTACTGCCCGGGAGAAGCGCACACTCCTGGCAAGTCCCAGCATCAGCACCTCTGGGGATCCTGGCGCTCTCTGGTGGAGAGAAAAGAACCGGATCCAGCAGTGAAAAAAAAGGAGAGGGAAAAAAAAGAAAAAGCAGCTTGACGTGGTGTTTTAGTTTCTAAAAACTCAGTGTATTTCACTGAAGTCTTGATCAAAATATGTTTGAAGAGTCATCATCATAGAAAAAATAGTAGTCCCAGAAATTATTTTCCTTTTTTCCATTGCAATGCCAGGTATATTCCAAGCAAAATGTCTGTTGTTAGCCTTTGTCACTTTTGCAAAATTGCGACCACTCGGGAATAGATTAAGTACCAGATACGGAATCACAGACTGGTTTGGGTTGGAAGGGACCTTAAAAACCTTCCAGTGCCACCCTGGCCATGGGCAGGGACACCTTCCACTGTCCCAGGCTGCTCCAAGCCCAAATGTCCAAGAATTCCAGGGATCCAGAGGCAGCCACAGCTTCTCTGGGCACCCTGTGGCCTCCCCACCCTCACAGGAGAGAATTTATTCCTAAAATCTAATCTAAACATGCTGTCTTTCAGTTTGAAGCCGGATTTCAAGAAAGGGAAAATTGTGATCCTATAGGAAAAAGCAAAATTGTTATAATAATGACACTTATAAATTATGACACATAAAATTAGTGGGTGGTATACATGTGGGCTATGGTTAATGCAAACACCATGGTGCCTTTATTTGTCTGTTTTCACATGTTGTTTTTTCCCTTATGTTCTGGTTTTGAGTTAAACCATGACCCCTTGGGAGCTGCATTACTGGTGCATGAAGGGCTTCAAAAGCAAGTACAAGTATCCAGTGTGAACCAGCTTGGGTCAATTGAAACAGAATTGAAACATGGCTCTGCAGCTTTACTTTATATCTTAATACGTAATTCAAAATTATGATTGGTCAAAATAAAACATTGTGACCCATCTGCTCTGAAACTTAGCCAATTTGTCAACAATTACATTCATAGTTGTAACATACAGCCATTTTTTCAAGACATTTTTAGAACCAGACCTGTATTTTAATAAACAAAACCAATTTCTGATATGATGAAACACTCAGCTCCTGGCAGTGTGTCTTCTTAAGCAATTAAGAGATGTAGGCATTTGGGCAAAGAAGAATGAAATGACCGTAAATGAATTGCACTTTTCCTGCTATGAGGTCATGGTGGACGCATTGCTTTTTCTTCTACAGAGATTGGTGTTTGGATCGAGCAGATATCTCCTGATTTTGCAAATGAACTGAAAATAAGTAGGTTAGGTGGAGGTCTAATGATGTCATCACCTCTGAGCTTTTTTTATATGGAGCAAGACTCCTTCATTAAGAAGAGGATGTTCTCTGGAAGACACGAGTTTGGAGAGTTATTCCAGATCAAGAACCAGAGGTGTCCCAGTGTCCTCATCCCCATTCCAGCTCCAACTTATGGAAGCTTGCTTGGTGGCACATCCCTGGTGCCAGGTGTGGGGGTTTCAGTTGTGGGTTTCTCTGGGTCTGGATTGAAGGCACTTGAGACAGTAGTTCATGTTCAGACTCAGGTGTTTATTATTTATCAGTAAAACAGTCTCACTGCTGTGAGTTTGGCAGCTTTTCATTAGAAGGCACAAAATGCCCACAATCTCTTGTTCCAAGGACTTTTAAGACTAAACTGCCCAATGAAGAACTGACACCCAGATTATTTCCCCTTTTACCCCAATAACTGATCCCGCAGAGCTGCAATGGGGACTTTTCTGCCAATTACAAATGCCACCCAAACCCATGGAGAAGAAGGAAGAAGAAGCATGAAGAAGAAACCCAGGACCACACCCTGTGCCCTCCATTTTACTTCCATCCACAACATACTAAAAATCCCAAAACCTCAATTTCTCATTCACACTACTCTCTGTAATCTATTTCACACTTTTGTGGATTCCAGTCTATCTTGAAGTCTGGGAAACTTTCTCCATGACTGAGGGTTAAAGTCAGTGCTGCCCTGGGGGTCAGGGCACCCCAGAGCAGACAGAGAAATATTCCCACTGCCCTGGGTTTCCACAGCAGGCTGCTGAGCACCTTCCAAGGAGGCTTCTGGCCATCCAACCTGGCCCTTGCTCTATGTCTTTGCACACCCATCACCCTCCTCCTCAGACAGCTGTCACAAAAGACTCACAAGTGGTGACTCAGATGGATGGGATGTGTCCCATGTGCTGAGCCTCACCTAGAAAGGGGCTACAGAAAACAGACTGGAGAGTCCACATGAGGGCAGGACAACATGGGGGAACCAGTATTCTGGCTTTGTGCCTCTCCTGACCCCACAACTCCTGAGCAAACCTGCCACAGCCAGCAGGAAGAAGGACAGGGCTGTTACCTGTCTCTGGGAGAACGGCTGAAATGATGCATGTGAAAGGGGAAATGGTCCCCTCTTCCATGAGGGGACATGCTGAGGGATCACATTTCAGGATTGAAGAATTCCAGGTCTGCTTCTGCCAGCAGAGTTGTCAGTGAGGAGTATGCAGTGGTTCCACCACAGGCTGAGGCTATAAAACCCCAATGAAGAGGTTATATTATAATATAATGGTTATAGCCACCTCACAGGTAAAGGTGGCATCACACAGAGTCCTGGAATGCTGCAAAAAGCTCTGCTGGCCAAAGTGTAGTTTTGACAAACTAAGCATATTTTACACTGTTACATTCTCCTGACAAAGCCCTTGTATCAAACCTCATGTTAGACTGCATGAATGGCCTCTTATGAACCTTCTCTTTCTTTCATGTAGAAAACAGACTCTGGAGCACAGAGGCAGATAATTAGTGGGGAAAGTTTGTATTGATTTTATCTCTTTTCAATGCGTTTGGTTTTGTATTTATTTTAATTTCAGTGACTGAATATACTCCTTTTTTTTGTAAACTGTTGTGTTCGCAGCTTTAAAAATGAAATTTATTCAATAACTATGATTAAATTAAATAACTATGAATAACTATAAGCTATGATGCTTATTTCTGTAACATGGGATTTGGAGTAATCTCAGATCCAACACTTTCCAGTGCTGGAGTGGTTGGGGAAGCAGTGCTAATCTGAGGCATTTGAAAGTCTCTTCCAACATTGATGAATCCAGGACTTGAGGATTGCCCTGGGCCAGGTGCAGCACCTGGGCCTTGGCCTTGTTGAACCTCATGAGGTTCTCGTGGTCCCACTTGTTATGCTTGTCCAGGTTTCTGTGCACGGCCTCATCCTTCCGTGGTGCCCCTGGCTTGCTCAGCTTCCCATCCCCTGCAAACGTGCTGAGGGTGAGCTGGATCCACTGTCTGTGTCATTGGGGAAGCCATGCAAGAGCCCTGGGGCCAAGGCAGAGCCCTGAGGGACACCACCCATCCCCAGCCCCTTGCCCAGCTGGTCAGAAGACCAGGAGCCCTCAGTGAGCACTTGGTGGAGGCAATGGATGTGTCAGAGACTGAGGAAGAGCAGGAATCTGATGTGGATCATGAGCTTTCCCAATGGGGAGATGTTAGGAGCTACCAAGAGATCTCTGACTGGGAAAAGTCTCTTGAGCGAGAGCTCTCCCAAGGAGATGTCAGTAGCTGTGGAGAGCTCTCCAGCTGGGATAAGGAGAGCAGGAGCTGTCCCAGGGAGAAGCCCTTAGCTACCAAGAATTTTCCATGGTGAAGAATGCAAGGAGCAAGGGCTGTCCCAAGGAGCAGTTGGAAGATCCCCAGAACCGTCTGTTGGCCAAGAGCTTTCCAAAGAGGAAGACTCTTTTGGCCAATGGTAGTAGACCCTGTGTGCAGTCCAGATGGGATAATGATGGTGACAAAGAGCTCGTTCAGGACAACTGGGAACATGTGAGCATCCACAGCAATGGGGTCAAGCCCTTGCAGCAGGAGAAGGACGTGGCACAAACTGAGCTTCTTTGAGCTGGGTGAAGAAGATGGGGAGCAAAGACTGAGTTTTTGCAGAAGACGGGCTCCCAGTGCCTGTCCCTCAGAGGCCTGGGTTGAGCGTGGGGCAGCTGAGCCATGCCCCAAGTGCCGCTCTGGGCCTCGCCTCCCCACCTGGCAGCCCAGGGCCTCCTCAGAGCACGGCGGCTTCTCCTGAGGAGCAGGTGCCAGAGGCAGGGACTGAGAGCCCGGTGCCTGCCCAGCTCTGCTGCTTTTTGTGCTTTTCCCAGCCGGGAGCCCCTCCGGGAGCAGCCGGCTCCTCCCAAGAAAAGCCCGTCCCGCTTCAGGCGGGCGCTGCGGGCGCTGCTCCGCTGGCCCTGCCTGAGGGCACAGCCCGACAGTCAGTGCCCGCTGCCAGCGCCAGGCCCAGCCCCGCAGGGGCGGCTGGCCCGGAGCCGGCCTGGCTGGCCCGGAGCCTGCCCGGCGTCCGGAGGGAGCCACACGGGGCTGCCTCTGTCTGGGCGTGTCCTCCAGGCTCAGCAATCCCCGGCTGCTTTGCTTCCTCCCAGGGACATCTCCCCAAGGCCAAAAGTTACGGTGTGGGCAGCCGCAAAGCAGCAGCCATGGGGGACTGTTGGTGCCAGGTGGCTCAGGTGAATCCCAGAGAATCATCAAGGTGGGAAGAGACCTTGATGGCCATGCAGTCCCACCGGCATCCCACACTGCCATCATCACCCCAAAACCACGTCCCCAGGTGCCACATGTGGACAACTCTTCAACACTTCCAGAAACAGCGACTCCACCACCTCCCTGGGCAGCTTCTTCCAGTACCTGACCACTGTGTCAGGGAAAACTTGTTCTAATATTTAATCTGAACCTCTCCTGGTGGAATGGAAGGCTGTTTTCTCTCATCCTGAAAGGATTACATGCTGGTCCTTTGGGACTGTGCCCATGAGGAATGGGCACACACAGGAGGAGTTTCTCCAAGGACGTCGCTGCAGAACTGCAACACAAATGATTCTTCCAAAAGAGTGAAGGCTGAATTTAAGAAACGGTACTAGCAAGAAAAAAGGACCATAACCTCCCCATTCACATAAAACCAAATGAAAAATAAAAAAAACTCAAAACAAAACAAATTAATAAGAATAAAAGTAAGAATAAGAAAATTATGCAGAACTATTAGTAGTAAATAAGAACAAGAAAAGGAATAAGAATAGTAAGTTGAACAAGAATGATGAGAATAAGAAGATAAGGAGAAATAGTAGTAGTAATAAGAAGAAAAAAACCAAAAATAGTAAGAAAAATAATAAGAAGAAAAATAAATAGTAGTAGAACTAGTAGTAGTAGTAGTAGTAGTAGTAGTAAATCACAGTAATAACAAGAAGAAGATGAAACAGTTGTAGAAGTAAATAATAGTATCAAATTAAAGTAAACATCCACACAGCCACAGAATGAAGGGAAGGACCTTAAGGTCCTCTAGTTCCAACTAGCTATCTTCTGCTGTCTCTCTGAGACCTCTTCCTTATTTCTTTCTATCTCTCTGCCTCCCCTTTCTTGTCACATAAAATCCATATTAAATAAAATCTGTATGTTGTCCTCATATGGTCTCTTTTGCACCTGCATTTGGGCAGAGGCCTCTTTCCCTCATGGGCTCATAACACCTGCTCAGGGTCCCTTCAGGGTCCCTTCCAGCCACCAGCATTCCGGGATTCTGTCGGCTCCTCGCTTCCCTCTTCTTCTTCCCTCTGCTTTGAGCTTGGAATGTGCTTGAAATTTGCTATCTGCTCTGGGAGCCCATGTGGCTTTGGGACTTAGTCACCTGCACCTGCACAGCTCCCTCGAGAGGCAGGGCAGAACCAGCACCCCGAGAGCCTCAGGAATTCCCCTCTGTGGTCCATGGCACACACTGCAATGGTCTGGAATTCCAGTTTCCAGCAAGGAAAAGATGTTTCTGCCCTTTAAGGCAAAGCTCTGAAGGGGCTGAAAGCCAAGTGGAGCAAGATCTTGCAATGACATTGCATGACCGGGTTTCATAACTTAATCAAGGGTTGTTTCAGGATGTGGATTGGGAAAAAAATTAGGCAGGGGTCTTTGGCTGGGAGTTGCCGCAGATAGACAGTTAGAAAGAAACAGAGCAGGCACCCGCCCCATACCCACACTGAACCGCTCTACCTCTGGGAAACTGGGTCCCCCCCCCTCCGTGTCCCCCCACCCTCCGAGGTACCGGACACCCACTCCAAGCCGTTCTACCTCCGGGCGCCCGTCCCAAGTCCTTTTACCTCGGGCGCCCCCCCTGAACTCCTCTACCTTCGGGGGCACAGAGAACTCACCCTGGGTCCCTTTACTCCAGGGTACCAGGAGCACATCACGAGTTTGTCGTATTCCCAGGGGCTCATCCCAAGCCCCTCTGACCCCAGGGAGCACCAGGTGCCTACCCCAAGCCCGTCTCCCCCCTTCTGTCCCTGGGCCAACGGGCGCCCACCACCGCCGCGCTGCAGGGCACGGCGGGCCGCGTTCGCCGCCTGGCAACCGCCCCCGCTGGACAGCAGCCAGAGCCGGCGCCGGACCGTGCCTGCGGCCGGGGCCGGGCCCCTCTCCACCGCCCCGGGGCGGGGACTGCGCCGTGGGCGGGCGGGGCAGCGCGGCACGTCCCAGGGCAGCGCCGGTCCCTGCGCCGGCGCCCGCGGGTCGAGCGAGCGCTGTGCGGGGCTGCGGCCGCCGCTCCCCGCCGGGCGCGCCTTGGAAGGGTCCGGAGTCGCGGCCCCATTATGGTCAGCCATGGCGTGGCTGCCGGGCTGGCTGGCCGAGCTGCGCTGGGGCGCGCTGGTCGCCCTCTTCGTGGCGGCACTAGCCACGCTGGCCGTGTACCTGGTGCAGTACGCGCTGCTGGCGCTGCGGAGGGGCCGCCCGCCGCCGGCCCCCGCTGCCCCGGAGCAGCAGGACGAGCTGCTGGAGGAGGGCGGCTCGGTGCTGGCCTGGGCGCTGTCGCGGGGCAGCTGGAGGCGGCAGTGGCGGCGGGCCTGGGTGGCGGCGCTCCGAGCCGAGGCGGCGGAGCGGGCGGTGAGTGCCGGGATGCAGGTGATGGATGGGCGGCGGGACGGAGGGAGGGAAGGGACGGGGGATGGCCGGCGGCGGCTCCCCCGCGCCCGCCGGGACGGGGCCGTCGCCTCCCGGCCGTGGGTCATCGCTCCGGGACGCGGCTCCGGGCGCTTCCCGCTGCGAGGAGCGGCTGTAGGGACGCCGAGACTTGCTGCAGGGATGTACCGGGTGTGTTCCTGACCCTCCGTGTGTGTGTTTGTATATTTACACGTGTGCTTTCGGTGGCTCCTTGGCAGGGATTGCAGGAGGGAGCCGGCCGGAGGCGCGGAGTGGGCGCACGCGTGGGAGCTGGGAAGGATGGGGAGGAAGGAAAGCCCCGACCCCCGCAGCCCCTGGCAGGGGTTCGCTCCGCCGATAACATTGTTCGGGCGTGGGGAGGAGGAAACAATGGAAACTTCCTGGCCTGGGCCTGGGGCCCGTCCTTCGGCAAATAATTCCCAGAGCTGGGCTTCCCCGGCATGCCTCAGGCCCTGCTGTGTGTGGTGTAACTCCAAGGACAGGTGGCCTCCGAGCCCGCTGGACGGTGGATGGGATGCTCAGGGTTTGGTCAGGTTGCCTGTACCCCGGGTCGGGGAGGATGCACAAAACGCGATGTTTATTCCCATGCCAACCTGCCCTTCCTGGAAAAGGCGCAGTGTGGCATCCTGCGCGTTGGTGTGTGATGGTATGCCCGCTGAGGTGAGGAGGTTAGGTGAGGCTGTGGCAAGCTGATTTCCGTGTCCTGAGGACTGAACCCTTGTCGTGTCAGTGCAAAATGCTGAGGATAAACTCTAGGAAGTGGCGTGTCCCCAGCTCTCTGAATTTGCGTGCGTCCTAGACCGAAGAGGTTCCTTCTTACATGTCAGAGCAGGCTGGGGAAGAAGGAAGAGTGGGGCAACATGTGTGTGTGAAAGATAAGGAATAAAAATGAACACTTTCCAAGTATCATTGTAAGTTGGACAGTGGAAAGAAAATATTTTCTGCACCCTTTCAAATCGTGCAGTGTGGTTGAGGGTGGGCTATGCTAAGAAATGAACGTTGGTTTGCCCTGCTCTTGTGGAAGAGAAGGATCCAGACAGCTTGAGCACAGGTGCTGGGAACCGAAAGTAACCAGACACAAGTGACAGCTTCCTGTCACCAAGCAGAGGGCAAAGCCCCTTGAAGGGACAGGGACAGGCACACCCTTCCTGCCCAGGTGAGCAGCTGGAGCCGGGAGTTCAGCGCCTGGCACTGCAGCGTGGCATTGCTCCCGCTGACAGCCTCCCAAAACAATGTCAGCAGCACAAAGCTAATGAAATTCCTGCGTGCAAAACAACCTGGGGTGATGAGGGAAGCGGGGCTAAGTGCTCCGTGTGGGTAGCAGGTGAAGAATGCAGTGCTGATGCTTCTGAAAGTATGACCTCAGTGCCCAAAGGCTGCCTTGCCTTGCTGTCTGTGTGAAGACTGAGTGGCTGTCATCACTGTCTGCCTCCACTGATGAGGAGGGCTGGGCTTCTTTCCTCACCTCTGCAAGATGATATTTGGGGTTTCTTAGTTTTGGCATAGCCTACTGCAGCCCTATTAGTGGGCCAAACCAAACACGCCTTTTCAAACTGCAGCACTGATAAATCTTTGCTGAAGAACAGCAGTTTTGCTGGACCCTGTTGTTGTTTATGGACTTGGCTCTGCTCTGTGTACCTTGATATTCTACTACAGGGAAAGATGAGTTGTGATTAGGCCCATAGTTATGTCCTAAGTATATGTTTTCAGGCTCTACCCTGTATTATGTAGTGAGGTGTCACGCAATTAATACATGGAAGTTTTGACATACATTTGCAATTCCAGGAACTTGACTGCCTGTGCATTTTTATCACTTGTTTTCAAGTGATGGGTTCATCACCTAACAATGCTTCTTTTTTTTTTTTCTTGTTAGGATTCTCAGTTGCTCACATTTGAGGAAGATGACCCAGCAGAACCACTTGAGCTAGCAGTTAAAGAAGTTACCAGTGTTGTAAAGTCAGCTGGTGAGAAGGTAAACTTTGGATTTGTTGCCTTTCAGTGTACTTTGGGTCAGGAAATGTTTTATTAGTGTGAGTGGAAAATTTATTTGTCAATAGATCTGTACCCTTGACCTGTGTTTGTTGAGGCAGGTAAGAGGCTGCCTCTCTAAAGAACCTGTGCAAACTCTCTGCATTGATTCACTTCTTTTGCATGTTGTGAGCAGAATGTGCTCCAGGGCTTCCACCAAAAGCACAATAACCAGGGTTATGCCAAGTTTATAGCTACACCCTCAGTGAGCTCATGGAGCAGCTCTCTCCTCCACCTCCACGGTCCTGATGCTGGTTCCCCATCCTATTGCTGAAATGTGCAGTGGGAACTGCATTGAGAAGAAGGAAATTTCTCTACTGTGACTGGCAAGCATCTTTGTCTGCCTCTTGCAGTTTGTGTGGCTGATGACAGGTTTGCTTCCTAAGTGGGAGCTGAACAAGGATCAGTGGAACAGGTGCAGAGTCCTGAGGGTGAAGTCTTGGCTCTGCTGGCCCTTGTATTCAGTGAGGAGCAAGAGATTTCTTCCTCCTCTCCCACTGCAAATGCTGGGAGGTTGTTTCAGTGCCTGTGAAATTCAAATAAGGCAGAACATGGCTCTTGGAACAGTAAAAATGCTTTAAAAGGGGGAAAAACCCTATATATGTTGATTAGCAATGATAGCTCCTGCATTTTTGTCCTAGTGACTGGTTACATTAGGCACCTGCATCAAATTAGCCTAATGCTTTTCTTTTAGTTTTAGTTTGTTATTTTGCTTTGCTCATCTGATTTAGATGCTAAGCAGCTCTACTATGATTCCTTTGAAAACTATGCATGCTTATCTGCCTGATACACAACTTAGAGGCACACCCTGCCTGGTGGCAGCTGGGGATTGTTAACATGTAAAGCTGTTTGTGTACTTATTTTCTCCCTTTTTAAAAACTTTTTTTCAGTACCCTGAAATAAATGGGTAATAAAATCCCTGCCCCAGCAGTGGGGCTGGAGAGACTGCACTTGGTAGGGCTGTAGGGTTGGGACAAGTGTTACTCTGTGCCACTGGAAGATGCCAGGATGGGAAATTTTAAGGAGAGGGCACTGCTAGGTCTGAAAGTGATGTGCTGTGTCATGTGTGAATCCAGGACCCCAGGGAGAGCTGCTGCAAATAACAGCACAAAAATCTGCTGTCTTGCAGTGCAGTGTCTAAAATGTTGCTGGAAGGGACAGGCAGGGCTGGGTTGAGCCATTCCAACATCTTAATCGAGGTGTTACACTGCAGGCAGAAATCTGACGTGCTTTCAAAACAGCTTAGACTGATAGAAGCACATTTCAAAATTTATTGGGATAAAAAAGGTTTGTTTTAATACACTGGGTTCTTCTGAACTCTGCCAAAACCCATTTCAATAGTCTTGTGCACAGCTGCTGGAAAAAGTTCTCTGAATCATTCTTGCTCCTTCACTTAAGGTACAACCTGAATATTTATTTGAATTACAGGGTATAATAACCTTAGGGTGGCAGTCTGGTAGCTACTTTTCCTTCTTCTTTAAATGCATACCTTTCTCTAAACACCTCAGGAGTTCTCTTGTATGATAATTGTGTCTTGTATTTCCTGAGGTAATACTAAGGGTGTTTGGTTTTTTGGGTTTTTTTTGATGTTTTCTTTTTTTCCCCCATCCTCCTCAAACTCTCAATGTTTGCATGTGAAATCAAAATCTCTCTCTGCAGCTTGCCCAAACTCAAAGTTCTGACAGAAATTGGTGTGTGCTGCACAGTGCAATGCTTCAGACATGGCTGGAATGCTGCTGCTTCTCAGCTTGGCCCAGGCTGTGGTGACAGGAACAGAGCTGCTCTGTGGCTGGAGGTTACACCACACTGCCCCTTGATAAAGCCTTATTTATGTGTTGCCTTCGCCCCAATTTTGGGTCAGGGCCTAAATATATAGAATGAAGTGGCCTGTTTTCATTGTGTGGTATTGGTTGTTTGTTTTGATAAAGTAAACATCAGAAATATTCTTAGTCTTAGCAATTTCTGCCAGCCTTTCCATTAGTGCAGTCTATTTCCAGAGGACTTGAACTTCACAACAGAGACAGCAACAAAAAAGGCAATGAAAAAGAGGATTCTCTTGCTGAGGACTTGCCACAGAGGGTTTGGATGGAGCAGGCTGTGACAGAAGTCTCCCTTATTTTTGTGCTTCATACTCAAATGGAAAGGGGCAAAATTCCTTCAGAGTGCCATTCCTTTAATGTCACTGCTGCACTCCTAACTGGGACCATTCCTGGTGTTTATTTCTGATTATTTTGGTGGAGTGAATGATCCTGACTGTGATGTACAGTTCCTGCTGTCTTTTAACTCCCCATTTTGCTTCAAAAGCCATCCCAGATCTTTGCTGCTTTAATGACTGGGGTTTTTTTACAAACCTTGATGGAATTATAGCCCATGGAGATTTTTTTCCTTGGCTTTTTTTAGTTTTTGCACTAATACAATCCTTTCTTCTTAATATGTTTACTCTTCTTTCAGGGTGCTTGCTGTCAGTAAATGTATTATGAAGGGATTATATTTCCTTCCAGCTTTTGTTTAGCTTGCCTGCATAAGTTGCTCCTTAAATCTCCTTTTACTATGCTGTCCTGTCTCCTGAATCTCTCCTATGCAGCCATTCTCAGCAGCAGCTGCAATTAAATCCACGTTTTTGAACTTGATGGCTGAAGGGCCACACAGCCCTACAGGTAAGGTCTCACAATGCAAGGAGGCAGCTTCTTTTTGGTTCTGGAAGTACTTTCCTGAGGGGTTTTGGGCTCCAATCTGCCTCTCCTGTGGCTGCTTCACACTATGAGTGCCTTGCTGCACCAAGGTCTCTCTCCCTGTGGTGCTGTCCTGATAATAAACTGTCCTTTGTGTTGGAGTTGTTAATTCTTAAACACACGCACTCTATGTATTTTGTATTGCATTCCTCTCCTGCTTTTCAAGGTCTTTCAGCTTTCCTGTGTGATGACCTAATCGTCCTTTTTGTTGCTGCTTCCCAGCTTGCTTTCCTGAGCATCACGTTTGCTTTCAGGTTTCTCCTGAGGTATTTGGACTTTTAACTGTATGATAGGTTCGGTGCCTGAAGCAATCTTTGGTAACCTGTTTCCAGCTTTCACCTCCCTGCTCACTGTACTGTCTTCTCCCTTTCAAACATCCCTTAATGGGGGAGTGATGGAGTAAAAGCTTAATTGTTAGTGGGGTGATCCTACAGAAGTAAACAGGACAACATTATGATCTAATCTTCTTCAGAACGGAGTGCCTGGTCAGGGGAGGACCTCGCTGTGGGGTTTGTTTCCTTCACTGGAGGTGATCCTGTGTAGAAAAAAACCAAAAAACAAAAAACAAACAAAAAAAACCCAACCAAACAAAAAAACCGAACAAGCAAAAAACCCAAAACCCCAAAAAAACCCCCAAAACCCAAACTTCTAAGTTGTTTTTTCTTTTTAAGGAAAACCAAAAAATAATTTTGTCACTCCATCAACAAAAAACACATTCCTAAAATCCTGAATTTGGCTCTGTCTTCCAGCTGCTGCTGCAGATGTGTGTGAAGCTCCTACAGGCTTGTGCCACATCTGCCAGCTTGGCACAGGGATCAGGGAAGCCTTAGCACCCCAAACTGTCTCTGCAAGTGAATTACTGGCCAAGCTACCGCAGCACAAACTGGCAAACCTCTCCTGGAGTTTTCTGTCTCCTCTCGGTCTCTGTGTCTGCAGCTGTACTGGGTCTCAGATGGTTTGGAAAGGCTTGCATGATAGTGAGGCCAAACTAGCAATTCTAGTTCTGGTATTGATTTATATTCCCCTTTCTGAAATATAAGTACTGCTTCCTGTCTTTGCACTGTTTGATGTTCATTTGAACTTATTAGGTGGATTGAAAATCCTTCCTGTCCTGTCTCCTTGTACTCTCTGCTTGTTTATTTCATTCCCTCATTCCCTATTTTTTCCACCTATTTGAATTTGAATGTGTTGGTCTCAAAGGAGTGGATAAATTCACATGTTCCATCAACTTCTGCTTTGTTTCTGTTGCTGACATGGAAACTCTCTCTCCTGCACTGAGTCCATCCCTCACCCTGCCTTCACCGTGCTGTTTACCCCCATTTGGAAAACTGGTCTGAGGTTTTCACTGTATTTACAGGCAAATGTTTCAGTTTGATACTGGCTCCTAAAAATCCACACCTGCCTGTTCCTTGGTTAGACATTGCATTTGTCATCTCCCCTTCATTTGCCCTGGTCACTTGGTCAGTTGTTTGGGTAAAGGAGTGAAGAAGAAGCTGGAAAAACCCCCTCAAGAAATGAAGGAATTGGCTCTGGTAACCAAGAAGATCATGTAATTCTTCTGAACAGCTGAGTGCTATTGACTGTCAAAAGGCAGAAATTTTTGACTTGAAAAATTTTCTTGTGGTGAGGTTTTCAGCTGAGCACACAAACTGTCTGTGTGGCCATTGACAAGATAAGTTTTCCATGCCAAAAAAAAGAGCCTTGTCATAGTAGAGCCCTGTGAGACAGATGGGAAACTGTGAGGGTCCTAAATCTTACAGTGAGATCAAGGCAACTTTCACTGTGTGGCTGCCTCATGGTTAATTCTGATTCTCTTGTGAAAATGTTAAATATTTGTGTTACTTACATACTACTGAGTAACCTCAAGTAACCTGCTCTTTCTGGAAGTAAATACCAAGTGCAATAAAAAGAATTTCCTTCTAGAAAACAAACAAAAAAGGCAATCAAGGCCTGTACTGGTGGGGGTTTTACAAACACATGTGGTGTGGTCAGGGCCTGGGGAAGGTGAGGGAAATGTTCCCCATCAGGGCTGTCAGAACTTCCCCCTGAAGTCACAGCCAGGGGGGGAACCTGCTGCTGCACTTGGGGAGGGAAGAGTAAAGAAAAGGGAGCATGTAATGCACAAATTAATGGGGTGCCAGTGCCAAAACTGAAACCACAAGGTGAGAAGGCACCATGTGTGAGGAGCAGGGGCACCATGGTGCTTCTTGAGATGAAGCAGCTTCTGCTGCTACTTCAGGAAGGGAAAAACAGGTTTTGAAACTGGTCCAGAGGAACTGCCAAGGGAAAAATCTGGATATAGAGGGGGAGGGCATAGCAGGGGAAGGGTTTTAATAGCTGTGACTACACAAGTTTGGACACTTGACTTTCTCAGAAAAAGAGTCTTGCTCAACCTACAGTGCTTTTTCAGTCTCCTTTGTTCCTGCAGTTGCTTATCTGGAAGAGAATTACTTTTAGGATAATTGTACTCAGAGTTTTAGATCTCTGTGAGCAGGTTGTGTCACAGCATCTGCAGCTCAGTGAAGCTGGGTGCCAGCATTTTCCATGTGGGGGGCTGAGCCCAGCCAGGTCTGGGAGTTTTGGCCACTGCAGCTCATCCCGTGATGAGGATGTCAGGTCAGGGATGAAGAGGAGAGGCTGGAAACAGCAGGAATAACCCTGACAGTGGGTGATTAAGTACCAGCTCTGCATGGGGAGGGATGGCAGAGGACTGAGGAGGAGCAGGGACACAAAGATACCTGAGGAAGGGCTCAGAACTCCTTCCATGGGAGATCCCCAAAGCACATGGAGAGAAGGGTGTTTGTGTTAAGGGAGGTGCTGGAGGGAGAAAAATACTTTGATATTGGTTTATTTGTGCTGCTACTTCACCTCAACCTGTTTCTGCTAATTTAGGAGATGTGTCTTGCCCAGAGGGAGGATCACAAGAGGGAGCTGGGGGGTGACCCCTCTGGGAGCTCAGAATCAGCTGGTCCCAGCTGCTATGCAGGGCTTGGTTTTTAAAGAACAGTTTTTTACAAAAGTGACAGGTTTTCTAGACTCTAAAACACAACGGGTTGATAACTGGGGATGTCTCTGGTAAGGGGAGTGGGAGACAGAACGAGGAATACAAATGAAATAGGAGAACTTTCTTCCTATCAGTCCAGGTTCCTCTGTTTTCTTGTGGACACCTATCCTTCCTCTCTCTCCCCCTGCCAACCAGAAAGGGCTGTTTTGCCTGGCCCTCCCTTCTCTAGCTTTTCATCTGTGCAGAGAAAATGAATTTGAAGAAGAAGGTTGGAACAAGGCAGGGGGAAAAGGAGCAGAGCACGGGAAGCTTCAGTGTTTTTCTTTGTGTGCCTGCCATGGGGGAAGTGGCCTACATATTTCTGCTTGGGTCTATCAAAATCACCTGCTACACTTCTAAAGGAATGTCACTCAGCAAGGGAAGCAGCAGTTGCAGTCTCTTTAATCACCTTTTCACCACTTGTAGCAGCATCGGAGATGAAAACAAAGCTGCTTTCTCTTCAAATTCTAGCCCAGAATTCTGCTTCTCTCAGTATTCTGACTCCATCATCCATCCTGCTCCCAGAACAAAGGGATCCACCTGACATAAAGACATATTATATTCCATTTATAAACATGGAACCACTCCTTTTGATGATTGGATTAAAAGTTGACGGGTGGCTGTATGTGAGTACCACAATTTTTTTTAGTAAAAGTGAGGTCACAAGGGGAGTAGGGCTTAGTAGATGTCATTGGCAGAAAATAAATTAATCAAGGAGACTAAAAGTCCAAACTTCACTGGTCTGGGCTTTGAAATAAAAGGTAAAAATACATTTAAAAATCTTATTTAGCATCTCTTGACAAAATGCAGAAAGAAAAGTGAAAGTTCTGCCACCTGCAGTGTCTGTTTCCATCCTTGGAATTAAACACGATTAAGAAATAAGTGGTACATGAACTCATTTGCCAACTCTCTGGCCACACTTTTATTTCTTTTAAAAACATTAATCAACCACATACCTGGCATGGACATCCAGAAATTCCAGATGAATGGCTCTGCATTGCATGTACAGCAAGTCCAACTTGTTCTGAATGTATTGAACTTCCTATAAATGGGTGGAAAAAACATGTATGGATGATAAAGCACTGCATTTAGGATATGGAAGTGGCAGCAGTCTTTGCATCAGACCTGTCCTTTTTCCTCCTCTTTCCTCAAGAAAGAGGGAAGAACCTTTTCAAAGTATTTAAAGAGTCACTGTGTCAATCCATTACTTTGAATGAAAGGAGTGATTCTGTGTTTTATCTCAGCTAGTAAAACAAGCAGCTGGAGGTAGCTGGGCTCTTTGTTCTTGTTAGCTATTAAAAATCCTCTCTATTTTACCATAATACTGGGTGTTGGTGTTGTTTGTGTGGGATTAAGGTCAGAAATCACTTCTGAAGGAATCTGGACTTTGGGAAAGAGGAGAGGTGAGGAAGACTCATTTGTCCACTTCTAAACTATAATTTGCAAAGATATAACCTGAAAAGGCAAATCTTATTGCTTGTGGGTGTGGTTGGGATTTTTATTTGTCACATCCACCTCCCCACCCCCTGCTCCTTTGTAATTAAGTCTCTACCTTAATGGATGTACTCAGGCCCTTGATAAAGCCCTGGCCATCCTTCAAATGTACCCCAGAGAGCCCAGGGAGATGAAATGTATTTAAAGAGAGACTGATAAGGATCTTCCAGGAGTTACATGATTCCTCTCAAAGCTTTCAGCTTCAATTCCAGTGCCCATAATTGGAGCAGTAAGTGCACAAACACAATTTAATAGCTGCATGCAGAGTTTTTGTCAGACAAACCTTGCAGGGAATTATTTGTCTGTGCATTGCATTGACCTGGTTCTCTCTGCCTGAGTCAGGGTGAGGAGAGCCCAGCTGTCCTTCCCACAGTGGAGCTGTGGGGACTGTAACCACAGAGGGACAGTGACAAGCAGCTCTCCTCCACCAGCACATCTGTTTGCAAAACAAACATGCCTCTGTGGTGTGATGAATAATTTCTGACTTCCACCCCATGGGCTTTCCTGTGCTGCCAGGAACCCTCCAGGAATTTCTGCACACTCCAGGAATTTTGCATGGCAGCTCCAGCAGTTCAGTCAGTTTGCAGAGAGGAGGGAGCAAAAACTGTCCATTGTTTACAAACTCAGTGTGATAAGTTAAATTAATGCTCCTAAAGTGTATTGCAGTCAAGTGGCACTCAGACTTTTCCCAGACAGTTAGCTTTGTCACCACATTTCAGGCTTTCTTGGTTTGGTCAAAGGTTTGAATAAATTCTTAAAGGCTCCTGCTCCTTCTTACCCACTGAGAAGTGGAATTACTCAGACAGAATCCTCTGCTGTAGCAGCAGGTTTACTCCAAAGTTTCACATTTTCTGTAGTTTCACTAAACTAAAGGTTGTGTGGTAAATCAGCTGCTTCTCAGAGCAGAAGAGGAAGAAGAACAAACATCTTTGCCCTCTTGGAGCTTTTAATATGTAGATCTGTGAAATGGAAAGGAGTCCTTGTCAGGCAAGGAGTTACTTCTGAATTAGGTAATAATACAAAAGAAATTTTGGGAAATGCCATAATTTGCAGATACTGGATTTCATGTACAGATTTGAACACTTGAACAGTGTGGATTTCATGTACAGATTTGAACACTTGAACAATGTGGATTTCATGTACAGATTTGAACACTTGAACAATGTGCTTTTAGAAGGAGGTGGGAACATGAATGAAATTGCTTAGAAATTTCCCGCCTGTGCCACTTAGCATAATTCTGCTAGCTTTAATTCCTTTCTTATTTTCTTTCTTGCCTTCACCAGATCTTCTGAAGATTAATTTGTTCTTCCCTTCGTTTCCCCTCATCCTTTTCCTTTCTCCAGGTGGTTTCTTGCAATGTTGTGGGAGATTCTGTGAAGTTCCTCGTTGCTGTCTCAGCCCCTCCGCCCGCAGCTGCCGAAGCTCAGTCGTATTTTGTGAAGCTGTCTCCAGTCCACCTGCAGGTAAAGTCTTAAGTGGTGCTCTCTCTTCCCTTCCTTTTGTTTCCCCTCTGGGGCAAGTGGTAAATATCGAAATTAAGCTGCCTCTTCAGGAGCCTGGGGATAAATAACACGTTGGGTAGACTACTTGGATATCTAGAACAATTCCCTTTTTTAACTGGCATGAACTCTCTAAGCTCAAGCAACTTTTACCTCCTTAGAATGTCACTTTGAAGTTACCTACTCAGAAACTGATGTCATTCTTCCTGTGCTGAGCCTTAGCGTGGAGATTGACCTACAATAACTCTTTTCCTGTCCACAGCTTCAGCTCTATGTGAAAGACAAAGGAGAAGATGTCAAAGTTGAGTGGTTCCTCATTAACACCGATGAAATCAACTTTGAAATCCAGCCAGCAGCGCAGGAGGTCAGTCAGTTTTATTTGTTGTAATGGTAGAGCAGATGAGTCTCCATCCCCTTTGTTGAAAATGTGGTGTAAAGCATCTGCCATGGATCGTCTTTCAAATCTCTACACCTCTGAAATCCAGCAACACCTCTCAAGATCACTGAAACAAGTCTGTATTTGACAGACAGATGACTTTGCAAACATCTTTCATCCAAATTCAAGGTGTGAAAAATGTCTGTTCCTAAATATCTTCTGTCAGAACGCTTCTAAAATAATAAAAAAACCCCAGTTGTGATGGTATTTCCATCAAAGCAATTAAAATGTTGCTCCTTTCCTAATTTAAATCAGTTTTGAAGTCTGGCAGCAATAGATCAGAAATGGCTGTGAAAAATACTGTTATTTAAGGAAATTATGGATGATCTAAAAATATTTTGATGCTTTTGGAATTGCACCTGATCTTTGTGCATGAGCGCAGATTTATTGGGCCATCCCCTGCAAGAGTTTCATCTTGACTGGGATTCTCCTCTGCCTTTGACCTTTCACGTTTGGTTTTTTTTTTGGCACAAATGTGGTGATCTAACTTTTGCTACAGCTGTGGGGGAAGACTTGTTTGTGTTTTGTGAAGTTGTTTTCCTGACTGAAGGCCTTGTTAAAAAGTAATTTTATTGTAGAGTTGCTTCTAAGGACCTGTACTGAGAGAGCTACAGTCATAATAATTTGTTACCACAGCTTTTGTCTATAAAAATGTGAAGCTCATAGCTAAAGACAGAGAAGCCTTTTGAAGTGTGTTTTAATGTAGTTTTTACCATGCACACGTAGCATGTAAATGACCTTCATATGCTGGGGTGGCATGTTGATTATCCACATTTGAAGAGTCATTAACTATTAAATCCTTCCTGACAAACACAGATGACTCTGGTGCAGTCACTGGACTTCACAATCAGCTTTTTGCTAGGTGCCCAAGTCCAGCTTTGCAGAGTTAGACCTGTTCTGCTTTGCCTGCATATTTAGAATGAGCCTGTTAAGTTCTTTATTCATTAGAGGGCTTTATTTTCACTTTTGAAGTTTGTATTAGCACTTATGGAAGAGAGGAGGCAATAAACAAAGGGCTAAAAGCTGTGAGCAAGCTACACCTGAGAAATTGCTCCAGCTCCTAAACTTCAATGTCAGCTTTTGTGTCTTGTTTTCTTCCTCTTTCAGAAGCAATACTGTGTGTACAAATAAATACCTCTAATTACTTGTGATTATCTGCACAGTGGTTTTGTCATCACACAAGCTGGGTGTAATAACCCATTTCTCTTGGTAATGGCTGGGTGAAGTGAGTTGTGTTGGGCAACCTGGCTGACTGGTAGGGTTTGGATTTACACAATTTACATCATGTGCTGATGTGCCCCGGGCTGGCTGTGCTGTACAGCCCTAGCCCAAGTCAAACCCAAAGTGCAACCTGTTGTCTTTATCATTTTGGGGTGGCAGTTAAGCCATTATGGCTTGTCTTGTCGAGGGAGTTGTGGTGGAGAGTAACTTTCCAAAAAAAGGATGGCTAAAAATGAGGCAGAGGTGACAGGAGGCTCTTTAATCATTCTCCTTTCCAAATAACTATGGAAACAACAGCAAATACCTATGAGCAGAAGTCCAGTGACTGAGGTTGCTGTTGTTAGTGTTAAATAACAGATGTCACATTAGGCTGATGGCAAAGCACATGAGGCAACTGGGATTTTACAATTTAGGTAAGAGCAGGGGAGGGAAATTACCTCCAAAACAATGAAGACTAACCATAATTTATCTGCTTATTTAAGTAACTTAAGTAATGAAATTGCTGTTACTAAGGCTTTAAAAAGCCTAATTTACTGTGATCTTTATAAAGTGAATGAGTATTATCTGTTTCCTTGATGGTTATTTGAGGCACATGGTGTAAATGCAGCAGATTTTTGTAGGACTGGCCAGTGCTGTTGTATGTTTTGAACATGTCATCAAAGGCCAGTTAGGTAAGAAGGCAGTACAACAGGACTTCTGTTCACAGCATTCCTGGGATTTTTTGTGAAACACCCTGAATGTTTCTGTAGCACCTCGGGTAGCTGGGAAAGGGCTGTTGCTCCCAATCTCTTTGACATGTCATGCAAACTGCACATCAGTGAGGTCTCTCAGTGTGGTATCAGATAAAAAATGATGGATGGGTCCTCTGTTTTTAGGTCAGATCTTTGTCTCCTACTTCAGTCTTTCCTTTAGAAATGAAACCTCAGTGAGAGTTCAGAGCTGTTGGGTTTCAGACTGTCCTTTCTGGAACAGCTTGATTTTAAAATCTGTGCCCTGAGCAGATGAAAATTCTTGAGGAGCTGCTGTGAAAAGCAGGCATTCTCCAGGAGCACAGGGAGTGCAGGGGCAGTCCAGTCTCTTCATACTCCTTACAATCATGTGAAGGTCCACATGTGTGCACAAAATCTGTGGTGTGTTCTGACCCCTCAGAGGTTGTGGTGCTAAGCACAGATGGCCATGAGATTTTTTTATGGACAAACTACAGCTCAGTGCCCCAGAGCAGCACGACTCTGTCCATACACTGCACTTTTCGGCAGGGTTGAAGACCTCCAGGAGATGCTATAATATTTTTTTTTTCAGTGCAGCACAGGATTAGTTTCTTCTCAGCTGCTGCAAGCTGGCATAACTCCCATTAAATCAGTGGAACGGTGCAGATCTGCTTATCTAATGACCTGATCTGCACTCTCAGGGGAGTACAGAGCAGCACAGAATCTTTAAAGCTCCATCATAAGATAAAAACTGTTAAAGAAACTTCTAATTTGTGGCTAACAGCTGTGCCTTCCTAGCTCTCAGAGCAGCATGAGTTTTTCAGTGTTTAATTCTAGATTTCCTTTCATGCACAATGGAGAAATTTAAGTAATTCTTTGCATGATCTGTTGTTAAATTCTGTTGATGGCAACAGAAACCATGAGTCTCTCTCTGACAGAGCTAATGTTAGGTGGCTTTGGTGGTACAGCTATACCAAATTAATTTTTGTCTCAGCAACTTCTGAGTTTTGAGAAGCCTGGTTGTTTGTTTCCTCATAGGGACAGACAGCAGGGACATGTGCAATATCTGAAACGCTCACAGATGTCTTGAAGAATCTCTTCAGCTCAGCTTCTCCATCTGTAGAGTTGAGTGTGAGGCCTGCAGATACAAAGGAGGTTCAGGTAAGGCTCATTCCTTCCAAAATCTTTTGAGTGTCCTTCATGCTTTTATTACATATTCATGACTCACAAATGAGGACGTTTACCAGTGTTCAGTGACAAGAACTGGGACACATGTTTAGAACAGCACAGCCTGTGGCACTGGAGGCTTTGTGGTCCCACCTCCTTGTTGGTGTTCCAGCCCAGCTCACCTCTACTTCCCTGTGCCAGTGTGGCACCAGGGTTTGGTGCTGGCATGTGCACAGTGCCCTTGTCCTGGTTGCCTTTTGCAGAATGTACAGACCACGAGCCTTCTCCCTCAGGGCACCAGTCCTCCCAAGCCTCCGAGGGCTCACGAGCTCAAGCTGCTGGTGAGGAACATCGCGGTGGAGCCGAGCGATCTCCGTGCTGCAGGTACCACAGCCCAGGGGCTGCTGCTCCACTTCAGGCTGGCATGGGTTGGGTTTTCTTACTTTTATAGATGGATAATGAGATGATTGGCTCTCACAGTTAAGGGATAACTATCATGTGAATATTCAGAAAAGCTTTAGTGATGTACAGTGATGTTATTGTAGTTTAGATGCCCTCTGCTCTCCCCACAGTTCCCTTTCCCCCCTGTATTGTTGCCAGCAGACAGCCAGGGCTGTCCAGGACAGGTACAAAGAAGCTGCACATGTGTCCCTTACCTGGGGCAGGTGGGAATGGAAAAGCTTGGTGCTTAGGGGGTGAGGCATGGCAACACCTGACCTCCAATCCAGTGACAAGAAAGCAGTTTGCACTGATAAATGGCAAAGCAGAGCTGACTGACAGACTTTGGGAGGGGCCAGGACTGGCTAATGCAACCCCAGGGGTGTAAAAGACTGAGCATCCATCTTCAAGATGAACTGGCCATGTGGTGTGCACGAGGGGCAGTTCCCAGCACTGCAGCTTTTTCCTTATGTAGTCCTTTGCTGTATTTTTGTTAAGGTTTAATAAAACTCTTTAAATTTTCAAATTGTGCAGTTGTTTCTCACATTACTTTCCTTTCAGCTGAGGTAATGTGGAAGTTCTGGGTTACAGCCTGCTCTCAAAAGAAGGTTTAAGAAATTGCTGTATTTTAAGAAGTAAACTTCATAGGATCACAGAAAGGTTTGGGTTAGAAGGGACCTTAAAGCTCATCTCATTCCACCCCTGCCATGGGTAGGGACACCTTCCACTATCCCATCTTGCTCAAAGCTCCATACAGCCTGGCCTTGAGCATTCCCAGGGATGGGGCACCCACAGCTTCTCTGGGCAACCTGTGCCAGTGCTGACTTAATGTATATTTTAGTTTATTGGAGTATTTAAACATCTTGTTCTTCTTGTACCGAAATCCATCACTGCTGAAAACAGATTGAAATGACCACGTGTATAAAGCTGGCTGATTATATTCTGGCTTTTAGTTTTAATTCATTAAAGTTCTCACTTTGGCTGTACCCAAGATGAGGGGCTCAAATCCAACTCTCCATTAGCTGATGGCTATGACATTGGCTTGATTCAATGTAACCTCATTTTTCTTTACTTTAGGGTGATTTGCAGATATATCTCAAACTCTCCTCCTGTATTAGAAACTCCTGAAAGGTTTTTTTTTTGTTGTCAGGGATGTTTTCCCCTGATGAAGTGCCTCTGCAGGTAAAGAAAGAAGGTGCCTCTTGCAAGTGGAGAATGAAGCCAAAAAAGAGGTCACAGCCTAGTGGAGTTAGTGTTGGGTTTGGAAAGCAGCACCAGGCCTGTCTTGCAAGGCTCAGACTTCTTCAAGTGCAGATTGAGGCACAGCTCAGATTCTGTCAGCAGAAATTCAGATTGGAGGCTCTGTTGTTTATGGCCACTAAACAATTCCATAACAGTATTTTTAATGGAAGCTTGTGGCTGCTAAATTGAGCAAGGCAGTGTTTTAGATAAAGACATCCTACTTGCTGTTCTCCTTTTTTTTCAGTTAGAGGTAATAGGTTTCTGCCCTAGAGTCTTGTGTAATGCTGCTTTGCTCATCCTGGTTGGAAGTGATCCCCCTAAAAATCTCTGCAGAGCTTTCATTAAAAAAAAATTAAATTATTTTTAAAGCACTTCTGGAACTCTTGGCTGTGAAATGTCCTTTATCAATAAAATGTACTGGCAACTGCAACCCAGTCAAGTGGAAAGTGTCCCAGCCCACAGCAGGGGGTTTGGAATGAAATGATCTTTAAGGTCCCTTCCAACCCAAACCATTCTATGATTTATTATTACTTTACAATTTTGTAGTGCAGAGTAAACTTTCCAAAAGATTGGGTCATTTTGCCTCTCTTTAAAAGTCATGAGATGAGATATCTTTGTGTGCAAACAGTGCATAAAACAGAAGATTCACCTTCTGAAAATCACTGCACCTTCCTCAAAAACAAGAGGGAAAAGAGACAATTCATGTGCTCTGCTCTGGGAACACAGCTGGTGGGACATAGCAAAATCCCCATTTGCCATTCTAACAGGAACTAGAGGGAATTTTGCTGGTTCCCCAACAGCTCCTGGAGTGTAGATATTTGGAACTGAGGATTAGAAATAAAGCTTCATAATGGGGTTTAACTGGTACCCTGGAAATCAAGTAGGAATCCTGCACAGCTGGAAAGGTGCTGGCTTCTGGACATAACTTGCTGACTTTTAATTAATATTCCCTTCCCTAACAATAATGAATTGTCCTGTTGGAACCCAGGCTCCATGGGAGTGTGCAGTATTTCAGGCACAGGTACACAGGGGACTGGGGAGGGGCAGCTTGTCCATGCTGATGAAACCATGGATGATTGATGGATGCTGACAGGGTTTATAGGAGCTCTGGCTCTCCTGTAGATATCTTAGGTCAACTGGTGAATACCCAGTAGCAGAACTGGTCTCTCTCTGCTTATGGGCTGTGCCTGTTTTTATCTCCTTAGTTTGTGTATGTAAACAAAGATTTTGTTTTTGTACCTAGGTTTTGTACTAGGTGCTCTACAGGGAATTATTTAGGGCAAAAGTGATTTCTGCTGGTGAGGAAAAAGCAGTTAATTGTTTACAGCAGGGTGTCCAGGGCAGAAAAGCTGCAATACCCTGTTGGGTACAGTTGGTTTGTGGCTTAGGTGTAGTTCCAGGGTCCCTCCGCTGGGCTGGGGACGTGACAGCAGGACCAGGCTCAGAGACACTGGGCTGGGGGATCCAGCCCAGGTCCATGAGCTCAGGCTCAGCCCCTGTGAAAGCAGCTCAGCTGCTTACTCTGGGGTCAGCTTGGATCCCAAATAAGCTGTGTGTGCTCAGTGCTTTGTCTCCTCTAATCATCTTGCCAGGCTCAGGCTGCCTCTGTGCCTGAGGTAGGGCTGATCCACGGCCCCAAAGCATCCCCAGAGAACAACTGAGAGCTGCTCATAACAAATACAAACCCAGATTCTTCTGCAGAACTGGGGGCAGCATCCTTTGTTTGATTTTGCACACAGTCAGTGCTGAGCTTTTTGTTGCTTTCCTCTATGTGTTGGAAGTCTGGGTTTAAATTATTTCTGATGCTGTCAGAGCCATATGAAAGAAACTGTTTTAAGAGGAACACATCAGGGAAACTATTTTCCCTTGGAGCGGCAGTAGAACTACTCTTAATATGCCAATTTGCAACACTATCAAATTCCAAGATCAAAGCAGAGATAAGTCTGCAGCAGTGCTTTAAAACTTGTTAAAAGCCACGGTGCACAAACCACTGTGAATTGGCACTGCTGTCATCAGTCACTTGCCAGCAGAAAAAGCTTATTTTCATTTCCAGATAAACCACTGTGACTGTGGCCAGGGGGAACTTAGAAAAGTTCTGTTTTTTTAAAAGCAGCTTGTAAACAACTTTACTCCCTCCCCACCTCACACCCACAACATCACCTGCTCACTCTTTGTCTCCCCATCTTTTTGGATCGTTTTATGCCTGCATTTTGTTGCTTCATGGCAGGATTTAAATTGGGCTGTCATGTTTCACAGAGTGTAGGATAGTTCATAAGACAACAGTGATGCAATAGCGACCTTTGCCATGAATATCCTTGGTGTACAAGCCAAGGGAAGGCATTTATCCTGTGGGAGGGTGAGAAAATGTCTGCAAAAGTCTCTTCAGAAGTGCAGTGTGCAAGGAAAGGGGGTTTCTTTGCAGTAAGTGATCTCTTGGTGACAGAGCATTAATAACTGGCTACTGATTTTTCTTGCCCTTACAGGCAGCACCAACCTTGTGTGTATAGTTCAGTTGAATGACCCTATGCAGAAGTTTTCCAGCTCTGTAGCCAAAAATGCTGCACATCCCTTTTGGAAGGAAGAGTTTATCTTGTAAGTAACTTACCTACTGAGAATACTTTTACATTAAAGTAAAATAATGGCATTTTGAAATAGGTCCATCTTGGACTTTCTCTGTGTGGCCTCAGAGAAATCTGGAGCTGGTGGGGACTTCAGGATATCTAATTACCCTCTGCATGGTTATCAGGTACAAGTCTCTAGGTGTTCCATGGTAGAGACATGATTCTGGTAAATGTCAGCAGTCACAGGCATAATAAATCACCACATGCTTTCCTACAGTGCTGGAAAAGAAGTGTTAGCACTTCTTTTAGGTAGCAAGATTTAGCTGCCTAAAAGCTAACAAGGTCTAGCAAGGTTTTGCTAGCAAGGTTTTGAAGTAACTTTACTGTGAAAACTGCATTTGAGGGAATCTCATGTCTCTCCATTCCATCCCCTGAGTGGGAAAAACAAATGTGTAAAAACAATTGAGCATCTGAAAGAATGGTGGCCATGACTAAAAAGGGAGTGGAAAACTTAACTAGATTTTCTTTCTCCTGTAGAACAAAAAAAAGAGACTCTCAGGCAGTCTGCACAGTATTCTGTGATTCACACAGCTGCTGTAAATAAGGTCAGAAGTGAGCAGTTCTAAAACTATTTTTATTTTCACTTTTTAACAGCAAAGCAGAAATGACTTCTGAGATGCAGGAGTTTAGGAGAGGAGGTACTCAGTGATGAACTTTGTTTTCTGAAGTATCACAGAGTGCTTCAGCCAGTGGCTCTGTGATTCACTTCAGCCATCTGTTGGTGGAACAGCACCCGTGCTCAGGCTTGCAGAGCAGACAGGTTCCCAGCAGTTTGGGACAGGAAGTTTGTAAGAATAATACCCTTTTCCAACTGAAAGGGCTGAGAGAGGGCAGGCAGGATGTGATTAACTTGACAGGAATTTGGCCTTGACACCAGGAGTAATGCTGGGGTTTCCACACTGCTTTTCAGAAGTGCATGAGGTAAGCTTGGGGGCTTTTACAGATAAATGATTAGGATTTTGCCAGGGGTTTTTGAACTTCTTTCAAGTTCCCACACACAAATCTCTGCCCTTTTCTTTCTTCAGAGCCAAAAATATCCTCCACTCTGAACACCACAGTACTGACCACCATGCCAGACTCTGATTTAGCTTCTTGGCAAAGCAGCTGTAGTACCATCAAGGTTCTCCTTTCCAAGTTTTGGGGTGCAGGAAAGGTGGGAGTGGCAGGGAAAAACTTAAAATCTGCTGCATAGATGATGTGCCACAGCATCTAACGGAGATGGAGTGTCTGCAGCCAGGATCACACCATCCTGAAACAGGGACATAGCAAAATGTAATACATGTTTGCAAGCCCTGAGGGGTTTTGGCAGAATGCCTGCTGAGAAGGGTGTAAAATAAAGTTTTACTGCAGGGTTCCTCAGCAGGCACCCAGTTTGCTTCACTGTGTCAGTCAGAGGAAGGGTTTTGTATCTGTTGTCTACTCCATCTTAGGGAGTACCACATGTGTCATCCTGAGAATAGTTCACCTTGGTTTTGTCACACAGAAACTCCTCTTGCTGGCTTGCAGCATCCTTGAGTCTTGTTTTGGAAAAGTGATACTGACTCTTCTCATTTAAAGCTGTAACTACTTGTGTTTTCTTGCATCTGGCCTGTTTTTGCAGGACACTTTCCTGCTTTGATGGGGATGTTGATTGGGCCTGTTCCAGCATCTTGACTTAGAAATTTGATCCTGCCAGGAGAAACAAAGCTTTGTGGTGTAGCAGTCAGACTAGGAACCATCTTCAGCTCCTGGGTAGAACAAAATCCTCTGAAATTCAACAAACTTAACCTGTGCAAAATGAGGGAGGTGCCCAGGCCATGTTTTTTTACTGTGATCCCTTCAGTCACTCTTACCCACCTTCAAGGTGCAGTGTTTGGCTCGGAGAGGGCTGAGAAAAGCTGGGGAAAGGGGAAAACCTACAAGGAAAGGAAAATCTGCTTGGGCTGCAAAGACCTAATGTGGTTTTGTTTCCTTCACAGTGAACTAAGTGCCAAATCAAAAGCATTGCAACTGCAAATAGTAGAAGATGGAAAGTTGGATAGTAAGTATTTTGAGACTGAGTTACTTTACATGATCAGCATGTGAGCTTTGCTGAGTGTTGGCAGAAGTCCCCTTTTATTTCTGGATGGCCACAGAAACTGTGAGATCCATCAGAAATCATGGGTGGAAGGAGAATACACTGACCAGGTGCCTAGGTTAATGTTACAGAGAATCTTTGAGTTTCTTTCAAGATTGTCAACATGCTGAGTTATCCAGGTGCTGATATCCTGTATTTTTCCATCTTCTAAGCATCTAACAGATCCACTGTGAACCTTTTTGGTTTCAAGTTAAGCTTTGATTTCTTTCTGTGGCTGAAGGGGACTAATAGGGTTAATTGTAAATCCTTCCTTTTCAAGTCCCAGAGAGTGCCTAACAATTCAGGTATGAAAATCACAATCAGGTGTAAAACACTCTAATTCTGATTATATTGGATTAAATATAAAACATGGGGGTGTCAAACATTTTTTACAACTCAATTCTGTTGTTTCAGAATTATTTAGAATAATCTAGATATACAAAGTTGTGCAATACCTTGCTTATGATATGTGATTATTGGAGAGATTGTAAAGGCAAAAGCTTTAAAAAATTTCTGATGTGGATGCTATTTTTTATTTTTAAAAGAATATGTATGTGGAGTCAGCAAACTTATGTTTTTCTTGGACAAAATGTAGTCTTGACTCTACCTAAACATCTTTAGCCTTTCAAACAGCACCAGGAATGTTCTGCATCCTAAGTTCAGCCTGGTTTCCTGAAGAAAAAGGTCCCAGTGGATTGCACTGACAATTCTCTTCTTCCGCCTCTGCCCCTCCATACCTGCTGAGCTGTTCTTCTCCAAAAAACTTCAGTAGAAGACTCAAAGTAGAATCATATTAATGAGCAGAGAGCTGAGTTATGTGAATACAGTGTAGATCTCTACTTGTATAATACAGGTATAGCAAGAGTTTATTACACCTGTTATGCCTGTTCAAATTGTAAGAGTTTGAGAAAATTGTTTAATACAAATTCTCAGCACATGTTCTGTGGCCACCTGACCCCAAGAGGCCAGTGAAGTGTAGGAATTTATTGTTTTAAAACATTCTGCTTTGCATAGAAAGCTAGAATTGAACCTCTTAAATCATGCTGTACCTTTGCTAATAATTTGTTCTTATCTAGTGGAGCTTATAAAGTCAGGGGAGGAACAAGAGAATTGCTGAAGTTTCACTAAAGTTCAAATTAAACACTATTGTTGTGATGCACCAGTTAACCAGGAATCCAGATTGTCCTCTGAAATGAAAGATGCAGAAACTGGTTATGGGGATTGTCCAAGAACCTAATAGTTGTTTTCTTTTTTCCCTCGACATTCTGCATATAAAGGGAAAAATAATGGTCAGAAAGAACAGTAAATAAGTAATAGTTCATGGTTCCATTCTTCCATTCCATTCCTGTTACACAGTATTAGGCCAGGCTGAGGAATAGTCATAAAATGGCAAAAAAGCTGTAAAATGCCACTTCTCTGCCCCATGGTGTACGACCAGTTACTGCGATTTTTTGCCTGAATTTTTCTCCTCCCTTCCTGTATTCTCTCTCTTACACATCCTGGCAGCTTAGCTCTGGGCTGACCCTGCTGATTTTGTTCTTGCAGGTCCTTTATCTGGGCAGGTGACTGTCCCTCTGGACCTGTTCAGGAAGCAGCCCTGTGGCCAGCACAGCTTTGCCCTGAGCAGCTCAGAGCCAGGGCCTGGGCTGGGCTCCATCACTGCAGAGGTACTGCTGGGCTGGGGGCTTGGGGGGCATCTGTTCCTTCAGGAGCTGCTTGGGAGTGCTCACCCACTGCTTGGACAGGAGCACTCATTGCTGGGTTAGGAACTGGCTGGATGGCCAGGCCCAGAGAGTGATGGTGAATGGTGGTGGATCCAGCTGGCAGCCAGTCACCAGGGGTGTCCCTCAGGACTCTGTACTGGGACCAGTTCTGTTCAATATTGTTATAGACGACATGGATGAGGGCATGGAGTCATTCATTAGTGAATTTGCAGATGACACTAAGCTGGGAGTTTGTGTTGATCTATTGGAAAGAAGGAGGGCTCTGCAGAGAGACTTAGATCAGTTGGATGGATGGGCAGAGTCCAACAGCATGAAGTTTATTAAGTCTAAGTGCTGAGTTCTACATTTTGGCCACAAAAATCCCCTACACCGTTACAAGCTGGGGATGGTGTGGCTGGACAGTGTCCAGGCACAAAGGGACCTGAGGGTCCTGGCTGACAGCCAGATGAATGAGAGCCAGCAGTGTGCCTTGGTGGCCAGGAAGGCCAATGGCATCCTGGCCTGCATTAGGAATTGTGTGGCCAGCAGGAGCAGGGAGGTCATCCTTCCCCTCTACCTGGCACTGGTGAGACCCCATCCTGAGTGCTGTGTCCAGGTCTGGCCCCTCAGTTTGGGAAGGATGTTGAGATGCTTGAGTGCATCCAGAGGAGGCAACAAGGCTGGTGAGGGGCTTGGAACACAAACCCTGTGAGGAGCGTTTGAAGGAGCTGGGGCTGTTTAGCCTGGAGAAGAGGAGGCTCAGAGGTGACCTTATTGCTCTCTGCACCTTCCTGCAGGGAGGTTGCAGACAGGTGGGGTCGGTCTCTCCCACTGGGCAGCACTGACAGAACCAGAGGACACAGTCTCCAGCTATGTCAGGGAAGGTACAGGTTGGATATCAGGAAAAAAATTTTCACCAAAAGAATGATAAAGTACTGGAATGCTCTTCCCAGGGAGGTGGCAGAATCACCATCTCTGGATGTGTTTAAAGAAAGACGGGACATGGCACTTGGTGCTGGAGTCTGGCTGAGGTGTTAGGGCATAGGTTGGACTCGATGATCTCAGAGGTCTCTTCCAACCTTATCATTCTGTGATTCTGTGATCTCATGCTTGGGCTTGTGGCTGAGTCAGACCAGCCTGTTCTGATTGCAGGGTGTTTGTGTCTGATGGGATTTTGGAAGGAATTTTGAATGATTTAGAGATGGGACCTCTGAGTTTTAGATGATGGGTTTTATTTTTCTTATTTTCAACATAGGCAGGAAGGGTGAGTTTGGCTCACATCTTTACTGCATGGTTCAGAAGGTCAGAAGACCCCAAGTTACAAAATAAAATAAATTAAAAGTTACAAAATAAAATAAATCCTTTTAAGGATTTATTGACCAATAAAACACTGCCAACAAGGATATTTATGTTTTTGACCCAATGCTTAAATATTTCATCTTATGCTGCAGTGTAAGCTTTCTTAACTAATCATGTTATGACACACAAACCTACCGTGCTGTATTCTAAACTCCTTTTTTACCTTTGTAGCTACTTTTATTTTTTTCTGTATCCTAAACTCTAAAACTCTAAACTTTCCTCAACTTAATGTGTCTCTACTTTAAACTGTAAATCCACTTTCTCACTTCTAGCACCTAAGTTTGGAAGCCTTTTCCAAGGTCTCAGATCAAATCCTGTGTTTAATTCTAAGCTTTGGCTTCCAGGCCCAAAGTTCTGAGAGTTCCCTGCATTTCAGATTCCAACAGTGTGTTAATGAAAGAATTAATTCTTGAGTTTGGCTCAGCAAAACCTAAAAGGAGTAGCAGAAATCGAGTCCTTCTTGCTTCTGAGGTGGTGTTTTTTTGTCTCCTCAGTTCTCTTTTATAGAACCCAGTGAACTGAAGGCAAGGCAGGTCTCCTCTCCAGTGCTGGCCACCAAGATCGAGAAGGACCGCACTGTGATGCCCTGTGGGACTGTGGTCACCACTGTCACTGCTGTGAGAACCAAACCTCGTCTGGAAGGCAGATCCTCCCCCCTGAGCACAGGTCAGCACCTCCAGATCTTCCTGTGTTCCTCCACGGGCACCAGGAGAAGCACTGGGGGCTGGGATGGCAGGGAAGTGCCATTTCCAGGGGTCTCTGATGTGTTGGAGTGGGGTTGTTGTTTGTATTCTCCAGAATCAGGATTTTAATTTTCACAAAAACTTGTTTCTTACAAGAGGAACAGTTAATGATTCTTTTAATTCTGTAAATCTTCACCATGGTGTGATAATGTGGAAAAGCTGGATTTTGGTGGATGGTTTTTCATGTGACAAATATTTCAGAGGTTTGCTGATAACAAACCATCCTGTGCCTTCTAACCCTGATCTGTATTATCATCTCTGATGAAGCTTGGTGTTACCTGGTGACAAAATACTTTTCAGCATGTCCTCCAGGAGCAGATTTTCCTTGGTGTGAAGCATCACAAAGATCTCTGTTCTTTTAAGTTGTTAAAGCAAATCTTTTATTTGAGTGGGTGCTGTCTAATGTGTTACAGTAGAATATTTAAAAACATTGTTTCATGTTTTAAACATGTAACAATGTTTAAAAAAATTCTCACACTTCACTGGCCTTTTAGGGTCATGTTTACCACAAAACATGTGTTGAGAATTTCTATTAAACAATTTTCTCAAACACAATTTGAACAGGCATAATTGGTATAATAAATTATTATTAATGCAATAAAAAATTTCCTGACCAGTTCAAATAACCAAAAAACTTGGTCCTCAGATTCTCCTGTGAAAACTCCAGTTAAAGTAAAGGTGACTGAAAAGGATTTCATTGTTGAAGCCCTCCATTCTCATGGTGCTCCAGTCAGCAAAACTTTGTCATCTTCAGATACAGGTAATAAAAATGTTTGGGGCTGCTGAGGAGAGCATTTCTCAGTTCTGCACGTGGGATTGATGTGATCCTGTTAAAATGACAGCCAGCCCATGTGGCTGCTGCCTGTCAGCAGCACTGGGGTGTTTTTGTTACAAACCACTGTGGTTTGGGCTATGGCAGCTTTGCAGTAAATGTCTGGTTTTAATTGCAATTTAAATTACTAGTTTTGAATAAATAACAATGAGCTGTGGTTTGGAGAGGGGAGGAGGCTGCAGAAAAGCAAAAAGTAAGGCTTTTCTCTTACTGTGGAATGAAAAATGCCTCCTTTTATAAAGGCACAGGGGATGCTGCACTGAATTAAAACCCTGTGACATGCATCTCTGAGTCCCCTGTGTCTGAAGAGAAGGCAGAGGCTGGACTAATGTTAGACTCAGTTCTCTTCCTAGCCCTGCCACTGGGCTTTTTTGGGCTTGCTGTGCCCATCTGTCCACCTTCCTAAGTCACCTGGATACAGCTGAAATTCCTTCAGAGTGTCAGGTGACATTGACAATAATTATAAATTCACTTTGAATTCTATATAAACCTGATTTCCTCTCTGGAGAATTTACCTTTTCAAGATGTAACTCTGAATCTTGAGCACGTTTTTCAGTCCTGTGTGTGGTCACCACTGAACCTTTCAGTGGCTCTGTGGACAAGAGTAGTGACAGATGTGACCCAAGGTGGCTGCCAGTGGCACCTGCTGTGGAGTTCAGTTGGCTTTGTACAGGTCTGAGTGGGGAATGGACAACCTGGAGATGATCTGGGCTGCTCCTGGCACAGTCAGGAGCTTTCTCAGAGACAGAAATGTGTTGGCCAACAAATGTGGGGAAGGGCAAGAAGCAGTAACCATGAATAGCTGCAACAGCACTTGGATCTTTTCCCATCTCTAGGGTAAGAAATACTCTGACACCATGAAGCAGTGTGGTATACTACATCAATTTGGGAAATGTTAAGATAGTGCAAGACTTCTGAGTTGACTCTCTGAAGTGTTTAGGATATTAAAGACACAAAACACTGGAAAATTCACCTGGAGACAGCTTTTTTCATATTGTTATGGACAATGTTTTTATTGGGAGTACAGGGGGATTTCTGTGAAGTATTTATACAGAATTGCAGGAAGAGTTACTCATTCAAACAAAAGCCAAAAGAAAGAAATACAAAGGAGCTTTTGGTATGGCAGTAACTTAAAGTAAAAGTTATTACAAACATCATGGCAAAATAGCAGCAAGCATCCTGGAAAAGATGCTGTGTCTGTGCCATAGTTCTGAGTGATGGCAATAATAAAAATTAATGCAGGGGCTGGGGAGATGAAAAGTCAAGGTTTGAGATGAGTGTGCAGACATGCACACATATTTTTAATCCTAGGCCTCATCTTTTCTTACATTACTGTCACAGCAACAAAAGGCACTGCTCAATTTAGTTAACACCGGTGCTATTCCTTCCTCTATTCTTTTTGTTGTTGTTAAAACTCCTGCCAGAAAAGTCCACCTCAGGCAATTAAACATGGGGATATTTGTCTTGTTGACTTCCTTAGTCTTGTTTGTTCCTGAGCTTGATGAATTTGATTAATGTGTATTTGTGTCCTAGATGCCAGACAGGACCATGCTTAAAAATAAACTCGTGTTTCTCAGTAAAGAGCATTTTATACAGAAGATTTTATATTCCTGTGCAGTGGTTGGAGGGGAAAAGGAAGTGCACTTTACAGATTGGGAGGCAGCTACTTTGCCTTCCCCACACTATCACAGTGCTGTAGCAAAACTGGAAATGCTGATCAGGGAGATCTGGAAAAGGAACAGAATAACAAAAAAGCTACCTGAGGAAGTAGCATCATGTGCCAGCCTTGTACTATGTTAGAACTGTGGTTCTTCATGACTGGGATAATTCATGATGTCCCTACTGTCACCACAGGGCAGCAATGCATTGAAATAATGGGGTGCTTTGTCCCAGAACCTCCTTTGTTCTCCTCTGAGGGGTTTGTAAATGCCATTTTGGTACCTTTTCTCCAAAAATGAGTGACAGGAAGGAAAGAACAGCACCTACTCGCCGGGTGGTGAATTGGCAAGTTTATGGTGTTTATGCCATTTCTGTGAATCTTAAATCAAGGACAAACTCTGCCTCTCTCTGCTCTGTTTTTTTTTCCTGTTTCCTTCCCCTCTGAAATGCTCCTTTCTTTGCAGAGCTGCTGGTACTGAACGGCACCGACCCCGTGGCAGAGGCAGCCATTCGGCAGCTGAGCCAGTCTGCCAAGCAGAAGCTGAAGTCCCCTCGGAAGAAAAGCACCATTATCATATCAGGGGTGTCCAAGGTAGAGCAGAAAACAGCACTTAGAGTTCATGCTTAGCTCTGGAAAGCCTTTCCTGCATTGACTGCAGTGCTAACAGGGCTTCTGTGTCCCTGCAGGATCCAGTTTTGTGTGCCAGGTTATTTCTGTGACTGTTTCAAGTTCAGCCAAATCAGGGTGTTGGGTGCTGATTGTTAGATTGGACAGCCTGACTAAAATGCTGTGTCCTTGGATAGGGGTGGTGTTAGGGATTTGGGGAAATCAATTTAGGTGAGAAGAGAGGATACATATAAAATATGTATATAAAACAAGAATGTTTTGTTAGATGACAAAGCTAATTTCATATTAAAGGTAAGGGTGGAAACAGACATACCACCAGGGATGTTTTCACTCTGAATGCCAAGTCTAGCTTATGAATGTAAGGAAATACACACACACACACACACACACACACACACATATATATATATAAGGAAATAGCACTTTTAATTTTGAAAGATTAATACTATTCCACAGAGATTTTCAACAATCCAGTGCCAATCTGGAGCCAGATGTTATATTTAAGCTGCATAGTTTTGAGGCTTTTTTAAAGTACAATAATTTAGATACTCAGCCTCAAATTTTGTATTTTTTTATTCTGTGTTGCACTCATGTAGGGAAGATGCACTGAAAAAGTATGGAAGATTTTTATACTTTTTTTCAAAGCTGTTAAAACCCTCTGAAAAACCTCTGGTTCTCTGGTCTCTGTTCCAGAGGGAGAGCAGACAATGAGACAAGATTAAATGTTAATTTTCTTAGAAGTCCAAAAGATGTTAATTTTCTTACAAGGACCATAAGAAATGCTGACACTTCATTACAGGAGCACGTATGGGGGAGTCCTGTTATTTGTAGTGAGGCCAGAGATAGGTGGAGGGCATTTACTTAATTGATTTTTTCACTCATTTCACCTTTGCAATATGATTTAAACTGTGCTAAATGCTCCTCTCCTTTAGTAGAGCTAAGGAAGCTTCAGGTGGCTTATTGATGGTCCTGAGCAATACAAGTACAAATGTAAAGAGTTAAAATAACTCTTGCAGGGAGGTTTGTTTTTCTCCAGCAGGATGACTCGTGTCAGTGTTGTCTCTTATTTCCACTGGGCAGACCTCTTTATCTCAGGACAGTGAAGCTTCACTGATGATGGACTATGCTGCAGCCATGGACAGCTCCTGCAGGGAGGCAGATCCACCCACTGTGGAGGAAAATGTTGCAAAAATCACCTCTGACAAAAAGCAGTCATTGGATGCTTCAGAAAGAGTCCCTGGCACCGACCCACAGCAAAGCACCCACAAGACCTGGGGTTTGGAGAATGGCAGCCAGCAGTGGGACACCAGCACACTCTTAGACCAGACCTCTGAAGAAATATCTGGGAGCTCATTAAGTGTTTCAGAAACTGGGAGCATGAAAAAATCTAAAGGTACATGATCCTCACTTCCACTTCAGTGACTGCTTTCTCTGTGTAATTGGCTGCAGTAGTTCATCCTTTCTTATTGATTATTTTTGTCCTTCAGACTCTTTGTGATTGTGGTGTTGGTTGAAGCTGTTTGACTTGCAGCTCTCTGAGCCAGCTCAGGCTTTCTTACCCTCCCCTCCATGAGGAAACAGCTCACCCTTAGGAGCTGGCAGCTCATTACACCCAACTCAGTTATTTGGGAGAGATCACTAGTCACATTATCAATTCCTCAAGGAAAACTGTGTCCTTATAACCGAGGACTCACCCTTTATTGCCAGCCCCATTACCAAGGTGAAGATGGCAGGGATCCACTCTTGCTTTCCAATCTATTCCTCTTCCCCTTCACCTCTCTGAGCACAAGGCTGCCCTGTCCTCACCAAAGTGTGTGTTCAGGGAGGCACCACAGCTGAAGCAGAAGCTGCCTGTTGAACAGATTCCCCCTTTTCACTCATTTCATTAATGCATCACTTGCTAAAGAAAATGGAATGAAAGTTAACTTAAAAAGTAAATTAGGTATCAGATCATTTTGCTTAGGTAGTTACAAATCTGAATAGCTGCAGTTTGAAAATGTCTTGGGGTTCTTTGTGTTTCCTTGGTAAATCCAGTAACCTCTGAGCACTGGTTTGTGGTAAACACAGGGGCTATTAGGAAATCTTACAAAAGGGTCAGTGCAGTGGACTGTGCCCCAAACAGGCACACAGGTTGCACCTTAAAGTTGCAAAAAATACTGTGCTTTTCACTCATACCCTTCCCTCTCTGCTTTATTACTTTCTATCCTTTCCTCGCCCAGAGATCCTGGGAAATGGCTCACTACAAAACCTCCCTGTTTTACTGGATTTTTACCCCCCTCACCCAAGGGCAGACACTGGAGCTCTTTGTCAGGACCCTCCCTTGGAGCATGGAGCTCTCTGGCCTCCCCACAGCTGGACTGCTCCACATGAGAGATCAGGAGGGAACAGCAACAATCCCTGTCACACACATGCCCAGGCACTGGAAAGCCTTGGGTGTGTTTGGGGTGAGGGGAGTGGGTTAGTTGTCAAGGGATTTGGCTCATTTTGAAGCCTGGAAAAGTTTAGGAAGCTGTGTGAGAAACTGCAAAACCTCTGGACTCTTCTTCAACATGTTATTCTAAAGCAAGCAAGTGGAAATTTGTATGTGAGTTGCTGTCTAGTTTTGAGTTTCCCTGTGCAAAGAGATGAGGCTTCTAGTGATCCTTTTCACACAATTCAGTATAAGTCTGCTAAAAACTGCAGAATCTCTCTGAGAGAGTTGTATCATCTTGAAAAAATACTTGAATAAAACTGGCTCAAATCCCTTTCATTATACACAGATGTCTTTGTGGAAGTCTTGAATCTCTGCTTTGTCACAGCTGAGTAGCTCTTATGGAGTAAGATGGGAAAACATTTCAATCCCCCCTGCCTTCAGGGAGCTGTGAATAGTTCAAGGCTTCTGTTTGTCAAATGCTTTCCCTTAAAAAAAACAAACAACAAAAAACCCCACCACAAAAAAACCGCAAATGCAACAACAAAAAAACCCCAAACATGGCAAAAAAACCCAAACAAAACCCTTTCTGCTTTGAAAAGCCTTTTGTGTGTGTTAATGTCTTAAAGCTAGCACTTTTTTTTTACTCTTGCATATTTTTGTTTGTTTGTTTTTTTACCTTTCTGACTTCCTCTTTCTTACCCGTTCCCTTTTATAAACTTAAGATGACTGCTATGCCAGCCAGAATTAATTACCTACACAGTAAGTTATTTTTGTCTCTTTTTTTTATCCCTAAGAACGTGTAGCTTTACAATGAGACCCTCATTGTAAAAACTGAAGCAAAAATTAGTTTGACACCCATTTTCTTCTTCCCCTATCCATTCCTTTTCTCCTTCCAAAATTACCTTCCTGTGCTCAGGTGTCTTAGCAGACCAGTCTGCTGTGACAAATTATCTTTCTGGTGGTTGTGCTGTCCAGGAGGGTCACACAGAGAGGGCAGCAAGGAAACCTTGGAAGGATGCTCCACATCAATCAAAATCTGCTCATGCAAAACCATGTGTGACCCCATAACTGGATATACATACAAACAAAACTTATTTCAAAACCTGCTGCTTATAGATTTTTAGATTAAACTTTTATGGCTTAATTTACAGAGCTACCACAATCTCAGCAGGTATTTACAAAATCAGCAGCTTTTTACAAAACCACCTGTATGAAAACTCTTTTGGAAGTTGGGAAGGAATGGAAAGCCATCTCTGTTGGTATCCTTGTAGATGTGGAAGGAATTCTTCCTCCATTAGCACAAATGAGATTCAGAAGTGATCCCACCCCCTACAAGCATTTCAGAACACCCTACATCAGTGCAGTGAGTTCATACAGTGCTCTCTGCTCATCTCCTGGTGCTGGGGGCAGGGCTGGCACATGGATCCTGTTGAACTGGAGGAATAAGCATGCAAACAGCACATGAACAGCACATGAACCAGCATGGGCACTGCCAGGCTGCTGCCCTGCCCTGCCCTGCCCTGCCCTGCCCTGCCTCCTCCCAGGGCTGCATGTCTGCACAGCAGCCAGAGGCACTGCCAGGCAGCATGCTCCAAACTGGCTGCACACTGCTGGGCATGTGGCAAGCTTCCAGGCAGCAGAGGCTGAACTCCAGGGAGCTCTTGTGTCAGGGCTGCTGCTTGTGCTGAGCCTGTGCTGCTCTCAGGGAAGTGCTGCCCAAGGTTTTTCAGCTGCAGGGATTGTCCTAGGCCACCGGCACAACTTTTGGAGCATTCTTAGTTGGGTGCTATTTCCTGGTGTAGAAAATCAGTCTGAATGCCAGAATGGATGGGACTAAAAATCTGCTCAGGGATAAACCCTTGTGTCCTAGTGCTGCTGCCAGGGCTGCTGGGCAGAACAGCTGCCTGCTCAAACAGGAGCTGCACAGCAGTGAGGCCTCTGCGTCCCCCAGCCTCTGCACATCAGCAGCTGTCGCTGTCCTGGGGTGGAACACTGCTGCTTTTGTGCTGCTGCTGACAGCTTGAAGTGGTACTGCCTTGCCAGAGAGATCAATCAGAGCCTGATGGGAGAGCAGTCTAGATTCAAATCCACGAGTTCTGGTTGCTTTCAGCTAATTTCTGCTTCCCATCCCATTGTGCTCTGTGAGGAGAGTCTCAGCAGCTGCCAGAAAAAAACACGTTTGAATATCCTCCCAGGTGCTGAGTGCTGAGCCCTTAAAGCACACAGTCATAAACCCAAGTACACGTTTATGACTGCTTTGGTGTGCACAAAGCAGCATCTGGCTGCCATGAAGTACCTGTTCTGCAGCTGTCACTGTGTGCAAAGTGACACAGAGGCCTTGGCAGGTCCTCAGGGGACAAACATTTAATTCCAGCTGTGGCAGTGTCCTGTGAAAGAACTGCACTGTGTGTTGCTTTTTGTGTTCATTTGCAGTGGGAGGAAAAGGAGAATCAAGATCATGCCACAACAGGAATTAATAGCTGAACTGAGAAAGTGTCAGGAAACCTGATAGTGGTGCAGGGAGGGGGTGTGAAAGCTCTGCCAGGGAGGTGACTGTCCCCACTTCCAAGTCTGACTGGCAGAAACTCCTGTGCTGGCGCCTGTCACCTGGGTCCTCCTCTGTTCAAATGGGCTTTTGCCACCTGGGACAGCAGCCCTCCCAATTCCATACAAAACTGATGTTATTTTAACACAGAGCTGATGTCCCAGCCAGGCTGAGTGTTGCTGGTAGCCTGGAGAAGTGTCCCTGCCAGCTGCACACCAGGCACACATGGAGAGGGAGGGTGGAATTTGGCAGAATGGCTGCAAAAACAGCCCAAGCTTGCAAAGAGTGGAGCAGTGATAGCTGCTGTTGGCAGCATGAGTCCCTGGTGAGATGACAGCTGCAATTGCCTTGGCTGCATGCTGGGTTTGACGGGGGTCAGGGGAAGGAACATGACAAAATAAAGCAACTTAATTTACCACAGGAGGGATTTGGGCAGACTTCTGAACCTGTTGGAAGCAGATGTAATATTATTTTTAATCTGCTTGAAGTGCATTGCTATTCCTAACAGGGTTTTAGAATAGCAAATGCTTTGTGAGTGTTACTCTGGGTGGAGGTGCTGAATTTGTATAGAACACCTGCTGCCTGGCTTGTACAGAACCACTGCACATATGTTTACTGCCAGGTACTGTTGTCCTGCACCTCAAATTAAAATTTGCTTCACGTGGTGCCTCACAGGCTGATCTTCACCTCCTTTGATCTCTGAAACAACAAAGAGTAGCATTATTTCCTCTCTTTCATTCTTTTTATAAAATCCTTTCTACTCTGCTGGTTGGAAAGATTGGATGTGCCTGTGTGCCACGTGAGAGCCCAGGGTACAGCCCACACCAGTCGCTGTGCATGTGTGTATGAGCACTAGTGTGGCCTCCAGAGGAGCATTAGGAACTAAGTGTAAGGAAGGAGCCTTAAATCAGAGGATCAACTTTTCTCACTCGTGCTGCATTTAAAGCTGAGTTTCAAGAGGACAGCAGTGTGTTCTGTCTAAAGTGTCCTGCACCTTTTTCCCTGCACAGGTGGGATTTTGAAGAAAAGCGCGAAGCTGTTTTTCCGCCGGCAGCACCACCAGAAGGACCCGGGGATGAGCCAGTCCCACAACGACCTGGTGTTCCTGCAGCAGCCCCTGTCAGAGGAGAGCCGCAGGAAGGGGGGGACACTCTCCAGAATGCTGAGCAAGAAGCTCCTTTCCAGGAACAAGAGCAAGAGCAAACTGAACGGGGCCTCAGGAGAGCCGTACCTATGAACCCAAACCCTCTCCGATGGGATTCCTGCTCACCACTTGAGCACTTGTTTACAGAGCAGTACTAGAGAATACAAATATGGCTGATGACTTGCATAAAAGGATGTTCACTATTCACAGTGGGTTTTTTGGTTTATTTTTCCAAAATGTTTTTTCTCCCTGATAATGAAGTCGCTCCTCCAAATACGAGCAGTGCTGAATGTGTCCAGCTTTTGGAGGAGTGTGTGGTTTCTTCTGGAAGAGGAGGGAGGATGAGGAATGGTGCAGGTGGGGACCAAGAAGGCACCTGATGTCCTGGGGTGCACTGCGAAGAGCATTTCCAGCAGGTAATGCCCCTGTGCCCAGCCCTGGGGCACCTCTGGCTGCTGTGTCCAGCTCTGGCTCCTCAGCACAGCAGGGCCAGGAGCTCCTGGAGCTGAACAAGGGCCTGGAGCAGCTCCGTGCCCAGGGAAGGCTGAGGGAGCTGGGGCTGCTCAGCTGGAGAGGAGCCCCAGGGAGAGGGGCCTCAGCCCTGCCTGGCCCTGTGTCCCCCTATCTGTCCCTGTGTCTGTCCCTGTGTGCAGAGCTCAGAGCAGCCCAGGCTCTGCTCCAGGCCCAGCCATGGCCCCAGAGCCACGGGCAGGGGCTGAGCCCAGCAATTCCCCTGCCCAGGAGGAACAACTTCTGCCCTGGGCAGTGCCCAGCCCTGAGCAGGGACCAGAGGGGCTCTGGGGGCTCCTCCCTGGGGATATTCAGAACTGTTTGGACACAACCAGGGAGCAGGGAGGTGGCACCAGTGACCCACTGTAACTTCCAGCCTAACTGATCCTGTAGGGAGGACCCAAAGGTGATCGCCTGATTTACATCAATGGGGAGCTCTGAACTGAAACCTCACAGTCACCAGTTTATGTGACTGAACCTCTACAGAGAGAGAAGACACCTCTGTGCTCCCTCACTGCAACAGTAGCAACTGATTTTTCTAGTCTGAAAGGGGGAAAAAAAGAGGCCCAGGTGCAATTTGTGCTGTAATTTGGAAGGGTGAGTGTTCAGAAGCAGAAGGAAAACGCTGGCTCAGACACCCTACTGTAATAACTGTAGCCTGCTATAATCACTGCTTGCCTGTGGAGGTGGAGAGATGCCTTTGACATTAGCCATACATCAATCAATTATGCAAATATCAATACTAGCATATTGTTAATGTTCTGCTTAAAAAAATTACGCTTTAAAACACAGAACTTGGGTGGTTTTGTTTAAATCTACTTGAAGCTACACACAAACAAAGTATTTGTAAAATCTTACATGTAGCTTTTCTTCCCTGTGTGAAGCTGTACTGCTGATGCAAAAACTCATCTATGGGGCTCTAATTCCTTCTCCCATGTGCTTGTTAGACAAGTACATAAACCATCATATCAAATGCAAAGCTAGGAGCAGTAAATGGTCAGTAGAGCATAGTTAGCCCTAGAGTGCTTTTCATTGGAAAGCTTGTCTTACTTGCCAAACACTTACTGAGATCTTCAAATATACAGTTGTGAAGGAAGCTTTTGAAAAAATGAATTCCCTTAGTTCAGTTTCTAGATCTACCAGTGTTGTCATGTGCTGAGTGGTTGGTCAGATGAGTTTTTTTAACCTTTTTTCCTTGCTAAATATTGCAGCTGGATCCTTTAATCTAAAATGAAAAACTGATGGGAGCAAAGGCATAGTTCTCATTTTGGCTGTGAAGAAGAGTAAAATGTCAGTATTTCACAGGTACCATCTTTCATGCTTTACCTGTATTTTTCCATCATTACATTCCTGCTGAGGACAAAGGACCAAGCCTGTTCTCTTTAGCCAAGAAAAACATCCAATCATTCCAACTAAATTACTGACCTGAATGGTTGATAGACCTTGTGCCTGCTTTGCCAACACTGATTTTTCCCCTGGCCCCTTTCCTCCCTTTAAGCTCTCCAGCACTTTGGCAGATATTTGGGCTTTCAACTTAAAGCATTCATCAAAAATACAAAGTTACTGAAGAATAGAAACACATTTCAAATTTCTGATGGACTCAAGGTAAATCAATATCAAAGTAGAGGGGGTTTGGTTTATTTTTTACCAAGAAAATATTAGAACTGAAGAGTCAAAATATTTTAACTGCTTAAAAATACTGTTTATGTGTAACCTCCTAAGATCACTGTGGTAGTACAGTAGACGAGACTATCAAATAGTTGTACGTTTAAGCATGCTGCTTGTTATGAAAACACTTGAAGGCATTTTAATGTTCTGTTTTTTGAAAATTGGGTACAAATGGATCTTCTGGAGCTGTATTGTGCTTGGAAATCCCAGTTCAGTAATACAGGTTTTTCCAGCCTGAATGTGCCTGAACAGTTTGTTTATTTCTAATTTAATACAAAGTAGAAATTTTGTTTCTTCATTTGTTCTACAGTGTTTCATGGTGTGAGCATTAAAATCCCTGATGTTCCCTCAACAGGCACTTTTTCTCTTGATTTTACCAGGAACTCTCTGTGTTATGGAGCAGGGTGGGGGTTAAGTCCCTGCCATTGTTAAATGCTGAAAGACAAAACTACAACTGTTCCCTAACTTCAAGAAATCCGAATGACACTGAGCTCCATGGGTAGCACATCCATACCCTAAAAACAAAGAGCTGTGTAATTGGGAATGTAGAAGCAGCACATAACATTACTTGAAGTCTTCTTAAATTACTGAGCTGGGATTTTAATTTACAGAAGCTTTAGCATGTACTGTAGAACAGAGTGAAATAACAGTGAGTAACTTGCAGGATACAGCACTAAGATTTGCTTGTAATTTACCCCAGAGAATGGATACACATGAAAAAAGTGGTTCACCTTAAGGTTTTAATGATCACTTGAATGCTTGTCTCAGTGGTGGGAATGAAGGACATTCTTTACTGCAAACTGTGTGATGGTTTGGGCTCATGTGTGTTAAGAGAGAATGAATTCTCCAGATAAGGAGAGGAAGGCATTTGGTGTAAAAAGGGAATCTGGTTTTTTATTTGCCTTCACTCCTCAGGAAAATAAACATTGTTTGGTTTGATGTTGGATCTCTGTATCTGGTGGGTGTGTTCCTCACTTCTTCTTACTCCTCTGCAAATAATTTATGTCCTGCTGTAAAAACAAACTAAGGCACTAAACACTAGGGGACAATTGAGCTGTGACAACCCCAAAGACCCACAATAATGAATCCCATCCCCTCCTTAGGTTGTTATTTAAGATCAGGAGATCTGAGGATGTACATTTTTTCTGTACTTTGGTCAGTTTGAGCTGGATCCTCACAACCTGCAGGATCCACACTGCAGTTTTGCTAAGAAAGGCTGGAATTGTCAACTGGCACAAATAACACTGTGATGTGTCCTGTGCAGTTTTTGTTTTACAAAACAAAAACCTTCTGTGTTTTATAATTTGATCTATTTTCAAATGTCTAGTTATTAAAATTACAAAGAATTTTAATAACTACCCATTTGAACAGTAGATAAAATCTTTACATGATATTATTACATTGAACACTTGTTGTTTACTGCCTTGCAATTTAATGATGTCAGAACTGTAGATTAGAAACAACCTGTGAAATATTCATTCCTTTTGTCCCTTTTCTCACACTTCTGTGTTTCTGCATGTTCTGTACAGCCAAGAAAGCATGGGTATTTCTTTCATGAGGACTAAGACATGAAGGCTTGCTTCTCCTTTCTAAAGACTTTTTCTGCCCATACCTGCAACTTCTTTATTTGTGTTTGTTTTGCTTTATGGTGTTTAAATTTGCCTCGATGGAGACAAGCCCTGTCCTCACCAAGACTTGTCTTAGCTTTAGTGTGAATTTTGACTAAGAGTACAAGAATTAAATTACTCTTCGTAGATGAAAGCAATAAAACTACCTGATATCTCCAGTGGGAATATTAGCTAAGTAACTTTGATAAGTGATTGAAATCCCTTTCAAAGTCACTTTAAAGAGGAGAGGAAGACTTTATCCCTAGGTCATTGGTATTTTTATATCCCATTTGGCCCAGGAAGAAATTAGAGTAATTTCACTCCTAACAATATATGAAACTTGGGAATTCGAGGCAGAAGGAATGCCAGGGTGGAAAAATTTCATTTTGAAAACAAAATACCTTTGCCAAACTTCTTCAACTTAATGGACAGGTCATACACTGTGTAGGCATAAATACTGGGTTTTATTCTTAAGATTTCTGACATATTTTCTTTTTCACTGCTCTTTTTTTGGGAGACAGGTTGGGGCTCCAGGCCAGACCTTGTGCTGTCTTGCTCTTGAGAGGACTGGATTTATAGTGCTGCTTTTTTTGATGAAACTGGCTGGCAATTCCACCAGTTTTGGGGGTCAGTGGAATTTTACAGCATTTCCTGGTACTGCATCTCCTTGCTGGTTCTAGGTGTTTTTGCAAGTGATAACTTTCTGCTGTGTATTTCTTGCAGAGTTCTGCTGTTGTTGATGTGCAAAATGTCATAGGAAAAAACAAAGTTGAAAGCCTAAAATGCTACCAAATGTGGATGGGGAAGCAAAATAAGAATCTTGCTTTTGTTTTAACACCTATTTTAGGCCTGGGAGCTCTGAATCTTGCACAGAGCAAGATGAGAGCTGCCTGGATTTTTCAGTTGAGTTTATTGCAGGCTTTGATTTGGAGAGCTGAGGTTTGAGAGAAGTGCTTCTAGAATTAACTGTGCCATAGCTCCAGGCTAAGACATTCCTGTTGTGAGTGGGAACAGCTGACCTCATGCTCTGACCTCAACAGGACCTAAGTGGATTTATTCATGTGTTTAAAGTCAGCATATGCTTCTGCACATTGCTAAGCCTCAGCCTTGGTGACAAACAACTCCAGATTAATTATATAACAAGGGTGATTACTTTAAGTTAAGGGTGAATAATACCACTTCACTCAGGATATCCAAACTGCTACTATGCAAGGTGCTGGCATGGTGTGAAAATAGCTGGGAAGGATGATCTGAGGTCTTTCCAGTACTATAACTCTGTATTTCCCAATGATGTATTATGCTCTGTATTATTCCAAGTGGGGTAAAACATTTTTTTTCTAGCATCAGCTGTCATAGTCACTTCTTCTGTGGTGTGTTTTTCTTTCTGTGCATACATAAACTCAAGTTGGTGCAATTATAAAATCTATGATGTACAGATTTATTATATCACTACAAAAACCTAAGAGGATTTTTTTAAAGAAGTAACTCCTGCTGTACATACAATAAAAGCCAATTGTCTCTGTGTGGTGTGCTGTCCTACATACCCAGGTGTAACAGATGCTTTTCTACCCTCCTTCACTAGTTTGACCTGTTGCTTAACAGAGACCATTTGTTTGTTCAGGAGCAGAGTTCTTTCCTGATAACCCCAGCTTATCAGGCAGCCCCTTGGTGCTTGAGAAATCACCCGAAACACAGATTGGGTAGGGAATCTAATGGCAGAAGGAATTGTGGAGCTCATTCTGGTTACTCAGTATTTTTTTCTCTTGGTTATGTTGTAATATCCTAAATTAGGGGGCAGAGGAGGAGAGTTTTAGGGCCTGGAACCCATGGGGAAAACACCAGTCCTAGAATGAGCACAACCTGGGAATTAGGTTCCCTTGTGATGACTTTACTGAAAAGGTTATGTTATAAATCACTGCTGCCACAAAGCCCTGCCAGACTGAGGGGAAAAAACCCAACCCTAACATTAAAACTACCACAACAGAAAACCCAGCAAAACAAATAAAAGACATTCATGTGAAAATAGCCACAATAATGTTTCTATTTCCCTTCCAAAGCTGAGGGCTGTACCCTCTTTTACAAGGAAATGTTACATTCCCTTACTGGGAATTTCTGCCCACATGTTTATTTCATATTATTGAAGTGCTTAGCTCAAATTTCCTGATAATCTCCTATTAACAAATTACCTTCATCCTTTTCCTCCCTGCTCTTATCTGTGGTGAGTTTTTTTGCCTTGTGTGATGCCATTCCTGTACATTAGCAAAAGTGACAAGACCTCTCAGGAGGATGGCAGGAATGGATGTAGCTCCAAGTGTGGCACCATACTCTTCCCTCCAGTTCATCATTCTTAAACAATAAATATAAAGGATCTTCAGTTTTTCACCTCTCTACTCAGGTGAGCCTGGCATAAGATGCAATTTCACAGTCTGAGGTTAATGCTGAAAAAAATAATTTTGGAGCTGCAGGATCCAGACTCGCATGCATTGTAAATATTCAGAAAACTATCCTGAATTAATTTATATTTATTGTGACAAAATGAATGCACTGCAAGTAGGATAAACCTCTCTGGTGTGCTGGATGCTGGAGAAAATCAGGCAGAAGTCCGTGTGAGTATGCACTGAATATACAGGGAAAATAAGTAAAAGGAGACTATACAAAAACTACCAGTCAGCTTCAGTCCTTGAAAAAGCAAATAATTTGTACATGCAGTTAGATCCTTAAAAACACTCCCCTTACTACTCTTGTAGTAATTTAAAACTTCTGGTGAGTCATTTTCAAAGAAGAAATGGTTCCCCATCCTGAAATGAGCACTGTTTTGCCAAGTACAATATTTTGAAAATTCAAATGCTGCGTTGTTTCAGTTTCCCCAAGCACGTGACAGGACAGTCAGTATGGCTATGGGGTTCTGGGTACTTCAGGAAGAGCATTCTCAGCAGGTCAGGGCTGACCCTGCCCCTGTGCCCAGCCCTGGGGCACCTCTGGCTGCTGTGTCCAGCTCTGGCTCCTCAGCACAGCAGGGCCAGGAGCTCCTGGAGAGGGACGAGCAGAGGGTGACAAAATAAGGGACTGGAGCATCTCTGCTGTGAGGAAAGGCTGAGGGAGCTGGGGCTGTTCAGTCTAAAGAAGGGACACCTGAGAGGGACGTCTTTCATGTGTATACATAGCTAAAGGGGGGATGGCCAGGGTATGGATCCAGGCTCTGCCACAGGATGAGAGGAATGGGCAGAAACTGATGCACAGAAGCTCTACCAGTACATGAGACAGAAGTTCTCTGTGCAGTGACCAAGCTCTGAACAGACTGTCCAGAGTCTCCCTTGCTGGAGTTATTCCAGAATATCTGGACACAACCCTGTGCTGTGTGCTGTGGGCTATCCCTGCTGGAGCAGGGAGATGTAACTGTGGTCCCTTCCAGCCTGACCCATTCTTAGGACACTCTTTTGAAACTGTCCCTTGGGTTTGTGGGATGGGTAACAATTGCCATTTCCAGCTGTTAAAGATGTATCCAGATGTGAAAAGAGCACATTCCCAGGAGAAAACAGAACTGGTACCAGCTTCCCACCACTGTTTGACCTCCAGTGGTGTTCTTACAGTGAAGGCTGAGCACTCACACCATGGTGGCAGGGAGCACTGCATAAGGCTTAGAGGGGACTCTACTGCAGGCAACATTTCTCAGCAGAGTAAAACATTGAGGCATCTTGATTGAATACAAAAAGCCTTCGTGCTTCTTGCCCTGGCTGCTGTCTGGAGTGGTGGAATAACCTGAAGGTTTAAACCCCCCCTAAATGATTTACGCTGGCAGACACAGCAGGGCTGGGCGCTGACAGATCCTGGTAATGCCAGAATGGGAGATTTAGGAATCATAGAACCATTCAGGTTGGAAAAAACCCCCAAGGTGATCAAATACAAGCTTTGACTGATCCCCACCTTGTCCCCAGCTCAGAGCACTGAGTGCCACCTCCAGCCCTTCCTTAGACACCTCCAGGGATGGGGACTCCAAACCTCCTTGCCAATGTCTAATTATGCTTTATGTGAATAAATTCCTCCTAATTCCCAACCTGAACCTCCCTGGTTGCAACTTGAGACTATGTCCTGTCATCCTGGCATGCTGAACCTCAGTGAGGCTTGGAAAGGAGGCAAAGGCCCTCGTGTGCATGGCCAGGACTTGAGCCTGCTGGGAACCTGATGTGGCTTTTGTCCAGAGAAAGGCAACGGAGAAGGGGAAGGGTCTGGAGCAGAAGCTGCAGAAAAGGAGGCTCGGGGATGATGTTACTGCTCCCTACAGCTCCCTGGCAGGAGGGGCACTGGGCTCTGTTCCCAGGGAACAAGGGACAGGGAAATGGCCTAAGCTGTGCCAGGGCAGGGTCAGGTCGCACATCAGGAAGAATTTCTTCACTCATGTGATAAAACACTGGAAGGGGCAGCTCAGGGATGTGGTGCAGTCCCCACGCCGGGATGTGTTTAAGGAAACACTAGATGTGGCACTCGGTGCCGTGGTCCGATGGACAGGGTGGTGTTGGGTCATAGCTTGGACTGGATGGTCCTGGAGGTCTTTTCCAACCTAACCGATCCTGTGATTCTGCTTCTGCCAGCCCGCTCCCCGGCACTGCCCGTGAGGAGACGGGAAACCCGGCGAGAGCCACCCGGGCGCTCCGCTACCTTCAGTGCGGCTCCCCCGCCTCCAGCCCGGCCCGGGGAGCCGCCGCCAAGGCCTGCGGGGGCTCAGGGGTGGGACCCACCCGGGAGGGGACGCGGGTGGCGGCAAACCGGGCGCTGAGGCAGGGCCATGGCCGGGGACGCGGCCGGGGTCAGGGCCGGGGCCGGCCCCGCCGCACTACACTTCCCGCCCTGCTCCGCGCCCGCCCGCGCCGGCTTCCGCTGGCGCGTGGTTTCCGGAGCGGATCGGAACCCGGAGCGCGGATCCGATCCGGGTCTGGCCATTCCCGGGGCAGGTAACGCCGGCTCCCCGCGCTCCTCCCGCCGCACCCCGCGCCCTCCCCGCCACCCTCGCTCGGGACCCCCCGCGCCCGCCCCGCCGCCGGTCCTCCCGCCGCTCCCCGGGACGCGCGGCGGGGCCGGGGCGGGCGCGGCGGCCGCTCCGAATGCTCTCGGGGCGGCGGCGGTGGCTGCGGCCCCGCCGCCGCCTCCTCCTCCTCCGCCACCGCCGCCTCCTCCAGGCCGCCTGTTCTTTGTTACAGCGGCCGGGAGGGCGGTAGCGAAGGGGGCGAGGCGGGTCCGAGGCAAAACCCGGCGGAGCCGCTCCCGGATCCCGGGCCCCGACGGGCTCCGGGCGGCGGCGGCGGCGCGGTCCCTGAGGGGCGGGCGCGGAGCGGGCGCCGGGCGATCCCCGCGGGCTCGGCCGGGCAGGGCACGGAGCCGTCGCGGGCTCGGGGTGCGGGGCCGGCAGCGGGGAGCGCCTCGGCTTGGCCGCAGGGGGTTGGGGATGGAGGGGGGTGGGAGCTCCCAGGTGCGAGGGCGTGATCCAGAGGGAAGAGGCTGGGAGGAGGAGGAGGAGGAGGAGGGAGGTGCGGGGATGCAGCCCTGCCCCGGCGTGTGCCCTAGGAAAGGGTGCGGTGGGAGCCCGAGGAGACAAAAGGAGCAGAGCCGCGGTCTGCGGGGCTTCGCACTCGTGAAATTTTCTGCAGTACGCACCTTTTCTGCTCAGGGCTATTAAACTTTGCGTGTAGTTTATTCCCACGATCGCGGGAAGTGCTGGGAAGGGCAGGTGGCACAGACTCCGCCAGCTGCTGTGTTACTCCATGCCCCCCTGACTGGCCTAGAAATCGTCTCCCTCCTCAACAATAATTGATAGAATGGTCCTAATTTTTTAAGTAATACAAGGCCTCACTGTAGTTTCCCAGATGTTCTGCAATTCCTTTGAGCAGTAGCATGAACAAGTTCTACTACATCCTGAGGAAAACTGCGTTTTTAAGTGCATCCTTCCACATACATATGTGCAGCACCCATCTGCTTGTGCTCTCAAGTTATTCACTCTCACAGAAGCCCATTCTCAGACCGAAGAAAGGAGAATTTTAATTCTATCTTGTTGATTATTAAGTTCAAACACAGATTTTTCAGGCATTCCATTAATTTTTCTGACCTACTTTTTAGAAAGAAATCCACTAGCAAGATCAACTTAGCACTTGAGCCTGATTTCTTTCTTCAGCAGTTTATAAGGAGAAAGTGTGATTTTACATCATTTCTTAAATTTTTACTCAGATGGTTCCCTGACAGTGTCTTTGCACATATTGGGCTGCAAGCAGGTACCTGTGATGCTGCAGCTCTTCAGTGTCTTTATTTGGGTTCCCTCAAGTTCCCTTAAATTCCAAGGCTTGTATTGCAGCTGGAATTTTTGTGCATAGCTGTGTGGCTCTACTCTCAGGCATATAATCACTCATCTAATTATAAAAGCCAAAAAATGTGGTTTTCTGCTCTTTTACTGCCATCAGACTTAGGCTTTGTACCTGGTCTAGTTTTGTCTTTGTGTCTTTTCTCCTGATTATTGACTGCTCATGATTACTCTCTGTTTTATGTAAAAAATACCTGGAACTCCTAGAAGCTTTGATTATTCCTGCAAGACAAGAACAGAATTAGGAGCAGTGGGATGAGTGACTTCATGGAGTATTTTTCTGTTACAAATGTTTGAAAAGAAAAAAAAAATAGACCCTGTGGCCCTTAGCAACAGCAGATGAGGGCAAAAACAATCGTGCAGCCTGTGTTCAGTGCCACCATGTGAGTGGCACATCGTGACTCTGTTTACCAGCTGGAGCGGGTGGCATCGCGTCGTTGGTTTCAAAAACCCCTGGGAAATCCAGCTGAGATGAGGGAGGAGGAGCTGTAAAGCACATGGGTGAGAAGGGTGTAAATCAGAATTGTAAAGCAGGCAGCAGTGTTTGTTTGGGAGAGAGGAGTTGGGATGGATCAGGAGTGTTGTGAGTGCAGAACACCAGAAGTCCTTGCTGCAGAGAGGGAGCTGCGCTAATGCAGATCGCTGAGGCTGCCTGAGGCACCTGTGAGGGCCCTTCACGCTTCCTCCCCATCACCTTGAACAACGCTGATGATTTCTCCACCCCTTTGTTGCTATACTCATCTGAAGGCTCCTGTAATGTCACTTGTCCCCAGTCTGTTGGCAAGGCTGCGACACAGCGACATCTCAGAGGGTGAATGCCTTTGGTGGTGTGGCAGCGCTATGCTTCTGAACCATTGATCAAGGCCATTATTTCTTAATTCAGCCATATTTAGGATTAAAGTTTTGTCAGGACACAAACTATCTAAAACCAGCTGAGCATACTCCTTGAAATAGTGCAAAGCATCTGAAAAAAAGTGTTGGTTAAAAAGCAAAACAAACAATTTTTGACATCAGCTTACACCTCTTGTTTTTGCAGCATTGTGCTTGGACTCCCCTAAATACCTGTTCCATTGTTCACCTTGCTTTCATGATAAGAGCTTTTGGGGAAATTTCCCGAGTTGTTCTTCCTGCTCAGCATTGGGCTTTTGTATAAATGTTTGTTCTGTTATTTGAGCTTGGTCCCCAAAAGCTGCAGCCCAGAAAGGCCCAGTTTGTGCCACAGATGGGGAGTGTTTGCCCCTTAGAGCAGTGAGTGTTAGGGAGGGATCCTGCTGCTGACAGGTGGAGCTGGGGAGGGCAGTGCTTGAAGAGTCCTGATCCTAAATAGTGCCTGTTCCCCCACATTTCTGGCTTGGCTTTTGTTGCTGGAGTAGCAAATGCTTTATCTATTTTCAAACAGGGCTCTGCGAGTTTGGTGTGTCATGTTTCCTCTCCCTCTCAGAGATTCAGGCTCTTACTCCCTCCTGTCCTCTTGGCCAATACACTTGCTGTTTTGCAGCCTCACCTCTCTCAGACTTGGGTCATGATCTTTGTGTTGCTTTGCCTCTCTGCTGGAGCATTGGCAAAATTGCTTATTTGAGAAGGAGAGCTTTTTTTTGGGTAGAAAAGGGAAAAACTCTCTTCTAGGTGCTCATGTTGTGGTCTTAGCCATACATAATCAGACTTTTTCCCAACCATAATATAAGTGTTGAGGGGCAATAGTGTTCGTGCAAGTTTTCAATACAGACTGACAGTAATGAATTGAATATAGATTAACCTTATTTAACTGTAAAATCAAATTGGTTGGTTACCATTTCATAGAAGGCCAGTGACAGAGACAGGATTTTATTTCCCCAGGTTTTCTGGTGCTCAGTACCACAATATACCTTTGCCTCTGGAAGAGATCTGTGACTGTATCTACAGCTTTTAAGATTACTGTATTTATTAAATAAGTAATGTGCCTTTCAGTGATTTTTTTTTTAAACTAAATAAAATGTTGCAATGTTCAATAAAATGTTGCACTGGGCCTTGTTTATGCAGTGGTTGCTGCTGACCTGGATTATCCTCTGGCCCTGCGTATTCTGAGGCTCCACAGGAGCTTTTTAGCAGGGAGTGCAGGAGTGGCTGGAAGTTTGTCAGAGATGGGGAACAGCAGGAGACAGCATTTCCTCAGAGAGAAATGTCTGAGAACCCACAGACATTGAGGTTTCCTTGGTAGTGATGTCTGCAACACATGTAATGATACAGGAGTTTCTGGGGCTTTTTAAAAACTTGAATTTCTTTAATTTTCCATTGATACTCCTGCAGGGACATTAGTGTATTTGTGTGGGCTCTGGGTCAGTAAACATCATTACTTCACAAAGGAATGTTTATATGATACAGAAAGTAAAAGTCAATTCAGAACTAACTTTGTCTTTTGTATTTTGGCAGGTTTAAAATAATGGCTGAAGATGGCAGTGAGGAGATTATGTTTATTTGTAAGTATTAGGAAAAGGATCTATTTCTCACTGTGTGTGACTTGTCTACTCAGAATGCTTGAAATTAAGGACTAAACCAGACTTAAGATTTTATTTAGAAAAATTGCTCTTTGTAAAGGAGGCTCAAACAGCTAATGGGTGAATAGAGAGGGGGTTGAGTAATTTAAGCATAGACATTCTGCTGCTGTTGGCAAACACACAATGAAACCTCTGAATGTGAGTGAGCAGCACAGCTTTTTCATGGCTGAAGTGAGTGAGATTGAAGGTCTAACACTCGTGTAAGCCCTTTGTTTATACAACCAGCTCTAGCAGCCAGGGGTGTCTGGGGATATCTCTGACCTCTGGCCTGACTTGGGGATCTGCACCTCTACAGCAGGGGCAGGCAGACTCATAATTTCTTCAGAACAAACCCAGTTTGAGATGCACCAGCTGCCCTGGCAGGTTTTACTTGTGGAATTCACTGCCTGTGCTTCTTGCTGTGCCCTCTGTGTAACCCTGAGTGCCAGGCTGGGCTCTGTGGCTGGATTCTGGGATGCTGGTGGGTGAGGAAAGGCTGCAGCAGGGCTGTGCCCAGGCTGGGCAGTGTCCCATGCTTGCTGCAGCTGGGCTGGCAGGCTTGGGTCCCACATTAATCCTCTCCTTGTCAGCAGCCTGGGCATGCAGGACTTGGTGTCATGGTGGAAAAGAGTTAAGGGATGTAGGGCTCAGAGGGCCCAGATGTTGTGGATCCACTCAGGGTGGAGCAGAATGGAGCATATCCTTGGTTTTAGGATTCACATATTTTACCTCTAATGGTTCCACAGCTGCATTTATGGCAACTATCAGAAAGTTGAATTTTCTCCCTCCACCAGCTTCCTTCAAAATTAGTGTTGACTGTTTGCATTTTTACTGAGATGCAGATACCAATAGTGGTTACCTTATCTTCCCCTTCATAAAAAAATTGTGGTGGACAGCAAAAAGAATGGGGATGTGATGCCACTCCTAATTAGAAGGTGTCACACAAAATGATTTTCTCCCTTCCAGTGGGGGCTGTGGTCACTGGGCTTTTTCTTGTGCTCTCTGCAATTAGTTTTTCCCACGGAATATGGGGACTGTTTATGTTCTAAAAAAGTGAGTTGCTATAAATGGCACTGTGCACTTCCAGTGATAAACATCCTTGAATATGTATTTCATAGACATAGAGAATTTGGGAATTTCTCTTTTTATTAAGTGTTTTTATTAAGTCTTTTTATTAGTATAGTCTTCCTGGGGTATTTTTTTAATATTCCCATGCTTGTTTTTGTGTTTCTCCTGTGGCTGTAATCTCTTGAAAATGTCACATATGGTGGGTGTAACAGCTTTGGCTGCTGTAGGGCATCCCTTGAATATTGAGCTGTGTCATATTCCCCTGGCTTTGGTCATTCCTCTGCAGAGGAGTGAGAGAAATGTGTGGCTTATTCCTGCCTGTAGTTGTGGCCAGTGCTGTCTGCAGAGGCTTATCCTTGCAGAAGTGAGGACTGCCCTGATGCAGTCAGGAGATGAGGAACATGACAAAGTGCTTTTTTCTTTGGACAGCAAAGCCTGTTGGAGAAGCTGTTACTCAGGCTATTCCTTCCTGTCCCCTTGGTTATGACAACCCTTTATGGATGACAGTCCATTTCTTTTCAGCAGTCAGGTTTACACGTTGCTCTGTCATTTCTCTGCCCTCTCTGGTTTGGGTAATCTGCTTTTAGCCCAGATTATTTCAGTAATATTATTTCAGTAATATTTTTCAGTAATAATTTCAGCAGCCTGGGCTACAGGCACACCTGGAGCAGGGGAAGGGTGGAACAGTGAACAGGACAGCTGTAGCCTGAGCTTTGGTGCTGCTGCTCTGGGAGCAGTACTTGCCCATGGATCCTTTCCTCTGGTACAATAACTCTGTGGTGCTGTACAGCAAGCCGGGCTGGGAAATTCCTTCTGCTGAAAAATTATGTGGAGAGCTGGTTGTTTCATTCCTTGGCTCACCAGAAGGCAGCACAAACAGGAGGCACTGACCAGGCTTGGGGGCTGCAACAGCCAGAAATGCTGTTTGTCAAATGTATGTATTTTTTCACTACTAAGCTGGTTTTGTTGCCAGAAGAAATGTGAAGCAGTTTGAAATCCCTTGTTTTAGAAGTCCTTTTGTTCACTGGGGTGGGTAGAAGCTCTGTTGGGAGCACAGAGTAGCTTTGCCAGAGGGGATGTACCTTGGAATGACTTGGCTTTTGTCATGTCTTCCCAAAAAAAAATGTGTAATGACCCTTACATTACACATTTTCTGGGGTTTTCCTGACTTGCCCTTGTAAGCTTGGAGCTCAGATGCAAAAAGCACCACAGCAATATAACCCCTGTGTGATGATCTCTCCTGAAGCTGTGTCAGCAGCTGACCAGGCAGGGCAGTTTGACAGCTATTTTTTTCACAGTGAAGCAGTGTATAAGCATTTGGAATCCTGTTAAGTTAGCTTATTTTAGAAAGCCTCAAATTATCCTCGTCTGAAAATTGTTTCTTAGGAACCACTCAGTCCTGGGTAATTTACAGCCACTTAAACTGAAAGTTAATTTAGCTGAGCTGACAGTGAATTAGATGGCCTGAGTGTGTTGTGCAGCAGTTGTCTGGAAAGGCACCAGCAGGTACCTTTGAGGTCTCTGTCCTGCCCTGTGGGTGAGAAGTGTGTGTGGCCAGGCAGAGCTGGCCATGCTGGTGCCCTGCTGAGCCCTGTGCCACTTCTGCTGCTGGTTCTGGGTTTGTGCCTCCTGTCACTGGGAGCACCACACTACCCAAGCTGTTCAGAGCAGCCCAGCTCCTGGGGAAGGCAGTGATGTGGTTTTCTTCAGCTGCTATGTGTGGCAGCACTTTATCTGAAGAATAATGCCATCTTTAAACAGAATATTTACTGTGGGTGTAAGGCATTTATTTTCCTTTGTGAGAGAATTTAAACAATTGTCTTCTGATGGTACTGATCACAGTGTGTGTTATCTCACCTACACAGGTGCCAGCTATCCACTCAGTGTTCAATTATTTATGTTCTTTTAAGCAATATAAATTAGCATCTGCCTCTCTATGTGTGTATTTTACCTGGTGCTAGGTTTCTTTTGAAAGAGAGAGGGAACTGTCTTACGGAAGTGTTCTCCACCAACCTTTTCTGTCTGGTTCCTTGCAGGGTGTGAGGACTGTGGGCAGTACCACGATTCAGAGTGTCCTGAGCTGGGCCCAGTGGTGACAGTCAAAGACTCCTTTGTATTGAGCAGGGCAAGGTAAGAAATTTTTGTGTTCATGTTGACTAACTCAATGCCCGTGTTAGTTTTTTAAAGCATATTTGCTGTTCAGTGGATGTCACGCTGACAGCTGGAAACTGAAGTCCCAGAGGATGACAGAAATCTATGCAAAGCACATGGCCTTGATTAAATAGAAAAATTGATGCACACACTTAAGTGCTGCACTGAATAGAAGCCAAAAAAATAACTTGCTGCTCATCAGGACTCTGTTTCTTTGCTGAGGTTTCTGGCAAGAAATCAGGGTGGTACCAGATGGGGTGATGACTTCTGTCATGGTTGAGTACCTGCCCTTTTTATCCCCTTAGATACACCAGATTCATTTCAGAGAAGTGTGTGAGGATTTCTCATTCATGTGTATGAACTCTCTCATTCCTCCATTTAGAAGCGAAACAAGTTGTTCTCATTATTATGGGTCTTTGCAAATGATTAAGGGTAATAGTTCTGTCAGCAAATCTGTGACAGCGCAGCAGAAACACTCGTGTTTGCCAAAAGAAACAAATAGACTCAATCTAGTTGGGAGAAAACAACACTGAGTAGTGATTTTTACAGGGAAAGACAATCAGGCACTGTCAGCAAAATTCCTATTAAGATGCAGAATGTAAGGCTAAGGAAAAGAACCAACTATTGTGAAGTGTGGTACAGATCCAAAAAGGGAAGTGTTCAGATGGCTTTGTGTGTTATATAATGTGTGCAGGGCTTCCATATTTCTTCTTGGGATGTCACAGGCAGCAAACAGGCACGTGGGCAGCAAGTCTGGCACATCCTGGCTGTGTAGGCTGTGCTGTGTATTCCCAGCATCATTTTGTAACAAATACTGATGTGCTGGATCTGCCCCCTGGGTGCCAGGACCCTTTGGCCAGGGCAGGATGCTCTTGGTGTCCCACCAAGTACGGTGGCTGCAACTGTGCAGGACCTGCCCCTGCTTTTCTTGGCCTTCCCAGAAGAGGAATTTCCCTGCAGTTCCTGCCAGGCACTGCCTTCATGTGCCTGGAAACCTGCCCTGGATGATCCCCTGCAGCAGCTGTTAATGGTTAACAGCCCTGACACTACAGGTGCTTGGGGGTAATTTAAAAATACCCCTTGGAATAATAGAAGCTGGTGAGGAAGGTGCTTTTACTATATACAAAAAATGGGCAATCCAGTAAGTCTCTAGCCTGTATTACACACATGACAAACTATTATTTCCTACAATTTTTTCTATTTTTTAACTTGCACTTTAATGTCCAGATGTTCCAACTGGGAATGTTTGCAAATATGGTGCATGCACTGGTTTTCAATCTCCTTTTGACATGCAAATGCAAAGTTTTCCCTAGTGGAGGTGTGGACTGCTGGACCACAGACTTCAAAGCAGAATTTTAAATTGACTTTTTTATCGATAAATGTATTTATTTTCCTGGAGAGTTTTCAGCTGAAATCATGTAAGATAAGAAAAGGAAAGAAGAAATTTAATTGTAGCCTTTACAACTGGGGAACCGTAACTGAAAATGAGTTGTCTGAGTTTGAGGGCAAGTTTAACCACAAACTGGATATGAATCTTTTAAAAACAGTCTGCTTGCTTAACCACGTTTGTTGTTCCCTCTGTCTTACTGAAAAGATAAAATGGGTGCTTTCTGGTTAGAAAAGAAGGGTTGAGAAACATCTGCTGAACTTCTGTCTCTAACACTGCTTCTTGTATATTTCAAATTAAAAGTGTATTTTTCAATTCATTTGCTTATCACTATGATTGCAGTCTTTTTGTATTTCTCTTTATCTAGGCAGTAAAGCAGCTCTGCCAGTGTCAACCTCAGGGTAGTCAGTAGCTTGTCTGATTCTTTTTAGCTTTTCATCTGTTAGCACAGACATAAAGAAATATAATTGCATTTGGTCTTAAAAACCAATACAGTGGGGCCAGTCACCTGAATTTTTGGGAAGATGTTCTTTGTGCATTATACATAGTAACACTATTTGCTACATGTAGTTCTTCTCAGAAGCTTGTTTGGGAAAAGGGAGAGGCTGGGAGCACAGAAGCACTTGTGTTTAATGCTGACCTCTTTCTTCCACGGGTTCCTGCAGTCCATCACTGTTACTGGGCGAGGTGGTGTTCAGCCAAATGTTGAACTTGCTGATCTTGGAAGTCTTTTCCAACCTAATCAGTTCTGTGATTTATTTTTTTTTCCCCCCTCAATTCTCTCTTAAATTTTTAGATCATCTCTGCCTTCTAATTTGGAGATAAGACAGCTAGAGGATGGGACTGAGGGAGTGTTTGCTCTGACTCAGCTGGTGAAACGTACCCAGTTTGGCCCCTTTGAATGCAAGAGAGTTCTCAAGCTGGAGAAAGAATCAGTTTTTCCCCTGAAGGTAAGACACAGAATTTGTAATTTGTAAAGTAATAAATAGCAAGGAGTCAGTTTTACCTGTGAGGGATTAATGCTGGCTAACACTATGAAAACAAAGATATGAAGGGGGATTATTTGGGACATCCTTTAGGTGTGCCCTGTAAGAGATGAGCTAATCAAACATTCTCTGGGCAAGGAACAGAAGAACCAAACTAGAAGCTCAGTTCTTTTAATGAGTCTCTTCAATTTGATTGAATTTGCCTAATGAGCCACATATGCATTAGGTTTATGGAACATGCAGAATAAGTGGGTTTTTTTCTGTCTTGCATTTGTTTTATTCCTCTCTTGACAAGTTTTGGTAGGAGAAATGCTGCATTAAGAATGGAATTCGGTCTTAGTTTCCACTAATACCTAACTCAGAAGTAAAGATTTAGAAGAGTGCCTTGGGCTGATGGCTATTTGGATACCCTTCCACTCATGTCTGCAGTAATTTTTTGGAAAACTGGTGGCTATAGCAAGAATTTTTGGGATGATTTTGTTCAGTTTGTTCCAATCTTGCTCCTGGTTGTTTGTGTCTGAGACAGACAAGGTGTGAACAAACAAAAGATGAATAATGAATTAAAAAAATAAAAGATGAATAATAAATAAAAGATGCCCGATGCAGGACTTGAGGCTTCCTTTGTCCCTGATACCCATTGAAAAGAAACCACTGCAAAAGCAGAAAATATTTTTTTCCCTTAACTTTATATCACTTCTCAGGGTTTTTATTCTGTGCACATTTTGCTTGGCAGGTGTTCCAGAAGGAAGGGCCCCTGGTGTATTTTGACACCACAAACGAAGATGATTGCAACTGGATGATGATGGTGCGCCCAGCCACCGAGTATGAGCACCAAAACCTCACAGCCTTCCAGCATGACAATGACATTTACTTCACCACCTGCCAGGACATCCCCCCAGGAACTGAGCTGCGAGTGTGGTATGCAGCTTTTTACGCCAAAAAAATGGAAAAGCCAGTGCTGAAGCAGGTCACTAGTGTTGCCAATGGTATGTGTGGGGGCCTTTCTTCCTTCCTAAGGGCCCAGTGCTGGCAGGGACTGATAGTCCCTGGCTGTTGGAGTTGACAGTGCTGTTTATCCAGTAGGTTCTTATCCTGCAGAGTCAGGCCAGCCTGCACACGTGGGTGCCCTGCAAGAGGAAAGTGTAGATTCTTCACCATGATACAGCCAGGGTTTTTTTTAAATAGGTGGCCTAGTTAATGGTTCAGCCTCTTCAGAGTGGACAGACTGGATAAATTGTCCTTAACTGAAGATTTGGTGTTTCAAATCATTTGTATCAAGTAATTTCTGGGTAGAACAGCAAAGGAGCTCAATTATCAGAGAAATCTGTATACAGATTTGATAAAGAAGCCATTCTTCAGTTGCAGTGAAAATGGTTTGGTTTTGCACAGAACTGTTACAGAGTTCTAAAAAACCAGATTTCTCTTAAGCAGCCTCACGTGGGACGCACTAGAGTAAGATCCACGTGGCTGTGCATTGGAAAGAAAGGCAGCACGTATTTTATTATCAGAATTAGAACTGCCACAAGTTCCAGTGTTTTCCCCTTTGTTTTCTCCTACTTTTCCATTTCCACAGCTGAAAGGCAAGATCCTTTGACATTGCAAGGGTGTTTTCTTCCTGCTCTTAAGCTGGGAGTACTCCCTGGATGTTATTACTGCTCTGCTGGGTATAATTTGGGGTGACAAATTTGGGAAGAAGCCATTGCCACCAGCTTTATGGCTGCCCTTGATCCTAAGCAGAGTCTCAAGGGCTATAGCTAAATCAATGCAGATGACATGTTTCTGAGCTCTGAGATGTTTCCAGCTGGTATTAACTGAGAGGTTTCATATTTTCCCTCTTTAATTTAACCTGTTCATGTATTTTTGGGGGATTATGGGTATTTTAAAATACTCTTAAAATATACTCTGCACTCTCTGTTCAGCACTTCATGGTTCACTCCAGAATATTTAAGGCACAGTGGGTGAGATTCAGCTATAAGAATGCCCTGGTTAAAATTTTCTGTGAGAATGTTCTTTGCAGGCCTGTTACAGAATAAAACTTTCTGACTGTGGTTACTGCCCTCAGCACAGAGCAAGAGTCAAAGGGTCTGGGCAGTAAAGAAGATGAACTCTTTTTCCTCTTCACAGATACATCCTTGGTAGCAACGGAGTCTGATAAAGAGGGGAATAATAATGTCTCTTCAAAACCTTCATCTGCTGTCTTACCCCATAAAAAAAACAAGAAATCCAGCATGCTAGCAGCTGATCCAGCAGGTATGCAAAATTATAGTGCTCTTAAGGAAGATAGAGGACAGATACAGGTGTGCAGAGCTGTCAGGTGTAACACTCCTACACGTGTATTATGGATATATAACTTCTGGCAAATACTAATTTAGAGAGGATTTGAAAGCTTGATTTTTTCCTTTCATTTTCATGAGCACAGTGCTTAAAGTACATTCCCAGGTTAAAAAGTGGCAGAGGGGCCAATAAACTTTTAGGCAGATTATTTTCATGGAAACCACAAGTGCTCCTAACTTTGGAGATGGTTAGTGTTGGGATGGGGGTAATCCCCAAAAAAATCTTCATTCTGCCTGTGCAAAGTGTAGTAATTCAAATGATCAGGCCAAGCTCTAGAAGAAAACATATCAAATATTTGGAAATGACAAGAACATTGGTCATCCCCAAATTACAACAATACCACAGTATATACCACTATTAGAGTTCAAACAGTTCTAAATTACAGAAACTAAAATTTCAGTAAACTTATAAGCAATACATATCCTCTTGGCAAAGAACATGTGGCTGAGGAAATATCTGGTAGTGTCATAGGAGCTCTGTCCCAAGGATTCATTACAAAGCAGTGCTCCCCCCACCCAGTCTCTGCAAAGTGGAACAGTGTAATTAAGAACCCACTTAACACAAATTTCAAAAATTACACTCAGAGTACACAAGATCAAAAGAAAACCATTCTAGGTCTGCTCTTTGAGGGGTTATTTTCCTAAACTTTGCTCATTAAAAGTAGCTGGGAGGAAAGGAGGGGAGTTGTTGCAGACATGTACAGAGCAGCTGATCAGAGGATCCATTTGTCAGCTTGGGCTCTGTCACAGCTAAACTGTGAAGTTGACTGAGGAGTTGTCTTTCAGTTTGGCATTATTGATTTTTCCAGAGGTAAAATGAAGAATTGGAACAGCCTCTCCTACATCCTTCACCCTACTGCCTGAAAGTCCAACTTCAGTAGAAGCAAAAAGCTGCCTTTTATGTTTTGGGAACCCTGAGGTGTTCCCACTGATTTGGTACTTCCAAAACAAAATTTTCTTCTTTTGATTTTGTTTGCCTCAAGTCATATCCCTCAAGCAGTTGCCAGCTGTCAGATCTGTGGTTCCAAGTCAGCCAGGTTGCCCTGCAGCTGCCCTGAAAGCCTGAGGAAGTGGGAACTTAAGAAGGACCTGACTTGTCCTGACAAACCAGTAGAAGGAGCAGCTAAGGAGCAAGGGAAGTGCAGAGTCAGGCACAATTAACTTACACAGAATCTTGGTTTGCTGCTTTTGTCCTCCTGGACAGAGCCCTCAAGAAGTTCTTTATGTAGCCTGTGAAGAATGAATTTTTGTTGCTGTATTGCCAAGTGATTTTTTATTAATTTATGTATTGCAGCATGGATGAGATCACACCTCTGTAGTGCAGTGTTGAATGTATCTTGTAGCAGGGAGCAGCCTCTGCCTCAGAAAATCCTTTATTTTGGTTCAAGAGCAAGCACTGAAAAGAAGGAAGAGCTTTACTGTCCCTTTACAGATGGGGTCCTCAGGCAGAGAGAGATGAGCTGGCATGTAATGACCATCTAGGAAATCTGTGTCAGAAACTGAGGCATAATTTGAATTCCCTGTGCTGCCATTCACTCACCCTGACTTCTGTGTCATCCTCCCCCTCTGCAGGAGGAGTCTTAGTCAGCTTTTTGTGTGCCAAAAAATCTCTAAATCAGTCCAGATTTATCAGATCCTCTTGACAAATTTAAATGTATCATCTAAGGACTGAAATATGAAGGACTGTGAACAGAGTTACTCTTTCTGTTTTTTTTTTTTTATTCCAGTTTCATTTGTGCCCTAATTTCTACACCTTTCTTGAGTTGATGTGTTAATTAAAGTATTAGTATGGTGATTTCATAGCACATCTAATTAATGAAACTGCTGAAACCCAGGTTTTCATTGTCCTCACCCTTACTTCCATTAATCCTAATGTTCTTACTCTGCAATGCCCTTCACAGAGGTTTCTCCTGCTTCTGTCCTCAGCTAATCCATAAGAAGAATGCTAACAGTGGTTTTAGAGGTGCTAAAAATTGCTTTATGCCATGCCTTTAATGAACACAGTTCTTTAGAAAGTGATAAAGGAGCCCTCAGGATTTTACAAGGGCACTGATACTCTCTCCTGGCATCATTTATATCTTCCAATAGTTCAACTCTTCATGTTTGGAGAATCCTGAAATGGTCCCAGCTGCCCCCAGGGGCCTCTTTCTGCTTAAATTATACCTTGTGATACTCAGGGAGTTACTGCAAGAGAAACAAAGCTACAGAGGTTTACCACCTCCCCATTTGCAGAGTATTTCAGTATTTCTTGTTGTGATTTAGTGAACACTCCAGAAGGCAGTGGAACAGCAGAAGCAAAGCCCAACCAGTGGACGTGTAAAGTGTGTTCATCTGCTTTCCAAGAGCCCCAGCTGCTGACAGGTAGGAAGTGCTAGAAATTCATAGGAGAGCACTGAGAATCATCAGCAGAGTTCTGCTCTCCCATGGCTGTGAAGCCATGCACCATCCATGGTGCAGTAAGATAAAAGTTTTAAATTTTGTGTTCCTATAAGGAAAGCAGTAGTAGGGAAGGTAGAACAAGGATATTTTGGATGTTTTGACCATGGCAGTGTTCAGTCTCTGGACAAACAGCTGTAATGTTGAGTCTAGAAGAAGTAAAACTGTGATCTAGAAGATGATGTGACTGTCAGGAAAATCAAGGATAGGGAGCTGCATGAGCAGTGAAGATCAGTGATGCCAGGTTATACTTTGTGATGTTGTCCATCTGGTATTTTTAGCACAGATTTAGTAAGGGTATTGAAGTACGTATTTTTTTCTCATTTGCTGCTATTTTATGCAGTTTTTCAGAAGAGCTTAAAATTATTTAGAAGCTTGGCCATTTGATGAATCTTTTTTGAAAAGGGGACTTCGGTCAGTAAATAACTTGGACATTTGGGAAAACGTATCCATTATTAGAAACACAAACTTTTTACTGTGATACCAACAAATCTCCTTAAAAATTCAGTTCTTGTGACTGTTGAATAAGTTGTAGGCTTTGATTTGTGAAGATACTGTGACTGCTTTTGAAATCATTTGAAGTCACTGCAAAGTGAAATGGACCTGATAGACGGGCTTCAGCTAGTTCCATTTCAGTATTTTAAGGATAATTTCCTCCTTCCTCTCCTCTTCTTCCCTATCCACCCAGAGCACTTGCTGAGTCACCTGGAACAAGCCAAAGGTGCCTCCCCAAGCAGCCAAAATGATGCTGAGAAAGCAGCAGAGGCTGTGCCAGCAGATCAACCAGTGACAAGTGATGCAGCCAGTGCCAGCACAGACTCGAGGAGAAAGGCCAGGAGGGGAAGAAAAGCCAAAACAGCAAAAGTAGAAACACCTCTTGTCATTGATGAAGAGAAAGATTCTGCAGGTAAAACAGAAATCTAGAAAATGTATAAGCAGATATATTGCTTAGCATCTGTGATGATGCCATTGCCAGAAAGGCCTAAAAAGCAGCAGAGACAAGATGGAGGTTTTTATTTAGAGCACTAAAGCTGCCAATTTACAAGGTTTGTTAGTTATTTCTGAGGGCCTTGAAGGCAGCACCCACAGCCAGTCACCTGCCTTCTTCTGTGATGGTTTGTAGAGAGCCCCAGAGAAACACAGGGTATGAGAACTGCAAGAAGGAACAGGAGAGGAAGCATTCTTCCTCTCAAGAGGATAAATCTTTCTCTGTCTACATCAAGTTTAGTTTAGAAAGGGCTTTCCCTTCCTTGCAGGGATATTCTAATAGGAAATTTCATGATGCTTGGTCAGCTGACCCTTCAGTAATAGCTTGGAAAGGTAAGAAGTTAGAAAAAGGTGAGATGTCCCTGCCTGTGGCAGGGGGTTGGATTACATTTTTAACTGTCCCTTCCAACCCACATTGTTCTGTGATTCTTTGAATTCTTTCCTGGACAGTTGATTTGTCCAGTGCCTCCTCTTATTACAAATGCTGCATTTGAGGTTTTGCTTCCAGCTGTCCAAATTACTGCTGTATTTATTTCTTTGGTGTGTGTGCAGTGGAACGTGTGGCTGACGCTGTCACCAAGGTCCCTCCAGAGGAGGTGGCCCTGCCTCCAGCTCCAGAAGAGAGGATTATGGATCTGGTTTTAGGAACAATGCCCAGCAGCACAAACAGCATCAACTCAGTGACAAAGTAAGTGTTCTGGGGTGCACAATTTCCTCTTACTTGTATCTAAGATGATGTAACATGCAACAGTTCTGCTCAACTTCTGGGCACACAGATGCTGTGTGCCCAGAAGTTTTTTATCTGCATAAAATTGTGTGATGCTGCTGCTGCTGCTTCAAGAGGTGATTTTGAGTGCCACTTTTACACTGGTAGGATTTTGGAACATAACATAAATGAAAATTTCTTTTTTCATCATGTTACTGCTTTTATTTTGTGCTTCCAAAAGCCTCCTGCAGCTGCAAGGTGAAATTTATTCCCATTGAATGTTAGTGATAAGACAGGCAAAGAGATTTTTTCTTTCAGAATATGTTAATAGTTTTATTATTATTCAGTCTTGCTTGTCATCTTAGCTCATGAATGACCATGTTGATTTTGCTGTGATACTCCAGATTTGGAGCAGTAGGAGGGGAAAACTTCAGTGTAACAGAACTTCAGGGAGACTTTTAAGTATCGTGTGATTAATTCAGATTCTTTGATGTCTTTTTGTCTTGGTAAAATTGGCCTTTTGAATTTTTATTTTTTTTTTATAATAGAGCACTCAATTTTTATGAATTAACTAGTAATGGTATATTTAAAGTCCTTAGGAGACACAGAGCCATCAAAAGTCATTTCAGCAGGTGGTTGTGCTGGGAAATGGCACAGTGCTGCTTGGCACCCTGCTGCCCTCTGCCCAAATACAGCTTTGACATGGGGGCTGCCAGGCTTCCTAAGCTGAGCTAGTGCTGATGTTTTCAGAGCAGAACAGATCCTTTCTGTTCCTCTGAGGGACCTGCAAAGGAATCTCTGCTGTCATTGGTTCTGGGTGAAGAAAATTTGGAATGAGTGACATCTGCAGCTTCCGGGGGGTGGCCAGGGGAGCACCTAAGAGCTGGGGAAGCTCCATCCAGGCCCATCCCTCCTGCCAGGAGCTGAGTTTAACACTCCTCAAGTTTTTACTAGCTGGTGGAACTCTGTTGCAACCTGTGGGCTAGCTTTCAGTCCCTGCCTTTCTCTCTAATCCAGTAGGTTTGCTCATCACCAAAACACCATGTCCCTCAAAAGAAGTTTCATTCTCTCCAGTAGACACGGGATTCGGCGGAAGCTGATAAAGCAGCTGGGGGAGCACAAGAGGGTCTATCAGTGCAGCATCTGCAGTAAGATCTTCCAGAACAGCAGCAACCTCAGCAGGCACATCCGTTCTCATGGTGGGTTGGCTTTTCCCTTGCCTGGGATTGATTTTGTGTCTTGGCTGTCATTGATTTTATGTCTTGGTTCCACCTTTGAGTTAAACAGCAGGGCTCTTTTTAGGGTTTGGGATATGTATTTATAAGAGCTGGTTTTGCTTTTTTATTTCTTTTGAGTCTCTCTAGGAAACTTAATTTTTCAGACCAAAGCATGAGAAGATATCTATTCTAAGATATAGAAAATATCTATCTTATCTATCTATCTATCTATCTATCTATCTATCTATCTATCTATCTATCTATCTATCTATCTATCTATCTATCCTAATCTAATCTAATCTAATCTAATCTAATCTATTGCAATAGATAGTGCAGAATTGAAGTTGAAAATATTTAAAATTTGAATTAGGTGCATCTTTTAAATCAGGGCAAGGATGTGATGTTTTTTCCAAAGCTTTTATTGCCCTTAAATTGATACATAAATATCACCCTCACCTTCACAGGCACATGGGTAACATAGCTGTGTAAATGTCAGGTGTTTTTCCACTTGTGATTTGCAGTTCTGGGAGTCTGTGTCCTATTCTAAGGGTTCTATGAAAAATCATCACTAAAAAAGGGTGGGGGAACTAAACCAAAATTGTTGGAAATGGTTAAAATCCACTGGTTAGATCTCCTGAAATGCTAAATTTTTCATCACTGGCCTGTGTGTTTGCAGTGGCTTGTGCTTTGGTTTCCCCTGTCTTGCCTGGAGTTGGTTGTTATCAATCACTGACTACTTCCCTTTCATCTCGATTGATCCCCTCAGGTGACAAACTGTTTAAATGTGAGGAATGTGCAAAGCTGTTCAGCAGGAAGGAGAGCTTGAAGCAGCACGTTTCATACAAGCACAGCAGGAATGAAGTGAGTGGAAGGGGCTCCTGCAGGGTTTGTGTGGAAAGGCACAGTGAGATTCCAGGTGTGAGCATGTTCTTCTCATGTGAGCAGGTATCCCATGTGAATGAGAAAGGACAGAGAGGGAGTGTTAACATCTCATCTTAGAATAATTGACAGATTTGAAAAGTGCTTTTGAGCATGTGCAAGCCCTTTTCCTATAGAAAATTGCTTTCAGGCATCAATTCCAGCAAGACAAGCTGGAGTTAACTGGACCTGCATGATACAGAGGTGAGATCTGACTTGAGTTATGCTGCTAAATAGAGTGGTTCCATTCTTGTTTGCTTGTCCTGTTTGATTTCTCCCCACTTATCATTCCTTTAATGTGTGAACTCTGCCTTTGGATGCTGCTGCCATAGAGATATTAAACACACCTGTAGTGGCATCTTATTACTGACAATTTCCATTGTTGCTTGGCACCAGGGTCCTTAACTCTCAGATTGCTGCCACCTCTTCTGGAAGATGAGTCAGATCATATCTTGCTTCTCAAACAATCTGTTTGTGTGTTGGACCAGATATTCCACATCCACACAGGAGCATAGTTTTTGGGGTTTTTTATAGCTCAGGCGTAGGAACATGGCAGGATAATACAGCGTCAGAATTTTGAACTGCTGTGTAGATAAATACCCTCTTGAAGGATTAAAAATTGGAAAGAATAGAAAACAAAAGAAGTATTTGAGGTTTAGAATTTCTCTGTCAGATGTGACTTGGCTTTCCCTGTTTGTGATCCTCAGGTGGACAGTGAGTACAGATACAAGTGCACCACGTGTGAAAAGGCCTTTCGGATAGAGAGTGCATTGGAATTCCACAACTGCAGGACAGGTGAGAATGGATAACTCTTCCTCTACTCCATTCTGGGAAGATGTCCCCAAACCCATCTCAGCAGAGGAACTACAGAAAGGGAGTAGGGATTTAGGTTTTTGTCATCATCACAAGAAGCAACCTGTTTTTTTGATAAGAAAAGTGTAACCAATAATCTGTAGAGCAACACATCCACTTAGGAATTGGATTTTTTTAGTATCTCCTGCTCACCTGTGTAATATCCTCACTGGTTTCCTTTGTTCACAGATAATCTCTGTTGAACTTTTTTCCCTAAAACTAAATTCCACCTCACTCCTCTGAAACAGAGGAACTGGAAAGAGGACCAGTATTAGTGGTAATTTGTAGTTTTTTGGGATTGCAGTTTTCTTCAGCTTTCTCCAGCTTTATACTTGCACCAGTCGCTAAATGGTTTTTTCTTAGCATCACTCCAACCTGTGCTTTTCTGCCATAGCCATCCCTTGTGGTTACTCATATTATTTCTGCTGTGATCTTATGCTCAGAAAATGCCATCCTGGTAACTTTTATGGCCCCACAATAATGTTCAGTCCAGAATCACACAGGTAATTGCCCTTAGAGCATAGTGATGGATCCCATTTTTAAAACCCAGATCCATCAGAGGAACCACCTGTCTCACAAACACACAAAACCTGTTTTCAGCTCTAAAGAGCTGCATGGTTTCTCTTGCTTACAGATGACAAGACATTCCAGTGTGAGATGTGTTTCAGATTCTTCTCTACAAACAGCAACCTTTCAAAACACAAGAAAAAGCATGGGGATAAGAAGTTTGCATGTGAGATCTGCAATAAGATGTTCTACAGGAAGGATGTCATGCTGGACCATCAGAGGCGGCACTTGGAAGGTAAATTTACTGCAGATCAACCTAATTATTTCTCCTGAAACAGCAGTGGAGGTGGGCAGGTTAAGGAAATGATAGTGTGCATTAGATCTTCTTGAATGGTGGCTGTCTTTTTTTTAATCAGTTACCTGATCTAGAGTTTCAAGTTTCAGCAAAATGTGACATTTATGAAAAATCACAGTAGTGGGTCCAGAGCTATTAGCAGTCATGTGGAAGCTGCATGGCTTATTATGCAGCAGTTTAGACTGGCTGATTTTAATTATGTATTTTTCTTTCTTTGCATCCTATTCTTCCTTTTTTAAAATTTGCGTGGTAACTTGAAAATCTGAAGGCAGGGTGTTAACTTGGTGAGAGTGACTACTACATAAATACAGTGTCAGCATGTTTTCTTTGAAATACTTGAGAATATACAAAAATGAGGTTATGAGAGTTTGCTGTTCAAAATCTCAAGCATCTAAGGATATTGCAGGTACTCAAAGGCTGGAAAAAGTTGGTACATTGCTCAGCATGTATTAGAATGTGGTCAGTGCCTTAGATGATAAAGCCAAAAGTGATTTAAAAAAAAAAAGCAGCCAGATTGTTTATTTTGTGTCATGAACCAGAGGACAAGGGGCTGTAAGACTGGCAGTGTCTCATTTTCAGTTGTCACAGAAGAGTAGGAGCCCTCTGCCCTCCTGAAAGTAGCAGAGAAAGAGGGCTGAAATCCTCTCTGAGCATTACAGCTGATGCTGGAGTGTTGCATCTCTCCTTAGAGATTTCCTCTCCTCTCTTTCTTAGTGAGGGTGAATTTCTGAGCCAGATACCAGATTGAAGTGTCAAGCCCTACTAGATCTGCCTGTTTCCTGGTGTTGACAAAAAATGTTTTTGACAAAAGTGTTTTCAGTCACTTTACAGTTGCTTTAATAACCAATAAGCCATAACACATCACTTTGTCAGACTGCTTCTATATTCTTAAAATACTTTTTAATTTAGAAATCACCCTTTTGTTAGCAATTCACCCTGCATTGAGGCCCTTCCCAGTGTTTCACTCTTCTTCCCAGTCTCCTCCTGAGCAGGCCTGCAGGCTGGAGTGGAAAGCCATGGTTTATTTCTTGTTTTGTTTTTTGATGGGGACTGCTGTGTGAAGGGGTGAGGCGTGTGAAGAGAGAAGACTTTGAGCACAGCACGGAGAGCATGGTTCGCTACAAGAAGGAGCCCTCGGGCTGCCCCGTGTGTGGGAAGGTAGGAGCTTGTGCCAGTGTGCCATGGGAGGCTCTGCATTGTGGCTCTAGGGCTGCTGCAGTTCAGTCCAGAGAGGAGAAAACTGAGGAGATCCATCCATACATTTACATACATCCACAGATCTCCAAGGGGTGTCAGAGGATGGTGCCCGGCTCTCTTCAGTGGCGCTCAGCAATGGCACGAGGAGGAGAGGCCATAAAATAAAATACAACAAGTTCCACCTCAGCATGGGGAAGAAATTTCTCACACTGAGGGTGGCAGAGCTCTGGAACAGCTGCCCATTAAAGGGTGTGGAGTCCAGTCAGGATATTCCTCTTTAAACACCTGTAGCTCCATTATTTATCCAAGCCCACTGTGGGATTGAGCCATGGGTGGTGGGAGCTGTCAGCACAGAGATGAGAGCAGAAGTGCATTTCAGGCCTGAACTTTCCTCAGGACACCCAGCACAATGTAGAGTGTCACATGGCCTCTCTGTGTGTCAGTGCAATCTCATGGCTTATGTTATTTAAAATGAAGGGGTTTTTGGCTGGTTATAAACAGCTGGAGTTGATGGTGTGCATTGGGAATTCTACTTCCATGGGAAGTAAAAGTGAATTCGTGGTGTAGTCATGGCATGGTTGCAGTTGAATGTTCAACACTCAAGATCATAAGTCACTGTTGTCACAAGGAGTGTGGGTTTAACATGTGATTTTATAAATGTTTAATGATTCATGGTGCAAAAGGCAATCAAGAACTCTTCAGCTGATGTGTAGACCTCTGATTTTGATGCTTTGGATATGTTTCATACCAGTCAAGGTAGATTTTGTGGCTATATCTTTTTAGGGATAGATGGAACATCTGTGATTCAGAAGACACTGCTTAAATATTTCAAATTCTACTCTGTGTAATTCTGCTGCAGCTTTTTTTGGAAGTTTTTCCTGGCAATTGGAGAACCTTGTTTTTTCCAGGAAACAAGGGGGGAAAAAAAACCAAACCACCTGCTTTTCCTGGTAATTTGAGGGGAAAACCCCCTGGTGTTCACAGGAATTGAGGAAAAAACACTCCAAACTCACCATTTTTCCTGGGAATTTGAGGGATCCCTCCCTCTAACCCCCCCCCCCCCCCCCCATTGGGGGCTTGTTTCAAATGACACATGGCTAGTTTCAGTCAGTTCCTTGGAACTCTGCCCCTGGATTTTGCCATGCCAGCAGTTCTGAGGCAGACTGCTAACAGGAGCTCCTGCATGTTTCTGGCCAGAAGGAATAAAAAGACAGTAAATGTGTTCTGTGCTCTCCACTGGATAGGTTTCAAAGAACTGTAGCCCTGCTAGACATGATCCAAAAATCCTTTCTTCCTTCTCTTTTCCTTTTAGGTATTTTCATGTAGGAGCAACATGAACAAACACCTTCTAACACATGGAGACAAGAAATACACCTGTGAGATCTGTGGACGTAAATTCTTCAGGGTGGATGTGCTGAGAGATCATATTCATGTCCATTTTAAGGTATTGTGTTAATAATCAATTACAGAAGGCAGATTGTTTGGTCAATACTGAATTGTAAGGAATTAAGTGAAATTAAAAGGGAATTGTTTCACTCAGTGGTGCTCATAAAGATGCTTTTATTTAATACTGTACCAGCTGAGTGTCTTTATATTAAAAGTCCTTTCATATGCAGAAAAATTTATTGAAATAAAATCCAATACATCTCACTGCTACAAAAATTAATATTAGTGGTTTGATTAAGTTAATTCCTTACGTGGTCCTGGACAGAGACACTCTGGATCGAATGAAGCTGGAGGATATTTTAAATAAATAATATTACAGCAGTTCATGCAAAGCAGTCTACATGGAAGCAAAAGGTGACTAGGCCTTACTTTTTGAAGAAGTTTAATGCATTAAAACAAAATATTCTTTCCCTTTACACAGGACATAGCCCTAATGGATGACCACCAGAGGGAAGAGTTCATTGGTAAAATTGGAATCTCATCAGAGGAAAACGATGACAACTCTGATGAAAGTGCAGATTTAGAGCCTCACAAGTATAGCTGCAAAAGGTGCCAGGTAGCTTTAAATACTTTCAAATTAACTTGTTTTGGGATGGGGGAGGGAGTGGAGGAATTTATAAATAGTACAGAATTTTAAATAACATTAAGGGCTCTCAAAGAGAAAGCCAGTTCTCAGGTCTGCTGTCTTCTGCAGAAGATCTGTGAACTGAGGCAATTCCATAAGAATTGAGGTGGTGTCCAGTAAGGGGGATGATAAACACTAAAAAAAGGAAAGATAGATACATTCACTTTTTCCTGTGAAGAAGGACTAGAGGAAGGATCAATAAAGGACCATTCACATCTCTAACTACCTTTCAATTATGTGTAACTTTAAATGCTGACAGCATTTCTGATTGATAGAGTCCACAGATTGATTAATTATTATGAGGTCAGAAGGTTATTTTGTGGATATCCAGTTTAGAGGTGTAAGACTGCTGCTTGTGTTCAGTGTGACTGCTTCTTCTTGCCCTGCTCCATTGCAAACAGGATGGGGTTGGAAGTGCTGCTGGAATGTAATTCACTTAATTGGCAGCTGAGAGAGGAAGATTTTTTTTAAACCTCTTACTGTGTGGGTTTTGCCATTTTCTAAAGAAATAATGGGTTCTTAAGGACTCTACCCTCCCTGGGTGAGCACACTGTGCTGGGGCAGGTGGGGTGCAAAACCACTCAGTGAGAACAGCAAAACTGACACAGGGACAGGGGATTTTTGGTTGTTCAGCCACTGAATTGACCCTGGAAATCAGAGCTGATTTCACAGCCCACACTTAATGTGGTGAAAGTTCTTAATTTATCTTCATTTAAAGACCTGGAGATAATAATATTTCAGTTTTCTTATCTGGGAGATGGTTTTCAGTGCAAACTGATTTTAACTTTGTGTCAGTAAACATGTGAAGTTGTGGTGTCACAGCAGTTCATCATGTTCTTGCTTTCACTGTGCTGATTTTCTTGCCTGACACTTCATGGATATATAAACTATATAAAATTGTGTTCTTTCGAGTGAGGGCAGTTGGGCCATTCAAATCAGAAAGATCTTTTTGGAAGTTGGGTTTTTTTTCAGTGCTTTTGCAGGCGTTTGTGAAGTAAACAGTTGTGTAAGGGCACACTGTGGGAAATGGGATTTGATGTGAGGAGATGGGGACACTGAACAGCCAAAGGGAAAACAAATACAGGTAACTCCTGGAGAAATCTCTCTTCTGAGCTCTTAAAAAATCTGGTTTCCTTGGTGTCAAAGTACATCTTCACCAAGCTGTGCAGTACTGTTAGAAATGCCCTGACTAGTTCCAGAATTGGAGCAAAAGACCATGTCATTATGGCACTTCACCCTGGCATGCTGGAGCACATCTGGATGTGCACATCTGGAGCTCAGTAGTGCAGCACTGTCTGTCATAGCTGCAGCACCTCCAGGAGCTGCTGCCAAAGCTGCTGGTGCAGGCAGGAGCTCACCTTGGCCCTAGAGCCCAGCAGGCATTTTCCCCATCTGTGATATCCTCGCTCTTACAGAATCACAGAATAATCTGAGCTGGAAGGGACCCTCAGGGCTCACTGAGTCCAGCTCCTGGCTCTGTGCAGCCCCTGGAATCCCACCATGTGCCTGAGAGCATTGTCCAAACGCTCCTTGAGCTCTGTCTTACTGCAGTGACCAGAACCTGGGGAGCCTGCTCAGTGCCCAGCCACCCTCTGGGGGAGGAACCTTCTCCTAATACCCAACCTAAACCTGCCCTGATACAACTTCAGGCCATTTCCCCAAGTCCTGTCAGTGTCACCACAGAGCAGAGATCAGTGCCTGCCCCTGCTCTGCCCCTCACAAGGAAGTTGTAACTGCAGTGAGGTCTCCCCTCAGTCTCCTCTCCTCCAGGCTGAACAGACCAAGTGCCCTGAGTGGCTCTCACAAGACTTCCCCTGCAGACCCTTCACCATCTCTGTAGCTCTCTGGACATTCTCCAGTAGTTTAATATCATCCCTATACTGTGGTGACCAAAACTGCTCACAGTACTCAAGGTGAGCTGGTGGAGGTTAAACCTGGCTGTTCCTCGGTGCACAAACAACTCAAGGTCCTCTTCTTGTGCAGAAGTGGAGACACCATCTCCATCTAGAGAAAAGAGTGAATTGATGTCCTGTAGCAGCGTGCTTGGAATGTCCAAAGAGTTTGAGGCCTAAACCCAGCTGTCACAGGTTTTTCATCCAGTGGCACACTGGATTTTAGTGGTACAGGGGATATTTAAGTGATATTTATGTCAGCTCGATATTACCTGCTCATTGCCGTGCCCGAGGACTTTTTTCCCCCTTCCATTCACTATTGGTTCATTCCCCAGCTGACCTTTGGCAGAGGGAAGGAGTACCTGAAGCACATCATGGACGTGCACAAGGAGAAGGGTTATGGCTGCAGCATCTGCAACCGGCGCTTCGCCTTGAAGGCCACGTACCACGCGCACATGGTCATCCACAGGGAGAACCTGCCCGACCCCAACGTCCAAAAGTAAGGCTTGTTCCACTGAGGAGAGCTGCCTGCTTGGAGTTCTGATGGTTCTGCCACCTGGGGGGCTCTTAGGGGATTTGGCTGTGCTAAAATAACTGTGAAATGGGGGGTTAGAATGTTTATGATGAGCTTGGAAATGTGTGTCGCTGGTGATTGGATTGATGAGTCAGCAGCCCCCTGGTTTGGGCTTTGCAAAGTGTAAATCAGTGATTTTAATAAATGGTTTTGAAAAAAAATTGAGTGTATAGCAATGCCAGACTGCTCCAAGCTTGCAGTCCACTTGGGGCTTTCTTAAGGCTTATTTAGAAAAACTTGTGCTTCAAGGAATTTTTGGAGTAATTAATATTAGCAAATGAAATACACTTAGTGACAGAGATGCCTGAGAATCACCTCTGCCTTGAGAGAAGAATCACAGGTTTTGGTCTCTTTGGTTTCAGATACATCCATCCATGTGAAATCTGTGGCAGGATTTTTAACAGTATAGGAAATCTGGAAAGACATAAGCTTATACATACAGGTAAAAATGTTGTTTCTTTATAATTATCAATGCCAAAGAGAAATTTCTGTTGCCAGTGCCTGCTTTTTTTTCTTTTTTTTTTTTTTTTTTTTTTTTTTGCTAGAGAATTTTCACTCTACATTACAACAGGACAAATGTAATATTTATTGTTTTCCAAAGCAGGTAATATTAATGAAGGTATTTGATCTGGGCACACAATCCAAATTCCTAATTAATATGTTTGCAGGATTCACCTAATTCTGTATTCTGTTCTTTCCCAAATTCTTATCCATGCCACCTTCTCACCATTACACAGGCTGAAACCTGCTATTGCAAAATCATTTTTAACAGCTCATTACTATTTCATGCTATTCAGTCTTCTCCTACCTCAGGCTTTATCTTCTTTTTCTCACACAAAAAACCAGCTTTTCTCTCTCTTCAAAGTCTTCTAATTTGAGCTACAATATCCATGAAAGATATCCTTGTCAGCATAGGTGGGCTGTTGCCCTCTAATTCACCACTTTAATCAATTTTTAGGAGATGCACATTACTCATTAACATTTTTTTTGTTTATGTTGTCTTTTAAATTTATTTTCAAGGTGTAAAAAGTCATGCTTGTGAGCAATGTGGCAAATCATTTGCTAGAAAAGACATGTTAAAAGAACATATGCGAGTCCATGATAATATCCGAGAATACTTGTGTGCAGAGTGTGGCAAAGGTATGTCTGATGCCTTGTTTTCCATTCATTGTGATACTGAGTAGCAGGTGAATATCTGAATTAAAACAACTGTCATGCTGAGAATAGTGGCAGTGCTGTAAATCCTGCACTTTTGAGAGGTAGAAAATGTATTAATCAGCAGTATTGTTGTTCCGTGAGCTGCCCTAATTTTGTACAGTTTGGTTTCATGGGCTATAACACAATCCTGATTTTAGTAGCACTTGTTTGTGTCGGGTTGAGGAATGCCTGATTTGCAGCACAAAAGAATGCAAGTTGATTTTTTCATTCTGGGCTGTTTACAGGCTTAAAAAATAGAGTAATTACTCTCTGTAAGAGCCTTAAGAGTCTCAAAGTTACTTTGGCTTCTTAAATTTCTTGTATTATAACTTGAACAAGTCTGAGCTGGTTTTAGTGGAAGACAGTAGTAAGTCTGACACCTCTAAGGATGTTTTATCTTTGCTTGTCCCTACTCTTTCTCCATCAATGATTACTCAGATGTTTTCCAGAGCTTTTTTCCTGGAATTAAAATAATAATGATGAAGTAAATTGCTACATAAACAATTAAAATTTGGACCTGTGGACTTGCAGCGAATATAAAATAGAGCTGTTGGTTAACAACATGAGCCTGATTTCTCCCCTGAAGGTGGGAGTGGTGGCCTAAGTGTCCTGTGCCTTCTGCCTCACAGGGATGAAGACAAAACATGCCCTTCGTCACCACATGAAGCTGCACAAAGGGATTAAGGAATACGAGTGCAAGGAATGTCACCGAAAATTTGCTCAGAAAGTCAACATGCTGAAGCATTACAAGAGACACACAGGTGAGAGCTCCAAAGATGGACAAAAGTTGCACTGAATCAGTTACATCTTTCCCAGGAGGACTCTTACCTAGAGCAGTCAGACAGTATGACAAAAATGAATAAAATATTTTCTGCTCTTTGAAAAGTGAGTTTTTGTCCTGTCCTCAGCCAGGACTGCTTGTTCTACAGATTAATGCAGATTAGTTGGTATCAAGTTTTGCTTTTTTTTAAGGCTCTTGGTCTAGGGTAGCTCTACAGCATTGGGGGTTTGAGTTAGTGTTCAGGTTGTGATTTCCCAGAACAAAATTTTACTTCCCACATCAGTTTTTCTGGAATTTATTTTCTGCTATATATGGATATAGTGGAATGGCTTAGCTAAAAATAGCTGGTGAAGCTGGGCTTCTGCCTTTTTTTTGTCTGGGATTTTTATTTTTTTAATGTTACTAATGCAAAACTCAGAATTGTCCCAGATACCTTTAGGCTGCTTTCACAGGTGCCAAATGTGCTTTTCATGCAGGAATCAAAGATTTCATGTGTGAGCTCTGTGGCAAGACGTTCAGCGAGAGAAACACAATGGAGACTCACAAGTTGATTCATACAGGTAAACCCTCTAAAAAGCAGTATCCAGCAAAAAGGTACCTTCATTTTGCTCCTTAATTTTGATTTAGAGTGGCCAGTCTTGGAACTAACGTTGCACATCCTGTTACCAAACATAAATTATTGCTCTCATTGAGGCGTTGGCAATCTGATGCTCATCCATTGGGTTTCCTTCCTTCCCTCTGCCACCAGTAGGAAAACAGTGGACGTGTTCAGTGTGTGATAAGAAGTATGTGACTGATTACATGCTGCAGAAGCACATCCAGCTCACCCATGACAAGGTGGAAGCCCAGAGCTGTCAGCTGTGTGGCACAAAGGTTTCTACCAGGGCATCCATGAGTCGACACATGAGGCGTAAACACCCAGAGGTGAGTGAGTTTGAGTGGTGGATTGTGGAAATTTTTAAACTTTTGTTTTTTAAAGAATGTTTATGGCCTTCAGTGACTTGAAAGGAATTACTTTCTTTCCCTCTCTCTTTTTTTCCTGTTCTTTTGGGCCCAATTTTAGGTAGTATCTGTGAAACATGGACTTAACTGAATCAGCCATTTCACTATCTGATTCTCAGTCCCTAAACATGAAGTTCTTCTGATTATTTATATCTCTTTTCTTTTTCTACTCCAGCTTAAATATATGTTTTTTCATGTTTTTGTCTCTATCCATTAGTGAGTATAATGGATTCTTTTTTTCCCATTGTGTTCTCTGTATTCAGAAGTGATCTGAAAGAACTGGTGAATAGAGAGGTGATGGTAGCATCTGCTGATGATGCAAAATTATTCTCAGTATTAAAGATGAATGCTGACTGGAGAGAATGTGGATTAGAGGAATGTTTTGTCTGACCCCAGTAGGGTTTTCATGTGTTCTAAATATTGTGTTTCTCCTTAGCATTTCCTGTTTAGGTTTGATTAAGGCTTGTCTGTTCCCTTTGAGGCTTTTAAAATTTTTTTTAACTACCAATTTTTCATTAGCATTGCTTTGCTGTTTTGTCATGATGACTGTGAAGGAAGTCAACCAAATGCTCTGTTTATTGATTTGGGGATTTAAAATGCAGCTACATATCTGAAATCCAGAGGGCAATTTGTCTCCATTCTTTGATGAGCTGAGATGTGTAGATTCATCTGAAAATAATGAAATAGGACACAGTTGATAGGTTTATAAATTGAAATGCTAACATAATACTTATTTTTTCCGGAACACGTTGTTTTCTGTAGAATTCAGCACATCCCAGAGGGGTATGTTCTGTCTAGAATATGAAAATGGACATGTTCTTTTACTGTGTTTAAATTTTGCTGGATTGAAGAAAGAGGGAAAAGGTGATATGTCAAAAGGTTATTTTAAAAAACCACAGTTAAGTACTATGTAAAAGTATATTAAAAGTGTGAGATTAGTGTATTAAGTACTGTGTGTAAAGTGTTAGATTCCATCACTTTTGCTTGGTGATGGGGTTTATTAGGGAAATGCTGTGCTGTTTGACTGTGGTTTGCAGGGCTGCAGTTCTGCAGCTGACACCTCTTTGTGTTCAGATTCTTTCAGTGAGGATTGATGATTTAGAGCCACTGCCAGAGACAACCACCATTGATGCCTCTTCAATTGGGATTGTTCAGGTGAGTTCCAGGCCTGCTGCAGGGTGAGCTGGGACAGCACTTTTTGGGTACAGAACACAGCTGGGCGTGGGCTGATGGGTGAGGAATGTGCTTTTTTAGAGAGTCAGCCCCAGTGGAACATGCCCAAGCAGCCACAAGGTGCTGATCTGCTTGGTTGTATAACAGGCAGAATGTAATTACAGGGTGAGGTCTCAATCCCTGGAGTCAGGATTTTGCTAATGTTTGTTTCTTTGCTTGAGAACTGACAGTAAACCAGCTTCAGGTGATTGTCTCTTACTTGGAACCTCACTAATCAAAAGGACTTGATGTTTTGTTTGGAAATGTGTTGCTCCAGCCGGAATTAGCCTTGGAACAGGGTGATCTACCAGAAGGGAAGCAGCACATAAAAGCTCCTAAAAGTGGCCAGAAAAGAAAACAAAAGTCAGGTGAGGAGGAGGAAGCTCAAGTGCCTGAGGACCCTGCCTTCAGTGAATACACAGAGAAGGAAGGTGAATTCACAGGGAATGTTGGAGATGAAACTAATTCAGCTGTACAGAGCATCCAACAGGTGAGCTGCAGGAGGAGGGTGATGGGTGGCATTGCTTAGAGGGATAACCCTTCTTTTGGTTAAAAAAACATCACAAAAGAGTGGCTGGAACATTTGATTGGATAAATTGTGGTAATACAAAGATGGGTTCAAAAACCCAAGAAGTTGGACCAATAAGCTCCTCATGTTTGTTTTATTTCCTCTGGTGTTATCATCAATTTGTTTGCAAGATCTCACTAGCTCACTGAAGCTGGGATTAAAATAATGAAAATTAATTTGTCTGTTTGTTCTGAATGTTCCATATCCCTCTCTCCCATCACCATCTTACTTCTACACTTGTAAGTTGGTACATTCCAAGTTTCCTACTTTCCCATCTGTGTGTGGCTTCTCTTGCTGGCACCATGTAAGCCCACCACCTCTTCCCTGGTGGTCACTCAGAATCTCCAAGGCTGAGTGTGGATGCCATGGGACAGAGAGAGAGAAACAGCAAGCGTTTCTCACAGCAGCTTGTGAGAAGTTTTAAAGAGCTGGAAAGATGCGATAACCATTGACTATAAACAATTTGCAGGTGCTGTTTTTCTACTTTATTTTTCTCTTCCTCTCAAGGACAGTGAGTGAGAAAGATGTTTCTGTTAGTTAGCCAATAGAACAGAATCTATCGTACCACTCTATAAAAACCGCGCGGTTCTTTTGAATAAAGCCTTCTTTGCCTTTTCTGCCATCCTGCCTCTCACCTGTTCCTGCCCCAACCTTGGCACTAGAGTGACAGCTGAGGTCACCTTTGTGTTTCTCCTCAGGTGGTGGTGACCCTCAGTGACCTTTGTGTTTCTCCTCAGGTGGTGGTGACCCTCAGCGATCCGAACGTCACAGCCCCCTCCAGCTCGGTGGGACTCACCAACATCACCGTCACCCCCATCACCACGGCAGCTGGCACCCAGTTCACCAACCTGCAGCCCGTGGCCGTGGGCCACCTGTGTCCCCCGGAGCGGCAGCTGCAGCTGGACAGCTCCATCCTGACGGTCACCTTCGACACCGTCAGCGGCTCGGCCGTGCTGCACAACCGCCAGAGCGACATCCAGCTCCCACCACAGCCCGAGGCTCCCAACCCTCAGTCCGTGGCCCATTTCATAAACCTGACCACCCTGGTGAACTCCATTGCTCCCCTGGGGAACCAGATGACAGAACAGCACCCCCTGAGCTGGAGGTCAGTGCCTCAGACTGATGTGCTGCAGCCCCCGGCGCCGGCCACGCCGCAGCAGCCGGGCCAGCAGCCCGTTCAGACAGAGCAGCAGCAGCAGCAGATGTACAGCTACTAATTTATACTTGGGGAAGTGCTGGCGTGGACAGTACTCAGAGACACAGAAAAACACACAGACCTTTGGAAAATTTCTACTAGGATTGTTTGCTGGATACCAAACAGAGATGGGAAAATGTTTATGCGATGAAATTTCAGCTGAAATTGGCAGATCACCCTCCAACAACCCGGTCTGAGGTTCTCACGCTGTCTCTAGACCTTTCACTGTCTTAAAAAATAACAGAAAAGGGAGGAAAAAAATCTCACCACAAATTTAGCACCCCCTTTTAGTTGTGCACTAAGATTGAGATTTGACAGGTGCATCATCATACACCTTAACCAAAGCAGGGAAATCCTAAATTTTGCAGCACTTGCGATGTACAAAAACCCTTTCAGCCATACCATATCACTTCTTTCCAAGTCTGGAAATGGCACCTGAAGACCTTGTTCAGAGTGGGTGGAATGTCCTTGTGGTCAGCTGGTAGAGACTGAAAGTGAAGACACAAAGGGGCAAAACAGGAATTGTCTTTGTTTCTTATCTTCTTTAGGTCTTGTATCTAACAACATCGGTAAAGTAGGTGGAGTTTGGGGTTTTGGGGTGGGCATGAGTGTGGTGTGGAAGAAAATATTACCAGTTATTTCCATTTTAGTCATGGGAAAAGCCCTGTACCCATCAGGCAGTGATAGTGCTACTTGAGCCAGAGAGCTGGTCTAATGCTGAAGCAAACTTTTATGGTCTTCTAGTCAAGTTTCAATCAAACCAATTACAAACTGAAAGAAGAATGTGATACAGTTTTATGTAATTTTTAAAACCTCCTCTTTCAATCTTGCTTTTAGCTAATAGGCCTGAAGAGCAATCAGTCCCCTTTGATGAAGTTCAGGATGTGAATTTTTTTCAATTAGACTTATTTCATCCTGTAATAAACATTTGAGAAAGCATTCTTTTTATATATATATATACACACACACACATATATATATATATAGCCTTTGTATTTTACTGTGTGTTCCTGGTGAGTATTTGTGTGAAAAACACTGTTACCAACACAATTCATGAATTCTTTCATCCCCATGTTGCTGCTTCTCATGAAAAAAAAAAAAAAAAAGTATGGATTCTGTTCCTTCTGTTCCCAAATTTCATTTCCAAAGTTCACAGCCACACGCAAGGTTTTGTGAAGTGCAAGAAAAAGAAAAAGGAATGTCTGAAGCATATTCTGTGTCCTGCCACAGGGAGTCAGTGTGCCCCAGTGTATAAAGGGAAAGGTTTGCATGACTGCTGGGATGCAAATCCTGGGCTGGGTCAAACACGTCTGTGCTGCCAGAACCCCTTCATTTCATTCTCCAGCCATGGATGTGCAGTCTGGACTTTTGCATGTCAAGAAGATAGTGTAATTCCCACAGGGAAAATGTGCTGGTAGCAAAAAGGAATAAACTAAATATATATATATATATAATATGCATATGCATATATATATATAAAATGTTGTTGCTTGAAATCCTGAAGGGCAAAGCCTGCTGTGGCTGAAGAACAAGGTCCTTTGGGGCAGCAGACTGAGCCACAGAACTGTGCTGAAAGGTTTTTTTTCTCTGAGGATAAAGCAGCTGCTGTGTCTGACAGTGAGGATGGATTGGTGGTTGTAAAAATCCTGTCTGTGCTTATTGTATTTATGAAAAATTCTATGTTTTAGCAGAAATATGAGTAGGAACGACTTCAGCTTTGAAAGTCTCTATTAACATGGACTACTTGACCCTTAAAGGTTGCCTTACAATCTCTACAACAAATTCTCCCAAAGTGTAAATGTCTGGATATTAAAATTAACCTCCAGTGCTTTTCTTGGTGCCATGGCTGTGTCCAGAGGCTTGGGATACCAGGGTTTGTGTAAAGCTGCAGGACAGGGATAGCAAAGGGGTTTCTGGTGACAGAATTTGTGTGTCAGAGGAGCAGAACTACTTCTGATTAAATGTCAACAGGTCTATTAAATACCTGCATGGCAGGGACCAGTATTTGATGGGACAAGGATGCATATCAGAAAGAAAGGTACCTTTTAGCCGTGTGGGAAAGAGAATTTTTAATTCCCTGCTCACTTCTGTCTTCCTTAGGCACTTTACACACAAATACTGTGAGATCCTGTAGTTTTTTAGCCTCCCAATATCCTGAGTACAGTTCCTGGATTATTTCACCACTGGCTTGAGATCGTTCAGTTTCTCCTCAGCTGTCCTGCCCACAATTCTTCTGTTTCACACCAAACCAATGGGCAAGAGGAACCCAGGTTTTATATATTAAATATATTATCTACTTGAAACTTCTTTCCCCCCCTCTGTGTTTGCCTAATTGGTAAAGGCACATTATCTTTTGTCAGGTGAAAAAAGGGGAAAAAAGGGAAGGAAAGCAAATTCTGTGATCCTGTGAAATGGAGAGGTCAAGTTGTTGTGGTAAACACAGAATTTTTACACAGTCAGAGCTTTGTTGAAACACATGTAAATGGTGATTAGACTTTTAACTGGGGAGGAAGAGGTTTTTTACCTTAGCAGAGTCCATCTTTTCTATGTTGATACTACTGACAGTGGCATTTGTGCTGCATTGAATTAACCTGCATCATTTTAACACATAATTTCCTGCTTGCACTCAGAGGAAATCAACCTTTAGAGACCTCTCTGGCTTCCCAAAATCTCTATCCTAGTAAAATCCCCTGGTTTTCTGTACTCTTATGGGGCTTGGCATCCCTCCCATGCTACCTGGCCTCAGTAACCTCATCCAGGCAATAGGATCTTGCCTTTCTGGCAGTGGTTGATTCCAGGTGATTTTAGAAGGAATGATCCCACAGGAAGTGCTTGCATGCTGGTTTTTACATAGAAATGTCCCTCTTCAATCTCTCAGAATCCCCAAAATCATGGAACAGCCCGGGCTGGAAGGCACCTCAAAAGATGATTGATCTGGTCCAGCCTTTTTCTGGGGAAAGGGAGCATAGGTGAGGTGATAGAATCATAAAATCATCATTAACCTGTCTAACTGCATCTTTTAAACCTCCAGTGACACAAGTCTGGGAAGGTTGTTCCAGTGGCTGATTGTTTTTCCTGTAAAAATTACCTTAAATAATTTTCAGGAGAGGAAAATATAACCACTGGAAAGGCTTTGGTTAGGCCAGGCAGTAGAAAGCTCTCTGAGTATGATCTTCCCAGAGCACTCCTTTGAGACAGGATTGTGAGTTTCTCCACAGCCCTTGCTGTGGTGCCTCATCATTTCCCAGCATGATTTTATTATTATTCCTGTTATTAACATCTCTATGAGAAAACAACTGTATCTTGGGTGTGCTGCACCATGGGGAAAAAAAAATCCAGAATAAATTATTCTGTTTGCTTTTTGTTTCAAATGGTTTTGTTTGGAGATGCTGGAAATTGCTGCCTTTTCAGACAGAGCTTCCCTTGGACAAGCAGTGGCTGCTCTCCCAACTAAGCCTTTTCCAGGTGAATACCAAAGTTGTACTGATGCTGTTTCAAAATGCACAAGAAATAAAACAACTCCACAAGGGATGTGCAATCTAAATTTCCTCTGCCAATTTGTTCCCTGCCTTTTCAGCTGTAGGATGTGAAGGCTTTCTTGTTTTGCATAACAGCTGTTCAGTCACAAACTGGAATTACTTTGAGCCAAAGGAGTGATGTTGTGTGGTGTTCTGTGTATTGTCATTGTTTATTGCTAAGACTATTATTTAATTGAATGCTGTCTGTGGCACACTGGGCTCTGAAGTAAAGGAGCATCGAGGTACAGAACCCTTTCTCTGCCAGTGTTATTCTTTACTGTTCCTTAATTAAGATATCAAACATTATTTTTCCTTTAAATCTCTTAGATTTGCCCCAAAAGCAATAAGGTTAACTCTCATTCTCTGGAACTTTGTACATCCCAGATTAGAGAAACACGGGGTAGCATTCTGAAATATTTATTCTGTAGCTTGTTACTGGTAATAAGAGAAAGCAAAAGAGATTGAATCTTTCATGGTTTCTGTTCTGAGTTCTCTCAGGACAATTGACTCTATCAAGTGTTACTATGCTTTAGAAAACCAATTTTTTTAAACTATGACAAGTGAGTATTTTTACAGAAACCCACCAGCCAGTCTCCTGCCAGTCTAACCAGCCACATTTCTGTACTCTTTTATTGTTCCAGAGATTGCCTGAAGTTAACATCCAGGTAACATCCAGGATTTATTTCAAGAACTGAATTCCCTGCCAGGTTGTCAGTGATTTGTTCTGCATACACAAAGATGTCTCAATTTCTCATCTGGAAAAACAGGAATGGAATAAATACCACACATCCAAGTGACAGTCATATCCAAACTCTAGGTACCCCATGCAGATGCACGGGGTAAATACCTTTATGAAATCTTGGTCAGTGATGGGATTTCCTTGCTGCTGTTTACAGTAATAATAATGTCACTTCTGATTCCTTTTAGCCTGACATTTATTGTTAATTTGGCTGTAAACCCAATGTTTACACTTGAAAACTTTTTGTAACTCTTTAACCCTTGTTTTCTTGGCCCTCTCATTATTGGCCTCATTTGTAAAAGGAGATGAACTTTGGAGGAGGATCTGCTCATCCTCACTTTGCACAGCAAAGCTCTCCTTGAAAAGCACTTTTGGAGGAAGACATGCAACCAAATGACTTGAATCTCTGAAATTACCAAGGATTCTTTCCAAATAGGGGCTTTTGCCCTACAGCAAACCCAAAGGTGGCAGCAGGGTAAAGGAAAAAAAAATTCTATCATGTTTCTCATCAACTTGACTTGATAGTCTTGAGTGTTGATTTTGCACTGTTCGTGGCAGGAAGCTGCTAAAAAATCAGTACAGCCATGATTGGAAAGGATGTTTCTTGCCCTAGGATGCCTTGAGAAAGGTTTTCTGGATTTATTTTCCTTCCTGGGTGCTGCAGGGCTGTTTTGTATTGCACCTGTACTGCTGCCATCTCAGTTCAGACAGGATTCTGCAGTAGAATTTTAAGTCACAGAATAGCTCTGTTTGGAAAGGGCCTTGAAAACCATCCAGTCCCACCCCTGCATGGGCAGGGACACCTTCCACTGTCCCAGGTTGCTCAGAGCCCTAGTGTCCAACCTGGCCTTGGGCACTGCCAGGGATCCAGGGGCAGCCCCAGCTGCTCTGGGCACCCTGTGCCCCTCACAGAGAAGAATTTCTTCTTAATACCAAACCTAACCCTACTTTATTTCTGTTTAGAGCCATTCCCCATGTCCTGTCACCACGTACCCTTATAAAAAGTCCCTTTCCAGCTCTCCTGGACAGCTGACGATGGCTGAAACATTGGGTCACTCATCCAAAGAGTCCAAGCTTGCTAAATTCCCAGTATCTGAGCAGAAAGTGTCCTGGAGGTTTCAGTGTCAACCCCAGAGTAAGAATCAACACTTGGGGTGTAAAGCCCTTGTATTCCTGCTTTATCCAGGAAGTTGGCAAGGTTTATCCTGTGTTGGCCAGGTGCAGTGCCTGCCTGCTTAGTTGTGACACTTTTGAAAAGCTGATTATTGAGTGCAACATCTGTAGAGCAGCTGATATGAAAAGCAAGAAAAACTACTGGGTTTGGAGGTTTATTTCATTTAAAATTGAATTTTTCAGTCCTAATATCTTTGCTGTTGCTTGAGTGCTTTCCTGCATTTTTCTGTTTACTTGCAGGTTTTGATTCTAGAAGGTTTTTAGGTAAAGAAAAAAAAAAAGAAAAAAAAATGTAGTAATGGCAGAATGAGGAGTTAAAATTAGGAGAAACATGTGATGCTCATTTTCTGCAGATTCCCACCCTTCTGCTGCCCACCTGAGCCTTAGGTGTGCTGTGCTGGGTGATGGAGACTGAAGGAAGAGGCAGCACAAGCTGTGGCTCGTTGTGCAGAGCTGTGGCGTGGGGATTGACGTGCAGGGTGTTGTTAATGAGAGCAGCCAGCAGCCAGCTCTGCCTGCCTTCCCCTCAGTGCAGGGTGGTGTTAATGAGAGCAGCCAGCAGCCAGCTCTGCCTGCCTTCCCCTCAGTGCAGGGTGGTGTTAATGAGAGCAGCCAGCTCTGCCTGCCTTCCCCTCAAGCCACGTGCTCATGTCAGTGCCTCTCCCAGCACAGAGCTCAGGGGAACCTCTCAGGCTCCAGGACTCGTGTCTTTCATGTTCAGTGAATGTAAAATCAGAATCCTTTTAGGCTGGGAAAAACCTCTGAGATCATCAAGCCCAAGCTGGGCCCAATCCCCTCCTTGTCCCCAGCCCAGAGCTCTGAGTGTCACCTCCAGGCCTTCCTTGGACACCTCCGAGGATGGGCACCCCAAACCTCCCTGGGCAGCTCTTCCAATTCTGACCACCCTTTCTGGGGAGGAATTCTTCCTGATGTCCAACCTGAGCCTCCCCTGGCACAGCCTGAGGCCTTTGGTCCTGTTCCTGGTTATCATGGAATGGTTTTGGCTGAAAGGGTCCTTCAAAATCATCCAGTCCCACTCCCTGCCATGGACAGGGACACCTTCCACTATCCCAGGCTGTTGAAAGCTTCATCCAGCCTGGCCTTGGACACTTCCAGGGATCCAGGGGCAGCCACAGCTTCTCCCGACCCTCATGGGGAAGAATTCCTTCCTAATCCCTAAACTAAACTCTCTTTCAGTTTGTACCCATTCCCCCATCTCCTGTCACTCCAGTTCCTGATGAATTGTCCCTCTCTGGTTTCCCTGCAGCCCCTCCTGGCACTGGAAGCTGCTCTGAGGTCTCCACACAACCTTCTCCTCCCCAGGCTGAACAGCCCCAACATTCCCAGCATCCAGAAAGGGATTCAAAACTGGGGGGAAGAGGGGCCTGAGGGGCAACAAGGCACATTGGAAGTACAGCTAAAAAATATGTGAGAGAGGACAAACTGAGCCTGCTGGGCTGAACTGATGGCAGGCTGTGGCTGGCTGCAGGGCTGCTCACTAATCAGTGATTATTGCACAGAATCTGAGTTCTGTTACCAGGGCTGCTCACTAATCAGTGATTATTGCACAGAATCTGAGTTCTGTTACCAGGGCTGCTCACTAATCAGTGATTATTGCACAGAACTGAGTTCTGTTACCAGGGCTGCTCACTAATCAGTGATTATTGCACAGAATCTGAGTTCTGTTACCAGGGCTGCTCACTAATCAGTGATTATTGCACAGAATCTGAGTTCTGTTACCAGGGCTGCTCACTAATCAGTGATTATTGCACAGAATCTGGGTTCTATTACCTGTACAGGGAGATCTGTTGATGCTCAGTGTGTGAATCTGCCATAAATTAACCCCAAAGTTTTGGACTCACACACTCTGTGTGTTGTTATGCGCAGCAACATGCAGAAAGCAAGCAGGGAGATGCCCAGTGATAAGAGAATGAAGAAGGCCCACGTTTCATGGCTTTTGGGAATTGTGGAAGTGAGGCTGTGAGCAGAGTTTTCTCAAGGATGATTGTCCTTTCTCATGCACAGAATCAACATCTGTGCTGCCTGCATGCAAGTCAGGCACAGGAGAGTTCTCAAGGGGCTGACACTGGAGGAAAGGGGGGCTTAACAATCAACCCCCCCCCAAAAAAAAAAAATCAAAGGAAAGGGTGGGGATGTACTAACCCTAGATCCTTGCTCTGCCAAGAGAGATACAAAAGAATGGCTCTCAGTCTGTGACACTGGCTAGTAGACAAAAAAATTAAATAAACTGCATGCTCACACTCCTTTTCCCTTCTCTCCACACCAATACCCTGACCCTCATCAGAGCTTTCAAAGCAATGAATACCTTTGACCAGCACAGAGATGGCACCTATGCCCTCCTTAGGGAGTAAAATTCAGGATTGCTGAACTGCAAATATGCGTGCATAGGCTGGCGGTGTTGGGGCAGGAGTGGGTTCCTTTTGAGGTTGTGTGTGTCTTTAAAAGTGAAAAGTAGCTGCTTTATTGCCCTCCTGTGAAGTCCATGCTGATGCAAACAGAGTTTTGCTGAAGAGACTGGAATTGGTCACAAAGCACCATTTTTAAAGACCAAAAAAAAAGAAAAAAAAAAAAAGAAAAAAAGAAAAAAAATCTTATATTGCATAACCAAAGAGAAAAATTGGAAACTCTGTCCTGAAGGCAAATGCATCTATTTCTCATTCACTCTCCTCCCTTTTTCACTACTTTTTTTCCCATGAAATACATGCAAATCCCAACATGCACTAAGTTTTCCTCCAGGCATATACTTGTGTGGTTATTTAAGTAAGAAGTGGGTTGAATAGAGATATGAGGTGTTCCCAGCAGAAAGAGCCTGGAAAAGAGTGCTCTGTTTACTGCTTTATTGCTGTTGTTCTGAAGTCATGCACTCACCCCTGAGAGCATCTGCAGGTAGTAAAGGGGATAGCTGTCACTCTAATTATACAAAACACACATTTCCTTCTTAATTTACTTTGTCTTCTCACACTACAGCCACTGTTTCTGAGTCTGCCTACTTGGAAAGGTGTCTGGAAATTAAGTTGTAAGCATTTTATCAAAATGAAGGGTGGTTTAAGGAGTAATTCAAGTAGAGCAAGAACTTGCTGTTATCAATTAATGCTTGAAAGAAATCACAATTTCTGGTTGCACAGGACACTTATCAGTCTGGAAGCAGCAAACCAATGTGTGTGGTCTGTGCTTGGCTGCAAATCCTTCCAGGATCCTTCCAGCTCTCCATTGCCTTAAAAAGTGCCTCTGTTTGGAGTGAAGAATATTGAAAAAAGTGGGGGTGAGCCTAAATTAACAGAAGTACAAAGAGAAGGATTAGAGGGTGGGTGGGGTGTAGAGGAAAGGGGGGGGAGTAGTGGGGATTCAGGTGGGATGTGGGAGACAAGGAAAGGGCAATGTGGGAGGTTCAAATAAAATATACAAACCAGGAAAGGGCATGTGGATGTTCAGGTGAGATGTAGAGACCAGGAAGGGAATGTGGGAGGTTCAGGTGGGATGGGAGACAAGGAAAGGGGATGTGGACACTCAGGTGGGATGTAGAGACAAAGAAAGGGCAGTGTGGGAGGTTCAAATGAAATATAAAAAATAAGAAGGGGATGTGAGAGGTTGGGATGTGAGAGGTTGAGGTGGGATGTACAGACAAGGGGAGGCTGTGCCATTATGGACAGGAGGATTTCAAAGCCTCTCCCACAGTTTTCCCTCTGGTGGTTTTTGCCTCTGGTCCTTGGGATACTGTGGATACTGGCATTGGTCAATTAGAATAATTATAACTTGAGATATTTTGTTCCAGTGGTATTAAATCCGTGGCTGAAATAACTTTAATAAAGCTCCTTGACCACGGATTATTTAATGTCCTGCATAAACACTGCTCTTCCTGCCTTTCCCTCTGTCTTGAGGGATGGCAGGAGTTCCTGTTTCAGGGAAAAGGTTGGTTGTAGAAGTTTGGATTGAACTGTCACAACATGAGGAGAGTCCCAGTTGGAATACCAGACCATCATTTCTCTGGGAAGCTCTCCAGTATTTCCCCTTCTGGTAGGGGAACACTTCCAGAGGGGTAATTTTAGCAGCTGGGAGTACAAAGAGTACACAGCCAGTCGTGTGGATGGTGCCTGTCTGACACCATGGAGCTGGCCCAGGGATTCCTGCACGTTTTCCCACTTTCCCACTGGCTTTTTTCAGCCTGGAATTGTGTCAGCACCCACGGTTTTTAATCGGTGGGATCAGCGCGAGCATCAGGGAAGACACAGTCAGGCTTTTACACCAATGCTTGGGGCTACTGGGCAGAGTTTGTCTTCCAGATCTGTATGAGAAAGTGCAGCAGCTCCTCCCAGCTGCTGTTGCCATCCTCCTCCCCAAGTCTGCCTGAGATCCCTCAGCTGATCTGCTCCCTGGAACCTAAAATCTCATCCAGAGCTCTGGCAGAGAGCGAGGCAGGGAGTGGCTCTCAGAGCAGCTGATCTGGCAGATCTTTGGTAACACAGGGAAGAGGAGGGAGGTGGAAAACCAGGGAGAATGGGCCAGAAGAATTTTTTAATGAAGTTGGCTGCTGTTGTATCTGTTCAGAGTACCAAAAAACCAGTGGAACCATTTCTCATTGGCTTACATTCCTGTGGCTTCCTTTATCACTAACATGCATCCAGTTGAGCAGAAAACTCATTTCTCTTCATATCATTCCCCCCCAAAGAACCAGCTCTTTCAGCTGCAAATCCCTTTTTTTCTTTTTTTTTTTTTCTCTTTCCATCAAATTTCTCATCAATTTAGCAGCTGTGCCAATTCCAGGGCTGCACCCTGAGAAGAACAAGAAAATGGAACCAGCCCTGTTCAGTGGGATCCCACTCTGGTGTCAGTGACTGGAACTGCACTCCTGCTGATGGTGGCTTTGGCTTTCTGTCTGGAAAGAGGTTCTACAGCCCTGCCACGGAGTTAAATTATAAGAAAGTTGAAGCAGATGTGGTTGTGCACCCTCAGCAGATGTTTGGGATGGTGATCACAGGACTCTCACCATGTGGTTGTAATGAAAATGTTACAACTGTGGCTTCTGGCAAGGTGTGTTTGCAAAATATGGCTTTAGATCCTTAAAATAAGGTATCTAGTGATTAAAACAAAACAAAACAAAACAAAAAAAGTTAATGTCATTGAGGAGACTGCAATCTTGACGATGATTTTTGCAAGAGAAACTCACAGAAATGTGATATAACTGAAACCTTTAGGCAATGGCCCCAGGAAGCAAATTTGAGGACACTGGACTGATGCTGCCATGTGGGAATGGGAAGAATGCAGCTTTGTAGGGAGATGCATGGAGGAATTTTGCAATCACACTGGGGAAGGAGCACCTACAGCTGGGAACAGCAGATCATTCCTACCTCACCTTCCTCACAGATTCTGGGGGAGAATTTTCCAAGACTAGGAGGTAATTTGACTTCAGTTTACCTGCACCTGAGCTTTGCTAAGCTTCACCTGCATGAAGCCCTTCAACAAGACCTTATTCCTGTTTTTTTTGGTTTTTTTCCCTTCATTCCTGGTTATTCTGGATTTTTCTTTGTATTGAAAGCTATTACTAATATGGAAACACAGTGAAGAGGTGATGTCATGAGAACTTCTGCTGAGTTTTTTTTTCCTAAGATCAGGGCCTCAGCAGGTGCAGATTTTAACAAATTGTTTTTAATGGCAAAACTTTCTTCCCTTTCAGGGATAAGAATTTTAAGTTTAACTTAGGATTTGTAGGAATCTTTCCAGAAAAATGGAAAATTTTATTGTTTCTAGGGTGTATTTTCCTTGATACACTGGTGTTATCATGATGGTTATTGTATCTTACAGTTTTTAAATAGTATTAAATGTTCTCAAAAAGAAAACAAAAAAAAAATATCCCATTCTGCAGAAAATTACAGGCAGAGTCTGTGGATAGAATAGCAGTAATATACCAGACTTTTTAATATAGCTGGTTTGGCTCTTGTGTATCCTGCTCTTTATTCTTAACACTGTAATCAAGTGTAATTACAGGTGTAGACATTTTAATTAAAGGTGAATGAGTTTTAATTAAAGGTGAAAAAAGTAGAATTGGACCAACATTAACAATGTCTCTGTGACCTAAGCTGAAGGGTGTCATAGTATATACCTAAGAAAATACTGATTTGGACAAAATTTCCCTTTGCAATTTATGAAATGCCTTTGTGCAGAAAGTTGTGCTTTAGGGCACAAAGCACTCAGGTGCTGCTGCATTTGTGGGACAGTGGAAAATCTGTTTGCCACCGAGATTTGCAAATTTTACTTGGTGCATTATCAGTAGATACAATTGGCAGCTTCTCTGCTAAGGCCACTCATGGAGCATGAAGTTGGCACAATTGTGATGGGAAATACTTGATATGGGCATTTTATTTTCCTTTCCTGACTTCAGCATTCTTTGGACTTGGCTCCCAATGGGGAGGTTTTGCTCAGTTTGACCCCTGAACAAGGTGTCCCACTGTCCCTGTAACACGAGATTGCCATGGCAGCAAAGACAAAAAGGCAAAGCACTGGAACAGATCAGCCAGAGAGGGTGTGGAGCTCCCTCATGGGGATATTCCAGATCTGCCTGCACAAAATCCTCTGCGCTGGGAGGTGGGACCAGATGAGCCACTGAGGTCCCTCCCAGCCTGACCCACTCCATGATATTTACATAACATTTGTGACCTTGAATTCAAGTTTTCCTTCTCTTTCTTGGGTCTAAAATTATCTTTCTGACAAAGATGCAAATTTTGTTGTGTTGTTAGAGCCTATGTGAAAAACTTTCATTCACCCAGTTCAGTGATAAACTTGTAGTTTGTAGCCAGATCTAGAGTGTTTATTGTTGCTCTGAAAAAAAGACAACAAAATCTGATGTTTGCTAGGTTGGTTGGAAATGTTTGGGAATTTTTCTTTGCTCAAAGAGAAATCAGACATTTACACCAAGCTCTTCAGGTAATTTTGATGTTCAGACATTGCCAAGATTAGTTTCAACTAAAAATGGTTTGTACCTTGACCACTTCTTAATGTCCTGTGTTAAATAAAATAATTTATCCATTCTGTGCTGTTTCTGTACCAAGAAAACCAAGACAAAAGCAGCTGCTATATTTTTATTAACAATGCTAATAAATAAATAACATAAATACTGATGCCTTTATAATTTTTTTCTGCATCTTGAGGGTGTTCACTCCTGATCAGAAGTGGCTTCCCATTGATAGGACATTATGGGGAAGCACCTTCTGTCCCTTTCCATCTCCCTCGGTGCAACTCTTGAGCAAGACAGTTCTTAGAGAAAAAAATTGTGCAGGAATTTTTTTTACCTGGTCCACAATAATTTTTTTCATGAGTTTTGCTCTTTCATTGAAGTGATATAACTGAAAAAATAATGGCAAAGAAGAAACAACTGAATTGAGTTGCTGAAAAACTGGGAAACCAAACAGTTTTGCAAACCTCACATGGACAAACCTGATGCTGGTTTTGAAACAGTGACCTACTAATCAACACAAAAAATTCGTTTTTCAGAAGGCTTTGATCATTTTTTCCTTATGTCTCTCCATGTCTTTCAAAGATTCATAGCTTAACATCCTTAAATCCCATTCTCTATTATCTATGATTTTTTCATATCAAAGTTTGTGATAATATTAATGACATAAACTATCTTTTTTGAGTTGAAAAACAAGGACTAGTGAGGATGGAATTATTTCCATGCAAGGCAATGTCAGACCAAAGGGTGGTGCTTTACAAAGATATTTTGTTTCTTATGTGTGTCACATTAGAATTAGAATCAGTGTGATATGGGAATATTTATTATCAGAATTTATTGGAATAAATACTCTGCAGTGATGGAGCAAAACAAACTGACTTTGTTTTCTGATGGTGCCTACAGTCCATGCTTTGCTTTACTAAACTTTGCCTTACTGGGTCTATAATCATTTCCAGTTTCATCTTAACATTTCAGATAGGATGTTTAAAAATATCCTTTTGACCCTAAATTTAGACTATCTTTATTCACATAATGCTCTGATACCTCTCTTTTCATTAATTTTTCCTTAAGTGAAATAAGAAGGAATGACATACAATTTCTGCCTATAGAGAGAGGTAGTTCAGTTGTTAAATCATTCTGTGAGAACCTCTAAATAAAAATTTTAATTTACAAGTGGATTACACATGTAGCACCCTACTGTCATCTTTTTAAAGCTATGAGCCCAAGCATATAATACAGATAATTTGTGATACCTTTTGGATTGTCTGCATAGTTTGATTACAAACTATTGTTACAAACAAACCTTGTGGCTGTCATGTCTGATACCTTAAGGAATCATATTTCTTGCAGTGGTTATTCTTGACACTGATGGCCTTTAATGCACACCAATCAGCCTTTACTCACATGCTGCCATCACTGCTCTATTTATTTTAAAAATGAGGAAGGTTCAGAAAAAGTTCAAAGCCCTCAGAATTTTGCTTTGCTGCCTCTGTCACTGAGAGCAGTCTTTGCTTGAAAAACAGGATTAAACCCCAGCTAATTGATTTAAAATTCCAATTTTTCTATTTGTTAGTGGGCAGTTTGGGCTGGTGGAAACTCTTGAGCCCACAGCATTCTGCAAAATCTTTTTTCTAAATGTTTTTTCAAGTTCCAACTATGCAGTGAATTTTATTAATTAGAAGAATGTTTCCCAACTCAGTGGGCAGGCTCTCCACCAGCCCCAGGAGCTGGGGTAGGGCACACTATGAAAGAGGAGAACTTTGAGGGCAGGGAAAACTGCTTACCTTTCCCATCCACCTGCAAACATGTTCCCACAGTCATGAATATAATTCTCTTTGAAAAATCACCCATGCAGCTTCCCCTGACACTTGTGGCACCTCTCACTGTGTCAGGCTCAGTTCCCCCTCACCTAAAATCTCCTGACTCAAAACCTCCTCTCCTGCTTACACGTAAAGAACATTTAAGAAAGTTCCACAGAAACACTCCAAGTTCTGCTGCCAGCCAGAATTAAAATGAGTTCTAGCCCCACATGGTTGCTCTGATTAGGAGGTGAAATAGTTTTCCATCTGTCTAGCTCAATATTTCAGTTGACTCACCTTTATGTTTCCATATACACAGGACCTTGGATTTCTCAGATCCTGTTTCAAGCCCTTCCGAGGAAATAAGGGCTCGTCTGCCTCGGGGAGCTGTTGTGAAACACACTGGAGTGTGGATTTAAAATGCAGCACTTTGCCTGCATTAACTCCTTGTGGGAATGCTCTGTTCTGCACACACAATGCTCAGCAGCTTCCTTTAATCCACCCTGCTAAGACTGGAATGACCAAAACCAGGCAATCCTAAATAAAATAGGGTGTTTAAATTGATGTATTTTTTTCTTCAAACAACCTGGATGATATTTACATTTTAATCAGCTGTTATCATCCTAAGGAGTTTCACCCATTTCCCATTTCCTCTCCCTGGTGTTTGATTTTGTTGAAAGCAATTCCTTGCCCCAAATTCAGCCTTGCAAAGTTGTGCCAGCACAGCAAAGAGAGGCTGAGGGTCAGATTGTTGGAAACTGAGGGGTGCAGATTGAATTTGGTGGGCTGCTGCATGGCACCCTGTTTCACCCTGCAGAAATGCAATGTGCAGCCCACTTTCACTCTCAGCTGGGGGGTTTTGTGGACTGAGGCAGAGGATAATTAGGGTTTAGTCCCCCCTTGTCAGACAAATCTTGACTTGTGGGATGCTGCATCCTGACCAAATATAAACCCATGTAAACCAAATTCAGTTTGATCACTGTGCAGCCCTCCCATTTCTGTTGGAATTACCTGCACTGCCCTCATAAATCCTGAGTAGGAGCAGGGAGAAGTGAAGGGATGGGACAAGGTAAAAATATACAGAGAAATAAACCAACAGAAATGCATCAGCAGGCACAGTCCTGCTCAAAAGAATGAGGAGCATCCACTCAATTAGTCTGGACAGATTTTTCCACTCAGAGATGGTGGGTGAGAATGCAGGACCTGGTTTGTGTTGTGGATACTGCACAATTTTCAGCATTTTTGTAGTTGATGTAATTGTCTCTGTGTTGGAGTGAGTTAATTAAATGTTACTGCAATATTTACTGGTGTCTGTTTGGTTTTTAAAAACACTTAATTCTATGTTACTGACAGTTGATTTTCTGCCAAAACCATCCTGTCATCTCCATGCTTCTATTTTGGTTTATGCTACCTTCAGTAACCCAGTGTGGTTTTATGAACATGTTGCTCTTCGTGCCTCTGATAAGACAGAAGAAACTGTTACAAATAAAATAAAAAAAAAGTTGTTTCTTGTGACTGGAAAGGTAATTCAGAAATTAAAGGTAGGTAATTCAGAAATAAAGAAAGGTAATTAAGAAATTAAAACACACTATCTCAAAAAGTATTTCACATATAAATGTTTCTTATAAAATTCTCTTCTGAAAGATCTTTGGATATTTTTTCACCCATCTGAAATAGTTGCAGAAACATGTGATGGTGTTCACAGGGGTCTTAGGATGAGGGAAGAGATGAGAATGTTGACTCCATGTTTCAGAAGGCTGATTTATTATTTTATGATATCTATTATATTAAAACTATTCTAAAATAATAGAAGAAAGGATTTAATCATAAGATTGGCTAAGAACAGAAAAAGAATAATAACAAAGGCTTGTGATTGACTGAGACAGTCCAGACAGTTGGACTGTGATTGGCCATTAATTAGAAATAACTACATGAGACCAATCACAGATTCACTTGTTGCATTCTACAGCAGCAGATAATTATTGTTTACATTTTGTTCTTGAAGCTTCTCAGCTTCTCAAGAGAAAAAAATCTTAGGAAAAAATTTTTCAGAAAAATATCATAGCTACAGAAACATTTCTATTTTATGGGTTCTATGATTTAAGTAGGGTATTTCCTGTCATCCATGGGCAGTTCTCAGCTCAGGAGTTGAGCAGGGCTGGGTTCCCTCATGGTTCTGCTTGTGGGTGACAGTGCATAAACCATTCTAGAAGATTTCTGACTTATTTCTACCAGCCAGGACCGGGGCTGTCTCCCTCATGGTAATATTTCATGGTGAGCTTCCTTCTGTCCACCTGACCCTTTCAAATCAAGGGAAACACACCCACCTCCTGCTGCCCCAGTTTTTCTCAACTCTGTGGTAAGAAAGAGCATTTTTAATGCATTCTCTATATTGCAAGCTACCTCTTGTGTTAAAATTACTGTCGTGCCTTCAAAGGTGATGTCCTGCCCGTGGCTGTGTTGGAGCCACATTCCACTGACAGCCTTTCATGGCAGATGCCTGGATTGTTTGAGTAAGGGCTAAACTATGGGCTGCATCTGCTGTGCGTGCCATTCAGCTCCAGAGCTGGCCAGGCCAGGAGCAGAGCCTCTCCAGATGAAAAGCTGAAGGATAATAAGGCAATTTGTGGGACTCTGCTCCTGGAACAGATTGTTCTCTGCTTGCTCTCAACGAATCCGTTTGGCTTTGTTTGGTGAATGTGTCAGCAGAGCCCACATTTCATTGGAATCCTCTTGGAGAAGCCACAAGCTGAGTGTCTCTTCAATTTATGGGCTGAAGTTGCTTTTTGGGGTGGCTCTTAATGACAAAATCCCATCAGTGGATGCAAGGCAACACAGATGTGTTCACTCTCCCTCTGGAGATCAGCAGGCAGATGCATTAATTTATGTCTGGAGAACTCAACTCACTCCAGCAACCTGAGAGTGTAAAATTTCTAGTCCTTGAGAGGGGCAAAAATCACACATCATTGGGACCATAACTTTAGAAAATAAAGCCCATTAAGGACAGATGAAGGGACTCCTCTGGCTGTACAGCCTAAAATGGGAATGGGGGAAAGTCAGATGTGCAAGAAAAGGAATATGGTTTGTCTTCAAAGATGTTTAGGAGCAGGGAAACCATTTGATCTCCATGGCTGTGCTAGAAAAGATGAGAAGTGATGAGCATCAGTTACAAGAAAGGTACAAGATCTGTTGTAGGAGAGGTTTCAGGATTTCCTGTCTTTTAATAAAGATTTGAGGGTTCTGACCCTTTAATAAGTGCATGAATCTGTAGCTCAGACTCTGTGCCAGGAAATTGCCTGTATTCCATGCACTGGGTTGGATGTGGGCTGGGATCAAGGTTTTACTTCTTGTTCTTCTTGAGAGAATGTCCTGATGAAAAGCAGAAATGGACTCACTCTGCTCCCACTTGGTTACATGAGCTAGGCAAGTCCTTTGTGGTAAATTAATTCTATGTATTCATTTCTGAGACCTAAAGATATCCTAAGTGTCATTTGAGCTCTTATCATGAAGAATATTTCCTTTCCCTGCCTCCTGTTCTTGAATTTGCATTTAGTCCTCTTGATTCTTAAATCTTTGATTGGGTGCAGGCTGTGATTTCACCTTTCTAAAAAGGGAGATTTCTGCAGAGCTGTCACCTTTGATAGGCAGATGAGAAACATTTGTGGCTGCTCCTTGCTTGAGATGATAGGACATTCCTTTATGGCTGAAGTATTCCATAAGTCTGAAGTTTTCTCCTGGATGTAGTTTTCTTGCTCTATTTACACCCAAACACAAAACCACTTGGGATTTTCCCCTTGTCACATGTCAGCAGTCAGAGCTTTCTACTTCTGCTGTTAAAATTGCATTGTGTCCACAGTATCAGAGAGATCCTGAGCTCGGGAGATCAGAGGACAGAGCTTTTGAGATGCAAAGATGGTTTGGTGGCTTGCTGATTGCTCGTGGTTAACCACTATGTGAATTTAAATATAAAGAGAGAAACTGCAAAGATTTAAACAAAAGCAATCAGTAAGTGGAGTTCTGGAGTTGTACAGCTGACATTTATTCCCTGTCCCATCATCCTGGTGCTCCAGGGACTATGAAGACTGGAGACATTCTAGAAATGTCTGGACACAACCCTGTGCCATGGACATTTGCAGGGTTAAATGTCCTGTGGTGTTTGCAACGCTGCTGACATGATTTTTATTTTTTAAAGAAGTAGTTTGTGTATTTCTAAAAATAGAACAGTCAGACATAAGTACATGATTGCTGCTTCTGCATATAAAAGTACTGTCCTCACCTGCAGCTTTTTATTTTTTGGTTGGCTTGTTTAGACTGTTTAGGTGTATTTAGGTGTATTTAAAGGAAGGTGTAGGGTTAGCTGTAGTATTTTTATCATGTACAGAATTAAGTTTCAGAAAACAGCAAGGTGTTATGCTCTCATTTCTGTTTATAATTTTAAGATTTTTATTTAATGTCCATGTGTAATTTAACAAGTATTTCTACTTGCATCGAAGTCAATTGCATGAGAGCAGAGTTTGCTCCAGGAAGGATGTTGTGTTCACGAAGCACAGAAATTCTCTCGCCTCTCTGTGTTTGGGGAGCATTTTCTTCACCAGAACACTCCCTACCTCATCTGTGCATTGCACTGTGTGCTTTCCTGCAAGCTGAAAAGGGAGGGACAGGTGGTGGCTTTGCTCTGGTTTTAAATGCTTGGAATATATTTAGGATTTGTGGATGTTTTGTGGATGGAAAGTGGGTGAATTGACAGAAGATCACAAATTTTAAATTAGTTGGTTTTTTGAACAAGTTATTATTCTGTTTAGGATATTTACTTATAAACAATCACCTTCATTTAGCCTAAACTAAATTTGTAGCAAAAAAAGAATATTGAAACTGTCTCAATGCTATATGACTATATTAACAAAACTGGCAGCTTAATTAATAACAAGTTATTAATTAATAAATCTTTCAAAAGTTATTTCTATTGCCACCAAATAGTTCCAGTTTAAATTCAGAAAAAATATTTGCTTGACAGAACTGTCGAAAACATTCTGCCAATGAAAGGCTGCTAGGAGATAACATGAGAAAACATGGTTAAGTCAGAACTTCCTAAAATAAAACACACTTTTCTCAAGGTTAGATAAACTGCAGAGCTATAAGCATTGTTATATCAGCTAAGAAAACTGATATATGAACCTAGGTCAGCTGTGTCACAAATGCTGGAAATGTAAGAACTGCCTGTGCCTCTGAGGCATGGCAATTCCATTCTTTGTGCCTTCTAACCAAAAAGTTCAAGGGGCTTTTCTCTTTTGCAGTGGCTCCCGTGCAGGTGTTTATCCTCCCCTTGCACCTCTGTTTATTTGCTTTCAGGAGCCAGGGCTGGGTGAAAGCCCAAGGTGTGCTCCAGCTGGGGCTGCAGCACATACTCAGCCTCACTCACACAGCCCAGTCCTTCCCTGACCTAACCACAACCTCCCTCGGGTCCCAGAGATTCCCACAAGTCAGCGATGACTTGCTGGGAAAGAATCCTGGTGCATCTGAGCAGGAGGAAACCTGTGCTATTGCTGTGGGACACACAGGAAATGCAGGGAGCAGGGTGGGTCTCTGCCTTGGCAACAGGAATATTCCAGCCATGCAGCCAGACCTGGGAACGTTCAGGTTCTATAAACACACAAAGAGCTTTGTGCAGACTTGCTCAGTCGGGGCAGATTCTGCTTTCCAGTTGCATTCTTAAGGAAACATGATTTTTTTTCACTGACTACAACTCCACACATTGATGCTTAGACCCTCTGCATTTCCTTAGATCAGACTCAAGGTGCTTTTGGAAAGAGATTAGAAATAAATCCAAACTGAGATTTTAATTTTTGTTTTATTAACTAATGAAGCTGTTTAAATATGCTGTTTCTTTTTGGTTTTTTGCTTTTTTTTTATTACAGAATCACAGAATAATGAGGTTGGAAGTGACCTCTAAGATCATCGAGTCCAACCTATGCCCTAACAATTAAAGCATAACACATTTAGATAGATTTGATATATTAAATAAAGCACATGGCTAACTGAACAATTTGTATCTGGGTACTCTGACAGTGATTAAGACTCTGTGAATTGGGCAATGTGCCTGGCTGTCCTTGTGCCCTGATAATTCTGGCTGTGTTCTGCTTGCACAGGCAGGGAAAATCTCAAGGTGGCTGGAGCAGGAGCAAGGCTGATGTGAACCTGTGTCATGTCCCAGGGAGTGAGCTTGGCTGAGGGAGCTGGGAGGCATCCCAGGGTCCCAGCTGCTCAGGCACAACCTAAATCCATTCAGATACTGAAGGCAGCTAGGTTCCTGGGCCATGATTCAGCTTTCTTAGCAATTCTGGCAGCACGTATGTCTGCAGGTTGGTGCGGAGTGCCGGTGCAGACACGACATTCCCATATTCCTGCCCTGGTGTATTGCATAACAGCTTGCTGATAAATATTGAAATTCCCTGTTAAAGAGCTTGCTTACCTATAGGAAATTATTCTGAAATAAGCTGTGATGTGAATGCAAATGTTGTAGGTGCTCTGAAATCGCTCCCTATGTGGACATATTTACATGGCAGACAGCTAAGTAAACTTGGTGCTCCCATTCCAAGAGCCTGCTAAATTCACTGACACAGTTTTGCAGATTAAGTTATTCCAGACAGGTTCTCCACACGAACCTATTTATGTTAGGGAGAAAAGCAAAACAAAATTCCTGGTCTGAGACAAGCTATGAGGAAAAATACCTGTGCAGGGAGTGATTCCAGAATATTACAATGCATTATTGTGGCATCCACATTCTCTGAAAAAATCCCTTCACCCAGGATTTTTCTCCTGGGAAGCTGAGAAGCCTCTGAAGAAAGGAAAACAATTCTTATCTCATTTGCTTCTCCTGTGCTGTGCTCATGTGGAATGTGTTTGGAGATTGTTCACCCCCAGGTGATTGTTCCATTGCATTCTGCTGGGAGTTGTTTTTACTCTTTGGCCAATCAGGGCCAGGCTGGGTCAGGACTCTGGAGAGAGTCACCAGTTTTCATTATTATCTTTTTAGCCTTCTGTAAGTATCCTTTCTGTATTCTTCAATATAGTTTAATCGAGTATTTTTTAATATAATATAATATTATAAAGTAATAAATTAGCCTTCTGAGAACATGGAGTCAGACTCATCATTCCTGCCTTCCTTGGGGCATCCTAGCAAATACAATACATCATATTTACTTTTTTTTTATTTTGGGAAAACATGACTGTTCTTCTCTGGACATCTGTAAATCAGTGGGCTGATTATAAAACAATGAAAGGTTTCAAGTTCCTACAAAAGCCAGCTTTTGTCCAAATTCAAGCATTCTTTTAGAGACTCTCCCTACAGAGTTCACCATGCTGCTGATTCATAGCACAAAGCAGTGTTTGTTCAGGGTAAACCCTTCCAGCCCTGCCTGCCCATCTGCCAGAGGTTGTCCCAAATCCAGAGCCAGAGCAATCCCAGATCTCAGCCTGCAGCTGAGCAAGCCCTGGGCATGGCTGTGGAAATAAATCCCTCTGTGGAATGGGGAGGCAGAGGATGGATGTTCTTCCTGCTGCCCTTCTGAGAGTGGTAAAACCTCAAACACCAAAAGCAGATTTGACAGTGCTTGTCTCTCAGAAGGCCTCCAGACAACACTCACTTTTTAAAAATCCTCCAAAAGTGCCAAGGGCAAAACAATAATCATCCTTTTTGTGAGGGCCTAGAGGGTGAGACATGATCTTACCATCTTTATTTTTGAAGTAACCTGAAACTGTACATCAACCATTATTCCACTGCCCTCTTTATTGGATCTGCATTTCATTTTCATCTCCTTCTTTCTCTGTATATTTTATTTCCAAGTATATTATAATATGCTAATTTTAAACTGACATTTTCTTTTTTTTTTTTTTTTTTTTTTTTTTTTTGGTCATGTAGAAGGCAAAATCCTGGTGAAGCTGTGATAAAGAAGAGGAAATACATTTTTCTCTCTATTATCTTTTCTAGTTAATTGTATTACCTGCAGCCTTTGTGGGATGGTGAGCACAGGTGCCTCCTCACTGAAAGCACAAATCCAATTTTGACACCATCATTCAATTGTCACCTCTGTGACTGCAGGTAAGAAAATCTGAGCCATGGGGATGTGACAAACCAAGTTCCACACATAAGCACTGGCAAATTATTTTAACTTTTCCTGAGAAGATGAGAGGCCTAGGCTTTGGATGCTAGAAATGGGGTAAAATGCATCAATATTTAAGTACTTTGGAGTTCACATTGTGTGTGGATAGAAGGAAGGAATTGGAATTTCAAAACCAAAGAGGATGATTGGTAATGTGCAAGAATTTCTCTATGTGAACATAAAGAAAGGATAATAGCTGTGGAAAAATAACCTGGATTTGGGCATGGTGTGGATGTGTGGGAAGAAAGAAAGAATGGAAAAAGAAATTAAGAGCACATCAAAGAGAAGTCTGTACTATCCCCTCTCCACAGGTGGAAAAACTGAGGCAGAGGAGCAATTTACACATATTCCACTTTCACTTGTCCTTGTCAGAGCCAAAAATTTCTACCTCCCAGTCCTAAACATGAACCACAAGGCTACTCCTCTGTACTATTATATCTGCTCTTTGTTTTACCTTGTTTTCAGTTCCAAGAGTGCCTCTGATCTACATAAACATGTTGAAACTCACCGTGATTCAGGTGCCTACAGCTGTGGTGTTGGAGGATGTGGTTTTATTTCATGGACTCCACCGGCTTTGAGACAGCACTGCAAGAGGCTGCATGTGGTGAGTGTAATAAAGAGCAGGATAAAATACATTTCTCTAAATGAGACTAAAGTTTCAAATTTGTGTGTGTTTGGTTTCATGTGAATTAATGAAATGTTTTATTTTTGCATCAAATCCAGCATTTATTTGCACACATTTCTAGGACTCTGGCAAGTGTTATGCAAGGACCTGATTCCTTTTGAATGCTTGCTGTAGGTACATGCAGTTGCATCCTCAGAGTCTTGAACTCTGGCCAACCTCCTCCCACCTCCCCTTTTTGTTTTTAAGGAAAAAAACCCACATGCCAATTCCAATCTGGCCAGCAAAGCATTTCAGGGATTAACTCCATTCTTAGAACTAATATATTACCTGAAAATAGGGAAACTTTCAATCATGTGAGTGTGGCCACACATTAAAATTCAGTTCAGGCTGCTGTAATTTATGCAGGCTTGCTGCTTGTTCCTTCAGCTGGGATCACTCCTGGGCTGTAAAATGAATTTATTTTAGTGGGATCTGTTCCCACCCTGCTCCTGGAGATCTGCAGTAGCAATGACCAGGGCAGAGAATTTCCACATTCACTGGGGTTCCTTAATCAGTCCAGTTCCAACAACCACAAACTGGAAATATTTTAGGAAGCTACTTCAAAACTTCTTCAGCTATTCAATGTGGTTTTCCACTTTTCAACAGGGGATTAATTTTTTGTCAAATATAGGTGCAAGCCTTCCATGACTGTAACAGTCTTCCTTTCCAAGAGTCATTCTGAAATATAAATTGCATACCTGTCATTTCTCCAGGAGTTATTCACTGACCCAACATTTTCAAAAAGCTCATAAACTCAGCAGATATTCTCATTTCAGGTATGTTACCAGCTGATTCTTGCTCAGACCATAAAGTATTTTTTCCAAAACATCCTGATTCAGAGATCCAGATGATTAATTGAAAGTTTTCTACAGCTTGGTTCCATTTTAGGCATTGTGAGTGTGAAACAATTTACTAATTTACTACTTTGCATTGGGTTTTCCATCATGGCAGTGAAACTTAAGATGGTTAAACGAAGGAAATAAAAAGGATTTTTTGCTTTTACAACTGTGAGAATCTTGTCACTGATATTTTTAGAAGAATTTTTTTAGCCCTGCAAGTTGTATCCATGGAAGAACTACAGAATTTTTTTGCAGAAATACATCAGCAGCTTCTGCAGTATAAACAAACTCTTCCCTCCATTTTTGGACAAGAAAATGCAACAAATAAAAAATATTGTTATGAATATGAATCTCCTATTTCTCTTACATGCTGCATATTTGATAAAAACCACTAACTGGAGCCCTCTTGCAGGTGTTCCATCACAGAGGCTGTCTTTTGTTTGAGTGCCACATAGTAAACAAAAACCTAATTCATCTTGTAATTGCTGACATTATCAGTTTTGGCAATCTAATTTGATGTTCTTCTTATTTTCTGCTGCAAATGCTATGTTTGTAGTTGGTGTTTTCATTATTTTCAATTTTTTCCCTTTTAGACATAAAGATGACAATGAAAGACACTGGAGTTTGGATGCAGCCAAGGTTTGGGGCAGGATTTTGAGATGGTGACAAGTCTTGACCGAGCCAAAACAGTTTTGGCAGAGATGGAATAGAACTGGGCTTGGGAATTCAGATAGACTTCTAGCAAAACAGTCTTTTATTGGATTTTTACTATGAAAAAGTGTGAGGTTTTTTTATCTTTGGGACAGGTTTGCTTTCTTAAACAAAGCAAGTTTTAAAGTGTTCACTTTTATCTTTGTCAAGTCTCATATATAACACTTTGTTTTCTCAGCTTTCTTGTTAAACTATTCTGATGTGCTTAGAGAATACAAGCAAGATCAACACAATGCCATGCACATGCAAGAAGTTCATTCATAGCCTTTTGGAGAAGAAACTTTTCAGTTCTGCATATTCATATAGCATATATGTGTTTATTTATTCATTAAAAACATCCAGACTGTGGGGAAAATGTTGATCCAATGCATGAGACAAAGAATTTGAGTTGGTAGGTAAAACATCCCATTTTTTATTAGCTCACTATGTTATTTATTAGAAATTAGCTAACAGCTTGTGTGGGATTTTTTGAGACTCTGCTCATAGGAAGGAATGATTAATCTGACTCCATGTTCTCAGAAGGTTAATTTATTATTTTATGATACTATACTATATTAAAGAATACTATACTAAAGAATATAGAAAGGATACAGCCAAAAGGTTAAAAGATACTAATGAAAAACTCGTGACTCTCTCCTCCAGGGTCTGATGCAGACTGACTGTGATTGGTCATTAAATTAAAACAATTCATATGTTAAATAAACAGTCATTAACTTAAAACAATTGACATGTTAAATAAACAATCTCAAATCCCATTCCAAAGCAGCAAAACACAGGAGAAGCAAATGAGATAATCTTGTTTTCCTTTTTCTCTGAGGCTTCTCAGCTTCCCGAGAGAAAATCCTGAGCAAAAAAAGATATTTTAAAAACCATGACAGTAACGAGCTTGTGAGATGTAGAAAAGAATATAAAAAATTTGGCGGGTTTCTTAGCTTTATTTAGTGACTTCAAAACTATTTCAGGAGTTATTAGAGAGACTTTCTTGTTGCAAAGGAATTTATAGGCCCTGTCACAAATAGAGTCACAATAAACGGGCAGGTGTAAAAATCTCCCCCTATGCTCAAAAACTCCTGTTTTGCAGGCAGCTGAGATCTCCGTGCTCAGGTTGTACTCTCACTAAATATGCTGGGCTGTAAAATGATGTTTCAAGAGCACTTGAGCCATCTGTGCAGAGGGGGAAGGCCAGACACTTGTGGGTGTCAGCCTGATTTTAATCTGCATGAATCAGGGAGGCAGCATTTTTAATATTTACAGCCAGGCAGAACTGACTCACGTTTCCCTGGGCGATGGATGGGTCCCTCTATAGCCCCTGGGATTTCCCTTGCTAAATATCAAAGGCCTGCAAGGAACAACAGAGGTGTTAACAAGAGGTGTTCACCCTTCCCAGGGAAAGAGTCCTTTAGAATGGAAAGTATGAGTCAGCCAGAGCACACAGGAGCCTTCTCCAGGTTTTTATAACAGCTTACCTGTCCAATATTCTCCTTTTACTCCCCATGCCTGATGGGGAGGTTGCTGCCTTCAGTGCAGGCTGCTCTGCAGGTACCAAGGTTAATTTACACCAAGGCCATTCAAGGTTTCTCGTGGCAAATTAAAGCACGGTGTTATTTGGTTTGTACTTGGGCTGTGGAGCTGAATGCGAGCGAGAATACAACCTGCAAGTCCAAAATTCACACCTCTTCCTGTGAGCCTACTGAATGTATTTTGTAAGGCAAAAACAACTGTGGGGTCAGACCAAATGGGGTGATAACTTATTAACAGAGAGCTATTTTTGAAAAGAATTTTTCAAAGTAATTGCTGCTTCATGACACTCTAGAGTTGTATTCCATTATTGCTTACATACCTGGCTTATTTCATTATTATTATTTACAGAGCTTGCATTCACACAAGGGGTTTGCAAAGATAAAAGTTACTTTTTTTTTTTTTTTTTGGTCAGTAATCAATTTTAGAATTTACACTACAAATTACATTACATTACATTACAAATTTTTTCTATTTGTTTGCAAATAGAGGTTTTGCTAACGCCACTGTTTCTAGCAGACAACAGAAGTCAGCAAGGATGATTTTCAGGGTATTTTCAGCCTTTTTTTAAATTTTATGTCAATATTTTTAATAATCTTATGTTACAATTTTAATAACTATTTGTAAAGATTTTAATAATATTTTGTTAGGATTATTTCAGCTTTTTTTTTCTATTTTTCTATTAATATTTTTAATAATCTTATGTTACAATTTTAATAATCTTTTGTTAAGATTTTAATAACATTTTGTTAAGATTATTAGCACCCCAAGATGCTGGTGCAAATGTACAAAATAAAATACCCATTCAAAAGCATTTTGATGAAAAGAGGCACCTTCTTTTCCCCCCTGATTTTGATAACAAATTTTAACTTTTTTGTACTGAAACGACTGTGAGCGAGCCCGTTTGGGTTTGAAAAGTGGAATTTTGGCTGTGCCTAATTTTGGAAATGCCTCTGAAGTCGATTTCAGAGTGTGAAGTGATGTCCCATAGAGAAGTGGGTGCTCCCACTAGTGTGGTGTTTGTGGGGTCCCCAGGACTAGGGAAGAGATGAGAGTCTGACTCCATGTTCTTCAGAAGGCTGATTTATTATTTTATGATATTATATGATATTAAAGAATGCTATACTAAAACTACACTAAAAAAAGAGTAAGGATACAGACAGCAGGCTCAACAAGAATGAATAATAAAAACTCGTGACTCCTCAGAGCCTCGACACATCTGGACGGTGCTTGGTCATTAAAGTAAAACAATTCACATGCTGGATAAACAGTTCTCCAAATCACATTCCAAAGCAGCAAAACAGGGAGAAGCTGAAGCTTCCCAGCTTCCCAGGAGAAGAAATCCTGGCGAAGGGATTTTTCAGGAAATACCATGGCGACACACCAGCGTCCCGCAGTGCAGGGGTGACGGCAGACGGAACGCTCTGAACTCACACGGGGCTTGTGCCGCTCAAATCTTTTTGTCCGACACCCCCTCCATCCAGGAGGGAGGAGGCCCTGCCAGGAACAAGGCATCATTTGCCGGGATTTGTGGGATCCAGCCTGAAAAACAGCTCCTGGTGCGCCGTGGGGAGGAGGTGGCCGTGAGTCACCGGGACGGGCTCTGGAGGAGCCGGAGCATCAGATAAGGAAGGAGTGGAAAAGCAGCGCGGTGTCTGCCTGGCTCTGGCACGGCATCCCGCTGCATTTCGGTCCTGGATTCCAGCCCTGGGCTCTGGGCAGGCAGGAGGTGCGGGCAGAGAGCCCTTCTGACCTTGCCCGAGGAGGTGGTGCCCTGCAGAGCAGCCGGCAGCTGGAAAAAATATGTACCTGAAAGATGTACCCGAAAAATGTACTCAAAAAATGTACCTGAAAAATACAACCTGAATAATGTACCCAGAAAAATGTACTTAAAAAATGTACCTGAAAAATGTACCTAAATAACATACCCGAAAAGTGTAGCTGGAAAAATGTACCCCAAAAATGCACCCAAATAAGGTACCCGAAAAATGCAGCCAAAAAATGCACCTGAAAAATGTACTCAAAAAATGTACCTGAAAAATACACCCTGAAAAATGTACCCAGAAAAATGTACCTGAAAAATGTACCCAAATAACGTACCCAAAAAGTGTAGCTGGAAAAATGTAGCCCAAAAATGTACCCAAATAAGGTACCCGAAAAATGTGGCCAAAAGATGTACCTGAAAAATGTACTTGGAAAAAAGTACCCGAAAAAATATAGCTGAAAAATGTACCTGGAAAATGTAAGCGAAAAACGTACCTGAAAAAATGTACCCAAATAATGTAACCAAGAAGTGTAGCTGAAAAATGGACCCAAAAAATGTACCTGGAAAAATTTACCCGAAAAATTTACCTGAAAAATGGACCTGGAAAAATTTACCCAAAAAATGTACCTGAAAAATGGACCTGGAAAAATTTATCTGAAAAATGTACCCAAAAAATGTACCTGAAAAATGGACCTGGAAAAATTTACCCAAAAAATGTACCTGAAAAATGTACCCAAAAAATGTACCTGAAAAATGTACTCGAAAATAGTACCCAAATAAGGTACCCAAGAAATGTGGCCAGAAAAATGTACTTGAAAAATGTACCCAAATAACTTACCCAAGAAATGTAGCCAGAAAAATGTACCCCAAAAATGTACCCCAAAAATGTACCTGAAAAATGTACCTGAAAAAATGTACCCCAAAAATGTACCCCAAAAATGTAGCCAAAAAATAAGTGTGGCTGCCAAGAAGCAGAGCAACACCAAGCTGGAAGAAATCATGCAGAAAGCATTTTCTGTTCTCGAGGTTGAAGAATTAAAATTTAAAGCTAGGCATTCTTCTTCCAAATACCACACAAACAACCGTGTTAGTCATTTGCTGCTAATGCAAACATGATTAATATTTTTTTTAATTACTATTTTTTCCCGTTGTACAGGCTCTCCATCATTAACAGGACTGATAATGAGGTGCATGTAAAATCTGGGTTGTTTAATACTTCTTAATTAGGTTCCTGAATGTAGGGCTTTTTTATTATCCTTACAGAGGAAGAATGCTAGCAAAGATAATTCAGTAGTTTTTACGAAAGCAGTAGAGAAAAAAACTACTTTATTTGTCTCTGGGAAAAAAGAATCTCAAAGCTGGTTCACTAAACAGTGCTATTATTTTGAACAGGCTTTTAAGTTTGGTGTCTGGGAGAGGAGTGGTTGCCCTGATATGGTTTTTAGCATATAATTCCATGAAATAAGACCTGTTAAAAGCAATGTGCAAAGCCTACCTAAAGACCCAAACCAGTAATTTTCTTACTAGATCACATCAAATACAGAGTTTGTTCTGTTATTGTCTACAGCAAGGAGCTTATGTGATCTCCAGCAAATGATGATGTGCCTCAGTTGTCTGCCTCTAAAGAGTTCTCATCTTTACAAGGAAGCCACAAGGTTTTTATTAACCTGTGTTCTCATTTGTTCAGATATTATGAGCATTAAAACCACTCTGCTGAAGGCCCAAGTGTGGTCCTCGACCTGCCTTTTAATTCCTGGCTCAGCTTTTCTGCATTCAAACCAATTTATAAAAGAACTGACTCTTGGGGTACTGGGCAGGCAGAGCTGCCATTCCCTTCAGCTCTGAACTCCCAAAAAGTCACACATGAGCCCAGAGCAGCCCAGCTCCAGCGTGTCATTGACTTCAGTAGGATTATCTACACCTTGCTTTTTAAAAAATATTCCTCAGTAAAAGCTGGTTTCAGAATTCCCCCTGTCTTCCTGTGGAAACCCAGGGCACCAGGAATATTTGACTGCTCTGGGGTGCCCTGACCACCAGGGCAGCACTGACTTTGACCCTCATCCATGGAGAAAGTTCCCCAGACTTCAAGATAGACTGGAATCCACAGAAGTGTGAAATAGATTATAGAGAGCAGTGAAGGTGTGTCAGTGGGTGAGAAATTGAGGGTTTGGGGTTTTTAGTGTGTTGTGGATGGAAGCAAGATGGAGGGCACAGGGTGTGGTCCTGGGTTTCTTCTTCACCTTCTTCTTCCTCCTTCTCCATGGGTTTGGGTGGCATTTTGTAATTGGGCAGAAAAGTCCCCATTGCAGCTCTGTGGGATCAGTTATTGGGTAAAAGGGAAAATAATCCAGGTGTCAGTTCTTCATTGGATAGTTCAGTCTTGAAAGACCTTGGAACAAGAGATTGTTGGGCATTTTGTGCCTTCTAATGAAAAGCTGCAGAACTCCCAGCAGTGAGACTGTTTTACTGATAAGAAATAATAAACACCTGAGTCTGAACATGAATTACTGTCTCAAGTGCCTTCAATCCAGACCCAGAGAAACCCACAACTGGTACTGCCACATCTTCCCACTGCTCATTTCCATCTCCATTCTCCATGGTTTGTGAGGGTGCTTTAAGTGAGATCAGCAAGGAGCTCCAGCCTCCTCCAGCCCAGCCGTGCCCCTTTCATCACCTCCTTGTGGAGGCAGTTTCCTCCCAGCCCACTCCTCTGCCTTGCTGTTGACACTAAGGAGCACCTGGTAAGTCAGGCCAGCTTTCTGATCTGGCTGAAAACTAACCAAGGGAGTTTTTTTAAGTGAGATCACTGAGCTGATTCAGTTACTGTTCAACCACGTGAGCGCAAACGCAGCCGTGTGGATGGGAGCACAAGAAGGGGATGGCAGCCTCCTCCAGAGCTTGGGCTTGGCTCAACCCAGCTGCACTATTGCACCATCTGTCTAGAAAAAAACCCAACATAGCTAAATATTTGCAGAGTGGACAAATAGATGGATTTTTGTTTAATAGTTTTGCAAATTAGTGCTGGTTTATATCGACTTTAAAGCTATTACCTAGTTGCCAGCTGCTGTCTGTTCACAGAATGAAAAATCAAAATGTTTTAGCTCTAACAGGACAAAGGTGCCCTGTGACCTGCTGAAGCACCAGGTTGGTTGAGTTCTCATGCCAAGCAACCCTTTAGAAGCATTTTGTGCTAAAAAGACCAAGCTGAAGCACTGGATTGGATCCTGTTCTCAGAAAAGACTGCAAGACAATGAAGCAGAGTTTCTCTGTGGTGCCCCTGCTAACATACGCACAAGAAAGAAGGAATTACATGAGACTGTAAAAGATAAATTAGGTTGGCTGCATGAGATTTGTTCTCAATAAACCTGGTACTGACTGCTGTTTGTCAGCCTGGCCAGCTGTTAGGATATTTTAAATTTTTAATTAGTTAATGAATCTATTTATTTATTTATTCATTCTTGTTCAGTGACCTGACTGCTCTGGAATTCCCTTGCTGGCTTCTTTCTCTGCCTCTGGAAGACAAGCTCTTCTGGTGTCCTTTTCCAGCCTTCCTACACTGCATCAAGAAAAAGCTTAGAGACTGGGAAGCCAGTCCTCTAAGCACCTCAAATGTGAATTTTATTTAGGCCTAGCCCTTTTGAAAGCATTTAAGTAACTGAAATTCTCTCAGATGAGCTCTTTCCGTGTTCTGTCATGAGCTCTGACTCCTTTCTTGCTTGGTGTTTGCTGAATTAATTCTCAAATCACAGTGGAAGCTGAAGGTGCAGAATTCACTTTTTGGTTAAATTTAACTCCCAGCTAAGTGCAAGCTGGGTTTTGTCTTGCTTAACTTTCACCGTCTGCCCAGTGAAACAGGGGTTTGAATGACAATGTATCATTGGAGGAATAAAAAATATCTGCTGTGAGCAAAGGTGTGCACTCCTCCAGAAATTCCAGGGTCCTGGTTCTCCAAACCCCTTCAGTTTAAGCAGAGCTCCAGAGCATGGCACACTCTCCAGGCTGATCCACCGAGAGCTGAATCCCAAATAAAAGCAAGGAACAGGTCAGGATGATATCCAGGAGAAGGAGACCAGATAGAGGTGTATTGTTGGGTCACAGAGGTGACCCATGGGCTTGTCTCTGCACACAGCTATTTCTTTTTCCTGATTTATTTATACAAAGATGTTCTCATTCAGAGTAAGCCATTGTTTAGTTTAATCCAGAGTAAATTGAGCAGGAAGAAATCCATGTGGAATAAAGCCTTGAGAACAGGCTTCATGTCCTGTGTCTTTTGCAAGTAATTAAATGTCTCTGTAGACTCTTTTTTAAATGGAGCTTTGCAAAGAACTGCTATTATCCTGGCTTTAAAACACATTGTCCTCTATCTATTGCCCAACCTGCCAGATTAAATGACACACACTGGCAGCCTAGAACAATCCCCCCGAGTCTGATAGTGTAACAAACAAAGACCAGCTTTATTAACCTTCAGACCTGTGATAGGTGGTGTGAAGGTTGTGATGCAGGTCAGGACAGCCTCTTCACCCATCCTGTTACACACCAAAGGGTGCAGGCTCCTTCCAAATGCAGCGTCTCAGGGTGAGACCCTGCACCCATTGGTCTGAGTCACAGCTGGACACGAGCCCAGGTGTGCCCAGGTGGCCAATGGCACCTGGCCTGTGTCAGCAGTAGTGTGTCCAGCAGGACCAGGGCTGAGATTGTCCCTCTGTGCTGGGCACTGCTGAGGCCACACCTCGAATCCTGTGTCCAGTTTTGGGCCCCTGAATAAAGGAAAGATATTGAGGTGTGTCCAAGGAAGAACAAAGGAGATGGTGAAGGATCTAGAGAATGAGACCAGTGGAAGGTGGCTGAGGGAGCTGAGGGTGTTTAGTGTGGAGAAAAGGAAGATCAGGGGGGACCTTCTCACTCTCTACAAATCCCTGACAGGAGGGGGTAGGCAGGGAAGGTCAGGCTCTGCTCCTAGGGAACAAGGCACAGGATGAGAGGCCACAGCCTCAAGCTGCACCAGAGGAGGTTTGGGGTGGAATCACAAAAAATTTCTTCACTGAAAGGGTGGTCAGGCATTGGGACGACTACCCAGGGAGTCCCCATCCCTGGAGGTGTTCAAGAAACTGGATATGGCACTCGGTGCTATGGTTTAGTTGACAAGGTGGAGATTGTCCAGAGGATGGACTTGATGATCTCAGAGGTTTTCTCCAAACAAAACAATTCTGGAGGTCCTGTGGTCCCTGCAATTAGATTCACACAAGGATCCAGGCACTGAAATCTAGCGCTGGGATCATCAAAGCTTCTAATCCCACGGGCAACTAAAACCCAGAGACGTCTGAGTTCTCGGAGCCTAAAAACTGTTGCTTCAGAGCGTGCCAGGACAGACAGACAGACAGCAGCCTGGGGCAGGCTGGCCGGAGTCCCGCACTCCAGGCTGGGATGCACGGTCGAGGGACGGAGGGACAGAGGGACGGAGGGACGGGGACCCGCTGCGGTTCCCTGGGGAGGTGAAGAAGAAAAAGCAGGAATGAGGTGGCTGGCGCTTCCTTCTCCTTTATTTAACAGCTTGTTTGTCACAGCTTTTTGTCACAGCTCAGCAGCGTGCGCGGCGCTCCCCTCCCGCCCCATCGCTCCGGACGCGAGCGTGGCCCCGAGGCAGCCCCAAGCCGGGAACTGCCGGGCTGCTCTGTCCCGGGCCAGCCAGAGGAGCTGTGCAGAACCCACCCACTCGCCCGTCCCAGGAAGTGACGGCAGCCCGGTCCCCCCGGCAGGCACACCTGACTCACCTGGGCGGGCGCACGGGGCGGCAGCGGCGGCGCTGCGCTCCGCGGAGCCGGGCGGTGTCCGGGCACGGCAGCGGCCATGGCGAGGGACGGCGGCTCCCCCTGGACCATGGGGCTGCTGAAAACCTTCGAGGAGAGCGAGTTCAGCAGCTGGGAGAAGATCGGCTCGGGGGGGTTCGGGCAGGTGTATAAGGTGCGGCACCTCCACTGGAAGACGTGGCTCGCCATCAAGTGTTCGCCCAGCCTCCATGTGGATGAGAAGTAAGGGGGGACAAAGGGAACGGGGGACATTTTGGGGGGACAAGGGATTCTTCCCACAGAGGCACTCCGAGCCCTCAGTCACCCCTCGGATGCCCAGCAGGGGATCAGCGGGGCGACCGAGCGCTCCCGGTGTGCAGCCCTGCCCGTCTCACAACCAACAGCAGCAGCAGCAGGTACCATGGAATACCCCAAATGTCCTGCGTGTTCCCTGGGAACCATGCAATACCCCGAATGTCCCGCCTGTCCCTCGGAGCCATGCGGAAAGCATTCCTGTCCTGCCCAGGATCTGCGTGTGCCGGCTTGCACGGGCCCGCTGCGGCCCCAGCAGGCACCGACCGCGCCGGGATGGGATGGGAAGGGAAGGGCAGGAGGATTGGGAATGTGTCTGGGGTGCAGGAGTTGGCTGGAGCCAGGCCTGGCTGCCAGGTGCAGGAGTTGTGGCTGAAGTGGTCGGGGGTGTTGGGGTGCGGGCGCTGGAGCCGCGGGTTTGGTGTCTTTAGGGAGCGGGCGCTGAAAGGAGCCGGGCTGGGAAATGTGTCCGGCTCCAGGGCAGGGGCAGCGCTCGTCCGTGTGTCTGTCTGCTCGGGTGAGACCTTGTAGCTGTGTTGTACTGCAGGTGAAGGTGCCCCACGGCGGGACTCCCTGCCCTCTGTAACTCGGTGTGGTCCTCGGTGAGGACGATGGGCTGTGCTGTTCTCACGCTGTGTGTGTGTGATCGCAGAGTCACAGATGGGTTTGGGCTGGGGAATTCCTTACAGCTCATCCCCTTCCAGCCCCCTGCCATGACCAGGGACACCTTCCACTATCCCAGGTTGCTCCAAACCCCGTCCAGCCTGGCCTTGAACACCTCCAGGGATGGGAGCTAAGGAGTGCTGGTCTCCTCTCCCAGGAGAGAAAGGCTGTCAGGTGCATCTTTAGAAACATCCCTGTGTTGTAGGGACAGTGGTGGCTTCAGCCTCTGAGCACAGGGAGGTGAATGTGCACAAGTCGTGTTCCTGGAGCTTTCCCAGTTCCACTTCATCTCTGGGATCTCCACCAGCTCACAGGCTGATTCTGCTTTTGTTCAGTTCAGTTTTTGAGACGTGGGTTGGCTCAGTCACAAAAGGTTTCCTGTTGGTGCCTTTCCTGCAGAAAGAGGGAGATCAGCTAGCCCAAGACTGAAAACGTTTGTACACCCATCTTCTGCAGGATTTCTGGGGTAGTTGAGCATCTTTTCCAGTATGTGGATTGCTGACTTTGCAGTAGGCATGGCTTGTAGAATGCAGTAAATGAAATGAAATGTCCTTTGGAGAAGGAGAGTTTACTGTATGCATAGGGTAGCTGTGCTGTCTGTGAATAAAATGGAAAAGACCTTGAAGTTGCAGAGTGTATTTTGTATTGTGCTAATCTGCAAGCCCCCTACTATTAAAATCTCAAAGGAGACTTCAGGTTTGATGCTTATTGATCAAAATGGTACCGTGGCTGATTAATTTTGAAGTTAAGATTAAAACATGTCTGAAAAATAAGCTAGAACTTTTCATTTGCAGTGTACATCTAGAAATTTACTCCAAAAGTTAATTTCCACTCTGAGACAAAGGATGCTGTCATCTATTTTAATGTGTTTAGTAATTAATTTTAATGTTTATTTATTAGTTTAATATTTAATAGTTAGTTTTGAGATTTGCTATCAGATCTCTATTAATATATACCACGTGCAGTAGAGAGCCACCTGTCCCTCCGTGGCTGTGAGGTGTGCAAATACTGGAAGACCATACAGACATGCAGCTCAGTAAGCAAAAAATGCCTTGAGAATTTGGGAACTTTGAGGCCATAGAGGTCCTGCAGCTTCTGATTGATTTTAATAAACCACTCCTTGAAACACTGATTTATTTTACTGCAGAATCTGTGCTTCAGATGCTTGAGGAGAGCATTGATAAGAAATTGGAGTGTCCCTGGCTCTTTGAAAGAGCTGCCCCTGCTAAGTAAATGTAAACTGATTTTTTTTAATTGCTCATTTGATTCTTGGGCTGTTCTATCAAACCCCTTTCAGGAGATGGTTATGCTGAGACTTTTTTACCCAAAACTTTTCTAATAAACTTGTGCTATTCAGATGGTGGGGTGGGGGGCACAGACAGAATCAAACACAGCCTCTTTAGCTGGCAGGTTGCAACAAGCCTGTGTAATTAGATTGTTAATCCAGGAGATTAACTTGACTAGCTGTTTCTTGGAACCCTGTGAAGAGTTAGAAGAATTGCCAGTGGTATCAGAAACATTAACTGAAAAGCACAGAGGCTTTTTCAGATGTATTTATTTGGTACCACATTAAAACGCTGTTGGTAATGGCTTGGTGGTGGTGGTAATACCCTGTGTAGTCTCTCTTGGTGTGTTTCTGCAGACAGTGAGAGATTTGGAGTCATTCCCTCGGCAATTATCACATCATAGAGCTGAGTGGCCTCAAGCAGAAAAAAAACTGAATGTAGAGCCAGAAGTGTTCTTTACCTTAAAGCCCAAGCCCTCTCAGACAATCCAGCCAAATTCCATTCCTAACACCTTATTTGCTCCCACTTTCCTCTCCTTTCTCTCCCGGGACTCAGGATGCTCTCAGTATGGGGAGGTTCAAGGTAAATCTGAACAAAAGATGTTTGTGACCCAGAAGGGTGGAGGAGCCTCTCCCCCGGGACTTGCAGTGGAGATCTCTTCTCTTTACCCTTGTGGTCTGGAGGAAAACAGTGGCAAGCTCGGAGAGAGAGAATCCTCTGTTGATTTCTTCTGCTGAACATAAACCTGCTGACTCTAAGGTGTAACATTTCCTGGAGAGGGATCTTTACTGGAGGTGTTGGCCATGGGGGTGACTACAGGCTGTGGACATGATAAAAAATTCTTGATTGGGGAAAAAAACCCAAATAACAAGCAAAGCCCTACATATTTCTCCTTCTGCACATCCTGGATTTGGGAATGGAGCAGGACTTTGAAGTTGAGGAGGTTTTAGAAGTGGCTCTCTGTTAGTGGATGCTGCATTTATTCAGGGGGTGAAGGTGAATGAATGTCTCTTCTGTGTAGGGAGAACCTAAGAGTCACCTTGGACTTCTTAAAGAGCAGGGTAGAGCCTGGTTGTCCTGTAATCCTCTGGTACCAGAACTGCACGGATCTGTTAGCAGGGCTGACATCTGTTAACCTGAAAAAATGGATTTTCCTCCTTTTTCCCACCCTCTCCTCCCAACATACTCTGCCCTGACCACGCAGGGGTTTTTGTCTTCTCATATTCACATTCTTCTCTGCAAGTCAGCAGTGTGGAAGTTGTTAAATATGTGCCCTGCAGAGCAGAGGCCACTGTGTGCTCTTCAAGCCTCTGCCATGATGCAGTTGAGAGGAGTTCCTGAGGACTTGCAGGGGTGTGTAATTTGGTGGACCCCCATCTGCACCACCAGCAGTTGTGAAGAGGGAGCTGAAATTCCTGACTGAAGAGCAGAGCTGGATCTGCCCTGGCTTGGGAGAAGGCTGGCTGCTCTGTGTCTGGAGGTGGCTCACACAAATGGCCCCAGCTGCAATTTTTTTAGCATCTCTGGAGCAATTTTTGAGTTTCTCTGGAGCAACTTTTAACTGCTCTGTCTCAGACTGCATTAGGGAAATGTGGTGGTAGTGGTGGGGGAATATAAAACTGCAAGGACTGCCTGGTGAGTCTAAGGTTGTAGTTTTACAGCAGTGTTATCTCTAGGGCACAAAGATTGGATCCATGCAAATGCAGGTACAGCTGTAATTCCTGCTGTTCTTGTGGCAGGGTTTGTGGGACAAGGGCTGGGCCCTGGGGACTGGGGCAGTGGGCAAGAGCCAGGCCCTTGTGTCTCCAGGAGAATCCAAGGAATGCAGCCCTGTCTGTCTGATGTGGAGTGGAAGCAGACAGCTCTTTGGAGGTCTCCCATTCATGTAATATTTCTAGTTGCTTTGAAAATGAGTGATCTGTACTGACTTCTCTGACAGAGATGCTCTTTTGGCACTGGACCCAGTGCTCGAGCTCTTGAAGTGTGGGCCCCTGTCTTCTGGTACTATTTACAGGAGAAAGTGTGTGCAGCCCATCATTTACATGACCTCAGCTGTCTGGGGTGCAAGTTTTTCTTTTGTCTTTTTTTTTCTTTTTTCTTTTCTTTTTCCCTTTTCCTTTTCCCCCCTTTTTTCCTTTTCCCCCCTTTTTTCCTTTTCCCCCCTTTTTTCCTTTTCCCCCCTTTTTTCCTTTTCCCCCCTTTTTTCCTTTTCCCCCCTTTTTTTCCTTCCCCCCCCTTTTTTTCCTTTCCCCCCCTTTTTTTCCTTTCCCCCCTTTTTTCCTTTCCCCCCCTTTTTTCCTTTCCCCCCCTTTTTTCCTTTCCCCCCCTTTTTTTCCTTTCCCCCCCTTTTTTTCCTTTTCCCCCCCTTTTTTTTTCCCTTTTCCCCCCCTTTTTTCCTTTCCCCCCCCCTTTTTTTTCCTTTTCCCCCTTTTTTTCCTTTCCCCCTTTTTTTCCTTTCCCCCCTTTTTTTCCTTTCCCCCCTTTTTTTCCTTTTCCCCCTTTTTTCCTTTTCCCCTTTATCCATTTTTCTTTTTCCATTTTTCTTTTCCCCCCTTATTTTCCCTCCTCTTCTTTTTCCCCCTGTTCTTTCTGTTCCCCCCTTCTTTTCCCCCTTTCCCCCCCTCTCTCCTCCCCTTCTCCCTCCTCTTTTCCCTTTTTTCTTTTTCCTTTTTTACGATTAAGCTAGGCTACCCCACTGGAGGGAGAGCGGAGCCGAGGCTCCTAGAGAAGATAATCCCAACTCTTGAACCGCGTGGGTACGAAATAAAAGCCAGGCTTAGACCTACAGCTCTGGACTGAGAAACCCCAGCAGGAGCTTTGCTTTTCCTTCCCTTTGGATAGCTCGGGATCACTCCTGAGCGCGGAATACCTGAGCAGTGCCGCCCCCACCCCCGCCGCATCCTTTGATCCGCGGGATGCGCTCCCGGGGGCAGCGCCTCTGCCAGCGCTCCCGCCTTGGGGCCACGGGGCCCCGGGACCGCCTCTCTCCGTGCCCAGCGCCGGTGGCATCTTGAGGGGAAAGGGAAGGGAAGGGAGAGACCTTTGATCTCTGCCTGCTGGAGGAGATCTTGCTCTAACCAGCTGTTTGTGTTGGTAGCGTTAATGCAAGCGCGCTGCTAATGACTGCTTTGGCTCACTTCGCTTCTTTTGTCTTTCCTTTTCTGCTTTCAGAAGGTGACAGGGGTCCTTTGGAAAGCTGTGCCAGGCCTCTGGCTGGTGGGGTTTTGAATGCTCTGGGTATGGCTAAGTGCTAAGGGCGGTAATTGTTGCATGGGGGCTTTAAACAGGCAAATTAGATAGAGGGCACTCGCCTGTTATTCTCTTAATTCACTCCATGAACTGGGTCTGGCCCAAGCAGAAATGAAGCTTTTTAAAAAAAAAAAAAATTAATGAAACAGAAAATTCTTCTTTCCTTTTCTGCTTTCAGAAGGTGACAGGGGTCCTTTTGAAAGCTGTGCCAGGCCTCTGGCTGGTTCGGTTTTGAACGCTCTGGGTATGGGAAAGTGCTAAGGGTGGTAATTGCTGCATGGGGGCTTTATTTAAACAGGCAAATTACATAGAGGACTCTTGCCTGTTATTCTCTTAATTCACTCAATGAACTGGGTCTGGTCCAAGCAGAAATGGAGCTTTTTAAAAAAAACCCATTATTTTAATGAAACAGAAAATTCAGGTTTTGTAGAAAACGCCCCATTTCCAGCAGCCAATCTGTGCTTTTGGCCATGCTCTCCGAGGCTGTTGCTAGCCTGAGAACCTGAGTCTAGTGGCTCTTGTCAGACCTTGGCTGTTGTTGGGCTCTTGCTTTGCCTGGGAGGGCTCAGACAGGTATTTTACATCCCTGACTCCAGCTCAGGTGAATTATGCTGGCTATGCGTGTGGCTTGGGGGCAAGGAGTTGGTTGTGTTATTCATGGGCGCTCCCTTCCAGCGTGCCAAAGAGCAAACTGGGTACTTGTCTGCAAAGGCAATTATTTCACAAGAAAGTTGCTGTAGGGAGCAGCAGGAGCCAACGTGGTTAATGGAAAAGATTTCTCTTATCTCTTTTTGTTTCTCTCTCTGTAACGTGGTTAATGGAAAAGATTTCCCTTATCTTTTTTGTTTCTCTCTCTGCTGTGTACGTCCCTCTTTAAGCCATTTTCCAGCCTGATCTTGCCTCTGAAATGGATTTGCTGCTCCTGGCTGGGCCCTGGTGGGAAATGTTACCTGCAGCAGGTGAGCAGCAGGCAGCAGACCACATTTCCAGCCTTGGGGAGTGTCCTGCTGAGGGAGCCTCCCAAAATCTGAGGGTCCCTCACAGGCTGTGCTTCAGCTTCTCCCAAGTCATCCAGGCATTGGGGGACACATGAGAAGAAAAGTCTCATCTGTGTGCAGGCTGGACTCGGTGTTTTCTCTTTTTAAAAGTGCACAATGCTGCTAGCTGGCCTTGGTTTTGAAATTTTAAAACCAGAAAAGTTTTGATTGAGCTGAGGTTCTGCCATGAGGCTCCCACAGTGGTAACTGGCATCACTTGTTGGTGGCACAGAGCACCAGCCTTGTCCTTTTACTTCAGGTACTGTTGTCCATTAGATAGTTTGCACATCTTTGGGTGCATTGCAGGAGCTGTTGTGTAATAAGAGAGGGTCTGCTCAGGAAATACTACCTGTCTGACCTCCCTGTGCCCTCTTTTGTGAATCTGTGGCAGCAACAGTGATGTGTCAGTGCCCAAAGCTGCTCTGGGCAGGGTTCATAATCACTAATAATGCAGTTTTTACAGCTTGAAGGGTCTTTAAAACCATCAGGTGTGGCCCCTCTTTGTGGGCACAGCCAGCTTGGGGACAGGACCCTTGTTTCCTCTTTCCAGCTTGAGGCCCTGTTGTGAGTGAGGTGCAGAAGAAAAGCACAGCAATTAAGGGTCCTGACCTGGGAGGCTGCAGCTTGGGCTGAGTAACACTTACCCCTGTGCAGGGTCAGGCTGAAGTGACCTGTAAACAACTCGGGGTGCTCATTACAGCTGCCAGGCCCAGGCCTGTTACATCACTGAAAATGGTGAGCTGGGAGATTTGGGCACCTGCTGGAGCTGAGTGAGTGCAGTTTTGGACTTGTCACATCTGTATTTTGGGGAGGCTTTCGTTGTGCCCCCCTGGTTACAGCCAGCAGTTTGCTCCCCTCAATGGTGGGTCCAAGGATTCTTCTCTCAAGGTTTGGGTCTGTGAGGACTCAGGATGCACCAGCAGGGCTGCTGAAGAGATGCTGTCTGGCTTCTCTTCTGATTAACACAGCCTTGTGACTCACCAAAAGTTAATTACTTCAGCCCAAGAAGTTCCAGCAGTGGTAAAGTTGGGCTCTAAGTGTATCATCCTCCTCCTGAGCAGCACAACCATCAAAGCAGGGAGATGGGCTTTGCACTCAGGATATTCACACTGTAGAAGTGTAAGGCTCACCTGTGCTCCTGCAGCTGGGAGCTGCCTGCTGTCATAGTTGTGACAAAGACAGTACAAAGCAACAAACTCCATTTTCAGAAGGCTTCAAACTGGTTTTTATTTTTATTCTCTTAATTCACTCAATGATCTGGATCTGGTCCAAGCAGAAATGGAGCTTTTTTTAGAACATTATTTTAATGAAACAGAAAATTCTGTTTTTTTAGAAAATGCCCCATTAATAAATAATTTTTATTCTAGCATGCATGCTTCTTATACATTCTTACAAAACTCATAAGTTTACATTTTACTCATTGGTCATGAGAGACAAAGTGCTTACTGGAATAGGCAGTTGCAGGTTTCTCTTATTTATCCATCTTTCTTTCTTGGTTTCTATGTCAGTGACCTTGGTAGAAAATTCTTTTGGGAGTAAACATGGATCCTCTTATCAAACTTCTCTCTGGCTCACAGAAGTCGCTGTAAAACCTCTTCCACAGCCTTTATTGAAAGCATAAAACCCCAAATCAGTAAATCTGGAAATACACCTGGTGTTCAGGCTGGTGAGATGCAGCGTGGGTCAGCCAGGGGATGATGGTGAAAGGTGGTGTTGGGTTTTATTAGAAATGTTTTGTGCTGTTTGGCCTGAGGAGAAGCAGCTGCTCCATCCTTCACCTCCCACTCTCTTCCACCCAGGGAGCGCATGGAGTTACTGGAAGAAGCCAGGAAGATGGAAATGGCAAAGTTTCGCTACATCCTCCCTGTTTATGGCATCTGCAGAGAGCCAGTGGGCCTGGTCATGGAATACATGGAAACAGGGTCCCTGGAGAAGCTCCTGGCCTCTGAGCCCCTGCCCTGGGAACTGCGCTTCCGCATCATCCACGAGACAGCGGTGGGCATGAACTTCCTGCACTGCATGTCCCCCCCCCTGCTCCACCTGGACCTCAAGCCTGCAAACATCCTGCTGGATGCCCACTACCACGTCAAGGTATGCACTGGATGCTCTGTGCCAGGGTATCCAAGCTTTGGATGTTCCCCTGTGGCTCCTGCCAGATGCAAAAAGCCTGAGAGAAACGAGGAGCATTCCTTTGGAATTAGAGAAAAGCCCACTGAGCCAACCCCTCTGATTCCCACGTTAAAATCCACCCAAATAAATAAATGCACCTGGTTTATGCACCATTTTAGTACTTAAACAGAGGTGTGGTTATGGAACTTGTGAGAAACCCCCTGAAATGTTAGAAGGATGCAGATCAGGAACTGCATCTCTTAACTGCATTCAGGAGCTCTGGTTCTGAGACCTAATGGGTCCTGCTACAAGTTTCTTTGAGAACAGGGGGAGAAAAGCAGTGTGAACCTCTAAATCATCTTTGCCACTTCCGCAGTTGCCATGATTGCCTTGTTCTGGGTCTTTGCAGCACTAAATGCACAGATCTCATTTACAGCTGGAGCCTGGGGAAGCCTTCCCAGAGGCAGCTCTTTTCCATTTGCTCAGGGCATGTACAGCGAGGAAGGATCTCTGTCCTGACTGTTCATGCATACCAGAGGTCTCTGAAAGGAATTTCTTTTGTGGCTGTAACAGCATGAAATTATTTTCGTTACCCATTTCCAGAGTAAACAGGCAAACTTGTTAGCCTTCTCTGCTGGAGATTCTGTGGTCAGCTGGACCAAGGAGGTTGTGCTTGCTTTCTCAACTTTCTTTTTCAGAGAGCACAGAGACTGAAATACAATTTTTTCCCTGGTTTTTTTTTTTTGTGTTCAGTTTTTTCTTTAGCAGTGCAATAATCCATCTCCTGGCCCTCTCACTAATCAAGTGCCTTTGGTCTTGCCTATGTCATTCTAAAAATGAAGTTTTCATTAAATAAAGACAGATTTCCTGATGTCATGGTAGGGCTGGAGCCATAAGAGGTGTGTGCCACTAATGAAATCACACTTGTGATGGTCTCAGCTCTTTTACTAGGCCTCTTACTCATTTATTTCTTAGAAGGATTTTATTTCTGAGGTAGGAGGCATCTGCAGGTGGTCATGCTATTATGATCAGAACATCAGGATTTCAACTGCTGAAATCCTGTTCTCACACAGTAGTGCTGAGAGACCTTTGCTAAGTATTTATTTACTTAAAAGTTCATGCTTGCTTGCATAACTTCTTAAATTCCTGATTCTTGACTCATCCATGAGCCCAGATAGCAAGGCTGTGTTTTTCTCACTGTTCCAGGAGGTTGAAGTGCCTGATGTTCTGCCTGCTGCACAGCCTGTATCTGGGTAGTGATGTAACACGAGGGGAGCAAAGTGCAAAACGTACAAAAATAGAAAAGTCTCTGGTGAGGTCACTGCTGACATCCCTGATGTGCTTCTGTAGGAAACACATCAAGGTCTTCACATCCTTTCCATGGAGTCCAGAAAGGAATGGTCCAATCCAAACCTTTTCCAGCCAGCAGTCTTTTACATCCACAGGCGTCTTGGAAAGCCCTCCAAGAAGCAAAGCAGGCACAGGAACCCACATGCAAAATGAGAGATGAAGATATTCTGTGAGGCTCCTTCCCTTTAAAAATGTGGCCCCGAACCTTCTTTTTGTGTGACGTGAAATTTACAATTAAATTTCAGACCCTGCAGCTTGATTTAATGTGCATTTTCTTGCTGGAAGGCTAATGGGAGCTGCTGATTGAAGTGTTTTTAAATGCCAGCATTAATTTAGTATGTGACCTGTCCCTAATGGAGTCCTAAGGTGAGCGAAGAGATGTTGCAGACTGCAAAAGAAGAGTTTGGAGGTAGGCAGGACTTTTACAAACTGTTTGCCCTTGAGCCAGGAAGCAGTCAGTCTTCCAGTGGAGAGCACTGGAAATGCTGCTGTGCCATCCTGCAGTTAAATGCAAACACACCCTGCTCCTTTTACGAGTGCTGTGCTGGCTGTAAAGCCCTGAGTGAGGCTGGTGACTCAGGCAGTGCTGCTGTGCAGAACTTATCATCAGCTGGGTGCCTCCATATCATAAAGCCTGGCCTTTACATAAGCCTGTGCTAAATTGGGAGGATAATTGGGAGGATGGCATTAGCCTGGGCAGGGATATAGATAGACAGATATTAACTTTACCAAAGGCACATGGGGGCATTCCCTGGTGATTTTAAATGTTTGTGTGCAAAGTGTACAGCGCAAGGTAAAGGTTGGCTGTGTTTTGGAAGGTGGATGCATCCATCCTCCCTTGGGAGTTGGTGCAGGAACCTCCCTTCCCTGCCCATGTCCTGCTCCATCTTGTTTGCCTTAAACACTGTGCTTTCCTTGGCAGGATTATTCCATACCCAGGCAGGCTTTGTCTTCCTTCATGTCAACCTTTTTCTCCTATTTCTCTAAGATCCTCCCTTTCTCCAGTCTTCCTCTTACTCAATCTTCCAATATTTACACGCTGTCTGACATCTATTTCCTTGCTCAGCCACATCTTTTGAGCTCGTTCTTCAGCTCTCCAGCCCTCCACACACATTCTGGACGTGTCCCCTGAGCTGCTGTGGTGTGGCAATCTCTGGCACGGGGGAAGCAATGCCACATTCCAGCACTGCCCTCGTGGGCTGGGAGTTTGCTCCTTCCCTGCTGCCATGTGATCTCTCTGCAGGGCCCTTGGTAGGAGAATAAACACCCCACCACGTGCAGAAATCTCATGCCCAGCTTGTTGCCAGCCACCATGCCCTCGTGATCTCTGTTGCTGCTTCACAGCTCTCCTGTTTTCCAAAATCTTGTGGTCAAGAGTGTTACTTTTTTGTTTAAAATTAAGCCAACCTGCAGCTTAATACTTTTGGGGAAAACCATTATTTTTAAGCTCTTGTTTCTCTCACTATCCAGGCTGGGTTTTTTGTAGCTCCTCATCTTGTCATATATATATATATATATATAATATATATATATATATATATATTTGCACACAGACATACATGTATATATGTGTGGGTTCCTGTACACACAGAGACAAGCCTGACCAGCTGTTTTTCATCTCTTACATTTTGGTTTTAAGGAACTTGAAGCAGAATGAGCTGCCCTCAGCTGTGCACTGTTTTAAGCTCTCTGTAGTTGTTTTTCTCCCCTCCCCAGTCCTCCACTTTAAACCTGTGTGCAGTTTGCTGCTGTGTTGTACCGTGCTGATGGTCTTGCCTCTGTGGTCTTCACTTTTATTTGCTTCAGCTGCAGAATTTCTGAGAATGAAGTTAGAAGCAGCCTAGTCTGATGGCAAATTTCATTATGAGAAAGCTTCTTCATGTAGGTTGTTAACTGTAGGTCCAAGCAATACCCAGAGGCCAGGCTGGTGAAGAGCAGTTGTCTCTTTTATTAGACTGCCTGAAGTAGGTAGCACAGCCACTTTTTTATCAGCTGCAATTGCTCTCCTATTATTGTAGATTGAGAGAGCCTTTGTTTTGTGTGTCCCTTCTGCTTGTTTCCTACCCTTCCTGATCAAGGTTTCCATGCAGAGCTGTTGTTGCATGGCTCTTTAATCCCAACCAACAGAGCTGGTTTGCACCTTGATCAATTCTCTGATTGATCTGATTGTGGTGGCACAGGGGAGGGAACAAAGCCATCCCTGTTACAGTAATGCAGATTCAGGATGGATTAAAATGGGTGTTTGGCTTTGGGATCTGCTGCTTCTGAAAAGAGCATTTCAAATGTCCCACCTGAAACTGGTCTGGAGGAGTTAAAAGTTTCAGGGCAGGTTGGAAAAGGATGGAAATATGGCCTGTTTCAGAAAAGTTTATTTTAGAGGCTAACTAAGTGCATTCATTAAAAAACCCCTATTCCTAAAGACATATGTTTGAAGTGCACGTTGTGTTGGTATTTGGAGTTCATTTTTAGTCATAATTTTTAGTAGTCCAAATCTGTGACCTGTGCAAATTTCTTAAAAATTTCAGGTATTTTTTAAGAACAAAATTGTGACAGCCTTTTTCCCCTACCCTCAGAAAAAAACAAAGGAAACCTCCCCTGCCACCAGACACCCTAATACCCCACAGACAAATGTGGGGGCATTCTCAATATCCAAGTGGCAGAGACTTTGTTTAGAGACAAATACTGCATGTTCCAGCTGAGATTAAAAATTAATCCAGTGGATTTGATGCAGAAAACCTTATGGTGAGCTCTGTCCCTGAGTCCATTGCATTGGGTTCTTGAGTTTTGCTTGCAGAAAAATGACATAAAGCATCAGGAGCTAGGTGCACAGTACAGGACATCAGGAGGTGAGAGCAGAGGTCAGGGCAGCCTGTCAGGAGACCTCAGTAAAAGAAAAGGCACTTTCCAAGCAGTCATTTTGTTCCTGGGAACTAGATCCCTGCAGTGCTTGGGAATAGCTGACTCTAGTAGCTGTTGTGGTTTTGTGAGTGTATCTTCTAGTTTAAAAAAAAATAGAATTACAAAATAGAAAAAAATGACAAAAAGCATCTAAAACTTTGCAAGTGAGCGTTTTTGTACGAACTAGGATGGAAAGATCCACGAATGGCAGAAGCAGAGAAAGTCTTGCATGTGTTAAGTTAAAAAACAAACTCAACTAAAAATAAAAACAAATAAATAGAAATCTTCAGATCTCAGAACCCTTCAGTCAAGCGAGCGTTGCTGGAAGTGGGCAGGAGAGCACGTGCAGCTCCTGTCCCTGCTTGGTGCTCACGTGCTGGCTCTCATGCAGCCCTTGAAGGAGCAGAGCTGCCTGAACATGAACATCCCAGAGCCTGCCTGGGCTCTGGCCAAGGCTCCTTCCCCTTCTCCCGGCTCCCTCTGTGGGTTTTGTGTGCAGCACTCTGTCGCCTCCGTGTCTCCCCTGCTGCTACCACGTGTGCTTCTGAAGGGACCCACCTGAAATCACTGATGTTGATCTCTCAGGTTTAGCTTTTATGTTTTTCAGGTTCTGTGCTGCTTTAGTGTGTGTGTCTGGGTTTATATTATGGGATGGAGAGCTCTGTGCACAGAGCAGGGAGACAAAACAATTCCTGCTCCAGCTGGGCACCAAGGACAAATGAGCCAAATCTCAGCCCAGGAGCACAAACCCCATGGGCTGGAGAGAGAAAAACAAGCAGGGTGGGAGTGCCTGGGCTAAAGCTGGGCTGGGACAATGAACTGCAAGGTGGGAATGGAGCAGAGCTGATCCCAGGGAGAGACCCCGTGCCCGGCCGGGCATTTTGGGGCCATTTTGGGTCATCTTGGGTGCAGCCCTGGCTGGGCTCTGGTGCTGCCCAAGGTGGGTCCATGGAGGAGATCCTTGGAATAAATCCCTGCTTTATTCTTTAGCTCTGTCCAGCCCCTGTTCTAGGTCAGCCTGCACAAGGCATCAGCGTGAGGAGCAAGATTGTGGATTCCCTCAGAATTTAGGGGAAGGGCAGAGCTTGGGGTGGGCTGCAGGGACCAGCAAGGATGTGGAGGAAGGAGTGGGGAAGGGTGCTCCACTTTCACTGCCTCCCCCAGCAAGGCAGTTGCAGAACGAGGTGCCTGGCAAGCAATTTAAAGGCAAAGTAAATGGCTGTATCTTCCACCCACTGCACAATTCCCACTGGTGTTTAAAGAGCCTGCATGACTAAATACACCGTGCAGCGTGGAAAATTCGCCCTAGAGGAACTAATAAAAGCCACAAAAAGCTGTCTGCAGAATGTTGCTGTTTTGTTGCAGCCTGCAAGATAACAATTCCTCAATTTCCAGTGCTCTCTCCTGCAGGATTTGGTATGAATGAAGCCCTGCCGTACAGGTGATTTTTTTATTAATTGATGTGACACCCAGTTTTTCACATTAGGTAGGGACAGTTCCACAAGATGAAGTTCTTGCTAGCCCAGGGAGGGTGTATGCTATGTACCTTAGCTGTTTCTTAGTTTGTAGGGTGACTTTTTCTGTCTGGAGTGCTCAGCTCTGCCTTAGCCCCCAGCCTTAGATTCACACACCGTAGCTGGTGGCTCCAAACACAGGAGTGTCACCCTGCTGTCTGCATTTCATCTTTATTTCTTAACTCAGGCAGTAGGAAACACGCCATTGTTTAGACAAAGAGGGAGGTGTGTGGCTTTAATTAGGCCTGGATTTCTTGAGGTGTGCACCAGCCTCTGCCTGGCGTTAATCAAAGGAGAGCAGCGCTTCGCCACGTCGGATCCGTTCAGACTTGCAGGGTTCAGTTCATTTATGAACCTGACACCACAGCCTGCTGTGATGCTGGCCTTGGGCTTTTGTTCTCCTGTGGAGCACCAAGTGCCCCAGACTCATGCAGCATTTCCTGTGGTGGTCAGTTTGACTCTTCCCAGGGTGACCTGGCCTGTGGACAAGGCTTTTCCTGCTGCTTTCCTGGGCTCCAGTGCTTGGCTTGCTGAGGAGTCCAGCAATCCCTCCCTTGAGAGTGTAGCTCCACAAGAATGAGAAACTATTCCTCCAGATAACTTTGCTTTTTCCCTTTTCCTCCCCTTTTTTTTTTTTTTTTTTTTTTTTTTTCCCCTGTGTGTGGGTTTTTTTGTTCTCAAGTCATTCCCACATTACCCTACAGATTAAAGAGGGGCAACAGGTTGGACATACCTGTGTTTTAGGGTGCAGGACTTCTCCAGCTCCTCAGAATGCCTCTGCTGAGCTCTTTGTCCATGGGAGAAGTTCTTGCTGAAGCTGTGTGGGTTGCTTTGTTTGTTTTATGGCAAAGGGAGATTCCTTGCATGGCTGTGTAATGTGCCTGTCCTCCAGGAGGCTGAAGCTGGCAGCAGTTTTCTCCCTTTCCAGTAATGGGCACATGTTACAACTAGTTTTGTGGTATCTTTAGAGAGAAACTTCTCAAAGTGTACAGTCGGAGCCTATTTAAAAAGAAAAAAAAAAAAAGCTTTTTTTAATTATGCTTATTGTTTTGAGGGAAAACTTTCTCAAAGGAGAAGCTGTGAAGATCAAAAGGGGAATGAGTCATTGAAAAACCTGAGTATTTATTAGATAAAAGGAATGTATAAGTTAGGGGGAGGGGAAATCTTATCTGACATGTAGACAAAAATCAGTGGGCTCAGTGGTCCAAAAAGACTTGACTTTTCTTGACATTACCACTTGGCATAATAGACATTTTTGTCCAGTGGGAAATAAGTAAGACAAAGGAAATTCCTGCCCTATCTGTTTGCTCGATGACTGGTATGCCTTTGAGAGCAAATGAATGCATATTTGCCTGACACTTCAAATTAAAGAGGAGGTGTGTCCTTTTTATAAACTTGCTGTCACTTGTTGTGCTCATTTCAGCTGTGCTCCCTGCGTCACTGCACCAACTTGCTGTATCTCCTGGCTGCCAAAAAGAGTTGCCAGTGTGGCTTTTTGGTGTGTGTGTGTGTTTCCATTTGGGTTTTTGTAGCACTTGGTGGCTCTGCTCTTGGGCTTGGTCCTCATTGGCATGGTCAGTGTAACAGGGATACCTGAAAGAGTGATTCTCCAGAGTTCATTGGGGAGCCAGGGCGTTTAAACACCTCATGCAGTGTGAGGCTGTGCAGGGAAAGGGGGTGGCAGGGCCAATAATTACATTAAAGTAGTTTGCAGTAGCTGAATTCGACTGGTTTAAATTACAATAAATTGTCTTGACTGTTTGTTGTGTTTGCTGTGTAATGGGCTGGCATGCTGCTGCTTGCAAAAACTGCTTGCCTTTATTTTTTTTTCTTCTTTTAGCTTAACCATAAAGAAGAACCTACCATAGCATTATGCTTCCAGAGATGTTTTACTGGCTTAATATTTCTGAACAGCCTTTCACTGTATTTTTTGGGTGATCCTGTTGCATCTGTTGTTCTTTGCAGAAAATATTTTGTGAACACCTTGAAAGTCTGATGGAACCATCCACCATCCACTTTTCTCACCTTCTTCTTCCTTTTTTTTTCCCCCCAGATTTCTGATTTTGGGCTTGCAAAGTGCAATGGCTTGTCCCATTCCCATGACATCAGCATGGATGGCTTGTGTGGCACGATTGCCTATCTCCCTCCAGAGCGCATCAAGGAGAAAAACAGGTGTTTTGACACCAAACATGATGTGTACAGGTCAGTGAACTATGAAAACACCTCAATGCTATTTTGGTAACCCTGTAAAATGAGCCCTTGTTTACTTTTTTTAAAGCATGAAATCCCTAAATTCAGTTGGAGCCTCATCTTGAAATGTGTCACATTTGCTTTGGGTTTTGCAAAGTCCTTGTAGGGTAGAGGCCTTCTAAAAACTGCAGGTGATCCTGGGTCTTGAAATTATGTGTTGGCAGTGGGAGGCACTCTGTCCCCTTTAATTTCCCTTCTGAAGGTACATCCTGACCTACATTTTGAGTCTGTGATAAAATTCTGAGTTATCTCAGTGGATTTCATCACTAGGTCCTTGGCTCTTCTTTCATGGCAAGATTATTAGGAAAAGGAAATCACAGCTTTAGATTAAAAAGATATCTCTTAGTCTAAATTAAATTGATTTAGTTGAAGTCATCTTGCAGGGCAGAAGTAATAAATTAAACCCACTGTAATGCTTTCTCTGATTTTGTCAGGGTGGATGTGGAGTGGTTGTAAATGCTACCAAGGACTTGGCAGCCTCCAGCAAGTCCCTGTGTTTGCTGCCTCAGGTTCCTCCCTGCCAATGCTAGACTTTGAAATCATGGTTCTTGGCTTCATTCCTCTGTGTGTGTGTTCATCAGCTGAATTAGGTGCAAAAATGGAGGGATAAAGAAAATAAATTACACTTCCGTGAGGTTTTTTGGTTAAAAAATTTTCTAGAATTTTTTTTTTACCTTTTCAAATTTTTTGACAGCTTTTCCATCGTGGTTTGGGGAGTTCTTACACAGAAGAAGCCTTTTGCAGGTAAGTTATGTGCTTTCTTGGATTTTTTTTCCTTTTTCCCGTTGATAAGCCTACTTCTTGCCCTACCAGCCCTAGATTTTTGTGCATGACCTCTAAATTCTGACATGCTTGTGTGGTAGAGACTTTTAAACTCTCAAATTCTGATCACAAGCTGAAGTCCTCCTTTGTCCTGTGTCATGAAAACAGAACCTGTATTGCTGCAGGGGCCCTTGTCTGCACATTTCTGCTTCTGCTGGAGTTTGCTGCACAGCTTCAGATCAGTGTGTGGCAAAGCCACCTTGGCAGGCAGCTCTGCTGTTGTTCAGGAGCAGCTCCTCTGTAGAGAGGTTCTGTAGTTTATTTGTAGATTGTGGGTACAGATTTGTTTCTTAAAAAAAAAAAAAAAAAAAAAAAGAAAAGAAAAGCTGTCTGTGAGAATAAGCCTTGCTCCACCCTGCAGTAAATGCACCTCAAGAGGCAGCTGTTTATTCTTTATGACTTTCCTGTGTCTGTGGCTGGCCTATGTATAGCAAGCATGTCCTAACAAGTTCCAGTCTACTATTAGTTTTTCTCCCAGTGAGGGATTCCGTTTAGCCCAGTGATTGATTTACAGTCAGGAGCTGCATTGCTGCACCTCTTGATTTGTGTTCTTCCTTCACCTTTATGGATAGTTCAGGTACCTGGTCTAAGTAAAACCTGAGCTTCTTTTTTCTTAAAGCAGATATGGAAATCCAAAGAGAAGTAGCAAAGAACTGTTGAGGTTTTTTTTTTTCCTTTTGTTCTTTGTCTTTAATGGGTGAAAAAAGAGCACAGTCACTTGCTGAAAATTGTTTTTTTTTTTTAAATGATACATGAGAATCAGGTGTTACTGCATTAAAAAATATCTTGTTGGAGAAGGCAACCAACAATTTTTTCCCCTATTGATAAGAAATTTAGAAAAAAAAAGTGTGAAAACAAATTTTCAGCCTAATGCACTCTTAATTCTCTTGGAAAAAAGAGAAGTGATTCCTTTTGCTGGGACGTCTAAATCTCTGTGCTTTTGCTTTGCAGAGGAAAACAACATTTTACATATTATGGTAAAAGTAGTTAAAGGGCACCGCCCAGAGCTCCCTGCTGTTTCCAAATCCAGGCCTCATTCATGTAATAACTTGATCAAACTGATGCAAAAATGTTGGCAAGATGATCCTGGTGAACGGCCAACATTTCAAGGTAAGATTTCCTCTTAACTTGGCTGCCCATTTATTCTGCTGTGAGTCACATTATTGCTCAGGACTCTGCTAATCCTTGGGGTAAACGCTGAGAAGCTCTGTGACAGAGTAAATAGAGCACATTGTGTGGTGGAGACAATGATACAGGCCACTTACTCATCTGTGGAGGAAGGGATTATCTGAGGACATGTCTGACCATGATGGTGTTATGTAAACACGCCAGGAATAAGCCTTGTACTGAGCCAGTGGGTCCATTTAGCCAGAAATGATGTTTATTTCTGATAGTGAGTGTCAGGACACAAGCCAAGCTGGAGCTGGTGTGGTTTGCAGTGTACCAAAGCCTTGAAGGAGCTGGCTCTTGACATTTGTACTGTTGTGTGGTGAGAACCTGAATTGTTTTCTTGTATTGAAACAGTTTGTGCAGTCACTTCTCTGCCAGTAAAAGGTCTGAACTTGTCCAAAGCACCTGTTATGAATTCAAGTGTGCAGAGGGTTGGAGCTTCAGAAGAATGGGAGAGACTTGCCTCTTCCCTCTCCTCCTGCTCATACAAGGAATGAGGACTGAAGGCATGAGGGATTCCATCTTTAAAAAAAAACTTATCTAAATCTGCCAGCAGTGCAGTGGCTCCCATTTCACAGTCCTGCAGTGTGGCCCCTGTGTTTTCAGTCTGGTGTGACTGAAAATGAATTGTTTGGGCAGCCCTGTGCACCCTTGGCTTGGCTGCACACTTGTGCCCACTGAGGAAGTGCTGGATGGAATGGTCAGCACTGGAGTCCTTCTCCCTCAGCATCTCAGAGGTTTTAAGTTCAATTGATAGAGGAAGGCAGCAGGGTATCTCAGAAACTCCCCTTTTGAAAAAACCAAGCACCTTCTCCTAAAACCTTCTCTAATTTTCTTTAAAGAAATCACTTCAGAAACAGAGGCCCTTTGTGAAAAACCAGAAGATGACACAAAAGAGATGATAACTCAGGACCTGGACACCAAGAATGCCCCAGAGCAGCAGCCTGAGGTATTTTCTCTTTCACTTCTTGTTCAAACTTGCAGGTTTTTGGGAGGAACAGGCTCCTTTATGAGCTGGAAGGTTCCATGCAGCCTTCTTTTTGCTGCTTTTGAGCACCACCTTGCCTGATAGAAGTGGGTCTTGGTGAAGGACTGGGATGCACAAATGACAGCAGGGGCGTGGATCAGCTCAGGAAAACCTCAGGGCAGAACCAAATACAAGAGCATCTTATTCTGTGGAGGGAGAGCAGGACAGTTAGGAAATAAAGGCTGGAACTGTGTGGTTGTGACTGATCTTAAAAACTATCATAGACAGAAGAGCCACGAGGCTTTAGTGGCTCTGTGAGTACTGATGGAAACTGCCCTCCGGCTTCTGAAAAAAAATCAGTGACTTTATTCATAGATTTCATTTAATACAAGCAGTGTTTAAATGCTACCTGCAAACTAACACATTTATGTTTCTTCTGTAGGGCCTTGTGCTCAGTTTTGTTTGCTGACCTTTTTAAAATGCTTGTGTGCTTCTCTTGAAGGGGATTTGTGCACTATCCCAGAAGAAACAGGAGCCTGCTCTACCATCAGTTAAGGATTACAGTCTCTCAGAGTTGTTGTCCCAGTTGGATTCAGGGATTTCACAGACTATGGAAGGCCCTGAGGATCTCAGCCGCAGCTCTTCAGAGTCCAAACTTGCCTCCAGTGACAAGAGGCTTTCAGGAGTTTCATCTGTAGATTCAGCTTTTTCATCCAGAGGATCCCTTTCCCTTTCCTTTGAACGGGAGAGTTCAGGTAATGGTCAAGTTTTCCTTTGTAGTTGTTTGGATTGGGGCATGGGAGTCAGTGGGTTGGAGAGGAGAATAACATTCTGGAAATTACTGTTAGCCTTGCTTTCTCTTGCTGTCAGCACTACAAATTTGTTTACTGGAGGTAGTTATTTGAAAGGAAAAAAATAAAAACAAGAAAAAAAATTATGTGGTTCCCAAACATGATCTAATGAGAAATAATAAATCTCATTTAGTTTTGTAAAGGAGTAAACTCCCATTAAAGCAATTACAGAATCAGTCATGTAGAGGTTGGTTGGAAGGGAGGTCACTACTAGTCCAGCGTCCCGCTGGACATGGGATTAAAGCCACTGCCCAGTCAGGTCAGCTGACTTTGTGGCTTTTTCAGTTATACTAAGCCTAAACCTCAGGACGTTAGTTTTTGAGAGGACTCAAGTCACCTTCTCAGCAGCCCCTGGGACCATTGTGATAAAGACCCCCCTCACTTTTCATTCCAGAGCTGCAAACCCCAGACATCTGTTTTCCAGTTAGGTAAACAATGGTTAGTGCAGGGAGATCAACCACAACATCCTTTGGTCTTCATGCCACAACAAAGAGAGTTAGTGGGGGCCCAAATCTGACCTGAAAATGTGCTGGGACTCCTGTGGGGCAAAGGGGGTGAATGGCTGTGCAGGCAGCTCATTGCTGAAACCATGGGCAGGTAAGGTTTGGGTTTGGTGGGTGTCAGAATTGTGATGCTCTCTTTTCCACAGAATCTTAGAACAGTTTGGGTTGGAATGGACTTTTAGTGGGAAGGGACATCTTCAAATAGATCAAGCTGAATGTGTTCAGGGACATGGCATCCACCACCTCTGGGCAACCTGTTCCAGTGTTTCACCACCTTCATGGTAAAAATGTTCTTCCTTGTATCCATTTAGATATTGGTACCACAGACATACAGAAGAGGAAGCTAACGGAGGCGATTTTATCTGGAGATACCAGCAAGCTGATGAAGATCCTCCAGCCTCAAGATGTTGATATTGTTTTAGATGGGAACTCCAGCCTTCTGCACTTGGCTGTTGAGGCAGGTCAAGAAGAATGTGTCAAATGGCTCCTGCTGTACAACGCTAACCCTAACCTCACCAACAAGAAAGGGTCCACCCCTCTTCACATAGCCATCGAGAAGAAATTTAAAAGCATCGTGGAGCTGATTATGGCCAGGAAAATCAACGTCAATGCCAAAGATGAGGACCAGTGGACCGCTCTTCACTTCGCTGCCCAGAACGGGGATGATTTCAGCACCAAAATGCTGCTTGATAAGAACGCGTCCTTAAACGAGGTGGATTTTGAGGGCAGAGCCCCCATCCACATAGCCTGCCAGTACGGCCAGGAGAACATCGTGCGCATCCTGCTGAGGAGAGGCGTCAACGTCAACATCAAGGGCAAGGACGACTGGGTGCCCCTTCACTACGCCGCCTGGCAGGGCCACCTGCCCATCGTGAAGCTGCTGGCCAAGCAGCGCGGCGCCGACGTCAACGTGCAGACCGTGGACGGGAGGACCTCGCTGCACCTGGCCGCCCAGCGGGGTCACTACCGCGTGGCCCGCCTCCTCATCGACCTGGAGTCGGACGTCAACGTCCGCAACGGGCTCCTGCAGACCGCTCTGCACATCGCCGCCGAAACCGGCCACACCAGCACCTCCAGGCTGCTCCTCAAACACGGCGCAGACATGGAGGCCGCCACGGCAGAAGGATACACGGCCCTGCACTTGGCGTCGCGCAGCGGCCACTTGGCCACAACAAAGCTGCTGATGGATGAAAGGGCCAGCGTTCTAGCCAGAGGGCCTTTAAACAGGACAGCGCTGCACCTCGCTGCGGAGAACGGGCACTCTGAAGTAGTGGAAGAACTTGTCAGTGCGGAGAACATCGACCTTTCTGACAGCGAGGGGTTCACGGCTCTTCACCTGGCCGCGCGAGGGGGGCACGCCAAAGCGGTGGAGGTTCTCCTGAAGCACGGGGCCCACACTGACATGCCGAGACCCAAGTGTCAGACCCTGCTCCCTCCTGCTCAGCACAGCAGGAATAGCTCACTTACGGTGTTGTTAAGTGACACTTAAGCAAAAGGTGCCCAGTGGTGCTTTTTTACCTGGTGTGAGGAGGCTGCTGGAGCTCAGAGCCTTCTCCAGCTGCGCAGGGATGCGCACACCAGCGGTGGCAGCTGATGGACTGGGGTGTTTGAGTGGGACTGAGGCCAGGTGCTGGAGTCTGCCGTGGTCTGTGTCACTCATTCCATGCCTGCCCACCCTGCCTGGATCCGGACATTCCCCTCCCCAAGGACATTGTGAGAGAAGGATGCAACTTGTGTGCTTTCCCTGCTTTTTTTTTTTTGTTGTTGTTGTTCTTATGTGCCAAACTAATTTAAGAACTAACATTATGCTTTTTTTTTTATTTTCATCAAAGCAAAAAGAAAAAAAAAGATGGCATAGATTTGTGGTTCATTATTTTCATCAAAGCAAAAAGAAAAAAAATAGATGGCATAGATTTGTGGTTCATTGATATTTTGGGCTGAAAGCCTCCAGTGTAGAATAAGCACAACAGCAGTCTGCTGGAAATTAATGCAGGAGTTGAGGAAAGGGCTGTTTAAGGTACAGTTCATCATGTTTCTGCTACGTTTTTTAATGGAGACTTTGATTACAGATTTCCACGTACTCAACGTTTATGAGGCAGACTTAATAACAAGGCAGGAGAAAAAAAAAATTAAGCAGAAGTAAAAGCTTAACACTGCTGTCTTCATGTACAGTACTCCCTTGTAAGTATCTTGAGATCAGTAAATTGGATTAGGTGCTTAGTGGTTTGTCTTAAATGAGCAAGTCATGAGCTGAAATTTGTATTGGACTGGAACTGGATGGTCTGTTCTGTCACCGTTGTACCAATTTGTAAAACACTGTTTGGAGGGGCTGATGACTCGAACTGATATACTGTGTATATAGGATTTCTACCTGTTGTATGCTTTTTTTCTACAGAAGAAAATAGATTGCTTAGAGTGGGTATGTTTTAATACACCTTTTAATTTCATTCTTTTTGAAGTATAAATGTGGCCTGTTATTAATAAAAAAATTGTGTTCCTCAACTTGTCTGTATTTTGGAGTCAATAAAGCACCTGAAAACCCATTGACCAACAACAGAAGAGGAACACAACTATCGTGTATTCAGTGATCACAGAATGGGTTAGAGGGACCTTAAAGACCCCCTGATCTGAGCAGGGACACCTTCCACTAGATCAGGCTGCTCAGAGCTCCATCCAGCCTTGTCGTGAATGGTATTGAAGCCCTAACTCTTGACATGTAAGGCTGCCCTCAGTTTTACATTCCCTACTTGAGGAGCTTGCAGAAGTGGGAAGTTTTTGTTCTTTACAGAACAAAATTGTAGATAAAGCCTCACATAACCTAATGTTTATGCATGTAACACATTGATGTACATCTGGGATGGTTTCCTCTTACGCTGTAGCTTTAGTGGGGAATGAAAAGGCATTAAAAAGTACATGGTGAAGCACATGCCACTACACGGAGGCTACAAAGCAATGCCACTCTTAGCAGAGCATGGCAGTCCCAGCAAGCTCCTAAAGGTGCTGACAATGAAACTTCTCACTCAGCAAACAACTGTCATTTTCCTGCTTCCTTCCACTTCTTTGGAGACCAGTAAGGGGGCCATGTTTCATTAAGCTGTGCTTAATCACTGCCTCAATTTAGCAAATTCAACCACAGACCACTTGGTCTCTCACGCTTGCCTCAGCCTAGCACAAACCATTCCCTTCTATTTCACAGTCTCCTGAACAGTGAGATTAAAGATACTCAAAGTCCAGTGCTTGCCTGAAGTGCAAAAGAGCTGTAAGATCAGGTAACAGCAGTCTTGCACCTCCTAATAAAGGTGGTTAACACCAGCAAGGCAAAGGGAAAGTACACTTATAAAATGCTTTTAAAACAGCTCAAACACTGCTTCGCCAGTACATTCCTTCAGTGCCTAATAATAATGGTACATTAGCTTCTAATTAAACATGAGGCCACACTCATGAGTCTTTATTTCCATGCTGTCTTTCACAATAACAGGCACCAGCTATGCATTACAGGGAAGGCAACACAGCTGGCACTAGACAAAAAAAAAACCACCAACACAGGATTGCAGTGACATGCTGCCAGTACTGGAGTGGGTATTTTTCCCTGTGAACCAGCCTTCCTTGGGGGCAGAGGGGTGAGGGGGGTGCTAAATTGGCACTAATGCAGCAATTAGGAATTATTGCTTCGTAAAGGTCTCCTATGGGTGGCTCTTCTAGTGCTGTGTGCACTCCACTGACTTAGCTGAAGTCTCTGGCTGTTGACCTAAAGCTTACAGGCATTTCTTTGTCTCCTTCCACTCTCAGGTGCGTTCTTTAAAATAAAAACCCTGTAGGCTTGGGGGGTGGGTTTGAGGTGGTGTGTGAACACAAAGGGCTCCCGTGGAGCTGAGCCTGCTCCAGGTCCCCCAGCTGCTCCCTTGCAGGTGAGAGGGCTGAAAGATGAACATCAGCTCTTCCTGCTCACCTCCAAGATCAGGCAGAGGTCACTTGCAGGGTTTCTGCAGACATCTCATCCATGGGCTTCTGACCATGGCCTCAGGTGGCTATTCCAGCCCAGGGAGAAACATTAGAAAAAAAAGATCGAGTGAAATGATGTTCATGACCATAACCTTCACCTTTCCATCTCTAGATGTGGTTTTCCTGCCTGCACAGCTCTGGTGGCACAGTCTGGGCTCCTGCTGGTGCCGTCTCCCCGGGCAGGAGCCCCAGCAGCGGGGAAGGTGCCTCACACCATCCCCATTCCTGACTCCTCCATCCCAGCCTCCGCCCCTGGGGGAGACACAGCCCCTGCTGCATTACCTGTCTTTGCAGCAGTTTGTTCCCAGCACCAGGCAGCTTTATTTACCTGCTGCTGTGTTTGTACAGGCCTCGAGAGGACTCGACAAGCCTGCGTTCAAACACGCTGCTGCTGCTGCTGCTGGAGGTGGTGGAGAGGGGAGAGAATTGCTGGGTGATTGCAAAGAGGCCCCGAGGCAAACCTCAGCTCTTTCATTCCTGCCTCCTCTCCTCTCTTGCACCACCTTGGCTCCACTCAGCATCAGGCTTGCAAGAAAAACAAGGCGTGTGGGAGCTGCTCTGCCAGGCCTCCCTTAGCAGAGGGCTCTGGAGGAGGGGATATCTCCTCTCCCCCACACTCCTTTAACCCCAGCTGGGTGGCATGAGGTGCACACCAGCTCAGGGGTGTCTCCAAAAATCCCAGGCGAAGCCTTCAGGTGCTAAAGTGCTCCTGGGGTGCAAAGCTGTGTTACCTCCCTGGCTGTCTCTGGGCTCAGCTCTTGATCAGATCCCCTTGTCCCTGTGCCCTGGGGAGGGAACATCCAGCCTTTCCCCTTCCTTGACTGCTGATGTGTTTCTTTGGAGGAGACCCACACAGGCAAGGAAGGCAGAGCAGCGGGTTCTCCAGACACCAGTCCTGGGGTCAGGGGGTTGAGGTAAGATGCCCAGCTGCACTTTGCTTGTCCTGTTCTTTGGCCAAAACCACCTGAAAGTGAGCCCAGGTCTCTGCGTGAAGCCTGTAACTGCAGTTTGGTACTGGAGAGGGATGGATCATCCACAGCACTGCTCCACTGCCTCCCCTCTCCCTCTTCTGGGATGCTCTTTCATCCAGGGCTGTGGTGAAATGCCAAACCCAGGAATCACAGAAATGTTCAGGTTGGAAAAGACCTCCAAGATCATCGAGTCCAACCTCTTACCCAGCACTGCCATGTCCACTACTGCTGCCAGCCAAGCCAAGGAGAGTCAGAGCCCAAAGGGAGTGCTGATGAAGCAGGGCAGGGTGAGAGCACAGGAAGCCCTTTCCAGGGGAGGTGGCACAGGCAGATCCCAACACGTCCAGCTGAGCGTCAGGGGCTGTCACAGTGAGACACAGGGCCGGGAGGGCATGAGCTGGGATGGAGAGCAGGGCGGGGAGCCTGTGCCCTGGGGACACCCTGGAGAGGCTGGCATGACACCCAGCTGGGCTGGAAAACTCTCACTGCTGCACCAGAGAAGTCCTGAGCTTATAGAGAAACACTCAGCAGGCACGTGAGGAAGAATGGGACTTGAAATCAGTGCTGCCACTACCTTATTTACCTGGTGTTTTTGAAATACAGTGGGAGAGGCTTTCAGGCTTTGCTCTGCAGTGATGTAGAGCTTAGAGCATTTAAAAGCTAATAAAGAGCAACTTGTGATCTACACAGAAACACCTTGCCTGAGAGACTCGAGTAGAAACATGCAGAAGTGTAAGGCAAACACTCCAGCTGTGGCAATGAGAAGGGGAAAGATGTTCTGCACTCTCCCCTGGAAGAGCAGGCAGGAGCCCGTTTGCTCTGCCCCAGAGGCACAGAGTAACCCTTGACAGGAATAAGGGCCGTGGGCCAACTCAGAACATGCACAAGGAGAGAAATCTGCCTGACGAGTCTCCCCCACCCCAGTCTCCACTGCCTGATCAGATCAGAGGAAATAAATCCTGGCAGAGCCAGTTTTCACAGGAGTTCATGCCCTGACCCTCCCTCAACAGGGACCGCGTCCAATATGTTTCCCTTTTATCTATTTAAATAGGATTGCTTGTCTTAGTCCACTAACAGGCAGAACATGCCAAGTCCTGTGCTGAATTACTGATGTCTGCTGTGCTTTAAAACCCCCAGTGAGGCTGGCTTTGCCCCAGCATTGCCTTGCTTTTGCAAAGATGCTTAGCTAGGGGCATTGTAGGAGGTTTAGCAGGGCACAATCATAACTGACATAGGAAACTTCTATCACACATCCAAATGCACACGTGCAGTGGGGTTTAGGCATTTGCAAAATCAAAGCCTAGATGTTTGTGGTGAATGTAAAGGCTGACTTCAGCCTAACCTCTGCCAGTCTCCCAGCTCACAAAGGACTACATCTTCCTTTTAAAAAAAGGTAAGATTTAAAATCTATTCAGCAGATCTTGAAGAAGATGGTGGATGCCCTGAGATTAACTCATCCTCACCACTGACTTTCCAAAGCAGAAAAGCCTTTATTCCCCAGGTCTCAACATAAATCCAGATTCTGATGGTGATTTATTAAAGAAAGGTGGTACTGCTCCATTGTCCACCAAGCCAAACTGCTCTCAGGATCATCTCTGTTCTCCCCTTCTCCTCTGGGCTCCTGACACATTTCTCACTGCCCCAATTCCCAGGGAAGAATTTTGCTTTAGTGCAGCAAACCAGGGCAGCCAGTGCAGACGCAGACAAGCTCTTGGCCCACACGTACAACCCACAGTCTGCACCTCCCTCCCTTTCACCAGCATTTTCTCTGCCAAAAAGATCCCAGCTGTAGGTCATTTCCAAAGCAAAAACCTTTGCAGAGTTGGAAACTGAGGGGCTCACTTCCCATCCTTGTCTCTGCCAGCTTTGGGGAAAGAGAGAGCTGCAGAACTGCTCCTGGCATCCCCATGGCCGTGCCAAGGACACAGCCCCAGACATGCTTTCAGCACAGCACCCTGTGTTTCCTTCCCAGAGGCCTGCCAGGATGAGGCAGCCCTGCAGCAGCCCTTGGCCCCAGCTGGCAGCCAGCTCAGCGTGTGCCAGCAAGCTCTGTGCTACAGCTGGCTCTGGCTGGGCTTTGCCAGCCAGTTTTTGGCAGGAGATGGTGTTGAAGATGCCACTGGACTTTATCCATTCATTTCTCCTCATCAGTAACCAAAACAGCCACTCCAGCCAGGGTGAAGGCTGATGGTGAAGGCTGTTGTTAATGAGCTGTGCTGGCAAGCACACCCAGATTTAAAGAGAAAGGGCTGGGGAGTCATCGTGGCTCAGGACCAGCCTGTGCCACTGGGGAAGCTGAGGCATACCTGATCCTCCCCCTCCTCCCTCTGAGCTTCCCTTCCCTCTCAATTAGCTGAGAGGGAATTCAACTCCTCCTTCCTGGAGGAGTTAGAAGAAAAAATAAACTAAAAGGCCAGCAAATGTGGAGGAATCCACCAGCCTCGCCCTGCTGGCAGAGGCTTGTGCCTGGAGGGAGTTCCCTTTTTCCCCCCACTGGGTGGGTGCTGGCAGCTGAAGGGCAGGGGGGAGCAGGGGTCAGGCAGAGGGTGCAGTGACCTGGCACAGCTAGCCAAGCTCACCCTGGGAAAGGGACTGTTCTGCTCCACGGTGTTTCAGCACCGTGCTGACAGACTCTCTAGCCTGAAGCAAGCCAAGAAAAGGTGCTCCAGGAGAGGTTGTCATTCCTTTAACAACAACAGCCTCTTTCCAAGGCTGGAAAGAAGATTTTATGCATCTGAGTCTCATTAAAACCAGAGGGATGCTGACCCATGGGGCTTGGCCAGCATTGTGCTTGACGCCTGCAGACATCTGGAGCTGCTCCTTCAAATGCCACCTCCTCTGCTGCCTCCTGGCCCACACTGCAGCACCCTGCTCCAGCCAATGCTCTGCAGCATCCAGAAAAACGTGTAAAGTCAGGTTATTTCCATGTAAAATTCCCAGAACTGCTCTGAGGTGTGCCACAGAGGCCCCCAGTGCGTGCCACTACACTGTCCCCTCTCTGAGCTGGCAGTCAGGGCTCTCCCAGTGTCACAAGGCTCACAGCAAGGCAGTGGGACTTCCCAGGGAAGGACCCAACCCACTGATCAGCCCCATCTGGGCTCTCTGTGAGGAATCAACGGGACAGGGTGGGGCAGGGTGAGGTAGGAAGCCATAGGAATGGGATCTCCAGCCATTCCAGCTTTTTAGAGTGGCTCTTTCCTCACTGCCCTCACAGGGACAGCTGGGTGCCTGTGCCCCTCCCTGCACAGGCACACACCTGTGCTCACTCACACAACACTCACTGCTTGTTTTTACACTGGAAATTCTCCACTTCTCACAGCAGGGAGCTCTCACAGTGTTGTAATCTTAATGCAAAGCTCCAATACCTTCTCGGTGATTTCTCATGGGCAGCTCCTCCCAGCACAGCCAACAAACTGCAGCTCTCTCCTCACCCAGCTACTCCACTCTTTTTTAGCACTCATCCTCACTGGATACAGCTGTGGCCTGTTAAGGGCAGGCCTGTTCCTGATCTTTGGTGATCAGTGCAGCTACAACTCCTCAGGGGTGACATTACCTTCTGCACTATCTTTATTTTCTTACATTCTATCCCCCCACATCAGAGTATTACACCCACCACACTCCCCCCAGCACAAGCTGCTCACAGGCAGGGCCATCATCTCTGCTTCCAGGGGCACACTAGAACACGAGGATGGAGGTGGCAGTGACTCATCTCTGCTTGTGCAATGCTTTGCTGACCTGATCCCACCGACTGCTTGGTCCCACAGCAGTCTGCAGCTCTCTCCTTTGGCTGCTCCCTCCCAGCTCCCTGAGGTCTAGCAGAGCATCCACGGGGCTAAAAGCTGCCTCAGGGTGTGTCCCTCCAGGCTGACAAAGGTTGGAGCTTGTTGTGACACATCACAACCCCGTAATCCACTCACCTGGGACACTGCTGCTGTCAGAGAGGAATCAAATCCCATCTGCAAAAGAAAGAGGAAAAACCACCCACTTCCTCAGCCATGAGCATTGGTTTGGTTGTTCCCAGCTCAGAAAGCACAGTCTGGGTGAGACCAGCATTCCTCAAATTTGGTTTTGCCTCAGTTTCCTGTGTTAAAAGCTGAAGGAAAAATCAAATCATAATTCCTCTCTAAGAAGTTAGGAAAGACAGTGCTCATAGGGAAAATGCCTTCTGCATCCCAGTCACTTATCACAGTGCCCACTTTATCTATAGTAAATATTTAAATATTTCCAGAATGCTCTTCAGTTACCATTTCAAAAATTATTAATAGATACATATGTATTGTTATACATATTCAGATACATAAATAGATATAAATATATATATATTTACAAAAAAAAAAAAAAAAAAACAAACCAAACCAAAAAGCCTTGAAAGCATTTATTTGACAAGTCTAAAAGCATCCTGCCTTTGGATTCTGCTTCTACCTCCTCTTGTCACATTTAGTAATATTAAACACCTCAAGATATTTAATAATATAACAAGATATCCTCTTGTCATGTTTAATAATATTCAATAAGTTATATTTACCTTCTTTTTAGCAGTCACATGAGACAGGATACAAACTCTATAATGCTACTTGTTGACACCAGCTCCACCCCTATCCCATCCCAACAACCCAAATCCAAACCCAGGTGTAAGGACTTGGGTCCAAAATGGTACATGAGGCTGCTGCTCCTGCACCACCAAAAACCAAAGGAGCTGCAAGTAATTTACTTACTTCTGGCCTCAGCTCTTTGCAGGGGTTTACTGTGGTTTGTTTGTGCCAGGCTGGATGGGGCTCTGAGCAACCCAGTCCAGTGGAAGGTGTTTCTGCCCATGGCAGGGGGCTGGAGCTGGATGATCTGCAAGGTTCCTTCCAAACCAAACCATTCTATGCCTCCTCCCCTTGTCCCCCAGCTGCCTTCTCCACCATATTTTAACAACTGCTGCTCCTCTAAAGGTCATTCTTTGGCCCATAAAGAAGGGATTTACCAAGTGTTTCTAACTTCCATTGCAGACATACATGTGCACCCACAGAATGGGCAGTTGCAGAGATACACTGCTTTTTATCAAACCTCTTCCTGCCCTTCTGCTGTTTTCCCAAGCTCTGTTTGTTTCCCCAGGTTTACTCTTAAGGCCCTGAATGTATCCCAGATTAACAAAATTCACCAGAGACCAAGATGCAAAAGGGGCAAAACCTTCCAGCAAAATTAGGTTTATATATCTCAGCTAAAATTGTCCCCTTGCCCTGGTGAGTGCCAGGGGCTCTGTGCCAAGCCCTGGCCACTCCTCACCAGCCACTTGTCATGCCAGAGGATTATGGCTTCCTCGAAGGCCTCCTGAGAGGCTTCAATTATCTTCCTTGATCAGATATCAAAGCTCCTGTGCCAGCAGCAAGCATTGGGAGCAGACCCAGCTGCAGGAAGATTGGCTCCTGAGCAAGGCACTGGTGTCCTGCAGGGACAGCCAGCCCCAGCAGCTCAGCTCCACAGAAAGTTCCATTTCTTGAGAGGTCTGTTCTGGGAGAGGCACTGCCCAGCTCTGGAGAGATGCTGGGGTATGGCATTCACATTCTCTGGAAAAGTCCCTTCATCCAGGATTTTTTTCCTGGGAAGCTGAGAAGCCTCAGAGAAAAGGGAAACAATTCTTATCTCATTTGATTCTCCTTTGTTGTACTTATCTGGAATGTGTTTGGAGATTGTTTCACTGGATTCTGGTGTGAGTTGTTTTGACTCATTGGCCAATTGGGGCCAAGCTGTATCAGGACTCTGGCGAGAGTCACAAGTTTTCATTATTATCTTTTTAGTATTCAATAAGTATCTTTTCTGTATTCTTTAGTATAGTTTGGTATAGTATTCTTTAATATAATATAGTATAATAAAGTAATAAATTAGCCTTCTGGGAACATGGAGTCAGATGCATCATTCCTGCCTTCATCGGGGCATCCTTGCAAATACAATACTGGGGCTTTGGGGGCAGCTCTGCCTCCAAATGGAATTGGGAAGTCATTGGTGCTGCTGCTGGAGAAACCTGCCAGAAGGCCAGAGCCAGCCTCAGTTTTTGGGTTGTGCTTTTAACTCCTTAAAGCTCTTCCTGAACAACCAAACCAGTCCTCTAGTTTTGCCCAAAAGGCATTTGAACAACAGCAGGGAAGTTAAGATGTCAGTACAAAGGCAGCTGATGCCAGCAGAGTTTGGCTGCAGATCTGAGTTGTGACACAATTAATACCTAATGAGGATATAAATATTATATTGTGACACACACAAGATCACCAGGTTTCCACAGAATATGTTGTTGTTGAGGAGCCAAGAAATAATCCTTTAACCATGGATTAAATGTAGTGCTATTTGACATCCCATCCTTCAATCAAGCCATTAAGAGAACCCGGGGCAGGAAGATTTCCTCAGCAGAAAACTCACATCTGGGTGAGATATTTTCTAGCATCCATGCAAATTAGAAGTTATGAGGCTCTCTGAGGAATGGCTGCTCCAATCTAGTGCTTGCTTGTGCCTAGGCTGCATTAAATGCTGATCTCTTGTCTGAAAAAGACATTAAGCTGCAAATCTGTCCTTTCTTTCAACTCAATCTTAGCTGCAAACCTCACCCACCAGACTTTAAGCCAGCTCTTAAATGCCCACATTTGGTGTCCCTTGAAGCAGCACTTGCAGGGGTGTTGTCACTGCAGGATGACCCAGCAGTGACACGTGGCTGTGCCTGCAGTCACCGCACATGCCAGGGGTCCAGCCTGCCCTTCCTTTCCTCAGGTGTGCCAGCTGCCACTGGAAGGCTGCTTAAGCCTCTCTTCATCCCCTGCTCCTCTTCTGGGCCCTGCCCCTTGAGTCGTGGTGAATTCATGCACCCAGAGCTGAAAGGTGAATCCTCAGTGACTCACAGGGCAGGGGGAGGGAGGGAAATGAACACTAAGGACAGCCCGTGTATTTCAGCCCTCTCCAGTGGAGATTTTCTCTCCCCTCTGTATCCTGCAGGGCTGCACTGTGATCGCCAGAGGCTGGAGGTGTCTGCTTCCCTGGAGAAGCTGTTTCAGTGTTTTACAGCTGCCAACATCCTCTGTAACTCAGTCTGGGACCCTGCACAGTCACCACAGGTTTTTTCTCTCTCTCTCCCTGCCACCTACAATGGAGGTCCCCAAGGGATCCACCTTGCACTTCCTCCTATCTCAGCTGAGTTATTAAGCATCTCTCTCTCTACCAGCAGCAAAATGGGGACAGGCATGGCAAGCTTAGGAATTCAGTGAAAAGAAAGGCAACCCCTGTAACAGAAATGTGGAGGAAGAACATCAAGAAGAGAGCTGGAAATGAAAAGCACATTGTGGAATTATGCAGCATCCCTGTAACAAAATCAGTTATACAGCTACTTGTGAGGGCACCTGTTTGCATTATTCATGAGGTATTAATTACACAACTCTTAATTTTTCCTTTTGAGACTTTGCCATTGCAGCTCAACACCTGCAGCAGGTAGCCTGGCAGTGCTTTTCTGCCTATTCAGTTTTCTCCTCCTACCTAATTATGACAATTACTTTCGTAGCCTCCCCTTTATTTCCCTTGACTCCCATTGTTTGAGCCAGCCATTACATCTTTAATGCTCCTGTACCAAAGTTGTTCTCTGCAGACCCCACCCAGGGCAGCACCATGACATCACCTGGTGTCAGGTAACAGCTGAAATCAGCTCTCCACCAGGTGTTTTTCTGACAGCTCCTAACAAAAAGGAGGCTGTGGGTTTGGTTTGTTTTCCTCTGACTGCTGCATCTCTCCCTGGCCCCCTCTTACCATCCACTCCTGCCGGGAACATGCTGGATGAACACGGATGTGTGGGCTCAGAGGCTGTTCCAGGAGTGACAGGGTTCCCAAGGAAGGGCTCAGCCCACTGCCCCAGCACAGCCTGCCAGCTTCTCAGAGCTGAAACCCACAGCACCGAGGCTCTAAGCACCCCCCAGCACTCAGAGTCCCCCCACAGCAGCACCAGGCACCAGAGCAGGGTCTCCTCCAGGTCAGGGGCTCTGCTCAGCCCCCAGCAGGTGACATTCTTACCAAGTAATTATTGGGAGCACCAACAGAGGAGCAAATAAACACATTTGCAGGGGCTAGAAATACCTGACCAAGCCAGAGACTATTAAACCAGGGCAAATAGAGCTACTCAGCCTCACAATCACAGGTGTTTAGTATGTTCATTAAATACAACTTTTCAGAGCCAGATTGAATGCAGCTCACCCAACTTCAGGTATCCCTGCAAGTGTGCCAAAGCTCCCCCAGCAACCAGTGGGAGAAAATGAGGAAAACACTGTGTATTTATTCATCCATCCCACCTTTCGAAGGGAGGGAGGGAGGAAGGAAGGGAGGAAGGGAGGAAGGGAGGAAGGGAGGAAGGGAGGAAGGGAGGAAGGAAGGAAGGAAGGAAGGAAGGAAGGAAGGAAGGAAGGAAGGAAGGAAGGAAGCCCACCTAGGCTGCCTCCACTTTGCTGTTAAACAGGCACAGGAAAGCCCAGCAGTGAGAAGCTCCTGGGACACAGCTCGGGGCATCACTGGAGCTACAGGAGGGTTTTGGTGTAGGAGATGGAGCACTGGGCTCGTGCCTGAGCTTAGAGGGAGGCAGAGGAGTGCAGCAGCAGCAGAGCCAGGTATCTCCTCTGGTGGGTCCTGCTGGGCAGAGTGCTGCTTGTGAGGGATTGCTGTCAAGGCAGACTGTCCAGCAGTGTGGGTTGAGCTGCCCAGGCTCCTGGGCTAACCCTGGGGTTGGGTTATGCTTATGGACATGAGTCCAGAAGGAACCAAAGAGCTGAGTTCAACATTCTGCTTTTAGCAGGGACTGAAGACCTCCAGTGAGTGCTGCTGTCTGGGGGTAATAATGTAATACACCCTGAGCTAACAGTGCTTCTTTATTCTCCTGTGTCAGGGTTCTGCCTCTGCAGAAGATGAGCTGTGAAGCTGAGTCATGGAGGAAGTTTCTGGAAGGTTGGAGATACTGGCTGAGAATTCCTGGGTGTAGGGAAGGCTCAGAGCTGGAGGCATGTCAAGTGATCTTTTGGGTGTATTGGGTTTGCATGGCAACATTTTGGGGGTTGGGGGTGGGCTATGGACTTCTATGAGAAGCTGCTTGAAGTTTCCTTTGTGATCAAAAGAAATAACATGAGCAATGTTACCTAGAGGATGAATGCAAGCCAATGGTCCTCACAGGAACAAGTAACTTATTCCAGTAACACTGAACATCCATTTTATCCTAAACAAGGGTGTCTGATTCAGCATTCCTGGCACCAGTGATCAGCCAAGTTCTCACTTCTCTTCACAATGAGGAAAACTGCTTTTCTGAGACTTAACACCCATCTTGCCCTTGTCTTAAGCTTAGATCACAACCCCCTCTGCTTTTACCTTGTAGTTTTCATGGGTGCAAATCAAAATATCTGTTCAGTATATAGACTATACATATATATATATGTACACAATGAGTTGAATCTGGCCCAGAATAATCAACACTGAATTACACCAGGAGGCACTGGCTGGTTTCAGCCTTACAGTAAAATCTCATCTGCCTTCTGAGCCAATCAAAGACTATTTGCCTCCACATAAATCAACCCTTATCTTAGCCAGACAGGCCCTGCAGATGCTCATGTCATATCAAACTCTTCAGCTTCTGCTCTCAACACTCTCTTCCAGTGATGTTGAGCTGAACCTAAGTGAATTATGACCCTTTTGCCCCAGGTGATGCTGACTCCTCAGTTTTATGGCACTACAAGAACTGAACAGAAATTACAGCTTTGTGAGCAGCCTGAGCCCTAATGATGGGGTGATATCCTTGCTTACAGGCCCTGAGCTGGCACAAAATGAATAAGGATTCTTCCTCCACAGGGTAGTCATCCTATTTTTAAATGTCCATCAGGACACAGCAGAACAGGACATAAAGCCCAAGAGATCTTCAGCCCATGATAAACCAACCCCTGGCCATCCCGCTTTCTGCCATTGTTAAAAAAACCCATAAAACAAAAACCCAGAATTTTTCACACCTGAGAAAATCACAGATAACTCAGGATGACACCCTCACTTTTGCTTGTTTGGCCTTGCAGGCACAGAGAGATATTGATCCATTCAACTCTTTATCCCTGAGTTTTCCACAGGGTCCCTCAGACACAGGAGCCTCAACCCCCCACCCACGTGGCACCAGTGCTAATCTAAGCCCAAAGGCAGTGGAAACGCCCCAGAAAGCTCAGGGCAGGGCCAGGGCTTCATTCAGCAGGAGCTGAGGAGTTTCCTGTTTTACCACAAGGTAAATCCAGGAGCCTGGGATGAGAGCCTGCACAGCGTCCTGGAGGGATTAGAGCTTTCCATAGGGATGAGCTGCCAGAGGTCCTGTGCTGAGATGAGGGCCAAGATCAGGAACAGCAGGGTTGGTGGAGCCCAAGTGATCCACAGAGCTCCCAGGCAGGAGGAGGGCTGGCATTAAAACAAGCCAATGACTTTTGGGCTATTTTGGGATGAGGCAGGGACTCCCACATTTGTGTCTGCAGGCACACACACAATGTTTGGGTTGGCAGAGCCTGTTTTCCTGCTGTGATTGTCCCAGTGGGAAGGCAGGGTGGGAGCTGGTGGCAGGGTTATTTAGCCTTGCTCACCATCTCTGTCTGGCCAAACTCACCATCAGCTCCACCCATGGGGCCTTCCCAGCTCCTTTTTCAGGCCACACTGACTCCAGTTTGCCCAGTGCTACCAAACCTCCAGCATCTGGTGTCTCCTCACCACCCCTTGGCAAACAGCAGCCCTCTGTTGCATATCAAAGGAGGAGGACCCGGCAGGATTTGGGGATTAGGGATCAGAACAATGCATGGGAGATCTCAGCCTGCTTCTGAATCATTCAGGGTTGGGAGGCTGGATTAGAGATGGTGCCACTGGAAGCCAATAGCTCCTGCTTTTTTTTTCCTTTTTTTCTTTTTTTTTTTTTTTTTTTCTGGGGCTGGGATGCTACTCCACGGCATGGTAGTTTTTAAATACAGGTTTGGCACTTTATCCCAAAAGTCTAGGCCAAATGATAAATCCTGGAGATTTGCATAAACACTGGTGTCAGTCTGGATGGCTTCTGTGTAACTGTGGGGCATGTGTGGATCTCCTGGGTATACAATAGCAGGAGCAAATAACTTAATGGGTCTGTTGTGAGTAAAGCCTGCATCAAAGGCTGGAGTTGAAGCCCTGATTAAGAAAACCAAGGGATGAAAAGCTAAGCTGATTTACACATTTTGCAACACCTCCCAAAGTAGAATGAGGGCTGCTGGTAATAGCAGCAAGCGTCTCCTGGTTTGTCTTGGGGCACAAAATGTTCTCCAGACAAACACAGGCAAGCCTAGAACCGGGCTTAATATTAGGGAAGGAGACAACTGAAGACCTCTTTATTGTTGTTTTCACTTTAGCTTAGAGCATTGCATGGCTGCTGTCCTGGCAGGAGATTATCAACATGCTCAGCACTCGCTGCCTGGCTGGTGCCTTGGGTTGGTCAGGGTGCTGCAGTCAGCACTCAGACATTGGCACCTTTTTGCCCAGGCCCAGGAGGTCCAGAGGGATCAGTTCAGGTTCACAGCAGAGCCACCTGCCCTCACCAGCACCACCTTTGCTCCTCAGTCCTGGCACGGGAAACCATCTCAGAGCCAGCCCCACTGCTCTCGTGGCACCACCCAAAGCCAGGCTTAATGTCCCTTGCTCCTGCTCCCTTGCTATCCTGTGCTATTCTGCTGCACAGGTGTGTCCTGACACCCACCAGACAAGATGTATCCAGGGAATTTATCCAAATCATCAGGGCAATTGTTTGGGAGCTACAAATTCCAGAGAACACATCCTGGTATCCCCCCACTCCCCCAGCTGCAGATGTTGGCTTAGACAACCTATCTGAATTTTTCCATTCACAATTAATTCACTTTAAAATTTACAAATTTTTAGAGTTTCTAATTGAAGTTTTATCTTCTTTTCAAGATCATTGTTATCTTTTAGAGTTGGAGAACCTCTCTTGACTCTGAATAATTGCCTTTCTACTTCCAGCTGGCATTACTGAAAGGGCTATTGAACACGAAGCAATATGAACCTGGGTTTATAAAATTTACATTTTATTACAATAATCTTTCACATGAGAGGTACCTCTTCCTCTTTTATGTGCTCCTGTCCACCTTCATGTGTAAATGTATTGCTCATGAATTTTAATAGATATTGGAAATGCTCACTGGAGTGGGAACAGTCTTTTTTCACTGGCCACAAACACAATGTGACAAGCACTAACATTTTTTTCCACCATGCTCATATTTTTTATGATCCTGCCTTCTTATTTAATAATAAACCAGGCTGTGAACACATTGACTCATCTCTTGTTTTCTCAAAATAGTGAGAAGTTTTATTTATTTTTTTAAATCTGTAACTACTAGGGAAAGGAATGCCTCATAAGATAAAGGCATTTAATTAGTTTGTTTGCTGTTAAGAAAAATATGTAGGTGGATGTGGGCGAAATGCCAAGCCAAAGTGGTCTGGCTTTGCTGACAGTTCAGCAAAAGAAAAAGATTAGACGTCATGGAAAAAATTACTCCCTGAACAGGAAAAGCTGGACATGGCACATATTTCTCTTCATGCTCCAGCTTTGTAACAGTAAAAGGAACCTCTAGCAGCAGCTAACAGAACATATTCAGTGTGCAAGAGGGCTGCAAGACAACAAAGCTGGGCTGATTCACAGGGCTTTGGTACTTACATGACATTTCTTGCAAATCTCTTGTTCTTCACCAGTATTATTGTGAATATTATTATAGCAGGAGCTGTGTCCCTTGCATCCCCAGACTGCACCAAGGCCAACACGTCAGCACTGTGAATCTTTGGCTCCACTGCGCACGTTTCAGAGCAGACCCAGACATCAGGATACTTCCATTTGTACCTCAGAGCACACTACAAAGCAGAATAACCTTTTGGAACCAGGTTAGCAAACAAACAGCACTGTATCAATCACCCTCATCTCGATTTCAATGCTGTTCACATTCCTGTGGACACAAAACACTCGAGGTACAACCTGCTGGAATCCCAAAATACAAATCCAGAGAGCCCATAGTGTAGCACAAGTCTGCTCAGAGTTTGGCCATTCTTGCTGAAGGCCAAATTTGCCACTGGACATCCTCTGTACCCTGTGCCCAGCTGGGTCCTTCTGGTCTGCTGCTGCCAAGGAACTGCTCCCCACACTCAGGTTTGTGCCACATCTGAAGTGGGGCTGTGCCTGTCTGTACCAAACTCGTCTCCAGGGCATTCCAGACAAAGCTTTCCAGCTGGCTGCTGCATCAGGAGAGTCTACCAGCATGTTTTGTGTACAGTCTCTTAATGCCAGTCATCCTTTACCCTTTAGACTTTTGTCCCAGATAACATCCATCCAAACAGCCCCGTACCTGTCCTGAAATCCACGATTCTTATCGTGGTGACCCAGCTTTTTTATGATCACTTAGCTCACTCCCACCTTTGGGATTGTTCAATCCATTTCTGTTCACCAGGAAGGATACTGAAATATCCAGTCTATTATTAGCTGCCTCCCATTTCTGAGATGAGCTGTCTCTCCCATGTTGGAGGAACCTGGCCACACAACAACTTCTCTTGTTGACCTTTTTCTCTTGACCTTTGGGAGAGTGAGGTGTCTGTTTACCACAAGGTCCCACCCTCAGACAGTCATAACATGGATTTTTATTTTTTTTTAAGCACCATGCATCCCTTTCCATACTATAGGGATCTGTTACAGACCCTCAGATCACAGTACTTTGGTTTTCCCTTTTATAATTGAAGGGTTTGTGTGCCTGACTTGAAAAGAACTTTGTGTGAGTTTCCTCCCAGCCACCCTGTCCAGGTGTGCGTTAAGGGCACATTTGTACACGTCTCCAGCAGAAATTGAACCCAATGGGAGGAATCTAGTTTTGAAGAGCAACTCTGACACTTCCAGCAGCTGCTAGTGATGTTACAGGGACCCACTGGGCACCAGAGCATGGATATATGAACAGATTGCAGGAATTTACATCAGGTCAAACACCATGAGCAACGAGCAGATTGAGAATGGAAAACAACCAGCAAGTGAATGATCTGCTCCCCAACCAGCAGAGACAAACCTGGCTGTCCCCCTCTCTTCTCCCACAGGACCTTGCCTTGCACACATTTATCCCTTTATCCCATTACACCTTCCCTTTCCTCCATGGCCCAGCAAGACTTTCCAATCTCTTGCCGTGGTTTAGTTGAGGTGTTAGGGCATGGGTTGGACTTGATGATCTTTAAGGTCTCTTCCAACCCAGTCATTCTGTGAATTCTGTGAATCTGCACCTTTACACAGCCTTGATTTCTCTGGGGCTCAGGGTGGGAACCCTACCTAACAGCTTTTGCTCAGCACTTCTGCCTGCTGAGGCAGTAACACTGAGGGCAGTGCCCACACCAGAGGCTAAAAGGGTGGGACTGTGCCTGGCAAGCCACAGCTGGGGCACCAGGGGCAGCTTTGTCCCTCAGCATGGCACCAGCAAATCTTCCACGCTCCCAGGCAGGGTTTGCACCTGGTTATTTCAGCCTGCAGTGCCATTGCATCAGGACTGGTGTCAGACACCTTCAACCTCAGCTGGTTACTTTCCCTTCAGGCATGGCAAGAGTAGAGTGGGGGAGAAAAGAACAAGATGAGTTCTGAATTTTCTCCTCCAGGAGAAATTGTAAATTAAATCCTGTGTTAATAAATTTGCTTTGCCCAATCTGGCTCCCTAGAATGAGGCTAAAGGCAACAAGTTCTGCCTCACTACATCCACGTGGCTTGGCCAGCTGCTGACACAGCTAGGATTTTGCAACACCTTGCCTGTACACACAACCAGTGTGGGCCTCCCTCCTCTCCTGCCAATACCCTCCCCAAAATCATGAGCTTCTCCCTCTACTGCAACCACAAGTGCTGCTTTCCACCAGGGAATGTCCCTGTGCACACACAGCTCTCATTGCACAGGGCTGGGCTGAGCTGTGTCCTTGCTTGGTTGAATTTGAAAGCTGACTCTTGAGCACAGAGGTGTAAAACCTCCACCCTGATGGCAAATGGTGCCCTGCAAAGTCCTACCCTTGTTCTTCATCCTCTCTACTGATCTTTGTCCAGTCTCTAGTTCCAGTCCTTGGTCCCAGAGGATGCTCCTGGACTCCCATTTCCCCACTCATAGAATTATAGAACGACTTGGGTTGGAAATTACCTAAAAGATCACCTTGTTCCTACCCCCTACCTGGGCAGGGACACCTTTCACTGTCCCAGGTTGCTCCAAGTCCCATCCAACCTGGCCTTGGACACTTCCAGGGATGGGGAGTCCACAACCTCTACAGGCAACCTATTCCAGCATCCTCAGAGGGAAGAATTTCTGCCCAATATCAAACCTAAGTCAGCTAAAGGCCAGTCCCCTTTGTGCTGTCACTACATGCCCTTGTGAAAAGTCCCCCTCCAGCTCTCTCATAGCCCCTTCAGGTACTGGAAGGTGCTCCAAGGTCTCCCTGGAGCTGCAGTGGATATTTTTGCTCCCGAAGAAGGAGAGAAATGATGCATCTGACTCCATCTTACCAGAAGGCTAATTAATTACTTTATTGTACTATATTATTCTATACTATATTACACTATATTACATCACACTAAACTGAATCTGCCAAGCACTCAACTGCACTCCACTGCCCAGAATCTCGTGGCTGTCACCCAACAGTCCCAACACACACACCTGGCCCTGACAGGCCAAGGGAACAAACCACCATCACTCTGGGTAAACAATCTCCATATTGCATTCTACTTTTTGCACAAACACAGGCACAGCAAATGAGATAAGAATTGTCCTTCCCTTCTCTGAGGTTCAGAGAATGTGAATCCCAGAAATATTCTTGGGAAGTTGTGTCTTGCTTTTCTCTGTGAAGAGAAATGTGGCTACATGGAGTTTTCTCTTCTCCAGGCTGGAGAGCCCCAGCTCTCTCTCAGCCTGGCTTCCCAGGAAAGGTGCTCCAGCCCTGTGATCACCTTTGTGGCCTCCTCTGGGCTCCTCCCCACAGCTCATCCTGTGCAGGACTCCACACAGGAGTGTGCCACGTGGGGGCTGTGCCATCCCTGGGGGCTTCAGGCTCAGCAGGATGAGGGGTCCTGGTGCTGGGGGGCAGGAAGGGGCACAGATCCCACTGGCTGCTGCTGTGTTCTCATCCCAGGTCTGGGGGATAAGGAAATACAGGCTGGTGTGTGCCACAGCCAGGGGCACCAGTGCCTGGCAACCCTGCGTGGCCCCAGGTGAGGAAAAGGTTTCTCACCCCACTTCAGCTGAACAAAAGCCTTTCCCCTCCACTTTTCTTTCTGCACTTTCCATACTCAGACCAGCTTAATCTTCACTGCACCCACAGAGAGCATTTAGCCTTGTTATTAAGCCTTTGTAGGCTGCAGCAGACACACACCACATTATGTGAAAAATACAGGAGTTAATGCAATTGTTTTTGAACAGGGCACAGTCTCCAGCATCAATTAAATGCTTAAAGGAAAAGGCATGCATGGGAGATAATGGTAGGAGTGTAAAAATGGCACCAGGCAAAAGAACATGTATTTCTGGTTAAGGGAAAAAAAGGCATCAAGACAGAAGCCTGAAAGAGTCCTCACCATATGAAACATCTCCAAAATAATTCATGAAACTTTTCTTGTGAAAGTTAATATAATATATAGAGATGTGAGGACTTAAAGAACCTTAACATTCCTTATTTTTATGCATTTAGCATGTTTTGGTGCACATGGCAAATCATATATTTATCTTGAGAAACCTTAGGTAGACAAATTGGCTGCTCAGATGTTCAAGTGAACAGAGTGAATGGAAAAGAATCAAAAAGTGGGAGGAAGCATAAAGAGAACATGTTTCTTTTTGCTAGCACACAGTAGGATACATTAAAAGTGCCAATTAAAAGTGGAACAGGAAGAAGAACTTGGTCTTCATGAAATGAATATAAATTCTGAGAAAATTACAGGTTTTGCCTTAAAATAACCCTCCCAAACCCATTGTAGAAATGTAACCCCAGCTCCTCACATCATCCTCTGCTCTTTCTCCCCAGAGCTGATTTGGAGGTGAATGGGGAATTTTCTGGCCACAAGAAGTGTGGGAAGTGTTCTCAAGGTATGAGGAGGCTCCACAGGAACTTCAATACTGAGGGAAAGAGAAATGAGAGGTGAGAAGACTGGAAAACACATCCCTCAAGAGAGAAACCTGACCAAGTAACAACAAAAAGGTGCTGGGGAACAGGAAGCTGACTTGAGCTGTGAGCAATGATGACCATTTCCAATGCCTGACATTTGCAGTCATGAGTTCAGGCTCAGCTTTCACTCCAGTGTCTGTGTCCCCAGCTGGAAACTGAGTGAGTAAAAATCCAGCACATTTCCTGTACAGTTCACTCAGGAGCACTGGTTATTTATCACCAGAGCTTTTATTTAAGCACCAAGTAGCAAGTGTCATGTGAGTGGGTCAAAGGCACTACTAGAAACACAAGTATTGATCCCCAGCTGGCCCCTCCCTAAAGTTGTACAGTTAAATATTGACGTCTAGAAAAAGAAACTGAAAAGAAGCTGAATCTGGGACATTTTTCATTCCTTAAGTTGCACACAGTTCTTTTCATCCCTTACACCACTTTAGCACTGTCAGTGAAAAAGACTATTTCAAGGCCAGCTTGACCTCTCCTGCCTGTTCACATGCATCCTCTGACTGGCAGATGATAAAATCCTTCTCCCCACCTCTGCTCCCTGACAGGGCACAGTCACCAGGCTCCTCTGCACATCAACAGCCCGAGTTTAGAGGAGGAAAAAGAAAAGAAAGCAAGAGCTATTACAAGACACAGCATAGTGGCACTTGGAGAAGGTTATTTATTTCCAAGTTGTGCAGGGGGAGGCCAGTTTGGGCAGCAGGTTCTCTGAAGGAGAATCAGTTTGAGGCACCTGATTTCACAGAGCAAAGAATGGAGTGAGAAGGATAAAAGGGGAAGGGGCATCCTGAGACATGACTGAACCACATCAGAGTCCCCACTACCAACAGCAGGACAAGAAAAGCTTCAATTCTGACAAACAGAGCTGAGTTTCCCCTCCCTTTGGGGCTGGCATGGTCCAGTGGGGAGCCTTGGTGTCTCTGTGTGCACTCAGCCACAGGAGCACTCAGGTTCCTCTCCAGGGGCAGCTCATCAGCCATGAGAAAATGATAAAGGCCAATGTAATTACACCTGCTTGTCTCATGGCTGGGTAAATACTGTGGGACTCATGCTCAGGTGTGCTGAGTCTCATAAAATCCATCTGAAGCCACCCTGCAGCTCCCAGGGGGAACACTGGGCACTCGTGTGCTGCATAAAGGTGATCACAACATCTGGAGGAATGGTTTTCAATTAAACCAACAAAAAAAAAAAAAAAAAAAAGGAATTTTAAACAGAATTAAATGTATTTTAGAATTGGTTTGATAAAAGTGTTATCAAGAAAGCAAGGGACCAAACAATCTTTCATATTAACAAAATTAATGAGAAAATTGTTTTGATAGGTGATCTTTTTAAAACTATGATCTCACTATTAAAATCTGTGTGAAAGTAGAGTATAAGACACTTGTACTATAAAAATGAAAGGTTTCTGGAAAATTTTCATTAGGAGTAATTGAGTTCTGTTTTGCAAGAAATGCAGGCTTTTTTATTCCCACACAGCATTTAAGTGTCAACACTGAACTTCAGAACAGAAGGACTAATTTCTTAGCAGCCTCACCACTAAAAACATGCTTCCCCTAATTAGAGTTTTGTGGTAAGTCTGTAATAAAGACAGGAACAAGATAAAGATACTTTTCCTCAAAGAGAGAGGGAAAATTCTGTAATCCATACATGCTTGGAAAAGAATTAAATGACTACATCTTTCCACAATGGCATATTCCTTAGACTGGAAAAAAAAAAATCAAAAAACCACACAGAAGAGTCATGCAGCACACACCAAACCCAAGTCACTTCTCACTTTCCCACAGAGAAAATTGGCCATTGGGCATTTTCATTTCTGCATCACCAAGTTATTACATCCCAACCACTCACAGGATAAACTTCAGCTAATGAGATCACAGTCTCCCAGGTTTTAATCCTTGGATATAATTTAGCTTTACACCAAAAGATCCTTGACACTGACAGCTTAATTTGGTGTCGCTGATCACTGCACTGCTGCTTTAATCAGATAGGCTGCAGTGTCAGGGAGCCCCTGAATTACCCCTGTGGTGTAATCAGGGATGTGTAACACTGAGTTTGATATTAATAAAGGCTGATATCACCATGATGCACTCCTGAGGCAGATAGCAGATGCTGAAATGAGTGCAGTAATAAGGAACCCCACCCTTTCCATATATACCTGTTAATAGCTGGTTTCCCTTAACAAGGCTCTCCCAAAGGACAGGCCTTTTCCTTCCCAGCAGCCACACTTAATACCCACAGCAGCAGAAAGGGAGACATTTCCTCCCAGAGCACTGCTCTTGCACAATGTCAAAAGCTTCATCTCCATCTTTTCTAGTGGAAGGTTCCCTGCCTGTGACAAGGGGCTGGAAAGAGTTGATCTTTATCCCTTCCAACACAAACCATTCTGTGATTTTTAAGTACCCATTGTTCTGGTAAAACACTTCAAAGTCTTCCTTAGGTACCTGTTGAAATATGTTCATGAGTAGAAATCCTGAATTTGTGCTATTGACTCCTGAGAAAGAAAACTGACTGTGAGTTCATTGCTGGTAAGAGCTTTGGGGGGAAAAGGACATCTCTTCTGGCACATTCTGGGCTGTATTGGTTCAAACCTACCCCACTTTATGGTTCATCAAGCCAGGGGCACATAAAGTGAAATATAAAGAGAAAACCACAACCGAGCACAAGAAAAGGAAGTCAAAGTGGGAACTGTCCTGTCTCTGGATCAGTCCTGCCAGCTGGCCCAGAAGTCCACCTTGCAGCCTCCTTTTTTCTGCAAATCCAATCCTTCTTCTTTTTCCTCTGCTGTTGCCACAGAGCAGGACATTTTCTCTCAAGCCCTCCCAATAACTTCCTTTCGTCCTTGCTGTGCTAGCTTGCATTTGGGCTAATTGGGGACAGATCATCAGCCAGGTGAGCCCAGCTGTGTGTCATATCTCTGTCTGTCTCTGAGATAAAGCTGGGAGGAAAAGAGAGCAGAGGGGAGCTGGCCCAGGGAGGAAAAGAGAGCAGAGGGGAGCTGCCCTGGGGCAGGTGTGAAGGATCCAGGAGGGGAACCCACAGCTCTGGAGAGCTCAGGTGCAGCTCCTTGTCCAGGACAGTGAAAGGGGAGCAGTGGGAGATGAGATGAGAGCCCCTGGTCTTTAGGTTAGGAATCCAATCCATTCCTGCAGGGAGATGGCAGAGGAGGGGGAAAAGGATGCAGGGAACTGAAAATCCCTGAAATAGAAGGCTGGGGACACAGTGTGACCCAGTTTAATGTCTAGCAGGGCTTGTTACACTGACATTAAGGACTACCCAAGCTACTAAAACTGCAGCCACCAGAGTCCTACCCCTCAAAAAAAGCACAGCCACCCTCTCCTGCACTGTGGAGATTAAAAACTTTGGTCCAGATCCTGGCCAAGCCTTGGGTGTCCAGGGTAAAGACAGGCACTGGAGGTGGGCTTTGAGGAGTAACATCAGTTCAGGGAGAAGTGTGAAGGGTCTGACACAGCCAGGATTTTGCCCAAAAATACCAGGGCTCTACCATCACAGATCTCCAGAAAACACAGAGGAATCCCCAGTGCACACAAACCCCAAAAATGTACAAATGGAGCAAAACATACACCTGCCTCAGGACACTGTGAGGCTCAGGGGATACAGCAGGGCTGTCAGCAGGGCCCCAGGCACCAGCAATCATCCCTCACCACCCTGCAGTGGGGAAGAGAGCAGCACAGCTTTTGGGGAACAGTGGATGAAGGTCATGGTATGGAAAGGCAGGGGAGGGTGATCAGCTGGCTGTGATCAGTCCCACAGGCAGCATTGCCTAATCCCTGTGGCAATTTCGGTATGTACAGGGATGGAGGAGCCCACAAGGTTGTGTTTCCTCTCCCAGGGACGGGGTGATGTCCAGGGAGATGCCAAGCCTTGCCTTGAGTCAGCAAAGCCCTGAGTGCCGGACGCACCTGGCCGGAGCAGAGAGCGCCTGGAGCTCCTCACAGGGAGAGCAAGGTGGCAGCTGGGGGCAAGAACAGCAGGGACAGATCCTGAGCTGATTACTCTGACCTTACTCAGTGGGAATTTTTGCCTGAACAACAACTGAGTAATCACTTTGCCTGTTGGCACACACATGACACACCATTGCGTTTTATATGGGAGTTGTCTCGATTTCTAATTAGTTTGTGCTTGTCCTGGTTGTATTTTGACAAAACAGCACTAGACAAGTCAATTTTCTTCTTCCCCCTCCTGTGTTTAATAGCACTTGTGATGCACCTGGGAAACATCTGGGGGGTCCAGATCCCTGCTGCAGCCAGAGCACAGCTTGGAGGTGACAAGAGCAGACTCACTGCAGGCTCTGGGCGTGCTCCAGGGGTGGTGGCAGGGAAATCCAGCTCTGCTGCGGGGCCACAGGATGGACAGGGATTTTCCACCAGGCACAGGCAGTGTTGTTGATGGCTGGGTTTCATCCACCATCTCCTGTCCCATAAGGTGCTGTGACAGTGACAGCAAGGATGTGCCCTTGCGCTGCCTGTGCTGAAGGCTGTGGGGCAGCTGGGGTTCATGGGGCAAGGAAAGCCCTTGAACACCCTCTGCCCCCCTGATCTCAGCTCTGCTCACAAGCAGACAGTCACCACCTAGGGCACAGGTCAGGAAGCACCTCTCTGTCCAGCACTGCCCATGGACTGGCAGATGCCTCATCCCATTTGTGGTTTAATGCTTCTCCACAATCAGAGTGTTTGGGAAGAAATCCCAAAGCAGCAGCGCCTCCAATCCGGCTCTGTTCCAAAATCCCCAGGCTGCCTGACCTTCTCCCCACCACACACCCTGACCCATGATGACTCTCCTCCCCAGCCCAATTTCCTGGCCAAAGTGCTCCAGCACACACTTAACTTGTTATATAACACCCTCTAAGTGCTGTAATGTGTTTCAGCACCATCACAACATCATTTCTGAAGATGAGAAATAAAACCCCGGCGCCTTCACAGCCCTCTGCCACCAAAGGTAATTGCAGAATTCATTCCAGCTGAGGCTGAAAGGAGAAACGAGGCAAGTTTTACAAGAGGGCTCTGATTTGTTGGAATTGATAGAGATGCCCCTAGCAGACACCTGCAATTTTATTTCTAAACCCAAAGCAAGACATGTGTGTGTAATGACACAGCAACGTGCTTTTAGCTGTGGATTTAATAGTAAGGCGCAGGAAAGAAAAACACCACGTGTGACAAAGTAAATATTGTCCTTATGAAACATAGTGATAGCAGCCCAAATCAGAGCCCAGAGTGCAACACACACTGCAAAGAGCCCCAAAGTCACATTTCTGTACAGTGGAGGGGTTCACATCCCTCCCACAGCCTCCTGAAGCTGAAGGGAGTGCAAAGAGCAGCCAAGCCCAACATTCTGTTCAGTCTTAAACCTTCACCTGTTGCAACAAACGTGTTGCTATAGGAGATATACTGCCAGCATTTAGCACCTTTAAAATCTATTTTGATCTGCAGATAAGATCAGTTTACTAAAACAAGCACAGAGATTGCAAAGGTCTCCTTACCAGCTGAAAGCAGAGCAGTTCCAGCAAAGCTTTGCAGGGCATGGGTCAGGCAGGCAATGCCAAATTTAATAGCTGCAATTTCGGATGCTGCTGCCTGCTGAGGTGTTTGCAACCCAGGCCATTGCACTGCTGGGCCAGGCACCAGCAAGGCTCAGGGCTGAGCTCAGGCTGGTTCAGACCCTTTTGTGGGCAATCCCTTGGCACCAAAACAGCCAAAGCACAGGTGCACAATCCCTGCCACTGGAGGGACACTGCTGCTGCCAAAAGTCACACTGACCTTAAACCACCTTGCATATTTCTGGTCCAAATGAGGTTTTTAATCTTGTTTCACTGGCACAATTAGAAGTGTGCTCAAATAAGGAAATTGGGTAAGAGCCCAAAAGCAGACTGGCATCCAGCACCTGACAGGTTCCTCTCCAAAACATGAAGAAACTCAGATTTCAAAACTGACCAGATGAGTTCTGCTCATTTTGAACAGTGGCCACATTTGCTGTCCATCCTGAGTGCAGGATGACTATGGAATCACCAGATTTTTTTTTTTTATTGCCCATTGCCATTTGCCATACAGAGCTTGCTGTGTAGTCTGGCATTTAACTGAATAAGTCTGTTGACATGTATAACTTTCCTTAACTGGCAAGGAAGTTCACTCTGAATCTATTTCTGAAGTTACCACACAGGATAACTCATTGCAACAGGATCTATAAATCCCTGCACACATAAACCCTTAAGAAAAAGCCCCATTACTCACTTGAACTTTGTCATTGTGTGACTGCTTTGCAGACTGCATACAAGAAGCAACAAGTGTACGTGCAGAGTTACACAAAAAGAACCTCTGCCATTTTCATCCATTTTCATACACAAACTTGAGCTTCCTGACAAAAATATTTTTGAATGAAAAATTACTCTGACCTCAGAATTTAAATTTTTATTTTTTGGTGCAGTATCAGGTTTATCTGGGCAGCTTCACACTACCTTTCCAAAATCACTCACACAGGACAGAAATGTCCTTATTGTTTCCTAATGAGCTGGATTTCTTAGAACATTTAGACTCTTATGTTATATTTTCTGCTCATCCAAGCCATATAATATTTCCTCAGTGGAGATGTTTATCAACATAGAAGCTGTATCCTAAAAGAAGGGAGGATATGACAAGCCCTAATTCCAGTTCTAACTGGACACCTGAAAATCCAGGGGCAGCAACTGACAGGGTCTAATCTGAATAATTTATGGACCAATTTTCTTTTTTTTAAGACAGTTTTATAGTTGGCATAAAAACATATCAACTTTTCAACTGACAGTAAATCCAGGTTTCATTTGCCTATAAATATCTCCTTATCTACTCATATCTGTAGAGATACAGAATATCACCTGTCCTAAGCACTGACCTTTGGACATTTTTCAAGATAGTCCTATGCTGACAATAAACTTGTGCTCGTATGAAAGGGTCCCTTTGTTCCACACCTTTATACAACCCAGTACTGTTGATAATCAAACAACTATGATAAAAAAAAAAAAAAAAAAGGAAAAGAACAACGACAAAAAAGAACAAAAAAAAAAAAAAAAAAAAGAAAAAACAAACCCCAAGAGTCTCCCCTCCTCTCAAAAATCCCAAGTATTTCAAGTGTGGATGAGTACTTGGGGAAGCAGGAAGGCAATGTGTCAACAGACAAGTTGCCATCCCAAAGCATTCATGTTTAGTGCAGAAAAACAGATGAGGTAATAATAGTTCTTTGGAGGGCAATTAGTTCTTGAAATTCTGATGAGACACTTGTCAGTCAATGGATCTGCTTAGTGCAAATCATCTCCCTCTCCCCAAAAAAGTATCAGCATGAAGAAGAAAAAAGAACATAATGAAAGAATCACCCCTAAAACAACTCCCCACAAAAGCATTTCCTTCCTCTACTAGCTGAAAAGTGCCCTCCTACAGATGTTTTTGGGCTTGCTTTGTAAATATCTATTTTTTTCTCATTGTGGCTCAGCACTGAAGTAAATAATTTTTTCAGTGAGAGGTTTAGGAAACAAAGGGGAGGAGGAGTGGCTTGTTTGGAAACATAATGACACAGCTGGACACACTCAATGTCAACAGAGATTTCAGTGCCCTTGCTCAAGATGATATTGTGGGAGAGGTCTGCGGGGTAACTGGGTGAAATACTTCTTGTATCAATAATGTATCATCATCACAAGGCAAATCTGTCTGTGCCAGCTCTGCCTTGTGCCGCTGGGACAGACACTCATTAGCAAGTCACCCCTGGTTACAAGAAATAACAGATCATTTCTTTCAGCATCCCATGAGTGACCTGTCTACAAACACCCGAGTTCTCAGCCCCAGCACACAGCTGGCACAACAGCCTCAGAGAGGATTGCTTCATTTGTGAGGAAAAATCTGAGTTATTAATTAGATTCCTATGTTGAAAGATGCTCAGATTTTAGAATCATATTTCATGAAAGGTTGTCCCTGACAGACTTTGTGTGTGTGCACTTCCCCCCAAAAAAAACATTTTTGAAATAATTGTCCTGTCCTCCCAAGAAATCTGGTGTTTGGAAAATTATTCCTTGAGTGAAGGTATTTCAAATAATACCAAGAAAACAAACAAACAAAAAAGACAGCTTCAGGAAGAAAACACAGATCCTTTTTCTGAGCACAGACTGGCATCTCCTCCCAGATCTCACTGTGCAGCTCAGGGTCACGCCCCAGCTCCATCCTCATCCTCACCAGCCCTGGCAGGGGGGCTGCTGCCCCTGCTCTGCCCCTTGTGCTCCATGCCCTGCTCCCAGGCAGCAGTTCAAGGCAAGGATCAGCTCCACAGCTGGAAGCTCCTGCTCTCCTTCCTTCCTTCTCCTCCCTCCACCCACGCCACGGCAGGGAGCCAGGTGAGGACATTGGGGTGTGCAGGGAGAGGGCAACCAGGATTTGGCCTCTGAGCAGTCACCTCTTCTCTGCTTAATGCACACTTGGTCTGTTCTCTGCTCTTTTTTTTGCATGAGAAACCTGGTGGTCACATCTGGCTTCTCCTATTTAAGCATCATTTTCATTTTTGTGGACCTGATCTTGCTGCTGACTCAGGTGGGGGTCGACTCAAGCGTGCCATTCACTTAGATAAGTTTAATTCTATATTAAAATATCCTCAAACCAAATGTTCTTCAGCTTCTTGTTCATGCTGCCCACTTGCTATGACTACACCTGTAACTGGACTTGTCTTTTTGTTCTGGAATCCACCTGGCATGCAAGCAATCCCAACCTTTATGAAAACACAGATGGATATTTTTCTATATCTATTTCTATATCTATATGGATGTTAAGGCTTAAGGGGGAAACTAAATATCAGTCTCAGTGCTACTCCTACAGCAAAAGCTAAGCTCCACAATGATCAGGACGTGTCTGTGCAGAAAGATAGCAGAGCACGTGGTCTGTAAGCCTGCTTTGCTCTGGGTAGAAGCCCAGACACAAAGTGTGAGTTGAGGGTTGTTTTGATTTTCATGGTTTTTAGTGGACAAGACTTGTTTGTCACAGGGGAGCCCTGCCAAAACAAAAAGAACCAAGCAGAGACAGTCCCACACGCCCAAGCTTGCAGAGGTCTCCAAACAATGACTTGGCAGGGCCAGAGCTCTCCTGGGCACCTGGCCCTGAGCAGGGCAGAGTGACAGCTCAGTGTCAGCACTGGCTCCTCACACTTGAGTTTTCTGCAGGTTAAACAAAGCCTGCAGCAGGTGTGAGGATCATAAACTCTGCAGGGAGGAAAAGGCAACAAAAAGGGAAGGGAAGACCCAAAAGTGGAAATGAGAGGGTTGGAGCACGGAGAGAGAGGAGGAGGCAGCAGAGTCAGACAAGTCAGAAACAGCAGCAACCTTAAGGGCTAGCCTGTGAAGGAACCATTCAAAAATCCCACTAATTGAAGACCAGAAAAAAATTATATCCTTGCTCCCCTCTATGCTGCTTGATAACAAGGTTTTTTTCTACCAGATGAAGCCCTGACCTTAGAGATAGCTTATTCCTATAAAGGAGCTACAAATAAAAATTTAAAAATAACAAAATCTGCTGCCCATGAGGCCAGAGAGGAGTCCCTGGGCTGAGATCCCTCCCACCCTGAAGTGCCAGCACTGTGAGTGATGGGGAGCAGCCACAGCACACCTGGCCTGCCCTAAAAGCTGCCATGACTTCCCAAAGAGTGCCTTGGACACAGCAGATCTCCTGGAGGCAGGGGATGTGCCAGCCTCCCCTGCCAGGGGAATTATCCCTGAGCTAATTCACCCCAGCAGGAATGGTGGCTGAGCTTTCTGCTCCAACCTGATGCTTGCTGGGGCTTTCAAAACACCCAGATATGTGATAAATGATTTATCTTTCCCCAGCACAGGTCGGCTCCCCTCCCACCTCACAACACCCCAAGGGTACAACTAAAGCCCTTCTGGATAACAGGAACACTCCCTGGAGTGCTAATCGTGTCAAAGAGATTGCTGGAGCATTGGAAACCTAAAGCTTATCTTCTGCCCCATACAAAAGAGGATCTGCTTCTGCAGACATCCTAATCTGCAGGATTCTATTTAAATTTCAGGTGATTCCCAGTGCCACACGGAGAATAAGAAAAAGCTGATTAGAAGCTGGGTGAATCAATATGTGCTGAATGGCCTGGAGAAGCAGGAGCATTCTTCTTGGCAGCAATAAAACTGGGAAAGCTGTGGGTGGATGACTAAAAGGAACAAAGGGCTGCTTAGCAGCATTGAGCTAGGGTAAAAAGGCCAGGAAGAAAAGCACCCATAAAACTTTATGACTAAGAACAGAATGAGATGAGAAATACTCTGGGAGAAGTGTTGGATCAGGAAACATGTCACTCAAACCTAGGGTGAGTCACACCAGCTCCTGCCCTGACTCCTGCCTCTTAGGACAAGAGGTCTGCCTTGCTGAGAAGGTCAAGTTCCCCTCCTGTCCCCATGGAGGGGCTGGTTTCCTTCAGGGATTCTTGGGACTGCTCAAGAGAGGTCCAACAAAGGAGGAAAGGAGGTCCACAGGAGCAGGGAGGGCATCCTTCCCCTGTACTCAGCACTGGTGAGGCCAAACCCTGAGTGCTGTGCCCAGCTCTGGCCCCTCCATTTGGGAAGGACCTTGGGACACTGAGCACATCCAGAGGGGACAACGAGGCTGGAGAGGGGCTGGGAACACAAACCCTGAGAGGGAGCCCTGGGGGAGCTGGGGGTGCTCAGCCTGGAGAAAAGGAGACTCAGAGGTGCCCCCATCCCTCTGCCAGCTCCTGAAAGGTGCCTGTGCTCAGCTGGGGCTGGGCTCTGTCTCCAGCAGCACTGACACAACCAGAGCTCACAGCCTGGAGCTGCACCAAGGGAAATACAGGTTGGATAGCAGGGAAAAGTTTTTTACAGAAAGGTGAGAAAGTTCTGGCACGGCTGCCCTGGAGGTGGTGGAGTGCCCATCCCTGGGGGTGTTTAACAAAGCCTGGAGGTGGCACTGGGTGCCAGGGTTTAGTTGGGGTGCTGGGACTGGGCTGGACTCGATGATCTTTAGGGTCTCTTCCAACCCAGTGATCCTGGGAATTCATTCTGTGGATTCTGTGAACCTCCCACTGCAGAGCAAGATAAGCACGAAGGCGCCAGAGCCGCCCGCTGGCTGTTCCAGAGCTCTGTGAGGAGCATCAGCATCATGACAAGGGGGAAAAAATTACCCAGAGGAGTTACAGGGCCACAGATGTGCCCTGAAGGACTCAAAACAAGGAGAGGGAGCAGCAGCCCTGGGGAAGAGAGGCTGAGCATTCAGCCAGGCTGGAAACTGGGTGACCTGGGGCCAATGTTGCAGCACTCAGTCAGGGCCCTGTCTGTTCTGCCCTTGCTTTATTTGCCCCAGGGCTATTTGGGGAACTTTCTTCTCTCCAGTTATCAATTTGCAAGTCTCATGAGTGCTTAGCTCGCTTAATAATTTGGTTTTTGCTAATGTGTATTTTGAGCTTGCAGTCTCTGTTCATTAAAAACAATTTTCTTGTAGAAATATAGGATAGCTTCAATATTTTGAAACAGCAACATGTGAGGTCCCGGGGAGAGTTAGTGTTCAGACTTATTAAAAAGATTACTGAAACATTCAAATTAAAAAGATTACTGAAACTTTCAAATAAGAATGTTTTCTATTATGTTTCAGAAGCAGAATTCAATATTAAAAACAAATATAGCACTGGGATAGATACCTAAGGGTGCCTGGGTTTGTACCTTCTAATGGTTTTACCTTCCCTCTCATCCCCCTTAAAATCTAAAATCCAACCACCTTTGGCAGTGATGTGTAGTAGACCATAAACAACCCTGAGCACAGGTTTGTAATTACAAGTTTAGTCATGAGGTCACTGTGCCCCTCACAGAGCTTCAGTCCAGATTCTGATTACTTTTAAAGATTATTTACAAAGCTCATCAGGAATACTAACACAAAAATTCCAGAACTATACAGAAAAAAAAAATCAAAAAAAAACCCCACAAAGCAGTGGGATTTTTAGGTTGGTTGTTTGGTTTTCTGTTTGTTTTTGTTTTTTTTTTTTTTTTAATTTAGTACAGCTACACTTGGTTGCATACACTCTGAACCACAGTCCTTTTCAGCATGCTGATTTTCTGCCTGAGAGCCTTCCAACACCTCTGATTTCTACAGAGATTTTGAACTTCTGCTGTCCAAAAGACCATGGATGAGATTAAATGGGGCTCACTGAAGTGAAGCAGGGATGCACTTGGAGCCTTCCACACCCTTCCCACCACCTCCAGCAAAGCCAAAGGAGAGATCTGAGGCAGTGGTAGCACAGCAGTGCTTGGAGTATTCTTAACCCCACAGCAAAAAATTGCACCAAACGACTCAGAAAAAAATCTTCTGATTGCCAGGTGACCTTCACTGATTGGAGAGATTGGCAAGGTCAGGTAAGATCTGGTTGCCTGCACACATACTTGGGTATTTCCCCACTGATGCTGATAAAATATTGATTCCATTTTGATTCTAAATATTCTAAATAAATCCATTCTTGATTCTAAATTGTTCGAATTGGATGTCTGATCCTCTTCTGAGCACACAGCACATCTACAGTGCGAGTGTGGAGTCGCATCCAGAGGAAAAGTCTCATTTAAAAGTCTCGTTGCTTCCCACGCCCCCGACTCCTGCTCTCCTCCGAGTAACTCTGACAGACGAGGGACACCTAGTGGGGTTTTGCTCAAGTGCCAACACCACAAGACCTTCTACCAGAAAATTACTCTTTATGTTACAAATACATATTATATTGTCGTCTGTTCACAAATATTAAGATGGATACTTTATGTATAATGTTAAAATAAATTTGCTTTTATTTATTATTTTTATTATATTTATTTTTTATTATTTTAATTATTTTTATTTTTTATTATTTATCCTGTTTAGTCAGGATAACATCCAGTAAACATGTAATAAAGGCCCTGCTATTGATATGGCAACTCTCAGCATCTACCATCTGAAGAGAATGTAGACCAAAGCCCAAACTAAAAGTAATAAAGAAAACAGATCAAAACCACAGCCAAAAAACACACACACTCTAAAAGAGCAGACCCAAAAACCCCCATGAAAAATAGTTCCTAAAACAGATAAACTAATTTTTAAAAAATATTAATTAATATGCATAAAAGTCCATAAATATACAAGCTGATGTAATAAAAAAGTATTTAAAGAGTATTTCCAAAAATAACAGTGTACTCCTAACTAAATACCAAACTCCCAACTGTTTTTAACCCCTTATTTTATTTCTGTCACCCACTGTCTTTTCATTTAACTTTTTAAATTTTACCAAGAAAATAAACCTCATTTTTCACAGTTAAAAAAATATTATCACACAGATTTTTTTTTTTTTTTAATTTAGTCGCTGATGCTACAGGAAAAAAAAAATCCCAGTGTATTTTCCCAAAAGTTTTCTAAGCTTGGTCACAGCACTCACACACTGCCTCAGTTTCTTTCCCTTTCCACATTCTTTGCCTGCTGTTTCATAGGGTTTGGAGTCAAGAGATCGCTGCCACATTCTGAAAGTGTTTCCTGCCCTAAAGCCAGAATCCATTGGCATTAACAAGCTCATCAGCATGACTGGCTGGAACGGCTCCGTGGCCAGCACAGCTCCAAACTCCAGGACTGCAACCAATAATTTAAACTGCAGACAGGCAGAACTTTTCATTTTTATCCCCTTGTAATGACTAGAATATTATTCTGTCAACAGGAAAACAAATACTTGCCTAAAATCTTATTGCTGAGTCATTGATACATTATTGATGCTGTTGGCAGGGTTTTTACAGTGGGCACTGTGAAAATCAGTACACAATTTCTATTTTAATAAACAGGAGTAACAACATGAAGACACTGCAGGACACAGCCTGATCCTTGACAGGTTTTTTATGTTTTAGAGGGCTAAAACACTTCTGTCCTCTGGATTTCTCCAAGCTGGGCCCTGCTGTTTTGGATTACTGCAGCTTCATGAAAAAGGTTTTTATAAAAGAGCTTTGTGTCACTTTAAGATTCTCAGTCCATCTTCTGCTTTAGTCCAAAACTTTTATCAGACCAGAACTCTGGAAAAGTTATTTCCTACTTTTATCTCTTCCAGGGTATTGATTTGGAGCACTGTGAAACCATAAAACATTGAGCAGCTAAAGTAACAACTTTATCCACTTCATTGCAGGTTTAGCTGAAAGAGAAACACAAAGAAATGCCCAGGCAACCCCTCTTCTGTACCTGCAGCACTGAGTGTGCTGAGTACCTGCACAGCTCTTTCATGTCTCCAGGTGGATCCTGCAGTGATTGATAACTCAGCCTCTGCTCCAGCCTGCTCCTTAATTGCCTTAAATACCTGTTTCATCATATTCCCTCTGCTGGCTCCCAAATTTGAGAGGCAGGCAAAGCCAGGGGAATGATGTTTGATGGCTTCAAAGTAAACCAGAGTCAAACAGAGGCAGGAGAACCTCTTCCCACCCCTCCCAATCAAAGCTAAACATACTTTAGGGGAGGATTGACTGGGGAGGGCCCTTTCTCCTGCTCTCTCTGATGGTAGCACAAAGCCAACAACTTCCCAAAAAAGCAGCAGAAGCCTGAAGCAGGTCAGAGAACGTGGGGAGGGGAAGATGAATGGAGAAGCAGCACCAACACAGTCTAAACTCAGAGAGAATTTCAGTTTTTCATACTAGGAAGATACCAATGGGAAACAGGTAACTGAACCATTGTTTGGTCTCTCTCTGGGTGGATTCACCAAAATGGACAGGACAATTCCCTGGTACAACAGTACTGTTAATTTTTTTATTGTGTGAAATCAAACTGCTGTCACTGTCATATTTTCTGAAAAATCCTCTTTTCCCAGCATTTTCTCCTGGGAAGCTGAGAAGCCTCAGCTTCTCGATATTTTGCTTCTCTGGAATGAGGTCTGGAGACTGTTTATCCAACATGTGAATTGTTTTTAATTAATGACCAATCACAGCCAGCTGTGTCAGACTCTGAGGAGTCAGTCATGAGTTTTTATTATTCATTCTTGTTAAGCCTTCTGGCTGTATCCTTTCTCTTTCTGTAGTATAGTTTTAGTATAGCATTTCTTCATATATTACATATTATGTATTATTATAGAAATAATATATTGTATATTATATAATGTGGTATACAATATGATATATAATATTATATATAATGTTATGATATATAATACAATATACAATATGATATTGTATAATATAATATATAATATAAATAATGTATAATGTCATTAATAATGTGTATCACAAAATAATAATAAATCAGTCTTCTGAGAACCTGGAGTCAGATTCACTCTTCTCTCACCCCATCCTGGGGACCCCTCCCAGACTCAACAAACTGCCTCCATTTTAAGTTTAAATGAGTGAAGAGAGCACAGAGAGCACAGCAGTTGAAGGGACAGACCGAGGTGACACAGCCACCCCCTGGGCTCTCACACCCAGCCCAGTCCTGTCCCTGACTGGAGGCAAGCTAAGATAAGGATGCTGCTCCTTGGGGAGCTAAGGATGACACACTTCCCATCCCCTGGGTGCCAGGCCAGCCCTGCTGAAGGAGATTTCCCTCCTGCCCACCCTGCTCAGTGCTCTCGCTGACTGAGCTCCCATTGTCAGCCAGGAGCTGCACAGAGGCTCCTTTGTTCCCCAGTCTCACCGAGGGGTTTGTGTTACACCCAGCGTGCAGTTCATGCTAGGACACCCTCTGGCCATCCCTCCAGGATGACAGGCTATGAAATTCAGATCTTTGTGAGGAAAGCAGAGGTAGGATGAGCTGTCAGAGTGTGAATTAATACCTCCCCACACTGCTGAGTGCAGCGAGCCCTGGTGCTGTTCCTCTGAGCAGACATGATGTGTGTTGGGGTCTCTGGTGTCAGGATGACCCCAAGGTGCTGGAAAGTCTCTTTTTCCCAGCCCTGAGACCAATGCAGGAGGCAGAATTCCTTGGCTCTCATTCTCAAGGTTGTTTATTTGCTCTTATCTAATACATTGTCTTTCTGACCTGCTGAGGTCTGTCCAGCAGGTTCATGGCACACTGCCTGCCCTCAGCGTGGTGTTAGCTTTTTATACTAAAACTTACATCTACTTTATTTACAATAACTTCCCAATACCTTTCACCTATTTAGACAGTCTGTCTCTACTCTAAACCAATCCAAAAGTTCCCCATCACAGCAGACAATGGAGGCTAAGAAGAAACAGGAGGAAGGACAGGACACATCCAGATTCCTCCATCTTGCCTCCTGAAGCCTCATTCTAAAAACCCCAAAATTCTACTTTTTCACCCTGTGACAAGTTCACTATCATTCTATTCAAACTTTTGTGGCTTTTAAGTCCTACCAAGACAAAGCTGGTAGTGGTTTCCATGGGTTAAACTCAAGGGCACAGGTGTCTTTGACTCTGTGCCAGGGTCTCTGAGCCCCTGCCAGGGTCTGGAGTCCTCCAGGGCAGCCAGAGGAATGTCCTGGGTCCCAATAGACATGCTGTGTGCTGGAAGAGGAGTCACAGCAGACTGTTCGTGGACAGAGCCACAAGAGAACTGTTGTCCTGTGGAGAAGTCTCCACAACATTAACAAGAGGAACTTCTCTCCCTAAGTGAACTGAAGAAAGACTGTTTTAGAGGTGGTAAACTGACTGAAATTGTAGGGTTTGCTTCTTTACATTGTCAGTGGGAAAGAAAAGGTTGTAGGGGGAGGACAAGTGTCCTGAAGGTTTTGTTCTGATTCTTATTACCCTTTCTTTTAGTTACTGTTAATAAATTTTTCTTTATACCCTTTTAAAGTCTGGACCCTGCTTTGCCTTTCTCCTAATCCTGTCTCACAGCAGGAAGTGAGTAAATACATTTTAGGGAGTGCACTGGTGACTGGCCAGCACTGAACCCAGCACACTAACTGGTGCATTGGCTGGGAAATCTCCAATTGGTGAGCCAAAACCAGTACAGGCATCACCAGTGCTTTTCCCATCACCCAGGGACACCCTGGAAAGGAAAGCTGTGTGTGTGTGACAGGAAATCTCCCCTGTAATTACATCCCAATGAAAAACCAGAGATCTGCTGGGTTAGCTCCCTTTCAGTGCTCTCTGAGCCTTTGTTCAGTGCTAAAACATCACTGACCCACTTGTTCCATCTTCCTCTTTGAAGCCAGGATTTTTCCAGACCCTTGGTGTTGGGGATGAGGGTTCTTCAGGGAAAGTGAGCAAGCTTTGCCCAGTTCCTTGTTTTGAGCAAGTCATTGAAACCCCACTGGCAGATAAACAGCCACAGCCTCTGCTTCTGCCCTGAACCTTGGGCATCCTCCCCAGACATCCCCTTGGCACAGGGCAGAGACTGTGCCAAACACTTCCTGCATTTCAAACATTTATCAGGATAAAGGAAAGATTATCAGCAGATGAGATGGGGAGAGGAGGATTAGCCTGCAAAGGCCATGAGTACAAGGCAGACTCAATGCTTGAAGAAGTTTTTCCTGTGCTTGCAGGGGGTAGGGTGACCCTGTAATCTCCCCTCTGCATTCTCTGGCCACTCATGATTATGGGGTTTCATCATCAGCAAAATATCTCCTGCCAGGCTGTTCTCTTTTTTTATTTTAACAATTGTTTCCTACCTGGCTTCAAAACTTAAAAGTGTTGCCAGTTTTATTGATTTTATCACAGCAGTCCCACGTTGTTGTTTTTTTTTAAACTCAAATATAAACTCCCAAAAGCAAGCTGTTTTGCAGGAATCTCAGGTTTCATTTAACAGCAATAATAATATTTAAATATTTCCAGATGTCAGAAATGCTAAAAGACATTCTGAAGATTAACAGTGCAACATAAGACACAGAAAACCAAACATTTTGAAAGAGAGAATGAGATTGGGGGAAAAAAAAAGTTTGGGATATGAACAAATAAAATGATTTTCCCCCACCTGGAAGGAAAAAAAGTGACTGTCTGGGATTAATAATACTCAATTTTACAGTTAATTTTACAAAAAAAATCTGATCAGTCTAACAAAATCAAATCCTCTCATGTGAGGAGGAGGGATGGCTCTAAAACTTGTTTATTGTTCTAATCCCTGTCACAAAGGCCATGATTTAACTGAAAGTTGTTTTTGCTATTGTTTGCACAGCACCAGGAGAGCACCAGACACTTTACAAACGCTGGAGGCTGACTTAAATAACTGAAATATGAACACATGACCTTTATGTGAGGGGTGGAAGCCGAGAATTCTTTAATTATGGTCTGGGGCTGGTCCCAGGCTGTACCTTTTGCTAAGCTGAATAGCATTAGAGGTACAAAAACTTGCTTTGTGCAGCACTGGCACCAGAGGGAGGCAGGCAGGTCCAGGCCCACAATAGGTTTCCTGTTCCTCCAGGACAGCTGGTGTCTTCAGCAGAAAATGCTCAAATGCCATCAGCTCCTCGCGTGTGTCTCTCACACAAACGCATGGCTCACATCACCTCACCCCAGGGACTCCTTCAGAGAGTTGATTTACTGCAGCCCCACAAAGGCACCAGGGACCTTCAGGTGAGGGCACACCATTGTACATTTTACCACCCAAACCAGCAGCACAAAGACAGGACCTTCCAGAGGGGACCCAAGGCTCACAGCCTCGAATTCAGGCAGGGATATCCCAAAGCGAGGAGTGGGCAAAGAGGATCAGGTGGAGAGAGCAAGTTCACATGCTGATCTAGTCACAGTGGCCACTGAGGAGGTTGGAATTCTATTTATTTATGTATTTAGCTAATGAGGTCCATTTGCATTTGCAAACCACCACAAGTCCTGAGCCCCTTCAGCTCTGCCATTCACTACTGCAGTGCACAATATCCAGAGGAGAAAACACAAAACAGCTCAGGGCACGGAATCTGGCTCCCAAAGTGAGACTCAGTCAAAGGAATTCTCATCCAGGAGATGCCTGAACAAGGCACAATTGCAGCCCCAGTGTGGTATTTACTGAGGGTGAAGTGTTTCCAATATTCCATTTGCCTGTTAAGCAGTTGTGCACTAATGTGAGAATGACAGACTTTTAATGACAAAGGAACACTGGAAGCATGTGAAATCCACCCCTCCCAGGATATCTGTTGCAACTTTGCCTTTAATCTCCTTCAATCTGTGTAGAGTGAACAACTGAAAGACAAAAGCTTGAGCTCATGAGTCTGGACCCCACTGGGGTGAGCTGAGGGCACCTGGGGGTCTCAAACCCTGTTAACCAATATCAGAGTGTGCCATATCCACCTGCCTTCCTCTGCTGTATCCCCCCTTCCCACAGCTCCCAACAGCCAGGGAAAATCACCAGCCACACTTTGACCCCTCAAATCCAACAATTTCCTTTTACTAAATCAAAACTCGACCTCTTCATCCCCCACCTTGTTTTGAAAGGTGCCCACGGGCAGGTTCACAGTGAAAAGACAGAAAGCAAAACCAAGCAAACAAAAAGGAGAATAACACTGAGCTGCTTTCATTCTCACCTGCTGTCTCATGGAATAATCTTCCCAGGTGAGGCCTCTCCTGGCACAGGGAAGGTGCAATAATTGCATCTCTAGCCCAAAATGTACATTGCCTCTTAAGAAAACAGCAACACACACAATCAAAAAGAGCAAAAGAGAAGCTCCCTATACCCTCCTCAGTTTATATAGATTCTGAGAGCACTGAAAGGGAAACACAAAGCACCTGGGAAGTCTTTAAAAATCACAGCTGCAGGAAACCTCCTCGCATGATTGATCTATAAAGGTCTGACTGCAGAAAAACAAAAGTGGTTTCAGCTGTGTTTTAAGGCAAGTCACAAGCTTGAACAGGGCCGTTGCTGCACAGCAATTTTGTTTTTCCTGTGGTGAACAGGATGGGCCTTTTGCAGTAGAGGAACGAGTCCAAACATCTTTCAGGGTTTGTCCAAATTAGCACGTGGCATTAGAGTGTGTGTCCCCTCCACACCCACTGCTCCAGTGCTCTATCTCTCTTGATACAATTCATGATTAGATTGCAATTAATAAAGACAAAGGAGCAGCTGGGTATTTTCTGTGCCAAGTGACTGATATGAGGTGGCACTGCAGCCTCCCTGCTGCTTCCAGGCAAATTGGGAAGGGGATGCCCCATCCCTGGAAGTGTCCAAGGCCAGGCTGGATGGAGCTCTGAGCAGCCTGGGATAGTGGAAGGTGTCCCTGCCCATGGCAGGCAGGGGCTGGAACTGGAACTGGATGGTCTTTAAGGTCCCTTCCAACCCAAACCATTCCACGTTTCCTTGTTTCTATCATAATGGTCCATCAAACATCACTTCCAGAAGGTTGGGGTATTCTGCCTTGCTGAAAAGCAGAGTTGGTTGTGCTTGATAAAGAATCTGATTCTGTAACCTTTCAGTACTGACAGGGCAAATCACTCCCTTGTGTGAGTGTTAAAGCCCAGCTGTGGCTCCAGGTTTAAATTCTCTGTTCCAGGTCTGCTCCAGAGGGAGCTGTGTCATCCTCTTGTTCTATTCTTCCTTCTCTGCTTTGCCTCACAGCCACCCTTTGTGCTTCCACATCCTTTTCCCAAATTCTGTCTCCTTTAGAGCACCTTCCTTTCCATTCACCTGCTGCTCCTCCACAGCCACCTTCCACGCAACCTTGCTCCCCTGGAAACTCTCGTGTCTTTCAAGGCAAAATTTTGCTTCTTCCTCCTCTGTTTGCCTCCATCACCTCTGCTGCTTCAAGCCCCTCAGCATCCAGCTCTCATCCTCCCCCAGTCACTCTGCAGTGCCTGTGGAGCTGAAATATTTGATGTTTCCTTGATATCATTCTGAGGTGAAGGGTTCTCCACAGCTCAAGGCATCTTCAGTCAGACGAGGGCAGTGTTACAAAACAGGTCGGCTCCCAGAGCTGCCCTTCCCTGCTCCTCCTCCCTGTGCAGCTCTTGGTTCTGAAATTACCTGGGCTGGAAGTAAATAAGCTAAACAATAAAAAGGGAAAGGGAAGGGGAAATTTATGCCAACTCATCGAGGCCACACTGGCACATCTGCAGAGATGCTGTGGCCAAGGACAAGGAGGATTTCTGAGGCAGAACTTCTCTGCCACAGGCAACATGTTCCTGCAGCCCAAGATTTGTTTTCAAGCCTAAAATTTGAAATTGATCTTGCACCTACTGCAAATTAGAATTTCTTTGTGTGTACATCACTCTTCTATTTGAATCTCTGGCCCCTTCCTCTAAGTCCTTCCAGATTGGTTGCCACAAGTCCTTGGAGCAGTAATTTCTTTCCTTGAATAGGCGAGTGACAAAGATGACAATTCCTGCCTCAGTGTAGTGGTGGAAGCCAATCCCCAGCACATGATAAATGTAACACATTTAGTGAACTTCCTTAGTGAAGAGAGGGAGTTGGTCAAATCTAACAGAGCAATCTTTGCCAGCAGAGAAGTGAAGTCAATGCATATTCAGGATGTTTAACTTTTGGAAATGCTCATTTTTGACTGAGTTCACTTTCAGTGCAGTACTCTGAGAATTGCCATTGGTAGTAATATAAAAATTGCAGCTAATTTCACAGGGAACATTCTTATTTACCAGGTTAATTCAGGATGAAGATATTTAATTCTGCCAGTCTCCTCCTCAAGTGGCTTATTCCACAGGGAAGGAACTGAAGAATACTAAGAAGTGTCCTCAGAAGCAGTGGGGAACTGGAATACAAACTAAGGAGAATGGTAAAACTCATCTAGCAATCCTGCAATGGACTACAGGCTGGATTAGCAGGGTCCATCCATGAGGATGACATGGATGATTGGTGTTTAGGCTGAGGTTATGGGCTGGATTTTACCAGAAGCTCCTGATCAGAGTTTCCACAGACATGAATTTAATACAGTAATTGAACAAAATCACTTTCTTCATTTTCTCCCTCTTTCCTCTACACCCAGAGCCATGCCTCCAAATTCACTTCCAAGCCAGGGAAACAAACAGGGCTTGAGTTTTTAACAGTTGCTTGGTCACTTTCTTTTAATGTCAAACTCCATCTCAGCATGATTTTTCTTCCACGACAGCAGCTACCAAATGTTGGAATTCAAATACTCAACATATAAAAGGGATAGGATTAATACTAACACAAATAAGAAATGAAATAACAATGTGGTTGTTGATCAGAGGCATTTTTACCTAACAGTTTAGTCACAGGCAGAAAGTTGTACCTGTAAATTACACATAGGCAATCTATTACCAGTATCTCCTCCATGAAATATTGATTTGAGGTTATTTCTCCATCATTTGCCAGGTGGTCTCCAAAGGCCACCTTGGCAGTTGCTAAGGAACAACTCCACAGCTCGGGGGGGGCAGCCCTGACCGCTGCTCATGTGCACAGTGACTTGATTTGGGGTCTAGAAACGTGTATGCAGTTTGTGTGCTTTCAAAAGCAGAGTTATTGATTGAATTCTGATGGTCTGCAGGTTGTGTCCAGGGTAGCTACATCAGAGGAGTAAAAAGTGAACATGGTTTGGATGCAAAATCCTGAAGTGATGCAGAAACTACTACACCTTCCAGCTTCTATGCACGAGAAGAATTGCCAGAGTTTTTTTGTGTGTTTGTTTTTAGGCCTGAAATTTGAAATTGATCCAGCACCTACTGCAAATTAGAATTTCTTTGTGTGTACATCACTCTTTTATATGGATCCCTGGCCTTTGGTTTCAACAGCTTTAAACTAAACAAGGCTGCAGTATTTCCCTGGAAGTCCTGGGAGGGAGGTTTTGCTCCTGACCTTTCCCACCACTCTCCTTGGGGCTTTCTTGAATTGTACTCAGTCAGTTCCTGAATACAAAACTCCAGTGATGGAGCAGGGAGGAAAGATTCCTTCCCCCATCTGCAGGCACTGCTCTCATTTCTACTTCCAGACTGTGTTTATTTTATTTTCATAAAACCATGGCATTGCTGACTGACGACCTCCTGACCTCCTGTAGACCTAGAAGTCTTTTCTACAGAATTTGCTAATGTTTTGACAGTGAACCACTGCAAACTGCTCATGGCATGGCTGTCCAAGCAAGTTTTTACTCCCACTCAGCAGCAGTAGATTCAGCCAGATTAAAATATTTGACTGGAAATGTATTCAAATAAATGGTTAACAATAATGCAAATATGAAATTGTCACCATAAAGCAGTGTTGTATCTCTGCCTGTACCCTAAAGTAGGATATGAACCTTAAAAGAAGAAAATATGAAAAGTGTAGCATCCAAAAATTATTTCAAAAGCCTGACTCAGGTTAGGATAGAATACTAAAAGAGGGAATTAGTCCCAAATGCTGATGTCCTAAGCTACTTTATTGGCCAAGACTCCACTATATGATGTGCAGTAGTGGGAGGGCCATTCAGCCTACCCTGATGTAGAAGCTTAGCTCACATGAAGTCACCTACACATCAGGAAACTAAATTTAGGCATCTCTGTCTCAACTGTGCCCAGCCCCTGCCAGTCTGCCTGTCCTCTCCAAAACAACCTGTTCCCCAGTCATGAGAGTTACCATGCAGGTCTCACAATTGTTGGGTTGAAAGGTGGAATTCTCTTTCCTAAAACCCAATCCCATTCCCTGAAAATGCCAGACAAACTAAAGCAGTCCTGAGCCAGAAGGAGAACACAAAACCAGCATCAGAAACACCAGGAGCTGCTGGGTTTTTATTTAGACACATACCACCCACATTCTCCTGGCTGAAGACCCTTGCCTTTGTTCACATCTGGAGCAATCTCCAATGGGGATGCAAAGGGCACCAGTGTGGAGGCAGGGGAGGAGATGCAGAAATGTAAATCCCTCTTTTGGGAGGGGGAGGGAAGGGGCTGGGTAGGTTGAAGCAGGAAGCAGGATTTATCACCTTAGCTAAAATTCCATTAACCATTAACTCAGGGGAGAATCCAGGCTATAGGGGCTCTCCAGAGGCACAAAAAGAGGGAAAACATGGGCCCCAGCACAGTTATCCTCCAAAGGGCATGGATATGGCTCCACACAGAGCTGGGCAGAGCTGAGGAAACAAATGGCATTTGGAAAATTTTTTAGCTTTTTTCTCCCCCTAATATTTCTATGTTATTATATATTTATAGTTAGTATTTGCACCTATTTTTATAGCTAGGCTGCAGTTTAAGATAACATGTTTTACTCATGCTTCACAGATTATAAACTCTGCTATTTGTTCTCCCCGTTGTGACCAGAAGACTGAGCAACACTGGAGGAGAGGAAGAAAAATGGAGCAGCTCCAAAAACCCCAGTGAAAACAGCCCAAATGCTTGTGATAAAATACAGCAACATATCTCTAAGCTTTTTTCTTACCCATTCTCCCACGCATCAATTGAGATTAAAATAGGGGGGAAAGCAACACTTGATGGATTTCCCAACTTCTGGAGAGAGAGCACTGCCTGTGCAGCATTTCTGGATGAGAGGTGCTGAAATAAGTGCTGCTGATCAATAACTGCTTGTGGGTGCACTGGCCACATTGGGGAGATGCAAACACCACAGCACTGCTGTGTATAACACACATTTCAAGCCAAGTGTGGCCAAATTAAATTTCTTCAGTCCTTATCTTTCCCCTTTTTTTTTTTTTTTTTTTTTTTTTTGCTAGAAGGCCTAGCAGTTCCTTATTTGTATAAAAGATAATCTACTTTTCACACCTTTGTGTCTGGATCCTGTTTATTGTGCTTATCCTCACAAAGCCAGGCAGGTAACCACTGTCTGCTCCCCATTTAATTGCTGAGAGAAGGAAACCAAATAAGAATGAGCTCAAGCCTTGTGGAACCAAACTCAAATCCAAATTTTTAGCACCACTGAAGCCCCTCCAGGCCCCATCAGATGCCATCCCTGCCTCTTTAGCTCTTTGCAGTGTGACCTGGATCCCTTGGGCACGAGGAGGTGCAGAGCTCCCCTGCCTGTTTCCTACATCCCAGCACCTTCTTCCTGGGCCAGACTGAGTTTTTGCAGATCCTCTGATCCAGCAGGTGAGTGATGTGGGAAATGCTGGCTGGGACATGGACAGGGAGAAAGACTTCAGCCCACTTGCTCTGTGATTTGTGGCCTTGAGTGTGGACTTTCCCTGTGCCAGGACAGTGGTTACTCCACAGGTAAAAAGAGTTGCTCATTCTCTTATCAGTGACCTTCCTTGGGACATCTTCATCCTCATATCCCATGTTTTTTCCTTTAGGTTCTTGCAGAATCTAGAAGATTCCAGCCCCCTTCCATCCTGCTTTCCTGTGAAAATGAAGACAAGCAGAGAGGAGAAGAGGAAGCTCAGGCCATACCTTACCCCCTACATGGCACTCACACCCACTCCTAGAAACACACAATCCCATGTTTTCCACTGATTTTTGTACAGCCCACTTGCACACGTGACCTCCTGTAACAACTTCACTTTATTTGAAATGTGCATTAAACCTGTTCCCTGTAACTTGAACTGCTGAGAGCCCCAAAACCCAGCACGTGATGGGCACAGTTGGATGGCAACCTGCCTGAGAGGAACAGAGCTGTTGTGCAAGTACTAATTATAAGATTATAAAATAAAAGCCCTTCAGTAGCAAAACAGCCCAACGGAAATGTCACTGTTCAAACTTTTGATTTATTCAGATAACGAGGCATGAAAGGGCACCTTCAACTCAGTTTTATGTTTAACTGTTAATATCCTTTATCATGTTATGGTAATTCCTTAGGCAACCAGACAGATATGGAAAACATGTTGCCTTCCTTATGGCTGATGGTGAAATTTTGTTCTCTAACAGCACCCCACAAACAAAATTGCTGTATGGAATGTGTAAGATTATATGCAAAATTATTTTATTATAATGAGGTTTTTGCTTAACTTTGTGCCTAAGCTGGGCTGCTAGGTGTTTTGCCTTCTTAATCAAATGAATTTAGGCAGAAAACTGATCAGAAATAAAAGCTCTGGAGAGATTATATGCTAAAACAAGAAAGATGTGCTTAGTTCCTAAAAATTTAATAGATAAAGGAAACATGGAGAAAGGGATTTGCTATTTTCCTTGAAACTCAGATTAGGTTTTTCTCCTATTACATTCCACAGACATGTCCTTGCACCAAGCTCTGCAAAGAGCTCCTGTCCATGCCTTTGGTACTCTCTTCTCTTGTCTTCAAATTTATGCTGACTTGAATCCATTAATTCTTGGGTTGTTCTGTGCAGGGCCAGAGTGGGACTCGATGAACCTTGTGGGTCCTTCCAACCCAGGATATTCTGTGATGCTGTGAAAGGCAGGTCACTGAGTATTGCCCGTGGCTCATGGGAGGGTCAGTCAGCCCTGGCTGATTGTGCAACTGAGTTTTCAGAATCTCCACCTCACAACCTCTCTGGATGCCAGTCTGACCAGACTCATGCTGGTATTTCCCTTTTCTGGTACCTACTCAGAGATTCCAGTGTTTCAACCTGTGCCCATTGCCCTTGTCCTGCCACCCTGCCCTTCTGAGAAGAGCCTGGCTCCATCCTCTGCATCCTCCTGTGGGTTAGCCCCAGGCAGTGATAAATTCCCTTGTGCTGGCAATTTCAGTTCTCTTCTGCAGCTTGAACAGTCCCAGCTCACCCTGACTCTTCTGGTACATCCTGTGCTGCAGCCCAATGACTGTTTTGTTGGCCCTGTGCTGGACTTTCTCCTAAAAACCCATATCTTGCCCTGGGAGCCCCAAGCTGGACCCATGGCCTCACTAATGCTGAGCCATTTGCCATGGTCCTTCTGAACAGCAGCCCAGTGCATCGACTGCTTCCACAGTGGGAACTTCTATTGCTCCCTGTCCTGCTGTCCTGGTCATTAGTAAAGGCTTGAACCACTCCTGGTGTGAGTATTGATCCCCCAGGCACACTGCTGGTACCTGGTCACTGCTGGGCTTTGGGTCACTGACGGGTTACAAACATTGCTCTGAGCCCAGCAGTCAGGCCAGCTTCCCACCTGTGGGAACCCAGCACATCACTCCTGGTGTCCAGAGCTACCGAGAGAACCCTTGGGGGGCTCGGGAGTCTTGGAATGTTGCCAGAAGCACTTGGTGGCTTGATTTTGATCCATCTAGGGATGTGCCACCTGTGTATGAGGAGATGGAACCTGTGAGAATCACTGGGGTGTGAATGGTGAAGGGAAGACATAATTATAGGGTAAATCACAGATTTTGGGGTTTTGGTACAGGGGGGTTGTGGAGGCAAGGTGGAAGAATCAGGGCATGTCACAAGGCTCTTCTTTCTTCTTCTTGTCGTCCATCTTTTGTGGTGGTGTTGGCGCTTGTGGATTGGTCTGTGGTGAAGGTGCACAAGGGTGATAGGTATTGGGGATAAAAAGTAAATATGATATATGTAGTTTTTGCTATAAAAGACGTGACTGCCTTGGGCATGGTCAGAGTGCCTTTGGCTGCTGTGCTGGTCAGATCCAGGTCAGGCAGAGAAGGAACTTTGTACATAAGAAACAATAAACAATTCTGAAGACTGAAAAACCTAGAGTCCAGACTCATCTTTTGAGGCCCAGCGTGCAAGAACCATCCTAAGCGTGTGTGGGAGCAGAGATGGACAGCCCAACCCCATACACACCCACCTTATCATCCACTCATCCAGCCCATAGCTCACTAGGTTGGCAATAAAGATATGGGAGGAAACACTGGGAGAGGCCTTGCTGGAGTTTAGGAGATGGTGTCCACTTCTCTCCTTTCATGCACAGAGCTTGTCATGCCATCCCTGGAAGTGTTCAGGCTGGAAGGGCACAGTCACCCTGGGTGCCTCCATCTGAGCTCTGCCAAATCAGCCTCTTGTCCTTCCTGTGCCTGGAAATGGCTTCTTAAGAGGATTTGTGGTGTGACATCCCCAGGGACTGAGCTGGGGCTGACCATCCTCTAGCTCCCCAGCTGCTCCTTGTCCTTCCTCAGGCTAGGTGTTTTATTTGGCTTTTTCCAGTCGTTGGGAACCTCACTGTGAATGACAGAGTGGCCTTGCAGTGACAGAGGCCACTTCCCCAGCTCCACAGGTGCCTCCCATGGACTTGTCTGTGGCTAACACTGTGTTACTAACTCTGTTTCACTAACTCTGCGTTCCCTATGTGTGGTTTTGCTCCCACAGGCTCTGCTGAGGGGCTCAGGCTCCTGAAGGGCAGAGACCCAACCTGAGCAGTGATGAACCAGGCAAAAAATGGCCCTGAGCACCTCAGCCCTCAGGGGCTCCCAAGCCCCAGGCCAGCATCTTCCTCAGCCTTCATTTCACTGCAAAATGTACTTAAGGGAAGAGCTCTTGTCCCTCTCACCCTTTGCTAGATTCAGCTCCAGCTGAGCTTTGGCTTTGCCAGCCCCATCCCTGCAGGCTCTGCAGTGTCTTGGGGCACCAACCAGGTGGCCTGTCCCTGCTTTCTCCTTCTGTGTGCTCCCTTGGCTTTTTCTGGGATCTCTTTGAATTAAGATCACCACACTAAAAATTCAAGCTTTAAAATATTTTACACAAGCACCCCACTGCAAAATCACACGGTCAGTGGAACCTTTTCATCCCAAGTTCCAGCAGAAGTAAAGTTTTCTGATTTCTTTTCCCCATTCCATTTCTGATTAGCTCCCATCTTAATGGAAGCTAACTTTATTTATTTTTAAATTTAAAAATAAATAAATTTATTATTTATTTTTAAATAAATAACTTTATTTAAATAAACTGATTTCATTTTAAAATAAAAATTAACTATTTAATAATTAATTTTTAATTTTAATCTTTAGTTGAATTTATTTTAATTTTAATTTAAATATTTTAATTTTAATTTTATTATTTTTAGTTCATGTCTTAATTTTCTCTAAGCCTCCTAATGTCACCTCTCCCCTCAATGATTTGCTGCAAATAAGCCCTTGTATAATTGCATTGCCCTTAATTGGTTGTCCCTGGGGTTCATTTCATCTGGTTTCCAACAATATGAATTTACTACTTTTAACTGCATACATAATATTAATAAACATAAATTTTTATTAACTAATAAACATAAATTTTTAAAAGCTTGTGGTGCTATAGAGTCTGATAAGTCCTTACCAGCTGCTTTCTTACTATATAATTATTATTATTCAGCATAGTTACTTGTGTAAGCTTTGCATTTTGGCCTTATAATTTTAGAGTTTCTGAACATGTTACTGGATGCAGGTGTTGGGGGAAGGAGGAAGATGAAGTCCAAATTTCTCTTCCCAAAATCTCCCTTCACTGTTCTCTCACACACACCCATAAAATAAATCAAAATCTCCCCTTCCACTGTGGTCTGCAGTTTTTATCCTGACGCTGTGATTCATTCACTTTACTCATGCAACAGCATGCACATGCATTTGGGAGGTAAATGCATTAATCTTATAAAAACTACTGCTTGATAAATTAAGGACTTATGGGCAAACAAAGGATCTGCAATAACAGGAGTGGTAATAGGCACTGTACTTTGTGCATACAGCTTCATTTTCAAAGAACCATAAATAGTGTGTGCAACAACAAAAGGAAAACTGAATAATGACTGAGAAAGTTCACACCTCTTGCTGTCATTTTGAGCATTAATTTTTATTTGCTACCAGGAGTTAGGTGGAGGCAAACCCACATACTTTCATCCTTTCCATTTTCTTTCTGGTATTAAATAAGTTATGTATATTCATGCACAAAAGCTCTTTCACTAAATAGCACTGAGCAATTAGAAGAGCCAAAACTTTTACACTGAACCCACACACTTTGTTTTTCCTTCAGGAATCTGGATCTATGTGTCTACTTCAGTATCTGTCTAGGATTCAAACATGCAAGTATTTTGTCCTCTCTACAGCCCTTTTTCATATTCAGTAAAACAACTGACTCAACTATTTTCTAAATGGATTTCAGTTTCAGTTTTTAAAACCTTTTCCACCTTAGGTAAATCTTACTGCTGGTAAGTCAAACAAACAAAAAACAAACAAGAAATAAATTTTAGTGAGGAAAAAATGGAGAAAATCCTATGGAGTTTGTTTCAATATTTAGGAATTAACTAAATGATATTTAAAAGTTTACATTTCCCAATTATCTTAATTGGGTTTTGAATTAAATTTGGCTTTCTGAAGTCCCTGTTTTGAGAGCTGAACCAATCTTAGGGATTTTGACCAGAAAACAAAGGGGAGAAGGGAAAAGATACATGAAGCTGAAGTTCTTGACTTTGTAAATGATATTTCACCTTCTAGCACTTAAGTGAGAGTACTTAAATCTTATAAGTAGCCTGAATTTTTTTGTTTGTTTGTTTTTTGGGTTTTTTTTGTTATGGCTTTAATTAAGCTGTGTCTGCCCCAGCTCATTAGTCACAGAATCATCAGGGCTGGGAGACAGCAGTGAGATTTTCCAGTCCCACTGCCAGCCCAGAGTTTGGGAAAAGTTTGGAAAAGTTTGGGAAGTGGGACCACAAGAACCTCATGAGGTTCCACAAGGCCAAGAGCTGCACCTGGCTTGGGGCAGTTGGGGATCATGGAATCACAGGATCCTGGAGGTTGGAAGGCACTTCCAAGACCACCCAGTACCACCATCCACCCCAAAACCACATCCCAAAGTGCCACATCCTCCTGAACATTTCAGCAGTGATTCACTGTGTCCTTAACAGGGATTTTGCTCTGGGAACCTTGGATTTTTGGGTATTTTCAACATCTAAAGGGCACAGAACTCACTCCAAGCTCCACATAACCCCTGCCAGCAAGATCCCACCTCCCAGCTCCAGCCAGAGGAATGTCTGGCTCCTTATCTATGCCATGAAAAGCTGCCCAGGCTGGAAAGCAGAGGTCTCTGCAGGCTCACTTGATGGCCCCCTGCATTCCCCACCCAGCCCAGAAGGGCTGTCCCAGCAGAGCCCCAGCCAGGGGCCAGGCTTTGCCCTGAGAAATTTCAGTTCTCAGAGCCAGCAGCCCTGGCCACGCTGCAGGTATTACCTGTACTTCACCTGTGTTGCAATCAAGGGCAAAAAAAGCTCCTTTGCAATCCTAAACTTGTGCTTTTAGGCAAGATGTTCCACCAGATTAACAGCAGGAGGAAAGGGTCAGTTATAAACTATGCATGCTTGTCCTCACTGAGCTATGTAAGGTCAGCCTTTGCTGATAAGGATGAAGATGCACTCTATTCCTTTAAAAATGGGCTGCCTTATGAAGAAATAAACTGGATTTCAGAGGAACTGGCTGCTGCCATTTGTTTTTCAGAGCATTCATTGCTGTCATTTCAGCACAGTCTATGAGAAGCTGAGTGCCCACTGCAGTTATACAGCTGATCATCTGAATAATCTCTAAGATTTAATATTAAGATGTTGTTATATAATGACCAAAATGGACTTGGCAGAAGTTCACAACAAAATGCAAGTGAAGAGGGCTCTGAAACCCCCTCTCCTGTGGACATCACACTCAGAGAGAAGGTGTCCCCTGTCCCTTGTGTTGTCTTGGGTTTTTTTATGGAATTACATTTTAGAGAGGCCAGAATGGAGCAATGGCCTTGTAAATTTAAGATCAGGAAAACATGACAGGAAGAGAAAGAGGTGGGTCAAAAGAGGAGGAAACTGGACAGTTCTGTGCTGGTTTTGTTGGAAAAGCAAAAGGTGGATGTGGATCACACAGACAGGCCCACACAGAAATGAGGGAGGTGTTCAGGGCTCATGCCCACATCCAGGCAACTCCTGCCAGCACCTCTCAACCTCTGTTAACATGACTAAAAAACCTCCTTTCTAAGGGATGAATGACACTAAAAACCCCAAAGAACCAAAGTGATGCAGGCACCAGTGGTACCATGCTGTCCTGGCATCTCACACCCTGGACAAAACTGTCTGAGGAAAACCTTTACAAGAGGGTGTCCTGCAACTTTATGTTTAGCAGAATGGGTAAGACATGCACAAAAGAGCTCACACTAGCTTTAGACTCACTAGCCCAGATAAAAAACCCCAAAACCAAAAACCAAGCAAAAAGCCCCAGCCAAAACCAATAAAAGAATCCATTACAGACACAAAATAACTGCTTTTCAGTTTGTTTCTCATGCAGCTTTACTGAAACAAGTTTTTCAAGCTGTCTTGAGGCAGCCTGTTTTATGCAATACCCCATTAAATGTTTTTCATCTCGTTTTTTTCAGAGTTGCTGCAAAGCCTGTTGCAACTGCCTGCCCCTTGGATGCTGACAGAGCCAGGCTGCCTCCCCAGGAGTGTGTCTGCCCATCAGTCAGTCTCTGGAAAATTTTTGGAAATTTTTTTGTAGCCAACTCTGTATGTCTTCCATCTCTCAAACCATCCTGTGGGAGCCTGTTCCCTAATTTCACCTTTGTGTGTTGTTTTGAGGTCCTTATTTCACTCTTGTGTGTTGCTTTGGGGTCAGATGCTCTGGGACAAAACTAAACAGAGGGCACATTTGATGCAGGAAGTGTCAGAGTCAGCAGGGCTCTTTCCTGGAAAAAAAAAAAATTCCCTCCAAGATCCTGAAAGCTGTATTTTTTTTTTTTTTTTTTTTTTTTTTTAGTGGTATCCTTCATGGAGTCTGTCACTGCAGCTGTGAAAGGCAACACCACATGAGATGGACCATCCATGAATGTCCAGGGGGAAAAAGAGGAATTAGCTCCCTCTTTATCCTGAGGAACTGGGCTTTAAACCAGAAAACTCCTTGAAAAAACACAGGCTGTGCTTGAGTGCTCCCTTCAGGAGTTCTCAGATTTTCCTGTGGGTCTCTACACACTGAACACACCTGTGAGGAGAAGATCAGACAATCTCTTAATTAAAACAAGGACCATGATGTACCCGAGCTTTCCCAGGCATTTCAGTAACTTCTGAGGTCAGGCCTGAGTGAATGCCAAGCTGGCACAAGGCATTGACATTCCTGAAGGACATGGAGAAGCAAGGCCAAGGATGGAGGAGGATGCCAGCTTGTTCTCAGACTGGACACAGCTCTTAATTTCTGGACATACTTCTTAAAAAGCTCCAGGGGCTTTACAGTCTGTGCTTTCCTGGGTGCAGTCCTAAAGCATTGGCAAAGGTCTCACACAGGTACAGAGAGTGCTCTGTGTGCACCAGGAAGGAGAACCAGCTCCTTCTTGATTTGCCCTGGGGTTTCACTCCTGAATAGCTGCTCTGTTTTCTTTTTCCAGGCAAGGTTTCAACGGGGCACAACAGATATTTGGCAGAGCTCTTCCATGCTCAGTCTTGGGAGGAATGGGTTAAAAAGCAGAAGACTGGAGGAGGGTTGTAAATCAGCCCAGGTGACCTTGCAGCTGGAATAACCCTTGATAAGCCTGTGCAAACAGCAGGGCCAGAGATCCCCTGGCATGGGCACCAGTTTAACAATTTCTGTGGCTCCTCTTGTGTTCTTCTGCTTTGGGGATCCCCATTGACAGAGGTAATGGAGATCAGTTTGTAATTTGTGTTTTATCACAAATTGGTGGCTGTTTGTGGTTGTTCTGGCTGCCTGCCTGTGCTGATTCACACACACCCCAGGCTGACAGAAACCTGCCTGCACCACACAGCCTTGGGGAAAGCTCTGGATTTCAGGTTTAACATCCACCTGGCTCTGAGCTCTTCCATAGCACCTCCACTGGCCAAACCAGGCTTTTTACAGCTCTACCAGACCTCCCCACCAGCTTCTGAACATACCTGAATCCCCTTTGGTGCAAACTTCTACCACAGGTCTGTTTTTGTTAATGACAAATCCTCCTGGGGGGGAATCCCATGGAAACCTGTGCCAATTCCTAGCATCATTTGCAGCTGTACACTGTGCCCCTCAGCCTCCTTTCAGCATGTATTTTATAGCTCAGTGAGAACACCCTGCTGACCCAGAACTTGTGGGTGGCAGCCAATCACCCTGGGGTGGCTCAGCCAGGAGGCTTTTGTGTGCTCCCTGCAGAACCCAGGAGGGAAAATCAAGTTTCTGATCCATAACCCCACTAGACAATAGTCTCAATGGAAGGTAATTTGCAACTGCTCTGCTCCCAGGGGACAGAAATAGTGGCCTGGGAACAGCATGTGCTGTGAGGACTGGAGTGTTGTGCATAAGTAAAAGTGCATTTCCAGCCCTGGCTGGAACATTGCTCCTTCCAGGGACTTCAAGGGATGCCCACATTTAGGAGGTTACTCCAGACAGCCTAAAAAAAAGCATCAATGTTCTTGTGGACACTTGACCAGGGAGAAAAAAACAAGGCAGTCAGACTGAAATCAGGGTGCCTCAATGTATTTTTATTTTGTCCCTCAAGAGCCATGCCTTACACAGCTGCTCTTCTGCTCTGCAGTTTCATGCCCTGTAACCACTTTTCTCTGAAGTGGAGCCAGTCCCTTCTTTATGTATCAGAGCAACCCTTTTTCTGAAAGCCACACCAAAAAATTGCCTTCTTGCAGGTTTTAAACCAATCTGTGTCCAGGCAAGTGTCTAAGCTCCTGCTGTTAAGGAAGACTCAATCTTTCAGACACCACTGAGAGGGATGCAGGTTTCCTTTTTAGCCTTTTATTATGTTCACTTTCCTTTTATTCAGGCGATGGGAGAGCAATTGGAACATCTCTCAGAGCAAGGCAGCAGTGCTATGGGTGTAACCAGCAGCAGTGCTATGGGTGTAACCCCACTGCTTTCTGTTAAAAACGAGAGCAGGCTCCCAGTACTGAAGTGAATTCAGCATTTATTCTAAGAAAAAGGAAGGTCCAAAGCAAGGGGTACTAAAAGTGATTCCAGCATTTATTATAATAAAAAGAAAGGCCCGAAGCAAGGGGGCTGGGGCCGAGCAGGAACGATCCCTCGAGCATTCCTGGGGCTGCTCAGCAGCGATGGCCCCGATGGCCCAGATATAGCTGCACACATTCAGTGGGTCAGGAGCCCCTTTTTATCCTGTTTTTTGTCCCTTTGGTTTGGTTTCTCTTTGGATCCTTCATTTGCATGAAGGTTTAAGGCGCTTGATTGGCCATTACAGCTCTGTCCGGGCTGGCTCGTGGTGCACTTCACTGAGGTGTGTTATGGTACCTTGAGTACCACATTTCTCATAACTACCCTTTTAACCCCTTTCACAATGTAAAAAGGTGAAATACAAAGCTGTGTTTTGTGTCAGGTACATACAGGCAAGGTGAGTATTTGTGATTGTGATATGTGTGTAAACTGACCATGGGACAGTTATAAAGATGAATAAAAATGATGAATATTCTAATAATAACTGAGGAAAGTAAAGCATGGAAGAAGGCCTTTGAACCTATCCTTTGTTTGCAATTAACCTTTATAAGCCTTAAGTTGATTTAGGAGCATTTGAATTAAAGCTTTAAGGATGTTGCTTTGACAGGAACTTTCTGCTTGTAGCTAAGCCTTAAAGAGTTTTGCAATAATAACCTTTTGAAGTATAATTTTAGAATATTGCTTGTAGTAAGGATCTTTGAAACTAAAACTTTAGAATATATAAAAAGGAAACATGCTTATCTCAAGGCCCTAACAAAACAGTGAAAAGCAGCTTGAGAAAGGAAGATGAACTCAAGGATTAATAGCCTTGACCAAGGGAAGCTGGACATCACTGCTATGAGATTTATAGTCCTTGCAATTAAAAGGTGGACCCACATCTGGAGAACTGGACCTCACCAGATGGGATTCTCCTTCCTTCTTTCTGAAACAGGACCACCACCACCTGGGATACTCCTTTTCTGGGATACATCCTCAGAAAAACTAAATCACAATAGTGTAGAGAATCATGATGTAAAAATTGGGAATAGAAAATGCTGATAAGTAAAAATTGGGAATAGAAACTGCTGAGAAAGCTTATGAGTTCGCCTACAAATACCTGTAAGCCTCAACTATTAGTGTGCAGTTGGAGGGAAAACTGCCCCACTGTACCCAGGGCTGTGTTGCTCATGCTTTACCATATTAATCAATAAATTGATTTTGCTGCTTGAATATTGGCCTAGTCAAGCTTCTCATTTATAACAATAACCAAACCTACAGTACATGCTTAATGATCAACTATTTTACAACAGTTTCTAACCTGTTTTTAACACTTTTCAGTTTGTCCTGGTTTAGCCAAATTTGGGAGAAAACCTCCAAAAGGGGGCAAACCCACAAGGCCCCTCACCCCCAACTGGTTTGGGAAGGATTCCTAGGAGGGAGGTGGAAAGAACCTGTTTATTTAACAGACACAGCACCCCCAGCACACAAAATGAACAATACCGGGTGACACCACTCTTTCACTGCTCTGAAAAAGATGACAAATTCAGAAAGTCTCTCCTGGGGTGGTCGCTCTTTTATCAGTCCCTCAGGCACTGCTGCAGCCACAAGGTGCAAACTCCTGGTGTTTCCCAGGTCCCAGCTCAGAGCAGGTTCGAGTGGTTCCAAAAAAGGGAAAGGAAAAACAGTCCAGGGGAAAATTCAGAATGCTTAGCTAAACTAACTAAGGAGCAGAATCAAAAAGCATTCCCATCCATAAGATGATCCAGAATAAACAGACCACACAAATGGGGATACAAGCCTCATAACGTCACCCTAGGACACAGTTTTAGCTTTGGGTGCGTTTTGTGCACACCAGCATCCACAAGAACGGACACAAAACTTCAGGGGTGCTTCACAGGATCTCCCACCTTCTGCCACGGGATGTCCCCAGGGCAAGAGGATTGTCCCTCTCTCACAAGACAAGCTGGCTAAACTCAGCTGAAATAATTTCTGCTCCCCTGCCTTCCTCCTGCAGAAGGGAGCCCCAGAAGCAGCTGTTGAGGGATTATTGCTGCTGTTCCTGGGAGCCCTTTGAGGATGGATCGGTGCAGAAACACCGGCTGTTAGGATCCCCCGTTCACATGCAAATAGGTGAAATCCCACCACAGCCAAACCCCGCTGTTCTTGCCCCATTCCGAGCCTGACAAACAGCCTGACCTCCCTCCTAGGTAAGAGTCAAGGCTGCAGCTTCTGCAGCCCCGTCACTCGTGCTGCAATTTGGGATTACATCAAATTTTCCTTCTCTGGGTGCACAGGATGCAGGAGACCCAGCGGCCTCCTGGAAGTCCTTTCATAAGTGACTGACTCTGAGTGCTTGAGGTCAAGCAGTTTGTGCTGATGAAATGACTCATGGGCATCTGGGCTGATTTATCACCTTCAGCATATCTAAGAAATTCCAAGTCTTCTCAGAGAGGGATCAAACAAGTGCTGAAGTACAAACCCTGAATTGTTAGCTCCAAGTCTGCCTTTCTGGGGCATGTAAAGGGATGATAAAATCTGGCTATTTTGTGAATTCTTTGCCTTAAGGTCTTCTCACAGTTCCCAGCACTTAAAGGGTAACTTCCTCTAGGAGTCGCAGCTCTGATCTCTGCAAGGATACCCTGAAAATCGTATTTTTCTTGTGGAATGCCACAGTTCTTATTTAAAGTGTAGAAAACTATTCAAAGACTGTGTATTGACTAGGCTTTCCAACAAATCTGACTGGTATCAAGATAACTTCAGTTATCCTTAAATTAACACTAATAGGATAATTTAAAGGATAACTCTTATAGGATAAATTTAATTAAGAGGGTTATTTTGTATTTAAAAAGCTATAGAAAAAAAAATTAAAACCCACCCCAATGCTGCCAACATCTATGACATGCTCTCTGCAGAGGTGTCCACCTTGGCTGTCCTGCTGCTCTTTGAGGGATTATCCAACCCACAGCCTGGGAATTATTATTTTCCAAGGTCTGCACTTCATGTGTTTACCAGCTGAGCCTCCCAGCTTTGGCACTGGCACTCCTGATAAGCCAGGCTCCCTTGGGAAGGGGCAGGGGACACAAGCACGAGCTCTTGCATCACTCCTGAGCAGGAATCTGGAGTTACAAACTCTCTCTGCCACTTCAGCCGGTTCAAGAAGAGGTGAACTCCTTGTTTTTGTACAACAGGCACCTTGCAGCTGTGGTCAAAGGTGTGGAAATCCTCCTTACCTGGCTGGAGTAGTTCAGTAGAACTAAATTCACACGGAGCTGGGGCAGAGGACTGTTTTGTTTTGAAGATACAAGGAGGGCAGAGAAAGATAAAACACGGTAAAGATTTAATGACTCTGTAGTTAATATTAACAGCTGCCACATGTACAGAGGCATGAGCAGAAATTACAAAACCAGAGGCATAAATAAAAGGACAAAAGAAAAGGAAAATTTAAAAAATAAATTGCAATGTGCCTTCCTCAAAATCAGAAAGGGGAGGATGATCTTGAAGTAGACTTTAAAAAATAATGCAGGGAGTGGAAATACAACTGCTCCATAACAAATACAGCTTGTTGTGTATTAGGTAGCATGTAGCAGCAAAAGAATAGGTGGCAAAATAAAATAAAATCCCTGACTACAGACACGTGCTCATAAAATTAACTATCAGTTGCTCAGCTTCACTTACCTGGCTTCCATTTATGCCATCCATTCTTTATTTTTTCTTTCAAAATCTGCCCTCACAGACAGCAAGATAATCAGTATTTTGCAATAACTGACCTGACCAATTAGTGTTAGGGGTAAAATGTTAAGATCTAAAGCACAGGCTTTGTCAGCTTGGGGTATTTGTGAAAATCCTCATTTCTTAGGGCCATTATCCACAGTGCCCATGCAACGTTGTCAAGTGGTTTTTATTGCACCTGCACTTTGAGCAGTTTTATGTACAGCAGCAGTGCAGATGCCAGCCCTGGCTGGTATTTATGAGACTGTTGCTGCTGTGCACACAGAAATATTTAAGAAAACAGGTCCATCACCAACAGAAACTCGTCTCAGCCAGCTTGTACTCCTTTCCTAGGATGGGTTCAAATTACCTTCTGAAAATTACTCACCTGCTGCTTGTACAGGAGGCTGATGACCAATGTCCAACCAACCCCAGAGAAAACAAACCCTTCCAGCTAACTGCTTTCAGCTTCATGTGAAGATTTGATACCTTTCAGTGTGGTTGGGTTTTGATAACAAAAGAGATCTGTGAACTAAAAATCTTGAAATCCATTTGGTTAACCTAGCATGGGAATTTCCTCTTGGAAAATTTACTTGCTTAATTACAAAGTGTTGGAAGTGAGGTGTAGGTTGAATTAAAGCATCAGACTTTCACCTCTTAGAGGAAAACCCTAGTGCCACAGCTCTTGTTGTTGACCAGAAAGGATCTCTTCCCTTGTGCCACCTTCCCTAAAGATAAGAAGTATTTTGGCTTTATTTGTGCCTTCAAACACAAGGCTTCTTTCCACAGGCGGCAGGCAAGCAAACAAATCCTTTCTTAAGCAATTCAAGGAGCCACTGAAGCAGAATAAAGAGAGAGTCAGACCTAAATTAAGACTGATGAAGTAAGACATATTTTAGTCATTAACGAGGAAAATGCAGCAAGAGTGACAAGAGTGTGACATCCTACAAGTTAATCATTTTTATACCAAGACATGGAAGAGTGGCAACTGTGATGCAGAAATGATTCCAGAAATCATCATTTTCCCTCCACTTGAAATTATGTTCATAGTGCAAACAGTGTTTCATTGAGCCACTTCAGTTAAAATCAAGAAGAAGGGTAGAGTAAAAGAATCAAAAATATTGGAATGAAGGTGAAAAATCCTGCCATAGTCACAAACAAAGTTGTCTTGTCAAAAGGTATGGAAAACACATTTGGCTGCTTCCATGGAAAGCACAGCTCCCTGAAAACTTCATAAGCAAACAGCACTTTCTCATAATCACAATTTAATATATTTGGCCCTAAGTGAATTACTGACTTGCTGAAGAAAATAAACAGATGAAACTGAGCTGCATTTTTCCTCCTTTATAACCTGCCTGGCCCAGTGAAGTGGATCAGGGCTTTGTTGGTGACCAATCAGTGATTTACAGTTTTCTGACTTCATCTGCTCCATTTATCACGGAATTAAAACAATGTCCAATTGTTGATAATAATCGAGTACTTTTGTGCCTGATGCAGGAACAGGCCATAAAAGCTTGTCTAGCTGCAGGTAAATATCAAGAGGACACTTTATTGTTACCCTTCTCTAAGAGGTCAATCAACAAGTCTCCAAGCATTTCACAAATATTTGGTTAAATGTGAATATACCTGTTCTCCTCCTGACATTGAATACATACCATTAATTCCCTTTTGCAGAGGCAGAGCAGGAAATGCAGGCAGATAGAAACTGCAGCAAATCTAGAGCTGAACTAGAATGGAAAGTAGAAAAAAATCCCCTGTCTTTATTATTCAGACAAACAAAAGGCAATTCTTTTCAGATGGGATTTATCTCTGGTTATCTCATGCAGGTATTCAGAAAATTCAGCTGTTTAAAAGGTCTTGTTCATTTTTTAGAATAGAATTATTACCAAATAAATAAAAAACCACTGATCTTTCAGATAGAAAATTAGGTGTTTTTTTTTTTTAAATATGAGATGGCATGGTTAACAGTCAACATTTTAAAAACTTATTATGAATAAATGATCAGTTGAGAAAATCTGGCTTCATTAAATCAATGTTAATTTTGTCCAAGATTATATCCAAAGCATAATTATTGGTTTCTGATTCGGAAAAAAAAAATCCTAATTTAAGATTTATTGTGCTTTGTTTATTTTTATTTTACTAATTTGCATTTTGTCTGTATGCATCAGGAAGACTAAATGTATTTGATTCTAATTTGTACTGAAACACAGTTCTTGCTTTGGTTGTTTGAAGCCAATCACACAACAACTGAGTAGGTTTTCTTTTGCAAATAAATAAAATGAAAATGTTAATTTAAAATGCACTTCTGACATTTCTTTTTATGAGAACAGTGAGATCATTCTGCATCGAAACTCAAATTTACTGATGCATTGTAGCTGCTTCAGAGCAGGCTGGCATATGAGTAACTAAAACCTGGCTTAATTGGCTGAGCAGTTTGGATTTATTGCTGCTTTGTGCTACAAGTGCAAGATAAAATGAAACTATCAGATCAGTGAAAAAAAAAAGCGCCAAGTTTCAGGAAAAAAAATCATACAATAAATGAAAATTGGCATTCAATTTCTGTGCCATGAGAGTAGGATTGTTTTAATGTGGATAGGAGGTCAAATTTGTAGGTCAAATTCTCTTCTGATATGGGAAAATGCAGCTGTATTTGCATGATACACCCAGAAAAATCCAACAAAGAGCAAGGATTTGAATTTTTATTCTCTCTTGTTATACAGTAACAGAGGAGAAACCCATTGAAACAACGTGCACCTGAACTAAAGTGAAGTTATTATTCCTGCCTTCCCTCTGAGAGACAGCAAAGAATTTCATTTTGTAGCTCTAAAATTTTGCCTCTATAACAGAAAACTGAATTGGGAGGCAAAAGGGAAAAAAAATTGAGAACTAAAAAGAGTCTGGGCAATTTTATGGATTTCCATCTGTGTGGGGCTTCAAAGTCTTACAATATTTTCTGCAGGGAAGGGAGAGAAGTGAGAATGTTCACAAGGACACACCTTTCTAATCTGCTGGCCCATGAGACCCTCTCCTGCTTCCCAGATAACAAAGTAATTGGTTCAAAAAGTTGTGTTTTTTCAGCATATTTACTTAATACCCTAACAAAGGGCCACCTTCTGCTTCATTCAGCAGCTGGAATAATAAAAATAAAGATTACATTTGAAGATGTCTGCCCATTTATCTTGACTTTCAACTATACCTGCAGCAGGTAAATTTATGTGTGTGTATACATGGTAATACCAGCCAGATGCAAATGTACTTCCAAAGTCAACATACATTCAGTTTAACTTAGTTATTGAATGACTAATTATGTTCCCAGGTTTGGTGTAGTTTTATGGGTGAGTGGGCACCTGTAGTTTCTGTCAACCACAGAGATCTTTCATGGTACCAAGGGAAGAAAAAAATTAAGAGAATACAACATATATTGAGTATTGGTGGGATTTTTTCCCAGTTGTGGGTTTTAGCACCGAAATTCCCTGGGGATGGCTCTAATTGTAGTTCTATTGGAATGGTAAAAGGAAATTTGGTGCTGTAATCCCAAAGTGTCAAGGGCAAACTCACCCTGAGTGCTTGGAGTAAGTACTGGGTGTTTGGATTTAGGGAGACTTTATCTCCCACTGCCCTGGGGTTGTGATTAGACACCTGAAACACAGGCAGCAATCAGAATACAAGGGAGCATATGGCGAGTTGGGCATTAACCGAGTGGGAAATGAGCTCTGCCAAAGTGCCCGCAGGAACAAAGGCAGTTGGGACAAATCACCTCATTGTGGTCTCTGCAAACGCAGGGACAGGTGCCCAGTCTCCACTCGTGACCAGTGAAACACCAGGGGGCTGAGGCTGGAGGTTTGGGGTGGGTTTTAGGGCAAGGTTCTTCCCCCAGGGGGTGCTGGCATTGCCCAGGCTCCTCAGGGAGTGGGCACGGCCCCGAGGCTGCCAGAGCTCCAGGGATGCCCAGGGTGGGATTTTGGGGGGTCTGGGCAGGGCCAGGGGCTGGACTCAATGATGCTGATGGGTCTCTTCCAACCCAGAATACTTGATGATCCTATAAATGGGTGGGCAGAGCTCCCTTATGGAACCTTGAGGAGGTGCCATAGGAAGTAACCAGGATGCACAGTGGAAGTGATGCCAGACACCAAAAATGAGCAGTTTATTCACCAATTTATTTATTTATCAGTTTATCTATTTATTCAGATGCTTAGCACCAGTCTGAGGAAAGGTTACCTTGCATTCCTGTGAAGAACCAAAAGAACACATCCCACCATCGTTCTGCTGCAGAAATACAGAGGAGGAAGTGGTTTGCTAAACATTTAACTTATTAATAACTTTAATGATCACCACCATTGAACCTATTCATATTTAAGTGTGATAAAGGTGTTTGGAGCGATTGCTGGGTCATGCTGAAGGTCTCCACACCCTGAATTGTCGGCAGTAACCCCTGGGCTGCCCAGCAGGAGCACATCTCTCTCCAGCAGACGCTGCCTGCTCCTCCCAAAACTCGCAGCCACTCGCAAAAACCAAACCCTGCCCTGATCTGTCCTTCAGAGCTTGTTTGTAATCCATTAATAAAACGAATGCTCGGCACCATTTGAATCACAATTATCCTGTCACGGAGCTATTTGGGATGAGATAAGAGGGACACGAGCTCAGCTCTCCACCAGGGGAGGAGAAGCTGAACAGACCAGGCAGCTTCTGCTGCCAAGGGGAGGCAGTGACCCCCTCCCCAGCGCTGCCAGGCTCTCCTGTTCCTCTGACCTTTGTCAGCGAGCTGAGTTAACCTCGGGGAATATTAACCCAGGCTGGGAAAAAAGAAAAAAAAAAGAAAAAAAAGCTTTTACTACTCTAGAGCCCTGCAAGGCTCTTTAGTGACCCAGATACCAACCAGGAGAGAGGGAATAACTGGGGGAAAGAAGGTGGGAATGCCTGTTCGCTGACCAGCTCAGTCCTCTCCGAGAAGGAAAGGTGTTAACAGGGATAATGGAGGAGCTGCTGGCGAGCGCCCAGACCTTCAAGGCTGTAACTAAGCAGAGCTCCATTCATCTGAGCCGAGCTGCTCTGGTGTTGTTTCCTAGCCTCCTAAAGGGTTTAAACTCCCCTGGCAGAGCAGCACAGAGTGTTTTTTACCTCCTGCCACGTCCTCCTGCCCAGTTCTTCTTGTGACACCTGAATTGATGTCATACCTACAAAGTGGCTTCACACAGACTGACAGGAACCAGAGGATATCTTTCAAATCTCTCTCCTTATCCATAGCCATCGTGCAAGACGTTTGGGCAAATCCAAACTGAGCTCCAGGATATTCTAAACTCAAAGGAAAATCAGTTTTGAATTCTAAGTTACTAGGTTATGTCTTGAGAGACAAACGAGACACCATCAGTACAGGAGTACATAGCCTCTAAATGACTTTCAAAGAAAAAAAAAGTATGAATTTCCAAATAAAATAACTGTGCAGCTTCTCTAATAGAACTGAACAGATCTTGAGGGATTTTTCCTCTTTTTTTCATGCTACCAAGTAACAATTAGTGGGGCTGTTTCCCTCCATTTAAGTTAGGAAACTTAACAGGGAAATCTTATGACCAGGCACCCTGCTCCAAATCTAAAACATTTTCAAGGTCTGAAGACCTTGCTGTAAGTTAAAGACAAGGACATGCCACACAGGTGGGCATGTTAGAACCACAGAAGGTGACACTGCAGTGTTTTGGTTTGTCTGGGATGATTTTACCTTTTGCTTCAGGTGAAATTTGAGATCAAATTGCTGCAACTGAATCCATACTGGAAAATGACTGAATCTCACTGATTCCTTTTGGGAGCTCAGGAGCAGAAGTAGCCCCCAAAATGGTGCAACTTAAAAATGTAAGCTAAAGTTGAAAGATGTTTTAGACAATACTCCTGTTTTTGTTCATACGGGTCTGCAGATTCATAGTTCTCTCTGAACAAACACATGGACCTGGAAAAATACTGAAGGTACGATCTTGGTGTGCTTGATAGAATTCCTTGATATGCATTTGGAAATATAAACAAAGCCCAGACATTTGCATGCCAAACTTGTGTACTTTGCCTTATCTGCAGTCCCCCTACAGAGATGTTAAGCATAGAATGAAGCAATATTGCAGCTAAATGGGAGCTGTTATTAACAGTAAGTGGAATTTCTTCATTTGAGAACTTACTTTTCCAGTAGTACTCTGAAGTTTTGGGATGTGAGTGGATTTTTTTTTTAAACCTTTTTTTTTTTAATGTGGAACCAGCTTTGGCAGAGAAAAACCCTTCCTCACTGTAGCTCTGCCTTACAGGAGGCATCACAAGTCACCAGAGCGTTGTGAGTACCGCGACCATTGAGATGGCAGTAATTTCCCAGAGCGCCCCGTTATTAAATGACCCTAAAAAAGTCCAAAGAAAACGGAAGTCATTTGCCCCTGCCGGTGTTTTACGAGCAATCTTTATCAGGTACTGACCTGCCCAGCTCAGGGAAGTGGTGTGACTCCTTATTTTCCTGCAACACCCTGAAACGGAGGCCAACAGGGACCCATGGGCGAGTTCAATAAACAGGGCACAGCCCCAGCACGCTGGGCTGGGGCAGCGAAAGCCAAACCCGGGGGTCTTACATGGACAGAGGCTCAAATATCGCCTCCCCTTTCGCTTCCGTGCGGCTCGCAAACACCCGCGGGAGGAGGAGGAGGAGGGCTGGGGGTATGGGGAGAGGGAAGGGAAGGGAAGGGCAGCCCGAGTCCCTGCGGGCCCGCTGGGCTGCGGTGGCCCGAGGCGGGCGCGGGCAGCGCCGGGTCCCGCCCGCCGCGGGAGGAAGGGGCCGGGCGGCGCATCCACCTGCGGGCACCTGCCCCTGCCCCGCACCGTGACTCCTCCCCGGCCGCGCCGCCCGCTCCCGGCTCCCTCCGCCGCCTTCCATCCCCTCCCGAGCCCTGCCGCTCCCGCAGCTTCTCCCAGGTAAGCGCCGCGCTCCCCGCCCGCGGCCCCTTGGCCTCGGGAGCCACCTGGGAGGGAATCGCCATCCCGGCCGCTGCGAGCTGCGCCTTGCTGGATTTGGCTTTTAACTAAGAAACTTCGGCTGTGCTCTTGGGGGGATGAGGAGGGACCGCGGCGGCGTCTGGGAACCCCAGTCCCGCGGGGTAGGAGGCGCCGCATGAGTGAAAAGCGAGAGGCGGCTCTCCCCGTTCCCCCTGCTGTCCCCGGTGTCCCCTGTCCGCAGCCTGTGTCTCCAGGGCGAGATGCAGAGCGATAAAGCCGCGCTCTCCCGCGGGCCGGGGTGTAAGGGAAGCCTGGAGCCAAAGGAACAGGGAGGAGGTGGATGGGGATAGCTGGGATAGCCGGGAGCCAAAGGAACAGGAGCAGGGGGTAGGTGGATGGGGATAGCTGGGATAGCTGGGAGCCAAAGGAGCAGGGGGGAGGTGGATGGGGATAGCTGGGATAGCCGGGAGCCAAAGGAACAGGAACAGGGAGGTGGATGGGGATAGCTGGGATAGCCGGGAGCCAAAGGAGCAGGGGGGAGGTGGATGGGGATAGCCGGGATAACCGGGAGCCAGAGGAACACGGAGGAAGGAAGGAAGGAGCTGGATGGGCCCTGTGGGGCCGCTGGGGTCCGAGGAGCCGCACGGGGAAGGTGCGGAGGGCTCGGCCAGAGCCGGCCACCCCGCACCGCTCCAGGTGGAGCTTGTCCATCTTTTGCCCCGGTGATGAAGGGTAAAAGATTGGGCAACTTCCTCAAGGTCGCAGAGAGCGTAAACCGGAACAGTGTTTAGCTCTGGAGCCTCTTCAGTGCGTATTGATGCAGTGGGTTTTAGCAAGAGCGCTAATTTCGGGTCAAAGTTGGCACAGCTCATCAAGTGATTTTGGAAAAGTAACTTGTGGAAGAGCCGTACCATTGAAACTTCTGTGCCAAACCTTTGCATGCTTGGGGGAATCCAGTCCACACCTCCTCGGACGTGGCTTTGTGTTCATTGCTTACCTGGACCTTGAAACTCAACCTCAGCTTCCTGGGCGGGTGGGTGTCTGTCAGTTTAAGGGAGCATTGTCACACTGAGCCTTTGTCCTAAGGCCCTGTTTGTCCTGAGTTAAGTGACACTAATGTCTCCAGTGCTTTAGAAAGAGCCCAAGGAAGCAGCTTGGGTTATTTGCATCATCTGGGTAAATATTAGGTGGGGAAAGAGGTGGACGTTGTGTGTGGCATAGGTCAGGGAACTGGGAAAACGACAAGTTGTGGCTTTTACCTACACGTGTAGATGCAAAGCCAAAAGACAGGTGGGCTAAGATAAATGTTGATGTCAAACTAGGACTTCATGTGCCTTTTTGTCTTTCTTCGTTTAATTCTTAAACTGTTAAAATTTATTCTGGCTCATAGGACAGTCAACCTAGAGCAAATCTATCACGGTAGCCTAGCCTGAAATTGGAAATAAGTTGGAACTACGTTCCTGGATGTTGATGGAAAAACAAAGCAACACATTATTGTGGGATGCTGGTCAAAATATTTACCTTGGAGTTGCCAGTCCTGAAGATATGGGCTTTTCCTCCTGTGCCAGTCCAGAACTGGCCCTCACTGAGTAGCTCCAGTGCCACGGTGGTGGCTCTGGTGCCTGTGCCCTGCAGCAGTGCTTTCCCCAGGCTTTGATGTGTGCATCCTGAAACCCATTTCTGGCAACAGGAGCCTCCCTGTGGAGTGAATTCCAACCTCCTGCCAGCAAGATTTGCTTTTCACTCTTATCTGCCATGGACCTCTTAGAAGTGGTTTGCAGCTCCTCAGGACCTGTAGGTCACAGGTTAAAAATCGCTGACCTGGACAGGTATCTAAATAAATCTGGTTTGTTAACATTGCTGGGTTTTATTTTCCTGCAGTGTGGGTACCTAGTGCTGCCTTATTCACATCATATTATTTGCAGCTCAAATATGGTGAACAAGTGTTCCTGAGAGGTTTATTTCCTTGCCAGCGACTTTCAGTGACGTGGACAGACACTTGAATTTAGCCAGAGGGTAATAATCAAATATGAAAATGATTAGCAAACATGCTTCTGCCAGAAAGTTATTTGCTTATGCCTTGGAAGAAGGGCAAGGGCAGAACCTGGGATGTCATGTAGGGGAAATAAGAACCCAAAGGCCAAGCTGGCTGTTGCTGCATCCTCCAGCTCCTGCTGTGACCTGGTTGTGGTTTGCAGCTGTTGCCTGAACAATGGGTCCATCTCCTACCATGCCAGAGCCTCTGGTTCTTCTGGGCTCTTGGTGCTTTCTGATTCAGAAATGTCTGGTTTCTGGTAGGGTCTTGTGCCACTCACCACCCACTCAGTGAAATGAGAAAAAAGGAGAGAGCATTTCAGCCTCCTCCCTCACCCCACAGCTCCTAACAAAGCACATCATGTACTTGTGACATGCTGACTTTGAAATCAATGTCTGTTTTCAGACAGGTGATAATGATAATAACAATAATAATGAGAAGACAATTATTTGTATTATGAGTAGGGCATCCTGTAACTTTTTAAAATATGACTGCTACACTCAGAGATTTTTAATGCCTCCTTTTTTTTGGCACATGGAAGTAGAACTAATCTTGATTTCCTGGCCTGGGGAATATTGCTGTGGACTTCAGTGAGCCGCTGCTGATAGTGCTTATCAAGAGCCACTGTTTTTTACCACCTCTTGATAAGTAGTTGTACATTATAATGGCTTTTTAGGAGCTAATCTAGAATAGCTTCAAAACTATTTCTTAGGAACTGTGAGAAGGACGAGGTTTTATTTGTGGCAACTTTTCAGGTAAATATTTGCATAGTCTCACCAAGTTCTCTGAAATACTTGTGGTGTTACTGCACAGGCACGCTGAGTACAGCTCACCTCTGTTGAGAAGGTTTGTTGAAAGGCCAGGACACTGTGGGACCCTGATTTTGATGACTTTGAGACATTCAGTCAATTTGTCTTTGATCCCTGCCAAAGGATAAATGGAGTAAATTAAAATAATTTTTTAAAATCATCAAAATAAAAATACTCAGTGCCACTTCCTGAACAAGTGTCAAGGAAATCTTGTAATGAAATGGCATGAAAAATCTTATTTATCTCCTTTCCTTCTTCATTCATAACTGGATTTTTTTTTGACCTTTCTATACTTCTTTTCCAAGTCATCATCATTTTGTGTACTGATTGTTAAACAGCAATCTTCACCATGTTTCTTTCCTCTTGTCCAGGTGACAAGGCAGGAACTGTGAAATTGCTCTGTGAAAAGTTTATGAAAATGAATCTGGAATCACCTCTTTGCTTGTTTTCCCCCTTTTTTTTTAAATTTTATTTCCCCACAAATCTTTCCTCCACACTATCATATCATGGTTGCATTGTGTTCATGGTTATGTTGCTGAAACTCCTAGGTGGTCAGAAAATGGCTGGAAATGAAAAAAAATGAAATAACATTTCCTTTTTAGTGTCATCAATGCCTTAATGTGTTGGCTTGCCCTTCTTTAAGGTTGAGCTTTGCACTGAAATTACTCCTTTTCTATCTCAGTGAGTTCTCTTGGTTTGCTTGGTGCAGGGAATTTTTTGGATAGGTTGCAGTGTGTTAAGTTCATGTAGAATGTTTGGATGGTTTTATGCTTCCTCCTTTTAGAAGATGAACTTGATTTCTTTCATTTGGGTTTTGACTGTTCTGTCCTCTTACATCTCTGTTTACATGTGGCTGCTTTTATGTAGGTCTAACTGTGAAGAACCAGTTTGTTTTTTCTTCTTTTTTTTTTTTTTTTGTTCTGGGGTTTCTTTTTCAATTGTTGATAACCATCAGAGGGCTCAGCAAACAGCTGATGCTGTTTCTGTTTCAGGAAATAGCCTGAAACACGTATGGGAGCAATATGTAAATTTGTAAATGCAGGAAGCAAGCTGTTGGCAGTATAGCTCTGCCTTCTTTGGCCAGTTGAATTCCCAGTGTTGAATTAGGATATCTGGAGGTAGTTATTCCATCCTATTGACCTGGGCATGGAAACAGCCTATGGGGATCTCTGTGTAAAAGCTCTGGAAACCAATTATGACTTGCTGTGTGCTGAGGAAGTCCTGTTATTTCTTTCATGGAGAGCCAGGGTAAAAGGCAGCAGGTCTGGTGTCATTACAAAATCCTGCTCAGACCTTTAGGGTTTCTTTGCCTTTCATTCTGTCTGTTGCCTTTTTGGGATGTTGGCTCCTGCTCAGCAAAGGACACGGGAGGTGTGAGGGGGCCATGAGCTGATGCTGCTGTAATCAGGCAAATCAGGGTCTCATTTTTGCCCAAAATTCACCAAAATTCAGTGAGGGGTTTAGGAGCATGTGGTGGTGAGGCCCATGGGCAGCTGAGCAGCACAACTCTCCAGGGCACAGAGGGACTGTCAGTCACTGTGGCAGGGAGGAGGACAAGCCTCTGGAGGGCTGAGAGTTTGGACAGTCCATTTCTGATTAAATAGGATGTTGTCAAATGAAGTACAGACCAGCTGTGATGCAACTTTAACTTAAAGAACTGATCTGCAGAAAGCCATTGGATTGAATTTGTCTTGATTTAATAGAATGTTTTTATTTTTTGTATTGTTGTCTGTCTGTGTTCCTTTTTTGATTTCATTTTTGACAAATTTACTAGAAATGGTGATGCATTTCTTTAATCCTAATGACCCATGGTTAAGATAATATAACATTAGCACTCCTAAGGCATATGTAAAAAGCTTGGATACTTCAAATAGCAGCTGCCAGCTGAGGCAACAGATTTTCCTTTAGTTACCAGTTAACTGTGTCAGTGGTGGCTTTTTACTCTTTGCCTCTCCTGTCATTAGAAACAGTGACTTTTTTCCTGTACTTTGAGTTATGAAAGAAAAACACACTCAGTTTTGGACCCTCTGTGTTGCTGGAGGTGTAAATGCTGGTTCTGCTCCATCCACACTGGAGTTTTTGAAATGTAGGGGCAGGACTGATGAAAGGGTCCCTTTCATTATCTATCTGGGTGCACTTTTCCCAGAGCTGGAAGGTGTTAGCAAGCCAACCTCAAGCCTCTGGTGTACCCTGTGATACCTTGAAGCCTGCTCTGGTGGGCTGCTCCATCCCAGCTCCCTTGCCTGGGACCTGCAGCTCCCTTTAAAGAACTCCTGAATTTTGTTTTCTCAGAAGCACCCAGTAAAGTGTTGTAATAGCTCAGCAGACATCAGGAGGAATGAGGGCAGTGAGAGGAAGGACAGTTGTACATTCCCACTGAACTCTTCTGCACCATCAAAGTGGGTTTAGGGCACTTTTAAATGGTTTATTTAAATTTATCTGCTGTGTGAGGTGAGTTAGGGGCCAAAGTATTGGACTAGATAAGGCAGACCAGTCCCTTCTTGCTCCCTAGTTGTTGGGAAGGGGAGTGTTTGATGGTCACTTTGCTTCTCCATGACACAGCTTCCTTATCTGAGGAGCTGTCACAGTTCCCTTGATGTGTTGGTAAAACATTTTGAAGTGTGGGCGTGATGTGTGCTTAGGAAAACCAGATTTTGTCATTATTGGATGCTGCAGATTGATTTTGCCTGAAATGTTTGCAAAGCTAACAGGAGTTCAGTGATTTTGGTTTCCTGTAGTTTTAAAACACTGGCAAATATGTATATGCCATACCATGGAATATAGATAGTACATAATAAATATAACATAACAACATAATATATAACAGTAATGTAATGTAATGATGATGTAATGTAGTAATGTAATATAATGTAATATAGTAATATAATATATAATAATATAATATAATATAATATAATATAATATAATATATATAATATATATAATATAATATATATAATATAATATAATTAATATAATATAATGTAATGTAATATAATGTAACATAACATAATATATATTATATAATATAATTATATATTGTATTGTATTATATTGTATTGTATTATATTACATTATATTATATATATATATATATTAATGTATATATAATACAATAAAATACAGGAACCTATGAGTTCTTGTATTTTATAACAGGGAAAGTGTTATTAATCAGAAACTGAATAGGAAATAGATTGACAAGAGCTAAATTGGGAGTGATGGTAGAACACCAGCTAAGCAAGAGAGATTTTTTTCCTCAGTTCATTTGAAAACAAATAAAACCAAACCAAAACCACTCCCAGAAACTCCCCAAAAAGAGTGAGGAACTCTCTTCCCCGTTAATTTGCAAAGCCTTTCAAATGGTAATATAAAAATATAAAAAGAGTATTTGGATTTTTTTTGGTCATGGTACCTCTTGGCTTCCCTCAGAATCACCACTTCTCTCTGGTATCACTAAACGTCCTGACCCTTTTATTCCTTCTCCTTTTCAGAGAACAAGGAACAGAAAGAGCCTTCTGTGATTTATTTGTCCCTAAGTCTGGGCAGAGCTGCACTTCCCCACTGCTGTGAAGAGCTGGGCAAGGATGGATGGGACATAAAGCAGAGCAGAAGTCCTGGAGCCTTAGTCACCAGTCTGATGGACTTTCAGTAAGTATGAGTAAGGCTCACCTGTCTGCCACACCAACAAGTGCAGTGCTGCATTATTTACACGTTTGCTGATGAGCAAATAGCAGCATCAGCCTTCCTGAAGTGTCACAAAGAACTGGCACGCCTGAGGGGCTGAGCAGCTGTTGAAATCTGCTTCAGTGACATTTGCAGTTCAGTTTTGGGTGAGATGATGCCTTGGTAGAGGTTCTAAGGAATAACCTGTTACTTTGGGCTGAATTATGTTGTGTTTGACACAGCTGCCATGTGCAGGGTTTGAGAGGTAGAGAAAGGTATTTCTCAGTGCAGGACTAGAGGCACTTGCTAGGCTTTTTTTCCTTGTAGAGCAACATGAGAGGACTCAGTAGACAGCAGCATTTATTAGCATGATTTCTTGTGGAGGTGTATGTGTACCTATTTTAGATCTGCACCAGCAAACATTTTTGTATTCCTGGTGTCTGTGGCAATCAGTGGTTTTGCTCAACGTTAACGTTTAACTTTAAAATAAACTGCTGGATGCTCAAACATTCAGTGCAGAAACTCTCTTTTACCCTGTCTGCAAAACTTTCAGTATTGCTGTGGCACAGTTCCCCTGCCCTGCTTCTCTCCCTGTTTTTGGTTCAGTGGCTACAACACACAGCCAAGAAAACAACTCTTTAGAACACGTAAGAGTGAAAAAAGCGTGGCCTGTGGGAGCTGCAAGTACCACGAACTGGTTGGATTTGTATTTGCTGATGCTGGGCTGGTTTCTGTGCCACAAACCTCAGAGAGACACTTGAGTAAGTGTTGAGAGAGGGCCTGAGCATGGCACTGACACCGTGTGGGTCCCTGCCAGGATATTCTCTGACTCTGCTTCTGCCAGCCAGGGTGAGCACTGACTTGACCTTCTCAGTTTTGTGCTGCCCTCGTGCTACTGAATAGTTGCCACTGTATAATCCTCAGGCTTGTATTGAGAGGCTGCTGAGATCTGATTTCGTGCTGCACCTTAATTTGTACCCTCTCTTCAAAGACTTCCGCTTGGTTTGGAGTTTTGGTGTTTTTTTTAATTTGTTTTATTCCCTCTCTCTGCAAATCTGGCCTTTTTCCAAAGGGAAAACTGACAAGAAAGCTGGACAAAGCCTCCAGTTGTGATTGTTTTCTTTTTTGTTTGTTTGTATAGGTTCACACTTTACTCCCCAACACTTGAATTGCTTCTGTACTGTTGACAAAGGAAAAATGACCTCTCCTCTAGTAAGTAAACAAAATATTCACAATATTCCTCTCTGATTTTTTTCTTTTAACATGTTTTTACTTCTTTACACGTAACAGCCCATTGATTGATGTCCTGATTAACAAGTCTTTGGAAACATGGACTATTTGTTGTGCTTCCTTTCTGGCAAAAAGGGGAAAGGAAGCACAACAAATTGGTGTGGTGAGGCAGGTGTAAGAGCCTCAAATTAACCAAGATTTCAAGTGCTCAGATACTTCTAGGGGAGATTTATGCTTTTGAGCACATACTTTTGATCTATTTAAGATTGTTTTGGTGGGCTAGGCTTCTAACTAGTTCTTAAAGCCCTTCCAGGGTGAATATTCCTGTTGGAGGCCAGTGTGTGTGTCAGAAATAGCTTAGGTGTACCTGGTGTTGTCACAGCACGAAATGGGGCAGTAAGCATTTATCCTGGCCCTGGACAAAGGCTGTTACTCGTCAGCATTTCTTTCTGTGATGGTGCAGCCCACAGCTGTCCTTGCTGTTTATTTCTACCCCGTCAGACAGGGCGAGCATTTGTGCAGACAGCTTGGGAGGGCCGGGCTCAAGAATCCTCCTTAGGCTGGGCTGCTATGGAAAGCAAGATCAGGGAACTGATCTTGCCAGAGGATCCCCAGTTTCTCTCTGTGTTATTTTTACCATTCAAACCGTGAGGTTTTAGGCATGCTCTGTGAATCTCTCTGTCTGTGTGCACTGCAGTCCCCAGTAAGTGCTCTGCGGGCGGGGTTTGTTTCACAGAGCGGGCCTGGGAGGGTTTGTCCTGCTGCCAGCCTTGTTTCTCACTCTCTCCTGCTCCCTCCTTCCCCACACCGCCCCTCAGGGTCCACCACCGCCATACTACGAGAACAGGGGCTTCCAGCCAGAGCCCCCCTACGCTGCCAGGCCGGCAGCAGGTGCTCCCCCCTACCCACAGCTCTTCGCCAGCCCTCCCTCCGTGCCAAGCTACGTCCCCAGGGTTGCCACCCACCAGTCCACCAGGCCAGCAGCACCCCCACCCAGGAGAACCTGTGCAGCCAGTAAGTTTTGGGGGGGTTTCTCCTGGTTTTGTGTGGAAGCCCACTGGGAATGTTTCTCTGGTTGCTCTGGGGTGTCCTGACCCCCCCAGGGGAGCGCTGACTTTGACCCTCATTCATGGAGAAAGTTTCCTAGATTGGAGTTCTAGTTTTCCTCGAATACAGAAAAGTGTGAAATAGATTATAGAGAACAGTGCAGGTGTGTCACTGGGTGAGAAATTGAGGTTTTGGGGTTTTTAGGATGTTGTGGATGGAAGCAAGATGGAGGGCACAGGGTGTGGTCCTGGGTTTCTTCTTCATGCTTCTTCTTCCTCCTTTTCCATGGGTTTGGGTGGCATTTTGTAATTGGGCAGAAAAGTCCCCATTGCAGCTCTTTGGTTCAGTTATTGGGGTAAAAGGGAAAATAATCCAGGTGTCAGTTCTTCAGTGGATAGTTCAGTCTTAAAAGTCCTTGGAACAAGAGTCTGTTGGGCATTTTGTGCCTTCTAATGAAAAGCTGCCAAACTCACAGCAGTGAGACTGTTTTACTGATAAGAAATAATAAATACCTGAGTCTGAACATGAATTACTGTCTCAAGTGCCTTCAATCCAGACCCAGAGAAACCCACAAGTGGTACTGCCACAGTTTTGGACCTGAGATCTGTTGAAGTAAGATAAGAAAGGAAAGGGACCTTCCCTTCCAAGTTGTGCATTGAAGGAGCCACTTCCTTCATGCCTTTCTTCCTGTCATGAAGAAGTGACAGCTGGCTGGGGGCTTTGGGAGGAAGGATGGTGGAATGGGGAAAAGTCTGGCTAAAAATGACTGATTTTGATGTCAAATAAATAGTGCTGGTGGGTGGAAATTACTTTGCTTCTGAACCTAATTTCTCTTCTCCTCCTTGCTTTCACTTCAGGTCTAAGGAAAACCATAATAATAATATTATCTATATTAATAGTAATTTGTTGTGCAATTGCTGCTTTCTTCATCTGGTATTTTGGTAAGTTATTTTGTTTTCCTTTTTTTTTTTTTTTTTTAAGAAAAGATGCATTAAACTTTTCAAGTTAGATATATCCATTCTCATTTTATTCTGAATTAAGTACAAAAAAGTCTTTGCTCCTTTTCTCCTAAGAGATGAACTAACATTGCTTCTTAATGGCTCAGTTTTGTTTGTGGGTTACGGTTTTTTTTTCTTTCTTTTTAATGCTGCTGTTACTTTCCAAAATTGAGCTTCACTTAATTTCAGGGGAGGAGAGGGGATTGCACTAAGTGTGCAAACCTTAACTGCAGGAGTGTAAATGGTCAAGATGTGTTTTGTTTTGCTAAAATGGGATCTCTCTTGGAGCAGGAGTCATTTACATCCATTTATTTGTTTCTGTGGGCCTTTTGTGTCAACATTGCATGAGCCCAGTCTGTCTCAGCACTCTTAAGTTGTACCATGGATGTTTGCTTTAGAAATCATCCCCAGCTGGGGTGGCTGAGCTCTGAAACAGGGCTGGACCAATTATGTTCAGCTCAGGTGAAGTTTGCCTTGTGCTGTCTTAATTTCCCTTTCAGTGAAAGCTGCTTTGCTAAAAAAGCATGAAACTAAAAATCTGGTGTTTTTAGGAGCCTCTCCTTTCCATTCTGCTAAGGAGAAGAGAAGGAGAGATCTAGTGGAAGGTGTCCCTGCCCATTGCATTGGGGTTGGACTAAAATGATGTTTAAAGACCCCTTCCAAACTATTCTATAACTTTAAGGGAGTTCATTTAGAACTATTAGGATGACACTTTGTGTTCTTAGGGGCGTTTTTTTGACTCATTTTGATTTAAGCAGGGTGAGTGTAATCTTATTTTAAACAGGAGCAAAAGTACATAATTGAGGCACTCGCTCTCTTCCTCCTTTTCTATGTGTTAATGCTCTGCCAGTGCAAAGCTGACTCCTTTCTGACACCTTAATGGTGCCTGATTATTCAGGGGAGGCCAGTGGCCAAAACCCAATCAGCTGCATCAGAGACTTGATCTGTGCAAAGGACAGAGCAATCCATCTCTGCTGTGCCAGGCTGGGTCCCTCCCACCTGGCTTTAAGAGCTACTTCCAACGTTTTGCTCCATCAGAGAGGGAAACTCTTTGAGAGCTGGGCTGATGTGCTGTGGGTGGTCACCAGTTGTTGCAGTGTTGTGGGTCCCAGGACGAGGTGAGAGATGAGAATTGACTCCAAGTTCTTAGAAGGCTGATTTGATATGATATTGTAAGAAAATGATACACTAAAACTGTACTAAAGAAAGAGAAAGGACACATCAGAAAGCTAGAAAGGAATGAATAATAAAAACCTGTGACAGACAGAGTCCTGACACGGCTGGACTGGGATTGGTCATTAATTAAAAACAATCCACATGCAACCAATCAAAGATGCACCTGTTGGTAAGCAACCCCCAAACCACATTCCTAGCCATCAGATAATTCTTGTTTACATTTCATTTCTGAGGCTTCTCAGCTCCTCAGGAGAAAAATCCTGGTGAAGGGATTTTGCATAAAATATCACGGTGACAACGTGCAGCCTCGTGGCTGTGTTTCTGTCTCCCTGCAGTAGAGAATCACTGTCTCAGCTCCCTGATTGAGTGTGGATCCTCAGGGGTGTGCATGTCCCCCTCCCAGTGGTGTGACGGCGTGAGCGACTGCCCCAACGGGGAGGACGAGACCCGCTGTGGTGAGTGACAGCAGCCAAGGGCTGCAAGGGGGGAAATCTGCATCACTGCCCAAGCCTGGGGGCAGATTGCCCTGTGCAGAGCTGGCCTAAGTTGCAACAAGGCTGTTTTAGCCTGAGGTCTGTCTTTAAAGATGTTTAGGATGTGTGCTATGTATAGATATTGTTTGTTTCTAGCCCGATTGAAAAGCTGAAATGAAATGCTCAGGGGTTTGAGCTGCCTTGACTTTGAGTCAGCTTTTTAAATCTCACCTTTTAATTTGAGTGGGTTTTGTGCAGAACTGGATCTAGAACTTGTCTCTGGATGGAACAGTCAGTGGTGACTTCTCAGTAAGCTTCAGGTGATAACAAACCTGGTGGTCTTCAGTCAGCCTTGTCTTTTTCCATGTATTTTGTATTCCTTGTTCTCCCCTTAGTTCTTCACCTTCCTCATAACTCATTTGTGCAAGAAAACCTGGCCTAATCATTGCTTTGAACTGAAAAGATGCCAAGGGAAGCTTTAGAGCTGAGGGTAGAAGGTGGAAACCTTGATTTGTCCATTCCAGAGGTTTGGCATCTTGGGTTGTGCCAGTGCCACACTGGAAACTCCAGCTGTGCTTTAAATTCCCTCTGCAAACTTGCATTCAGCACATTCTCATGCAGGGTTAGCATTTGCTGGCAGCTGTTCCACTCCATTTGGTTGAATAATGGCTTCTTGGAGAAGCCTGTTTCAATCTGTTCTTTTGCTTGAACTATCTTTTATTAAATTCTTGTGCAGGCAAATATATAATGGGACGTGGAATGTCAGAGCTAATTGCTCCTGGTTACATTCTTGCTTTACAAAGCACTTCTCTGAAGAAATTTGGTATATTAAGAGATAATCTCTTAATAATAAAGATATTAATAAGATAATATCTATTTTTAAATAGATCATATTTTATTTATACACAGTATGTAATATACAAAGGAATATATGGTTGCATAAAGAAAAGATCAGGAAATTTTCATTATTGCAATCTTTCTCAGTGGTAGAATATAACAGAGAAATTTTAGCATAGAAGCTGAAATGAAAGGATGAGCCCTATCTTGTGCATTTGTATTTTAAAACTGGTAGCTCTTATAAATTGCCTTACATATAAAGAAGTCATTGCCATATTTCTGTCCACTGGATATTTACTCAGAATTTGAGTAGAAGGGAGCATTAAATTAAGATCAGTTCAGACATGAAGTGGATATTATGGGTAACTACTTCCAAGCAGAGAGAGAAGCAATAATAGCATGTGGTGTTCTTAGTTTCCTTCTTTTTTTCCTTTTTCCTTTTCTTCCTTTTCTGGCAGTTAGACTTTTTGGACCAAATTTTATCCTGGAAGTTTATTCACCTGTCAGCAAATCCTGGTATCCTGTTTGCCAAGATGACTGGAATGATGATTATGGGAAGATTGCATGCAAAGACATGGGCTACAGCGTGTAAGTGCAACCTCTGTCAGCCTCTGCTCACAAAAGGAAAGCTTAAAATTTCCCCCTTGCCATTTTTAATGTGTCTGAGACTTTGCTGTGTAAATGTACTGACAAAGGCACCTCTTTGTCTTGCCCTGTTACACAAGGTGCATACAAATCAGGTAAAAATAATATTTTAACCCAGTGACTGTGGCTGGGCTGCACCAGCAGGGTTCCAGGTTCACAAAAATAAAAATAAAAATAATAAACAAAAATAAAGATTTCTAGTGCCATCATGTCAGAAGCTCTGGCTTGGCACAGCTCATTTGTTGTCACCTGTTTGAAAACTGAAACCACTGCTGGGTTTCATGGTGGACTTTCTGTTTTGCAGGGATACATATTTCTACAGTCAGGGGGTGGCACCTGATGTCAGCTTTAAGAGCTACATGAAGCTGAACACAAGTGCTGGGAATATAGACTTGTACAAGAAGCTGTACAGCAGGTACCTTTGTTTAGTGAAAGCCTCTCTCCTTTCATCCAGGCTCTCTCCAGATGCTGGAAGAGGTGCAGCACACTGCAAGCACATCTTCCAGTGGGGATTGTTGGAGGGAAAGAGACTTTGCCTTTCATCTCATTGCAGTAACTGTTCTTCCCTCTTTTTAAAAACACAGCTGTCATTTTTCCATCCTCTCTGTCCTCTTCTATAAGAAAAAATGTCCCATCTTCTGTGCTGTCTAGAAGGTTGCCATGTCAAAGGTGTTTTTCTAAGGCTCTCTGACCATCAGCTGGAGTTTATATATGGTGACAAGAACTACAAGCTGCAACACATTCACAGCAGCTGGCACAGCCTTTTTTTTTTCAGTCACATGAACACACAGCATGCAAAAATGGATCTTCACTGTGCAAAGCATCATTTTTGTTATCACTGAACACCTCTGAAGCTTGCAGTGTCAAAAGCTGTAGACTGCTGTGCCTGCAAACTCCCTGCAGCTCCCTTGTTTAGTTCTTCTGCAACGACTTCCTAAATCAGCTGCACTTTCTCTCTTCATCTTGCTTCTCAATAGGCACACAAACCTTTTGTTCTCATGCCTGCAGTGTCCCCCAGGACAGTTTTGGTGAGTGCAAGGCATGGCAGAGGCCAGGTGGTGAAGAAAGGAGGGAACCCTCCACAGGAAGATAGGGCTGAAGGCAGGGCATGTAGCTGGAAAGGGTAGAAAGCAGCTGGAGGGTGGACTTGGCTCACCATTTCCTTCACTGAGTGCCTAAGATCCTGTTTGGTGTTTTTATTTCTCCTGCAGTGGTTCCTGTGCCTCAGGAAATGTGGTTTCTCTGCGCTGCATAGGTAACTCACTGGCTTTTTGCAAACTTCTGCTTCTTCGTGCTCTGAAATGCTCTGGCTGGCAAGTCCTTTGGGACCTGTGGCATTAATTGCTGCTTTTGCATGGGCAAATGCTTTAGCTCTGGTTCCCAAATAATGCAGTTTTAGGAGCAGGGTGGGAGAGGAGCCAAGGAATGCAGTGGATCCCCAGTTGCTTTTGTCTTTGCTGCCACTGGTTCCTTTAAATGACTTGTGGTGGAGCTCCATGTCTGTCCCCCAGCAGCTCTGTTGGGATGTCTGTGGCACATTTACTCTCCAAGGGTCAGCAACTGGGTGGGCAGTGCCCACTTGATGGTGATTCCTGTCCTGAGGAGTCTCCTGGCTGTTGGCTGCTGTTGTCTGAATCACCAGAGACTCCTGAAAGGTGGGAAGAGTTTATGGTGAGCCAAGGGCAGCAGCTGCCAGGTGGGGTTTGCAATTTAATGGGGGTCTGGGCAATGGCAGCCTTGGTGTCAGGGCAGGGCTGTGAGCTGTGGTGTGCCCAACCCCTGTGCCAGGGGAGCCTGGGGTGCAGAATCCACCTGCCAGCTCCCTCTTTGATGAACCTCTGTGTGTGACTGACCTTTCAGAGTGTGGCCTGTCCAGCAAGAGCGTGAGCATCATGAACAGGATCGTGGGGGGCAGCGGGGCCGTGCTGGGGCAGTGGCCATGGCAGGTCAGCCTGCACGTGCAGGGCACCCACGTCTGTGGGGGCTCCATCATCACCCCACACTGGCTTGTGACAGCAGCACACTGTGTGGAAGGGTGAGTCCCTCTCTCTGTGGCCGAATTTCACAGAATTCCCAGAATCACTGGGTTGGAAGAGACCTCCAAGATCATCGAGTCCAACCCAGCCCCAGCAGCCCAACTGAGCCCTGGCACCCAGTGCCACCTCCAGGCTTTGTTAAACACACCCAGGGATGGGCACTCCACCACCTCCAGGGCAGCCATGCCAGAACTTTCTCACCCTTGCTGGAAAAACCTTTTCCCTGCTCTCCAGCCTGGATTTCCCTGGGTGCAGCTCCAGGCTGTGAGCTCTGGTTGTGTCAGTGCTGCTGCAGACAGAGCCCAGCCCCAGCTGAGCACAGGCACCTTTCAGGAGCTGTGAGAGTGATGGGGGCACCCCTGAGTCTCCTTTTTTTCCAGGCTGAGCACCCCCACCTCCCTCAGGGGTTCCTCACAGGGTTTGTGTTCCCAGCCCCTCTCCAGCCTCGCTGTCCCCTCTGGATGTGCTCAGTGTCCCAAGGTCCTTCCCTAATGGAGGGCCCAGAGCTGGGTACAGCACTCCAGGTGTGCCCTCCCCAGTGCCCAGTGCAGGGCAGAATGACCTCCCTGCTCCTGCTGGCCACTCCATTCCTGATCCATCCATCACCATTCCTGATCAGCCAGGAGCCATTGGCCTTGTTGGCCACCAGGGCACTCTGCTGGCTCATGTTCAGCCAGTACCCCCAGGTCCCTTTGTGCCTGGGCACTGTCCAGCCGCACTGTCCCCAGTCCACAGCATTGCAGGGGGTTATTGTGGCCAAAATGCAGGACTCAGCACTTGGATTTATTAAACTCCACCCTGTTTGCCTTTCTTCAAGCTGAAATGCATGAATTTATTCAATTCTCCCCACTTTGTCCCTTAAAACTGAATTTCTCCCCCCTCTTGGCATGCAGGTGCAGTGCAGTGTTTTGTCTGTATTGTAAATTTGAAATATTAAGGGAAGATTGGCTCTGGAGGAGGCTGACTGCAGCTCATCTGTCTGAGCACAGATACCCACCCAGCTTAAGATCTAAACTCAGTATAATGAAGATGTTGAATTACACTGTGAGAAAACCCAAAGGGAACTCCCCCCCCCTCCAAATTCTCAAATATCACACTCCTGTAGATATGATCAATTTAAAGATGCCTGTGCCATTTATTTCTTCATATCTTTTTGCCACAGGGTAGTGAAGTCCAAGTCAGTATTAAATACAGATTTATATCTATCCAAGGAGCACTTTATGTAGCCATCAACAAGAAAAATAGCTGGTGCTCTGTACATTTTTAACCTATAAAAGAGAGTTAAGGATTCTGTGGTACCCTCAGAAAGGGCAAAATTTCTTTAAAAGGTGGCTGCTTCTGTTGGAGGGAAAACCCACAAAGCAAAAACATTTTTAATGGTTGGTGTGCTGGATCAGAGTTTGAGGCTGAGGCAAGGAAGAATATTTGTCCTTCACCTTGAGAAAGGAATGCAAGTGTTGATTTCTACCTGGAGATCTTATCCCTCCTTTGTTGTCTGGATTTGAGCTCTGTAGTGTGCAAAAGCTTTGGGAATGGCAACCAAGCTGCAGCTGGCACAAACCTGGTTTTCAGCCTGAGCTGGTTTTTTTGGAGGAGGGGTGACTTGCAGGCACAACTGCCTTGGCACTTCTCATGGATGGAGAGGGTTTTAACACTTGTGGCAAGTTTTCTCTTAAGCTTTTGTAAACTGTGCTGGAGCACCACAGGCTGCTTAAATAACATCTAGTAAGCATGCTTATCATTAAAAAAAGCCCACCAAAACCCAAAACCAGCCTAAAAAAAAAAAACCCTGGTGATTTCAAGATAGTGAAATTCTTTCACTAGATCATGTTTTTACTAATTCTTGGCTTCTGCTGATACCATTGACATGTGAGACTTCAGAAATACCTGCCTGATCCCTCAGTCATGGAAATCAAAAGGCTTCAGTGTTGCAGTCTCAGACTTAATTTGTTGTGCTGAGTGATGAAGGGGATGGACAGTGAACCCACTGCAAAGATTTTATTTTTAATATATTTTTGAAACTAGAGCCAAGCTTTCCTCAAGTTACACATCTGGCAATTAGTTTGCCTTATTCTTCAGAAATGCTAGTCAAATGCATGTGTGTTTTTGGTCTCACAAACATTTGACTGCAGCTCCTGAAGACAGTTTTTTGAAGGTCCTGATCCCTGTCTTGTCACCAGAGAAGAAAACCTTCAGACCTTTCCTTTGTTCTGTAGGCGACTGTCTGACCCCCACAGCTGGAGGGTTTATGCTGGGATTCTGAACCAGGATGAGATGCTCTTCAGAAGTGGATACAAAGTGCAACTGATAATTTCCCACCCAGATTATGACACGGACTCTAAAGACAATGATGTTGCCCTGATGAAGCTGGAGACACCACTGAGTTTTACTGGTAGGTATTCTGCTCCTCTTAATAAGGGAAAAATCCAGTGGCAGTGAGCACACCCTTTAAAACTTCGGAATTTCATCAAGCAATCCTTGTAGGCACTTATTGAAAGAACACAAAATGACTCTAGAGACAGAGGGCTGATTTCCTAAACAGGATTTATTTAAATCTATGACATGGATAGGGGGTTTGGGCTCATCTCAATAATATATTTTTACCTCAGAATGCTCTGTGGTCCTTCAGTTTAGCCACTGCTGTATGTGCAGACAGCTACAGGTGCAGTGCTGGAGCAGCTGATTAAATCCCACCTCAAGTCAGGTCAAATGGTGGTCAAAAATCCCTTCAGAATTCCATGTTACAAGGAGGTCCTTTCATAAAAGCAGATGTAGGTTGTTTGTAAGCAATCAGTACAAAATAGAGGACAAGCCATTATTTAAACTTGAAGTGCTTTTTGTGTACAGGCCCTTTGTGTTTCAGTGCATCAGTTTAAAGCTACTGGGAGTAATCTGAAAGGGATTTTCTGCTGCTGAGAGCAGGGAGATTGTCTCTTATATATCAGTAGTGAATCCTGCTTGTTTTGGGATTATTTTCATCAGATTTTTTGCAAAGAGAATGCAGAGCTGTAGTTTTCAGAATTTTTTCTTCATCTCCTACTGCTCAGAAGAGCTGGTGTTAATTGTTCTATTTAACCTGATGAATTAAGATAGAACCACTAACTGCTTGTCCCTCACTTTGAGGTGGAGATGAGGTGGGTTTGAGGTGAAGATGAGGTGGGTTTGAGGTGGAGATGAGGTAGGTTTGAGGTGGAGATCAGGTACCCCTCAGGGAGAAGGCAGCTGGTAAACTTTCTTCTGCTTCCTGCACTGTCTGCCTGCAAGGAATGTAAAGTACAGAGAGGGTGCATGGTGTGTAAGGGGTGGCCATTTAAATTTGAGTTCTGTCTGAACATCTGTTTTCTGTTTGTTTTGCAGAAACTGTGAGGCCAGTTTGTCTGCCCAATCCAGGAATGATGTTCCAGCCTAACCAGCAGTGCTGGATATCAGGGTGGGGAGCAGAGTACCAAGGAGGTAAAAAGTGCTCCTGGAATATTTTGGTCTTTCACATAAACTAGTCCTCTTCATCTTAAGAATATTGTTGCAAGGGCTGGTGGGGCATTTTGAATTACATGTTCATACACTATTTTTTCACCCATTTTTACAGCCCCCAGTATTTACCCTGAGCATTCTGTCTCAAAGCAAGTTGTGAGGTTCTGCATTCAGCAGATTGCAAAGGGACCCTCAAATCAGTTTTGGGGGCCAGAAATACCCACCCAGGAGATAATTCTGTGCCCCTGCAGGCAGGGCCACCTCTCCTGCAGCAAGGGTTGCTGTGTGCCAAGTGTGTCCTGTGGGTGTGGGAAAGGACAGGAGCAGCTCCTTTCCACCCCCTCAGGAAGGAGGTGAAATAGAATGATGCAAGTAAATTTGCAATACTGGAAAAAGGAAGAGGAGGAAAGGGTTTGTTTTTTTTTTTTGGTGTAAGAAAGGTGCTGGGGGAGGACCTCTTGTAGGCTACTTACACCTTAAATTTCCATCCTGCTGCTTCTAGGAAATTTATTTCATCTTGGCTGCTGGGATATTTTGTAACAGCAGAGTAATGTGATGCTGATTCTGGTTCTGTCTTTGCACGTTTGTGCCTATTCCAATTCCAGGTAAAACATCAAACAGCTTGAATTACGTTGCAGTGCCCCTCATTGAGCGTTCCAGGTGTAATGCTGTTTATATCTACAATGGCATGATCCTGCCTACAATGATCTGTGCTGGAGACCTAGCAGGGGGAATTGATTCCTGTCAGGTAATTATTCCTAATTAATAGCTAATAATTGTGTAAAAGATGAAATGATCTGGTTATTTTTGTGGCCCCTGCTTGCTAGTGAAGTTTTTTTTTATCGCTCTTTTTCTTTCTCTTTCTTTCTTCTCTTTCTCTCTCTTCTCGCTTTCTCTCTTCTCTCTTCTCTATGCTCTCTCTCTCTCTGTTGTGTCATGCTTCTGCCTCGTCTCTGACTGCACTGTTCTCTCCTGGTCTCTGTCTCAGTGACTTGTCAGTGTGCTTCATCTCTTCTCTCTCTCTCTTCTTCTCTCTCCTCTCTGCATCTCATCAACCCTTCTCGGGCCTTGTCTCTACGTGTCTCGCTTCGGATGTCGTCTACTCGTTCCATCTCTCTCTCTTCGCGTCTTCTCTCCTCTTCCTCTTCGTCAGGTAACATCTTCTCCTCTCTTCTTCACTTCCTCTTCCTCTTCCTCTCCTAGTCCTCTTCCCTTCAGCGAGTTCCCATCTTCCGTTGCTTACCTCTTCCTCTTCACCATCTACCTTGACTGCGTGTGGCGATGGGGCATGTCCGTCTTCATGCTCTTGATTTCCTCTACACTACTTCCATACTTCCATCTTCCTCCTCCCGCCTCCCTCTCGCTCCGTCCCCTCGCCCTCTCCGCTCCTCTCCTGCATCCAGTCTGCCTCCCCTCCTCCTCTTCTTCTCCTTCTCTTCTTCGCCTTTCTTTTTTTTCGTTCTGTCTTTCTTGTTCGTTTCCTTCCGTCCTCCCTCTGTGCCCGTCCTTCCTTCGCGTGGTTTTTTTCCTACCTACTATTAAAGATAAATCCAAATGGACCCCTCCCAAACTTAAAAAACTTGCATTTCACCTGGTTGGGCTTCTGGTTCCTTTGGTGGTGCATCCCTTTAAAGAGGAGAGCTTTTGTTTCATCTGAATGGCTGCCAGTGCTGAGTTCTCACTAAATTCCCAAGGGGGGTGAGGCTCCTTTTTTAATGCTTCAAGGATGGTTTGTTACCTGGTACTTGCAAGTGATCAAATGCTCCTCATAACCACAGCATTATTATCATTATTATATTATTAATCACAGCCTTGTGCTTGTGAACAATAAAGCCAATAATGCCAATCTTACTTAGAGGGCTCTGGGCAAATTATTTTCATCCCTATTGAAAGCAGACATCATTTATCACCAAAATTGCCACCATATCTTGTTTTGGTGACTCCCTAAATGGCAGGCAGGTTTGTATTGAAACTAAAGCTGTGCTCCTGGGTGAAATGAGTCATGTTTTTCCTGGTGGCTGTGTCACTAACAAGGTGTTTGTGTCCCCTGCAGGGTGACAGTGGAGGTCCTCTGGTGACTCACCACCACTCTGTGTGGTGGCTGGTTGGAGATACCAGCTGGGGCACTGGCTGTGCCACTCCCAACAAACCTGGAGTGTATGGGAATATGACTGTGTTTACAGACTGGATTTATAAAAATATGCAGGTAAAATATTCACAGTTTTCCCATAAATTTTTTCACATCCTGAAACGTGGTTTTACTTAAAAACAAAAACAAAACCAAAAAAAAGTGACTTGCATGATAACTAAGCTGTTTTGTTGGGAAGCATCCAAGTGATTGTTAAGACAGAGCCTGAACCTTTGTTTTCTGTTTTGTTTTGTCTTTTAAACAGGCAAACAGATGACAACACTCTCATTGCTAATCGATGTTGAGGACAAGAATGAATGAAGCCATGGGGGCCTGGGATATTTATTCACTTGGTGGTTGATTTTATTTTTCCTCTTTGATTTTTCTTTTTAAAAGTAACATGAAGGATTGCACACTTGGTTCTGTGCTGGCTACAGTGACAGATCTTAATCAGTGAAGGATTATCACAATGAGCACCTTTCTTCTCCTTGTGGTGCCTGGCAGAGTCGTTCTGTCAACTGCTTGCTGAAATGTCTCTCTTTTGTTGAGTAACTTTCACTTGATGATCAGGCTTATAATGACAATTTCAATCACAATTTAATTTCAGATTTTCATAGCAGGATGCTGAGACAGTTGGTTTAGTAGTTTTTAAATTAAATGTTAAGTAATGTGAATGTTGAATCTCCGAGCTGCTGGTTGGCAATTTAAATAGAAATTAATGTTTTTTTAATATAGAATTACAAAATGGTTTGGGTTGGAAGGGACCTTAAAGATCATCCACTTCCAACCCCACTGCCATGGGCAGGGACACCTTCCACTATCCCAGGTTGCTCAGAGCCCCATCCAAACTGACATTAAACACTTCCAGGGCTGGACCATCCTCATCTTCCCTGGGCAACCTGTTCCAGTGCCTCACCACCCACACAGGGAAGAAATTCTTCCCAAAATCTAATGTAAATCTGTCCTCTTTCAGTCTGATGTCACTAGCCCTTTTCCTCTCACTCCATGTCTTTGTCCAAAGTCCCTCCCCAGCCCTCTTGTAGGCTCATGAGGGACTGGAAAAGGCGTTGAGGTCTCCCCAGAGCCTTCTAGAGGCTGAACAACCCCAGCTCTCTCAGCCTGTCTCCACAGCAGAGGTGCTGCAGCCCTTGGAGCAGCTTTGTGGCCTCTCTGGACTCACTCCAGCAGGTCCAAGCTGGGGATCCCAGAGCTGGATGCAGTATTCCAGGAGGGGTCTCAGGAGAGTAGAGGGTGAGGCATATATATGAAGGGAATTTTCATGCACTACAGTACAGGCACAGAAAATAAAATAAAAAAATACACTGTATTCAGGTAGTTAAAAATCCTCAGGATCTCAACACAGCCGTCAATCAAAGTCAGACTGGTGCAGTCTGGCTGCCTCAGACCTTACAGAAATGTGCCTTAAGCTGCTCTGAACCCAAAATGGGTGAGCTGTTGATGTGGGATTTGGAGAGGGATGCCCCAGGAAGGGATTCCCTGGGCAGGGATGCCCTGGACAGGGATGTCCTGGACAGGGATGCCCCAGAGCTGCAGCAGGAGCAGTCTCAGTGCTGAGGTCCCTGGCTGAGCACACTGAAGGTGACTTTTGATCTCTCCTTGCTGTGGAAGGGCAAAGGAGTCCAGGCAGGCTGTGCTGCACCTGGAGCTGCACACACACACACACACACACACACACACACACACACACACAGACAGGGATGGGATGTTTTGTACAAGGAAACACAAAACTGCGTTTCTGCAGGACAAGATGAACTACCTCATTTGTTAAATTTGGCTTCTGATTCCTTAGAGCTCTCCTTTATGTATCCACCTGTATGTTTTTAGCAAAATGTAATTTGTATCCGAGTGCCACCCAACTGAGGATTTTGAAAATAATTTATAATCGTGGTAGAGGATCAAAAAGCCATATCAAGTCACTTTGTTAAGAAGGATAAATCTTTATTGAATGAAATGACTCTACTAGTCTTGTTTTCTCTTTTGGTACTGAAATGCAATTACCTTACATGTAAACACTGCACCAAATAAATTGGGTTTTTTTTCTTTTTTTTTTTTTTTTTTACAAATAGTTTTCCTTAGTTGTGCTTTATATCTGTTTACTGGGATTTTGGTTTTGAAAGTAGTTGCTGTATTCGGTGTATGAAGTGCTCTGAGAGTCTGATTAAAAAAAATCAAAACAAACAACAAACAAACAACAACAACAAAAAAGAAAACTGAAGAGGATGAGCTGAGAGATTATTTTGATTCCAATATTTCAGGTCCTTGAAGAGCAGGATGTCCAGGAATGCTGAGTGGTTTTGGTGGCTGGGTCTGATGAAATCACTCTGACTTAATTGAATTAGCTAAGGAAGTTTAGCCTGCAGGCAGTGGCTTGAGGGAGTCACACCCCATTTTGTCATTCCCCCTCCTGCTGCCTGGAACAATGTGTCTTTGCCTCTCCTCTCCAGGTGTGAGATGGATGTTTGCAATAGCACCTGTGCACCTTGGGGGATGGGGGAATACCATGAAATAACCAACGAGTTTAAAGTACTTTGAAACCAGAAATTAAAAATTAAGTTGTTATAGGTATGAGATGCTTTTTTTGTGGCTTCTTGCAGCACTGCAAGTCACTAATAGCAAAATAATCTGCTGGGAGAAAGGGGAAGCTGGCTGCAGTGTTCCAGGAGGTTGAGGAAGCTGGATGTTGGGGTGAATGCTGTACCAAAAGTCAGGCACCAGCTGCAGTTCCATGCCACAGGGACAAACCCTTTCTGTCATGCCCAGCCTGAGGAGAAGGATTCTCTTGTAAGAAACTTGGAAATGACTACATCACACACTGGTATAAACACGTTTTTTCTAGCTGGATGCAGACATTACTTTTGTTTATCAAACCAAATCTTCCATGTGAAAAATGTCATGAGCACAGAGTGTGATGTATTTTGCATTGGCTTTCATGAAATGAAAGCTTTTGGAAAGGTTCTCCTTGCCCTGGGGAGGGGAAGGAGAAAGGCAGCAAAACACAAGCTGAGATACCCTTGTAATGTTTCACATCCTGGGAGGTTTCTTCCCTCTTGGACATCCAAATCCTGCCCATCAATCCCAAAATTTCAAGTGATGCTGCAGACATCTGAGAGGAGGAGCCTCTTGGCCTTCTGCAAATCAGAGAGCTGGGAGAGGAGACTGAACAGAGCCAATGGCATCCTCTGGATGCACCAGTCACATAAAGGAAATAAACTTTCTTTTCTTCCTAGGCTGGAAGGGTTTCATGCCTGCTGTGTGCTCCTCTCTCCCTCCTGGGCTGAGATTTAGTGGTGACACTTTGCAGAGGTGCCTTTAGGTGATAGCAGGAAATAGAAGAACCCCAGCAAGCCAAAATCACAAAGGGAGGTGGGAGATCATCAGTGCCATGCACTAAGCTTCATGGAGGAAAGCTAGATAATTTGATTACTACACTTTGTGAATTATACATCATTAAAAGGAGAGAAAAAAAAAACCCAAAAAACAAAATCCTCAGAGTGTTAGCTTTTTAATGATTATTCCAGTGGTTACACAGAGTTCACAAAGAAAATGTTTAAAAATGGGATAATGTTTATTTAATCACAACTCCCCCAGTGGAGCTCTTTATGCCAAGGCAGCTGTTTGCATATGATTATGGAAAATAAAGAAAAACTGAACACTAGAAATTAGTATTAAAGGTCTGGGCTGATGCTACATTTTTATGGGATTATACTAAATTCTTCAGTAATGCTAGAAGATGAGGAGAAAAAAAAACCTTATGATAAACAAAGAAATTACAGCAAGCTGAATCCTCTCAGGTACTGGCAGGCTTTGTTGAGGCGATCAACTCTTTGGCTGAGGTGATTCCTGGTTTTAGCAGCTTCAGAGTCCTCATCAAGGAGAAAGTTTAACTTCTCTTTATCTTGTAAAAGTTGCAGCATTGAGGTCTGCAAGTTTTCTCCAAAGTCATGAAGGACAGAAGACAGGATGATCAGAGGTATCTGGTTGGCAAGGCGCTTGCTTGCTTCCTGTGAGATGGAGGAAGAAAAAGGCAAAATACTAAATTGGCACAAAGGTCTGAAATATGAAGGGTCTATAGGTAATTTGGTAAAAAAAGTGGTTCCAAGGTTTTAAAATGTTGTACTGAGTTGCTGTTCAAGAAGGGAGTGCTGCTATGAACTAAAAAATCTTTGCAACCAATGTCTTTTGTGCCTGAAATCTAAAAATTTGGAGTAATGGGGATGTCAGCTGTTGCTTTTCTTCCCTCAGCTAACTAAAGCCAAGGCAGACTGTCCTCTGCTCAGCTCTGTCAGCTGCCACTGGGACAAGTTATAGGAGGACATTCCTGACAAGCAGAACTCATGCTCAGTTTCTGGTGTCCAACCTGTCTCCACTGAAAGCTAACAATACGTTTTGATGCAGGAAATCACAGAGGGATTTTTCCTAAAGCTGGCAAATTCCTCTATTAGATTGTTATTTAGATGGTGCTATTTAGATGGTATTTCTGATGTGGTTGTCCTTTTAAGCTTAAGACAGCTTTGGAGGAAGCTTTAGCCTTAAGGGGAAATGTCCTCAGCAGCAGTGAGACCAGCCTGTGCCTACATTACATCTGTTTTATCCCCATGAGATAATCTGTCTGACCTGACCGACTGCCTGCTTCATTTATGGCTGCAAACTGAAATAGATCGATCCAGAAGAGCTTTTGGGGCCCTTTCCCCATGGACATCCACAGGGTTTGGGGGCCCACTTGGTGCTTTAGGGCAACACAAGGTTCTAAACCTCTCCCAGCTCTAGGAAGTGGCTGCCTCCTGCCCTCCTGGTGCTGGGTGAGCACTTAGACCTAAGTGCCTGGCTGCAATTGAGAGGTTCTGTCTTTGTTTTTGCAGCACAGCTTGGAAATGGCTTTTGTAGGTCCTATAGGGTGTAGGCATGGACACAACTTCCATCTCACTCCAATTCTATTTGGCCTTGCATGAGTCAGTCCCAAGGAGCTGTGGTGCCCTGGCATTGAGGGGATTGTTGAAAATGGCTCTCAGGGCATTTACAAAAGTATTTACCTGCAGATAAAACACATAGCAGAGTGTGCAGCAAGGTGGGATGGACATGCTTATGCTCTTATGGCTTTGTTTCTTGTTCAGTGAAAACCAAGGGTTTTGTCTTCATCAGCCTGAGCATTTAATTGCAGGAATTCGTCACAAAGCCTGCTCTTGGAATTCAAAGGGAGCTGCTACCTACCTTCCTGAATTATTAATATTGAACTTGTTACTTTCTGAGGGAGTTTTACAACAAAGCTAATCTTGATCCTGCATGTTCTGTTTCCTTTCTTTAACGTGATCCTTTGTTAAAACACCCCATCTGTCTTCAGAGACCTCACAGGGTGCTATCTGCAGTACAGCAGATGCCCTCTGATCTCTACAGACAGCTGATATATTTTAATGTAATGTTTTATTATTGCTCCTCCTGCTGTAGTAATTTAGGTTCTGACTGCAAGCCACTGTCACCACGTTCTGCTGGCTGCAGGATTGTGAAGAGTGGCTTGAGGCTGACCTGAGCCAGACTGGGAGGTAGCTAACAAGGGCTTTAGGGGCCAGCTGTCACTTTGGCACACTCAGGCTTTTCTAATCACCATATCCTGCATCCTGCAACCTGCTGACAGAGCCCAGCTTTGCCCTGACACTCTCATCACTGGTCAGAAGCTCCAGGTAGTTTGCAGAGAAGCTGAGCATGTACCTGAATGAGACACTGGGATAGCCCTGGCTATTCCCTGCACGGTGCTAGTGTGGCATGCAAGGCTGTGTTGGCTCCAGCAAGATCTGGCTGAGGGGGATCTGCTCTGGCATTCAGGGGGCAGCAAATCTGCCTGTGAACTCACAGAGAAATAGGCACTGGTGTGAGAAACCATCTCCAAGACAACAGAGGGATCCTTTGCATCAATCTGAGACTGCAGATTTTTTCCTAAGGACGCGTTGAGAGCGTTTTCTGTCTTAACAGTATTTAAATCACCAATGTAAAGGTCATCCTGGCAGTACACGATTTTCTCCATTTTAAACTGGGCTCGGATATGTCTTTCAGCATCTTCTGCTTGTTTGTCTCTAATGTCTTCAATTTTCACCTAAAAAAAGAAAGGAACAAGAAGTTCTGAGACACTTGCTCCCTTTGGGAAGGTGCCAGTGCTTAGCAGTGTCCCCAGGGAATGGCAAGGTGGGCACAGTGTTCAACTGTCCTTGTGCAGCCCTGTCTAACCCCAGACCATGGGAACATGGAGTATGCTTTGGATTGTGGTCTCTCTCTTGTGAAAGAGCAGGAAAATGTGGCAGTTTTGTCCCTTCCTTACACATGAGTGGGATCACTCCAAACCTGGTGCTTGAAACCCTAAGGAAAATATCTGTTGTCAGCAAACCAACCCTGTCTGGTGCTTTTATTGCAGCCATCTGACTCTTTCTGGCCTTTTTGATACTTCACCTAAAAGTCTGTGGGGGTGGCAAAGTTCCCTCAGTCATGCTCAAAATCCCTTAAAATGCTTTCCTAGCATCCCTAAGAAAACACCCCATATCTTTTCTCATGTCCAGTGCTTGCCAGAACTTCTTCCCTCTTCATTTCTCTCACTGTGCTACACCTGGAGACCCTGCCTGAACACCTCTGTGTTCAGATAAAATAATTTATTTGTTCACTGTCTGGTTGGCCTGGGAGCTCAGTAGGGTTTGACCAGGCAAGAGAAATAGCAAACCACCTATTTCACTCACATTTGCCTCTGGGTTTCCTTTTTCAGCAGTACCCTGTGAGTGGGCTCTGTTTCTTGGCTGACAGCATTGCTTCTGGTCTTTTCCTCAATGCTTCTCATCTTTTCCTCTAAGCTCTAAGAAAAGGCCTTCAAGGCCATCCACACCACTGAACTCCACCCCAAAACATGCCAATGTCCAAACTGTGAACAGTCACCTTCTAGTTTTTTCATGGCTGGATGATTTTTGGTTTGTCTGCTCCTGCTCCCTTTCAGCAAAGATGAGATTCCTGAGATTCCTGGCTAAAAACCTGGCTTGCTTTCAGAGAGGGAAAAACAGTTCAGCACTCTGAGAAATCATTACAGGATTTAAGTCTGAAATTAATGATAAACTCTTCTAGGCAGCCACACCAGGTTTTCTTTGCACTGTCAAGAATTTGAGGAGAATGAATAAAAAATGTATATATTAAATCTTGTGCAAAATATACTTTCATTAGTGCCATTATAATCATGCTATCATTTTCAGGCTCTTTCTTATTTTCCTGCAAGAAATTCCATGCTTGCATAAGAGTAATGCAGTGAGTCAGGTACCACAAGCATGGATGCATTTACAAATGCCATTCTGTTTTTTGAGAATCTCAGGTTATAGTAGTGTCTCACCTTGGCAACTCTGCTGAGATTGTGAAAATTAGCAAAATTCCTGTTAGCCAGTTCTATAAATTTCTCTTCAACCAGTTCTAAGGGAAGAACAGAGAGACAAAATAAAGTCAGGTAAGTAATTCAGGGTTTTAAGCTATTGTTAATATGAGACTTGGGAGACTACTCATTTTCTCTACTCATTCAGAAATAACTGAGCTGCTGTACTGGTGCACTCTGCTTTTATGACACATACAAACAAGCAGAAATTTAGATTTCCAGGTCCAAGAATGTGACCACTTAACACCAGGTACTTCTACTGTACTTTTTCTTTGCTGTGTTATTTATTATAGTTATTTTCTAATTTTTTATAGTTATGCTCTATTTATTATACTTATTTTTTAATTCCCTTCCAAGAGCCACTGGGAAAAGTATTAACAAATGCTGGAGACCATGTTAGAGAGTTAAGGCTCTAGAGAAAGAGCAACCCCCAAGCTGAATCATATTTATTTCCACACACTGAAGGATCCTGAGAGCATCAGATTCTCCTGGAAAATGAACTTATCAGGCCCAGCAGTGTCCCCCACACAAGAGCCTCCCACGGGCTGGGCCATACTCATCACATTGTTCAGGATCTCAATTGCTGGCTCCTCCAGTTCTCTGATCTGCTCTTTTATAATGTCCTCAAAAGTCCTGTAGTTGCTGAAGCCTGGGAACTCCCGTCCACGGTACTGGTCTTCGTATTTCCACACTTTACCAGGAGCGTTTTTTTTAGCTGTAATGGTAAAACACATTGCTCTGCTACTAAATCACTCTATGTACATGTTTCAGGTTGAAGAAAGAAGTCTATTTCTCCTCTTTGAGTTGTTCTTGAGAGGAAAAACTACTGAGATGTTTTTTTGTTACCACAGAACAGAACTAACAGGTTGTTGTTCTCTGAATGAGCCATCTCACACAATGCATCAAGCAGCTGACTGACAGAAATTATGACGGGCCACAAAAATTCTGGTTCTTCTTGGCATTTTTTCCCTCACAGAAGTAGCTGGTCATTAGCAGTCACTTCCAAGTTTTAAAAAAAACCCCAAACAAAACAAACCTCCAAGCTGACTAAACACTTTTCTGGGGAATTTAGTGTTGACTAGCTATTTTTATTTAAGATATCACAGTCAGTATTTCTTTGTTGATACTATACAAATCTGCCAATTTTTTATTGTGTGAGGTACCACCTTAGCCCAGAGCTAAAATGGAAAAACACCCACCCAGATTTTAAAGTATTAATAGCAATAATAAAATAAAAACATTAGGAGTAAAAAGAAAAATTGTTATCTAGATTGTTATTATTTATTATTCTTCATTGATGTTGCTGTTACTCAGAAGAATGCTTCAGAATATCACCAGCAAATTCTGTGCCAGTGTCTTGATTTTATTGCTGTGGTGGGAGAAGAGAGACAAGCACTGACCTCTCTGTAATGACAGCATTTAACACAAACTGTCTGTGTCCCCAGGACACCACAACAGATGGATGCTCCTGGCTTCTTACTCTTAATTTTCTTGGAAAATATTTATTAAAGATGCTGTGCCTGGGTTTAAAAGCAAGGGGATGGGCTCTCAGGTCAGCTGCCAGGATGGGTTCACAGAATTCACAGAATCACTGGGCTGGAAGAGAACTTCAAGATCATCGAGTCCAAGCCAGCCCCAACAGCTCAACTAAACCCTGGCACCCAGTGCCACATCCTGTGGCATTCACATTCCCTGAACATGATCCTTTCACCCAGGGTTCTTCTCTTGGGAAGCTGAAAGGCAGCAAGAGAGGCCTCAGAGAAAAGAAAACCAATTCTTATCTCATTTGCTTCTCCTGTGCTGTGCTCATGTGGAATGTGTTTGGAGATTGTTCACCCCCAGGTGATTGTTCCATTGCATTCTGCTGGGAGTTGTTTTCACTCTTTGGCCAATCAGGGCCAGGCTGGGTCAGGACTCTGGAGAGAGTCATGAGTTTTCATTATTATCTTTTCAGCAATCAGTAAGTATAATTTCTGTATTCTTTAGTACAGTATAGTATTCTATAATATATTATAGTATAATAAAGTAATAAATTAGCCTTCTGAGAACATGGAGTCTGATTCATCATTCCTTCATTGGTGGACCTGAATTTACCACACATCCAGTCTGTTTTTAAACACACCCAGGGATGGTGACTCCACCGCCTCCCTGGGCAGACCATTTCAGAACTTTATCACCCTTTCTGTAAAAAACCTTTTCCTGATATCCAGCCTGTATTTCCCTTGGCCCAGCTTGAGACTGTTCTGTGCTTACCCCTGGCAGCACACTCCAGGAGAATCACGCCCCACGTGCGGAATTCCTTGCGGATCTTGGTGTACAGCCTGACCTCGTCCCCAAACAGCTGCTCCTCTCCCCGTGTGCTCTGAGAGATGTCTTGGTTGAAGAGCTTGATCAACTGCAGTGAATCGAACAACAACCAGGCAGTTTATTAATCTGAAGTTTCATTTCTTCAGATTAATTTGTGCATGTTAAGTAAATCTGCAGTTGTTTGATGTTAAAGCAGGGACACAGCTCATTAAAAAATCCCTTTCTTACATCTTTTATGCTCTTAGCTCCTGGTTTGTTTGGTTTTTTTATTTTTTCCCCACCAAACTAGAGCTAGAGGAGAACAAACTTTGTATTCTTTTGTTTTTTCCCCTGTAGACTTTTGGAGCCGTTTACTAAATTCTAATAGGCCAGACTTGTATGAAGTCTGATGAGCTTCCACAAGCACCTCTAAAGCCTACTGAAGGCTCACTCAGGGACTAACTCCATGAGATGGGGCACTTAGATGGACCTGCAAAACACATTTTGATATCAGGAATACATTTGGTCTTATGACTGTAAACAATGGGAACCCTTCAAAGTGTTGAGAATGAAGGAGTTTGTTTTCCCTTGCTGAGATGCATGATTTTGACCCAATCAACCAAGTTGTTGAGTTTTCATGTCCCATAATCACAGGAAAAATTTTTTAGAAGAGGCCATGAGCTCCTAGGGTCCATTATTTTTGCAGGTGTGGTTTGTCTATGTTACCCTCACTAAAATGATGGATACCACAAACTTCCCAGTGGTCCATGCTGCTGTTTTGATAATTTCAGGTGGTTTCTTTTTCTCTGTTACAGTTACCTCCTTGCTCTGCTCTGTGACCAGCACTGATACTCACATCTGTGAGGAAAAACAGCTTCTCAGACTCTGTCTGGGGTGTGCCTCTTCTGTACCTTTGCAGATCTTGCAATGTTTTATGGAGGATGTCACGAATTTGGCTCTCCAGTGTTGGCAAAGTTTTCTGGGGAGGAGACAGTGAAGAAGAACATTGAGATAGGTTGAACTTGTCAGATTTCAGAAGGAAAACAAAATCCCTCTGGAGTGATCTACACCTGCATGGGATCCTGGCTGTTTTTACAAATCCAAGAGCTTGCTGTCAGTGACCCATGTGTGATAGTGGGATGACACAGAAAAGCAAATATGGACCTTATTGGGGGAACTCAGGAGCCAGGATCTGCCTGAGGGATCAGGCTGGACCTCACTGAGAGCTGGGCAGAACAGCTGCAGTCTAGGGCAAAATTTCACCCACAGGGAGCCAAAACCAATGTCCTCACAGGCTGTGCCAGGAAAGTGGTGGCTGCTCAATTCCTGGTAAATACCTGATGCAGCATGGCTGTTTAGTTGCTTATGTTCTGTAAATTTACATAAATGTTTTTCCTCATTTGTGACTGAATTTAAATGTTCCCTATATTTTAGCATCTTCACTTAATGGAATAAGATATATTATGTGCTGATATACCAAATAAAAACCCCAATAGCCTTACACTAGTATATTAATATAATAGAACATCTTGATGTTTTGAAGACATTTTCAGTGGAATAGAAATCACTGCTTCAGTAAGCTGACAGCAGTAACTCATCACCCAGGTGATCAACACTCATAAACAAAAATAAATATCATGGCTGTCATTGAAAAGTCAGGAATTATGAGTCACAAATAGATGAAAGAATTTGTTTATTGTTGACCTGCAGTTAAAAGGCAAATCAGAGGACAGAACATGGGGTTTTTTACCTCTGCCTCTCAGTTCAGTTTGTTCTCTGATCACTGAGCTGAAGCATCATTAAGCACAGAAAGATGAAATCCAACTGCAGCCCAAGGCTGAAGGGCTGAACTTGTTTTTAGGCAGTAACTGATACAACCTGCTCAGTTTGGGACTTCTGTTACTTACAATAATGTGTTTCACAAGTTCATCTGTGAGCTTCTCTGCCAGATGGGGGATAGTGGCTTTTCCTTGTTCCATAAAAGCCCTGTGAAAAAGGAGAAAAAGGTGGGTTTGGATAGCCAGGCTGTGCAGGGCAGGGAGGCAGCACTGATGCTCTGCTCTGTGTTCACTAATTCCATTACACAATTGGAGTAAAATAAGGGGCTCTGGGCCATGATGGTGCAGATGTGGCAGCTGCCCAGGACTCTGGGTTTATTCAAGAGTTGTTTGACAGCTACTGACTGAGCAAAGGGAAACAGAAAAATCTGAAAAAAGCAAATTCTAACAGCAGATGAATGTGCTATTCTAGTATTTCTTCATGTGTGAACAACCCTTGTCAGCTTCCATTCTCTGTATTATGATTTATTTGAGTCATCTGGGCAGGCTGTGTCCTCAGCACAGCCTTTCTTTCTCATGCTGTTCCTCCATGCTTTCCAGTGAACAGAAATACTTCAGTGCCTGGTTGAAGTGCTCAGATGCTTTAACTTGAATTCTTTGGGACTATTCAGAACTTCTGAACTTCATAGCATTTTCCCCATGTATTTTGCATCCAAAAAAAAAACAAACCCAAAAACATTTTTAAAAGTTTATTCAGTAGGTAAAAATATTTTGGGTTACTGAAACACAACCCTACATGGGCAATGAGAAATATTGAGTATAATTAATACCTGTTTGTATCCCCTAAGCAGTTAAATCTCAGCAAATCAACAGGGAGCTTTGAGGTGACTTTAACATGTTTTTGATGAGAACTTTTCTGTGAGGAGTACCTGAAATGTTTGTGATTCTCAAAGAAGTTTCTCTCCTGTTGGATTGCAGCAGCCAAGGTCAGTTTGTTGTGGATGTCCTGCTGCCCACGGCACTTCACAATCATGTAGCCCTTTTTGAGGGGGATTACCCTGTTTTGCAGTATTTTAACAATGGCCTCTTCAGTTCCCCTGTCCACCAGGTCAGGTTTTGTGAGGATTCCTGTGAAGTTAAAAGAGAAAAGTTAACCACCAAGCAGGAACACTCTGTACCATGTTTTACAAAGCAATTTTTTTTGTATTCTCTCACCTGGAAAGTTCTCAGCTCCCAGGCTGTAAAACTCACTCTGCAGTTCCTCCCACCACGCCTTTTGCTTTGCAAACCTTTCTTTTAGGGTTTTTTTAAAGCAAAGCTTTTTTACCATTAACTTCAGATCAACTACCATTAACTGAGATTTTCAGCTTCCAGTTATTCATAAGAGGAGTGCCAGCAAGACACCAGACTAAGGGATTCTTGGAGCTACTCAAGAATTGTGACTAGAAATACTTGCAAATATATTCTTCAGGCTGTTTTCTGTTTGGGTTTTTATTTTTTTTCCCTCTTCTTCTAGTAGCTAATTTCACAGAGCATAGAACAACAGACCTCATGGGAAGGAATAAAAAAGATTTGACCTCCTTTTCAGCTCCTAGCTTAAAAAATGATCTCACCTATTGTCCTTTCTCCAGTGGGGTCCACCTCTTGAGCCATTTTCAACGCTTCTGTTGTTGCAATATCCACGTTACATGGCACCACTACCAAATTGACTGTCTCTTTGCAGCCAATGATTCTTTTAAGTAGCTTTTTGATCTGCAATTCAATACAGCAGTGAGGAGGTTCAGTGAAATCAGACACTTGCTTGTAGGATGGGACAATTTCTAGCAATATGAGCCACTGCCTGATGACATTAAATGCCACATATGCTGAGGATAGTGTTACATGCTAGAGGGTGGCATGGAAAGGGCCCAGAAGAAGAATGCACTCTCTTTTCTCATGTCAGGATTAATCCAAACCTCTGGCATGGATGAGACCAGACTAATGCTGTTAAGCCTGTCTTGACAGCTACGTGGAGTTTAACCTCTTGTGCATATCTAATCTTTCATTACGGGAATATTCAAGGTATTTGATATCTAACACATGTAAGAAAGGTTCTGAGGTGTAGGTATACACTCATGGAAAGAAAGCAAGCTCGATTGTGCTGATAAATCTCAAATTTGTATCTCTAAAAGGAGCACAAATGTGTTTGGCTTATTTTTCAGTGGAATAATCGTAGGGAAATTTTAAAAAGCACCAAAACGGAAGATGCTCATGACATCTAGTTGACATCTTTCTGTTTCAATCCCAAACTGAGTTCCTCATAATTTGTGTTGTTTTGTAGAAGCTTCACAGAGCACCGAGAGCTTATTCCACAGTAAATAAATTTTTTTCCCCCTGGATTTTGGTAAAGATGCCTCTCTTTTCTACTTCCCACCCATTAATTGCAGGTACTTCTCTTGCAGTTTCTGACAGGCTGCAGTGCTACAGACTCCATCTCTGGAGCATACAGACAGCTGGGAACAAGGGAAATGTTTGGATTTTATCACACCTGCTGCTTTCTTCTCAATACAACAGAAAGATTGCTATCTAACTGTGGAATTAAATTACTCTCCTCCCAGAAAGCAAAGCTCAGACAATCCAATCTTGTCTCATTTCTATTTGGTATATCTAGTTTAGCTTGGGCTCCTTTTATTGCAAGTTCCCATTTAAAGGTATTTTAGGAGAGACAACACACCCAGCTCCTGCAGATCCCCCTCACAGCAGGCCTTATCCTACCAGAGTTTTATTTGCATTTCCCAGCATTTCTTTTAAAAGCAGCCAGAGGAAGAGCAGAGATCCCCTCCATTTATTCTGTTTACTTCACAAAAGGTCTGCTGGGAGCCCTCAAGGGATGAGACCCCAGGCACAGATTGGCACACGAGGCTGAGTTTTACCTGGTCCCCGATGTCTTTTGGCTGGTCCCCCACGGCCACCCTGGCAATTCCAGGGAGATCAATTAGTGTCAGATCTGGGACATCAGGGGACCGAACTTCCAGGGAAATTAACTGCGGGCTAATGGCACCTCTAGGACCGGCCACAACATCCTGGGCTGTGAAAAGAGCAAGGCAATGAATACAAGCTTCAAATGGTGCAACAAGCCAAAGCATCATTGCAATGCATCAAGGCAATGAATACAAGCTTCAAATGATGCATCAAACCAAAGCTGGACACAATGACTTTGAAATGTACCAACTATCACCTAAGGTTCTTTCAGGCTTGGCGTTTTCTTTCAGATCCAGCCACACACTTTAATAACCCTAATTGGTACCAATTGCCTGGACAGTTTTGAGAATATCCAAACAATGTATTGAAAAGCTAATTAAAAAGAAATAGAAAGAATAGCAATTTTTACAAAAATCTAAGGAAATTATAATGCAGAACAAGCTGATGTGAATTCCAGTTGGAATATGAGCTGAAATATTTTACAGAGCATCTATTTATGGACTCTCATGTATGCAGACAAAATACATGTAAATGAACCACATTGAAAGGGATCAGGTAAAACAATGGCCAGTTGTAGAAATAATTCCTCAACAACAAGAGACTTTGTAAGCATTAATTAATCCTTGGATGCTGTGAAAGAAATATAGGTGTTGTTCTATATTCTTAATTTGATAGGGAGATTGAGAGTAAATTGTCCCATATACTACAAGACAATAATGCTGGAACTGTGAATGCAGAGAAGCAAGGAAACCCCAGTCATTCTCATCAGAGATTTTCAGCTCTTTAATTACCTTAATTCATACCAATTGCCTGGCCAGTTTTGAGAATATCCAAATAATGTATTGAAAAGCTAATTTTAAAAATAGAAAGAATAACACTATTGAGAGCTGTGCTAGTCAAGGAAGTAAGGACAATCCAACTTTCACACTTAGGGCAAGTGCTTACTGCCCTTTGGGTGAGAACACTGATTTCTTATCCAGCATGAAGTGTCATAACAGTAAAGCTGAGACATGTGAAGGGCAGTGAATGAGCCTGTGGTCATAGAAGCTTTCTGTCCTCCACTCTGCCTTCTTGCAATTTCCTCCAAAATAATAAGATTTCCAGCCAGAGACACCTTGATCACTCTCTGGGCTTTTGAACTGATGACAGGAACCATTTAGGTCACATGTTTACTATTTGACAGACAACCTCCCCAAACCAGGACACCAGGAAGCCACCAGCCAAGTAAGGACATAGCCTGAGCCTTTATCATGGATCAGGATAAAAGGATCATGGATCTAGTGGTTGGCATCCCTGCCCAAGGTGTTGGAACTAGAAGACCTTTAAGGTCTCTTCCAATCCAGGCCATTCTGGGATCATCATCATAAATCATCTTCACCACTGAAGCAGTGGTACAACTCCCTTGACAGAAATGAGTTTTGCTGACCCAGCTTCATCTGCTGTGAATCCAGCTCTTGGTGTAACTCCACAGTCACTGTGGATGCTGCTCAGGTTAAGAGGAGGATTCAGAGGAGATGGAGCCAGCCAAATCCACTCACCTTGCCTTATTGCTCTGTCCACCTCAGAGGCATTCTGCAGCTCCTGGATCACATTTTTGTAGGAGATCTTCCCTTGCCATGCCTGCCCTTCAGGCAACCTCTTCAGTTTAAGCTCCAAGGGACACCGAGTGACAATACCTGCAGCAGTTCCAAAGGCAGAGGTTGTGCATGAAACACAGCCTTGAGGTGTGTGGTGTACACAGGGTTGCCTCTTTCACACAAAAACGTGGAAATGTTCCAAGAAATGCTGCCAGAGGGGACTTGTCCAACTTTCTGCTCAGAGCAGGATTGTCACCAGTGCTAGATGAGGTCAACCATGGCTCTTCCCAGACATGTCTGGCCCTGCAAACCTCCACAGATGGAGTTTTGCTCCTCTCTGGATGATCTGTTTCAGTGCTGCAACTAAATCCTATGAAAAACCTTTCCACAACTCCAGCTTGAAAGACTGGATTATATTGTAAACTCCCATGGAACTTGCAAAATATATGTGTTTAAAAATACACACACAGAGCTGGAAAGTTGATCTTCTTGAGCTGTAAAGTCTTTCATCATCTCTGACAAATAATGCATTAAGATCTTTGTACACTTTTTACACATAATAATAATAATAATAATAAAAGTTATCTGTAAGAAAATGTAGTTTAAAAAACCCAAACCCACCCCAAAAGCAAATTTAAAAGCTGGTTTTCCATGTGAAATTATTACTCTGCTGCACTGCTGCTTTCTGGGAAATGCACAGATTCAGCTGGGACAATCACACTACACTTCTTACTGCTGGTCTCTTGCCCACCAGGACCATGTGCCTTGGATTTACCTTGTGGTGTCTCACTCATATCTCCACTTCTCAGTCATGGAATTATCCAATTCCAGACCAAAAGAAAAAAAAAAAAAAAGGAAAAAAAAATCCCTTCCACTTCATCAAAGAGAAAATGTGAGAGAGTGAATTCTTACCATTGCCCCTGGGGAGAGCAACACCAGACAGGGCTTCGAGGACAGAACTTTTCCCGGAGCTCTGGTCTCCAATCACCGCAATCGCTGGCAAGGACAGGTCCTTTTCTATCCCAAGAGCTCTCAGGCTGTCAACAAGATCAATGCAGGGTCGGATCTTCACCTCATACTGGTTGTACAAGCTGTGCTCTGCAGCCTGTTAGAGTTAAGATTACAATTAATTTTCCATAATTAAAAAAACAAGAAAAAAAAGTTGCATTTTCTGTTCATCATTCTTTAATAAAAGTTATTTACTGGCATCAAGGTCTACTTTGTATCACTGTGCATCCTTGCATCTCCATGTAATAAACAGGTGTCTGTAAATATGAGAGAAACAGTTGAGTCAGACCATCCTTAGTAAAAATAACAAATTTTGGAAGCCATCCTGAGAAGGTAAAGAACACATTACTAAGTGTGGTTTGTTAATTTTTTTAATAAGAGTTTTTTTAATAACTGCCATTTTCTTCCACTCATCCATAGATGTACTGAAGGATGTGTATGCAAATGAAGACTGATCCCAGAAATTAATGAATTTGGTAAAAAAATAGCTTACTAGATCTTTGTTTTGCAGTTTGAAGATTTAGTTTGTGCATAGGCACCAAAAGAGTTCTGCTGTAACATTCTTAACAGGTGGCTGAAATCTTTTAGATCACCATGGCTCCTCCTTCTTTGCCTCATTTTAGGCTCACATAAGGCATGAATATGAGTGGGTTGTTTTAAGTGACTGATTATTGTCATTTTCTGGATTTGACACAGGTACAGATATTAACACAGGCTCTTCATTTATATGAAAACAAAACAAAAAATTTCCAGTCTTTGGCCAAACTGGTCCATCTGCTGTTAAATATGCTCAGCTAAAGTATATAAAGATCAGCTTGGTCTCTTCTCCCAGTTCCTCTCTCCATGTTCCAGTGACTGCTGCAGTTAGAGATGCAATTTTGGGAACACCAATATGTTTCAGGCATATTGGGCCAGGCACATTCAAACCTACTTTTTGAAAAGAAAAACTGAAGTTTCTCTCCATCACTTTTATCCAAGAAAAATACTTCTAGAAGTATGTCTAAGATCAGATGCACTCAAACAAAGCAGATTTTTTGGTTCAAGATGAGGAAGGCAGCACACATTATTAAAGGCAGGCATTTTAAACCCTTTTTGGTAACCCCTGCCCACTCTCTTCACTACAATGTTTAATAGCTAGTAAATTCTCAAAAAAGTTCAATAACTGCATCACAGACTTAAAACCAACCTGTGTTCAGTGTTAAATACTCAAACAGGTTATTATGAACCTTTCTGTGCATTTCTGTTAAGGGTTGAAGAGCCTCAAGGAAAAAACCCTCAGCTTTTATGATTTCTGTTCAACATTTGTTGCTAGGACTGAGACACATGCCACACATTAAATTGGCTTCTAGGCTGCAGCCATCTCTTTTTTTTAGACCTGAATTATTAATGTTTGCAGATTAATTGCAGATACCTCTCTTGCCACTTACATGCTAGGCCTCATCCCAAAAGTTCTCCTTAGGCCTAACAAGTGCAGATTGCCCAAGAGACAAAGGAATTAATTTTGGGGCACAAAGTGAAAGAACAGAGTAAGAGTGGGGAGGATCTGTGCCCTCTCCTTGCCTTACCTCATCCTCTTCTGCGAAAAACTTCTTCTCAAAGTCCTGGTCATGGTTAGGTTTGCTCTCAAACAGTTTCTCTGACTGCCCAGGATCATCCTCTGGTTCTGGTGGCAGAGGCACTCTAGCAGCTTCTGGAAATGGTTTTACAAAAGAAAATACAAACCCCTCTTTCTTGGGGGTATTTTTGGTACTTTCAGGTTGTTTGAATGCTGCTTTCTTTTTATCCATGGTATGCCGATTTACTGATTTGGATGTAGGTTGTCTGCAAGTGCTTCACGAAACATTGATCAGTGGCTGGTCCAGCCACTCTGAGGTGCAGCTTCTGAAACCAAACATGGGGAAAGTCAGTGACTCCACCTGGCAACAATGATCAGAGCTTTTATTTCCTGATCCAAACACTGCTTTTATTTCCTGATCCAAACCCTTGGTAGGTGCCAAGAGCCACAGCTCTTTTCAAATCACTGAAATTTCTTCCCAGAGGATAGACTTGAAACACTTCTCCCTACCTCTCTTAAACTCTCTTTTTGGTATTAAAAAAAAAAAAAATTGCCACAGGAAAAACAATGTCTGGTTTTTTGAGGAAAAAAAAAGTTACACAAGTTTTTGCAAAAAGCAAATTCTCCTCAATGAAAAAATTTGCTGAAAGGTGTTTGGAGAAGCTCAGTCAGTATCAGGGCAGGACTGGAGGGAATGTGAATCCTTAACTCCCTGGGGTCAGGAGATGTGGGCTGGCTCCAATCCATAGACTGCTAAGTGCCCATCTCACCTCTTTTGTGGAAGAAATACTGTCAGGGGCAAGTCTGACACCTGTTTTTGAAGCTCTGTATCTTGGTCCCCTCCTCTACAGCTTAAAGCCCTCTGCCAAAAGCAGACTTTGCTTCACATGATGTTAGAGAAGGAAGGATAGGAAGCATTTTAAAATTTATTTCCTTGTTCAGCATTTCTTTATGAAGAAGTTTTGTTTTCCATGGGTGACTGAGGAAATTAGTGGCTTTTGGTGTGACATTATCCAGAGAAAGGGATTTCCAGAAAAAGTGATTTAAAAGAAAAAACTCAAGAGTCCTTTTTCAATGCTAGATTTTTTAGCCTCCCTCTGCCAAAACCAAGATCTGTTTAACTCAAACACTTCAGAAAACAAAGTAGGAGAACCACATCTTTGCTTGAAATAACTTCCTGTTCTGTTAATTTTTTGTTGTTGTTGTTGGATTAAGTTTACAGGCTTTCCAATTTAAACAGATGTCAAAACAGGATGATCAGACACAATGTAGGTTATACTTTCAATGTGTAAAACAAGTTCAGGAAAAAACCACACAATTGAGAGAAGGTTGTGGGCCAGGCATGAGAAACTGGATACAGTGACTGTGTGGGCATTTTTAATTAGATTGATTGCTAATACAGCATGTAAATATTGCCAGGGCAAAATCAAAATAACAACTCTATCATCTATTCCAATGGATTATAATCAGGTCATGGTCCTTCTGCTGAGTCACAAGTGAGACCCCCTGGTTCCAAAACTTCTCAGAGCAGCCTAGGTGCAAGCTGCTGCACTTCAGTCCCAGATTTGGTCCATGTCTCAAGGGTTACAATATGAGCAGGTTCAGGTGGAAATGTACAGATTTCCAGTCTTTGGCCTTGCAGAATTCATCATTGCAAAGCAACCAAGCACCTCTGGAGCTACTTCAGGATTTTATGTCTGTGTTTAGGTGGACCTTGGGTATTTTAACACCTGTCCAAAAGCACTGGAGCTGGACTTACCTTGTAGGCATCCCTGGTGGGGGTGGGGAGAGAAGGGGATGGAGAAGGGGGAAAACCAACCCAGAAACTTCCTGCAGCTTCGTGACACCAGTTTGCCCTGTTGGCCAAGCCTCCAGCAGCATTTTATACTCTTTTTGGGGTCAATGTGCACCAAAATCAATCACAAACATCTCAGTTCCCCATCTCTGGAATGAATTAATTATGCAAACATCCAGATATCCTGCAATACCCACCTGGTGTGTTTACTCAGGACAAACCCCATGGCCATCAGAGGAGGGGAAGGGATGTGGGGAGGGCTGAGGATGCATGAGACAATCCAACTATCTTCAGTTAACCTTTACAAACATCGAGGTGGGGTGCAGACCACAGGGTGCACACACACACTCAACACCCCTGCACAAAGATACCTGCAGTCAGCACCAGAATAAAGACCTGTGTGGATTTCTAGGGCTGCACTCCTGGACCAGGAAAGGCTGGGTGGGTTCTGTAACCCTTCCCTGTGCCACACGGGCATAGCGATTTCTTTGTGTGCTGAGCCGTGCCAACATCGGATGAAAGAAAGGAGGAGAGGGAAACAAAAAAGCTGCAATTGTAAAGAGCCCTTCTACAATGGGCCAGAAGCCACTTGTGAAACACGACACCAGGATGCTGAAAGTCTGACGCCATGATGCTGAAAGTCTGCCAAAAATTTCCTCTCCCCAGAGCTGCCCCTGCCTCCTTTGTAGGGACAATACTGATTTCACTGAGCTTTATCTTTAGAATTTGCCTGCCTGTGTGAGGGAAACCTCTCCCAGCACAACACAAAGCACTCTCTGCACACCCACATCTGCACAAACACCAACCTGCCAAAGAGAAGTTCCTTTTTCTGTAACGACCATTTGGCTTTGCATCTGTAGAGGATGAAAAACCCCTTCTGAAAAATCCCCTCTCAAACCCAAGGTGCAGAACTGCAGTGCTGAACCCACACAGCTCCTGGATTTATTCACTCTCTGTCCAGCCAGAGGAGCACATGGATTTCTGGCTGACACATCCTGTGACTTCAGGGTATTGGGGTAAACCTCACAGTTTCCAGGTTGTATGGTTATTAACTCCAGCTGTCTTCTCATAAACAACATGAAGCAATGCAAAGCTTATGATCCTACTCATAAATAGTGCTGGCTCGATCATCTTGCTGAATAATGGCTTTAAAAATAAATTAAATGCCATCTCTCAGTTTTATTTCCTTTTAAAGAGGCAATAATAATACTAATAGATTTTTTTTTTCTTTTTTTTTAAATTTTTCTACCCCAGAAAGCAAAAAATCCTGCTCCTGGCAGCCCTGTCTAATCACACTTACTTTAGATGCTTTATGCAGCCTTGTCACGTTAAAAGGAATGAAGATAACAGTAAAAAAATTGCATTATTCTTTTTAGAAGAAGGAAGGGAGAAACTTACCCTTGTAAGTGTCCTGAAGGAAGGAGAAGCAGTGGCTTTCTGAAACTTCTTCAGATGTTTTTTCCTTTACAGGCTCCACCTTCCCATTATGACGAGAAGGAGCAGAAATGAAACTAATTCTCACAGGAGAAATATCTGGCTTTTGTGGAATGACCAGGCTGTTTCAAAAGGCAGAGGTGCCACGAGTGGGCACCACTTGCTTACTCTGCACTTGGTTCAATTAAGGAAATGGGTATCCTAACACATAAATTGTGTCCACAGACAAGGGGGCACCTCACAGCCAGTTCAGAGAGCCAGAGAATCCTAGAATGGTTTGGGTTGGGAGAACATAAAGATGATCTTGTTCCACCCCTCTGCCATGGGCAGGGACACCTCCCAAGGTCCCAGGCTGCTCCAAGCCCCGTTCAACCTGGCCTTGGACACTGCCAGGGATCCAGGGGCAGCCCCAGCTGCTCTGGGCACCCTGTGCCAGGGCCTCCCCACCCTCACAGGGCACAATTTCTTCTTAATATCCAATCTAAACCTACTTCCTTTCAATTTAAAGGCATTCCCCCTTGTCCTATTACTACTGCCCTTGTAAAAATCTCTCAGCCTTCTTCTCACCGAAGCCTCTCAGAAGAGCAGCCACAGCTCTGTACAGCAGTTCAGCATTCAGCAGATGACACCCAGGTGAAGTTAAGCTTAATTATTGCTGAACTTTTAGTGAATGGTGAATTATTAATTAATCACTGAGCAGCCTTCGGATATTTAGCACTAATGCAGCAAATGCATTTATTGAAGGCAATTCTGAGTTTGTTACAGCTGTCACCCCAAAATATAATTCTTGACAAAACTGTCTCCATGAAAGGTCTTGGCAGGCAAATGTGAAATCCTGACTGTTTAGACAGCTTTGTGTCAGCCCTGGAATAATAAAACAATGTATTGGGCTTTTTACTTTCGTTTCTTTGTATGTTTAGTGAACAGCAGAAATGAAACTCCTCACAACACAGCCGAGCTCCTCCTTCCCTGGCTGTACTGCTTAATAGGATGCCATGGACAAATAGCAGGGGTTCTTGAAAATATTTGAGCAACAGCTTGCCCTTCCTCCCCCACAAAAAGGCATCTCAGTGGGTCAGTTCACTCACACCAGGGGCAGAACCTGCTGGTTCAAGCTGCTGTGTCCCACAGGTGTTGCCTGATGGGGATGCTGATCCTGTGCCATCCAGGGGACCCTGTCAGCCTCCTCATCCCTCCATGCAAAAAGCAAGTGGGTGAGGGCCCCCTCCACAGGAGCAGGAGTATTTTTTCCACCTCCCAGTGAGACTTTCCATCCCAGCCAGGGTGGCAAACCACACCACCACTCACCTGGGGCTGTGCCTTGGCTGCTAGAGGCTGAAGGTGTTGGATGTGGGTGACAAGACAGCAAAGGGACACACAGTGTGATTTCTCTCTGTTATGCACTGCCCTCAGGACAGTCCAAATTGTTTCTCAAGACCTTGTGGTGCTTTCTCAACATCACTAGGTCAGGAGGCTTCCTCTTCTGCTGTCTTTGCTCTCCTGCCCTCATTTTTTTTGTGTTTTAGGGGGTTTTTTTTCGGTTTTCAATAGGCTGTAAACTGTTAAGCAACATCAGTGTACTTTGTTCAGTCAGGGGCTTTGCAAGATGGATGCAGGAACCCACCTTGCTTCTCACTCTCTCTGGTTTTGCCCATTGCCTCAACTGATCAGCTGTTCTCTGTCAGGACCCAGGACATCCCTCTGGCTGTCCTGAGCAGCCAAGACCCTGCCAGGGGTCTCAGAGACCCTGGAAAAGAGCCCAGAATGCCTGTGGTTTTGATTATGACCTGTGGAGCAAGTTACCAACCTTACATAAGGATCTGCAAGCCACGACAAATTAAGTAGAATGACAGTGAATTTATCACAGGGTGAAAAAGTAGATTTTGGGGTTTTTTAGAATGGGGGTTCAGGGGGCAAGATGGAGGGATCTGGCTGTGTCCTGCCTTTCTCCTTCTTCTTCTTGGCCTCCATCTCCTGCTGTGATGGTGGCACTTTTGGATTGGTTTAGAGTAGAAGCTCACTAACACAGGTGATAGGTATTGGGAAGTGATTGTAAATGTTGTTCATGTAGTTTTTAGTATAAAGACATAACATCACCCCAGGGGCAGGCAGAGTGTCCTGGGCTGTCCTGCTGAGCAGACCTCAGCTGGACTGAAGAAAGAATTTTATAGATAAGATACAATAAAAAACCTTGAGATCGAGAAATGAAGAGCCCTGACTCCTTCAAGGAGCTGGGAAAAGGGACTTTCCAACTTTTCTTGGGGTCACTCTGACCAGCCAGAGACCTTGACAGTTCTCAATTCCTGGCTGTTCAGGTGGGTTTCCAACTGCCTTACTCAATTCCATGGGTCTGACTGCACAGCACTCACACTTCTCTGGAGCCAGCCCTTTCTCCCTCCTCACCTGGCAGTGATTCAGAGGATTTGTTCCCAAGCTCTGGCTGTGGGTGGCAGGATGCTGGGCACAGGCTGCAACAGGACACTGCAGCTCTAAACTCTCCTGGCCTGTTTCACCATCCCCATCCTTGCACTTAACCATACAGGAGAGCAATCTGAAGGAGATTCTAAGTCATAATCTTGTCCCAAAATGGCTTTTTTCACTCTGTGTGCAAGAGGCTGGTCTTCACACAGAGCTGAGGTATTTGGTTTATTTATGGTCTTGCAGAGAAAGAAGTGCTGGGTGGCAAATCCACAAAGCCAGCCCAGTGACTATCAAAACTTTTCCCTATTTATACACCAACAAAGGCATTAATGTTCACTGGCTACAAGTCACAGAGTTCTCTTATTAACCAGTATTCTATCTTCTATTGATTAAATGATTCTCCCACTTCTTTTGCTAATTAGTCCTCATGCTCAGCCTTTCTCTTCTTTTGAGTCAGTGAGTTTTTTGGGTTGGTGGGCAGTGAGTCAGTGGTTGTGATCTCCCCTTGCCAAAATGACCCATTCCTGATTTGATGAGCTGGCCTTACTTTGTTCCTTGCTATTTGGCACTGTCTTAGTTTATTCACCAAGTGTCTTTGGTTTGTTGGTTCAGCAGTAATTTATGCCTGGCTGCAGTTGACACATTATCTCAAGTTTCTTCTATTCTTTTTTTTTTTTTTTTCCCTACAGCTCCTGCAATTACTGAGACACATTAAACATAATTTATCTTTTAGGGAGTTGTTCATCATTTCCTCCAGCTGAGGCTATGAAGCCACAACAGCACTCAAAAGCCTCACTTTTTATGAACATGACACATTTTCCTGAAATTAATCATAGGGATGACTGGCAAGTCAATTGCTTCACGATTTTTTAAATGCAAATATTCAGTGCTGCAATTAAGACAAAGCATAATAGGGTTAGCATTAAGAGAAAGACAACAGGGTGAAGTAACTTAATGAAAATCCCTGTGTTGTGACCACCTGAAAAGTGTGTCTCACCATCAATGTTCTGCAGGAATAGCAGCACCTTTCTTCCTGCTGTTGGATCTCCCCACCTGAATGCTAAGATGGTCTGGCTCTGCTCATCCTCCAGAATGCAACAGAAAACATCTTTTAAATCCAAAGCAGTCAAATCATTATTTGTCCATAACCATTTTTTTTTTATTGCTTTTAAATCCTGTACCAGCCTGTACTGCTGAGAATGAGGCTTCTTTGCTGGCGTCTGATTCAGAGTGACCCTCTCCAAGCAGCATTCAGGATGTCATTCTCAGGTTCCTCTGAGCTCTGGTTCATTATTAAACAGATTCAAGCCTTCCATGCCTTTTATTAGATACATAGAGGTTTCTGAAAAAGGATTTCAAGCATTTAACTTGCAGAGCACCCATCCTGTGTCTTGGTTTGGAAAGCCAGGTGTCTGCTAAGGAAGGCAGGAGCCTCCCCTGAAATGGAAAATGTAAACCCTCTCCCTCCAAATTCTTATTATTATAATTTTGAAATTAAGAGGCTCTCAGGCAAAGATATGGGAATAGGAATAACAGTTCTTTATTAGGGAAGAAAATAAAAATAAAATAAAAAAGCAGTAATACAAAACAACACTACCAGAGTCAGAGCATGCCCTGTCCCCTGTGTGTCAGGGTGGTGGCACAGTCCCATCCCAGGGGGCTCAGGGTGGTGGCACAGTCCCATCCCAGGGGGCTCAGGGTGGTGGCACAGTCCCATCCCAGGGGGGCTCAGGCTGGTGGCACAGTCCCATCCCAGGGGGGCTCAGCCCTCCTGCAGTGCCAGCTGTGGCTCTGCTGGAGCAGGGATCCTGCCCAAGGGGGGAGTTTTCCTCTGCAGCTCCAGGGCTGCTGGAGATGGGCCTGCTCTCCCTCTGGGAATGCAGCAGCAGAAGCGCTCCTCGGGAATGCAGGGGGCAAAGGCTGCTGGGCTGTTCCCAGGGCAGATTGGATCCAGGTAGGAATGCTTGGCTCCTCCTCTGGGTAGAGCATCTCCCATGGGATGGTGGAATTTGATCAGCCCTGCAGGGACACTCCCTGGCCATGGACAGCAGAGATCTCCTGCAGGGAGGATGGGCTGTGGGAGAGATAAAGAACAAACTGCCCCACCTGGTTTTAACAGGCAGCCCAATTACCAGAAGATAACTGCCCCACCTCTAACAGATGGTGATAGAATACACACCCCCAGCCACATCTTGCTTTTCCAACCCAAGACATCCTGGCATACAGAAACCCATGAGTTAATTTAGTGTCTCCCGCTGTGCATTCCGTGGGTTGTAAGAATGGCTGTGAAGCTCATTTTCCCATCACCCCAAAATCAGAATTGTAACGTAGCAGACCCTTGCAGTGAGTTATTACTGAATGTCTGGCTCTGCTATCCACTAGAAATGCCTGGGTTCTTTTGATGTGTTATCTTAAATTTCTGTCTTGTGTTTTTTGTTTTCTATAGCTGCTGCAGTTACTGAGACATGTTAAACCATAACTGATCTATTTGGGAGGTGAACATCAATACCAGTGATTAGCTTATGAATTTTCAGCAGTGCCTTTGTTACGCGATCAGTTTGGTTTTGTTTAATCACAGGACTATGTAGCAAAAAAGGAGGACTCTGAGCAGCATCACTTCCTGTGAACAGTGAAATCAGGGTTCTCCTTTCTCCACGTGTCAAGAGTTTGGTTCTCCTATTTTCTCCTGAAACTGCAAAATAAAAACTTGACCCCTTAGTGGGATTTTTTTTAGTGCAAGGCATTGAAAATAGTTTTCATGTTTATGTAATGATTTATAACAGCTTCTTTCACTGGCAGACAGTTCTACAGATTAACACAACACAAGAGAGATGTTTAAAATAGACTAAGCAGAATTTCATTCAAATCTGAGAGCAGAGTGTGTTCTGAAATAATTTTAATGAAGAGAAGAATGGGGCATGATGCAAAAGATGAATGACCAAGCATTTGTCAAAGCCATTTCACATTATAATTTAAAAAGAAATCAAAATACAGTGTAAATGTACTGTTGGTGCAGTTGGCAGGATCATTCTGTGACTTATACCACTGGGAAAAATCCTTAATCATAAAATTATTCAGATATTATACTGGATGTTGTCTAGTCAAACCTTATAAATCAAAGTGATTCAGACTGTGCCACCTTGGGCTTTATCCCAGTGAGTCTTGAAAACCCTCGGGTATGGAAATTGCACAGAATGAAATTCATTCAAATGATTGACTAATGACTTTTTTTCCTTCTTCACATCTGGTTGGATGTACCCCCCACGTTTCAGCTCCTACCCAATATCTCCCATTCCCCCCCTATTCCCCCCCTGTGCATCTCTGCACAGAGCCCAGTGCCACCCCCTCAGCCAGAGGTGCTGGGGGGCTGCTCCAGCCTCACACCCAGAACCACCCCCTCCCCAGTGGCCTGGCTGTGCCTGGGCAGAGTTGATTTTCCTCCTGGTAGCTGGTGCAGGGCTGTGTTTTGGAGAATAGTGTTGATACTACACAGATGTTTCGTTGTTGCTAACTACTGTTTACCCTCAGTCAAGGACATTTCAGTTCCCCGTGCTCTGCCAGTGAGGAGAAGCACAAAAATCCAGGAGGGAGCAGAGCTGGAATGGCCAAAGTGATATTCCACACCAAAGAATGCCATGTTCAGGGTTTAAATGGGTACAGTTAGCCAGAGGGGTCCTATTGCTGATCAGGGACAGGCTGGGCATCAATCAATGGGTGGTGAGCAACTGTACTGTGCATCACTTGGGCTTTATTTTTAAAAATTTCAATTAGTAATTATTATGATAACATTTTACTTGTTCCAATTATTCAATTGTTTTGATCCCAGCCCAGAGGTTTTTTTGTGATTCTCCTCCCCATCCCACTGTGGGAGTGATAGATGAGTGAGTTACTGCCTGCAGGAACTTTGCAGTTCCAGTGCAAATCTGCTTCAGCACAAGCTAGTGGAGACAAAAAGCAGCCCATGAGGTGGGAAGGAGTGGGTGGTGATTTGAAAGGCTTTAAAATAAACAGAGAAATGGAAAGGTCAGAGAGAAAATATAAAAATATAAGTGGGGGAGGGTGCATTCTTGAGGGGGGGGATGTGTGTGCATGAAAGGGTCTAAAAAATACAACATCAGTGGGTAGAATGCTCTCCATGGTACAGAGCAGAGAGACAGACACAAATCAGAGCCTTTCTCTTTAGTTCCTGAGCCTTGTTCTTTAGTGAGGGATGAGCTATAGGGAATTGTGTGATTTGCTGTGTATGAACACTTCCACCTCTTCCTGCAAATGTCTCAGGTGTATTTGCCTGCTGTTTGACTTGGCTGAAGTTGGGGGTCACAGTGTTTGACATGCAGGTTTCATCCTTACAATCAGAGGGGCAATCCTGAAGAGTGTGAAGAGTGGGATGAAACCAGTCCTTGTTCATGTGAGTGGCCATCACTGTGAGGCTTCCTGTCAGTCACAGAGAGGGAGCCAGGAGTGCAGTTTGTCTGTCTGTGGTTTGGTGAGGCCTGATTGCTTCATATTGGATATTTTTATTAAGGGGGATCTTTTTCCAGTACAAAAATACCTGAAATTTGAGAGATCCAAATCACTTGAAGCAGTGGGAGCTGCTGACATCACTAATACCAGGGTAACCCCATGTGCATTGGACTATCCAAATAATGGATTTCCTATGGGTTTTCTGCATTCTCAGGTCCTTCCTACCCTTGCCTAGTGGGTTGTGTCCCCTTCAGCTGTGTGCAGACTTGCAGTTCCTGTTGTCTAGACACTGCTTGGGGGCTTTCCCTTCTTCCAGTTTTTCTGTACATTTGTTATGCATCAAACTTCCTGAGCAGAGGGGTGGTTCAGACTGTGCAGGGCAGACAGGGGAGGTTCAGGGAACACCACAAAGAATTTCTTCACTGAAAGGGTGGTTAAGCATTGGAAGGGGCTGTCCAGGGAGGTGATGGTGGTGCAGAAATAACTGCAGGTGGCACTCAGTGCCATGGATCAGCTGATGCTGTGGTGTGTGGTCAAAGGCTGGACTCAGTCTTGGAAGTCTTTTCCAACCTAATTGATTCTGTGATTCTGTGATTTGTTAGACTTCAAGCTTTCTGAGCTGAGGGGATGGTTCAGGCTGTGACAGCATCTCTCCTGTTTTTGCTACAGTGATCCTTCCAGCCGGCCGTCCGGCCGGCCGGCCGGCCAGGCACGTCCAGGAAGATTCCTGCAGGCTCCTTCACGGCGACGGCCTTCCGGCCAGAAGGCCGGCCTAGGACTGCCGTACTTCCGGTCCGGCATGTACATCCTTATGCAGGGACGTTCCGGACGGCAGGTACCGGCCTGCCGGCATGCCGTACGTCAGGCAGGCGAAGGACCTTCCGGTCCTTCCATGAAGTAAGGCAGGTCCTTCCTATTTCCGTCCAGTCCTGCCTTCCGGCCGGTCCTTCCTTCAATGCCGGAATGAGTGCCTTGCCTTCCGGACGGTAAGTCCGTTGCCTTGGCCTTCCTTCCGTTCCTGTCCGCCTTCTCCTACCTTCCTTCCTTCCTTCCTTCCTTCCTGTCCTTCCTTCCTTCCTTCCTTCCTTCCTTCTTCCCCTTCCTTCCTTCTTCCCCTGTGATCCTTGCACAGTTCCCCACACTTGGAAGTGTCCACCCCACCCTGGAGCCAGGCACATGGATCTCATCATCCTGGAATCCCTGACCCCTGATCACCAGAGGGAATCTGCAGGAAGGAAAGGGACCAGACCCAGCTGTCACCCCCAAGGTTGGTGTGTGAGGACTTGCAGAGGCTTCTCTGGTGGACACAAGTACTTCCTGCATTTGAGTGGTGAGCAGTGGTTTAATCCATAGGAACAGGATAGTTTGGGGAACACGTGGATCTTCTTGGGCTCCTTTACTGCCAATTTTGTGGTCATCAGAAGTGATTGTGGTAGTGGGTAAAGCAAAGTGAAATTGAGATGTTCTGCTTGAGAGGCATGGAAGAGACTGTGATTTCAGCTGATGCATTGTTGGAGTTTTTAGTAAATATAAAAATCTAAGAGGTAGAAACTTGGCTTCAACTTTTAAACATAGAGATTTATGTTTGCTTTCTGCTTTATACAAAATATTTCCTTACTTCTCATAAATATTTATGGAGAGTCCTGTAGCTAGTCCCAATCTGATGTGAATTCCCAGGCTGGTTACTTTTGGCCAGAGCTGGATTCATCAACCAGAGCAATGATGTTCACCCAAAAATGCTGTAACTGTTGGCTCTGTTCCCAAACTGTCTGTGCTGGAGTGTTTGCCAAAGCCATTTTGCCTGTCTGGACACTGAATCTTGACCTAAGGTTTTTCTTTTACACAATGAAAATCTCCACTCCTGGCCCAGAAGTAGCTTAAAAAGAGTGTCTAAAGCAAGGCAGTCTGAAGTCAGTCCAGGAAATGACATCTGAACTCCCTCTTTGTTGTTGTCCATGCTTCTGAGTTTGTTTTCAATTACATGTTGCATTTTTTTAATCTCTTTAGAAAATGATGAAATTTCCTATTGTAGAGGGATGGTACAAACTTCACTGAATAAAGGAGTGAAGATTTGCTGAGAAGCAGCAAAGAGCCTAACCCACCAACAGCTGATAAGGGGAAGTGTTTTTCTGTCTCTGAATTTCAAGGTTATCAGAAACAAAAACTGATGTATCAAAAAAGAAAGAAAGAAGAGCTTTAACTTTGCCATGGATTGGACACTTCTCCAAAGCAAACTCCACACAAAAAGATTCCTAAAATTAAATAACCCCAATGAGCAGAAGCTATCAAAAAAGGGGAAGATGAAAAAAATGAAGAAAAATATCCCCCCTCAGAGACCATTTCTTCAATCTTCATAAAAAGAATTAAAACCCTGTTTTCTAGCATATTAAATCTATTTGTTCAAGGGCTACTCAAATCTGTTAATGGTCATTATGATTATGATATTTAAACAGTTGCCATCAGGACATTTACAATTAGTCATATTTCTCTCTAACCATTTTTTTACTTCCTTAGTTTTTGATAATGAAATAGAAGAGTGCTATCTGTTACAGATAAGGCAAATAAAGGCAGTTCCTCACAGCTGTTTAGCATTAAAATATTACTATTTGGGTGGAGCAGGGAGAGTCTGAAACCTAAAGCACAGCATGTTGTGTGTTTGTCCATGAACTGCTCAGGTGCAATTGGCTTTGCATGACCTTCCTCCTGCCTGTCTCTTTAATCTTGTTACATTAAAAATTACAGAGATGAGTTCCTCAAGTCATGTAAATTACTACTGTCAACAGGAAATTAAATGGTAGCAAAGGATCTGGCGGAACAGTGGTGGTGGGTTTTTGTATCCCTCAAGGTGAATTAAGCACATGTTTGTGCTTAGAAGCAAAGGGATTTATTGAACAATATCCAGAGCAGAGTCCTGCTGCCCTAAGTGGTTTTACAAGGACAGTGCAAAGACGTGGCATGGGCTGATTCCTTACATTTGCCCTGGTATCCATGGTGTGAGCATTGGCATAGGGCACCTCATCCCCATGGTCCAGCCCCCAGCACAGCTCTGCTGCCCTGACTGCTCCCAGGATAAGATATGATATAAGAAATGCAGCATTTCTTATCTCATCAGCCAGTGGAACCTCACTTCCTCACAGGGAGCAGTGCATCCTGTGGCATCCCCACCTCCAGCCAGGGTAACCCTTTCCTATCCTCATTTCCTCCATGCCAGATCATTCCTTGGGCTGGAATTACCATTGCTAAACACTTGCAATTTGAATTATCCCTCCTATGCCATACTAGAAAACAGGCTATGGACTTAATTAATGCTCACTCTTTGCTGTGAAATACATCAGTATCTCACTGACACATTCACTTCACTGCAGCAAAACACAAACAGAGGTGCAGACACCAAGCAGTGAGAGAAGGAAAATGCTTTCCCCACAGCACGGAATTGAGTCATACAATCAGTGCAGGTGGCTCAGGGTGCAGCTGCAGGAGCTGCAGGTTGAGCTCTGGGGGGTGGGAGCCCCAGGCAAGACCCTGCACTGACCCTTTGCCCCTCAAAAGTCACAGGCACCTGTGGCACCAGCCAGGGAAATAAACAGCTTTAAGGATCCAAATGCCTGAGATTGCTATGGGAAACCTGGGGTTGAGCTGCCAAGTCCACAAGCAAGCCATGGGATAACAGCATCATGAAATTTGCAGGGCCACGTCTGAATTGCACCAGTTGTGCCTTATAAATGCTCAAGAACTTCAGAAAGAGTCTTTTTCCAAGGAACAACAGTGATCCCTGACTGATGACATGTGTGTTTCACTGATGTTTTCTGGCTAAATTACATTTATGTGAAACAAACCTTGTAAAACTCTAGATGCAGATTCCTGGCTGGGAAATTCCTGGGGTATTAGACATCAGTATCAGCATCATTATAAAATGATGGTTGTAGTGATATATCCATAAACAAGGACTATTTATGCTCTGCTGAGCAGGGAGAGGAAGCCTTCCTTTCCTTAGTTTTACTGCATCCCTGATGGACTTAGAGCCAGCCCAGATAGATAAGGGACGTGTTGCATTCCTGCTGAGGTGGCCTGCAATAAAAACTGTGGGAAACTATATCTTGAGCCCTCAGTTTTAGTATAGTGCTATGAAATTTTTAAGATAACAACGGCAAAATAAAATGTCCTTTTTTTGGTCCATGGGATTGTTAGGCAAGGGATCAGAGGAGTGCACCCCTGGACTGGGGTCCTATGTGATGGGAATGTTACATAATCCAGAAGTGGAGAGCTGGGAAATTTACTTTGTTGAAGTTCCCCTGGGTATTTAGGGAAGTCCTATCCCAGAACAAGGTTGTCAAAGCATCAAAGTCTGACCATCCCTCAGCCCCTCCTCTGCAGGGGGGTCTCAGCTGCCATCAGCTGACATGGGGTTTGTGACAGGGAACCATGAACTTTCTGTGATCCTGGCCCATTCCCTGAAATGAGAAAAAAAGGCCTCACAGTTTATCCACATGAGCTGTGAGAAGTGGGACTCAGTAAAGAAGGAGAGATTGCTCTAGATCAGTTGCTGGTTATGTGCAGAGATGCTCTCAGTCAGGCCAGTGCTGTAGTCAAAGTGAACAGGGAATGCAGGGAGTTCTGGCAAACTCTGTGCTCCAGACATTTTACATATCACTAATAATCACCAGTTGTTTATTTGTGCAGGAGCTGTAGCTGTGTCCCCCAATCCTGTCTGTCAGACTGAGCAACCAGTTCCTAAACCAGGTCTAACTATAATGTACTTGCACATGCACATAGATGATGAGTTGTAAGTGAAGGAAATTAAAAGCTTGATCAGGAAATCCTCCATGTCAGGAGAAAGCAAGCAGCACAATAAATGTCTGATTCCCTGATCTTTAACATTGGACAACTGCAACTATGGGGTGTGTCTTTAAGAAGAGGCAGACTCGTGATGAGTCACACAGCAATGACCTGTGAAAGGGAGGTGAACATTTGTTTTTCAGTCATCTGTGAAAGGGGATTTTGCTTTTAACATGTCAGCTCCTGCAGCACAGTGAGGGAGGATTGATTTACTGTTCTGATTTATTTTTGTAGCTTATCTGAATAAATAGTCCTGCTGATACAGTGAGTACTTGGCCTCCTGTGTCTAGACCAGGATTTAATGATTGCTAGTGGAAGGGCCTTAAAGATCATCTAGTTCCAACTGATGCTCTGTTTCCTACACCTCTTTCGTATTTCTTTCTATCTGTCTACCTCCCCTTTCTTGTCACATAAAATCCATGTTAAATAAAATCTGTATGTTGTCTTCATATGGTCTCTTTTGCACCTGCATTTGGGCAGAGGCCTCTTTCCCTCATGGGTTTGTAACACCTGCTCAGGGTCCCTTCAGGGTCCCTTTCAGCCACCATCATTCCAGGATTCTGTCAGCTCCTCACTTCCCTCTTCTTCTTCCCTCTGCTTTGAGCTGGGAATGTGCTTGAAATTTGCTATCTGCTCTGACAAGGCCACACAGCTTCGGGACCTTGTCACCTGAATGTGTCTCTGACACCCCAAAACACCTTCCCTGCCCCACTCTCCCTAAGGGAAGTCCCCCTATTTGCCCATCCTTGGCAGCGCTCATCTCATCCCATTCTGCCCGTTCTGGATGGTGGGGCAGAGCACACATTCAGAGAGTTTGCTGGTGACACAAAACTGGGAGGTGTGGCTGACACCCCAGAGGGTTGTGCTGCCATCCTGGTGGACAGGGACACCAGTTCCTTGTGGGGAGAATGGCCTGGCTGAGGCTTAGGGCTTGAGAGGCGCCAGCCATGTCAGACCAAGGGCAGGTGCACAAAGCCTGGGGAGAAGGATCTCCTGCTCAGAGGGGACACCAAGGATGCAGAGTGACAGCCACAAGGACATTTGGCACAACTTCCCAGATAAGGACAGAACTCATAAAGCCAACTCAGCAACTGTGCTGAAATTAGCTCCAGCTGGGGAAAAGGTACTTCTGGCACAGGGAGACAGTGACCACCAACTCCTGGCCCAGTGACCCCAGAAACACAGCGAGAAAAAAGAAGAGACAGACTGAGCACAGGGGAAGACTAGATAGCATAAAAAGTGGGGCAATCTTCTAGCCAATAGAAAAATATTAATACATTAATATGAAGGTATCAGTTAGTTATTGCAAATCAATATTAGTTAATAATAAGATAAAATATTAACTTAATATTTAATTATAAATAATAAATAGAAAAAAAAGATTATTTTAAAACACAAATGTAAATATATATATTATTTAATCTTTATAATGTCCATAAATAATAAATATCTAGAAATAAAAATATATTTTTAATATTTAAGGATAATCTATTATGAAGTATATGATATACAACATTGTAGATTACATGTAATATTAATGTAATATCTAAATATTTAAATATGATACCATAAAATATAAAAATAATTAAAAATAATTAATAAGAGAACTGTATTACTGGTAGCCAATGAACACGAATGCCTTCATTCACTAAAATGTATCATTAACAAAAAGTTTTGATAGTCACTGTGCTGGCTCTGTGGATTTGCCACCCAGCACCTCCTTCTGTGCAGAACTGTAAATAAAGGAAATAGCTGAACTCTGTGGGGATTGGTTTCTTGCACACGGGGTGAAAGAATCCCTTTTGGGACAGCAGCTTTGCCATGGCCACATGGATAAAAGATGCTGCTTTTCCAGCCAGGCTCAGCTGTGCCTGGCCCATCTCGGAGCCAGCCAAGCAGCAGAGCAGCAGAGATCTGAAACTCGGCAGCTGCGCGGTCACTGTGGCCCAGACAATCCCACAGCAGCCACGAGAGCCCCTCTGGGAACGAACACCAAATCCCAGAGGGCACCTCTGCGAGCCGGCTCCCCGAGTCCCTGCACCGAGGAGTTGTCCTCCAGGTGTTTGGGGAACCTCCTGGGGCTGCTTGGACCAGCTGTGTGGTGTTCCAGTGAGCACCTGGCAAGCTGAGTTCCCCAACAGGGACAAGGGCAGCTGGTTTGGAGGCATCCCCTTGGTTCCTTAAAGAATCATTTGTTGCGGTCATTGTCCTTGTTGGGTGGTCAAGAACAGCCTCCCACAAAACACTGCTAGGGAATTCCTAGGAGCTAGGAATTCCTAGGAAATAAAAAGCACAACCACACAGGATTTAGCTGAGAAGTACAAGGTTGAAATGTGTATTGCTTTTGGCTAAAACATAGCTATTAAAAAATATTTTTTATTTTTAATGAGACCTGCAATGGAGATGGAGACAGGCCAAAAGGTCTATTCTTTGGATCAACTTTGGAAGAAGGAGCTGCGAGTGTAAAGTCTGTGTTTTGGAGGAGAAGCTACATTTCCTATGCTGCTGAAAACCTCTCCTGGAAAGAAAAGCAAAACAAAACACAAAACCAAACCAAGCAACCAAAAAACAACAACAAGCCCCCTCAACCCAAACCAAAATGAAAACACAGCACAAAAAAAGAAAAACAAAACCCGAAAACCAGAGCAGAGAACTGAAATCAAAACTGAAATTAAATCCCCAGAAATGAAGAACTGCTGTCACTCAAATGGTATCAAGCCAACCATGTCAATCCTCTGAATTCTAGTCATGGTTCAGCATCTCACTGCAGCTAAGAAGAGATCACATAAATCACAGTCACACATTACTTTCCTCCAGGCACTATGTTTTAAGGAAAAGCATCAGCTTCTCTTTGCTTGTCTGGGTGGGTTGCTCTTGGTCAGACTTTTCCTTTAAGCACAACCTGCCTCCAAAAGAGCATCTTTCACTGTTTTTCCTGTCTTCTATTTTTCTTTTAAGTATAGTGGAAACTTCCCACTTTGAACACACAAAGAACATGAAGAAACAGTTGCCACTGAGGAACTGAAATGTTACTTATTATTTGATCAATATTTTCAATGGCTGCCATCAAACTGGACTAGCAGGGATCCAGGGATTTTTAAGAGACATGTCAGGACCCTGAAATACTTTTCATGCTCTTAAATAGAGAAGTAAAAAAGGAACTTTGTCCAGGTACTTTGTTCTTTATGGGACTGGTTGTCATGTTAACATGGGAGGTAAAAATGGGAGCATCTAAAATGTGTTTCTACATGGGGGAACGAGGGACCTCTCTGTGGAATGCTCTGCTGGGCATATTGGAAATGGGAGCCAGCCCCTGGCAAAGTGTAGGAAAGGAAGGTCTGGCACGATGGGGGCAAAGCTGCTGGTGTCCACCCAAGGTGACCTCCAGCCACGTCTGTGGCTGCCAGTGCCTGCCCAGGACAGGTAAGCACCAGAAGGTTGGGTACTTCTAGAGATGCAGAGGATGTGGAAAACCGCTGCTACCACTTGCTGTTCCATCCCACTTCTAAATCCACAAACCCACACCCTGAGTCATGCCACAGCCTAAAGCTCGTGGCTTCCCATGGGATTTGAAAAAGATCCCTACTGGGATTGGAAGAAGATGGATTTCTGTGCAGGCTTTACCTTTACTGCATGGTGGTGACCCCATGTGTGTAATAAGCACCCAGAGGTATTTCCCAGCACTTTCCCAGCTCAGGAGAATGCAGGAAATCACTTCCTACCTGCTCCTTGTCGTTGGCAACACCAGCTGGCATGGAGAACATCGACCTCCACCACTGCAGCTGCTGTTTTGCCCCAGATTAATTTTTCAGAATTAGGATTCCATGAAAAAGCTTTTCACTTCTTCCTAGGAGGCAGTTCCTTTAAAAGTGTTCAAACTGTGGGTGCAAAGTCAGAATCCCACTCTCAAACCAACTCTGCAAGATTGCTTTTAATCTGAATAGTGATTGAAAAAGTGGCAAGTGATCACTTTTGCATGATTTCTTCAGGTCAGAGGGTTGTGATAGTACTTGAGAGTCCTCTGCTTGCCATATTTAAGTACTGTGTCATGAACAAATGAAAACAAAGCTGATGATGGCTGTCCAGCACTGCAGATTATCAACACACTTCAGTCAAGTCCAGGTGACTCAGCTTCATCTCTGCAAGAGTGGAAACACCATAGAGTTAAAGACCATTTTGCTAGAATTTGTGCTGTGAAAGGTTCTCAGAGTGATTTGATCTTGGATTCAAATGAAAGGGGTGCAGCTTTTACTGGTGCTAAGAGTGGAACATTTTTACAGAGTTTGAAGAACAGAGGAAATATAAAGCATGAGAATGTTGTACTTCATGGTAGCTGCTAAACAGAAATTAAAGTAAAATTTAATTGTAATTGATGTGAGATTAATTGTGGCCTGGAGCAGGAGGCAGTGGCTGTCAGACTTCACAGAGCTTAAGGGCTGCCACAGAGCTTGGCATTCTTGAGGACTGCCAGCCATTAGCACTGTAATTATGTTATTTTTATAATTCAGGCATGTAGCAAAGGGTGATTATGATGCAAAGGAATAAATGTCCTGCCAGTAACACAGGCACCACCCGAAAAATTATTATTATTATTAAGAAGAATGACTTAATAGGGAAAAACATTGAAACAGCTATTGAAATGCTCAGTTTGTACCCATCTCATCAGCAAGGTGCTAAGGAGCAACCACTGAGTCTGCCAAAGTCAAATTGAGTCAGACTAGTTTAAATGGTTTTTTTGGCAGTGTCCCTGAGCTATGGAGCAGTTTGCAAAACAGTAGCAGGAAACTTTAGGGACTGGTGAGAGACACAACACCAGAAAGCTGCTGGGAACACAGCAGTGACTGCAAGTGGCAGCCATGGTTGGAGATTTGAAGCTTTGAAGCTTCATTTGAAGTTTCCAAGGGGGCTTCAAGCAGGAATCACAGAACTAATGTTTTAATATTGAGAAAAAAAATGTAAGGAAAGATTTAAACAGGTGGGTTCAGTCTAGGGAGGAGAGAGTAGATGAGGACAATCATCAGACACATCATGGAATGGTATAAAAAGAATAGGGATGAGTTATTCTCCATGTAATTGGCTTGGTCCTTTTGGGTTAGTTCCATATGGTTGGGGAATAATTAGAATAGCAGTGGAATGCTGCAGGAAGCAACTTCAGTTAAGGAATCAGCCATATGGGAGATGTCTGAACCACAGGGGGACAAACACCACTTAAGACCAGTCCAGACACATGCTGTGCTTTAAAAAAAGGGAAATTGAATAAATGTTTCTACAGCTTCCTTTCAATCATGTACTTGATTCTATATTTAACACAAACAACACTTATGCTTGCATGAAGTCCCTACATTTTTTTATATAAGTTGAACTTAAAGGAAGAAAAAACAATTACATCAAACTATGTAGATTTGCAGCTTGAATTTGGCTAAATAATTCAAGTAACTGGTCTTTACATGTTAGCATTGCTGTTCTGTGTTGTCAACATCACTAAAAGCAGCTCAACAAATGTGCCTGTTCTTGCCATACTTTCTCTGAACAGAAGAAATGTTATTAATAAGCTGACACCCAAGTCATTTGCTGTATTGCAAATGATTTTATATTACAATTTAGACTAAGTCCTGTTTGTGTATTAGTGCTTAAAGGGAACCAAAAGAAAAGACATACTGAAAGAAACAAGTAACACCAAAGCTCTAAAAGTATTAATGATAATGTACTCACTTTCCAAAATCCTGGCATTTTATGACTGAGTTCCTGAACATTGCATTTCCAAACCAGACTATTTATTTTCACTTCCTATCAAAATACCTACTTGTTTTCAGATTAGAATAAAACCACAGAGAGGAAAAATAGGTTAAAAACTGTGCACCTGACCACTTTTACAACTGGTGTTCAGATGCTTATTGAGTTCTGGAGGCAATTAATTAGAGTAATGGATATAAAAATATAGAATTGTCTTTATTAATGAGGTATGCATTTGTTCAGATCAGGTTTCTTGGGATACAGCCTTCTATTTGAATTTCAGCTGGCCAGCCTTTGTATCTGTTCTTTGTCTTGTCAGAGTGGTTTATCTGTAAAAATAAAATAAATAAAATAAATAATAAAAAAATCAGTATTTAGTTTTTTTCTATTTACATACCAGTTTGTCAAACCTTATATAAGAGGAGGAGGTCATGAAGGAGGACTGGGAAGCTGAGGAGAATGTTGCACATCTTGCTTAACATAATGGGTGAAGATTCTGCCAGTTTCTCTCTTACACAGAGTGCTTTATTTATGTCACAGATGACTATCATGATATACACTAAACTGATTATCTTTGTCCAGCAGAAGATCTGAAATGTGAAGAATACTGCAAAAATATTCTGCACCAGCACAAGTTAGGGATGACCCCAGTCTGCTGGGAAAAAGCTCTGTGGAGAAGGACCTGGGGGTCCTGGTGGACAATGAGCTGTCCCTGTCCAGCAGAGCCCAAAGAGGCCTGGGGATCCTGGGGGCATCGGGATGGGCACTGCCAGCAGGTCAGGGCTGACCCTGCCCCTGTGCCCAGCCCTGGGGCACCTCTGGCTGCTGTGCCCAGCTCTGGCTCCTCAGCACAGCAGGGCCAGGAGCTCCTGGAGCTGAGCAAGGGCCTGGAGCAGCTCCGTGCCCAGGGAAGGCTGAGGGAGCTGGGGCTGCTCAGCTGGAGAAAAGAAGACTCAGTGAGTGGGGCCTCAGTCCTGCCTGGCCCTGGGTCTGTCCCTGTGTCCGTTCCTGTGTCTGTCCCTGTGTCTGTCCCTGTGTCTATCTCTGGCTGTCCCTGTGTGAGCGAGGTCAGGATAGGCTGAGGGAGCTGGGGCTGCTCAGCTGGAGAGGAGCCCAGGAAGAGGGGCCTCAGCCCTGCCTGTCCCTGTGTCTGTCCCTGTGTCTGTCCCTGTGTCCGTCCCTGTCTCTGTCCCTGTCTGTCCCTGTCTCTGTCCCTGTGTCTGTCCCTGTGTCTGTCCCTGTGTCTGTCCCTGTGTCTGTCCCTGTGTGCAGAGCTCAGAGCAGCCCAGGCTCTGCTCCAGGCCCAGCCATGGCCCCAGAGCCACGGGCAGGGGCTGAGCCCAGCAATTCCCCTGCCCAGGAGGCACAACCTCTGCCCTGGGCAGTGCCCAGCCCTGAGCAGGGACCAGAGGGGCTCTGGGGGCTCCTCCCTGGGACATTCCAGAGCCATCTGGACCCAGCCCTGTGCCCTGTGCTCGGGGATGGCCCTGCTGGAGAAGGGAGGTGGCACCAGGGACCCTCTGTGGTCCCTTCCAGCCTGACCATCCTGTGAACCAGTGATATTCTGGGAAAAGAGCCCCACTGTGGAACTCTGACGTGGCTGTGGAGGGAATCAGCATCATCAAGGGACCTGAACTCTGTTTTGGGTTTTCTCATTTCTGTCTGCCTCAGTCACATGATGAGCACGACTGGGCTTACAGAAACTGCACACAAGGGCACAGATGCAAACAGAAATCTCTGTAACAAACAGTATCTTTAGTCCTCCCATAACCTGTGGGCAAGTTATTCCCAAAGTTGGTTTTTTTTTTCATATACAGACAAATATAAAGTGAAAATGAAACAAATCTGACCTTTTCTTTTTGGATATTTTCTGGCAGCTTGAAGCCTTTGGCAGCTATAAAAACCCAACTTGATCTGAACTTTATATTCTTTATTTCTTTACTTCCCAGTTCTTCTAATAACTTTTTGGCGTCACCTTTCAACCTAGGAAAACGTAGTGAAAAAATGAGTGTTAAAAATTCAGGATGTGAAGAATTATGAAAAAGACCATGGCTGATTCATGTTTTACATTCAGCATTAAGCCTGCAGAATCAAAAATGAGATTTAAATAGTCCTGAGAGCTGTGGTAGCCGCATGACATTGAATTCATAGAGAGAACTGAATTTATAATATTTTTTTTCCTTCTCAGTAAGTGACTGATGTTAATAAAACCTGTTTGTAACAGCATAGCAGAAAGGAAAATGTATATCAAATACTGTTTGGTGCTTCAGTCCTTCCTTAATAAGGACAAGGGTGTCAAACATGGATTAAGTATTTTCCTGGATAATTACCATATCATGAACTCAGCTAAAATCTCCCAAAGATTCAAAAGCACCTGAAAAATCAGATTATGATGGTAGAAGGAATCCAAACTAGAGACATCATAATTAGAGGTGTGGATAAATAACACTTCAGAGTAAAGAAGGTTGTGACCCAGAGGTAACAGCAGTGCCCTTTGGGGTGCTTTAAAAAAACATAATATCTACCCATCCTAGGGAGCACCAACACACAGATATGTGCAATCATGGAAAAGACATGGAATTAAAACCCTTAGACAAGAACTGAGAGAACAACTCTGAGTGTAGAATGGAATTTACCATTCCTTTACACCAATTCCCAACATGAATTTTCCAGCTTTTCACCTCTCTGCCCCTCAGGCTCCATAACCTCCTACCTGGTGCTGCCATCATCGTGAGTGGCCATCAGAAGGAGGGTCCCTTCTGGTGCTTTCCTGATGAAATCCATCATCTCCCCTGAGTGCTCTGTGGAGTCATAATAACACATAGGACTACAACAACAACAGAATAACCAGAATAACACAGCTGGTTATTCCTGGCACACACATCACATTCCTACTCCTGCACCCACGGTCACAAGCATTTTTAAGGAGTCAGGGAATCACCTTCCAGTGCCTCAGAGCATTCTGGTTCTCCTCACTAATAGGTAAGGAAACTTGTCATTCAAAGCTTAGAAAAATGTGTTAAAAGCTATTGTTAGAGTAGATAATCTTTCCAGCTATGTGGAAGGATGTTAAGAGACAGATAAGCAAATTTCCTATTATGATTTTATAACTAAAATACAACATGACAGGAAAAGGAATTTTGCTGAGTGAAGCAACTGGATGTCATTTCTGGTTAAGTGCTATTGCAACCAGACTGAAATCATGGAGACCAAAGGGAAATACAAAACAAAAAAAGGGAAAAGAACAAGATAATTTAACAAAAAAGATCATTAACTATCTCAACCAACAGGAGAAATTCAGCTTTTCAGGCAAAATTTGTCATCGTATCTGGCCAGAACGTATTTTATGAAGACAGCAGCTGTTTGTTTCTAGCTGATCCCTGTTGAGAATACAAAGTCAAACAGGAAAGAGGAGGATAATTACATGAATCTGTCTTTTCTTAATGCAGAAACACTAACAAAAGCTCTATTGGACTATTTTCCTTACCTCCTGCCCACATTTCAAAAAAATTTATTGATATGAGTTTTCCTGTTTTATCTGTAAGTAAAAAAAAAATAAATCTAAATATGAGCAAATATTATTTTATTCAATAGGCAAATATAGAATTTTCAGCTAAAGCTAGGCATCCCTGATTTTGAGCATTATTTGGCTTCTTTTTCAGTTCTTAAATTGGAAGAAATATGAAATAACAAGTTTAAGATTTGGGGAGAATATTTTATTTCATGTAGTCTCCGAATCATCAAATGTGACAAAAAGGTTTTTTACTTCTTATTTAAAAAAAAAAATCATTTTCTGGTGTGTGCTTCCATTTTTTTATATCTAAATATTCTATACTAAGTCACAGCCATAGGTAGGAAAAATGATTAAACCTAAGACTATTTGAATGAACCAAATTCTATTCTGTGCAGTATTTGAGATGTTTAACGTTTCATCCATGGGGCACTTATTGAGAACAGTCATCATCTTGCCTGATCTAATTAGTGGACAATTAAAAAAATATGTTTTGCTACAGACTGGTGCAGGATAATGGACAGATTTACCTGCTTCTATTTGCTACCATCTTGCTTGTGCATTAAAATGAGTATTTCTCCTCTTACTCTCATTTGAAACTCGTTTTTATATTTTATATCCTGGAAAGTTTTTATGATTGTTGGGAAAAAAGAAAGTAGTTTACTGGGAAAAAAATTGGAACAGATTCTTGTCAGTGGTTAATTTAATCCTCAGCAAAATCATACAAGTTTAGACAAAGTCAAGATCTTGCTCAGCAATACTGAGGAAAAAAAAAAAATTAAAATATAAGTGTTTTGGGATCAAAGCCAGCTTGACTGTGCTTGTGAACTCCCTTTTTTCCCCTCCCCCACAGGATTTAGGCATTCATTTTTCCCTGGACCCATTATTGCATTTCATCACCATTCCCATCCATCTAAATCAAAATTTTGGATTTAGGTGCCTCCAAACCTAGAATAAAGCACACCTGCTGCTTCCATTGGCTTTTACTCTAAGCAAATGGCAGTTTAATATGAATTAAAATTTGAGTTTGTCTTTCTGTATCCTGAACAAGTCTGGAAAAGGAATTTGTACCATGGCTACACCTTGAGGCAGAACTGCAGCTCTCAGTTCCTGCCTCCCCCTTATCAGTGGAGCAGCAGATATAATTTATCAAGGACTGAAGCTGAAAGCTGAGTCCTCCTGCTGGAGATCACAGATATTCTTGCTGTGCTGCAAGTCTTTTGTCTAATGAAATACACCACATCTATGTGCCCATTTTCTATTCTATTTTCCTGGATTGATTGTGAACATGTCTCTTTTGTTTACACAGAAGACTATTTTTATCACATAAATTTGTTTTTCTTACATTAACATGAATCAAGTTTGCAATATTTTCCTTTCCCTTCCATACTAGCTGGTAAAAAACCCCACAAACAAAAAAAAAAAAAAAAAAAAAAATGAAAAGAATAAAAAAAGAAAAACAAACAAATATCCACTCCCCAAGAGCACTGGTAATGTAATGCAGTACAAAAGTATGTGTCTCTCAAACATTTTTTTTCTCTTACTTACAATTCACAATGGCAATGATTATACCACTTCCAAGTTCATAATTCCCTTCATTTATAAACCTGGAATTGAAATAAATACAATATCAGTAAAAGACATCTGTCCAGCAGCTCTGTTGCAAAGTCATGTTTACCAGTGCTAAGTAATTTTCTGATACTTATGTTTTCTTCAGTTATTTAAATCAAAACTCTATTGTGAACAAGAGCTTAAAAATCTTGCACAAATGTATCAGTCAGTTTCCTTCAACAATGACTCTTTCAAAATGAGCCAGATCAAGAAAATATTTCATACCTTTGCAGCCAGGAAGATAAAGGAGGAAAAAAAACCCTAAAACAAACAAGATGAGGTGGTTTTATGACTGTACTCTCTGTGGATTATGTCTCCAGGAAAGGTCACTGCAAGGTTTTGAAGTTATTTCACCTGTCCAGTTTGAAAAGCCATGAAGGAGCCTGACTTTCAGAAGGTGCTGAGCAGTCAGCATTCTGTAAATCTGCTATCCTGCACCATGAAAACTAAAAATCTTGCTGAAAACTAACAGTCATCTGCAGCTTATATAGAAAAACAAAGAAAATCACTGGAGATAAGGTTAAAAAAAAAAAAGAAGAGTTAAATACTGTCAGATAAATTCTGAAGTTTTCCACCAGAATGGAGCCCCTGGTAGGAGCTCAGTTGCTGCTACTGAGCCACACCCAAACACTTTTGCTCACAGTAGAAAGCACTGGCTTAGGTGTAAAGCTAGAATAGTACTCACTCGTCATCCTCAAAACAGATTTTAGGCCTCCTCTGTTTGCCACCGCCACTGAGGATGCGGTAGACGAAGTTCCCAGGAGGGCAGGGAGCCCAGAGGTCACACTTCTGCCTTTTGGGGGCTGGGGCTGCAACAGCAAAGATGAAAAAAACATTTTATTGGATGCTGCATGAGCAATTTCTACATGGGATGAGTCCCCTAAAGCCAACGTGCTGAACTGAAACATCTGAACATGGAATCCTGGGATCGTGGCAGCTTCATCACAGGTTGGTTTGGGCTGGAAGTGATCACTGATTTCCAAAGAGGTATAACTGAAAATAAGGTAATTATTATCTGCTATTCCACATAACAGGAAACAGAGGCTACCAGGATGAAGGTTTCCTACCAACAGCTTGAAGTGAATAGCTATCCTTCTTATTTTAAGCCCTTTTTTCAGACAATAACTTAGTCATAGAGTGACAAAAATATACACAATAAACCACCTGGTCAGAGCTAAAAAATAATGAGAATTTACTCACAAAGTTTAGTTAGTGGTTCAGCTGTTTATCATAAATATAAATTACGTGTAATAGAAACAAAGCTGCAGCTTTGCACTCTTTTGCTCACAAATAAATTAGTTGTTCTTACACCAGTGTTCAAATAATTGCCTTTGTACACTGGCAAAAATAGGCTGATGTGGTTCTTCAAAAACAGTGTCTAAGAAAAGGTTTAACTTTTCTTTAATTAACTTTACAGTCAACTTCATTCTTATAATAGCACATAACAAATGATTTCTTAGCTAACAAGCCATTTATTATTTAGCACATAAATACACAATATCAGATACAGTATAAGAAAGAAAAAAAAGGAAATAAATACAACTACATACCCCTCAACACTGGTTTCTTTCCAATCTCTTGAAGTGCAGCAATAGATACTGTATGTTGGGGTACATGAGCAGCAAGAAAGTATCCCAAATACCAAGCAGCCAAGGATGCCAACAGGAGTCCAAATAATCTCAGAACAACTGTGAAGGGGAAAATAAAAAGGAAAAAAACCCACCCAACAAAAACATAAAAAAGTTTTCATAACTTTTTGACAACACAAAAAATCTTGTCATATTTTCTGGCACTGCTACCCAAACTGGCTGGTTTTTGTTTGATTCACTGTGCTAACCACAGCCTTCAGAGATGTGGCAATGGAGTATTTGGTGCATTCCTATCTCCAAGGACAACCCCCTTTGTTTCTAAAACTTGATCTTCAAGCAGAAAATTCCCCCAATCACTCTCTTCAATTCACATCCAGAATACCTCAAAGAAACACAAAGTTTAACTCAGTCCTAGTAGGATTTTGACTCTGAAAAGTAAGTACTGGATACTACAGAGGTGTTTTGCAGTTACTATTGATTTTTTGAGACATGCAAACACTCCAGGAATGGTTTAAATGCTGACCAAACAGGGAATTCCCTGCATCCACGTTTTTAACATGCTGGGTAAAACCAGCATGGCCCTAACAATCCATTTCACACAATGAGCTCTCACTGCATTCACAGAATCAAGAATAATCTGGGAATGGACCCTCAATCTAATTAATTAATCTAATTTTCCCTCCTTTCAATGAGCAGGGAAATCTTCAGCTGCATCAGGCTGCTCAGAGCCCTGCCCAGTCTGACCTTGGGTATTTCCAGGGATGGGGCAGCCACCTCCTCCCTGGATAACCTGTGCCACTGTTTTAGCACCCTTGTTGTGAAAGGCTTCCTCCTCCTATTGAAAATCTGCTTTTCCTCAACACCAGAAGTGCTGATGGCTTTCCTGATGAAATACACCCCTTAATTTATGATGCTAAATGAGGAAATATCACACTGCAGTAGTGGAGCATGTTGTTTTAGAGGCATGAGTCACCTCCTGATCTGCAAAGAACAATCCTTGAAAACAAGGGTCTATTAAAGTGGAAAAAGAGAAAATTATTCATTTTGTAGTCCTGAAAACTGAGTTCAACAGGACCAATATCCAAAACTATGCAGTATGTTTACTTTGCCAGCCCTCTAGAAAATATCTTGTATTATCCAATCTGAATCTTCCTTATAACAGTTCACACTCATAAGATAATTCTCTCTTTTCCTTCTTTGAACTGCTTTTTATGAACACTAAGATTTCTGCCCTACCCTTTCTCTAGAATAAGGCCAGATTTTTTACTTGTTCTCCTCAAATCCTGTTTTGCCAGTTCTGCCACTTCTGTGAATTCTGCCCAATTGGTCTGCATCCAAATTCTGAAAAATTCTGTTATTCCTGCCAGAAGGAACTTTGATTTTTTTTTTCCATAAGAGCAGACTTTATTCACACAGGTTCTGTTGATAATCCACCATAAAGACTGACTTTTTTCCTCTCTAGCTACTCCCTCTTTGTATTTCTCCATGTGATTATTCCTGCATTCTCATAGCTTTAAAAATAAAAAGCCCAATGAAACATTGCAGAAACATTTGTGTGACTGCAGGGAAAATACTGTGAGAAACTTGCTGTGTTTTCATCAAAGGATTAAGTTTGAGAAAGTAATGTAATGGATCTTCAGATATTATAAATTTCCCTAAGTATTACCCAAGAGAAATCTCTCACTCCACCACGAGTAGTGGTGCAAACCCACACTAAATTAATACTGAAATTACTCTGACACTTCATGTGTGCAGTGATGTGAACACAAACACTGACAAAATCCACATGCACAAATCAGGAAGGTGGTGGAACCCAGCAGAATGACCTTAGCTCTTTTTCAATATTAAAAATAAATTACCAGATTTACACACAAAATATATTTAATTTGTAAAGGAGGCCAAATCACAAGTTTCAAAGACAAAACCCTGGAAGAATGAAGAGAAAATTACAATTTTATTGAGAGATTTCAGGGACTATTTTTAGGGAGAGGATGGGGCGTGGTGCATTGCAAAGATCTGTGAGAGCACCAGTCAGGTTTTGTTTTGCTCGTTCCATAGTTGGCTTGGCAGGTTTACCTTTACAATGTATTTGCACTATTTTTCATCATTATTATGAAGCAACTCTGCTGTAAAACAGGCTCAATAGTGCAGCATTTTATCTAAATAGAAGAGAAAGTACAATGTCTAACTGCTGTTGTGCCTGATGTTGTTCCCTGGTGGCTGGGAAAATGATGGAACAGAACACCCTGAGTGTGATCACGTGGCACAAACATGATAACGAGGGATCAGCAAGGGTTTAGGAAAGGCAGGTCCTGCCTGACCAACCTGATCTCCTTTTATGACCAGGTGACCCCCTGGGGGATGTGGGGAAGGCTGTGGATGTTGTGTGCCTGGACTTCAGCAAAGCCTTTGGCACCATCTCCCACAGCATCTCCTGCTCCAGCCCAGGCCTGGACAGGTGCATCTTCCCTGGGGTAAGAACTGTCTGCTCAGAGGCTGTTGGGGATGGTGCCACACCCAGTCATGAGTGGTGTCCCCCAGGATCAGTTCTGGGGCTGGTCAGGTTCAATGTCCTTATTGATTGGGGAGGGGATTGAGGCCACACTCAGTTTGCAGACAACACGAGGTTGGGTGGGAGTGTTGATCTGCTGGAGGGCAGGAAGGTTCTGCAGAGGGGTCTGGACAGGCTGGATTGATGGACTGAAACTGGGATCAGGAATAGGGTGGCCACAGGAGCAGGACCCACCTGTACTGGGCACTGGTGAGGCCACACCTCGAGTCCTATGTCCATGTCTGGGCTCCTCACTACAAGAAAGGCATTGAGGGGCTGGAATGGAGCTGGGAAGGGGCTGGAGCCCCAGGAGGGGCTGAGGGAGCTGGGAAGGGGCTGAGCCTGGAGCAAAGGAGGCTCAGGGGGCCCTTGTGGCTCTGCACAAGTCCCTGCCAGGAGGGGACAGCCGGGGGGGTCGGGCTCTGCTCCCAGGGCACAGGGACAGGAGCCGAGGGAACGGCCTCAGGCTGGGCCAGGGCAGGCTCAGCTTGGCCAGCAGCAGGAATTTGCCCATGGAAAGGGGGCTCAGGCCTTGGCAGGGGCTGCCCAGGGAGCTTTGGAGTACCCATCCCCGCAGGAGTGAAAGAAACAACTGGATGTGGCACTCAGTGCTACTCTCTAGTTCACAGAGTGGTGATCAATCAAAGGCTGGACTCAATGGTCTTGGAAGTTTTTCCCAACCTAAATAGTTCTGTGAACCTATAATATATTCTGTATTTTATTTAGAACACAAGCTTCCTAAATGTTTTTTTGAAATATGCCTTTTAAGGCTCTAGGAATACTTTTCCCAACTCTCCTGCATAGTTTGTATCTGGTTCTCAAAACTCACAGAATATTTTGACTGTCAACCAACTTTTGGTTTTGCTTTCTGGGACTCAGAAGGTATCAAGAGACCTCACTGACCTGAACTGCTGGGTCCAGCTGGCTCTCTTAGGTTTACTGAGGTTATCCTGCACACATACATTCATTTTTGGGTTCCTCTGCAGATGTGCAGACCTCTACACAGTTAACAGCGAAGCTGCAAGCTCAGACGAAGTTAAGATAATCAAGAGCACAATAAAGCACAGTAAAGCACAAAGTGCAGCCTACATGCAGGAAAGTCAGACTGTGCTTTTGCTGTTATTGGAGGCTGTGGTTGCTCAGCACCAAGGAGCAGTGTGGGGACACTGAGCTGCAGGGGCATTGCTGTGCCTCCCTCACTCCATTTCTGCCACGGAGGAGCTCCCTGAGAGTTGTCACTGTCACGAGGCAGGGACCCTCACAATACTCACAGTGCCAGGCAGAGGAGGTGGCACAGAGAAGCCAGGAGGAAGGACAGTCAGCATAGAGGTGTGGCAGGACACGTAAAACAGCAGAGCATAAGGAAAAAATGACAGAATCACAAAATATCCTGAATTTAAAGGGACCCACAAAGATCATCCAACGCCTGGCCCAGCACAGGACACCCCAACAATCCCACCCTGTGTCTGACAGCATTGTCCAAACCCTTCTTGAGTTCAGTCAAGTTCAGTGCTCCCCTCTTCCCTGGGGAGCTGTTCAGTGCCTGACCACCCTGTGAGTGAAAAACCCTTCCCTAAAATCCCAATATCTCCTCTCCTAATATCTCCTCTCCCCTGAGGGAGCTTCCTGCCCTGCCCTCGGGTCCTGTGTCAGCATTTCCACCTTTCAGCAGCTCCCAGTTTCCCTGGTCCCTCAGGTGCCTCTTGGAACATCTAAATCACTGAGGGTAAGCCCCGTACTGGCTCATTCTGTGTTTAGCTGATTCCAAACCCCCACGCAGCCACACCTCGCTAATACACACTGTTTGCACGCAGCTGGGCTTGAACAGAGCGAAAAAACTTAAAGAAAAGAGGATATGTTTAAGACTCGAGCATGAATTATTCCACACTAAGAGCTGGGTTTTCAGCCGGCATCAGCGCTCTCGCCCCTTCCCCTTGGCCATGGGGGTCTCATCCCACCCGGAGCGGCTCCGGGGCACATCCTACTCACAGTGCCGGGTCAGCTTCATTATTATTCCTCCTCCTCCTCCTCCTCCTCCTCGTCCCTCTCCCAGCCTTCCCCTGCCAGCACCGGGAAGACAGCGGGAAGGGGAGCGGCCGCCCGTAAGCGCCGCACCGCCCCGGTGAAACAACTTGAAATTATTCTCCGCAGAGAGCACCCAGCTGGCCGCGGGACAGAAGGAGACTCTATGCCACTCCTTTTCTTTTCCTTTTCCTTTCCCTTTTCCTTTTCCTTTTCCCTTTCCCTTTTCCCTTTCCCTTTTCCCTTTCCCTTTCCCTTTCCCTTTTCCCTTTCCTTTCCCTTTTCCCTTTCCTTTCCCTTTTCCCTTTCCTTTCCCTTTTCCCTTTCCTTTCCCTTTTCCCTTTCCTTTCCCTTTTCCCTTTCCTTCCCTTTTCCCTTCCTTTCCCTTTTCCTTTCCTTTCCCTCTTTCCTTTCCTTTCCTTTCCCTTCCTTTCCTTTCCTTTCTTTCCTTTCCTTTCCTGTCCTTTCCTTTCCTTTCCTTTCCTTTCCTTCCTTTCCTTTCCTCCTTTCCTTTTTCTCTCTTTTCTCTTTTCTTTTCTTTCTCCCTTCCCTTCCCTTCCCTTCCTTCCCTTCCCTTCCCTTCCCTTCCCTTCCCTTCCCTTCCCTTCCCTTCCCTCCCTCCCTTCCCTTCCCTTCCCTTCCCTTCCCTTCTTCCTCTTTTCTTCCTTCCTTTTCCCCCCCCCCCCCCCCCCCCATTCTCTCTCCCTTCTTCTCTCTTTCTTCTTCTTTTCTTTCCTCTCCCTTTCTCCCTTCCTTCTTTTCCCTTCTGCTTCCCCTTCTGTGCTGTGGGTCCTTACAGATCATCTGCTCCCAGCTCCTCTACCATGGCCAGGGAATGTCCCACTACATCAGGTTGCTCAGGCTTTGGATGCTTCCAGGGATGGGGCAGTGCCCCACCACCCTCACAGGGAAGGATTTCTTCCTAATATCCAACCTAAACCTACTCTCTTTGAGTTTGGATCCATTCTCCAGGTGAACCAGTTATTTCTGAGTCTGTTGAACCCACCCAGGGCTTTTTTCATTGGAGACCCCTCCTCCTTTTTCCACCCCTCATCACAGCTCTGATATGACACAATTTCCACCAGAAGCTCCAGCCCACCCTTGGCTCATTTTTTCTTGTGTACCAGGTGTTGTGCACGATCACCTGGGGGTTTCCTTCCTGCTGGGGGAGATGGCTCACTAATTTTCATCTAGAAAACTGTGGCAGTACCAGTTGTGGGTTTCTCTGGGTCTGGAGTGAAGGCACTTGAGACAGTAATTCATGTTCACACTCAGGTGTTTATTATTTCTTATCACTAAAACTGTCTCACTAATGTGAGTTCTGCAGCTTTTCATTAGAAGGCACAAAATGGCCAACAATCTCTTGTTCCAAGGGCTTTTAAGACTGAACTATCCAATGAAGAACTGACACTTGGATTATTTTCCCTTTTACCCCAATAACTGATCCCACAGAGCTGCAATGGGGACTTTCCTGCCCAATTACAAAATGCCACCCAAACCCATGGAGAAGGAGGAAGAAGAAGAAGCATGAAGAAGGAATCTAGGACCACATCCTGTGCCCTCCATCTTGCTTCCATCCACAACACACTAAAAACCCCAAAACCTCAATTTCTCACCCAGTGACACACCTACACTGCTCTCTATAATCTATTTCACACTTTTGTGGATTCTGGTCTATCTTGACAATCTAGGAAACTTTTTCCATGAATGGGGATCAAAGTCAGTGCTGCCCTGAGCACTGGGTTTCCACAGAAAACCACTCACACCAAGTGATTCTGCAGTTGCCCTTAAAACCTCTCAGATTTAGTTTCCACTAAGCTCTTTTGTTCCCTCTGCCTCTAATGATGCACAGGAATTATGTTTAGCTCAGCAAACAGATGAATAAAATCCTGCAGGAGGGCTCATATAGGAACTGCAGCCTGAGTGGGGCTTTGCATTCCTCCCAGGACACTGCTGAAAGCTGTAAATGTTTGCAGTCCCTGGAGGAGAGGTGTTTCTTGTCCTTGTCTGTGAGTGGTATATTATAATACCCTGTAAATTGCAGGTGAAACCTAAGGGAGTAATTGCTGCAGGTTATTTTCAAATGTACTGGAGCTTGCAAATGAAAAAGCAACATCCCACAACACCTGGGTGTGTGAATAATTAAAGAGGCAACATGGGACAAATAAACTTAAGCACTGAGAAGCATTGGACAGAAAGTAAAAAAGGTTATGAGGTGGCAAGAGAAAGTTAAGGACAACATTAGTCTCTGACATACTTTTTAAAACATGCAATTATTCTGCAGGAAGCATTAACCTGCAAGCTGGCACATCAGAAAATGATGCCTCTGTTAATAAATGATTGAAACTGTTGAAGACTGCACTTCTAGCCCTTAAAATAACAATAATCCATCTCTAAACCCAAAACACCGTGTGGTAACCAAATGAAAAATTTCTCTATTTTTATTAAAGCGAGGAATATTAACTAGCAGTTGGGATAATTTAATTTGGAAATAAGTTTATTATATGAGTAGAGGTGGGTCACAGATTCCATAGGGAAAAATTTTAAGCCCGTAGGAACTTTTTCACCACCTCAATACAGTGAAAAACCCACTTCACTGGCCATCAGTGGCTATAGGAGAAAAAGAAATTTTACCTGCTTTTACCCACAAGAAAAGTGCAGCAGTTTCCTTTTCATTATTGCCTAAACTACATGGAATTACACCCAGGCATTTGCTCCAAATCCTGGTTTGCTGGCCTGCCAAATCCCAGGGATGCAGTGGCTGAGGGGATTTTAAGTGCCTTAGGAAGAGGAAACTCTAAAATGTTTTACTTCAGGTATCTCTGTTGTATCTGCAAAAACCCCAAGCTACACTTCTTTCTTTAGTGATTAATCAAAGATGTGGGGGCAAAACTCTTCTGAAGGATCATTTCTGATTTCATCCTGCAGACATTTCATTCTGTAATTTGAAAGTTTAGAGAAAAACTCAGAAAATATTAATCTGCACTCAGTTCCTGGGAGGCTGTAAGACCCTTTGGTGATAAGCAGGACAGGAAATCTACTCAGGAAACAAATGCCACTGAATGGAGCAGGTAAATGCATCTACAGGGTCTTACTCTTGTCTTATCACCACAAAATCCAGCAGAGGAAGTTTATGGTCTAACCCAGTTAAAACTACACCAGCAAGTTCCTACTTGCCCTTTGAACCGTGGCACCAACAGAGAGATTTTCTGCATCCACCTCACTTGACTAACAAATGAGCTGAAGTGTCATTCCAGCCCTTGTAAGAATTTAATTTGTGTTTTCTGCTTGCCCACAAATGGCCAGCAGTGGATTTTCAATCCTGCCAGGACAAGTTCAAAGAATTTAATGATTTAGAAGGAAGGCAGAGTTAGCACGGCAGGGAGAGAACGTTGGACTAAATCTTTGATTGTAGAGCTCACAAGAACTTAAAAGGAGAGACCTCCTACATAAAGTGTGCAACTGGTGTCTAATTTTACCTAAGACTCAGGGCAGATAAGAACATGCACATGGACAACAGGAGCAGCAGTGTGGAAAAGCAGCTGTTTAATTCACCCATAATTCACCATGTGCCTGTGCCATAACTCAGAAGTCTATGTGCTGGTGACATGAAGGGGAACATAGAGAAATAGAGATGTAAATGTCTATTATAATAAAATTACTGTTGATTTTTTATTTGGGTTTTTTTTTCTGGTTTTTGTTTGTTTCTTTGAGTTTTTTACCCTCCCCTCCCCCCCTTTTTTTTTTAAAATACCATTACTGTCTTTATGAAACCCAGGAGCATACACTTAAAACAAGATGAGAACTTTTAGATACTTCTTTTGTGGATATAAAGGATTAAAGTCACCTTCCCCAAGATATGCAAAAATGGATCTTGGCTCATTTAACCAAGGGCAAAAAGCAAGCATTGATTGCTTTCAGCTGATAAGCTGGAAAACCTGTAAAGTTTGTGAGTCTGGGGCATTTCTGGCCTGCTTTGTGTGTTTTTCTTCTGCTTTGTTAATCCAGAGAAACATATGGACAATACATTTAATTGCACTTGATCCAGATTGAAGATGGATACATCAGCAGTCAAAAATAAATCAGCAGTTAAAAATCAGTATAAACCACAAGCCTAGAGAATGTTCAAGTTGTCCAACAATAAAAAGAATTTCATTCAATAAGAATACAGAAAGCTGAAAGTAATGTTAAATTTACAATTAAAAAGCACTCAAGGGAAAAGTAAATAGTATTCCTACTCATAGTACTTCAGAATTCTGGGTGCATGAAAAGAAAGAATTTGAAGAAACATAATACCTTGTTTATTCATAGAAAGCAGTCTCATCTAGGTAACTGCTGTAAAAATCCAATACTCTAGTGTTTGTGTAGGCACTGGCTGCACAGATCTCTGTATTCTTTACAATAACCTGGATTTCTTGGGGAAAGCTATTGAATTCCCTAGCCAAACAGATGATGAGTCAAGGTGTAGGCAAGTGGTACTTGTCAGCCTCTTCAAGGAAAAAAAAAGCCAAAGAAACCACAAGCCATTTATTTTTAAAGAGTTTGTTTTGGTGGAGAAAGGGGAGAATAGTAAATGTTTACTGTTTAAGTGGCCATCAGAACTACACATTGTACTGGAAATTACACAGAGCACTTGCATTGCCAGCCTTCAGGTATTCATGTACACTCCACTGTCATTATCAAAAAAAGCTGTATTCTTGCAACAAATTCTTGCTTTTGTGTTTCACACACAAACTTAAAAGCTGTTTTGTCTAAACAAGCTGGTTTTCATGGGCAAAGCTGAGCAAGGGTGTGCTGGTGTTCACAGGGGTCCCAGGACAAGGGAAGAGATGAGAACCTTGGCTCCATGTTTCAGAAGGCTGATTTATTATTTTATGATATATATTATATTAAAAGAAAATTATATATTAAAACTTACTAAAAGAATAGAAGAAAGGATTTCATCAGAAGGCTAAAAAAGAATAGAAAAGAATGGAATGATAATAAAATCTTGACTGACCAGAGAGTCTGACACAGCTGGACTGTGATTGTCCATTAATTAGAAACAAGCACATGAGCCCAATCACAGATGCACCTGGTGCATTCCACAGCAGCAGAGAGTAATTGTTTACATTTCATTTCTGAGGCCTCTCAGCTTCTCAGGAGAAAAATCCTAGCAAAAGGATTTTTCATAAAATATGTCTGTGACACAAGGGAAGTGTGAATAAACAGTTTTACAGTTTTGGATTCAGTGACCCTGAAGTCTGGAGGGCACTCTGAAGAGGATGGTAATTTCAAAAGCATAAGAGAAGTTTAAGCACACGAAAAAGAATGAAAAGTTTTGAGCAGAGCTGTGTAACAATGTGATCATGGAATGGTTTGGAAGTGGATTTTTAAAATCATCCAGTTCTGATGTGGGCAGGGACAATTTTCTCTAGAACAATTTTCTCTCAGAGCCCCATCAAACACCTCAACATTTACAGGGATGCAGCATCCACAACTTCTGGGGGACACTTGTGGCAGTAATGGAGAAGCTTCACTGAATATCAAGACAGAAATAAGCAAAACCTGCCAGCTTTGAAGGAAAAATATTGAAACAGTTGGTGTCACTCCATGTTACTTGACTAATGTCCTAAATTGACAACATTCACAATAAATACACCGTGCTGCCTTTAAAAAGCTCAGGGCTTAAAAAAATGGACTTTGTAAAGAGATCTTTAGGGGGAGGGAAGAGGGAGATGATAAATGATCAGAAGACCCTGAGCTAAGGATCTTTGAGGTTGGATATTCAAAAAAGAAAATGAAAGGAACTTTTAGGGGAATTCAGACAAAAATCCAGAAAGTGCTGAAAGTGCTTGATGCCTTGTGCAGGCTGCCCTAGAGCAGGGGCTGGGCAGAGCTCCAGAATACAGCAGGGATTGATTCCAAGGATCTCCTCCATGGACCCACCTTGGGCAGCACCAGAGCCCAGCCAGGGCTGCACCCAAGATGACCCAAAATGGCCCCAAAATGCCCGGCCGGGCACGGGGTCTCTCCCTGGGATCAGCTCTGCTCCATTCCCACCTTGCAGTTCATTGTCCCAGCCCAGCTTTAGCCCAGGCTCTCCCACCCTGCTTGTTTTTCTCTCTCCAGCCCACGGGGTTTGTGCTCCTGGCTGAGATTTGGCTCATTTGTCCTTGGTGCCCAGCTGGAGCAGGAATTGTTTTGTCTCCCTGCTCTGTGCACAGAGCTCACCATCCCATAATATGAACCCAGACCCACACACTAAAGCAGCACAGAATGTGAAACATAGAAAAGCTCCAACCTGAGGCATCAGCTTTCCAAGAGCTGGAAAACGCCGCTTGGGCTCCACCTGGCGAGGAAAGAGCGCGGAGCAGGGACTGGGGACAGGGACAGGGACTCGGGTCCCTTCCCCATCCGCATCCCAGGGCAGGAACAGCCCTAAGTATGACCTGAAAGCATCAGCAGCTCCACCTCCTCAGCTTCACGCTTTCTCTGCTCGGTTCTGCCCCGTACTGAAATTAAAAGTTGAAGCAGGAATATCTGTAATTTGGGAATAAGCAGGAAAAAAATCACCTCGGAGCTAAACTTGGCTGCCTCCCCTTCCTGCCAGGGTCAGATGGGATGCACACAGCCAGAAGTTGGAATTGAGAGTCACAGGAGGAATTTGGATGGATATAATTTATCAGCTTTGAAGTTCTTCTTAACAGGATTTTAAAAGACACACCGAATAGGTTGAAAGAATTAATCATTTATTTTACGCAGCATAAAATCTGATTTTTTTACATAGTGTTTATCTGAAAATGGCAAGACCTGAAAGTACAAAGTATCAATTTTTGGAAAATTTAGTAATGAGGCTTGACAGTAAGTGGGACAGAGATCCTAACATAACCTGAAGATTGAATTAGAAAGACTATACCCCTTTGTTCCAAAGTTTGATCCCATTTTCTTTTCAGTCAATGTTAAAAACATTGTCTAATAAAACAAAACAAAACAACAGGTGAAGAAATGCCTCTGTAAGTTGACCTTAAAGGTGAAATCCTTTCCACACTTCCTGAATAACATAACAGCTATTGTAGTGTTAAAAGCCTTAAAAGATCTCTGCATCTCCATATAAAATTTGCAATAAAAAATGTGAACTGCCTATTTTCAGGTAAGTCTTAAACACTGAACTGTGTGTAGTTTATGAACACACAGAGTATTGGCTACCAAAGCAATTTTTTCCAGCACATATTGCAGTAATCCATGCCTTTGTGCTATCAAGAAATTGTTAGCTGTCTTTTTATTACCTCTAAACATTCTCAACTCCATTTTTTTTTTAACCACAGAATTTTCCAAAGGACAACCACACTGCAAATACAGCATTCAGCTGTATAATCCCTCTGAAAACACAGGAATAAACATGCCCTTTGCAGATTTGACTTGGCCCTGTGAAAATTTCCCTCATCAGAGTGGGACAGGATGAGAGGATTGTTACAATGTCCTTTATTCAAGTGTTTTGCCAAAATTGCTGTAAAATCAGAGCAAACTTAGTTGCTCAGCTGGAGTTTTTAGGACAAAAAATGTGATGGATGGAGCTCTCACAGCTCCTTGTGGTTCTCCTCTCCACCTCTGTGCTTCCTGAGGATGGAGAACAACAGAATATACAGGACCAGGGCCCATTTCCAAGTGGGATGTGAAAGAAGTCCAGGGAACGTAGTCAAATGCACAGAGGAGCTCTTGGCACACAGTAAAATTCAGGGACCATTGGCACAGGTAAAGTTCTGGCTCCAATTTTTCTCCTAATGGCACTGCATGTATTTTCAGCCTACAGTTAATTTTTAAAGCATTAAGGAACTACTTTAAAACAGGTCTGTGAATGGTAAACAAGAAAAATGTATCTTTTGTTAGAAAGCTAAAATTGGAAAATGGAGACCTTAATCTTTTAGAAACTTTTTTTTTTGGGGGGGGGGGGGATGAAGAGGGGTGAATGGCCTAGAAGACAAATCAGAAAAATCAGATTTAAAACCAGCAAATTAGTAGGACAGCTAAAATATATTTATTTTAAGTGATTGTTATCAATTAAAAAAGGAAAAGGAAGAGAACACTTATTGAAGGCTACTTCTTTTTAAATTCTGAAAATTACCTTTTGTGTTTTACTTTTTGCCTAGCTCAAAAGAAATTCAGTGTGTGCCTTCATGGTCTAATCTAAAATTCCCAGTATTTCAAAGACTACCTGACCACAAAGATCCAGGCAGAAACAAACCATTCTTGTATTACTACTGCACAGTCATTGATGTCAGCATGTTTTATGATTTCCTGTCCTGCTGTTTCCAAATGCCACTGCTGGGGGTGACAAACAGCACTGAGTTACATGGAGAGGGAAATATTCAGCAGCTGGGCAATGATCCTACCTAAGGATGATTGTGTCCTGTGTTCCTCTGGGAGGGGATAATTCCCAGGAGCACCAAAAGGCACCTTGGAGTGCTGGTTTCCAAAATATTCAGGCAGGTGGAGCCTTGCCAAAGGAAATGGGGACTGACCTACAGAGGCTGCTGTCTCTCTGTGGCATTTGTGTTTTGGGTCCAGCTCACTCAGGGGTTTGGCTGAAGGCAAGTATTTCTGCTAGCATTCCCTAAGAGCCATAACCAGGATGCTGGATTACTCCCAAACCCGGATTAGCACCCAATTAAGCCTCAAAAGCCAGCAAATCTAACTGGCTCAGAAGACTGCTCCTATCCTGTTACCAACCTGTCTTCACTTCTCTCAAGAGCAGCCAGAAATGAACAATTTATCAATCAGAGAGTCAAGTCTGACAGGAACTAATGTCTTGGTAAAAAGTACAGCCTTTTCTGAAAAGGATCAATCTGTCATGCTCTTGCAGTTTTTATTAAAGCTAAAGGTATACTTATTTTTCTTTCTGTAATTCCTTTTAATTGCACCTCCATAGGTCACTGAACCAACACCTTTCATTACATCAATGAATGGAAATATTGCTATTTCCATTCATGTCTGAGATGAGGATATGACAACCAACACCAGCCCAGTTGTTGGAAACCCCTATGGAAATCAAAGCAACTTCCAGCAGCACAATCATTTTTTTAATAGTGGAAAATTTAAGGGTCTCTCTTTCTCTCTCTGTAAATGTGCAGTGCTATGCAACTCTCACAAGCTTTTAATATTTAAAAGGAAAAGCTTGGTAGACAAATGGCTCATCCTTCAGTAAGACAAAGGCAGCCAATACACAGCAAGGAACTGGATCAGGTTGATTTTTGAAATTTGATGAATTTTACAGCTGTTGACAACAGGAGATACCAAACCCCCTTGATACATTGCATTTAGGTTGATTCAACATGCACATCCTGAACACAGTCCTTCACCTTAAAAACAGAACAACCCCCTCCTTCTAATTGCTTTTACAGCACCTGAACAAAAGCCTTATTAAAATGCTTCATCTGTTTCCCTTAGCATTTAAATTGCTCCAAAAAACCCATGATAATATTTCTAAAACTCGCAAAGGCAGCGGGATAGAATTAACCTATCCCAGGGCTGGGCTCGGGTTTAACCACTGGAACTCCAACCACACCCCCTCCAATCCCTGGCGATGGCACCGAGGGTTTCAGATTACCTGCGAGGCTGCAGCCAGGGGAGTGCAGCTTTCTGACACTTTCCTGGGACGTGCTGTTACATTCCCATCAGGGGAGAGCTGGGTCAGCAAGAAATATTGATATTTCTTACAAGGGATGGTTTGGAGTGCTGTGATTTGGAGCATCCTCTCTTCCATAACAAATAAAGGATATTTTTTTGTATCATCTTTACTCAATGCTCTGGTTTTTTTCATTCCTCTTCCCTCCTTTTTTATTTTCTTTTTTTCCTTCTTAAGGTGTGGTTTATTCTTACACCCGAAGTTGGCTAACAAGAACATAATATATCTCACAAACATATATATTTTTTGAAATATATCAGGGAAAGAGATCACGGTGAGTTACCAAGTGACTACACTTGGTTATAGTGTAGTCTATCACTGTGTTTCATCTTCCACACAAAACTGCTCGAGAGCATTATTTTTCTTAATGTGTTGAAGGCTAAAAATGAACCCTCAAGGGTTTCCATTGCTCTCCTTGTTGCCAGAGCAACAAAGCAATGCTCACCTGAATTTCTGCCACTGTAACTATCAATTTACAAGCCCAGATGAAGTTTGTGCTGCTCGCAGGTGTCACTCACAGCATTTTTACTACAAGCCACATTTTTAGTGTGAAGGAATGCCAGGAAAACTCAAGAATATATCAGTATTTCTACTTGGTTATTGCTCCTCTTAATTCAAGTGTTTCCCTTAAAATATCTTGACCAAGAACATTCAAAAGGAAAGGGTAATACTTAAATCTTTTATATGACATCCAGTGCACTAAGAAGACTATCTTCACCAACTCAGATGAAAATCTCATTTAAAAGCCTACTCAGAGCCTTTCCCAATAAATTCCTTCCTAAAACTCTTTGTGGTGAGGACATAGGAGGTTCTGAGGTGAGGGGAGCAGTGATGAAACTTTTTAAGAGCATACAAGTTGTTTTTACTTTCTGAATTGAAAGAGGGTTTATTGTTTAAAACTCTCCATCCAAAATCCATATGGTGTTTCTGTTTGAAACAAGTGACAGAAGCATAACTTCTATTGCCATACTGTAGAAAAAGGAGGAATACAACTCTGAAGGTATTTGTTACTTGTAAAACCAAAGCCAGGAGGACGACGTGGAACTCTTAATAAAAAGATGTTAATAAAGAGATGTGGAAAATAGAACACTGAGAAAAAAGTTAAGCTCTATGGCTTATTTAATGCAATTCACAATTTTTCTCCTCTTAGAAACTGAGAGGCAGAGGAAGAAGGAGACAAGCTCAAAATTCCTTCCTGTTTCCAACTTCAAATTCCACAAGAAATCATTTTCAGACGTTGGATCACAGCATCAATTATTTTACTCCACTGAGCCAAGCAATCTGAAAGTGCAAGAATTGAAAAGAAAACCACAGGCACTTCCAGTTATGACATGAAAGACATAAGTTAGTTAAAAAAAACCCCAAAACCCACAGTGTTTTATTTTCACACACATGATGTGCACCTCTGTAAATGCACCTTACTGAAAAAAAAATAAAAATCTTTCCTTATTCCATGCAGAGTCAGATGCAGAGGCAGTGTGAATCACAGAGCTATATGAAGGGATTTTGGGCAGAAAATTGTCTAGGCAAGGGATTGAGAAATTCAGAGCTAAGCCTTTTTTAAAATTTCCTCATTTCCCATACAGATATACAAACTGCTCTGCTATCAAAATGAAAAGGAATATTTTTTCCTTTTTTTAAATGTACAAAAAAATCCTCAGCCTTGCACTCTTTCCAATCCAAACACTTAGGCCAGTGTTACAGAAAAGCCTGCAACTAGAGAAAAGAAAAATTGTCCTATCTGCAAAGAAAACACCTCATTCTGACCTCAGCATGATGATCTGCACTTGCAGAATGGAAGCCAGGTCAAATACACCCTTCCCTGCTCTCTCCCACCATTGTTTCCAGTCCCACCAAGTGTTTGTTTTCAGCCAGGCAGGACACACACACACACTTTTCATTTGATTGATGCCAAACTGAACACCTCAAGCTGAAAAACAAGGCAGCATAAAACTTTCACTTCACAGCCTGTCCATAAAGACAGGAGCTTCTCCTTTGAATTTCTAGGTTGCTGAGCTCAGCCAAATTAAAACAAGCAAAAAAGTTGTCATTCTTATTTTGTTTTCTTTCTGTTACACTCTCTCTAGAAATACAGCTGAACACAGACCTTGCTGTCTTGTCTGTCCATACATATGCAGATCAGCCTTTTCTAAATACCAAACTCAGAAAAAAACAACAAAACCCCAGACAAGAGAGGGAAACTGAAGGGTTCCTTTTTTTTTTTTTTTGGTGCACCAAAGTGGAAAGTCATGAAGTATTGATTTTTATAAAATTCCAAAAAATTCAAAGCCAAGTAGTTCCATTTGGTTGTATGGAGCATCTTTGTGCTTCAAGACCAGTTCTAATCCACACACTCACCAGTGGTAGCATCCTTGTAAATTAAGAGAGGTAGTCTTGTTTTACTCTAAGGCTGAACAAGTTTGTTTCCCAGTTTTCACCACCTTGGACTATTTTATTACAGCTCTCAGGGAGGGTGACCCTCTCAAGTGGCAGCAGTGATTTGAGGGAAAGAAACCACAAAACAACATTTCTTCTTGATCTCCCTTGCTTTCACTCTGCTGCTTAAGTCTGACTTTTCTCCCTCCCCCAAACCATAAGCACAGTTTCAAAATAAACTGATGTAAACAGAAAGCAGTATTCATTTAATGCAATTAATAAGAAAGATTTTTTTTTCTCTTTTTCTACAGTCAGGGCTCGATTAGTTAGAAAATACTGACAGCTCCTTTTTTTTTGTGAAAGAGAGATGGACAATTTTGTTCAGACAGTGGAAGAACATCATGGTGTGGTTTTTTATCTTTTTTTTTAAACTTTTTTCCTTTTTTTTTTTTTAAAGAAGGTACTGTAGAGAGCATAAAGGCTCATTGTACTGCAGTAGCAAATCCAGTACCGTAGCACTTCAGAGGTGGTTAACAGTGCTTTGGTTCAGAACCGGTGTTAGAAAATAAAGCTATAAAAGTCACGATGCAGGGGATTTGGTAGGATTTTCAACAGCGTTTTCTAGGAACGTAGGAGGGACTGAGGAGGCATTGGCTTCTTCCCCTTGGCAGAGCTCTTTGTCCTTGGTCCTGTTTTTAAGTCTGTTTTTGGGCTCCAGCCTCTCATTTCCAGCGGTGGCGCACCAGGGAGGACTCGTCGTTGACCACGTCGTTGTCCGTGTAGCGGTGCTGGCAGCGGGGGGGGATGAGCAGCAGCACAATCAGCACCAGCAGGATGATCCCACACAGGCTCATCAGGGCGTAGGAGGCGATCCAGAGCACGGGCTCGTGGAAGGACACGCTGGAGACGCAGTTGCTGGCCACGTCTGCTGTGGTGAAAGGGCCCTCGATCTCAGAGACGGGCGCGCCGTCAGCTTCTGGGGAGCCACAGAAAGGAAAGGATCAGGTCTGCAGACATCATTAAAAAGCACATCCCTCTCCCTCTGTCATCACATATCTCAACATACTCAAGTTTTAACACGTCTCTCATTGCAATAAAAACGTGTCTTAGGTTGGAAATGGGTGCGTGTATTCTGTCCTATATGTGGGGCAGTTCTCTGCTGTTCCTGGGGCAGTTTGTTCTTTATCTCTCCCACAGCCCATCCTCCCTCCAGGAGATCTCTGCTGTCCATGGCCAGGGAGTGTCCCTGCAGGGCTGATCAAATTCCACCATCCCATGGGAGATGCTCCGCCCAGGGGAGGAGCCAAGCATTCCTACCTGGATCCAATCTGCCCTGGGAACAGCCCAGCAGCCTTTGCCCCCTGCATTCCCAGAGGAGCAGCTTTCTGCTGCCCTGCATTCCCAGAGGGAGAGCAGGCCCATCTCCAGCAGCCCTGGAGCTGCAGAGGAAAACTCCCCCCTTGTGCAGGATCCCTGCTCCAGCAGAGCCACAGCTGGCACTGCAGGAGGGCTGAGCCCCCCTGGGATGGGACTGTGCCACCACCCTGAGCCCCCCTGGGATGGGACTGTGCCACCACCCTGAGCCATCCTGGGATGGGACTGTGCCACCAGCCTGAGCCCCCCTGGGATGGGACTGTGCCACCACCCTGAGCCCCCCTGGGATGGGACTGTGCCACCACCCTGACACACAGGGCACAGGGCATGCTCTGACTCTGGCAGTGTTGGTTTGTATCACTGCATTTTTATTTTATTTTCTTCCTTAATAAAGAACTGTTATTCCTATTCCCATATCTTTGCCTGAGAGCCTTTTCATTTCAAAATTACAATAATTCAGAGGGAGAGGGTTTACATTTTCCATTTCAAGGGAGGCTCCTGCCTTCCTCAGCAGACACCTGGCTGTTCAAACCAAGACAAAACACAAGAATCCTGTGTTTATAAAAAGGACTCTGAAGCATAAGGAGACTGTGACTCTCCCACATCTCCACAGGCCGTCTAGCACAGAACAGGCATTTCAATCAGTCAAAGCCCAAACCAATCAGTCAAAGCCCAAACTGGATCACTTTTTTACCTCTGCACTGATCTTTCAAAAATATCCATTTAAATATCCTACAACATCCACCCTGGTGTAGGACAGGGCCTGGGCAGTTTTTTGCTTGTTTCTGGAATTTCCAACAATTGGAAAAGCACCTCAGGTGAATCTTTGCTCTTCTGTGTCTGCTGTCTTAGGGAGGAGCAGAAAGGTTCATCAGCTTCACAGATACCTGAAAGGGCTTTCTGCTAAACACAAGGTGCAGTGTGGAAAGCAGCACAGACCCTCTTGTGGATGAAAATCCAGAAGGAAGGGGAGGTGAGGCAGGAGAACTGGGTGACAGATGTCCACAAAAGGGGAGTGGAGGAGAGGAAGGTCACTGTCAGGAGTGAGGAACAGGGACATGAAGGAGCAATGGTGCTGGGCCAGGAGAACTAACCCAGCAACTCAACAAATGATGATAAAGTTAAGGCAAGAAGCAGTCATAATTTACTTTTCTAGTCAGCCACTTCCATGGCACATCTGAATAATTTTTTCATGAGGGCCCCAGTTCTAACTGTCCTATTTCTCACACATTTTACATACAGGCACACTCTTGCCTGATTGGAAGTGATCCCATCTACTAAAAACTGCATCTCTTATTTTCACATATCTTAGTCACAACTGCTGAAACCACATTTAAAGAGATTACCATAAACTACCCCCTTGGAAGGAAGAAGGGAGCCTGGATTTTGCAAAGGTGACCTTTAAGGTTCTTCAGGTTTTTAAAAAAAGTAGAATAGGTTGGTTGCTTTAGCTGCATAGATTTTGGTCGTCATTCATGCCTGACCTCACAAGACCTTGTATTATTTTAAGATTTAGGTTTTGTTAGATTTAATTCAATTCACTTGTGGGCTGGTGTTGAAAGGGGTAATCCTGCACCCTCACTCCTGTCCCTCACAGCCCCATTCGTGTTGGTGGAGGGAATGGGAGGCTGCAACTCACAGATCAGATGGGAGACCAACCTTCACAACAAACAAAAATGCCCAAACAAGGAGTTTTCTGTGGAATCACTCATCTGAACCAGCCCTTTCTCCACCCCTAAGTGTGGGAAGACTCCTTGAGCAGGAATATGCTGTGAGAGCAAACTGGGGGCACCTAAGGCTGCACCCACGAGGACCCTGGCACTGGTGAATACCCAAACACCCACTCCCCAAACCCATTGGATGGTAAAAATTCTGCCTAGAAGGTCTGTGGCAGAAATCCTTTTTGTCCAGAGCCCCAGGATTGCACCAGGATTATTTCTTATGCAATTATTTCTTCTGGACATCTCACCCCCTCACACCATTGGTTTGTCTCTGTGAAGCTCTGCAGCAACACCAAACTCAACCACATTTAACACCAATTTCAAATGCAAGGCCTAAATATCATTACTTAGTTGTATTTTGAAGAAGTGGGGGGGAAAGAAAAAGCAGTACAATTTTCTACCTTGGAAATAACTTTGAAAATAAAAATTCTCTAATTACTCATTATTTGGCTCCAGCACAATAATTACTCCTATTAAAGAAGACAACACAAATCTGTTGCCATAGTGGCTGACATTTTAAATTGCATTTTGAGAATGCTTGATAGCAGCACAGCCTCTGCTTTCTTCCCTCCAAAAGGGAAAAAAGTTTTCCCTCACACTCTTCCACCCCCAGAGAAATTGAGAGGAAATTTGCCTAAATTGTTCAAAGAAGCCCTGAACATAAACTAACAGTCACACACTCAGCACATTACACATTAACTGAATTAGAGGATTTTGATGTATTATTTTAGAATATCTGCTGGTACCTAACTACAGTACTTGTATAACCTTGAATAAATGAGATTTTCTTCATGGTTGACAATTACAGGACAAAAAAGGGTGCCTCTGGAAAAATGCTATTTTCTAACATTTGTGTAGAACTCAGCACATGCTAGCTCACCCACTTGGGTGGTTACAAAAGCAGTAAACCTGGAATTAGATCAAATTCATCATAGAATTGCAAAGTACAGCTTGAAAGGGGATCCTGGAAGTCACCTAGACCAGGATCCTACTCAGAGCATCAGCATCAATAGATCAGTTCTGCTGCAGGTTTATCCAGCCAAGCCTTGTAAAACCCTGAGGATGGGGACCCTGTTTCAGTGCTGTGCCACCCACCTGGTGAAGAAAAAACTCCTCGTGTCCAATGTTCCTGAATGCCCCTGGTAGATGTTGCTCTTTGTTATGTAATTTCATTTTCACTTACCTTGGCTTGCATTCAGCTTAGGGCCTACCAAAACCCCAATTCTTTGCCCACAGGGCTATTTATTTTTTCCTGAGTTTTTTTTTCTTTGCTTGGAAAGGGACCTTAAAGATGATCTAGTTTAAACCCCTTGCCATGGGCAGGGAACTTTCCATTAGACCAGATTGTTCAAAGCCCCATCCAACCTGGCCTTGAACATTTCCAGGTTGCTTCACTAAAACCATCTCGTTGATCTGAACATCCTGTCTCAAGAAGGGACCTGATCCACAAACCTGTTCTAGTCATCCTGCAAACACCAGGGCTATCAACAGGCAACTCAAAATTATTTGTCTGAATAAGTCTTAAAAGGTTTAATGTAATGAGAAAAAGGCAAATTTCCTGCTACAGTGGAAGAGGTTCTTGCAACTTTTTAACTTTCCTCATTCTTGGTACATCCTGGAGAATGAAAATGGTCCAAGGAATAGAGTGGGAAAAGCCAGTTCTCATCTCTAGCCAAGTCTGAAAAGTAACCTGGAGGTTCAATGAAATTAAGGTTTTTAGTCCTGTTCCCATAATTTGTGTATTCATCACGCACAGCTCTAACACCTTACAAAATCAATTTGATTTAATTTAACGTTCACACTAAGAAAGCAAAAGCCATTGCAAAGCCACACTGAACGGTCTTTAACATTCCTCTGTTCCTAGGATTGGAGCCACCAGTAATTCAGTTTAATTTATGCCCAGGAGCTGCCTAGAAGGCTCCAAATAAATGCTATTAACACAGTTGCTGTGGAGGGCAGGGCTGGCCTGGATGAGGGATGGAAGCTCCATCCCTCATCCTGCACTCACAGCCGTGGCTCTCTCATCAAAGTGCTGTTAAATATGGAAACCACAAGCTGAGAAGGAGTGAAACTCAGTGTAACTGGCACAATCCAGCAAAATGTCATCTGCCTCATGTGAGTGGAATCTGGCAGCTCCGTGCATCTCGTCTCAGCTGATTCCTCAGGAAGCCGAGTTCCTGTGATGCTGCTGAGACATGTGCAGAAAACATGGATGAGGAGACCAGAGGAAATGGCTTGGAGCACCAGCTGGGTGTGATCACATGGCCAAGCTCGTGGAAGTTCCAGTGGCAGCTCTGTTCAGCAGCCTCAGTTCTTCCTCTCTGGCAGAACTATGTGAAGTGGTCAAACTGTGCTTGCAGGTAGCAGTACTAACACCAAGGTGTTGTTATTGTGGTTCTCAGATTATTTTTCTCACCAAAGAAGGGCTGGCAAAGCAGTTCTAATGCACAGCAGCTGCCTTGTGTCCCCTGCTGACCATGCATGGTCCATGGGTTCTGTCTGATGCCCTTTCCTCCCCCCACTGATGGCTGCAGCAGGACAGGGGCAGGAGGCAGCTCCACTCTTGCTTCAGCTGCAGTCAGGAGGCACCAGGAGGAATGAAAGGCAGGAAAACCTGGCCTGCAGCATTTGTCCAGTCCCACTCTCCTGCCAGATGCATTCAAAACATGTCCTTCATCACTGCCTGGCACCTCACAGAAGTGTCCATAAAGCAGCTCATACCAATAGCCAGATTTTCTCTGGGAGCAAGCTCAAGGCCAACAAGTCTGAGCTTGTTAACAATGGAGAGATTTTAAAAAGAAAAAAAGAAAAAGAAAAGAAAAAAAAAAAAAAACCACCAAGCTTTACAACTGCCCTAAAGCTACAGCTCAGCCAGCCAGTATCTCTGTTTTCCCCCTCTATGATTGCATTAAGCACTCCAGTCCTAACTACCTTTACCTTCTCTAAGACCTTAAAGAAGCACTGCCAGTTCCAGTCCTTTTCTCATGCAAACCCCAGGTGAGACAGTGTCTTTCAGGACACAGACCATTCCTGTTTGGGACAGAGATCTGAATTTGGGTGCACATCCTTTCCCTCCTCTCCCACTGGGAGGTTCTTGTGATGTCAAAGCAATGTCTGAAAGACAAGGGGAGGAAACCCCAAAGCTTTTGGGTTTTAGCTACCCTTGGTGAGAAAAGAGAAACCATGACAGTTAACCAGCACAGTAAAATCAGCCAGAAATGATGATTCCTCACATCTCCTCAGCAGCTAGTTAATACATTAATGGCTTTCAGCTTACAATGAGAAAGGTAATTGTTTAGAATTAACACAAACACTACAGAGTCTTAATGTGAGTCCCATTTTCATCTCAGCTCCTTCTTTGCCAGTTTCTGAGGGGCTGAACAGGCTCAATTTACATGAAGAGAAAAGTGTGAGTAAGGCACTTTCACTGCACACTTGAAGAGTTGGTTGAAGAATCCATTTATGCACAGCTCAGAGCAGGAACCAGCCCAACATGAAGCTGCATTAAAAACAGGGACTCGTCTGATGTAACTGTTGGGGAAAATGCACACACAGACAGATGTCCCAGAGAGATCATCTCTGTGACAGGGAAGAACAGATACCCAGAGCTGAGCCTGATTCACTTCAGGCCAAAAGATGTTACAATACAGTTTTGGCTTTTCTTTTCTTTTTTCCCTTCCTTTGAAATGTGAATAACGTGGAATTTCTTTAAAGCACACCCTTCACACTGCAGGAGTACCCACACTTTCTGCCAACAGATGAGTGGCAAACGTGTTCCTCTGATTCTCCTCACTCCCCAAATCCTGAGAAATTCTCCTCTTACCTGCACAGGGACTCACTGCAAAGCCCACTCTCCTCTGGGCTCTGTCAAAGATGACATAAAATCCTTCCATGACTGTAGCACCAATGACCAGGGCGTTTGTGGAGGAGGAGATGCCGAATCTGTAGCACTGCAAATTATCTCCTATCACAAGGATGGGTTGAATGTAAAGCTGTTAAAAGGAAAAATTAAAAAAATATATTATATATATTATAAAAATAAAATTAAAGCCAAAGTATAAAAGCAACACCTCACAGCAGGAAGAAGTTCAGGCTTTTTCATTTTTATAGTTCAGGCATGTAAATTCCACTGGAAATGGAGAATGGATAGGGGCAAACAGATTTTTGTACATGATTTAAACTGGTCAAAGCTAACAGGCAGGTAAAGAGGTAAAGCTTGTGGATTCTAAAATGAGTTTGAACACAGTCAGTCACTACATGCAGGTCAACAGCAAATTCTCACTTTTTACCATATTTTCCATAAGGGAAGGATGGCTGAGGCAGCACCTGGGAGATGAACTCCAATTAGAGAATAATTAGTGATTAAAAGAATTATTAGGATGGAGTTGATTCAGAGAGCATTCAGTGCCAGCTTCAAGGTTCTAGATTTTATAAATTCAAGTCACATTTCACCCCCTGTCTCCCCGGGGAAGATGAATGATTGCCAGGCTACATGATCAATACAGAAAAAGCTTATCATAAGGCTTTACTATATTTCAAGTTAAAATGTACTTAATAGGTTCATTCTTTCCTTTGCTCCTGCCTGTCCCTTGAGGTAAAAGAATGTATTAGTAATGTTAGACAATACCAGCCTGTACTGCAACTTACAGTGGGAGGAGAAGCCAGAGAGGAAAAACAAAAGTGGCACATTATATTCTAAATATAATGGTATGGATGGAATATTAATAAAGGATAAACCAGCAGAGTTACAGAAACTGGTGAAGAGCTCACAAAGGGTCATTGCCAAGATTTTCATATTCAGGAGAAGTGCTCCAACTCAAAATGCCATGAGAAACAAATCAATTCTCTTCCCCAAACGAGAAGATCAAAATGAGCAGAGACATTCTGTATTGACATCTGATGTGGCCAAAGCTCATGAAAACAAAACAGAATCTTGCCTGTTTCTTCCAGAAAAATTGAAAAAAAAATAATTCCCAACTAGATGGACTGCACTGAGAGGGAAACTGTGCTTTGTCCCTTTATTTTTTGCTTTTAGGTTTGACAAGTTTATTATTTTCCCTATTTAAAAATTGGTTTTTAAGATTTGATTAAGAAAGGTTTCCCTTGCATGCAATAAGCCAGTTCCCTGTTACTGCTAAAAATAGCTCTTATTTTTTAAGAGCATGTGCTTCACAATAGTAAATGAATAAACAAAGAAGGTTGAGACCTGTGGTAGGATAGAGATCCGAAACGACCTACTGGAGTTTTCATCCCTCAGGTAAATGGAGAGTTTGGGAAATAAGGACCAGGGTTTTTCACTCCTATCCCAGCATGCAAGCTGTGTACCAGTCCAGAATTCAGAAGAGAATTCCTGTATCTGTAAAACAAACCAAACAAACAAAATTACACTTAGAGGTTACAGCCATCTTGATAGATTTTTGTGAATCACTACCACTATTTGATACTTCTTTCATTTCCATGGAGAAATTCAAGAACACAAATCTGAGCTGCTTCTTTAAGGACCAGAAACCCAAACCCCAACACCCAGACTGAGGTGTGTCATGACCCAGCATGACCTGGAGAAGGGGGAAGAGGCAGAAGCAAGTTTAGCTCCCCCTTCCCTCCCCATTTTTGTCCCATTATTTCCTCTACTGCAGTGAACACGTGGCCTCCCTGAGCAATCACTTCCACACTGGGATTCTTCTGCCTCCCTTCCTCCCCTCTGACCAAACACCAATGGTTTTGCATTTTACATTTTATAAAAAACATAAACCAAAACACAAACCACGTGAATGTATCATGAGATAATGAGGTCACCTCCCTTCCTCGTGCACCTACAGCTCCTTACTCAGCTTCAGAGCTTTGAAGCCAAGGGCTAAGCCAAAAATCTCCTGGCATCTGAGGGAATCAAGGTTTGCTGTAATGGAAAGAAACACACCCTCTGTCTCTTTTGAAGCCCTGTCACTCCCTGCCAATACAACCTGACATGCTTCTGAAATAAAACTGACTAACAGTATTTTGTAACATATCCATGGAGCTAACAAAACAAAAAGCCAACCCCTACAGAGATTGTTTGGCTAAGACAAACATCTTGCTCAATGTTCCTGCTCCCTGAAGCTGACCTGCTGCCAGATCTGAGCAAAATCCTTCCTCATTTTACTGCATTTCTTTGGCTGGTTCTTGTTCCCCCACAAAGCAGCAGAAGGGAGGAGCTTGATCTGAGGCTGCACAGCCAAAGGCTCCCATCTGGGTGAAGGAAAAAGATGGAACCCAGCCTCTGCACTCTCCTCATTCGAATTTATCTGTGGTAATGGGTTATTCTGTAAGCATCAGCTCATTCATTCAAATATGGCATTTTACAGGTGACAGGCACTCACCCATTGCCACCCCTGCCAATGAAGTGTTTGTTAGGGCTGCACAGAGGCTTCTTCCCATTTCCAGGAGCTCTGCTCTGTTCTTGGGCCTCAACAAGCACAGACTCATGTCAACAAGGAGATTTCCCACCATGAACAGGCCATTTACCCTGAACTCTCAGCTCCTGCTGAAGTGCATCCCTTGGCATGGGGCAGAACACTCTTCCCTCACAGCTGAGTCCCAGGCCAAACCTGCTGAGAAACACAGCTCTCCTCTCTTTCCATTTAGTCTTGAAAAGCAGATCTGAGAAAAATTGCACCACCCAGCCAGGTCAGGCCAAGCCTACAAAGTGCTCTGTTTTAATTGCCTGCTTTGATTTCCCAGAATGACTGCTTAATGCACTGCATTTCTTTCCCTTCCTTCTGCACACTGCAGCAATGCATGTGGGAGATTTGAGTGCATGTTCCCCAAAAGGCTATTAAAATAAAGATTTTAGGATTATCTGAGCCTTCCTTGGTTCAGCTTTTTAACTGAACATTTCTGCTGTCCTGACTTCTCAGCGAGGTGCAGTTGGTGTCCCCCCTCCCTGGCTCATCTCTGCCCATCTGCCAAAATCACCACCCTTCAACACCAAACTGCATCATAATGGCTGCTCCCTGAAAACCTTCAGTCCAAATAATTTAAGTTTAAAAACCATCTGCACCATGAAATAGCCCAGAGATCACAGCCTTGTTTTCAAACTGAACTGAATAAAGCAATGTGTCACACACAGTTATCCCAGTTTGTCTGAGGGGGAAATAACACCAGGCTGGGGTGCTCATCACAAGCTATGAGGAGCAGGAACTTGTTAACCTGGCTCACCTGTGGTCAGAAAAGTGTGTCTGACTACAGCAGATGATTTTTTTTTTTTTTTCTTCCAGTGGTACATCTCCTGCTAGAAGCCCAGAGCTGCAGTACAATTGCTGAAAATATCCATTTTCCTGACATTGCTCCTACACAGCTGGACTCCCATCCCTGCACCCTGTAACTACTTTTCTTATTTAGTAGACTACCTCCTTTGTTTAGAGCTGTCAGAGTAAATTCTGGGCTGTGTGGAGGGAAAGGGGTCTTAGAGGTTAAAAAGAACTCAGAAAAAAAACTACTTTATGCATTTTTAATTGGAACAGGAAAAAAAAAAATTAGGCAGAGTGAATGGTTCCCCTCTAATACCTTATTGATCTGTCCACTGTTTCCTTGTGAGGTGGAAGGGCCCAGTTCAAATGTCCTGACCAGCATCAGAGGGGAGTGTGGATCACTGTGACCACTCCCCAGGAGGATTCCTTATCCCCAGGGTGACATTACAAGAGCTCCTGGGCTGGCTTCTTTCAGTTCTCCCCCCACGGACTGAAATTATTCCAGCAACACTGAAGTGTTGTGCAAAGAGAAGAACTCGTAACTGGTACATTTATTTCAGATACTGGACATCTGCAGGCAGTGAAGGACACTTCATGCCAGATCTCTGCTCTCCATCAAGCAGGAAAAAGGATTTCAGTCTTGAATTATCAGCACACAGGCCAACACTGTCTTTGGGGCAGCTGCTTTACTGTGTTTCCTGTGATTTGCATCAACAGCCACTGGCTGATTGTGAGTCCATGACAAAAATATCAAGTTTGTTCACACTGAAATATTCTTCCTCTTTAACCTTCTTGGTGCTGTTCCTTGTATTGAACAAAAATTTATGAATAGTTTTTATTGACCAGAAAATGCTGCTTCAGCCACTCTGCACACAGAGAACTCCACCATCCCTGGGCCCTACTTCTAAAGCCCACTCTGTTCCCAAAGAAAGATGCTTTTGAACATAAATAATTCAATCATGAAGGTCAAAAGCAGCTTTATTGATATGAATAATCCTAATGAATGGCATTTATTCTAGACAGCACTAAGAATTATACTTGGAAAGGAACTGCTTGCAGCAGCAGGTTCTCCTACTTTATAAACACTCTGTTTTGAATGAAAAGACTGAGTTTTGCACTCTTAATACTTTGAATCAGAGCAACAGGGATTATGTCTGTGTTTCTGAAATGCTTAGAATAAAAGACACCATTTCTGCCCTATTTCTGATGCATTTCCCTACTCACACTTCTTGTCTGCACTTGTGGCCCCCCCTTTTCCCTCCTCCCTTCTTTTTCCACCTCTCCCTTTCCATCAAAGGCCATCAGTCATTTCTCCCTTATTAACAGGGCTAGACCAGGGAAGGTTCTGCTCCTCTCAGGTGCAAAACCCATGACTTGCAAGGCAGGCAGCAGAGGTTGCACCCCTTTCAAAGACCCTGTGATCCTTGAAGAGGAATTTCACATTTCTGAGCAGGTTTTATGGCATTTTCTTACCAGGGATGTGCGAGCTATTGCCTGCACCACAGCACTGAAGACTTTCTCTGGCAGTCGAAGCAGAGTGGTTCCACTGTCTACTATGGCTTTATCAGCATTGTACTGGGCAGGGGAGAGAAAAAAGAGAGAGAAGTTGTAAGCTGTAGTTCCTGTAATGCAGATCCCACTGTCTCCTGAGCAGAACAAAGCTGCTCCTTTTTGGCAGCTGCCTTCCCAGAGCTGCATGTCATACTTGTCAGCAGCTCTCTCCAGCTGACAGCTTCAATTCCAGTTTCAATTCCAGTGAAATCTGAGAGGAAAAAAAAAAAAAAGCAAGATACTATCAGCCTAGACACAAGAGTGGGTTTATCTGCAGTGGTCAGGAAATTACTGTGTCACCACAGCTGGTGCAAACGGCCTCACTGCTGTAAAAAAGGGAATTCTGGCCCCTCTCAGAGGGGGCAAAAGCATTTTAATATTCAGTAGAGAGGTGTTAAATACTCTGATGCAGCTTCCAAGCCCTGAATCAAGATCTCTGCTAGCATGAGAACTCTAGTTTAAACACAGCAGCCTGTTTTATTGGCTGACATATCTAATATAAGAATAAGCAGAAAAAATTAGGCCTCATTACATGTCTGTACTGGCTCAAGAGTACAAATGTCACACCTTTATCCCTTGTCTGCTGAAAACCCCTAAAACACAAAAAAAGCCAAGTACAAAGAAACTTGAAGTTTGTTCTTGCTGCCTTAAAATCTGCACAAAAACTAAAAGTTCCTAAAATTAAGAGATTTCAGCAAACTTCAGATACAGTCAATGAGGTATAAACTTTTAAAAGGATAAATCTTTTTTTCATGAACTCCTTAAAAACTATGATTAACTGTTGGGGGGAAAAAAAGGCAAGTAGCAGTGGCAGCTATTTGCATTAACTACTTTTGCTGCCAGCTTAGGCAGCAGGATTAATATAACTGAGCTGTGACATGTTTATGGCATAATCATGAGACACAGGATGATATACAGCCTAAGCTACTTAGGAAGAGGTCAAACAGCAAGTGAATTTTAAATACACTGGTTTGGATGTTATCAAGTCACATGGAGTCCCTTTAGGGCAGTGACAAAAATAAAACCCACCAAAAAAGTCAGAAAAAGTAACTCTTGACAGTTATTTCCACATTTTCTGAAAGAGTTGCTATGGGGCTGCCATACAGAGTTGACAGAAAAGCAAACAGGAAATCATTTATTACACACTTGGAAATACTTCTAAGGAGTGGAAAGAAATGGCAAGGCCTTTGGAGTCCATTTTAACAGAACTGTACCACAAATTACACAATCACTGCCATCCTGGAATGCCACCCTTGGTGGGGGGGAAAGCAGTTAAAAGGGTTGCCCACTAATATAAACCTGTGGAAAAATCTGGGAGTAGTGGGATTGCTCACATGGGGATTGAGCACCTGGTTTTGCCTTCTTGGCTTTCCTGGTTAATATTTACCAGTGCAAAGGGCACTTCTGGCAGCTCAAGACTTCTCCCAGCCCTGGCTGCCAGACCCAGGGTCACAGCTGTGCTGGAGCTCTGGACACATTCCCAGCCCTGGAGCAAGGGACAGCTTTTCCCTGGCAAGGAAAGGAGCAGTCCCTGGTGAAGGCTGTGAAAAAATGTTCCATTTCCTATGAAACAACAGAGAGGAGAGAGGACACATAGCTCCTCATCCTAGAGTGAATCATGCATCCTCTGCCAGCTCCCAACCAGCCCAGCTTTCATTGTGTGCTCCTGTTTTACTGCTCTTCCTCTGAACTTCTCTGGAATTTCTGTGGGAAGGTCTCCTTGATCCTTCTGCACCAGTGAGAGCAACCCCTGGCTCAGAAAAGAGCAACAATTGCAGGAAACTTTCCTGACACACCACTGAATTTTTCAGTGAGCTGTTTTCTGGCAACAGCATGTATTAAACCACTGAAGGGCTCCCCTTCAAAAACATGTTGACTGTTTTCTAAGGCAAGAAAGAAAAGCAAACATTTGTTTTAAAGGACCAGTGGTTTTGCTTTCCTAACAGCACAATAGAGAGAGGCATTTAAATAGACCTTGTTCTGCTTATTGAGTTGAAAGATACTGTGACTCATTTTAAATAATTGATATGGCAATATGATTTCAATATTTTGCATGGGAATATAATATTTATGCACATGTAATACTGGAATCATGAATTTCACTTAATTTATATGGACTATAAAAACTTTAAACTTATCACATCCCATTGATCTCCAACTAAGAGCATCAGAGTAGAATGAAATTAGGATGTCTAAAGAAATTGGGGCATAAAAAATACAGGACTAAAATCAAAACATGAATACCAACAAGCAAGAGTGAGAAAGAGATAAAGCACACACATACACATATATCCTCCACAAAAAAAATAATGAAATGCCTTTGGAATAGAAATTGCAAGAGCACAGCCTCATTAGACTGATCTAGATTCAGCAGAACATTATTCCTAACAGAAACAGAAAGCTTATCCATCAGGAATAATAACTGCCAACCACAAGAGAGCAAAAGTTGATTGCAAGAACAGAAAATAAAAAAGGAAGCCTAGGATGAGAACTTCAGGAAGGAACCCAGGGTGACTCCTGTCCACTGCCATGACGAGCTGTGAGCTCAGACAGCTCTGCAGGGGTCAACCCAAAATCTCCCATTTCCTTTGTTTGGCCAGAATTGCTTTAATTCACTTCTCAGGAGACTGCAAAGCACATCTACTTCCCAAGACAAAACTGACCAGTCAGGGTTATTTTCTATTTTCTCAGCCCAACTTGCATTTCACAGAGACAGGGACACAGCAGGGCCAGTACCTCTCTGCAGTCCAGCTGGAGGTTCTGTCCCCCCACCTCCAGTTTGAGGATTTCCACCTGGTAGTACCACTCCTCCTTGATGGGTGTGTACCAGATATCCCCTGTGTACAGGCTGGGCTCAATTCCACCCAGCACCTAAGGGAGAGGAGAAAAGAAGGCAATTTAAAATCCCACCTGTTCAGTTTTGGGGCAAGTGCACACAAAAAGGGGGATGTTTAATTGTGATACTCAGGGGCATCAAAGTTTTAATTTAGCATCATTTCTTAGGATTTTACTGTCAAGTTCTCTGTCAATAATAGAGCAGTATGAAACATCTGGACATTAAACAGATTGTGCTTCAAACAGAATTCCCATACTGGGCCAAATTACCAGCACTTTCACCTACAGCCTCACACTGATTCTATGAAAACTACACTGTTCTAATTTTGAAAACAGCACCTTCAGTGGATAAATCTAGGCCATGTATAAAAATGGGACAGAATAATAAACTTACACGTGAATAATTTTCTTTATCAGATCAGAAAAGCTTTAATACTGTCCAAGAAGATTTCATTTTTTCTTACACACATCCAAAATGGAATCCCATCCTGTCACTGCTATCACTCTTAGCTTCCATCAAAAGCTAGGCTGAGGATGGCTGGGAGTATCTGGGGACTCTGACTCTGAACTAAACTGAAGAAAGTTCTCTCTTGGTCTTCACTTATATGAAAAAACATTTACAGTATCTGAATACTCCTCAAAATAAGGAGCTGTTTGTGATGAGCTCCTGTGCTGAGATGTTTATTCAGCAATATTTGGGAACAGTCATTCCATCTCCCAATTCCAGATACAGAATGGGCCAATTGATGGAGATGATGGAAAGACTTCCCTAAAGATGATGGAAAGACTTCCCAGAGTAGCAGCAAGCAGGAGATCTGATCTAGAGATTTTTCCCTTTAATATGTTGTTGACAGAAAAAAAAAAAGAAAAGAAAAGACCCTTGATTCCTCTCCCCCTTTTCACATCACATAAAACAAAAATACTGTAGCATTTTGATGAGATTGAACAAATTTATCAGCTGCATAAGGGACTACTCAGTTTGAGAAATATAGCAGAATCTGCCCTGAGGAAACACCACAACATTTATGTTTTTCTTTGTTAAAAGATGAAAAGTTTACTCAAACTTGAGAGAGATAAAAAAGAAAGAATTGAGAATGAAAATAAATAACGCTCAAATTTTGCCTAAGGGTTTAGCTTTTCTTTAAAAAAAATAGAAAACATATTTAAAATACAAAAATATATTTAAACACTGAATTTGGCAGAAGCAGGATAGTCAGAGAAAAGAGGGAGAGAGATGAACAAAGATACATTTTCCCTCTCCTATTGACAGATACCCACAAGACTACCTCCGTTGGTACCACTTCCAGAAACAGGGAGTCCAGCACCACACATCTGCAGGGAGAAAATGTTGGGGATCTTTGCCTGCTTCACGAGGGAATCAAAGAATGTCTCCACTGAACTGGAAGGCTTGAAGGTGTTGAAAAGCAAAACAAACAAACAAACAAAAAAAAGAATTGCAGGGTTCATTAGAAAGTTTCTTCACAGAAACCAGCAAATCATTCAAACAAGACCACTTTTCATGAGTAAATTGAATTTCTGACAAGCAGCTGATGAAAGTTCTAGACATAATAAGCCATTAAACCCCCAATATCTGTCATTTTTCTGTTTCTGTTGTTTTTAAAAACATTTTTACTCTTGACCACTGTCAGCACTGCTGCCACCAAATCCCTAAAACACAGGAGTAATTTTCAATTGCAGTTTTCAAACTCAAACACCAGCTTCAGGCAGAAACTCTCACTGATAATTTCTGTTTGGGAAAGTCTTTGTGTTATTAGAACACTCAAAGGTAACCTCCTTTCACACTTTTCCATAGTTAAAAAGCAGAATTTTAAAGTGAAGATTTTCAGGTTTTCAGCACTGTTGAATTCTAATGAACTTTGAATTGAGTGGCCCAAATTTCCTCTCTTTTCTCTTGAAGAACTTCATACCCAAGCACACTCTCTCCAGCTGGGTACTGGCCAGGTTCTTCCTGACACCACAAGTCCTGTTTTCCTTTGCAGTCACTGGAGTGCTGCAACTTCCCTGTAATTCAGATTTGTGTGCAGGGAGGTCAGAGGGGCCAAGTGCTCTCACTACACAAAGCCCAGAGCAGACTCAGAAGCCAACAACCCTGAATGCCTTGGAAGAAGGGAAGAACAAATGCCCTGAGTACTCTGCTTGCTAAAAACAACTCTCACACAGCTCCAGAGTGAAGCAGACTCATCAGGCAGTGCTGAATTGTTTGTTCTGTCTGGGTAGAACTCACTTTGGGATGTGAAGGTTGAAAATGGTAAATTGTTTTCCAATCACGTTTTCAGTTTTAGATTTTAAGGTTATACATTTTAGATTATAAACTTCAGGTTTTAATTGAATCTTCTACCTAAATTTCCTGCCTCCAGAGGAGCAGGATGTGCTTGGTTCTATGTTCCTGGAAATACTGTAGCTAATATTTGTTCTGAAATTATCCATCCACCATCTGTGGAAGCCCAGGGCACTGGGAATATTTCTCTGACTGCTCTGGGGTGCCCTGACCCCCAGGGCAGCACTGACTTTGACCCTCAGTCATGGAGAAAGTTTCCCAGACTTCAAGATAGACTGGAATCCACAAAAGTGTGAAATAGATTATAGAGAGCAGTGCAGGTGTGTCACTGGGTGAGAAATTGAGGTTCTGGGGTTTTTAGTGTGTTGTGGATGGAAGCAAGATGGAGGGCACAGGGTGTGGTCCTGGGTTTCTTCTTCATCTTCTTCTTCCTCCTTCTCCATGGGTTTGGGTGGCATTTTGTAATTGGGCAGAAAAGTCCCCCTTGCAGCTCTGTGGGATCAGTTATTGGGGTAAAAGGGAAAATAATCCAGGTGTCAGTTCTTCATTGGATAGTTCAGTCTTAAAAGTCCTCGGAACAAGAAATTGTTGGGCATTTTGTGCCTTCTAATGAAAAGCTGCAGAACTCACAGCAGTGAGACTGTTTTACTGATAAGAAATAATAAACACCTGAGTGGAAACATGAAACACCATCTCAGGTGCCTTCAGTCAGAGAAACCCACCACTGGTACCCTGGCACACCTCAACTTTTACTTGATGAACAGAGAATGTCCTAGAAGGAACTGCTGAGGACTTTGCCTTGGACCAGTTTTGAGAAGCATCCTCAGAGCTCTAATACCTCCCTCCACACACATCCCACAGCCACACTCTGGTACTACAAACTCTGTAAAAGTTCATTCCAGAGGAGCTAAAATCAGCATTTCCATCACCAGAAAAGCCAAAATCCTCACGTAGGACTGTGGTACCACCACAACCCAATTTATTCTTTCTGGAACAAAGACAGAAGATCTGTAGGAAGGAGTGGCTGGAAGGGTGGAGCCTAATGCTGACAGATCATCTGCTGGCTTGATTTAAACACATTTCTATTTATTGTCCTTGTGAAAGACAAACAGGGGAAAGGGATGGTTTACCTTGGCTAAGGCATCGTAGGCAAGACCCAGGATCCCGTGCCACTTAACCCCTGGCAGGAAGAAGTTCTCTGACTCCAGGATGGTGGCAATGTTGATGGTGTAGCTGCCATAGAGTCCTTTGGGCATGGTGATGACATCTGTGCCCAGCACTCCAGTCCAGCTGCCTTGGCTGTACTTCACTGTCACCTCAATCCCTTGAGATCTGTATGTGCTTGACCTTTAAAAGGAAAGGACACACTGATGCACGGGCTGTTCATTTACAATGCAATACCACAGAATATATTCCAACTCAATTTTGCCCAGAGAGGGGGAAAAAAAAGGTAAATTAAGTATGCAAAATATGTATTCATACTGCTCCTAAAGTCATGAAAAAGCAGAAATTAAAAAACCCCAAAAATCAAACCCCCATTTTTATCCAGAAGCAATCAATAACTCATCTCTTCACAATGTGTTTTTTAATGAAATAAATAATCTAAGGTATTATGTCACCTAGTGCAGTGTCCCTGACTCAAACTGGTCCATAGAAGCAACACTTTTTAACTGGAGAAGGAATGTATTAAATGGCACTAGAAAATAGAAAGCTGCTGAATTCAAACCTAAAATTGAAATGTGAAGCTAACTGAATAGCTGCAGACTGATACCTCATTAATATTCCTAAAAGATCCTTTTTGGGTAAATTTGAATATTATTGTGACTATCAGCAGTAAAACAGAGGTTTCCTAAATCTGCAGTTTGACCTATCTGTGAGGAAGTAAGTAGAATTTGGTATTATTAACAAATGATTCACTGACTTGGAGGAGGAAAGGAACTAACTCTTTCTAGACCAGGGAAGCAAAGGCAAAGGAGCAGTTAAGTGTGGCAAGCAAAAAAAAGGAACTGAATCCTGTTTATAAGGCTTAAAAAACCATTAGTAAAAGATTTTTCATTTTAAAGACCTGTAATCCATAAGTATTGTTCTCATATCCCACACACATCTCTGCTGAAGAGCTTCAGAAGTTCTAGATCCCTCACAATTTACTTTGGATCCTCTCCTTGGCACTCAGCTTCCTCTTTTGGAGAGACAGATGACCACACTCACTTCATCTCAAGAGACTTTTCACAGCTTTTTGGAAAGTAAATTGGGGGGGGGGGAATTGTAAAATAAATTTATAACAGCACCTTTACATGTGTGTAGAACAATAGAAAGGGCAGGGGTTTATTGGGTGCAGATCCTTTGATCAATCCAGCTTTCATCTAACACCACATGAAGTGGCTTCACAGGCCCTGTGCCTGAGCTCACCAGCATCAATTTGGGGTCATTTTCATTATTATGAGGAACAACCTTCAGATGGCAACATGGACAAGTTCCATAATTCAAGCTTTTCTCCTGCGGGACACTTTGGCCATATGGACCATGCAACTGACTCTTCCAAGGCAGGGAGGCCAGGCTCTAAGCCTAAGCAGTTCTTGACACTCCCAAGACCTAACCCTTCAAGGGTTAACATCCAAGGCAGCAGAAACACATGAGATAATATTTCAAAATGCAGGAGTTCCAGAGATACTGCTGTTACCTGCACCTGATCACTTCCACCCCTCCTGTGGGATTCTGCATTTGTGTGACACTTACACAAAGGAACATCTCTGCTGAGGCAGGGTCCTCAGAACACCTCTGTGACTCTGGCAGGACATTTAATAAATCAAAATAGAGTCTGAATAATTAGCAGTATAAGGGAAATTTCAGGGGCAAGAAATGAAAGGGAGAATAGTTTTCTTCATGGAGAAAAGTGTCTGGCTGAGCAGCAGAAGAGGAAACATCTGAAATCAGAGAGAAAATTGAGTGCTGGGAGAATAAAGTGAAGCAAATCTGCAGGTACAAGCAGTGCATGACTAGAACAGCAGCAGCACACAGCTCTTCTTCCAGAAGCAGGAAGATCTGTGAACCAGGACACAGAAAGACTGGATTCACTTGCCAGCACAGCTGCTGACCTTTCCTGTGGAAAGGCAAGGCAAGTCCCTTTTTCACCACTTGTGCCTCAGCTTCCCCACCTGTAGAAATGGATATGAAGACACTCATCTCATCTGTAAAGTTCACAGATGTCATATTGAAGAGGAGACTTTATTACTTCCTTCAAGGAGCAAAATGGGTAACATGGGAAGGGATCTTGCAGTGAATTAGATTCTGTTCTGCAAAACCACTTCCTCAACCTCTTGTAGGTAATCAGCCAAAGGTTTTTTTTACCTTTCCACCTCACTGATCTAAAGGAAGAGAACTTTAGAGGTCAAAACTAGAGACTAGTTGTAATTCATGGGCCAAGCGTTGTAAAACAAACACACAGAACAGAAAAGAAAATTACGAACAGGCTGTTTTGGCTGTGATGAGAAAAGAAGAAATTCACCTCTTCCAGCAGGACAAAGTATATCTTAGCCAGAGGCAAGGAATAAGGGCTCCTAGGTCATGGTCCTATAGGGATCCTACTCCCTTCTCCCTCTCCTTCCCACTCCTATCTTCTCTCCAAAGCAGCCACAACCTGGTCCTCAAGCCTCACATGGATCTGGAGCCCCAGCTGAGCAAACCAGCAATGGGGTAATTTTCTCTTGGTAATGAGTTAATCCTCATTACCAGCACACAGCACAGAACAAAACACAACCAAAATCTTATTTCTCATGTCACAATCCCTTTGCAGCAAGCTCAACATGGCAACAGCAAATCCACCACGTGCAGGAAACCCTGCATAACACCGACCTCACCAAACAACTTTAAGACAGAGCAAACATGAAAATACAACAGAAATTGATTTCTAACCAAGAGGTCCAATCTAATCTGCAGGGCTTCCACAAAAATTTATAATTCACCCCAAACCACAACCTGTACAGTGCACACAACCATCCTGGCAGGATCACACTGCAAAAGCAGCAAAACAAACTGCTTTGTTTCTTATGTTTGATGGCATATAACTTATTGTATTACCTCAATTTATTGCCTATATTTCTCTTACCTCCCTATCTCTTGGAAAGATCAACTCATGAGCAGCTTGCTTTTGAAGCTTCAGATGGTAAGGCAGCAGTACTCTTTATTTATTTACTGAAATAAAACTGAATACTGCTCCTGAATACTGAAAGCCCTGAGCACGTCAGATTTACATACTGCTGCAGAGCCATCACTGATCACTCGGGTTCAAGTGCAAAAATCCCTTTATATGTCTGTTTAAGTAGCTCTTTTATCATAAGTAGAGTACTCAACAAAACTACTTGTTATTTTCAACAGCATGAGAAACAAACACAGTGATTTCTTTTCAGTTCAGGACAAATCAGGTAATTTTGCAAAACCTTATACATCATGGTGACTTACAGAGCATGATTATCACAGCAAACTCAGAACTTTTTACAGCAAAGGTTTGTCAGAGCCACTCAAAAGCCCAAGTTGTAAAAGACTGCATGGTAACAGCTTTACTCACTTTGTAAAGAAGGAGCCAGATAATTAAACAGCAGGATTATATCACATAGATTATGTGATACACAACATAATTTAACAAGTTAGTTCTGAATTGCTCCAGGATGGTTCTTCCTGAAAAACACACTCTCTGGGTCCTTTGAAACAAAGATAATGCCTCTCCCATGCACCCCCCTCAATTTCAGTCAAAAAAGAATCATGCATTCAATTTCTGATTTTGATCATCTGAATAAAATTAAACTAAGAGTGTGGCACCAGGAAATTAAGCCCCATCACTCTCTCCAACACAACATGAATATTCTAATAAGCACACATCTATAACTCATAACCCATTAATTTAACAAATTACTAATCTTTCTTCCCCCTTGTCTTCAACTTGAAGTTTAAGATGTCGGAAGCACTCCATAACAATATAGGGAAAAACTGCAGGAGTGATTACCAGATGAGAGGAAACCCCTTTATCTAATCTCAAGTGTTCCTCCTAGGAAGGAAGAAAAGTGCCCATAGGTCGTTTTTCTCATTTACACGTGGGCAAAGGTCACTCCTGGGTAATCTTACAGATCCAGCTGGTGTGGTATCAATGCCCCTGTTTACCATCTCTGCAAAATTATGACAACCAGGCGTGCTGGTTTGGGCTGGGGATGGAGTTAATTTTCTTCACAGCAGCTAGCACAGGCTGTGGTTTGGATTTGTGCTGGAAACAGAGTGAAATATAGAAATGTTTTTGTTATTGCTGAGCAGCTCTTGCACACAGCGAGGTCTTTTCTCCCTCTCACCCCATCCCAGCACTGCCAGACTTGGTGTGCATGAGAATTTGGGAGGGGACACAGCCAGGACAGCTGACCCCAACTGACCCCAGGGATATCCCACACCTCAGCATGTACAGCTGGGGGAAGAAGGGGGAAATGTTTAGGGTTTTGGTGGGGGAGTGAGTAGGTGAGTGAGTGGCTGTGTGCGGCTGAGTTGCCATCAGGGTTTAAATCACAATGCCAGGGAAGGGATTTTGACCGCTGGGAAAGTCTACCCAAAGGACAGTCTCAAAAAAAAGACAAGCAGCAGCACCCAAGGCAGTAGAGGTGACTGGACTTCACCTCCAGTCAGGAGAAGACAGGAAATATAGAGATGTTTTTGTTATTACTGGGCAGCTCTTGCACAGAGCCAAGGTCTTTTCTCCCTCTCACCCCACCCCAGCACTGCCAGGCTTGGTGTGCATGAGAATTTGGGAGGGGACACAGCCAGGTGACCCCAACTGACCCCAGGGATATCCCACACCTCAGCATGTACAGGTGGGGGAAGAAGGGGGGAATGTTTGGGGTTTTGAGTGAGTGAGTGCCTGTGTGGGGCTGAGTTGCAATTGTAGTTTAAAGCATAATGCCAGGGAAGTTGTTCTGAGTTCTGGGAAAAGTCCATCCTAAGTAAGGCCAGTCTCCAAAAGAGACAAGCAGAAGCACCAAGGAAGGAGAGGTGACTGGGCTTCACCTCCAGTCAGGAGAAGTCTCAAATAAAACCTCCTGGAATCTGTTTCCAAGCATGTGAAGGACAGTCATGCAGTTACGGACACTCAACGAGGAATTTCACGTGCACATCACACCTGACCCATCTCACTCCTCTCTACATCAGGACTGGAGGCACAGATGAGGAGAACAGTGGCTGTAGCACCTCTTGGCTTCTGTCAGGCTTTGGACACCACCTCCCATGGCATTCCTATTTGGAAGCTGAGGATGTGGGGCTGAGCAAACCAGCCATGGTGTGGGCTACAGGTGGGCTGCACCCCTGGGTCCAAAGGAGCCATTGACTCATGACAAGGAGAGCCCCCAGGGGTTGTGAGTGGAGGAAAAACTGTTCCACAGCCTGGAGAGAAGGAGGCACAGGAGAGACTTTCTCACTCTTTACAAGTCTCTGGCAGGAGGGTGCAGCCAGGTTAGAGTCAGGCTCTTCTCCCATGCAACAGCAACAGGACAAGAGGACACACAGAAGCTGTGGTAAGAGAGGCTCAGGCTGCACACCAGGAGGAATTTCATCATGGAAATGATTGTTAAACACTGGAAGGGGTTGCCTTTCACCGACATGTTTTATGAAAAATCCTTTCCTTAGGATTTTTCCCCTCCTGAGAAGCTGAAAGGCCTCAGGAACAAACTGTAAACAATTCTTATCTGCTGCTGTGGGATGCAACAGGGGGAATCTGTGATTGGTCTCATCTGGCTGCTTCCAATTAAGGGCCAATCACAGATCACCTGTGCAGACTGCCTCGGTCAGAGACGAGCCTTTGTTATTCATTCCTTTTCTATTCTTAGCTTAGCCTTCTGATCCTTTCTTCTATTCTTTTAGTATAGTTTTAATATATTATCTATCATAAAATAATAAATCAAGCCTTCTGATATATGGAATCAACTTTCTTGTCTCTTCCCTCATCATGGGACCCTTGTGGACAATACCACAGTTGCCCAGTGAGGTGGTGGACTCATGCCCTGGAGGTGTCCAAGGATGGCCTGGATGTGACACTCAGTGCTCTGTGCTGCTGACAAGGTGGGGAGTAGTTACAAATTGGACTTGATGGTCGTGGAGATCTTTTCCAACCTCAGTGATTCTGAGGTTCTGTGAGGGTCTTCATCAAGAGCCTACAGGAAGGACAGACTACACACTCAGATTTGCATCAGAGGGAGAGGCTGCCATGCTGACTGCCACAGCCACGAGTTACATTTTTTGAGGTTCAGGTTGAACAACAGGAAATATCTCCTTGCCAGGAGACCATGGCACTCTGCCTGGACAGAGCATGGATTCTCCATCCTCAGAGGCTTCCAGGACTTGGCTGGGCTCAGCCATGGCTCACCTGCTCTCGTGACAGCCCCAGCTCAACTGGGATGTGTGCTAGGTGACCTACAGAGCTTTCTTGCAACCAACATTTTTAGAAGATCTACCTGATTTCACTGGGGATCCCTCCTATTTATTTATTTAAATATAGTTAAAATATTTAAAATGGAAGAAGCATGGTGTCCCCAGGAGCCTGCTAATGTTTGTATTCTGAGCCCACTGCAGGCCTCCATCAGTGCAACCCAAACCAGAAACTCTTGCTGCAATTGCTCTGGACTTGACTGACTTCTAAGTAATGACTTAAAATCAAGCAATGACTTGATTTTGAGTAATTTTACAAATCACCCTTAACTTACTCTTTAGGGCCGGGACTTCAAGGTATCATTATTAACCTGATATTAAAGTTCTCCAAACACAGTGTCCACTGAGAACACAATCAGAGGCTGTAACCTTCACATGATTTCAGTCTGTCTTTCCCCCAACACAAGCTCTGCTATTGCTGTTTCTACTGGTCTATGTTTCTGATAAGAGAGGCCTTGTCCTTCCAGTCTCAATTACATCAATTAAGAGAAAGAATGCTTGTGCTGTTAATTCTTGCAATTAACTTTTCTCTAGCCACTGCCTATGGAAGGGGATAGCTGGCTGGCATGGAAAACACCTCTACAATTTATTTATTTAAATGAAGTTAAAATATTTTTTAAAACCCTGCAGTAGTGCAGAAATAGCTATCAAGTAGTATCAAAAATAGCTCTCCAAAATTCCAGATTTTCCGGACCTGTATCATATCACCATGATGTGAAATATCTCCATTAACTTCTAAATGTATGACAGGAGTTGAGGCTACTCTGTAAAGCAGCATGGACATGATAGATTTCCCTCCATTCCCAGTGCATCTTACTGGAAAGAAAAGTGTAAAATCCCTCGTTAAAACACATGTGAGGTAGTGAGAAGGGTGATACTCCCCAGTTTCCCAGCACTCTTAGTATTTTTCTCCATATGCTTCAGCCAAAAACAGACCCTGCATTTTGGAGAAGTTTACCTGAAATAATTGAAACTAGAGAAAAGAAGAAAGGAAGGAAGAAGAAGTGTGATTCAGACAGACAAAGCTTGGCTGTGATTAATGTCAGCTTATGCTAAACACAGCAAATTTAGTGCATAACAAACACCAGAACTACCACGTTGTATTTTATAAATAACCAGATTCATCAGGGTCTGTCCAGATCACTGACTGATTGAGGCCTGTGGCCAAACTGAACAACAAATTAAGTTTTGACTAAATCATTTTGCTTCTGGATGAAATGTCAAGTAACTGATACAATTACCAGCTTTTGATTTCTGTTTTCAAACAAAGGCAAAGCATATTGAAACTTTTAATTCCTTGCAAGTCTATTCAGGTAAGAAATAGGCTGAAATTGGTGCGATTTTGCAAATTATTTTTACCCTGTAATCATCTCCTCTTTTCTCCAGCTCTAATTAGTGCTGCTGATGTTCACTCAGAGCTCAGCTGTGCTGCCACCAGTGGGGCTGTTCATAGTGTCAGGCAGGGTTTTACATCAGACAAATCCAAAATTCCCACCAGGCAGCCAACATCCCACTCCCATGGGATGTCACAGGAGCCCCAGGAGCTGCCTTATCATCCTGTCTTGCATGGAGGAGCCAGAATCCAAAAGACCCCCCCCACCCCCCCAATTTCCACCATGGGTGCAGAACAGGTACTTACAGCTCAGGATTGAAGTAGGATGTGACATCAGGATCAGGCACACCTGCTACAGCAAAATTGCTGCTCCCAGTGTCAACCAGAATATTTAACTGCCAAAAAAAAAAAAAAAAAAGAAAAGAAAAGAAAGGTGAGGTGATTTGCATATCCAATTAAACAAATGAACAACAAAAAAAAATCATTGCAGTTTTTGTCTAAACTATCTTCAGTTTTAAAATCATGATGAGCATTACCCTGAGAATTTAAATAAATTTAGTGTCACTTTTGGGAAAGATATGCTGCTGCAGCCCATCCAAAACAGCTGATCCTGCTGAAAAACTTTAAAATAGTCTGTTCCTGGAAGGGGGAAAACCCGCCAAGCCCACATTTGCACAGCAGATGATTTCCTGATCATCTCCAATTTCTTTTTGGCCCAAGCCCACATTTGCACAGCAGATGAATTCCTGATCATCTCCAGTTTCTCTTTGGCCCAAGCCCACATTTGCACAGCAGATGAATTCCTGATCATCTCCAATTTCTTTTGGCCTAACCCATGAGTCTTGGCAACCTGTCCAGGGCACAGGATGAGTTATGGACTGCTTAAAGCTCTCTTTGTCTTAGAGCTTGTGAGATTTCAAGGTAGGGGCAGAGTGCAGGTCTGGACAGAGATAAGCAGAAGGATGAAGCTGCTCTGTAGATTGGAAAACAGAGGAGCAATGCCCAGTTCATCCTGAGCAGCAGCACCGTTCCACAGCCTTTACCACCTCTAAAAATGAGGATGGCAGATTTATTAACACTGTGATTGAAAGGTGGCCTGAGAGGGGGCCACTTGTTTGGTCGACTGGGAGGGTGACTTAGGCTGAAAATTGCCAAAACATGGACAAAATGGGATATCTCCTTTCCCTATCTAGCTTAGGTAACCAGGCTGGTCCATCACAAGTTGCACAATGGCAGAGCAGGATCATTTCTTTCAGTGAGACCTGGAAACCACATTAGGTATAGAGCCAGTAAATGGTAAGTTTAAGTCAGTCAGAGACTCTACTGCTACCAAATCAATGGTCACACTTTCCCCCTGTTCTTGGCTGGATGCTTCCCAAGCCTCCCTGGCAAAGCCACAGGGCTGTAATGCAAATCAGATCAGGTTCCTCACCTACAGATACCAAGATAAAACAACAATCTGCCACATCAGAGAGCCACTCCAATGGATGTGGAAAGCGTGGATACCAGAAAAGGGTGATCCCCTCCTTTGGTGACAACATGGTCTCAGATTGGCTTAAAACACCTGCTCCCCAGAAAAATATTAAAGAATTAGGTGTGGAAACCCAAGGCACTGGGAATATTTCTCTGTCTGCTCTGGGGTGCCCTGACCCCCAGGGCAGCACTGACTTTGACCCTCATTCCTGGAGAAAGTTTCCCAGACTTCAAGACAGACTGGAATCCACAAAAGTGTGAAATAGATTCTAGAGAGCAGTGCAGGTGTGTCACTGGGTGAGAAATTGAGGTTCTGGGGTTTTTAGTGTGTTGTGGATGGAAGCAAGATGGAGGGCACAGGATGTGGTCCTAGATTCCTTCTTCATGCTTCTTCTTCTTCCTCCTTCTCCATGGGTTTGGGTGGCATTTTGTAATTGGGCAGAAAAGTCTCCATTGCAGCTCTGTGGGATCAGTTATTGGGGTAAAAGGGAAAATAATCCAGGTGTCAGTTCTTCATTGGATAGTTCAGTCTTGAAAGCCCTTGGAACAAGAGATTGTTGGGCATTTTGTGCCTTCTAATGAAAAGCTGCAGAACTCACAGCAGTGAGACTGTTTTACTGATAAGAAATAATAAACACCTGAATCAGAACATGAGTTACTGTCTCGAGTGCCTTCAATCCAAACCCAGAGAAACCCACAACTGGTACTGCCACAATTAGGAATTTTCCTGTAGGAGGGAGTGAGACATGAAGATTTGGTTGCCCATGGCTTAAAGCCAGCTCAAACCAGCCCCGTTGGAAGTCCCTATCACTCCTTAAGATGGAATGTAGCTTGGGATCTTCAGTGAGGAGGGAATGTGGGAAGGGCAAGAGAGAATGATTAGGGAAACAAGTTGGGTGTTGACAAAGGAAGAGGAGAAAAAGGGCTGAGCTCAGAATTGAGTGTAAACACAAAGGAGAATAAAGCATTTTAAAAAGATGTGCTGAATCCTTCTCTAATAAGACTGAGTGTAGACAAAAAGTGTGACTCAATGTTTAAAAACATCTTTGGTTTGCTCATAGAGGAGAAGGGAGGTGATGGATACCCTTGTTTCACCCTTTTAATATAGTATGGGACTGAGGAACTCTGAAATTTAAACAAGCACACAAAACCAACCAGTAATTTCTGAGAATCTCTTCTGAACTGCAGGCACACTCTGTCATTGGTATTCCCAGTCCTAATCTTGCAGAAGTTTTTAGACTAAAAAGAAACAAACCAACAAACTGAGCCAAGCTGCATCCCAGATTTTAGATTAAGCAAAGACAATACATTAAAATTTATTTTGCAACCACATGAGCTAGGCAGAGTCATCTAAGAACAAAAGGACATCTACAAGTTCACTTGGCTCCAGGAGCTGAGGCTTTAGAAGAAAATAAGAACCTCTGAGGCTCTGCAATAAAATCCAAAGTTTGCTACATACTTCATTTCAATGCTATCAAAAGCCTAACATTTTTTCAACTACCCAACAAAGTACAATCTATTCATTACCCCCCTTCTCTGGCATAGAAATCATATTAAAAATAAACAACAAAGAGGAGCTACAATGTATGCCTGCATCTATCAGGACTGACAAAATTTGCCTCAAAGGGGTGCTGCAGGGCTTAAATTAATTAGCCTTTCCGAGGTAGTCTGTGATGCTTGAGCAATGGGCACTATACATCAGCTGCATAAATACATGTAGGTGTTGCCTTAGCCTCAGTGTTATGCATGGCACCATAAACGGAGGAGGACTTGGGGGAGAAAAAAAAAACAACAAACACAACCAAACAAAAATCACTAAATATGACACATATGAAAGATATTTTCCCCCCACACCTTAAACACAATGTTATCATCATGGAATTCACAAACCATCCAAGGAAAGGGCAGATTTACTACCCACAGGATGGAGCAAATCAAGATTTCCAGAAGAAAATAGATATCCCCACAAAGAAAGAGGGAAAGCACAAAGCCGGCTGAGCATGCAGGCTCCAGCCCACTCGGACACAGCAGAGCTCACATGACAGATGCTATTGAGGCTGACATTCTCCATCCACATGTTTGTGCATAATGAGATGCAGGCAGCCAGGGCAGACACTGATTTATTGTAGTCCTCACAATAGCGCCAGTGATTAGCAGCTCATTTTGGGCTGGGTATAACTTACTGAGTTCCCTTTCTCTCCTGAATTTTCTTTAGTGCCTTCACATCTCATTAAGAGGCAATTTCATGTTGTCTCCACTGGAGCCTCCTTCATTTCTCATGGAGCTGCTGGGGCAGCTTCAGGCAAGCTCTGGAGAGTCACAAGGTGGCCACTGAAGGAGCCCTGGTCTAGGGCTGTCCTGTCTTAACCATGGACAGCAGCCCTGCTGGGAAGGATTTGGGGTGCTGATGGGTGAAATGTTGGACATGTCCTTGGAAATGTCAACTTGCAGCCCAGAAACCAACTGTGTCCTTGGCTGCATCCAAAGCAGTGCGGGCAGAGGTGAGGGGGGAATTCTGTCCCTGTGCCCTGCTCAGGTGATTTCCCACCTGCAGAGCTGCCCCAGCCCTGGCCCAGCCCTGGAGGAGCTGGAGGAGCTGCAGAGAGCCCAGAGGAGGCTCCAGGATGGGCAGAGGGCTGGAGCAGCTCTGCTGGGAGGAAAGGCTGGCACAGCTGGCATTGCTCACCTGCACAGGAGAAGCTTTGGGCTGAGCTCAGGGTGGCCTTGCAGGGCCTGAAGGAGCCCCAGGAAAGCTGGAGAGAGACAATTCCCAGGGGATGCAGGGACAGCACCCAGGGAATGGCTTCAAACTGACAGACTGGGTTTACATTAGATATTAGCATTAAAACAAATGAAAACGACTTTCCTTCTGCTTATAGAAGAAGCAGAGCTTTTTTTTGGTGGGGGTTTGTTTGTTTGTTGTTTTGTTGTGTTTTTTTTTGGTTTTTTGGGTTTTTTTTGTGGTTTCCAAGTTCAATTTCAGACCCACACAACAGACACTTGAGAGCAAATCCACTAAATTGTTTCTTTCCTCCTAAAGGTCACCTTAACCACAGCTGTGGGACATGAAATCTGCACCTGGTAAAGTACCTGGAGATTATTTTGCTGTCTGCATTTCCTATATGCAAATAGAGCTGTTATTATTAACAGGAGGCTCATAAAGATCCTTATTTTACAGTAAGCAAGACAGGAACATCCACCACTGCCATGACAAACTCACAGAGGGAGTCTGACACTATCTGTATGCCATTAGTTTGTGGTTATAAAAAGAAGCAAATCCAAACTTGTTTACTGAAAGTCATGAACACTGAAAGCAGAAGCCTTGGAGGTCATGCATTTTACATTTTTTTTCTATTCTGAAGGGGTAGAGACACTAAAAATTCCCCAGTCCCAATGATTTCTTTCAACTGGAAGTCAAACACTTTGTCAATACTTCAAGCATCCCTTAAATTTTCCAATGCTTGATTCAACAGCAGCATCAAATAGCACTTACTGCATGCTACACAGCTTCAATAATTTAATTTACCACGATGTCTTTAATATTTTTAAGCCTTCCATTGCTAAATATTGCTGTATTTTGCTACCAGAAAAAACAAAAATTGCCTATTGATGTGTTATCATATTTTCACTCAGCAAAGCTTTGGCTGTCTGTGGCTCAGGCACCTGCCCTGGTTCAGTAGGTGATGTCAATATGACACATCCACACTAGACTGGCTGTTATTCATGCCTCATTTAACTGCCTGGCATAAAACAATTTGCAGTTATCCACCATGCATTCAGAAAGTGACTCCCTTCACATTTTCAAGGGAAAATGAGAGCAGCAATCATTCATTTTTGGTTGCAGAGAGGTTGCTCCTCTCCCTTAGCTGGGACAGAAGTTGCCTCTCTTCTGGTACACACCCTGCTCAGACTTTGGAGAAGTTCCTCTTCCCTGTTTGAGGTTGAGGTTGGGAGGTTTTGGTAACTTCCAGAAAAATATACTAGACCAATCCCACAGGCTGAAAGTGCAAAATGGATTTCTCTGAAGCAGCTGTCTGGGTGATTTAGCATCCACAGCCTTTTCCAGGCGTGGAGTCCTGGGGCTTGCCTGCAAACCTGCTGCTTTTGATGTGATTCCCTGGGTCTCCCACACTGAACTAGGGATACTTTTCATCCCCACTAAAAGACTGATCCATAGAAAAATCCACTGTATTTTTTTTTCTCCAAGCACACAGGTCTGATCAATCCTTTTAGGTCAAGCAATAAAGTCCCACCACTAGACTGGCAAACCTTCTACAGCTACTTAAAAGCAGATTGGAGTGAGCTGGTGTCAGTCTTTTCTCCCAGGTAACAAGTGACAGGATGAGAGGGAATGGCCTCAAGCTGCACCAGGGGAGGTTTGGGCTGGATATTAGGGAAAAATTTTCCTCAAAAATTGTTGTAAAGCACTTGACCAAACTGACCAGGGAAGTGGAAAAGTCATCCTCCCTGGAACTGTTAAAAAACCATATGGATATGGCACTTGAGAAAATAATTTATTGGTGAACATGGTGGTGGTGCTAGGTTGATGGTTGGACTTGATCTGAAAGGTTTTTGCCAGCCTTAACTATTCCATGATTCTGTAAAGAAACCAGACTGCAAAAATGTATTTGGCTCTTCATTCCTGCTTCAACTGAAGCATAGGGAGTGGGGAAAAAAAAAAAAGGAATAGGATTTGCACACATAGTGCCATAAACACAGTAAACAATCTCATTCAGCCTTACATTTACTCTGGGGTTCAGTCAAAACTTTAGTGATAATTGACAGTTTCCTTCACCAGCCAGCAGAGCAAAGAAGGGGGCTCTGTAAGAATTCACAGAACCACAGAATGGTTTGGGCTGGAAAGGACATCAAAGATGATCCAGTGCCACACCTGGCATGGCAGGGACACCTCCCACTGTCCCAGGTGCTCCCAGCCCCAGTGTCCAACCTGGCCTTGGGCACTGCCAGGGATCCAGGGACAGCCCCAGCTGCTCTGGGCACCCTGGGCCAGGGCATGCCCACCCTCAGAAGGAAGAATTATATCTAACATCTAATCTAAACCTACTGTCTTTTAGCAATGATCTCTCTTTTCATGGTGAAAACTACAAGCCATCATGCCTCCTCTGGGATTTAATTCAACCCAAGGGCACCCCCTTCTTTTCCCTTTTCTCTTGTCCTCAGTAAAGAGCACAACCATACCACACCAGGGGCATTCACGTGCCACTCAAAATCTTTTCATACTTTCATGAGTTCTCCCAAAGCAGCCACTTAAAATAGGGTTTGTAATTCTATATGCTTGCTGGAGCATGTCACACAGTCAACTATGACAGAGTAAAAAAGTTTTTATCCCCATGCAGAGAGCAGAAATAGGAATCATCCCATTACCTGCTCAGGAGCTGTTACCACACATCACAAGGTAGATGTAGAAGTCCACCCCATCTCATCCCTGAGCTTGTACCATCTCTTAATTCTCTTTCTTATTTTGTCCCACACATAATAAACCCTCCAGAAAATAATCTCAGAAAATAATCTGCTAGACAGTGCTTAAAAACAAAAAGGGTTCAAAGAAATGCTGCTTCTTGTTAGGGATTAGCAGCTAGAAATTATTTGGGTAACAGCTCTTCTTTCTCAAGCTGGTTAATAGATAGGAAAATTAGTTGGCAATTTAAATGCTGCCTCATTTAACACAATGATTCCTAATTACATTATCAGCCCATCTGGCAAGAATTGCTTACAACCATCACACAGAAAGGAAAACACCAGTAACTATATGCTGTGTTTGCCCACAGTTATTACATGTTATTGGCACTGACTGTCAGTCAGGTTATTTCAGCAATTTGTTTCTACAAATTAGTAATGTTACAATATACAGTGGCTTTTTAAGCACAGACATACTGTATGGTTTTTTCTCCCGTGTTACTTAGAGTTAGCATTTACAGCCTACTTTCCAATAAAAAAAAAGGTATCAGAAGGCTAGGCTTTAATATAGATTCTTCATCTGTTCCTCTGAAGATGCAGAAATAAAAGCAATTTAAAAGATGAGTTAAGAGAAATTTTTGGAAGCATTTCTAGATGTAGAAGACTGCAAAGTCAGAGATAAACCTGAAAAGCCTCCACAATGACAGGTTTCTGCTTGCAGAATATTGTGCACTTTGTTTAAAATGTAAGGCTGAAAACAAAAATAGGTAAATTTGCTGGACTGGCACGCTGCCCATAAACACTGGCGCAGGGATGGATTCTCCCATTTCTCACTGCTCACAAGCAGTCCCTACACTGGAGGAACACCTCACCCCAAAGCCAAATGATCCCCTGCAGCTTGGATGGAATCATACTTCACCTCAGAGGAGGAGGAAGAGGAAGAGAAGGAGGAGGAAGCCAGACCCACATTTTACACCAAGTTCAGGAGGGGTATTTCCAGTGCTGCCCTGAGTGAAGTCACCTCACCAGAGAAAACAGACCTATCTGCTCCTACCTCCAAAAAATCCCCTCCCATGGTCACAAGAAGGGTTCACCCATGCAGCCAAGATAAGAGAGACATTGTGAGAAAAGGAAAAAAAAAGAAAGATTAATTTTCTAATGATGTTTGCTCAGCAGGTGGTGCCCACACTTTGCTGCAGCCCTGGGGATGCAAAGGAAGGTGATTTATTGCTGCACAAAAACGTGGGCAAACCAGAAGGTCAAGTTTTATCACCAAAGATAACTCCTGCTTGAACAACAGCAGAAGTTTGTCACAGAAACTGGGCTGTGTTTGCAGTCTGGGGAGTTAACAGGAGAACAGTGCCACAGCAGACCAAGCTCTCCAGAGGGAGTCTGGCCTTTGCTGCCATTCCCCTCACTCCATTCCCAGGTGGTGCCAGGACCTGGGATTTACATTTACTGTCTTCACATTCCCTCTCTTCCCCAGCCACTTAAAACATCTATTCCCAAACACTCTCACACCCTCACTGGGCCCAGCAGAAGACCAGGAGTTTCCCCCAAACTCTCTCCATGATCTGCACTGCTGGACTAGAAGGAATATTTCTTTTTTCCTGCCTGAAAAGCAATAATCTCTTTCTTTGCCAGAAGCTTACAAAGTACTATCTGGATTAGCCAATCTATCCGGGTTTAAGAGCACTGCATGCTTCTGTAGTGGAGATTTGTATAAAAAACACAAATGCTAAAATGACAGATTGCTCTGAAGTATAAACTTGCTAAACTAAATTGTGAGTTGAAATATGAGCATCTGACTGTGGGACTGATGAATAGTCATTCTGAAGAAAAATATTACAGGAAGTGCTTTATATATATTATCATTTTGACAATAAGGGAAGGCTATTATGGTTTAAAGACAAAAAAAATAGTCAGCCAATCAATCCTGGTAACAAAACAAAATATCTATTCTTCATTTCTACGCTCTCCTTCCTGCCAATGCCCTCAGTTCCCTAAACATTAGCATTCTTTCTGCACATGCCATCTCATGTGCTATCTTATTTTTCAGGCTGAAATTTATTTGCTGTGTCTAGATTTATCATACAACACATCCATCCTATTCATGCTATGTGACCATGCTTTGCTGTTGAACATGAGCCATTACTTGCTTATCTTAGAGCTGTGTGAATCGTAGCAATTTTGTCTCATTGCCTTTTCAGAAGAGATTAACCTTTTTTTCCCTCTTTTTTAGTTTTCTCCCCCAGATACGAGTGTCTCTCCCACCTCACACCATAGCAGACAAAACCAAGTGTGTGAAGCAATCCTGTAGTTCACATTAAGCAGCTGCAGCTGAAGTCATGCTCTGCTCTAAGCACTGAGTTTTAAGGAAAATCTGGACTAATTACAGAGTAATAACAATAATCTAGAGGTATAGAAAAAAATCACCTGTAAATGAGCATTGACAGGCTTTAAATGGCTTGAGGAGATGAAGGAAAAGTGTGATAGTCTTTTAACAGATGTAGGTGTGCCACAGAGATCCCCAGGGAGACAAACCTTTCAGAAAGATGGGGTTGCATGGAAGCCAAGAGGTGCCTTCATCAGCCTTCCCCTGGGTAGCCACCAACCCTTAAGCACAAGCAGAGTTAGTGCTTACTGAGAGCAGCAGAAATCCTCCCAAATCTGAGTGAGGAAAATCTATCTGCTGTACTTACACCACACACGTTCTTGAATGGAAAGATAATGAGTGCCTAGACAAATGGAGGATTAACAAAACCCCCACAAACACTCTGAAATTCAAGAAGGAGTGCATGAGACATCAGCTATTTGTGCTGAAGTGCACACAAAAGCTCTTGTTAAATCCAAAAGCCTGTTTCCACCTGTTAGTAGGTGTAAAGGAACTAAATTAATCAATTTCCTGGTAATTACAGCACAGCACTGATGAGACAGGGAGGCTGTAAGCCAAATGCCACTGGGAGAACTCTCACATTTAACAGCAAGCCTCGAGAGGAATCCCAGTGCCCACGCAGCCTGGGTTTAGAGACAGGCTAAGTCTAAGCCCTGTGTCCTAAATTAGCAAGAGTCTCATCCAGAGCTCACCCCTCCCTCCCTGGAGAACAGGGTGACTTAAGGTGCTGGAGACACAGCTATTAATTCAATAATTCCATAGCTAAAAAAGAGCTTAACTCTTGGAGATGTGCTTGTGAGTGGTATCACCCATTTCACAGGCTCCTTCTCAGAAAAAAAACTCTTTCTCACTTGGAAACCAGAGAGTGTCACTGTCGGGACCCAGGACATTCCTCTGGCTGCCCTGGAGGACTCCAGACCCTGGCAGGGGGCTCAGAGACCTTGGCACAAAGTCAAAACCACCTATGCCTTCCATTTTAACCCATGGAAATCATTACCAACTTTGTGTGAGGATTTACAAGCCACAAGAGTTTGAGTAGAATGACAGTGAAATTGTCACAGGGTGAAAATGTAGAATTTTGGGGGTTTTAGAATGGGGGTTCAAGAGGCAAAATGGAGGAATCTGAGCGTGTTCTTTCTTCTTCTTCTTGTCCTCCATCTTCTGCTGTGATGGTGACACTGCTCGATTGGTTTAGAGTAGAGACAGACTGTCTAACGTAGGTGATAGGTATTGGAAAATTATTGTAAATAAAGCACACATAGTTCTTAGTATTAAAAGCCAACACCACCCTGAGGGCAGTCAGTGTGCCATGAACCTGCTGGACAGACCTCAGCAGGTCAGAAAAAGAATGTGCTGGATAAGAGAAAATAAACAACCTTGAGAACCAGAGCTGAGGAATCTCAACTTCTTCTTCAGTCTCAGGGCTGGGAAAAAGAGAATTTCTAACATCTCAGGAGCCATTCCAACAACTCAGAACCGAGATGTCACCACCACAGGGCAGACCTGCTGGGCACTGTCCAGCAGGATTCTGAGCTCTTTGGGCCATCAGATGGAGCTAAGGATGCTGTAGGAGGAGCTGAGGAGGGGGAGAGCTTCCACTCCACAATAAAGCAGGGCACTGTCTGAGGTTAAATGTCTGCTGTGGCTCTTCTGCTCACCAGCACTACTTAGGGCATGATCTTTCCAATGGGAAGGATAATCATGTCAAAGAATTTTAGAGGTTGGGCTTTTTTAAGGGAGTCACAAGAAAAAAAAAAAAAAAAAAAAGGAGAAATCATGCTACTACATTACCTTTCAGAATACAATATTAAGGAGGGTTTTTTGCCTTTTTATTTCCTTGGGTTAAGGAAATGAAATCAGTAAGCCTACATTAATGTATTATACCCAGTGAATGATTACAGTTAGAAGCTGCATTCAGTTCAGAATTTCAATTTTCCAAGGCTTTTGCTCTCCAAAATTAGCTTCCAATTTATTTTGCCAGGTCATTCTTTTCTTTTCCTCTATTGCTCATTAGACTCAGTGAAACTGCTGTCAAATAAATTAAAAAAAGCATTTTTAACTCTTCTTCTCTACCTAGCTTCAGAAGTCCCTACAGTTAAAAAAAAAAAAAAAAAAGGTTGTTTTGAAACTAAATCAACAGCAGTTAGACCAAAACAGTTTTACACATATGTACAGAGCCAAGCCATGCTGGGCAAACTCAAGAAGGCATGAAGTGACTAATTTTTAAACCTTCCTCACCCTGTAGGTGAGTCACTGCCCATGTTTACTGTGCCATCTGGAAAAAACAAAATTCATCAGAGGAATGAAGCCCATTCCTAATGCTCTTGAGCTTAGGCTAGGAGGCATCCCTAGCCTCATGAGCACTGCTATTTTTTTTGTGATCTCCCTTTTGCCAAAGACAGCAAAATCCTTTTGTCCTTCAGCAGCAGGCAGAACCCCTGCAGGAGAGGTTCAGTTCCACTCCTGTGTTCCCACCTTCTTCCTCATACCTAAGATCTGAACTTCAAACTCAGTTTTAAATAAGATTCCAGCTTTCAGATTGTATTAAGAGATGTGAAACCAAGCGCCAAAGTTGCTCCTTCAACACTTAAAAAGTTTTTTTGTTCTGTTTTGTTTTTCAGAGATGCTATTTACAAGAACATGGGGAATGGCTTCAAAGTGAAAGTGAATAGGGTTAGATGGGATATTAGGGAAAACTTCCTTGTGAGGGTGGAGAGGCCCGGGCACAGGGTGCCCAGAGAAGTTTTGGATGCCCCTGGATCCCTGGAAATGTCCAAAGCCAGGTTGGACACTGGGACTTGGAGCAGCCTGAGACAGAGGAAGGTGTCCCTGTCCATGGCAGGGGGTTGGAACAAGATGATCTTGAAGTTCTCTTCTGACCCAAGCCATTTAATAATTCTTTAATTTGAAGGTAGTGAGTAACACTGAAAAAAAAGGCTACATTTCAGAGGCAAATAGAAAGAAAATGAGACTTGCAGGACAGCAGTGAGAAAAATCAACTTTTTCAGAAGGCTGCATGCCAGGTCTGATCTCTTACCTCTCCTCCCCCCTTCACCTCACTCTTGTAGTGACACAATTCTTTCCAGGTTTTTTTTCCCCTCCTCTGTAAAGATGTTAGTTTTGGAGAGGAGTGTTTGTTAGCAAAGGTTTTTCAGAGCCTGGAGAGCTGTGAGGAGGAGAGGTGAAAGCAGGACACCCCTGACTCATCAAGTCTATCCCTTCTCCCTGGAATGAGCTTTTCCCAGCAGCACTTCCATACCCACTCTGTGGGGCACCACTCATTAGAGCATCCTCCTAGCTGCACTTGCTGCCTGCTTTCAGGAATTCCTCCTCATGCTTTTTTAGTGCTCCTCTTCAAGGACACTGAATGCTTAGAGACATTTTCCAGTCTGTTCTCCTAAAATGCTGTAACAAACCCAAATTGCAGAAGTTTTCCCTGGGTTTTCTCTACCTGCTCACCACAACAGTGAAGCAACCAACCTTGCCAAAATGTTGAAGTCAATGGATATGGTGCCATGGGAACACCCAGCTTGCTGCTTAAGACAAGTTCAGGGCTCTGAGAGCAGCCTGTTCCTCCTGGAGGCCAGGAAAGTACAGACATTCCCATGGTCACCCAGTGAGATCCCTGGATTAGCTGGGATAATTTGGTATGGAGAGGTAAATAAACAAGCACACACCTTGGAAATCCAGCTATGAACTCCCTGTACTTCAAGGCATGACCTCTGCTATAAAAATGCCATGACTTATTCTTCAGGCCTGGCTTGCAGCACTGCCAGACTTTATTTAACACAAGATCTGGGCTGTGTCAGCCTGAAAAGGCCAATCCCATCCTCTTGAACCACCTCTTCCTCACCTGTCACAGCAGCTCTTGCCTCTTTCCTCCCTTTCTGCCCAGAAACAGCCACCATCCCACACTTTCACACACCTGCTGGGCTGGCAGGATGGGAAAGGGACATGACTGGATCTGCCAGGGCAGGCAAGGGAAGGGAAGGGAAGGAGGGAAAGATTAGGATAAAACCCAAAAGTTCATCTGTGTCAGGCACAAAGACTGGAATTGGGTTATTGTGATCGTGTTTCCTGTTAGGAAAGTTGTGCCACACCTCTGGGGAAAAGGTGTAGGGCCAGGCAGCTTCCCACTGCTCTATGCCATCTTTGGTGGCCACAGGAATGTGCACAGGGAGTCCCAGGACTCAGAGCACAAACAAGGTGATGCAACTCCAGTGGATTTATTTCCCTGGCAATTAATAAAGGGAATACAACAGATGGAAGGCTTTTGCTCCCCATTGCACCTGACCTATTTAGGATATTGCCATGCAGAGTCTGATTGTCATCATGGGTGTTCCTTGGAATTATACAAGGGAGTTCAAAGGCACAAGCAGAAATCAGCTTTCTGCTCCACATTAGCAGGAAGGACTATTTGATTGGGAAACACAAAAAAAAAAAAAAAAAGGGAAAAAAAGCTGTTAACCACTGTCATAATTATGTGTTTGATTAATTAAAAATAAGAATCATGCTTTTTATTCATATTTCTTCTAATGTTTTTACTTAAAATTTGGAAGGACAATTTAAAAGGCAGTTTTGATTCTCAAGTGAAATAAGATATGCTTTTAAAAAAAATTCTCTTTTTTTAGAGAGCAGCACTGTTAGAGAACAGCAGCACTGTTCTTCCCCTGCTATTGGAGTAGTTTATTTCTCTCTCTCCTTCTCAAACATTCATACTTTCCTCTTTCCCCTGGCTAATACTGGAGAGGCAGCAGCTCTGGGAAATGAACCAGCTTCGCCCGTGGCTCATACATCATTACAATTGTTAACCAAGTTCCACTATAAAAATCTTGATTACACAGGAGAACACAGAGGCATGCAGGAACACAGCTTCATTTCCAGATACCAGATTGAGTTTGTAGGGCAGGAAGTTAAAAGACTTTGTTATGCTCTCAGGTTGATAAAGTCTGCCAGCACATGCCATAACAGCAGCTCCCCACAACCCATTCCCCCACACAGCAAGAATCCAGGGCAGAAATAAGCTTCCTTCTACTCTGGCCAGGGCTTGCATCCCATTGTGTGATGATGGATGTGTAATGGGAGCTGAACTTAGATGGTCTTGAAGATCCTTTTCACCCCAAATCATTCTATTCACACCACTGGAGCTGATGGTGCTCAGGGCACTGGAATTGTGGAATTTTGTCCACTGGCAACTGCAAATGCTGTTGTGCACAGCTGCCACGGAGTAAAGCTCCCAAACCTTGACAAAAAGCTGCATCTGGTCACTTGCCAATGACCAAAGGTCATTCAAGGTAAACCTGAAGGCTCAGCAGAGTGCAAATGAAAGTTAATTTTAGCTGGAACATGTAGCACACAGCAGCGTTCATAACCACAGCTCCTGAGAAATTCTGTGAACTCCCCCCATCCCCCACGTGGTTTATCTCAGTTGTTCAAATGCAAAAATCTGGCACTTTGGATCATGTGAAATGTTTGTGTTATTCCCTGAAGGACTTTGCTATTGAGAGGTAATGAGAAGATTATTCTCTGACAGTTAAGCTGAAGCACTGTGACTGCATCAGATGTTCCACTGCTCCAGCAGCTCCCAGACTTTTGGGAAGTGTGACCACCTTTGAACTCCTCTGTCTTATTTGCAACCCGAGAGTCACTGAGAAGAAAAATGAATGAAATTTAATAAAAATCTCTTTAGTCAGAGAAAAGGTAGGATTGATGAATCATTTTCTGACACTCCTCTCACTTCACTCTTTCCTATAGCAGACATCCACCAGGCAGCACAGTGAATAAAAGCACAGCCTTTCCAAACCATGCTCAAGCAGCACAGTAATACTGCCCTGAACAGCTCAAGCTGCTGTAGTGTGCTCTGGCTTGAATCATGGAATGGTTTGGGTTGGGAGGGACCTTAAAAATCATCTCATTCCACCCCCCTGCCATGGGCAGGGAACCTTCCACCAGACCAGGCTGCTAAAAGCCCTGTCCAACCTGGCCTTGAAAAGATGCCCCAGCTGTTAATGTCATACTGCAAACACTGACAGTCAAGGTTTCTGTATCAACAGGTATCACAGTGGAATTCTGGAAGTAAAGTTTCCATTTACAGAGAAAAAAAAAAGTGAGGAAAAAAACCTCCCTCGAGATTTCACAAAGTCACAATTTTGAAAACAGATCCAAATCCTGCAGTCAAAATAAAACACCCCAGTATTTTATTTTCTATGCCAAAACTACTGCTACCAATGGCATTGTTCAAATTCTTTTCTTGCCAAATGCCACAATAAAATGTTCAAGTTGGCACAAGCAGGACCCAAGCTCCCATATAATGGCAAAGCAGGTAAACCTTTTGTTCCTGTAGAATCCCAAATCCTGATCTTCTCTGGTGTGAAGCTTCTTATGGAAGCAAAGTAGGAAGCAGAAAGAGCCTGGGTGGTGAAAAAATTCTCACATCTGGCCTTGACCTGAGCCTGAACATTAGGTGGGCTCCAAGGTGCTCTGCTGAGAGCCACTCTCACAGGCAGATCCACTCACAAATATCAAGGAATTATCTGAGAGATGGCTGACAAAAGCATCCAATTATTTTTCCCCTGTCAAATGGCAGGAGCTGGCCTTTAATCCCTCCCTCAAGTGGAAAGGTGACTCTCAGTTCTTGAGTTGTCATGTCTTTTTCTTTAAAGCAAAAATGCCAGTTTTGGATCCCTAAGGATGGATTCTTCTCTGTATTTAGGGAGGAAAAGCTTACCAAATGTTGCTGCAGCCTTGATACCTTTCCTCTTTTAAAATAAGGCCAGACTAGGATGTGAGACCAGCATTTTCCCTGAACACATTGCAATCTAGCTTAATAGCAGTTTTTGCTAGTAAATAGGTACAAAAATAAGCCAACCATAAAGCTAAATAAAATCAACTAATTTTAGTACTCGCAAGCTGAGCAAAGAGGAAAAAATCTACAAGTAATTTGTTTTTCACAATATCAGATTATTAGTAAGCAGTGGTGAGGGGAAAAAAGGATTGCAGAGTGCAATTACTGTCTTAACAGATTCCCTTCAAAAGGGCCTAATTATGACACATTAATTGTATTCAGTGAATTGTAATTTTCACTCAAATGAGATCTTTTTCCCTCATCTAGCTTGTTTTCCTCAACTTCCCTCCCCATGACACCCCACAGGTTTCATCTGTTAGAGAAAGACTCTTAAAAAAAAACCCCAAAATCAAAGTCTAGAACATTCATCCCCAGCTGCCCTCCCTGTAAAATACTCTTAGACATAAAAAAGGCAGCGAGAGCAGTGGGAAAGACAGGCAAAACAAAGAATGAGGGAAGAACTCTGAGGGAGGAGTGAGACCGGGGGAAAAAGGTGCAATTTTATCAGCCTTTGGCAAAAGAGGGAGCAAACATTGACTCTGGCCTGAGGCTTTCTGAAGGCTCCAGGGCTGACTTTGCTATGTGGCTGCTCTTGGATGTGCACGGCCAAAAATCCATTGGACAAGTCATGGGGCAAGGCTGCTGAACTGGCTGGGCCTGTGGGCAGCAGAACTGCTCTCAGCCTAAGGAGAAGTTTTCAGAGCTCCTCAGTGAGGCTCTCAGGTGATGCCAGGCTGTAGCCATGGTATTTTCTGAAAAAACCCTTTGCCAGGATTTTACTCCTGAGAAGCCTCAGAGGAAAAAAAAAACAATGATTATGTGCTGCTGTGGAATGCAACAGGTGCATCTTAGATTGGTCTCATGTGATTGTTTTTAATTAATGGCCAATCACAGTCCAGCTGTCTTGGACTCTCTGAGAGTCATGAGCTTTTCTTATCATTCCATTCTTTTCTATTCTTTTCAAGCCTTCTGATGAAATCTTTTCTTCTGTTCTTTTAGTAGAGTTTTAATATATCATTTTCTTTTAATATAATATATATCATAAAATAATAAATCTTCTGAACATGGAGTCAAGGTTCTCATCTCTTCCCTCATCCTGGGACCCCTGTGAGCACCACCACACCAGGCTGCTGCATCCCTGGCTGTGCCAAGCAGGTGCCACGCAGCAAAACCAAAGCTGTGGGGTTGGTGCACACTGGAGCTGTTGTGGCACGTGGCTGGCTGCCAGTGATCTCTGCCCTGGCTGGCAGCAGAGTGGCCTGAGATGGGCTGGCAACAACACCCCGAGGGATCTGTGGGGTACACAGGGAAACCCTCTGGTCTCGGGAGCTCCGTGATGCTGCGGCCGTGTGGCGCAGCAACGAGGAAGGGATGGGTAGGACTCGAGTGCCAGCACTTACTGCAGTGTGATGTCATGGTTTGCCTCACATACCCCGGGTTTCTCCCTGAAGATTTCTTCTCCAGGGGTGTCAGCCACCTCTCCCTCCCCCTCCCTTGCCCCCTCCTGAGCGCTGTCAATCCTGGCATTCCAGAAGGACGTAGAGCGATTGGCAGAATTCAAAAGATGCCCTACCCCTGAGGGGACTTTGGGCCATCCGGGTGTCATTTGTCCCTTAAGACTTCCCCCCCTACCTCGTTGGTGGTCCCCCATGTTCCTTCCCTCCCCCTCTCCCCGGGGTTAAAAGGAACAGCAACCACGCGGTTCGGGGAGTTCTCTTGGAGCTGTTGCTGCATTCAGAGGCCTGCAGGCCAGGAATAAAGCTCTGGATCAAAACCAACTCCTTTTCCTTCACCATTGTCTTAATCTTCTTCACCAGAGGTAAACCAGAGCTCCTGCAAGCCTGGACTTGCCTCCAAGCCCCCAGCTGCAGCATCCAGCCAGCCAAAGGTGTCTCTGGGCTGAAACACCACAGTTGCCGCCTCTTGGTCAAGCAGCAAGGGCCAGACAAGCTCAGGCCAGACAAGCTCAGGGCCAGACAAGCTCAGTCCCATCCAGCTATATTGGTAATTATTCCAATAAACACTGAGGATATTTACTAAATAAATAAAAAGGGCACAAATGAGGGTGCAAAACAAAACATAAAGAGGCTGCTTCAGAAGGCCCCAAAGCGGGGCTCACACATGGATACATGTATAGTCTCTCACAGAAAGTTCTAGAAGCCTTCTGGCCAATCACAGGCTGTTGATCTGCATGGCCACTCCCGAGAGTGCTTTGGGAGCCCTTTGCTCCTCACCATAAACTGCCTGGATGTCCTTAGTTGTGGCTCCTTATTCCCTGAGGCCTGGTGTTTGCTCTCTGTCTCCTTCTGTGCAAGCTCCCACACTGACCTCCTTCAGGTGCTGCCGCTGGTGGAGCAGTTCCCTGGGCCTTTCCAGCCAAGGGAAAAGCACAGTGGGTTGTTCATGCTGGGGTTCTCCTCTCAGCTAGGCTGCTCCGAGCCCCAGTGAGCCGAGTCCTGCCAGCTCAGCTCCTCAGCACCATCATCCAGTCACACAGAGAGCTGTGATGGAGGCACGGGCAGAAAGCAAAGTAAGATCTGTCTAGTCCTGGGCTGCTTTTAAGTGCTTTGAAAGTGACCTTAGAACATGTTCTGTGTTTGCTTCATCAGCTTGGATCTACAGAGCAAACCCAAGCTGGAATGCAGCAAGATGTAGGACAGGCCTGTCAATAGCAGGAAAAAACACTTCCTTCTTTAAGGCAGCTGAGAGCTGCCTCCTTTACTTTGAAGATTTGATCTCAAGCCCTAATCTGTGCTGAAATAGAAGCAACAAGTTCCTTCACTTATTTACCCAAGTTGTTTGTATGATGAAATCTGTATTTTACAGCCAGTAGGAAAAGGGGGAGAGAGGTCTGTCCGTCACCCACTGGAGAGACACATGTGAGAGCCATTGTACCAGCTTCCTTTTTCAAACAGAGCTGTACTTGACAATGACCAGACAACACTTCGGGTCAGACTTGTTTCACTTACACTGAGTGAGGACATTTCAAAAATTATAATATGTGGAGGCAATGTAATAGCTAAGGTGTCCTCACATACTCGAAGTTGTAAGAGCTCTTCAAGAAAATGAAGACCTCTGCAATGAGTAGTAGCTTTTAAATCTGTCTTGCCAGGTGCAATCCCTTGAGCTCACAGTCCTCTAGTTAGAGAAGGGGGGGAAGGGAAAAAAAGAAAAACTCAAATAAGAAGAGAAAGATTTCTTCCTTAATAATCCAAATGAAATAAACACATGGAAATTCCACACAGGCCACTGTTTCATTTTCATCTCATTTCTACTCCAAATCCCAACTAATTTACACTTTATTCAGGCAAAACAGTTATTTACTCACCCTCTACTTTCCTCTTTCTAGATTTAACTGATGCTGTTTCCTTGATAAGGAATGTAAAAAATGTGAGCCTGGCACCTATTTCCATCAACCTTGCTCCTCACAACAGCTCTTCTGCCCTGACCCACCAGGATCTGAATTCAGGATTGCCTCAAGCAGAGCCCCTGGATATAAAGCTTCCATCACTTCTCTGAAGAGGAGAAAGCTCCTTTAAGGAACAGTTAGTGGGGCTCTAATCCCTAACTCAGGGAGAGAAGCACATCCTGAGGAATGACCATGGTGAGCCTCTTCCATTCAGTGTAAGCAGCACTCATATTTTGGGTTATTTCATAGTACAGCCTCTACTACTCCCACACAGCCTCTTTTGCCAGGGCTAATTTTGGATGGAAGAAGGTGTTAGAATGCTAATTTGTAAAGGCAGGGACTTTTTGGTCAACCCAAACCTGGTATGTTTGCTTGTTTTGGGTCAAAAACACATCACAGCCCACCAGGCCACAGCTGTTCACTGGATTAGTCCTGAATTACAGCTGCCAGGTGCTTGTCCTTTTTATTTTGCAGGTATCCAGCAACAGCAACAACAACCAAAATAGACTCAAATCACCATTTAAAAACAGGAGTATTTTTGCATTTCAATACTATTTCCACTAGACAGATCTGGAAGGATTTTGACACTGCCACCTTAAAACACTCCAACGCACCACAGAAATTGTCTTTGCTTCACAGGCTTTTGTTTCTTCAGCTTTCATAAAGAACTCAAAAATAAATACAAAATACCTTAGCAATTAATAAAAAAATAAAAAGAAAAAAAAGACAGAAAGAGAGACTTGAGATGCAACCTGCCTTCTGATAGTTGAACAGAGAAAGATCACATTTTAAAATTCCTTGTGTCTTGAAAGACAGTGAGACCCTTTTCAGCAAAATTAAGAAAGTGGAGCTGAGCTTGTTGGGCAATAGCACAGCACCAGAAATCAGATTAAAGAGCACCTGAATCTTACCTCACATCTTCATTCCTTTCAACACTCAGGGAATGAGATCTACCACCAATTAAAGAATAATGGCTGCAAGTTCAGAACTTGTTAATGTGTGTGTACATCACCCTCGAAACACGAAGGCATAAATTCTGACTCCATGTCACACTAGAGGTATTTAATACATATCCTTCTTTATCACTCCTCTCTTTAATAGCTGGAAGAAGTGGAAGGGAAGATAACCTCCCACCAATTATATGGGAACTGAAGTTTGTGTTTTGCAGTGGGGCCCGTTAAGACCCAACATCCACACTGACCTTAAAACTTGGGAGTGAGTTTATAGGAGGGGTTTTTGCTCACCCCGTGCACAGAACGAACTGCCATTAGGATAAACAGAAGATGTAAAAGCCTCTTCATGAACAGAATGAAAAACTGACACTGAAAGAAAGGAGCTGTGGCATTCAGAGCACAAGTTGGATCCTTCTGTGGTTAATCAGACTGGAGCTCTCAGGGGCCATGTGCCTGGCCTCTCTTTCACAGAGAAGTTGCAGGATTAAAATTTACCTGTTCTCAATAAAAACACAGCTTGGAAATGCAGTGGGATCAGCAGGATTACCACCACCTCATACAAAAGGCAAGATGAGGCAATGGTACTGTCCCTGCAAGCATTTAATGCAGTCCAGATGGACTTCAAGAAAGCTGTGAAAAACATGAGATTTTTTAAAGAGTTTGACTATTCTTTTGGTCAAAAGCTTGTAGGAGAAACAAAATTAATATGAAGAGAACTGCAGTGAAGATAGCAAAAAAACCTAAATGATCTTTGATTCAATTTCTCACAGTTCTTATAATCTCAGGGTAGCCAAAATAATAAAAGAGAGAGCAAAGGAATTCCATTGGATTATTTAAAGAAATAGCTAAGAACACTGCACACAATTCATATTGGGCTCTTGCCACCTCTTACTTAAATCTGGCACTGGAAGAAAGGCACCTATGCAGACAGGTATAAAGCCCATAATCCATCAGGAGTAGGACACATCACAAACATAGGGACAAACACATCACGCCCTTCAATACAACAGATCATTTTCACCTTTCACATAATTCTTAAGTAGGTCTACATGTGAATGAGTAAGAATTAGTGGGAGTAATAACACTTGACACCAACCTGGTAACTGGTCTGGAGATCTGATAGGATTAGGAAGGATACTGTATCATAAAACTGGAAATGATCAGAAACACTTTAGCTGCAAACACTTTGCAAAACTGGATTGACTGCATTGAAGTTTCCTGTCTTGGAAATAAAATAAATTTTGACTTCACACAGCTGCTCTATTTTTGTACCATCAGAACAAGTGTTTCAGAACTGCCATTGTGAATCGCAGCTCTGTGCTGTGTTTATCTGCTATATGACAAATCAGAATTGGAACGAAAGCCAAAAAGTATGCCTTAAATGACCTGAAAAATGATATTCTGTCATAGTAGCTTCCTTCCAAGAACAGGAATTAAAAAAGGAAAATTTCTAAAAATGCAGCTGAGCAGTAAAGCAAGCCCTGTAGTGCTGAAGCCTTTCACAAATGTTCATGCTCCATTCTGGCACAGCAGCTTTCAACACTTGACGCACACGCTCCCAAAGTCACTGGGCACCAACACTACTGTAACCACCACATCAAACCTGCTCTCTTTTCTCACAGCCTGCTACTTGGTCGTGGTCCACCACTGCCCTGGGAGCATTTCCCCATCCCCTCTCTGCTCCTGTGCAGAGCAGCAGCTGTGCCATGCACCTTTTTGTTCTGGGAGCGCGGGAGCGCAGCCGCGCTGCTCCGGCACTCCTCGCTGCCAGCATCCTCCTTCCTCCTTGGCAAAATGTCAGGGCAGCTCCCTGCTCCCTGGGCTGGCAGTCCTGGGACAGGCCTGGCTCAGGCAGGCAGCTGGGAAGCCCCAAGTTGGAGGGGTGTAAGAGCAGAGGAAAGTGTCCAAGCATCTCTTTGTAGCGCAGCTGCTGACGTGAAGTAAAGTCAAGCTGGGAGGAGCATGTAAATCAGGAAAAGATTTTCCTTTTCTACACCATCATGCACAGCCCACTCCCAACTCCAGCAACCACTTGCCCAAGAGCTTAACACAATCCAACGCTTGGCACTACCCAGACACTTGATTTTAGTAGCAGCATGTGAAGCAATCAAGTACCAACAGTAGCAGCTTTGTAGCTTTATACTACTCGTTGCAAAGCAGAAAAGACAGCCAAGTACTTTTGTGATCTTTAAGTCTTCTGGTTTCAGGCAAGGAACGAGATAACAAATTCATCCTCATCAAAAGTACAGAATAAATTCTAACTGCACTCCACTGAGTCATTACACTCCAAGATCTGATTTGGGAAACAGAAGCATTTGTAATCTTACTTACAACCTCAGTGAGTCTACTTGTGAATAAAACCTCACATGTGCTCAACCAGTGGTAGTCTTTAAAATAATTAACTTTGGAAGAAGTCAGAACTAGTTCAAAATAGTAAAAGCTTTGGAATCAGATTCAAAGAATGTTTTTTATGTGGAAAAAATAAAAATCAGAGGCAAGTCTAGCTGAAACCTTCCATCACCTGTAATACAACTGATACGAGCTGTTAAGCATAAGTGAAGCCTGTGGGTGTACTGAGGGCAGCACATTTCTCCCTCTTAGACCTCCAGTCATATTATTAAAGGCCTGTCACATTTTTCCTTTTCTATTTCTTCCCATTTCAGAATCCCCCTTAGACACGTAAGGAGATAATATGCTTGATAGTCACTTTTCCTACCTGAAGTTATTTTTTTTCATCTAAGACATGCTGAATTGGGTGATTAGTCCAATCAAGTCTGGTTCCTCGATTGAGGCAGAAGCCAATATTGAATGTTTGAATGTTCCCTGGAGTTATGAAGCACACACCACACCACACTAACAGAACTAGTCAAATATGCATCACTTAACACATAGGAAAAATTATTTCATGCCCTCCATGACTACTGGGCCACACCTTGATACGTCAGACCTAGTTATGTTGTTTGGTTTTTTTTAATCTCTATTTATTGATCATAAAACAGTGCCAGCCTTTCTCAATGCATGTATTGATCCCAGTGTGATATATTTTATTAGAGAGATGATGTGGCCAATCCTCTTACACTCAAGGGGCAAAAAAAGAAAGAACTCACAGACATCCAAAAATGCAACGATGGCTGAATGCTCCCCATTGGCTGTGCATTTTGGCATTCATTGGCTTTTTATTACGTAGGGGAGTTAAGCAGAAGAATAAAGATTTTTTTTTTCTGTCTACACTGGAAACCTCAGGACCTAAACTCCTGAAGCAAACACAAAGTTCTGAAGGAAAGCCCCGAGGGCTCTCAGGAAATTAATCCCCACTCAGCTGACTAGTCATCCCACCAGCAGCCCAGCACCGCTCCTCCTGGGATCTCATGACACAGATGAAAGAGCAACTACACGGCAAAAAAAAAAAAAAAAAAAAAAAAAAAAAAAAAAAAAAAAAAAAAAATCAACAACTCGAAACAAACTTCAGCCACACTGGCGGAGACAGAGAGGGAAGATTCAAGGCAACACGGTTTATCTGAAAACAATATTCAGAACACACAGGTTCTTTGCCCCGTTAATGAGCAGCACATGGATTCCCGACAGAAGGGGCTGGTTGTGCCCAGCCATCACTTAGTTCAGCAGGAAGATGCCGAGTGATTCTCCCGGGAGCACCGGGAAGATCTACCAGCGCACCCAATCACGATGCAGAGCAGCTTAAAAAAGCAAAGAATAACCAAAAAAGCATCCTCTGTCTCTAAAACACGGTCAGTTCGACTGGCAGAGTAACTCGCTTCAGATCCAAACGCCGTGACACAGCCTGAAAGAAATCCTGGGGACCAGATCTGCAGATTTCCCAAGCAGGGGCAGGACAGGGCAGCCGGGGGATGCTTCTCTCCTTTCTCTCCTCCCTGCGGGTCCGCGGAAAGTCGCCGCTGCTGCTGCCGTTCCCCCGCGCCGGGCACCATCCCCGTCTCCCGGGAAGGGAGGGGGAGAAAGGGGAAGGGAGGAGGCGCCAGCGCCGAGCACCGGGACAAAGTTGCTTTGAGCCGGAGGGGTGAGGGCCGAGTCGCTCCCACCCCTGAGAAGTTTGGCCCCCTTCTCCCCATCCCTCCCAGCGTCCCCGGCCCGCAGCCCCCGGCCCGCTCCTACCGCCTGCGGCGGGGTCCCGATCAGCATCTCCAGGTAGTAGCCGCGGCCGGAGTCTCCCTGGAGGTTCTCCACCATGGCTAAAAAGTTGAGGGTGCCGCCGGGATCCGAGGCTAAGGCCAAGCCGTCCGCAGCCCCGGGGGCATCCTGCTGCCGGCTGCCGCTCGCCGGCCGCAGCACCACCGGGGCGGGCGGCGAGCCGGCGGGGGCGGCGGGGTGGGACACGCGGAGCGGGAGGGAGAAGAGCGCCCGGCAGAGCCCCGCCGTGCCGGCCAGCAGGAGCAGCAGCAATCCGGGAGCCGCCAGCGGCGTCCCCATCCCGGCGGCAGCGCCGGGGCCGGGAGTCGCTTCCCAAGTGCGGCGGCTCCGGCCGGAGGCAGCCTGGCTGCCAGACTGGAGCAGCCGAAGGGGGGAGGAGGAGGAGGAGGAGGAAGGAGAAGGGAGCGGCTTACCCACGCCCCGGCTCCATCTCCCCCTCCCCCGAAGCGAGCTCCTCCTCGCGTTTCTCCCGCACGGCCCCCGGGCAGCCGGAGCGCTCGGAGCTCTGGGGGCCGTGCGGGGAAAGTTGCTCCGAGCCAGCGCCCACGGGAGAAACTTCCCGGCTCGGCTCGGCTCTGCCCGCAGTCCCTCTAACGGGGCTTGACGGCACGGCGGGGAGAAAAGTTTCCGAAAGCCCTAGAGAGCGGCGGAGCGGGGAGCGGCTCTGCTCGGCGCCCGGTGCGGTGCGAGGGTGCCCGGGGCTCCGGGCTCCGGCCGCCGCCGTGGGGAGCCGCTCCCATCGCCACCCCCAGGGAGCCGGGGCTGTGGTCCGGCAGGAGGAGGTGGAGGTGGGGATGCGGGGTCACTCGAGGATGCGGGAGTGTCCCCGTGTGTAGGTTCACACGGTGGTGTGAGGAGCGGGCGTCTGTGTGTGTGGTTGTGCGTGTGGAAATTCAGCTGCTGCACCGGCAGGAGCGAGGCACGCAAGGTGTCTGCTTCGAGAGAGCATGCGAGGCTTTAAATGTCTTCATCATGCACGGAATTAATAACGGCAGTCAAGTGCGGCCTTTTGAAAGATGGGAACACTTAGGGTGGAATTAGTCTCGACATCTCTGGAGTAATGACAGTGTCTGATGGATCGCTGGATGGAGCGGAGAGTCCAAAAACCTTGAAATGTAACGCCGGGCAAGTCTAAGCAGAGTCACTCTGTGGTTGTTTCTGGCTCTTCCCCCAGTCCTTGGTTGTAGATAAAGTTGAAAAATATCCAGCTGAAGTCATGTGTACTCTCGGTGTCCCCTGATCAATTTGCTGTCCTAGGCAGCCACCTGGTCTCTCTCTGTGTGTAAATCTGCAGAGCTGTATGGACTGAGATCCCTTCTCTGCCCGAGTAAACTGTAAGAGCTCCCCCCTTCCCTTCCTTGAGCTGGAGTAATCGTCCACAAGATTTCTAGGTGTTTCACAGGTATTAAATGAAGTTTTATTAAGAGGTAGACAGTGTTCATTCCTGGGAAGGCTGTTTGGGGGAAGGATAATTGGGTAAGGCTGTTAACTGTAGGCATTTGTCAGAGTTGCTCGAAGAGGATAATCCTTAAAAAGAAAGTGTGAGCCCACCTTCCCTTGCTGAAGGAAAAGAAGTGTTTTCACATTTTTTCACTGATGTTTTTGTTACTCTGGCTCTGTCGCCTCAAATCTGGAGCCGTTGTGCTCACTTTGTAGGTTCTCCCTTGGATCAATTCAGTGCTTCTGGTGCAGGTGGATGCTTTTCCTCCTGCATCCATGGCAGGAGGGGGATGCAGACCCTGTACTGGCTGGTGGAGCTCTCTGCAAGAAGGAAAATGCTGCAGGGGAAGCCTGCAAGTTCTGTGGCCTGGCTGGGGGCTGGAGGAGAGGTTATAGATGAAGCTTCCTCTCAGGAGGTTGTTGTGCTTGTGGGGAACCACACACCTTGGTAAGAGGTGAAATTGTGCAAAGTTCCCCTGCTGCACAAAGCTTTCTATTTGCCTGACAAGTAGGAAAGTGAAATATTGCAGCCCTGCTCTGTCTGCTCTCACCTGCTCCAGACAGAGGGAAAATGCTGCTGGGGGCTGATGGCAGCTGAACACCTGAGGGAGTGGCAGCCAGGCTCACACAAAGAGGTTATCTCCGGGGTGCTGCTCTAATGGCTTTTCCTAACGTGGCTGGGATAGTGACAGGCTGCATTGTAGGGCCTGTCTAGTCGCAGCTGAAGCCAAAGGGGAATTAAAATGCTCGGGGCTCTTCATGGGTGAGCTGAAAACTGGAGAAGTGCCCCCGCCCCTTTGGAAAAGGGAATGGGAAAAGTAATCAGGAGTATAATTGAACACCCCCTCAGAGTGGTAGGGATGTATTTAGAACAGTCAGCAGCTATGTGCATTTTGTTTTAATTCTTTTACAGTACAGTAAGTCTTCCCCCTTGCTGCTGTTGCTAAGATACATTACCACACTCCTGGCTAAAGCAATTCCAGCCAAAGGAGTGCATAGTTTTCAGAGCATAGAAGATATAGCATAGCCTTTAAGTGTTGAAGAGAAAACTTGTCCTTTTTTTTTTTCATGCTGTTTGGTAAAAGTTCTTCTCGTCCTGTTTTCCACAGCCCTGGATCAGTCTCACAGTGAATGTTCATCAGGCAGCTGCTGTGTGTGAGATGCTGTGTGTGAAACCTTCCTGCCCTCCCATGGCATCATCCCAGCAGGGCTGGTATGCAGCATGGGGTTTCTGCCTTGCCTCCCCTGTTCCTTTATTTAGTTAAGTATCTGAGAAGGATTAGGCTGTGCCAGGTACAGGTGAGAAGTTCCAGTGCATTTCTGAGCAGGGCCTTAAAAGTGCAATGTGAACAGCTGCTTGGGAAAGGAGATGTAAAAAAAAGTCCTCCCAGAGAGCCAAATGTGACTGCATCCAAGATGTTCCTCAGAGAGGGGAAGTCATCTGTATGCAATGAATGCCACAGTCAACATGCACATTTGGGTTTTTTATGTATCACACACAGAAAATAAATGAAATGCCAGAAATAGACTCAAGTTTAAGTGTCTGTACACTTTGTAGTCTACAATATTTGGTGAATCTTGTTTTACTTTATTTTTGTGATTCCAAATATGTGTTCTTTGAGTAAATAATAGTAAAAGTTGTATCAGTCTCTGTGAATAAGGCTTTTTTTTTTTCCCTTAAAGTCAGCTGTCTGAATATAATTTTTCAGGTAAATCTTGCCTTTAATCCAACTCTGTGTTAATTCAATTTGATGGCACGGTGGTGCTTTAAACCTTGAGCCACTTGACAGTGAATTAACATTTGTCTCTATAACACAACCTTCCACCAGTATTTACAGAATGCAGAGAGAGCATCATAGCAGTGCAGCTGCTCTGTGCTGTGGACAAGGTGTGTGAACTCAGTCAGAGGGGACAGTTGCTCTGTGGAGATGTTAAACCAGGCCTGTTGAGAAAACCAGCAGGAACAGAGAAGGCATCTGAAGATGCAGAGGAAGTGCTGGAGCTGATCTGAGCAGAAGGAACTGTGTGTGGCTAAAAAGAGATCTCTCCCTCCCCAGGAGAAAGCTATTAGGGGACTGCTCAGATCGAAGTGTTTCTCTGCCCAGCTTCTGAAGGAGTCAGGCTGACCTGTGCTAGTGTTACACAATGATAAGGGCAGATGGCCACAAAGACTTCTGTCCTAAAACTGCTGTGTCTGCTTTCTGCGTTCTTGCTCTTAGCATAATCAATACTTTGGTTTTAAAAAGAGTGATTGTTCTTTACTGTAATTCCACAATGCTCCTGAAGGAAACCCAGCTGCACCTGCAAAGGGTTAATTCACAGAATTCAGCAGCCCAGGGAGAGGAGGGGTTTTGTTCTTTCTGGACGTGACTGGGAAAAGGTCTTCTCTGTCTGTGGCTGTCTTGCAATCAGCTTTTTCATATTTTAGGCCTATTCCAGTGAAGTATTGCTTGTACAAGATGAGTGTAAACAATCAAGGGGCAGCAGAGGCCACGAGGTCTGGCTCTGCTTTGTGTCTGCCAAGGCTTGGCTCTGTTTGTCCTCAAAGGCCATGAATAAAACAGCTGGCCTGTGGGATGAGAAATGTGCACCTCAGGAGAGCTGTTCCAGTGGCATTCCTGGGGCTCTGAAATGTCTCCTGTGCCAAAGGGGGGGCTTGGACACTTCTGGGACTTCTTAAAGGATGGAGTGTCTGCCCTGCGTGTAGAGCTCATGCAAGATGAATCTTGTGGCTAAAGACTGTGCCCGGGGATGTGGGTGCAAATCCTTATCACCATCCATCTCTTTATTTTGGGTGGAGGATCTGTGGATGGGGGTGTCCTCTTTGGTCACTGTGCAGTGAGTTTTCTGAATGACGGTATCTCCCTTTGGCTGCAGGTGAACACGTGAGGTGTGGTAGAGCCAAGATGGTCAGAGGGATGGAGCTGCTCTCCTGTGAGGAAAGGCTGAGGGAATTTGGATTGCTCAGCCTGGAGAAGAGAAGCTTCAGGGTGACCTAATTTTGGCCTTCCAAGAAAGATGGGGTGAGACCTTTTACAAGGGCATGCAGTGACAGGACAAAGGGGAATGGCTTCAAAGTGACAGAGAGCAGGTTTAAATTGGATGTCAGGAAGAAATTCTTCCCTGTGAGTGTAGTAAGGCACTGGAAAAGGCTGCCAGGAGGAGCTGTGGCTGCCCCTGGATCCCTGGAAGTGCCCAAGGCCAGGTTGGACACTGGGGCTCGGAGCACCCTGGAAGCACCCAGTAGAAGGTGACCCTGCTCATGGCAGTGGGGATGAAACTGGATGAACTTTAAATTTCCATCCAATCCAAACCATTCCATGATTTTATGATCCCTTTTTCTCTAACCAAGTGGCATGTTGTTGGGTTTGCAGGGGTCCCCAGGACAAGGTGAGAGATGAGAATTTGACTCCATGTTCTCAGAAGGCTGATTTGTTATTTTATTATGTGATATTATATTAAAAGAATAATATATTGAAACTATACTAAAGAGAGGGAAAGGATACATCAGAAGGCTTAACAAGAATGAGAATAAAAACTCGTGACTGACTCCTCAGAGTCTAACACAGCTGATGGTGATTGGTCATTAACCAAAAACAATTCACATGAAACCAATCAAACATTCACCTGTTGGTAAACAATCTCCAGCCCACATTCCAAAGCAGCAAAATACAGGAGAAATAATCAGATAATTATTGTTTACATTGTTTTCTGAGGCTTCTCAGCTTCCCAGGAGAAGAAATCCTGGCGAAAGGATTTTTCAGGAAATATGACAGTGACAGTGTGTGACCAATCAAAGGGCAGAGATGCAAAATGCACCTTGTTTTGTGCCTGTCCCAGTGCTAGAGCAGAGGGGCTGTGCAGAAGCCACGATCCCTCCTCTGTGGAAAGGAGCAGGAACCAAGGAAGGAGAGGCACAAACAGCTGCAGGTCCAAGTAAGGCCTGCTCAGACCACACATAACCTCAAAGGACAGCACAGAGCTGAGGTTAAGGGCAGGCTCATGGACACCCTGGTGCTACAGCACCATTGATATATTCAGCATTATGTTTGCTTTGAATGTTTATCACCTCCTGTTTGGGTATTTCTGGTCTGGTGTAACTCATTGCTGCCTGGGGAGCCCCTGCCCCACTGAGGCAACCTGCAGAGCTGGTGATAAACTGATAAATGCATTGACCACTCTCACAAAAGTGTTATTTCTCCTCAGAAAGTTCTGCAGGCTTCCTCAACTCTGTTCTGCACCTGGCACCAGGGAAGAAATAATTTGTGGGTTAGACTTTCAAATGATCCAATATCGACCTTCTGATTCCAGACCTTCCTATAACCACAAGCAATGGTTATAAATTCATAAACTATGAAAAATTAAACATGCAGTGAACTATAACAGTGCTTTAAAAACAACACAGAGAGAGCTGGCACTGCTGAGATTACCCAGAGATAAATGTGGGGCTGCAACCCACTTGCCCAGAAGTGGTGGACTATTCATTTATTAATAGTAAGAATTGTAAGAATAGTTTGTTACTGGGAAATCACTCAGCTTGGTTAAGACTTTTCAGAAGTGCTTGGACTCCACAGTATTTACTTGGAAGCGGAGAACTTGGGATAGAGAACCCACAAGGAATTCTAGGCAATAGCTGTTCAACTGGAAAGTTCAAGAAATAAAGGAGCTCACACATGGCAAAATTGGTTCCTGCAGCCTGTCTTTATAATCTGCTGTTTCTTCTGGTCCACCTTTCTTTATGACCCTGATGCTGACCCTAGCAGAGCCTCTGCAGACTGGTAAATTTTGTCATAATCTATGAAAATCTGCTGCTTCCTTAACTTGGGGTGCTCAGCTCAGTGACTGCCAGCTGGGCCTAGAAATTCCTTCCTTTCCTCTCTTCCTGGGCCAGTGCATTTCTGGATTCTGCTTTAGATATGCTGCTGTAGTAAATTCAGTCTGAAATGCTGAAGGCTGAGCACAAACCAGGTTCCTGAGTGATCCTGGGATGAAGGAGAATTCAGAGGGACAACCTAAGTACATGTAAATAGTGGGATTAATTAAAGATTTTTTTAACACCCTGGTGGGTTTTTTTGGATACAAGATTATTTTCAACCTGACAATGTGTTCTTGATTTTTAATTTTTGGCTTTTTGGTCTTGAAATTATACTTTGTTTATGAAATTTTGGGGGTTTTTGTTTTGCGTTGGGGATTTTGGTATTCTGGGGTTTGTTTGTTTTTGTTTTTGGGGTTTTGGTTGGTGTTTTTTTTTTTTGTTTTGTTTTGTTTTTTGGGTTTTTTTGGTTTTTTTTTTTTTTTTTTTTTGGTTTTTTTTTTAAATCCAAATCAGTAATAGAGAAACACTGAAAAAAATTGTTACACTCTTACCGGTGACCTTGATCAAAATAACTTATTCTGTATCCCATTTCTTTCTAATTAAAAAACCAAACCTGACAAAAACCATAAAAAACTCCCCAAAAACTGAGCTCTGTTTTTCCAAAATTCTTAGAAAGGTTGAAGTTTTTCAGTTCATGCATGTAAAGACAAACATGTGCATGACAAATGAAGATGTCACCAGCAAAGCAGTCCACAGGCACGGAAACATTCTTGGCTTCTAAGCCATGGGGAAAACCTGATGTACCAAAGAGAGGTTTGCATCCATCAGCTTTGCAAAATGAGGTCTTGTTGTCATCCTCCTGGGCCTCTGGAGATCTCTGAGATGCCAGGGAAAGGTGGAATGGAATTGTGTTTTACAGAGTGAACTTCTAGTTCAGCATGTACCAGGGTATATTTAGATTTTCGAGTGTTTGTGTTAATGATAAATCCAAAATGCTACTTAGAAGTCTCATACTCTAAAAAAAGTGATAATGAAAAGTTTTCAGCTGTGAACATTGGACTTTCTGCAGGATAGAGCTGAAAAATGGTGGAGGTGCTTTAAGGTTAAGTAAGTCAATAAGGAAAAGGACTGTTATCCTGCATTTACCTGGTAAGGACAGTAATGAAATGGTCCAGGAAAAAAAAATGTCCTAAGGCAACACACTCTGATCCCTTTCTAAAAAAATGAGTAAAAGATTGTCAATTTGGAAAGTTGATTAAGTTATTAATGTGCAAAATGTTACATGACTTTGCACTTCAGTTGTTCTGTCTTTCCAGCAGTTCATTATTCCTCATCAGACACAGAGGTCTTCTCATAATTTATGTCTCCTGCCATTTGTTTCCAGAAACCAACAATGAGAGTAATTATGCTTGCCTCTTGGAATTCTTTGTTTTCAGGAAACAATACATCAGGGAGGCTGTTTCAGAGCTGCAGCCTCTGCCAGGCAGCCAGCCAAAAAGAGGCAGAAGGTTGAAAATAAAGCTTGAAAAACTTCAGGTGATTCTTCCCTCGTTTGTAAAGGTAGGGCCCGCTGAAGGAAACCAGATTGATTTGCTGCTTGCAAGGGCAAGATCTGGTAATTTTACTTCAATTTGTCTTTCCTTCTTAAATAGTTTGCACTATTTCTTATGTTGGGCATCAGAAACATATTTTTTTGGAGTTGTTTGCATGATTTCTGGTTGATAATGCACAGAACATTGAATTAGAGAAGCTTGTGACTGCTGAACTCAGAGGATGAACTCTTTTGGGCTGAGGGTCTGCCAGAGACTCATCCTATTTTCTGCAAGTTTCTTCCTGGCTGTTCTGAGGAATGCACTGGAGAAAAGCATATTGTGCTGTAGCTAAAAAAAAAAAACAAAACAAAAAAAAAAAAAAAAAAAAAAAAAAAAAAAAAAACCAAAAAACCAGTCAATTTGGGGTGTTCATGTGTGAGAAGCAAATCTGGGATGTCCAGGTGCAAGAAAACAACAAGAACAACAAAAGACTCAAAGGAAATTAGCCTATGAGGTGTATATATAATAAAACCAAATGTGAGCATGGTTATTTTCCTCCAAAAATCAGTTTCCATGTGCTCAGTGCAGCCCATCTGGCATCTCCTTTCCTCCCTGGGCCCCTTTTACACCACATTCCATCTCTTGGTTGCTCTGCACCCTCAGGCTGGAGGAAGCTCCTTGGTCCTGCTGTGGGGATGGATCAGACTTTGCTTGGAGCTGCTGCTCTTGGGCCCTGCAGTGCTGGACGGAAATCACAGAAGTGACAAGAGACTCCTGGGAGAGTTCAGGGAGGGAGACAGCTCCCAGCTTAAGTGGCCTGGCAGGCTCAGGGGGGACAGAAGAGCTGTGACAGCACAAGGAGAAAGGGACCTGCACAGTGATATGACTTGGAGGAGAAAAAGGGCCCTGTTGGGGTGACAGATACAGAGCACAGGAGCTCTGAGCACTTCCCACCAAATGAGGATGTGAGTGCAGGAATCCAACACGCCTCGGATGAAGTGGTTTGGTAACTAATTAAGATTTTCCATACAGGAATCTGTTCTGTCTTATTTTGAGAGCAACGAGACCTTCTGGATTCTCAGAGGACTCTTCCTTCTTAGTCTCTACTGGATGAGTTTATTGACTGCATTTTAACAGTTTCTGAAGTACCACAAAAAAAACCTTCAGGGTTTCACCTTCTACTCTGGTCCCCATGACAAAGGTTTGGGTGGTGTTGCTTCTGAATATGATTTTCAGGATTTAGTGCTGGTAATCCTATTAGTCTGTTTAGGAAATGAAAAAGAAATAGAAGCTGACTCAGTGTTGGAGGTGATCTCCTTTATTAGATTTGTATGAGAGAATACACTTTTCAAAGAGGAAAAGCACTCAGGAATTTCTGCTTCATCTTTCCAGGGTCTCATGTAGGCTGAATATAATGTTTGTGTGAAAGGACTGAATAATTTTTTGGTTACCTCATATTAGCAATACCCTTATCCATCTCCTGCACTCTATTAACACTTTGGAAAATCTTCCCCCTTTATAACAAGAGAGAGCTGTAACACATAGTTTGGGTTCACTCCACCTTGTATGAGCAGGCTCAGCTTTAAATAGTTCACAATAAGCATTTGGATTTGAAGGGGAATTGGCAGGAATGCCTTCTGCTAGGTGACCTTTGCAAATATGTCTGCTGCTGCAACATGTAGTACCTAAGGAGATGGTGTTTACTGCTCTGGTTCTCTCCTGGGAGCTGGGAAAGAGGACAAAGCAGCTCTTTGAGGCTTGGCAGAAGATAATCAGAAATGTCACTCCCCACTCCATTCCTGCCAAATGCAATTAGAACTTTTGCCGGGGAGAAAATCATTTAGGGGTTGCACTTAAATCTTAGAAGGCACATGTGAAATGCTTCATTTTCAGCAGCTGATGCTGTAAACAGAATGTAGATACGAGTAATGGAGTAGAATTTGTTTTTTTTCTCACAATGAATGCAAGGTATAAAGTGTTTATTGACTTAAAAAGAGAAACTGAACAAACAGAATAAAGAAGAAAGCGTTCACGGCTGCTTTGAAGGAAAGAATGTTTTTATTTCATACTTTGAAGAAATTGTTCAAGTAGTTCAGCCGTGTAAAAATGTGACCCCCTCTAATGCTGCCAAGGGCAGTGAGATCAGGGATAATCTGCTGAGGAAATGCAGCTCACGCCAGCCAAAGGCAGAGTTTCAAACTTACAGCACCATTTTTTTTTTCCAAGAGGGAACCATGGGCAGAAGGGTTTTTTTTGCTTCCTGAAGAATCCCATTACCTGTTTTGATGAATGTTCTCTCTTTGCTGTAGATGCATGTGGATGTGAGGCACAGTCTGACACATCTTCTCCCTCCATACCCCCTTTGTCTTCCCAGTTAAAAGCTCCACACAAGAGTAAAGGGGCTTTAGGAAAACTATATAAAAGTTACCTTTCATCTTGCATTATTCCTCTAAAAGAATTGCAGGATAAGTGCCAGGAAAAGCAGACCAAACTGGTCCTTTGCAGAACCTTATGCTAAGCAGGGACACCTTCTACTATTCCAGGTTGCTCCAAGACTCATCTGACTTGGTCTTGGACAGAACAGGGGATGGGGCAGCCACAACTTCTATGTGCCAGGGCCTCATTACCCTCACAGGGAGGAATTTCTTCCCAATGCCCAATCTAAATCTGCTGTATTTCAGTTTAAAGCTGTTTTTGTGGCCATAAAGAGATGAATGCTCTCATCATTGCTGTGGTAAGAGCACACATCAGGCTCATCACAGTTCTGGGGATGTGCAAATTACTCTTCATATTTGTGCTGTAGTGCTGTAGTGCCCTTTGATATTGCTGCATGCACCCTCTGACTCCCAGTTCGTGCTGGAAAATTTTGGCAGTGCTTCCTCTCCAGAGGAATAATGGATGGAAGACTTTTCCTCCTTACCTGTCCCTTTGGTATCAGTGCTGTCTTAGGCTGGAAATGGGGGTGTGTGTTCTGTCCCCATCCATCAAAGCTGGGACAGTTCTCTGCTGTTCCTGGGGCAGTTTGTTCTTTATCTCTCCCACAGCCCATCCTCCCTCCAGGAGATCTCTGCTGTCCATGGCCAGGGAGTGTCCCTGCAGGGCTGATCAAATTCCACCATCCCATGGGGAGATGCTCCACCCAGGGGAGGAGCCAAGCATTCCTACCTGGATCCAATCTGCCCTGGGAACAGCCCAGCAGCCTTTGCCCCCTGCATTCCCAGAGGAGCAGCTTTCTGCTGCCCTGCATTCCCAGAGGGAGAGCAGGCCCATCTCCAGCAGCTCTGGAGCTGCAGAGGAAAACTCCCCCCTTGGGCAGGATCCCTGCTCCAGCAGAGCCACAGCTGGCACTGCAGGAGGGCTGAGCCCCCCTGGGATGGGACTGTGCCACCACCCTGAGCCCCCCTGGGATGGGACTGTGCCACCACCCTGAGCCCCCTGGGATGGGACTGTGCCACCACCCTGAGCCCCCTGGGATGGGACTGTGCCACCACCCTGAGCCCCCTGGGATGGGACTGTGCCACCACCCTGACACACAGGGGGCAGGGCATGCTCTGACTCTGGCTCTGATTTTTGTTGTTGTTGTTTTGTTTGTACTATTGCATTTGTATTTTTTTTCAGGTTTTCCTAGTAAAGAACTGTTATTCCTATTTCCATCTCTTTGCCTGAGAGCCCCTTAATTTCAAAATTATAATAATTCAGAGGGAGGGGGTTTACATTTTCCATTTCAGGGGAGGCTTCTGCCTTCCTTAGCAGACACCTGGCTGTTCAAACCAAGACATGTTGCCAGGTCTTTGTGGTGCTGTGAGTACTGAGAGGGTGTCTGAAAAATGAGTTCTGTGACATAGATGGTCCTGCAGTCCTTGCATTGACATGAAAGAGATGAAATATCCTAGAGCAGGTCTTTATAATTAGAGAGAGTTACCACCTCCAACACTCTGCTTCTCCTGAAATGTCACTGACTTCTTGTTCCTGGAATATCATAATATCTCTCTTTGCTATTCCTGTTGTGAGAAAACTCCAGTGCAACTGCTCAGTAGTCCCTCGCAGTTCCAAATATAAAGTCCTATTTAAAACAGGCTGCTCCAGGGGGCCTGAACCCCCAAACAGTTTTTTGGTGCAGTGAAGAGGCACCTTCTGGCCATGCCCTGGATTGGGTTTTCAGGATTGCTGAGTGGATGGACTGTGAAGCTGACCTTCAGGGTGGTGTTTCCCAGGACAGTGTGGGTGAAAATGTTAAGGGCTCTGAGAGGCCCCTCCAGGGCTGGGTCCAGTTCTGCTCCTGCAGGAGAGCCCTGGAGGGGCTGGAGCGTGTCCAGGGCAGGGAAGGGAGCTGGGAAGGGGCTGGAGCCCCAGGAGGGGCTGAGGGAGCTGGGAAGGGGCTGAGCCTGGAGCAAAGGAGGCTCAGGGGGGCCCTTGTGGCTCTGCACAAGTCCCTGCCAGGAGGGGACAGCCGGGGGGGTCGGGCTCTGCTCCCAGGGCACAGGGACAGGAGCAGAGGGAACGGCCTCAGGCTGGGCCAGGGCAGGCTCAGCTTGGCCAGCAGCAGGAATTTGCCCATGGAAAGGGGGCTCAGGGCTTGGCAGGGGCTGCCCAGGGAGTTCTGCAGTGCCCATCCCTGCAGGTGTCCAGGGAAAGCCTGGATGTGGCACTCAGAGCTCTGGGCAGGGTGACAAAGTGGGGATGGGTCAAACTTGGAGTTGATGATCCTGGAGGTCTTTTCCAACCTCAATGATTCCGTGAATTCTCTTTCTCCATGCATTTCCTTTTAAGCTTAGAATGTTTCCCACCATAAGAGCTGGCACCCACATTTGTCTTAAAGCAATGACATCTGAAGCATCTTTCTGTCCTGTGGACAGCAGGCTGCTGCAGCCTTTACATCTTCTTCTCATCCTTGCTCTGTAATTTGTTTTGGCTGTGGTCACTGAGCACTTCCATTCTCTTGTTTTCAAGGTCTTCCCTGGTGCTGCTTCTGCTGTAGCTGAAGTCTATAAGGTCAAAATATTCATTTTCTTGGGTGAGCAGTGCTGCTGGAGCTGCTGTAACACAGAAAAATGGTGGTGTTAAACTTCTCTGCATGGCAGACTTTGTTCCTTCACCCTCCTCTGTTTCTGTTTTTCCCCTTCTGGGAAGAGAACCCCAGACACAAGTCAGTGGAATTGACCAAGTTAGGACTCCACTGAGCTAGAAGGAAACGCTGCAGGAGAGAAATGTACCCTTAATGATAATCTCCAAGCATCAAGGGATGAGCTGCTTTGTAGCACTTTGCCCTTCAGTGTTCTTGCTCTGTGTCCTGCTGCTACCAGCCATCCTTGCTTTGCCCAGGAATCACATCCCCAGTGCTGTGTTTGACCCAATAATTTGTTCCTTCTTCTTTTTCGTGGTGCTTCACCTCATTTCCAGCCTGACTGCTCAAGTTCTTCGCAGTTTTGAGGTGCTGCTTTTAGCACTGTGCCCAGGGTATTGTTTTGGCCTCTGTGTTATCTCTATGTTTACACTATCAGCAGCACTTTTGCTCCTGGCCAGTGATATTGGTATGCTCATAGCACCCAGGTATGTTCCTTCTTTCTTGTCTGCACACATACTCATCAATAATTCTGTTTCTGCCTCCCTTATCTCCCTCTTGGAGAGATACAACTGCTTTAAAGATAACAAAACCCAGAAATTCTATTCTTCCCCTCTGATTCTCACCATTCATCTTTCTCCTCTCACTAGCAATGCTTGTGTCATTTTTGCTGTTATTGCCAAGAAAATACCTTTTTAAAAAACAGTGATGCTCAGCTTGGACCTGTCTCACCCACACTATCAAAACATGGCATGTGTATTTTTAGGCACAGTTCATCACAATTCCTAATTTTGGTTAAGTGGATAAGCCCTTCCATGTGTCTTTGTTTTGTGCCTCAACATCAGCCACATTATCGATGATTATTTCTTCATTTCCCTACCCTGCACTCTGCTAAAGCTGATACAAACTAGACTGATTTTTTTCACTTTGTTCTGTTCCTCATGATCCCCATTTTTCTGAAGAGAACCTTTTGTAGTCTGATATTCTCACCTTATTCTTAGTATGGCTGTTCTGTTTATTTTTCCCATCTCCTTCATCACTTGCCCATTCACTTTTTTTTTTTTTTAATTTCAGCATACTTTTCTCATTCCTTGCTCTTTCTTTTTCAAGCTTTTCACATTTTGTACTTTAGATTTTTTTTTATTAACTCCTTTTACTTATTGTTTATTTCTGAAGTTTAAAGCCCTTCTTAAAAAGACTTTCTGTGTTTTTCTCCTAAATCCCAAGCATATTGTCTCTTATAGTTCAGCATTACTTGTTTTCTTTACTAGGCTATATTGCCCTGGAAGATATTGAACTTGCTTGACGTTTTTATGTTTTTGTTGCTATTTTTTTCTTTATATAATCCCCCTCCAAGTGTCATACTAGAAACCTTTACAAAGGGTATGGACCTTTTATTTCCACTTCATCATTATTTTGTTTTTGCTCAAAACTAGCATAGTTTTAAGACTATATTTGCCAGAAAGACAAAAAATATAAGAGGGTTTCTTTTCAAAGGAATCAGAGATGTAAGAACTCACAAACAACTTCTTCAGAGCCTGAAAAAATTCTGCATTGGGCAATCCAACTGTGGAAGGGAAAGGAAAAGTTTGGAGAGGGTTCAAGGCCCAGCTAAATGGAACATCTTGGGCTGCAGACAGTTTCTTGGCCTTTTTTTATCCGATGTGTTTTCATCCCAAATGCCAAACACAGTTGGTCACAGATTCCTGAAGTGCTGAATGAGACACAAGGAGAAGGAAAAAGCCTCCAAAACTGTGCTGGATGGGTGGCTGTAAGCCTGGAGGCACATCCAACTTTGAAAGCCAGAGAAAAATACTTCTGGTTTGGTGATTCAAAGTGTTGCTTAGGGAGCTGATTCCATCTCAAGTCTCTCTGTATTTGAGACAATGCTCAGCTCCTGAAGATAGATACTTTTGGTGCAATTCTCCTCTTTCACTGGAAAAAAACCCCATTATCTATCCTTTACATCTCTAGGGCAAAGAACATTTGATGTGTCTATGTCTGAAAGATTCATAAACCAGAACGTGTATGAAGTCTTTTAAGATTAAAAAAAAAAAAAAATAAAAAAAGCATACTGTGGTTTTTAAATCCATCTTCCTGATTTGTGGGACAGGTGATTTGTCATTTGCCATCACAATCAGAATACAAATACCTCTCACTCCTGCCAGAGGTGGGGAGATGTGGAAGGATCAATTCCTTCAGTAGGCCTTTGTAAGAGGAGGGGCAGTGGGGAAAAGGAGTATTTCCATGGGAAAAACATGGAAGCTCCATTTATATGACACAATACATGATGGGAAAAGTTCCATCATGCACAAACTGAGGAAACTGGGAGACAGGTATGAGAAACTGCTCCATGAGGGGCCATGTCTGGGAGGATTAAGTCTCTCAAAATGCTCTTAGCTGTACCTAAGCCTGGAGTGGGCTTGCACTCTCTTTCAGAGGTATGAGGCTTGGAGATGAGTAACAAACTCAGTATCTTTAGGGACCTGGAAGGGTGGTGCTGTTGCCTGTGCAGCTCAGTGATGCACAGCTGCAGGGATTTAGACCAGGCTCTGGATTCCCTGTCTGGCTTGTAGAAACCAGCACAGGGAGAAGGGGGAGAAGGTGCTCCTGAGAAAGGGAAAGGTTATGCTTTGGGGAAGGGAAGATTGAGGGATCCTGCTCTTCATTGCACAGAGCTGGGCAGCTGGGCTTTTTATGGAGGAGGACAGGAGGTTTGGCGTGATCCTCACTGTCCTGGAAGATGAGAGCAGCCTGTGGCCACTTTCAGTGTTACCAAAACAGTGGGTCTGGCTCAGGGGCTCTGACAGTGAGTTTATTGCTGCCTCCTTGGCACCCCAGGGCTGTGCTGAGCTGCAGGAACAGTTCTTAGGGGAATTCTCTGGAATGCCAGACTGCACAACACAGATTTTGGGCCTCAGCCAGGACGTGTAGGTGCTGCTGTGCTGAACAAGGCAGATTTGTTGGCCTGGGGAACATCTGCTCAGTGGTCTCCTGGAAAAGTAAAGGCTGATCTGCAACTTCAAGATGGATGCAGATTAATGAAGCTGGTCTGAATCAATCAGGTCCTTATGCTGGACTCAACATGTGGACCTTTTTCTGTTGCCTGCACTGCAGGGTGTTGGGATTGTCCAAAAATAGCTCTGGAAGGAATCGTTCTCCAGAAGAAAACCCTCTGAAGTGTATTTTCTTCCATGCCATGAAAAAGCATTCATGCAAACTCACACCTGGGCTTTATTTTATCAATAAATTATCGAAATTGGCAGTAGTCCACATGGGCTGATTTGAGTTTCGGGGGAGGAAGAGATTTTCCTGTGCTTCCCACCTAACTGCAGGAGCGTGGGAATATTTGTGTTGAAGTGTCTGCACTCCTCTCTAGGCAAAAGTCACCATGTGGCAGGCACTGTGATGGCAGCAGTGGATTCTTATTTTCCTCTTTGTTTTCTCACACAGACACATTCCAAAGCCATGAAATCCTTATGTGGATTTTAGGTCCCAACTATGATCCTGAAGATCTCGTTACCTTATTAAATTGTAGACTGCTGAGGGGATCTTTTGTTCTCTCTTTTCCTCTTCCCTGGCATTTTCTCCCCTGAAATATCCCTGAGTGATTGTCTCTGTCTACATAGAGACTCAATCATTTCAATTTCATAGAATCTTGGAAAGATCTGGTTGGAAGAGACTTCTGGAGGGTGCAGAGATCAGATTTCTTCTTGCAGTGATCCCAAAGCCCAGTTCCTCTCAGCTTCTCCTCACAGGTCCTGTGTTTGTGCACCCTGAGCTGTCTGGCAGCCCTCTGCCTGTCCCTCTTCTGCCAGATCCCTGCTGAGCTGGCTTCCCACAGGGTCCCCAGCCTGCTCCAGGTGTGATGTGACCTGTTCTGACCAGAGGGGAAGAGTCAATTCCTTTGATATGTTGTCCTGGCCCTCCAGATGTGACCTGGTGAGGAGTTTGCTGGGTTACAGTGCTGCCTCTTATTCAGCCTTCCTGCCATGGGGGACCCTGAAAATCCCACAGTGCTTCCTCTGCAGAGGAAGAATGGATGGAGAACTTTCCCCCCTTCCCTGTCCCTTTGGTGTCAGTGCTGTGTCTAGGCTGGAAATGGGGAATTCTGTTGCCATCTGTTAGAGGTGGGGCAGTTCTCTGCTGTTCATTGGGCAGATTTTTCTTCCTCATGCCCACCCTTTGTGCCCACCATCCCCCCAATCTCTCTGAGCCCTTTCCAGTTGTTCCCCAGTGTGTCCTGATGCATGGAGTTGTTTCCTCTCCTGCTCAAAACTTTGGGCTTCTCTTTGTTGCATTCCAGGAAGGTTTTTGTTGGCCCACCCCTCCTGTTCTACAGGACTCCCTGGATTCAAGCTCTGACATTCAGCATGTGAATTTCTCCCCTTTTCCTGGTACTCAGGTCATTTTCCCTGATTGTCCTGGATTTGCATAGATGGCAGACAGGGCTCTTGCTATCACATCAGCCAGCACTTCCAGCTCTGCTGCAGGTCTGACTGAGCTTTTCTGTAGAATTTTGAACCAGTTGCTCTCCCACTGTTTGCTGTCATCCTTCCCAGACTCCATCTCCATGGTAAAACACAAAGGAATTGAGCAAGAGTTTAAATTTGAATACTGAAGGGAAAAAATGAGCATTGAGCACGCTGCCACTCTCTGCATTGCCCATCTGTGTGCCTTCTGCTGAGGTGCACGCTGAGGTTCATGCTGTCTGTGCAGGCACTGCTGGGATGTGCTCAGAGGGTTTTTAGTGCAAACTGCCCGTGGTGATTGAGAAAATAATACCTTTGCATGGTAGCAAATTGGCCCTGTTTGTAGTACTCAAAACTGCCTGAGCTGAGGTGCAGCGTGTTCTGTCTGAAAATGTGACTGCAAACAGCTCAGGCAGCTTTCACTCTGATGAAACAATTGTGCTCTACAACTCCATCTAATGCAGAAGAATGTGTGCCAGTGTTAAATCCTTTCCCTGAGGATTTGTGTGGTTTCAGAACACAGGAATGCTGATGTAGTGGCCGTGGCTCAGCTGGTACTTGTAATTTGTTAAGGTGCAGTGGGATGAAATCCCTGCAGGGCTTTGGAGGGGGCTGCACAAAAGTAAAAGGGTGGGAGGCAGGCTGGTCTTCATACTCAGGAGATTTGCTGTGTTTGGGGTATTTGTATGAGGACAAAGGCAACAGAGCTGTGTGAGACTGACATTCTCCTTTGTTTTATTTCTACTGATAGGAAGTGATCCAAATAAGAGTTGGCCAGGTCAGCCTTAGAACAACAAAATCCTGGAATGGTTTGGGTTGGAAGGGGCCTCAGAGATTGTGTAGTTCCAGTGTCCCAGGCTGCTCCAAGCCCTGTCCAGCCTGGCCTTGGACACTTCCAGGGATCCAGGGGCAGCCACAGCTTCTCTGGGCAAGCTGTGCCAGGGCCTGCCCCACCTCACAGGGAAGAAGTTCTTCCTTCTCTAAGCTAAATGTCCCTTCTTTCAGTTTAAACTCATTTCTCCTTGTCCTGTTTACAGTTACTGATAAAGAGTCCCTCTCTTCTATCATCTCAAACAAGAGAAAATCAAATTATCTGAGAGATTGGAGGAATTTGGTGAAGGTGGACCAGAACTGCAGGATGAAACCATGCTTCTGCACAAGAACCTTAAACACAGTGCTTGTATAACTTGCTAAAGAGTTCAGATTAAAAGATTATGAAACAAGCCTCTTTTTATTTTTTTTTTTTTCCCCCTGAAACTCTTTCCCACTTCAAAGAAGGAGAAGTTTCCTTACAGGAACGAGAGGCAGAGAGTTGATAACAAACAAGTCAAACCACAAGTGCTTTGAGCAGCAGTGACCTGCTGCAGGCAGCAGAGATGAAGGGCTCCTTTCCTTGTAGGAGCTGAGGGTGGCTGGGGAGGTGCACTGGACCATGAACCTTCTGAGCTCAGAGCCTGGCAAACTTCCACCCAACACCTGGCTGGAGCTGGAGCAGTTTTGGGGAAGCTCCAGTTACCTGGATCTGCAAGCCACACCACTCCCTGTGGTGTCCCACGTGCCAGCATCATCTCACTGGACCCTCCCTCAGCAGGGAGGGGGAGAAATGCCAAAAAAAGGCCATTGTGTTAGCTTTTCCTGCTGGAAAAGGAACCTTGTGTGAAGCCTCATGTTGCCTTGTGCTATTTCTTCCCTTCCACAACATCAAAAAATCAGGGGTCCATGCTAAAAATACAGCTGGGAGCAGAGCTGATGTTTAACATGCAGAATTCACCTCTTAGGGAGTGTTTCCAGTCACAGAAATGAACTAATGTTGAACTTGTTCTGGGTTTCATTTTCTCTTTGGGAATACCTGAAGTTTAGTATTGTCACAAATGCTGCACCTTGAATCACAACTCTTCTCTTTTTGCCCATCTAAGTCTGTGTAAGTGTGTGAAGGTTACAAAACACTTCCATTTTTAAAAATAACTTTAATAACTAAAGTTTTCCTGATTTAATAAATGTCCTGCACATCATATGTGAAGCAATTAATGTGCTGGGGTATTTCCTTCAAGACAACATTGTGCTGATTTGTAGTGCCAAACTATCTGATCTGAAGGTGAAAATGCAGCAGGCTCTCACTATTCTTTGCCACCCATGCACACGAAAAAACTCTTGCACTTAAATATCTGGTAGTTTTCATATCTTTAAACAAAAGGTAATAATGAATAATGGTCCAAAAGTGAAAATACTGAGTACCCTGAAAATACTTTTTGCTATTCATGAACTGTTTATTAACAGCATCTGGACTCTGCAAATCTGTTCAGTGGATAATATAGATAAACAATTGTCAATTTACATGTGCAAACCATCCAGTTTGACTTTTTGCCCTCTCTGATATAGTGCTGGTTGTGTGGCTACATAGCTTTCATGGACCGGAGAAGAGATTTTTAGGCAGTGGAATACCAAATAGCAAATATTTGTGCTGCTGCATTGAAAAACTTAATTATGTGCAGGCATTTTGCAGGGAATAGGTATTTTTCAAGCATTCACATGAATCAAAAAGCTATTCACTGGAATGTTTATGAACTTCAAAGCAGTGGTACATGAACAGAAAAGAGCATAAGAGTGCTTCAGAATTCAAAGAGACATTCTTAAATGGCTTGGCAGTGCCAGCCTCAGGCCAAGTGTCAATGCCATCTCCCTGTTTACTATTTATTATTCTGGTGATATATGCACTGAGCATTTGGGGTGGCAAAATGTTCTGAGTTTCTGTTTTGCTTAAAATATTTTGTGTCATTTAGGGGTTGTAATCCAGGGAACCAGGAAGGGGAATCAAGGCATTAAATCTTACTGCCACCCTTCATAAGAGACAAAACTTTTGTCCTTATAGGATACCTGGAAACTATTTGACTGAGTGAATGATCATGGGATTGGGGGAGTGGGGATAAATTTTCATGTGTTGATTGTGGAGGCACTCCAGAAGGAGTCAGGGCAGGAGTACTGGGCTGAATTTTGGGTTGTTCACGTGGAATTTCCCAAATTGCAGCAGCCCACCTTGGAGAGGCAGAGAATAGAAAGTCACTTGAAGTTGGCCACTTACCAAACCAGGTGTTTGGGACTACAGAAGTCATTCTTGCAGCATTGTAGCTGTTTGATTTACAAATTACCTGCAGATTTATCCCCTCATGAACCTTTGGTGAAGGATGCCCTGGAATTGGGGTATCCCACACAGGAGAGTGGTTCAGTCATGGAACAGGTGCCTGCAGATGGCTGTGGGTATCTGCATCCTGGGGGGCTTCTAAAACCCTTTGGGGTGGGGGCTGGCTCAGCCTGATCTCACTGTGAAGTTGGCCATGTCCTAAGGAGTGGGGTGGAGCAGAAGTCTCCTCCAACCTGAATTTTTTGTGGCTTTAGGTGCTGAGGGAGGAGCCCCCAGGGAAAAAGCTGAGAGGGAAAGGCATGGTCTGTTAATGTCTGTTTCCTATCTGGGCTGCAGGGCAGAATTCCAAAGGCTGGAATCTCATCTCTGTGCAGTCTGCCCTGCATGGATTCTTTATTCAGCCCTGATATTTTTCTCTTGTGGATTTTATCTCATCTCTAAAGTCATGGGAACTGAAATTTTATGTTACAATTTGTCTCCTCTTATCAGAGATGCATTGCTTTGTGTTATGTTATCTGTCATGTCTACAACCATTTTAGCATGTTTTGGTTTTTTTTTAAACAGCATAAAAATTAGGAAGAGAATTATTGTGTAATTTGATATTGCAGTATGAAATGAAGAGGAAGGTTAAGGGCAGACAACAAGGAAGTCTTTCACTGCCAGACTTCAAGGGATGTGGCAGCATTAAATAATTTAAAACAAGTCTGAACAACTTTTTTTGAGACTAAAATTGTGGGGAAATATCCAAGATTTCTTGTCTGGAAACTACTGAGCTCTTGAAGTCCAGTTGTAGAGGACAGAGCATATATTCAACTCCAGTCTTTTTCATCTCAACAATTGCCACAGTGACACACCAAAATGACTTTATAAATACCATTACATTTTGTATGTGCTGGCCTAAACTCTCAGTTTACTTATCAGAAAGGACTTGGGGATATCTAAAAGCTCAGCTGACTTTTATATCTGCAGACACAGGGGGAAAAGTTTGGTAGTGTTTGTTTCTATTGGAATACAAAATAGGAAAAGGAGCAAAAAGCTTTTTTTTTTTTTTTTGGCACTGCAATTGTTAGATTGAAAACTGAAATTACTAGATTGAGGCTAAAATATATTTAGGGTATTTAAAATACAGAGCTGGCTACATTCTCATGGAAGTAAAGGAAGTTATGAGGTGGAAAGTCCATGTGGGTTCTCTCAGCCAGGACTGGACAAATAAGGACTGGACTTTGTGCTGCTTCAGCTGCTGGGAAAGTGAAATTATGAGAGCAGAGCTTTGGTGTGACCTCTAATCCCCCTGGGGCTGTGCAGAGGGTGATCAGCCCCTCCTCCAGTGGGGTTTTCACTGGGGTGATGAGAGTTCTGGACTGTCCTGATCCTGTGCTTGCTCACCTTTATAAATTCTCAGCTGTGCCAGCCCAGATATCACCATTTCTCTCTGAAAGCTCAAAGGCTGGTGTTTAGAGTCCTGGGTGGGGCCAGCACATGGAGACATAACATTCCCTCACACAGCCATTGCCACTAAAAATAAATTAAATTGGAGGTAGTGACATCTCTTGTTTCAGCCTTGAATAATGTTATCAACATTTTTAAAAGAACAGCCTGGAACTCTCTTTTACAAAATATATGCAACCAATGTTCTTGACCAGAGAAAGAAATTAATAAATAATTAACCACTTCCATAGATCACAACATGTTCAAAGCAAGGGGCCCTACTTTGAGAGGACAGTCATAAATTGCAGGGCTGAGGCAGCTCAAAGCTGATGAGAACTGGGTTTAAACTTAGGCTGGGCTAACTCTGTGATCTATGAGAGTCCTTCAGTGTGGCAGTTTCTCCATGCTTGTGCCAAGTATGCTGATGAAGCTTCAAGGGATTACCAGCCATGCATATTCTAGAGATATTTGTATTACTGAGTGAATCAGATGTGAAAGATAGCTGTTGTAGTCAGGGAAATGACTAATGAGGAAGGTTACCAGGAACTCTGCATTTTAAAGCCTTCTCAGTGAAAAATGGAGGGGGAGACTGAGGCTCCTTGCATGCTGATGTGTTGGGTCTCCCACCTCAGCCTCTCACTCAAATAATGAAATTTCTTCTGACACTGCTTAGTTTGATGAGCAGTTGTGTGCGTGAGGCAAGATTTCATAGCTGGAAATGGAATATTTCCCAGCATTTTGTTACATGCTGGGATTTGTGAAACAAGATTTTGTTGAAGATTTTGTTGAAGATTTTGTTGAAGACCATCAGGAACTTTGCATTTTAAAGCCTTCTCAGTGAAAAATGGAGGGGGAGACTCCTCCATTCCTGGAAATGGAATATTTCCCAGCACTCTGTTACATGCTGTGATTTGTGAAACAAGATTTTGTTGAAGCTTTTGTTGAAACTTTTGTTGAAGCTGTTGTTGAAGCTTTTATTGAAGACTTTGTTGAAGATTTTTTTAAGATTTTGTTGAAGACCACCAGGAACGCTGCATTTTAAAGCCTTCTCAGTGAAAAATGGAGGGGGAGACTGAGGCTCCTTGCATGCTGATGTGTTGGATCTCCCACCTCAGCCTCTCACTCAAATAATGAAATTTCCAGTGACAGTGGAAGTTTGATGAGCACAATGTTGTGTGCATTTCCATTCCTGGAATTGGAATATTTCCCACTGTTTTGTTACATGCTGGGATTTGTGAAACAAGATTTTGTTGAAGATTTTGTTGAAGCTTTTATTGAAGACTTTGTTGAAGATTTTTTTAAAGATTTTGTTGAAGACCACCAGGAACTTTGCATTTTAAAGCCTTCTCAGTGAAAAATGGAGGGGGAGACTCCTCCATTCCTGGAAATGGAATATTTCCCAGCACTCTGTTACATGCTGGGATTTGTGAAGCAAGATTTTGTGTAAGCCCAACGAGGTGTTGATGTGTTGATACAGAAGCTTGTGAAAGTTGTGATGGTAACAGAGGTCAAGGCTGGACCAGTAAATTTCTCACTGATAAAACCTCCAGAGCAGCAGGAGCACAGCCTGATGTCAGGTGGAGGGGGGGAACCTGATATTCTTATTGTGGTCTGAGGTGGTGAAGTGTCTGTGATGCTGAAAATGGGAATCCCACTGTCAAACACCCTGAACACGAGAGCCCTCAGTCCCCAGCACTGTGATGGTGGGCATGGAGGAGATTAGAGCTCTGATCTTGACTTTAATTGCAGTTACACAGGAGTTTGCTCTGTCAGTTCAGGCACTTTCCTTCTCCCTGGAATGCTGTCTTCTCCCAGTTCTGGTCTTTCTGACCACTAATGATCTTTCTAATGGAACAACATCATCATGTAAATGGGATAACCACTGATAAAGAGCTCAGACACTCATCCTATAATCCTGTCCTTGGCACTCCAATGCTTTATCTTTTAGATGATAAAGAGAATCCCAGAATGGTTTGGGTTGGAAGGGACCTCAAAGCTCATCCAGTGCCACCCCTGCCATGGCAGGGACACCTCCCACTGTGCCAGGCTGCTCCCAGCCCCAGTGTCCAACCTGGCCTTGGGCACTGCCAGGGATCCAGGGGCAGCCCCAGCTGCTCTGGGCACCCTGGGCCAGGGCCTCACCAACCCCACAATAAATAAAAATTTTTTGGGTGTTTATATTTTGCATAATTTATGAAAGAAAAGCAATTCAGTTCTGGTTGCACCTCGGAGCAAGCTGGCAAAGTAGGGATAATCCCTTTTGTCAAGGTTGTTTCCAGTTTGATTCTGCAAAGATGGGAGCACCGGGCTCTGTGTGGAAAAATGTTTGTGTTTGTGCATTGCTTCCTCATAAAAATAAGTAGTAAACATCATAAAAATTCTGTTTGACTAATAACCACGCATCCTGTGTGCATTTAATTTTTAGCTGTGCATATTTTATCACAAAAAACCCCACAAAACATCCTCTATAGACTTCTCTAAAAGAGATATATCTATTTTTTTTTAATTGTTAAAAAGAGTCTAATTATAAATAATTTTCATTTTCTGCTCACACCTTGGCCCTTCAGGATGCATTTCTGTCTGCAATAAAGCAGGAGCAGCCAAGCTCTCTCACAGAGGTCCATTCATGCTCATGGCCACCGGGTGTCACTATGATATAGATAAAAAAGAGGCTCCAGCACAAGAGAAAAAAAAATAAAATTCCAGCTCTGCGAAGCTGTTCTGTCAGGATTTAATAGTTGTGGCAGTCTTGGAAAGCACATCCATCTCCTCAGGTCCGGGATAATGGGGTCTGTAAGGAACAGTTTGGACTCTGGTGCTGCTGGCACTCGTTCAGGATGCCAAAATCCTGCCAAGGTCGAGTCTCTGATTCTGAACCCAGGGCAGAGTCTGGAGTGTTGGGATGTTCAGGAATTAGGGCACGTGGCAGGCAGGAGATTGCATCTGTTTATGAGCATCGTGGGGTTTCTGGTTTTACTGGTTTTCATTAGACATTTCTTTTGGTCAAAATGTGAGGGGTAAAAAACCCCAACACCTTCAGCTGCTTCATCTCCCCAGCACCCCCCTGAATTTATTTCTCTGGAGCTGTAATGACAGTTAATTGGAACCTTTTGGCCTTGCAACGCTCACATTTTCCAGTTTTTCCTGTGTTTTTCCAACTTCTCTTTGCCCTGCCTCCTCTCTGAGGTGGGCTTGAATCTGAAAATGAAGATACAGCTCTGTGAGGGGCATCAGTTCCACGTGGGAACTGCTGCTGGGAGAAGGAAGGAGGAAGTCATCTTGAGGAATCAGTGGCTTCTTTGTTTCTTTGATTTTTCTGTTTGTTTTTCAGCCACCTCATCCTGTTCTTGGCAGACTGAGTCCCTTAAGCCTCCTGAATTCTGCCCATGTGGGTGACAGCAGTGAAATTCAAGGAAAGTGCTGCTAAAAATAACATTTTTAGTAAAATACTGTTTTTTTTTTCTACATGGGACAAGATCCCTGTTGGCTGTGCCTGGGGTTGGTGGCTGGATATTTACTTTGGGACACAAGAGAGGTTTATTGCCCTCCTTGCCATTTGTTTTCCATGCTTTCTAGGAGATCCTGGCTGCTGTTCTGCAGCCTCAAACACCTTTAAGACCCTGTGGCAGGTCATGGTTAGGTGTTGACTTTGTTACAAGGGTCCCAGGATGAGGGAAGAGATGAGAAAGTTGTCTCCATGTTCAGAAGGCTGATTTATTATTTTATGATATACATTATATTAAAACTATACTAAAAGAATAGAAGAAAGGATTTCATCAGAAGGCTGGCTAAGAATAGAAAAGGAATCAATAACAAAGGTTTGTCTCTGACTGAGATGGTCTGAGAGAGCTGGACTGGGATTGGCCATTAATTAGAAACAACCTCATGAGACCAATCCCAGATCCACCTGCTGCATCCCACAGCAGCAGATAAGAATGGCTTACACTTTGTTCCTGAGGCCTCTCAGCTTCTCAAGAGGAAAAATCCTAAGGAAAGGATTTTTCATAGAACCATGTCAGTGACAGTTAGAGGTGGAGATTTTTCACCTCCTTCCCACCAAGCTCCATTTGTCTCTGTTGTTGCAAGGGGGGTTGGAAAGGACCAGGCAGGTTCATCTTGAACAACTGGCAAATGATGCAAAACCTTTCAGACTTCACCAAAAAAAAAAAAAAAATCAAAGAGACAACTGCCTATCTCCTGATCCTAAGGAGGAATTCAGGGTGTGTCTTCCATCTGGAGTCTGTTAAAGGAAACACTTCCATCGACTCTGCTTTGTGAGTAAGGAGAAAATCCAGAGGTGTGGGCTGGCTCCCTCCAGATCAGCCTTGGATCTGCATCTTCCACAATCCCAACCAGAGCCTGATCCAGCTTCCATAGCCAGCCTGGGGAAGGCAAGAGCAGGATGGCATCCCTTGTATTGTGCAAACTCTGACATTCATTTTCCAAAATTACCAAGCAGTGTTGTGCAGCAGGCTTTTTTTATGTGCCTCATTATATTTTTTTTGGCTGGTGCATTGCTGGCTGCCATACGGCTCAATATAAAAATCTTTATGGGTATCTGCTGTCTCTCATAATACATAAAGTTATGTTAATTAACACTAATTAAATCAATCTAAAACATAGATGAAACATAGCCCCACAAATTAGATAATTGAAGGGAGCTGGCCAAGTCCTTAGATTTGTGCTAAATGCTGCTGGTGCCTCATGAAAGCACTGATAACACTCTCCTGCTCTTCTGGTGCTGTGCAGACATTCCTGTGCAGACTCTGGTGCTCCTGAGATTTTTTATACTCTGCAGGTGCAGGAACAGGAAGGTAAATGCCTGTGGTCATTTTGAACACAGCTGGAAAAACCAAGTTGCAGCACAGTGGCATTTCTTGCTGATGCTCTGAACTTTTTCTCAAGTCTGACATCAGTGGCCAGTCTGGATTCACAGCCTGCAACTGTCCTATTGTAGCAGATTCAGCAGGGCTGAGTTTAAAACCTGGGTTAGGGAATAGGAAACAGAAGGCAGGTTTGTTTAGATGAAAGTGTCTGGAAATGGTTTCAGAGTGAGAAGGGAACACAAAATATCACAGGCAAAATGTCTCTACACAAGGAATTTCACTTAATTTATTGTCATTTATCATATATCATATGATATATTATATAGTTATCAATATAATAGATATCATATGTTATAAAATATTATATTATATATTATTATATAATATATAATAGATAATAGATTCTATGCATAATATACATTATATATTATCTCTCTATATAATATACTAATATATTATATATTTATAAATATAATCAATATATGTAATATATTATCAATATAGATAATATATTGATATATCACATATATCTATATATCATGTATATAATACATATTATATTATATTATATTATATTATATTATATTATATTATATTATATTATATTATATTATATTATATTATATTATATTATATTATATTATATTATATTATATTATATTATTATTATATTATATATATCATATGCTATAATATATCATATATTTTCAATATTATATCTTTATCAAAATAATCAATTGTCATTTAACTTAAGACACGAATTCCTGATTCAGACACTGAGAAAAGGTGGAGAGAGAAATGATTTGGCACTTAAGAAAACACTTTTCCTCCCCTTTCTCAGGATCAGCTTCAGGCCAGCACCTCTTCTCCTTCTTCCCTCTGCCCACATCCCTTGTCCCTGTGTGCCACTGTGAGCCCCCACTGACTCCTTTGGGCAGAGGGAAACTTCTTTTGGCACTTCTGTTCTTCCAAGATCCTGTGCCTCCAGCCCTGTTCTCAGGAGAATCCTCCATGTGCCTCTTCCATTCCTCCAAATCTTTTTTCCCTTTCTCCTCTCAGCTTTCCTTGGCATCCCAAAAAGGTGTCTTTATCTCCTTTGTCTCCTGCCCTCTGTGCTTGCCCCCATTTCTTAAAAAATGTCTGAGCAGAGCAGCCAAGTGCTCCTCTGGCTGGTTGCAATGTTGAGATTTCGGTTGTTTTTATGTTTCAGAGCTGTCTGGATGTGGCTGTGATCAGCCCAGGGCAGTTCATGGCCTCCTCCCACACAGGTCACTCCTGCAGTCCTCTGCTACCCAAATCCTGCCAGTGATGCCCAGTACAAGTATTCCCAGTGGGGTGTGAACAGTGTCCTCACTTGCTCTCCAGGTTCCTGCAAAGCACTGAAACACAGCTCTGTTATCCAGAAAGAAATAGCCAATGCAGCAGTTAAAACAGAAAATGTAAAAAAAAAAAAGGTATAAAATGAGAAAGAAAAAAAGTGTTGAGGGTTTTTTGTGGTTGGTTTTTTTTTTTTTTTTTTTTTTTGTCTAAAAGATTTCTCCAGCTTGTTTATTTTCTTTCAGATTACTTATTTATTTTAAGGAATAAAGTGTTTGCTGACAGAGGCATAAGGCCTTTTATAGGCTAAAATAACAGCAATCTGTCTCCTCCTGTAGCTCTGTGACAGCTACTAAATCAATGACAATAAAGCATCAATGGTTAATGCTGTACAGTTTATTCTGGAAAAAAACAGCTGGGAGGGTGGTTATTGTGATCCCATAGTCGTGGACAAAAGGGAACTCAATCTAAAATTGGGCACTTGGCATCTCCTCAACTTGGCATCTCCTCACCTGGCAACTCAAACCAGCAGGGTTAGAGCCAGACCCAGACAAAATGTTGGGGCTCAAGGGCAAAATTCCTGCTCTGGGCACTGCTTTCCTGCTTGACCTTGAGAAATGACTTCAGTCTGTGGTGAAGGCAGGGCTGCTGGTGTTCTCCCTCTGGCAAAAGGAGAATAGCATCAGTTTTTGATCAGTTATTTGAGGGTGCCTGATGGAAGTGGAAGGCACTGAGCAGGTATTGGTCTTAGGAATTCAGTTCATACTTTCCCCACAGGAATGGGAGGGTCAGCATTGTCAGAGAACTTGCATATAAAAGTAACTTGGTTTTCTGGTTTGGGTTGCTAACAGATAAATCTTAGTTTGGAATGAAGTCAAACAGCTTTTTTTTTTTTTTTTTTTTTTTTTGCTAACAATGTTACTGAGCAGTAAATTTTAAACTTTGTTGTGTCTCTGAAAATAACAGAAAGTTCCAGTTCTGAGATGTGCTAGTAAACTATTGCTTCTGTTTAGATTGCCTTTTAAGCAGGATTATTTATTAAAAGAGACACACATGTACATTTCCTGAAACAAGACTGGTTTAAACACAAGATAGAATTTTGCCAACAATGAAAGGGGAAGTCATTAAAAAAACTCTCCAAATTAAAAATCAACAATGTTGCCTATTTAGAGGAAGGAGATGGATTGCAGATTTTGTTTGTGTTCAGGAAAACATGGATGGTGAGGTGAGGAGTGATGGGCAATAGGCACCATGTCTGGAGCAAGGTCACTCATTAAGATTAGGGTTCATTTGCAGTTATAAATGACATTAATGTTAAGTGTAGGACACAGGTGGAACTCCAGAGCTCAGCTGGTCCACTCCCCTGAAGAGGATCAAACAGACCTTGGTGGTTTCTGACACATTTCTCTAACACACTCTTAGACCTCCAGTGATGGAGTCATGGCTGCAGCAGGAATTCTACTGCCCTCATTCACCAGGCTTTCCAGTAAAATGTTTTTCCTAATGTTTTAATCTTTCTTGCAGTGAATTAAGCCTTCTCTCCTAGCTACTGTTTCCACAAAGAACAGATTATTCTCTTCCTTTTGTTAGGAAAATTAATCCACAAACACCAGAGGTTTATGTCCAAAAAGGAGACAGAGGAGTCCTTTTACTTTATTTGGATAAAAGGAGAGGCCATGGGGCATTCCCTGGGGTCTCTCAGATTTTTGGAGGATGCAGCCTCCTTTTTATCCCAAGTTCCTGGGCACATTTCCCTTCTCTCTTTCTCCACTGGCTGAGGTACTTGAGAGGTACAGACTTCCCAAAACACCTGATACCAGAGATTTCCCTCTAAGCTTTTTAGTTTTTAATTCTTATGGAATTTAGGGGTTTCTCTTCCCCATTGTTTCTTTCATCTTTCAATGTCTAATTTCATTTATCAGCCAACCTAAAGTTTATTTTTAAAAACAAATATCTTTTTCCATTCATTAATCAGTGGAATCCTTCCCATTGTTTTTTTTATCTCCCAGTGCTGGTTTTACCTACCAGCAGACCCACAGCTTGTTTGGAAAGACAAATCCACCATTCCTGTCACTCTGTATGACAGTTTCTATCTGAAGATGGCTACCTGGTACATTTTCCTCTGCTTTCAGCTGCATATCCCAGTTATTTCAATGCTTCCTCCCCTTTGGATTATTTTCTTTCACTCCACACTTTCCTGGAGTGCAGTGTCCAGCCCAGCAGTGTTCTTGCAGTGCTGTGTAGAACAGAAGGATTGATTCATGTCTCAGAAACCTGATTTTTGTTTCTGTATCTCAGTGTGACACTTGCCATTCTCACAACAGTGTGACACTGCTGACTCATGCTCCGTTTGTCATTGACTGTGACACCTACACCCCTCTTTGCAGAGCTGTTACCTAACCTGCTTCTCCACATCCAGGATTTGCCCTGTCTCTTGAGTGTAGGATATTGCAATTGCATTTTTTGAACTTCATTTCCCTCCATATTTTGCTAGTTTCCACACATAATTTTATGTTCCATGCCCACGTGCCTATAGTTTCTTCCAGCTTGATTCCATGGCTGCAGCTATGAATGAAAACACAGCACTGGACTGAATTTAGGTTATGTCTACATAGACAGCTCCTCCTAGTCTGGGTTTTGCAACTTGGTTATGGAAATGTCATATCAGATCAAATAAAAATTCTTGTTAAAGTCACAAGAGAGGACAGAGCATCACAGAATCCCAGGATGGTTTGGGTTGGAAAGGACCTCAAAGCCCACCCAGTGCCACCCCTGCCATGGCAGGAACACCTTCCACTGTCCCAGCTGCTCCAAGTCCTGTCCAGCCTGGCCTTGGACACTTCCAGGGATCCAAGGGCAGCCCCAGCTGCTCTGGGCACCCTGTGCCAGGGCCTTACCACTCTCATAGTATTGAATTTTTTCCTAATATCCAATCTAACCCTACTCCCTTTCTGCTTGAAGCTGTTCTCCCTTGACCTGTCACTACAGGCTCTAATAAATAGTCTCTCTCCATATTTCTCATCTGCCTCTCCTAAATTCAAGACCCTCATCCTTTCATAATTAGAAATGAAACTGAGTTGAAGAAAAAATGTTTGTTCCCATTTTTCTAGGGAAGATTTGATGCAAGAGGGGCATTTACCATGGTGGTCTTCTTGACTGTCTTGTGACAGTCACGTTCCCTTCCTGTTAAATAGCAGAGTAACACTCTCCTTGTTCGTAGTGAACAAAGCTTTTCTCACTCTCTATTTGTGTATTTATGGAATGTTTCTGGTTACCCTCTGTGTCTCCTAATTATGGCTTTCTCCTTTATCCTTATGTGCTCATGCTTTCCTTTTATGCTTGTCCTTGGCAATCTGATTTAGTTCCCATCTATTGGGTTCCTCTGACTTCTGTCTGACATCAATGAGCAGCTCATGCTATATCTTAATTGATCCATTATGCATGGTAGCAGAATGAAGGATAAACAGTTTCAGCTCCTGACAATTTTTGCCTAAATTGCTGCTGTGAAACAAGGGTCACTCACTGTGAACCTTTATCATTCATCATTTTGGGAGCTTTGACAAGGTGAATGTCCAGGACTTGCTTTTCTCCCCTCACATTCCCTCTCACTGCAAAATCATAACAAATGCCTGTCCAGAAGTTCCTGGCTGTGATTAGAAGTAGGGTGACCTATGGTTTATTCTGCTGCTCTGCAGAGCTAGCCCTCTGCTAGTGCTCTGTGTCCAAAGAGGTACCAAATGTTCTCTCTGTTCCACAAATCTTAGTGGCTCATAATTAACAGGGACAGGACCCAGGGAATGGCTGGAGCTGTGTCAGGGGAGGTTTTGGTTGGATATTAGGGAAAGATTCTTCCCCCAGAGGGTGTTTGGGCACTGGAACACCTCCCCAGGGAATGGTCACAGTACCAAGTGTGACAGAGTTCAGGAAGTGTTTGGACAATTCTCTCAAGGCACAGGGTGGGATTTTGGAGATGATGCTGTGCAGGCCAGAACTGTGATGATGCTGGTGGGTCCCTTCCAGCTCAGCACATTCTATGAATCTATGATTAAAAACAACACTGAGACTACCCAAGAGCTGCCTTCAGTCTGTGTTTTGGTTTTAGATCCACATTGGAAGTTCCAGGGCTCAGTGTGGTGAGATGATTGCTGTGGTTTTACACTAATTATGATCGTCTGCAACTCCCACGGGGGTGAGCAGAGTGGTTTTTATTAAGTGCTGTAATTCAGCATCTCATTGTGTATGAAAATGAAAGAGATGAGTGCATTTGTGCTGAACACATTACCACGTCAGTAAAGTCAGGGTGTGGTGACAAGACAGCTCTCCAAACCCAATTAGCTGCAGTGAATCCCAGAGATCTGGTCCTGTCTTGTCTGAGGAATGTCACCAAACACTGGAACATGTGTTTCCAGGAAACACAGAGCCTGATCACGTCAGGAGCCCTCAAGGAACCAGGGCTCACACAGCCTGCAGATCCTCTGCCAGCAGCCATGTCCAGGGAAACACGAGGCAACTTAAGAGAACTCATTTGCAGGGCTTTAAATCAATGAAACTCATCACAATCCTCCAACAAAAACCCTTCCCAAATGAAAATAAAAAGAATATGACCTTAGATGACTAATTTCATTAGTTTGACTAATGCTCGTCGGGGATTCTGAAGATTTAAAGCACCATATGAAGCTGAGCATTCTTTTAGACTGCTGCAGGGTTGGATAAATGATCTCACATTTCTCACCTGCCCACACTCTGTGTTTCCACCCCCTCTGCTCACAATCTGGGTTTTGCTACTCTCTCTGGCCTAATGTCTCAGCATGTTCTGACTCCTCCTTCTGGGTGCCAAGACGCTCCCAGGAACGGGCTGGAAATAAAGGCAGAGGCAGATCCCTGTTTGCTTTGTACCCATACTCAGACATTATGCAATTTCTATGGATCCTAAAAGATGCAGGAAAAGACACATTTGTGTCTTTTGTGTCACATTTGTGTCAGGAAAAGACACTGGAAATACATATTCATTTTCATGTTCAGAGTGCCTGATATTGAGGTGGACCCTGTGCTTGGATATTTTCTTGGAAGACAGTGCCCAAAGCAAGGATCAGAACAGTCCTTTGTACAGAAGGGGGGGTTTGCAGCAGAACATTGTTGTTAAACAAGCAGGAGAGTGCTGCTTTTACCTCTTAAAGCCCTCATTTTGCAGAAAAAAAAAAAAAATAATCCTGCAAGGCCCCATAATTTGGTTAACTACTCAGGCCTGACACTGAATCCTTGGAGACATCATGAAGAGGCCTTCATTCTGCAGCAAACAGATTGGCACTGCAGTGATGATAATTGTAATTATCATGAGCATAATAAATAAATGGCAGTGCATTTTGTAGCTTTAGGAGACTGAGTAATCTGGCAAACAGCTTGCTGCACTCTATCACACAATAATGATATTCACTGCCAGCCCAGGAAGTTTACCTAGGGGCTGTGACTCATGTTTGTTTTGAAAGGCACAGCATTAAAGGCCTGTGAGTTATGTCTGTTGTGAAGAACACTGCATTTAAGTAATTACAAATGCAAAACTAAAGCAAATCCACCAGGCAGAGAAAAAAAGAAAAAGAAAACAAAAAAGGCAAGCTAATTGATCTCCCTGTTTCTCACACTTTCAGTCCTGGTTTTTCTTCATAAAATTTTTGCCACTGGGGTGGTTTTGTTGGGATGGTTTGATTTCTGCTCTGTCTTCTGGGGTCACTCTCTGGTCACTGGCTGGTTTTCACTGTAGCATCAGGGCTGCTCTGACTCTGGGAGCCAGCCCTGGATGAGCCTGAATTTGGGGAATGCCAAGGCATTTTCCTGACCTGCTACTTGGGCAGATAAACTGTGACAGGAAAGGGAAGTGAATTCCTGGGGATGTAGCAGGGAGGTGTCTGGGACACATTAAACATGCATTTGTCTGAGAAATTGCAGATGTTTATGTTTTTCTTTAGAGACAGGTTATTACAGGAATGGTTTCTCCTGTTGTTTCTCTCACCTGGAGGTTGCTACATCAGCAAACAAAATGTCACCTTGGAGCTCAGAGGACTTCCAGTGCCAGTGTCCTTCTTGTTACAGTTTTTCCTGCTGTAACAAGCACAGGAAGAGTCCTTAAGAAAAGGTGCAAAACCTGAAAAGACATTAAAATCACAGACAAATAGTTAGTCAAGTATGAATGGTAGAAGAGAAATGCTTTAGTATAGACACTAATAACCAGAAGGAAAATATAATTCTAATTTTTTTTGCTTTTAAAAGTTGCTCCCTGGACTTGATGTATACAGACCACTGAAAAATTCACTTTTGCTTCTGATCCTGCAAACAGTGGGGCAGGCACTTAGCAGCTTTCCTGAACTGGGACCAGGGCAGGGAGTAAATGATAACCCCAGCCATTCCTTGTGTGCTGAGCTGTAGGTTTTCTTGGAGTTGTGGCAGGTGAGCTGCCATGGCAGAGGGATGCCTGACCCATGGACTCACTCCAGCAGCTTCTCCTCCCTGCTCTGTGCTCCTCCAGCCCATGCCACACCATCCAGCATGCCTGGGATTTCACCAGGTGCATGACTTTGCAGATAAACTGGGAGATTTATTTTTTTTTTAAATCAGCAAACACTGTTACCTCTGCCAGCCTTCTAATTTCTCACCCAAAAGCTGTTTAGAATTACTGTCAACCTTTGCTATTGCCAAGCTTTTAGTCAAGATGAGTCAGGCTAAAATAGGCATCGAAGAGTAATGCGTAAGACTTTGGAAAATAAGTTAGAAATCTTTCACATTTGCCTTCTAGCTTTGGAGCTATTCACAGCACATTTGTTTGGCTCTTCCCTGCAAACTTTGAAGCTGGAAATCATTTTGGAAAAAGAAGTGTTATGAAATCATAGAATCCTAGAATGATTCGGGCTGGGATGGACATGGAAGATCATCCAGTCATGCCAAGGGCAAACCTTCCACGAGACCAGGTGAAATAGAGCCCATCCAACCTGGCCTTGGACACCTCCAGGGATGGGGCAGCCACAGCTCCTCTGGGTAACCTCTGCCTCACCACCCTCACAGTCAAGAATTTTTTCCTAACATCCCCTCTAACCCTGCTCTCTGTCAGTTTGAAGCCATTCCCCCTTGTCCTGTCACTCCAGGCCCCTGTAAATATTCTCTCTTCATCTTTCTTCATGGCTCCCTTCAGGTGCTAAAAGGTCACAGTTAGGCCACCCCAAAGCTTCTCTTTTCCAGGCTGAGTAATGCCAATTCTCTCAGCCTTTCCCCCTTGCCTCCTAGACTTGAGGCATGGTGCAAAACCCCCAGGCTGACCAGGGCAGGCTGAAAATTGCTCTTGGTGCTGGGTCCCCCAGTACCTCTGACACTGACACCAAACCCCCATCAAATGTGGCCGTTGCCCAGTGGCCCCATTTGAGCTCTGTGACCTGTTCTTCTTCCAGGTCTTTGTGATTTCTCAAGCTCTGAGGTGGTGTGTTCCCTTCCTGCATCCACTTGAATTTTTTTTGTGCATTCTCACAATATGATTTTTTTTTTTCCTAGAACAAAAATTGCTTTAGAACAATTAATTTGGTGCCACATCTTAGGTCAGGATTAATTAGAGAAGTCCAGTCTTTGGTATGTGCAGCCTTCCTTCTCTCAGAGAGGCTGACATGAATCTATAGGAATGCTTTCAGGAGCATGGTATGTTATTATCATTAATGTGTGATATTCATTCTGCATATAGCATTATCTATGCAACATCTTATTCATTTTGATTGTATTCATTTAATATGAAACAATGAGAGAGTTTAAGAGTTGCACAGGTTAAGGGCTGCAGCAACCACTGGAAGTTCACAGAGAATAATGAATTGTCTCTTGCAACCAAGGAGTGCTGTCTGCTTAACTGTAGTGAATGTGGAGTAATATGTACTAAAAGCAATAGTTCAGAAATACATTTCCAGTTTATTGGATGGGAGCTCAATAATAATCCCTTGCTGTGTGTTTTGATTCACTGTTCCATTATGGAAACTGCCAATTCCTCTGCCAAAGTCTTGGCTCAGAAGATTCACAGTTGATCCCCGTGAAAAACAGGTGATTGGATTTTACTCTCATTATCTTGCCTCTAGTTGTGTTGCTTTAAAAATATGATTCTGGCAAAGAAGGAAGGAGAAAGGATGGAGTTGAAAACTACCCTTAAGCATCAGAAATCAGAAGGAGACTACTTGGGCAGGAAAATGGGCAATGTTTGCCTCTGGAGCAGTTGATGCTGGCCAGTGTCAGAACCCAGAGGCTGAGACAGGAGGGCTTTGGATCTCATCAGGTTCTTTCTTCTGGTAAAAGAATTATCAGAGGGATAAAGACCTAAACCCAACCCTAAGACATCTGGGTAAATAAAACTCAGAGTGGAAAGAGTACAGACTGGAGGAGAAGCCAGAGAAGGAAAAAATGATTGGCGTGGAGAAGGGATTTAAGGAGGACAGCTTTTCATTACCTGTTCATGTGGAAAAAACCCAGAACAGACAAATTAATGACAGAGAAGGAAACAGCTGAAAATGCATGTGAATGTTCTTTAGTTTGTTGGCAAAACAAGAACTGCCTGAGACTTTTGATAACATTCACTGTAGACTTTTAGCAAGAAAGTTGCAAAGTACTGGAAGAAGCTAATGATATGCTAATTTTTAGAAACTTTAATAGCTTTAACCCCAGAAATGTTAAACTGGCTCATTCATTTGATATGAATTCCAGGACGATTTCCAGAAAACCTTTTGCCTCACCTTGAGTAAGGCAAAAATTAAAATGTGGTTGTGTAATGCTGTCTCATCCAACATTCCCTCCAGGCAGAATAAGTATTCTCCAACTTCATAGTTTTTAATAAAGCAGGAAGTCACTGTTGATGTGATTTACTCTGATTTCTGAGAGGTATTTGAAAGGTCCTGTGGGCCCCTTTGATAAAAGAAGCACCAGCACAAAGGCAGCAAACCCACCAAGGTGGATTAAAATTGTCCTTGTTCTTGGAATATGGGAGTGAATACAGGTAGTAATGCTGCTAACATGAGGTTTCTTCAGGAATCTGCTCTTGGTTCAGTCTGTTCAGTATCTTCAGAGCTAATAACAACAAATCCCAGGTGAGGACACAGCCATGAATAAACAGGAAAAAAAAAAGAGCTGGCTATGATACAGCCTTGCCTCTCGAGGAGCAGCATTCATCTCAGCAACATGGATTTTACAAATGTGACATGCCAGGGCACACATCCAGGGACAAAGGATGTGGCAGGAGGATGGGGCAGCACATCCCCAAGGCAGCAGCTCTGGAGAGGAGGCAGAGGCAGGAGCAGGTAATCAATCAAGCATGAGCTGTGCTGCAGAGGCATTGCTGAACAGCAATGAAAGAAGGAGGCAGGGGGCAGGACTCCTGATTATTAGGGATCACCCTGGGAATGCCATCTGCTGCAGTGTCAACACCTCCACAAAGGGATGTTGACAACTTGGAGGTGATGAACCATGTGCCTCAGCAGAGAAGAAGGTGCAGCTCTCAAATATTAGTCAAGATAATAAAAAAATACAGCATTTGGAGTATTAAATGCTTTAGTCTGTCAAATGACATTTCAAAGGTCCAGAATTCCTGTGGCTGCTGTGAGCATAAATCAGATTTGCAGGTGCTCCATGCCTCTCGGAGCGTTTCTGCTTGGGAGCTTGGACATGAAGCCAAGAACATGAATTTTATTGACCGGCTCTGGAATTCCTGTTAGGGAATATCGACAGCAAGATGGTTTTGTCACACACCTTGAAGTCATCTCAGAAGAAACTCCCTGTTTTTCAGCTAAAGGCCCGTGGGATCATGTTGCAGTAAGGTAGAAAAATCATAAGGAAAGGCTTCATAAAATCAAGGCTGCTCTCCTGGAATCAGTGGCTGGCCTTGTCAAAGCCAGCATTTTGAAAGCTCCCATGTGAAACCAATCCTGTTGTGAGCAGTTTGTTATAACAATCTATTCCTGGCTAAAAAAAAACCTTGCACCTGCTTATCTGGTTTTACACTGATAGATAGAAAAATGAAAATTATCTTTCCCAAACAACTTCCCTGCACATATACTCTGACAGTTTGAATGACCAATCATTACAGAATAACTACTGACCAATTGGAGCCCCACACGAGGTCTCTAAAACTGGATTACAAAGGAGTTATGTGACTAAAGAATAGCCTTTTTCCTGTGAAGAAAATGGAGTCCTGTGTGATTTATTCTGATAGGATCCTACAAGTCATCCTTGCCTTAGCAGTGTGCACCTTTCCACAGAGGGACTGACCTGTCTGCTCAGTGGGCAAGCATCAGCTCCAGCAGAGCAATCTGCTTCCTGTGCCAGGCTTCCAAGCTGAGCTGAGCCCTGTTATTGCAGCCTTTCCTCTGGGCTCTGCCCAAGCCCGGAGTTTTCATCCTAATACTCCAAACTTTGGGGAAAAGCTTATTTGGCTAGGGATCTTGAGTTAGCATCTTTGAGATATACTTTGTCAGGTTATCAGCTTATTAATATGGAAGGATAACTGAATATGTTTCCTCCCCTCCTAGCACTAAGCAACCAGACAAGAGAAAATGTCAAGTTTTTGGCCATACTTGACACAGGAGTTCAGCACAGCTTTCTGATGGTTTTTTTCCCTTCAGATACATTTAGCAACATCTATTCAAGGAGCTGTGCAGAAATTCTCTGAGTACTTTGGCATGTTCTCTTGCAATCCCAACACTGCTCTTTGAGGGAAAGGCACCACAGAAATATTTCAGGTACCCTGCTGCCCATGAATCATGCAAAATGCTCTCGCTCCAGTGAGGGTTTCTTTTGAGCAGTGTGGTTTTTTTTTTTTTTTTCCTGCAATCTTGGATTTTTAAGTGCTTTTTGGAGTTGCTGGTCATGGAGGGTCTGTTCTTAAAATACTATCTGGCAGCAGAAGTGCACACAGAGCTCTCCCTGCAGCTGGTGACAGGTGAGCAGTGACACCTGTGCTGAAGCCATCTGGGCTCAGTGGCAGGGCTGGGACCACACCTTGGGGTGAATTGAATTTCCCCATTTCACAGAGCAGGGGTTATAAAAATGGCATGCACCAAGGAAAGCAGAGAAGCCTTTTATTCAGCTGCTTTTTCACTCGTGTCAGGGGTTGCCATGCAGGGGGGAATTAAGCCGCACGAAGCAGAAGAGGACATGTCACCCACTGGGGCCACTACAGAGTCACATCTGATGCCTGAATGTGCCCCCCGTTGGGACACACTGAGGAAAACCAACAAAAATGTAGGGAGATTGCTAATGAACCACTTGGAGAGAATTGCTAATGAAAGAATGAATCTTTGGTGGCAGATCTGTAAAAAGAGGAATAAAAGTCTTAGCAGATCAAAAATAAGCAGTGATCCCAGTTTAGACAGTATTTCTTTTTCTTCAAAAAATGATTTTTGTGAGAAAACAACTTCTTTTCCTGCTGTTTTTAATTTCCTTCAAGGAGCTGTAGGTTTTTTCTAGAACTAAAATTACAGGCAAGTCTTTTCTGCAAATCTTTCCATTTTCAGCACTGAAACCTTTCCTTGCTGAGTGAGGAGAGAGAACACGGAATGAAAAGAAACCCAACCAGCCTAAAAGTTTCTGGGTGCAGAAGATCCACAAAACAACCATTTATTCTGGCCAATTTAAAAAAGAAATTCCTTTTCTCCTCCCTTGATGTCCAAGAGCAAACCTGTACCGCCATGGGGTGAATCTTCTGGGTGCCGTGAATGTGACAGAAGGAGAGACACTGCAGGGACACTGTCCAGGAAAAGGGGCAGGGAGGGTGGAGGAAGGATCACCATTATCATCATCATCATCATCATCATCATCATCATCATCATCATCATCTGAAGTTACTGAGGGGAAGGAAACTGCGTTTTAGGAAGGAGGGCAGCAAGGTGGGAGCTGTACTCTGGAAGGAGAGGGAAGTACAGGAAAACCTCAGGAGAAGGATGGGGTTGCATCACAATGAGAATGGGTGGTTCTTATTCTTATTCTTTCTTATTCTTATTCTTATTCTTATTCTATTCTTATTCTTATTCTTATTCTTATTCTTATTCTTATTCTTATTCTTATTCTTATTCTTATTCTTATTCTTATTCTATCTTATTCTTTCTTATTCTTATTCTTAACATTAATATATCAAGTAATAGGATTAAAATGTTTCTTTGGGTTAGCTGAGCTCCACTATGAGACACTTTTTTTTTTTTAAATAAAAATACATTCAGAACTAATATTTTAAAATCTCCTTCGGATGCAGTGATTGCTTTCCAAGCCCCCAGGAAATCCTGGATGCATTTTAATGTGTGCTAGCAGCCAAGTAAGGGAGCTGAACCCATTTTTTCAGGCGAGGAACCATCACCAGGATATTACCAGGTAAAGGTGAGCGGTTCAGGCAATCTGGGAAGACTTGTGAAAGTACTGATTCAGCAGCGTAATGTTTAGGTAAATGCTACAACAGCTCTTTAAAAGAGAAAAGCGAGACACTTCTTATGTATGACTCACTAATCACTGTCTGTGCTGTGGAGCCTGGAGTACAAATTCCTTTTGTCATGAAAATGCTTGCTCCTTTGATCCCCACAACATCATTAAACAGTTCTAAAGAGTAAGTAAATCTTTTGGCACATTCTTTGCAAAATAAGCGTTTCAGGATTCAGACGCATGTGGGTGTGTTTGTGATGCTGAGGAGATTGATACCGATACAATTTTTAGCAGCGGGTGCAGACTGTGCTCGTTGCTTTGCCGAGGGAAAGAGGGAGAGAGGTTTTTCCAGCTCCTTTTCCAAAGCAAATATGCCGAAAATTGAAATGTGCAGGGCAGCCATGTGGGATTGCTGTCAGGATTTGCTGGTGCAAATTAAAACTATTTAGCCTGGCTGTGGATGTAGACCTTCCCTGATGACACGTGGAATGTTCTTCCCAAAGGGTTATGAAGTCTTTTCATTCTGCTTCATTTTCTTCATCTTATTATCTTCATTTTATCTTCATTCAACTATCAACCTGATAGTTCAGGAAACATCCATAGATGGTTTTTCTGGAGACCCTGATGCTGTTAAGGATATCACCAGCACTTTCCCAGGAAAAACCAGGGTTTCAGACTCCTGGAACACACACTCTGGGTTGTCCCCTGTCACTTTGAGGAGGACCCAGTGCAGGCTGAAGGCACAAGGAGGTTATTTCCTTTATCAGGATTGTGCATTTTGGTCAATTTATCACGTTCTCAGCTGCTTTAATACCTGGCAATGGTGGCTTTTTCTGGTCCTGTGCACATCAGCCCAGTACCTGGATCAGCTGCCCTGTTGACTCTTTGGAGCTCTGCATCTAGAAAATTTAAGGGACAGATTATCCATGAAGATTTCACCAATGGTTCTCTGGTATTTATCTATTACCTTCCCAAGGCTCTAGCTAAAATGGGAAGAGCTTATGAGCTTACTGAAAGAATACTGGGGATCTAAACCATTCAAAGACACATGACTGTTTAGAAGTGTAAGAACAGCCACATTCTCATGCCACATAGCACTCCGTGTGAAATAAGTTTGTACCCTTCCAACACACCATCTGGCAGCAAACAGCACATTGGTTTGCATCCCAGCCTGTGATCTTGCAAGGAAAATGAAATCATATGTAATAAAAGGCACTTTTAAAAGTCAACATTTTCATAGTGATCAGTGAAACTAATGGACTTAAGAGTGTTTTCAATTTTCTATCAGAAAATGTTTTGGTAAACAAGTGTCTGCCCTCAGCTGTGATGTGCATATGAGTGAAGGGATTTGTGTCACACTCAGACATGTGTTCTTGGTGTGCATCTGCACCTTGGAGTGCTCAGAACATTCAAATTTGCACTCCTGCCTGAGCCATGGCAGTGGGAGGAATCAGATGACGGGCTTTCAACTGGTACCCAAAATATGGGTGGAGGGAGTTGGATGTTTGAGAGGAAATGGAGTGAGGCTGTTGATTCAGGAAATGAGAAACTGGATGGAGTGAGATGCAGTCACATGCCTGAGTCCTCCTAGAACTGCATCCTCTCTCTTATTTTGATACCTTGAAATTTCAGGGAAGATGATTCATGTCTGTGCTGGGTAAGGCATCTCTCCAATTTAAAGCATCTTCTTTCCTAGCACTGTGATATTTCAACGTGAAAGGAAGTAATAGCCACTTGCTTAAAATTCTCAGCAAATCAGGTAAAAAGCTTTCATGTAGTTGGATAATGGACAAGTGTGTATCTTGGAAAACAAACAAGATAAAATGCAGGCTGATAGACCTGTTCTCATTAGGTTTTATATGGGGAAATTAGTCTGGCCACTTGAGAGATGATGAAATGATTAGGAAGAACCTTCTATCTAACTGCATACATAGGCTTGTAGAGATTTGATTATGTGAAGAACAACAGTGGAGGCTCAGCTATTCAGGGATGAGGATGGGTTAAAATAATTTAGGGAGAAATTGCTGTAATTAAAACCACTCTGGCTGGCATTCAGTTGGTTTGTCTTCTTCCATTAAGGGTTCATCCTCAAGTTTGTATTAATATTCTCTCATGGTGCCTCATGGTGTTCTAGGAACTCTTTCATTTGCTACTCCATGCAAATTTAAATTCCAGCCTCCCAGTCAGTGTTTTGAAGCACTGAGATATTGAGTAAGTATATAATTCTTAGCTTAGACACTAAACATCTGTTGCCATTTGTGTCCAATTTGTAATTACAGCAGGGGGAGCTGGACAATCAGAGATTAAAAAGATGCTGCTTAATCTTCCACCACATGTTTCTACTTAAAAAGAATAACCCACTGGAGAAATCTCATGGCAGCTCATGGTGTATCTTCTTCTCCCCTTATCCTTAAGAGATCAGCCTTCATTTGAGCTCTGTCTGAGATTGCCACAGTCCTTCTGTTTGGACCTGGGAGTGTGTTCACTCAGACCTGGTTCTGGGGCATGTTCTGAAGGGCTGCATTCCTGGTTTTCAACAATTAAAATATTGTGTTTCTGGCATTCCTTTGGCCTCTAATCTTATACAGAGTGATTTTTATCAGCCATTTGGAGAGAATGGGCACTAGGAGAGCCTGTTGAGCTGGATAACACAATTCTCCCTCAAGATTTCTGCCTGTGCCATGGAGTGTGCTGGACATCAGACCAGAAGGAGAGTGTGATGTGTTTTCCTCCTTTCCCAAGATCAAGGTGTGGATTTTCCAGTGGGACTACTCAAATGCTTTTACAGAAGAGCTAAAAGCAGCAGCTGTGGCGCAGTGAAGGCAGAGCATTAGGAAAAGGGCAGAAACCAGAGGTTAAAGGGTCATAAACATGGCACAGGGTGCTTTGTCTTACTGCAAAGCAACGTGACCAGCATCCTTTGCAAAAGTTATTCATTCAAATGTTTTACCTAAGAGCTGATTCCAGACTGTGGCATTTAAGAAGGGGCAGGAAGGAAGAATTAGGTGCTCCTGAGCAGGCTGGATGGGGCTCTGAGCAAACTGGTCCAGTGGAAGGTTCCCTGGTCATGTCGGGCAGGGGGGTTCAACCAGATGATCTTTAAGGCTCCTTCCAATTGAGAGGAATGGTGGATTTGTCTTTGCAAACAGGCTGTGGGTCTGCTGGTGGATAAAACCAGCACTGGGAGAGAAAAGAAACAATGGGAAGGATTCCACTGATGGAGGAATGGAAAAAGAGATTTGCTTTAGAAATAAACTTTAGGTTGGCTGATAAAGGAAATTAGACATTGAAAGATGAAAGAAACAATGGGGAAGAAAAAAACCCCTAAATTCTGTAAGAATTAAAAATTAAAAGGGAGGGTTATGCCTTAGAGGGAAATCTCTGGTATCAGGCCTTCTGGGCAGTCTGTACCTCTCAAGTACCTCAGCCAATGGGGGAAGAGAGAAGGGAAATGTGCCCAGGAAATTGGGATAAAAAGGAGGCTGTGTCCTCCAAAAATCTGAGAGACCCCAGAGGATGCCCCATGGCCTCTCCCTTTATTCCACTAAAGTAAAAGGACTCCTCTGTCTCCTTTTTGGACGTAATCCCCTGCTGTTTATGGATTAATTTTCCTAACACAACCCAAACCATTCCACGATTCTCTCTGGAGCAAGAGGTGATGTTGCAGAAGCAGTGGCAGAGGGAAGGGTCGCAGCAGTGCCATCCTGCAGAGGAAAGGAAGGAGGGAGGCTGTGGGTTTGTGTCCTTCCAGGAGATGGAGACACATGAAAGGAGCCCCTCTCAGGGTGCTGCCCACATGGGCCAGCTGTGGGTCCCTCCCACGGGAGCCTGGTGAGATGCCGTGGGGGTGGCTGTGATGCTGAGTGAGGAAGTTGTGCCTTTTCATTGACTGCAAGAACTTTCTGTCCTCTGCAAGTCTTTGAAAAATGGGAGTGCAAAGTCGTAAGAGATTGACAAAACAGTTGCTGTATTTCAGTGAAAAGTGTTTCACTCATTTTGTTCTCGAGAGGGGAAAATGATTTTGCTGCTGGTTGGAATAGCAATATCCAGTGAGATGTGCCCAGTATAGGAGATATCCATTCTAAACTAATACAGTTTTCATATTTGTGCTGTTGGCTTGTGTGCTTTTCCAAGTACATCTTTCTAGTCTTTATTGAAACTCCAGAAGGTTGGGGTTTTTAGGGTTTTTTTTGCTTGTTTGTTGTTTTTATTTTGTTTGTTTGTTGTTTTGAGGTTTTTTTAACAGCTAATCTAGTGAAAAATTAATTTTCTCTGATTTTATTTAGGACAAAACTGAAATAATTTTTTTCCCCAAAAAGAAAATTAACTTGTCTGTCACCTCAGGAGAATTGTGATTTTGTTAGGAATGAGCTTTGGCACTTGAAAGGATTTATTGAGAGATATTTATGAGACACTGAATTTCAAAATGTCAGATGTATTAGGTTCAGCCCTGAATATAATGACATGGTAAGGTGATCTGCCAGAGTTATAGGGCTTTGCTCAAACACTGTGTTCTTTTAGCTGCTTAATAGGGACAATTAAAGAAGCTCTATTTACTTTTTCACTTTAAAATAGAAACACAGATATACCACAAACATCATCAGAATTTCTTTAGATGTGAAATTAATAACAGTGACATGGATGGGGGAGTGCACAATGCTGGGTGTTGGAAGAGAGTCACAAGTAATTCTTCCCCTTTCCAGTTTAACTGCATTTTACCCCCTCTCCTAGTGCATCTTTAATCCTGGAAAAAACTAATTAAAATAGAGAAGACCTGGACATGAACTCAAGGCTTGCTGGAAGCAATGGGAAAGTGTCCCTTTGGTGTGACCTTTGGCTTTGGTGTGACCTGCAGCAGTCCCTGCCCACCTGTGTGCTCGCCCTCTCTGTGCCTGAGGTTTCTGTCCCTTCCTTCCTTCTCCAGGCATGGTCATGTTTGCCTCAGCATCAAGGGCCTGCACAAACACCTCCTCGAGCTGCTGGCCCTGGAACAATCCCCTTAGAGAATCATGGAATCACAGAGCCACTGAGGCTGGAAAAGGCCTCCAAGGTCATCGAGTCCAAGCTGTGCTTGATCTCCACCTTGTCCCCAGCCCAGAGCACTCAGTGCCACCTCCAGGGGACACCTGCAGGGATGGGCACTGCAGAGCTCCCCGGGCAGCCCCTGCCAAGGCCTGAGCCCCCTTTCCATGGGCAAATTCCTGCTGCTGGCCAAGCTGAGCCTGCCCTGGCCCAGCCTGAGGCCGTTCCCTCTGCTCCTGTCCCTGTGCCCTGGGAGCAGAGCCCGACCCCCCCGGCTGTCCCCTCCTGGCAGGGACTTGTGCAGAGCCACAAGGGCCCCCTGAGCCTCCTTTGCTCCAGGCTCAGCCCCTTCCCAGCTCCCTCAGCCCCTGCTGGGGCTCCAGCCCCTTCCCAGCTCCCTTCCCTGCCCTGGACACGCTCCAGCCCCTCCAGGGCTCTCCTGCAGGAGCAGAACTGGACCCAGCCCTGAGGGACCCCAGCACAGAGGGACAATCCCTGCCCAGCTCCTGCTGGACACACAATTCCTCATCCAGCCCAGCTGCCAGTGCCCTCCTGCCCACCTGGGCACCCCTGGGCTCGTGTCCAGCCCCTGTCACCAGCACCCCCAGGGCCTTTTCTACTAAACCACTTTCCAGCCATTCCACCCCCGCCTGTATCATGAAATTAGAGCAACGTCAAGGGGCTGAAATGGAAAAACAACAGCAAACAGGGAGTTCTGGTATGTGACAGATCACTTTAGTGAGGGACACATCAGGGAAGCTGTTCCTCAAAAGATAAATTCTCTTTTTTCTCCATCCAAGGTAAACACCAGCCCCTTTGACATCTCGTGAACTCAGCCACTCACCCTGGCCAGGTGAGTTCAAGCCTGTAGAGCATTTCTTGCCTGATTCAGTTCTCTGGTTCCAGTAACACAGTGTGTGGAGCAGCAAAATGCAGACATTGAACTTGAAGATGACAGATTATTTACAGAAAATGTGTGGGTGTGTGGCTGTGTGTGTTTGTCTGCAGTTTTTGTGCTGCTGAAATGCCAGTGGCCGTTTCACTACATTTATAAACTTTGCAGAGCATTTAAATCATCCACAGGAAAACATGGGGTGGTTTAAGAGTCAGCAAATTCATGACCTGCATGGTTCTGGATGTAGCTGGTATGGCTCATTCTCAGACCTTGTTAAATTTACTTTCACAGTCAATACTGAAAAAATATTCTTTTGTTGCACCATTGCTGTTTTCTTGGTTTTCTAGTTATTCCCTTTTTGACTTTGTTTTTTCCCAAGAATCTACAACCCACCTGAATATCACAGAACTCTGATTGCCTCAAAAATATTTCAGGAGTTTTTGCTGTAAGCTTACATATTTTAAGGGGTTGTATAATACATTTTTCCATCTTCTCTGGCATCTTCAGAAAAACATGTCAGGAGAAACACACTTAACACAGTAGAATTTAATTATGCATTAAAGTGCATCAAAATCCATGTCAGCCTGAGGACCAGAATAATGGTACAAGCATCTTCACAAAGATTTGCTGGATTTTGCCAATACATGTTTCTTAGAGTAGCCTGTGCTTCTCTGTTTTGGACATGCATGAAATCTTTATTTGTATGAATTCTTCAGTCACATTTACTCTGTCTGTATATAAACAAATGAGAGCATCCCAGCAATGTGATTTCATGCATTTATTTCAAAGTTTATGATATAAATTTTATGACAGAAATATACCTAAGTACTTCCAGAACAACAGACATTGTTGGAGCTGGATTGCATTTTCTTCTTCCCCGTACTTAAAGACCTCCTTGTTTTAGTGATCTGTGATTTTTGCTTCAGTGATAGTGATTTATATTACAGAATCATTTACTGCCAGTAATGGATATGTAGGTACTCACAATCCTTTTGATCATTTTAAGCTGAAGAAACCCTCCCAGTGGAAGATTACAAGGAAAAGTCAAGTTTTAGTTTTCCATGGATACATCTGCCCTCTCTAGGTGGTGGCCTGAGTTCAATTTATTTAATATTGTGCAGAAAATTTGTGGCCAAAGGTGGGCTGGGACCCTGAGTTTTGATTTTCCACGTTGCCCACAGCAAGGTTGTCCTATGGAGGGGCCCAAGGGTTGTGTAGTTGTGTTATTTCACAAAACAGCTGTTTCAACATGATAGTATCCTTTGTTTTTATGATTAAATGGGCCCAGTTTTTAAAGTGCAGAATGTGTTGTCTGCCCTTCTTTCCTCCTAAAGATGCTTTTAGAAAATGACTGCAAATTCTTGCAGGGCGATTATAGAGTGACAGCTGCAGGAAACCTTCAGCTCTGCACAAAAATGATTGATGGTCAGTGGTGGACACCTGCATTTTGTGCCCTCTTGAAATGCATTCACTCAATCTCAGGGGCATTCATTTAATCTCAACTGCATTTTGCAAACTTGAGCACACTGCTCAAGCTGAAGGGAAGTAGGTTTGGTTTTTTTTTTTTTTTGACAGTATTCATTTGTGGGAACAGTGTATAACATGGAATGTGTTTTACTAAACCTGTCTCAAAGTAGAAAGATCTGGACATTTGCTGAAGATGAGATGTACTTCCAAAGTCCTGTTCCTTAAAATTCAGGTAAAAATAGCCAAGCTCTTCCCTCAGAGACACCACTTAATTTGTTCACTCTCAGTGACAGTCATTTAGTATTTCAGGGCTGCAGAACCTGCAGCTTGTATCTCTTTGGAGAAGAAAATTTTATCTTCTGTCTCATTAGCTTCCTTCCAAGTTCATAATTTTTTTCCTGTGCCAGGCAATGTTTGCAAAGCTTCCAATCTCAGAAATTCCTTCTCGCTTTCACAGTGCTGTCGCTGTTTCAGGGTGTTTTTCCATTGACTCCACCAGGCTCTGCATCAGGCCAATAATGGCCATTTGTCAGTGTATCCAGGAGTTCTATTGACCTGTACCATGCCAAATTCCATCAGTGTGTTTGCAATTCCCAAGCTTTTTGGCACAGTAAGCGCGTTACATGGTTGGCGACTCTCAGAAATTGCAGTGTTGTGGTGCTAGGAAAATAATCATAATAATTGTATATTTCCTATCTGCTGATGGGAATCATGAAGTTCTTTTAATGAATCCACAGGCTGCTGTTCTGATGGGGGCATTTGTCTCTCCACCTACCCCCCCTGCCCTAACAAAATAGATTTTCTGACATTTCTGTGACCTCTTAGAGAAAGAATTAGGTGCACAGTTACCAAGCAACAGAAAGTCAGGCAACACACTTTCAAAGCCCTCTAATTGCCCATAATGGTAAGAGCAGCATCCACGTTCACAAAAGCTTGATATTCTTGGTACTTACTCTGCTGCAGGAACTCATTTACCTTTTATTGCCAGCGTGGTGTTGAGCTGTAACCACCAAAGGAGGAGGTGGAAGTCTGAAGGCTCTGGAGCCTTGGAGCTGCTGTGCACATAGAGGGCCATAAGGATTGTCATTTTCACCATTCATGCCTCACATTTCACTTATCCAGAATATTTTAAGTGCTTAACTCACAAGAGAGAAGGCACATTCATCTCTACAATACCAAAACCAAAGTGAAGGCAAAAAAAAAATAACTTACAAAGTCTTTCAAAGATTTAAATGAGAGACCAAAGAAAGGCTTTAAAGCAAAATGTATTCTGACAACTTATCCTCTAAGGATTTAAAATGACATGTTTCATGAGTCACACAATGAAATCTCTGTGGGGTGTGGGGGAGAAATACATGAATACATGTTTGAGACTTTGAAGGGTTTTTTTTTTCTCCTCCAGCTTGTGCCCTGACTGCATGTGAGGAGTCAAACTGTCCCCTCCTTGCATGGCATATCTGGGACACTGAGTGCCACTCCTTCCTGAAGCTCTTCCAAGCTTTTCCATTTTATCCAAAGACTGTAGCAGACTCCATCCACTTTTCACAACCCACTTTCCTCAAGGGGGAACAGGAAGAGTTTTTCTCCAGGCACTGAAGAAAAGGAGACCATCAAGAGGGGACAGTCCAAGTCTTTGCCACTGGACATTTTGGCTTCCCTGGGGAGGATGATGCTGGGACAAGTGACAGTCACTGACTCCACTGTCCTGCTGCTGCTCCTTGGGGAAGCCCCTTCAGTCCTGGCTGGGAGAGGTGATGTGTCTGTGCTCCAGGTGTCAGTGATCTTCTTTCTCCAGCAAGGGGTAGTTTTTGTGTTCAAAAAGGGCTTCTTGGTACTTCTGTGTTTGCTTTCACTTATTTTCAAGCATAGACACATTGTTCAATAGAAACAAGTAAAGCTCTGGAGGTTCCTTCTCATGTCATTGGCACTGGAGTTAACTCTGGCAAAGTTAATAGACATTATATTGGCATAAATGAAGGCAGGGCCAGAATCTTCAGCTTTGGGTCCCAAGACATAAAGAAAGCTGTGAGCTAAGCTTGGCACTGTGAGCAAGAAAGCACTTTGCACACGAGCTGTCCTTCAATACATTTTTTTTTTCCTTTTGCTTCTGTCCTCCAGCAGAAATGAGGTTTGATGGAGAGGTATCATGGAGTGGGGGTGAAATGGCCAAGGGCTCAGCCATGCAATCTGTCACAGGCTGCAGCTCCAGCCCAGCAAAGCCCAGAGGCACCCAACAGCTTTCAGGGAGGCTCACAAAATGATACAGTTCTTCAAAATCAGACATGAATGGCCAAGAAATTCGCAATTTCAGACTCAGAATTTTGAGCTTGGAGAGAATGAAAAGCAGCTGGGGTTAAAGTATCTACATGTACATAGACATTTGAGCTGTGTTTTTCTATGTAGGGCCTTTTTACTTCAATGACTGTGCAATTACCACCATTTCCAGTGGAGTTACTTTGAAACTACTGTGTAGCTTCTTGTATCTGTCTAATTAACTTGTCTCATGACTGTAAGTGGAATGTACCACAATTTCCAATGTGGAAAGAACTTCTTTGGAACCATGTTCTGACAATTCAAGGATGTTTCTGCTATTTTCAGTTCTGAGGGTGGGTATTGTTTGGAGACACACAGTCTAGAGGCATGAGAGGAAAATGAGAGTTATTGTGTTTGCCCAGCGCCTAAAATTAAGCTATTTTTCCTGGTTTTGGCTAGCCTGTTTTTAATAGGAATTGATCATACTGTGAATTAGAATTTCCATTAGGAACTGCATGTTAGAAAAGTAGGAGTAGTTCTGGCTGAATCTGGACTTTTATCTCTATAGGGTCTCTTGCAGCATGTTTATGCTGTGTTGCTGTTAATATGGAAATATAAATTACAATTATACTAGCCCCTTAAATCTTACCCACCTTTCTATAATTATAAATTTAAATATTAACAATGTAATCAGCACAACTGTTGGTAGATACATCAAAACATAAATATCAAAGCTCCTCTATATGAGCCAGATTGACAACTGGGAGTAAGATTGGAAAAGCAAAGTTGTGGAAGACTGCAGAAAAGTTCTCATCCTAATAATTATTAAAATTTTCCCCTGTTATTGTAAGAGTTGTGGAAACAAAGCTGTTGTCCAGAACATCTCAGCTGAATTTTGGGTAACCCCCTACTATCAAAAAGAGTTGTCTCAGTGTTTTGATAGCAGAAAGCCCCACAGATGTGGTTCTCTAGGAATGACAAGCCTTCACAGGAAGCTTGCTTTAAAAAAAGGTTTCTGTGCACAAGCATCTCTTGCAACACCCTAAGGAAGGGCAAAAAAAATCCTGATGAAAAAATTGCTCTTGACTGCAGTGAGGGCAGTGAGAGAGTGAGAGAAAAGTGTAATAGTGAGATACCTTCATGACAGAGACGCCCCTGGAGAAAGATGCCATGGTTCTCTCTAATTGAGCATGGTTTTGTTGGTATAAAGATACAGACCAGAAAAATAAGAGTTTTCTATTGGAAATAAAGGGAAGATTAATAATTGGATTTTCATTGCTCATTCTTCTCCCCAGTCCAAAGGACACAGACATCCATACATGTAACCATCCACATGTGTTTTCTCCAAACTCTTTGTGAAAGCTTTGTAAGCCTAAACCACTACCTTCTCCCTTTTTTCTAAACATGCAGCAAGGAATAAGTCCAATATACCTCTGGTTTTTTCCCTCTTAGTGGTTAGCATTAGACTGCATAGCAGAATATTAACCATCTGCCATGAATTTTCTTCACTATTATTGCAGCTTTGATAAAGTCCCTGAAAGATTATTACTGGAACTTCAATCCCCCCAGCTCACATCCCTGGACATTTCTATGTAGCTTACTTCAGAACATTGAAATCCTGTGTTCCAGCCAAATCCTAATTGCAGAGTTCCACCTCTACACCACAATAAATCATGTGGGCACCCCTCCATCACCTGCCTCTGGAAAATCTCTAGGGAGAAATTGCCTTTTCTTGTGCATGTGGGGGAAACAAGAAGTGTTTCACTCTGGAAGTGGACAGCAGTGTTTCACTCTGTCCTCACAGAGTTTTCAAAGAGGAGCAGCTCAGACCCTCATCTCCTTTGCAGCACAAACCCACCTGGGAAGTTTTCTAGCTCTGTCTCCCACCTTGAGCACCTTTGTCTCTCATCTAGACACACCCTTCCCCCCACCCCCCCCCTCTATTCAGGGTGGAATCTAGAGCTCTCAGTAGAGAAAAATATGAAAATATCTGTCATTCTCAAATTCCAGTCTCCTTTCTGCTTATGGCACTTTTGGATTCTGGACTAGCAGCCCTCATCATCTTACCCTCTGCAGGCTTCTTCTCTAGCTCTCAAAAATAGAAAATTGCTCTGGGATTTTTCCTGGAAGGCACCATGAGTTTGCAAAAATGATTGCTGCAGAGAACCTCAACTGAATAGCAACCCTTATGAATGTGCTCAAGAAAAACCACTCCTATATTGCTGTGGAGTGTAACCATAACTGTACTGTATTTATTTCATGAATACCATGCAATATTACAGGCAGAGATTAGTCAGTCAAGTCAGATGTAGGTGGCTGGGGCTTTTGGCACTTGTTATGCAAATAGCAAACAGCAGTAGTAACTCACTCCTAAAGGTAATGACAACATCTATCTGCTGCCTTATTTTGTGTGCTCAGTCTGCTCCTCAGAGCTGTCTGCACCTTGGGGCGAGTGTCAGGGGAAGACTTACTAGTTCCAGCCATGCACATGCAATATTAAAAAGCCAGGGAGCTGTGGATGGCATCTCCCTGCTCACTGCCAGACCTTCCTCCTGAATGCAGTGAGAACCATTTCACAGAATTCACAGAATGAATTCACAGAATCACAGAATCCCTGGGTTGCAAGAGACCTCAGAATCACAGAATCACAGAATGATGAGATTGGAAGAGACCTCTAAGACCCTCAAGTCCAGCCTATGCCCTAACACCTCAACCAGACTCCAGCACCAAGTGCCATGTCCAGTCTTTTTTAAACACATCCAGAGATGGTGATTCTACCACCTCCCTGGGAAGAGCATTCCAGTACTTTATCATTCTTTCTGTGAAAAATATTTTCCTGATATCCAACCTGTACCTTCCCTGACACAGCTTGAGACTGTGTCCTCTGGTTCTGTCAGTGCTGCCCGGTGGAAGAGACCAACCCCACCTGTCTGCAACCTCCCTGCAGGAAGGTGTAGAGAGCAAAGGAAGTTGTAGAGAGCAAGATCATCCTCCAAGATCATCGAGCCCAAGCCAGCCCCAACACCCCAACTAATCCCTGGCACCCAGTGCCACATCCAGGCTTTGTTAAACACACCCAGAGATGGGCACTCCACCACCTCCCTGGGCAGCCATGCCAGAACTTTCTCCCCCTTTCTGGAAAAACCTTTTCCCTGCTATCCAACCTGTATTTCCCTGGGTGCAGCTCCAGGCTGTGAGCTCTGGTGGTGTCAGTGCTGCTGGAGACAGAGCCCAGCCCCAGCTGAGCACAGGCACCTTTCAGGAGTTTTGCAGAGTGATGAGGGCACCCCTGAGTCTCCTTTTCTCCAGGCTGAGCACCCCCAGCTCCCTCAGGGGTTCCTCACAGGGTTTGTGTTCCCAGCCCCTCTCCAGCCTCATTGCCCCCTCTGGATGTCCTCAATCAAGGAACACCAAGGAACAGCCTTTTTACCCAGCTTGGAGCATGGCAGCAACACAGCTGTGACTGATTGCTGCTTGTCTTCTTCTGCTTGGTCCCCAAAACTGCCACATTTTCACCCTCTGATGTCTGGGTCCTGCCACAGATCATCTTGGATCTGGTCCTAACTCTTGAGGAGCAGCTCATGAGTCATTTCTGTGTCTGGCTCTTACAAACCCACTCCTGGAGGTGTGATCTTGGGAAGGAGGTTTGAGCAGGGGTTCAGAGAAGCTGAGGCAGCAGGGGACTGGCTGAGGTCCTCAGAGCTGCTTCAGTCCCTGCAGTGAGGAGCTGTCCCTGGTCCTTGTGGGCTCTGAAGAGCTGGGCTGTGTGCTCAGCAGAGTGCTGGGCTCTGGGTGCCTTTGTGGAGCTGTCTGGAACATCCCTCTGGAAAAGGGAGCTTTGAAAGGGAAACTTTGGGTTTGATCACCCCACGTGTCTCATTCCTGGTGGGACACAGAGCCCACAGTGATGGAGGACTGGCCTTTGCAAGGGAACTGACACTATTTCCTGGAAAGAGTTTTGTTTTAAAAAATGAAAGCTGTCTCTTTAGCCAGGATGAATATAGATGAAGGGAAAGATTTTTGTATTGGAGAGCAACATTCTACAAAGTCTCCATTCCCAAAGTATTTTCAGCTTTGGCAACCAAGAGGCTGGGTCATGAGAGTCAGAGCAGAAATAAAATGGGAGAAAATCTCAAACTGAGGAGCCTTTCTTTTCCCTTCTGAACTTCCCTACTCAGGCAGATGTGGTTCTGTTTAGCTTTTTCTTTTTCTTTTTTATTTTTTTTTTCATGAAAAGAGTTAAGCAGCCAGGTTTTTTTGACTTTGACTTGGTTTGTCCTCAGTGCTTTTGTCTGCTCACCTCAGATCCTTACCAGTCATCCCTGTGTACTCTATGCATGGGCTCACCATCCCTGTCTGGGGACTGGATTTGCAGAGTATTTGCTGCAGACCAGGCTTCCAACCTTTCTGGAACATTCCTCACTCAGTTTCCAAGCTCAGCTGGAGAGCAGAGTGCCTGGTCCTGCGAGTAGGGCGCCTTCCCCCCTTCTCATTATATTAATTTTCCTGAGGAGAGTTGCTCCAAACCTTCATGGGCAACAGCTTTGCTGTCCCTCAGAGGTGACCTTCAGTACAGGTTTGGTAATTTTTGTGCACAAGCTCTTGGAGAGTGCAAGCTGTCACAGGGTGACCAGGTTGCAAACTCCTGGGTGCTCCAAATTAGTTTTTAACACTTCAGACAGACTCTTCAGGTGCTTCACTCAGCTGTTATCTCCATCTCCGAGACTCTTCTGGAATGCTTTGCCAACAGAAAGTAAGATCCTCTAAATAACCTTTCCCTCATCTCCTGGAAGGCCCTCTGAGTAAGAGAAAATGAAAGTATCATTTCTGATGTAATCATGTTCACTTTCTGCATCTGCTTTTAGAATGGATACATCTTATTGTCATATTTACCCACAAATGAGAATAAGGCCAAATCTGATCCTTTTCAGAAGCAACACAGGTTTGATTTTCAGGCTCACAGTGACCTGTGAGTGCTCAGACTTGGTGGAAGCTGGGAACATTTTGTAGGGAAGAGATTCTGCAGCAGCTCTTTCTCCTGAAGGCAGGGGTATGATCTATTATAGTCTGTTCATGGTCTGCAGCAGAAATGTGTGGTTTGATCCACTCTGGGTGAGCCATTTCATTTTATCCAAGAGAGACTCAGTGTTTACTTCTTGTTTTCCCCACAGCAGAGAGGGTTGGGACTTTGCAGGGGGTGGCACAATGCAGGATAAAGTGGGAACAGGGACAGGCAAGGACCTTGTCAGCAACCTCCAAACCTGCCCACAGTCCAGTGATATTTCACATCAAAGGAGAGCCAAGGCTGGAAAGCTCTGACTAAAGGCAGCTCTTGCTTTCCCAGGAGTGTGTGCTCAGCCCTGTCCTGCTCAGAGAGCTCATAGATCAGGGTATGTGACTGCATAATGGAAGCTGTGCATGAATACAGAACTGGATTTATAGCTTCACATGGTTCCCTTTTGTTAGGCTTTTTTAAGTGTTTGGTTGAGCAATGCAACATTTTGAACGTAGTCCTTTAAAAAAGAATCCTGGAAGATTGAAATCAAATCACATGAGACCTTAGTGAGTCCTTTGTAGCAGCTGTCATTAGATTCCCAATTCAGGTCTCAACCACATAAGCCCCATGAATGTCAGGGAGCAGTGACTGCTTTTCCTTCCATCCATTTTCCACAAGAAAAAAGTCTGGAAGACAGACATTGCTGTGGGGTCATACAGTGTTTGCCAGCTAGAAATGTTTGAAGGATATTTCTTAGATTTTATTTGTGACTTTGGGGAGTGTGGTCACTTAGAGATGTCACTGACAGGGACATAAATTTCATACACTCATGCAGAAAGACAGGATGAGTCATTGGTGGAGACCTGAATCTGCCACCTTACAGCTGAAGTCATAATTTCACATCTGCAGGGAGTGAAATATTCAACTGGCAAATGATCCCACATCTAAAATGGGCAAAATATTCTATTGGCCTGCTCCTCTCATGAAGGTTTGAGACACAGTCTTTGTCCCGTGACTGGAATCATACACAGGGAAGAAACAAGGAATTCCCCTGCTGGTCTGGAATTTCTAGTCAGTAGTACCCTTTTTTCAAACAGGAGCTGATATATCAAAAGGAGCCCACAAGAAAGATGGAGAGAGGCTCCTTACAAGGACCTGGAGTGAGAGAAAAAGGGGAAATAAATAACAGAATAATAAATAATAGAATCATGGAATTGAATAATGGTTTGTGTTGGAAGGGATCTTAAAGATCATTCAGTTCCAATCCCCTGCCATGGGCAGGGACACCTTCCACTAGGCCAGGTTGTTCAGAGCCCCATCCAATCTGGTCTTGAACATTTTCAGGGATGAGGCACCCAAAGCTTGTGGATTTGGGCAGCTTGTGCCAGGGCCTCACCACCCTCCCAGGGAAGAATTTTTTCCTGATATCAAATGTAAATCTACTCTCTTTCAGTGTGGAGCCATTCCCTGTGTGCTGTCCCTGCATCCCCTGGGAATTGTCTCTCTCCAGCTTTCCTGGGGCTCCTCCAGGCCCTGCAAGGCCACCCTGAGCTCAGCCCAAAGCTTCTCCTGTGCAGGTGAGCAATGCCAGCTGTGCCAGCCTTTCCTGCCAGCAGAGCTGCTCCAGCCCTCTGCCCATCCTGGAGCCTCCTCTGGGCTCTCTGCAGCAGCTCCAGCTCCTCCAGGGCTGGGACCCTGGAGCTCTGCAGTTGATATCTCTTTGCTGTGTCATACTATAAATACAATAAATATCTGACCATGCAAGGGTCACTTGTTCCTGGCCCTGACAAATGGATGCTGCTTTTGGTGTCTCCAACAGCTTCCTGGATGAGCATACACTAATGACAAGTGAAGCAAGAGAGAGTATGGCAATAGAAATTCAAGACAGTGCGAAAGAATTCCAAGCAATGTAGAATGAAGAGAGATGAGATTCTCATTCCAAGCAATGAGAATGAAACCAGTCTGTGAAGTCTGTGGCAAATGGGGGGTGGGTGCTGCACAGGCTCCTAGCTCACCCACTGGCACTGACACTGATTTGGGATGAGTGGCGTTTGGTCCAGTGCTTTAAAGGTCTAATGACATCTCCTGCTGTCCCAGCTAATAAACAAGAGAGGTGTGGGCTGGCTGTGTGCTGATTGCAGTTTATGAAATGAACAGCAGGTGGGAGAGAAGCAATAGGCATCCTCCCAGACCTCCAGCTAACAATGCCACATCTGACAGTGTGTAGCCTGCTGGACTCGAAATCAAACCTTTTACACCACACTCCTTGGAAACGGGGAGGGGTGAGGAGGAGCAGAGTGCTGGGGTGGAGGGAGGGGGAAGGTGGAATAATGGGATTTGTGTATGAGATTATCTTTGGTTTTGGTCTCTTTAGTCCTTCTTTTCCCGTATCACACTCATATTTCTCTGCTCCCTGAGAGTTTTGTCATCTGTTGGCCTTTCCCAAGCAGTCTGCCTGCAGATGATATCTGCCTACCTTGGTGGCAGGCACCTCCCTGAGTATTCATCTGTCTCTTGCCTCCTGCCTTTATGTTTTGTCAATCTGTTTATTCCAAATCCATTTCTCCGTGCCCCGTCTTGCTCCTGTCCTTATGTCTATCCATCTATCTCCATTAAAATCTGAATATTGAATATCAATAAAAATAACACAGCCTGTTTGGGGAGGAGGTCGCTCGTGTGATGCTTTATGACTGACTGTTGATTTGTGGTCAAACTCCACGGTCATAAAAGGGCTGAGCATCAGGCAAATGACACAAAACACACATATCAGCAATTAAAATCAGCTGTATTATCTGGGCACCCAGCAGAGCAGCCTAGTTAAGGCCCTGCCAATGTTTTGATTATTACAACTCCGTACAAGAACTCACGCTGTTCCTCTCTCCTTACCCCCACCTCTGATACCTGACCCTTCCTCTCTTTCACTGCTGACCCCGTGCTTGGATTCCCCCCTGCACCATGGAGCTTTCCTCCCTCCCTCCAAGTCATCGCAGTGCAACGCAAAATCCTCTCTCCCCCTCTCCTCCGTAAACACTGCATTTCTTAGTGCATCTTCTCCCTTTCAGGAATGCACTCTGGCATTCCTGCCGGCAGCGATGATTTCCTGCCCTTCCGAGCTCCTGGTCCGGCTGAACCCCACCTGCCTCTGGATCTGTCCCTCTGTCCCTCGGCTCACCCCGCCCCGGCTCCCCCCTTGCAGGGCGAGGCGTTCTCATCCCCTGAGCGCTGCAGGCTGCCTGGCAGCACCTGGGATGGTGCTGGGCTGCAGCAGCACCTGGGATGGTGCAGCAGCCTGGGCTGCTGGGCTGCAGCAGCACCTGGGATTTGAGCTGGGGTGCTGGGCTGCAGCAGCACCTGGGTTGGTGCAGAGCTGATGGGATGCAGCAGCACCTGGGTTGGTGCTGGGCTCCTGGGATGCAGCATCACCTGGGATGATGCTGGGCTGCAGCAGCACCTGGGATGGTGCTGGGCTGCCGGGCTGCAGAGGAGCCCCAGCTCTGCTGCCCGCAGCCGCACGGACAGGGTGTTTTCTGCATCACCTTCACTCTCACTGTATGCTCTCGCATCCCTTATCTTGCATCCCTCCTCTCCGTGTGCCTCAACCTTTCCCCCCGCTGCATCTGCCTCCCTCCCCCAGGCTCTTCTCCCCTACCCTTTCAGTCTCCCTGGATAGCGAGCTCCAGCATGGGAATGTTCCCTGAGTGTGCTGCAGTGTGTTTTTGGAGCCACTGGGCCATCTACCACTTACAGCATATATTGAAAAGACCTCGTGGTGCACAGACTCTGTGGTTATATTTGAGCACTCACCTGTCTTTGCATCACTGTAATATTCCTTAATTGTAAACACGTGGGCTGCTTTTATTGAAATGATTTCAGAGTGGAAGCTCCAAGGTAGTATTTAATTTAGTGCTGTGGGTTTTTTTGGTGTCTGGCCAGTAGACACTCTTTAAAGTGATTCTGCACCTCTCATTTTTCACTATGAGGATGGTCAAACACTGTCACAGGTTTCCCAGACAAGTTATGGATTCCCCATTCCTGGAAGTGCTCAAAGCCAAGCTGGATGGGGCTTTGAGGAACCTGGTCTAGTGGAAGATGTCCCTGTCCATGGTGGGAGGCTGGAACTGGATGATCTTTAAGGTCCTTTCCACACCATTGCACAATTCTAGGATTTTGTGATGTAGATTTCCTTCTAGGTGAGCAGTTGTGAAAGGGGCTGGAGAAAAGTACTTCCTGCACCCTCTTTGTGGATATCTCTGGTCATGCAGTGAATCAGGGATGGTGTCACCTCACCACAGGCAGGAAATGCTATTTGAGACTCTCCAGAGTATCCAAAACATCAGCCAGGAGCTGGAAGACGTGAGGCAGGCCCTAGAAGGGACATCTGAGGGGACTAAATGAGCTCTTGCTGCTGAATCTTGCAGTGAGTTCAAAATCCAGGCTGTCCTGGGGACACGGGAATTTGTCCCAGATTCCATTCCTCCTTCTCACCTGGTAAGGAATTCTCCTGCAAGGTGCAGGAATGGGCAGGTTTAGGTTTTTCAGTTGCTTTATTCCTCCATATTAATTATTTGCCTTCCAACTACTGCTCCAATGGTTAAGAGAATGAGGAGAATGAAACCTTTGAGATGTTTTGACAATCTTTGTATGGATTAGGAGGAAATCTGGAGAAAAGCCACCTGCCTCGAGAAAAAAACTTTTGCCGTCTATGAGATTTGAGCCTTCATAATAACTTGTTAACTCTTACAATCTTTGCTAAATCATGGTCATTCCTGCTGGCAGACCAGCAGGAGAGAAAATTGCACCAGTTTGTGCTGCCTACATTTTGCATGAGGAAGGGATTTTACTGGGTGTTTTGCATGAAATGCAGATTTTTGCATGAAAAGGTACAAAATAATATTTTTAAGTGGCGAGTTCCAAACTTTCAACTCATGATCTGGCTTGCATTAGACATATATCTTACCTAACACATGGATATAATTCTCTGGTAGAAGTTTTAGAATTATCCCAGGTAATTAAAGAGGAAAACCAAGGGAAAGGAAAACCTTTTGATTCTCCTTTTCCTACTGTCTAGCACGCAAAGAAATAAAATCACCCAGGCAGCTGCACACCCTTAACTTTGTAATTGCTGGAAATGAGTTCTACTTACCTAGAGCACTGCTTCCATTTCCAATCATTTGTGGCTATCCTGGCCTTGCTGGAACCAGTGACAAAATTCTAACTAGCTACAGTGCTGTTGGATCCAATAGTCATGGCAAATACTTATACTCCAGATGGTTAGGAAGATTTTCATTTTCCATGTGTGTTTTTTCCATATTTTGTAGATTTACAAACATATTTTGCTTGAATCTGTGGTATTTGTTTTGCTGTGACAGTGAACAGTAAATTATGCCTTTCAAAGCTCTGAGACCAGCCTGAGAAACATTTCATAAAGTTCTCTTCATGTTTGCTTAATGTCTTGCTTTAAAACTGCTTATTTGTGTTTCGTATTGAGTGAGGTCAAGCCACGAAGGTGAGGTTGCTTGCTGAGTCACCACTAAGCAAACATGGGCCTTCCTTAAATTCACAGAACCAGAGAATCACAGAATGGTTTGGTTTGGAAGGGACCTTGAAGATCATTTCATTCCATGGAAGGCAGGGAACCTTCCATTAGACCAGGTTGGTTAATGTCCCATCCAAACTGGCTTTGATTGACAGGGATTTATACCCCATCAAAACATATTTCAGTCATTTATTTTGGTACCTTTTTCTCCATTCCTTTATGATACAACAGGCCAAATGAGGTGTATTTCCCTTGAAGGAAAATAAATGTTGGTTTTCCTCTGTGTGTGATACAAACCTGAACAAACATTTGTCCATGTGCTGCTTGGAAAAGTGAAGTCAGCACCTGACCACAAAGGGAACATGTTAAAAAGTATTAACTGAGGTGGAAAAGCAGGTCCAAGGCACACCTGGCCAAAGGTGTTTCCCACTCCTTTGCAAGGGTGTGACATGTGCATGGCTTCACACTCAAGAGTGTCAGTGGGGTGAGGCATCTGAGGCTGGGAGAAGTTTTCCCACCTGACAAACTCTTCTGCTGCTGTAGGGTGAAGAGGGAGGAGATGGAGGGAGAGGATGAGGAGAGAGCACTGGCATCTCTCCCTCCCACAAGGGAGAGATGCCAGGAAAGTACAGGAAGAACAATTCCAGGGCCTAACTGAAGTCCAGGAAGTGGATAAGATGATGGTATAGGGGATTTGTTGCTCTTACCATGCAATAGGCTGCATCCCATTGTTGGGGTACTAGTTGTTTTTTTTGGGTTTGGATTGAAGGTACTTGAGATGGTAGTTTATGTTTGGACTTAAGTGTTTATTAATTTTTATTGGTAAAACGGTCTTACTACTCTGAGTTTGGTAGCATTTTATTAAAAGGCACAAAATGGCCAACAATCTCTCGTTACAAGGTTTTTTAAGACTGAACTATCCAATTAGGAACTGACACCTGGATTATTTCCCCTTTTACCCCAATAACTGATGCCAAAGAGCTGCAATGGAGACTTTTCTGCCCAAGTACAAAATGCCACCCAAACCCATGGAGAAGGAGGAAGAAGAAGCATGAAGAAGAAACCCAGGACCACACCCTGTGCCCTCCATCTTGCTTCCATCCACAACACACTAAAAACCCCAAAACCTCAATTTCTCACCCAGTGACACACCTACACTGCTCTCTATAATCTATTTCACACTTCTGTGGATTCCAGTCTATCTTGAAGTCTGGGAAACTTTCTCCATGAATGAGGGTCAAAGTCAGTGCTGTCCTGGGGGTCAGGGCACCCCAGAGCAGACAGAAATAATCCCACTGCCCTGGGTTTCCACATCCCATGAGCTGGAAGAGTACCTGCCTGGGGAGGCAGGCAGGGAAATGACACTTGGCAGGGCTATCATCAGCATGCCAGGCACGAGGCAGGAGCCAGCAGCAGGGTGCTTCCAGGAAACTTGCCTGTCTCTGCAACCTTTAGCAGCCTCATCTCCCCTCCCTGGCAGAGACTGGAGGGACGTGAGGGTTGTGCTGATGAGGGGATGGTTGTGCTGATTGGGAGCTCTGGTGCTGAGACTCTTCTCATTGGTGTGCAGGTGCCTGGTAATGCTCCTGGCTGCTGCTTGGGAAGAGGAGTTTTGCTCTCCTTTTAGTTTAGAGTGGTGGCCAAACACAAAACAAATTTAACATCAAAAATGCGTGTTGGGAGGATCTGAGTTAAGCTAACAAAAGCTGGGAAATATGGGGCTACTTTTAGTTTAATGCTGTGATTTTTACCAGCCTGGGGAGAACAGGGAAAAGGGTAGTCCCAAGGTCACTTGAAATATTACAGGGCTTTGTGAAGCATTGCTACTGCTAGCAGAAGAGTTGAGCTGGCAGAGGAGAGTTGCAGAGGTACAGGCCTATAAAATGCATTATTAAAGAAAATCTGAGTGAAATGGCAACCAGAATGGAAAACAGCAAATAATACTTACAGCATTAGAAATTCATTTCAGTTTTATGGCCTATAGCTTGGGTATAAATATAAAGCATTGCATTAAAATTCATGATAACAGATTATAGCCTTCTCCCCTATGGGCACCACTGCAGGCATTGTGCTTGCAAGAGAGCTGTGCTGAGCTATTTGGGGACAGGACTGATAACTCCTGTGGCAGTCAGTGGTGGCTTCCTCCATTCACCACTTCAAAAGCAGCCAACAAGCAGCACCACCATGCCCAGTGACAGCCATCCAGACCATCCAGCCTGACACCAGGAGTCAGATTGCTGCAGGTGCTGAGTGATGCTGAGAGGAGCTGTGCTGCTGCATGGCAGTGGGGGACAGGGAGGGACACGCCTGCCTGCCCTGTCACTGCCAGCTTGTTGATCTTCTGCAATCTTCATGAATTATTTTCTACAGCTGTAATGTATTCTAATGCTCTTTAAGATTATTCCAGCTGAACTGGACATGTAGCTATGTGAAACAGAAGCAGCAGCAACACAGCTGAGGTTTTGCCACAATTTTCCTTTTAAGACAGCTTTGCTAATCTACTAATTTACTAATTTCCTGGAAAATATCATTAAAACTGCTGAGGTGGGATGGGGATGGATGGTGTAACTCAGTATCTGGAGGGCAGGGATGGATGTAGCTGTGTTTCCTGTGGCTCCAAGTTTGAGAAGCAGTTACTGCTCCTAACGTGTAAGGACAGCAGGGGTAACATGTGCAGCAGCCTCTAATGGGACAGAATTTCTCAGTCAACTGACAGCTTTGAGAAACTTGCCTGAGGTATTTATCATGTTTGAACAATATTGTAAAATATGTTTTATATCCCAACTTCATGATTACTGGCCCGAGCTCCAAGTCCATGTGATGTTTCTTGTGAAGCTAATGTGCAGCACAGAGCTATTTTGCATTAGAATACTCTTTGATTTAGCAGTGTGAGCAAAGTGCTGCTGTAGGGAATACCTGAGCTGAGGAGTTATCTGAGTTTTCTTTCTCCAAAAAAGACAACAGGCTTCTTCAAAAGACAATGAACATTTTGTAGTGAACATTTTGTGAGACAGGAATGGCATTAGCATTGTGATTTGGAGAGAGAGGAAAAACTCACAGCTCTGATTGTTGTGGTTTAAGGCTCTGTCCATGCCTTTAGAGCTCCACTTTCCTGTCCAGATTCACTGACAGATTGCCCAGAGAGGGTGTGGAGTGTCCCTCACTGGAGATATTCCAGACCTATCTGGACACAATCCTGTGCCATGTGCTCTGGGATGACTGCTGGAGGAGGGTGGTGGGACCTGGTGACCCACTGTGGTCTCTGCCAGCCTGACCCATGCTGTGATTCTGTGACTCTCAGTGGATATCATCCCAAGAGAGCTCCAAACAGTTATTTAGTAATTTAGTTTTTATTTAGTTTCTCACAGCAGGCCACTGAGGGTCTCTGGAAAGCAAACCAGCTCTCTCCTGCCTATGCATGATGTGCCTGCACAAAGCTTTGTGTCTTTAAATCAGTGTTTGATGTGATAAACTCACATTGATCCGTGTCAATTCATGCATTTTACTTACTTACTCCATTCACTGAGGAAGCTTCTAATGGTCACCAGTTTTGTGAGGATGTGTTTAATGCCCTAAATAAAAATATTTAGCACTGCTCATGAGCAGGATGAGCTGCCTGGAGGATCTGAGCTTCAAATGGGTGGACAGCAGCGTGCTGAGGAGGAGAGAGTGGAAATGTCAGCACTGGCTGTGCAGCTGGGTGCATTTTACACTGGACAATGCTCCTTTCTGGGAGAGGGACAGGGAGTGAGCTCATCATTTAGGGGCTGCATTCAGCAGCACACAATCCCCAGTGAGTCAGGAAATCACAGCTGCCTCCTGTGCAGTTATCAAATGTTCCCCACTGCTGGCAGACACAGCCACCACCAACACCAGCAAGAGGTGATTTTTACCCTCTCCTTTGTCTAGGTCTGAATCAAGCCCAGCCCACCCCTCTATGTGCACAGAGAGATTAAAAAAAAAAAAAAAAAATACTTGAGCCATGTGTGCCTGCTGTGGTGACAACTCCTGTAGACAGCACGACAGCTCTGAGATTCATGGATTGCCCAAATTAATCTTTTGGGTCAACTTGGAACATGAAGTTGGGAAAAGCTAACGTAGCTAATTTCACTGCTAATCAATTTAGCAGAAACATCCAGTTACTATAGTTAAGTATTAATCCTAAATAATTTTCCTGGGCTTTCCCAAGGGCCTCCAGGATGATGTTCTTTGATGCTAAAAGCTCTGGTTTTCTCCCTTTCACATGCAACTTTGAATGTGCTGTTCTGCATTTTCAGAACAAAACTCTGCAGCATGCAGAACACTGATGGTATAAACCAGGATGAAATAAATTAAATTTACTGCAGTATAGATAGTACAGTGGACACTGCATTACTTATTTCTTTACATGTTTAATTTAAGAAAAATCCCTCCACTGACATTATCTGATTATTCTTTGGATTTTTTTGTTTTTTTAGTCTTTTGTCATATTTCTAGTCTAATTTGCTGGGCATACACAATTAAAGGAAAGACTTGATTATAGTGTTTTAAATGGAGTAAATATATTTGAAGCCAGGTCTGGGGATAATTTCAGAAATACAGTGAAGGGCAGGGACTGGATGCACAATAATCAATATTATTGGGTCAATAATCTGGCTGTGGAGGGGAAACTGGGCAATATGAGCCTTTCTCTACCACTCCTATATGAAAATATACAGATCAGCTTCTCTGAGGTCCTGGGTGAGTGGAACTGCCCCCACTGACAGACAAATTCAAGTTATGGGAATGACCTCCAGACCTTCTCTTGCCCTGAGGCTCTCCAGCAGAAGTGGCATTAAGAACAAGCCTTTCTGGACCAAGTGGTTTGTCCATTTTAGGGTGACTGAGACTGTACCCACTGACTGAAAGTCTGGTAATTCCCAAAATTTTGAGCTTTGGGTCTTAGCTTGGACTGCAGCTCCCAGAGCAGATACAGGAGCTAAGAAGTGATTATGAACATCTGACCTTCTGGATCCATCATTAGTGAGAAATGAAGGGTTTGTTTATCCATGGTCCTAGGAACTTTTGATATTCCTTCACAGAATCCCAGAATCCTTTAAGGTGGAAAAGACTTCCAAGATCATTGAGTTCAACCTCTGACTGATGCCCGCCTTGTGCCCAGCCCAGAGCTCTGAGTGCCACCTCCAGGCCTTCCTTGGACACCTCCAGGGATGGGCACTCCAAACCTCCTGGGGCAGCCCCTGCCAAGGTCTGAGCACCCTTTCCATGGGGAAATTTCTCCTGATGTCCATCCTGAACAGCTCAAGGCTGTGTCTTCTTGTTCTGCTTGCCTGGGAGAAGACCCTGACCACCACCTGGCTCCAACCTCCTTTGGGGTATGAGCAGAACTATGAACCTCTATAGATTTGTTATCTTCCATAGGTTGTTTTTTTTTTTTTTTTTTTTTTTTGTGCTCTGCAGAAATAGGTAGAGAAAGAGAGAAAATTAATTTGCTGGATGTTTGTTTTGAAGGTATTGAGATCACCTGTCAGCCGGCTAAAACAGCTTATGAATCAAAACTGGAAGTTTAAAGAGGAGAAGCAAGTGTAATGTCATCCCATATTACAGAGATGGACTAAACCCAAGGAAATGAAGGGCTCAGGAGCACAACACAGCACGAAGGAAGTGCTGCAAAAATTGCAGCTGGGACTTTTTGGATGATCAGACAGGAACAGGACAGGATGGGTATGCACACACACTCTGAGCCTTAAATCCTCTCTTTTAATCTTTATCAGATACAACTATTTCCAGGGAATGAAGGCACTTGGTACAAAGAGAAGGGTGACATGACAGGAATACCTGTAAGCAGAAGCTGTCATGTGGTTTTGATCATTTTGCTGCTGTAAAAACCCCCACATCTTGATGCATCTTGTCTTTTAAGAAATAACCATAGCTGTGTCTCTCATTCTGTCTAGTTGCTTGTTAACACTCACTTCTCCACATCTTTGTGTTTTCCAGCTGCTACAGATGGGATAAGCTGTGGTGCCAGGCAGCCTTTGCATGTTTTGGGCTTTCCTGTGTGTAACAAGACAATAAATTGAGCTATACATGGGGAGTATAGCACAGTGCTATATGGGAGACAATAGGGTGGGATTGTGGGGTTGTTGGAGAAGCATTTATTGAGTCTTAGACAGTGAAATTGCAGAAACAAACTGTGTTCTTCACATGGATACTGGATTTTGGATTTCCAACTTCTTTTATTACGCAGTAGTTCTGGAATCTTTAAGACAACCAAGAGAAATCAGCAGGCTCACCAATCCAAGAAGCAGTTTTTTATAAACATGTCAGATGGTGACCAAACTGTGTTCAATTGCAAATGCACCCAAGGAAGCAAGAACACACCTACGAGAGAAACCACAGGCACCATCTGTCTTTATTTAGGAAGTGCAGTCTTCCCACTTCTTCCCCTTTCTTTCCACTCCCTTCCTCTCCAAATGACTTCCAACTATCAGACTGTCCTTGAATAAAGCTCTCTAGTTCTGTCAACAGGTTTCATTGCAATGACAACAAAAAAGCCTTATATTTTTTTCCCTTAGCTTTGTGAAGTTGTTCAGCTTCTGAAGTGAAATGTCCACCTTTGCATGCTGTAGATTCCCTTTTTCTTGGTGGGGAATTGAGTTGTGGGAGACAAGGATCACAGCCAATATTTCTTAGAATTCTTATTATTCATTAAGCTGCTATTAGGGATCAAAACAAGCTGTTATTGTTAATGGCAAATAACCATTCAGAGAGCACACTCACTCCAGCAGAGGACTTGCACCACCACAGAGCAGACAACTCCCAGCTGGAGCAGAAGCTCTGGGGCCATTTACCCACAAGCAGAGGGTTGCAGTCATGTCCTGTGGCTCATGTGTGCACATGACCTTGAACAAATGCAGCAAATTCTTGGTCCTGTGTTTATCAATTTTTGCAGGTTCAAAAAAGGATCATCAGTCCCCAGGGCTCATCACTTCTCAGGAAGCTTTCACTCCTTACATTCTCAGCATGTATTTTTATTTTTGGCATAATGTTGTCTTGCAACTTCTTTTTCCACCCAAATTTACAGGCACCTATAGTACCCAGTCTCATGGAAAGGGCCTTTATGATGCTGAAGCTTTACATTGTAAAGTTTGCTGCATATTTTATTAACCTTAGAAAGCAATATATTAATGACATGCAAGCAAAGAGAAATAGTGGCAGGCATCACATTCATCCATCACCTCTGCCAAACACTGTGCTGCAAGAAGCAGCATAAGCTCATAAAACATTTCTTCAAGCTGTGCCTTGTCAGTTAAGTTCATGCAGGTTTGAACTGCAAGATCAACTCCCTGCCTGCTTTCAAGGGGCTGGAGCTGTTCTGGGTAAAATGTCCAGAAAAACAGATCCACTATTGCCTCAGCGGTTTTCTCCCTCCTCAAAAGTAAATCAAAGCCAAAACCATTTTTAAAGGTTAAAATATAAGAATTGATGTGAAAATCCAGGCATAAGCAGTAACATCTGCCCTACCCTGATGATACTCAAATATTGAAAGTTCGAAAAAATTGTTACTAGACAGAAAAATTATGTGTTAATCCTCTCTGATTTACAGACTGAGGATTGGGTTTGCATCTTTCCCACTCCCACAGTTTTTCCCCTGTGCTTGGCACTGGTCAGGCTGCACCTTAAATCCAGTAGACTAGAAAGGAAAGTCCCTTTTCCCAAAATTCCATTCCAAACAAATATTTCCCAGCAAGATCTACTATAGTTAATCCAACTGTTATCAGACCACCAGAACAAAGCAGTTCACATAAAGCTCTGAATAAGACAATCATGGGTGTTTGTGCTCTTTTCCAGGTCCTTGTTTTCCATGCCATTTGCATGAGATTTTATTGCAGTCATATTTCCTGAGACCCACCTCTTCACAATAATTTACATTCTTCTCCAGCAAACCATACCACTGGGAGACCTACAGAAGTCCTGAAAGCAAATCCAGCATTTATGACTTTCATCTGGAATTGGCTCTGTTACTCTGATAAATGGGTTCCTCCTCAGTGCTTTTCTAGTGAGTAAAGGCCTTTGGCTTCACCAGATTCAATACTTCCAGTCTTTTCAGTTTGAGACCTTTGCTCTCTGCCGATCTTTCACAAGTGTCCCAAAAATCTGTCTTCTAGAACTTTCCTCAGGGGACCTGTCCTAGTCTCTTGTTCACACTATTTCTCCTCCAAAAAGCCTTTTTTCCTTAATGGAATCTCACTCCTTCCAATTGTTGCCAAAACACAGAGCAATGACTCTGAAATGTGACTTCTTTGTCCAGAGAATAACCACACTGTGTGATATTAATTTTTTCCTTAACTTGACCCATAGAAGATGAAACTGAACCACAGAAATGTAAAAGTGCTTCCTGGAAGGGACCTCTGGAGATCACCTGGTCCAGGCTCCTGCCCCTGCAGAGCAGAATGATCACCACCACCAAGTCAGGGCAGCTGTGGCTTTGCCCATCCAAGCCCTGATGAAGAATCTCTGATCATTCTGGGTGATCTGTCCCAGTGTTACTCTGCTCTCCTGGAGAGAAGATTTTGGTTATCTCATCTTTGTCAAAATGTTCATCAAGTCCAGAGGAGAGCCCAAGGAGTGTTAGGACAATGCTCTAGAGCACAGGGTGTGATTCCTGGGGATGGTGCAGTGCAGGGCCAGGAGCTGGACCCCACAATCCTTGTGGATCCCTTCAGCTCAATGTATTCTATGGTTCTGTGATCTACTTCATGATCCCAGATTCCCCTATCAACAACTTAAAGAAGCTTAATTCCCTCAGCTGATGTAGCCCTCCCTCAGCTGATGTAGGCCCTGGGCCAACCTTTTGTTCTCCACAGGACCTCCTACTTTTTCTCCTTTTGAACTGGGGGGCCCCAAGCTCAACACAGTAAATTCAGTTGTGGTCTGACCTGAACAAAAGGAGATTCATAAGTTCCTTTGACCCCCTGACCTTGCTCCTCCAATGCAGCAGGCACACACCTTGTTTAATTTGGGTTGAGGCCACACAGGTGTCCACCACGACAAATAAATTTCAGCCGCTGCAGAGCCAGTTGCTCCTCATTTGCTACTGATGCACGAGGTTGCTCCATCCCAAACTGCTTCTTCTTTAGCCCCATAAGGTTTCTGTTCTTCATGATCGCAAGTTTTTCCCAGCCTCTCTTATGGGAGGACTGCAAGGGAGCCAGACAGGAGCTCTTTTTCAGGAACTATAGGGAAGGACAGAGGGGAATGGGTACAAAGTGAAGTAGGCCAAGTTTAGATGAGATATTGGGAAGAAATCTTGACTGTGAGGATGGTGGGGCCCCTGGAACTGTCCAAGGTTGGACAGGACTCTGAGCAACCTGGGATAGTGGAAGGTGTCCCTGCCCGTGGCAGGGGGTTGGAACAAGATGATCTTTCAGGTTCCTTCCAACCTAAACCATTCTGTGATTCTATGATTTCTCCCCTGCCCACACAGCCCTGCTGTGGATGGGTTTGGCAGGAAAGGGGAAGAGGAAATGTTCCACATCTACTGCATCCCTCAGAAAAGCACTCTCCTGTGGCCCAGACTGCTGCAGGTATTTCTGTGCCTGAGTCTGGCACTCTGTGCTGGTGTCTCTTGTTTTTGGGGAGCACAGGGCTCCTGGGTGCCATGCTCTGCCATGTTTTATGGCAGAGCTCTGCCATGCTCTGCCCTGCACACTGTCCAGGCCGAGGGAGCAGAGGGATTACCCAGCTGTGTCCTGTCTGCATGGGCAGAGATGTTTGTGCTATCAATAGCTCCTGGGAAATTCAGCTGTTAGTGAGCAAAATGTGGCTTCTCCATCATGCTGTGGGTAATACACTCTATTGATCAGAATTCTGCACTAAAGCACTGGTAAAATATCTAATGACACCTCTGAGAGAGGAGTGCCTGGTGCCTGTGATCCCTCCCACATTGGACTGAAATGCCCTGTGCACTCAGAGAACCTAAAGCAATTTTGACAGCTGAACACAGTCTATGCAGCTCTTCCAAAAATGTTTGGGTTGTGCTTCTTCTTGTGATTCTATGAAAAGATCACGAGCAACTTTTTAATGAAGCCTTTGTTTTGGAGGCAGTGTGTTGTATAATAAAGCTGAAAATAGTTGTGGGGTTTTTTTTCTGGGTCAGCTGTCTGTCATTTCTGCTGGTTTCCATATTCCTGCTGATTCTTCTGAGAAAACTGAAATTATAGAAAGCACACTATATGAATAAACAGATCAGTCAGGTTGCCTTCATTAAAGTTTCAAGGGGTTCACTGGCCACAGGCTCTGTAACTCTTTTCTGGTATTGTACTCTACAATTCCCTGCTCTTGGTTCCTCCTTTTCCTTCTTTGGTCAGCCTGGGTAAGTGATCTTCACACCTTTGTTCTCCTCTGCTATTGGAAATATACTTTTCCACCCATCCTCCAGTCAAGGTGGTGCTCAAACCATCCATTTAGACTCTTAGTTTAAAATTCTCAGTTTAAAAGTTTGTCCAAACCCCTTCCCATCGTCACCTTCCTCCATATCCTCTTTTCCTGGTACACAGTTCTCATGGAAAAAATCCATTCTGACTTTCTGTTTTCTGGGGTAAAGAATCCTCTATGTCTATAAAACTGTGCTCTGAGAAAGAAATCCTGCTCTGTGGCCTCTATAAAAACCTTTATAACACTTTTATGAAAAAAGCAACACCAGAACAGAGAAATGTGGGGGGTTTTGACTATGGCTCAGCCTTCTGAGGGAAAAGAAATTAAAGAATAAATGCCAAAGATGATGAGTATGAAACAGCACTTAAGATACTGCTAAAAGAATAGGTGAGGCTAAAGTAATGAGTGTGTTTCTCTTCTTTGTATACAATAATTCTACACAAAGAATGAGAGATGGTGGGCAGCAATGACACAGGAGAAAACAGGGATTTTTATTTTTAACCACGCTGCCTCTTGATCCATTTGTGATGATGTCAGGAGTTCCAAGAGGGCTGCAGTCCCATGTGGTGACAAACAGCCTGGCAAAATCCTGCTGGTGCCTTTTCTGCAGCAGGAACAGAAGCAGGTGTCTATTTGGAAACACTGCACTTGTGCAGTGCCTTTCAAGTCACTTTCTCTGCACCCCAGGATGTTGGATGCCCCATTGGAGAAGTGGCCTCACGCTGCTGTAGGAAGAAATGTGATATGAGAAAAGAAAGTCACAGTTTTCCCTTTCAGAAATGCTGCTGCATCAGGCCTTGATGCTGTAAATTTGTAAATTCTGTTGAGGAGAAACTGCAGGTGAAAACAAGGGATTCTTCATCAAAACGAGGTGATCTGGGCCACAATAAAATTGATTTGTCTGATTTAGGAGGCACCACAGGGACTATGCAGATAACATACTAGAGAAATTTATGCCTGGCATGACTAGCTCCTTAGTTCTAAAGAAGCAAAGGCTGTAAAATAGAAGATGAGGGCACCTGTGAAGATTTCTCAAGTGAAACTTAGAATTGAGTGTTTATAGGATACCTGTGCATCAAACAAAACACAGCATATTTTGTTCCAGGTGTGATTTGCAAGTGTAACACAGCCCTCAGTTTGCTGACTGTCATAAGGACTCTCATTGTGGGGCATCTTTGCTATTCCAAGGGATTGTCTTGACTGGAATTTCAACCAGACCAATCTGAAAGTGCTTGGAAAAGATTGATGGAGTTCTTTTGTGGTGTCTCAGAAGCCGACTGCAAATTCCAAAATAAATTTCCAGTCTAGATGCAGAAACCAACAGTTTTCCTGAGGTTGCCAAGGAAGTATTGTAGAGAAACTGGTGCTTTGATTCCTCTTCCTACAATCAGTGACTTAGGGACAGTGGGTGTTGTGAAATAGTATTCAAGAGCCCTAATTAACACCACGATTGCATTTTGATGTTAGAGAAAGTGATGTCTTCATTGCTTTGTATTCACAACAGCCATAGTCTGCTCTTCCGAGTTAATGGCACAGGGGATGCTTAAAATCCAAAGGAACAAAATTGTCATCTTTTTTTCACATGTTGGACAATTTCTTTCCAGCTAATTCTGGATTATATCTGTGTTGCTCCTTAATTTTTGACATAGTTCATATCTTGTTTTGAAATACTTGGATTTTTGATACTGAATTCCTAGAACTCCTCCTGTTATTTTAAGTTTAAGCATATTTGACTGGATGCATTCAATCAATGATATAATCATTGCACTTAATTGAAATAGTTGGTGTTTTCAAGAAATAATAAAAACCCAGAGCATTTTCCCTTTTTTTTTTTTTTTTTTTTTTTTTTTTTTTTTTTTTTTTTTTTTTGTGAACATTTCTGTCCATTACCCTGTACCTGTGGGGGATAATTTTGAATTCTTTACAATTCTATTTGAAAAAAAAAAATACAACTCAGACTGTAGATATTATTTTAAGTGACAGCATTTTCTGTCTTTCTAACAACCCTCCTATTTGCAATTCAGGGATGGTATGGATCATCAGCTTTCACTTTTTGCACAGTAGACTGCAAAACAGCCACTCTGTGTATTGAACACAGAAAATTCAAGCTGGTGATTGTTTTTATAGAGAACTTCACTTTGAGATGCTGTGCCTATCCACTGGAAATTTCTGTTTCCCCTAATAGTTCACAATTCCACTATTTTCCTATTATGCATCCAGTGGCTATGGGTCCCATTTGCCTTTTCTGCAAACACAAAAAGACTCCATCACCCTCTCCCTCATTCACATATCTCAGGCTTTACTTCAGTTCTTGTCTTAACTTTCTCAGCAGAAAGAGAAAAGGTCTCAATTTTCTCATTAATACTCTTTTAATTTTTAAAAATAGCTTTCATTCACTGAGTGAAAAGATATTAGAGCATTTACCAGAATCTATACTGAGAACACCTATTATTTTTATAAAATATATAATTTATAATTATACTATAAATTATACATTATATAAATTATATAAGAATATTAATTAGTATAAAATACCATATAATATTATTAAATATTTTATATTTATTACAATAGATAGTAACTATATTATTTCAGAGTAATATAGGAATTCATGAATGCAAACAAGAAATCAAATTCTTATAATGTCTATCCCACCTTATCAATCACTGCTGTGTTTCCATTTTGTAAAAATTTAATATACATTACTGTGTGCATGTATACAGAAAAAAATCATAGTTTGGGATGGAAGGGATCTTGAATGAAATGAACAATATCAGTTGGTTTGCTCCATGTCCAAGGAGCCATTTCCCCATTTTAAACCACTATTAATCACTCTGGTTAATGTCACTCTAGAGTGACATTCTTACAGAGTATACAGATTTTTCCTTCAAACACCAAAATTTCCTTGTTACCCTATTCTTTAGTTTTAACTTGTATGTTTATCAAATGCACCTCAGAACAAATCAAATACAGTCCTAGTGAGCAAGATTAAAACAGCAGAAGCAATCAAACTGCTGAATTTTGTAATATTATGTTCCCATTTCGTATCATTCACCTTTAAATGAAGGGGAGGTACACTGAACAAAGTCATTCAAAGCTAACTCAAATTTTGGAAGCCTGCTGTGTCTCTTCTTTCCCCCAAATTACAGATAAAGCAGCTTTCCAAACAGCTGTACTCACTGAAAAAATTGAAATCAGCTATCCCTACAATGTGTTTCACTTGATAATGAGTGTGTCCTGTCTGAAGGATGATGCATGTTCACATTCACATTTTCTCAGTTTATACCATTTTTAAACTATTTTTTTTCCTAATGCCAGAAATAATGTAGAAAAATGCAGGTATAACTGACTGAAGAGCCTTTGTGCTACAAGAACACATTTAAGGAGGTTGGGCATAACTGTTCAATATGGACCAGATTCTGCTGCTTTCAGGGGTCCTGAGGGTGCTAAAGAGCCTGAACGACCCTAAATGGCCTCAACCTGGACCCAGATCTGTGGGTATGGAAATCAAAATTCAGCCCTGCAAGGAGGTGATGTAAATGTCTTTCACAGTAAGGAGCATTGTCTTTTGCTGATACTGGCAAATGTTCATTTTATAACCATTGTGAGTAATTGAAACAGTGCAAACGGCTCTAGTTAAATAATAATTTAAAAAAGAGTTAAATAGTTCTAGTTAAATAATAAAAATATTCCCTGTTTTTATTATTCTTGCAAACCCCAGAGGTTTAGATCAGGGCTGGACCAGGGTAGTGCTCACTGTGTGAACATGCAGTGGGACACCAGCTCTGATCCTGAGGTGTTTTGTGCAAAATAATGAAAGGTTGAGGAAAGGAAAAAATCATCACTTTTGCAGGGAAGGAACACCAAGATGTAAAAGGTCAGACTGATGCCAATCAGAATTGTACAGATTGAGCTCATCCAGCACTGGCATGAAGAAGCAGATGGAATGAACTTTTAATTTTCTTCCGGCACTCTATAATACTGGAGTTAATTGTTTTAATTGTTTAAGCTTTGTGCGTGTGTTTTTCTGTTTGTTTTGTTTTTAGGGTTCATATTTCAAGTTCTCTAGATCAGGGAGGTGGTTGGGGTGTGGAAATGGATATGTGAGAGGAAATGAGTGAGGCTGGGATATGGTGAAGATGCTGGGTGGCTGCAGAGCTGGGAATTTTGCTTCTGGGACTATGAGTGACTTTAGCTCCACAAGTTCTTAAAGAAAGCCCTTGAGTGAACACAGATTTGTTGCATTTATTTATTTATTTATTCCTATTTAAAGCAGATTTGGGTTAAGACAGTGTTTGCTCCTGATTTGGCAGAAAACTTGGGATGACTGTCAGCTTTTCCATGGACATGGTAAGACCTGTCTGTGACACAGAATAGCAAAACTGAAATGGCAGTAACCTGGGAGGTTTGAGACCTTTGCTTTCTCTGCATGTTTTTGGTTGCAAGGCCAGGGTTAAGGAAACTCTGCATTGTTTCTTTTGGCAGATTCACATTCTGCAGAAAAATAGATTTCTCAGATCCTTTTCCTCTTAAAGACCTCCCCCAAAACTCTCTGGTTCACAAAAATACCTGTGGACAGTTCACATCTATCACCTTTTAAGAAGTTTCACCACACCCATCACTCAAATCCCCCTAAGCTTTCTCCTAAAACTTCACTATTCATAAAGTTTCCACTGAAGATTTTCCATTGTTTAGAATCCTCCTGCACCCCTGTCCTGGCTCAGATGAGGAGTCACCTGCAGGCACAGGTCAGTCAGTAGTTTTTGCCTTTCCATCTGGGGGTAATGACAAGGGATTATCAGTGCTGGAGCAGAGGGATTTGGTATTCCTGCATGTAAACCTGGAAAACTGTCTGCAGCTGCAGCAGGATGAAATTTGAGCCAGCTCTGCTGCATTGGTGGTGGTTCACAAGGTGGTAGTGAGCTTGAATTATTTCTGTTGCACAAGAGAATTCTTTTATTTCATTGAGAAGGAAAATGGTGGTTTAGAGAGTGGGTGGGGCTGTCTTCTCATGTTTTGGATATGCTTTCTCTGCCACAAAAAAAAAAAAAAATAAACACAAATAACTCATTTTGAAGCAGATTTCTCAAGATTAAGCTCTGTTTCTCACCTCAGCACAATGAGCCAAGCTGAGCCCTGCAGAAAGGATGGGGCAGAGCCTCGAGCTGACCTTCCCAAGCCTTGTCACAGTCCAGGTGATCCTGCTGGGACTCTGCAAGACACGACCAACACCTGCCCAGCTGTGGCTCCTCCTGCTGCTCCATCACAGCTCTTGCCACTGAAGATGGATATGGAAAATGTGCTGGCTATGGAGTAAAGCTCATTTGGCACACACTGCAGAGGAGCTGCTTTACCTGCTTGTCCAGGGCAAGAAACAAGGTGCAATTCTCTGCTGCATTCAGTCCTGCATTATTGCCTCAGTGGGGTGACAACGTGGGTTCAGAGCCAGGAGCTGCTGGCCAAAATTCCCCCCAGAGGCTGCCATTATTCCCCAGGGCTTTGATGGTTTTTTTCAGTATCACATCTCCTTCCCTGAGGTCTCTGCTGACCCCACACTCCAGACAGTGGGGTGCTCAGCCTGTGACCCTTTGAGCTTTTTGTCCTTTTTTCAGGAGTTTTGCATTTCCTATTGAGAAGAGAAAGCTCTGTTGTCTTGGTGGATTCACAGCTTGAGTCTCTGCCTGTTCTTTCCACGAGAGCTAAATTCACTTCAGAAATTTCCAAGGAGTTTTATGAGAAAAGCCCATCTTTTCATTGGCATCTTGTCATGCCAATATACAGAAACAGTTATTTCACATCTGGGACCTCTCTGTCTGGTAGGTATACATAATTTTACCACTTATCCACTTTAATAGGTGCCCAAGAATGCTGAAAATAGGACCATAAATTTGTAAGAGATAAAGCATTTTCATAGAAAAAGAAAATTCCAAAAAAAAATAAGCAAGGTCTGGGATGTTCTGGCACCCATTTGAAAAAGATACTAAAACCCCCAATCCTGCCTTTTATTTTATGACTGTGTATAAGAAAGCTGAAAAATTCCCAACTTCCAGTAAAAGATAAAAGATTAAAAATATACTTTTCCTCATTTTGTAGAAAACTGTTCTGTTAAATCTAAAATTTAAATCATAGTGTTTGATTATCAGTGCTCACCAAGAGGATTACAGAACAGTCATTAAATCTTATTACAAAGCGAAGTGCAGAAAGTAATTGCACATATTTGTAAGTAGCTTAGAATTGATTAAAAATGCATAAAGAAAAACTGGAAAGTTTTCTGCAGGCTCAAGGCTGCTAACCCCTCTGGGTAAACACACAGCAGCTCATCCCACCAGGAACCTTCTCTGCATCCTCATGGTGTGGCAAGGGGAGGATTTCTCCCTGCTTTGAGGACAAGGGCTCTGCTCATGAGATCATTTGAGTTGCTGTGAGCTACGGGAGATAGGGAAGGCCTGCAGTCATGTTAAAGCTGGGAAGCTTTAGGAGAAGTTTAATTTAAGCTGTTCCTCGGGCTAAGCCTCCCCTTCCCCACCCCCATCCTGCACTGAGGCTGCACTTTCAAAGCCATGTGTGGGGAATTAAGCTCTCCGGTTCCAGGGATGTTAATGTGATTTTGTGAGCAAATATCCTTCACTCCAGCACAGCCCTGAGCCTGTGCTCTGCTCCAGGGGACTGCGGGCTCCTTGTGAGCAAAGGAGCTGTGCCAAGGCAAGGCAACTTCAGAAACACATTTAACTCTGGGTGAGTTAGATGCACACGGGATTTTGGCTGTTTGTTGGTCCTTTGGGATGGTGGGTGAGGAACCTTCCCTGCAGAGGCTGAGCAGGAGGTTGGGAAGGGTGAAGTGAGAAGGACTTGGAGGGCCTGGAGCGTGTCCAGAGAGGGCGACTGTAGCCACATTTCTCTTCACAGAGAAAAGCAAGGCACAACTTCCCAAATATTTCTGAGATTCAGGTTCTCTGAACCTCAGAGAAAGGAAAAACAATTCTTATCTCATTTGCTGTGCCTGAGTTTGTGCCAAAGTAGAATGCAATATGGAGATTGTTTACCCAGAGTGATGGTGGTTTGTTTCCTTGGCCTGTCAGGGCCCAGTGTGTGTGGGGACTGTCAGGCAATGGAGCTGGGGAAGGGGCTGGAGAGTCAGTCCTGTGAGGAATGGCTGAGGGAGCTGGGAAGGGGCTGGAGCCCCATCAGGGGCTGAGGGAGCTGGGCAGGGGCTGAGCCTGGAGCAAAGGAGGCTCAGGGGGCCCTTGTGGCTCTGCACAAGTCCCTGCCAGGAGGGGACAGCCGGGGGGGTCGGGCTCTGCTCCCAGGGCACAGGGACAGGAGCAGAGGGAACGGCCTCAGGCTGGGCCAGGGCAGGCTCAGCTTGGCCAGCAGCAGGAATTTGCCCATGGAAAGGGGGCTCAGGCCTCGGAACTGCCCAGGGACATTTGGAGTGCCCATCCCTGCAGGTGTCCAAGGAAAGCCTGGACATGGCACTCAGAGCTCTGGGCTGGGGACAGGATGGGCATTGGGCACAGCTTGGACTCGATGATTTTGGAGGTGTTTCCCAACCCTCTGTGATTCTGAGTGTACTCCCCCTCTGGATGACACAGGACAGCTTGAACACCTTTCCACCCTCCCTTGTGCTTGGCTGTGGGATAGTGAGCCCCCAGCTCAGCCTTTGCCTCAGCCTTGACAAGTGTGGCTCATAACACAATGCAGGGCTAGTCTGATCCTCTGCAACCCTGGCCTGAGCATGCAACTTGTTATTTTTAACTTTCCATTTCAGCTACTCACACATCTTCCCTGGCAGCATGCAGAATATTCCTGAAATGCTGCATTGTGTCATGGTTTGCCTTTCATTTTGGATTCATTTTTTTCTCTCCACAAGAGTGGTGGGTGGTGTTTTGGAGGAGATGGAGGTTTTTCCTTGCTTGCTGCTTTTTTTCCTCTCTTTTAAACAGTGCTTTCTCTGGCAGGAATCACACAAACCTCTTATTTTTCAAACTTTTCAGGAAGAGAGCAGGGGATATTTACCTGTGCATGGGAAAAGAAGGGAATGTGCCTTTTCCATCAACACTCTTTTTTCACACAGTGGCTGGACAGTGACAGCTAAAGGCTGGGTGTCTTTAACTTCTGGGAATGGGGCAGGGAGAGTCATGGCCTTGAGCCTGCAGTGCAGCTTCTCTACAGGGACTTTTTTGATCCAATTCCCAGAGCCAAGGCAGTTTGGTTAGTCCCTGCTGTGCCCAAATCTGGGGATGTCACGGTGAGGGCATGTTGATTTTCTAATTACCAGTCCCATATTGATAAATTTACATCAGTTCATCTTATTTTCCTGTTTCAGCTCTGACAATCATGTGAGAACAGAACTGGAGAGATTACAAAAGATTTTGCTGTTCTGTATTCATTTAGAACATCTATATGGGCTTTTGGATAATCTTTATTTGTAACTAGGAGAAAAATTCACATTTTGTCAACTTAACTTCAACTCACTGCTTGGGACTAGACCTGGGTAGCTGTCCTTCAAATTAATACAAACATAGGAACTAAAGCACTACATAATGAGCTGAGACTATATCCTTCAGAGTTTACTATTGATTTACTGTCCCAACGTTTCTGAGAATTACCCAGTGCATAATCTATAGAACCAAGTGATTTCTCTGCAAGTTTACTGCTATTTCTTAAGGTTTTATCTAAAGCCTTGAGAACTGATGGTTTTTTTGCTTAAAAGCCATCTAAGAATCTTAGGTTTCTTTCCATACCAAGAAAATTTCTTGCTACAAGGAGTGTGGAGAAAACTCACAGATGTGAATGTCAGGGAGCAGTGAGGGAGCATTTTGTTGCTCACAGAAGATGATAAAGGAAAGACAAACCACAAAAACCAGGTAATTGGCAGTACAGAAACCATTAGGTTGCTGTGATTGCAACAGGGTAAAATCCTGAATTATCTCCCAAAGTTAGCCTGTAGGCCTCTCTCAGACCCTGTGGGTTTCTTCAGACTATAACATCACAAGTCAGAGCTTATCCCACTTCTTTTTGCTTATTGCTCGTCACAGGTTCTCCTGGACAATCTTGAAGAGCACCTGTAAAAATGGCTTTTCCTTGGAGTTTTTCCAAGTTCTTGCCATGCTGGGTTTTTGTGTCTCCTCCTGTAGCAGGCTGGTTTGTTTCTATGTACAGAACTTAGAGAACATCTTTGTTTCTATGTACAGAACTTAGAAAACATGACCCATTGTATTTCAAATTCTCAATCCATTTGTCCCTACTCAGAAAGCTCCAGCTTGACTTATGACTTCATATTTTGTAGCAGATCAGAGACTTCAGTGGCCCTTTAGCACTTAATTGTTACTCAGCCTAATTCCAGGTCTACTTTTCTTCTTTTCCAATCAAATTTCAAAGCAATGAAAGAACTTCCACCAAACTCCAGAAATGAGTTTGCCTTGACATGCAGCTGGGAGAAGCCAGAGACCAGGTGTTACTTTTGAAAGGGATATTTTCAGAGTACTTTCTGTCTTGATTTAAGAAATCTTTTCTGATGTTTCCAGAAACATCACTTCAGCATCTTTTAAGCATGTAGGGAAGCCAGGGAAGTCCAAATATTTCCATTCATGTGCCTGACCATGATCCTGAATCTTTTCCTTTGCTGGTGAAAATGACTCCTTGTTATTGTTTTCACTTCTCTGCATTTTTCAATGCTCACTTACACCATCATTTGTTTATCAGCAGCCAAGTAAACTTAAGGCAAACTGCAGTTTGTTTAATCACTGCCTTGAGAAAACTGTAAGCTGATCCTTGTATAAATGAGCAGGCACTAGAATTTGCTTTAACAGTTTTCAGTCCCTTTGGTAATGCAGAAATTGTCTTTGATTTTTGCCAAGTGGTTTTCTTTTTTTTTTAACTCGGTGTTTTTAGGTAATCACTATTTAGCTGGCTTATGTTCTTGGATTTTCTTTTTTTCTCCTTCCCAGGAGATAAACCCAGTAAAATCCTCCCCTATTGAAGTCAGTGGCAAAACTCCCACTGAAGCCAGGGTTTTATTCAGCCAAAGAGTTTCTTGCAAATAAGGTATTTAGATACTGCACTCTGGGGTGATATTCATAAATTTAATGCTGTTTCCTCAAAATAAAAATTCCTATATGTTAGTGAGCCTCTGTGTGGCTCCCACAGAAATGCTTCTCCTTAAAAACCTATTCACTGTCCTGGAGCTTAATGCTTTCACTAAAATCCATAAGACAGCAGTGAACTCAGCTGCCCTGACTGCTTTACATGGTGCCAATAACAGTATCAGTGGTTTGAAAAGGAAAATAAACAAAAAACCCACAAATGGGAAGGCTGCTTTCCTGCCTGGACAGGTGGGACACATTCAGATACGTAAACTTGGGTAAGTTTCAGCCAGACAGTGGTGCCAGACATAAATTTCTGAATCTGTGGGAGCCTTTCAGGTCCCAGAATCATTGAGGCTGGAAGAGACCTCTGGGATCATCGAGTCCAAGCTGGGCCTGATCCTCACCTTGTCCCCAGCCCAGAGCTCTGAGTGCCAGGTCCTTCCTTGGGCACCTCCAGGGCTGGGAACTCCAAACCTCCCTGGGCAGCACCTGCCAATGCTTAACAACCCTTTTTCATGCAGAAATCCCTCCTGATGTCCAACCTGAACCTCAAGGGCAACTTGAGGCCACTTTCTCTTGCCCTGTCCCTTGTTCCCTGGGAGCAGAGCTCCATCCTGGCTTCAATCTCCTTTCAGGCAGAGAGCAATAAGGTCTCCCCTGAGCCACATTTTCTCCAGGCTAAACCCCTCTTCTCCCTGAGCAGCTCCTTATTTCACTCACAGGTAGCTTTAATTAGGTTCTGACCTGGAATTACTTCTGCATGAATCACACTTTGCACTTGGCTCCCAGAATTTTCTGATGCTGATCTCACAATGTCTGCTCAGATATTTGAACTTCTCTTTGGCCCCAGAGTGAAGATCCCCAACTGTCCTAAGGCCTCTTGTGGATGAGGATGCCCAACAGGAAATAATTTGTCCCCAGGCAATGGAAAGTTCAGGTGACAGGGTGCAACAGGGACCTGTTTTCCTGTGGCAAGTCTACTTTTGGGGCAAGTTCTCACCATTTACCTGTGCTGAAATAAGTAATTTAAGAAGGAAGCAGGGTTATTTTGTGTTCAATAGCAGCCCCAGGACTCTCCCCTTCCATGGTGATGGTTATTTTTGTGTTACCTGGGTGACATTAAACAGCCAGGTTTGCATGGATCACGGTGCTGTGCATCTTTAAATTTGAAAAGATTGGGCAGGTTTTACCTTTTTGTGTCTGTCTTCCACTCAAACTGCTTGTTCCACACAGGGAGATGCACAACAAGAGATCTGTGATATGACCTAACCTTTAAAAAATGACTGCTGAGTTTGAATATCTCTGTGCCTCCAGGCCCCTGTGGGCAGTGCTCAATACATCCTGAAAATTATTCCTCTTAAAGGTGTCTCTGGATAGGCATCCAGGAGGAAAAGGCACACAAAATCACAGGTCAGCAAGCTGAGATCAGGAACTGCAATTAGAGATGTGCATTCTCACACATGCCAGCATGCACACACTGCAAGGCTCACTGCAAAGCAAACAGGTGAATTCTACCTATTGTTAAACTGCATGCCAAACCTACAGAAAATGTGCCTAATTATGCTACATGAGCTCTAAAAATAAAATATTAAGGTAAAATACTACCGTAGTCTTTATGCAAGTACTTCAAATGGAATACATAATACAAAATATTGATTCAAGAGGGGTTGGCATATTGAAAATCAAATGAGTTTTTGCCATTGCTGAGAGCACAGGAGCCCAGTGTAATCAGCCTGTTCAACTAATCATTACAGCAGTGCTGTTTGTGGCACTCTACTTAACAGTCTGTCAGCAATTCTGTGAAAAAACTTATTTTCCAGGGATTTTTATTCCGGCCATAAAAGGCTGCTCCAGTGTGGAATTAAAAATACATGTAGAGATGTGAAAGAACAGAGCTCCCCCACCTCTCCACCCAAGTGGCTTTTGGAAGGTTTGATGCTGGGTCACCAAGGACAGCAAGAATTCTGCCTTTTATGTCAGTAGGAGTAGAATTGGGATGAAAGGGTCTTCTGGTGATTAATTGCAGTCAACAGGAGCTTTTCTTTTGACCTCAGCTGAGCTTAGTTTTGCCAATGTGTTTTAATCACCACTGTGTGGGGAACTCTGAGGTGCCTCTGGGAGGGATCTTTTTTGGCTAAAATAATTGTTTCCTCTCTAGTAACACCCTTGGAAAAAGCTTTTCTGGTGTGACACTTTAGTCAATGAGAGCCAGTGCTGCAGCCCAGGTTCCAAGCCCAGTAAAAGCTGTTTCCTTCTGTGCCAAAATGGAGCTTTTCCACCACAGCATTTATGCTGAAAGCTGGCAGCAGAGGCAGCAGACTTCAGGACAGGGGAGTAATGTATTAGTTTGAACACTCCTGAATACCCTGAAAGATGAGATTTGGCACTCCTGGACCAGATCCTGAGCAGCCTGATCTGATCTTGCTGCTGGACCTGACTGCTGGGGGTGGTGGCTGGAGCAGGAACCTCTGAGGTGCCTCCCCACTTCCATTATTCTGTGTCTCTGGGAAGTTCTGCAGGACTCTGTAACATCTGCTGACACTGAGAGCTGGTCAGATCCCAGTTTAGGGTCAGCTGTGAGGATAAAAATTCCTGTTTAGGACATTTAGAGTCACAGCTTGCTTTGGGCCCCTGGCACAGGTTGCCCAGAGAAGCTGTGGCTGCCCCATCCCTGGAAGGTCAGGTTGGACATTTGGGGCTTAGAGCAACCTGGGATGGTGAAAAGTGTGGTTTGGAGCTGGATGATCTCTAAAGTCCCTTCCAAACCAGGCCATTCTATGATTTTAGCATCATAGAAGTGATTAAACTTGCTGGAGAAATGTCTTGGATTGTTGTTCCATCTCCAAAATGAGTGATTTATATGACAAGATCTGGATTCAAATGATTCATTTTCTTCTCTCTTCGGGGACCACTTAAAACTTTATTTATACAAAAATTAACTTGAATTCAAGTGTTGAAGTGCTTCTGGAAATGTTGCCCTGTAGAGTTACATTAGCAGTAGCACTGGAATTATATTCTCTTTCATTTTCTCTGAGCTGATAAAGCTGCATTGATGTGGTGCAGGTTATTGAAAGGTATTTTTTTACACTTCTTAGACAGTGACTAAGACATAGTTTAGTGGCTGCAAGAAAATTATCAAAATCAAGGGACATGTGGACAAAGTACACCACAATGCCATAAACCTTGCTAGATCTTAATGAGATGCTAATTAATGAGATGCTATTTATAGTCATGTAATATAAACCACACCAGCCTCTTTGTTCAAAAGAAAGTAAAACTACCAATGTGATGAAAGAAATATCAGTTGCCAAGTAGAAGTAATGAGTTTTTTTGGAAGTTGGCAAGCTCTCTGAGGCAGAGAGGGGAGAATATGACCCTGGGGAAAATTTGAAGTATGGTGACTTGGTGAACACTCTGACTTTACTTTCATTCCTAAAATGGGACAGCAAGATTGTATTCAACTCATGACAGATAATATCAGAGTGAGAAGGTAAAAATGAGCAGACATAAAGCTGTGTCACATTACAATATGAAATGTATTGACAGGCTTACATATGGCACAAAAATAAAACAAAAAAATCTGTATTCACATTTACGGGAACACTCTCTAAATATTTTGCTTTTATATTGACTTGTTTAAGAAGTTTCCTGCATGTAGAGAAGCCTTTCTCAAATTCCACTCAGCCCTTTCTTCACTGTTTCATTACATTCAGACATGTATGATCCCTCAGTTACTGGAAGTTTCCAGCCATCTTACCCACCTTTAAAATACTTATTTTCCTCTATCTTTGCTGCCATTCTTTCAGTGACTGCTGTTTGCCTTTTTTGGATGTGATACTGTGAACACCCTTTTTTTGGATGTGATACTATCCTTTGGTCAGCAGCTGAGGTAATTTCTAAGCTTAGAGAAATGGGTTGCTTATAATGCAAAAAAAAAAAAAAAAAAAAAAAAAAAAAAGGCAAAAAAAGGGCCAAAAAAGGATTTTAAGAATAGATAAACAAACAAAGAAACAGTAGCTTCTGTGCTCAGCCATTTTGCAGCCTTACACCTTCCTCCTGAGTCAGCTCCTGTGCTTGTTTGCTCCATCATTATCCTGGCGGAAAAATGTCAGAGTGATGGAGTACCTATGAGCAACTTCCCAGAGAAAAAAATACAGGGATCTGCTGAGCAAGCATGAGAGGTGTTCCACAGAGAATTCTAATATCTGACAGAAAATCCAGGACAGGAGCAGGTCCCCTTGCAAGGAGGCACCACTGGTGGAAGCACTGTCACAGGAGCAGAACTGCTTCTTACAGGTTTTATTTTTCTGATGGGCTGTGGCAGGTCCCATATATATATAAATAAAAATAAATCTATATAATATATATATAAATAAATATATACATTATAAATACATATCTATTAAAATATAAGAATGTATATATATATTTTAAAAATATATTTAGTCAGACATACATTTACAAGTAAAACCACATCCCTAAAATATTATCAAAATGGTAAGGCTCTGATGCCAAGGCTTCAAACCTTAGGGGATGCCAGAGTGAAGTTCTAGTGGCATGTATTTAAAATAACATTCCCCTCTATATGTGGAATGATACAATCTTTAATTACATGACTCCATACTAAGTTTTACATAGGCAGGCTGTGTCCTTCAGCATATCCAAGAGGCAGAGCCCTTGGAAAGGAGAATAAAATTTTTTGTGACTTGGCTGATTTTTGTGGTGTTTTCTGTTTGTATTGCTGAGCAAAGCTTAGCATCTGAAAAACAAAATAACCTTGCTGAATAATATTTCCCTTCCTCAACCCCTTTTCTGTCTTCCTACAGACAAGTGGGGCAGCTGCAGACAAATGAAAATTTGAGAACAGAACAAAAATATTCCTCTTGTCTTCTACTCCCATTTCTGGCATCTCTGTAGGAGGGCTATAAATTTTAGGAGGAAACCCCATTTAGCACCTCCATCCCTAGAGTGGTATCTGTTCAGTGGCAATGCAAGAATTTATTCTACATGACACCAGGAGCAGGTCCAACTCCACCAATGTAGCTGCTAAAATAAAACATGGAACATGCCAGTCTGCATTAGTGAATTGGAATTTTCATTTTTCTCTTGATTTTAACCCTTAGCCAAACTCAACCCCACAGCACATCACTGGACTTAGAGCAGCTCAGCCTTCTTCTGCCCTTCCTTCATGTTTCAGGTTATTGAAATTCAATAAAATACCTAGAATTTTCAATGTAAATGGTTATGATGAGGTTATTTTTCTACACGGTCAGTTGTATTTTGCAGAGAAGAATCCAAAAATCTTTAAAAAAAATATTTTTGTTTAAAAAAAAATCCAAAAATCTTTAACAAAAAACTGAAAGAATCCAAAAATCTTTAACAAAAGTCTTTAACAAAAATCTTTAGCCTCTTAATGGAGGCTGTGAAAGCTCCATAGGTTGGTCATCACAGTTCAGGAACAACAAAAGCTGCTGAAATGGGGTGGGTTTAAATGGAAGGTTCTGGAAAATCTTCTTTAGGTGTAATGCTGCATTACAAACCAGCAACCAGGACAACATCCATCCCTCCATCCATCCATCCATCATCCATCCATCCATCCATCCATCCATCCATCCATCCATCCATCCATCCATCCATCCATCCATCCAGCACTGGAGGAAGAGGTGAGGCTTTAACCCTCTGATATAGGGCCTGAGGTGGTTCTGCATTATCTGACCACATCATCACAGCCAAGGACAAATATTCATCATTTGTGTGAGCCAAAATGAGAAAATCCCCAGCCTAGGGAGCCCCAGAGCTTTCTAACTCAGCTGGAAACCAGCAGGACTTGCCCTGTAATTCCCACTGCACATAGCAGGAGTATGTTCACATCCTCAGGGAGGAGAGTTGAGGTTTGTGCCCTACATTGCTTTGAAAAGTAAAACAAATCAGCTTCCTGTCCCTACTCTGATTTAAAATGAAGAGGAGATGTTCTCCCGTGTACTGCCTGTTTTCTCACACATTAGTTTCTTTAGGAAAACTGGCTCTTTTTTCACTGATAATTATTCTGTTCCACTGATGGCAAAACTGCCAAAATTCTTTGTGGATGTAGAGAAATTAATTATTTTTTAGCTCAGGTCTGAGAGCTTCAAAAAGGGGAAACTTGAAACCTTTGTTCTGTGCAGTTTTATTCCGCCCAGCTCTGAAGAACACAGAACGATGCCATTCACTGGAGAGAGATGTTCTGTGTTATTTCAGGGGTTTATTGTTACCAATATAATTTGGGAATGTGCTTTGCTCCCTATGGAAAAAGAACTGTTTCACGATGTACTGTACTTTCTCTTCTGAAGTTCCGGGTCCTGCTGGATGCAAGCGGTTTGGAGAGGACATTCATTCTCCTGCAAAGTGGATAAAAATTACTCAGTGGATGTCTCCTGGTCCTGTTTCTCCCACAGTGGAACCCACAAATAGCTCTAGCAATGTCTGCTGCCTCCTGTTTCTCCCTATTTTCCATAAGGCCTGGAATCATGCAGGTGAAAGGGAGGTGGTTCTCAAGCTCGGGGTTGAATGATTACACAAAACAAAGGACTTGAACTTTCTCTATCCCAAATACCTCACAGGCAAAAACTGGCATAAAAAACCCTCTTCCCATAGGAATTCTGTGCTTGGAAGTGCCATGGGAATGTGTCAGTAACATGGGGTGGTCTAACAGAATATGGGATGTGCTGAACAAAATATGAACCCCACAGAGGCTGACTTGGCCACTGAGCACACCTGATTCAGGGGTGAGACCAAAGATCTGACCACTGACCCCACCTTTAGTCAGGAAGTACAGCAAGGGAGTTCTCACCACAACATCACCTTCAGAGGAGTAATGAGATGCTCCATGAATTAATGAGGGTGCTCAGAGATATTTTTGTGCTTCTGGAGATAGAGGGGAGTTTTTGGCTTCTTTTTAGTCACAACTCTAACAATAACAACATTTTTGGCTGCACTAGTTTTGTTCCAGAAATGACTGAATGTGGCACTCAGTGCCATGGTCTGGCTGGCAAGGTGGGGATCAATGAAAGGTTGGACCCAACAGTCTCAGAGGTCTTCTCCAACCTAAATGATTCTCTGATTTTTTTAATAATTGCAGTAAACTTTTAGCCCAGTTTTGTAACCTAAAGACATAAAACTTACTTACTACATTCCCATATTCTCCTTTATCAAACTCTACTAGAACAACTAATTTACATTTAAAAGCCTTTTTTTTATTTAGAATAAATATGACAATGAAAAATGTCATATTTCTTTAAGAGGGGGGAAAAGTCATGTTCTCTTAAAACCTGAATTTTAATAATTTTAACGTGAACATTAAAATTAGATTAAAGAGAGATTTTAGAGCAAAGAGGTACAGAAAGTAGGGAACGAAAGTAATTTAACAGATCCCTTATTTTCAACTGGAAATTTTGTCACACAGTAAAAGCTTCATCCTTTCCCTCACATAAAGAGCTTTGTCAGGAAAGTTTGCAGAATCAAAATGTTATGCTTTATTCATCTCACAAATGGATCTCAATCTCTTGTAACCTTAATAGCAAAGGTTACACGAGGATTGTTCAAAATTCAGTTTTCATAAGGAAAAACCCTGGAGAACAAATGATATTAGTCCCGAGGAAATTACTTTTACTGCATATATGTGACTGTAACAGACTGAGAGCAAAAATCGATGGCTTATCCGCACACCAAGTACCCTGGAGATTATGAAAAAGCAGGGGCTGAATAACTTATTTTACTTTCTGAACAAGCACTGGGAAAAACATAAAACAAAAACAGGTAAAAAAAAAATCAACCCATTCTTTGTGCCAGGTTCAGTGCTTGTAGCCCTTGGCCTTATTTTCCCAATGTCTGTGGCAGTGCTGCAGAGCACCTGGGCCTGAGGGAACACCAGCCTCTTCCTCAGGTGCTCAACAAGAATATAAGAAATGCAGGTTTTTGCTCCAGTGCAGACTTCCTGAGTGATCCTCAGGAATCCATTTAACCTCTCTGTGGATCAATTCCCTACACTACAAAAGGGGGCTGTTATTTCACACTTTTTTCAATGATGTTTTGAAAATGGGCTGTAAAAATTTTAGAAGGCAAACAGCCATGGAAAGAAAATATTATTATATATATAAAAAAGTCCTTCCTTCCCTTTTTCTGTTCTCTTTTAATTTCCTTTATTTGTGATTTTAGTAGAAAGCAATGATATAGGAGCCTGTGGTGTCTTGAGAACTAATTGTATCAGAGTTTTTTTTCTATGTAAAGCAGTTGGGTTTCTCTTCTGGCTAGAAGCAGTATATTTACAGTGGAAACTGCCCTAGAAAATACATAAGCTGAGTGGCTGCTTGTAGTTTTATATGGTCATTTAACAGGGGTTGGTCTGCCAATTGTTGTAATTTAGCTCAGTTTCTACCATAAATTCTTTTTTTTTTTTACTAGCTGATCTGGGCAACAGATTAATGTTGGTTTTGAGTTGCTGCACAGATGACTCAGCTATGCCAAAGTAATTTGCAGTGCCCTGTTTCTGGGTTCCTATAAGTCAAGAGGGTGATTTTAAGGGTTCTAAATTCTCCCAACCTGATTCCTCTGCCCAAATCAATTCACAAATAAAATCCTGGCATTTTCTGTTGTGCCATGGAGTTGTTAAGTCAGGGTTACTCAACCTGCAACTGGTTTTATTAAAAGCATGAGATAAAGAGAGTGTACAAGATGGCATCTTCATGTCTGACTTATGAAGGTGCAATGGATATAGGTATAAATATAGATATCATTATAATTTTATCTATAGATATATTTATTGTTTAACAATGTCTTTTCCCTCTGGAAGTTGCTTTGGTGCTGGGGGAAGACAAGCAGGTTCTGAGACTTAGAGTAATTTTAAACATTTGTGTTGGGCACCATGCAAATGATCAGAGATCACAAGTCCGCGCCAAACGATCAGAACTCTTTATTCAAGCCCCTCAAACTCATTTTAAGCCTATGACAGCCCAGGAGCTCAGGGCACTTGGCCACAAGGGCAAGTGACATTGTGGCTTGGCAGGGTGAGTGGCAGCTTCAGTCACTGGAGGTGACGAGTCAGTGTCAGCTTGTCACGGCTGGGTCCCGTTTTCCTCCCTATTTCAACTGCTCCCTTTCCATCGCAGGTTTCCTCTTTTGTTTTTCCCAGGCAGAGTTGCCATAGCAACAGTGTCTCTTGACCACCCTGCCTTCCTCCCACCAGGGCCGCTCTTGCCAGCCTCCCACCTGAGAGGTTTCACCCAGCCCAGGAGCTCTCCCTTCAAGCTCTCCCCTAAATCTTTCTGAGAGCGCGCACGGGAAGTTGAAGTCCTCTGCTGTTGAGGTGTCTCTGGACATTGCAAGTGGAGCCACTGGGCTGGAATCCAGTTTTATGTTGCTAACTGGCACAATTTTCCATGCAAAGTGTCTACAGGAAGCTGCTCTTGAGCAGTTCAGCCAAAACTTGAGAGATCTGTCAGCGTTTGTAGGCAGGGATGTGGCATGGTAGACACAATACTCTGGTAACTTCAGTGATGGAATCTGTCTTTTCACAAGCCAAGAGCTTTTCTGAAGTGACTAGCTTATGATTTTGATTTGCAGAATCTTTTTCTCTTGAAAAATACACAGTTTTTCAATATCCTTTTGGTAGATCAAATAGTAACAGCCCCTTTTCACTCCTGGAAATCTCCTCTGTATTTAGAGGAGACTGTATTTGACCTGAGCCTGATGTCTAGCATCGCTAAAACCACAACTTCAAACCCACTTCCTATTTCCAAGACAAATTTTTTCCAGAAAAATTATACAAATAGAATCATAGAATGGCTTGGGTTGGAAAGTACATTAGAGATCACCTAATTCCAGCACCTCTCACTGGATCAATTAACTCAGTGCTGCATCCAACCTGGTCTTGAACACTTCCAGGGATGGGGCATCCACAGTTTCTCTGGACAACATGTACCAGTGCCTCACCACATTCACTGTAAAGAATTTCTTCTGGAAAAGCAATGTTGCTGGTTCCTCCTCAAGCACCTTCCTAAAGCTTTTTGGATTTATTGCACTTTTGGATGGGGTCCATTCAGCAGTTGTAAATATTTCTTCTCAACAAGACCTCAGTGTATAGAAGAATATTTATAGGGTTTGATGAGTGTGTTGAAACGATTAATTAAGAAAATGTTTCCACAAATATCTAAATGCATAATCAAATACATTTTTAATGAATTATGTAACAGTCTGTCACAACAGTCTATTTATATGAGACATTTCCATTTGACATGAAGTAATGCAGCTGTTTATTAAAATAAGGATTAATCTCGTGTATGTTACATTTGCATGCCATTTTATACTTTATCACAAAGAAATGCAAAGTCAGACTTAAATTATAAACTTCCATATATGGTGTAGCTGATAAATGGGTAGAAAAGAATATCTGGAGAGAAAATATCTGGGAGGAGGCAATATCACCTATTCTGGAAAACCTGTTATTTAACAATAATTTCCCTGAATCTAAGCTGAAACTTCTACGATGAACAGAATTAAGACTGTAGGAGGAAATTGCAAGGTAACATGTTAGTAAACTGATTTTCCTGTATGTGTCATATAATCACTGGATATCTGGGCCAAAGATTCTGCCTGACATTGCTAAAAATATTGTCCCAAGATACTGCTGTATCTATTGTCCGGTGATCCAGATGATAATCAGTGCAAGGGCAGTAATAAAGTTGGTGAAAGTGGAAGCCTATTACTCTAAATGGTGGAGTGGACAGGGTTGTACTCAATATATCTCATCATTTTAAGCAGAAGCATAATAGACTCTAAATTAGCTGGTACTAAAGAGTCCTTAGGGAAATCACTGTTAATAATCCTCTGAAAGCATCATCTCATTGTCTGTAGGGTTCAAAAAAGCAAGTTGGATCATGAAAAAAAAAGAGAAATAAATACAAACTGTAAAGGAAAACCTTGTGTCTGTGCTAAACTCCTTGTTGTATTTATATCCTGAACATTTTACAATTCTGGTCATGGTTTCTCAGAAAGAACCTCAGCAAATAAAAAAGGTATGGAGAAGGGAAGGAAAGATGGCCAAGGACACAGAGTAACTTGTCTGTTGAGTGAGAACAAAGTATGCTGCATTTTTATCTTGGAAATGAAATCAGCACTAACAAAGGTAGCATGGATGCTGTGAACAGCGTGCATAGGGAATAAATTTTGGGGTTTCTTATCATACCAAAATTAGGTGATACCCAGCAAGATGATTAGGTAATACATTAAGACACAGAAAACAAAAATTATATTTTCACTGACTGTTTTATTTGTGTTGCAGAGTTCACAGCCACAGGATGCTCTGGAGTTTAAACTATAACCAGTCTTGAAAGAAAAAAAAATGGATCAAAAATTAATGGACATACCTTTGTCAAGAAAAGAAGCTCAGATGCAGCTGAGGCTGAGGACCTGTGAGGTTTGTTGAGACAGTGGGGCACTGGGGACAGTGCTCTGTGTCCTTTCCAGGGCATCCACCACTTGGAGTGGGAGACCTCTCATCCATGTGAGCTTTTGATCTGGTGAAACACCAGATCAATGCTGCTGCTCCAATGTACCCTCTGATGTGATAAGATGGAGAAAAGAATGTTGCTCTTTACAGGTGAATGTGTTTTTCTCAATTTCTATATTGATGGATTTATATAAACATAGCCACTGCCCAAAATATAGGTCTCATTGCTCTTTGGGGATAATTTTCTCACTAGAAAAAAAAAAGGTATTTAATCTAATTTAGTATTTTGTTTAGTAAGGCACTTACCAAACCAAGTTATTTCAACAATTAAAAAAAAATTAAACAATTGTTTTAAAAATAAATGATTTCAATAATTTCATTTATGTGAGAGGACATAAGGTTTCTAGTTCTTAGAAATACTCCAACCTATCAAGTAGCAGTAACAAAATGCAATGGAACAGGTCAAATTCCTGTAGAACTATATAGAGGTTGAATTTGATTTTAAATAATGCTTTACATTCTTTCTGTCAAAGCACTCAGAGTACTTTGGACTTACATGGCTTAAATCTCAGCTGGGTTTTGGAAGCTTTTTTATGTATCACCACAAAACGGTATTTTTTCAAGTTCATTTTTATAGACTTCTTTTCTCCCTGTTGCTTTGGGCATGAATTACTTTTCCATTCCTGGTAACTAAAGTCCTGGGTGGCATTCACTGTCTTGAAGTAGCAACAGGAAATGGAAAAATTACAGTTTATTTTGTTGCAGTTGGGTACCTTTAAAAACGTTTGTAGACACTGCAGTTCTATTGAGACTTTCAGTGAACTGTTGCACATTCCTTAATTACAGAGAAAATCAGGTCAAGAAATGGATTCTATCCCCAAAGATTATTTTATTCCTGCTAAAGCCATGCTGTGGTAAGAAATAGCACATCCCTTCTTTTCCCTTTAGATAAATTTCAGTTTGCACTGTCAGAGACCAACATGTGATGTGGAACCTAAGCCAACCTGTGGGCAAAACATCTCCAGGCAGACATAAAATTATACCAGGAACAAATCCCCTCCATATATATGTAAGAATTTCACTTTTGCTTGGAATAATCATGACATAGCTTCATCATTGATACCTGCTTGAAGATGTGGATGTCCCTGTTTTCTGATACAATCCTGAATGAAGATGTGAATGACTCCTGGTCTTCACTTTACTTTCAGTTTTGGGGGAGCAAAGGAACGAGGCAGATGGGAGCTCTTATTATGTTCCCACTGTTTATGCTGGGGAGCTGCAAGTGGGATGTCACATCCTACTTCATCCGTCACAGTGAGTCAATGCCTGTGAAGAGTTCAAGATGTTCCCTTCAGCAAAGCGAGGCAGAGCACGCCAGGGAGAGGATCTTGGAGGTTTTGTGTTCACAAATAACTGCAACTACTTCAGGAAACGACTCAAGTGCAAACCTGAACAACACAACTCTCTCCCAAGGTCGGACGGCAGCGCTCAGGGAAAAACCGCGAAGGGTGAAATGTGCCAACCCCAACCACTGCTCTGTTTTGCTTGTCCCACCCAAGCAAGGGGGAAAAAGTAGCAATGGCTCAGAAGAGACAATGAAAATTATTAGCAGTATGAAAATGTTCCTTGACAGAGTAGATTTTACAAGGTGAAAGTAGATTGTTCCTCAGATGTCTAACAGGAAGCATGGCAGGTCTGCAAGAGAAAGTCTGATGGAGACAATAGTAACAACTTCAAAATCTTCTCTCCAGTTATTTTTCCTCATATTATTCCACACAGAACCCCCTGATGGAACTTAGAACATCATAGAATGGTTTTGGTTGAAAGGACTTTAAAGATCATCTCATTCCACCCCCCTGCCATGGGCTGGGACACCTTCCACTATCCCAGGATGCTCAAAGCCCCATCCAACCTGGCCTTGAACATTCCCAGGGATGGAGCATCCACAGCTTCTCTGCTCCAGTGCCTTGCCACCCTCAACGTGAAGAATTTCTTCCTAACATTAAAAAAGCTCACTGCTTTTCTTTTTCATATAAAAACCTACTGCTGCAAGATATTATTAAACAGCATGCTGATAGCAGTGAGAAGGGCTACAGCAGAGGATGAAAAATGGAAGCACTTGTTTTCCAAAGGATGCAGTTTTATGAGAGCCCAACACTTGCACTTCAGGATGTAAATTAAGAACTAATTAACTTTCATCCTAGCCATGAGGGTATTTATTTCTTGCACTGTGTAGCTCTCTGTAAAGCCTTGTCAGACACTGGCCAAGGCTGGTGACATGTCTGATGAGATGTGACAATGCTCAGTTGGTTGGACCATGGTGCAGATAACACCAAGGCTGTGGGTACAATCCCTGTGTGGGTCATTTTCTTAAGATTTGGACTCAATATTCCTTGTAGGTCCCTTCCAACTCAGAAAATTCTGTGAATCTGTGAATGGTCTGACTGGATATGGCAACACTCCCACAGTTTGGAGAGCATGGGGCTGGGTTGTTCCTCTTTTATCTTATATGCTTGTCAATCCCAATGGTGATAGGTATGAAGAGGCTGTGCTTTCAGAAAGCTTCATGTACTGAGCTGAGGCTGAAATACAGAGCAAAGCTTAGAAGGCAAATTCTTGGAAACTGAAATTTAAGGAAAGAGAATGGAAAACATGTCAGGTTTGGAATCAGACCCCAGACATCTGATGCATTCTGCATTATGTGAAATTATTGTCAGTAAAATAATCTCTGAAGTGTTGTGTCATGATACTGTCCAGGCTCAACATAAATATACCAGAACTGTGGTCCTGGAATTGTTCATCTGATTTTACAGCTCTGTCTTTTCAGTTTTAAACACTGAGCATTTACCAAATTTGTGGGCAGAGTCTGCAGCCTGCACTGAGCTGCATTACTGCAGCAACATTGTCACAATCTATGGAAAGCAAAAAAACCCTTTGAGAGAGGTCAAGGTTTTCCAGTGGTGCTGGCAAGGCTGAATGAAGGCAGCCTTGGGGGAAATATGATCAGTTTTGATGGCACTAAAGGCTGGAGGAAAACTAAGATGAACCCCTGAGGAGAACTGGATGATGTAGGCTAGAATAGGACCACAGCTTTAGGAACTTGCAGATAAAAGAAATATATTTGGATGGGATCCTGGAATTTCTGTGATCCTGGGAGAGATCTGTGGGGTTTGTGGGGTCTTGTGCAGACTTTGGAAGGCTATTGGTGCTCATAGGACTATTTCCCTCTCTTTCTTATCCCCAAGATTGTAATTTTCTGGAAGAAACCTCCTGCTTCCTTATCTGTGACTGCTTCCCATCTGGTACAGGAGCTTTTCCCACCTGCCCCAGGTGTTGTGAATGAGGTGTTCAGGTTAATTAAAGAATCACTGTCAAAGACATGGGCAAAAGCAGGTTTAATATCAATTTGACCATGTTACTTGTGCATCCCTGACCAAAACCCCTCTCCCTTCTGAGAAGCATCCTCCTCCTGCTGTGGTGGTCTCAGGAGCTTTTTCTGTTGCTGCTGTGTGAGAAGGAGGGAACAGGGCAGGGGCAAGGCCTTCCCCTGCAGCACAGAAAGGCAAACAGAAGTGAGCAGTGAGAAACCAGGCAGGAGAGCAGTGGCAGAGGACTTTGGAGGTTGCTCAAATGCTGGACCTTCTCTCTCCTCTCATTCTCCAAAGCAGGGATCCCTGGGGGGCTCAGCAGTCAGCTGCCTAAGGCAAATGTTGATTTTGGCTATACATAAATCCAGCCTATAATTGCCTACGTTTGTATGAGCTACACTCACCTCTGTGGCTTACACCAATGCTCTGAGTTCCCCTCATGCTGTCTGGGCACTATTTTTGGGGTGTTTGGGAGGCCTAAATGGAGGAAAATTAAACAGAAGGGTTCTGGTGTCTTAGCACAAGAAGGGCACTGATCTGCTGAAGTGAGTCAAGAGGTCACCAGGCTGATTAGAGGAATGGAGCAACCTTGCTGTGAGGAAAGGCTGAGGCATTGGGATTGCTCAGCCTGGAGAGGAGAAGCTTCAGGGTGACCTAATTGTGGCCTTCCAGATGGAAAGAGACTATTTACAAGGCCTGGAATGACAAAGAAAGGGGAAATGGCTTCAAAGTGACAGAGAGTAGGGTTAGATTAGCTATCAGGAAGAAATTCTTGAGAGGGTGCTGAGGCCTCAGTTCACATTGCCCAGAGAAGCTGGGGCTGCCCCAACCCTGGAAATGTCCAAGGCCTCTTTGGAGCTCTGAGCAACCTGGGATAGTGGAAGGTGTCCCTGCCCATGGCAGGGACAAGAACTGAGTGATCTCTCAGGTCCCTTCCAACTTAAACCATTCTATGATTCTATGATTACTGCTGCACCCACAGAAAGCTCCTTCACATTGCCAAAGTTGTTTGTCTGAGACTTAGACAAACATCTTGGAAAAATACAGTCTCTTTTCTTGTGAGCATCCCACAGTCAAAGCGCAGGCACGTATTTATCAGAAACCTATCATGTACCAGATGGCAGAATAAAGTGGTTGTTTAAACACTCTGTGACTTAGGGTAACCTGGCATAGCACATTCTCAAAATACGCCGCATGTGTTTCTTCACAGATCTCAACTTAAGTATAGCAATGAATAACTTCTTCAAAATCCTGGAACAGCAACATGTCTTTTGTTTCTTGCATGTTATCTAAGAGCTGCTGCAGCAAATGCAAGGAAGGAGTTAGACCTAGAAATCAGCTTTGCTGAAGACAGTGCTGGAAGTTTTCTTCTAAAATGTAGGTCTGCACCTGTGCTGTGGGTGAAATCCTCAGGGATTTGCCTTCTAGAGTCTACCCAAAGCACTCAGGTTGTCTAGCTGCTCTCCTCCACAGGCAAAATCTGTGCCTTTCACAGGATTCTGACCCAGACAGAGCTCTGCCTATGCACAGAGGTTTTGTTCAGGTGTGGCAGGAACATGTGGGAGAAAAAGTGTAGTGGGTTCTCATTCCCCTGTTTCAGGACTCTGTGAGGAAGTTTTGTCAGTCCATGTGACTAAAATACTCTTTGCCCAAAATCTGGCCATGAAGAACAGCCCTCACTCCCTACCTTAGGGGTCAGTGTTAGAGCTGCTTCCATTCATGCAGTATGGAATAAGCTCAGCAGATTCACAAGGCAATGGTTGTGGTAAATGTCATTTAAAAAATCAAAATCTTTTTGGGGAAAGGCAACTTTCTCTCTGTTTGCTGTGTATCACTGCCTTGTACTGATGTGTCAATATTCTGGGACTCAGAGACCTGGATGAACTCCCTAAAACTTTAATCACTCATAATCTGTACCAATTTCCTCAGAGTGAGCTTCTCTGAGATTTTGACCAAACCCAGAACTTCATAAGAAAACATTCTTATTGAATTTTGACACGTATCCTTCCATAGTTTCCAAATTACCCTTCTCAGTTCCTAAATCTTCAAGTAGAGAGAAAAATGGAAAACATTTCACATGAAGATTTGCTACAGTTTGATTGTTTTCCCTTCTCTCTCTGTTACATAACTGTTTTTCCCTTCACTTGGAAGAAGTGTTATTACTCACATGTGATGCATAATCCTCTCCCACACCTCCCATCTCTGCTTTCCCTCCTGAGCATGATCTTCTAAATTTTCTGACAATGTTTTTTGAATCACTTTCCATGTCTGCTGATGCTGTGAGGGGAATACAGGCAGCAGAGAGCAAGGAGGTCTCTACTGTCGCTCGCCTGCTGCCTGAGGAATTATGGACTAAATTTTGCTTGTAGAATCTCCACCTCCAATAGAGGCCAAAGAGGCTCTCAGACCTCAGCTGGTCTTCCTTATAACAAATGTTGTTTGCCAGATTTATTGGTTTGATGCCAGAGAGAGAATCTGCAGTCGTGGCTCTCAGAATCCAGCGGGTGACAGTCGGAACAAGCTGAGGGGGCTGGATCTGAACGTGACTGCAAGACAATAAACACAGAACTCTCACTGCAGCTACTTGCAAACAATCTCTCTCTAAAGAGAAAAAACAACAACTTTTAAAGCTGTCAACAATGGTTTTATCAGGAGACAAGAATTCTTGTGAGAAGTACCCCATTCTGTTAAGCATATGGTCAACAACTTGCCGTGTCAAACGAGCAGTAGCACATGTCTAGGAAATGCAAAACACCACGGGATCAATGAAATGTTCAGCAACCAAAAATGTATTGGAATGTTCTCTTCTGTCTGTGCAGGGCTCAGCAGAAAATCTCAATGTTCTTGATTCTGTTTAGTCTTTTAACCTACTTGATCCTGTTTCTGTCATTAAAATGTCTTAATGTTTTCCTTATTTATAATGCTTTGTAGGATTCTGATTTGTTTTTTTAAAATCTGCGTGTCACCACTGCTCTTTCCCTGTAAGCTAAGCATATGTCTTGTTAAATGGTTTGCCATAATCTGAAGGTTCCCTTTCCTCCTCCCCAGCTCTGAGAATTAAAGATATTTCCTCCAGGTGTTTGCCAGAAATATACAATGATTTGGGACCAAATGACAAGGAATGACATCTCAATACTCTCTCAAGCCTCATAATCTCTGGCCTTTTTGCTTTAATGTTTCTTCCTCTGTGATAAGAGGATGGTGAGGGGAAAAAAGACAAAGGGGACAGAACACAGTATTTTTTATTTAGATTTTAAAGTGATGCTGACTGGGCTCTGCAGACTTTTCTCAGGTTTTTGCTTCCTAGGACAGCATTTTAGGGGCTGAGGAGCTTCTGGCAAGAGAAATCCTATGAAATATTGAAAGGGTAACCTTAGAGACACCTGGGATCTGATAGCTCTAAAACTGGAAATCACAGAGAATAGACTAATTCATCAAGTGCTATTCAGTAGTTAATTTTCACATCAATTATATCACAAAGGAGAGAAAACAAGTCATACTATCAAGATCAATAGTAGGGTGGGATTAACTGGGGTTTTTTTCTTCACCATCCTAATTCATAAACAAATATAAAACATGGAATTATTGATAAATGGCATTCATGAGACTAATAGTCCATTCCTATCCTTTTAGGGTACTAAAAGGGGTTGCTGAAATAGAGAAATAAAACTACATTTTAAAATAAAGTAAAGTTTATGAAATAATTAAAAATAAATAATTGAATTATTTAAACCAAGAAAGCCTAAAAGATAGAGATTAATAATACTTAATGAAGTAGAAAGGTGAGTGAAAATATATATGTTATTGAAATATATCTGTCACCAGTTTTAACAATATTTCCATTTTTATCTGAAAGAAGAAACTTTTTACTCAGTATTTGTGCAGTGCTGCACTTTTTGGTCCATGAGCAGGTCTCTTGGGCACTGCAGTAATTAGTAATAAATTAGTAAAAGGAATAATGAGCAATGTGGAAGCCAATGACTTCAGTAAGAAACAGGATTTAACTGTGGCATTATTTAGCCTATTACTAAGAGCACAGAAAACTTCAAAGGATATTTTTATCCCATAGTTGCAAGACAAGAATAAGTCATTATTGAGATAATTTAGTAATCAGACTTAAAGGGATAATTTAATAATATGTGTTTAGTTAGTGAAGAATAGTTGTCTCAAACAATATTGTTTTCTTCTTAATATCAAAGATCCTTAAAAAAAAGAAAAAGAAAATAAATAGAATGGATAGTACAATACAATCTAATTAAGACAGTTAAATCTCTTAAGAAATATTCATGCTAAATCGAAGTATAGGATTTATAAAGAATGTTCAAGGTCATTTGCCAGTGAGTTCTCAAGGTCACACAGCATCTTTGTGCACGTTCCAGAGAAGGTAGAATAATTTTCAGGAGGGGTGAGTTACAATAATTGTGTTTTGTATGACTGTCAAAATGGCTACAGGAGCTCCAATTTATTATAGGATTAGTGTTAAAAAGAATGGAAGGTAAAAAATGGGTTCAGTTCAGTACCATATAAGGAGAAAGTTGAAATTAATTAATATGAATGTGGATTAAATGCTTTCTGGAGGTGCAGTGAGGTGTAGTGCTGGTGTTGTTCTGGAGATTAGAGATGCTCTCCCAAAGCATTGTCAAATGCAAAGCCCACATGACAAAAAGGAATAAATGCTGACCAATTTAAGGTGTACAAAAGAAAAGAAGAATAATAAACCCCAAACTCTGAGCTTTTGGTATTTATTTAGGGTAATCACAATCTGATTTAATTATTGAGCAAGAATGGAAATACAGCAGGATTCAGAGGAATGTGGTATTTGCACACATTGAATGGCTTCCATAAATAGAAATGCAGAACACATTTTAAATGAGTGTAAAAATGGGTCCTACTTTTTTTTATTCAACACAGCACAAAGGTTTAGAGCAAGACTCAGAATTATGGGGAAGTTCTCCTTCCTTTGCCCCTCAAGCCCACAGATGAGAGCTGTTATAAAAGGCAGTGAGGTGTTTTTTTGATTTGCTTGTGTTACTTGATATGCAAACGCACATCGGAAGATGGGTTGGGAATGAGCTAAGCTGAACTTGCAGGAAAAGAAGGACAAAGCCTTGTTTAAATTAGTAATTAATTGCATTATGGTGAGTGTGACACTACAATGACTAAGGAGTAAGGCTTTAGCCAGGCTAAAACCTTCACTTTCCTGACAACTCTTTGACCTTTAGAATGAAAGGCAGCCCAAAGATAATAAACTCAAAAATATGACTTAATACAGAGTACTCTTGGGTGAATACACCACATATTAGCGTCAGACAAACATACTTCAAGAATTGTGACTTCTTTGTACTTTAGCAATAATAAGACCAGTGGAAAGTGTAACTCAGTAAATTATGTTATGATAAAATTCAGCTTAAAAAACAAAATGCAAACCATGTCTCCTTATGGTTGCCACACACTCCATGCATATTGCTTGTGCAAATCAGGCAATTAAAGTAGTTACTAGGGAAAATTTGTCTCAGATGTCAAATGTAAATCCCATAATCTGGCCCGGTTATTATTTTCCAGAGAACTAGAGGTTTTTTTGGAGTGGCCTCTTTTCTCTTTTGCTTTTCTCATAGTCTTCTCAGTTAACACATGGAATGAGAATTCTGCAGAGAAATCTGTGAGAGCATGCTAAGGGTATTGATTTTGGATATTCCTGAATTTTTAGAACTAGGATTTGGATTCCAGTCATGCCATTGTTCTAGAAAAGCAGGGTTTTTTCACTCATCAAGGACAAATTTTTGCATCCTTTGAAGTGCAGAAATTCCCAGAGGGGTTTTTTAGTAATAAATATTGATTCATCTTCTCTCTGTCCTTTGGACTAAATTGCATTTTGTCTCTCTTAGATGGCCTTGCATTTTGTCATGTGATTGTTAGTTTACGTTGGTACCTTTTGCAGGAAAACACCAAACCCATAAATCTCTTTCCCACCAGTTCACCTTTGATCACAAGGGAACCTCCTGCTGTTCTTGAAGGTTTCCTCGAAGAATCTTCAGCCTTCCTGGACTTCTTTGCCCTTCAGCCCAGCTTCTCCTGTCAACCAGGCTCACAAAAAATCCAAAGTCTGCCATCTGGAAGGTCAAGGCAGATGTTTTGCTGATCCCTTACTTTTCCAAGAACTGGAAAAAACTCTATAATTTGGTTATCTTTGTGCCCCAAATAACCTCCAACCATCACATCCCCCACCAGTCCATCTCTGCTCACAAGCAGGTCTAGCAGGGCACCTCCCCTGGCTGATTCCCTGCCCAGCTGTGTCAGGAATTGCCTCCCACACAGCCCAGGAACCCCAGGATGTTTCCTCTCTGTTGTGTTGTATTTCCAGCAGACATCTGGCGAGCTGAAGTTTGCAGAGAACAAGGGCTAGCAATGGTAAGACTTCTCCCAGATGTCTACAGAATATCCTGGGTGGGTGGTCTTTAACAGAATCCCCTCATATCTGATTTCATCTTTCCCCAGCTCTTACCCACAAACTCTTGACCCTGTCATTGCCATCATTTAGCCCCAGGCAGACAAAACTCTCCCTAACACACCCCACCACCTCTCCTTCCTTGCACTTCTCTTCTGAAGAGTCACAGCCATCCATTGCAGCACTCCAAGTGTGGAAGTCAGCCTCCCATGTTTCCAGGATTGCAGCTATATTCTGGTTTTCTAGCTGTGGTTTCCTGCTCCTCCTGCTGGTTGCCCATGCTTTGGGCACTGGTGCAGATGAATTTCAGCTGGGCTGTTGATGCTGCCACCATTTCTTGGTGGTGACCATTCCCACACATGAATAACCCTTGTGTCTTTTCTGCCACATGGATTTCCATTCCCTATCTGCACTAACATGGCAGACAGCAGGACCTCACCATCACCATCCCTCCAACATTGGTGTTCTGCCCCAGGCTTAACTCTAGTGAGTCTGGCTTATCTCCTTCCTCCATCAAATCTAGTTTAAAGCTCTTTCAGTGAGCCCTGTTAACTCCTGCACTAAAGGTTCTTTCCCCCTTTTAAGGCAGCTGTACCCTGTGTGTCCCATAGACCAAGTCACAATTAAAATTCTGACAGTGACACCGGCCTTGGAGTCAGGTATGGACCTCTGGACTCTTTCTGTTTCCTTCTTCATCATTCCCTGCAGCTGGGATGATAGAGGAGAGCACTGCTTGTGTTCCTGAGCCTTTAAGCAGCTGTCCCAAGGACCTGAAGTCTCTCCTGAGGTTCCTTGCTTCAAATTGATTGCAGCCTATAGAAAAAAAATCCCCATGGATAATAATCTGAGGGCTGTAGCAGGGTAGGAAGCTTTAACCCTGGTTCCAGGGAGGCAGCAGGCTTTCCTTAAAAACTGGGGAAGTCTGCATATTGGACCTGCTGTTCTCCTCAGGACAGTCTCCTATGACAATATCCCTTTTCTTTCCTTATGGAAGGGTTTTGATGCAGGACATGGACCAACCTCACCTTGGAGACTCCTCCAACTTAGGTCAGCCATTGTCCTCATCATTGCCTGGTTTCCCTTGCACTGGAATCACTTTGCATTGCTCAACACTCTTGGCATTTTCCTGGATAGCTCTGAAAATACCTGCAACAATATTCTTATTTATATTGCTAACAAGAACTCAAATTGTCAGGTTTTACTCCTCATTTTTACAAAAATTCCTCTATTCAGTAGTAAATTGCTACTGCTGATGTTCATATTCATCACTTCCTCTAGAAGCCCCATTTTTCTGCAGTCTGAGGAGCCCCTCTTGCTGAGGCAATAAAAACATGCAAATCTCTTTAGTGAAAGGAACATAAGGGTTGATTTATCTGCTCTCATAACTCCTCAATGACAGGTTTGGAGTAGAAATGGGTATGAAAATGAGACTCTGTCCATAGCAAGATGTCTTCATGCTCTAAACTTGTATCCTCTGTCATATCACATGAGAAATTGGCAAGGTAATGTATAGACCTTGCAAGACTTCCAGCAATATTACATCATGGAGCTTTGCACAAAGGTAGAGCTCCTACAGGAAAAGAATTTGGGAGTGTTGGCTGGTCTGTAAAAACAGAAACCGTTTGTGCTTCCATGGCTGTGTGACTGTAGAACAAAAAATCACTGCAGTGTTTACCAAACAAATCTCAAAATCTGGGAACTTGTGTGGAAATAGCACTTCCTTGCACGTGTTTTGAGTCACAGGAAGAGTGGCAGACTGGATGATTGGTTCATAAACAGAAAAACTTTCTCCCAGATAAAGTGGAACGACTGTGTTAACAGTTCTTAGCGGTTTGGAGGCCTGCCTGTAGCCAGTCACATCATTTGTGGCTTCCTGGGTGTATTTGAAAGTGCCCTTCATAAAAGGTCTCATTCATTTTGTTTCACAGAAGCTTCATCAAAGCATCCTTTATACAACTCTTGAAAAGATGCTGTTGAAGTTGTGCTTTAAGAATAATTATAGCTGAATCTTTGGTGCATTATATCAAAGCATAAATGGAAAAACACAACCAGCTAAACAGCCAAAGTTTAGATTTGGGCACAGAAAGTGGAAAAGTGAAAGACTATTTTCTGTCTTCCAGAATATTTTGAAGAGACTATTTGTGATCAACAACAATCGTGTGTTTTTTGCCTAGAAAAGCAGATTTGCAGACATCTAAGGGATCTAAGGTTGCAAAGACCCAAACTAATAAAAAAGCCATAATAACCTTCATGTAAACAGGACAATGGCACATGAGATGCAGATTGTTACAGCCATATGTGATTTAGATCCGGTTGTTTGCTCACAAGGTCATTTTCTATTAAGTGAAGAAAAGCAAAATTTCATTTTCAACAAAAGCTTTTGTCCCAGTGACATCACAGGATCCTGTTTCATGGCAATTTCCCAGCTCTTGATGTGTGTTTTTCCAATGACTTCATACCCACTCTGCATTCTGGGCACTGGGTGGGCTGAAACCCCTGCACACAGAGACATGACAAGGACAAGGAAGGATGAAACACTGTGCAGGCAGACTGGGAGCCAGACAAAGCTGCCTCCAGGTAAGATCCCATCCCACACTTGCAATAAAATAAAATAAAATAGAATCCCAGAATCATTTGGGTTGGAAGGAACCTTAAACCTCTTCTTGTTCCATATCTGCCATTGGCAGGGACACCTTCCACTGTCCCAGGTGCTCCAAGCCCCAGTGTCCAACCTGGCCTTGGACACTTCCAGGGATCCAGGGGCAGCCACAGCCTCTCTGGGCAGCCTGTGCCAGGGCCTCACCACTCACAAGGAAGATTTTTTTTCTCCATAAATACCAACTTCCCCCCAGGTCATTTGTGGTTGAAAGTAGCCTGGTGAGCTGGGTGTGCCCAGAGCAGCCTGTGGATAATCACTTGCTCAAGGCATGGGGGAACCAGACTTTTAGCACTGCAGAGTCCTTGAAACTGCAAAAGAACCAGTCCCTGAACAAATGCCTTCAAGAGCAGAAGAGGGAAGTCCTTCAGCACATCCTTATTCTCTCAGCAGCATTTTTGCTTTGCCTGGGCTGTGGTTTGAGCAACTGCTCATTTGTCACACATTGCATCTGGAGTGACTCCAAGGAAACTGGGAGATGGTCTCGTTGACATCTGGTTGCTGACATATTAACGAGGACTTTGGCCTCCATTTCTCACTTCACCTCCTGAAATCATTGTATATCAAATGGCACCAGCCACAAGGATCAACCAAACTTTAAAAGTTCCTGCAAAATCAGGAATTGTAAGAGCTGATTGAAATTCACAGGATGTTTCTACTCTATCACATGATAAAATATACTCATCTTCTCTTTTTCTTTTTTTTTTTCCTCCTTTTTTTTTGTGCAAATGTTGGTAGAAAAAGAGCCTGCAATTTGATTCCTTCAAGTGTTTGTGTTGGGAGAGCTCTTGTCGCATATGTTCACAGAGAGTGAACATAAAAGGGGCCCGAGGATAGACAAAAAATCTGTTTGACTATCTGACAAATAGTTACAGAAACATTTTGCATATTTACCCATCTTCTAAGAGAAACATATTGCTGTGCAACAAAAATGTGTTTACTGTAAAACGACATAGACAGCAGCACTTAGAACACACTTGAAAGAGTTGGATTTTGTAAGCAGCTCATTTGCATAGAAACACAGGAACATTTGAAGCCTCAGAGACAGCATCAAGGAATAAAAGACATCCACTGGGACAGTCTGCATTAACCTTAGGTTTGTATGGTTTTCTTTTCCTCTTAGGACTGTATATTTCTTAAACTATAAAATCAATCCATGAAATCATTCCATGTCCTCAAAAGTGCAGTGAGTTACTGCCTTGCCACCAGGTTATTCTAAATTCCTCTTGGACTGCTGCTACATTTATATAACTTTGTTATATCACTGGCAACTTATATTTCTATAATTTCATGCAAAATAGATTCATTCTCACTTATGGGGTAGTGCTCCTTCTCAGTTACAGCCTGAGACCTGCTGATTTTTACTGAGTTATCCCAATAGATGGTTGGCATTCATATTCATTTTTTCCTCTCTCCTCAGCCAGGCTGTGAGCCTGAGTGAGGCATCAAACTGAAGCCAAATTGATGTAGCATATTCAAATTTCAACCTTGTTACTGAAGAGAATGCCAAGAGTTTAAAAAAAAAAATGTCAGGCCTTTGAGATGTAAGAACAAAATGCTGGAAAAGAAAACTTTCAAACTCAGCAAATGATGACTTTTACCTCTGGGAGTTCTATGTAAAAACCTCTGAGTAGATAAATGAAAGATGTCTTCAAGTACTAATAATAGAATGGTAAATGCAGCTATTATGATGCACATAAAAAACCTGGAAATAATTTCATTGTGCAATTTAGTGGCTAAAATCCTTCTTCCCAATCCAATACTTTAAACAGCTACATGAGAAAAGAGGCTTTGGAAACCTAACCAAAATAGCAAATTTCAGGTATTGTTAGCTAGTGGGAGATTGAATATATTTTGCTTAGGGATTTATTAGCAGAAAAGACATTTTCCACCTCTGTATAATTCTGCCTGACCACACCTGAGTTAGAGCTGGAAGCTGTTGCCCTTTCCATGTAGCTGTGTAACAGTTTCTCTAATTTCCTCCATGTTTTTGTAGTAAAGACAAGTTTTTTCTCTTGGTTGCAGTGCAAGAGGTTAAGGTTCCCTGTTGATTTGATTGTACAGCGCTTGGACTTGCAAATTTAAAGGTAAAAATAGAAATCTCTCTTAAATATTGCTCTCCCAGGAAGCATCTCACAGTGTTTCAGGGGTACTTGCAGAGGCTGGTGCTATCCCTGATTTATGTCTTAAAAAGTGACATGAGAGTGTCTGAGGCTAAAAGGAGACCAGGTCTAGCAAGGCCAAGAGCTAGAATGGTGCATGGTAATGCTGGAGAAGGTGAGAAAGAGCAAATTAATGTCATCACAAGAAATATTCACACTGGTGTGCATGACACAGGCACAATGTTCTGATGACACCCAGGAGTGGAATCACTACCAAAATTGCAGCTTTTCTATGTCTGTGGAGATCTAGAAGAACAAATTAAATTATCACCTATAAGAAACAACAGAATATTAGCAGAGGCTCTGAATGGGGTTAGGGACAAACAACTGGGTTAACTTCAATATTACTATAAATTTGTGTTTAATACAAGGTATTCAACAATTTAATTTAATATAAGATATTATATTTGTGTAAAATACAAAATGTATTCTCTGTCTACACCTGTGCTTTCTTAATCTTGAGTTAAAAAAGACATCCAGCATATCTGAGAGCAACTGTTCTATGTCCAAGTAACTTTATGGTGGCTGGTTAACTCATAAAGTAGGAATATATATTGATAATAACAAAGATGAAACATTGGTAACCTAAAACCAGGCCAAGGAATGGCAATTAACATCTCTGTTACCAGCAGAACAAGTGTCCCAAGGGGCTTTCTTTTTTTATTTACAGGGTACATCTTGTCTGCACCAGCAGTGCTACATGAAATGGACTCCTAGCTGAGAGATATTTCATTTAGAGCAAATATTGAAACTTTACAGATGCTTGCCTGCAGCTGTACAGAAAAGACAAACAGCCTCGAGACAAGCCAGCCCCGTGGAGCCTTTCCCTTGCTCTGTTTTAGCAAGGCAATAATCCATGCAGATGGGAAGCCAGAGCTGGGATGAGACATTCCCAGAACCCACTGGGAATCAGGGTCCTGATGCTGCCAGAGTCAAAGCCCCATCAGCTCTTTGTGCAGAGGGGGAGATGTGAAGGTGCACAAGGCTCTGCTGAGCCAGGACACAGGGAGCAAGATCTGTCCAAGCCCCATGGCAGGGTCACGAGCTGGAAGGAGGCAAGGGGGCTGTGCAAATACCTGTGGCAATAATGTGGGGGAGGAAAACAGGAGGGAAAGCCTGCTCTGGCACTAAAACCCCAAGATAGATTTTACAGATGAAATTTTGCTTCTGTAGAGAGAATTTGTGTCTCAGAAGAGGAAGTGACCCAGTAATGTGCACTCACAGAAAGGCAAAGCCTGCCCTGTGCTGCATGCACAGCAGTGTGGGCAGGGAGGGAGGGGATTCTGCCTCTGCTCTCCTGCAAATCCACCTGCAGAGCTGCCTCCAGCTCTGGTGTCACCACCACAGGACAGATGTGCACCTGCATGAAGGTGATCACAGGGCTGGAGCACCTTTCCCACAAAGTCAGGCTGAGAGAGTTGGGGTCATTCAGCCTGGAGAAGGCTCCAGAGAGACCTTGGAGCAGCTTCCAGTGCCTGAAGGGGCTGCAGAAGAGCAGGAGAGGGCCTGTTTAAAGGGCATGTGTTGATAGGAGAAGGAGTAATGGCTTTAAGTAGAAAAAGGGTAGGTTTGGATCAGATATCAGGAAAAAATTCTTTACTGTGAGGGGGTAAGGCCCTGGCAGAGGTTGCCCAGACAAGCTGTGGCTGCTCCATCCCCATGAAGTGTCCAAGGCCAGGCTGAAGCTCTGTGCAGCCTGGGATAGTGGAAGGTGTCCCTGTGCCTGGCAGGGGGCTGTGCCCCTTGACTCTGCCTCTCCTCAGTCCCATGAGGAGTGCTCCAGGCCCAAAGAGCTGCCAAAGCACTTACCAAAAGGTGAAAACCCAACTGCAGCTTCTGCCTGCCTTTGTCCTTATGGACAGTGCCATTCCTAAAGCCACCTCTGGCTCTCTAAGGAAAGGGGATGCTCCAGGAACATTCCTCCTCTCTCTTGGCTGCCCCCAGTGTGGGCTGACGAGGTTTTAACCTCTAATCTGGTGTGGGAGTTTGACAGACAGACTCCAGCTCTGACACAGGAGGCCAAAAGCCTTTGAGGAATATGAGTATCTGCTTGTTAAGCCTGTTCTATTCCAGCCAAGGAGTACTGAATCTAATCTCTACAGAAAGGGTCACTGCTGGAAGGAAACAACATGATCAAGTGTTGCCTTGTGTTCTACTTTTCCAGCTTCTTTTTTTCCCCTTTGAACTGGAAAACTGTGGGCAATGGGGATATTATTTCTTCGTGTATGTGGAAAATCCCTTACTAGGAAAACTAATTTATTCAGACAGAAATAAATTCCTTCCTTTTCCTAAATATGCAGAAAATCAAAGGCACAGTGGAGCAGCAAAAAGGAGGGTCTTCCTTGGTTACAGTTTATTGCAGTGAAATTCCCTACTGTGACAGAAGTAATGTCTCAGTAATGAGCAATGTCACAGAGGTCCCGGGTAAGTAAGTGCAAGTTTTGGGTGAATATCATGCCATATTTATTGTGAAACAGAATCACTGCTTTTAGGAAGGTTGAAAATGAGCTTTTCTTCCAAAAAGGTGTGCTTTCCTCCCTTGCAAGTATCATGTATTTTGATGTGTTGAGAGGTGAGGGGAATAAAAGACTTGTACATCAGGAGTACCTAAATTGATTATACTGTTTCTGCTAAGGAATGTTCTGTGTGTCAAGGATCACCTCTGGGTGGTAAGGGTCACAAAATGCCTCAGCTGAGTTGGGAATAATCTACTGGAAGGTTTTTTTCACTGAAGTCAAACAAAGGTATTTTGATTTCAGAGACTGTGTAGGAAATTAAAACATAATTTGAAGTTCTCCTGGTTTCCTGCAGTGCTCCATAACCCTATAATATGCATGGGGGGGGGGGGGGGGTGGGATTTTGATTTTCCTTCATAAACATGTCTGGAAAAACACCATTTTCTGCATTCCCAGACCCATCATTTCCTCTGTGGTCAGGGATTTTCAGGGCTTATATGATTCCTGTACAGGTCAATGACCCAAGTGCTGACACTTATTTCTCTCTTACGGATAATTTAAAAATCGTTCGATATGAAGCAAAATCAAATTTTGAAATCATTGAAAATGTTCACTAGCCATTCAGCATCTTAAAAGCATTGTTTGCTGTTTCCCTGAGGTGCTGGCATTTATTTGATGGTTCAGCAACAGGCTCAGTGGTCCAACCCAACAGGTATTGTGGTGAGCTGGCTTTTCCAGCTGTTCTCTGCATGCGTTTGTGTGTAAGCCTGTGTGTGTGCACACCTGAAAGTGTCAGCACTTTTGGTGCTGCATCAGCAGAAACATAATTCATTCTGTCCCCTATTTGAGAAGCTGCTGTAAATGATGTATAAAAAACCATTGGACAAATGCATTCTGTGCCATAAAACTCTATCACCTGCAAAGACAGGTGTTGATGCTTCAGGAATACACACACACAGTGTGGCAGACTGCAGAAACCTAGAGTGTGTTTGTGTTTCTTGTGGCTTTTCCTTTAACATTTGATTATTTGTTCAGGGCCAGAGTGTTGCTGCTGCTTATCTATATATTGACAAGATTGGTTCCATGAAGAGCATTTGCCTGTATCTAACTTTGTTTGCAAAGACTGTTTCAAGATGATGCCAGTGGGGGTGGGGATGAGGAAGAGAGGGAGAGAATATTTTTAATTAGTTTTGTGTAGGCAGCAGGGAGAGGACAGACGTACACTGTAAACGTATCATATTTTTTACTTTTTTTTTTTGTGATCTCAAGCAGCAAACAGACCAATCACAGCAGCCCAGCAGCTTTATTTGTGCTGTTTTTGGAAGACTTGGCTCTGCTAAGCACCCTTATTGTTGCTCCTGCTTGACATTCCCTGTCCTTGACATCTCCCTTGCCTGGAATCGATGATGACTGCCATCTCAGCCCTCAGGCTCCTCCACGGCTGCTTTCAACTGAGATAGCCTCGTCCCTTATTCCTTGCTGCCCTACTTTTGCCCCTCACCACCCCCTCTCTTAAAGTCTACAGCAACTTGAATTCAGCTCTCTGTGCAGAGAGGTTTTGAAAGGCGGGAGCTTTGCGCACCCAGCTGAATCCCTGGTGGAAATTTCCCCGCTCTGGTGCACGGCACTGGCGGGGTGTTGAGGGGGCTGCCTGCTACCAGCCCTTGCCTTTCTGCCTGCTCTGACACAATGTGGCAGCTGGGGACCAACACAGCCACTTGGCTGGGTAAAACAGTTAAATATAAAAGCAGACAATTTGTGGTACCACTGCCTTTCCCGACGGGCGCGGCCAGTCCTGAGGAAATCGCGCCCATTGGGGATGAGAAGCTCTGGTTTCTTCTTGGTGCTTGATTACACCCCAAAGACATGATTATCCCGTGCCAGTAGTCATCTTTCTTGTTAGACCTTATTGCTTAATTGCAACAGCACAGCAAAAAATAGGGGGGGAAAGGAAAAAACAGGAGATCAGGTGAGATATTGCTGAAATCATCGGAGGAGACGGTGATGGTTTGGGAGCTGCTGGCTATGTATGTTAATTAACCCTTCTCAGAGGAAATCCACAGAGCTGTACTTTCAAGAGAGATCTCCCCCCGCCTCTCACACATGCAGAGATGTGGTGGAGTCTCTCTCTTGGTATCTCATGCACTGCTCCAGGCTCTTGATGTCAAAATATACCAGCTGAGAATGTAGGATAAGAACAGCCGTAGGCTTTCCTCTGGTCCTCAAGACATTTCAAATCTATACTTTCCTGATTAGTATAATACCCTGCTTCATCAGGAGCACAAATATTTTTTTTCCTCCTGGTCTCCAAACGGGCAAATTTTTACAGCAATACGTGAAAAGCCTTGAAATACAGAAAACAGAAAATTCACTTGGGAGTGTGGAGTTCTAACCTATATTTACTTTTCCCATTGTGAGAAACATTTAAACAATTCCTTAACATTTATAACTGCACATCTATTTGAAATAATTGAAACAGAAACGTTAAAAGAAATTACATTTCGCTAATCCATTTACAATGGTACAAATTGCTTCTCATAGCCAACTGCCAGACTTGCTGTTTTATTTAATAACTTTAATGCTGAGGTTCCCTGAGGCAAGGAGACAGTTATCCCACCAACTGCAGGAGGTTTTACTGAAGTGTCCCCTGGCTATTGTCCAAGGACTGTGGAGGAGCTCAGCTAACAGGTTCACTTGCATTCCCTGTCTCTGACAAAAATACATTTTAATTCTAAGTGAAAGAGAAAAAGGTGTAAATGATGCATCCTAGAAAATCACACTGTTTTATTGGTATATGATTGTGGCTGGGTGGCCAATAAATTATCACTATAAAATGCGTTATTGCATTTTGACAGCCAGCAACTGAGCAATGCCCTCACTCCCCAGCAGAATCACAAATACATCTCAAATTTAAAGGTCTCTCAGGCAGAAATAGTGACCAGTAGGAAAAATCCCAGGCACACTCCCTTAATACTCATTGCTTTACAAACTATGACTGTTTCTGTAGCTCTAATTCTTGTATTCAGTTGTGTCATGGGAAATAATTCTTTCTCCTCTCTCTCCATGATGAGCTGCTGCATTAGGCTGACTTTCTTTGCAGGCTGTGAGTAAATCTGATTTTCCTGGCTCAGATCTCCTTTTTCTCTATTTGTTGTTTTAAGTGGAGTTCCTCAGTGCAGGAAAGATCAAGATACAGCCCATTTTCCCTGGTGTGAGTTCTGAAGTCCTCTTGGTCTCCTGCTCATCCCATGAAGGACAGAGTTAGGCTCAGGCACACTGTCAGTTCCTGCAGCTTGAGATATGTTAGAGGAGCCTCAGGTTTCTCCAAAATCTAAAAAATTGCTGACTAACAAAAATGCATCCACTTTTCAATAGACTCTGCACATCCAAATGTGCCAAGCATTGTTTCTGAGGTTAGAAGAACTTGCACTTTCTTATAATGTGGAAGACTGCAGAATGACCTGTGAAATAAAGTTTCTATAAGTCTTATAAAGAGATTATAAGGAAATTAGCAAAATGTACTAAAATATGTGAAATCTATGCCTTTGATTAGAAATACTTAAACACTATTAAAATAGCAGAGACATTCCCAGCCATGTTTGTGTTTTTAAATTATATTGATCCAAACTGCTCACCATCTATGACTTCTATAGCCTCATGGCTGCTTTCTTTCATCATTCCTCTCAAAGAAACACATTTTTATTTTTAGGAAACTTGCCCTGAGGCAAAGACTAGAAATTGTTCTCAAGCAGATAGTATAATTAAGGATTGATCTGCACAGTGGGGAGATGTTGGATGAATCAGACACTGACATTTCCTTCTTTCCACTCTTTCTTATGACTGAGAGCCTGGATTCCTTCCCAACAAAATAAGACACTTAGCTATGTAGAAGACGTGGTGTTAGGAGTTTAGATACCCCTGATTGTCAAGGGTTGTCAAAGCCCCACAGGTGTTTCCAGCTGGCAATTTATTCTCTGTTTTGTCATTGGCTTTAGCAGAAGCCTCAGGCAAATATTCTCCTGACACCTCAAGCAGGTGCCTGAGGTTGGAAGTGGGATGAAAGCAGGCTGAAAATTTTGGTTTAGTTCAGCAGAGAATACCTGTTCCCAATTACCTGATGTTGAAATAGTGATAAATATTCACACAGCAAACCTGTGGTCACACAGGGAGGTCTTTGGCTTGTCTTCAATGCTTTGATCCCACCCTTTAAACATATTTTTGGATTAGGAATTGCTCAGCAGCATGCCATGATTGGGATCCACACTGAAGGCATGAAACCTTTAATTTAAATGTCCCAAGTTTAATGCCAGCTCTAAATAAATTCAGTGAAAAAAAAGTGCCAACATGTTTCCCACAGCAAAGTCTGGGTCCTGAAGTCATTGTATTTTAGGAGATGGGGATATAAGAGATGGATATCTTGTGCCTTGTTCCTTCATGCTACAGTAGAAGATAGGAGATGAGCAATTTAATCTGCTTTGCCATGCTTGATATTTGCTTTCTTGAAAAATTATTTCCATAATAAATCAATTAAAGTATATCATTAATGAGGCACAGGCATTGAGAAAAAGTATAAAAATTCTTTCAAAATAGCACCTGGTTGAGAAGGATTAAAAATACACCAGAAAAAACCACAAATAATTTGGGTTTTGTGCCACCTATCAAGCTCTTCGTGAGCAATATGAAACTATCTATCAATTATATATAATCATGCTGTCACATACATCAGTAAAATGCAAAAGGCCACGAAATAACAGCACAGAATATCATCAATAGCACTCGTGTGCTTTATCAGACCCAAGACTGAGATGATCAACAGAGAGATACAGGTCATTATCTACAAATGTTTATGAAATTCATTTTGGTTACAATGAAGAGGAAACAGGAAGATAAGTCTCAAAATAAATTGGAATTTAATCCAAGAATTCTGCAGATTGACCTGACTTCAGACAGTAAACATCTTGTGCTCAGTGAAGCCTCAAGCAACATCTATCAGCTTGATACAGCTGGTGATATTCCTTAGCAATATATCCAATTATTGGATATTTTAAAATATTTTTGTCTTTTCATCAATGCAACTAAATAAGGATTTTCATCTAATACTTTTTATTTTATGCTGTGAGAATTGATCATATCAAAATATTCTAAATCTGCCAAGAAAGAAGGTTCATGAAGAGCAGCCCTTCCCCTGGATGAAAGGGCATTATCTCTAATGGGCTCTTCACAGGGAATTGAAGGAGGAGCTGAGTTTATAACTCTGCAGATCTAAAATCAAGGTATCCTGAACCCCTTCTGTGAACAGAAGGACAAAATTTTGGTATTACCTGCCTGACTCAAAGAAGTTCTATGAAGCTTTATGAAACCTCTTTAGCAACACTTTTTGGCACTGCTGATTTTGAATTTAAGTTCTGAGCTTTTTGGCTTTAAAATGAGCCAAACTTTTTTATCTATCAAAGCAGAGAGTTTACTTAAGGGACTACAATTTTAATTTGGAAAATGAACATCATGGTCAGCTGATTCATCATTCTTCAGGTAAGAGTTCTCTTCAGTGCCTGGCCAAGCTATCACTTGCATCTTGACTGCAGAGTTTCCCTCTGGTGCTGCCTCTCTGGCAATTCAGTTTTTTGGACTTTCCAGTTACAACTGGGGCTGCCACAATTCCCAGCTAGACAATCCTCCAGAATACATTTATTTAGTGCTATGGTAGTTTTTCAACCTTTTCCCCTGCCTTACTTCATGTTTTCACTCTGTTCCTTTGTTTGGTTAGACGAAAACAAAAATCTCTCTGCCCCTGAACCCAAAAGAAAATTCCCTTTTTTTTAACTTTTGTTCCACACTCTGGCACAACCCACAACTCTGCTATTTCCACACAATAATTCCTCTGCCAGCTCTAAATGTCCAAGCTCCTTCTGATTCTACAGATATATATTATTTTCCAAAATTAGCATGGATACAGCAAGATTTAGACCTACAGGGTAGATGAAAACCCCCTAAGAATTCACCTGTGTCCCACTAGAAGCCAAATTTCTCCTTTTGTCTGTTGGACTGCTGGTTAATTTAATTTGTGAACCAAGAGGAAAAATTAGTTGTGTGAAACTGATCCAAGGAGAAGACAAGCCTCACTTCTGTGCAGGAGGGAGGTGGTGGTGGAAAAGTTGCATCAGAAAGGTAAAGCAGCAGACCCCAAAAATGGCAGAGCCCCCAAATGCGTCACAGCCTCTAACACCACTAGCTTGTGAAGCTGTCAGCTCTGGAGAAAATAAACTGAGGTGGGCTTGAAGAACCCTACAAGTCCACATTTTTTATGTCTTTTGGCTATATTGCAGAAGAAATGTTTAGCAGCTCTCTTTTTCTCCTTGAGACAAATAGTTCTTACACGCTAATTGTAGTGATTTTGTTGTTTTACACCTCTTTTGTGTTTTTCAATGTCGTCCTGACCTTCTGAATACCGTGGATGAATTTTGTGACTGTGCCTGTAGGACTGCTTCAAAAGCAGGGCTGTATTTCCTTTTGAAATCTTGTGGGAGAAAGAGACCAGAAGAAACCTGATCCATTACAAATGGAGATGTTCTGAGCCATTAAAGCAGAAAAGACAAAATCTGAGGCTAGAGCAGAACAAAAACCTGGTCACAAATTTTTCTGGAATGAATTGCTTAATGGGGAGTTTCCTGGAATTCTTTGATAAAAGTGTATGTCCAGCTGATAAACTTTCATATTTTGTGACTACCCAACATTTATCCAGGGGTATTTTTTTTTTTGGAGAATGACTTTTAATGACTCTTGAAGTCACTTTCCCTCTCAGCTGTGTGGTCTGAAGTAGAATTTTTTCTTCTTGCATCTTTGTTATTGCTAAAAATTGGTGGTGGAAGAAATCAGGATTGGTCTGAATTTGGGTGTGTTTTGTGTTGTTTTATCTTGTTTGCTTGGGGTTTTTAATTTTTTTTTTAATTGGTGTGATTTGTGTGCAGCTTTTGGAATTAACGCTTTCCTAAAACTGCATAATTCCAAGAGACATTAAAAAAAATCATATTTAAACAGAAATAAAGAAAAGTTACATGTGATATGACTTTGAGTTGTTTCTTAATCAAGAATAGTCATCAAGAAGATGTGTTAAGAGTAGAGAAGGGTTACATGGAATTAATTGGAAAGTCTGTGCCACAACAGTCTCTAAATCCCTTTGAATGTTTTGCTGTAGAACAGGCACATTATTCAGTGGGGTTTGGATGTCAGATGTCTTTAAGTAAAAGCCTGAGACTCTAGAAAAGCAAAATAACCTTAAAGCAAGCGATTATTTACTGATGGTGAAGGGTGTTCTAATGGGTTGGTTTTCTTGTTCATTTAAAACCAAAAGAATTTCAGAAATAATTGCAATAAATCACATTTCTGGTGTAAAAGCTCAGTAGAATCCTTTGTTAGCTCCATGACAAAGCACATCTTTTTGATTTTTCCAGAAGTCAGGATAGAAGAAACTTTCATTTTTAATATTGTTTCTCATTTTAGTGTCTTATTTTTATTACACATGGATCAACCTCACCCAAAACATTTTCTAAACTTGTTCTACAACTTCTATATTTTTTTTTTCTTTTTCTATTTCTTTTTAGAATGGGGAGAAAAAATGCCAACGTTACAGCATTCTTGGTGTCAAAAGCATTCATTCTCTAAATAAAATTATTTCAATTCCCTTTCAGCTAGCCCACGATGAGAAAAGAGGAAAATCCAATTTATTCTGCCTGAATTTCAGGATTTCCTGAAAAGTACTAACAACAAACAAAGGTGGTGTGGGAGTGAAACTCAAACCAAGGACTTTTTTGGGAGCTGTTCCATCTCCAGGGGACAGAGCACAGGGATGCAGGGGAATTTCTGAGGATACTCTCTGTTTGCACATCTCTTTGGAGCATCTGGATGTGGAAGTTTCTCACCCAATCCACAGGGGGAAAACTACTGGGGAAGATGCTCTGAATCCCGACATGCTTAGGGGGACACACAAATTTACTGCATAAGTGAATTCCTTTGCTTATTGAAGCCTTTAGGAGGCAACCTTTAAGTCTGTACCTGGTCAAATGTGTGCAATCTTTAGAAGAAATGATGATCAGCTCAGTGAAAATGTTCTGACATCATTAATAACCCCAAAGAAGGCAGACCCAAGGTCACTGGCTCCCTGGGTATTGTTGCACACAAGATATTCATGATTAAAAACTCTGCTCGTGGAGCAGGTTGCAATTTGTGGTTATGCTGGGCCCAGCAACATCAGTTTCCTGGGGGGAAAAAAAAGAGAGAAGGAATCTTTTGGGCCAGGTGAACAATCTTGCTTCAATTTTGATAATGCTGGTGGATTTTGATTGGTTACCATGTGGGAATCAACCAGGGAAATAACTCAATTCCTTTGGTGTGAACCAAGAACAACCAAATCCCAAAGAAGGAAGGAGGAGAAAAAAACCACCAGGGAAAATATGACATCCTCCTATGACATTGGGTGGTATCAGATCACCCATAAAACTGGGCAAGAATCAGGAGGAAAATGGAAAAAAGTGTGTTTCCAGATGATAAATTTCGATATTTTTGTGGCTACCAAACATTTATCCAGGGGTGTTTTTTTGGAGAAGGACTTGTAACAGCTCTTGAAGTAACTTTCCCTCTGAGCTGTGTGGTCTGAAGTACAATTTTTTCTTCTTGCATCTTTGTTATTGCTAAAAAATAGTGCTGGAAGAAATCAGGATTGGTCTGAATTTGGCTGTGATTTGTGTTGTTTTATTTGCTTGGTTTTTTTTTTTTTAATTGGTGTGATTTGTGTGCAGCTTTCGGAATTAACGTTTTCCTAAAAATGTGTATTTACAAGAGACATTTGAAAAATTTTTATATTTAAACAGAGATTAAGAAAAAATCAAATAAAATGTTGCTGACTAAAAAAACTGTATTTTCAAGGTTAACTCTTTGTCTCTTCCCTGAACCTAAGAATTCTTGCTGGTTTCACAGCTGAGTTTGAAGGCAGCGATGCTATCACCTCTAAGGAGAAAGATCAGCCTCTCTTCTGTTAGAAAAAGGCAGAAAAATGTAGAATATAGTGATTTTTCAAACCTTAACATGAAATACATTTGGTGTAATAGAAAGCCAGAGAGACTCAGTGCAGACTGTGGGGTGTGATTTTCAGTCACTTTCAGCTTTGGCCAAACTTTGCTGCCCTTGAAGGAAATGTGATTTTTCCCTGTATCCTCACAGAGAGAAGGGTTTCATCCACTATTACCAGCCCTGGCTTAGAATCAGATTTCTGTTTCCCTGGCCCCAAAAGGAGCCCAGGAAAAGAGGTACTTGCCATACATTGATTTTCTTGGCCAGAACAGGTTTGCTTCTGGCTCTCTGCAGGATGCTGGTGAGCAAACGCTGGACAGCTCGTGCTGCCAGTGCTAATATCTGGCTGGAGAGCTTCTGTCCCCTGAGGTGTGGGGCTGCAACATTTCAAAAGCACTAAAAACACATTAATGCAGATGTCTTGGTTTGAACAGACAGGTGTCTGCTAAGGAAGGTAGGAACCTCCCTTGAAATGGAAAATGTGAACCTCCTTCCACCAAATTATTATAATTTTGAAATTAAGGGGCTCTCGGGCAAAGATATAAGAATAGGAATAACAGTTCTTTATTAGGAAAATTAAAAATACAAATGTAATAGTACAAACAAACAAAAAAAAACCAACACTGCCAGAGTCAGAGCATGCCCTGCCCCCGTGTGTCAGGGTGGTGGCACAGTCCCATCCCAGGGGGCTCAGGGTGGTGGCACAGTCCCATCCCAGGGGGCTCAGGGTGGTGGCACAGTCCCATCCCAGGGGGGCTCAGGGTGGTGGCACAGTCCCATCCCAGGGGGCTCAGGGTGGTGGCACAGTCCCATCCCAGGGGGCTCAGGGTGGTGGCACATTCCCATCCCAGGGGGACTCAGGGTGGTGGCACAGTCCCATCCCAGGGGGGCTCAGGGTGCTGGCACAGTCCCATCCCAGGGGGGCTCAGCCCTCCTGCAGTGCCAGCTGTGGCTCTGCTGGGGCAGGGATCCTGCCCAAGGGGGGAGTTTTCCTCTGCAGCTCCAGGGCTGCTGGAGATGGGCCTGCTCTCCCTCTGGGAATGCAGGGCAGCAGAAAGCTGCTCCTCTGGGAATGCAGGGGGCAAAGGCTGCTGGGCTGTTCCCAGGGCAGATTGGATCCAGGTAGGAATGCTTGGCTCCTCCCCTGGGCAGAGCATCTCCCATGGGATGGTGGGATTTGATCAGCCCTGCAGGGACACTCCCTGGCCATGGACAGCAGAGATCTCCTGGAGGGAGGATGGGCTGTGGGAGAGATAAAGAACAAACTGCCCCAGGAACAGCAGAGAACTGCCCCAGCTCTGACAGGTGGAAATGGAACACACAGCCCCATTTCCAGCCCAAGCCAGAAGAGTTTTGAGGTGGCTCTTGCAGCCCCTCACTACCCTGGCATCCCAAGGGTTCTCGTTTTAGAGTGACTTTTGGGGGTCTCTGCAGAGCTCCCTTCCCCAGATGTTGCTTTGGCAGAACTCGATCCCAGCAGCTTTTTGAAAGTGTTTCAGGATTAACAAAACAACCAAGGTGAGAGATTCAATGGTTTGGGATTTGCTAAATTAGAGTTGTCTTGGAAATGAAAAATCAGTTAATTGGAATATAAAGCATGCTACTCAAGGAAGAATTTTTTTGTGATTCAAAGTAAAAAAATGATGACGAAATCCCCTAATGAATATTTAAAGTAAACTGACCTGCTTGCAATGTATGTTCTAGTTCGTATATAAGGTTATTTTTTAGAACCTGCAGAAAAATTGTTGAGAGTTTAAATCCCTAAGGATGGCCATTCCACACAATGTAGTGAAAGCTCAGGGTTTGCTACTTGTGAAATTTGATTTAAGGGGATTAATAACATAAATGAATGCTCTTAAATAACAAGTATAGCATTCAGGATCCTAGGATAGAAACAAATTATTCTTAAACAGGCACATGGTATCTCAAGATAGAGATGAGATATATTTCTCTATTGGCTGGCCAACAGGTTTATACATTGTTGGTGTTTTTCACTCTGTGCTTCAGCCAGATATAAAGATGTCTATTTTCCAGGGGGAAAAAAACCCCAAAACCAACAAAAAAGCATATCAGACACAAACAATTTATTTTAATTCTAGCAACAATTTTTAATACTTAGGTAATTGTGAAGTTACTGAAAAAATGCACTATTTTTACTCCAATATTATTTTCTTTTACCTTTTGCTTCATTTAATGATCTTAATTTGATTATTTGAATGTTGTTTAGTAAAGCTTCTAATCTCTGGACTTCACAAAGTACTGCAAAAATATTAAATACACACCTGGATGTTAATTACTTATTAATTATTTGGATGTTAAAAACAGGCTTATCAACAAAACCAGAAAAAAAAATAATCTCAGTGGCAGTTTGGTGAGCTTCCATCTAAATTCTTTACACTTTATGCATTTCTGGGGGAGTTTGTATTGCCATGTGAATACTCAGCCTGTTACTCAGAGTTTTTCACACATAACCTTTCATCTCTTGGGTCTGAGCTTCCTCTGAATTGCTGGAGTTTCATGCCAGACTGACTCCATTTAGTTACTTCCTCATGGAGTCCCCTGGATTTACAAAAGTTTGCAGTAAAATCAGTTGGATGCCTGGGGAATTCTGCTGGAAATGCATCTTGGTGAAAATGGGGAAAAGTGCTGGATGTTTGACCCTGTGACAATTTGGGGTTTTGTGGCTGCTGAATTTCAAAATATGTTTTAACATTTGCTTGTTTTAAATTGTAGGAAAAAAATCCTTCATAAAAGCTCTGATAGTAAAATTTATTAATTTAATATCTGCTGTGAGATTTTTGTTTTTTATCCTGCTCCTCTTTTGTCATGTTTAATTGCTGTCATGGAATGCACTTCTGGCTGGTCCTTTATTTCCTTTCTCCCTGGTATTTACAATTATATGAACACGTGTGTATTTGTGAGAGTGTTGCCATTCAAGGTATCAAGAATGAATTTGTGTATCAGGCAACAGAGGAGAGGCTGTGCAGCCTTCCTGCCACTGATAAAATCACTATTTCCATCCCTATTGATAAATATTCTTGGTGTACTCAGAATAAAAATACAATAGCTTTTCTTGATTTTTTTTTTCTTTAAGACTCATTGGACTTTTCCCTTTCAGGAGAACAGAGCTCTGCTGTATTTTTATTCTTTGTTTCTTTTTCTTTTTTTTTTTTTTTTGGTAAAATTCACATTTTTCTTGACCTTGGGTTAGTACTTTCTTTTATATTGAAATAATGTCCTTTGGATGAAAATGTCTTTCAGAATTTTTCTATAAAATTTAAAAAAATAAAGTACAGATAAAATGCTGGAATATTGCAAAACAGCTGCTGAACAGAGCATTTCACTCAGCAATATTGGTTTTGTATTTTTGTGTATTTTTTCCTTGCCATCACTTTACAGAATTCTAATACAGACTCTTGAACTCCAGTGGGAGTCAAAATAGGATAAATTTCAGTTATTCTTAACCCTATACCTCGAAAATTGAGATTTTTTTTTTGATAATGTCAAAATGAAAGTGTAAATTCTCATTAACTGTGAGCTAATTTTCAAATTGTCTTAGAGTTTTGGCCAGCAAATCTCTTCATGTTTTGTAGGTTGGGTTCTTTTCCATGTATTTGTATTGAAAAATTCTCTGCCTGCTTTCAGACTGAGTAATTAAAGAATCAACATTTTAGTTCATGCAAGTCTATTGTCAAAAATAAAAAAGTGAGACTATAAAAAGAGACTTCTTTAGAAGGAGGCAGAAACAACAAAACAGATTTCTAGATCAATCGGTCTTCCCATTAAAAAAATGTTAAAAATCTTTTGTAAGTTTCTGTTTTACAGTCTGCTGCAGCACAGGTATTTTTCTTGAGAATTTATTTATTAAGTCAGATAAAACTGGAAATCTTTTCTTTAGAACACAAAACTAAATCACTATTTTTAAGATCTGGGAGACACTCCCAGCTTTAAGCCCAAATCTGAACAGGACTGGGGCAAGACTTTTTTACTTGTGATTGTTTCTGCTGTTTCAAAAAGAAAATATCCAGCCTATCTTGTGTTTTGTGATCCCAACAATAAAGTCTGGGATGGCTCAGATTATAACCAGAATCAAAGAAATATTATTATCCATAGATCAAGCCCCATTTGTAATTCACCCAACAAAATGGTTCTGGTTTTATTTAAATATAAGTTGTTTAGATTTCCAATACCTTTTGTGTTAATAATATTAAAATAATATTAATTATTTTCTATATATAAAAGTTAAAATGTTTATAAATAATAAGCTTCAATAAATTGAGTATTAATAAAATTAAAGTTAAGTTTTGCTACATTTATGTCTAAGTACTCTTAAGTTACATTTTATCACTTTGATATTCTGTTAAAATTGGGTTTAATATTCCTTAATATCAGAGTTCCTTCATTCCAAGTTTAAGTGTTGTTTAATATAAATGATCCTAAGTTTAAAAATCACTTGTCCAAACTGTAAGATATATATTTATTTTCTTATAGAAACAAGACAGCTCTAATCAAAACACCTGAAATAACATATTGATACACCTGTTTGTGAGTGAAAGAAGATACAGTTCACTATATCATCAATTTCACCAAAAGTTCTATTCTTCATTACAGTCTCTACTATTTTTTTTGTCTTCCAAAAATAACATTAAAGAATGGTGACTGTTATTAATGTTAAGCTGTATTATTTTTTATTATTTTTAATGTAAAAGAGTAAAATTTTTACTCTATTGTCTTGATACATGAATGTTTTAAAAATATTGTCTTATTACTAATACATTAATTATATAATGTAAATTTATAATTTACATTATATAATTAATGTATTAGTAATAATACATTAATTTATAATAATAACTTATAATAAATATTAATATTAAAATAATATATACTAAATAGTATTTATAATAAATATTATAATAAATATTATTTATAAAATATTGTTATTATCTTTTTAACCAACTCTCATCTATTTTACAATCTCCTTATGTGATCACCTGCAAAACACGAATCACTTTCAAGATAGGCTGGATATTTTGGGCAGATGGGAAGGACTTCATGACAGGCAGCTCATGGTCAGGATTTCATGCTCCAGTCTTTCAGCTTGGAAAGGCTGAATTTGAGAACTTTAAATGGGCATCACTTTTCTTACTGTGTGTATTTCAAAAACCAGAATCTGCAACAGCACATGGACAAAATTCCTCACTTTCACTGTGAGGAATGCAGCACAGGTTGGACCATTTGGAATATTGATTATTTCCTCTTTACCAAGTGGAACATTTCTGTGGTTTCCACATTTCCCACAGGAGACTCAGAGGAGGTTTCAGTGCTTCCACTGGGCCATCCAAAAGGGGTGAAGCCCCAAGAGCAGCCAGTGATTCTGTGGTGCCATAACAGCACTGTCACTCTTGGAACTGGGATTTACAATTCACTGATCAGGGAGTGCTGCAACCCTGTCAGGACCCAGGACATTCCTCTGGCTGCCCTGGGTGATTCAAGACCCTGGCAAGGAGCTCAGAGACCTTGGCACAGAGTCAAAAACACCTGTGCCTTTGATTTTAGTGCATAGAAAAAATTAGAAAAAACTTTGTGTGAAGATTTACAAGCCACAAGAGTTTGAGTAGAATGATGGTGAATTTGTCACAGGGTGAAAAAGTAGAAGTTTGGGGATTGAGAATGGGGGTTCAAGGGGCAAGATGGAGGAATCTGAGCGTGTTCTTTGTCTTCTTGTCCTCCATCTTCTGCTGTGATGGTGACACTGCTGGATTGGTTTAGGGCAGAGACAGACTGGATAACGTAGGTGATAGGTATTGGAAAATTATTGTCAATAAAGTACATGTAGTTCTTAGTATAAAAAACTAACACCACCCCAAGGGCAGTCAGTGTGCCATGAACCTGCTGGACAGACCTCAGCAGGTCAGAGAAAGAATGTGATAGATAAGAGAAAATAAACAACCTTGAAAAGCAGAACCAATGAATCTTGACTTCTTCTTTGGTCACAGGAAAAAGAGACTTTCTAACACCTTGGGAGTCACAGAACCACAGGAACCCAAGGCAACCCCTCCTTTGTGCCTGGGCACAGAACCTGTGTGTGAGCCCAGCCTCACATTCAGCTGGAGCTTTCACTGTCAGTGTGATGGCCCTCATTCTCTCTTTGAAATGCTGGGCTTGTCTGGAGTCCTTGCAGGAATGTAACTCTTCCCAGGGCAATCCCATTTTGGCTTCTCTTCACAGGCTCCTCAGATGCAGGGCAGTCTCAGGAGGGAGAAGATGAACAGCACCATGTTTGTCAATAGCTGCTTTGATAGGCAGGATCAGCCTTAATCTCACACCTAAATCCTGCCTTGCACCTCTGATCTGCTGGAGAATGGGCAGCTCACTCACTGGGTCTGGCTAAGGTGGCTGCAGGATGAACCCCAAATATCAGTGTGGGTGTGTCTGGAATGTCTCTGACACAGAGATGTGACTGATTTTGCAGCTAAGGGTGAGTCTAAGGAAGAACTTTCATGAGGAATCTTCTGGGATTTGAAGGGCAGTTGGTCTCAGAGCAAGTTTTTTCTGTTTGGCTGGCCTGAGTGCATGGAAAAACTTCACCTGGAGGGTGCCAAAGCAGTGGAACAGGTTAACCAGAGAGCTTGTGGAGTCTCCTGGCTGTGCCATCAGCTCCAGGCAAACCTGGTTTGGCAGGGGAGTTGGAACTGGGTGATGTTCAGGGGTTCCTCACAACCTCAATCATTCTGTGATTGATCCTCTGATCCTGCATTCCGTGTGTTGTCCTGTCAGAGGAAATATGGGGCTGTCAGAGACCCCACTCTGAGGCCCTGCTTCACCAGCTGAATCTGCAAATGCTGCTGCTTTTGGCTTTGGAGTTCTCCCTCTCAGATTTTGAACCTGAAATGGGCCACATATTCCACCTGCTAGACCACACATCCCACTTGTTATTATAAACTTTTCTGTGAGGTTTTCACTTGTGGCTACAAGAGACCACAAAGCAACAAAGCACCTTTGAAATTCTTTTTTGCTGTCCACACAAACCATGTGAGTTTAATCAATTATTTTAATGAACTGTGAATCCCACTGCTGCTGTAACCCCTCTGAAGTCAAGCCATGGTCTGAGCACTCTAGAAGGAGTGCTCACAACTTTTGAAGGAGCAAAAGTTGTGCCACAGAGTGGCAACTCCAATTCCTGTTCCTACTGGTGAACATATTAAATGTGATGTCCCAGATCCTCTAAAGGTTTGTGTGCCTGTGTAGCCTTACTCACGTGAGACAAGCACACAGATATAGAAAAGAACCTAAGCAGCAAGGGAGAAAATGCAGAGTTAAAAAGAGCCAAGTACTTCAGCAGTTATTGCTGCCTTGATTTTAATGTTGGAAAAAAAGAGAATAGTTTTCCTTTGTCCATTTGCTGGACTAAATGTTTTTGGCTCTAAGCTGTTCAGCTTTGCCTTGTGCCACAGCACAAAATAAAGTGTCAAGTCCAAATATCCAGGCATTCTCTGTGTTGGACAGTTGTGGATGGCTGCTTTTTTTCTGAGTGATTACCAATAAATATTCCTGTCACAAATACCAACTTGAATTTTTTTGGGGAAGTAATTAATTGCACAATCAATCCTCTAACAGTTGCAGCTGCAAGACACAACTTAGCTTTGTTCCTCACTAATAACAGGGCTGTACTTAACTGTTCTGAATGCCACCACCGTTCTGCACATCTGAGAATAACATTTTCCATCCCCCCACAAATTAATCCTGGCATTTTCTGTGAGCATCTTATTGTGTTATGAGGAAATTTAGAGAAATGGTGTGGGAAGGAACATTGTGGAAGAGGGGAATCATTGTCATTCTTCTTTCCAAGGCACTCTGCAGTTATTTTGCAGATATTCTGCAGATTTTTGGGGACTGAATGGCTTTCAGCTTTTATCGTGGTGTACTCCAGTACTGCCTGCAGGTGATGTGATGGCAGGGAAGGAAAGAGAAGTTTAGCTGTGAACTAGAAGAGAATATGAAATTGTCCCAATTCCTTAAAAAAAAATAAATTAAAATGCTCCTTTTTGGTGACCACCAGCACTGCATTCTAAACACATTAACCCCCTCTGTTATATGAACATCACCTCAGGACTACCAACAATAGTTCTATTTAATATTTGCCTCTTCCACAACACTTTGTGCACAGCTCTCTTAAAATACTTTGGGAAATCAAATGGAAGTTCTCAATTTTTAGAGGAAAATGTGAGCTGCACATTGATTTTGAGACAACAATATTGCTGCATGTCTTTTCTGTATGTAGAAATAGCAAATCTTTTTTATATATGATATTAAAATTAACTATGTAAATTTTATTTGCAACCTCTGGGAAAGTATAAAGACCAGAGATATTAATTATTCCTGTTCCCCACAATCCAACATCTATTCCTACTCAAAGTTAAAGAAACCATTGCTGAAAATCAGCCTAAAAAATTAAATCAGATCCCTCACTGGCAGTTGTTCTGCTTCCATCAGTCAGTACTGCTGTGACCACAATTGTTTCCTCTACTTCAGCCCTGTCTTCTAATCAAATATTCCCTGAAGTCTTAAATGAAATAGCTGAGGAGAAAGAGTTAGGAATGCATCCTGGGGAAAAGCTCAAGACAAAGGCTGGCATGTTTATGGAAAGGAAAAAAAATCACTGGGAGAAACCCCAGCTCCTGAAATGACCCTCAATGAACCTGAGCATTAAATATACCCTGACACTGTGACTTTGCTCTGCTGTGCTGGCCTTGCAGATAGACAGGAAACACAATTCAAACTGAGAGTCTGAGCAGCACGTGCAAGGGGACAGTGATTAGCTGAAATACAGAAAAATGGAGATCATCTTCTTCCAGTTTATGTCTAAAAACACTTCCAGGAAAACAAGAATCTTATATATCTAATATGTGTTTGATTTCTTTATTCTGAGACCAAAAAAAAAAAAAAAAAAAAAAGAACACCAAAAAAAGAAGGAAATTACTAAAGAAAAAATGAGTGTAGGGTAGTTATCAGAGAGAAATAACCTATGCAGGGCATTGCCAGACACCTGTAAGGAACAGAAGCTGTAGGAGATGCAGGTATGACAATGTGCTGGAAGCATGTGCAGGATACAGGAATTTCCACTGCCAGGTCCTGCAAAGCTCCCCATTGCTGAAGGCTGCTGAAAGCATCAGAAAATGTTAACTTTGCAAAGTGAGAAACTGCCCTTGCTCATAGTTAAAGCCAGAAAGGTGAAGGCTGCCTGTTTGATTAAACAGAAATAACTGCAGTGTCTCGTCAGAGAATGGCCAAGCTGCCTTTTACTGCCTAGAAACAGTTCTGCAAGTTCTGTTTGCTCAAGAGACTCAGACAAGAGGCAGGTGCAGGTGCTGCCACAGTGGTGAGGAGAGACAGGAGGAAATTGTTGTGTCACCAGCGAGACTGAGCTGGCAAGTTGAATTAAAAACTGTAATTATGACTCAAGTCTTTTAAAATATTGTTCACAGTTGATGGAAAAGGGATAAGTCCTAAAGCACTGTTAGTCGGGCAGTAGTTCTGCTTCCATTGAAGTCACTGGGTAAAAATCTCTTTAATTTTGGTGGTACTGAACTCAGGCATATTGATCCTTGTCAATTCACTTTTAATTCCTCAACGCTCCCAACACAGAGCTGTGTGCTCCAGGTAAAGCTGGCAGCAGTGGGGAGCAAAGTGCTGCTGCATTTCTCTGCGTGCTGAAATGAGAGAGGGCTGAGGGGACTGGAGGAGAAGGGGGCTGCACTTTCATGACTGCCACGTTTCAGTCTTTGGGTTTCAAAATCAGTGTCTCCTCCTTTGTGCAGCAGGTCCCTGAGGGAGAGCCACAGGCTTCTGTTCCACACCTGCTCCTGTCCTGCTCTGCCTTACAAATGGACTCCAAAGCAGATTCTCTCCTTTATACACTGTGCTTTGAATCCTGGGACTTGCCTCCATCAAAGCTGCCTGAGCCTTGCAGCCAAATCACTCCTCAGCTCTCAGTCCTGCACTGCTGCCAGGCCAGGGGAAGGGACAGGAAGGGACAGGGACACTTCTCTGCAGCCCTGCCCTCCCCACACCCTCTCAAAAACCTGCCAACCCTCCTTCATGCAAATGAGTTTCCAGCTGACAAGGTATGTCTTTAATTATCTCCCATGGTTATACATGGGCAGGTGAGAAGGGCCCATTTCCCTTTTTCATTTCTTTTTTTTTTTTTTCTTTTCCTCCTGAGCTGGTAAATGTATTTCATCTTGTAACTCTTACTTTGGATTAAAAAGCTGTTGCCTTTGGCAGTGAAGCAGCACAGCAGGCTGAGGAAAGTAAAGCTTCCTTTCATTGCCATGTTTGAAACTAGAGGAAGTCATCATATTACTTTAACAAGCAGAAATGAATGAAAATGTTTAATAGGATTATGCAAGCACAAGGAGCTGTTCTGGCTGCCACAGATTTTGCTCCCTGTGATTCATCCTGCTGGGGGATAACGTGATCCTCTATTTTCCCCTAACAGTCAAGTCAGGGTTTTGTTATGAAGACTCTTGCAAGGTGAGATCTCTCCAAGGATCTTTTTCTCTCTCTTCAGAACATCGAGTCCTCAAACACCAGGCTGAGCTGCAGATCTGGCAGCAGGATTTTTATTTTTTAATTTTTTTCAGTGCCATACCTCACACTGAAATATCACAGAGGAAGGAGCACCCCTCTTCTACCCCAGCTTCTGCTCTGGGGACCTGCAGGATGCAAATCAGCTCCTGGCTCTGCTGGAGCAGAGCAAACTCCTCAAAGTCATTTGGCAAACCCCTCTGTCACAGAGGCAGCCCTGAGGTAATTGGGCAGTGTTGTGGTTTGGACAGCCAGGTGTCTGCTAAGGAAGGCAGGAGCCTCCCCTGAAATGGAAAATGCAAACCCCCTTCCTATGAATTATTAGAATCTTGAAATGAAGGGGCTCTCAGGCAAAGATATGGGAATAGGAATAACAGTTCTTTATTAGGGAAAAAAAATTAAAAAGTAGTAATATAAAACAACACTGCCAGAGTCAGACATGCCCTGTCCCCTGTGTGTCAGGGTGGTGGCACAGTCCCATCCCAGGGGGGCTCAGGGTGGTGGCACAGTCCCATCCCAGGGGGCTCAGGCTGGTGGCACAGTCCCATCCAAGGGGGGCTCAGGGTGGTGGCACGTCCCATCCCAGGGGGCTCAGGGTGGTGGCACAGTCCCATCCCAGGGGGGCTCAGGCTGGTGGCACAGTCCCATCCCAGGGGGCTCAGCCCTCCTGCAGTGCCAGCTGTGGTTCTGCTGGAGCAGGGATCCTGCCCAAGGGGGGAGTTTTCCTCTGCAGCTCCAGGGCTGCTGGAGATGGGCCTGCTCTCCCTCTGGGAATGCAGGGCAGCAGAAAGCTGCTCCTCTGGGAATGCAGGGGGCAAAGGCTGCTGGGCTGTTCCCAGGGCAGATTGGATCCAGGTAGGAATGCTTGGCTCCTCCCCTGGGCGGAGCATCTCCCCATGGGATGGTGGAATTTGATCAGCCCTGCAGGGACACTCCCTGGCCATGGACAGCAGAGATCTCCTGCAGGGAGGATGGGCTATGGGAGAGATAAAGAACAAACTGCCCCAGGAACAGCAGAGAACTGCCCCAGCTCTGACAGATGGAAACAGAACACACAGCCCCAGGCACACCTTACAATTCCAGGAGAGGGTGCCAGGGTGAGAGTACCTCTTTAGCATGGTGCTGATTATGATTTGGTGGAGATCACTGGAATTCATCCCATTTGATTTTGGATGTTGAAGTGAGAGCTGGCTAAACTTTGTTTGCCCTGAGGAAAAAAGGTGCAGCTGATGTTACCAGCCTCATTCCTGTCTCGGCAGAAAATGGATTTTCTTCTGGTGTTGACTGCTTTTCTCTAAGGAGTGAACTCTTTCTAGAGATTATTTTTATGTTTCTTTAACAGTTTTGATTTTGAAGAAATTACAGAATCAGGGAAGAGTTGAGGCTAGACAGGAGCTCTTGGGTTTGAGTCCTGTACCTCTGCTCAAAGCAGGGTCAACTACAGCAGGTTTCCTTGGGATCATGTCCAGACAACGTTCTAGTATCTCCAGGGATAGACTACTCATCAGCTTCTCTGGGAAAATTGTTCCCAGTATTTGATTATAATTACAATTTTAAAAAATTAAATTTTTATGTTTAAGTGGAATTTAATGCATTCCAGCCTGTGCCCATTTCCTCTTGCCCTTTCACTGGGCAGCACTGAGGTCACAGCATCTTCTTTACCTCCCCACCAGCTGCTTTTACACACTGGCAAGGGCTCCCCTTGAATCTTTTCTCCTCCAGGCTAAGGAGTCTCAGCTCTATCAGCTTTTCTTCCTGTTTTTCAGCCCATTAATTGTCTCTGAGGTAGGGTTCTGTGGGCCCATGTCTCTTGTAACAGAGACCTTCAGTTGTGTCTGAATCCTCCCTGAGCAGAGGGGAAGGATCATCTCCATCAAACTGTCAGCAGTGCAACCAAAAATTAAAAATTGAAAATAAAAAAATCAAACTGGCTGATTTTGCCCTACAACCCAAACCTCTTTTGAATTTTGACATAATTTAATGTTTTCTGTGACACTTAGGTTTAAAGGTGACATTTTTTAATCCCACAATTCCAGCAACAAACCTGGCAAGTCGTGGCAGCATTGATCAGGTTTCTCATGCCTCTGCTCTGACACAGAGAGCCCTAACTCCATCCAGACCCAAAGCTGGCCTTGTCAGTGCACTAATTGGCCCATGGTGATAAGACCTACCCCTCATTAATGAGGTGTTATGGCTTTTGGGATGGAGCTGACTCACACCTGGCCAGATCAGAGGATGGATGGAATTAACACACAACTGTCTGCACGTGGCCATGGAGACAGGCCTTTCCCCTTGGGCTGTAAATAAATTAGGGAGAAATTTATCAGTTACTGTGATATTGGGCCACTGCTTATAATCAGGTCTCTAACGTGTGAATATAGCTTGGATAATGCATGAAAGCAGAATACCCTTGCTAACATCCTCGTCATTTGAAAAGGAGCAGTGATTTTGCTAATTGAGCTTTTATTTTTTTATCTTAGGCACACAGATATATGTGATTTAGTGTTCTTATTAATCCAGCTAGTGGTGAATCTCTGAATGATAGTTTGGTATGCTGTGATTTAGCCTTGTGACTTTTCCTAATCCTCCACCTTCCTTTCTTCCCCTCAGATTTAAGTTAGAGATTGGCACTCAACAGTAAAGTAGAAGAGCTGGGTTTCCTATTAATCACTCATTCCCTTTTTTTTTTTTTTGCCATTACCAGCATAATTCAAAGCAATATATGTATAGGTGAGTGTAGAAGAGCTGGGTTTCCTATTAATCACTCATTCCCATTTTTTTGGCCATTACCAGCATAATTCAAAGCCATATATATATATGTAGGTGAGCTTCTGTAATCATTTATTGTACTGTTGGAGCCTTAATTAAGAACCAGGCCAGTGTTGTACTTGGCTTAGTAGAGAAGACCACAAATAAATAAATAAATAAATAAATAAATAAATAAATAAATTTTCAGCTGCAGAGAGCACACAATGAGCTTCTGGCAGAGAAGGGCTGGTGAGCACAAGAAATAAAGTTGATCAGAGTGGTTTGGAAAGGTGAGGGAATGCTTAGGGAAAAAAATCAGCAAAAGTTACAGGCTATCCCTTTCCTGATTCATACATGACATCATCATGAAACCATCCAGATATCGTGACAGAGTGGGGGCCTGAGAACAGATTGCAGGTGATTTTCTCCAGTGCTGCAGGAAATTATTCCTTCCATGGAAAGGAGGGCATGGGAGTAAGGATACAGCCATGTGGTGTCACACAGGGATGAACAGGACTTGGGGAGTAGGAGAAGTGGTGTCTGATTGTTTGCTGACTGGAAATGAGAAAATACCTCCAGATTTAGGGTTCTTGTTGGAAATGGAAAGGAGGATTTTCTGTTTATATGGTTTTGGTTTTTTATTTGTGTTTTTTTTTGCTAGAGAGTTCTGATGTAACACAGTTGGTTTCTGTGACCTACCTTTGGTGGAGCGTGGTACTGAAATGTTCACTTGAGGATTATTTTATGTTGTGAATCTTGGCTCCTTTTCCTCCATCTTTTGTGAGACGTTATTTCACACAGGCAAATGCATTCAGAGGCTTTTTTTTTTTTTTTTTTTAATTTCCACAATATATGGGAAGGCAAATTTCATCTTTTTTAAAAGCGTCCCGGAGCTCGTGTTTTCAGACACCTCTGCTGAGAAAGAAATCTCTGCATCCTGTGAGGCTGGAAGGTGTTTCTAACGATGGAACACGAGCCTTGCTAATTTAAACGATTCATTTGGATCTGAAAGACTCTGATTTTCATCACTAGGAACACACTGGCTTATGTAAAAGCAGGTGCATGTAAGTTTAGCTGTTACATCCATCCTACTTTCACTTCCTTGCAGATGAATTCTTGGTTTCCAAAGGTGCAGCACATTTTGAGAGCAAGCAGTTGTTCTGTTAACTAGCAGTTGCTAATTACAAAAAAGCAGTGCAGCTCTTCCTATAGATCTTGTAACTGATCAGGCACATAAAGAGGTTTTCCATGAATCTCTCTCCAGCCATGGGAACCCAGAGGAAACAGGTGTTTTAGGGATAGCACTGAAGTTTTTTTAATATACAAGAACATTTCACAGATGATTTCTTAAAAAAAAACCACGTAAAGTCATGAAGTTTTATCATCAGAAACCGTTCACAAGCCTGGTGTTTCTGTTTCCCCCAAGAGATATAAATGAAGGCATTATCTCTGCAGTACTTGCAGATGAATCTCTGCAGCATTGCCTCACAGAGGTGAAATAAATCCAAGCCATTTGGGAAAAAAATCAGCATTCATAAATGTTATCAGCTCATCCACAGATAACAATATAGGATTGAACCATTTGGTACCAGGTTACAAATTCTTAGCAGCCTGAAAATCAGTTTTATTTTTTTTTAAAGTAACATAAATGGCTCTGGTTTGATGTCTTGATTTCTTTGGATTGACATAAACTGGGAATTTACTCCTTTTTTTGTGACAGTGGGATTTTTAGGAATATATTATTGGAGGAACCTGAATGTTCAACACTTCTTGAGGCCAACAGCCTCCCTCCATGCACTGTCCAACACTGAGCAATCAGTGAAATTCTGTGAAAAGTGAATTTTGGCCACAAAAGCTCAGCTCTTGCACTGAGGTGAGGCAAAGTCTCTTGTCCCTTCCCTGTCTTTCCTGCAACTTGGCACTTATTTTTCAGGGATGCAGAATAATTCAAAGCAATTGTGCTCCAGAATGTGGAATAGAGAGGCACAGAGCTGATTGTGAACCTGAGTCTGATTTTACAGGCTGGAGGGGAAATGTTGTTTTTTTCTTTCATGTCACCACATGGAAACTGTCAGTATTTTAAATTCTTGGTAGCACACTAGGAATGTGATGAGCTGTAAGTGTGAAACTCCTGTTTTCAGATATCTCTCCACTGAAAAAAAGGAAAAAAGAAAGACAAAGTTGAGAAAAAAAAGGTGCAAAGGAGCCTTCTCAGAATGGAGTGACCTTAATTTCATCCATAGTATGTTGGAAGGCTGGGTAAGGTGAAAATACAATTTTTTTTTACTTAAGTATGTCACTCTGCTAATAATTACAAATGTTATTTAGACTGCAGAATTAATTACCCTAGGAAGTCATTAAGGTAATTCTGAGACTCATACTCCAAAGTTTAAGATTATCTTCAATTATGGGAGAATGAGGCTTAGAATTCCTGAGTTCTGTATGAAGCTTAAACTCTGTGATGAACCTAAACTTTGCCCCTGATGACTTCTAGGGGTGATGATTTCCATGGTTCAAGAACACATTGTGTGAAGAAGAATTTCTCCTTAGTGATTTTAATCATATTGACAGACCCAACTTTCAAAGCTTGTTCCTCTTTTTTTGCTATTCCAGGTCCATCCCCTTTTGATTTAGCAGATACAAACCCAACAAAACTCTATATACTTCTACACCTTCACATTTATTTTATACACAGCCACTTGCTCCTTGAGAAGGGAGAACAGGGGGGAAAAGGCAATTGTAAAAGCAAGAAATACTGTTTTAAAGTCTTGATCTGAACTGAATGACACAATTATGCTTGGCAAATGTTTTTACCTTTGAAGCAATCACTGGAAGCCTGAGGGGGATGAAGTTTTAGAACATTAGAGCCACAAACTTTGTTTTTAATAATACATGAAGTTGCCTTAATAAATCCTTATAGAAACTGTAACAGCAGAAGGTAATGGCTGGTTTTAGTTAATGACCCATTAAAATGTTAGCAAAGCAACACTAACTGTGATATTTGCTGAGAATCAGTTTCAAAGGGACAATTAATATTAAAATCTGATGTTGATTTATTAACCAATACATTTTTAAGGTATTACTTTCTACCTGGAGCAATGAGTGCACGCTGCAGTGGCAGTGTTGGTAAATCAGAAATTCCATGAGGGTTAATAATCTCTTTTGCTCCAATTAGGCAACAGAAGAGAGAAATAGCTGTCCCTTCCCATGGATGTTATTGCTGAGGTACATTTCTGTCTTGGATGATGCTTTGAAATAATGTTCCTGCTGTGGCTCTTAACTGGGTACTCACAAATCTGAGCCATCCAAAAGCAGCAGAGATGAAGACCTAGTTTGGCCTAATTGGGTCGGAGGAAAAGAATTCTAAGAAATAATATAAAAAACCCACAGGCCTCTTGCAACCAAGAAACTGCATTGGTTGAGATAACTAAACCCACTTTTAAAAAGTAATTACTAATTAACTGCTTTTTGTGCTCGTGTCACAGGCCCAGACTCTCAGTTCTGCAGTGCTGCACAGTTGTGCACATCAGGAGACCCAGAGGCTGCATCCTGGTGGCTGTGCCTGCTGCTGGAATCAGTGATGTTTAGGCAAGGATGGCCTCTGTCACGTGGGGATAATTCTGCTTTTTTGTGAACTGCAGGTTCGTGTCACCCACATCTCTGCTTCTGCTTTGTTTTCACCTCAGATAAGGTAAAACCAAAGAAATCCATCCTGTACTTCAAGGGAAGGGTGGAAAAGTCTGTGCTGGCACTTTTTGAGGAGCAGGTTCCACATTCTGGGGTAAACTTCATGAAATGGTGTTTTGTGCATTAAGTTTTACGTCGCTCTGTGAAATTCCAGAATTCTCCATCGTGGGTTTCATCTTCATTGCTTCTCAGAAGTGAAAGCTGCAAATTCCCCAGAGGAACCCTTCCCTGAGCTGCTACAAAAGCTGAAATTCAAGCACGTTCTTGATGTGTTCATTAGGCAGCCCTGCCTGCCTGAGCAATCACCTGGTCCCAGCAGGCTTCCTTCCCTCTTTCCTGTCCTCAGTGGGTGCCAGCCTGTGCCATGTTCTGGATCCCTGGGACCTTCCAGGAGAGCTTCCCTGCTTTGGAAACAATGAAGGTTTTCCTCCTTCAGCTCTGCAAGTGGAGTCACTGAGGGACAAAGATCTAAAATTGTGCTTGAGGTCTACCAGATCCAGCCCCTCGAGGGCTTTGGTGCTGTGAAGCTCAGGTGGTTCTGTTTGTGTTAAACCCCTTTTTCTTGTCAGCAGATGGCTTTGGGGCAGGGCTGAGGTGCTCAAACATTTCTCTGGGGGGGTGAAATTGCAGTTACAGCACAGGAACCGAGTTAGAGGCCAGGTCTCCCATCCATCACAGGGTGGCAGATGGCAAAGCCATGCCAGGAGGTGCTTTCCTGCCTGGACATGTCCAGGCACAATCAAAAACGATGAAGAGGTGATTTAACAGCCATTATAAGCCAGCTATCCTCTGACTGGACTCCTGCCAGAGATATTTTGGCTGGTTACCTACAGAGAACATTCATCTGATGTTGACCCACAGCTTTGTTTTCCACTCTGTGTGTGTGTGCTTCTGTTTCTGAACACTTGGATTATTTGCCAATCAGTTTGAGATGCCTGTCTCTGAACATTTTACTTCTGGAGCCACTGAGCCAAGAGAAAATGAGCCTGGCTTGTCACAGACCTCTCAGGTGCAAGGCACTGCCAGCGTGGTGAGGGAAGGTGAAGCTAAAAAAAGAGGCAAAAAGCAATTTTTCCATGAAAAAATGTGTTCAGTGGAGAAACATCTTTTGTGTAATCCAAAATCCTTTGGATCCCCTTAAAAACTAACAGTTTCACTATAAAAAAAATATTAATAAAGGCAGAGCTGATTAATGAGTCAGTGACAAATCCACCAAGCATTTATTACTGATCTATGGCTACATGAAATTTTACAGGGTGAGTTTTTCAGTATGACACTGGAACATGAAACAGCTGACCCCAAGGAAAGGTTCCCCAAATGCAGTGTTGTCTTGAGCTTTGCCTCTTTGAAGAGAAGGCAGATTTATCTGGGGTTATTGCCATGTCAAAGGAAATTAGTTCAGTCATGCTGTTTCCTTATTGGTACCTCCTACTGTTTGCAGTTGCTGGGAATCACTAAAAACACTCTGGATCTGCTTTTAGTGGGTACAGATAGTGTTTCATTTCAGGAGAATGAGGCCTGCTTTTTTTAGGGAGCATTATTTAAACATCTGCTCAAGGAACTGTCTCCTGTCCAAAATGTCTTGCCCTATTTTTGAGTCTTTCTTTCTCTTCTCCACTGGTGAACTGTGGTAAGACACAGCTCTGAAAACCTCAGGAGTTCTCTGGGATGATAAAGGGAAGTGGAGCTGAGGCATGCTCAGAAAGACAACTTTGCCTTTTAATTTACAGCAGTGACAGCACCTCAGCAGCAGTTCCATGTGACAAAAACTCTAATGCTGCCTTGCCCTGAGAAAACCTTCTGTGAAAGACACTGCTCATTTTGATTTTGGCTGGGGTAAAGCCTGAAGCTGAGCTCTGAATAAAAGCAGTGGTCAGGTAGAGGTGACCTGAGGGGAGATTTTTATTTGGCCTTGGGGTTTTTTTAGATTTCTTGGCCCAGTTTTGTACAGCTGATGCAACCTATTATTTTTTAATATTTTAGGGAGAGCTACCAAAAATCACATCCAGGGATTGATACTGCGCTGTTCCTCAGTGCCCCGAGGAGAGGATTCACAGGTCTGGAGTGACCTCCCCACTCTGTATGTTAAAATAAAAGTCCAGGCCATGCTACCTTAATCTTACTTAAAGCACCCACCTTTGATGTTTACCTAATCCAGCTCTGATGCTTGGAATGAGCACTTTGCTTGGAACTTAGGCGAGGCTGGGGCTTGGATAAATGCCAGCTTGCTGATCCTCTGACTGATGAAGGCTGAGGAAAACAACTGGAAGATTTGGCAGAAATTATCTCAGCATCCCTGATTGAGAGTGTGCACCTGCCACTCGCTGTTCAAGTCTGTAGCTCAGGTCTTTCTAAATTTACACCTGCTCCTGCTGCATGTTTAGTTAAAAGTTGTTGACAACACTGTGTGTTTTATTATCCGTGCATCTATTTCTTCTCCCTAATGTGGGATGTCAGGGCTCAGCATGAGACTCTTTGGAACTTCAGCTGGGCTGGATGTGAGGAGAGAGCCTGTCAGGACCTGCCACGTGCTCTGACCCATTGAACCAGACCCAGATGTTCTGGGAAGAGGGGGAAAAATGGCTTAAGCATGAGCATGGTGCTGAAAATATGGTCATTTTGGGATGGGAAAGAGCCTTGCTCACCCACTCAAAAAGGTTTTGTTCCATCTGGCTGCAGGTTTCAGTGCTCTGAAGAGGAACTAACCCAGGTGTCACTGTCATATTCTCTGAAAAATCCCTTTTGCCAGAACTTTTTCTCCTGGGAAGCTGAGAAGCCTCAAAGAAAAAATGAAAACAATAATTATCTGATTGCTTCTCCTGCGTTTGGCTGCTTTGGAATGTGGTTGGAGATTGTTTATCCAACAGATTGTTTACTGTTTTTACTTAATGACCAATCACCATCAGCTGTGTTGGGACTCTGGAGAGTCATGGGTTTTTAATTATTATCTTGTTAAACCTGCTGCAACTTTCCTTTCTCTATCCTTTAGTACAGTGTTAGTATAGCATTCTTTAATAAACCATAATATCATAAAATAATAAATTAGCCTTCTAGGAACACAGAGTCAGATTTCTCAGTTCCTCCTTCGTCCCAGAAAATGCCACACCCAGCAACTGTGGCACAAATCCCTGTGAGAATGGGTCCTGTGGAATAACTGCAACTAGACAGACTGAAATGCATTACAGCACAACCAGATGCTGAGAGGAGTTAGCTGGGCATGCACTGTCCTTCCTTCTCTTTCCTCTCTCTGCCTCCTCTCATTTTGTTCTTGAACATGCACAGATTCAGAACAGGAGCTGAGAGAACAGTTCTGCATGGTGTTCACCCAGCCTGGAGAGAAGGTCGAGGTAATTTCAGCTAATTACAGAGGGCAAAACTGATCCTCAGCTGCCTCTGGGGAGGCATTAATAAAGCTTTCACATGAAGATAAGATCTTTCATAAGATCCTTCATAATGTTATCTCTTAGAACTATCTCCATAACAATATATATAGTATTAGAGAGATATATATAGTTGTACTTGCATTTTTAATGACTTTGGATACTTGTAGAAAAAAAAAGAAAGTGCTAGGCAGACGGCAGAAGGGCTTGAGAACAAACTGCAAGGAGGCTTTCATGAATTAGAAATTGAAAATTATGTTTAAAAAATCAGAGGGTATGGAAGAGTCTCCATAAATTCTCAGGTTATTATGCACATCTCTCAAGGGTTTTGTGCAGAAAACCCTTCAGCAGCAGGACTATCTCTAGAGCTGCCTCCTGGCATGAAGATGCTGATTTTGGAGGGTGCTGGAGGCATGAAAACCTCACTGGTTCCCCAGGACATGCTGGTCTGCTGCACCTGTGCCAGCAGGAGCGTGGAGATGGAGTGGAAGTCTCTCTCCTGCTGCCCCCATTTGTCACCCCATGCTCAAACCCCAGAGCACTGGCCTTGAAATTGTGGGATCCATAACCCAGGGTGTTCCTGCTTGCTTTGGAGAGGGACTCCCACTGTTTTTGCCTCAGAGAAGGTGAGGTTAGTGTGGCATCATGTGGCATCTTCCGAGTCACAAATGGTCTCTGTGAAAGACACTTTTGGAAAAAATAGCAGCAGGGCATTAAGTCTCCTAGGGAAGTGGAGTGCCACAAGAAGACAAGATAAATGGCATCAATCAATGTTTTAATGTTTGACAGGTGATAATTTGAACCCAGCTGTCTCTCTGCTGGGCAGAGAATGAGTGCAGAAGACAATTTCCTCCTCCTCTGCCTCTCCTGAGAGAGCCCAGCCCACTGGTTCCTCTGGGCCACTGCAGGGCGAGTGTCAGGGCACTTTCCTTACAGATGGTTCCCAAAGTGGCTCCCCACTGATTTCCCTTCAATCCCATTTTACAGTGCCCAACACTTCTATATCAGCCACCAGGACACTGGGTACTGCATGAAGTTGTGAGTTCTAAAATGATGAGACCACCTAAAACTTGGTTTTTGAAGTATGGACAGTTCCAGTGCCTGAATCTCCTGGTGGATTCACCCTTGGCTTCCCTTCAGTTCTTCTTTGATACAGGAATAACAAAACACTCCAAACTTACAGGGATGCTGTAGAAGATCAGTGCACAAAAAGTTGTCAAGGATTCTGAGGAGGAAGTAGAGGCAGCTCTAAGGAGAGTCCTGAGGAAGAGTCTGGATCACATCCCTTCATTAAAAAAAAAAAATAAAGATCCTGTGCATAATTATCCTGTTTTAGCATCGATACATTCCCAGACATTCACTCCTGGAAGCTTTTGCAGTAGAATTTCTGACTTAGACAATGCTCTAAGGCACAGGATGGGATTCTTGGGGTGTCCTGTGAAGAGCCAGGAGCTGAACTTGGTGATCCTGATGGGTCCCTTCCAGCTCAGCCCCTTCTGTGATTCTGTGAATCAGGAAGCCAACAGCAAAATTATTTAATACAACAACCAACAATAAAATCATCTTTTTTGTGTCCTCTGCTGGATTAAGAAACCATTTTGATAGTTTCAAATCAACAAGAGAATATCTGTTTTGCAGCTGATCATTATTTCTTTCTGAGAAAAGAAATATAGATAATATACAAAGGAAATATAATAATGTATATATAATATACAAAGGAAAATGTTTCTGGGCACAAAACTCCTGCTATCCATCCCATAATAAAGAAAATGGCATGGTTCCACAGAATTCTTGCTGAGTTTTTTGTTTATTTAATTCATGCAACAAGTGAGAGGAAGCCAAGCCTATGTTTAGAATCTCACAATTAATTCAGTGTTTTGTGATATGCCTTAATTTGAGAATTGATGATTTCCCCCCATTTTATTCTTCTTTTCCAACAGTTCTTCAGCAGATATTATGAAGTATTACATTTACTTGTAGAACCAGTAGTAACTTCTCAGAAGATGACTCAGCTTAGGGAATTACATTTAATTAATTCATAGCCAATGAAAAGAAACTTTTAATTACTGATTTAGGTATTGAGAAGAAAGAAGACATTCAACTAAACAAACACTTGGAGAAACATCTTTCCTGCCATTCCCAAGACCCCAGTCCAGCCCAGACCTCCCCCTTCCTTTGTCACTACCAATGTTTGCATCCTTACAGCTGCTCCAAGCCTTACTTTGTACTTTGTTTTTGACATCTCCCTCTTTCTCCCACCTCATGTACCCAAATTTGCTGCCTTTCACTCAGCAGGAGCATGGACTGACATTTTTCTCCTCCCATAACCCCATCATGTGTCTGTTCTCCACTGTAGATATTCTCTCTCTGCAAGATCTTACTTTCTGTCCATCCAAATATATGTGTACAGACCTGTCTCATCCCAAAACCCAGAAGATAATTTGCCTTTCCAGTGTAAAAAGTAAACCAATAAATAGTTCTGTATTTTAAACATCCATATTTTGCATCTACTATTTTATCTTATTAATCAAGTGCTCATGTGCTACATCACCCATCTTTTGCTATTATTTTTGTTGCTGCTGTTTTTTTTGAGTTTTATGCTTTTATCACAGACCCTTCTTCAGCTCCCCATGAAACCACCTCAGCTTTTCCTTCATTCAGCCTCTTTATGGTGCTGCTGAGTTGATGGTGGGACTGGAGGATCTTGAAGGTCTCTTCCAACTTTGATGATTCTGTGGTTCTATTGGTCATGAGGTGCCCAAGACCTCTGTGACCACTTTAAACGCCAGTTTCCACCCTCTTGTCAGTGTGACTACACTTCCCTTTGAGGGGAAATAATTTTCAGCATCTTTCCACCTTGAGCTGCAGCTCATCCGTGTGAGAACCTAAAGAGAAGGTTCTCATGCAGAGGATGAGCTAAATACCTGCAGGATCCAGGTTTAGGGTCTGTGGCTTGGGTCTCAAGCTAAACTAACACCATCACCAACCTAGGAGAAAGTGTTACATTTCAGAGAGCTCCAGCACCCTTTCTCTTACTTATACATGCATGGGAAATCAAGGTAATTCCCTTCTCTGGAAGCTGTGTCAAGGGAAATACAGGTTGGATATCAGGGAAAGGTTTTTTCCAGAAAGGGTGATGAAGTTCTGGCATGGCTGCCCAGGGAGGTGGAGTCCCCATCCCTGGGTGTGTTAACAAAGCCTGGATGTGGCACTGGGTGCCAGGGCTCAGTTGAGCTGTTGGGGTTGGCTTGGACTCGATGATCTTGAAGGTCTCTTCCAACCCAGTGATTCTGTGAATTCTGTGAATTTGTGACTTGGCAAGGATATCTCAAGCAAGAAATGACAATAGCCATAATCAATTATGTACAGTTCATACAATTTCATATAAATGATCAAAATTCCCGTGAAACAAAGTAAAGGCTGCCTTAAACCTAGTCCAGCCTAAGAGTTCTTCCCGCTGGTCCCTCCGGAGTGCCGCCTAGGATGTGCTGCTGGATGATGACTCGTGCACGCCCGATACTGTCACATCCCAGCACACCTCTCACTGCCTGTTTCCTTAGGTCTCGCCTTCCCCCGCGCTGTGCGGACCTGGCGCTGCTCTAGGACAGCGGAGGGCTGGGGTTAGCGCCGGGAGGCAGGGGAGGTGAGCAGCGGGCTCAGTGCGCTCCGAGCTGCCGGAGAGCGAGCCAGGAGGGGAGCGGAGCGAGGCAAGAAGCAGGCAAGGAAGGAAGGAAGGAAGGAAGATGTGCCCGCCTGCCCGCCCGCCTGCCGCCGGGCCGAGGGGAGCCGTGTGAGGAGCAGCAGCAGCAGCAGCAGGAGGAAGAAGAGGAGGAGGAGGCGTGCGAGGAGCCGGCTCGCCGCGGCTCGGGGCCGGCCGGGGATGCTGGTGTGGCCGCGCCGGAGGATTTTGTCACCTGTGGCCCTGCCCCCGCCGCCCTGCGGGCGCCTCCCCGAGCCAAGGACACACCTGGGCCCCGCCGCCGGCCGCCTCTTCCCCCGCCCGAGCGCCGGGCGAGTGTCGGCGGAGCCGCGGGGCTGCAGGAGGGGCTGAGCCCTCGCCGGGCTCCGAGCAGCCACCAGCCGAGCCAGGCGAGCCCGAGCGGGGAGCGGGGGAGCGGCGGGGGCATGTGGATGTTGGCCGTCGCCTTGCTCCACAGCATCTCGCATGGTGAGCCCCGCATCCCTTCCCTTGTCCCCCGCGCCGCCCGGGTCACGGCGGTGCCCGCCGGGCTTGGATGCGTGGCTCTGGCTGCGGGAGCCGCCAGCAGAAGGGCGGGAGAGCTCTGCGGTCGCTCCGAGCTCTGTGGTCGCTCCGAGCTCTGCGGTCGCTCCGAGCTCGCTCTGTGGTCGCTCCGAGCCGCTCACCCCGCCAAGGGACAGCCCGCAACAGAGCTCCGTTTCCTGCGAGCATCAGAGCATCCTTGGCGGGGGGATGCACGAAGGACACCTTCTCCTGTCTCTCCCTCCCTTGGCAAAAGGACGTGTTGTGACACGGGAGAAATAGCCACCCCTGTGTCAATTGCCACCCTGCGCAGGGAAGAAAATTAATAGATGCGGTATTTGGAAGATCTTAGTTTGCGTTGTGTGTGCTGAGAAGGTTGTATGTGGTAGCTGTATCTGGTTTTTCTGCTGGGTTTTAACAGTTTCCTGTTAATCTTTAGAGAAACACCTCTTCCAAGGAGCTGAATTTATAAATAGATTTAAATAATACCTGTTGCCCTCGTGGAAGGGCATTGGGTACAAGAAATGATTGGGGCAGACTTCCAGTGCACAGAGGAAAAATTCTGTGTCATGATCAGCGAGCACTGACTTGTTGAGAAATCATTTCTTCATATTAACTGTTGAAAACAAATGAGATCTCAGCCCTCCCTGCCCCCATCACCCCTCCCTCACCTTGTAAAAGGGGGATTTTCTGATTCCTAATGTGACACTCTGGCTGGACGTGTGCACGTGGGCATTCTGCATTTTCCCACAAAGCTTTGCCAGCTCCCATCAGTCATGACCTGAAACAGCTGCTGATCACTATTGCAAATTCCGAGGGCCGAGATTTCTCTGTGCCATGGTCTATGGCAATTATCTGTTAGGGCTTAAAGTGAGATCACCAAACTGCTTTTTCTATGTGTCTGGAAGAACATCTAAATACAAAAAAAAAAAAAAAAAACCAACCAAAAACAATTAGAAAACCACTCCTTACAGTGAAGTCCTCGGTTTGTGTATTAAAACTAGCTGAAAAACAGAAGTTTAATTTAAGTCCAATGACAAAAGCTAGCCTGCTATAATTTCAGTTCTAAACTGACAGGAATCCCAAAATTCATATGGAAAAAAAATGAAATTACTATTTTTCTTATTCTGAAAAAAATTGGTTTTGTCATTTGAACATGCTAATTAAGAAACCGTATTGAAATTTTGAACTCATGCAGCAGAATGTTTCAACAGTACTGAATCCAGCTTTTTCCCAAAAAAAGCTGTTATGTCAATTAACTTTTTGTTCAACCTTAAACTTCTACTTAAATATGAAAGTTAGTACAATTCATTAGATGCCTCAGCATCTAGCATATTCTGTGGGTTTTTTTCTTTAAATAAACCTATTTTGATAGAATATCTTCTTGATTATTTTATTGACTTGTAACTAATTAAGCATAGCTTTATTTTTCCTATCCATGGTTTGGACAATAGAAGGGAGAAATAGTAAGAAATTATTTTTTCCCCAGTGCAGGAAAGACAGGAGATGTTTTGCAAGACAGGTGTATCTTTCTAAGATTTTTGGCTTAACCTTCAGCTAAAAAGTCCTTAAAGCTTATTGTGTTGTGGTCATGTCACTTCAAAGGAGGAGATAGCAGGAAGAGACAGGACCCAGATCTTCAGGAGAGTGATGGGAGCAGGGAGGGGAATGCCAGGTGGGGAGAGGGGAAGCAGCCTGCGTGGGGAAGAGAGGAATCAGCAGGGATTGTGATCCCTGTGGATGGAACAGGATGTATGGAAAATGCACCCTGATGGCTCTGGAGGCAAACATTGCCACTCTGTGCCAGGGGCCACGTGCCAAAGTCCTTCCCTGCAGGTGACAGTGGCCTGCACCCACCCACTCTGTGTGCTGAGGACTGGGCACCCAGGGGGGGTTTGCCTGGTCTGTGGTTTTGGGAGAATTGTCCAAAATAGTGGAGGAAATGCATTTTTAACCTGCTTTCCTCCCCACCAAACTGCAGCCCTTTACAGGGAAAGCAGGAAAACTCTTTTTATTTGCCCATTTTTTCTTTAGCACAGATGATATTGATGCTGTTTACTCAATAAACCTTATGAGCACTTCAGCTCAGAGAAAACCCAACTGTGGCAACTATTAGTAAATGGAGGCTTTTTAAATGAGCCACCATCACCTAAAAATACATGTTGGTAGTGAAGAGACCACTTTTGACAGGTGGCCATACTTAAAAAAAGAAAAGAAAAAGCTCAACTGTCCTGGAGTGACAAACCAGGACACCAACCAAACCCAAAAATGAGTCCCCAAGGGAATGAATAAGAACTACCATAGCACCAGTCTGTCTTGGACCAGATCAGCTTTTCTGCAGAGAATAAAATTGTTGGTTTTACTGCAGATCCACGAGGCAGACCTTGGCAGGTCTAGACCAGCCTTACTGCCCAGAGCAGGGTCAGCTACTACAGCAGGTGGCTCAGGACTGTGTCCTGTCAAATTTGTAATAACTCCAAGGATGGACACTCTGTGGGATACCTCTGCCAGGGATTATTGCTCTCACTGAAAAAGTAAATGCATTATTTACATATATATAAAATCACATCTTTAAATGGAGCTGCCTGGTTTCTGTTTGTGTGTTTTGCCTTTTTTCTGTTCATTGAATACTATCAAGAAGAATCAGCCTACAGCTTCTTTACACCATCCCATCCACTATTTTTACTCATTACTAAAATCCTCTTGAGCCTTCTCCAGTCCAAATAATCACAGCTCTCTCAGCCTCTCCTCAGGGATGAGATTCTCCAATTCTTTAACCATTTTTGTGGTCCTTCACTAGACTCACTCCAGTGTGTCTGAGTTTTCCTTGGTCTGAGGAGACCAGAAGTGGTACACAGTACTGCACATGTGTTGTCACCAGTTGGTGACATGACAATTTTGATTTTTTTCCTTTAATACCAGTTCAGTGTATTTCTGTCACTCATGTTTATCCAGGCTTTCACTTTAATCTGAAACCCTTCACAGGGCAGGTTATCCCATTGTTTTTCTACCACATAATTCTCCTCTGCTGCTGAGATTCTCCATAACACATCCCTACCAAACTTCTCCCACAAAGTCCTTGGAGTTATTTTCCATCTCCAGCCAGCATATGAAATCCCGCTTGTTTGCCAGACTTACAGCCAAGTGCTTTTCTGCTCTTGTAAAAGAATTTCCTACCCCCCAAAGAAAAACATCTCCATTAGCTGCCTTCAAATCTTGCCTGTGGGCTTGCTGCTATTTAAAACCTCAGCAACAGTTGGCTGCTTTGGACATTGCTCATCTCGCTTAATTTGAAGTGTTTATGGTGCAATTCACTGTAGCCTCTCCACAGAATTCGTGGAGACAGAGGAATGGGAACTTCCAAGGTGTGATTTCTGTTCTACCTCGGCCAATCACTTTAAGGTGAGAAGAATCATCTCTTAAATGTGTTTTCTCCTCTATTTTGTCTATTAAAGGAGACCAAAATAAATGGATGGAAGAGAGAGAAGTGTCTGTTTCATAACCTTTTGTGTTTCCCTGCATGACCTAATGACTTGGAATGCACAGAGAATGTATCCATCTTATCTGTGAACTATTTCCATTGGTAAAACCTATGTTCTGTATTTAAAAGTAAATGCAAATGCAGTTTCCTCCACAGTCTTTTGTTTCTTTGGTCCATAAATAATGATAAGTTATAGAAAATGCACTCAATATATGAATATGAAGTCAAAAATTTTTTGGGCAATGGTGTATAGGAACACGGTTTGTTGGTGCTAATGGCTACGAAGTGTGGACAGGCAAGAAAGGGTTAACAGAAGAGTCACAAATAATTTTTGTTGTTAAACTGAAAACCTTGAGTTATGCCAGGGAGGAGGCAGAGCAGCACAGGAAACAGCTGGAGCCAGCAGCTGGCTTTGGTGAAAGCTTTGGTGTGGGGCATGGCTGTGAGGAGCTGGGCTGGGGGAGATTGTCCTTGCAGAGAGAGGCTTGGGGCCAGCCTTCAGAAAAGTCTTTCCAGCATCTGTGGCCCAGCCCCATCAGTTGTCAGGAGTTTTTATTCTTGTTTATTCCATCCCTTCTCAGACTGGTCCCTCTTCACCAGAGTAGGTGAAGGCTGAAAGCTTTTAGGCTCTTACCTAAAAACTTTGTGAATGTCTCCTCTGATGCCATGCCCTCAAATGTTTATTTCCTCATGGAATAGGGACAAGAACTTTAGATGGGAAGAACACAGAAGCTCCACTTGTTGCACAGAGTGATATGAAGGAAAACATATCCCCTAGACTGTGTTTCTGAGACAAAGGATGGAGCATCCCTGCTGCAGATGTGTGAATGGGGCAGGTCTGGTTTCACTCTGTGCTCCTCATTCTTGGGGCAGGCTGTGTGGAGACCCTACAGCAGCCTGCTCCTGCTCCTGCTGCATTATCCATGACACAAGTTGGCAAAGGAAATATTTCCTGGGCTTCTCCCTGCTGCAGCCTCCTGGAGGAGCTGACTGGAGCTCATGGTGCCGGACACGCTTGGGGCCAAACCCTCTCATGAAATCCACACCCACAACTCAATGGAAGCAGGGGGAAAAGCAGATGGGAAGGCTGCTGTGGCCCCTCATGACCAAACACAGTTTATATCCCATTTTTATCCCATTTTACCTCCCCCCTCCAGTGGTAGGCTGTTGCTTGGCAACCCTGCATCCTTGCTCCACCGCTGCTCTGCGGTGCTGCTGCTCCCCTGCAGCCCCTCCTTTGCACCAGGCTTGGGGAGAGCCAGGCTCACACGTGCTCCCAGCAGCCTGCAAGCAGAGATATCATCTCTTCTTCAGTGCCTGCAGGTCGGTGGGAGCCAGGAAGATGAGAATGTGGAGGACACTGCATTGCCTGAGGCATGGAGAACTCTGCTCTTCCTGATGCCTTCCTTGTATTGACTCTGGCCAGGGAGGTATTGGCTCCCAAGTGCTCAGTTCTTGTTTTGTTTGTGTGGTTGCTACTCCTTGGGAGCCACTGGCATCCAGAGCAGGTAACAGAAATCAGTATTGGCTCAGGACCAGGGATAGCCTTCTTCCCACATAATTACAGTCCTTAATGGATTGCACTGTAACAATTATTAAAGAGATGTCTGCAAAGCTTTGAAGCCATCATTAATTTTTTTTTCAAAGCTTTGTTGAAATTGTGATTTTCCTTCAAATTTCCTCTTTTCCTACCACTTCTTCTCAATGAGAAGCAGTTGTGTGTATTTAGACACGCCTGCATCCAAACCCAGAAGAGCTCTAGATCTATTGCTAAAATAGCTCTGACTCCTAACCCAAATAATGGAAAATCAGATTTAGAAATGAAATAGTCCTCTTGGCTCATCCCTGTCCTGCTGCAAGGTTATGACATGTACAGTGTGGCACAGCTGTCCCTGTGATTTCAGTGTCTGCAATTCATTCCATCCTATCTTGGCATTACAATTGTTTAATGTCTTGTCTTTGCACACACATCAGACACAAAAAGGGGTTTGGTTCATCTTTATTTGGAGGTTTTCAGTGGATATCTCCACTGCCATAATGCTTGGGGTGTCATGTTGTTCTACTTCCTCTTGTGAGAACCAATTAGCACTGAGAGAAGCCTCTCTGCCCTTCTTCAAGCCCATGTTTTCACCCTGGGCAGCTGCCTGAAGGGTTGTGAGCTGTGTCCCCACCTTTTTTACTTACCTATTTTACATGCCACCCTCCTCCCCTACCCTATTTCATGTGTTAGGAACAAACTTGTCTGTATGAAGATGTGAAAATTAAAAAAAAAAATATATTTCTCCTGGCTTCTCCCCTCTGAAAGGAAATATTTTTCTTCTGGCTGACAGTCTTCTAAGCAGTGAGAATTTTACCTTCTCTGTTTGTTTGCAAGGTGCAATGCAAAGAGAAGTCTACAGCATCAAAAAAATAATCACTACCCTATGTTTTGATGATGTTGCTCGAAATAGAAAAATCTGTTATTCTCTGAAGAAAACATGAATCATACACAGGCTTTAAAATCCTTCCCACAGACTGGATTTTTCCATGCCTTACCCTAGCATGGATTTCTAAGAAACATCTTTGTCAGCTGCTCTCATCCTTCTCTCTAATGACTTCTGAACCTGCTGTCCAGTCTCAATCCATTTGCTTGCCAAGTTTAAGTAGAACATAATTAATTCATTGCTTTAATATGTGGATAAGAGTATAAACACTCACCTGGGAGACAGAGAGAGAGACTAATCCCACTCCAAGTTGTTCAAAAAGCAACTGGAAAAATTCATAGACATCTGACTCAAGTCTTCAGTCTTCTGAGCAAATATCCAGAGGAAATTCCTTTTCCCACTGATTCTGTGCTCACAGAACCACCTAATGGGGAGAGCTGGCTTGTCCACATCTTCCAGATGCTACTGGAACACCAGGAAAGAACTGCACCAGAGAAGAGTAACTTCAGGCAGGGTAAAAAAAAAAAAAAAAAAAAAAAATCCCCATTTTATGCTTTAAAGCTCAGTGTGTATTAAGCCATCCATGGTGTTTTGAAAGCTGCTGCTTTAATTCATGAGCATATCAAGACTGAATGGCTAATTGTGTGTGTACTGTAAGAACTGGTCATGCGAGAGAGCACATTTTTTTGCCAGATAACAATATTCCTGCACATTATCAGCTTGGAGCAGTCAATGGCTTCCAATGAAGGAAATTGTAGCTATTCCCTTGCATTTTTGGGGTGTAATAGATAGGTATCAGCAGCACAGATGCTTTCACAAGTAGTTGCATGCAGATGACGAAGATTTTGTTTCTCCATCCTGAGCATTCCCAGATGCACGGTAACAAACAGAGCTTTGCAACTGGTGTCTTCTTAATGGCACTTACAGAACCAGAAATTCCTTTTCCATTCTAAAGTGTCTCATGGAAAATATTTAATTTTTTGCAGCTTGTCCTGATAAAAAATGGCTGACTGTGAGCTTATAGATATGAGCATTAGGCTTGGTAGCCAGTGAATATCAGAAGGTTTAGCGATTGGTTTTGACAAGCATTCAACATTTATCTGAATCTTTCCAGCATCAAATCGGGCATGAAGTCTTCTGAGGAAAACCTGTTCTCACGAGGCTTTTGATTCTCCTGTTTCCAGAGTGATGGAAGCTACTAAAAAGCTTTCCCACTTCTGCTCCTCTTCCCTTCTTAACCCCTGGTCCTTTTATCCCTCTTCGAGTTCATCTCCCTTTATTATGGGTGCAGTGGCAAAGCTTTAGTTTACCTGAAAATTTGGGGAAGAGTGGTTCAAACTTGTCATCTTTAAAACAGATATGAATCAGAGAGAAGATGGAGAATATTTCCCAGTTTGTTTCAGAAGATTGAGATTCCAACGCTTTGGACTATATTTCAGCCAAATATTCACAAATTATTTGCATATTTTTATTAAAAAAGGATAAAAAATGCTTCTTGGGAGATTCCAGGTTTTGTTTATTTATTGTTATTATCTCAGGGGTGTATACTGCTTTCTTTGGTTTTGTTTTTAAACTGACTGGGACTGCAGTTCAGTTTCTTAGCAGAACTGAAAAATTTCTAAATCATATTCAAATGAAAATCGTGACTTAATGTAAAACTAAGTGAGTTTCCTTAGTTATAGCCCTCTGTGCTTGTCTTTACCTAGTCTACAAGATAATAACTCATATTTTCCTTTCAAATTGCTATGCTGCAAGAAAATAGCCAAGAAAACTCCTGTCAAGGAAAGAGGTCAGTAACGAGGAGAGACAGAATGATTTCGAAACTGAGGGATGACTGAGCCAAGGTGTCATCTCTCCCAGAAACTGGGCTGATCATTCACTTAGATTCTGATTTCTGGCATGTTCCTTTTTTATTGTTTCTTTTCCCCAGGTCTTCTGACTGTTGAAAACTTCCTCTCTCACCACTCTTTCCCTTCACTTCCTCTCTACTTCCCTCCCATTCTTTCTTCCTTCAGGTGCTTTTAAAACTACTTTCAAAGCTGAAATTGCAAATGAGTTTTTTGCATTCTGAATGACAATGAGGGGCTCTGTTTGAATAGCTGAATGCTTCAATGGCAGATATTTGACTGAGTTCCCTAAAGCCCAAAGCCTATGAAACCATCGAAGATCTGAATAGAACCAATTACCAATTACAAGGAGCTGCTGCTCCTTGGAAGATTCTTTTGGTTTTTTTTTTTTTTAAAGTCCCAATCAATGCAGACTTATTGTAGATAGCCTATTTTATCTTTTTCTTTGAAGAAACAATTTCCCTGCAAGACTGGTTGTAGGTTATATCTGTCATCCAACAGATGCATCATCTTCCAGTGTGGGGATGTGAAAACATTCAACCACTTGGATCTTTAATTTTCAACTCCATTTTCACAAAGGCTTTCCACGAGGCAGCTCTTGCTTGTGTTGGTCTGCTGTGGTCATTCCTTGTGGGTTTGCTCACTGAAGGTGAGGATATGCTGCAGCTGCATTGCAAAATCGGTGTGCAGACCCCACCATTTAACCCTCCCCGTGGTTTTCAGAGGAGATATTTCAACTGCAAGCTGATGACTGGGTGGGATGTGGCCAGACTGATCATGCTGGTGATGTTTCTGCATGTTCTTCATGCTGGTGGCTTGGGGGAGAACTGGAATGTGGGTGGCCAGAACTGTCAGAAAAATGATTGGTGCTCTGGATATCCCATTGGAAGCAGGTGGCTCAAACTCTTTAGGGTTTTGGTGAGGTCCTAAGAGAAAATCTCGTTGTGCCTCCTGCAGTACAGTGTGATCTGGAAAGTTGCCTGAGATACATTCAGGGTGATCACCAGCTGGTTTGAATTGTTGCTATATCTCTGTTAACTTCAGGAGATCCTCCTCAAGCTGTGTGGCAGCTGCAGGAAGCAAGGATGATCAACCCAATACAGTCAACCAGTAGATGGTCTAAAACCAGATTAAGAATTTGAGACTATTTTAAGATTTTTGATCCTTAAAATTAAATCAATAGCTTCAAAAGCTTTTTTTTTTTTTCAGAGAAGATATAGTTATATGCACACTTAATTGAGATATTTTGATGGAAAATTGCTGAATTTGTTTTAGGAAGAACTAAGTAATTTAAAGCCACTTAATCTATGACATTATATTTTAATCAAACAAAAAATAGCAAAAAAACATAAATGGGGATTCTCCTTCATGACCTTGAGTAGCCTTCATTGTAGCTGAAGCCTGATCATGCTTGATTTTCCAGACTTGAAAAGCAGCATCCTGACTGATGTCGTACTTTGCATGGAAGTTATCATATGGTCTTCCTTCTCCACTTTGACAGATTGTTGAATTTATGTTTCAGCCAAGTCATTCCCTGAGCAGCAGGACCAGTGAACCCTGCTTTCATGCAAAATTGCATCCTGCCTTGTCCCTCCCCTCCTTAAACCCAGCTCAGGCCAAGGATTAGGCTGCCTAGTTGTTTGGATTCTGTTAAAAAATGTTAAATATCCTCTGGAAGTTGGTCCCTTTGCCTTTTGGTGCCACTGAAGAATAAATTTAAGATTTACTCTTTTACTTTGCAGCTGCTGTGGTTGTTTTAAATGAACTGAAATACACACAAGCTTGTTTGAGACAGTTCTACAGGAAGCTGAAATTTGCCAAGGGCTACCAGAGTTATGCAGATGAGTAAAGGAGGTATAAATGTAGAGGAAGGAAGTTTATTTATTCTGTCATTGTAGAATGTCTAGAACATTGTATCTCTCAAGCCCTAAACATGTTTCGGTCTTCAGAAGAGGAAACAAAGCAATTCTGAAAGAGCTGCCTGAACAAATCTGTCATGAACTTCTCCCAAATGCTCTCAAATCTATACTTAAACATTTCTGCTAGTCACCAGCTCTCTTCTAAACAGATTAAAGTTTTGTTATTTTTAACAGAACTTCACTCCAAATAAAACCAAATTTCTCTTTTTCTTTCTTTTATTTTTTTTTTCTTTTTTATTCTTCGCCAAGACATTTGCACTTCTCTCTTTAATTTTTGTTTTACAGCATCAGATTCTATTTTCCCCTGAAGAGCTTCCCTGGTTGCCCACATCTTTTTTTTTTAAATGCAGCCATGATTCCCTGCCCAATATTGGTCTCATCTCTCCTGCTTTCCCTTCAAGGCTTCAGTCTCTCCTGGCTGATAGCCCAGTCCAAATTCCTGATGGCTTTCACTGTTTGGTTTTGTCAAGAATTAGAAAGTAGGGCCTTATACAACACCTCAGGGGGGTGTTCTGATCTGTCCTCCATGGCTTCAGAAACATCTCCAGGCAGATCTCCTTCCCTGCCCAGTTCTGCTGCTGCTGAGCTTCCTGCAGATGTCCATCCCAATGTCTTTCTGGGGGACGTCCTTTCCTGGATTTCCTTGCAGTGCACAAGGCAGGGTGTTGGCAGCAAGGCAATGGCTGCTGCTATAAAGCATTTTCTTAAATATCGTCCCCCAAACATGAAGTCATCCTGTTGGTAACACACTGGGGATTCTGCAGGTTGAGATTCCTTATTGCTTTGTTGTGTTTGCTTTTCATCTTTCAGCTTAAATCCAGAGTTGCCCTAATGCTGTTTTGTATTTCACAATATTGATTTTTTTTAGCTGTCTTCATTTAATGTTTTCCCCCTTTTTTTCTTTCTTTCCTTTTCCTTTTCAGACCAACCTTCACATCACAGATGTGAAGAAAGAATAGGCGCAGAAATTGCTTTTAGTTAGAGAGACTGTAATTTACTCTTTCACTATAGGAGGAAAAAAATGTCTCACCAGAAAGAGACACAGATGAAAGGCCAAATAGTATCTGGACCTGTGTAAGCACTGCAAGATGTGTGTCTGTGTGTGTGTATGTATTTTCCTTCAGTGGTGCACAGAATCCCAGTCAATTATTTGATGCACTCGCCTGTCTGGGCTGTGACCTTCTAGAAGGGCCCCCTCCTCCAGTCCCCCCACACGACTTGTCAACACATTAGTCATATACAACTCAGCTGATGCCAAACGGCCGCAGTTCAGCCAACTATTGAGAGGCTGGAAATTCTGCTGCCTTCTTCTATTGGTCTTGGGTTTTTCCACTGTGCGGACCTGGTGGTGCTTTAAGACTGCGGAGGGCTGGGGTTAGCGCTGGTCCCTCCGCCGCGCCGGGAGGCAGGGGAGGTGAGCAGCGGGCTCAGTGCGCTCCGAGCTGCCGGAGAGCGAGCCAGGAGGGGAGCGGAGCGAGGCAAGAAGCAGGCAAGGAAGGAAGGGAAGAAGATGTGCCCGCCTGCCCGCCCGCCTGCCGCCGGGCCGAGGGGAGCCGTGTGAGGAGCAGCAGCAGTAGCAGCAGCAGCAGGAGGAAGAAGAGGAGGAGGAGGAGGAGGAGGAGGCGTGCGAGGAGCCGGCTCGCCGCGGCTCGGGTCCGGCCGCCGCTGCTGCCGCCGGGGATGCTGGTGTGGCCGCGCCGGAGGATTTTGTCACCTGTGGCCCTGCCCCCGCCGCCCTGCGGGCGCCTCCCCGAGCCAAGGACACACCTGGGCCCCGCCGCGCTCCCGCCCCCCGCCCCCGCCGCCGGCCGCCTCTTCCCCCGCCCGAGCGCCGGGCGAGTGTCGGCGGAGCCGCGGGGCTGCAGGCGGGGCTGAGCGCTCGCTGGGCGGACGAGCGGCCCCGCAGGCTCCGAGCAGCCACCAGCCGAGCCAGGCGGCGGCCGGACCCGGTGCGCGCTGCCTGCCAGCTCCGGCCCGGCCGTGGGCGCGGCGGGCGAGGGCGAGCCCGGAGCGGGGAGCGGGGGAGCGGCGGGGGCATGTGGATGTTGGCCGTCGCCTTGCTCCACAGCATCTCGCATGGTGAGCCCCGCCGCGGGCATCCCTTCCCTTGTCCCCATCCTTCCCCATCTTCTGGCGGCCGGGAAGGGGAGCGGGTCGTGGTGGTGGCTTTTGTGCCGGGAGCGTCGCGCCGGCTGCGGGGAGAAGGGCGAGGAGCGAGAGCGCCGTGATCGCTTAAAGTCGCTCACCTCGCAAAGTGACAGCCCGGAACCTCCGTGCCTGCCTCCTTCGGAATGAGACGGTGCTCGCAGAGGCGAGGAGGCAGAGAGGCGCTTTTTCTTTCTTTCTCATCTGGAAAAGTACAGAATTTTTGCCAAGTGCCGTAGAAATCCGTCAGAGCACACGGGGATAATTTGAAGGGCTTTCATCCTAAGCGGTCGCGTTGAGATATTGCTTCCTTTCGCATCTTTTTTTTTTTTTTTTTTTAATTCGCCCTCTGCTTTCACCTTACATTTTTACATATATTTAAGAAGCAGTATTTTAAATTTATTTAACTTTCATCATTTTTCCGTGAAGGTACCTGTTCCGAATTTGTTATTTTTCCTCACTCATTTATGTAAAAATATGCACGGATAAGCATTACATCATCTGGAAAGGTTGAAGACTTTTAGTCAATTATAAAGTTAGGAAGGGAAATTAGAGTGGGGATAGAATAAGGGTAAACCTGTTATTCTTTAATTTTTTTTTTCCTCCTGCCAACTCTTTGACTGACAAACATTTATTGCAGTTTCTGTGCGTTTTTAATAGTGGGTTGGGGTATTTTGGAACATTTAGATATATTTGATTGAAAACCGTGGCATGTGTAAAAATATGCTTAAATTGCTTAAGTTTTATTAAAAATGCACGTTTAGCATTGCAGTTTTAAGGACAGAAAACAAATTATTCTGGGGTGCCAGCTATTCTATTGCACTGCCTCCTCCGATCCGAGAACGTAACATTGCCTGAAATGCTTTTCACCCTGCCAGATAAATCAGATTAAACACACAATTCTTGAAATAGGCAAAGCAGGTAGAGCAGGCAAAAGATTCCTTGTGTGGAATGAATGAGAGAGGAGCACAGGGCAAAGTGTGAGGATTCCTGAAGGATGGAAATAATTGAACCTCTGGCAGAGGGTGAGGGATGAATGCTGGATGAGGGTGCCTTCACATCTTCTTAAGTAGACACTGGATGAGAAAATGCACTGACAGGCATGGCTGGTCCAGTGTGAAGCGCTGGGGAGGGCAGAAATCAGGAGGTGAATCTTAAATGAGTGGATTTAGAGCGACCTTAGAAGCATTTTTTGTCTTCTGCGTGCCTCAGAATACGAAAGGATTGAAATCCCCCAAAGTGTAAACTTGGAAATTTTTTTTTGCATTTTTTTTGGCAGTAAGGAAACTGCAACAAGTTTTAACATTAAGAAATTATCTATTTATTTATTTATTATTGACAGGCAGCAGCACTGTGCCTTTCTCTGTGCCATCTCCAGCCAGATACCTTGGAGGGAGAGATTTGCTGTTAATAGGACAGAAAGAATCAGCCTGCAAGTGCACTCTGACCAGTGCTATTCATTTAAAACTAGATTTGCATAGAAATTAACCCTATTTCTCTCCAGAAATCATATTTAAAAAGAAAAAAAAGCATATTTTTTTTTCTACTGTACTGATGCTATAAATTCTGTGTTCTATCCTAGTTAGTCCTCCTTGCAAGGGTTTTTGAAGAACACAATAATTTTTGCTTTATGAAGTCGAAGTGCCATGAAAATCACTTCCATTTATTCCTTGATCTATGAAGTCAGCAGTAATTTCACTTTCAGTTTCCATGTGTTTTTGGATCACAGTCAAACCTGAATTTGTCTCCCAAAGAGTGAGGAGTGTAATGTATACATGATAGATGCATCTGCATGGATTCTGTGCTGCCACACAGCAACATCTGTACATTTGTGACTCCTGGGGGACTAAAATGAAATGGTTTTGTGTATAGTAATATTCCAAGATGTAAGCATTGTGAAAACATGCAGTGGGTGGTTCAACGATTCTTTGCAACTTAAAAAGTCTGTTTGTTTTTGGTCTCATAATTGATGTCAAAATGCAGATTTTTAGGGTCTTCTTATGGGAAATCTTGGAAGAAAATGGCACCTACCTTCATGTTAAGACTGGATAAGATGGTTTTATTCATTGGTAACACTTACCAGGACTTATTAGGGCCATTTTATCAGAGTCAAGAGTCAGGGAATAATATTTTTAAAGGACTTCAGATTTTAATGCAGTGTCATATCAGATATGTATCTCTTTGAAGGAAATGACTGCATATATAAATAGATATGTCACGTACACATTTATTTTCATTATTCTATCTATAACTCCATCTGAACTCCATTGTGTGACAGTCAGGGCTCTTTTATGAGTGTATCTGGTGGGGAGGGGACAGGTTTCTGCTTGGCTTCTGCCACTGCCTTTTCTAACCCCTTATGGAACCACACCATGTTTGCTTAAAATACCAGCACGGGTATAAGTGGTTTTCCAATGTGTTACATCTCATTCTGATTTTAACTTGAAAATGTGAAAGATTGTTCATGTTTGTGTTGGTTTTGATTTTTCTTTTCCTTTTTTTTTCTTTTTATTTCTGAGAGGAGAAATAGGTTAAAAATAAACCCATAGGTTTAACTCTGCACTTGTAGTCTTGGGCTTAATTTCTGTTGGAGGTAATGGAAACCATCTGAATAACAATAACAAGGTTGGCCCCCATATTTCCCTACAGTCACTCAGCACAAATACATTTTGTCAAATTAGATATGAGCAGTGTCACTGGGAAGGCTTTATGTTTGTGAAATAGCTTCCTTCTGGGGACAATAAAGTACTGACACGCTCTTCCATCCAATTAGTATTTCTGAAGCCTGGAACAAAAACCTCCCCAAATACCTGGTTAAAGTTTATGTATTTTGTGAGGGATTTAAACTCTGGTTGCTGTGAGTTCCTTAAGAATACAGGTAACTATTAACCATGAATGCACTGCAGCCCTGGAAAGTGCGTGGGATGATATAGACATCAGTGGGAGCTCTGCAGCTGAATTCACTACCTTGAAAGCCTGAGTCATGCAGTTCTAATCCTGAGCAAGGCTTTTGAGCTGCCTCTCAGGGTTACTCCACCTGCACCACCTTCCCTGTTACCCTGCCTGAGTATTCCAGAACGAGCAGCAGAAGTCTGCTGTAGCCTGGTCGTAATTAGTAATGGGGCATTTCACTAATTACAGGCAGGGGAGGCTCTGAGGGGAGAATGGCCTCCTTCAAAATCCTGCCTCTTTTTGGTAATGCCTGTGATCAAGCTAGTTCAGGTGCTGCTTTCAGAAATGAGGATCTTTCAGTGTTGCTCAGTCTGTGCTGTGGATATGCTGAGCCCATTTCCAGGCTTCTCTCAGGCTGCTTTTCTTACATGCCCGTTGTCCACAGATGCTCTGCTGAAATCAATCGAGCATCGGGAGGCACCAATACAGCACAGATGACACTAAAAATACATTTCCATTAAAATGATTTCCTGTTTGAATCCTCTCCCTGCCGTACATCTATCAATATGGGTTTTAGCAGCCTTATGGAAGATGGAGAAGGATCACACTGAGCTGAGAGCAGGGGTTAGGCTGGAGGATGAGGAACCAGAGCGATGGTGGGGCTGAGCCTCCCCCAAGAAAATAGTGATTCTCAGTGCTGGGGGTGCAACACCCCAGCAAAAGAGTAGTAGAAACACAGTGAGATACATGCACAGCTCGTGTGGAATTGTGTAACCAGAGCCTCTCCTCGGGAAGTTGAATGGATGTGCAGGAAGCATTCAGCTTGGTGCTTGTGTGTGCATGGCACAGCGCAGCTCAGGGTGTTTTTAATCCAGTGTTACCCGAGCTATGAACAGCTATTAATTAATCACCAAATGCTGATTAGAAAAGCTGTTCTTGCTGGGCAGCCAGAGGCCATGGGGATATCTATATCTGTTTCTCCTGTGCTCGGGGTGTGCTGCCCCCTGTGCTGGGGCTCTCCGGGGGTTTTCCTCCCGTGCTGTGGGCAGTGGCTGTGCTGGAGCTGGAGCCACAGGACACTAGTGGGCAGCAAACCACAGAATCTGTGTCTTCCTAAGCCGTGGGAGCACACAGAGACAGCTCAAAGAGGCATTTTGCCCGTGTTTTTCTATCAAGGGTCACTAAAAACTGGTGGGTGCTGCATCTTCTTCCCGTGGCGCTGGGCAGCAGATGGGTGTGACAGTGAAGGTGTTTTTGGGAGTGGTTCAAAGAGAAGTTGTTCTCTGCAAGTTGTAAAAACAAACCTCTAAACAGTCTTAAAGAAGGCTTTATTGCAGCTCACAGATCTTTGCTGTGATTTCATACAGCCACAGAATCATTTAGGTTGGAAAAGACCTTTGAGCCCAACTCTTCCCCCTAGTCCAGCACTAACCCCTGTCCCCAGGTGCCACATCTGCATCTCTTCCAAATCCCTCCAGGCAGGGTGACTGTTCCATGGAAAACCCTTCCCATGGAGAAATTTTTCCTCATATCCAACCTAAACCTACCTGGTGCAACTTGAGGCCATTTCCTCTCATCCTATCCCTTGTTTCATGGTGCAAAGATCCCGGCCCCCACCTGGCTCCACTCTTCTCTCATGGGATTTGGAGAGCCACAAGGCCCCCCTGAGCCTCCTTTGCTCCAGGCTCAGCCCCTTCCCAGCTCCCTCAGCCCTTCCTGGGGCTCCAGCCCCTTCCCAGCTCCCTTCCCTGCCCTGGACAGGCTCCAGCCCCTCCAGGTTCCTCTTGATGTGAGGAGCCCTGAAATGAAAACAGAATTTGGGATGTATTTCAGTGGAATTTCCTCAGTGCTGCAGCATCTGGAAAAGTTTAGAAGTTGGTTTTAATTTTGTTTGGTTTTGAGTAAAGTTTTGTCACAGCACATAATGATAATTTGAATTATTTGGGAAAATCTCATGGGTTTTGGTGATTAGCTCAGAAAGTTCCTCCAGCTCATGAGCTGTGCAAGTCTCTGAGCTGGGCTCAGGTTGGGCCTCACTTTTTGTGTCTTTGCCTGAATAAGAGACTTAACTATGCTGCTCTCTCAGATGAGAGGGTTGCTTGGGGTAGGGAAATAATCTCCCCTATCTATTTACTTTATAATTATAATTTATATCTTATATATATATAAAATAATTTTTTATTAACAATTGGAGTGACAAAAACAGCAGAAAGCAACAAAATGAGCCATCTTTCTGGGGTGGGAGGTCAGGGCAATGGATTGAGGAGCAAAATATATGGAAAAACTTCACAAAGTTTAATTAAAAAGTTAAGATGTATGTAGGATCAAGGCCTGATTGAACATACCACTCATTTAGCCTTTGATTTTATTTGGCACATACCATTTATCAATCTCTTGGTCTTGGAGTCTTTGAGATTTGCAGTAGGAAGGACTAATTCCATCTTCTGCTTTAAAAATTGAAGATGGGAGTAAAAAATTTTATTCATCCTTTATTTGAAGGCACATTTTTTGATGTTTTTAATGTGTTATTTCTTTTGGGTCATTGAAACTCTAAATATACTACAAAAATCCATTTAAGCAACATAGGTCTGCAACATACATCAGAATACTTAATTATTTCAAGATGAATGGGTAGGTGTCTGCAGTTAAATTACTTGTTTCACAGTATATTTTATTTCATAATCTTATTTAACCATCACTTTCTTTTCATTTAAACTGTTATTAAATTAATGAAATTAAGATCTGAAATTGCAATTCTTCAAAAGAAGCTTTGTCTTCTCAGTCTTCACCTCCCTGCACCTTAAAAACATTTCATCAAACAATTGGTGGTTTTGAAAATAAAATAACACAAAATGGGAGGTATTCAATAATAAAAGCCTTTCACAGCTCAGTATTTTAGAGCACTGAAGAGAACACCTTCAAGAACAAGCCACTGATTCCTCAGGCATTTGTTGGCACCGGGAGTTTTTCTTGTCATTGTGAATCTTTGGATGCTGCCATTCACAAAAAAAAAAAAATTCTTATTACCTCATAAATACTTTTTATTTTTTTCCAATCAGAGAATTGAGTTACTCATCAGAAAAAGGAAAAGTAGGGTGTGTCAACAGATACCTTCCACAGTGGAGTGGGCAACAAATGCTAGGATCTGTTTTAAGGAAGGAAAGAAAGGCAGGTGGATGGACAGACAGGCTGACAGAGATTAGCAAGTCTTCCCAGCATCCCTATTTAAGCTATTTTGACTCAGAAGGCAGGGAGTAAGACTTAAGAGTGAGCCAGCAATCCTATTTATAGAAAGCCATTTTTAAATGCAAAGGCTCTGGAAGGAGAGTCACCTCCATCCTAAACACCAGGCTCCCTGGAGCTCCCTCAGCACCGAGGGAGGAGCAGCCCGAGCTGCATCACTGATGTGCTCCTGCTGAAGCTTCCAGAAGGACATTTCCCTCAGAAATGCAGGAGTTTGGGCCATGGGGCAGCCCAAGAGCAGGGCTGAAAATAGCTCTCTGCTCCACATCCACGTGGCAGAGACAAGGGCACACACAGGCATCACCTGAGGAATTCTCTGCCTGGTGCCGCTCCATGTGTTCTCTTGGAGATCCTGCTCGTGTGACTCTCAGTGTCAGGGATACAGTTCCTCCTGAGATTTTAAAATAAGCATATATATTTCTGCACATTTAAATATGTAAATCTTCATAGCTTATAATTGCTTAAAAACTACTGTGTGTGGAAAATCTGGCGATTGCTTTGCTGTCCAAGTGTGCTTGATGCTATTTTCTTCCCATTAATTACGCTGTAATCCCATGCAGAAAATTTGTGCCTTAAGGTCTATGTTTTGCATGAGGCTAAAAATTATTCTCAGGAACTTTCTGCCATCTAAATTGTTGCAGTAACTTTGGGGAGCCCTGCAGTGTTTTAAGAGTATCAGAATAATATTCTTGAAATGACCGGGACTATTTCAACGCAGCCAGAATATAATTATACTGCACTGTAGCTGCAAATAGTTCCCTATCTCCATAATCTACTCACAGTGATTCTGCAGATAAGATTGTGGGGTTGCTGTGTCTATATAAATATCTGTTGGTGTGAAATCCTCTCATGTGGTTTTGCAAATGGAGTGGCTCGTGCTGAGCCTGCACGCTCGGGGCGTTCGTCTCTCGGCACGGCAGCGTGGCAGCCCCCAGGGGCTGCAGGTTTTAGGTGCCAAAATGGAATTCAAGGATTTGTGGAAGAGCTTGTTCCCCAATCTGCTCTTTATCCCCATGATAACCACTTGTTCAGTAAAGTTTTCTAGAGGTTTAGTAGTTAGTGTGGAGCTCAAATGACGAATGTCAGTCTTTGAAGTGTGGTTTTTGTTTAAGATGGTTCCTGTTTTAGCTGGGAAGAGTTTTTGGGATGCTGGAATGTGCAGGTTTGGCGGAACCCATGTTCCACCCACTCATCTCATGGCAGGATTTGAGTGCACTCAAATCTACTTGGTTGCTTTTTTCCCCAGGCCATGGAAAGGTGGTGCATAAAGTGCAAGCTCTGGCTTCTGTTGACTTCTCCTGTGCAATATTTTTTCTACCAGAAACCATTGTGTTTTGGGGTTTTTTTGTTTGCTTTTGTTTTGTGGTATTACCTTCTGAAGTCTCTGGGTTTTTTGGGTGAGTTTTATAAGGAATTTTGGCCCTGACTCAGGAAAATTTTGTGAGTGCATAGAGTCAGTCGCTTGATAATTATGAGGTGAGCATGTGACAAGCTGTTAGAACTCTCCTGGCTTGAGCTGAGGACAGAACAAGACCTTGACAAAGTCCTTTTTGTTATGAAAAGCAGATTCAGATGTCCCTGGAGTGGGATCTTGCTGGAAAAAATGTCATTCAAGCAAAATAGGCTTTAGGTGCACCTCAGCTTAAACTGCAAATGGTTCACCATCCACACTACACGTTGTCCACCTGCATTTTTTCCTCTCATTAAAAAAAGAAAGCCACAGTGGCTTTTCTGTGGGGCAGTTTAAAAGCCAGTTCACATATAATTTCTAGGCAAGTAAACCATAATTTGTGTTTCAACTGCACTTTTGAAGTACAAAGCAAAGCATTTGCTGTGTCATGATACGAAGGAAGTAATTTGGGAAGCTGTCAGTGAAGTTCTCCAGTTATGTTTGCAGACATCCAATGCAGAGAGCTTTTTGCATAGTTAAGTGATTTTCAAATGTCTACAGCAATATTTGCATTACACTTTATGCTTTTAGCTGTATTTATTTAGGGAGCTTTCCTTTGTATCTTTCTTTCTAATTTTGTTGAGTGACCTCAAGGTTTCTCTTGAACAATGACAACCTTTTCCACAGCCCTGATGTGCAGGGGCTCTGGAAACCAGATTTTCATCATTTCAAGCACAGGCAGGCAGGTTCATCCCAATATGGGACCTGAGTGCTAGGTGATGATGACCATGGTTTTTATTGTGTCAGCTGTGGCTGAGGCTTTGTGTTCTCAACTTTTTATAAGTATTTATCTATAAAATGCAGAATGAATGCTTAGGGAAGAGGAAGGGATGGGGGCACTAACAAAACTTCTGGTGGGGAGGGAAAAGGAAGTGAAAAGGTGAGTTGGAAGGGCACAGGTATCCAGCCAGTGATGGAAGGTGTGGTGAGAAGAGGGAGGGCATTCACAGAGGATGATGAATCCCTGTGGGACAGCAGGAGGATCTGGAGCCACATTTGGGCTGGACAGGTTATGGTGAAGGACCCTGAGGTCTTGCCTTCAGTTTGCAGAGGGGAAGGCAAAGCTGAGCCTGCTCCTCCATGAGCTGTGGGTGGAGAACATGACAGAATGTGGCTTTGGGACTACCCAGTGCTCTCTTTTGGCTACTGGTCTGTGCCAGAGCAAGCTGGTGCTCCCCATGGATCCTGCTGTGTGCCTGGGAGCTCAAAGTCCCAGCTGCCCTTGTCCTTCACTGCCTGCACTCAGATTTTTCTTTCATTCTTATCTAATCCTGTTGTTTAATCTCTGCTGTAAGCTTAGTTTGAGGCCTACTACCTGTTGTCTCCACATTTTCCCTAGTTATTTCTATTTATTTTGCCTCTTCCTTGGAGGCAAATGGATTTGGAGGAGTGGAGGAGATCAAGGATGGGCAGCAATCTTACAAATGTCAGCGTGGCTGTAGGGTAGGAAGGGCAAGTTCCTCATCTGAGGGAAGGAGGAAGGAGCTGAGCTCTTTATTGGGCAGGAGGGAGATAATTAATCCTCAGGAAAAGAGGCTGAGCTGTCAGGCTTTCAGAGCAGCTCTGGCAGGGGTAATTTGCTGTTCAGCTGGTGGGAGCTGACAGGTTTGGTGCAATGGGGTCTGCTCAGAGCAGGTGCCTGGCCCCCCAGCCTCATTCCTGGGACCTCCTAGGGTGGGAATCCTGGGGCCTCTTGGGATGGGAATCCTGGGGCCTCTTGGAGTGGGAATCCTGGGACCTCTTGGAATGGGAATCCTGGGGCCTCTTGGAGTGGGAATCCTGGGACCTCTTGGAATGGGAATCCTGGGACCTCTTGGAGTGGGAATCCTGGGACCTCTTGGAGTGGGAATCCTGGGACGTCTTGGAGTGGGAATCCTGGGACCTCTTGGAGTGGGAATCCTGGGACCTCTTGGAGTGGGAATCCTGGGGCCTCTTGGAGTGGGAATCCTGGGGCGTCTTGGGGTGGGAATCCTGGGACCTCTTGGGATGGGAATCCTCCCCCTGGCTGGAGGGGACCAGGTCCCCAGTTCCCTCTGTAGAGCAGCTCTGTGTCTCTGCAGCAAACTGGAGAGCTGCTGGCTCAGCAGGTTCTGAGGAACACCCAACACTCAGTGTGGGAACACACCCGTGGTGTGAAATTTTTTTTTTTCAGGGGAAGAAAGAAAGGATCAGGTTTTATCTTTTCTGTCCTAGTCTGAAGTAAAATCTTGTCCAAAAATCCTCTGTTCTTCACTGGTTTTTGCCCTTATCCATTGTGCTCATGCTCCAGGAGCAGTGTGGCTTCAGAGGGATGTGGCTGCATGTGCTCAAACTGTGCTTGTCCCACTGGTGGTGGAGCTGGAGGCCTTTTGGAATATCCAACCACTGGCACACGTGAAGGCAAAGCAGGGCAAAAGAAATGCCTGTCTGAAGGCACTCCAGCTGCAGCAGTTCAGTGCATATTTATTAAGTCCAGAAGTTAGTCCCTAGTGGGTAAAAGCAATTAGAGCATTTCTGCCACATCTCAAAATGTGTTTCCACAGAAGAGAAGAAAGCTGGGCCTTAGTAATTTCAAAAGGACTTAATGAGACTTTTTTTAAAAAAATATTTTCCTAAATAACAGTAGTCTGACTGCTACTTAATTTCAAGAGGTTTTGAGAACTTTTGGTGTCAGTAAATTGAGTTTCTGTCTTGTCTGTGTTCAAGGATAACAGCCTTGTTTGCTCACCATGTAATGCAGTTGCTCTCATTCCCCCCACACTGTTCCTGCTGCTCTCAGTCCCTGGCATGGACACTCATTGGGATAATTGGGGTAGGGGTTAAGGTTGGCTGAGCATCTCAGCTCTGCCATTTCCTAAGGCATGTGCAGCTGGCCTGGTGCTCAGGAAATGGTACACAAAACAAATAGCATGCTTGGAACAGCTTCCAAGTGGAAAATGAAGGTGTCGTGGCATGGCACAGTGCTGGTGCTGGTGCAGGTTGGGATGTGAGGAGCTGAGCTGGGATTGCAGCAGGGGATGCTCTCACTGGGATCAGGACCATCCAGAGGGCAGGAGGAGAAGAGAGATTTAGGGGTGATTTTGGGGAGATGGGTGCTGTGCTCCATGGGGCAGTCTCAGGTAATGTTACCAGCTCTACGTCCCTCCCCTCCCACTTTGCCACGTTGCAGCTTTTGGGAAAAGATGCAAAATCTCCCGAGTTTCTTTTAAGCTGTTGTTTGGAAAGAAATGAACAGGATTTAAAGCTAGATGTTGTAAATAAGTAACATATTTTAGACCCCGTAACTTTTAAATCAGAATGGAGCTACTTTCACTTTTTAATTAAATGGCCTCCATGTGTGGTGGTGTAGGATCTCCCTCTGAGTCAGGAGTGTGTGCAGCATGGAGGTTTTACCTTCCTGTCAGTGAGAAACTGATTGATTGCCTTACAACTGGGCAACCTGAGCAACCTGGTCTAGTGGAAGGTGCCCATGGCAGGGGGATTGGAGATGGATGACCTTTAGGGTCCCTTCCAATCAAACCATTCCATGTGTTTTTTCCATTAGTTCCTCTATCAGTCACGTTTTGAAAGTGTGACAATGCCTTAAAGGGACATACAGCTCTGCTGCTGGGAGCTTTTCTGGCACCATCACCTGCAAAGGAGAGCTGCTTCCTGCTTTCTTGAGAGTTTCCAGACTCTGATATTGATTACACTTAGGAGGGGGCTCAATATGGGCAAACCCTGAGGTAAATTTGCCCTGTGCTATATGTGGTTACCTTGTTTTATTAATGTACACTCGTTCTGAGGAGCTGAAAGGATTATTAGTAATAGCTCTGTAAGAGGGATACAATCAATTTAAATTAGCTCACGCTTGAGCCTGTGTGATCTGGTGCCTTTAAAATGTAGGTAAGCTGCTCATCTTTTTGCTGCCTTACATAACATTGTAGGAAACTTTTCCCAAGCCCAGTCATGTGGCACATGGGTTAATTGTGAACTAGTGATTGGATTCAATGATCTCTGAGGTCTCTTCTAATCTCAGTGATTTTGTGATCTTCTCTGTAAATGTTGCAGTTCATAACATTTGGATGTTTTTAATGTCCAGAAAAATTATCCATTTGAAAACCTAAACACTTATTCAGAGTAGTTCAGCTGCGTTATTTTGTGTAAAAAATCAAACAAGAGACCCCTCTGAAGATTTTTTTCCCTGTCCAAGTCCTGCTTCTCTCCCTTCCTCCTTTCCATCAGTTCTTCCAGGCTTCCTCCTGTTCCTATATCTCACCCTAACAAGTGTCACTGGATTGTGTGGGTAAACAGCAGGGGTGAATTTCCTGGTCTCTCCAGATTTCTGCTTTACAAAAGTGGTATGATTTTGCCAGCAAAGCCAGACAGTATTACACAGCAAAGCTCCCTTAATATCTCTTGCTTTCCCACTCTTGCCTGCCCCAAGCCAGAGAAACCCAGCTGATTTAGACTAATTATTTCAAATGCAGTTTGTAAAAGGATGCTAATACTTTGCTGTATCCCTGAAGGTCATCTCAGCGATCCATAGTTAAACATTCATGTGGGAGACTCTGGGGAAACAGTAAGGGATGGTTTTAATGGAAACACAGTGGGCTGAAGTGTGTGCTCATGCTCGAGCCTTCACAAGGCAAACCAGGGTAGTGGAGTGCTCCTGTGCTTTTACAGCTCTTAAATCTGAATAAACTAAAGCCTGCAGACCCTGCTTGAACATCTTTCACGCTGGAGAGCTGTGTGTGATCCAGGAGTGCTTCAAACTGCTTCTTCAGCACCACAATCCTCAATCTCTGTTGTGTTTTATTAAGGGGGAAAAAAAAAAAATTATCTGTGCACGATCTCTCGTCATTAAAATGTGCTGGGTGCCCAAGGTGTTCCTTCGTCTGTTCCTCTGGCAGCTTTTCCCCTCAAGTGATTATGCTAATTAGTGTTTGATCAGATGATTAAATTATAATTCGATTAATCCTACGTGCTAAATGCTCTGAATGCATTTCCACTGCCTGAATGCCTTGTGCTTAAGCATTCCTGCTTGCAGCTTGATAGGAGGCTCCTGCCTTTCCCGTGCCTAATGGATTTTCTGTATTAAACCCACTACAGCTCCTTTTTAATGCTGGGATGCAGGGGAAAGGGCTTTTTGTTTTCCTCCTCTGCTGTACAGAACCAGAAATAGGTAGGTTCCTCCTAGAGGATCTGAGTGTTGCTAGGGATTGCAGAAAAAAACAGAGGGGGAAAAGGTTCTGAGCTTTTTGTTTTCTATTAATAAACTCACCCCATGTCCCATTCATAACTCATAACTTACCAAGGCAAAAAACTATGGTACAGCTAAATCCTCAATCTGTGTGCATTCTGAGTGGTATTTTCCCCAAATAATTCCCTCCTTTTCAAAGCCAAAATGTATTTTGGTCCAGAGACTCTCTTCTTTGCAGAATAAATTTTCTGTCTGTGTGAGAGTGGGCTAGAGGGAGAGAAGGTTGTTTCTACTCCTACTACCTGCTTTGCCTTCCTTTCCCCCCCAGGTTTTTTTTTGCATGCCATCTCTAGCAGGTAATCTCCAGCAAGGGTGAGGAATGAGGAACACACTGAAATTATAACCTTGGTGCTGCTGAGAGATTAATGCTCAGCTGCAGCATTGCTTCCTTTGTCTCTGCATTTTTAGGTCATCTAATTTCATATGACTCAGTTCTACATACTGGAGAAAAACAAAAAAACACAATAATAGCATTAATTTTTTTTAAACAAGAGGTGCTTTGGCTTTCAATATTTAATATTTACAGGTGTTACATAGCTGAAGATGTCAACTGGCTTCTCTGTTTTTGTGGGGGTGGGCACCAGTGTCTTCCTCTGTCAGAGTCTGATAGTAATGAGTGGCTGGAGTTTAGAGGGAGGATGTTAAATTTAAATCCCTCGGTTTGTTTCCATCCTACAGTGCAGAAAACACTATCATGGAACAGCCTCCCTCCCTCTTCCCCTGTCTCCCTCTCCTGAATTTATCTCAGGGGAAGTGTGAAACAGATTGAGCACAGGGTTGCCAAGACCTGTCTAGGGGGATTTTGCTTTTTTGTACCCCAGGTGTGGGAAGGTAGAGCGTGGCAATAGGGATGTAAAGGATGTTTTCTCTTCCCTCTCCTTCCCTTTGTTTACCTGAAAAGCTGTCAGAGATTCATAGAGCTCCTTTAACATCTTATTTTACTCCTTTCAGACTGTCTAGGAAAAAAATTTTACCAGTGAGGTGACTGGCATGACAATCTATTGCCAGCTATAAACCAAGGTGGGGTGAATCAGTCTTCTGTTATTAAACTCCTAGAGGCCAAAAGCACCTTCATTCTCTCAAAGAGCAGTTGTGTGCCAGTGATGGACTACTGAGATCTCATGATTTAAGAGAATCCATGCCCTGCCAATGAATTCAGCCTCATCCTTTGCCAGAGACCCCATCCTGGGAGTCTTCCCTCACCCTTGGCTCACCAGTTTGCACTCTTGCCTCAGCTCTGCTCCCTCCAAACAGATTGTGGGCAGATGTTGGCTTTAAGAAATTAAAACCTATGGCTGTCTCCTGCTACGTGTTTGGGAGGGGGAATTGCCCCTGATCCCACATGGGATGGATGCACACCCCCTGCTTTATGTTGCAGCTGGCCCATTCCTGTGAGCCCCTCTGTTGTTGGGGTTTGTGGGGTGCAATCCTCCATCTGCAAGGCAGTGCTGAGGAGCTGCAGGCAGTAATACCTTCAAGCTATCCAGATAAATAGATCTGGAAGCAGGCTTGTGTCACCATCCTCATTTTAGAACTGAAAGAATTAGGCTAAGCTGAATTAAGGCTCTAATTCTAAATGAAAGTGCTAGCTTAGGATGCTGCTTAGCTCATTCTTTTTAAAAGTTTAATTTCAGATTCATTTCCTGAGTATCCCCATGTGGACAGGTCCTCAGACTCTGCCTGGCCTTGGGTAAGCTACTTAAGCTTGTGACCTGAGGATGTTACTGCAAAATGCACTAAAGCATGTGTGGGAAGTGCCTTAAGAATTCCATGGGAGATAACTGTATGCCTGCTTTGGGTTTGTTGCTGTTTTGTTTTGTTTATTTAGCATTCTCTGTGTGGTCTTCCAGACAGAAATCAGCTTTCCAAAGGTGAGCTTGGAGTAAAGGAGAGATATCCAAGTGGGGAAAATGGCTGTGCTGAATGAGGCACTCCAAGCTATTCCTCCCTGTCAGTGCAGTGGGAACACATCCCCTGCCCACCTGACAAGTGCTCTTTTGGATGGATATAAATATCCTTAGAGCTCTGAGCCTCTGGAAGCAGAGGAGCTCACGGTGAGCAGCATGAAAACCCTTTGGAAAATGCCATTTCTGTGTCACTGCCTTGTCCTTGCTCTTTGCCTGGGGAGAACACATTCCAACAGTCCAGCAGCAGAGGTCAGTGCTGATTTGCATTGGAGAGGCAAATCTTAGCTCAGAAGGAAGGGGTGTAACCCACCCACATCTCCTGTGTCCAAAACCACCCCACCACACTCTCCACTGCCCCTGGTGCCGGGTGCCTCAGTTGTGTTTTCCTGTACAACCTGGTGGCTGTTATAGGATGTCACCATCCAGGAGCACAGCATGAACCATTGCTGTTTTAAGCACAAATCTCTTCCTAAATACTACTGAATCAGATCTCAACCTATCTGTGACTATTTTGGCTTCCCACCTTCAGGCAGCTACAAACAGATACAGCTGAATTCTGAAGAAGACCTTTCTTTGGGGGAGAGAGGAGGGACACATGGCTGACACGCAGCTCTGACCTCAGTTAGAGTCTCCTGAGGCTTGCACAGAAATTTGATGGACTTCTTCTTCTTTCTGAGCGTGGCATGGAATATTTTCTTGTTCTTTTTCCCCTGGGCACCAGCAGGTTTGTCAGAGTGCTGCTGTTCTGCCTGGCACACCTCTTGCCCTTTCTGGGAGCAGTCACGCTTCCCTGGCTGGTTTTAATGGCTGGAAACCTTTCTGTGCTCCCTCGCTGACCTTTCTCAGTCTGTTTGGGGTTGGCTGCTTGGTTTGATCACAATTTGAGTGCACTGTTTTAAAGGGAGGATCAGCTCAGGTTGTTCTTCGTGGTCAGGGCTGCACACAATTGCATTTAGTGAGGAAAAGAGAAAGAACAGCTTCACAAGCTGGGGCAGCCCCTTCCCTTCTTAAATCTTGGATTTGGGGGACAGCCTCACCCCAAGGTAATCCCACTCTCCAATCTGCCTGTATCTAGTTGACTCTTAATTTTTCTTTTTTTTTTTTTTTTTTCCCCAGAAATCAGCAATTACATGTTGGACAGTGAGAAATGTTGACAACTGTCTCCTTTTTATTTTTGGCTGGAAAATATGGCTTCTGTCAGGTGCAGCTGCAGACTGCCCCCAAACCCTGTAAATAGTTTGGAACAAGGACATGCAGCTAGTCCTGTCCAGTCTCTGAAAAATCCCTGTGTCTTGCAGGTGTCTCAGTCCTCTGCTCTTTGCAGTGTCTATTTTCTGTAGATCTCAAGAGAAAAGGAGGTACAGGAGGTTATTAGAATAAGGAAATGATCCTCTGGCACTAACCTGGGTATTTTTCTCTTAAAAAAACCCCAAACCAGACAAAAAACAACAACAACAAAAAAAGCCCCCCAAAACAAACAAACAAAAACCGAACAAAAAACCCCAAAAAATCAAACAAAAACCAACCAACCAACAAAAAGCAAAACCAAAACCAAACAAACAAAAACACAAAAAAAAGCAAAAAAAAAAAAAAACAAAACAAAGAACCCAAAACAAAACAAAAAAAACCAGCCCAAAAACCCCCTGCAGCTTCCTCTTGGAATTGGGTCCATGAGCAGCTGACTACCTTTGCCATGAATGACAATTAGTGATGCCTAGAAACAACAACTAAACAGAGCAGAAATAAGATTGTCTGGGGAGAGGGGATAAAAAAAAAAACAAACAATAAAAATCACTGGATAACCCATATGCTTTATTTTCAAAGTGGAATTAGTGCATCCAAACTGTGTGCACTTCAACTCTGGGCTGCCCATGTGTGGGAGGTTTTCTTGGCTGGAGGGCAGGAAAATTTAAATTTTTGTGTCTTTTGCCTTTTCCTCTTGCATTAACAGCTAGTGCAGGAGTAGCTCTCACCTCAGGAGGGAAAGCTGCTTCTTCCTGCTGTCCTCCCTTCTCCTGCCCAGGGCTGTCTCTGGTGCCACCTCACAGCATTTGCCAGTCCCAAAAAATTGGTTTGAAAGTGAGGAGAATAATTTAGTAATTTACCTGTGTTTTAACTTATTTTTCTCCCACTGTTCCCTTTTGTGTCCTTCCTCAGCCACACCAGAAATCTAAATATTCATCCTCAGAGATGACTAAAATTGCGTGAGAAATTTTTCTTTAGCTCTGCCAGAAGAAGTTTGGATTCACACACCTGGAGTGGATCTTATTCCCTCTTGGAAAGAATGACTTAATGATATTAAATGTGCTACTACAAAATCAATATTCCTTTCAAGTTCTGCCTGTGCTTTCATCAGCCTGGGGTGTGTATGTGGGAGAATGTTTAGAAAGAATATTCACAAAAATGCTCTCTGGCAAAGGAAGAGATCCCAGATCAGATCAATGAGAAAAGAGAATTAAAGTGATTTAATTTTATCAGCCAGCAATCTTACACTGGGACCAGTTGTGTTTTACTGGTGTCTCTAGCAAATAAACTTCTTTGAGGAAACGTCATAGACAAATAATTTTATAAAACCTCAAAAACCAAAGCCTGGCCTGCAAATTCAAAATGAGCACGTGCACTTCTGTAAAACCATTAACATTCCTGGCTTTTGATTGTGACAGGCTCCAACAAATGGGAAAGTCCTGGAAAAAAGGTGTTTAATTAGTTGTGCTCTGGCCTAAATGTGCAAATGTTGGAGAAAAGCTGTTCTTTCAGGACTGAGCTCTCAAGGGACAAGACACATCAACAGGGAGGAATAAACAAAAGAGTAAAAAAGGTGTATCTTGAATTATTTTTCCTTGTCAGAGTACCCAGACTATTTTTATCCTCTCATTTATGAGACCCTGTCCCGTTTATTTTACCTGATTAAAATTGGCTACATTGGCCCTCAAAGCCTGCACAATTTGACCTAAACCACAGGAGGAATTGCTATTATATATTATAGATTCTGTTATATATATAGATTCTGTTATTATATTATAGATTCTGTTATTATATTATAGATTCTGTTATTCCTGTTTTCTCTGTCCTAGCCTTTCAGCAATAACAGAGCTCTTCTGTTTGTGCTGGGGCTGAGCAGCTGGTGGTGATCTAGTCTACAATTTTTTGTGTATAAATGATATTTTGGGATTATCTAAAAGGATAAGAGTGTTAGAACCACAACTATGAACTCTAAGAAATTGAGACTCCTTTCTGAAGGGTGGCTGTGGCAGATATTAACCCCTGATGGACACACAAGTGCTTCTAGAAAAAGGCCTCTGTAATTTTTTCCCCCCCACTAAGCAGTAGCTGCAGTTGGAAATGTTATTTAAATCCTCCTTATATTTGAATTTTCACTGCTGACCTGTGATAGCTCAAAATTCCTTCTGTCTGAAATGGGCAATTCACAGTTTGTTCCACATCATAGATGGAGTTGTGGTGCTCCAGATCCCAGGGAACAAAATTGAGGCAGCATTCCAGCCTCTTGAGTAATATACACACAACCTTCCTAAGGAATATACATTAATAAAGGCACCTCGTGTTATGCACTTACAGAAATTCCTAAATATTCTAGTACATGTAACAAAGATTTGCTTGTTCTTGACTGCAGCTCATTGCTTTTGGATCTGGCTGACAATTACATTTGCCTTTACACAGCTTCCCAATTCATTAATAAATGGATTGGAACATGAAACACTACACAATACAGGATTAAATAGCAACTCACATTTGCTAGCTTGTTCTTCTCTTTATTCAGAAAAAGAAAGAAAAAGTCATCACTGAGCCATCCCATTGGTCAGTAAATAAATTTTTTTTTATATTACCCTTTCCTAGAACTATCAAAAAAAAAAAAAGCATATAAAAGTCTTCAATTTTGTGTTCATAGACTTTGGTTTAATATATGTGATGGAAGAAAAATCCCATCACTTTCTAGACTCCTGATATACTTTTAGACATGCTGATTGACAAGTCATAAGTAGTGCTCCCAGCAACATTTTAGTTCTGTGGATTTACAGCTCATTATCACTTATGCTCTCTGGTAAAGATTTAAAACTGCCACATTTTTAGAACCTGAAATAGGAATTAAAAAAAAAAGGAAGAAAAATACTAAAATAATTACCTCTGAAATGTGTATTACTGGCATTATCAAATCCTTATTTTAGCAGGAGGATGTATTGGTGTTTTAAAACTCAGCAGCAATTGACATAAAGTTTCAGTGGAAATATTTCTGCCAGGATTTTGAAACTCTGTTTGATCTAAATGGCTCCAGAATGAGGCAGAAGAACAGAGTTATGTGGTTTAGCATTAGCATAGAAGACCTGAGCCCAAATCCCTGCTTTGTTACTCATTTTCAGGTGCACTAGCAGAAAAATCTACTTGGTTTTCATGGTTTCCTCAAAAAATGAGAATACCCTGTGTTCAGGAAGATGATAGGTGCACTCCATGCTGCTAGTTCCTACATGGAAGTCCAAAAGGAAAACCAAATTAATTTGCTGTTGAGTGAATCATTGCTAAAGAAAATAGCCTGCAGAAATGCTCATTTTAAGCAGTGTTTGCACTGTTCAGCAGGCACTCCAGAAACCTTGGGGGTGATTGGAGAACGAGTGGTGGGATGCAAATAAATCAATCCCTCCTGTGTATTTTAGTGTGGAGAACACAGAAAACCTGAGCAGGAGTGCACACACTGCAATGCAGTCCGTGGCTGAGAAGGAAAAATGTGGTGTTCAGGTGAGAAAAAAGCTCCCAGGTATCAATTTGATTTTTTCCTCCCTGGATCAAGGGAGCTCTTTCAAGGTAATGTGATTTCAGCATTCGCTGTGAGTTCTGCTGGCTGCCTCTGGAAAGCTGTGCTCTCTGTGCCAGGCAGTAATTGTGTTAATCATCCATTTTTAAATAACTGCATTTGAAGTTAAGTTGAGAATTGCTTTTCAGATCTTTAATTTGCTTTGGAAAAGTGAAATAATTCCCACAAGGGTTGTGCTAATCAATATTCTAGAGGCAAGTAACCTTTGCTAATGCTTGAATATGGGATACTCTGTATTCTTCTGCTAAAAGAATTCTGGGGGAAAAAAATACACCAATTCCATCTGTAATTTGGCAGGTTAATAACTTTTCTGACTGCCAGGCATAGGGATTTTTAGTCAACAGGAGATTCATCAAGTACAAAATTGCATTATATTATCTTCCTTTCATTGTTGTTGTTTTTATTTTAAACCTTCTTGCTAATATAAATGATGACAAATTGCAGGGCTGTAAATTTGAAAGTCCCTAAATGGCATTTTTGTCAAAGCCTTTCTGCTGAAATGCTTACTTGGAAAGATTTTTAAACCTCAGGAGCTGGGGGAGGGGTTTTAATTATTATTATTATGCATCATGACACAATGCATTATGCATCATGGTTGTTTTTCTGCTTTTTAAACACTTGTTATGGATGATGAAACTAATACAAATGGACATCCAGGGAGAGCTTCTGCAAAGCCTCTCTGTGATGTCATATTCTGTTTCCAAGGAATTGCAGTACTTGGGAAGGAGAGGATGGGCAAACTTAGAGGCACTTAGAAGCACACTAACAATTAGCTGCCAGGTAGTCACAAGGGAAAGTCACCTTTTTTTCAAAGGTTTCCTGTAGATCTGGATGAAAACCTCATGTTTTAAAAACTAAAAATGGTGGAATGTGGGAGTTGCTGTCTTAAACATGGGAGTGTTTGACCCTGCCTCCTCTGAAGCCACCTGCAAATTCCTGCTGATGCTCACAACTTGCTTTCTTTACCTTGTTTTTTCCCACCCAGACACGCACATAACTGAAAAATAAATTGGTGGTGAGGCTGATTGAAAAGCTGATGGGCTACAATGGATTCAGTGCCAGAGCTGCTTTTTCAGCTTGCCTCTCTCCACCAAGTAAATATTTCCTGTTCCCTTGAAATCAGTTTGATATTTAGGTTCTGCACAGGTGCAAGAGGAATGAAGGGGAGAATTGTGCATTCATTTCTTTAATAAAACCTATTTTGTAAATAGTCATAGAGCTTGCCTAGGCTGCTTCCTGTAAAAATTAAAGGAGAGAGACAAAATCTGAATAGATTTTTAAGAAGTCACAGCAGGCAATGGATTTGAGGGTGGGGGGGAGAAATGAAAATACTGTGCCTCCCCAGGAGGCAAGGACAATCCAATATTTCATATTTCAGTGTTGGGGAAAGGAAATGCCAGTGTCATTGTGGACATTAAAGATGATACTGGTGGTGACCCACAGACATTGGCAACTCCATTTGTTTCCTGAGATGCTGATCAGGAAAGACTGAAATCTGTGTGTCCTCCCTCTCCATGTATCCAGAATAATTCCCTGGTAGTTGCACCCTGATTTTCTAAAGGAAAAAAAACCCCAAAACCTCACAACAATCTCTTCTCCCTCTATACATGCTCTGCACCTCCAGGTTGGCTCCAGTTTCTGTCTGAAGTTGAAATCTGTGGTTGTGGTTTGAGGGCTTTGCCAGGAGGTTGGAAAAGAGATTTATTTGTTCTTTTTATTTTACTGTGTTTGCTATTCTTCCTTTATGTTTTTCCAACTTTGTGGTTACAGAATGGTAATTGTCTATTTTCCCCCACCCTCTGTGGCCCAAATTAATGAAACCATAACAAAACCTTTGGTGTTATGCCTTGGTGTTGCTGCTCTGCTGTAGATTTGGGGTATGAAATCCTCCCATTTCCCTCCTTGCCTGGCCAACCTTCTGCAAAGATGAAGAAAAAATTTACTCTTGTGTTCCCTTCCCTTCTGAGAGGGCAGGGGGCAGAAGCCTCTGCTCAAAATCACAGAATGGTTTGGGTTGGATGGGACCTTAAAGCTCATCCAGTGCCCCCCCTGCCATGGCAGGGACACCTCCCACTGTCCCAGGCTGCTCCAGCCCCAGTGTCCAACCTGGCCTTGGGCACTGCCAGGGATCCAGGGGCAGCCCCAGCTGCCCAGGGCCTGCCCACCTTCCCAGGGAAGAATTTCTTTCCTATTATCCCAGGTGACCTTCAGCTCAAGGCCATTCCCCCATCCTGTCACTCCATCCCTTGTGAAAGTCCCTCTGCAGCTCTCCTGTATCCGCAGTCTGAAACACCTGATGTCTCCAGGATGGATTCCCTTGCACCTCCCTGCTCCCAGGAATGGTGTTTGTCACCTTTCAGCAATTCCCACCCAGGGCTGCCCCAGTCTGACACACTTTGCTGAGCCTGAGCCGTCTGAATGAATCCCCCACCACACTTCAATCCTTATTTCCCTCAGGTGCTGCCAGCTCAATCAAAGGGAATTTTGACATCATGGAGAAACTCTTGCTGGATCATTCCCTCTTCACTGTGCCCCTGCTGCTTAGGCAAACCTTTCAGGCATCTCTTGAGAGGAAAGCACAACCAGGTTATGTTGTTGAGCTGCTGACTCCAACCTGAGCATGTTCAGCACTTGTGCCTCCTTAGTTTGGTCTCCCTCCTACTGAACCTACAAGATTCTTTCAGTCACATCCTGCAGGAATTGGAGGAAGCTGATGGTATTAAATGGTTCTGCAAAGATCTCTGCTGGTTTTGTTTGTCCTTATAAATATTTGATGGCATCATGGCTCTGTAAAAATGCAGTGGTTTTGTGTAGTAAACCTAAATAAGGATAAGCTTGCACAAGGTATTTTTTATATTTTTCTCTGTGCATCAAAAGAGAAAAGAAGGGGAGCAAGTGAAAATGCATAATGAGGCACAGCGTGTTTCTATGCTGGGTAACCTGCATTGTTGTTAGAAGAGTCAGTAGAAATGTTTACTAGAAAATACAATGTTCAGGCTGAATTTTAACAAGGAATGTTAAGCTATTATTTGTATTTGATATTCAGGCTGGTGACAGAGAGAGCTGCAGGTAGTGGTCAAAGATTGAATGACAAACCTTGGCTCTCATCCCTTTTTTTAACCCTTAAAACTTTCTCAACCTGGTCAATTAGTCTTTTCCATTGCAAAAATGGAGTATGACTTCTTGTGGCTATTCTGTAGATTGCTTAATTTTTTCTTCTCTTTCTGTGTGGCTTTTCTTCTTTTTTTTCCCTTTTTTTTTCTTTTAACCAGGTAGTAAAAAATTAGGTTCTAATGAATTCTTGATTACATTATGATTAATGTCTTTGTTTCAGAATCTGCCTCTATTGAGCACAGAATGGGAATGTGTGACTAGAAGTGAGGAGGGAAGAAAGACTTGATATGGTGCTTTACAATTAACCAAAAATATTCACAGAACTTGCCTTTAAGGAAAAAAAAAATAGAGAGGAAATAATTTGGAAAAATTATCCCCCTTTTTATTTAGCTAGAAACTTTGTCTTGTGTAAAACAAAACCTCCATTTGCTATTAATTCCTGGCTGAGAACTCTCTCCCTCCATTTAAAAATAATTCCTAAAAGTTTTAGTCAGACATAAATGGCATTGTGAGTGGCAGGGCTAAATAGGTTTGTACACAATTAAGGCACGAGCAGCAGGCTGTGGCTCTGAATGCTTTCAGCACAGAATGAGGATTTCCCCTTTGCTGAGATTCTATTAAATTTGACAATGAGAGAATTCATGGTTGACTTGCTCTTGGTGGTCTGTCAAGGCTGAAGCCAGGGGCATATATTGAGGTTTATAAACTCTTTACAGAAGCTGGGGATCCCTTTGCACAGAAACACTCTCTGGTACAGTATTTCACCCCCTTTTCTCACCAATCCTCTGTGCAGTTCATGGCTTTGGGACTTTAATAGCATTAATTCAGCAGCAGCACCTCGTGAGCAGAGTAGCCACTGAAAAAGCCCAGCTCTGTGGTTTATTTGAATTAAAAGGTGGGTGCAGGACGTGTGCCTTGGCCAAACACACCTGGTCATGTCCAGTTTGTCAAGTTAAACACAACATTCTGAACAGGGGGAGATAAAGGTGGGGGAAAGCTGTTTTTTCAGTGTAAAATAGCTGGATGCCCTAGTTAAGCAGACAAATGCTGTGACAAAGTGGAGGAGAAGCTGATATTTTTCTAAGAGATTTCCTAATCTCTTTCTCAATGGAATGGGTTTTTTTCCACAGAAAAAAAAGAGGCTAATCTTCATTTTTTTATTTACTTTTGTGAAAGTCTTGATGTTCTCTGCTCTGGATCCAAGGGTGGGGCAATCTGTCTCTTATTTATTACTTCTGATTTTTTCTTTTTTGTCAGGTGTTGTAAACAATTATCATTGACTTGGCAGTTATTATACTTAAAGTTTTAATTTGGGGACATGTACATTTCCAACAAAACTTGATGCTATTCTTTAAAATACAGACTTATCACGAGTTCTATATTTTATCAAAAAGAATTTTTCTTCCCTTCTTTCCTTGCACTTCCTTTCTTTTTGATCTCCTTCCTCTTCCCTGGAGAAAAAAAGCATTGAAGATGAAGTTAGAGGACATTCATGTGGAATTTGAGGATACTGAGTGAGATAAAAAGCAGGCGAGATGAAAATTTTGTTTGTGTATCAGTGGAAATGGAGAAAAGTAGTTTTTAGAATCAGAGAGGCTCCATTATGAGCTTGGATCAGACTTGGTGTTGAGAGAGTTAAAGGGGGTTTGAAATATTTATATCCTTTAAAGAAGTGCTGTCTAATTAGCTGATGTTTTTATACCTCACAAACAAAGGAAAGTATGTTTAACTTTATACCAGTAAAAATTTTTTGCAGCTTTGCAGTCTTAAAATGTGGCAAAAAGGTGAATGTGGATGGCTGCAGAGAGGAGAGGAAGACAGGGTAAAACTAAACTGTACTTTTGATTCACAGTAGCTAATTCAAATTATATGTGTTCTGTAATTATGTTGCCTCGAGCTCCCATTAACGTTGATGAGCTAAATGTATTTATCAGTGGAAAAATAGGCTTCATTTTATACATCTAAATAGTTTAATGTTTTTAATGCAGATTGCCTGATTTGCAGAGGCAGCATCATCAAATGACAAGGTGGATGAGGGATCTATGATTTTTTTTTTTTTGAGCCTGTAAAATGCTGCCAATTAATTCCTTCTGAGAGTGACTCTCAGCAACCTGAAGTTGTTGCTGTGTGATAGAAAGTCACTGCTCTGCATCTTTATTTGTTGTCTTCACCAGGCTGTAGCTTGCCTGACTTTGTGGGTGCATCCTAAAAAAGAAGGACAGCTGGGAAGTTGCCTCTGGAGTTAAAAATGTGTCAAAGAGCAGTTTGGATGGAGCTCTGAGCAACCTGGGAGAGTGGAAGGTGTCCCTGCCCATGGCAGGGGATGGCACTGGATGAGCTTTAAGGTCCCTTCCAACCCAACCCATTCTGTGATCCTGTGCTTCTGCACTATAAAACAATGGATTCTCTTCAGTAAAAGTAAGGGAAAAGACTGGTTGGAGTGCTGTGGTATTTTAGATTTACTTGGGGACAAGAACCTGAAGAGATCCTGGATTTTCTGGAGGAGTGGAGTTCTTTCCCATCTTCCCCTGACACTTTCCTCTCCTCCTCCTTACAAGCACAGATTTTGAGCAGGTATGAAGCATCTTTTTTTTTCTTTCAGCACTTCAGAATCAGTAAGAATTAAAACCTGCCAGTTGTGGTCCCATCTGTATCTGTTTGGACTGCAGCTCAACTGTATGATTGAATTAGAACAAGCAGAGCAACCCCCCAACAGGCAAATGAGCAACAAGGGGTGTTTTCCTCTGAACTCTGCTGGAAGTGTCCAGACAGGCAAGAGGGAGCTGCTCCTTCCTTCCTACAAGTGATTTCTTAGTAGAATTGGGCCATGTTCTGCAAATCCTTTTCCATAAAATAAAGTTAATGGTGCCATTAAGTCTTTCTCATCCAAAAAAAGAAAAAAAAAAAAAAAGTTGCCTTCAAACCTCACCCTGCTCCCCCTTAAATTCTCTCATTTTTTTGACTGGGAGATTTGCTCTGTGAGGGTCTGAGGCCAATATTGAGCCACAGAGATTCAATTCCACAACACCATCTCCAAGTCTTTTAAAAACAGTCAACTCTGTAGGTGAAACAAATCCTGTGTAACAGGGTGAAAAATTAAATTACTCTTTCTCATGTTATTTACCCTGTTCTGTTAGTCATTGCTCCTGTCTGATTCATCATTCATCAGGACTGGAACAGCAATTCATGGGGCAGCATTGGCTTTGGGCACCACTGCTCTGGCTGCAGCAGATAAAGCACCTTTGGATCAGGTGCTTGTGGAGTTTCAAAATGGACTTTGAAAGGTGCTGTACAGGGGGGCTCCAAGTGAGTGCTCAGGTGCACAGGGCTGTTCTTTGAGCCTATTTGTGTTTGGAAGTGTCCTTTAAAAGCTGAGGGGTGTAATGTGGTACAGGTTGAAGTCAGGTGCCAAGATCACAAGACAACTTAATATTTTCCTTTCTTCCATATTGCCCTGCATTCAATTTTTAAAAAATTATCTTTCTAATTTTTTTCTTTGAATTTACTTTATTTTTGTTTCCATCATGAGGGGCGACTCACCTTGAGATATCCCTTTATAACCACAGGATCACCTGTATCACCCACAAATCCACATAAAACATTAATCCTCTATTTAGGGCTACTTGCCAGGGATTTGCTGTGGGGAGGGGGAAGCTAAAACCTTCTTCCCCAGCTTGGGGTCCTGCTCAATGTCTGAGTGTTTCTCCTGCAGCCGTTGGTAGAACATGGGGCTGAGACTCAAATCCTAAATCTGTGACAACAGAAGTACCTGTAAGTGATGGGAGAGCACTTGAAATCCCTGCAGTGCTGTGCAGCATCACCAGGCAGGCTGCCAAACCCACAGCTCTTTAGCTAAACAAACAAACCAAAGAAGCCCTCAGGCCAGGCAACAAGAAAAGTTTGTGCTTCTGACAAAGAAAAACAAAAAGGGTTTTTGGAAAGGTAGGGTTTGTGCAACCAAGTGAATTAAAACATTGTAGTACCTGAGGGCAAGGGAATCCCTGTGGGGTTTTTTGCTTCAAGTCTTATTTGCATGAGGATTTGTAAAACTGTTCTTGAGTTACATAAATCATCAAGCATAATAAGCCTTTATTTTAAGAGGGAGATTCAATGGGAGATTGTCTGCTTTGAAAACATTTCTAAGATGGTGAAGGGAACATCAAACAAGATTAAATCAAAAGGTGAAATAGAGGAAGAACCACGTGCAGTCCTATATAAGTTTCATTTTAGAAATAAACAGTGCAATCTAGCTTTGCATAGAAGAGCTGAAACCCATATTTATTTTGAGGGAGAATTGAATTATTCTTGCATTTCAAGAATGCAAGGATCCTGTGGCAGGATGGTGCATTGCTCACCTTGGGCTCATATTTAGGTGTGTCTCACAGAGTTCCTCACGTTTTCTGAGCTGGATGTGCCAGTAAAATAAATATACACTGCAGAGGAAAGATGGACCCCCCCAAACCAAAGAGATCTGTTTAAATTGTCTTTCAGTTTATATTTGTTTTGGCTGCTGACCTTTAGCATCCTGACTCAGTCACTCTGCCCACAGGATGTGTTCAGGTGATGGTGGTAGGTGGGTACTGAGCATTCTCCCTCTCAGTGCTTTGGGCAGGGATGAGATTTTTAATTTTATTTTAATTTGATGTTTTTTCTGTGTGAGACAAGGGTGCAGCAGCAGTCCCAACCTCCCGAGGATCCAGCAATCCCTGGTGCTGGAGAGCTGGGAGCTGCCATGGAGAGCACCTGTGGGAGCCCTGCTGAGCTGTGGTGAGGAGCAGGGAGGGACCTGCAGGAGATTTGCTGGGAATTCCTCTTAGTTCAGCTCCTGAGACCATGGAGGGCTGGCACAAAGAGCCCTGGAGCTGTTCTTAGTAAATACATGATCCTTCCATTACTAATAAAGGGTTTTCCCATTTATTTTTGACCTTGTGAAAATATTTATGTAGGACTCAGCTGTGATGAATGGAGTGGGGACAGGGAACACATGGAATTAGCAGGTTCTTCTCCCCTCAGAGATACCACCTCAAATTTGCCCCAAAAATTCTCAATGTGAGGGTGGAGAGACCCTGGCACAGGGTGCCCAGAGCAGCTGGGGCTGCCCCTGGATCCCTGGCAGTGCCCAAGGCCAGGTTGGACACTGGGGCTGGGAGCAGCCTGGCACAGTGGGAGGTGTCCCTGCCATGGCAGGGGTGGGATGGGATGATCTCCAAGGTCCTTTCCAAGCCAAACCATTCTGGTGTTCCATGATTTTAGAGCCCATGTAGGAGTGGCACTTTCAGGCACAGTTTGGTGCTTTACTCAGCAGGGTCAGGTTAGTGCTCTGAGCCAGTGAGCTTAGAGGGATTTCCCACCCTGAATAATTCCATGTCAGATGTGGCAGGGGTGAGGACTGGGACTCCCACAGAGCCAGTGCACGAACAGTGTGTGCAAAGGAGCAGGTTTTCCATGGGAAAGGAGCAGGTTTTCCATGGGACTCAGTGGTTGGAGGGCATCAGAAGGGTGGCAGGGTGCTCAGGCTGTCATGGCTGTTTGCTGGGTTGGCCCTGCCAGGGTCACTCTGGGCTTGCTTCCAGCTGGGCCCCACAAACTGAACCCTGTTTTTCCTGTTTCCCACATAAAGATCTGTGTTCCAGAGCCTGCTGTGCTCTCTGGGGCTGTGAAGGATCCTTCCAGCCACTCTGGGGTACCCCAGCCTACCTCAAGCTGGGCATGCACAGGGATGCTGCCACTTTCCCCCTCTGCAGTAATTACATATCCTCTGAACAGAGAGAGACACAGTTCTCCCAGGAAAATCCTGAGAAGCTGTGTAGAAGCTGTAAGAATCTTAGAGGAAAGAATTCAAACAATTATTATCACTCTTTCTGTGACCATTGTTTCCAGATATGGTTCTCCAGAGTGAGCTATTCATAGTTCACCAATATAAGAGTGTGAGAGAAAATTCCTGAAGGCCAATCAGGCCTTAGGTCTACCATTGTTTCTATAAAAACTGTAGATTTCTAGTAATAAAGTAAATAAATAGTAATAAATAGTTATTTATAAATAATAGTTGTAGTTATTTATAAATAATAGTAATAAATAGTAATAAATCTTTTCACACCTTCTGATAATAGAGTCTCTGTATCACCTTGAGATACCCCATCAGTGATACCCTCAGTCAGCTTTGGGATGAAGCAGCTCAGTCCTCTGCCCTTCCTTGTGGCAATTCAGTGGTGCAGATTTCAGCACACCTTTCCAGCATTCTTCATTTAAACTCTCATTGTTCCTTAGTCAGTTGTAAAATTGAGGCAGGGCATTTGTAAGTGTTAGAAAATATAAAATATCTGTCAGAGCAAGGGTGTTCCTGCATGTGAGATCTGACTGCCTTTGCAGAGTTTTGTGCTTTCTTGAGCTCACAGTCTGAGCTCTGTGATTTATACAGGAGAAATGCAGCTTTTGTTGCTCTGTCACCAGGTTCCTTGGGAGAAAGTGAGCCTTAGCAATTTCTTAACCCTTCATTAAAAATAATACATTTGTGCAAATTATCCAGTCCTGAGGGGGTTTTTTAACATTTTCCTTGTTTTATAAGTGCAGCATTTTTTGTCTCTTAGGAAAAAAAAACCCAAATCTTTTTAAGTTGCCTTGGATTTTATTGCACAGCAAAATACTTTTTCTTTTCCTTGAAAAGGCCCACCTGTGTGTGCAGCCCTGTGATGGCATATGCCTGTCAGCCTTTGTTTAAAAAGAGGGATATTTCTGACTCTTGGGACCAGGGAAGAAATCTTAAATCTTTTCTTTTCTGCTTAGGATTTTAAAGCTAATAATTTTAAAACTTATCATTTTATCCAGAGACAAAAGGAAACTTTGAAATCTTGATTTTTAACATTTTTTATTTTTCAAGATGCCACTCTGAGAGGGCTTACACTCCCCCTCCTACCACTTATTCACTCAACACCAGTGTGCAAAACAACCCCAGGCCTTCTCCCTATTTATTTCCAGCTAGGATAAACATGGTAGGATAAAAATTGTGGTCCCTTAGGCTGTGGTTGGTGCAGGCAGGTGTGAGGAGCAGTTCCCAGAGCTGCCTGCCCTGGTCCATCTTGCCATGTGGGGAAGTTCTGCTGCTTCTCCCGTTGCGTGCAGAGCGGGATGGAGCCACCCTGGAGCAGTGTCCTGGTAGAAGAACAACATGGAACATCTTATTCCTATTTTCCTTCAGAATTTATTGCCTTCCATACTTCTTGTAAGCAGTTTCCCCTCTTTTTTAGGTGAAGGAAAGAAATTGTCTTGCCTTGTTCAAAACCAGAAGTGCCTTTGGGACTGTTCACTCAGTACTGTGTTTGTGTTCCCCCCAGATGAAGGCAGGAATGATGAATCTGACTCCATGTTCTCAGAAGGCTAATTTATTACTTTATATTATTATATTATATTAAAGAATACTAAACTATACTATACTAAAGAATACAGCAAGGACACTTGCAGAAGGCTAAAAAGATAACAATGAAAACTCCTGACTCTCTCCAGAGTCCTGACACAGCCTGGCCCCAATTGGCCAAAGAGTGAAAACAACTCCCATCAGAATGCAATGGAACAATCACCTGGGGGTGAACAATCTCCAAACACATTCCACATGGGCAAAACACAGGAGAAGCAAATGAGATAAGAGCTGCTTTCCTTTTTCTCTGAGGTTTCTCAGCTTGCCAATCCTGGGCTAAGGGATTTTTCAGAAAATGTGAATGGCACAACTCAGCTACAGCCTTTTCCTCTTGTCCTTCAGTGTAAGTGAAGAAGAAAGACCTGGATTTAACTGGGATTGATCCCAACCTTTTCCTCCTCTTCTCTCCACCTCCAGCAGCTTGTACAGGTGTGGTCTGGGCACAGCTTTGCCCAGCACCTCTCCCTGGCAAGGTCCTTGCAGTCTTGAGCAGGTTAATGCATTAAAGCCGACCAAGGAGTGAAGGGGAGTTGTTTGAATCTCTGGAGCAAACTAAAACAAAAGTGACATGAGAAAAGCAGTCATCCATTGTTGCCTGATGATAGAAGAGTTTTTAAAAATCAAACGCTCTGGTACAGCCTGGCTGTGCACAGAGAAAAACCTAATTAATTATAAATAAGAGGGATAAATAATTTAAATGTATCACTTATTTCTCCTTTATAGTTTAACTCATGAAAAAATCATTTCAATTAGAAATTTCAACTCAATCTGAAATGCAGAGAAGCATGATGGTTCAAGATGGATGTGAACTCCTTTATGATCTTTATGATTTTCTTTCAAAAATGTGAGCTTTCTTTTCTCTTTTGGCAACTTGGGAGATAAAAAAGCAAAAGGAAAAAGATTGCTGACAGAGCCAGAAACAAGCAAAATTTCCTTTGATAGGGTAACAGAATATATTTTTAATTTATGAATTAATAAGCATGTTGTGTGCAATGTCCAATTTGTCAAAAATGTCTTGGTTCCCTTAGAATTCATGTTAAATGCATGAAATAGATGCAGTTTCTCCCCATTAATTATAATATCCCATTTCCTCAAGAGTAAAGAAAGATGATTCATTTCTCTCCTCTGGCCCTAACTGGCTCCTTGGTATTACTGATAATGGGTTTTCCCATTTATTTTTGACCTTGTGAAACTATTTATGTTGGACTCAGCTGTGATGAATGGAGAGGGAACAGGGAACACATGGAAGTAGCAGGTTCTTCTCCCCTCTACTCATGGACATCACCTCAAATATTACCCCAAACATTCTCAAGCTCACTCTGCTCTACTGAAAGATCTTCAACCTTTAAAAATTATGTCTGTGGTCTATAAGTATGAAAAATAATTTATGATCCTGTTATCCCTGATGCTGATTTTTCACCCCCTCTACTCCTGTGTCTTGGTTCTAATAATTTCTACATTTAGGGCCACATTTATTTCTCCATAGTTCTGTGTCTTTATGTCTCTGTGTTTTCCTCAAGTTTCGAGATGTGTATATATAGTAGCTGTATGCTGATGGCTCTCATCTGAAGCACAAAATATGTCCTAATTGCTTCAAATTACTGCTTTTGCTTTCAGTTAATAGTCTCCTGTTTTGTTTCAGTTTCCGCTGTGCAATTTTCCTGTTCAAAATTGTATATGCAGAGTACATATATGCTTACATCTGTGGATGGCTGCAAGGGAAACATACTGGATGTGGTGTGAAACGGGGATTTTTATTAAACTTGATGGAGATAATGTCAGGAGGAGACCAAAATCAGCAGAGATGGAATCAGAGCAGCATCTGGTGACTGTTATTGAACAGGGAGGTGTAAGGAAATTGAGATTTGCTTAGGCCAAGAGCTGGTGCTGTACCAAGCTTGGGGAGATCCCTGGCACCAGGATAATCTTGTTCTGCCTGGAGAGGAGAAGCTTTGGGGTGACCTTATTTTTGCCTTCCAGTGCCTGATGGAGCCAAAAAGAAAGATGAAGAGCGAGACAATTTCCAAGGACAAGGGGAAATGGCTACACTTTGACAGAGAGTAGGTTAGATGGGATAGCTGGAAAAAATTTTGACAGTGAGGTTGATGAGGCCCTGGCACAGATTGCCCAAGGAAGCAGTGGCTGCCCCATCCCTGGAAGTGTCCAAGTTCAGGGTACCTGGAGCTTTGAGTAGCCTGGCATAGGAGAAGGTATCCCTGCCTGTGGCACTGGAACTTTGTGATCTTTAAGGTCCCTTTCAAGCCCATTTTGTGATTTTATGATAACTTTGATACCTAGGAAAACAAGATGGAATGAGATCTTTAGCCATCTTCAGGGCACTGAGTGATTAGCATACAGACATTTTAAACCAGAGTAATTGGTGTTAGTTTTTCTATTGCTGTTTTTTATAACCATCAAGAGTGAATCCCTCAGCCACTGCTTCTGTCCTCTATCACCCTAAAACAGAGACTTTTTTGAGTATTGAGGAGTTTCATTACTATAAAAATAATTTTATGGTTATTTTCCTTTGTAACTCTTAGAAACCATATGCTTAGTGCAAAAAAATTTAATATTCCGGTTTCCATTTGAATTCCTTTTTTGTATTTTCTCTTCATGATACATGGAAGTCCTGATGCCCAGCAGGTCAACTGTGCACATCTATATTTAATGATTTGATAAGCTTCTTCCACCTTTTTCTGTTCTGAATTTCCCAAGAAGAGCTTGTGAGTATGCATTTCTGATGAAGCATTTGATGGAAAAGCATTGGGATTTTTTTCCCCCTTTCCTCATTCAAAGTACATTTAATGTGCAGATCTGGAAAGCCCAATTTTTAACCTAATAAGAGAATCTGAGAGAGGATGGTGGGGGAAACAAGGTTTTGGAATTAAATTGAAGCTAAAAGTGTGGTAGAGAAGAAGTGTTAAAGAAAAAGCTCTTTGCTCTTAGGCTTCCTTACATTCATACCTGATCAGCTGAGGCTTTTAGTTCCAAGGGTATATTTGGAAATTTGAGATTTTAGCATTTTCCCAATGCTGCCTGGTGCAGGCTGACCCAGAGCAGAGGCTGGGCAGAGCTAAAGAATAAAGCAGGGATTTATTCCAAGGATTTCCTGCATGGACCCACCTTGGGCAGCACCAGAGCCCAGCCAGGGCTGCACCCAAGATGACCCAAAATGGCCCCAAAATGCCTGGCCGGGCACGGGGTCTCTCCCTGGGATCAGCTCTGCTCCATTCCCACCTTGCAGTTCATTGTCCCAGCCCAGCTTTAGCCCAGGCACTCCCACCCTGCTTGTTTTTCTCTCTCCAGCCCACGGGGTTTGTGCTCCTGGCCTGAGATTTGGCTCATTTGTCCTTGGTGCCCAGCTGGAGCAGGAATTGTTTTGTCTCCCTGCTCTGTGCACAGAGCTCACCATCCCATAATATGGAGCTCAGACACACACACTAGAGCAGCACAGAGTGTGAAAAATAGAAAAGCTCAAATCTGAGGCATTACCAAGGTTGTATTACAGACTCATGGATGGTGTACTAGTGACACAGATATTCTGTTTTGAGGCTAAAAGGCACATGTCACCTGTGGTAATTACCCCGGACAATGGTGTGACCTGGGCAGGGATTGTCCCTCTGTGCTGGGGTCCCTCAGGGCTGGGTCCAGTTCTGCTCCTGCAGGAGAGCCCTGGAGGGGCTGGAGCGTGTCCAGGGCAGGGAAGGGAGCTGGGAAGGGGCTGGAGCCCCAGCAGGGGCTGAGGGAGCTGGGAAGGGGCTGAGCCTGGAGCAAAGGAGGCTCAGGGGGCCCTTGTGGCTCTGCACAAGTCCCTGCCAGGAGGGGACAGCCGGGGGGGTCGGGCTCTGCTCCCAGGGCACAGGGACAGGAGCAGAGGGAATGGCCTCAGGCTGGGCCAGGGCAGGCTCATCTTGGCCAGCAGCAGGAATTTGCCCATGGAAAGGGGGCTCAGGCCTTGGCAGGGGCTGCCCAGGGAGCTCTGCAGTGCCCATCCCTGCAGGTGTCCCCTGGAGGTGGCACTCAGAGCTCTGGGGACAAGGTGGGGATCAGGCACAGCTTGGCCAAGATGGGCTGGGAGGGCTTTTGCAGCCTAAATTTATATGATTTATGTAGTTCAGCAGCTGCTTTTCTGTTCCCTGACAGTTGTCTCAGCCCCTGTTGCTGGCTGCTGCATGGAAAGCTGCAGAAGCACCTCTCGAGAGGCAGCAGCACCCCAGGCCTTCTGTTCAAGGGTCCCCGTGCCAACTGGCTGCACTGTGATTATGGTTTTATGATCTGATAAAGCGGCTGGGGAATAATTTTTCCATCTAAAACTTCCTTTAATTTTTTTTTTTTAAATGAAGTAAAATAAGGAAAAAGTATTCTTCACTGAAGAACATCTAAAATCAGGTAGCTGAACTTTGATGAATTCGTTTGCAGCCCTAGTGAGCACCCAGTTGCAGAGCTGGCCTCTTCACTTTTGGGTTCAGTAATAATTTCTGATTAGCTCTATTTGAAAATGAGCTTCAGCTGGTGATTTACACAAACTAAAGCTCATCAGTCTTGCAAATCTAGTCGAGTAGTCCTAATATGGCAAGGTTCCAAGTGGAATATGTTCACAATGTGGTGGAAAACCGTGATTTGTATCTGTATGTTAAATCTTGCTACTAACAAGGAGCACTGTGATCTTGCTAAATTTCACAGGGGAATCTTCCAGCAGCCTTAAAGAGAAACAACAGTGCTGGTTATACTGGGCCAGACTGACAGATTAGGACAGAAATCAGAAAATTGTCTTGTGATTTTTTTTTTTTATTTCCTACTGAATTTAAACCAGCAACTTCAAAGTCAAGATGGACAAAAAACCACCACCACCACCACCACCACCACAAAAAAACCCCCAAAAACCCAAAACCAACCAAACAAAAACACAAAACAAAAAAACACCAAAACCAAACAAACAAACAAAAAAAAAAAAACCACAAAAAAAAACTCACAAAAAACCCCAAAAAACAAAAACAAAAACAAAACCAAAACAAAACAAAAAACAAAACAAAAAAAAAGCCCACAAAAAAAACCAAAAAACCAGCCAACCAATGAAAAACCTCAAAAAAGATTCTTAGGAAAGTATACAGGCCAAAGAGTCTGGGACAAGATCTTTTCTGTAACAAACATTAAATGTAATGGCTAAAATAAGAATGGAGAAGATGTGGGGAGCTGGGGATAGGAATAAATAGATGTGAAAATTCAAGCAATTTGGAAAAATTGCTAACAATTACATTTCACCTTTTTATTTTCTCACCTTATCTGTTCAGTGTAGTTCAAGCATCATTTAAAGGAACTCTTGATTGCCTTGTGGCATTGGAGATTTTGTTAAAGCCTGTACCCAAGCTCCCAATCACTGCTATAATTTCCATCCCCATTTTGTTTTTGAGTGTTGTTTTTTTTTTCTCAAAACCTTTTTCTGTGTATGGAGAGGTAAGATGACCTCTTGGTTGTATGGAGAGAACTTGATTTGTTTTCCTCTTAAACCAGCCTTCTAATTTCTCACCCTAAATATTTTCACAGCCAGCTTTGTTCTTCTACCAGGATTATGCTTCAACCTAAACATTTCTCCTACTCCCTCAGTGTGCACCTCTCTGATATAATTATGCTTGGAGGAGGACAGTATTTATATCTTTCCATTAACTTCTGTGCGTTAGAAATCAGATACAAACATAATTGAATGAAATTAGATGCATTTTCTTCCAAAGTGTATCATAGAGTAAAAAATGAATCATTGAGCATTTTATTTGAGTTCTGTGTGGGATTTGCCTGGCACCTTTTGACACTTAATTTAATTCTGTTAAATTTGATATTGAAATATATATGAAAATTCTTTGATAAAACACCTCTCTCCTCTGCTTTCTTTCAATCACACCTTTTGGAAGAACCAACTCTTCTGTGTGTTTAATAACACCTTTTAAATCATCCATTTCAAAATGCAAGGGGAAACACTAATTTCATTTAGCAGTAGGATGTAGCCACAGTTGTGGCTGGGAGAGGGAAGAGTCAGTGCCCTTGCAAGGATGCCAGGGCTCCCCCTGGCACTGGGGCTCACCTTTTAGGTGCAGGAATGAATACATAACCTCAGGAAATAGGGTGGAAAATCTGCCTGTATCACTGTATTATCTGACACTCTAATCACATAAGCAGCTCATCAGTGCGTGTTAAGGTAGTGGCTGATTTTTTACCTTAAAATATTCCCAGTTTTACATCTTCCTTAGTCCCCTTGTCATCCCTCTGCTGTTCTCTAGTTGCACCCTCTCTGATATGGCCATTTTTGTTCACTGAGAGAACCAGCAGCAGCCTCTCTGCCTTCTCCTTGCATCCTCTAAAGGGCACAGATGCTGCAGGAGCCTGTGGAAACACTCCTGAAGATGAAAAATGATGTCTTAAAATTATGTCATGAAATTATCGCTCCGAAGCTGTCCTGCTAAGATCATTTTACATCTTGGAAACGTGCCCTCATCCTTCTTCTGCTCTTCTGTGTCACAACTTCACTTTTAAAATAGCAGTAAATGTTATGTTAATATCTCCTTTAAAATCACTCCTTCATGTATGTGTTCATCAGGGTAAGATGAAGAACCCTAAAATATTGTTAGCACTGAGCATTAACATTGGGGAAAAAAAAGTCTAAATCCTACTTAAATGAGTATTAAAATTTGTAAAATTCTTTTAAGACAAGTCACTGTTGGATATTCTTTTCTGGTGCTTTTTAGCTCCAGTAATTTTTGCCCACACCCCATTGAACTGAAGCAGAATTTTTCATTAATCTGGCTGTTAATTTTGACATTCAAAGGTCAATGGAACTCTCTATTAAGATATTAGGCATAACATATGCTCATTATATCATCATGTAATGCTTATCTCACTTTGATAATGCAGCAGCATAATGGTGTAATAATATTCTGTAAATCACTGCCAGGTATCTAACATCTCCTCTAACATTTATATGTAAATGGAATTGGGAGCAGATGGGGTTTTTTTGGCTTTGTGAGTATTTATGGTGGTACCTGCTATCCTGGTTGACCTATATACATGTCCTTTTCAGAGGAAATCACATTTCTGTCACTCCACATCTGCCATGTTCATCCATGGGCCTGGGCTTTATTTGGATTGCCCATGGAGTTTGAAGGCATGGATAAAACACTTATTTTTAAGGTTCTCCAGTTCTCTGCTTTAGGTGTGCAGTATTTCAGTCCCAAATGCCTCCCAGCCACAAGAATTCATGTGGAATGAAAGGGTTTTTAAATGAAGATCTTTTAGTGGCTTTACACTTTTAAATTGTTGTCTCTGCAATGGAATAACCTAAGAGCACTTATAAATATTTGATGGCGTGGTGAAAGCCCTAAGAATGCAGATTTATGGAGACCACAAATGGCTCACCTGGGCTTAAACATTCTTGCTCCTTATCCTTTAACCAAAGCCTGGAAGGTGTAAATTCAAGGTGATGAGGCAAATGTATCACTCAGAAGGGGCTTTCCATATGTGAACTTAATCTGATTAAAATATGCTCCATTCCATATTTATTTTGATAACTTTGAGGCAATGCTGATATGAAATAAAAGACTTTGCATTTTGCTTAGCGAGCAATGCAACAAAAATTATTTTTTGTGTGTGTTTGGCTTTTTTCTTTAATAGTTTGGCAAAACTTTGAAAGATTCTTTACAAATGTTAACTTGTGCCTGAATCTGCATGCTGCAGAAGGGATTGCTGGGTTTTTTAGCAGCTGGCAGTGAGATCTGTCAGTATTTTTGATGGGGATGCACTCTGATTTCTCTAAGCTAATGATTTGTAAGAAATTAGATTTGGGATCTGGAAAATTTGGGTTAAGGAAAGGTCAAGGAATTAAAAGATTATTATGGGCAATAAAAACCAGATGGAATACAACATTATGCAGTGAAGAGGAACTTCTGGCAGGGTGGGGCAAAGGACAAGTGGAGCAAAGCCAGGACCAGCAAAGCATCTGGGGTTTCCACATAAAATCAGCATGAAATCTTAAATCTTAAATCTTTGTTTCCTTTGGGTGGGTGCAATAACTGCTCAGACTGACACCTGTGGCAGGGGCTGGCATCAGCCACTCTGCTTCCCTGCACTGCTGTTTGCACATCTGGTGAGAAATTCAGTTTAGAGACATGGAACCTGAGCTGGGACAGCACCCAGGGAGCTCAGGTGCCACAAGTCCTTTGGCCAGCTCAGAGCATTGTGCCAGTGCCAGCCCAGCCCTTCTCCACTTGGGAGAGGAGGGTAAAGGGGTGGAGAGGGGGTGCAGAGTGGGGAGGCACCCCTGGGGGCCAGAATTCCCATGCAGGCAGCACCAGCAGCCAGGCAGCTCCTAGCCAGACCCATTAATCTGCTCAGCCTGTCAAAGATGAAAGTCAAACTTGCTGTGGGAGCAGTGCCAGGCTCGGGTCACCCCCGTGCATTCAGGCTCTGCAGGAGATTGTGCCTTGTCCTGGGAGGATTAGGCATGGGGGTGACACAATTATGCTTTTATTCTGGCCCTGCCAGACAAAATATTGCCCATCAGACATTTGTCCTGCTATTCAAGTTGCTCAGGTGGTGAGGTGATGTGTGTTGCTCATTTTAGTGGCCATGTGCTGCTGCAGGAAGGTTTCAGGACAGTGTCCCTCCAATTATGTAATGCAGGTTACTTAAGCCTATGGATGTGCTGTTGGCTGTAATGAGAGCAGGGATTAGGAGCAGCATGTGCTCCAGGATAAAAAAAAAAAGCTTTGGACTGACCCAGAAATTGGTTTTTTGTGACCTTATCCTGCTGTAGGAGAATTCAGGTAAAGGTGAACTTTGGCTGGTGACTTCTTACTTGCAAAAAGTGATGTTGCTTTAAACAGAGAGAGGAAAAACTCTCTGGAGAAAAATGTCTTCTTGCTACAAGGGAAAAACCTATAGAAAGAAAGAAAGATATTACAAATTTGCATACCTGCTCATTTTAGTGAGGAGAGGAGGCAGCACACGTTATAGATTAGGTGAGAGTCCCCCAAAATGGGGCATGAGGGGTGCACAGGGATGGGGGTGAGGGTTCCTGACTCTGTAACACACAAATAACACTGTCTGGGGAGGTTTCAGGGTGGACAGCTGCATCTAACTCTGCCCACAGAGATCCTTCAGCCTCCCCATGGGGTCTGCAAAACCAGACCCACATCCCTGGCCAAGGGCATCCCACATGGGTTTCCCATACTAATAAAAGCAAACCTAAAAACTTCATTTTTTTCTTCCCTAGCCAACAGCCTGCCACTTTCTTCTCTTAACTGTGTTTTCTACTGAGACTTGTTCCAGGTGTAACATGTCAAAACTTTGTTTTTAATGAGGAAAAACTGTTTTGATGAAATTCTGATTCAACATGATATTCAATAAAGTTGTAATTTTTTTATATCACCAATTTTAAAAGTGCAATGAAAATTAGTGCAAATGAAGTCTTACATGTGCTTTCAGAATAAAGCTAGCAGGCTTCATTGTGCCATCTTTAATACAAAACTTATTTTTTTTGCTAGCCAGAACAAAATTGTTCTGTATGATTTCTTTTATATTTTTGCTTGAGAGATAAATAACATTTTTCCTTTATACCCTAATTTGGGGAGAAGAAGAGGAGGTCATTTTAAAAGTTGTTATTGCCTCTTTCATTGTAAATAACACAGAAAATTTATTTCCTGAGCAGCTTCAGTCCTTCTGAACACACTTTTATACTTCTTTTTTCCCCTAAGATTCATTCATTTGCTTTAAATGTATTTTATTTCTTGCTTGAATGTTGCTGACTGGCACTTTTGGTGCTATGGCTGAAAGGAGTGGCACCTCCTTTGCTCCAAATTCCATGGCCACAAACATGAGGAGCAGCAGCCAGGTCTCCATCCCAGCAGCCCTGAATGTCTCCAGAATTATTGCTTGAGCAGTCACTTGGGTAAGATGAACAAAAATTGGTTTAAAATACGTTTGCCACTCATTTTCCCAGCAAGGCATTGGGGCTGTGCTTGGGGACGGTCTTGGCTTTGTTTTTTGAGGATATTTAGGTTTGTGCTTGAGAAATGAGAGTGAAATAAAGATTTTGGATTTAGTCCTGTTGGCGTGAGTCTGGAATTCTGGTCTCTTTTAGAATTAATTTCTGACAGAAATGCTGTTTGCATCTTCATCAGTTCTTTTCTTGCCCTGCTTTCATTTTCATCTCCCTCCAGCCCATTTTTCCTCTTCTTTCCTTCCCTTTCTTCCTCTTCTTTCACCTTCTTCTCTGTCTCCTCTGAGCTAAAGATCCCTCCTGCCTCATGATGAAGCAGCAAGGGAAAGAAAACAGGTGAAATTTGAGCTCTTTATAACACAGTAAATTAAATGTGTGACATGAGGAAGCAAAATTTGATTACTTTATGTGGGTGAACTTCTGAATTAAGAAATAGGAGGCGAATTTCATTTACAGAAGAAACATTAAACACTTCACCAGGGCCCATGGATTTATGGAAGCCTTCTTTCTTTATGTATTCCCTGACCTCATCTTTTCCCATCAAAGTCCTCCTTGCTCCAGCCTTTCCCCTTGGTCTCTGGGGAAAGGTTTTGGGATTCCTAAAGCTGACCTTGCAAATAAATACTGGGGTGAATAAGACACTCAGTCAAATGAAGGTGCTCAAATGTTTGACAGCCTTTTCCTGTAGACATTCAGCTTTCACTTAAAGATAAACATATTTCCAGGTGAATATCTTTATCTGGAAGATATCTGTGGGTAGAGATTCTCCTGGAAAGAGGACACAGCAAGTCGTGATCCTGATGGCAATTTCTTTCTTGTTGTAAAACACCTGCTCTGCTGTGCATTTGGTTTGGGTTTGGCTTTTTTTTTTTACTTAATTCCTTCCTGAAGGATTTTGCACTGTACTGAAGGGCTCTCAGATAGTGACAGCCCAGATTTGGTACCTTTCTGCCTCTTGTTATTCTTGTTTCCCAGGCTGAATCTAGCACCATTCTGACCTTTCAGAGCTAAATGTAATGAAAATGAATAAATCTGTTCAGTTACTGCCTTTTGGTTTCAACTACTAGTAAAATGAAGGCAAAATAAAGGTCAATTTTGGCACAAGAAGTGTAGCTCTAACAACACGACACTATTATTCTACTATGCTGTTTATTTCCTATTAAACACATTTATTCTCTTTTCACCAATTATCTATTTCTACTGAAGTCTTTCTTACAATCCCGTGTAAAATCTCCACGTTTTACAACACTTCTGTTATGTCAAATGCACAAATATTTGATTTTTCTGGGATGTTTGGCCTCTAAATCAGTCCCTGTGTTCTGTCTGTTCATACTGAGTGGAGAGTTGCTGACTTACACCTGTGAGGGAGCCTGCTGTAAATATGATCAATAGCTCTTTGCATCCTATTATTTTTATTCTAGGCACATTCCTGTGGTCAGGATGTCAGATCCAGTGTAATGTGGTATGTTGTCTAATCAATAGTAATAATGATAAGACAGCTTTTTATCCTGATGGCAGCTTCATGGGGGGATTTGGAAACCATTTGTTATCTGAATGGTGATATGAAACCCTAACATTAATGCCAACTATGCTGCATGTTCCCTCCGAGTTTTCAGCGCATTGTGTCACCTTCCATTAAGTTTTATCATGTCATGCAGCTGCACTTTCAAGTGCTTTACTTGTTCCTGCCTTGAGAATTTGAGGCAGAAGGATGTATTTCAGCTTACCCTGCTGCCAGTGCATGGCAGGAAGCATCCAACTTTCCTCAGAGTTGGGGTCTAATTGCTGCTTATTAAAAATAATGAACTATCTTACAAGTTGTACTTTTCTGCTGCCGATTTAATTAGTGTTCACCTCCCCCCCGCCCCGGCTTTCTGTCCACCCCCCCCCAACTCCTTTGCTAGGCTGACAGAGCTGAGAGGAGGGAAACTGAAGCAATTTGAAACCTTGTTAGAAATTTATGAAGTGCTAAAATGTTTTATTCCCAGAGGCTGCTTTGCCAGCTGTCACTGGTAAGCCATTCGCTGCCTGTGCTAGCAGGGGGAGGCAGCAGGCCACAGCCAACACGAGCGTGTACATCGTTTGGCAGATTAGACACTCTGTAATTAGCAGGAAGTAGAGTGAAACTAATTATTTTTCTCCTCAATTGGGCCAATGACATTTGAGAGGAGGACGGATGTGGTGCTGGATGGGGAAGTTGTGGAGAGGCCACAGATTCTCCCCTTTCCCCGCTCGCTGTGCTGGAGGTGACCCCCACTTGCAGCTGGGAAAGGCAAGGATGAACACCTCTGCCTGGCCCACAGGAGAAAAGCTGTGTGTTTGCTCTGCAAACCTTTCCTGCTCTGTGGGAATGATCCCTTTTGGCTGGGGAAAAGCTGGGCAGGGTTTGGTGTCTGGGGTGTCTCTTCCAGTGATGCTGCGTAGGGCAGGATGCAGGTCTGGAGAGAGGAGGTGCCCTTGTGTCCTCTCACTAAACCTCCAAAGGCTCCTAAAGGGCTGATTTGGCTGCAAAGTGCACTGCCAGTAGGTTCTGTCTGGGAAAGTCTGTTTGTGTAGCAGTCTATTAGAGTTTTTAGTTTTGATTTCCTGAAATAAAATGAAATTCTGTCTGCTTCCATCTTACAGCTCTCATTTGCAAGCAACCCAGCCACCCCTTACATGCACACATAAGCTGCAGCCTGGAAACCAGATCTTTTTTCTCTCCCCTCTAAGGCTGACCTTTAAAGTTCATTTCTATCTGTGCATTTCCAAGGGAAGACTTTCACGAGGTCACTTCAAAGACCTTATTATTTGAGTGGAGTCACTTGAAGTACAGTGCACAAGAAGCATACTGCTAGAATATGAACCACTAGAAAATGCATTAAGGGCATTTAGAAACACAAAAATAGCTGCTGCTTTCTGTCTTTAACACCAGGTGAGCTTCAGTGTTTCAAAAAACCACTAGCATTGGCTTTTTGTTTTGTTTCTTTCCTCTAGCCTGATAAAACTGCTAGTTTATATTTCAGATGCTGGGCCTAGATTCTGCTTTCTACCTCCTGTGTCATTTAATCAGTTCTTTAATTAGACCAAGAAGTGTGTGCTGGCTTTTTATTTTTCCCTTTAAAAAAAATTTACCTTTTCTTTTTTTATTTTTCTGTCCCCCCACCCTCCAACTTGTGGTGGTCCCTTGAGTTTTGCACTGATCATATTCCTAACAGGTCTAATGACAGTCCCTCAGTTCCCTCCCTGAGCAGATCATTTCTGTGCCTAACTGCTGTTAAAGTTAGTAAAAGCCTAATGTGTGTAGCCTTATTATTTTCTTCCCCTCATTTGATTTCAAAGTCTTTTCTCTTCATTATGCCAAAGAGGAGTGAGGAAGTTCTTTTCAGTGAAATGTTAAGACCAGGAAGAAGTGGGTGTTTATGTGTACTCAGGAAGGGAATTCAACAATAACAAGGCATTTTAGTGTCAGCTGTGTATAAATTAAAGTGGATGTTCCATGTAGACAATGCACATCCTTTAAGAATCAGCTATTTGTAAAAAAAATAGGCTGGTTTTTTTTTAAACAATTGTGTCTTTCTTAACAGCATTAGGTATTTCTTCAAAGTAACAATGCTTTTGTGTGAAAATTGTTAGTTTAGGTTGACTCTACATTGTAAAAGCACAAAGGAATCTGAGCTCGAGTTCGGAATGCATCGAATGGGAAATGCTGCATTTGCATTAAGATGATGTTTACAGGGCCTTCAAAAGGCAGGAACTGAAACTGTGCTTCAAGACTCTTCACTTCTCCCCTTTTCCTGCCAGCTCTTTGTGCACATCCTGAGAAGCCTCGCTCACGGAGAGCCTGGTTTTCAGCTACCACTGTTTGTGTCACCACTGCTCACAGGGTCCACAAAGGGACCTCGAGGCTCCTCAGCAGGGTGGGCACACAAACCCTGTGTGCTGAGCCCTGCTTCAGGCAGGAAAATGGAGATTTGTGTCACATCACCTCTCAGACACCTTCCAGTTCCTCAGGGTGCCCAGCCTGTGGTGCCTGGTGCTCTTTGTCCCTTGGCTCCTGCCAGCACAGGTGGGATGGAGAGTGGTGGCCAAGCAGGGACTGATCTTCCTGGAGAGTGGTGGCCAAGCAGGGACTGATCTTCCTGGAGAGTGGTGGCCAAGCAGGGACTGATCTTCCTGGAGAGTGGTGGCCAAGCAGGGACTGATCTTCCTGGAGAGTGGTGGCCAAGCAGGGACTGATCTTCCTGGAGAGTGGTGGCCAAGCAGGGACTGATCTTCCTGCAGCAAAGCTGTCCCTGAAATTAGGCAGTAATTCAGGGCAGGCATTGCAAAGCAGGCTTTAAAACTGTTTTTGTGGTAGCAGGATGGCTCAGTGGTTGCAGATCCTTTTCCAGGACCAGAGGTGCATGTCCCTGGCAGAAGGGGCAGTTTGCAGCTGCCTTAGTCCTTCCAGCAAATAATCAGATAATTCTTACAGGTTTTGCTTCCATTCCCCTCCTTTCCACCAGCCCCAGATACTTCATGTAGACCTGACATCAGTGTTGCTTCTGAGTATTTTTCCCTCTTAGATGGTTTCTCCCAGACTGCTTCTTCTGGGGGAAGTTTCTGGTCTCTGCTGCAGACTGTTGTGATGTCTGAGCAGGTTTTCATCCCCTTATGGGACTAAAACATGCATTTGCAATTGTAATAAATACTGCTCTTTCTGAAAAATATTCTGTAAACATATGTTTTCTTTAATAATGAGGTCTGCAGCAAACCAACTGAGATTAAGGCTGTTTCATATATTTATTTACCTTTTATTGTTCTTGTACTTGACATGTTAATGAATCATCTCACCATTCTAATAAGAGTTATCACACATAAGGTTTCCAGAAAGTCAGAATGTAGCTACTGAATCTGCTGGTTTATTTTCATTCTGGAATCCCCATAAGCTCTTATTTTTTGTCATGAGTGTTACCTGTGTTTTGCTAAATCCAAATTTAATCTACAAATAATACTTATAATTTTTGTTAACTGTAAAACTTCACTTAGATTTTAACCAAATAGAGATGGTATAGAGAGTTATTTCTGCTTGCACAGACCTCCCTGGGAAATCTGGGCTATTTTCTTTCTGATGATTTTTAGTTACTTGCAGGTAAGATCTGCTCTCCAAATTTAACATTTCACATTGAGACACATGACATCCTCTGAGCACAGGCTGCTGGGAAATACGAAATGGGACTCACCATCCCCAAAGCACTTCTAGGATTCATCTGGTATTTTGTGTCTTTTTAAGAGGCAGAAAATAATTATGCTTTTACCAGTTAAAAGACTCAGCTTGGTGCAGTGCTTGTGATCTGTGTGGCATTATTTGCTTGTCTCTTCTCCCACCAGATCAATTGCAACTGTTTATTAGTGGGTGATATGCACAGAATAAGGATCCCAAGGAATATGGAAGAAAGAGGTTATTTCCAGTCTTCTTAAGGAGAAGGAATTTAGAATTTAAGACTGTTTTAAATCCCCTGTTGAACCTGTTACATCAGCTGAACAACAAATGCATCAGGTTTCTATATAATGGAATCACAGGATGGTTTGGCTTAGAAAGGACCTCAAAGCTCATCCCATCCCACCCCTGCCATGGCAGGGACACCTCCCACTGTCCCAGGCTGCTCCAGCCCCAATGTCCAACCTGGCCTTGGGCACTGCCAGGGATCCAGGGGCAGCCCCAGCTGCTCTGGGAGTTCCATCCCAGCCCTTCCCACCCTGCCAGGGAACAATTCCTCATTGCCAAGATCCAGTCTAAACCTACTCTGAGTCTGAAGCCATTTCCCCTTGTCCTGTCCCCCCATCCCTTGTAAAAGGTCTCTCCCCACCTCTTCCCTTGGCTTTGTGACCCCAGAGAGGTTCCCATGGCCCCGATCTCAGCCTGCCCAGGCACATGCCCTGTGTCTGCACGTCTCACTGCTGGGATTGTTCTTTTAAATGATGTGAAAAACAGCTCTGATATTTGTCTGCACCTTGCTCAGCATGGGGAGGTGCTGTGCTGGTGAGTGATGGACTAGAAAAACCTAAAAATACCTTCTTGCTGCTGTGGTTCTTCTGCAGACTGCTCCTTACAGTGGTCTTTTGTTTAATTCAAACACAGAACCTCTTCATTTTCCCATTTCCAAGGCTGATATTCTGGGACTCTAAAAAGAACACCTAAGCTCATGAAACCTGATACAAAGGTCAATTCATGCCCATCCTCCCCAACAAATCCTTGATGTAATTAAATGTGCAGTACTTGAAGCTTACCCTACTTGCTACTCTTTCTTTTTTTTTTTTTGTTGTTGTCTTGATTAAACATGACAACAGATCAATGAGAGAGTTAAAACAGGCCATTAAAAACAGGCACAGGCTTAAGCCAAGTATTTGGTTTCACTACAGTAGAATAAAAGAATTCAAAATGTTCAGAGTGTTTTTAATGGGACCAATCTAGATGTGAATTATATAGGGGATTGGATGGTTTGGTTGGATGGCATATTTTTAAAAATTATTTTATTTTGAAGCCAAAAAACCTTAGAACAACCCAAGAGGGATTTTACCAATCAGGTAATTGTATTTATTTTTCAGTTCATGAATGGAAATGGCTCAAGGTGAGCCATTATCATAATCAATAAAGCCAGATACCTTTCTTTAAAATCTGAGTGAAGAAAGGAAGAAATGGAAAGATGAAAAAATATTGCTGCATAAACCCTCACAATTTCTCTGCTAGATCAAGTTCTGTGTTAGGAAATGCAAACAGGCCCTAGGGATACCTTGGTATCAGTCTATGCCCTGAACTCAACTGGTGCTGCTGCACAATCTGATATTTCTACAGATTACATAAGGTCTTTTATTTGATTGGTGTGTCCTTTGTGTCCTGTCCCCTTCACATCAGCTTGTGGGTGAAACAACATTTGGAAGTCAGTATGTTTTTTGTCACTGAGTACTCCTGGCCTACTGTTTTATTTCTTTTGTTCTTCTCATGTTACATTTTCAACAATGCATTGAAATATTAGTGAGGCCACATTTGGGACTTGATCCCCTGAGAAGTGTGAGATATAGAAACACCTCTATCAAAAACCTGTGCTAGACAATGATGTTTGCAAACCTGCTGTGCTGATGATGGGCAGAACTGACTGCTGTACTTGTCCTGTGAGCTGGTCATAAAATTAAAGTATTTCCATAATTCCATTTCCATTATTTCCATAGGAAATTTAAAAGCAGCAAGAATTTTTTCTCTCTTGCCTCTGCTCTCTCATGAATTGCTGCTTATCAGGTTCATGGGAGCAAAGGAACCTTATTCCTCCTTCCTCTGCCTCCCCTTTACCCCTTTAGTCAGGTTTGTGTGTCACTGTCACATCTATTTGAGGTTACCTCTGTATCTTAGCTATAGGTTTGTGTGTGTGGTGGGGTAGCAGCCTCCAGTTGTGGCTTTCCGGTCTGAATATTGATATTTAACACTTAAAGCAAGGTTAAAAGGAAAAATATTAGGATTTTTGCCACACACAGCATGATCTCACATCTCAGGCCACTGAAGCTGGATTGGGTTCTGTGTTTGCAGCAGAATCACCAGCTAAAGACTCAAGCCAAGGCTGATGGTTTGGTAACCATTTGGAACCAACATAGAGTTAAAAAGAAAAAAAAAATTAGTAATATACATGAGACACTTTAATTCCCGTTCATATTCCTATTCTAGCACAAATGTCATTAAATTGTAATAGTGATTACACATAATGACTACTTGATACTTTGATTTCACTGAAAAGATCCCTTTTATCTCATCATTATTTACACTTTAAACTCTGCTTCACAATCTACATGGCTGTCAATTTGTATGATGCACATACTTAATTATCTCTGATTAGGAGCAGAAGTGTGTGTGGGAGAAACTATTTTGCCAAATACAGTGATTGTATTAAACCTTAAATATTATGGTTTAGTGTGACTGATGAATGAAAAAGGTGGATTTTCAGCCTGGTAGAGTTGGCTCATGAAGATGAGAGGTGAAAGGTGGATGCTGTGGTTTGGAGCCCCCAGGGCAGGAGATTTTGTCTTGCTCTAGCACAGGAGATGCAGCTGGAACATTCCAGGAGGTACCAGCAACACAGGAAATATTAAAGAAACACTTGCTTGAAACAGATTGTGTCAAGAAGAGTTTGAATTTTAGGACATCTCTGCTCAGCCTTTTCTTATAGAATCCTTTAACATCTGCCCAGCCCCAAAAAATGAGTTTAAAAAAAAATAGTGTTGAAAAGAAGGAGTAAGACTTACAGGAGGAAAATATTTAAAAGTAAGTTGGGATGTGATACAAACCAAAACAGGACAAGCAATTTTGATACAACCAAAACAGGACAAGTTGGGATGGATACAAACCAAAACAGGACAAATATAGGGGGATTTGACCAGTGTGGGGGTAACTGGCAAGAAATTCTCATTAAATTGGTGAGAATTTGTCTTCCAAGGGTGTAATCTTTGAGAAAAACCATGTTAAATCCTGCAGTCTTGGACAAAAAAGTGAAGGTGAAAGGTAGTGAATCTAGAAAATTCCCAAATCATCTAAGTGTTTGAAAATGGGCATCTGGGACAAAGCATCCCAATCCCTAAGGAACTGATGCTAGAGAATGAATTTAAAATAACTTTTTAATCTTCTGGAAGTGCCAGACATCAGATGTGTTCTTGCTATTTTATTTTGGGTTCTTAATGTCACAGGTTTTTGTTGTCTTAAAGGACTAAGGCAGAGAATTGTAAGTTATCAGGCCTTAAAGAACAAAGGTTTTTAGAACACAGAAATGAATGCTGGGGAAAGAAATCTGACAGACTTAGAAAAGGAAAGTTGTGCTTGGCAAATTCTTACAGATTTTTTCTTGGAGGGAATCGAAGCAGGTGGGCAAGGAGAATGGAGTCAGTGTCACATAACTAGGTCTTTAAAACAAGTTCATCAAAATGTCATCTCAAGCAGTATGGAAGAAAGATGCCATGGGGGAAGAGAGGTCCTCATGTAGATTAATGATAGGCTAGGAAAGAAATAGGAAACATATAATTGATTTTCCTGCTGGAGCAAAAACACTGTCAGTGATCTGTGCTGGTTCATGGGCTGGTGACATAAATGAACTGAGGAAGGTCATAAATATTAAAATCTTCTGATGGAGCACTATTCAAGGGACCCCAAAATGCACAGAGAGTTAGAAAGATCATGCAATAACGGGGAATAAAATGGCAATTGGGGAAGAAAATGAGTGCAGAGCACTGCAAACAGCAAAGGTAATTCTGGTTATTTGTGTGATACTGGGCTTAAAATTAGCTGTCACCACTAGGAAAGGATTGTGACAGACCTTCCCTAAACATCCTTTATCAGCCACTGCTGGAGCACAGGTGATGGGTACTTGGACATTTGGAATAACACCCTATTCTACTGTTACACAAAAGAAAAGGTGATTTATTTTTTGTAAAAAAAAGAAACTGAACACTGAAGAATTCTTTTTCCTTTCACTAAGATTTATGTTGAACCTTGTCATCCTTCTCCCAAAAGTGATAACAAAATAAATGAGTTTGTGCAGTTACTCTTGAGGCTTGGTCTCTGTAAAATGTTTCCAAGGAAAAATGGGAGGGAAAAGGTTTGTGTGGGCTGAACTGACACCAGCGTGGTCAGAAATACCTTCCTTGGCTGCAAGAAGGTGCAAGGACTTCGTTTTCATTGCACTTTTGATATGTTATTTTTTAAAAACTTACTGGGAAACACAGAAAAATTTCAAATTCCAATTAAGTTCAAATAATGTTGGTTTTTGCTGTTGCTCTTTGAGGCTGGTGATTGCCTTTTTGTGACACAGAAATCCTGATGGGGGCAGCAAAATGGAAACCAGGATTTTCCAAGTGACAGCTCAGCAAGTTGAGTGCTTATTTTCCAGGTAAACAAAGAGGCCTTCAAGGCAAGTTAGTGCTATATTTTGTCAAGAGTATATAATAAGTAAATCTGTGTTATATACTCATCCTGCGCCATCTTCATAATATTTTGATATTATTTCTGCTCCCCAACTGATTGCCATGCTAAATGTGCCATTTCCAAACTGAATGTTACCTTGGCATCATTCAGAATGGTAAAACACCCTTGGATAACTTATTTTTACATTGGTAGTGTCTCCCCTCCATTTTAGATGTGATATTAATAGTGAGTGATGTTTCAATTTATTTGAGATATGTTGAATTTCTACTTAAAACCTTTCCTCATCCAATAAAACCCAAATTCCTGAGATCTTGTGGAGTCATGGTGGGGAAGTGGAGGACAGTAAACATTGAGGAAAAGAAATTCCTCATGGACTGTGTCTATTTTATAATAACAATAATATTTTTTCTTTGTATGCTATGTTGTATGAATTATACAATAAACCCAAGACAAAGAGAATACCAGATTGCAGTTGTTAAGGTAGTGATCATTCCATAAGGTGTCTGTTTGGTTTTGTTAAGAAACAAAATTAAATCCTGAAGACTTGTTTTGCACCTACCCTTTTTTTAAAATTCTCTTTTCCTTTCCCCTTCAAGTGATAGGTAGAGTGAAAAATCTTGCTTTTTTGGTATTCTTTTTAATTAAGATTGCAGTAGCATGTCATAGCTTTAGTCTTCTACAAAAATAGCCATGAATGCCAGGGCATTTTCATTTCATTTAATTTAGTGAGATGTAAACGAAAATCAGAACATCATGGTGATCTTGAAAGAAGTTTAGGAATAAATATGAACAGTAACCAAGTTATGATACTGCTTCTCATCTTCATTGTAAAATGGAACCATAGAATGGTTTGGAAGAATGGAAAGAGAACTAAAAGCTCATCTCATTTCACTCCCCTGCCATGGCAGGGACACCTCCCACTGTCCCAGGTGCTCCCAGCCCCAGTGTCCAACCTGGCCTTGGGCACTGCCAGGGATCCAGGGGCAGCCCCAGCTGCTCTGGACACCCTGTGCCAGGGCCTGCCCACCCTCACAGAGAGGAATTTCTTCCCAATATTTGACCTAACCCTGACCTCTTTCAGCTAAAGGTGGTTTCCTCTTGTTCTGTCACTGCATGTCCTTCTATTCTAGGTACACTTAAATTATGTTGGAATATTCTATTCTATCTGGTTTTGCTGTAGTGTGTGAGTTACTCTCTGCCTCTGTCAGTCCTGGCTTTATTTTCACGATTAGTAGAGCCAAACAAATCACTTTCAGAGCCCATCAACAATTTCATTTTTAAAATAGCAGCTCTATACAACTTCTGTTTGCTCTGCAGCAGTGAGACTGCTCAGATCTGTTGGTGCTGGATGCTTGTGCTGAACAGAAGCAATTGCTGTGTGGGTTTTGTGAGTTTCTCCTTCTTTTCCTTCCTCTCTCTTTTGTTTTTTTTTTGGATGTTCATTGAGAGCCATCCCCTGGGTGAGACAGGCAGCTGTGCCCTCTTCACTCCTGGGCTGGTGCTGGGTTTGGAGCAGGGGGAAGGGCTGCCCTTGTTCTGCTGCTCTGACTCAGCCCCAGCCAGCCCTGGCTGAAATGACAGGCAAGCTGTCAGAAGGAATTCACTCACACCAAGGGCTTGTCCCCACAGCTGGAAAAATCCAGCAGGGATTTTAGTGCAGCAAAATGTTTGAGACGTGCTGCGTGCTCTGCAGAGGCTTGAGAACCCCCACCAGACAAGGAAACCCAAATGCCAGGTGGATCTGTGCTCCTGGAGGGATTTCTAATCCCCAGAGCCATTTCCAGATCCCACATGTCCTCTCCCTTCAGATTAATGTTCAGGGGTTTTTGTTTTCTTGCCTGTGACTCGGGAATTTCTTCCATTCCTGCATTTTCATGTACCCTGACCTCTTGCTCTGCTGCAGATTTGGGGAGTAAGGACTTGTTCTTGCATTAATCACCTGCAGTTAACTTTGACATGAAAGAAGAAGAGTCATGGTGGGGAAGTTGGGGACAGTAAACTTGACACTTTCAGAATGGAAATGCTCTTATGCCCCAATGTTATATGAAATCTGATGCAAAAAATGCATCACACTAATGTTAAATTGTCCTTGATGTGCTGGTGGTGAATTTGGACTGTTAAGACTACAGTCTCTGTTCAGCATTTCCTAACTAGGAAAGCCAGTAGAGTTCAGTGCTACTCATCTCTTTAGCAGTTTTTGGAAGAACTCTGTTTTTCAGCAAGTGCTACAAAGGTTGCTCTGCTTATTATTCCCATGATGGGCAGGTTTTGGATTTTCCTTTAGCAGGGACTACATAATGTGGCACCTAAATGGTGTCAGTGTTGGAAATACTGTTCCACCAAAGCTCTCACCTAATTCTCCCTGCATTTTCTTTCAACACCCAGTGTATTTAGCAATGTTTGTGTGATTTCTTGCTGTAAAACTTTGTGTTTTGGATGCCCATGGCTGGCATATCAGATTCTCCTGCTTGTCCATGCTGGAGGAGCTCCCTGATGGTGTCTGGGCAGAAGCTGGGCAGGCTCAGCCAAACCCCAAACCTCCATTCGTACCTTTCCCTTGGGGCAATATTATTTTCCCTCAATGCATCCAAAAAAAACCACTTTTCCCCCAAAGTGGCTGAGTGTGGGGGAGGAGTGAGACACAACCAGGCATCACCCAGATCTCCCTCTCTGCTTTCCTTTCCCCTTCTCTCACAGTTTTGGAGCAGAGCTTTCTGTGGTGAATGTTCAGCCCCATTTGGGATTTACAGACACTTTTAAGGCAGTCAGTTTCCAGCTGTGACAGCAACATTTGCATCCAGGCTGTAGATGCAGGAGCCCATTGAACTTGCCATCATTAGTAGTGAGAACTCCTGCAGGCTTCCTGAGGGCAAAAGTAGCACCATGGAATCATGGAAAGGTTGGGGTTGGAGGGGACCTTAAAGACCATCCCAGCTTCCACTGTCCCAGGCTGCTCCAAGCCCTGTCCAGCTTGGCTTTGAACTCCTCCAGGGATCCAGGAGCAGCCACAGCTTCTCTGGGCACCCTGTCCCAGGGCTTCCCCACCCTCACAGTAAAGAACCCCCTCCTAATATCTCTTTTAAATCTACTTTCTTTCAGTTTGAAGCCCTTTAGCTGATTTATCTTTTGTGGGTCACTTCTGTAGGCACTTGGCAATAACAGAGGTGTGGAATATTTGAGCTGAGAGGTTGAGGTTTAAAAATCCTTTGACATTTGGGGGTTTTTCTCCCTCTTCAGTTTCCTAGCTAGGTCTTTGGCAGGGTTGCTCTGCTGAGAGGCTCCCTGTGGCAGTGGGGTTCACTCGCTCACCACAAGCAGAGCTCACCCACGTGAAAACCCAAAGGATAAAGTCCTGTCCCAGAAGGGTGTCCTGGCTGTTCCCTGCATCCATGAAAGAACCTTCATGGTTTGCATGATTGGCAGAGTCTTCCTCTGGGATGTGGGAAAGGTGACAGAGAAGTCACCAGACTCAAAATGTGGCTGACTGCTCTTTAAAACACACCCTCATGGAATTTTATCCATGTGTCATCCTGACTCTTAATTAATTTCACTGAAAATTTAGATTTATTTTGCTTTCATTTTTGTGTGGAAGAGATGAATTTTTTTTTAAATTTGTCTCCTTCCTGGACAGGTGTAATAAAAAGTATGCTCAGCTTTGCTATTTATTTGTAAAACCATGTTGGTCCCATTAGGATGTGAAGGTGGTGGCCACCAGGACTCTCTCAGAAGCATTAGGGCAACTGCAGCATTTTGAAGACAAACCCCAAATTAAAACCTGTTAAATCTCAGCCAATAAATCATTGAAAACAATGGCCCTGCCTATGGAAAAAGTGATAATTTTATAAACCAGTTAAAAGAAATCTATGCAAATATGGATTAATTCCATTTTTCAAAAACCTGAGGCACATCTAATTATCTTTATTTCTCTTTCTCATAAAATATTTTTGAGAGAAAAACAAATCTGAGGCTCTTCTTTATTTTCTGAGCTATTGCTTTTTGTGTTCTTGCTGTGTGTTCCTTATGTGGAATTGGGTTTTTGGGTTCAAGAATCACAGATGCATATTTTTTGCCCATAGACTGACAGTTATCTGGGGTTTTTTGGTTTGGGTTTTTTTGGTTGGTATTTTTTTAACCACAGATTATTCCTGTTTAGCTGATTAAAAAGCTTCCAGCACTTGCATTTATTGCATTTACCATTACTCTGCAATTGTGCACTCCACCAAAACCCAAACTTCTCTCCCTGTGAGTTCTGCTTCTTTTTATGGTTTCACCTGAGAACCTTTTCTTTTAATTGTGGAAGCCTGCTTTGATTTAATGGAAGTTTCTGTCCTCTGAGAATGATAATGTAATGCTGAGTGCTTTTTTTCCATAGTGATTATTATTTGTGGGCAAAACCAACTGCATACTTAATTATCCTCATTAGTGGTTCTGATTTTGAAACTGATTCAAACGAGTCACCCTTTGGAATAAAAGGTTGAGCACTGGAACATTGAATCAGAGTAGCAATTTGAAAAAAAAATCATTTTTTGTTGGGATTTTTATATTTAAATTTATATTGTTGAGCCCTAAAATACTGGCTACCCTTACACAACACACAACGTGGGAAATAATTCTGCATTTTGAGATTTTATGCTGTGGGAAGGATTGTGCTCTCCTTTGTTGACTTGACTTAAAACTGTTGTGGGTGGTGGTGCTTAATTGGTGCTTTTGTAATTGTATTAGTTTAATATCTTCATCTCTTTGCTAATTTTATTTTTAATATCAGATAAGTTTGGGCAACTGATTAAATTTTGTTTTCCATGTTAAAGCTATTTTGATTTTAGCATTCTCTCATAATTCTTCTTTAGGGCTGCTTTCACTCTTCTTCATTTTATTAATTCCTTTTTAATAAGGCTTTGGAGTCTGGTCAGAACCTCTTTATTCAGTGCTGTTTTCCTGTTTTTGAAGTTCTGCTTCAAAACTGAAACTTATTCCTCATGTGAGCTGTGTTTTACCTTCCTTCCCCTCAAACAATGAGCAATGTTCAATCTCCATCAATTTAGAGGAGCAAAAGAAATCCCTGTCCAGAGCCAGAATCAAAGCCAAAGTTGTAAAAGTACATTTGCTTTCCCCTTGCTCTAATAAAATTTATAATATTTATCAACCTTGTGTGCTAGTCATTAGATAAAACCCCTAGAGGGAGACACGATCACAGATGGATTATTGTAATGCCTCATCACTCTGATCTTTCCACAATAGCTGCAGTAATTTCTCTAGGTCACTTTGCATAGCCTGTTACTGGATAATTGAGTGGTGATAATAACATTCTTGTTTGTAAGTGTCTAATCAGGTTTTGATTCTTTTCAAATGAGGGGTTTTTTTTTTTAGTTCATCAAGAGGAGATGTATTGGAGGAAAAAAAAGCCAATTTAGCCTCTTTTTTTTTTTTTAATCTCTTTTTTAAATCTCATTTATAGTGATCCAGTATAGAAGCTTGAAAAAAAAAATTAAAAATCATCCTAAACAGTGACACAGCCCATCAGCATTGCACCCTCCCAGCCACCCAGGCTCTCTCTCCCTCCCTGTGCTCTGCACTGAGTAATCAGCATATTTGTGATTGCATTTGTAATGTTTCTACTGCTTTGAAAGGCACAGCAATGCATTCAGAAATGTTTCATTTATCAGTTCTGTGTGTGTGTTTATGCAAAAAAGATTATCTTAGTACACTGTATTGTTTGGATGTCAACAGGGTAATTAACCTGTAGTATGATCCTGGTAATTCAGTTTCCTTAAATATAATTTGTTGTTTAGATGGTTTCAGCCATTTTCCTACAAAAGTTGGCTTGGGCTTATTTTTTTTCTTTTTTAACTGCTTTTTAGATGAATTCCACTAAATTGTCTTACAAGATATTTGTATTTACAGTGAAAAATCAATATTTTATTTTCCTCTGTTAGGGAGGACTTCAAAATTTTTGCTGACCATATGAAAAATGAGGCTTAAATTCTCACTTTAATTTTTTTTTCAATTGTTTTGCTATGATTGGGTCTTTTGTTCTCTCTAGGTCTCTGCCTCACAGCCATATGTTTTTAATGACTGTGGTCACAATGATGTTTTCTTGCCTGCTTTTACTCTGATTTCAGGCCAGTGAAAAAGGAGCTGTCTGGCTGATAGCAGGAATTCCAAGAGATATGAGATCCTGGGGAGTTCCTTGAGTCTTAACATCCCTCTGACCCCCACCTGTCTTGTTACCATTTTCTTCCATTTTGCTAAATAATCTCTTATTTACTCTCTTCCCTGTCCTCTTTTGGGGGTAAAGGGGTCATCTGGTGTGGCTCTTGAGGATGATCCTGTGCAGGGCCAGGAGTTGGACTTGATGATCCTTGAGGGTCCTTTCCAACTCAGGATTTTCTGTGATCTTTGTCTTTTTTTACCCTGATTCTACTGAACGTTTTTAGGGGCCACCTCTCGCACCAAAACAAAATAAAATAAAATAAAACCCAAACAAAAAAAAACCCCAAAAAACAAAACCAAAAACCCAACAAAACAAAACCAAAAAACTTTTAAAAAACCCCTATTTTTGGATTTTCTGAAGCCTGGAGATGCCTTTAGGAATTGCTGGTGTGAGGACAGGCAAAGGCTGTGACACTTTCAGGCTCATGCATGAGCCAGACAGGCTGAACTCACAGCACAAGTGTCTGGAAATGTAGCCAGCAAACATCCACCCTTTGTTGTGGATGTGCAAGTGGTTGTTGAGATGTGCAAGAAGTTGGGAAGTTGTCCCAATCCCTCTCTATCTGCTGGAGATGGTGGAGCAAGGGACCAAAAGGGCAAGGTCTCAGCTGTGTTTTTCCTACATTACCTGTGGAGAAGGCTCAAAAACCTTTTCTCCTACCCCAGGCATGATGACTGAGGTCTTTTAGGAAAAAACTTCTTCCAGAAGGCATGCAGGATATTGATATTTTGCTTTTTTTCTCAAACTTTGATTAGAGCTTGGTGAGCTGATAAGATTACAGAGGTTCTTAGTCCTTAAACCTCTTGAGGGAATGTGTCTCATCCTGCTTGGCATCTGTTTGCAAAAATTTGTCCAAATGTCAGCCTCTTCTGGAATGTGCTGTCCCATCACTGTAAAAAGCAGTCCCAGGTGTCTGCCATTCCAATTCAGCACCAGGAGCTTTGCCTTTATTAAATACTGTCCTTTCTTTATTTTTCTATTTTTATTCTATTCCTTGCATTTGCTTCTATGTTTCTTCTGTTTAAGCATCTGTATTAAACAAAATTGTTATTGAAGGTGGCACCTTATACAATCTAATAAATCTGAAGGAAAACTTGATTTCTGCTCAATGAGGTTGGGATTGAGGGACTGGGCAAACACTGTTGTCCAAACCTGTGGCAAACCTGAACTTCCACTGTAACACAGTTCAGGCTGTTTCTGCAAACCTGCTGTAGTGCAGGAGTGCAGTCAACTGCCTAATTACATAATTTATCTTTTCTGTTTTGATTTTTATTTTATCTAAATAATCTCAGTGGTCTCTTGGCTCCAGACTTTCACTTTGATTCATATCTTTTAATTTATCTCTATAAATATTTCATGCAGGATTTGATTAATCAAATGGATGAGAAATAATTTTTCCCTTAGTTTGAAATTGTTATTCATTTAAGACCAAACTTTCCATTTGCAAAGACATTACAGGAACAGCATTTAGTCCTTGAAAAGGGTACAGAAGGTGAATAAAATATAAGTATCAATTAATTGTTCAGAGACATTTTATTCATATTTTTAAGTGTGCTGAATGGCCTCTCAACCAAAAGTATTTCAGTTCTTTCAAGAGCTGAACAGAAAACTGGGGCTTCAAATGGCCAATTGCAGAATAGGGGAAGAGAGCTTTGGAAGAACATGAGGCCCAAAAACACAACTTCAAAATCACAGAAGTGGTTTTTAAACTTACTAAAAGATGAAAGAGCATATGATGAAAAGGAATTATGTACAACACAGGCTCAGCATTGCATTCTGGGGCAGAGTTGAACAGATACAAAATTTTCTTTTGTTCCATGCAAGCTCCAGGAAAATTTTGACTTTTGGCATCTTTAGGGTAAAGGTTCTTGCAGCTGAAGCAACCTGAAGGGGAGACATTGTGGAGGAGGGGTGTGGGGGTTTCAGTTGTGGGTTTCTCTGGATCTGGATTGAAGCCACTTGACACAGTAATTCATGTTCACACTCAGGTGTTTATTATTTATCAGTAAAACAGTCTCACTGCTGGGAGTTTGGCAGCTTTTCATTAGAAGGCACAAAATGCCCAACAATCTCTTGTTCCAAGGACTTTTAAGACTAAACTACCCAATGAAGAACTGACACCTGGATTATTTTCCCTTTTACCCCAATAACTGATCCCACAGAGCTGCAATGGGGACTTTTCTGCCCAATTAAAAAATGCCACCCAAACCCATGGAGAAGGAGGAAGAAGAAGGTGAAGAAGAAACCCAGGAGCACACCCTGTGCCCTCCATCTTGCTTCCATCCACAACACACTAAAAACCCCAAACCCTCAATTTCTCACCCAGTGACACACCTGCACTGCTCTCTAGAATCTATTTCACACTTTTGTGGATTCTGGTTTATCTTGAAGTCTGGGAAACTTTCTCCATGGATGAGGGTCAAAGTCAGTGCTGCCCTGGGGGTCAGGGCACCCCAGAGCAGACAGAGAAATATTCCTGGTGCCCTGGGTTTGCACAGTGCTGGGAAGAGGACAGATGGTTTCATGGTTTGCTTTTGCATTTCTTCTCTCATCTCTTTGTTGCTGCTGATCCCTCCTTGTCACCACATCCCACACAGGGCAGGCCCAAGCTGGGTGGATGCAGTGCTGTCATTTAAATGTAGGATCTTCTCTCTCACACCTTGGTGACATCCCCTTCTGCCCAGGAAACAGGAGGATTGAGAAACAGCAGTTTCAGCCTGCTGTGCTTTGTGAAGCCTTGACAAATCCCTCATAGGCAGGAATGTCACAGGAGGTATTGGCTGGGTCTTTGTAGAAGAGCTTCAGTGCTCATCATGCACAGACCTGGAGGAGTGACCTGCCTGAGGGGAGAAAAGGCCACCTCTGTAGAAACAAAAAATGACTCAATTCTCAGCAGTGCAAAAAGCTACAGGTGTTGGAAATGCCAAACCCAGCCTAAATGTTCCCAGCTGTGTGTCCATCCTGGTTCCACCTGCCCAGCCTGGCTCACAGGGCTCAGTGTCCCTGGCTGGGGGAGATCAGCTCACAGCCCCGCTGAGCAGCTTGTAAAGAATCACTTGAGTTGAAAAGAGATCTCTCAAGTGCCAACAGAAATTTTGCATCTGGCTGATGTATTCTTGCTTTGCTAAGCACAGCAGCCTTGTCTCCCCTGCAAATCAGGATAAATTTCCTTGGCTGTAATGCTTTGTCAGTTCCCCTTATCAAGTACTTGAGAGTAAAGAATACTGATTGAACTTGCAAAAAATTTATCCACCTCCCATCTCCCTCCCCTCTATTTTTCCCTCCCCCATCCTTCTCTCCCCATTCTTGCAGGAGTGAGATCCTGGCATCTATTGAGGCTTAGACTCCAGAAGTGCTTCTTGTCCTTTGATCTGATAAACTGTTGGTGTTCTCCTTTATCCACTCAGCCGAGGACACAAATCTCTGCCTTCCTGCCCCAAAGTGCTTGCAGGTGCAGATTGTTTGTCACCTTTTCATTCCAGCTGGGGCACCTGAGCACTGCTGAGGTGCAGCCTTCTTCTTCTTACCCTCAAAAATTATTGGTTTGGTAATAAATAACCCTCATTCAGGAGGAATCTTTTCTTCCTTTTCTTCCCTTACACTGGGAAATGATGTGATCTCTGTCCAGGCCAAGTGCAGTCACTCAGCTGCAAGAGTTTTCAGTTCTGCCTTGGATATTATTTTCTCTTCTATGATTGCCTTTTTTTTTTTTTTCCATTCTTCAGGTATTTCTCTTTGCTGTTTTATTTCTGTAACTTTCATCAGTTTCCCTGACCACTCTCCCTTGCAACTCATAGTCTGAGTTGCTTCTCCTTTCTGAAAAACACAGTGTTTAATTGGCTCATATTCTGTCATTAAGTAACATATAATTAATTACACATCTTTGACTTGTCTCAGCTTCAATTAGGTTTCAATAAATCACTCGTTCTGTCCTTCAGCTAATCCCTTTCTTCCTACAGAATGCTGAGGAGAAATATCTTTTTAATAAAAGCTTCTGAAATCCCATTTTTGTCACTGGATATCTCCAACATAGCTTGCACAGTGAATTCCACCACAAGAAGCATCTGGGCTGTCAGCCTTGTGTATGAGTGTGTGCATTACAGCACTGAGATTACTTTCCAGGGATCTTGGTGTGTGTGTGGCTGCCATCAGGATGAATGTGTAGCAGATGCTGGTTTAAAATGAAGCACTATTGTACTGGCTGATGGATGCAAAGTTTGTCAAAAGTAGGGAAAGCTTCTACAGGGGGTACAAAGCAGCTGGAAAAATTCACTGCTATGTGCTGCTAGTGTGAGTCTCTAGTTCAGCTGTGCTGTGTTTGGTTGGGAAGTTAGAGTCTATGGAAGTGTCAAACAGAGTTCTGATAGTCTCAATTTTTATGGCATTCATAATTTGGTATTTACCTCTTTGTTCTTGGCCAGGAAATCTACTGGATTTGCTTGAATATCTGCTAAGAAGCAGCAGAGCATAATAAAAGCTGGCAAATGTGAACTGTGTTTATTACTTCCACGTGAATGTCTTGTTGGCCAATGGAAATTTAAATGCCCTGTTGATTGTTTCATTTGTATTTGTAGAGAAAAGCTTGTACAGCAGATGAACAATGCTAAATTGGTTTTTTTCCCCACTTCTCTATTATGTTACCAACAATACTGTTCTCTGCTTCAAAGTACAACTATAATTAGAAATGTGATTATGCAAAAGTGGCACCATCTTATTCATTCCTTCTGAATGAGGATTCAGCTTCTTCTTGTGTTTAGTCCTATTGTTCCTATTTTTGCTTTCCAGATGCCTGAGTTCCCCTTGGGATTGCACCCACTAGGTGGAATTTTTCTTGTAGAGGATTTATTCTGTGCTGGCACCTGCCTCATCTAAATGCAGGAGCTCAACTCCACAATTGAAATTTCTCCTTTCTGAAGCTCCAAGTGCCTTTCAACTTTCTCTGTGCCACTCATTTATCTGTCTCCTGCATGCCAGGCATCTTTCCCTATTGGAGAGGGTGTCTCTCTTTTTTTTTCAATTTCCAGGGATTCCCAGAGCCAGTTTTACTCTCCTTTGAGTCTCTCCTGATTGATATTTAGAATAAACACCTTCCCACCCTGCATCTTTGCAAATTACCAAAACAGAGAAGGAAAAATAGTCTATTTTGTGCTCCAAACTATCATAAAATGCAGTGGCAGAGTTAGACAAGAGAGCTCATGGTTTAGCATTGGGATTGCAAGTTCTTTCTGCAGGATAAAAGAATCCATCTTGTGCAAATGAAGGCTGCCCTGAAATCTGCCTCATCACTGCTCACTGGGTGATCTGTGACTGATCCCTTACCAGCCTTGCTTTAGAAAATCCTGTCAGAATCTACTGCATTCAAGACAGAGTGAAACATCAAAGTCTCTGTCTGTGTCATGCAAAACTGACCAATTTTTTTTTACAAGTGAGCACTCTATGCAAATACAAATATGATTGGTGGTGTTGGAATATATCCTACCATTTGTTGGGAAAAAAACATCATGTGTTAGGCTTATCAGCTCTCCAACAGAGGATAGGAAGGTACTTAAGAGAAAATGTGGGGGCACCTTTAAACCACCTGGAGACTTCAGTCCCTCCAGTGAGAGCTGAATAATTAATTCCAGTGATTAATCTGGCATCTGACTACTACTGGCTCTTTCCAGTGATACAGATTCTTCAGTTTAGGGCTGGGAGTGGGATTCCATGGATGGCAGAACCAAGATTATCACAGGCACCTGGGTTTAGAGGTCTTTGCTAGAAAGACCTGACCAAATGACATAGAGCACTTAGTAAGTTGTAAAGTATTAAGTATAGACACGTGTTACTATTAAGGAGTTATAGGAATTTTTTTTTTCACTGTTTCCTCAGTTCTTTTTATAACTTTATAAATAATTTTTGCCATGGAAAGACTATAAAAATAATTTTAGGGATGTTAACAGAAACTGCCTGTGTTCCAGGCAGAAATTCAGTCTCTGGAAATTTCATAAAGGCAGATTACTGATAGATTTTTGCAGGCTGTATGAGGAGTGCTGCCTCAGCAAGTGCAGAAGTGAGCAGATCTGTATCAAAAAACCCAAAAGGGGTTTCTCATTTTCCTTTGGGGTGCAAACCCCTTACTTTGTTTAACCCGGCGGTGTTTTCTTTGAAAGCAAGAAACATTTTCTTATTTTATTTATTTATTTTCTGAGAGCTGCCATCAGCATCCAGATTAGCTTTGATTACCTTCCCTGAGCACCCCGTTTGACTCGGCGTCGTTGTCGAACCGCGTCGCGCGCTGCTGAAACTCCTCAGGTTTTTAACGTCTGTTCTTTTTTATTTTTCCTTTTGTCTTGCAGTTTTCAGTGAAGAGCTGCACGCCAGTCTCTATTTTGTCAATGCATCTCTGCAAGAGGTAGTGTTTGCTAGCACCACAGGGACTCTGGTCCCCTGTCCAGCAGCGGGGATCCCCCCGGTGACGCTCAGATGGTACCTAGCGACGGGCGAGGAGATCTACGATGTCCCAGGGATCCGCCACGTCCACCCCAATGGCACTCTCCAAATCTTCCCCTTCCCTCCTTCAAGCTTTAATAACTTAATCCATGATAACACTTACTATTGCACAGCTGAAAATCCTTCAGGGAAAATCAGGAGTCAGGATGTTCACATTAAGGCTGGTAAGTGGAATCTTTCATTGGCTTCACATGGGTTTGAGGAGGGAGGGCATTTGGGTGTTTCAAAGAGCAGCAGCAGATACCAGTCAAGGGAGGTTGGCCAGAAGTGTAGCCTCTAAACTCTTAACAATATTAAGTAATATCATGAATTCTTTCCTCTCCTCTCCTTCCCAGTTTGAATTTTTTTGGTGCTGAAAAGTTAGCTTTCCAAAGATCAGTTGAGCACAAATATAAGGAGAAATGAACTGATAATCAAATCACCAATCAAACCATGCTTGCACATTAAAGAACTGTGTGAGAAGAAGATGGGTTTTGTACATGGGCTGGAAGAGAAGAGGAATGATTGGCCTAAAATCACAGCTGTCCTCATTTGTTTGTGGTCACTTGTGCTTTGTTTTGAGAGAGAAATTTGTGTCCCCTGCAATGATTCAGAAGCTGATGTGGGTCCACAAGCAGTGCTAAAATATGCAAATGAGCAGGATGGTTTTGCATCTGTTTTCTGTACTGACTGGGTCAGCCAGTGGGGAATTACAGAGGGATCAAAATCAGGCTTTTTGTTACAACACACAAACACACAATTACAGAGCTTTTGAAGATTTTGGTCTATATGCTTCAGTTAATTAAAATATTCAAACAAACAAACTGAGAGAGCTGACCCTTGGAAAGTGCAAATCCTTGGAAACTCTTTGTTTTTGGTGGAGCTATGCTTGGCTTTTCTCAGAAGAGAACAACCTTTCCTCTAGAGATTTGTCTTCACAGGAGGTTCACATGGAAAAAAAAAAAACTGTGAAGAGTTAGCAAGTACATTTGCCTGAGACTTTCTTTTTAAATAATAAAATGCACTCTCTTCTTAACAATAAGTTAACATTCGGAGATCTGTAGTTTGTAGGCAGCTGGGAAGCAAGAATAAAAACCAGGTTTCCATAAAATTCGTGTCTCATTAAAATTTTAGTGTAGGAAAGTGGGTTTTCTTGCACAAGAAGCATCCAGTAGAAGCAAGTTATCATGTTACATATATGGGGAGTTCTATGATGGTCTGTGCTTCTTATGAAATTATTTAGCTGTCCATAAAAAAAGAAAAAAACCTTGAAAATCAAAGATTCATATGAACACATTTTAACCAACTTTATGTTTGAAACTCTGTTCTGGTTTTTGTGCTTTTGGTTTTACTGTCATGGATTTGAGGGCAAGTTGTCTCGTAGAATTATATTTAGAGACAACATAATGTTTATTTTTGTCATTTCTGGATTTGTTACTGTGTCTCCATTTCAAATATCTTTTGGGCAGTATTTTTTTTCCAGGAATGCTTTCCAATTTTTACATTTCTTAGATAAACTGAACTTGGTGATACAAAGAAAGCTAAAACTTGCAGTGCTGCTGGCTGAGGCTCTGAGCTGGTGTTCCTTTAGGTGTCAAACACTCATCCATGGAACTCCAAAACAAGATTTCTCCCACTGCTTGAGAAATGAACCTTGCAAATAAAAAAAGGACCTTGGAAAAGGACTTTGCTGTTGGTAGTGTTGGTGCTTGGCTCAGAGGTTAACAACCCCTCTTTTTTTGTCAAGTCATGAATGCCCCCTTTACCTCTTTTCTTTTTTTTTTTGTAATCTTTTACCCCATTTCCATTAATTTCCCAATTTAACTCCATTTCTCAGTTAATCTGAGGTTTGGATAACGAGTTCCCTTCCTTCACAGGAGCTGATGCTGAGTGTCAGAGCTGTCCCTGTGCCTGATGGCAAGCCACAGCTATCAGTGAGCATCTTTTCCAAGGGCTGTGAGACCCCTCAGTCACAGGAAAACACAATTTGGGGAGTCTTCTGTGCATGGCAGTCAAGTGCATTTTATGCTCAGATGATAAACCCTGGGTTGCTCAAATTTGAAATTAGAAACTTCATTCCTTTATGTGGTGCTTGCAAATTATTTCTGTCCATGTGAAATCTAAAAATTATTTCAGACTGGAATGAATAACATGGTTTTGAGGTTTTGTGGTTTTTTTTTTTTTTCCTAATTTCTTCCTTCCAATGCACTCCAGCAGCAACTGGTTTCCTAAGAATACAGAAGAAATCAGTGGATAATCTGGTCATAGCACAAAGACAAATATCATTCTGCACATTCTCAAAGTCACCTTAAGAAAGTCTGGAGCTCATTTACCCCTTTTCCCAGGAATATGGGCAGCAGATGCAAAAATTCCAGCCCACAGATAATTGTAATTGTGGTTTTGCATGTAATTTGGGATATAGTGCAGCAAACTCCTCTCAAACAATCATAACCCCCAACCTGGACACCCAAACCTAATCCTCTTCCATGCCAGTCCTACATGGGAGTAAAGGTCTCCATTTTATCTTCAAGCTCTTCTCTGCAGTCATGGCAGTGAAGAGTCTACCATTTTTTTTTTTCTTTAGCAAAGGCTGACATTCTTATATAAATTAATGACCTGGGGACTTGGGATTTAAAAAAAACTAATAGAAAAATAAAAATCAGCAATTCATTCATGGAAGCTGTCAAAACTGTGATCTGGAAATAGCTGAGGAGCCTCATAAATCACAATATTGTAAATTTTTTAAAACAAGGATATGAATAAACTTCTTTCCAGTTTTTGTGCCTCACGTGGTTTCTGTGTAGGATTTTATTGACAAAATAAGTTGGGCAGATTAAAGTGGCCAAGTGTCACTATAAGACATGAAATAACACAACGTGGATATGCTGCTTCTTTTAAGGTAAAAAGCACTTTTTAATTTCTGACTCCAACACTGATAGATTTCTAAAAGTGACAGTGGATTGGAGGGTGGCAGTGCCACCTCTCCAATGACACTGGACAAACCAACAGTCCATCAAATTTCTCTTCCTCCATAAAAGAATGCAACGCAATAAGTTGTTAACATAAAGTGTGTAAAAAAAATTCTTTACAAGAATGTAAGCATCAGAAAGCTTAAAAAATCTTAAGAAATCAAAGCGACAGCCAAGTGTTCTGAAAAGTGCCAACTCCTTCAGCAGTGAGGTGGGATATTGCTGCTGAACAGGCCTTTCCTGGGAATGATGGCTGGAGCAAGAGCACAGACACAAATCAGCCTCACCAAGATGATCCATGTGCCATTCCCTGGGTGTAGGACAAGGAGAGGGAACTGCATCATCCCAGGGCAGCCAATGCTCTTAAGTCACTGCATTAAAGGTGCTTATAATATCAGTTGAACAGTCATAACAGGGTTAAGAATCCTTACCTTTGATTAGAAATCAATTATTGCCTTTTAAAAACCAGTAGTGTCTATCTTGTAATAGAAAATGGATATTTTTTTCCTTTTAAAAAAGATATTTCATTTTTAATTAAACTCATTTATTTTTGGTTGGGGCTTCTATAAGTTATATTGTTATAGCAATTTTTTGGATGGAGAACTTCAATCTTACTTTTTTTGCAGTGGTAACAACGGACCTGAAAATTTGATGCTGTTTACATTTTGAAGACTGTGGTTATATTTCATTACTCTGCCATCTTTTTCTTGAAATGCACCCTAAGTGGGGCAGACATTTGGAAATTCCAGTGCTGCTGGTGTTTAGAATCACTTTTGTAAATTCTGAAAATAATTTACTGACTTTTCAGCTGGAATCAGTGGGGCTAAATATATTTGTACAAGAGCTTGGTCTGCTTGTGGACAGAATGTGGGCAAGAAATGTCCCTGCAATGTGGCAGCTCAGCATTGTTGTTCTTCCCAATAACTTTTACCCTCAGGCAAATGCAGGTCTCAGGCACACTGAAATTTCCATCCCTGTTCTCACTGAAATGGTTTGTTTTGGCTCTGGTGATTCCTTTTTTTGCACCTTGACCTCGTGTTTCCATGGAGAATCTTTGTTGTGCTTGTCTGTCCTGTCTCACCCTTTCACTTGCTGTAGAAAACTTCTCTCTCTTTGCTCTGCCACCTTCTCCATGAACTCTTGCTCACAGAAATGCTCATCTCTCACTCTTCATGGAATTATTTCAGGATTTGCATTCTTTCTGCTCTCCTACCCAGTGCAACTTCATCTCATCCAACATTATCAGTTTGGTGTGGTGGGAATGATTTTTTCAGTTGTGCATTGATCCACCATGTCCATAAAGTTGTTCTCTTTCTCTTTTACCATTATATTAATTATTTCAGACTCAAGAAAAATACTATGCTGATTCTAAACATTTTTTAATCATATTGGATTTTATTATAATATGTTTTTTAAAATACAGTTGTGGCTTTGTTTATGTTAGTTTTTTTTTTTCCATTTACTGATCTCTTTCTGGACTCAATCAAATGTAGCTCTCCTCTTACTCTCATTTCTCTGTGCTCCTGACACACATTTCTTTTTTTCTCCCTGTCACCTCCATCGATTTTCTCCTTTGCTTCTGGCTTCTTCAAAATCCTAAATGACACAGACCTTCCCTTCTCCCCTCTGGATGTCTAATTCTCACACAGCACCTGCAGGTGCCTGGGTGCTCTTTGACAGAGCACAAAACCCTTTGTGAAGGGAAATGTGGCTGGGGAAACTGCACAAGTAACACGAAACATAACACCCTTTACCCACATAAATATGCAGCTCCTCCCTGAGCCTCCCAGAATTAGGTGAGGAAAGAACACAGAGTAAGAGATGCAGATGTTGAGGAAACAAAAAATCTGGGAATGTGTTGTCTTGTTTTGTAAGTTCTTCTAAGCCTTCTGATGTTTGCATTCTTGTAAAGAACATTCTCACATGCTTTTCTGTAAATAATTCTTGTTCTGCATTCTTTTCTGAAAAAAGAAAAATTTAATAAACTGTTTGTTTGTCCAGTGTCATTGGAGAGGTAGCTCTGTCACCCTCCAATCCACTTTGGAAAACCTATTGAGAGGAATTGAGAGGAATATGGATTTTTCTTTACAAACAAGCTGTGGGTCTGCTGGTAGATAGAACCAGCACTGGGAGAGAAAAGAAACAATGGGAAGGCTTCCACTGATTGATGAATGGAAAAAGAGATTTGCTTTTACAAATAAAATTTAGGTTTGCTGATAAATGAAATTAGACATTGAGAGATGAAAGAAACAATGGGGAAGAAAAACCCCTAAATTCCGTTAGAATTAAAAATGAAAAAGGAGGGTTATACATTAGAGGGGAATCTCTGGTATCAGGTGTTTTGGGCAGTCTGTACCTCTCAAGTACCTCAGCCAAGGGGGAAAGAGAGAAGGGAAAAGCCACTGGGAAATTGGGATAAAAAGGAGGCTGTGTCCTCCAAAAATCTGAGAGATGCCAGGGGAATGCCCCATGGCCTCTCCCTTTATTCCACTAAAGTAAAAGGACTCCTCTGTCTCCTTTTTGGACATAAACCTGTGGTGTTTGTGGATTAATTTTCCTAACACTATAAATGTTAAAGTCAGAAATTAAACACCCTTCTTTTCACCTTTAAAATTCCAGTATCCACATTGTTTCATTCCGTATCCTATGACAGCAGGAATGCCTTTGGATCAGCCTGTAAGTGTGTGCCATGGACTGAGACCAGAGCTCCCAGCCTGATCCTGGGGGCACTGTGCAAGGCTGGCTGAGGCAGTGGGGGAGATGGGGGGCTGCAGTTTCTGTAACAATTTCTGTAACAAAGGCTCCTCTCGTCCCTGCAGTTTTACGGGAACCCTATACAGTCCGTGTGGAGGACCAGAAAGCCATGAGAGGCAATGTAGCAGTGTTCAAGTGCATTATCCCCTCCTCTGTGGAGGCATACATCACTGTTGTCTCATGGGAGAAAGACACAGTCTCGCTTGTCTCAGGTAGGCTCTTATGGCTTTTTATTTTGTTTTTCCCAGCTGGCAATGGCAGAGATGTATTGTGTTTGTGGAGTGCCTGATGAAGGAAGGAATGATCAATCTGACTCCATGTGCCCAGAAGGCTAATTTATTGTTTTATGATCTATATTATATTAAAGAATACTGTGCTAAACTATACTAAAGAATACAGAAAGGACACTTACAGAAGGCTAAATAGATAATAATGAAAACTCCTGACTCTCTCCAGAGTCCTGACACAGCTTGGCCCTGGTTGGCCAAGGAGTGAAAACAACTCCCAGCAGAATCCATTGAAACAATCACCTGTGGGTGAACAATCTCCAAACACATTCCATGTGAGCAAAACACAGGAGAAGCAAATGAGATCAGAATTGTTTTCCTTTTTGTCTGAGGCGTCTCAGCTTCCCAGGAGAAAAATCCTGGGTGAAGGGATTTTTTCAGAGAATGTGAATGTGACAAAGATGTTTCCTGTTTCTTTTTTTCCCCTCCCAAATGCCTGATGTTTACTTTGGTTCAATTATAACTGAGTGGGATGTCATCCTCCCAGTAATGTATTTCACTTCAGTATTGCTGCATCCCCGTGACTCTGTGTGTGTGACATGAAGGCTTCAGACAGCCCTGCTTTTCCAGGCTGCTTGAGGGGAAAATAACATGTTTTTTGTTTTATACCAGACATAAAACCAGCTTTTGGGTGCTGTGGCAGTGGGTTTGCATTTTAACTTTGATAAAGAGCTCCTGCATGCCAAGGAAATTTGAGTGTCATAAACATGTGCTGGGTTGTAATTGTTTTTAGTAGTGATGTTACTCATGGATTAGAAGAAATCCCGAGTCTAAATTAGTTTGGCTATGTTTAAATGAGGTATGTAATCAATATTTATAGTTTCATAGCATTTTAATCCCAAATATCTCCACAGATAACAGTGGAGGCTTAAGCAGTGCCATAAGCTGAACATATTGAAGTGGAAAAATCTGTACTAAAGCAGTTATGTGCATTAATCTATTTACTGACAGAGGGAGAAAATATGAGGCATTGTTCAGGAATTTGGGCAAAGAAAATCTAACATTTTAAAGCATAAATATTGTAAGAAATTCATGGGAGAACAAATAGGTAGGAGAAATATTTTCAGTATAGTGCATATCTGAATTATATATAATGCAGAGTGCAGCTGTTGTTACACATACAAATGATTTATGTGTGCAGAAATTGGAAATGTATTGTTCCAGGGCTGTGCAGAATGGGAAAAAAATAGTTTGAGTTAAATGTTGTGCAGTCTGCTCAGGAATATGTTTGTGTTTATGATGCTCAAGCGTGTGGAAATGTTTCTGTACACCTCCTCAGTATATTAGTAATTTTTATTTTCTGGCAAATTGTGTCATTGATGGCAATACCTGTGTCTCTATATGGCTCATATTATAGATTTGATTTCTCTCTATGTTTTATGGACTCCTGACATCACCTTGAAATATTTTTTTTCAAAAATTGTAATTCAAAGGAATTTCTAAGCATTTGGTAGATATTTAAAAGCCATGTAATTGATGATCAGTTGTTCTATATTGCACTGTCTAAGTAAGTTTGGTAAATTCACTTCCTTCTTATGCTCTTGGATTTTGATAATATCATAATTTTTTGTCATTGAGCAGCTGCAGCTGGGTGTGTTTGCACAAAGAGGTCTGGGATATCTGAATTGCTGGACTCACCAGCACTTCAGCCAGCACAGGTCAGAGCTGTATTTAAATGCAAAAACCACCAGCTTTCCAATATTCTGGATATATTGATGCAGAATTATGCTTAAGGTTCTTTAAACTATGATTGCAACTATTTAACACAACAGTGGGTGGATGCATTTATTTTGCTTCATCTTAAAATCATCTGCTACGTGGTGCATGTGCAACTGGAGGTGTGAGTCTTGGCTGGAGGAAAAAAAAATAATTTCTTCATTCTCTGTTATAAGAAAATATGTATGTTTTCTCTGGAAACATAGGCTGACAGGACACAATTTGAGTTTCTTCTACCTCTGTGATATCTGAGACTGGCTCAATCCTACCTTCACCCTGGAATCAGGAGTAGGGAACACCCAGGTCTCTGTAATCTCCTTTTTAGGGAAAAAATATGGCAACTCTTCAAAACATCATGGCTGCCACTTACAGAGAATTCATTTTTTATCATCTTATATTGGTTTTAATCCCAAATTTTGGGGGAATAAAACTGTGTAATAGCATTTAACTACATGGATCTAAATCTATTTATTTCCTTAATGCACCCTCTGACAATGGTTGACAAGGCTACATTCATTAAAAATCCATTACAAACTTTAGGAAGTTTCTTATTAGCTTACAATCTCTCAATTCTGCAGTTGGGATTTTAAATGAAAATAAGACATAGTTCATGCTATAAAAAAACCATTTATTGTAGTTTTTTTTAGTGTGCAAGACCAGATTCTTCCACACAGGAAAGTATTGGAAGCTATTAAGTACTGGAAAATATCAAATTTTCATTTATTTTCTTTTTTTAAATTTTTTTATTCTAAATAACTGATTTGTTGGTTACTCATTAACATCTTCAAAAAGGAGAGAGAGCTTCAGGGAAAACCTCTACTGTAAAAGGAAAAAATATAATTATAATTAGATACATGTATATAATATATATAAATATATTATAGTTATAAATATATTTGAGAGTGATGCTTATCATGGTTTGAAGAGGACAAGGTTTTTGTGGGGAAAAAAGGTAGTATTTACTTGAAAAGAAAGAAAAGCAAAGAGAAAAAGAAAGTGTGTGAGTAGAGAGGATAAAGATGAGAACATTTTCTGAAGGGAGCTGACAAGAAAGATGGGGAGAGACTTTTTACAAGGGATGGAGTGACAGGACAATGGGGAACAGCTTCAAATTGTCAGAGAGCGGGTTTAGACTGGATATTAGGGAGAAATTATTTACTGTGAGGTGGTGAGGGCTTGGAACAGATTTCCCAGAGCAGCTGTGGCTGCCCCTGGATCCCAAGGCCAGGGTGGACACTGGGGCTTGGAGCAGCCTGGAACACTGGAAGATGTCCCTGCCATGGCAGGGGTGGGACTGGAAGAGCTTTCAGACCCCCTCCAACCCAAACCATTCTGTGATTTTTTCATTTCCACTGAGATGATACAACCATTTCAAACAGAAGAAGCCTTTTTTTTTTTTTTTTTGTTCTGAGATACTTAAACCCCAATGCAATTCTTCCAAAAACAACCAAGAGTAACTATTTCATCTACCTTTCATTCTGACTATGAGGATAGAGAGATCTGGAGATGTAAGATGAACCAAAATCCTTTCTTTCTTTTCTTTCTTTCTTTTCTTTCTTTCTTCCTCCTTTTCTTCTTTCTTTTCTTCTTTTCTTCTCCTTTTCTTTCTTTTCTTGTCTTTTTCTTTCTCTTCCCTTTCTTCTTTTCCCCCCTTCTTCCCTTCCTCCTCCTTCCTTCCTCCTTCTTCCTTCCTTCCTCCTTCCTCCCTTTCCTTCACTCCCTATCCTTCCCTCCCTCATTCCTTCCATTCTGTTTGCCTTCCTTCCTTCACTTCTAACCTTCCTTCCTTCCCCTTCCTTGTCCTGTCCTTCGGCGTTCCCTATCTCTTCGCTGTCCTTCCCTTCCTTTCCATCTCCTTCCGCTATCCTTCGCTTCCTTGGTCTTGCCTTTCCTTCCTTCCTCCTTCCTTCCCTTTCCTTCCTGGCTCTCCTCCTTCCCTCCTTCCTTCCTAGTCCTCCTTCTGAGTCCTTCCTTTTCCTTCGCTCCCCTCCTTTCCTTCGCTAGCCTGTCCTACAACTTCCTTCGCTCCGTTCCTGCCGTTGCCTTGTCCTTATCCTTCCGCGTGTCCTAGTCCCTACCTCACCTCTCCTTGCCCTGATCCTGATCGCGTTCCTTCCGTTCCCCATCCGCGTCCCTGCCCTCCCTTCCTCCCTTCCCGTCCTCGCCATCCCTACCTTACTTTTCCTTTCCTTTCTTTTTCTTTGTAATATCAAGAAAAGCACAAATACCAAAATAAAAACCAAACCAAAAAATCACAATGTTTGTCCTCTTCTAGGGTAAAAATATCCTGCCTTTTAGGAAGAGAGTTTTGGAAGGGTGTCCCTTTATTAAAACTGTACAATGTTTTTGGTCTTGTCACAGTGTGCTATCCTGGCCATATCTGTATCTTTGGTTTGCAGGGAGCACAGTGATGTCCACAGCAATCCAAGTGTGTAATAAACACAGCTGGGCAAGAGCATCTTCTGTTTGCTGGCTGCAATTTTATGTCGTGCCTCTAGGTTATTGTAAAGTAATTGGGAGTTGAAACATATTAAGACCTATTACCAGAGCTTTTCCAAGGAGTATCCCAATAAATCACCCTCCATGTTCAATAAAGGGGAAGGTGTCCATGTTTGGAGCCAGAAATACCAATTTCTGTGACGTTTCCATGTGCAGCCTGGAAAGGTGTGCAGGGGCTTGTCTGCCTGTGAGGAAACAGTTCCAGAATTGGGGGTTTGCTCCTACACTTATTCTTCTGATATGATAGCAAACCTGAGGCCAAAAAGCTTTTACAGGGTCTCCTCTAGGGGCAAAGGTAGCAAGAAAAAAAATTAAATCATTTTAAAAACAATTGTTTGGGTGAATCTGTTTTGAGGAATAGCAGAAAACACTGAGCTCCAACAGCAAATACAGAGAAATCTTTTCCTAGTGGAAAACTCCATTTTGAGGAATAATGGGGAGATGGCATATTCAGCTCTCTCCTCTGGACACAGCTGTTGACAATCAGACTTTGCAGTGGTGTCGGACAAGCTCTGAAGTGTCAGCAAAATTAAGGATTGATGGTAACTCTGAGAAGTCTCAAGGGGCTCACAACGTGCAGGTAGCTGCTGTACCAAGCTCTGCAGCTGCAGCTACTGGGTCTCTTTTCCTAAAATCCTTCTTTGCTGTAGAATTTTGCCTTGTCAGTTGACTTGAATTCATCTGAAATTAATTTGAATTATAATAGGGAGGGCAAGGCAGTGCAGTTTGCTCTTGTACCTGTAACCAAATCCTGCATGTTTTCAATAATGGCACTAAACATAAAATCTTAAATCAGCCTAGAGCCTTGTGTTCATCCTAGAATCACCCTAGAATATCTGATGGATAGCTGCACATAGCTTGCTCAAAGGTCAAACTTCCTTTCCCTCTTCCTGCTTTCCTTCACAAGCCATTTCTAAGGAAAAGAGACTTTTGGAATCAGCTTTGTGCTGACCTTGTGACCACTGAAAGCAGTCTAAGCCCCACAGGACCAAAGAGCTCAGCAAAACTGAGTTTTTTCTGTAACATCCCAAAAAATAATAAAAAGTAATAAGAATAAAAAAATAAAAATAATAAACCCAAGGGACAAAAGGAAAGTGCCACAGCACAGGTTGTGCTTCTGCTCCTGTTGAGCAAGCAAGGCAGAGGGGAGTCAAGTGCTTGGCTCATTTCTTCTTCACACACTGAACTGTGAAGCTGGACTAGAAAGGAAAGAGGAATAACTGCTGATTGGGCTGAGCCCAGGTGAAAGCCCAGAGCAGAACCCACTCATGTTTTAATTAGTCCCATGGAGAGCAAAGGATGGGTGTGGTTGTAGGAGAAGGGATTACTGGAAGTGAAGGTCAGTGTAAGGGATCAGCAAAGAGAGAGGAGCAGAATGAGGAATGGATGTAAACAAAGCCTGAAGAATTAACTTGGGTCTGTGGCTGCACTCTGTATTTCTATTAGGAATGGCTCCTGTCCTGATCCTGATAACTGCCAGGGATTTTGAGTTTTTCTGTGTTTCTGAACAGTGCCAAGAGCAGGATCATGAGCAGGTTCGTGCCCCGACTTTCTGAATTCCCATTTTCCTGTCTAATGACACACCATGCAAGAATCTCTGTGATTTATACATGGCCTGTGACTGCTTAAAAAAAAAAAAAGCAGAAAAGAGGAGAGACAGATAACACAGCAGCTGTGCACAATGGCATATTTGAGTGTGCACTGGCAGAACAGCAGCTCTGAGGAAAGGTGGGTGAGCATGGGTGGAACGTGGTTCCCTGAAGGAACCCTGTGATTGACATGCTGGTGACAAGTGATGAGCCTTCCAGCCAGCCTCCTTCCCATCAGCCAGGAATTAGTCACACTGGACCACAGCTTGAGGAGTGTCACTGATGTACACTGACCTACATTTGGCCTAATGAATTGCATTATTTATTTACACACAGTTCCTCAAGCCTTGGCTTCAAAAGACTCGGGGGCTCTTGGATCCCTTTCTGCACAAAGGGCTTTTCTGAGCTGCTCTGGTTGGCAGGCAGCAGCCAGAGTTTGCCAGGAGTTATCCCATGGTGAGATCTGAAACCCAGCTCTGGGCTCTGCTGGGCTTTGGAGATTGCAGCAAGGGCTCCCTTTGCACAGGGATGCTTTTTCAGCCACGAGGTTTGTACATGGTGTAAGAAAAGACTGGTCCTGTGTGAAGTCCTGGATTCCTGATCAGAATTGGATTTTTGCTGGTGACCACAGGGATTAAGTCCAGCCATTTGACTGAGTAAAGATGAGCAATGATGTTTCTGGCTTTGCTTTGATGTAACCACAGCTGCCAAAACCCAAACATTCAACATACATTTAACCTATGTCCCTGAATGCTCTACATGCAAGATTTCTTCTGGTTCCAGGTGGAGTGAGATGAAGATTAAATTTTTATGATTAAATATTAGCAACATACATAAAAATTTAATAAATCTGCATGCAAACTACCTTTTACCAAAAACATGTCAGTGAGGCTTAATTCTTCTCTTCAGAGTTGTATCAGCACTCAGAAAGTGCAGCAGGCAAATCTCTCCTTGTGCTGAACTTCCTTCACTCCCTGGGAAGTGATGGGAGCAGCCTTCAGCCACACTCAGGTCAGGCTGCAGGTTTGCTGTTCCAGTAATGTGCTTTCTGAGCTTCCTAAAGTGCACTTGCCCATCTCTAAAGACAATCTATTGCTTCCTCACTTTCTCTTTCAGCAAGGTTATTTTCCTGAGGGACCTAGGAAAAAATTATTTACTGCATTATTTAAGAAATGTCTGGTTTTCCACGTTTTTCCTGAGAGCTCTGCTCTCTTAAGAGGACAATATCTTATAGCACCAGAAAGTGGAGATGGTAAAAAATTAGCTTCCTGCTTGTGCAAACAATTTTCACACTTTCCTCTGTCTGATGAACTAAAATTCTAACTGAGTGAGGCCATGTACTTCAAACTGTTCACTGAAGGAAATTATAAGTAACAAACAATAGGAGAAGAGGAAATGACCTCAGGATGTGCCAGGGGAGGTTTAGGTTGGGTATTGGGAAAAATTTCTGCACTGGGAGGGTGGTCAGAACAGAATGCTCAGGGAAGTGGTGGAACTGCCACCTCTGGAAGTGCTAAAACCACACCTGAATGTGGTACTTAGGGAGATGGATTAAAGGTTGGACTCAGTGATCTGAGAGGTCTTTTCCAACCTAAAGCATTCCTCTGTCTTCTCTGGGCTCCATTTTTATTTCCTATTCCATTACATTGGAATATTTCGTTTGGGTGACTAATTTAAAAGTCATTTCTCTGGTATGAGTAGCACTGGATGCAAGGATTTCAACAGCCTGGTGGGAGTCAGGAGTTGGGAGCCACTCAAAGGGATGAAGATGGAAAGCATCTCATCCACATGTCAAAAAATAACTTTTTGATAGCACAGAGGAAAGTGAGCAATGTGGTTGTAGCACAGGAGTGCTTTCTGATCATTTACTCAGCACAGGGGAGAGAAATGCAGGTGTTAACAGCACAGAGATTGGTATTTCCCTGTAGAGGGAACTGCTGGATTTTCCTTAGTGTCACTGCACATTTTGGCTGGTCTGAGGGCAGGGAACAATGGTGGCTCTTTGTGTGAGATGGAGGAGAAAAATATCTCTGAGTGGGGTGGTTAAAATCCAGAAAGTCAAAACTTACTCTGTCTCAAGATACCCAGCAATTTTAATTCTAATGGGATTCACACATAGGAGCAGTGGCTATGACATTTCAGTAACAAAGCATGACTAGGAGAAAAGTGTATCATAATTTTTCTTTCCCCTCTGTTGCTGCTGAGTTTTGGGCAGCCCTTCATTTCCATCAATGGGAGAAACTCTTTCCCTCTTCTCACTTTAAAACAATCCAAAATAAAAAACCCAAACCCAACAACCCCTGAATCCCCTTTCTCAATTTTTTGCCTCAACTCTTTAATTTATTTCCTCTCTACTTAAATTAAAGCATGTGAAAAACTTGATTGGATTCAGGTCCTCTTTAGAATTACTTTTGCCTTCTTGAGAATTAAACAGAGAGAGAGGATTGCAAGTCTGCTTCTGGGTAAATGCTTTAAATATTTATTTTTTTAAGATTTATGCCCTCCTCTGTCTTTCCATCTCTGTATCCATCAGTGTGTGTATACATATACATATATACATATATATCTATATATCTATATATAGATATATATATACATATATACATATATATCTATATGCACACACATATATGGGCACCTATCACATCCCTCCATGGGCCTGAGGCTCTGTTGGACCATGCATAACATTATCCAATCTGATGCCCAAACTGTTCTGTTTTACCACCTTGTTATTGATGTTGCCAGTCATGAAGAGGTTTCTTTCAGCATGGCTGAGTTCAGTGACACAGTTAATCTTTCACTGGAAATATCTGTGTCACATTATTTTCTCTCCAGATGTGCTTGAAATTTCTTTCATTTTCCTGGGTGAAACCCATTTTATCACCTGGCCAGCTTTTTCCAGCCCTCGTGGTTTGTGTAATATTAATTCTCTCTGGGGCTTGAAGAGCCTTCAAATAAATATGGCCTGCATTTAAATGAACTTGATGTTGACCAGCTCTTTATTAAAGGTGAAATAAGAGCAGGCTGGCTGCTAACCTTGCCAGGTGCTCCCACAACATTCTTACATTTTGTCTTTGCTGTTATTTCACCATTCTTCAGGCAGTTTTTTGGTTCATAGATATTTTCTTGAATACTTAAGGCAATATTTTTTTCTCTTTGGTTTAACTGCATGATTTGGGGTGGGGGTGTCTGATTTTATAGACAGCAAAGCTCAGTGCTGTCAGATTTGGGATCAAAATTCTACAAGTAGGGACGTGCTTTGATGAATCAGTGTGTGCTGCTTTTAGGTCCAGTTTTATGATTTATTTTCATTTTTGCTTTTTGAAATAGAGATTGCAGCATTATTTTCTACCTCATAAATCTCCCCTGCCAGGAGCTTGTGATCTTGTCACCTTGCTGAGCAGCAGTGGATAAGTAGGTGACCACACTAAGCACTGTGTGCTTGAGGTTTCCTATCACAACCCAGCCTAACCTGAGCAAACACCAACGAGCTGTGACAGCTTTGATGTGAGGGGACAAAATTGATGCATGAGATTCATTTTAATGAGTGTGTGCCTCACCACTGGGAATCCTTTCTGCCTCTGGACGTGGTTTAGCTGCACTCTGAGGGGAGCAGAATGGCAAAACTGCCACCAGCTGTGGTTTTCAGGTTATTTTTAATACATCCAAAGAGAAATCTACAGGTGACATCTGGGAAAAAACTACCAAACAACCAGAAACAGAATATTCTATTGTTGTGTGTTGTACCAGGTAACTGTTTTCAATTAAAACATCATTGTGGAGCACAGTGCTACTAAGTTGATAAATCCACATTTTTTTTTAGGGCTGTAGATGCTCACACAATGCTCATTTGGTTTGCCCTCCCTGTTAAGAGTCCAATTTTAATTGAGAGGCTCATTAGAAGAATGACTCATTAGAAGGAATTGGAGGTGCCTGTCTGGTAGGGCTTTGTTTCATTTGCTGTGACATCAGTGTTGTACCTGGGCTGCTGATCTGTAAAGCCACATTTTAATTGCATGTGTGTTTTCCCTCTGGAGGAAGGTTATGATGGAGGCCAGGTGACCTTTTAGTCAGAATCAAGTGAAATTTAAAGCCTGTGATCTGGTGTGTGAGCTCAAGCTTTGCTGGGGCAGATGCTCTGTCCTGATGCGGAAAGGCAGCAGATGCAAAATCCAAACATTTTATGTTGTGAGCAGTTGCCAAAAATACCTAGAAAACTTAAAACCAGGGGATTTTATGTAAGAATGAGAATAGAGAAAAAAGATTAAGCAGTTTAGACGTTCTCTACTGCCACCCAAATTACATTATAATTGTGATTACAGACATTTTTCACATCAAGGTGAAACATTTTTCACTACCAGTTTTTTTTTTTTCATGTTGTTTTTTTTTTTTAAATTTAAAATAAGTCCTGCCCATTCTTGCCATGCACTGGAGCACTGGTGGTGCTGAATGAGTTGAAATGTTTCCTGTGGGCCATTGGAGACCAACGTGATGCCAACGCTTTCAGCTGCCAGAGGAGTGTGATCCACAGAGACCTGTCAACAAAAGCAGGTCAACAGGATTGAGCAAGGCAAAAAAAAATCAATAAATCTTTGAATTAATCATGCAGCTGCCAGGGAGAATTATGGGTGCATGAAATGAAGGCTGTAGGTATATGTCTATGGCAACTTATTCTCTCCTACCTCATTGTGTCCTTTTCTGTGCCTGCAGGTTTTCTTTTCCCTGCTGCCATCTGAAAGGCTCTGTGTTTATTTGGGTACCTTCATGGATTACTCACTGTTCATTTTAATGTAACCAATTTGGTTTTGATTACAGAAATTCCCCTTCTCTTCCTCTCTGTCTGCACTGTCTCTTTTCTCACTGTTGTGTGCGCTCAGTGTGAATTAATCCTGGATTTCACCTCCAGGATTGCACATCTTGTGCAGTGAATTGGACTGAAAGCCATGCTGCCTGGCTGAACAGAGGAGTTAAAAATTCATGGCAGTGCTGCAGGTGAGGGGACAACCTTGTGAGCCCTTGTGCAGCAGCAGGGCTGGGAAGGAGCCCTGGGCCAGCTCTTGCTCCCTGGGTGCTGCCCAACTCTGTCTGTCAGGCAGATGTGGCCACTGGACACCCCTGCCAAGGGGGGATGCTCCACACCCTGCTCCCTGAAGCTGGGATGCAGCCATGGGGAACTAAAAGGGCAGCTTGAGAGAGCAATTTGACCCTGGGGCATGCTTGGGAGGGATGTGTGGAACTGAGAATTCAGAGGTGCATCCCATGGGTATCTCTGTGGTTTCAGCTCTGAGCTTTGGTTTCATTCTCTCCTCCTCCTCCAAAGAATTTGTCTCTCATTGCAGGGCCCTGGAGGGATTGTTCTCTACAACTTCCCCATGTGATTGTTCTCTACAACTTCCCCATGTGATTGTTCTCTACAACTTCCCCGTGTGATTGTTCTCTACAACTTCCCGTGTGATTGTCTCTACAACTTCCCCATGTGATTGTTCTCTACAACTTCCCCGTGTGATTGTCTCTACAACTTCCCCATGTGATTGTTCTCTTCAACTTCCCCGTGTGATTGTTCTCTACAACTTCCCCATGTGATTGTTCTCTACAACTTCCCGATGTGATTGTTCTCTTCAACTTCCCCATGTGATTGTCTCTACAACTTCCCCGTGTGATTGTTCTCTACAACTTCCCCATGTGATTGTTCTCTACAACTTCCCCGTGTGATTGTTCTCTACAACTTCCCCGTGTGATTGTTCTCTACAACTTCCCCATGTGATTGTTCTCTACAACTTCCCCATGTGATTGTTCTCTTCAACTTCCCCGTGTGATTGTTCTCTACAACTTCCCCATGTGATTGTTCTCTACAACTTCCCCATGCAAAACTCGAGTGGTTTACTGCTGCAGCTTCTGGGCTGGCAGCAAGAGAGGATGGGGAAATGATTACCTTGGCATCTTGAAATCTTTCATTCTGCTGCAGATGATGCAGAGGTCCCTCCTCTGTGCCCAGCTCAGCTCTCCAGCTGCAGAGCTTGGTCCTGCACCATGCCAAGGATGCCTCCTTGGCTCCCTGCCCAGGGATCAATGCTGGCTCTCTTCCAGCTGGGGTGCAGCCCAGTACTGGATGCTCACTCTCACTGCAAATTCAAATTCATTTTCCTCTTTCATCCAGGGCTTTCTTTGCAAATAGACACTGATATTCATAAAATCCCCAAGAACAATTGCCCTGCTACTTGTGGAAGGTCAGGGCAGGCTCTGTTTGGGGATTACATATTCCAGCTGACATACAGCTCTCTTGTTTTTCAATTGCATGCCTAGGGAATTTTTTTCTTCCCTCCTTCTCCATTAAAACAGAGAATCAAATTCCTGACACACTCTGAAAATTCATTGCAGTCCAGCTGTGGAGGTGATTTTTTTAATTTTTGCACTAACAAAGAGACAGATTACAGTTTTCTAGAGGAGGCAGAGATTTTATTTTTTTTTCCTCCTTTTGTAAAACATCCTGCTGGTTAAAAACCATTGTTTAGTAAACCCACATTTTATTCTTTAGAGAGACATAAACCATAGGAAAGTAACATCTTTTTCCTTCTGATATTTGTCTTGCAACTGATCCTCCAGGCAATACCTGAGTGATAATGATGGAAGAAATATTTCCTTCTGTTCTTTCAGACTCACATTTGTTTTGTGCCTCCAAGAATGCAGTTTCTGTACTGAGAACTGAGAATCCTTCCATGTACTCCATTTTCCCATCCAATTTAAAACTGTTTTTCACAGAACACTGACTAAAATGTATTTGTTTAAAAACTGAAAAGTATTTCCGATATGAAGAAGGAAAAATAAACTGAAATGCTACAAATTACCATATGGGTATACACAACTAGACAGTATTAAAACTCATCTCTTAAATGTGCAAATATTTTGCAGATTTGAAAAAATAATGAAACTAGGTAGATATTTTCAATTAAAGAAATGCTCATTATATTCAGTGTCTTCTAAAATCAAAATATTTCTGTAAAATAAATTTTCAATGTAAAGTTTTACAAAAGTCTCCATAAACACTGCTATTTTTTACATGTATGTGCAACAGAATTGAAAATATTTTGATTTATATTTTATTTATATATAAAATTTTATATATTATATACATTTATGTTTTGTAATATAAATTTATAATACATAAATTTATCTACTTATATTTGAAATATAATTAGGAATGTACTGCAAAATAATAAATTGTGGAAGCAGCTGTGGGTGTAGTGTAGAGGTTAGGATAAAAACAGTGGGGATAAAAGAAAAGGGGGAAAAAAATAATGCTAACCTTGAATTGTATTTAAATGAAGAAGTCTTAGGGAAGAATCCAGAGGAATAAGGGGATTGATCATCTACCTAATACTTTTTGTTCTGCTTAAATGTTTTTTGAGTTCGTAAGTGTGCTGGATATCATGAACTCCTTGTGCTAAAAACAAATAAGACATTCATTTTCTTGGAAAAATTCCACTAGAGCAACAGAAGCAAAGTTGATCTGCTTTTCCAAATGCACATTTATGACCTGCTGAAAGGCAAATCCAGGGCTGGGAAGGCAAAGTGCACCCATAAATAAGAAGTGATGGGATAATGTGGGCTGTGGCACAGCAGCCATTCAGCAGTTTTATGGAAGGGCTGAGGAAAAGAAAACCCCTCTAAATGTCAGCAGCCCAACAAGACCTTGTGAGATGCTCTGTGTGCTTTCAAAAGGGATTTCAGAACAAGAAGTTATTCACTGGATTTTGGCCTTCCTTTTCTTTCATGCATCTTCTCCTTTCTTGCACGAGCTCTGTTTATTATTGGGATTTCTTTGCCCCCTTATCAATGGTTATTCACAGCACATTTTAGAGCTGACTTGTTTTCAAGTGTTAAAGAAATTCTGTATCACAAACTCTGTGGAAAATCAAGGGAACCTTTATTTCTGCCTGTTTTGGCATCTCTCTTCCTTTATGAAAAGCCCAAGCCCTGCTTAATTTGAATTATCATTCTTGTGATATCTCTTTATCTCTTTTCCCTCTTTATGTCAAGGGAAACTGAAAAGCAAAGAAACAAGACTTCTTCAATTTTCTCATTGCAAATCCTCAGGCAGGATCTCCTAAAACCTTAGTCTTTCCTTGGATCCATGCTTCCTGTTCCTTTCCAAGTACTAAAATATGGAATAAAGGAGATGAAGTGTGAAATTGGTAGGACTGTTTTCTATAATCAGTAATAAACCCACAAACCAGTGCTTCAGATTTCTGTTTGTGCTGCTCTCATCGCCTCGGACTGGAGCTCCAGAAAGTTCAGTGGGAGAGGTGGGATAGTTAAACACTTCTTGTCATTAAAAAATGGCTAAAAATGGTCAGCTAAAAGAAGATGAAATGTGCTTTTTTAATTTTTTTTTCTTGCTTTCATTTAGATTTATTTTCTCACCACATCTGATACCTGATAATAAATTGTTGGAAGGAATTGACAGGAACAGAGGACCATAATTATGAATGCCCTAAATTTTCTGTCTCCACCACCCCCAGACCTTTATGTTGTTTTAATTAATGAAAATAAATTGCTTTTAGAATCAAAACTCTCTTCTTCCTTACTGTTTTGAAGTGCATAATTCTCTTCTCTCTCTCAGGATTGATATCCTTTGCTGCCAACTACTTTATTAGGAAAAATGTGTATGTATTTTGGTTAAAAAGGCTGTCTTCCTATTGAAAAAAGTTATGTTTCAGCCAAAACAAATAAATAAAAAACTGCAAGGGATGAAGAAAAAAACAGAACTTTTCCTTTCAATATTTTCAAAATTGCATATTTTCCTCTTTTCATTTCAAAGTGAAAGCTGTTTTAAAATTACCCATGTAATTCTCTAGGAAAAGTTTGTTTATTAGGATAAAGAAGTTGTGTGGGATTTTATTGATTGGTTGTTCCATTACCAATCCTACCAGGTTTTTTTGGTGGTTTTGTTCAGTTTTTTTTGTTTGTTGTTCTCCTTATTTTTTTTTTTACTTTCCTCCCTGAATTCCTTTTTTGGGAGAAGGAGTATTTTGAGCTAATTAACATATGGAAATTAGCAAACTCTGTCCCATCCCAATAGAATATTTACTGTGGAAAGAAATTGCCAGAGCTCAGAAAAATTTTGTGTGTAGACATTTAACCACACCATTTACTGGGATGGCCTTCTTAAATAAAATCAATGCTAATTTTGCATTTCCCTAATGGGAGCCTATTAAGCTGAGTACACAAACATTTTTAACCTCAGACACGTTGAAGGGGAGAGTCAGAACTGGATTTAATCTGGTGTATTAATGAGAAACAGGGAAATTCTGTGTCTGGAGGACTTGGATCCTGGATTGGGAACATTCAAACACTTCCCCCTCTAATAATTCACCCAATATCTTTTTTACAGTTATTATGGAGCATCATTTAATACTTCTGCTCAGGGTTCTTCTCTTCTGGAGGTCACAGATGCCCATAAAATAATAATCTGGGTTGAAACTTGTCTCCAAATTATTTTTATTTGAACAGCAAACAATTTATTAGGCCACTGAAGACCTTTCAAGCCAATGTGGACAGGAATTTCAAAGCAGTCTAAGCTGGCTGTATGACTGAATCCCATCTGAATAAAATGGAGCAGGACACTAAAAGAGCAGGGAAAGAAAGAGTAGTTTGGATTTATCATGATTTGAGAAGTGGCTTTTTACAGGAGGGAAGGGAATAATTGAGCTCAGAGTGGAACAGAGGCAAAATGTATGGGCAGAAATGAAGTGACTTTGTGCTCCTCACACTGGTCTCCAAATCCCATTAGATTTCTGTCCTGTCACCCTGGAAGCAGTGGGGAGACACTGAGGAGAAGCAATTGGGGCAGGTCTCAGCACAAGCAGCTGCCTCTGACACAGTCCAAACGTGGCCATATGTTCCCAAAAGAAGAGGGAATGTTTCTCTCCACTTCTGAAACACCAGGGGAGAGGTCAAGCCATGAGTGTTGCAGGCTCAGAGGAGCAGGGGATTCAAATTGAGCTGTTTTCCTGTTCAAACCTTTTCATTGGGAACTTGAGTATTTAACATTTCACACTTTAAAAAAGGAATTATAAATCCCTATTTCCTTATCCCTAGGTCCTCTTTTCCTCATCTCCCAGTGTCATTCAGAATAAAAGTCTGAATTTAAAAGCTGTGATAACAAAATAAATTTTGTGGTAATATCACCCCCACACCCCCTAATTAAGGAAATTTCAGAAATTGCATCATGTCTGCAAATGAGAAATGAGAAGCTGTGGAGGGAAAGGAGTGGGAAGAGCAAACAGTTGAGGTGTTCTGTTGCATTCTGTAACTTAAAGCTGGAAGGGAAAGGTGGGATAAAATCACCAAATTTTCTTTCTATTATCCAAATTTTCTCCCCTCTTGTGTGTGCATTTTACCTGGGAGAGAAAGTGGGAAGCAAGGCTAGACAGGGGTTGAGGAGAAGTAATTCATTCTTTCATAATTCATCATTATTAATTAATTAATTATTAAATAATTATTGATTCGTAAATTATTTCCCTTTGGTAGCCCTGTACTGATCCAAAACTTTGTTACCACTCTGTTAAACCAGCCTATTTCATCTGCCAATTCTCCCAGGAAAAGAGCAACAGGGTAAGAGGGAACAGCCTCAGGCTGGGCCAGGGCAGGCTCAGCTTGGCCAGCAGCAGGAATTTGCCCATGGAAAGGGGGCTCAGGCCTTGGCAGGGGCTGCCCAGGGAGCTCTGCAGTGCCCATCCCTGCAGGTGTCCCCTGGAGGTGGCACTGAGTGCTCTGGGCTGGGGACAAGGTGGCCATGGGGCACAGCTGGCACTGCCTGGGCTGGGAGGGCTTTGCCAACTTCATTGATTAATTCTATTCTATCATTATAAGATCCAGAATCACTCCCAAGCCAAAGGCTCTGGTGTTTCACACTTGTTGCTTTGTTATTTTAAAGGTTTTTTTAAGTTTTTTTGATATTTACATTTCTGCAATGGAGTTTTTCATGCACTTTTCATGTAAATAATGGTTGGTTTGCATTCCTTTCCAAAAGAGAAGAGAATTGATAGACTCTTAGTTTGACCAGTGTGGTTGGAGAGGTGCCAATTTCATCTCCAACTCATGGTCACTTTTAAAATTCTATAAATATCAAAATCTGGAAATAAACCCACCTTTTTTGCCTTAAACCTCTCAGCGTGTGTGTGTCGATCATTTCATGTCCTATTTAACACACACTCAGCTCTTTCAGGTGCCTCCACATCATTGCAGTAGATGAAATTTAATTTTTTTGTTTCCCCATCACCCTCAGACACCAGTGCAGGTACTCCTTGGGTGTATACAATGCTGAGTTTTTAGATGTGGGAAAATGCTGTTTTGATAAATCACAAGCGTCTTTCAGTGGCTCAAAGGATATTAAAATGTCACAGCCAAGCAACTCAGCATTCTCATTCTTTATTCCTGTCTTTGAGGACACTCTTTGCAAACTGTGGAGGAAACAGATCATTTTCTCTAGGAATTAGAAGTGTCAGAATATTGCTGTACTGCAGTGAACAATTAATGATATTTATCTCTCACATAAGGCTTTACCCTTTTCTTCTATAAATCTTTTCTGCAGGAGCAATTTATGGAGTGATATCTCCATTTTGCACATACAGAAGCTGAGACACTGCATGAGCACAGGGAAAATATCAAATCTGCTTCAAAGCTTTACTAGATTTAAAGTTATGTGGGTATTGGGGAGGTTCCCACTGGGCAAACTTCAGGCCAGGCTTTCAAAATGTTTCTCTCACTAAGTTTGTGGTTTATGTGTGATCTGTAGAGCTTTCTTAATTTTGGTTGTATTGGGATTTTATTTAGAATACTTTAAGACATGACAAGGAAAAAAAAACCAACTTATTTTATCTTCATAATCATTTGGATCCACCTATGAACTCTCTAATATTTATCCACCTACCTAAGCATTGCAACATGTAATACAAGCAAAACAAGGAATTATAAATATGAAACTTAGAGGAGGAAGTGGGCAAATTAAGGAAACACAGAGTTCTATTAATTTTTGTTGTCTTCTTATTTGACTTGAAAAAAGTTAAATCTAAGTCTACATAGACTTTTTTTACAGATTTTCTGTAGAAGAACCCTCAGTTTTTTGAGACCAAGGGAAGCTCCTGGGTTTTATTAGCACTGAGGATGAATAAATTTTTTATTCTGAAGATGGATAATGCCTTGTTTCTGATAGCTCAGGCTGCAGCCTAAAACTTGTTTTAGGGAACATTAGTCTGACAGAGCCAAGCTCAAAGCAATGTAAGATATTTAAAACTGGACTTTTGGCAGGAAACTCCTCCTTACACACATTCATTATTTTATGGTTTTTTAATTAGGCATAGTACCTGAATTAAGGAAGAGAGATATTATTTCAGAAGACATAAAAGAGTAATTTGCAGTCTAACAAATGTCCCTATATGTGATTTATTTCTTTTAATCAGCACTGACCTTTTGAATTGATGATCTGTGATTTACAGGAGGACCTGTGTTAGAGCAGACACCCACAACTGAAGAGACTGGAATGACTTGCATTTTTAAAACCAAACAATTCACAATCCTAATTGAAAGATCTGCAGCAGAAACAGAAAGATGTGACTTAAAATTTTTGCAATTTGAAAAAACATTCAATGTTGATGGCTTTTTCTTTGTTTTTCTCAATGGTGTTAATTGTTTCTTGACATTGTGGGTGACATCAATAGTGACATGCAGTTGAGTTGAGTTATTAAACTATAGATGCATATGCATTTGGAAGAGCCTTAGCCTGTAAATAAAGACAATAAATCAGATTTTTCAATTAGATTTCCACCTGTTAAACATCTTATATAAAGCTACCCTGGCTACAGGTTGAAGACCTAACAGTCTAGATCAAGAAATGAAATTTTTTATTGCTACAGCTGTTTGGGATTGGCCCTCAAATTTGAAGTGGATGACAGAGCTGCTCAGTTTGGGGCACTTTTTATGTTCACCTGCCTGTCTGGGGAAAAGCAGCGTGTCCCTTATGTGTAAGATAAGGAGCCTTTGGGGATCCTTGGTAACTGAGGTAAAAATGTGTCTGTCCCTGCAGACAAGTGCAAGTCTCTTCCTCAGAAGTTCCTGTGATAAGGGATGAAGTTCATTTCTGTGAAGGGAAATTCTGAAGCCTGCCTTGTTTCTCTCAAGTGGAAAACACTTGGATCAGAAAATGATGGTGAACAGAATTGCCTGGTTGAGTTGGATTTTAGTCTTTGCATATACCTTGTTCTAAGCTGATTGCCTGATGTTCCTCAAAACAAGGGTTCTGCTCTCTGAGGGAAGAAGATTGTTTCCTTTCAAAGAATAAAGATCTAGAACAGAAAAGAGAGAAAGATTCTGAAGTGGGCCACAACTTGGTGGAAGGTGTTTTATTCCCCAAGCAGCACTGCCAGTTTCTGCTCATGGGAAGTCACAACTGGGGCAGTGTTCATGTAATTGTAGAATGACTTGGGTTTGGAAGGGACCTTAAAGATCCTCCAGTGCCACCCCTGCCATGGCAGGGACACCTCCCACTGTGCCAGGCTGCTCCAGCCCCAGTGCCCAACCTGGCCTTGGGCACTGCCAGGGATCCAGGGATGGAATTCCATCCCAGCCCTGCCCACCCTGCCAGAGAACAATTCCTCATTCCCAAGATCCCAGCCAGCCCTGCCCTCTGGCACTGGGAGCCATTCCCTGGCTGCTGTCCCTGCATCCCCTGGGAATTGTCTCTCTCCAGCTTTCCTGGGGCTCCTCCAGGCCCTGCAAGGCCACCCTGAGCTCAGCCCAAAGCTTCTCCTGTGCAGGTGAGCAATGCCAGCTGTGCCAGCCTTTCCTCCCAGCAGAGCTGCTCCAGCCCTCTGCCCATCCTGGAGCCTCTCTGGGCTCTCTGCAGTTCTGTTCTCCCCTTGTTTTGAGGAACATCAGACAATCAACTTAGAGCAAGGCATGCAAAGACTCTCACCTGCTCTGGACTCTCCTCTGGTGCCTCCACGTCCTCCCTGTGCTGGTCCCAGGCTGGGGCAGCTCTGCAGGTGGGGTCTCATTCCTTTTCCTGTTCCTCATGAAGCCTTGAGAGGCTCCCTGGAACCGAGGCTGGGCAGAGTTAAAGGAATAAAGCAGGGATTTATGGAAAAGGCCTTCAAAGGATGCACCTTGGGCAGTACAAGAGCCTGGCCAGGGCTACATCCAAGATGGCCACGAGTTTTCACATTTTTATAAGTTTTGGTCCATTTCCATGTGGGGTTAATTGTCCAATAACAGCTCCAGGTTATGCAGTCCCATCCTCCCAGACTGCTCTCCTCAATTCCCTGGTGTTTGCACTTTTTGGGCCTTTTTTGTTTGCACTTTTTGGGGCTGAAGCTGCAGTGGTGTCCCTGGTTCTGGGGCTGGATTGTTTTGTCTGACTGAACTGTGAGGAGAACTTGCTGACACTTTATATGAAGTTCAGAGTTCTGCACTAATGCAGAACAGGATCTGGAAAATATGAAAGCTAAAACTTAAGGCATCACCCACCCTGGGGGATCAGCCCAGGACACAGTTGGTTCATCTGTAGGGTTTTTGTTGTCATAGCTTGGCAAAGCTTGTAGAGAAACTCTGCTAATGTCAATTAAGGAACATGATATTTTTTATCTGTTGTGTTCTGAATCTAACAGATTTACTTGTCTTGATTTCACACCCAATTGCTGAAAATATTGTGATTAGACAGGAATATAAAAGCAGTATAATATAATACCTGTTGACAGAACTGACTAAGACTGAAAAACAGAGGAAAGCAAGTACCCCATTATGTGCCAGAGGTCACTGAAAAAAGTGATTTAAAGCTGCTGATGTAAAGCAGCTCAATATTCTGTTATCTGTGGATGATTTTAAAAGCAAGTTGTTCTCTAATGGAATTCCCTTTTCACTGGACTGTCACCACTGACTGCTCTATTATGTGTTCAATTACTATATCTTTATAGAAAACTACTTGTTCTATAGAATGATAGTTTAAAAAAAATGAAATTATGAAAGTTTGAGAAAATGTAGCTGTTACTCAATATGCCATCTGATTTTCTCATTGTGCACCGAGGCAGTTATTGTGGAGTTCCTATTTTATGCAAAGGCACAGCCCTTTTATTTTGCCTCAAAGATGGATAATTTTTTTTAAGGATAAGATAATTTCTCTTAAGTAAAGGAATCACTTGACCATTGTAATTATTTTGTGCTGGAAAAGCCAGAATCATCCAGATTTGGATCTGCTACTATCACTTCCTCTTTCACCCATGTGGATTCCTCCCTTTTAATATACATTTTAATATACATTTAATATATATTACTCCCTTTTAATATGCTTAAAATACAGTGTGATGTATTTTAGTTGTTTGTGCATGACCAGACTGTGTTAATATCTAATACATAACCTCAATGACAATCCCTGTGTAGCTCCCTTCTTCCTGGAAATGCCAGACATTTCTTCCTGTGTAAAAGTCAAGATATTTATTTTTGTTTTGCTCAATTTCATCTAAAAAAAAAAAAAAAAAGAGGAATCACAAAACCTCCTTGGGTGCTTAACATTTGTGTCAAAACCATGGTTAGGAATCAGAGTGAAAATGGAGTGTCCTCATCTTACAAAGCTTCTCAGTTTTATGGAAATTAATTCCAGAGGTATTTTCTTCCTGTGGCAAGTGTAGGGAAGTGTTTTATTCTTCTCCTCAGTATTCTGATGAGACAAGCCAGTCTCCAGGCTCCAGCAAATGAGGGAATTGCCTAAGGCAGAGCCTGCCAGAGGGGCCTGAGTGTCCTTGGCCACACTCTGCTTTCCCACAGCCCAGGGCAGCCTTGGGGGGATTCAGCCACATCCCAGCTCCACACCTGGCACCAGGCACCTGCAGTGGGAGGCAGCCCCAACCACCTCAGCTGCTGCTGGCTTGGTCTGGAGCAGGACCCTACAAGAAATTCCTCCTGGCTCCACCAAGGTCCTGGCTGTTCCTTTGGGATTTCTGCTGAATATCTTTGTCCTACCACCAAGGAACCAACACAGGATGCTGCTGCATCTCTCAGCTCAACAACTGCCTGACTTTGGGGAGGGAGCTGTCAAATCCCTCTCTGCTGAGCAGAATAATTACCCCACTAAAGATGGAGCACCCTGGGACTGTGACCTCTGGGACCTCTGTGTGGGTGTGGACAGACAGACGTAAGGACAAGGCAGAGGAGAGGAAGATGTATGGCAGAGTGTTCCTATTAATTGCTCCTGCTCCTCCTTGCTGCCAAACAATCTGCTTGGGGAGATGCTCCAGCAGCAGGTGACTGCCCCAGAATATGAATGGGGGCTGTAGAATCTTTGTGGTGCCTTTGTAAATGGATTTTTGCCTTCTGGCTGTGGTTTACTGTCACTGGCGTGCTCTGCTCGTAAGCAGAAGGTTGTGCCTTCCTAGCAATTGTCTAAAAATGGAAAATCTCTCATCTGGATTTCAACAGGGAGGGTGTGGGCTGGTTCTGTGCAGACAGAGCACATGCACAGGTAGATGGTGGCTTTGTGTATCGTGGTTGTCTTTGGGTTTTGCTTTTAAACAAAGCAAGCGAAATTTGGAGCATATTTCAGCGTGGAGGTCAGAGGAATGTGTGCCTTGTCTAGTGATGAGCAGAGGACATCTGGTTATACCATCCATCAGTCTATTGCCTAGAGCAAGAGATATCCAAGTTTGACATGTGTGTTTTGGGAGGGGGAGGGAGGAGCAGGGAGATAACAGACTGTTTTATTCAAATGCTGCAGCTGAAGTTGGTTTCCTTTGGTTTGGTTTGTCAGGCTCTGGCTTTTTATTTGTTATTTCCCCCCCCCCCCAAAAATCACTTTTAATTATATTTACTGTATTCACTCTTTGTGCGTGCTACCCAAAAAGATGATCACCTAATACCACCCACAGAATGAACATATTAATTACCCAAAACATTAAATTATTTGAACATTAAGAATATTTCAATACTATTTTTAAAAAATCTGATTTTAAGTTACAGAGGATTCTAAAAGCAAAAAGTTCCTTCTTCTTGCTTTTAGTAATATTAAAAAAAAATCCTAAAAGGTAAAACCCCTTTATTTGCACTCAAAGGTACTGACAGTGCTCTCCTAGATTTGAAAATGGGTCAGAATGTCAGTCCAGCTTTGCTTATGATTTTAAGTTGCTACTATTTTGTTGATTTCACAACCAAAACAATTTTGTTGACTGTGAATTCACAATATTCATGCTGTGTTGCTAATCCTAATAAAAATAACTGTGAATTTTAAAAAATGTTTCATAGCTCTTAAACAGTATTGTGCATTTCTAAAATATGTTATTTTTTAGCTTTCTGATATTTTTCATGCAATCAGTTCACACAGATTTCTAATTCTTTTAAAGCAGAAAAAGAATACTCAACAGTTCTTTCTTTCTTTCTTTCTTTCTTTCTTCCTCCCTTCCCTTCCTTCCCTTCCCTTCCCTTCCTTCCCTTCCCTTCCCTTCCCTCCTTCCCTTCCCTTCCCTTCCCTTCCCTTCCCTCCCTTCCCTCCCTTCCCTTCCCTTCCCTTCCCTTCCCTTCCCGTCCCTTCCCTTCCCTTCCCTTCCCTCCCTTCCTTCCCTTCCCTCCCTTCCCTTCCCTTCCCTTCCCTTCCCTTCCCTTCCCTTCCCTTCCCTTCCCTTCCCTTCCCTTCCCTTCCCTTCCCTTCCCTTCCCTTCCCTTCCCTTCCCTTCCCTTCCCTTCCCTTCCCTCCCTTCCCTTCCCTTCCTTCCCTTCCCTTCCCTTCCCTTCCCTTCCTCCCTTCCCTTCCCTTCCCTTCCCTTCCCTTCCCTTCCCTTCCCTTCCCTTCCCTTCCCTTCCCTTCCCTTCCCTTCCCTTCCCTTCCCTTCCCTCCTTTTTTTCTTAATTTTGCTTTTCCTTGACAGAATAATCAGGAAAGTTCTACATTGTGACATTTCTCTCAGATTTTGCCACTTACATCTCTTTTAAAGTGCTCTTTTGACACCAAGAAAATTGTTTCTTGCCTGGATATTTTTTTTCTCTTCAAAAGAAGAATTCCTTTAGAATGGGCTTTTTGTTTTCACACCTAAATATCTTTGCATGCCCCAAATCTCCTTGAATGCTCCTGATTTATTTTCTGGAGTTGCAGCCTGCTTTCTGTACCTTCTTTGAAATAAAACTTTGAGGAAACTTAGGCCAGGTTGGACACTGGGGTTAGGAGCAGCCTGGGACAGTGGAAGGTGTCCCTGCCATGGCAGGGTTTGGAATTGGATGATGTTCAAGGTCCCTTTAAGACTGAAAAAAAAAATGAAATTCCATGATTGAAAATCTTCTGTGTCCATTTCTGTGGAAGGTTTGGTCAGAGATGGATGTCATTTGTTTTAAGAGGGATTTTATTATCAAATTATTAGTATTGAATTTTAGCTGTAAAAGCATTTCTGAATCTAAGTGAAAACTTTCCCCTGAAGTTAAAACCTTCAGCACCAAAACATGTCTGGTTCAAGACAGATGCAGTTTTGAAAATCTTGTTGTTTAAAGATAACTCATTTTTTTTTACAGACAAGAATTGTTTTCTGTCTGTGTCTTGGTGGTAAAGGGCAAATATAAGTTTTTACTTAGCATTTAATAGAATTTAATAGAACTGCTTCTGGCAATGACTGATTTGGTTGTTTAGTAAGAGGTAAAACAAGTCTCTGACTGGGCTTTTATAGCAGCTGCATGAATAATCAAATTTCTGTTCAGTTTGGTTACAAAGCCAAATAAACACCTCTTTCTTCTTTTTCTTAACAATATGAATCAAAACTCTCTTTGTCCAATTTTCCCCTGGCTGGGGAATAGAAAAGCAAGAACTGTTCCTGTGAATCCCCCAGCACATTTATCACACTGAAGGAAAACCTTTGTTTGCACTATCAGCATATATTCAGCTAAAGCAATAAACTACCAAGGATTAGATTTGAACACCACTGATTGATTTTGGTCCCTAACACTGAATGTCTTCCTGGATATTTTGTTTTTCAGAGCTGTGCTTCTTTTGCCTCAGACCCATTTGGAAACCTAATGCTCTTTTGAATTCTACATCTAATCAGGTTTCTCTGGCTCCTTAGTCTGGCTGTCTTTTCCCTTTTTACCCCCATTTTTTATAGAACTCATGGGATTATTCATACTTTTCCATTTGTACTGTGGTGAGCACCTTGTCCTGTGGGAGCAGATTTATAATTGTAAATATTATGGTCTCCTATTTTGCAGATGTAAAAATTAAAATAAGCTAGGACCAGAGCTGGTCTGTTTTGTGTCTATTCACCACTTGCTACTGAGACAGGGATTTATAAAATCCCCCCAAAAGATAAGTAACTTAATTTCTGGCCTTTCAAAGCTTAATCACTGCAGTTTAAATGCAAATGTTATTATTTCTTCTATATTTAAATGAAAATTAGCATTTCAATAATAGGTGCTGCTTGGGAAGCTGGAGTGAGTTTTTTTTCTTTTTTTTCCCCCAGTGTCTAAAGTTACAGAACTAAAATCTAGTAGAAAACAAATGTTAAAATCATACAAAAGCATTAATACTCTGTGTAGGTAATGAAGTCATAGGTTTTGTGATTCATATCTTGTGAAAGAAGAATGATTTTTCATAAAATGATGTGGTTTAAAATGCATGTTCCCATTTTTCCCCCCGTTCAGGTTTAAGCTGCTGGAAGCACAGCTTTGGCATTTCTCAGGATGTTAATAAAGTGTTAAAACTTGACACTGAATTAAATAGCATATAGGAGTGTGTGGAGTTGTTGGTAGGTGTTTTGGAGGACTTTTAAAAAGATGTAAAGCATTTATATGTGTGAAGATAAAACCCCTCCAGCTGGCAAAAGGAAAAAAAAAAGTAGAAAAAATGAAGAAAATCTTGCTGGAGCTGCTGCCAGTCCCTTCTGAAATAATAGGATTTATGGCTGGTTCTTGCAAGTCATCTGTCTGACATGTAGGCATTAGTTGGGATTTTTTCTTCATTCAAAGTTGGGGTCTGGTGTGCAATTCTTTCCTGAAATTGCCTTATCTATAATAATGTAGGGAATAATTTGTTAGTTACATTCTAAATGAGGAGGTTTGAGCCAAATTCATAGGAAAAGTAGCTCTAAATACTTCTCAGTTTTTGTGCAGACAATCTCTTTTTATGTTAGTCTGCCTGGAGGATTTTCTTGAGCAGGTAAAGAAGAGCATCTTTCAAAACAAGCAAGGTGGAAATATTCCCTTAAGGGAACAAGAAATTCAGCTTGTTAACCACAGGCTAATGAAATGCAGATTTAAATCTCTCTTTTTCTAGGACCAGAAGTGCCTCAAAGAGATTATATAGATATTTTCTACTTAAAATCATTGTCTGCCTAGAGATGGATGGATTATGGAGTTAGGATGGGATGTAACATTTGTACTGGTTTCTGTGCAGAAATTGAGATTAAGCCTGTTGGACTAAGGCCACTTGCCAAGTGGTTTTCCTGAAATCACTTGTATTGTGACAATATTTTTCTGTCCCACCTGAAACAATGGAAATGACAGCATCTCAAGCAATGGCAAACACTGATAAATCACCAGGAATGACATAATATACCGTGTTCAAACACTGTTTCCAAATTTTTGGCTTAGAAAAAGCCTGTCCCTGTTTGTTACCCTTCCTGGCAAAGGAATTTGTGTTCTTTGCCCACTAATGTTTTGCAATCTCTCTGTTCTATGATTTATTTGTTTTTTTTTTTTTATGTGATAGCCATGTGTAACAAGAAGTACAGCTGCTGTAGACCTTTTATCCAATATTTTAAACTCCCTGCATTCCCAAAGGAATGTTAATTCCTTCCTTGGCTGCTGCTCTAGTTCTTCCATGTTGTAGGATCTGTTGATCTGTCTTTTTTGATTTTTGCTTACATTTGTGCCTCTGCACATCTTGTAGAGGCATCTCCTGGGAAACATCTTCTCTTTGTTCATGTTTTAGTCTTGAAATCAGTACTTGAACGTAGCTGTATTTTACAGATTGGTTATTTTGCTATAATTAAGCCTCATGAATATGAAGATTCGTGTAGTATTCCCATGGTGTCCTAGGAAGTTAGGTTTAGCAGGATGATTTCATTTCATCTCTCTGTAACCCATCATCATGTCACTTCTGCTAAACTGAAATATCACTTTGGTTCTTAGGAAATACAGAGGATGTACTTGCCAAATTTTGGGTTTATTTTTAAGCCCAAGTAGAGGGACTTCAATAATTCTTCTCTGGAGAGCTGAGACAAAACTTTGCTGGGGGAGAGAGAGGGGGAAATAAGGTCAATGAAAAGCTTAAAATATTTTTATTTGAAAATTTATCATAATATTAACATTTAATAAAACCTCTAATAGTTGACAGTGTAGTTTACTGAACAAAGCCATGAAAAAAAGGTTTTGAGACTTGGTTGTATTTTTAAGACTATCTTTGGTTTTCTGTGTGTTTGTTTTGGGGAAAGGCCTACAGGTCCTTGCTTTTGGACTTGTTCCCACCTTGTTCTTTTTTTTCTATTTTTGCCCTATTTGTTTTGTGTTTTATCTTTTTCTTTTTTTCTTTTTTTTAAATATATTTTTTTAAGGAGTACAAGATTTTCTGGGCAGGTACCAGAAAATACCACCTTTCATTTCATGAATTCACAATGTGCAGTACAAAGGACACCAATCTCAGCTTGCTTTTAGGTGCATTACATATCCTGATAACAACAGAAGTTCAAAAGTATGCCTTTAAAAGTATTTCAATATTTTCTAGATGGTGGAGTGGTTTTTAGTTTACTGATTGCAGCAGAAGAATGAGTAGAAATAAATCTAAGCAGACTGGACCCAGTGCTTAAGGTGGGAGGAAGACATCTGAGTCCCAACAGAAGTCTTGCTGGACCCTTGTTAGTGATAAATCATATATATTTTATATTTTACTCTGTCACTTTGCCTCTATAATTTTTTGCTTTGTAATTTACTCCTCTCATTATGTATTAGTAATTATGAGAAGCTCTGAGTTGAAAGTTAAAGCTTTGGTTCTTTGGAAAATAAACCTCAGTCTATAGGTGGCTGAAACCTGGACCATGTGAAGATTTTATATTTAACCTTTTATAAAACAAATTACCTCTGTGACCAAAGGCTGGTTTTAGTTGTTTTACTGAGAATGGAATTCCTTCCTTCAGGCCCTGGGACATTTTGTTTTTCCAGACAAACCTAGTGACTTCAAAATTTTACCTTCAACAAGTGATTTTAACCATCTAAAGAGATCTAGGTTAAAAATAGGTAATCCATTTTTTTCAATAATATTTCTGACTTAAACTCTGCTATAATTAGTTAATAGATAATTATATATAGTTCTGCATAAGTTGCTGATCACTTTCCTAAGTTTCATCTCGTTTATATTCAGGATATAATTCTAGCTTTCAGAAAAGTGCAATTGCAGAGTACCATAGGGAGGTCTCGTGCTAATCAGATTTACTCATCCCCTCAAAATATAGTACAGAACATTAATTTCATGCTACTTCAAAATGTATTAGCCAAATGGCAATCCCATTTCTGCACCACAGAAAGGCTGATCTGAGAATAAAAAAGAAAAATACCCTCACAAGAAAAGTAACCCACCTCCTGAAATAAAACCCCTAAAACCTCAAAAGATGCCAACATAACTTTCAGTTTCATGGAAAATAGGTCTTGTCTGAAAATTTGATCTTGATTTTTTTTTTCCATTATTTTTTGAAGACTCAGAAAATATATTAGAGAAGGAGTGCTGTGATAATGGACTGTAACATTAAGTAATTGACTTACTGTCACGAAAGTAATTAAAAACATTTATCAGCATACAAAAACTACATGGAACTTTATTAAACATATTGCAAAAACAACCCCCAGGTCACACGGGATCCCTCAAAAATTATGTGTTCTGTGGGTCTGTTCTTGGCTTAGTCAATATTTTTTTCAACCATCCAGAAGAAAACATGAAATGATCCCCGTCAAATTGCTCAAGGGGCTGGATGTCAGGCAGTGAAGAAATCTTGCCCTCAGAGGCTGGCACTTGATCACACAGGACAGGCTGGGCACAAGAATTACCCTAAATAAAGAGGATATTATTAGCTCCTAAACAGAAATATTAGCTCCAAAATAGGTTTGTATCACAATATCCCCTCCCCTTTGGGAACAACCATAAGGGTCAAGCAGAGAGGTCAGAGCTCAGGTGTCCATTTCCTGCTGCATGTCCTAGGATTGCCCAGTGGCCAGAAGGGAGTGGGAATTTGCCACTTGGATGTCCCACCTTGAAGAGGAAGGGAGCACCCAGGAGTTGTAAATGCTCTTGTTGAAAGGAACAACAAAAGTCAGAGGGTCTGCAAAAGAAACAGAGTTTTATGACTGAATTACACACTTGGCATGGAAAGTGGTGTGTTGGTCCCTGATTTCTTGGTATAAGCACATAGGTTTAGGTAAAGGGAAAAGAGAGAGAAAAATATGAATTATACAGCAGGCAGAGAGAAAGAAAGGGAGAAAAAGAGGTCACCAGTGTTAATCCAGTGTCCAGGTTTGGGTAAAGGGAAAAGTGAGAGGAAAATATGAATTATAGAGGGAGAGAGAGAGAAAGAAAAGGCTCTGTGTTAATCCAGTGTCCAGGATCTTGGGATTCACATGCTCCCAGATTTTGGGACATTTGACAGACAAGCTGTCCCTGCCTTGGAGGTAAATTCTTGCTTTCCATGCAAATTAGTTCTCATGCACAGTCTGTTCTTTCAGACCTTTCTAGAAATGGGCTGGAGCCCTTTGGGGGTCTTTGGTGATCTTGACCCCCTCCTAAATTCCATGCCCACTTCTCAACCTGCTCTTGCCCTGTGCTGTGTTGTGCTGATCTCCAGGATCCAAAACAAGGACGTTTGTCACAGAAAAGTGCTGCCCCAGCTCTGAATGGCCCCTTCTGCAGACACATCCTGTTCTTTCCCACAGAGTGTTCTCACCAACAATCCTGCTAGGAGCCATGGATGGAATGGGATCTCCCTTGGGATGTGCTCTGGGATCGTGTGGGTGCAGTCTGCCTTGCACTGGAGTGCTGTGACTATTGAACAGCCATGGGATTAAGTGAATATTAACTGGGGTTGAGGAGATGATAAAATTTTGCTTTTAGCTTTGAAAAGACATGAAGATGAATTCTGTATTCCAGGAGCAAGTTTAGAAAATGGTCTGGATTCTGGAAAAACTCTCCCAAAGCGAAGACTGTAGGAGTTTACTCTTCAACTTCTTACTGAACATCTAGGCAGAAATTATTGATTCCCAGCAGACATGGCTGGAAGGACTGTGGTGATACAACTGGAGCTCATTAGCATGACAGGAGGAATAAATGCAAGATTTTCACAACAAAAACAATCCTTTAACAATTAGTGCTTACCTCAAGGTGCAGTGACTTGCAGAAAGATGTGCTGCAGCACAGCCAGAAATTATCAGCATTGATCACTGAAGAAGGTTTTGAGCTGTGATGGTGGTGCCTTGTGCAGGCTGCCCTAGAGCAGGGGCTGGACAGAGCTAAAGAATAAAGCAGGGACTGATTCCAAGGATCTCCTCCATGGACCCACCTTGGGCAGCACCAGAGCCCAGCCAGGGCTGCACCCAAGATGACCCAAAATGGCCCCAAAATGCCCGGCCGGGCACGGGGTCTCTCCCTGGGATCAGCTCTGCTCCATTCCCACCTTGCAGTTCATTGTCCCAGCCCAGCTTTAGCCCAGGCACTCCCACCCTGCTTGTTTTTCTCTCTCCAGCCCACGGGGTTTGTGCTCCTGGCCTGAGATTGGGATCATTTGTCCTTGGTGCCCAGCTGGAGCAGGAATTGTTTTGTCTCCCTGCTCTGTGCACAGAGCTCTCCATCCCATAATATGAACCCAGACACACACACTGAAGCAGCACAGAATGTGAAAAATAGAAAAGCTCAAACATGAGGCATCAATGACACAGATGATTATTTCTCTTCTTTAGAGTTGCATCTCTCTTTAAAAGCACATTAAAAACGAATCCCGGAGTTGTGTGTGCGCTGTCCAGGGTCCTGACAGCAGAGGTTTCTTCTGTCCCTGAAATGAGGAAATGCTGTTCAAGAATTTTAAGTATCTCACCTTAAAATAGGAAAACTACTTTGAAAATTGAATTAATGATAGCTGTGTCCCCCTCCCACAGATGAATATATTTGTTTCTGGGAATGTTTTGTTCATTGTGGGATATCCCCACCCTTTCCAATCCCCTTTCCACCTTTCTCCAGGGGTTGAATTATTTAGTTCTGTGCAACCATTTGTGCATTCAATGGCCAGGCATGGAAAAATTTAACTTAAATTGTGCAAAAAAATTAATTTCAAAATAATAACTCTGCCCGAGAGCAGCCAGCTTCTCAAGGGCTGGATACTTCTGATATATTATCCATGCCAGCAGCAAAAAAAAAAAAAAGCTTTGTAGAGCTGAAATCATCCAGTGTGTCATTTCATAATAAAAATAGTTATTTTTGTGATGTGCAACAGTGTTCTGGAGAGGTGGGGCTCAGACTCTTCCCTTCATTCTGCTTCTCTGATGGTAAATTCTAAAGTGGATTTTCAGAAGTGCTGCCTGCTTCTGAAATATCCTTTTCAGACAGGGATTCCTGCATGCAAGCTGGAATTCAGGGGTAACTCTGCAGAGTGTTACAGTATTCACCTGTTCTCCCATCCTGCAGCTAATTTGCCCTGTCTTTGGAAAGTAATAATTTTGTTCTTTTCAGAGATATTTGTGAAAAAAATATTCTATTGCTGAGTTGTGACCAAACATGTTCCACACTGCTCCTATTTGCCTTTTCACTTTGTTATTTCTCTTTGGCTTGGGAAGTCACAACATCTGAGAGCCCAGGGAAGGTCATGCTCCATACATGTGTCAGGCTTGATTGTAATTCCATCCTTCATTCTTGCCTTTTCTTTACCCTGAGGACAGGCAGGCAGGCAGAAAGACCATATTTAATATCACAATTAACTCTCCTAAAGCAATCATGGTGAAGGAAAAAGAAAGGAAAGAAAGGAAAGAAAGGAAAGGAAAGGAAAGGAAAGGAAAGGAAAGGAAAGGACAAGGAAAGGAAAGGAAAGGAACGGAACGGAAAGGAAAGGACAGGCAAAGGACCAGGACAGGCCACGGACACTTCCCGGTACATGCACGGCACCGTCGCGCACAGTCAAGGCCATGCACGTACCCGGCACCAGGCCACGGACCAGGCCCGGCCCTTCCCTGCCCTTCCCGGCACGGCACGGCCCGGCACCGGACCCGGCCCGTGCCCTGCCCGTCCAGGCAAGCCCTGCACGTCCCTTCCAGGACCTGCCCGGCACGCCCGGCCGTCCCGGCCCGTGCAGTACGGCCGGCCCGTGCCCTGCCAGTCCCGTCCACGGCCCGGCACCAGGCCGCCACGTCCCGAAAGGAAAGGAACGGATTGCTCAGGCAATCTTTTTGCACTGAAGTACATAATAATGCAATTTAGTTCAATTTTTTAGCTTGAGGAGATATCAAAGAAATAATGAATTGTTTGATGGCCCAGGGACAGATGGAACAAGTGACAATTACTTTTTGCTCAGTGCACATTGAGAGTACCCAGAAACTTTTTGGAAAACAGAAATGCAGAGATATCAGTGGATTGTGGAGCTGAAGGGACTGGTGGGCATAAAGTAGAAAAAAAAGCCTATGAAAAAAATGAAAGTGAAAGTGATTAAAAATAACCTAAAAACAATGGGGTTTTGTAGATCAGCAGCTTGAGAACACCATGCACTGACCTGAGGTTGATCTAACTGGCTTGGACAGTCAGTATTTGTGGATGCAGTTTGGAATAGCAGCAAAATTAATAAATAGATTGACTTCATAGCTGCTGAACTTTTGAACCTATAGCTTAATGGAGGTATTTTCCATGTGTCACAGATGGTTACTGGTTTATTTTTGTGATTTTTGCTTTGTTTTGTTTGTTGCTGCTGTTTGGTTGGTTTTTTGGGGTATTCTTTTGGGTGATGATTTAAAGAATAAGGAAGTTTTACCTGAAAGAATAAGGAAATGGAAAATGATTGTTGCAAATGGCAGCTCTGTAATTTTGATAGAATTATTTTGAGGGATATTGTTTTCCCAGCTAAACATTTAGTCCAATGACATAATTTAGGTCCAGAACTTTACACGTTTCCTAATATTTATTAAATTCAGCATGCAAAACTGAGATCTATTACAAGACTTGGGATGTGAAAGTAATACTTTGCATCACCCCATGTATGTAAATTATGTTATTTTCCTTCTTTCTTGGACAGAAAGGGGCAAAGTTTAGTCACATAGACCTAAATCCATCCATCAGAACAGGAGAGTTGGATAAGCAGGCTTGATATAGCATGGAGACAGCTTAGCTCTTCTAAAACTAAAATTTAGGCTGGGGCTGGTGGGGGACAGGGGGGGAATAGATCACAAACCAAAAGCAGATCTTATTATCATGGAATTTTCCAATGTATTTAAAATCTGTTTAGATGGGACTAAAAAGCTTTTACAGACATTTTGCAGCACCTCTGATCAGGCAGCAAAAAGCAGTTTTCCTTTCAGTTCCTTCCCAAGCACACCTCCAGTGTGACACATCCCCAACACACTGCCATAGAGTTTGGAGCTGAACAGCTCCTGTGACCTGGTTACAACCCCAACAAACCTCTGCAGTGCACCAAAGAACATTTAGTACTGCTCAGTGTTAGGAATGCATAATTAACTCTCAAAAACCTGAAAGGGCTGCACAGTCTCTGAACCAAATGGATCCTCATTCAGTTTATATTCACTGTACCAAACCTTTTTGTCATTGCATTACCAATTAAAAACAGGAGGTCACTATGACATGAGCTTTGCATTTGCTTGTAGACCTGAATTTAAACTGCTGTCCTTGAACTGCCTGCAGATATTTCCATGTTAAGAATTTAAATACAAGTATAAAGTATAGGATGGAAGTTCATGTGAGCTGATGGGGATTCAGTAGCATTGAATTTATAGGTCTATTTATAGGTTTAGATGACAAATATCCTGTTCTACAGCGAGCACTGTTATATTTGCGGGGTGCCCCAATGAAGGCAGGAATGATGAATCTGACTCCATGTTCTCAGAAGGCTAATTTATTATTTTATGATACTATATTATATTAAAGAATACTAAACTATACTATACTATACTATACTATACTATACTATACTATACTATACTATACTATACTATAAACTAAACTATACTAAAGAATACAGAAAGGACACAGACAGAAGGCGAAAAAGATAATAATGAAACCTGGTGACTCTCTCCAGAGCCCTGACCCAGCCTGGCCCTGATTGGCCAAGGAGTGAAAACAACTCCCAGCAGAATGCAATGGAACAATCACCTGGGGGTGAACAATCTCCAAACACATTCCACATGAGCAAAACACAGGAGAAGCAAATGAGATAAGAATTGTTTTTCTTTTTCTCTGAGGCTTCTCAGCTTCCCAGGAAAAAATCCTGGGCAAAAGGATTTTTCAGAGAATGTGAATGCCACAGAGCACTACTGGAATCATAACTCCATCTGAAATTTTTGGTAAGATATAAACCTGGTAAGGTCTGATGGTGCTGAGGGTGGTGACAACAGCTCATGGGCTTCTGAAATTTGGGGTAGTGGCCTGTGGCTCTCATCTGCCACTGTTGGGGGACTGGGACAGAGGAGATTTTAAGATGCAAAAAGGAGGGAAGGGGATGTTAAGGAAGAACAGGGAGGTGTAACAGCCAGCTGGGAGGAAGGATCCTGTGACTGCTTTGGAGTGTGCAATGGGGTTGGGGTAAAGTGCAAGAGGTGAAGAATTGGGTTTGAAATGCTTGGAAAAAAATATCAGGATAATGCAGACAGAGCAGAGTCAGATAAAATGTTGGAAGTTCCTGTAGGGAACAGGGCTTGGGTGTCCCTGTATTTATATATGTAGTACTAGGTCCTTTCTATTTCACCTTTTCTGTGTCTGGGATAATGGGATCACAAATAATTGTGCCTGATGGGATTTTAATGTGAGCAGGTTTTAGTGAGCAGTTTAACAGATCTCCTCTTTGTACTTTGGTATTTCTGGGAAGTCAACCAGATTCACTCTTGCTGACAAACACATAAACTCACCCATAAATCCACAACACTCCTATTTTCTGCCATCAGCTCAGTCAGTGTGTGTTATTTACCTGATAGTCAGCCCGTTGTTTTTCCTTCACTTAACCTTGTCTGTCTTGCTCAACTCTTTCCATATGAAATATATTTGAAAGCTCATTTATTCTGTACTGGATAGGGAGTACAAGGAGGCTCCTATTCTATGCATCATCCAGATTCTTTTTATTAAATCAGCCACATACACCAATAATCAAAAGAAACACAATTTTCCAATTCTGTGGGCTGCTCAGCTGAGTCCTCAGCTATAAAATCCAGTATCTGTGTTCAATTTCCCAAGCACTCATTGCTCATTGGAAGCTCACAATCCTTTCCCAGCTTTGCATCTTTATCTGATTTCAACCTTTCTACTTATCCACATGTGTAAAATATGGAATACACTTTCTCCTTTCAAATAGACTTTGTTTAGCTTGGCTGTCTCAGTGTTTCTTTAGCCACATATTTGTATTTACCCAGACATGTCATATTTACCAGGTAAGCATTAAGAAGCCATTGTTTCCAAATGATGGACAGGGAACATTGTGAGTAATTTAGAAATACCAGATAATTAGCTCTTGTGTGGCTTTGCTGAATCATGAACAACCCCTTGCTTTGGTTTTTCTGTTAAGGCCTGAAAAAGGTGTAATACCTCAATGGCTTGATCTGCTTTTAATCTGGTTTGTGCTTTCAAATTTAGTTACAGTAATTTTTTTTAAATTGCAACTTTACCAATTCAATTGCTAGCAACTTAACTCATGTAGAATCATCTTTGCTCTTTCACCCCTTGCCCCCCAAATTAGGTCATCTGTGACAACTGAGGAGTTTTGGCAATAAAGTTGTGAAGCCACCAACAAAAGCTGTGGTTATGAACATTTCTAAAGCATCCCTGTAAAAACACTCTATGAAATCTGAGTTTTTAAATCTCAGTTTAAGCACGACTCTGACCTTGCCTTCCAACTCTTCTGCACAGAAAGTGTGACTGAAATTCTCCTTGTGCTTGCCAGGGGAAGTATTTGTTCAGCCACAATTATTCTGTTTTGACCTTGAAGAGCAAATGAGCTAAATATATATATATAGATATTTATATATCTTCACAAAAATCTCTATGAACAAACTTTTGATGATAATTTTGTTTTCTTTTCTGAGAAAGGGCTCAGAATTCAGTTTTGATAGGCAGCAAATGAATCAGCAAAAACATTTTTTTGGCTCTTCCTGGAATAGATGCTGCTTCTGTGACAAAGGGCCTTGGCTTATTTAATCAGGCTGGAAAGTTCACTCCTCACTTGCATTTTGGACTCCAGGGCAGAAGTGAGGAGTTATTTTTCTTTATCTAAGAACACTTCTGCTCATAATCCCACCACAACAATGCCCTTTAATGCTCAGCTCTATTTCTTAGCAGTGTAATGCTGATGGCAGGGAGAATGCACCAAGAGTCATGCCTGGGTTCAGATCAGCTCAAAACTGAGCTCAGCTCCTGACTTTGTAACTGCTCCTCTCCCTGACCTTTAGGAAAGGAGTTAAATAAAAGGGACACAAGTGTATTTGTGACCTATCTCTCAGGTGCAAGGTAGGAGGATGTTTCTGGAAGTATTGGCCACCACCCTGTGGCTGATTTCTCCTTGGGGTCACTGCCTGCTCCTGTCAGGAGAGTTCTAGCTACTGATAAGTGGAAAGAAAAATGCCTCTGTTCTACATTTTTTTTTTCCTGTGTCTGATAATTTATTTTACTTTTCCCACAGCAGCCTGGGCAATGAAATGCTTTTGTGTGTGACAGTGGACCAGTTCATAATGAAGCAAGTTTTTCAAAATAGCTCAGATTTTCACATCCCCCCCCAAGAGAATGGCATGTTAAAATGCTACTAGCTGGCTGAAGAGTGTAAGTAGTGTATTTGTCAGAAATTTCTGCAGGAACCTGACAGAACAATGGTGCAAAATGAGACACAGTACAATTAGCAACATCAATAACTTTATATTCACTGTTCTGGTGGTGTCTGGTTTAGAGCAGCTGTTACAAGAGTCACTTGGCAAGGCAGCATCTGTTCAGTTTAACATTCACCTTCATCCAGCCACCTTACTGGTAAAATGATATCTTTTATTTAGTAATTTTTTCCTGCTCCTGATTCTTTTTGTATGACACCTATTAATATAACCTGTGCCTTTTTCAAAATGTACCCATGGAGAATTTTTGCAGGCCTTAAAAGCAAACACATTCACTGCTGTCTTCATCACTGTTTAGCACTTCTTTGTTCCTTTTCATTACTAAGGCTCTAGGTAGAAGCCAATGTGGGGGAAAAACATAAAAAAAGGTCAAGAGAAGGAAATAGATTAATACTTTATGAAGAAAAGCCTATTAAGTGGTTAAACTTGGTGAAAATTTGTTTTCCATTGGTCAGCTCTATCAGAGACTTTTCTCATACTGAAAAAACTGGAGTTAAAGGGCAGTTAACTGAAAAAAACCTGAAGTTAAACTTCCCTCTCCCTCAGCAGTGACACAGTCCCTGTAAAGCTCATTTTTGGGGGGATTTGTTTTTCTCCTTGTTTCACATTACACTACACATTTCTAAATGTGAATTTTCTAGAGAAGTTGTAGAATAATCTGGCAAAGACTTTAATTTTGTTCCTCATGTTAATAAAAATGGGAGCCCACTGATGGAGCTGTGCTGAGTAACTGGCCTGGGGTGGGTAGGACTGGTCAGGCAGCAAGTTGTGAGGAAGTAGAAATGTCCTCTAATGCTCTCCCTTGAGCTGCAGGGATGCTCTGCAGTGGTCAGTGCTCAAGGGAAAGGATGATGGGGACAGCAAACCCCAGGATTTCTGTGTGTAGTAGAAAGGGAGATTACCTGTGAAGGCATCAGGGAAAGGAAGTGACATCTGCTCAGGAGGGCAGGTATGTGACTTTTCTTTCTAAGTCTGGAGATGGCAGCAAGTTACAAATGTCCTCTGACTTCAGTGGGGCTATAAATTCATCCTATTTTTGTTAGTTAAACACTCTATTGATTCACAATGAGGTCACTTGCACTTGAACCCTGGGCTAGTTGAACTCTGTGCTAATAGTTGCCTTTCATACATTTCAGCTGAAAGGAGTTGGCTTCCTTGAGGGGAAAAACCCAAAAGATAAAAGATAAATTTATCCAGAGCAGCTGTGGCTGCCCCATGCCTGGAAGTGTCCAAGGCCAGGTTGGACACTGGGGCTTGGAGCAGCCTGGGACAGTGGAAGGTGTCCCTGCCATGGCAGGGGTGGCACTGGATGAGAATTAAGGTCCCTTCCAACCCAAATCATTCCATGGTTCCATGATTTATCCATCTGGAGTAACGAATAGGATTCAGCTCAGCTGTCTTTCCACTTCAGCTTTCAGCAGTGATCCTGATATTACCTTCTCAAAAATACAGCAGAAGTACTTAGATGTATTAGTGCCAGAACTGCTGCAGACCAGGGCAGCACAGTCTGAGCCTAAAGCTGTTGAAGCCCTTCACAAACCAGCTTTTAAAATGAATGTTGAAATATTCAGGGCTAAGGCAGTTATTTGTGATTATCAACAGAATTTTTTAAAAGTTGAGATTATCAGTGATGTGCCTTTTTTGTCTGTAAATCAAAACTGAAGGGCTTGTTGTAGCCCTTTTAGTTGTGTTCTGGTTCTGAAGTAAGGAGCCTTCTTTAATCCCTCTGCATAATGTGGGAGAAACAAATATGAAAGAATTACATTTTCCTCAACCAGCAAGGCATTCCAAAGTCTTATCCAGATCTCCAAGGAGTTTATGAATTTCTTCAAAAAGGCTTGCTACTCTTTTATATTGATAATTATTAAGCGTTGGTTTGGGTTGCAGGAGGCCATTGAAGTGTGACCTCCCTGACCAGGGGCAGGGGCATCTTTCACTAGACCAAGTTTTGATGCCTTGTGCAGGCTGCCCTAGAGCAGAGGCTGGGCAGAGCTAAAGAATAAAGCAGGGATTTATTCCAAGGATCTCCTCCATGGACCCACCTTGGGCAGCACCAGAGCCCAGCCAGGGCTGCACCCAAGATGACCCAAAATGGCCCCAAAATGCCCGGCCGGGCACGGGGTCTCTCCCTGGGATCAGCTCTGCTCCATTCCCACCTTGCAGTTCATTGTCCCAGCCCAGCTTTAGCCCAGGCACTCCCACCCTGCTTGTTTTTCTCTCTCCAGCCCACGGGGTTTGTGCTCCTGGCCTGAGATTGGGCTCATTTGTCCTTGGTGCCCAGCTGGAGCAGGAATTGTTTTGTCTCCCTGCTCTGTGCACAGAGTTCACCATCCCATAATATGGAGCTCAGAAGTGCACACTAAAGCAGCACAGAATCTGAAACATATAAAAGCTCAAACCTGAGACATCATTTTCTCCAAACCCATCCAACCTGCTTTTGAATGCTTCCAGGTATGGGACGGCCACAGCCTCTCTGGATAATCTCTTTCAGTGTCTCACCCCTCTTATAGCAAAAAAAAAATAATTTTTCTTTAGGTCCATTCGAGATCCTACCCTTGTTCAGTTTTAAACTGTTGCTCCTTGGTGTCTACAGGTCCTGGCAGAGAGTCTCCATGATTTCTATAAGTCTCCTGCACCATGCAGACTTAGAAGCAATAATGTTTCCCCAAAGCCTTCTCTTCTCCAGGCTGAGCCACCCCAACTGTCTCTGCCTTTCTTCACAGGAAAGGTGCTCCAACATTCTGACCATTTTTGTGGTCCCCCTCTGGACCCAACCCAACAGGTTCATGCTATTCTTGTTCTGGGACCCCAGGGCTGGATACAGACTGAAGTGGAAGGGGAAAACCATCTCTCTTGACTTCCAAACCACACTGCTTTTCGTGTAGCCCAGGATACAATTGGCTTTCTGGGCTGGAAGAGCACATTGCTGAATCCTGTCTCATTTTTCATCCCCAAGTCATGTAAAGAGGGTGAAACTAAGCAAACCTCACCAACCAGATGTATCTTAGCACCCAGAGAAAGGCTGAGGAAAAGCTGAGCTTTTCTATCTACCAAAAGATTTTTAAAATTCACCTTTGTTTATAAAATTCACAAGTAACTGTGGGATGCTTTTCTTCTTGTTCACTTCATTTAATTTTGAGAGGAAAACCCTTAGGTCAGAGTCCTCATGAATAGTGGTTAATAAAGTTGACAAAGCACAAGAATAAAACAACCCATTAATGGAGTTGCCTTGGATCGATGTTTGAAAGAAGCTGGCTGTGAAATTGCATTGGTTGTCTGCCTCTTTAATACATGGAGAAATTATTTCACTCAAAGCTGAGTCAGAAGTAGGAAAGGGAATATATGCTTTAAAATTGGAGCAACAATTTGTTTTGTTTGCTCAGCAAAGAAGTTGGTGTTCTAGCACAGTCAGCAAGAGCCAGTTCATAAATACCTGCTCCAAGCCCATGTGGGTTTTGCTTGGAAGAGTAAAGGGAAATTTAATTTTGTTGTGCTCCTGCTAAAGTTAACCTGCTTTGTAAGTGTAATTCATCCATGACCTCTTGTTTTCTCTGATCCTGATTTTCTGCCTAACAAACTACCCTTCATTCAGGTTTTCATGCTATTTAAAGCACTTTTCCACACATTTGGGTTTAAGATAAGCAATCACATTTTGAAAGTTCATGTTAGGAAGGATTTCTGAATGGGAAGGATTGTTCAGCAGTGGCAGGGGATGCCCAGGGAGGTTTGCAGTCCCCATCCCTGGAGGTGCCCAAGGAAGGCCTGGATGTGGCACTCAGAGCTCTGGGCTGGGGAAAAGTTGGGAATCAGTCACAGCTTGGACTCAATGGGCTGGAAGGGCTGTGCCAATATTAATGATTCTTTGATCCTATTTGCCAGGGAACAATTCTGGGTCCTCAAAAACTGTTTAACTTCTCACACTCTTTGTGATGGTACAGCTGTAAACTGTGACAGGAATTTCAATAATAAGTGAAATTGAGAGAGTGGTCACTTTTTAAGCTGAAATACATTGGTCATTTTTGAAATTCTTATAAGGGAAAGAGAGAGAGTCTGATTATTTCTCAAGCTAGGTTCAATGTGTTTGCATATTTATTTATCTATTTAATTTTCTATCCAGTGGAATTCTTTGATTAGAGTTGTAGATGAAAGGGAATTAAAATAAATTCATTTTAGGCACCTTTTTTTCTTTCAAAACAAACATAAAATGATCTCCATAAAACTATTCTGTGTCACTTGGTGGATTGCAATACCAGAACATAAATTTCGTTTATTCTTATGCAACCCAGGTGCAAGAACTGAGCAGCCCAAAGCTCATGCAACTCTAAACAAAAGCTCTACTCCAGAATAAAATTTTAACTTTGTTAAAATGACCCAGTGCAATTGTTGCAAAATCTTTTACTAAGACTTAGTGTTGTCATATATATATGTGTGTGTGTATGTGTGCATATATATATATATATATATATACACACACACAATATGTATAATTTCATCCTACTTGTGCCATCTTTAAAATAAAAAAAAATCTGGTCAGAGCAGGTCACTCCTTATGGACTTCTAATATTCACATTTATCCTCCTGGATATAAGTAGGATATTCAAAAAATTGCTCTGAAAGCCATTCAGGAGTACTATTCAAATGTTATATAACATGTAATTAATAATGCAGGCTCCTGTGGAGACCCTGATGAAGCACAGTTTTAATGCTCTGAAAATAATTTACAAAACTGCTACATATTAGAGCAGAATAGAAATTAGAGACTTATGATCTATAAAAAAAAGTAGGTAAGAGGTGCCCTTGGGTTCTGCCAGGTAAGAAGAATTTTGTCATAATTATTTCAGGTTTATTGAATGCTATGTACAACACTCAATTATTACAGCACATTTATAAAAATTGTTATTTTTCTTTAACTCTCCTGTGTCGATCAAATTGAGAGTGTCCAAAATCTGTGCTTCTTCTTGGTGTCCTGGTGCCAACCTTAATTAGGGAGGAAAAAAATAAAGGATTCAAGCAAATGTCACAGGACTTCTCTTTTCCCCCTCTGTGGAATGTTATCTGTGTTATCAAAATACCTTTGTACTGATAAAGTGCAACAAAGAAATGGAGCCCAGCTCTGAGTGTGCAGATGCTGGAGTTTGCCATGCTAAGTGCCAAGGTTAAGCCCCAGCTTTGAAATTTTCCACACTTATATGCACATTAATCATCTAACTAGGAAAATCCTCAGAAGCCAAAGATGGAGAGTGCCAGGTGTAATTAAGCATGGGTAATTAAATATCATTAACAGCACAGCTTTACAACGAGACAGAAATTCTCTTTCTTCTGTCACCATGAGGAAAGTGCTGTTTTCCAAATTTTACTGAAAATGTGAAATGTGAAACTGCCAGTGGTTTCATTTTATTCCTTTCAGAGCAGAGCTAAAAGGAAATTATAATTTATTATGAACTGTGAGTTATTATGAATTTAAGATACAAAAAGAGAGTGAGTTATTATGAATTTAAGATATAAAAAGAGAGTTCTATACCCTGTGGTTGCCAGAAGTGTGCTCCCAAGTGTTCAGGGAGTGAATAATTTTGCAAGGACAATTTCCAGCTGCTCTTTGCTGGGCAGAAGCTTGCCTTGGTGTAGTGTCTCAGCTCTGTTGGATCACGTTTGTTCCAACTTCAGAAATAATAAAAACCAGCTGGTTTCCAGTTCCCCACCTACTTTTCTTGAAACTGCCTTCCAACATAAGGCTGGATAAATATAGCCTAGGCAAAGGCTGGACATGAGCTGGCAAAGTGTGTTTGCAGCCCAGAAAGCCAATTGAGTCCTGGGCTCATCTCACAGCCTGGGCTGCAGAAAAGGGGGAAATTCTGTCCCTGTGCCCCCACACGTGATTTCCCACCTGCAGAGCTGCCCCAGCCCTGGAGGAGCTGGAGCTGCTGCAGAGAGCCCAGAGGAGGCTCCAGGATGGGCAGAGGGCTGGAGCAGCTCTGCTGGGAGGAAAGGCTGGCACAGCTGGCATTGCTCACCTGCACAGGAGAAGCTTTGGGCTGAGCTCAGGGTGGCCTTGCAGGGCCTGGAGGAGCCCCAGGAAAGCTGGAGAGAGACAATTCCCAGGGGATGCAGGGACAACACACAGGGAATGGCTCCCCCTGAGTAGGGTTAGATCAGATATTAGTAAGATATTGTTCTCTGGGAGGGTGGGGAGGGACTGGGATGGAATTGCCAGAGCAGCTGGGGCTGCCCCTGAATCCCTGGCAGTGCCCAAGGCCAGGCTGGACGCTGGGGCTGGAGCAGCCTGGCACAGTGGGAGGTGTCCCTGCCATGGCAGGGGGTTTGGAATCAGATGATCCTTCAAGTCCCTTCCAACCCAAACCAACCTATGACCCTCTGATGGCCCCAAGGGATGGATTCCCTGTGAAGGGATGGATTCTGACATCCCACAGAGGTTGAGGAGGACATAGGAAAGGTGGCTCAGCTCTCTCTGTGCTAAAGGGGAGGCTGCAGCCCAGACAGACCCTCATCTGCCCCACTTGGAGATAAACAGATAAAGAAGAAGGAGCACAAAGTGAAGCAAGTTTAACAAACTTGTGGCTGTCATAAACTTTGCTTCCTCACAGGAATTCCTTCCCCTGAACTACCATCCACTTCAGAGCCTTCGTTAGCCTTCTTTAAAATAGAAATTATAATGTAGGCTTGGAAAAAATAAGGGGGGGGGGTGGGGGGGAAGAGGTGGCAATCCCACTGAGACATGAACCTCCAGCTGATAGAAGTAGACACTGATTCTGTCAGCCAAGGTCTGACCTGTGATGCCAAAACTGAAAAGATGCTCTCACCAGAGGGGTTAATTCAGACAAGTCTTTTAAAATGCAAATTTCCTGCTTTTTGCTTTTCTTGATTTCAAGCACAGCAAAGCAGGGGCTGTAATTAGAGAATGGGTAGTCGGCACTGTTCACCAGTTGTGCGTAAGCTTTAAACTAATAACTCAGCAATTAGAAGAAAAATGAGCAGTAATTACACACATTTTACTCACTGCTAGACAGATGGAACATTTTCTGCTCGTTATTGGCAAACTGTCACTGCGTTTATTTCATTTTTAGTGTTTACTGTTTGTTGTAGTTTGATTAGGAATAATTACAGGCTAGGAAAAATACGAAAGAAATGAACAGCCTTTTCATTTTTACATCCTTAAAGTGATACAGCCATTTCTTCCCCCATTTTCTCCAAGATGAACATGGTCTCTGTTTAAAACTTCATTAAAATCAGGCTGCATCTTCTGGAGCTTGGTGAGAACAAGGACTAAGGCAGTGCAGGAAAGACCATCCTCTCCAGAATGGCTGATTAAACACTGCTGGGGTCACAGGCAGCTTCCCTGGTGGGCACTGCTCCATATTGCCAAGCTATTGCATAAATTGGTTTATATTTATTGCAGCTACAAGGCTTTAGTCAAAAGAGGCATCTGAGCCAGATCCCAGCTCACAGGGGAGATGCAGGGAAATATCAGTGCCCTTACCCCAGGTAAGCAGGAAAACACAAGAGGTTGGAGTCAGGAATTTCATTTTTCCACCTTGCTGGAGTTTGCTTCCCTATCCCCTCCTACTTAATTCTGGATTTCTGAGCCTTTATGTTGCACAAACTGTGCCTTACTCCTGATCTTTGGGGACAATTTGAGGGAAGGGAGGGGCTGTCACCTGTACAGAGCAAAGTAGCCAAAATTTCTAAAGAAACCAGGCACTTAGAGAGATTTCTAAATACTGAAGTTTTGAACCAGGGATAAAGACTTCCTGTTTAAATTCTAGTCATGACAAGGTTTTTCTAAGCCCCTACCTGAAACATTTAGAGAAAAACACACCAAAATGTGCAGGTCAGAGCTCATTCCTTCCTCAGTTCCAGCATCACTGTGGTCCTTGCACAGCCCCTGCCTGCCCTCCCCCAGACTCCTGGATAGCACTGACAAATGAATGTTCCTATTAATACATCCTTCTGACATTACAGACTAAACAGAGTTTGTGACAAGGTGTGGGGGGTGGGAGGTGGATCAAGCCTGCTTTGCCTCAGGAATTCATTCAGTGGCTGTGTAAGGTCTGAAGGTCAAGGCCCAAACAATCACTCTGTGAAGATTTCCTCTGCTTTGCTTCAAATATCTCCAGCACAATTTTATTCATCAACTTTCTAACCATCTCTGCCTTCTTTTACATTTAAGTTTTTTTATAAATAAAGGGTCAAAGAAACAAACCTGAGGAAAAAAGGATGATTAATTTCCCTGCAAATATAATGGGATTGGAATGTTTGGGATGGGGGTGCATCTCTGATAAATTGATTTAAATTCACTGATGCACATAACCTAACACCACTGGAAGGAATAACAATGGTAATGAAGTCCTAGGAAAATCCAAACCAGACCTAGTATGAAATCTGGCTGCAAACTTCACACGAGACAGCAGTGGATAATCTCCCATTTATGTAATGTCTTGGAAAAGTTTCCTGGCTTTATGGCAGCACCTTTAGGGCAACAAAATTCTGGCATGACTCATAAATCCTGCATTAGTCAGGTTGGAATAGACAACCTTATCACTGGGAAAGTTTTCCCTCTGCCAGCCCTTTTGCTGCCAGGCACTGTGTCCACCTCTCCTTTCACAATTCATAGCCAATGGTTTTCTCAGCAACACTCAATAAATGATCTCTCTGGTGCCACAATTGAACATGAATGAACTCTACAGCACAAGGCATCACATGAAGCAGCTTTTTCAAGGCCTGAAACCTACAGTAGTTCTGTAATAGGTTTCCTTGCCAAGAAAAAGAAAATTTTCTTTGAATGCATATTATTTTTAAGACTTTTCTGAGTGCCTTTTAGTTATTGTTTCAAGTTTTTCTCCAGAATAATGAGTGGATTCTTCTTCTACACTGCCAGCTGAAGGACCAAACAGAGGCTCTACAGACCCTGGAGGTAGAGATGATGGAGAGGAAAAAACACCATCACTACACGAGCAGGACAGAGGCTTTGATTGTTGCAGGAGTATAAAGCAGCAAAATTGTAATGGCAGAGAAATGAAAAGCAGAAAAAATGGCTGAAAGAGCAAAGCCTGTGCAATAACAGAGGACTTGAAATGGTGCAGCAAAATATTCACTGCAAGGCAATGGTGCTTTTGAGGCAATTCCTACTTATGAGGCTGTTGTGGAAATTTCTAAAAGAAAAAAGGTGCAGCATCAGTCATAGAATCATAGAAAGAAAAGGAAATGGAATGGCCTGGATTGGAAGGGAGCCTAAAGATCACCTGATTCCAAACCCCCTGCCATGGGCACAGACAGCTACCACTGTCCCAGGCTGCTCAAATTTTCACTCAACCTGGTCTTGAACACTTCCAGGGATGTGGAAGTGGATGCCACAGCTTCTCTGAGCTACTCATATCAGGGCCTCACCACCCTCCCAGGCAAGACTTTTTTTTATAATATCCCATTTAAACCCACACTCTGTCAGTTGGAAGCCATTCCCTGGGTGCTGTCCCTGCATCCCCTGGGAATTGTCTCTCTCCAGCTTTCCTGGGGCTCCTCCAGGCCCTGCAAGGCCACCCTGAGCTCAGCCCAAAGCTGTGAGCAATGCCAGCTGTGCCAGCCTTTCCTGCCAGCAGAGCTGCTCCAGCCCTCTGCCCATCCTGGAGCCTCCTCTGGGCTCTCTGCAGCAGCTCCAGCTCCTCCAGGGCTGGGCCAGGGCTGGGGCAGCTCTGCAGGTGGGAAATCACCTGAGGGGGCACAGGGACAGAATTTCCCCCTTTCCTACAGCCCAGGCTGTGGGATCAGCCAACACAAGGGGGTTTCTGTGTCCCAGCACCCGTGGACAGGGCGTATCCAGCTTCTCATCCACCAGATGATTCCATGTGGGTTAATTTCCTTTGTGGGCACGTCAATGTGAGAGGTGAACAATTGAGAACAGACCCAGTTTGGTCATTTTCAAAAGCCTGGTGATGCTGTTATTGGCCATTAATTTTTCTTAAAATAGATGAAAAGAGTAAGAACTCTGAGAGAGATTCAAAAAGCTGAAAAACAGAGGTGTCAGCTAAGCACTGTCTGGGATTACACCTCAGAGAGATCTGAGAAGGACAGCAAGGCAGTTTTCCTGGCAGGAGAGTGATATTCACAGCAGGGGATCCACACTTCTACTGGGTGGCATTTAGGGGCTCACAAATGGGCACAAATTGGGTGTGCTAGGCTCTTGCAGGCAGCCTTTTAGTCACTTGCTGTCTTTTTAGGGTATTGGGAAGAAGGGTGAAGCCACAAGTGAAAATTGTGCAATAAGACACCAGAAAAATCTGATGTAGAAGTGCAAGAGTGAAATTCATTTCTCTGCATGACCTCTTAGGTGGGGAAATCTCCTGCCTTAGCAGCTCAGCATTGCCAGAGCAGTCAGGATGTCCCTTGTCCTCTGGGACACCAGTTGTTCCAGTAGTGGCAGCATGGATTTCACTGCAGATGGAAATCCCCCTGGAAGCTGAGGAGGTGTGTGGGCTTTGTGCTACCTTGATTTGATTGCTATCAGCACATGAACTACTCAGCTCAAAACCTTCTGTTTCCATTTGCCCCAAAACAAAACCTCATTTTTCTCTAGCTGGTGTCACTGCTGGTGCACAAGGTGTGAGTTAAACTCTGTGGGGAACCCAAAGAGTATAAATTAAAACAAAAAATCCAACCAGCTGCCATTCCTTAATACAGGATTCCTTGGACAACTTGGAATGCTCAAATCTTAAACCCAGCTGTTGGCAAAGTGGGATTCAAGGGGGGGATGTGCCCACCCACATTCACATTCCTTGAGGACTTCTGGCAATGGAGAGAAACACTGAAACAAAATTAAATGCCATAAAAGTAGAAGTCTGGGCACCATATTTAAGGGATTGTCCTAGATGTGGGAATAAGTTTTTTAAAATAGTGATGAGTGGTGCAAAATATTGTTTGGGATAAACTATCATCAAAAAAGCAGCACTCTGCTGGGTTTGGTTTCTTTCTTTTTTTTTTTTTTTTTCCTTATGTGTAGTCCTGGCTTTAGAAGAGCATTTGCACATTTTCTTGCCCAGGAATAAGTCTGAGGAGAATGAATTATTCTCTTGCATTCACACCTGCCAGTATCCACAGCAGTCTTGTCTTGATGGGAGCCTGCAACTCTCAAAAATGTCAGTGACAAATGCTTACCTAAGGAGGAGGAGGGGGGAAAAGATTCTGTACATCCATCTAGTTTTAAGAAAGAAAAAAAAAAAAAAAGAAATCCAGAATCCACCAAAAAAAAAAAAAAAAAAGCCTTTTCAAATCTGCACTGGCTTGGCAGGGAGCAGGATGGGTTTGGTGATGCTTTTAACCTTGACATGAAAATGAAAGGTGCAGGTAGCAAGAGGTTGGGATTTGGGGAAAAGGATGGACGAAAACAGAAATTTATTTAAGCCATTTTTCTCTGTGGCTGGGGAAGTAAAGCTTTCCTACTTCTTTTCAGTCCTGAATAAATGCATTTGCTTCATGGGCTCACATGCATATTATGCATAATCCTTTAGATATGCTTGCCAGCTGTGTGGTAGAGATATGGGCTGCTGGGACTTTGCTACATTAAAACTGGTGGAGATACTTCACCAAAAAAAGAACAGAAATGGAATAATTATTTGCATAATCTTTCTAGAGTCACCTAGATTTCTTGAAAGAAGCTTAACATGTTTGGAATAATCTATTAGGGAAATATTAAGGGAAAAAAATATCCCCTTTTCCTACTGACCACATGTATTTTTATTTTCTCTCTTGGTCTAACAGATTGAAATTGCTTTATTCTCATTTTAAGAAGCCTTTATTTCATAAGAATAGCTTGTAGTTTAAATACTGTGGGTTCATTTGCTTCCTACAGAATAACAAGGATAAAATAAAGTTTTTCTGCCAAATGAGTTCACAGCAACTTATTTTTACTGTACATATTTTTTTTCCCAACTATTTTTTCTTTTCCACTTGGTATTTATGACCTTTTGTTCTTTGTGATGTTTTACCTAGAAGAGATGCTCACATCTCTGCAGAATGTCAGGAAGAATGTGAACACTCTGTAGATATTTAATCTCCACCATATTTAGCTAATTTACTTTCTTACAGTAAGGACTGTTTGCATAAAAGTATTTATTTTTATTGTCTATCTAAACCATCATTCTCTCCCATGCTGTTTTGTCTTTTCCCCCATCCCCTTCCCCTTCTTCCCAGCAACTGAGATGAAAATTAAGTCACAGAGGAGGGATATTTTTTCTCTCAGATTTTCAGATCTCTGTGTAGTTTTGGCTCAGAGAACAGCTGTTCTTCCAGAGAAGAACAAAAAATCCATGTTTTCCAATATTTTCAGGGTCCATTTTTGTGCTTGCAATGTAAACATCCAATATTTGCAGTCTAAATGTCCAGCAGAGCAGTGTAAATATCCAATACCAAATCAAAATAGATGTACCTCACAGATGTTATTTTTTAATAAGAAGGTGTTCAAACACTTTGGTGAATTGATAGGATGGGGCACCGTGGATAAATATAGACAAAATGTTTTGCACAGAAACACCATCACTTTAATCTGCATTTCTATTGAACATTATGTTGTGACATTATATTTGTCTATTCCCATGAAAATAAGGATAAAAAGGGCTGGTAGGTGCTTTTTAATCATCTCAGTAGGTTTGAAATCAAACAGCTCTTTAAGAGTTCTTGGGAGCATGAAACAATTGTCTTATCTCCATCAGATGAGTCCTTTCTTGCTTTCAGCAGTTACATCACAGGCTCTACAGCTTTCCTGCACCTGCTTCATTTGTCAGGGTTAATCTATTTATAGGCTACAGTTTTGTTTGCCCCAGAAAGTTGCATTTATTTTGATAACAAGCATTTTTACGCCCATTAGCTTGCCCAGTGTTTCAGACATTTGAAATGTGTTTATTTTTGTTCCAGCCTGAAGAGAGTCTTGATTGCTTGGGAGTGAGAAAAAAAAATAAATCTGTTTTAAATTTGTATGCAACCTCAGGTTCCTCACACTGGTTAACTGAAACAATATGAAACAGTAAAATAAAAATGATAGTAGAAGTCTATGATATCATCCACTAAGAAGAAAACCTTGAAAATAACTATTGCAGTTCTTTAGCACTATTGGAAACTGAGGAAGAGTGAGGAATTTAGAGGCAATGAATATTCCTTTGCCAATGTAAAAAAAACAAAACCATAAATTTTTTTCTGGCTTGTGAGATTGTTTTACAAACCATACAGTAATGAAAACAAAAAGTAAAAGCTGTAAAATGTAGCTTGGCATCCTCATAAAATTTTAAGAAAAATAAATTTGTGGGGTAGTTAACATCCTTTATAATACAAAGATAATTATCTCTTTTATTGTAACTGTAGCATATGTGAGGATGTTTGTTTAACTCCCCAGTTGTCAGACATGAGGTTGAAAGTTTTTAATAGCCTCTGGGTATCAACTCTACAGCCTCAGGCTGCTGTTTGTAATTTAATATGAGTAATTTATTATGAAGAGAGAAAAAATAAGAATTGCCCAGTAGCTATGAAAGCACATTTACATTATAATTATTAGGCACATAACAGCTCAAAAATAGATAAAAGGAATTTTAGAGCAGCATTGGCAGTAGCAATAGTATCATCTGCTAAGATAAAGCAGGGAAATGTAGCTCTAGAGAAATTACTTGTGAGGGGAGCTGTGGTTATAGTCAAAAGGTCATCCCCACCTCAGCTGCTGACTTGGTTTTAATGCAAACCACTCATGGGGAGTTGTGTGTAACTTAGAAATATCATCTTTCTGAGCTCTCTGAGGCTGTGTGCTGAGAGGTGTGCATCAGAACAAGAGGGGTTTTCAGGCAGGCTGCTCTAGCACCAGTACATCTGTAGGTGATTTCGAATTTTGCTTTTTTTATTGAATGTTTCCACTTTTGGTAAACTCATTTTTAATTAGACACTAATATTGTGAAGTATATAGTGCTCTTCCCCTGAAAACTCAGAACCAGACTTCCCAGAAGAGCTTGGCACTGAAGAGCAGCCACCTGGACCCCAAGTTTACAGAGGGTTGGTGTCCCCTGCTCTCAGCAGAACAGCTGAAAACCTCCCTGGCTGAATCTCTGCTGGGGCTGATTATTCCCATAATAATAATCAGGGGATGCTGGCACCTCCGTGTATTTCCTCCACCTTTTAATGTCTCAAAATCTGAGATAAGATCACACAACTGGCCTTCTAGGCAGTTAAGAAGATGTCAAAGGTTTGCTTTTTGTGTGTGAAGCAGATTTACCTCATGTGAGGAATCCTAAATAACCAGAGGCATGGCAGACTGAGAGTTTCTAGGAGTGCTCCTTGTGGTGATTTCCCTTCTCTGCCTCCCCTGGCATTTTCCTTGTAGTTTCTTCTGTACCAATCATACCTCACAGTCCTGTGCAAGTGTCCTCAACAGACCTCTGAATGCCTGCTGAGGGTCCTCATTCATGATGGTTTTTTGGGGGGAGTTATTTAGTGGCTTTCAAAAATGTCTGGACAATGTTTTTAGGCACAGGGTGGGATACTTGGGGTGTCCTGTAAAGGACCAGGAGTTGGCCTGTGATTACCTTTCTGGGCCCCTTGCAAATCAGGATATCCTAGGATATCATGAAAAGTCTCATGGTGCACTTCCACCAGCTGCTGTTGGTATTTTCTCTTCCTGCTCCCCACCCTGGACACCCAGCAATTCCTTAGTGCCAATCTTTCGTGTGGGTCCTGCCTTCTGGAGCAGCTGTGCTCACAGATGTGTGCCTGTCCATTTTTAGGAAGCTGATCCCATCCCTGATACCCTCAGAAGGAATCACATCCTTTTCCAGGTCATCTTATGGAGGCACTGCTGACCAGGCTGCTGGAATAATGCCTGTGCTGAAACTCTGTTTTTTTTCTCTCACTATGAATTCTGCAGTCTGCTCATACCTGCTGCTGTCAGGACCCTGCAGAGGAAAGCTTGTAAGGTCTCCAGGTCCTGTGTGATTCCAGGATTCCTCAGGGGTGGGGTGCACAATGATATGTGGCTGTGCATTACCTGGTTACAACACAGACAGAAACTACTCCTTACTCAGGGGATTTAAGAATCTCTATCCTTAGAGAGTAATATCACCAATAAACCTCTTAATTTTATTTTTGCACAATCATGGGCAGAACACATTTTTTGTAAGGCTTGAAGAGCTCAAATGTGTCCATTTCTTTCCTGCAGTGAATCTGTCCTAGTGCAGCAATGACCTAGGGGAAAGTACATCCAAGAAGGCAGTGAAATCTGCAAGTGCACATCTGGGGATGCCGAGGGGGCAATAACATCCAAAATTGCTGGAATAAAATAGGAGGCTGTGGCAGAAAGATGATGCATGCAATTCAATTCAAAGTGCAATGAAACTACAAAGGAAAATCCAGGGGCAAATAAGATTTTAAAAGATGCTTATCATAGCAGCCTAATCAAGATAATGGGAT